>NW_027362761.1:472141079-474541079 GCF_046119375.1 Phyllobates terribilis
GCAATGATCCCTACTATATATATATAGTGGGGAAAATAAGTATTTGATACACTGCTGATTTTGCAAGTTTTCCCACCTACAAAGAATGGAGACTAATTTTTATCATAGGTACACTTCAACTGTGAGAGACAGAATCTAAAAGTAAAGTCCATAAATTCACATTGTATGATTTTTAAATAATTTTATTGCATGAAATAAGTATGTCATCACCTACCAACCAGCAAAATTTCTGGCTCTCACAGACCAGACCTGTTAGTTTTTCTTTAAGAAGACCTCCTACTCTGCACTCATTACCTCTATTAAATGCACCTGTTTGAACTCATTACCTGTTTAAAAGACACCTGTCCACACAATCAATCAATCACACTCCAACTAGGGATGAGCGAGTATACTCGTTACTATTCAGTACTCGCCGAATAGTACGGTACTCGGGCTACTCGTTACTCCCCGAATTTCCTTGTGATTACTCGCTAGGAGCACCCGAGCATTTTAGTGCTCACTCACCACTATTCAGCTACATCTCTGGTAGAGATTCTCTACCAGAGATGTAGCTGATCTGTGCGGCCGTGGGAAAGTTGATGTGAGTTCATGCGAGTTCATGCAGTCAAGCATCAACTCACATGAACCCTCTGAGGGCACCGCCGCTACTTCAAATGAACAGCTGCTCAGCATCAGCTGATACCTTAGCTGTTCATTTGAAATAACCAGCGGGAAAGCAGGCAGTGAAAAGACTTCACCGCCGGCTTTCCCGCTCGGTGCTGCGCTCCCCGCTCCCTGATGTACGCTCCCCGCTCTCCCGCCGCCTCCCATCCCGAACCTAAGTTAGGACCGGACGGGGAGCGAAGCACCAGGGAGCGGGGAGCGTACATCAGGGAGCGGGGAGCGCAGCACCGAACGGTCCTAACTTAGGATCGGGATGGGAGGCGGCGGGGGAGTGGAGGATCGGGATGGGAGGCTGCGGGGAAGCGAGTATTGGGCTGAGTGATTATTTAAAAGCCGGCGGCTTTTTACCGCCGGCTTTTAAACAATCATGCACCCATTTTAGCCTTTTCCTCAGCCCCCAGACCGATTTATAGGCTCCAGCAGACAATTACTCGGCTTACTCGCTTTTCCCATTGACTTACATTGGACTCGCTACTCGTAACGAGTACCGGAGTATTGTACTCATTACGAGTATAACGAGTCCTATTATTTCACTACTCACTCTTCCCTAACTCCAACCTCTCCACCATGATCAAGACCAAAGAGCTGTCTAAGGACACAAGGGACAATATTGTAGATCTGCACAAGGCTGGAATGGGCTACAGGACAATAGGCAAGCAGCTTATTGAGAAGGCAACAATTGTTGGTGCAATTATTACAAAATGGAAGAAACACAAGATGACTGTCAATCTTCCTCAGTCTTGGGCTTCATGCAAAATCTCACCTCGTGGGTAACGATGATTCTGAGAAAGGTCAGGAAACAGCCCAGAACTACATGGGAGGACCTTGTCAATGACCTGAAGAGAGCTGGATCCACAGTCTCAAACATTGGCGTCAGTAATACACTACGCCGTCATGGATTAAAATCCTGCAAGGCACGCAAGGTCCCCCTGCTCATGCCAGCACATGTCCGTGCCCCTTTTAAGTTCAACAATGACCATCTCGATAATCCAGAGGAGGCATGGGAGAAGGTCATGGGTCAGATGAGACCAAAATAGAACTTTTTGGTATCAACTCCTCTCGCCGTGTTTGGAGGAAGAAGAAGGATGAGTACAACCGCAAGAACACCGTCCCAACGGTGAAGCATGGTGGAAGAAACATCATACTTTGGGGGTGTTTATATGCAAAGGAGACAGGACGACTGTACCGTATTGAAGGGAGGATGGATGGGGTCATGTTTTGCTAGATTTTAGCCAACAGCCTCCTTCCCTCAGTAAGAGCCTTGAAGATGGGTCGTGGCTTGGTCTTCCAGCATGACAATGACCCGAACACACAGCCAGGGCAACAAAGGAGTGGCTCCATAAGAAGTATTTCAAGGTCCTGGAGTGGCCTAGCCAGTCTCCAGTACTGAACCCAATGGAAAATCTTTGGAGGGAGCTGAATCTCAATGTTGCCCAGCGACAGACCTGAAACCTGAAAGATCTGAAGAAAATCTGTATTTAGGAGTGGTGAAAAGTCGTCGCTGCATTGTGTGCAAATTTGACCATGAACTACAGGAAACGTCTGACCTTTGAAATTGCAAACAAAGGTTTCTGTACCAAATATTAAGTTCTGTTTTTCTATTGTATCAAATACTTATTTCATGCAATAAAATGCAAATGAATTTCATGAAATGTGATTTTCTGGATTTGTTTTTTAGATTCTCTCTCTCACAGTTGTAGTGTACCTACGATAAAAATTACAGACCTCTCCATTCTTTGTAGGTATATACTAGCTATTGAGCCCGTTCTATGCCTGGGTGGCGAGCATTTTTATTGGTATATGGTCTCCCATGCTTGTATGTGCTGCCCCCTCCTGGTATTTGTGCTCCCCAATCCTGTTCCCTCATCCTGTTATGTGTTGCAATCATCCCTATCCTGGTATGCATGGCACCCCTCACCCTCAATCCTAGTATGCATGGCACCCCTCACCCCCAATCCTGGTATGCATGGCACCGCTCATCCCCAATCCTGGTATGCATGGCACCCCTCATCCCAATCCTGGCATGTATGGCGCCCCTCATCCTGGTATGCAAGACTCCCTCATACTAAATCCTGGTATGCATGGTACCCCATCCCTCATCCCTATCCTGGTATGTATGGTACCCCTCATCCTGGTATGCATGGTACCCCTCATCCCTATCCTGGTATGCATGGCACCCCATCCCTCATCCTGGTATGTATGGTACCCCTCATCCCTATCCTGGTATACATGGTACCCTTCATCCCTATCCTGGTATGCATGGTACCCCTCATCCCAAATCCTGGTATGCACGGCACCCCCCATCCCCAATCCTGCTATGCATGGCACTCCTCATCCCCAGTCCTGGAAGGCATTGTACCCCTCATCCCCAATCCCGGTATACATGGCACCTCTCATCCCCAATCCTGGTATGCATGGCATCCCTTATCCTCAATCCTGGTATGCATGGCACCCCTCATCCTCAATCCTGGTTTGCATGGTCCCCTGACCCCCCAATCCTGGTATGCGTGGTATCTCTCAAACCTGGTATGTATGGTACCCCTCATCCCCCAATCCTGTTATGAGTGGCCCCCTCATCCCCCAGTCCTGGTATGTGTGGCCCCCTCATCCCCCAGTCCTGGTATATGTGGCCCCCTCATCCCCCAGTCCTGGTATGTGTGGCCCCCTCACTCCCCAGTCCTGGTATGTGTGGCCCCCTGGCCCCCCAATTCTAGTATGTGTGGCCCCCTCTCTCCCCAATCCTGGTATGCATGGAACCCCTCATCCCCAATCCTGGTAAGTATGGCACCCCTCATCCCCCAATCCTGGTATGCATGGTCCCATTACCCCCCAATCCTGGTATGCATGGTACCCATCATCCCCCAATCCTGGTATGCATGGTGCCCCTCAGCCCCCAATCCTGGTATATGCATGGTACCCCTCATCCCCCAATCTGGGTATGCATGTCACCCCTCATCCCTAATCCTGGTATGCATGTCTCGCTTTATCCTCAATCCTGGTATGCATGGCACCCCTCATCCTCAATCCTGGTTTGCATGGTCCCCTCACCCCCCAATCCTGGTGTGCATGGTACCCCTCAAACCTGGTATGTATGGTACCCCCTCATTCCCCAATCCTGGTATGTGTGGCCCCCTCATCCTCCAATTCTAGTATGTGTGGCCCCCTCAGCCCCCAATTCTGATATGTGTGGCCCCTTCACCCCCCAATCCTGGTATGTGTGGCCCCCTTGCCCCCCAATCCTGGTATGTGTGGCCCCCTCTCTCCCCAACACTGGTATGCATGGCACCCCTCATCCCCAATCCTGGTAAGCATGGCACCCCTCATCCATCAATCCTGGTATGCATGGTACCCATCATCCCCCAATCCTGGTATGCATGGTACCCCTCACCCCCCAATCCTGGTATATGCATGGTACCCCTCATCCCCCAATCCTGGTATGCATGGTACCCCTCAAACCTGGTATGTATGGCACCCCTCATCCCCCAATCCTGGTATGTGTGGCTCCCTCAACCCCCAATCCTGGTATGTGTTGCCCCCTCATCCCCCAATCCTGGTATGTGTGGCCCCCTCATTCCCCAATCCTGGTATGTGTGGCTCCCTCGTCCCCCAATCCTAGTATGTGTGGCCCCCTCTCTCCCCAATCCTGGTATGCATGGCACCCCTCATCCCCAATCCTGGTAAGCATGGCACCCCTGATCCCCCAATCCTGGTATGCATGGTCCCCTCACCCCCCAATCCTGGTATGCATGGTAGCCATCATCCCCCAATCCTGGTATGCATGATACCCCTCACCCCCCAATCCTAGTATGCATGGCACCCCACACACCCCAATCCTAGTATGCATGGTACGCCTCATCCCCCAATCCTGGTATGTGAGGCCCCCTCATACTCGAATCCTGGTATGTGTGGCCCCCTCATCCCCCAATCCTGGTATGTGTGGCCCCCTCATCGCCCAATCCTGGTATGTGTGGCCCTCTCATCCCCCAATCCTGGTATGTGTGGCCCCCTTTCTCCCTAATCCTGGTATGTGTGGCCCCCTCATCCCCCAATCGTGGTATGTGTGGCCTCATTCCCCAATCCTGGTATGTATGGCCCCCTCAACCCCCAATCCTGGCATGTGTGGCTCCCTCACCCCCCAATCCTGGTATGTGTGGCCCCCTCACCCCCAATCCTGGTATGTGTGGCCCCCTCATCCCTTTCACGCTGCACACATACAAAAAATAAAACACTTATATTCACCTTTCTTCCCTGTGCTCCAGCACTGCTGTGTCCTGTTCTGTGCCGGAGGCCGGGGGAGGAGTGTGGTGCCAGAGTACTTGCGTGCCCATACCGCGCTCTCTGGCGCCATTATGCTGAAGACACACTGCAAAGGTGTATTCAGTAAAATGGCGCCGAATAGGGCTTTGCACATGCGCCGATTCCGACGGCACATTCATCTCCCGACTACCGGCCCGAAGACACAGCGCAGTCTCCTGGATAGGTGAGTTGTTAGGGGCCGGAGATTGCGGTATACATTCAGTGCTTACGCATACCGCGATCTCCAGGGCCACAATCCTCATCCTAAACTCCTCATTTAGGATGTGGTTGTGTTCCTCTGTTGGGTCCAGACTGCGCAGGCGCGTTGCACTTGTGCAGTCTATAGAGGCTTCAAACAGAGGGACGCTTGTATGATTATATTATAGATAGATATATACATGTAGAGAAAAAGAGCAACAGCAGATGAGAAGGCCTGAATCCAGCTTTTAGGCTAAGGTCACACGAGTGTATAAAAATCGGTCCCATTCTTATCCAGAAAAGTGGGATGATTTTTTTCTCACTTGTCATGCGGAATTGCAATGTATCTGTAAAAATCAGATGCCATATGCATCTCATCCAATTTTTTTATTGCACTCATCCAGTTACAGCGTGAAATCGCAGCATGTTGTCAGTGAAATCAATGAAATGAATTGTCCATCTGCACTGCACTGCCCCATTAACTAATATGGGTCTGGGTGCTATCCAATAAAAAATCGGATAGCACTCGTCCGAGTTATACGCTCATGTGAACGAGCCCTTATACAAATTGTTTCACTCGTTTCTTCTGTTATGAAGCCATTTATTTTTATAAGTATAAATGTCTGTATTTATATATACAAACAGCAGCGCTCTGTATATGCTAAAATGTATGCATTGAATATGTGAAAATTGGACTGCATTAATGCTATATAGACTATACTTATATAATGAATGTACTTAGTGCAAAAATTTGTCAATTCATGTGAGTCCAAGGCATACCTTTCTTTAACCCCTTTCTGACGTGGGGCATATTAATATGTATCTGCGCCCTGGGCCTATTGGGCCAGATACATATTAATACACCCTGGCGATTGCGGTCACACAGAGGCTGTGCGGGCGCAATCGCCGCTGGGTGTCAGCTGATTGTCACAGCTGACACCCGGTACTATGTGCAAGAAGCAGTGCCGCACCGCTCCCGGCACATTAACCCCAGAAATGCTGCAATCAAAGTCGATCGCAGCCTTCTGGGAGTAAGGGGAGGTAAGCGTCGCTTACTTACCTCCTCTCTGGTGTCCCGCGCTGTCTGTGCCAGGTCCCGGTGGTTGTCATGGTGACCTGATGTCATGACAACATCCGGGTCACCAGACAGCAGGAAGTTACTTTGATCATGCGCAGTGCGCAATCAAAGTAACTTCTGCCTGTGCAGCACTGACAGTCTGTATAGCATACAGATGCTTCTGCATCTCTATGCTATATAACTGATCAGCCTGCAAAAAGTGAAAGTCCCAATTGTTAAAAATATTAAAAGAAAAAATGAAAAAAAGAATCCCAAAAAAATAAAAATATACTGTACCCATAAATAAATATTTTTATGAAAAAAAAAAAGCAATAAAAGTACACATATGTGGTATCTCCGCGTCCGGAACGACCTGACCTATAAAACTGTCCCACTAGTTAACCCCTTTAGTGAACACGGTAAAAAAAATAAATAAAAAACAAAGCAAAAAATGATTTAGCACCATACCACCAAACAAAAAACGGAATAAAATGCGATCAAAAATATGAATGTAAAAAAAATTGGTAACACTGAAAACGTCATCTTGTCCCACAAAATACAAGCTGCCATACAGCTCCATCAGCCGAAAAAGAAAAAAGTTATAGCTCTCAGAATAAAGTGATACACAAAAATATTTTTTTAATAAGATAGTTTTTATTGTGTAAAAGCACCAAAATATAAAAAAATGATATAAATGTGGTACCGCTGTAAACATACTGACCCGAAGAAGAAAGCTACCTCATAAATTTTAGCACACGCGGAACGGCATAAACAAAACAAAAATCCATTCCTGAATTGTTGTTTTTTGATTATTCTGCCTCCCAAAAATCAGAATAGAAAGCGAACAAAAAATGTCACGTTCCCGAAAATGATACCAATAAAAACAAAAACAAGCTGTCATATGACTCTGTCTGGCCGAAATATGGAAAAATTATAGCTCTCAAAATATGGCGATGCAAAATCTAGTCTTTGCAAAAAAGCGTTTTTTAGTGTGACAGCTGTCAATCATAAAAACCCGATATGAATCTGATATTGCTGTAATCGCACCAACCCGAAGAATAAAGTCGTCTAATGACTTATACCGCACGAGGAACGGCGTAAAAAAAACCTCTAGGATTAGAAATGTTCTAGGGCTAGGGTTAGGGTTGTGCTAGGGTTAGGGTTAGGGCTGTGCTAGGGTTAGGGTTATGCTAGGGTTAGGGTTGTGTTAGGGTTAGGGTTGTGTTAGGGTTGTGGTAGGGTTAGGGTTGTGTTAGGGTTAGGGTTGTGTCTTAGGGTTATCGTTAGGGTTGTGGTAGGGTTAGGGTTGTGCTAGGGTTAGGGTTGTGCTAGGGTTGTGCTAGGGTTAGGGTAGTGCTAGGGTTATGGTTGTGCTAGGGTTGGGGCTAGGGTTGTTTTGGGGTTGGGATTTTTTCAAAAGTAAAGAAAAAAAATGATGACAATATGGAAACCAGTGTTGAGCTCAAGTGCTTGCTACTTGAGTTTGCATTTGGTGCTCAGGTATGCACCGAGTATCGCGGGTGCTCATGTGACATGCTCGAGTCTCCAGCCCATATATTTTGCAGCTGTTATACAGCCAAAAAACCTCTTGGGGATTGCCTGCCATGCATGATCCCCGCATGTTTTTTTTTTGGGTGTCTAATAACTGTGAAACATGCAGGATGGGGACTCGAGCATCCGCGATACATGGTGCATACCCGAGTACCCAATACAAACACAAGTAGCGAGCACTTGCGCTCAAGACTAACGACATCTTATTCAATATGACAACCTAATGTTATCAAATTATGTGTCCTACCTCTGGGTTCAAAATGTTCACTATACCCCTTGATAAAATCCCTGATTTTCCAAAAGGGGTCACTTGTGGGGGGTTTCCACTATTTAGGCGCTTCAGGGGCTCTCCAAATGCGACATGGTGTCCGCTCTCGGTTACAGCCAATTTTGCATTCAAAAAGGCACACAGTGACCTTCAGAACCATGCCTTGCGCCCAAACAGTGCATTTTCCCCACATATGGGGTATAGGCGTACTGAGGAGAAATTGCACAACAGTTTTTGGTTTCCATTTTCTCCTCTTACCTGTGTGAATATAAAAATTTGGGGTTAAAAGATCATTTTTGTGGAAAAAGTTAGATTTTTTTTATTTTCACAGCTCTACGTTATCAACTTCTGTGACGCACTTGGTGGTTCAGTTTGCTCACCACACATCTAGAGAAGTTCCTTGAGGGGTCTAGTTTCAAAAATGTTGTCACTTGTGGGGGGTTTACACTGTTTAGGCACATCAAAGGCTCGACAAACGCGACATGGCGTCCGATAATTAATAAAGCAAATTTTACATTCAAAAAGTCAAATGGCGCTTAAATTTTGATGGAAAAATGAGAAATCGCTGGTCAACTTTTAACCCTTATAACTTCAGAACAAAAAGAAATTTGTTTCCAAAATTGTGTTGATGTAAAGTAGACATGTGGGAAATGTTATTTATTAACTATTTTGTGTGACATATTGTCATGCAGATATTAAGAAAGTATTAATAATTTCTCCCAAGTCCCTCTTCATTCCTCTCTTATCCACCATTTGTCACCAGAGAAGAGCTGACAATCTAAAGAGCAATCTCTCTGCAAATTATCACCTACAGCAGAAGTAACTTGTAAACAAATAAGATAAGATAAGATAAGATATACTTTATTTATCCCGGAGGAAATTGCGGTATCACAGCAGCAGAACACAGATCTCGAACATGACACATATGATAACATAACATTTGGAATGCTTTAGACATTGCTTTTCAGACATTTGTTAAACACCCCCATAGCTGTTGGAACAAACGATCTCCTGTATTTTTCCTTTTTACACCTTAGTTGTATTAGGCGATTGCTGAATGTGCTCTTCTGTTTCGCAAACAGTTCATAAAGCGGGTGTGTGTTGTTGCCCATTATAGCTCTGCACTTCTTCTTAATCCTATCCTCTACCACCTCTTCAAAAGTCCCAAGCTGTAGACCCACCGTCGCGCTAGCCTTCTTTATAAGTTTGTTGAGCTTGTTGGCGTCAGCAACACGCACACTGTTACCCCAGCAAATTATTGCCGCAAAGGTGGCACTAGCCACAATGGATTGGTAGAACACCTCAAGCATTTTGCCACACACATTAAAAGACCTTAACTTCCTTAGGAAGTACAATCTACTCATCCCCTTCTTGTAGACCTTCTCCATGTGGCACTTCCAGTCTAGCTTGCTATCCAGGTAAACCCCCAAATATTTGAAACTGTCCACCATCTCCACATCCTGACCGTCAATGGTAACAGGTAGGCATACCTTCTTGCACCTTCCATAGCTCATCACCAACTCCCTGGTTTTCTTAACATTTAGTTCTAGATGGTTAGCCTGGCACCATACTACAAAGTCCGCAACCACCCTTCTGTATTCCTCTTCGTCCTGGTCCTTCCCAATACCGCCAACTATCACAGAGTCATCCGAGTACTTCTGGAGGTGACAACGGTCTGATTTATACTGAAAGTCAGCTGTGTACAATGTAAAGAGGAATGGCGACAGCACTGTTCCCTGCGGGGCTCCGACACTGCTCAGTACACTATCTGATGTAGCCGTCCCCCACCTAACAAACTGTGGCCTATCCGACAGGTAGTCAATTATCCAATTCACAAGTCCCTCATCCACCGCCATTTTAATCAACTTTCCTCGCAGTAAGAGTGGCTGTAATGTGTTGAACGCACTAGAGAAATCAAAGAACAAAGCACGCACTGTGGTTCCATCATTGTCCAAAAAGGAATGTACTGTTTGTAGCAGAGACGCTACAGCATCGTCCACACCCAGTCCCTGCCGGTACGCAAACTGAAGAGCATCAGTATGCGCCATCACCCTCGGACACAAGTGAGCAAGTACTATTCTCTCCAAGGACTTCATCGCATGCGATGTTAAGGCCACCGGTCTATAGTCCCCCGGGGAAGCCGGGAAGGTAGTCTTGGGAATCGGCACCAGGCAGGAAGTCTTCCATAGCACTGGTACTCTCTTTGATTGTAAGCTCTGGTTAAAGAGATGCTGGAAGACAGTACATAACTCATTTGCACACACTCTGAGGACACGTGGACTGAGACCGTCAGGCCCTGCTGCTTTGCCAATGGCCAGCTTACTAAACTGGTCCCTCACGTCATTTTTGGAGACCGAGAAATGATCTATTTCACCCCCTGTTAATTTAGCTAGTTGTTCCCCGGCCTCCTCCCCCTTCCCTGCTGCTACCGCACCTTTATTGCTGAATCTATTGAAGAACTGATTCATTTCATTAGCCATTGTAAGTCCACCACCCCCCTGCTCCGACCTTGCCTTAAACCCAGTCACTAGCTTCATTCCAGCCCACACCTCTCTGGAGCTTTTTTGTGCAAATTGATTTTCTAATTTAACTCTGAATGCCTCACGGGCAATCTTAATTTTCCCCTTTAGGTCTCGCTGTATAATTTTCAATGCCTCCTTGTCCTTCCTTTTAAAAGCCAGTTTTTTCATGTTTAGTAAATGTTTCAACTCTTTTGTAATCCATGGCTTATTGTTTGCATAACACCGAATCTCTTGAACAGGTACTACAATGTCCATACAGAAGTTGATGTAATCAGTAACTCTGCCAGTAATCTCATTAACATTACATTTCTCTTTCATGGTACACAACACCTCCCAGTCTGTACAGTCAAAGCAGTCTTGTAACGCCTCCTCTGCTGCTGGACACCACTTCCTTATCTTTTTAATTGTCACTGGTTGTTTGCGGACGTCTGGTTGGTAAGCAGGAGACAATAGTATGAGGTTGTGGTCAGATTTCCCCAGGGGGGGTAATGCAGCCGATGAATAAGCATTCTTAACATTAGCAAAGAGGAGATCCAGTGTGTTGTTGTCCCGTGTAGGACATTTGACATATTGATAGAACTTTGGTATTGCAGATGAGATCTTTACTCGATTGAAATCCCCAGAAATTACAGTTAGAGAGTTTGGGTGTTTAGTCTGAAGCCGGGCCATCACCCCTGACAACACATCCCCAGCAGCCTCTGGGTTCGCACATGGTGGTATATACATCACAACTACAATAACAAGAGTGAATTCTCTAGGCAGATAGTAAGGCCTGAGGCCCACTGCTAACAGTTCAATATTTGGACAGCAATGTTTCTCCTTAACAGTTACATGCCCCTGATTGCACCATCTGTTGTTAATGTAGAGTATCACTCCTCCACCTTTTTTCTTGCCGCATCTAACTCTCTCTCTATCAGCCCGAACCATTTGAAACCCTGGTACCGAGACACATGAATCTGGGACCTCCTCATGCAGCCAGGTTTCTGTAAAGCACATGAGACTGCATTCCCTAAACTCCTTCTGGGTCTTACTCAGAGCCAGCAGTTCATCCGACTTATTTCCCAGCGATCGTACGTTACCCATGATAATGGATGGGACCACTGGTTTAAACCTTCTCCTCCAGGACTTGATCTTCTTGCCTGCTCTGCAGCCTCTGAAAGGTCTCCTTATTTCCCGTGGAACATTCAGTATTGCCACTGCTGGAGAAGACTTTATCCTGCGCAGTTCCAGAAGACGATCCCTAGAATACACTGCTCGTTTAGCAACAGACCTAGGGTCCACCATCCCGTCATTATTTCCACCCGTCACACCAGTCCTCTCCATGGCAAATCGTATACAGTGACCTCCACCGCTCACATATGGCTGTATCCCTGTCACAGGCTGTGGGTAGCAGCATGCATCCTTCAGTAGCATTAGCTGAGATGGTCCGTATTGCGTGCCCCAGAGTGTCTGTACCTGCAGGAGACTTGTAAGTGGTGGAAGAAGATCCAGGTGCAGATCTCGTGCTGTGTGCCCAGCAGCAGTTGATAGTGTGGGAAGTGTTGTATCTTCCATCCCCAATAGACGAGTATACAGGAACGTTGCAATCCAGAGAAGGTAATAAAATAATAAAATAAAATAACTGTAACAAAACTGTAACTAAAATAAAGTAGAAGCTTCTGCTGCTGCAATGGGCTGCCAGTAGTCCGGCGCCGTATTGTCTCCACAATCTAGCAGAGAGGCAGACAGGCATATCCACACCCTCCGGAGTCAGAAAGTGAATGGCACAGAAGGTGCTACCAACCCAATTAAAATGTGAGGGTCTTTCTCCCTGGCAGAGGCAGGGTATAATTAAACACAGGCTTGCGATAAATCGACATCTAGCTGAGAAACTTAATTCCCAGGACGTCACAGGGAATTTAATAGAGATTCCCTGGACATCCGGCACCAATGCGAAATATGGAATAGCTCAAGTTCTATAATTCTGATAATAATGGGACCCATATTTTTAGTGAAAGGGTCAGCAAGGGAACAATATGGATGTTTTCCTGTCACTGTAAGCCTGTGGTGCTAAAGTAACAGAATAGCAGATCACAACAACACCTCCAGTAGCGTCCACTAAAGCTGCTGCATTTAAAAAGCTTTTATAAGGATCGAGCTCGGCTGTCCACCGCAAGGAGTCCTACCGCCAGTCCCAGCCCCTATGCCTTGGGGTGCCTCCTGATGCTCTTCACTGAGTATCACGTGGTCCTGAAGCATTTCCTTTGAAAAAATTAAGTGTCCAAACTACAGATGGTGTAGCTTGCTTAACAGCCGGGATAATCCGCTGACTAGCAGACACTGCTACTAGGCACAAAGTATTTCCTGGGCTAGATGCAGTTAAAAATTTGTAATTAGATGCTCTCGTTGGATGCTGAGAAAGCATTCCATAGAGTCTCCTGGCACGCCATATATTATTCTCTTAAAAAGCTTGGGGTAGGGGTCTAGGGGACCCTTTTATAGCCAAAATCACGGCCCTGTATCGCAATGCGTCACCTAGGCTGAAGATAAATGGAACTGTAGCACCCCGAGGGCTCGGTTGCTGCAGAGGTATAGCACCTCACCCAGAGGTGTGATATCTCACTCTCAGGTAAGAATGGAGTGTGGATCAGGACCCCGACACCTGCATGCATTACACCACATTGCCGTGGGGCAGGGCGACCAATATGCCCCTGAGATGGGCACGACAGTCCCTGTCCCTTTCTGGAGTGGGGGGAGGGAACACTGAGGAAGGGGAACCCTGTAGTGCAGGAGCAGGGAGGAAGCAGTTCCTGGGTGCATTGAGAAGGGAGTATAAAAGGTGGGCACCATCTTAGTTCAGTGCAGAGAAGTCTGAGCTGAAGTGACAGGGAGCAGGGGCTCTGCATGAGCTCTGCTCCAGAGGTGGGCCTAGTAACAGAGGCCCAGGCCTGGAAGAGGGAGAAGGAAGGAAGAGGAGTGGAGAAGGCTCCAGGAACGAGGAACGAAGGGATCCCAGGGGTGTGGATGGGCGAGTCGCCACCGGACGCCCGAATCCACCTGCGTGGAGGGGTCAGGCCAAAGGGGGAGACTGGTCCCTGAAACTAGTGGAGGCGGGAAACGACCCTCAGCTAGAAACTGGAGGCTGTGACATTTTATGTGGCGCAGCCCCTCGCTAAACCCGCTAGGAGGGCAGCACATAGGGTTAGGGAAACTGGCGCCAAGTTTACCAAGAGGAGGCCCGAGGCTGCCAGACAGAAGGGTTGGTAAGAAAGGCCAGACAAAGGACACACAAAGGGGGTCCTGTGAAGCGCTCCAAAGTTATCTGGGATTTGTCTGAGCCCCTCACCTGGTGAGCACAGTACGACGTGGGCAGCCGTTACCTGCAGAAGTGGTCTGCATAATAAGAACTGTGAGTAAAGGCCCTGGACTGCATCACTGACTCCGTGTCGTTACTGCTGCTGCCCTGCACCATCACCCCCATCCTCCGCATACACTGCCCTGAGGCTATACTCCTCCCGTGGGGAGTTATACTACGCTCTGCTGCACCCACAACACCAGCCTCAGCGGTCTGCCCTGCAGCGGCGGTTCACTCTGATCGCAATCCACAGGTGGCATAGTCGGACATTTAAACATCAAAACCACATAAATAGTCCCGCCACTGGTTTGACCGGCCTGAGCCACGGAACCGGGTCGCCGCCACGGAGACTACAACCACTATCATCCACCAAAAAGGGTCCGGCTTCGGGTGTCCCAAGGCCCAGGGGGTGCGTCAGAACATTTTCATCACCTTTCATAATCACCAATGGGACAAGGCAGGGATGTCCCCTGTCCCCTCTCTTATGCATCCTAGTGACGGAGCACCTGCTCTCATCAATTCGCCATAACCCCAATATTAGGTGGATTGAGGTGGGAGGCACCGAGTACAAGTGCTCTGCATTTGCTGATGATGTCAATCACATATATCCATCAGCAGGCTGTTATGGCTGAAATAGATCACTTTGTTACATGGTCAAATTTTAAAATCAATACAGCGAAGTCTGAGGCCCTCGATGTCTCCCTCCCCAAATCCATACAGGATTCCATCCAGTCCAACTTTCCCTTTGCCTGGCCCTCACAGGGTATCAAATACTTAGGAATTCCTATTCATAGAGACCTCTCCCATCTATGTTATCTTAATTTTGGGCCCTTTATTGAACAACTCCATACAGACCACGGTTGGCAAGTTAGAACTGTAAGATTCACTACATGAACCACTGGTGTTTTGTGGAAAAGCACATGTACACTGTGTTCCAAATTATTATGCAAAAAGTGTTTAGGAGTGATAAGGGAAGAATTTGTTTGTTTGTCAGTTAAACTCATTGATGGTGATGTGTGTCAGGGCTTTTTATATCACTGTAAGCAATTGCAGACACCTGTGCTAATTAGTTTGGCAGGTGTGTCCAATGAACGGCAAGACTACTTAAGAAGGCTGTCCCACATTATTAAGCAGCCTACATTTTCTGCCAAAATGGGAAAGAAAAAGGATGTGTCGGCTGCTGAGAAGCAACAAATTGTGGAGTGTTTAGGTCAAGGCATGACTACAATCAACTTTGTGCGATGATCAGGATGAAGTGTCTTGGCAATCAAGAAGTATGTAGCTGATTCACAGTACACACGTGTGCGTGCTGATAAGGGCAAATTGAGGACTCTTTCCTACAGGCAATTATGTCAGGTTAAAAGAGCAGCGGCAAAAAAGCCTTGTCATAGCAGCAGACAAGTTTTTGAAGCTGCTGGTGCCTCCAACGTACCCCGTACAACAAGATGCAGCGTCCTTCAGAGGTTTGCAGCTGTGCATACGCCATCCTGTCGACCTCCTCTATCCACTTCACACAAGCAGAAACAGCTCCAGTGGGCCAAACATTACATGAAGACTGATTTCAAAACTGTTTTGTTCACGGATGAGTGCCGTGCAACGCTCGATGGTCCAGATGGATGGAGTGGAGGATGGCTGGTTGATGAACACCCCACGCAAACACGGCTACAGCGCCAACAAGGAGGAGGCGGAGTAATGTTTTTGGCTGGAATCATGGGGAGAGAGATTGTCGGCCCCTTTAGGATCCCTGAAGGGGTAAAGATGAACTCCATAATGTATGTGGAGTTTCTCAAACAGCACTTCCTGCCATGGTTCAAGAAGAAGAACCGTGTATTCCACAGCAACATCATTTTTATGCATGATAATGCACCGTCTCATGCTGCACATAACACATCTGCATCTCTGGCTGATATGGGCATAAAAGGGGACAAACTTATGGTGTGACCCCCATGCTCCCCTGACCTCTTCCCCATTCAGAACCTCTGGAGCATCATCAAAAGGAGTGTCTATGATGGCGGGAGGCAGTTCACATCTAAGCAACAGCTCTGGGAGGGTATTCTGTCCTCATGCAAAACAATTGAAGCAGAAACCATCCAAAACCTGACAAATTCAATGGACGAGAGCGTTCAGAAGCTCCTTTCGAACAAGGGGTCCTATGTGCAAATGTAACATCACCTAGAATAAAGTTTTGAGTTGAAAACTGTTTGGTTTCAGTTTCTAATAACCTGCTAATGCTTATAATTTCAAAAATGACCATTTTTTTGTTCTTTATTAAAATGAAAAGGTTGATCGAAGAGTGTGGGGGATCTAAGAGTGTGGCAACCCAGTAGTCAGGATTACTTCGAATTCTGACAATCTGAGGGTCATGTTGAAGGTAGTGCAGCAAGAAGGCACTTATGTGTCTTGCGCATCTTGGAGCCCCAAAATTATTTTCCGGGCTAGATGCAGCTAAAAATAATTATTCATTTTAAATCTGGTGGAGCTTAGTATAGATGGCCTAATAGAATCAGTACTACACACTGATACAAAGCCCAAATTATTTTCCAGCCAAGATACAGATAAACATGTTTAGTAATTTTAAATATGGTGGTGCTTAGTATAGATGGCCTAATAGAATCAGTACTGCACACTGCTACAAAGCCCAAATAATTTTCCAGCCAAGATACAGATAAACATGATTAGTAATTTGAAAGCTTAAAATGGTTGGTGAGGTGATTTTAACCAATCATCAAGCTTTTACTCTCCCCAGGATGACACAGGGGTATAAAAGTCGTTTCGGATCCATGATTTGTTCATCTTTATAAACGTGAGTCTGTCTACATTATCAGTGGAGAGCCGCGTGCTCTTATCTGTCAGCACACCACCAGCAGCGCTGAACACACGTTCAGACGGAATGCAGGATGCGGGGCATGACAAGATCTCCAAGGCGTAAGTGGCTAGCTCCGGCCATTTATCCAGATTGGAAGCCCAAAAAGAGCAAGGGTCCAGTGACAGAGTCATGGCTTCAATGTTTACTTGGAGATACTCCTGTACCATCGTCTCTAGGCGTTGACTATGTGTCAGACTTCTTGTCTCCTGTGGCCTTGCAAAGGATGGGCTAAAAAAGTGGTGAAATGATTCCGCAAAATTGATGTTACCAGCAGATACTGTGGTTCTGTTACGGTTTGAGTGCTGAACACTCGACGGTCCCACGGTTGGCAAGTTGGAACTGTGAGATTCGGTACGTGCACCACTGGTGTTTTGTGGAAAAGCACATATAAGATTCTGCAACAGTCTCTGCTGATACTCCTGCATGCGTGCATCCCTTTCTATGGCAGGAATAATTTCTGCAAACTTACTTTTGTACCGGTGTGGCAACCCAGTAGTCAGGATTATTTCTAATTCTCACAATTCGAGGGTCATGTTGCAGGTAGTGCAGCAAGAAGGCACTCATGTGTGTTGCGCATCCAGGAGCACCAAGTCCCTGTTGTGTTGGTGGCGAGGTAACAATCATGCTTCCTTCCTCTGTCCTCTCCCCCCAACCTCGCACAACAGAAATGTGATCAAGGTCTCCCTCATCTGATGAGTCTTCCATCAGTTCGTCCTCCACTTCTTCCTGGGCTCCTGCACCTTCCTCACTAGTTTGGCTGCTACCATGCGCCCTGGTAAAACCATCTCCCCCACCCTCACATGCCTGCCGCCTTGGTGCTGCCGACCGTCTGGACCTTGCAGATGTTAGCCCTTCCGCATACAACTCCTCCTCCTCTACTTCCTCCACCTCCTCTTGTGCCACCACCTGACTCCAAATTCTGTTTAACATGTGCTCCAGCATGTAAATCACCGGAATAGTCATGCTGATAATGGCATCGTCAGCACTAAACATTTTCGTCGCCATTTCAAAACTGTGCAGAAGGGTGCATAGGTCCCTGATCTGAGACCACTCCTCCAGCGTGATTTGCCCCACCTCTGGATCTCATTGGCCCAGGCTATATGACAGAACGTATTGCACCAGGGCTTCACAGTCGCTGCAACATGTGCAGAGTTGAATTCCACCGGGTAGGCACATCGCATTTTATCCGGTGAAGTGGCAGGCCCAACGACTTCTGTAGAGATGTAAGTCGCTGAGCTGCGGGATGCGAACGGCGGAAGTGAGCACACAGCGACCGTGCCCTCTGCAGAAGGCCATCTCGTCGGGGATAGTGGGCTAAAAATTGCAGGTTTAACACGTGAGCCATACAAGACACGTGTGTGACATTGCCCCGGCGAAGGGCCGCACACAGGTTTGCAGCATTGTCGCACACGGCCTTCCCTGGTTTCAGGTCCAGTGGAGACAACCATTCATGAAATTGGTTCTCCAGAGCTGACCACAACTCCTCAGCTGTGTGACTCACATTTCCCAGACATTTCAAAGTAAAAACCGCCTGATGACGTTGAGCCCTACTGCCAGCATAGTAAGGAGGTGTGCAAGATCCCTTCTGCGCAGATAGAAAGCTTGTGGCATGACCAGACAGGCTTTGGGTGCAGGTGGAGGACCGAGAGGAGGTTGAGGAGGCAGAAGCAGTGGAGGAACTTTGAGATAAAGAGGATTGACGCACAACTCGTGGGGACGGCAAGACTTGGACAGCAGCCCCTTGTCCTGCTGTCACCATAGTTACCCAGTGCCCAGTCAGCGACATGTAACACCTCTGTCCATGCCTACTCGTCCAATTGTCTGTGGTGAAATGCACCCTGTCACACACAGAGTTTCTCAAAGAAGCGGTGATGTTGTGTGCGACATGCAGGTGGAGCGCAGGCACACCTTTCTTTGAGAAGTAGTGCCAACTGGGCATCTGGTACTGGGGCACTGTGACGGACATAAGGTCTCGAAAATCCTCTGTGTCCACCAGGCGGAAAGGCAGCATTTCTGTAGCCAAGAGCTTGCAGATGGTGAAATTCAACCTCTTAGCTTTCTCATGGCTAGGAGGAAATGGTCTTTTACTTGTCCACATCTGAGGGACCGAGGGCTGGCTATTGTGCTTAGACGGTGTTGATAAGTGTGTCCACGGCAAACTGCCGGTCTGTGAGGAAGATGCAGGCGGACATGTTAGGTTGCCTTGATCCAAAGGTGGTGCTATCGATGTCGGACAGCGCTCAACACCAGCTGGTGTTACCACCTCCAAAGAAAATGATGACCTGCCAATCACGCTGGCTGTTGCGGGTAAAGAGGTGGCAGGTCTGCGCCCCAAAACAGGTGTGACTGCTGTCCCCCCAGTCACAGAGGATGAAGAGGCCGCGGATGCACAAGATATGGCAGACGGTGGTTGGCCCGGCCGGCTAGGCCGCATTGTAGCACAGTGAGCTTCCCACTGCAACTTATGCTTCATGTCCATGTGCCGGTTCATGCATGAAGTACTCAAACTATGTATTTTTTGGCCTCTACTTAGCTTTTGCTGACAAATGTTACAGATAACACGAGTTGGGTCATCTTTATCGATCTGAAAAAATGCCCAGGTTATGCAAGGCTTAGCACCCATGCGACCTGAAGAGCCACCACGACTTGTGGTGAGAGGCAGAGTTGTGTTTGAGGATGCAGTTGTTGACGTGCTTCCAGTACTACGTCTCTGTCCAGGAAGGCGCAACCTGACCTCATCGTCACTAGCATTCTCCTCCACCTCCTCTGCTGACCTCATCTCTTGGCTGACTGTGGGTTGATAGTAAGTGGGATCTCCAACCTCATCATCATCACCCTGTGCGTTATCACACCCGTCGTCGTCAGAGCCATCCTGTTGCTGCCCTGACAAAAAACTAAA
This sequence comes from Phyllobates terribilis, assembly GCF_046119375.1. Classification (NCBI taxonomy): domain Eukaryota; kingdom Metazoa; phylum Chordata; class Amphibia; order Anura; family Dendrobatidae; genus Phyllobates; species Phyllobates terribilis. The sequence goes on from NW_027362761.1 coordinate 472,160,734, forward strand.
GTTGTCGCTCCAATCAGGTATTTGAGTCTCATCATCGTCTTCCTCATTGTCTCCACCAACAGGAGTTACAGTTTGGGAATGAGGGTCTACATTATGGTCAGAACCTTCAGCGTCTTGTCCTGGATCCGACTCATAAAGATTCTGGGAATCAGTGCAGATCATTTCCTCGTCTGGATTCACAGAAGCTCTAGAGTCGACCTCTGATTCCCAGGCTATAGTATGAGTAAACAGCTCTGCAGACTCAACCATCTGTTCTACCTCATACTCAGACGGGCAGCTGGAGATTTGGGAGCTGTGAGGAAGCAAGTGCGATTGGGGTGACACCTTTGAGGACTGGAGTATTTGTGATGTTGAAGTTGATGTGGAGGAGTGCCCACTTAAAGGAACACTTGATATCCATTGAAGCACCTGCTGATTTTGTTCCTCATCTGGAATTTGCATCGATTGGCGTGGCCGTAAGAAAGGGATCTTATCACATTGTCCGCTAAAAGAAGTAGACATTTTAGTTTGGCTGGAAGATGGTCTTTCTTCTGCAGATGTTACTGTTGCTTTAACACCTACCCCACGGACGAAAACTTTTTTCCCCTTCCCAACACGGCTATTCCCCTTTCCACCAGCAGCAGGCCTTTTTCCACTCATTTTGGTGGTTAACTAATTCACAACTCTGGAGTTGTTTGCACAAAAAAACAATGGATGGGAACCGAGCAGAGCTGAGTAGCCAAACTGTGGTATTAGGCCAAAACTATTGGCTGGGTTAAATGCAGAAAAAAATTATATTCAATTTGCAATCTGATGGAGGTCAGTATAGATGGACTAATAGAACAAGTCCCACACACAGCTAGAAGCCCAAATATTTTTTCAGAGGTAGATGCAGAAAAAAATTATATTCAATTTGCAACCTGATGGAGGTCAGTATAGATGGACTAATAGAACAAGTCCCACACACTGCTAGAAGGCCAAAAATTTTTTCAGAGCTAGATGCAGAAAAATATTATATTCAATTTGCAACCTGATGGAGGTCAGTATAGATGGACTAATAGACCAAGTCCCACACACTGCTAGAAGCCCAAATATTTTTTCAGAGCTACATGCAGAAAAAAATTATATTCAATTTGCAACCTGATGGAGGTCAGTATAGATGGACTAATAGAACAAGTCCCACACACAGCTAGAAGTCCAAATATTTTTTCAGAGGTAGATGCAGAAAAAAATTATATTCAGTTTGCAACCTGATGGAGGTCAGTAAAGATGGACTAGTAGAACAAGTCCCACACACTGCTAGAAGGACAAATATTTTTTCAGAGCTAGATGCAGATAAAAATTATTTTTAATTTGCAACCTGATGGAGGTCAGTATAGATGGACTAGTAGAACAAGTCCCACACACTGCTAGAAGGACAAATTTTTTTTCAGAGCTAGATGCAGAAAAAAAATTTTTGAATTTGCAACCTGATGGAGGTCAGTATAGATTGACTAGTAGAACAAGTCCCACACACTGCTAGAAGGCCAAATATTTTTTCAGAGCTAGATGCAGGCAAAAAAATATTTTTACTTTGCAACCTGATGGAGGTCATTATAGATGGACTAATAGAACAAGTCACACACACTGCTAGAAGCCCAAATATTTTTTCAGAGGTAGATGCAGAAAAAAATTATATTCAGTTTGCAACCTGATGGAGGTCAGTATAGATGGACTAATAGAACAAGTCCCACACATTGATAGAATGCCAAATATTTTTTCAGAGCTAGATGCAGATAAAAATTATTTTTAATTTGCAACCTGATGGAGGTCAGTATAGATGGACTAATAAAACAAGTCCCACACACTGCTAGAAGCCCAAATATTTTGTCAGAGGTAGATGCAGAGAAAAATTATATTCAGTTTGCAACCTGATGGAGGTCAGTATAGATGGACTAGTAGAACAAGTCCCACACACTGCTAGAAGGACAAATATTTTTTCAGAGCTAGATGCAGATAAAAATTATTTTCAATTTGCATCCTGATGGAGGTCAGTATAGATTTACTAGTAGAACAAGTCCCACACACTGCTAGAAGGATAAATTTTTTTTCAGAGCTTGATGCAGAAAAAAATATATTTTGAATTTGCAACCTGATGGAGGTCAATATAGATGGACTAGTAGAACAAGTCCCACACACTGCTAGAAGGACAAATATTTTTTTAGAGCTAGATGCAGAAAAAAATTCTATTCAATTTGCAACCTGATGGAGGTCAGTATCGATGGACTAATAGAACAAGTCACACACACAGATAGAAGCCCAAATATTTTTTCAGAGGTAGATGCAGAAAAAAATTATATTCAGTTTGCAACCTGATGGAGGTCAGTATATATGGACTAATAGAACACGTCCCACACACAGCTAGAAGCCCAAATATTTTTTCAGAGGTAGATGCAGAAAATAATTATATTCAGTTTGCAACCTGATGGAGGTCAGTATAGATGGACTAATAGAACAAGTCCCACACAATGCTAGAAGGCCAAATATTTTTTCAGAGCTAGATGCAGACAAAAAATTATTTTGAATTTGCAACCTGATGGAGGTCAGTATAGATGGACTAGCAGAACAAGTCCCACACACTGCTAGAAGGCCAAATATTTTTCAGAGCTAGATGCAGAAAAATATTATATTCAATTTGCAACCTGATGGAGGTCAGTATAGATGGATTAATAGACCGAATCCCAGACACTGCTAGAAGTCCAAATATTTTTTCAGAGCTAGATGCAGAAAAAAATTATATTCAATTTGCAACCTGATGGAGGTCAGTATAGATGGACTAATAGACCAAATCCCACACACTGCTAGAATGCCAAATTTTTTTTTCAGAGCTAGATGCAGACAAAAAAATATTTTTAATTTGCAACCTGATGAAGGTCAGTATAGATGGACTAATAGAACAAGTCCCACACACTGCTAGAAGGCCAAATATTTTTTCATAGCTAGATGCAGATAAAAATTATTTTTAATTTGCAACCTGATGGAGGTCAGTATAGATGGACTAATAAAACAAGTCCCACACACTGCTAGAAGCCCAAATATTTTTTCAGAGGTAGATGCAGAAAAAATTTATATTCAGTTTGCAACCTGATGTAGGTCAGTATAGATGGACTAGTAGAACAAGTCCCACACACTGCTAGAAGGCCAAATATTTTTTCAGAGCTAGATGCAGATAAAAATTATTTTTAATTTGCAACCTGATGGAGGTCAGTATAGATGGACTAATAGAACAAGTCTCACACACAGCTAGAAGCCCAAATATTTTTTCAGAGCTAGCTGCAGATAAAAATTATTTTTAATTTGCAACCTGATGGAGGTCAGTATAGATGGACTAATAGAACAAGTCCCATACACTGCTAGAAGGCCAAATATTTTTTCAGAGCTAGATGCAGACAAAAAAATATTTTTAATTTGCAACCTGATGGAGGTCAGTATAGATGGACCAATAGACCAAGTCCCACACACTGCTAGAAGGCCAAATATTTTTTCAGAGCTAGATGCAGACAAAAAAATATTTTTAATTTGCAACCTGATGGAGGTCAGTATAGATGGACTAATAGAACAAGTCCCACACACTGCTAGAAGCCCAAATATTTTTTCAGAGCTAGATGCAGACAAAAAATTATTTTGAATTTGCAACCTGATGGAGGTCAGTATAGATGGACTAGTAGAACAAGTACCAAACACTGCTAGAAGGACAAATATTTTTTCAGAGCTAGATGCGGAAAAAAATTATATTCAATTTGCAACCTTATGGAGGTCAGTATAGATGGACTAATAGAATGATGCTTTGCCCAAAAGGTTTTACTTCACTAGGTGCAGTAAAAAAATTGGTATTCTCTACACAGGTGGTGTATCTTGCAACACAGATAGGCTGCTGCACTGACTAACACACTCTGCAACAGGCCAAAAAGGATTAGCTTTGCTAGATTCATTCAAATGCTGTGAAAAAAACTTGCACAGCACTGGCACAGACCTGCCTGGCAAAAACTGATAGGAACTGATGTAACCTAGTCCTGAAAAGGACTGCAATTACAATTAGTCTTTACTCCCACAACCTATCTATTTAAGAGCACAGACCAGCCTGATAAAAGTCGTAGGAAATGCTGTAACCTAGTCCTTAAAAGGACTGCAATCACAACTATTCCCTACTCCCAAGCTATCTGTAGATTTGTGCGAAAATTGGCTTGAAATTAACAAGGTATAGCGCACACAGCAACAGCGGTGCCGTCTAACACGCAGCTGCAGCAGTGAGAAAATGGTGGCGACGGGAAAAATGGCTGGGTCTTATAGGGCAAGGACATGTGACATACACTGCCAATGACACATGCCCTTGATTGTGTGAAAAAAAGCACTTCGCTCCGTGTGTGCGCTGCTGATAGGCTGACAGATTGCACCTCCCCACTGTAAATGCGGGAAAGAGAAAAAAAAATGGAGATCTTCATTATTCCTGCAGAGATCCATCCCCTGCCCCTCCCCCCACCCCGCTGTACACTCAAACTGCGCATTAACATTAATTTTCATCATTACTGAGAAAACATCCAGTTATGATTTTGGTGCAGAAACAGTTATCGAACATAACCTCGAACAGCCGAATTTTTCTCAAATCGTTCGTGTTCGCCGAACGGCTCGAACACCGCCCAAAACAGCTCGAATTTGAGATTGGCGAACAGTTCGAGTCGAACAACGCTCATCTCTAATCTGAGGGTCATGTTGCAGGTAGTGCAGCAAGAAGGCACTTATGTGTCTTGCGTATCTCGGAGCACCAAAATTATTTTCCGGGCTAGATGCAGCTAAAAATTATTATTAATTTTAAATCTGGTGGAGCTTAGTATAGATGGCCTAATGGAATCAGTACTGCACACTGCTACAAAGCCCAAATTATTTTCCAGCCAAGATACAGGTAAACATGATTAGTAATTTTAAATCTGGTGGAGCTTAGTATAGATGGTCTAATAGAATCAGTACTGCACATTGCTACAAAGCCCAAATTATTTTCCAGCCAAGATACAGATAAACATGATTAGTAATTTGAAAGCTTAAAACGGTTGGTGAGGTGATTTTAACCAATCATCAAGCTTTTACTCTCCCCAGGATGACACAGGGGTAGAAAAGTCGTTTCGGATCCATGATTTGTTCATCTTTATGAACGTGAGTCTGTCTACATTATCAGTGGAGAGCCACGTGCACTTATCTGTCAGCACACCACCAGCAGCGCTGAACACACGTTCAGACAGAACGCTGGCTGCGGGGCCTGACAAGATCTCCAAGGCGTAAGTGGCGACCTCCTGCCATTTATCCAGATTGGAAGCCCAAAAAGAGCAAGGGTCCAGTGACACAGTCATAGCTTCAATGTTTACTTGGAGATACTCCTGTACCATCGTCTCTAGGCGTTGACTATGTGTCAGACTTCTTGTCTCCTGTGGCCTTGCAAAGGATGAGCTAAAAAGTGGTGAAATGATTCCGCAAAATTAATGTTACCAGCAGATACTTTGTTTCTGTTGCGGTTTGAGTGCTGAACACTCGACAGTCCCACGGTTGGCAAGTTGGAACTGTGAGATTCACTACGTGCACCACTGGTGTTTTGTGGAAAAGCACATGGAAGATTCTGCAACAGTCTCTGCTGATACTCCTGCATGCGTGCATCCCTTTCTATGGCAGGAATTATTTCTGCAAATTTACTTTTGTACCAGGGATCTAACAGTGTGGCAGCCCAGTAGTCAGGATTATTTCTAATTCTCCCAATTCGAGGGTCATGTTGCAGGTAGTGCAGCAAGAAGGCACTCATGTGTCTTGCGCATCCAGGAGCACCAAGTCCCTGTTGTGTTGGTGGCGAGGTAACAATCATGCTTCCTTCCTCTGTCCTCTCCCCCCAACCTCGCACAACAGAAATGTGATCAAGGTCTCCCTTATCTGATGAGTCTTCCACCAGTTCGTCCTCCACTTCTTCCTGGGCTCCTGCACCTTCCTCACTAGTTTGGCTGCTACCATGCGCCCTGGTAAAACCATCTCCCCCACCCTCACATGCCTGCCACCTTGGTGCTGCTGACCGTCTGGACCTTGCAGATGTTAGCCCTTCCGCATACAACTCCTCCTCCTCTACTTCCTCCACCTCCTCTTGTGCCACCACCTGACTCCGAATTCTGTTTAACATGTGCTCCAGCATGTAAATCACCGGAATAGTCATGCTGATAATGGCATCGTCAGCACTAAACATCTTCGTCGCCATTTCAAAACTGTGCAGAAAGCTGCATACGTCCCTGATCTGAGACCACTCCTCCAGCGTGATTTGCCCCACCTCTGGATCCCGTTGGCCCAGGCTATACATCAAAACATATTGCACCAGGGCTTGTCGGTGCTGCCACAGTCGCTGCAACATGTGCAGAGTTGAATTCCACCGGGTAGGCACATCGCATTTTAGCCGGTGAAGTGGCAGGCCCAACGACTTCTGTAGAGATGTAAGTCACTGAGCTGTGGGATGCGAACAGTGGAAGCGAGCACACAGCGACCGTGCCCTCTGCAGAAGGCCATCTAGTCCGGGATAGTGGGCTAAAAATTGCTGGACAACCAGGTTCAACACGTGAGCCATACAAGGCACGTGTGTGACATTGCCCCAGCGAAGGGCCGTACCCAGGTTTGTAGCATTGTCGCACACGGCCTTCCCTGGTTTCAGGTCCAGTGGAGACAACCATTCATGAAACTGGTTCTCCAGAGCTGACCACAACTCCTCAGCTGTGTGACTCACATTTCCCAGACATTTCAAAGTAAAAACCGCCTGATGACGTTGAGCCCTACTGCCAGCATAGTAAGGAGGTGTGCAGGATCCCTTCTGCGCAGTTAGAAAGCTTGTGGCATGACCAGACAGGCTTTGGGTGCAGGTGGAGGACCGAGAGGAGGTTGAGGAGGCAGAAGCAGTGGAGGAACTTTGAGATAAAGAGGATTGACGCACAACTCATGGGGACGGCAAGACTTGGACAGCAGCCCCTTGTCCTGCTGTCACCATAGTTACCCAGTGCCCATTCAGAGACATGTAACGCCGCTGTCCATGCCTACTCGTCCAAGTGTCTGTGGTGAAATGCACCATGTCACACACAGAGTTTCTCAAAGAAGCGGTGATGTTGTGTGCGACATGCTGGTGGAGCGCAGGCACACCTTTCTTTGAGAAGTAGTGCCGACTGAGCATCTGGTACTGGGGCACTGCGATGGACATAAGGTCTCGAAAATCCTCTGTGTCCACCAAGCTGAAACTGCCGGTCTGTGAGGAAGATGCAGGCGGACATGTTAGATTGCCTTGATCCAAAGGTGGTGCTATCGATGTCGGACAGTGCTCAACACCAGCTGGTGATACCACCTCCAAAGAAAATCATGACCTGCCAATCACGCTGGCTGTTGCGGGTAAAGAGGTGGCAGGTCTGCGTCCCAAAACAGGTGTGACTGCTGTCCCCCCAGTCACAGAGGATGAAGAGGCCGCAGATGCACAAGATGGGGCAGACAGTGGTTGGCCCAGCCGGCTAGGTCGCATTGTAGCACAGGGAGCTTCCCACTGCAACTTATGCTTCATGTCCATGTGCCGGTTCATGCATGAAGTACTCAAACTATGTATTTTTTGGCCTCTACTTAGCTTTTGTTGACAAATGTTACAGATAACACGAGTTGGGTCATCTTTATCGATCTGAAAAAATGCCCAGGCTATGCAAGGCTTAGCACCCATGCGACCTGAAGAGCCAACACGACTTGTGGTCAGAGGCAGAGTTGTGTTTGAGGATGCAGTTGTTGACGTGCTTCCAGTACTACGTCTCTGTGCAGGAAGGCGCAACCTGACTTCGTCGTCACTAGCATCCTCCTCCACCTCCTCTGCTGACCTCATCTCTTGGCTGACTGTGGGTTGACAGTAAATGGGATCTCCAACCTCATCATCATCACCCTGTGTGTTATCACACCCGTCGTCCTCAGAGCCAACCTGTTCCTGCCCTGACAAAAAACTAAAGTTGTCGCTCCAATCAGGTATTTGAGTCTCATCATTGTCTTCCTCATAGTCTCCACCAACAGGAGTTACAGTTTGGAAATGAGGGTCTACATTATGGTCAGAACCTTCTGCGTCTGGTCCTGGATCAGACTCATAAAGATTCTGGGCATCAGTGCAGATCATTTCCTCGTCTGGATACACAGAAGCGGTGGAGTCAACCTCTGATTCCCAGTCTATAGTATGAGTAAACAGCTCTGCAGACTCAACCATCTGTTCTACCTCATACTCAGACGGGCAGCTGGAGATTTGGTGGCTGTGAGGAAGCAAGTGCGATTGGGGTGACACCTCTGAGGACTGGAGTATTTGTGATGTTGAAGTTGATGTGGAGGAGAGCCCACTTAAAGGAGCACTTGATATCCATTGAAGCACCTGCTGTTTTTGTGCCTCATCTGGAATTTGTAGCGATTGGTGTGGCCGTAAGAAAGGGATCTTTTCACATTGTCTGCTAAAAGAAGTAGATATTTTAGTTTTGCTGGAAGATGGTCTTTCTTCTGCAGATGTTACTGTTGCTTTAACACCTACTCCATGGACACAACCTTTTTTCCCCTTCCCAACACGCCTATTCCCCTTTCCACCAGCAGCAGGCCTTTTTCCACTCAATTTGGTGGTTAACTAATTCACAACTCTGGAGTTGTTTGCACAAAAAAACAATGGATGGGAACCGAGCAGAGCTGAGTGGCCAAACTGTGGTATTAGGCCAAAACTATTGTCTGGGTTAGATGCAGAAAAAAATTATATTCAGTTTGCAACCTGATGGAGGTCAGTATAGATGGACTAATAGAACAAGTCCCACACACAGCTAGAAGCCCAAATATTTTTTCAGAGGTAGATGCAAAAAAAAATTATATTCAATTTGCAACCTGATGGAGGTCAGTATAGATGGACTAATAGAACAAGTCCCACACACTGCTAGAAGGCCAAATATTTTTTCAGACCTAGATGCAGAAAAAAATTATATTCAATTTGCAACCTGATGGAGGTCAGTATAGATGGACTAATAGAACAAGTCCCACACACTGCTAGAAGGCCAAATATTTTTTCAGAGCTAGATGCAGAAAAAAATTATATTCAATTTGCAACCTGATGGAGGTCAGTATAGATGGACTAATAGAACAAGTCCCACACACTGCTAGAAGGCCAAATATTTTTTCAGAGCTAGATGCAGAAAATAATTATATTCAATTGGCAACCTGATGGAGGTCAGTATAGATGGACTAATAGAACAAGTCCCACACACTGCTAGAAGGCCAAATATTTTTTCAGAGCTACAGTGCCTACAAGTAGTATTCAACCCCCTGCCGATTTAGCTGGTTTGATAAGCTGCAAATAAGTTAGAGTCTTCAAACTGCAAACGAGAGTAGGTTTTATGAACAGAAGCATAAATCTTACAAACCAAAAAGTTATGTTGCTCAGTTGAATTTTATTAAATTTTAAACATAAAAGTGTGGGTCAATTATTATACAACCCCTATGTTTAATATTTTGTGGAATAACCCTTGTTTGCAATTACAGCTAATAATCGTCTTTTATAAGACCTGATCAGGCCGGCACAGGTCTGTGGAGTTATCTTGGCCCACTCCTCCATGCAGATCTTCTCCAAGTTATCTAGGTTTTTTGGGTGTCTCATGTGGACTTTATTCTTGAGCTCCTTCCACAAGTTTTCAATTGGGTTAAGGTCAGGAGACTGACTGGGCCACTCCAACACCTTGACTTTTTCCCTATTGAACCAGGCCTTGGTTTTCTTGGCTGTGTGCTTTGGGTCGTTGTCTTGTTGGAAGATGAAATTACGACCCATCTTAAGATCCTTGATGGAGGAGCGGAGGTTCTTGGCCAAAATCTCCAGGTAGGCCGTGCTATCCATCTTCTCATGGATGCGGACCAGATGGCCAGGCCCCTTGGCAGAGAAACAGCCCCACAGCATGATGCTGCCACCACCATGCTTGACTGTAGGGATGGTATTCTTGGGGTCGTATGCAGTGCCATCCAGTCTCCAAACGTCACGTGTGTGGTTGGCACCAAAGATCTCGATCTTGGTCTCATCAGACCATAGAACCTTGAACCAGTCTGTCTCAGAGTCCTCCAAGTGATCATGAGCAAACTGTAGACGAGCCTTGACATGACGCTTTGAAAGTAAAGGTACCTTACGGGCTCGTCTGGAAAGGAGACCATTGCGGTGGAGTACGTTCATTATGGTATTGACTGAAACCAATGTCCCCACTGCCATGAGATCTTCCCGGAGCTCCTTCCTTGTTGTCCTTGGGTTAGCCTTGACTCTTCGGACAAGCCTGGCCTCGGCACGGGAGGACACTTTCAAAGGCTGTCCTGGCCGTGGAAGGCTAACAGTAGTTCCATAAGCCTTCCACTTACGGATGATGCTCCCAACAGTGGAGACAGGTAGGCCTAACTCCTTGGAAAGGGTTTTGTACCCCTTGCCAGCCTTGTGACCCTCCACAATCTTGTCTCTGATGGCCTTGGAATGCTCCTTTGTCTTTCCCATGTTGACCATGTCTGAGTGCTGTTCACAAGTTTGGGGAGGGTCTTAAATAGTCAGAAAAGGCTGGCAAAAGAGATCCACACATGTGAAGCTCATTATTCTTGGTGCCTGAACTACTTCTTAATACTTTAGGGGGACCAAACAGAATTCTTGTGGTTTGAGGGGTTGAATAATAAATGGCACTCTGAATTAACTTTTTACGTTTAAAAAAAAAAAATAAAAAATTTGCTGCAGTGCATTTCCCACTTCTAGGCTGATCTACAGTACAAATGTCACAATGCCAAGTTAATTCCGCATGTGTCAAACAGCTAAATCTGCAGGGGGTTGAATACTACTTGTAGGCACTGTATATGCAGAAAAATATTATATTCAATTTGCAACCTGATGGAGGTCAATATAGATGGACAAATAGAACAAGTCCCACACACAGCTAGAAGCCCAAATATTTTTTCAGAGGTAGATGCAGAAAAAAATTATATTCAATTTGCAACCTGATGGAGGTCAGTATAGATGGACTAATAGAACAAGTCCCACACACTGCTAGAAGGCCAAATATTTTTTCAGAGGTAGATGCAGAAAAAAATTATATTCAATTTGCAACCTGATGGAGGTCAGTATAGATGGACTAATAGAACAAGTCCCACACACTGCTAGAAGGCCAAATATTTTTTCAGAGCTAGATGCAGAAAAAAATTATATTCAATTTTCAACCTGATGGAGGTCAGTATAGAAGGACTAATAGAACAAGTCCCACACACTGCTAGAAGGCCAAATATTTTTTCAGAGCTAGATGCAGAAAAAAATTATATTCAATTTGCAACCTGATGGAGGTCAGTATAGATGGACTAATAGAACAAGTCCCACACACTGCTAGAAGCCCAAATATTTTTCAGAGCTAGATGCAGAAAAATATTATATTCAATTTGCAACCTGATGGAGGTCAGTATAGATGGACTAATAGAACAAGTCCCACACACAGCTAGAAACCCAAATATTTTTTCAGAGGTAGGTGCAGAAAAAAATGATATTCAGTTTGCAACCTGATGGAGGTCAGTATAGATGGACTAATAGAACAAGTCCCACACACTGCTAGAAGGCCAAATATTTTTTCAGAGCTAGATGCAGAAAAAAATTATGTTCAATTTGCAACCTGATGGAGGTCAGTATAGATGGACTAATAGAACAAGTCCCACACACTGCTAGAAGGCCAAATATTTTTTCAGAGCTAGATGCAGAAAAAAATTATATTCAGTTTGCAACCTGATGGAGGTCAGTATAGATGGACTAATAGAACAAATCCCACACACTGCTAGAAGCCCAAATATTTTTTCAGAGGTAGATGCAGAAAAAAATTATATTCAGTTTGCAACCTGATGGAGGTCAGTATAGATGGACTAATAGAACAAGTCCCACACACTGCTAGAAGGCCAAATATTTTTTCAGAGCTAGATGCAGAAAAATATTATATTCAACTTGCAACCTGATGGAGGTCAGTATAGATGGACTAATAGAACAAGTCCCACACACAGCTAGAAGCCCAAATATTTTTTCAGAGGTAGATGCAGAAAAAAATTATATTCAGTTTGCAACCTGATGGAGGTCAGTGTAGATGGACTAATAGAACAAGTCCCACACACTGCTAGAAGCCCAAATATGTTTTCAGAGGTAGATGCAGAAAAAAATCATATTCAGTTTGCAACCTGATGGAGGTCAGTATAGATGGACTAATAGAACAAGTCCCACACACTGCTAGAAGCCCAAATATTTTTTCAGAGCTAGATGCAGAAAAAAATTATATTCAATTTGCAACCTGATGGAGGTCAGTATAGATGGACTAATAGAACAAGTCCCACACACTGCTAGAAGCCCAAATATTTTTTCAAAGCTAGATGCAGAAAAAAATTATATTCAATTTGCAACCTGATGGAGGTCAGTATAGATGGACTAATAGAACAAGTCCCACACACTGCTAGAAGGCCAAATATTTTTTCAGAGCTAGATGCAGAAAAAAATTATATTCAATTTGCAACCTGATGGAGGTCAGTATAGATGGACTAATAGAACAAGTCCCACACACTGCTAGAAGCCCAAATATTTTTTCAAAGCTAGATGCAGAAAAAAATTATATTCAATTTGCAACCTGATGGAGGTCAGTATAGATGGACTAATAGAACAAGTCCCACACACTGCTAGAAGCCCAAATATTTTTTCAGAGCTAGATGCAGAAAAAAATTATATTCAATTTGCAACCTGATGGAGGTCAGTATAGATGGACTAATAGAATGATGCTATGCCCAAAAGGTTTTACTTCACTAGGTGCAGTAAAAAAATTGGTATTCTATACACAGGTGGTGCAGCTTGCAACACAGATAGGCTACTCCACTGACTACCACACTCTGCAATAGGCCAAAAAGGATTAGCTTTGCTAGATTTAACCAAATGCTGTGAAAAAAACTTGCACAGCACTGGCACAGACCTGCCTGGCAAAAACTGATAGTAATGATGTAACTTAGTCCTGAAAAGGACTGCAATTACAATTAGTCTTTACTCCCACAACCTATCTATTTAAGAGCACTGACCTGCCTTATTAAAGTCGTAGGAAATGCTGTAACCTAGTCCTTAAAAGGACTGCAATCACAACTATTCCCTACTCCCAAGCTATCTGTAGATTTGTGCGAAAATTGGCTTGAAATTAACAAGGTATAGCGCACACAGCAACAGCGGTGCGGTCTAACACGCAGCTGCAGCAGTGAGAAAATGGTTGCGACGGGGAAAATGGCTGGGTCTTATAGGGCAAGGACATGTGACATACACTGCCAAAGACACATGCCCTTGCTTGTGTGAAAAAAATCACTTCGCTCCGTGTGTGCGCTGCTGATAGGCTGACAGATTGCACCTCCCCATTGTAAATGCGGGAAAGAGAAAAAAAAAATGGAGATCTTCATTATTCCTGCAGAGATCCATCCCCTGCCCCTCCCCCCGCCCCGCTGTACACTCAAACTGCGTATTAACATTAATTTTCATCATTACTGAGAAAAAATCCAGTTATGATTTTGGTGCATGAACAGTTATCGAACATAACCTCGAACAGCCGAATTTTTTTCAAATCGTTCGTGTTCGCCCAACGGCTCGAACACCGCCCAATACAGCTCGAATTTGAGATTGGCGAACAGTTCGAGTCGAACAACGCTCATCTCTACTGGCCTCTTGTCGATACTTACGTAGTGAGCAGTCGGGATCGTGTGCTCATGAATCCCTGACGAAATCCTCACAGAGAGACAGGTGTGGCGAAATATTGTGTGATCTCTCTGGTGTCGTCCTTGTGATTAAAGGGCATGAAAATTCAAATTTTGAAAATTGCAAAATTTTCTACATTTTCACCAAATTTCGATTTTTTCACAAATAAACACAAGTCATATCAAATAGTTTTTACCACTATCATGAAGTACAATATGTGACAAAAAAAACAGTCTCAGAATCAGTGGGATCCGTTGAAGCATTCCAGAGGTATTACCTCATAAAGTGACAGTGGTCAGAATTGTAAAGATTGGCCCGGTCATTAATGTGCAAACCACCTTCAGGGTTAAAGGGGTTAATAGAACCCTAACCTTTTATTTATCAAACTTGCTTCTACCTGGCTAAAAGTCTAAAATTTAAAGGGCAGGTTGCATCCAGCACAAATTAAAAATAGCCTTAGGCTGATGGGAGGAGCTCACCCAAATAGGAAGAAAGTCACCACTTCCAATAACATACTGCAAAAAAATGACCAAGTACATCAGTCCTTTTCACATGTCATAAACTGTTTTTGACCAGATTTATGAAATACAGCATGCCACATGCTTGGAAACCTTAAAGGGAACCTGTCACCATAGAAAACACTATTTGCCTGCAGATATAGTGTTAATCTGCTGATAAATAATGTTACAAAGCTATCTGGCCGCCTTACTGAAACTGCGGCTATTGGGAGAAAATGAAATTATTACCTCCCAGAAGCTACCAGCTTTTATTCAATGGGGCATCCATATAGTGCCTAAAGTCATATAGTACTGTAAGCATGCCCCAGCACTTTGAATGACAGCAAGAACGGAGTTAGCACTCGACACACAGCCATGTTTTAAGGCAGGTGACCTTTGGGGCCATTGATTGGTAGCTGCTGTTTGTAAACAATAACAAGGAGGTCTAGTTTGGCACATGAGCATCTGAGCAGATTCCCTAGGGAAAGAATAGATGAGCTATGTTTCACAGTATTTACAGTTTTGGGGGGATTTTTTTAGATCTTTTATTACTCTTTTAGTATCATCTTAAAGTACATACTCATTCATTAGAATAGTTGGGTGGACTCCTATTATCCTATTCCATGGTAAATCATGTTAATGACTTATTGATATACTCATGGGTTACTGCATTCTTTCTTCCCTGCTCATCTATGAAAAGTGAATGACTTAGAATAGAAAACTGCATTTAACTATTTACTTAAATTAAAATCAATATTAGATTCTGTCAGTGGAGTGGTGAGCATGGCCTATTGTGTGCTATGGATAGTGGCTCCTGACTACTAAATCCAATGGCATATTGCCCATAGCTGCAGACCACGTGGTCGCTATGGGGCCCATGAGCTGAGGAGGCCCACTGCCAAGTGACATAATCACCCCCTCCTTTTCTCTCCTTGCAATTTCAACAGGGATTTCTGTATGATGCAGACAGCATTGAATAGAATGGTGCAGGAGTGTACCATCAGCTCGCTGCTGCACCACTCTGAGAGTGTGTCTGAGTGACTTGGCACAGCAGGCGCGATGATGTCATTGCATCGCACCTCACATGCGGATGAAGCCTCAGTCGCACAGTACACTGACCGGAGCAGACATCCTAGTTGCAAGGGACTATTGTCAGCTGATAGTAATCAAACAGGTAAGTGGCAAACTCAGTGAAATTGAGCTAGTTTGAGAATGGTGCTAGTTCCTCTGGAGCCGACCACTGAGCTCCTGTAGACCAATTGTAGACAGAGTGAAGGAGCTGCACACCTTAATGCACTTGGAGATGCTTTAACTAGGATTCATTGTAAATATTTCATATCTATTGGTTACATTGAAGTAAGTACAGTATTACATTAACGTTTCTGGTGAAGACTAGTGTTGAGCCACCCCCATAGTGTTCGGGTTCGGTTCGGTTCGTCGAACACCGGGATGTTCGAGGAACTGTTCGTGGAACTGTTCGTCGAACACCTTAGAACACCGTCGAACACCGTTAAAACCAATGGCAGGCAAACAAAAACACATAGAAACACATAGAAAACACCTGCAAAGGTGTCCAAAAGCTGACAAACTGCTCAGAAGACACTCTCTTTAAAAAAGCCGGCCGGCAAATTCAGCAGCGGCATACACCGGTACCCGACAATTTAGACAAGAAGGAATAGAGCATCACACATAGATTAGATAGATAGAAACATGTCAGTCACACATATAAGAAGCACAGTGACAGTGTTGGTTACTGCACTTGTCATTTAGTGTAAAGGATTTAGTAAAAAAAATATTACTGTTTTCATGCACCGTCTCTTTAAAAAAGCCGGCCGGCAATTCAGCAGCGGTACCCGACAATTTAGAACAGAAAGAATAGAGCTTCACACATAGATTAGATAGATAGAAACATGTCAGTCACATATATATGAAGTACAGTGACAGTGTTGGTTACTGCACTTGTCATTTAGTGTAAAGGATTTAGTAAAAAAAATATTAGTGTTTTCATGCACCGTCTCTTTAAAAAAGCCGGCCGGCAATTCAGCATCTGTACCCGACAATTTAGAACAGAAAGAATAGAGCTTCACACATAGATTAGATAGAAAGAAACATGTCAGTCACATTTATAATAAGTACAGCGACAGTGTTGGTTACTGTACTTGTCATTTAGTGTTAAAATAAAGGATTTATTAAAATAAAAATTGGCGTGGGGTTCCCCGTAATTTTAGTCTCTAGCGGAGGTTAAGCAGACGGCTGGGGCAGAGGTTTGAAGCCTGGGAAGGGGGTAATACCCACGGAGCTTCCCAGGCTACTAATATCAGCCCCCAGCTGAATACCTAGCCTTTACTAGCTATTAAAATGGGGGACCCCTCAAAAAAAATGACGTGGGGTCCCCCCTATGTTAATAGCTAGCAAACGCTAGGCAGACAGCTGGGGGCTGATATTAATAGCCCAGGAAGGGTGCCATGAATATTGGCGCCCTCCCAGGTTAGAAACACCAGCCGTCAGCCGCCCCAGAAATGGCGCATCCATAGGATGCCTCAATTCTGGCACTTAACCTCGCTCTTCCCACTGCCCTGTAGCGGTGGCAGTGGGGTAATAGGGCTGGGGTTGATGTCAGCTTATAATGCCAGCTGACATCAAGCCCAGGTTAGTAATGGAGAGGCGTCTATAAGACACCCCCATTACTAACCCCATAGTAAAAGTTAATAAAAACACAATCACCCAGAATAAAGTCCTTTAATTTAAATAAACACACAATTCTTTATTGTTCTAAATTAAACCATACTTACCATCACGCCCATTCCAGCTGAAGCCAACGATCTCCTGTAATAAAAATAAAATAATAAACCAACATCATCCTTACCTTTCGATGGTTCCCAGGACAGCTTCAGCTCTGCTAGATCGAGATGACAGGCTGGACCGCAGGAGAAAGCTGCCATCCAGCCTGTCATCCCGCGGACACTGAGAAGCGCAGGCATGCTTGCGCTCCTCAGTGTCTCGCTGTGACGGCATCCAGATGAGCCGAGGTCATGTCCAATGAACTCGGCGCACCTCATGCACGTCACTGACAGCGTGGGAAAATTCTCCTGCACTCAGCGCTTCAGCGTGGGAGAATTCTCACACTGAAGCGCTGAGTGCAGGAGAATTTTCCCACGCTGTCAGTGACATGCATGAGGTGAGCAGAGATCATTGGACATGAACTCACCTCATGCACGTCACTGACAGCGTGGGAAAATTCTCACGCTGAAGCGCTGTCAGTGACGTGCATGAGGTGAGTTCATGTCCAATGATCACTGCTCACCTCATGCACGTCACTTACAGCGTGGGAGAATTCTCCTGCACTCAGCACTTCAGCGTGAGAATTTTCCCACGCTGTCAGTGACATGCATGAGGTGAGCCGAGTTCATTGGACATGACCTCGGCTCATCTTTATGCCGTCACAGCGAGACACTGAGGAGCGCAAGCATGCCTGCGCTTCTCAGTGTTTGCGGGATGACAGGCTGGATGGCAGCGTTCTGCTGCGGTCCAGCCTGTCATCTCGATGTAGCAGAGCTGGAGCCATCCTGGGAACCATGGAAAGGTAAGGATGAGGTTGGTTTATTATTCTTCTTTTATTGCAGGAGATCGTTGGTTTCAGCTGGAATGGGTGTGATGGTAATTATGGTTTAATTTAGAACAATAAAGAATTGTGTGTTTATTTCAATTAAAGGACATTATTCTGGGTGTTGTGTTTTTTTTAAATACTTTACTAGAAATTCATGGCGGTCATGTCTAATACTGGCGTGACCCCATGAATTTTGGGCTTAGGGCCAGCTGATAATACCAAGCTGGCCCTAACCCCTTTATTACCCAGTGAGCCACCGCACCAGGGCCCTGGATGAGTTGGGTACAGCGCCAGAAGATGGCGCTTCTATGAACGCGCCATTTTCCGGGGTGGCTGCGGACTGCAATTTGCAGCGGGGGGGGGGCAGAAAGCTTGGGCATCCCTGCGCTGCAGATTCCAGCCCCCAGCTGCCTAGTTGTACCTGGCTGGACACAAAAATAGGGCGAAGCCCCACATATTTTTTTTTAAATTATTTCATGAAATTCATGAAATAATTAAGAAAAAAAGGCCTTCCCTATATTGTTGTGTCCGGCCAGGTACAAATAGGCAGCTGGTGGTTGGTGGCAGCCCGTTCCTGCCTGCTGTACCTGGCTGGACACAAATATAGTGCGAAGCCCCACTTCAATTTTTTTTTATTATGTCATGAAATTCATGAAATAATTAAGAAAAAAAGGCCTTCCCTATATTGTTGTGTCCGGCCAGGTACAAATAGGCAGCTGGTGGTTGGGGGCAGCCCGTTCCTGCCTGCTGTACCTGGCTGGACACAAATATAGTGCGAAGCCCCACTTCAATTTTTTTTTATTATTTCATGAAATTCATGAAATAATTAAGAAAAAAAGGCCTTCCCTATATTGTTGTGTCCGGCCAGGTACAAATAGGCAGCTGGTGGTTGGGGGCAGCCCGTTCCTGCCTGCTGTACCTGGCTGGACACAAATATAGTGCGAAGCCCCACTTCAATTTTTTTTTATTATTTCATGAAATTCATGAAATAATTAAGAAAAAAAGGCCTTCCCTATATTGTTGTGTCCGGCCAGGTACAAATAGGCAGCTGGTGGTTGGGGGCAGCCCGTTCCTGCCTGCTGTACCTGGCTGGACACAAATATAGTGCGAAGCCCCACTTCAATTTTTTTTTATTATTTCATGAAATTCATGAAATTATTAAGAAAAAAAGGCCTTCCCTATATTGTTGTGTCCGGCCAGGTACAAATAGGCAGCTGGTGGTTGGGGGCAGCCCGTTCCTGCCTGCTGTACCTGGCTGGACACAAATATAGTGCGAAGCCCCACTTCAATTTTTTTTTATTATTTCATGAAATTCATGAAATAATTAAGAAAAAAAGGCCTTCCCTATATTGTTGTGTCCGGCCAGGTACAAATAGGCAGCTGGTGGTTGGGGGTAGCCCGTTCCTGCCTGCTGTACCTGGCTGGACACAAATATAGTGCGAAGCCCCACTTCAATTTTTTTAAATTATTTCAGGAAATTCATGAAATAATTTAAAAAGAATTGACGTGGGGCTTCGCACTATATTTGTGTCCAGTCAGGTGCAGCAGGCAGGAACGGGCTGCCCCCAACCACCAGCTGCCTATTTGTACCTGGCCGGACACAACAATATAGGGAAGCCCTTTTTTTCTTAATTATTTCATGAAATAATTTAAAGAAAATTGACGTGGGGCTTCGCCCTGTTTTTGAGTCCAGCCAGGTACAACTAGGCAGCTGGGGG
The DNA here is from genome assembly GCF_046119375.1 of Phyllobates terribilis. Lineage (NCBI taxonomy): Eukaryota > Metazoa > Chordata > Amphibia > Anura > Dendrobatidae > Phyllobates > Phyllobates terribilis. Next base: position 472,180,327 of record NW_027362761.1, read on the forward strand.
CTGGAATCCGCAGCGCAGGGAGGCCCAAGCTTTCTGGGCCACCCCCGCTGCAAATTGCAGTCCGCAGCCACCCCGGAAAATGGCGCGTTCAAAGAAGCGCCATCTTCTGGCGCTGTACCCAACTCATCCAGGGCCCTGATGCGTTGGCTCACTGGGTAATAAAGGGGTTAGGGCCAGCTTGGCATTATCAGCTGGCCCTAAGCCCGAAATTCATGGGGTCACGCCAATATTAGACATGACCACCATGAATTTCTAGTAAAGTATTTTAAAAAAAAACAACACCCAGAAAAAAGTCCTTTAATTGAAATAAACACACAATTCTTTATTGCTCTAAATTAAACCATACTTACCGTCACGCCCATTCCAGCTGAAGCCAACGATCTCCTGAAATAAAAGAAAAATAATAAAGCAACATCATCCTTACCTTTCCAAGGTTCCCAGGACGGCTCCAGCTCTGCTACATCGAGATGACAGGCTGGACCTGCAGAACGCTGCCATCCAGCCTGTCATCCCGCAGACACTGAGAAGCGCAGGCATGCTTGCGCTCCACAGTGTCTCTCTGTGAGGGCATCCAGATGAGCCGAGTTAATGTCCAATGAACTCGGCTCACCTCATGCACGTCACTGACAGCGTGGGAAAATTCTCCTGCACTCAGCGCTTCAGCGTGGGAGAATTCTCACGCTGAAGCGCTTCAGCGTGAGAATTTTCCCCCGCTGTCAGTGACGTGCATGAGGTGAGCCGAGTTCATTGGACATGACCTCGGCTCCTCTGGATGCCATCACAGAGAGACGCTGAGGAGCGCAAGCATGCCTGCGCTTCTCAGTGTCTGCGGGATGACAGGCTGGATGGCAGCGTTCTGCTGCGGTCCAGCCTGTCATCTCGATGTAGCAGAGCTGAAGCTGTCGTGGGAACCATGGAAAGGTAAGGATGATGTTGCTTTATTATTTTTCTTTTATTGCAGGGGATCGTTGGCTTCAGCTGGAATGGGGGTGACGGTAAGTATGGTTTAATTTAGAACAATAAAGAATTGTGTCTTTATTTCAATTAAAGGACTTTATTCTGGGTGTTTATGTTTTTTTTTAACTTTGACTATGGGGTTAGTAATTGGGGTGTCTTATAGACGCCTCTCCATTACTAACCTGGGCTTGATGTCAGCTGGCATTATAAGCTGACATCAACCCCAGCCCTATTACCCCACTGCCACCGCTACAGGGCAGTGGGAAGAGCGAGGCTAAGTGCCAGAATTGGCGCATCCTATGGATGTGCCATTTCTGGGGCGGCTGACGGCTGGTGTTTCTAGCCTGGGAGGGGGCCAATATTCATGGCACCCTTCCTGGGCTATTAATATCAGCCCCCAGCTGTCTGCCTAGCCTTTGCTAGCTATTAAGATAGGGAGGACCCCACGTCAATTTTTTGGGGGGTCCCCCATTTTAATAGCTAGTAAAGGCTAGGCATTCAGCTGGGGGCTGATATTAGTAGCCTGGGAAGCTCCATGGGTATTACCCCCTTCCCAGGCTTCAAACATCTGCCCCAGCCGTCTGCTTAACCTCCGCTAGAGCCTAAAATTAAGGGGAACCCCACGCTAATTTTTTTTTAAATAAATCCTTTATTTTAACACTAAATGACAAGTACAGTAATCAACACTGTCACTGTACTTCATATATATGTGACTGACATGTTTCTATCTATCTAATCTATGTGTGATGCTCTATTCCTTCCATTCTAAATTGTCGGGTACCGCTGCTGAATTGCCGGCCGGCTTTTTTAAAGAGACGGTGCATGAAAACACTAATATTTTTTTTAATAAATCCTTTACACTAAATGGCAAGTACAGTAATCAACACTGTCACTGTACTTCTTATATATGTGACTGACATATTTCTATCTATCTAATCTATGTGTGATGCTCTATTCCTTCCATTCTAAATTGTCGGGTACCGCTGCTGAATTGCCGCCGGCTTTTTTAAAGAGACGGTGCATGAAAACACTAATATTTTTTTTTATAAATCCTTTACACTAAATGACAAGTACAGTAATCAACACTGTCACTGTACTTCTTATATATGTGACTGACATGTTTCTATCTATCTAATCTATCTGTGAAGCTCTATTCTTTCGGTTCTAAATTGTCGGGTACCTGTGTACGCCGCTGCTGAATTGCAGGCTTTTCATGTTTCACTGTGAGCACTGTTCCCATCGATTTGGGCAATCACTCTAATGCCACAACCACCATGGCTGTGGCATTACAGTGAGTGGCAGACAATCCCTGCATGATTGGTGCTCTAAATAGCGCCAGACATGCAGGACACGCTTTTGGTGCACGAACAGTTATCGAACATAACCTCGAACAGCCGAATTTTTTGCAAATCGTTCGGGTTCGTCGAACAACTCGAACACCGCCCAAAACAGCTCAAATTTGAGATTGGCGAACAGTTCTAGTCGAACACCGCTCATCTCTAGTGAAGACCCTTCTTCAGACAGCACCAAGCTGTATAAAGGGCTGCGGTGTGTCTGTTTCAGCTGGCAGAAGTAAGCAGTATATGGTGTGGATTGCCAGAGCTCCACATATTATTTAGCTGCTGCTGCCAGGTACTGCAATGTATCTCCCTACTGATAGGTTACCAATATGTAAGTCATGGACATCTCATGTAAGGCTTCAGAAATGAATGTAATAAATGTCAGTTAGCCTGGCATTCACATGTCATTTTCCAATAAAGGACTAGAAGGCTTTAAGCAGATTTATTAATCATGCTCTAGAGTTAGACAGAAAAAAACTATACTTGGCTGCTCCATACTTGTCACAATGATAAATGTTGCATGATATATTTAGAAGATTTAGACATTATTGTTTTCTTTGTGCGGCCTTAGAACAATATTTTTTGCTAAAACTTGTCTCATAACATTGATCTGGTTCTTAGAACAATGGTTTTGGGGGGTTTGCTGAAGTTTGTACAGACAGAAATTTGTACAGAAATAACTAAAGAATTGCAGCTCAAATAATGATCTGAACATTAGTAATGGTCTGACTGTCAATATAACAAACAGTTTTTATAGACATTTTTATGTCAAGGGAAGCATAAAAAATCTGAAGTACATAATAAAATGATGCACCTGATCTATTTTACCGTTTTGGCACATTTTGCTTCATACATGTCCCTTACTAAGTATATTCTAGCAGATATTGAGTACGGTGCCACTTCATAAGGATGCAGCTTTAACCACAATTTTCACATTTCCCTGTCCATGCACATAGGGGTTTTTAAGGTCTTTCTTTTTTTTCTTGAGACAACTGCAGAGAATTGACTCTTATATTTCCTGCATTGCCTGTATCCCCATATCAAAAAATATTATTTTAGTAGGTCATGCAATACATTTTAAATTGAAACACACATTTTATATAAAGTCTTTCTTATTTTAAAGGGTTTATCAGTCACCTTTCAGAAAATCCCCATCCCCAGGCACAGTTTCTTATATAAAAAAAAAACATTTCTCTTTACTCACCATCCTGGATTCCACCGCTGAGTCTCTACTGCTGCTCCCGGTATATGGTATTGGCACCAGCACTAAAGCTGCTTCGACACCTTATCAGCCAATCACTGAACTCAGTGACTCTGCCTGTGTAGCCTCAGAGATTCCTGATTGCTGCCGCTCTGTTGAAGTGTCTGCTGCCAATAATAAACTCTGGCAACAGTGGGGAAGTCTCAGCGATAAACCTAGGAAGGATCAGTATAGTGCAGTTTATTTTTTTTGGGCACCTAGATTTTCGAAAAGAGGACAACATTAATACTATATTTTAGTTTAGGTCAAAACATTAGTAAGTGCTCCCAAGACCTGTGTCCCAACTGACAGAAGCAGTATTGTAAGAACACATACCCCCCATGAGCAGAGGGAAGAGAGGTGTGTGACAGAAGAGGGATTTTCATCCATTTTTCCTTGGAAAATTCTTCCAGTGAGATTCTTGGGTAGTCTGCAATGCACTGCTATTTTGAGGTCTAGGCACAGATTTTCAACAATGTTCAAATCAGGGGACTGTGAGGGCCATTGAAAAACTTCAGCTTGCGCCTTTTAAGGTAGTCTATTGTGGGTTTTGACATGTGTTTATGATCATTATCTATTTGTAGAAGCCATCCTCTTTTCATCTTCAGATTTTTACAGATGTTATGTTTGCATCAAGAATTTGTTGCAATTTCATTGAATTCATTCTTCCATCTACCCGTGAAATGTTCCCAGTGCCATTGGCTGCAACACAACCCCAAAGCATGATTGATCCACCCCCATGCTTAATGGTTGGCGAGATGTTCTTTTCCTGAAATTCTCTTCCGTTTTTTCTCCACACATACATTTTATCATTGTGACCAATGCATTCTTTTTTAACCTCATCGATCTACAGGACTTGTTTCCAGAATGCATTAGGCTTGTTTAGACGTTCTTTTGCATACTTCTGATGCAGAATTTTATGGCGAGGTCGCAGGAGAGGTTTTCTTCTGATGATTCTTCCATGAAGACCATATTTGTACAGTTGTCTCTGAACAGTAAAACAATGTACCACAACTCAAGAGTCTGTTAAATGTTTCTCAAAGTCTTTTGCAGTGAAGTGGCGATTCTGATTTGCCTCTCTAGCAATCATTCAAGCAGCTCTCACTTAAATTTTGCCTGGTCTTCCAGACCTTATCTTGACCTTTATTGTTCGTGTTAACTGCCATTTCTTAACTACATTCGAACTGAGGAAAGGGCAACTTGAAAATGCTTTGCTATCTTCTTATCTTCTTCTCCTGCTTTGTGGACCCCCACCATTTTCATTTTCAGAGTGCTAGACAGCTGCTTAGAAGAACCTATGCCTGCTGTTTTTTGGTATAAGGTTAGATTACACTGGGTTTTTATAAAGCTGGGAAATTTGCATCACCTTAGGCCTGGGACAGCTGATAGAGTCTCATGGCTTTCATTATCACCTCTATGCTGTTGACACACAGATCTACCTCTCTGGACCCGATATCACCTCCTTACTTACCAAAATCCCACAATGTCTGTCTGCTATTTCATCCTTCTTCTCTGCTAGATTTCTAAAACTTAACATGGAGAAACCTGAATTCATCATCTTTCCGCCATCTCATTCACCCCCCCAACTGACCTATCTATCAACGTCAATGGCTGTTCACTCTCCCCAGTCCCTCAAACTCGCTGCCTTGGGGTAACCCTGGACTCTGAACTCTCCTTCAAACCACATATCCAATCCCTTTCCACTTCGTGTCGACTCCAACTCAAAAATATCTCCCGGATGCGCACATTCCTCAACCATGAATCTGCAAAAACACTAGTGCACGCCCTCACCATCTCCTGCCTTGACTACTGCAACCTCCTGCTCTGTGGCCTCCCTTCCAACACTCTCGCACCCCTCCAATCCATCCTAAACTCTGCTGCCCGACTAATCCACCTGTCCTCCTGCTATTCCCCGACCTCTCCTCTCTGTCAATCTCTTCACTGGCTCCCCATTGTTCAGAGACTCCAGTTCAAATCCCTAACCATGGCATACAAAGCCATTCACAACCTGTCTCCTCCATATATCTCTGACTTTGTCTTCCGTTACATACCCGCACGCAACCTCTGATCCTCACAAGATCTCCTTCTCTACTCCCCTCTTATATCCTCCTCCCACAATCGCATACAAGATTTCTCCCGTGCTTCCCCCCTACTCTGGAACTCTCTACCCAAACACATCAGACTCTCGTCGACCGTGGAAACCTTCAAAAGGAGCCTGAAGACCCACCTCTTCCGACAAGGCTACAACCTGCATTAACCACCGCTGCACGACCAGTTCTACCCTCACCTACTTTATCCTCACCCATCCCTTGTAGATTGTGAGCCCTCGCGGGCAGGGTCCTCGCTCCTCCTGTACCAGTCGCTGTCACATTGTGTTCAAGATTATTGTAATTGTTCTTGTATGTATACTCCTTTTTCACATGTAAAGTGCCATGGAATAAATGGCGCTATAATAATAAATAATAATAATAATAATCACCTGACCTTTCCTAACAATGATATTGAACGAGCCATAACCCTAACAGGCTAATTAAGGTCTGAAACCTTGGGCAAAGTTATTTGAACACATAAATCTCAATGGGTGCCCAAACTGTACATAGGCCCATTTTCCTTTTTAAAATATAAAAATGTCAATATATATATATATATATATATATATAAAAACATATATACAGTACAGACCAAAAGTTTGGATGCACCTTCTCATTTTAAGATTTTTCTGTATTTTCATGACTATAAAATTGTACATTCACACTGAAGGCATCAAAACTATGAATTAACACATGTGGAATTATATACTTAACAAAAAAGTGTAAAATAACCGAAAATTTGTCTTTTATTCTAGGTTCTTCAAAGTTGCCACCTTTTGCTTTGATGACTGTTTTGCTCACTCTTGCCATTCTCTTGATGAGCTTCAAGAGGACGTCACTGGAAATGGTCTTCCAACAATCTTGAAGGAGTTCCCAGAGATGCTTAGCACTTGTTGGCCCTTTTGCCTTCACTCTGCGGTCCAGCTCACCCCAAACCATCTCGATTGGTTTCAGGTCTGGTGACTGTGGAGGCCAGGTCATCTGGTGTAGCACCCCATCACTCTCCTTCTTGGTCAAATAGCCCTTACACAGCCTGGAGGTGTGTTTGGAGTCAATGTCCTGTTGAAAAATAAATGATGGTCCAGCTAAACGCAAACCGGATGGAATAGCATGCCGCTGCAAGATGCTGTGGTAGCCATGCTGGTTCAGTATGCCTTCAATTTTGAATAAATCCCAAACAGTGTCACCAGCAAAGCACCCCCACACCATCACTCCTCCTACTCCATGCTTCACAGTGGGAACCAGGCATGTAGAGTCCATCCGTTCACCTTTTCTGCGTCCGTGGTTGGAACCGAAGATCTCAAATTTGGACTCATCAGACCAAAGCACAGATTTCCACTGGTCTAATGTCCATTCCTTGTGTTCTTTAGCCCAAACAAGTCTCTTCTGCTTGTTGCCTGTCCTTAGCAGTGGTTTCCTAGCAGCTATTTTACCATGAAGGCCTGCTGCACAAAGTCTCCTCTTAACAGCTGTTGAAGAGATGTGTCTACTGCTAGAACTCTGTGTGGCATTGACCTGGTCTCTAGTCTGAGCTGCTGTTAACCTGCGATTTCTGAGGCTGGTGACTCGGATAAACTTATCCTCAAAAGCAGAGGTGACTCTTGGTCTTCCTTTCCTTGGGCGATCCTCATGTGAGCCAGTTTCTTTGTAGCGCTTGATGGTTTTTGCAACTGCACTTGGGGACACTTTCAAAGTTTTCCCAATTTTTCGGACTGACTGACCTTCATTTCTTAAAGTAATGATGGCCACTCGTTTTTCTTTACTTAGCTGCTTTTTTCTTGCCATAATACAAATTCTAACAGTCTATTCAGTAGGACTATCAGCTGTGTATCCACCAGACTTCTGCCCAACACAACTGATGTTCCCAACCCCATTTATAAGGCAAGAAATTCCACTTATTAAACCTGACAGGGCACACCTGTGAAGTGAAAACTATTTCCGGTGACTACCTCTTGAAGCTCATCAAGAGAATGCCAAGAGTGTACAAAGCAGTCATCAAAGCAAAAGGTGGCTACTTTGAAGAACTTAGAGCATAAGACATATTTTCAGTTGTTTCACACTTTTTTGTTAAGTATATAATTCCACATGTCTTAATTCATAGTTTTGATGCCTTCAGTGTGAATGTACAATTTTCAAAGTCATGAAAATAGAGAATAATCTTTAAATGAGAAGATGTGTCCAAACTTTTGGTCTATACTGTATATATATAGCCTGAGATACAAAGGAAATGTGTCATCTTTAACTTTAAGTCATTTAGAGATAATTTCATCTTCAAATTGCTTAACTGTTGATGAAAACAGTAATTTTGACCAGGGGTGCCCAAACGTTTACATGCCACTGTATACTCAGGTGCTGACCTCGGATTGTATTGATCTTTGCTCTCCATGATAATTTTGACTTAGATTTCTGTCCTTTCTGGTGTTGACCTGGTTTCTAGGACCTCCCTTTTTCAGCTCCCTCCATTGGCCTACAGCCACTTCTAGACGTGACTCAGGGGACCATGTGTAAGTCCAGATCTCTGTATAGTGACTAAAGGGTGAAGGTTCCCTTGGGACCTATTAAGCTGAATAGCTACTACAGAATCTGTCCATAGAAGTCCTATGAAGAGTTGCCAGGCTACCATGAATACTCAGATAGGTATTCTCTGCTGAATCACATTTTCTACGGAGTACATAATGGTTGTTATAGGCTCACCTTTTAACCATTAGTGGAAAGGAATATGGAATTACCATATATGCAATGGCCATAGTCCAACAAAATTTTTGCATTGTAATTAGGGATGACCTGACCTGTGGAAGTTCGGGTTCGTCGAGTTCGACCGAACTTTAGTCCAAAGTTGAGTTTGGGTACCAGAACTGTATCCAAACTTGAACCTGAACCCAAACCCCATAGAAATCAATGGGGATGTGAACTTTGGAGCTGGAAAATTTCTCTCTCTTTCTCTTCCCCGAATTCCCGAAATGTAAAACTGACTTCCAGGAGAAGTCCATGTTCGGAGTTCAGCACCAGACACATTTCCTGTACAAAACCCAAACTTTACAGTTTGGGTTCTCTCATGTCTAATTGTAATGTACCTGACTTGTGATATTTTGAATGATATCGAAGCAACATTATCAGTCTTTTACTTGCTTACATTGACTTGTTTTATGTTCTACAGATTCATGTTAAGTTTTATAGAACTAAGTAGACCACAAGAACATTGGGGAATTTTAATTTGCTTTTATTAGCCTTTAAAGCAGTCAACATGTTGGAACACTGTTATTGCATCCAGTGAATATAGTGGCAATATAGCAAGTTACAGCTGTCTATTAATCCAATTTGCAAAACCATTGAAAGGTCATTGAAACACTCTAATGAGACATTATATTTCCCTGATAGTTTCTGAACAAATACCATGGTCTATATCTTTAGATTGAATACAATGTTCCAACTGATTCATATGGTATTTATACTCTGTGCATATAAATGGGAGTTAAGCCACTTTTATTAAGGAAAGAAAGACTTGTTATGGCGACAAGTTTCTCTATAATGTCCATGCTAATAGCAGTCACTTACAATTTTGATATCCTAAAATGAAGAGACATGTTAGAACTTGGGGAAAAAAATGTAACGGTTCTATCAAAGTGCAAGCAATTATAACATTATACTAGTACTACGCATTGACTTCATTTGGAATCTAGCCAATGACTTACAAATTTCCTTGTGCCACTTTGCTGGTTTATGTGCTGTCTTGCATTCTTATCACCGTCTGTGTTTTCACATTTGTCCTCAATGTCCCCAGTAAAGCTTTGCACTATGAGGACTGTGTTCATTCTCGGTAACCTTCTCAAGGTCTCCCAATCATTCTTCAATCAGCTCCGCTAACTTGTTCCCACTTCTGCTTTATGCACTAGGCAATTGGCAACACATATGTTTAGGTTTTAACAAACTGGGGAAACAGTAGCAAAGAAATGTAAATGTTTCAAAGGGATTCACTTTTCTGCTTGACGTTGAAAGAGATATTAATTTCAGATTTCAGGAGCTGTGCTTACTTATGCTACATTCTACTGGATATAAAAGGAGTTGGATGAGATTAAAGGAGTAACATATTGTTTCAATGGATAGGTCATCAGTAGGAGATGCAAAAATGTCTGACACATACTGTTCAGCTGAAATTTGCTCTGACAGTGGCCACATATAGGAGTAAGTAATTACTCATAAGTAATATGCGGGGAAGAGCACTGCATCCCCATACATTGCTTGGTGTCCGCTGCTGAGTATTTTGTTTTATATCCCATTAAGCAATGCTCAGGGGTGGTGTGTTTTGCCCTCCTACTATGCTTTGTTCTAGCTGCTGCCAAAGCAAATATCAGATGATTGGTGGGGTTGCCAGGTGTCCGTCCCCCACCGATCTCTTTTTCAGTCCTGGACTTCCCGTTTTACAAAAAAGGATGATTTCTAGGACATTTTAAAAGTGAGTATTCCAATGAAGTATACCATGCATTCACATGGATGTTACATTGAAAATAATCTTTGTAAATAATCTGTAAATAGTTATGTAACTGATTGAGTTATATTTAGCTAGGTAGGTGCCTGATTTTCCAGGAACAGGGTCCTGGGTGCTTGGCTGTCAGTTCTGTGATCAACCCAGGACAGTTTTCCTGTGTTGGCATGTGCCTGGAGACGTGTGAAGTGGGGCTGGCTATGCATTTCAATAGTTAAGCCAGCTCCATTCTCCAATAAATACAGAATATGAGCAGCTAGCCGGCCCCTTTCAGCAAGCACCAGCCATGCAACCACATGTTGCCTCAGGAGACACTATCTTCTGTTGAGTACAAATCCAGAAGCCAAGTAGTCAGAACCTAGAAGGATCTGGTACCAGGCCTAAAGAGGACCTGTCAATTGGCATAAATATTTTATTTATGTTTTATTGTTGTTGTTTTTTTTAACTGTGTCTCTCTACTCATCATATATTTACTCTAGAAGACCCCTTTAAGAAAAAGAGTAATTTTTATTAAGTTATTAAGTTAAGTTTATTAGTTGAGCATTGGAGCAATAAATGTTCTTTTAGTGTGCTGCTGACATTGTGCATGTAAAACGATTGTTGATTAAAATACCAGGATTGGAAGAGTGTCTGCACTCTCTGGAATACGACACAACTAGTGGTATGATAAAATTGTAGGTTTATTGTTCAGAGTCCACCGACTCCTTTTTCAGGACTCCCATACATAAATAATAATAAAGGTTATTTATGTATAAACATTTATGTATAAAGCGTGTAGGTCAGCTCACCAATATACTTCAGCAGATGCACGGAGCTCCGTTCTGATCCCACCATGGCAAGACAGCAAATACAAAAAGAAATAGTTCCAGCTCCCAAGTACACAGCTCAGCATACACAGAACTTATAGATCTGCAGCTGATGAAACAGTGATTTTATCAAAATTGCAGTAGGCAGCCCAGTAAGTAACAAATCGAAAGAATCAGGCTCTCTCCTCCCTTTTGCATCATGAGGTACAGTTCTGAATTAGTGATGCAACCACTTTGTTCTCAGGATCAGCGGGACTCCCAGAATTTGCAGCCCAATTTATCAGAAAATGATGGAATATCTTATATGCCATATGTATCCTATATCCTATATATTATATAAAATGGGCATACTCCTGTAATATAACTTCATGCAGATTTCAGTAAAATTTTGTTGCCTTAATTGCAGAATCACATGAACATAAAATTAATGATTATTACTTTTTTGGGATCATTTTTTAACTAAACTTCTTTGACTTTCTTTCAGAGAATGGTCCTAGTCTTTATGTGGAGGTAGAGCAAACTAAAGTAATTTCCCATCGAGGTGGTAACGCAACGTTGCCATGCAAGTTTTTACATGACTCAGTGACTGCTGGATCACCCACTCACAAAATCCGTATCAAGTGGACCAAACTGACTTCAGATTACCTCAAGGAGGTGGATGTCTTTGTTTCAATGGGACATCACAAGAGGATATATGGCAGCTACCAGGGAAGGGTTTACCTACAAGCAGCAAGTGAAAATGATGCTTCACTTGTAATTACTGACATAACACTGGAAGACTATGGCAGATATAAATGTGAAGTCATTGAAGGACTGGAGGACGATACCGCTGTTGTGTCATTGGACTTACAAGGTACATTTTAATGACTTTTTTCAAAAGATCTGATAGACCAATGATATAAACATCTAACTAAATGTAGAATTTTCTTACATTGATGTTTTGGAGTTTCACATGTATTACTTGATGTCAGTTTTCCATTCAATCTTTAAAGATTTTATGGCAGAGGAGAATATGAATAACTAGCAGTCCAACTGGAACCCGCCACTAGTGGACCAAGAGATTTGTGGTGATCCCAAGTTCTGATACAATAAGAAGTCTGTCCAAGAGGTGTGTCGTAACTAAAACCCATACTAATGGAGTTAACACTAAAAAACAAGTATCACCTATACAGGAAAAGGTGTGGGCCCAACTGCTACCACACGCACCAATCAGCAGAATGGGACATGGAGCATGCTTGACTGATGCACCATTCATTCGCTATCAGCTCCATACAGAATAAATGGAGTAGGTAACCAACCTGCTGCTAAATTTTCTAATGGGAATAAAAGTTCCCCCTCTGAGATAAGAATTCACCAATCTGCCGAATGGTGCAAGTCACAGCTGTAGGCCACCCACCATTCAGCAAGTTTTACCTTGTTTTCACTGGACAACCCCTTTAACCTCAGAGAGAATAGAATTACTTGCTCCTTTGCTTTCCATCATTTTTAGGTAATTTCCTAAACTATGATTTAAGCTATGTTGATGATATGGACACGTGAAATGATAAAATGATTATAGTACGTACTATACAGGTTGGTGGGGGGGAATTCTTTTTCAGAGTGGGCCCTAAACATAAACTTTTTAAGAGAACCAAAAATGTAATAGCCAAAATAGAGTAAGAAAAACCAAGAACATTGTATCCAGAATTTTGGCAGATGCTGTAATATTCCACCCATGCACCATTCCAACTTTGTATTTTAGTAGGATTGGGGTGTAATTTGCTTTTCTGTTTCAGTCAGCCAAAAGCACTTCTTAGTGCGGATATGCCCTGAGAATGAGCCTATATTGTTCAGTGAAAATACTTTACCTTCTTACAAGGACTTTCACTAATTAATATAGTTAATATAAAGGCATTTGCAAGTTGTACAAAATTGCCAGATAATCATCTTATGGTGATAAAGTCTTTGTGTTTCTTAAGAAACCCTAATAAACAGAATAATGTATTTAGCTCATCTGGTCTTACACATGAATATTTTGTCAGGATGACCTCTAAAGATGTTTGCAAACCAGTCAGGCTCCTTGTTCTCTGCTGTTAATTATCATGTTCTTTTACATTATGTACATAGCCTCTTTGGTTTCTAATCATAGCAGAAAAGGTGTTAAAATCTGGTAACATTACTCACAAAAGACTAGAAAATGTTTTGCTTTCCTTAAACTTGAATTTCCAGTTCAAAGATATGACTATATTTCCTGATTCTTATATAGAGCTATTACATTAGTACAAAGCAGCATACAGTACTTAACACCAGCATCTGTACATAAGGTAAATCTCTATTAGGCCCCCTCTATTTTCTTCTTTTTCCTCCTATGATAGAACAGAAAATAAAACATGATGAGATAGTGGATCTGTCACTTTTAATGATGTCTGTACAGTGGGTACGAAAAGTATTCAGACCCCTTTACATTTTTCACTCTTTGTTTCATTGCAGCCATTTGGTAAATTCTAAAAAGTTCACTTTTTCTCGTTAAAGTACACTCTGCATCCCATCTTGAGTGAAAAAAAAAACAGAAATTTAGAAATTTTTGCAAATTTATTAAAAAAGAAAAACTGAAATATAAGTATTCAGACCATTTGCTCAGTATTGAGTAGAAGCACCCTTTTGAGCTAGTACAGCCATGAGTCTTTTTGGGAATGATGCAACAAGTTTTTTACACCTGGATTTGGGGATCCTCTGTCATTTTTCCTTGCAGATCCTCTCCAGTTCCGTCAGGTTGGATGGTGAACGTTGGTTGACAGCCATTTTCAGATCTCTCCAGAGATGCTCAATTGGGTTTAGGTCAGGGCTCTGGCTGGGCCAGTCAAGAATGGTCATAGAGTTGTTCTGAAGATACTCCTTTGTTATTTTAGCTGTGTGCTTAGGGTCATTGTCTTGTTGGAAGGTGAACCTGAGACCAAGTCTGAGGTCCAGAGCACTCTGGAAGAGGTTTTCATCCAGGATATCTCTGCACTTGGCCGCATTCATGTTTCCTTCAATTGCAACCAGTCGTCCTGTCCCTGCAGCTGAAAAACAATCCCATGGCATGATGTTACCACCACCATGTTTTACTGTTGGGATTGTATTGGGCAGGTAATGAGCAGTGCCTGGTTTTCGCCACACATACCGCTTAGAATTATCACCAAAAAGTTCTATCTTCGTCTCATCAGACCAGAGAATCTTATTTCTCATACTCTGGGAGTCCTTCATGTGTTTTTGAGCAAACTTTATGAGGTCTTTCATATGTCTTGCACTGAGGAGAGGCTTCCGTCGGGCCACTCTGCCATAAAGGCCCGACTGGTTGAGGGCTGCAGTGATAGTTGAGTTTGTGGAACTTTCTCCCATCTCTCTACTGCATCTCTGGAGCTCAGCCACAGTGATCTTGGGGTTCTTCTTTACCTCTCTCACCAAGGCTCTTCTCCCACGATTGCTCAGTTTGGTTGGATGGACAGGTCTAGGAAGACTTCTGGTGGTCCCAAACTTCTTCCTTTTAAGGATTATGGAGGCCACTGTGCTCTAAGGAACCTTGAGTAATGCAGAAATTCTTTTGTAAACTTGGCCAGATCTGTGCCTCACCACAATTCTGTCTCTGAGCTCCTTGGGCAGTTCCTTTGAGCTCGTGACTCTCATTTGGTCTGACATGCACTGTGAGCTGTGAGGTCTTATATAGACAGGTGTGTGCCTTTCCAAATCAAGTCCTATCAGTTTAATTAAACACAGCTGGACTCCAATAAAGGCGTAGAACCATCTCAAGAAGGATCACAAGGAAATGGACAGCATGTGACTTAAATATGAGTGTCTGAGCAAAGGGTCTGAATACTTATGACCATGTGATATTTCAGTTTTTCTTTTTTAATAAATTTGCAAAAATTTCTACATTTCTGATTTTTTCAGTCAAAATGGGGTGTAGAGTGTACTTTAATGAGAAAAAAAAAGAACTTTTTAGAATTTACAAAATGGCTGCAATTAAACAAAGAGTGAAAAATTTAAAGGGGTCTGAATATTTTCCGTATCCACTGTAAACTGTCTCCAAACAAATCTCCTTGTGCTTCCACACACATGATCTCCACTCCTTTCAAGACTTTCTTCTCTTCTCCGCTCTTGTACATTGCTCACACAATCGCTTCCAAGTTTTCCTGTGCACCCCTCATCCTCTGGAATTCAGTATTTCAGCATGAACGATTGTCTCCTACATTTGGAACCTTCAGCTGTAACCTGAAAACTCATCTCTTTAATAACCCTTTTACAGCCTGTGCCGTATTAGTATGCACAGGCTGTAATCCCCAGGTTCAGTGAGGGCTCCGGCACTGAGGCCACACCGAACCGTGCACATGCCAGCTGATTATTACAGCTGAAATGTGCCCGCAACAGCCGCGGGTGGAATGCCGATCCACCCGCAACTGTTTTAAATGCCGCTGTCAATCTCTGACAGCGGCATTTAACAGCGCCGTCACTTACCCCGCCCATCGGTGACCTCGTCACGTGATCACGGGTCCTCGATGGGTGGGCATGGCAACCCTGGGTCTACATCAGACTACAGTGGTTATCATGAGCTGGTCGCTATGAGCGCCACCTAGTGGTCGGCGCTCATAGTACAGGACCATTTCTGCTACATACAGGTAATCTGCTGATCATCTGTATGTAGCAGAGGTGATTAGACAAGTGCTGCTTCTAGTCTCCTATGGAGACTATAGAAGCAAGCAAAAAGTGAAAAAAAAATGTTTTTGAAAATATTAAAAAAATGAAAAAAATATAAAAGTTTAAATCACCCCCCTTTCGCCCCATTCAAAATAAAATAATAATAAAAAAACCCACATACATATATTTGGTATTGCCGCATTCAGAATCGCCCGATCTATCAATATAAAAAAAGAATTAATCCGATCGGTAAACGGCGTAATGTGAAAAAAATTCTAAACGCCAGAATTACATTTTTTGGTTGCTGCAACATTGCAATAAAATGCAATAACGGGCGATCAAAACATCGGATCTACCCCTAAAATAGTATCAATAAAAACGTCAGCTCGGTGCGCAAAAAATAAGTCCTCAACCGTCCCCGGATCCCAATAAAAGGAGACGCTACGGGTCTTGGAAAATGGCATAATTTTTTTTTTTTTCCAAAATTTGGATTTTTTTTTCACCACTTAAATAAAAAATAACCTATACATATTTGATATCTACGAACTCGTAATGACCTGGAGAATAATAATGGCAGGTCAGTTTTAGTATTCAGTGAATGTGGTAAAAAAAATAAAAAAAAAACATCTGTGGTATTGCACTTTTTTGCAACTTCACCACTCTTGGAATTTTTTTCAAATTTTCCCGTACATGATATGGTAAAACTAGTAATGGGATTGAAAAGTCACGCAAAAACTAAGCCCTCACACTGCCATATTGACCAAAAAATAAAAACGCTATGGCTCTGGGAACAAGGGGAGCAAAAAACGAAAATGCAAAAATGGAAAATCTCAGTGTTGCAAAGGGGTAAGAAAGCCTGCAGCCTGCAATGACCCCGCTGCCACATCACCACTACCGGAGCTATTACAACCCCCTAACCTACTGTCGCCTTCCCCATTGCCCTGTAGATTCTAAGCCCACTAGAGCAGAGTCATCTCCCCCTCTGTAACTGTCTGGGAGTTTGTTCAATTAATTTTTGGGTTTTAAAAATAAATAATAATAATTTGATTGACATCAACTGTGCATAATAGACACTATTGACTAAAAAGAGGTCCACTGGGGTTCCATAGCAGTGTTTATCATTTTAATGCTGTGCAATTATGGTGGGGAGGAATATGAGTAAATCTTCTTTAGGCCACGGCCCCACTATCAGTATTCGGCCAGTATTTTTTTTCAGTAGCGAGAGCCAAAACCAGGAGTGGGTGATAAATGCAGAATTGGTGACTTGTTTCTATTATACCTTTCTCTGATTGTTCCTCACCTTGTTTTGGCTCCCATTCCTAAGAAAAATACTGACCAAATACTGACCAAATACTGATAGTGGGGCCATGGCCTTAGAGCCTCCTACACTGATGTCTACCTAGAATTTAAAGCTATTTACACCTTCACACAGATTTTTATTTATTGTTCATTCACTTCATGAATTCAACCTAAAGCATTATTCTAAATAAATGTGCTTTAAAATTTTCTACCATCTTGCTGCTGCAGATTGGCTGGAAATCCCTTTTTTGGTTGAGTGCTTTTGCAAAACTGGTAAAATCCATCAGAGCTACTTCTTCTAGTTCCAACTTCTCTCCTCTCCCCTTTACACTCCTTTTGGTGTTATCACATGGTCATAAGGACCATGAAGGGAGTAGGAGGGGGTTATAAATAGATCTCCACAGCATGTAGATAGGGGAAAGAATTTACAGTGTCAGGGAGGGCAGAGTAAGCATCCTGTAGAAAAACAGGAAAGAACATGAAATGGCAGATAGAGAGTCTGCTGATATATTAATTAATGAAGAGAGCAGAACCATTAATATACACTGAACTCATATTCAGGCTATATTACTGGAAGAGAAACTCTCACAGAAGAAAAAATCTGAAACTTGGATCAGGTTGAAAACTGCATATCAGAGGGCTTAACAATGAATGATGGAATAAAGATTGCAGACTTAAACTCAATGCAATTTTATTTATTAAAGGTAACCACTTACATATTTAAAAATGATATTTTTCATGTCAGAGATGTCCAAAACTTTTAATAATGCAGATTTTTATACTGTGAGACAGGCATAAGTAAACAGACGCAGCAGTGTTAATGGCCTAAGAGATGATCTTTGATTCTCCTGCTTACAGGAGGCACGTATGAGCAGAAATGATTGCTTAACTGCTTTATATAAATGAATATATATGTATACACCAGAGATGGGTAAATCGATTCAATGCAAATTGAGTTTGTGTTAAATTTCTTGGAGTTTGCTGAAGCTAGACAAATTCAAACAATATGAGATTTGCTTCACGTGAACCAACAAAAATATCTGTCATTTTAAACATTGCAAAAAGTTGTCTCTGCCAAAGAAAGGCTCACATGACATTTACGTTTGGCTTCATGGGCTTCCTCATAATGCCTTGCAGCTATCACATCACATGGTATATTCACAGCCAATCAGAAGGGACTATTAGTGCCTTTAGAAAAGCAAAATCAGGGAAAGCAGCAGCTATTTTGAGCTAAATCAGGATGTAAAGAGGACATCAGAGTGCAGAGCTTGGTAATAGAGATAGGGAGAAAAGGCCTTAAAACACTGATGTGTGTATTATATCATAGCAGAAGATTAATGTTATTAAACAGGCTGTTTATTACAACCAGTTACCATAAATTTACCTGTAGCCATACTGTATATTTTGAGGTCACTTTGACATTACTAAGGCTGTGTCTGTGTTAATGAGCTTGAATGGAGATGAACATAACCCTAGGAGACCTCAGTGTGTTATACATATCATTTCAGGGCAATTGGAGTCTTTGCAGTACTTGCGACCCACAAGGAATCAATTTGCCATAAATCAATTAAAAAAAAAAAAAAATTGGCGTTGCTGACAAAATTGAATTTTAAAACATTTGCCCATCTTTAGTATACACAATTGGACCATGCGTAAATAATTGTAGCATTATTAATGGTTTATGACCTAAATGCTGCATACATAGCTTCCACTACCTACAGAAGCCATTGTATATATGGGAACAGGCTGGGGATGTTATAGATATATCAATACTAGCGTTGAGCGAGCACTAAAATGCTCGGGTGCTCAAAGCTCGGGCCGAGCTCACCGTGATACTCGGGTGCTCAACCCGAGCAACGAGCCCAATGTTAATCTATGGGAGACCGAGCATTTTTGCGGCGGCACCCCCGGGAGTCTGTAGAAAGCCTAAAAAGTGCCCAAAACGATAGTGACAGTGTTCAAATGACATAGGAACAGCATGGGGATCGCCCCAGGAAGCATTTATGACCCCCAGGTCACTACTGTCAACAACGTGGTCAGAGGTATTAAACCACTTTTACGGGCTCACAATAAAACGTTCAAAAACGAAACTGAAACGGTTTTCCTGTGAAATATGTTAAAGAACATCCTTTCCATGGTAAAGACTTGTGTATAAGGTAAAATAAATAACCAAAAACAAAAATACTCCTCCACACCTTGGGCTATGTTCACAAGTAGCATTTTTTATGCGTTTTTGCACTTTTGCATTGCTTTCAACCATGACAAATGCATTCGCCGGGAAATGTCATTTTAACATTTTACAATCTTATCTGGCCATGTGCTGTGTGACACATGCATACAGTGCTGAAAAGACATGGGAACAGCATGGGAAAGACCCCTGGAAGCATCTCTGACACCCAGGTCACTGCCTAAAAGTGTGCCCATCAGAAGTGATCCTTGCCGTATCAGAAGATGCAGACTTGCAACTATCCCCGTGCAAGTCCTTGTCCCAGGGCAGTGTTCAATTGTACCTCCCCCATTCCTTGCAATGCAAGCGCAAGTATGCAGCCTGCCACCCACCCATAGGCTGCAATACCATACTGCTAGCTTGCTTACACTTGAAATTGGGCCTTTTAGGCATGTGGAGGCAGACGCTGGCCACCATGTCATGGCTGCGTCGGCGGCCAGGTATCCATACTCAGTCCCCAGCCGCCCGGCGGCCGGGTGTCTACGCTCGGTCTCCAGCCACCAGGGGGCAGCCGGGTGTCCATACTCGATCCCCAGCCACCCCGCGGCCGAGTGTCCACACACGGTCCCCAGCCGCCTGGGGGCGGCCGGGTGTCCATAATTGGTCCCCAGCCGCCCCTATTTCTCCTGTGAACTTCTCCCACACTTTTCTTAGCCTGGCCTGCTTTAGGGCAGCATTGGACGAGCCCACCAGAGAACCAGACTCCTCTGGTGGGCCCTGGCTTCTCCATCAGGGTAGTTGAGAGTGCCAAGGTGAGGAGCATGATGATGATGATAGAAGTTAGCATCTGCTTTGTTTTCTTGGAATGCAAGCATAAGTGTGCAACCTGCCACCCACCCACCCACTCCCAGGCTGCAATACCATACTGCTAGCTTGCTTGCACTTGAAATTGGGCCTTTAAGGCATGTGGAGGCAGACGCCGGCCACCACATCATGGCTGCGTCGGTGGCCTGGTATACATACTCAGTCCCCAGCCGCCCGGCGGCCGGGTGTCCACGCACTGTCCCCAGCCGCCAGGGGGCGGCCGGGTGTCCATGCTCGGTCCCTAGCCGCCCCGCGGCCGGGTGTCCACACATGGTCTGGGGGCGGCCGGGTGTCCATAAATGGTCCCCAGCCGCCCCTATTTCTCCTGTGAATTTCCCCCACACTTTTCTTAGCCTGGCCTGCTTTAGGGTAGCATTGGACGAGCCCACCAGAGAAACAGACTCCTCCGGTGGGCCCTGGCTTCTCCATCAGGGGAATTGAGAGTGCCAAGGTGAGGAGCATGATGATGATGATAGAAGTTAGCATCTGCTTTGTTTTCTTGGAATGCAAGCGCATGTATGTAGTAGCGGCTAGGCCTGAGTTGGTCAGCGGTTTGGCGCATATCCTACCTCCTCCGAGGATTGCTGGATGTTTTCCTGCTATTATCCCAGTTCTATGACTCCCGTTAAACAAAGCTTCAGGTGATGAATGATGGATGAGGTGGTGGCAAAGGAGAAAAAGCAGGAGGAACAGGGACCATTCACATCAATATCAGGCCAGTCAACCACACATATCTTGTAGGATATGTTTCTGTACCAAAAGGAGCGGTTCGGCTACACAGTTATAGGGCATACAGTGAGTGCAATGACAACCAAAAATTTTGAGGCACTCCAATGCCCCTTGGAAGTGACATGGAGGTCAGAAGGCCTTAACTAAGCCGTTTTTTCCATTTATAGCAACTGGGTTTCCTGTGCACTGTTGGCCTAAGCAGTGAATGGAAGGCTTTCCAAAACTTATGAGGAACTGCAATGCCCCTTGAAACAGACGTGGATTACATCATACTAAAAACCTTCTACCCATTATTGGGAACAGAGTCTCCCTTAGTGTTTGCCTATACATTGAAAAGCAAAAGCTGACTAAAATTAGAAGGAAATGCAATGCCCGTTGGAAGAGTCGTGAAGGTTAGAGATAATTAAAAACAATATTTCAATGCCCCTTGGAAGAGCTTTGGAGTTTAGAGTGGTTTAACAAGACACTTTTAATGCCCCTTGGAAGAGACGTGGAGGTCGCAGTAGCTTAACAAGACGCTTTTAATGCCCCTTGCAAGAGACGTGGAGGTCGCAGTAGCTTAACAAGACAGTTTTAATGCAGCTTGGAAGAGACGTGGAGGTTGCAGTAGCTTAACAAGACTGTTTTAATGCCCCTTGGAAGAGACGTGGAGGTCGCAGTAGCTTAACAAGACGGTTTTAATGCCACTTGGATGAGACGTGGAGGTCGCATTAGCTTAACAAGACGGTTTTAATGCCCCTTGGAAAAGTGGTGGAGGTCGCAGTAGCTTAACAAGATGATTTTAATGCCCCTTGGAAGAGACGTGGAGGTCGCAGTAGCTTAACAAGACGGTTTTAATGCCCCTTGGAAAAGTGATGGAGGTCGCAGTAGCTTAACAAGACGGTTTTAATGCCCCTTGGAAAAGTGGTGGAGGTCGCAGTAGCTTAACAAGATGGTTTTAATGCCCCTTGGAAGAGACGTGGAGGTCGCAGTAGCTTAACAAGATGATTTTAATGGCCCTTACAAGAGCCATGCAGTACAGCATATTAAAAACATTATTCCCATTATTGGGGAGTGAGTCTCCCATAGTCTTTGCTTATGCCTTCCAAGCAAAAGCTGGCAAATATTAGGACGGAGGAACTTGCAATGCAGGCAACACGGACCATGGTCACCCTGGTCGTTTAGTGGTGGTGGAGGCTGAGGATAAGGAGAAGAGCAAAAAACAGCCGAATGAGGAAGCATATACCCATGTGTGGGTGTGAAGCGGTGCATGGGAATACACCTCCCGAAATAACACAGTGCATTTGACTTTATGTTATTCTGCTGTCATTTGGTGGTGATGAGAAGTTTGGCCCAATCCAGCCCTTGTTCATTTTGATAAGGGTCAGCTTGTCAGCATTGTCAGTTGACAGGCGAGTGGCTTATCAGTTATAATTCCCCCAGCGGCACTAAAAACACGCTCCGATAACACGCTAGCGGCAGGGCAGGCCTGGACCTCCAAGGCATACAGAGCGAGTTCATTCCAAGTGTCCAGCTTGGATACCCAATAATTAAAAGGCACAGAGGAATCATGGAGGATGCTGGTACGGTCGGCAAGGTACCCCCTCACCATCTTTTGAAACTTTCCACTCCTTGTGAGAGTACCCCGCGCCTCAGGGCCTGTAAGCTGGGCGGGTCTCAGAAAGCTGTCCCAGAATGTTGACAGTGTTCCCCTGCCTCTGCTCGATTGGAGTTGCGTCTCTCTCACCTGTACGCCTTGGTTGGTCAACGAACTGTGACCTCTGCCGCTAGCGTGCTCAGATGGGAATTTTTTTAACAGTTCTGCAGCAAGGGCATTCTGGTACTGCCCCATTTTTGTAGACCTCTCCACCTCAGGAATAAGAGAGTGAAAGTTCTCCTTGTAGTGGGGGTCTAAAAGTGTCACCAACCAGTAATGACTGTCACCCTACATTTTGACAACGCGAAGGTCACGGTTAAGGCAGCGTAACATAAAGTCAGCCATGCATGCCAGACTGGTAACAGCAAGACTTCCGTGTCCTCACCAAGATGACGACTGACCATGCTCTCCTCCTCCTCCTCCCCCCTGTCCTCAGGCCACCCACGCTGAACCAACGTTATGACAGTTGTACAGGTACTACCGTCTACAGCGCATGATACCAGCTCCTGTTCTTCCTCCTCCTCCTCCTCCTCTCCCTCATTGTCCCCCAATGCACGTTGGGATAAGATGAGTCTGGGCTGTGTGTAATCGCCCATTATGGGTTCTTGATCCATCTTATCATACTCTGGCTGCAATGCCTCCTCTTTAATTCTCTGCAGAGAGCGTTGCAAAAGACAGACAAGTGGGATGCTGACACTAATGATGGCGTCATCGCCACTCACCATCTTGGTGGACTCCTCAAAGTTTGTCAGGATGGTACATGTGTCCACAGCAAGGGTGGTGGAAGCAGTAGCCGACTTCCGAAAATGAGCTGACAGGTGGCTTACTTTGATGAGCAGATCTGGCAACTCGGGGTACAATTTAAGAAACCGCTGAACCACGAGGTTAAGCACATGAGCCAGTCGTGGTACGTGTGTGATCTCGCCTCGCCTCAGAGCCGCCACCAGGTTACGGCCATTGTCACACACGACCATGCCTGGATGTTGGTTCAGCGGTCTCAGCCACAGATCTGCCTGCTCTTTCACAGCTGTCCAGAACTCACAAGCAGTGTGAGGTTAATCACCTAAGCTTATGAGTTTCAGCACAGCCTGTTGCCGCTTGGCTGAGCCAGTACTGCAGTGCTTCCAGCTTGTAACTGATGTGGTGATATCTGAGATGGAGGCTGAAAATGAGGAGGAGGAGGAGGATGTTGCGCACGAGTTGTATACTGTGGGGGCAACTCTGACTGACATAGGTCCCGCAATCCTCGGTGTGGGGAGGATGTGTTCCGTCCCAAGGTCCGACTGGATCCCGGCTTCCACTATGTTTACCCAGTGTGCCGTCTGGGAGATGTACCATCCCTGGCCACAAGCATTTGTCCATGTGTCCGTTGTCAGGTGGACTCTCCCAGTAACTGCGTTGTTGATGGCACGGCAGATGTTTTGGGACACGTGCTTGTGTAGTGCGGGGATGGCACACCGGGCAAAATAGTGTCGGCTGGGGACCAAGTACCGAGGGACGGCCACCGCCATAAGGTTGCGGAAGGATTCCCTCTCCAACAGCCTAAAAGGCAGCATTTCCAATGCAAGCAGTCGTGAAATGTGCGAATTTAGGACTGTGGCCTGTGGGGCATTGGCTGCGAATTTGCGCTTTCATTCAAAGCTCTGGGATATGGACAATTGAATGCTGCGGTGGGACGTGGACGTTGATGCTGTTTCTTGAGAAACTGCCATAACAAGTGAAGACTGAGAGGAGGGGGCATCTTTGCTTGTAGTATGGAGAGGGGATTGCCTTGCACGCACAACAGGGGGTACTATTACACGCACAACAGCGGAAGAAGCAGTGGTGACACCCGCTGACACTGGTCGTGCACCCTGGGGTTCGCCCCACAAAGTCGGGTGCTTTGCTGACATGTGCCTGATCATGCTGGTGGTGGTCAGGCTGGTAGTTTTGTCACCCCTTCTGGTATGGCAGGTGGTACAAATGGCCTTTTTGGAGTTATCAGCAGAGTCTTTAAAAAAGTTACAGACTCTGGAAGACCTACCGGTTGTACTGGCAAAGTCCCTCTTGTTGGTGTTACGGGGAACTGTTGCCCACCTTCTGTGTGCGGCCACCACACTGCGTCTTCCTGCCTGTTGGAGTACTCTGCCCCCCCCCTGTGTGCTGCTGGCCTTGCTCTGCGTGTCCTCCTGCCACGTTGGGTCAGTTGCTAGATCATCCACCACCTCCTCCTCTTCCACTTGCCCACCACTATCCTCTTCCTCACTTCGTGGCAATTGTGTCTCGTCATCATCCACCTCTTGTGACAAATTGCCAGTGTCGACTTCCTCTGGCCGTGGCTGTTTAAATATTTAGGCATCACTACATGTGATCTCCTCTTCCACCACTTCAAGCGGAGCAGGCGAGGGGCACAAATATGGAAATGGACCAGTGAACAGCTCTTCAGAGTGTCCAAGTGTGGGATCAGTTGCTGTCTGACGACACTCAGCATGGTGGGAGGAAGAAGCATCAGGGTGAGGAGGAGTATGCGGTCGAGACTCACAACTACTAAAACTTGACCGTGTGGAAGACAGACCGGAGGTGGTGGTGCCCAGGTAACTGGAAGTATTATCTGCTATCCAATTAATAACCTGTTCACACTGATCAGTTCGCAATACTGGTGTCGTAGTGTGCTTCCCTAGTAATTCGGTCAAGAAGTGGGAGCGAGAAGATGTGGCTATTGGTTGTGGCAAATTTTCACCTTGGCCACAGCCCCATTCTCTACATGCACCATCACCAGAACGTCCAGTTCCACATCCCTTGCCACGCGCCTTGCCCATTATAAAAGAAGTAAAATAGCTTACACTCGCACTATCAATGGAAAAAGGGTAATAAACAGGAGATTAGAACCGTGGAAGAGGAAAACCACAGTTCTATTTCTCTGGCCTACACCAGACTCTTTTAAACAGATATATTGGTGTCTGACCAGTCAGGGAGACACTATTACAGTTTTTTTTTACGGCAAAAAATGCCAAAAGCAGGATAATACAGGGATTTTACCCGTGGAACTGCAAAACCACAGTTCTATTTCTCTGGCCTACACCAGACTCTTTTAAACAGATATATTGGTGTCTGATCAGTCAGGGAGACACTATTACAATTTTTTTTACAGCAAAAACAGATTTATTTGTGTCTTAACAGTCACAGACACACTCAAGTTTTGTTTTTGGGGGGGGAATACCAAAAGGTTAATAAGACGCGTATTTGTACAGTCTGACTGAGGAAGAAAAAAAATACAGGATTTAGATGAAAAAAAAAAAGTTTTTTTCCTGGCCCCTGAGACCAGGGGATAAGTCTAGCAATTTGACCATCAGAAGCACACAGGACTGTAATGCAGCGTTTGCTGGTATAACCGCTGCATCTCCTATACAGCCTGCCTGCCTGCCTGATATCTGAGATGTATATTAGTCCTGAGAAGGACTGTTTGTTTGATTTTGCATGCTTTAGAGACCCTACACTACCTATTTCACACTATATATCTCTCCCTAAATCAGCAGCACTCTCCCTACACTGTCTGATCCAGAGCGACTGTGTCCAAGATGGAGGCGCCCGGTTTTAAACCCTCAAGGTGACACTGTGCGGCCAGCCAATCATTGTAATGCCCACAAACAACATGGCTGTGGCATTACAGTGACTGGCTGGCAATCCCTGCATTTTCCTTGGCTCTGTAAAGAGCGCCAAACGTGCAGGGCGGAGACCCGAGCTCCCGCTCGAGTAACTCGGAAATGCTCGGTGCTCGCCGAACATCCCGAGTAGTGAGATGCTCTGGCGAGTACTGAGCAGTGTCGAGCATGCTCGCTCAACACTATTCAGTACATCATGTATCAGCTACCTCCTTTACTTTAACCTCAATTGTTTCCATGCAACTATGTCTCAGAGTTATAATTCCACATCTTAACAAGAGCTATAATTCTTCTGACAGCTATTTAGTAAAAACTGTCCATATCCAATAAATCTGTAGCTATGAACAAGGAAATCTAAGCCATGATGAGCCTGGAATTTTATGTACCCTAATATTAGCAGACCACCCAGCTTTGAGAAGGTATTTTACAATCATTAGTTTTATATGTTTAGTTACATGGGACAGGTGTTCTTTACAGCGTCCAACTAGGTACTCATGGACCCTTATAAAACAAAAGGGTTAAAAATAATACATAATGAAAGGCTTGAGCTAAGTCAAACAAATAGAAGAGCCTTTTATTATGCTGACCATATCTGTGAAGTGCCAAGCGTCAAGTAACAAGACTACAGTAACTGTGTAGATTACATTAGGACCCCTCTTGTGAGTTTGTCTATCCCTAAACTAAGAATTAATTTGTGGGTCTTGTCTATTTTCCTACCATGTATAGTTCAGAAAATGTGTTCTTACCCTAAGGGTTTATTTGAGCAGTACTATCAGTTTGCTGCAGTTTTTTGCAAGATTACAGCAAAATTTACTTTTGATGCGGCATTATGATAGTTGAAGAAAAAAAATGCAACTCGACCACACGGTCTGAATAAACTTTTCTTTATGGTTTCAATAAAAGCTGAGAGTTGTTCTTTCAAAAATTAGCTGGGTAATTCACCCACAGTAGTGTGAAAAAATGTTAGAAATGTGTGGAAAAAGTGATGTAAAGTAGGAATACTTTAAAAATAGAAGAGTAAATAGTTTATTTTTTCAATTAACAAAATGAGAATGAACAAATGAGAAATCTAAATCAAAGTAGCAATTCTTTTAGGTACACTTGCACACAGGTTTTTTAAGGACCTCCAAAGGAGATTGATCCAAACATCTTGGAGAAATAACCACAGGTCTGTGGATGTAAGCTTGCACAAATCCTTCTGTCAATTCATGGAATCCCAGACAGACTAGATGATGTTGAGATCAGGGCTCTATGGGGGCCATACAATTACTTCTAGGACTCCTTGTTGTTCTTTACACTAAAGATAGATCTTAATGACCTTGAGTCTATGTTTGGGGTTGATGTCCTACTGTAGAATGAATTTGGAGCCAATCAGACACTTCTCTGCATGGTATTGCACGATGGATAAGTTTCTGCCTTTATTTCCCAGCATTGCAGACACCATTAATCCTGACCTAATCCCTAACTCCATTTGCTGAAATGCAGCCCCAAACTTGCAAGAAACCTCCACGTGCCTCATTGTTACCTGCATTCATTCAATATTGTACCACTTGTCTAACTCATTTTCACCCAGGGCCACATCAGCATTATGGTTGCCTTCAAAGGGCCATTTGAAATTGTAAGTGCTCATGCAGACGTCCGTTCAACACTGTACGAGCATGGACTTCAATGAATGGACTGGCTATGGGCTATAAAAGGGCAGATCAACAACCTGTCCCTGAGTAGTAGGTCTAAGAAAGCTGTCCCTGGTTAGTAGGGCTAGGAGAGCTGTCCCTGAGTAGTAAGGCAAAGAGTGCTGTCCCTGGGTAGCAGGGTTAAGAGAGCTGTTCCTGGGTAGTAGGGCGATTAGCACTGTCTCTGAATATTAGGTCTAAGAGAGCTGTCTTTGGGTAGTAGTGCTAAGAGAGCTGTCTTTGGGAAGTAGTGCTAAGAGAGCTGTTCCTGGGTAGCAGGGCTTAGAGAGCTTTTCCTGGTGGTACGGCTAAGAGAGCTGTCCCTTGCAAGTAGGAATGAAAGAGCTGTTCCTGGATAGTAGGGCTAAGAGAGCTGTCCGTGGATAGTAGGACTAAGAGAGATGTCCTTGGGTGGTAGAGCCAAGAGTGACTGCTCCCTATGCTATGTACTGGCTGTGTCTGCTCTGATTCAAAGATGAAACCACAGAAAAGTGCTGGCTTACTGCATTCACTTTTTGTGATGGCTGACTGCGCTAATTTTCTGTGCTGGCTGACTGCATTCATGTTTTGTGCTTTCTGACTGCATTCACTGAGTTCACTTTTTGTGTTGGATGACTGCATTCACTGCGTTCACCTTTTGTGCTGGTTGACTGCATTCACTTTTTGTTGTAGGTGACTGTGTTCACCTTTTGTGCTGGATGACAGGGTTCACTGAGTTCACTTTTTGTGCTGGCTGACTGCATTCACTTTTTGTGCTTGCTGACTGTATTCACTGCGTTCACCTTTTGTGCTGGATGACTGGATTCACTGAGTTCACTTTTTGTGCTGGCTGACTGCATTCACTTTTTGTGCTGGCTGACTGCATTCACTTTTTGTGCTGGCTGACTGCATTCACTTTTTGTGCTGGCTGACTGCATTCACTTTTTGCGCTTGCTGACTGCATTCACTGTGTGTGCTGGCTGCATTTATGGCATTCACTGTTTGTGTTGGCTGACTGCGATAACTGCTTTTTCCGTTTGTGCTGGCTGAGTTGTATCATTCCATTCATCATTTGTTCTGGCTAACATAACAGCGTTCACTGTTTGTGCTGGCTGTATGAGATCAATGCATTCATCATTTGTACTGGCTGACTTTGATCATAGAGTTCACTATTTGTTCTGTCTAACTGCGATAAATATGTTCATCATTTGTGATGGCTGACTGCGATAACTGCATTCACTGTTTTCTGGCTGACAACAATCACTCCATTTACCTTTTTTGCTGGATGACTGCATTGACCTTTTGTGCTGGATGACTGAGTTTCCTGTTTGTGCTGCCTGACTGCTTTCACTTTTTGTGCTGGCTGACTTGTTCACTTTTTGTGAAGGCTAACTGCATTCACTTTTTGTGCTGGCTGACTGCGTTCATTTTTTGTGCTTACTGTGATCACTTTTTGTGCTGGATGACTGCATTCACTGTTTGTGCTGACTGCGATCACTGCGTTCAACATTTGTGCTGGCTGACTGCATTTACTGTTTGTGCTGGCTGACTGCAATCACTTCATTCACTGTTTGTGCTAGCTGACTGCAATAACTGGGTTCACCGTTTGTGTAGGCTGACTGTATTCGCTGTTTGTGCTGGTTGACTGCAATAACTGCTTTTGTGCTCGCTGACTGTGATAACTGCGTTGACAGTGCTGACTGACTGCACTCACTTTTTGTGCTGGATGACTGTTTTTACTGTGTTCACTTTTGTGCGCTAGACGACTGCGTTCACTTTTTTCAGCTAATGACTATATTAACTGTTTGTGCTAGCTGACTGCATTCACTTTTTGAGCTGGCTGACTGCATTCACTTTTTGTGCTTGCTGACTGCATTCACTGTGTGTGCTGGCTGCATTTATGGCGTTCACTGTTTGTGCTGGCGGACTGCGATAACTGCGTTTTCCGTTTGTGCTGGCTGAGTTGTATCATTCCATTCATCATTTGTTCTAGCTAACATAACAGCGTTCACTGTTTGTGCTGGCTGTATGAGATCAATGCATTCATCATTTGTACTGGATGACTTTGATCATAGAGTTCACTGTTTGTTCTGTTTAACTGCGATAAATGTGTTCATCATTTGTGCTGGCTGACTGCGATAACTGCATTCACTGTTTGCTGGCTGACTGCAATCACTCCATTTACCTTTTGTGCTGGATGACTGCATTGACCTTTTGTGCTGGATGACTGAGTTCCCTGTTTGTGCTGCCTGACTGCATTCACTTTTTGTGCTGGCTGACTTGTTCACTTTTTGTAAAGGCTAACTGCATTCACTTTTTGTGCTGGCTGACTGCGTTCATTTTTTGTGCTGACTGTGATCACTTTTTGTGCTGGATGACTGCATTCACTGTTTGTGCTGGCTGACTGCGATCACTGCATTCAACATTTGTGCTGGCTGACTGCATTTACTGTTTGTGCTGGCTGACTGCAATCACTGCATTCACTGTTTGTGCTAGCTGACTGCAATAACTGGGTTCACCGTTTGTGTAGGCTGACTATGATCACTGCGTTCACCTCTTGTTCTGGCTGACTGTATTCGCTGTTTGTGCTGGTTGACTGCAATAACTGCTTTTGTGCTCGCTGACTGTGATAACTGCGTTGACTGTGCTGACTGACTGCAATCACTTTTTGTGCTGTATGACTGTTTTTACTGTGTTCACTTTTGTGCGCTACATGACTGCGTTCACTTTTTTCGGCTGAATGACTATATTCACTGTTTGTGCTGGCTGACCGCATTCACTTTTTGTGCAAGCTGACTGCATTAATTTTTGTGCTGGTTGACTACATTCACTGTCTGGGATAGCTAACTGTGTTCACAGTGTTTACTGTTTGTGCTGGCTGACTATAATCATTGCATTCACCATTTGTGCTGGCTGACTTCATTCACTGTTCATGCTGGCTGACTGTGATAAGTGCTTTCACTGTTTGTGCTGGCCGACTGCGATCATGGCGTTCACTGTTTGTGCAGGCAGACTGTGATAACGTTCACCATTTATGTGGGCTTACTATGATCACTGCGTTCACCATTTGTTCTGGCTGACTGTGTTCACTATTTGTGCTGGCTGACTGCGATAACTGTGTTTGTGCTGGCTGACTGCGATAACTGCATTTTCCATTTGTGCTGGCTAACTACATTCTTTGCATTCACTGTACAGGCTTAGGGCTCGCTCTCACTTGCGATTAAATCGGATGAATGCAATCCGATAAAAAATTGCATTCGGACCAATTTAATCCTATGATGGTGTGCTCAGTGGCGGTTTTTTTCCAGCTCCGATCGGATTGCATTTGGGCTGAAAAAAAATCGCAGCATGCTGCAATTGCATGCTGGATTCGGATCGCACGCATCCATATAAGTCTATGAGTGTGTGTGTAACATTGCACTGTATTCAGATTGCACCCAAGTGCAATGCGATTCCCGGAGACGACAGCAACAGAGGAAATGGAGAAATTGATTTATCCGTCCACTCTGAAGCTGTGCTGAGATCCTCTCTGTGTGAGAGGATCGGAGCACAGAGCACTGACATTCGGCTCCCACTCACAGCAGAGCAGGAGCCAAATGTCATTAGCATATCCCATCCGATGCTCTCACATCGGATGCCATATGCTAGTAAGACACCAGCCTTACTGCGATCACTGTGTTCAACATTTGTGCTTGCTGACTGCGATAATTGCATTCACCATTTGTGCTGACTGACTGCGATAACTGCATTCACCGTTTGTGCTGGCTGACTGCAATCACTCCGTTCACAGTTTGAGCTGGCTGACTGCATTCACGGTGTTTATCTTTTGTGATGGATGACTGCTTTCGCTGCATTCACCTTTTCTTCTGGATGACTGTGTTCACTGCGTCCACCTTTTGTGATGGATGACTGCGTAAACTGTGCTGGCTGACTGCTTTCACTGCATTCATCTTTTGTGCAGGATGACTGCGTTCACTTTTTGTGCTGGCTGACTCCGTTTCCCATTTTTGCTGGCTAACTGTGATAACTACGCTCACAGTTTGTGCTGGCTGACTGCATTCATGGCATTTACCTTTGGTTCTGGCTGACTGCATTCACTTTTTGTGCTGGATGAGTACGTTCACTTTTTGGGCTGGATGACTGCATTCTATTTTTGTGCTGGATGACTGCGTTCTGTTTTTGAGCTGGATGACTGTATTCACTTCTTGTGCTGGCTGACTTGTTCACCATTTGTGCTAGCTGACTGCAATCACTGCATTTACCGTTTGTGCTGGCAAACTAAGATCACAGTTTGTGCAAGCTAACTGTGTTCACAGCGTGCACTTTTCACTCTAACAAAGATGGCACCTGCTGCTTGTGCTGTCACCATTCCTTCTTTTTACCACTCGCTGCATCTGATCAGATTCAAAAATCACATCAGCTCCCTGTGTCGGCACCACCTCTTCTGAATGGAGTGAGTCGGCACATGCGCTGGCATGTCTGTACCAACTGTTGTTTGGAAGACAGCCACAACAGGGGATCTAAGGCCACCATTTCTGAACATTTCTTTCATTCTATTATTTGTTGCTTGCCTCTTCAACTATCTGTGATTGTGATGGTGCTGCCATTTACTATAGTTAAAAAAATAGGCTATAGAATAATAAATTAGTTTTCAAGTGTTGATATATACTTTAAAGGGAACCTGACAGGTGATATATGCTGTGATATATGCTGTCCAAACCTTATGCAGCATATATCAGCCACTGGCTGTATGATCACAGCCATGTATATTTGACTCTAAAACGCCCCCAAGGACTAATGCACACATATAGGCAGAGGCTTGTCAGTCACTTTGGGAGAAGCTGAGGTCCTGCCTGTACTACTAGTCACTTGATAGCTCAGTCCTCGACAGCTATTAAAAATATGTTTTTCTCTAAAATTCTGCAGCGTTTCAGAGTCAAACATACATGGCCGTGATTGTACAGCCAGCTTGTGATACATGTTGCCCACAGTTTGGGCAGCATGAATCACCTGTCAGGTTCCCTTTTAAATACCTTCAATCTGAATTGGAGCATTAACTTACTAGTACTGGGTTAACAACAGTTTGCTGTATAGTTTACATGATATATAATAAACGATAGTTTATTACATGACTCTGATTCCTAATTCTTCAATTATATTGGAAGATAAGGAGCTGTTGAATGCAGCCATTTATCATTAGTTAACTGGAAAATAATAGGGAAATAGGGAACATTATCAAAGTTGCAATGGGTCATGATGAAACAAATAACATTGGTTTTGGCGATAAGAGGTTTATTTAGTACGCTCCTAAGTGTTCCTAAAATGTAACATTCCCATGATAGCAATGTTAGATGGTAAATCGCTGAATAAATACAAGGCTGATGTTCAATCTGATTAAAACATTTTAATTTAGTTGGTTCATAGTTTATCATTAAATTGCCATTCTTTCTAGCAGCTAAGCGTGTCTCCAATTTGTAAATGTATCATGCTCAACTTCCTTACTTCCTTTATCTCCCTATTTAGAGATTATCAGACAATTCTTGGAATGTAGTTAAGCAATTATATTTCAAGTCAATGTAAAATAGTTGTTTTTTTTCACACTGAGACCTTGTTTGTGATTTGTCAGATACCCTCATACCCTCTAGATAACAAGGCCCACTTGTGTCTCAAAATGACAAAACCATGTCCACATGGTTAAATTGGTAAACTTACTGGTTTATGCATTTTTATTCTTAGTAATTACCTTTCAATTTTTTTCTAAATTGGACCAACCATGATGTATTGAATGCTATAACCGCTCCCTATAAATAAGGAGTTGTTGAGACATTACCTGTAAAATGTGACTGCACTTTTAGAAGCATGCATATAACTAAATTTCCCTTAATATTTACTCCGCCTGATTCCCTTTTCCTGTCCTGGGCCGTTTCTTTAAATCCTGAAGTAGCAGCAGCGGGGAGTATAAGTAGTTTCTGTGTGATGCTGACGGTACAGTTCCATTGGTAATGTGCTGTGTGTATTTTAGTTCTTCATTCTAATTTACTCCCTGTTTTAAGTCACAGTTCCTGTAATCCTAATGTAAAATAATATTTTTCCCACTTTTTTCTTTCTCATTGCCCCACATCTCAGCTGCAAAATTTGTCTTCTTAGCCTCCCTTCCCACCCGAATCCGACTATATTAATTCTAACAGATCACATGTGATCATAGGGACTGAGCATGCGCGGAACAAATAGCTGTCTGCTTTCTCCACACATGCAGATTGGAACATAAATGCAGAGCAATTTAATCTGCTGCAAAATCGGATGTCACTAATGATATCCTGTCGACAAGACGGAGCTGGAAGTGCTCACGATCATGAGGCTGGTTGACATTATATATTCATGGTTGGATCACAACAAGCTAGCAGTACTCAACAGAATAAAAGCCAGGATATGTGCAAAAATTATTATTATTATATATAAAAATATTTACTAAAAATAGAAAAACATGCAACGTGTTTTGGCTGCATTCAGCCTTCATCAGATGTTTGAGGGTTATTCAATGCAATAAGCTTATACATGTACATACAGTCATGGCCAAAAGTTTTGAGAATGACACCAAAATTCTATTTTCACATGATCTGCTGGCCTCTGGTTTTTATTAGTGTTTGTCTGATGTTTATATCACATACAGAAATATAATTGCAATCATATTATGAGTACCAATAGGTTATATTGACAGTTAGAATGACTTAATGCAGCAAGTCAATATTTTCAGTGTTGTCCCTTCTTCTTCAAGACCTCTGTAATTCTCCCTGGCATGCTCTCAATCAACTTTTGGACCAAATGACTGATAGCAGTCCATTCTTGCATAATCAATGCTTGCATTTTGCCAGAATTTGTTGTTTTTTTTTGTCCACCCGTCTCTTGATGATTGACCACAAGTTCTCAATGGGATTAAGATCTGGGGAGTTTCCAGGCCATGGACCCAAAATCTCTATGTTTTGTTCCATGAGCCATTTAGTTATCACCTTTGCTTTATGGCAAGGTGCTCCATCATGCAGGAAAAGGTATTGTTGGGCGCCAAACTGCTCTTGGACGGTTGGGAGAAGTTGCTCTTGGAGGACATTCTGGTACCATTCTTTATTCATGGCTGTGTTTTTAGGCAAGACTGTGAGTGAGCCGATTCCCTTGGCTGAGAAGCAACCCCACACATGAATGGTTTCAGGATGCTTTACAGTTGGCATGAGACAAGACTGGTGGTAGCGCTCACCTCTTCTTCTCCGAATAAGCTGTTTTCCAGATGTCCCAAACAATCGAAAAGGGGATTCATCAGAGAAAATGACTTTGCCCCAGTCCTCAGCAGTCCACTCCCTGTACCTTTTGCAGAATATCAGTCGGTCCCTGATGTTTTTTCTGGAGAGAAGTGGCTTCTTTGCTGCCCTCCTTGAAACCAGCCCTTGCTCAAAGAGTCTCCGCCTCACAGTACGTGCAGAAGCACTCACACCAGCCTACTGCCATTCCTGAGCAAGCTCGGCACTGCTGGTAGTCCGATCCCGCAGCTGAAACAGTTTTAAGATACGGTCCTGGCGCTTGCTGGTCTTTCTTGGGCGCCCTGGAGCCTTTTTGACAACAATGGAAGCTCTCTCCTTGAAGTTCTTGATGATGCGATAGATTGTTGACTGAGGTGCAATCTTTGTAGCTGCGATACTCTTCCCTGTTATGCCATTTTTGTGCAGTGCAATGATGGCTGCACGTGTTTCTTTAGAGATAACCATGGTTAACTGAAGAGAAACAATGATACCAAGAACCAGCCTCCTTTTAAAGTGTCCAGTGATGTCATTATTACTGAATCATGACTGATTGATCGCCAGCCCTGTCCTCATCAACACCCACACCTGTGTTAATGGATCAATCACTAAAACGATGTTAGCTGCTCCTTTTAAGGCAGGACTGCAATGATGTTGAAATGTGTTTTGGGGGTTAAAGTTCATTTTCTGGGCAAATATTGACTTTGCAAGTACAGTAATTGCTGTTAAGCTGATCACTCTTTGACATTCAGGAGTATATGCAAATTGCTATTACAAAAAATGAAGCAGTAAACTTTGGAAAAATTACTCTTTGTCTCATTCTCAATACTTTAGGCCATGACTGTATATGTTCATGAATGAGTAGGCAGGTATACTGATCAACAAAAAACATATGTATTATATTATGTTGTCCCAAGACAACATTTCAATACTCTGATATATAACGTAAAAGCATACAATAAAATATAGTGTAATATTTCATTCATGTATATATATGTAAGCTCATTGCATTGAATAACCCTCAGACTCCTGATGAAGGCTGAATACAGTTGAAACGTGTTGTGTGTTTTTTCTACTTTTAATCAATATTTTAATGGTTAATTCTCCACTTTCCATTTATACGGAGGGTGCGCATCATCTGACTCTTTTTCTCTTGATTGCGTCCTGCCGGAACTCTTCTTGGAAGAAATTCCTGCAGGATACCAGATTGGCTACACCCAGGTGAAATGCTTCTCACACATGTTCCATGGAGTTGCCCTATGTTGAACAACTCTTTTCAGGTGAGAAGCTTTCCTTTTATGTTTTGGTTATAATAATTATTTTTCTTACTGCACTCAGATAGTGCTAATCTCTCTCCCCTTCCCTTAAAGGAGTTTCCCACTACTTTTGCAGTACACCGCAGTGGCCACTACCACTTGATGGCGGAGCCGCCGCAGCCAGCACCTATAACAGCTGATCGGCGGGGGTGCCATGTGTGGCCAATCATACATTGATGCCCTATCCTGTGGATAGGGCATCAATGTAAAAGTAGTGGACAACCCCTTTAAAGGAACTCCAGTAAACAAGCTAACAGTGATCATGTAACTATTCTTAAGAACTCAGGAAAGGACGCATTGTCATTAGTTAGTGAATTTACAAAGCAGAAGGAACACAATTGGAGGACAGGAGTTTAATTCTGGACAACCCCTTGGACTTTTTAGGAGAAGATGTGCCATATATATGTATCAGGTCAGGAGTGGAGCCTGCGCCATTCAGCTTGGGTGTCGATTTTATTACATTACCCACTCCTGGGAGGAATATTTTAATATTGTAAATTACGCTGTTTAAAAGGCTCCCAACATGGCAGCCATTACTTTTGATGGCCATTGCTTCCCTGCACTGAGCTATTTAAGATTAGTAATGCTCTACTATGGCAGCCGGTTGCTTACTAAGGAACCCTGTATATGCCATTTTTAGTCAAAACAAAAATAAATTTAAACATTTTCATGGCCTTTCCCAAAAAAAGTGTCATTAAAATAAATAAAAACATTGTATATATCCCAAAATTGTATAAATGAAATCTAAAACTTGACAAGCAAAAAACAAGTCCTCAAACAACTCTATCATAACAGGAAAATTAAAAAAGTATGGGTCTCAGAAAATAGTGGTCGCATTTTTTTTTTATATAAAGTTCTGATTTTTTTTTACTAATATACTAGAAAAAAAAGTATAAGTGTAGTATCACTGTAATCATACCTGAAGAATAATGTTGCCAGGTGATTTTTACTGTACAATAAATGTTGTAAAAAAACAAAACCCAAAAGACAATGGTAAAATTGTGGGGTGTTTTTTTCACCCATTTAATGCACTTGGAATTTTAATTTTTATTCTTGATTTTCTGTTCACATATGGTAAAATTAATGGTGTCTTTCATAACTCATCCTGAAAAAATTATAAGTTATGGCAGGAATTAGCATCAGCGAATTCTCACTATTCTGTCCAAAAACCATTATAGTTCATACTTTCCAAACAAACAGCCTTGGCTAGTAGTAATCTGATCAATTCTAACATTAACTTTGTGGACTGGAATAAAACTCTGTCAAGCTGTTTTCTACCTTTACTAAAGTATTTGATGTACAGTATTATTAACATTCAGAGAAGTGTCTACATGTCTCAATACTGTGAATCTGATGCTGGATGCCATTAATTGCTGACCTTACAAAACTAAAAATGCCCTGAGGATTTATGTAATTTTGAAGTTATAGCCCTTCTTTCTAAATCATGACCTTTTGTGTTGTGTGTGACATTTCAGTTTACTCATCCATATAAACATCTGAGAGATATAGTTCTACACTAGGATTTTTAATCTTAATGCATTTCCGGCTACTGCGATGTGATTTTACATGCATGCTGACATTTTGAGCTTTCATTATTCAGGAAGACAAGAAAATAGCTGATACATTCATTAGGATTTGAAGAAAGATTACAAATGCAACAGAAAAAAAACCTTGTGGCATGCAACAGATAGAGCCTGTGTGTCTCTGTGTTAAGGAGTCTTATATCCTTAAAGAGATACGACAAACATTAAACCACACATGACTTTTTATACCTATTTTTAAAAAGGCAATTAATGACAAAAATGGACATTTTAGAATATATACGTAAGATTGGCAGGTCAGCTCTAGCCTAGAAAAACTACAAAGAGCTCAACATAATATATAAAAAAATAATCAAATCAGTATCAAAATAGAAAATAAACAACATCCCAAGATATTATTTAAACATATAAATGCCCAAAAAATCCAAGGTTCGCACCGGTAGATCCCCTAAATAATGGTAATGGGGAGTTGGTCACTGAAGACCAAGAAAAGTCAATACTACATGGGCATTTCAGCTCAGTATACACCAGAGAAGAGAGAATGGCTGATGCAGTTGAGCCTAGTACTCTAAATATATCAACAAATATACATAGTTGTCTAAATATAGATAAGGTTTCAGGTAAGATAAATAAAATTAATGAAAACATGGCCTCAAGACTAGATGGGTTGCATCCAAGAGTGCTTGAGGAACTTAGTTCAGTTATTGCCGTGCCCCTCTACATAATCTTTAGATGCTCTCTAGTGACTGGTACTGTTCCGAGTGACTGGCACAAAGCCAATACGGTGCCTATATTCAAAAGGGTTCTAGGTCTTTCACAGGTAATTTTAGACCAGTAAACTTAACATTCATTGCGGGGAAATTTTTAAAAGACTATAAACAGGAGTATGTTACAGAAAATAATAATGTAAGTGATGGCCAGAATGGTTTTACTAAGGAAAGAAGTTGTGAAACCAACCTGATTAATGTTTATGAATAGGTGAAAAGAAGCCTGGACAGAGGAGTAAGTGTTGATATAAAATTTTTGGACTTTTGCAAAGGCGTTTAACATTGTCCCTCATTGGTGATGTCTAATGGGTAAATTAAGGTTTATAGGTTTGGAAAATAAGGTTTGTAAATGGATTTGAAACTGGCTCAAAGACCGCACCCAGAGAGTTGTGGAGAATGACTGCTCTATTTATAAGTAGTGTAACCCAAGGTACAGTGATGGATCTGCTATTATAAAACTTTTTTATTAATGATATAGAAAACGGGATTAATTTTTTGTTTCCATTTTTGTAGATGACACCAATCTAAGTAGTATAGTGCAGCCTATGGATCTATGGAAGATGTTCATAATTTACAGACTGACTTGGACAAACTGGGTGTTTGGGCATTCACTTGGCAGATGAGATTCAATGTGTATAAATGTAAAATTATGCATATGGGCACTAATTTGCAGGAATATTATGTTATATGGTGAATAAAACTAGGAGTCGCATGTAGAGAAGGATCTTCATGTAATGTCAGTCTTCTAAACCCAGCAGAATATTCTCATATATTAAAAGAGGCATGGACTTCTGGGATATGGATATCAAAGAAAGGAAGCAATGGGTTTAGAAAAGGTTCACAGAAGAGCCACAAACTGATAAAGGGCATGGAGGATCTCAGTTATGAGGAAAGATTAAAATAATTACATTTATTTAGTCTTGAGAAGAGATGTCTATAGAGGAACATGATTAACTTGTACAAGTACATCAGCAAAAAACATCAGCAAAAATATGCTGATAAAATGTTTCATGTAAAATGCCCCCACTAAATAAAATGGACATGTGTCATTTTTCAATCATCGTAACTATGTAATAGGTTCTGCTGTGACCCCTTTGTATGAGTCACTAAACGACCATCACAAAATAATCTATTAGAAATAGTATTTAGTTTACCATATACTCTGTACTGGTTAACACTAATAAACTTTACATAAAGTCTACAGATTACATTTGCTTTCATTTTTATGTATCTTATTACCCTTTTTTGTTTGTTTTTCAGGCATTGTATATCCATATTTTCCACGTATTGGCCGCTACAATTTCAATTTTTATGAAGCCAAGAAAGCATGTCAAGACCAAGATTCTATAATTGCCTCTTTTGATCAACTCTATGATGCCTGGAGGTCGGGACTTGATTGGTGCAATGCAGGCTGGCTAAATGATGGATCAGTACAATACCCAATTACCAATCCTAGAGAACCTTGTGGGGGAAAAAACACTGTTCCTGGAGTTCGAAACTATGGATATAGGGACAAAGACAAAGGCCGATATGATGTGTTTTGTTTCACATCAAACTTCAAAGGTAAATGAAAACATGTATTAGAAGTTACATTGTGGGTAACCCGAGCTGGATGTTCACAGTCATAAAATGCTAGTGGCTGAGCAAACATTTCTAAGGATTCTTTCTCTAGTGCTCATATTCTATAGGGTTTATGTTGCCAATGGTCTATAGGGTTTCATCATCTGAACATTCACTTCTGATTTGTAATTTTGCGATACAATAATTACCCTTTTACCCAGGGGTGGGGAATCTTTTTTTCTGCCAAGTGCCATTTGGATATTTATACCATCCTTCAGGGGACTTACAAATTGCGTGCTAACTCCTCCCACAAAGTACGTCTTGACACTGGCACTGGTATCAGGACGTAATCTTTCATTTCAAGCACCTTAGCATTCAGTGGTGAATACTGTGTGTGCCTGCTCACAGAGCAAGAAGAAATGAATGGGCCGGCGGCCGGCAAAATACAGCTGCCAGCCTAAGCAATATGGTCCCTGGGAATCTGCCTGGGGGCTGGATAAAAGGTCATCGAGGGCCTTTGGTCCCCAGGGCTTAGGTTCTCCACCCCTGCTTTAACCCATTACATTCTTAAGTTTTAATGTGAGATAGAAAAATTATCAACAACCATTCATGTTTCATGTTATATCCTTTGGAGCCACTTTACTTAGACCATTAGAGGTACAATAGTTGTTTTCAAATATACACCTATTACATAGGAAGGTAATCCAATAATTGTAACATAGTTTTTTAAGGTTGAAGTAAGACTAAGTCCATCTAGTTCAACCCATAGCCTAACATGTTGATCCAGAGTAAGGCAAAAAAAAACATGTGGCAAACATTAAGCTCCACATTGGGGAAAAAAATTCCTTCCCGACTCCATACGACAATCAGACTAGTTCCCTGGATCAATGCCCTATCAAGGAATCTAGTATATATAACCTGCAATTTTATACTTTTCAAGAAAGGCATCCATGCCCTTCTTAAATTTTAATAGTGAATCACTCATTACATCATGCAGCAGAGAGTTCCATAGTCTCACTGCTCTTACAGTAAAGAATCCACATCTGTGATTATGTTTAAACCTTCTTTCCTCCAGACGTAGAAGATGCCCCCTTGTCCCCGTCTCTGGCCTCAAAGTGAAAAGATCAGTAGACAGGTCTTTGTAATGTTCCCTCATATACTTGTACATAGTAATAAGATCACCCCTAAGCCTTCGTTTTTCCACAGTAAATAACCCCAAGTGTAATAACCTGTCTTGGTATTGCAGACCCCCCAGTCCTCTAATTACCTTGGTAGCTCTTCTCTGCACCCTCTAGTTCAGCTATGTCTTTCTTATACACCGGAAACCAGAACTGTGAACAGTATTCTAAGTGTGGTCGCACTAGTGACTTGTATAGAGGTAAAATTATGTTCTCCTCATGAGCATCTTTGCCTCTTTTAATGCATCCCATTATTTTATTTGCCTTTGCAGCAGCTACCTGACACTGGCCACTAAACGTGAGCTTGTCATCCACCAATACACCCAGGTCTTTTTCAGTTACAGTTTTGCCCAGTGTCTTACAATTAAGCATATAATTATACATTTTATTTCCTCTGCCCACTTGCATTACCTTACATTTATCCCCATTAAAGCTCATTTACCATTTATCAGCCCAAGCTTCTAGTTTACATAGATCCTCCTGTAATATAAAATTGTCCTCCTCTGTATTGATTACCCTGCAGAGTTTAGTGTCATCTGCAAATATTTAAATATTTCTCTATATGCCCCCTACAAGGTCATTAATAAATATGTTAAAAAGAAGGGGGCCCAATACTGACCCCTGTGGTACCCCACTGTTAACTGAGACCCGGTCTAAGTGTTTTCCATTAATAACCACCCTTTGTTTCCTATCACTGAGTCAATTCTTAACCCACATACATATATTTTCCCCTATCCCCATTGTTCTAAATTTATGTATCAACCTTTTGTGTGGAACCGTATCAAAAGCTTTTGAAAAGTCCATATACACAACATCCACTGCATTTACTTGGTCCAGTCTGGAACTTGCCTCCTCATAAAAACTGATCAGATTAGTTTGACAGGAACGGTCCCTCGTAAACCCATGTTGATATTGGGTCATGAGGTTATTCTTCTTCAGATATAGCATCTCTTAGGAAACCCTCCAGGATTTTACCCACAGTAGAGGTTAAGCTTACTGGCCTATAATTTCCAAGTTCAGTTTTTGTCCCCTTTTTGAATATTGGCACCACATTTGCTATACGCCAGTCCTGTGGTACAGACCCTGTTATTATGGAATCTTTAAAGATTAAAAATAATGGTCTATCTATGACGTTACTTAATTCCTGCAGTACTTTCGAGTGTATCCCATCCGGGCCCGGGGATTTGTCAATTTTAGTGATTTTTAGACGCCGCCGTACTTCCTGCTGGGTTAAGCAAGTGACATTTAATGGAGAATTTTTGTTATCACTAATCATGTTTTCTGTCATGCGATTTTCTTGTGCACATACGGTTGAAAAAAAATCATTTAGCATATTGGCTTTTTCCTCATCCTCATCCACCATTTCAGCCAGATTATTTTTAAGGGGGCCAACACTATCATTTTTTGTTTTTTTTACTATTTATGTAGTTAAAGAATATTTTGGGATTATTTTTACTTTCTCTGGCAATGATTCTCTCTGCCTCAATCTTTGCTGCCTTGATTTGGTTTTTACAGAATTTATTTAATTTTCTATATTTATTTAATGCCTCATCACTACCTACTTGCTTTAGTTCTCTAAATGCTTTCTTTTTGTCACTTATTGCGCCCCTTACAGCTCTATTTAGCCATAGTGGTTTCCTCCTATTTCTAGCATATTTATTCCCATAGGGTATATATTGTGCACAGGTCCTATTCAGGATGCTAATAAATGTCTCCCATTTGCTTTGTGTAGCTTTATGTCTCAGGATATCATCCCAGTTTATTACACTAAGATCATCTCTCAACCATTGGAAATTTGCCTTCCTGAAGTTTAGTGTCCTTGTACCGCTCTACTACATGTAACATCCCTGGCGGCGTGCTTGCATAGTGCACCACCTCCCACCATGCAAGACCGCAATCTTACCCATCAGTCCAGCCTGCAGACCTTGCTCCAGTTCATGCTGTGTGCATGTCTCTTGTCTGACTGCTTAGGGCGGCGGCCCGGTTTCTTCCTGACTCTTATAGCTGCTGTGGGTACACCCCTAATGCGTCTCCAGCCGATTGCTGTCAGTCACTGGATATTTAAAACCCCTCCACCCAGAAGGAGGTGCCTGAGCAACACTATCTATCAGTGTGCTCCTTGCCTCTGATTTGCCGGGTCTTGTCCTGTATCTTGTCAGTTTCTGCCACCCTGGGTGCCGCATACCCAGGCCTGTTATCTCTTACTTCTAGTCTGTTTCTGCCACCCTGGGGGCTGCATACCCAGGCCTGTTATCTCTGACTTCTAGTCTGTTTCTGCCACCCTGGGGGCTGTATTCCCAGGCCTGTTATTTGTGACTTCTAGTCCATTTCCGCCACCCTGGGGACTGTATACCCAGGTTCGTTCCTTTATCTCGTTGCAGTATCAGTTCCTGTCTGAACTGTCTCCTAGCCTGTTACCTGTTTGTCTCTATGTCCGTACCCTCCCTTTTCCTGCAGTGTCTGAACCTGCCCCTAACTCCAACTCGTTGTCTCTGTACTTCTGTTTGTGAGTTTTGTGTCCACTCGCTACTTCATTGTAAGTACCTTGTGTGTATCTGGTTCTGCTTGTCCCTTTTCCCTTCCTCCGTATCTACCTCCTGTGTTCTAGCCATATTCCTGTATTTTCCTATCTGTTCCATGTGAACAGAGCCCTGTCCTCTCTGCCTGCACCATCAGCCCTGTTCTGCTCTGCTTGCTCACCGCTCCAGTGGTTTCGCTCTGCTCTGCCTTGCCCACCGCTCCAGCGTTTCCTCTCTCCTCTGCCTAGCCCACCGCTCCGGCGGTTCCTCTCTGCTCTGCCTAGCCCACCGCTCCGGCGGTTCCTCTCTGCTCTGCCTTGTCCACCTCACCTGCGGTTTCGATCTGCTCTGCCTTGTCCACCGCTCTGGCAGTTCCTCTCTGCTCTGCCTTGTCCACCGCGCCAGTGGTTTCTCTCTGCTCTGCCTTGCCCACCGCTCCAAAGGTTCCTCTCTGCTCTGCCTTGTCCACCGCACCTGTGGTTTCGCTCTGATCTGCCTTGTCCACCGCTCCGGCGGTTCCTCTCTGCTCTGCCTTGTCCACCGCTCTGGCGGTTTCGCTTTGCTCTGCCTTGTCCACCGCACCTGCGATTTCGCTCCGCTCTGCTTGCTCACCGCTCTGGCGGTTTTGCTCTGCTCTGCCTTGTCCTCCGCACCTGCGGTTCCGCTCTGCTCTGCCTTGTCCTCCGCTCCGGCAGTTTCGTTTTACTCTGCTTGTCTACTGCATCTGTGGCTCTGTTCCTGTCTCCCAGTCTGTACTGGACCCTATTTAGCCTGCGCTCCAACCTGCTAGTACCTGCCTGTCTTCACTCCAGCCGTGCTTGCCAGTATCTCCCTGTCTGCATGCCAGCCGTGCTTGTCAGTACCCACCTGTCTGCATACCAGCTGTGCTTGCCAGTACCCACCTGTCTGCATACCAGCCATGCTTGTCAGTACCCACCTGTCTGCATACCAGCTGTGCTTGCCAGTACCCACCTGTCTGCATACCAGCCGTGCTTACCAGTACCCACCTGTCTGCATACCAGCCGTGCCTGCCAATACCCACCTGTCTGTATACCAGTCTAACCTGCCTGTTCCTGCATTCCCCGGTGTGGGTCAACAGCTGTGACTGGGGTCTGACCTGGAGTGGCACCTGGTC
Organism: Phyllobates terribilis; assembly: GCF_046119375.1. Lineage (NCBI taxonomy): Eukaryota > Metazoa > Chordata > Amphibia > Anura > Dendrobatidae > Phyllobates > Phyllobates terribilis. Next base: position 472,225,186 of record NW_027362761.1, read on the forward strand.
CCTCTGCTCGGTTCCTCCTTGGTTCACAGAGCCGACTGAGCCGCCGTGCTTGATACTTAGTTACACCCCTCCAGGCACTCCTCGGCTCATGGTACAGTGGGATCACTAATCACGCTCACGCCAGTCAGTCAGGGCGTGAGCTTAACACTACACATTTTATAAAAGGTTACATGAAAACGTATTATTTTGTGATCACTATTACCCAAGTGACCCCCAACTCGTATATTTGATATGCGGTCTGGCCTATTTGCTAATATTAGGTCTAGCAGTGCCCCCCTTCTTGTTGGGTCCTGAACCAGTTGTGAAAGGTAATTGTTTCTCATAGTTGTCAAAAACCTATTACCTTTGCTTGAACTACAGGTTTCTGTCCCCTAATGTATTTCAGGGTAGTTGAAGTCCCCCATAATAATGACTTGTCCTTGAGTCGCTGCTTTATCTATTAGCTTTGCGAGGATATTCTCTGCTGCTTCCATTATTTTTGGAAACTTATAACAAACCCCTATCAGTAATTTATTATTTTTTCCCCCTCCCCTTATCTCCACCCACAGGGACTCTACATTTCCATTAGATTCACATTATATCCTCCTGCAAGATGGGTTTTAAGGATGATTTTACATATAAACACACACCCCCCCCTCGCTTGTTTGTACGGTCATTTCTGAACAGACTATAGCCCCGTAAATTAACTGCCCAGTCATGGCTCTCATCCAGCCATGTCTCAGATATCCACACCATGTCATAATTATTTTCCAACAAAATTAATTCTAATTCCTCCATTTTGTTGGTGAGGCTTCTGGCATTAGTGTACATGCATTTTATGTATCTCTCTGTACCTCTATTCCTTCTTACATTATTGACTGTTCTAACCCCACCCCCAATTTTTTTATTTGTGCCCAGGTCACTATCTGCACTATCTACCCCACCTATAAAATGAATACCCTCCCCTCAATCTCTAGTTTAAACACTCCTCCAACCTTATAGCCATTTTCTCCCCCAGCACAGCTGTACCCTCCCCATTGAGGTGCAGCCGGTCCCTAGCGTAGAGTCTGTAGCCAACTGAGAAGTCGGCCCAGTTCTACAGGAACCCAAATCCCTCCTTCCTACACCAGTTCTTGAGCCACTTATTTATCTCCCTAATCTCCCGTTGCCTCTCTGACTTGGCACGTGGTACATGCAGTATTTCAGAGAATACCACCTTGGAGGTCCTTGCTTTAAGCTTGCAGCCTAATTCCCTGAAATCATCTTTAAGGACCTTCCACCTACCTCTAACTTTGTCATTTGTGCCAATGTGCACCATGACCGCTGGGTCCTCACCAGCCCCTCCCAGTAATCTGTCAACCCGATCAGCGATGTGCCAGACTCGAGCGCCAGGTAGGCAGCACACTGTTCGACGATCCCTGTCTTTGTGACAGATTGCTCTATCTGTTCCCCTAATAATTGAGTCCCCCACTACCAGCACCTGCCTGGCCTGCCCTGCTCTCCTATTTCCCCCCTTGCTGGAGCTGACACTACTCTAGCTTTCAGGGGACATGCCTTGCTGCAGCAGTGCTACCCCCTGTACCGTCACCTCCCTCATCTGCCAACTTTGCAAACTTATTGTGGTGAGCTTTGCGCTACTTTAACAGTCGACAGACAATCTACACTCTCTACTAGTTGAATTTCCAACTGTTGATTTCTTCTAATACCTAAGTCTGTTCAGGTTATTTGGTTTCAGAGTTTGGTAATGTTGATAATGCGAGTTAATCCCCATTGAAAAATCTAAATATTGACTTTGGAATCTTATAGCATTAAATCTGTTGAACGAATGTCTTCACCCAGAGCGCAATTCATGCATTTGTTAAGCAACAGAAATTTTTTGTAATTGTTTTTGGCAATGTAGATCCGTGGAGAGTGACATGCCTGAAAAGTGTAAGGAGACTTATAGGTCCAACAACGCTCCTCTGGGAAATTAAATATGCAAATGGTCTCTACATAGAGAAAGACGACTTGAACTCTAGTGCCACCTTTCAGAAGTAGCAATCTTAAAAGTCAATAACAATCTTTTAACGAGCCTTGTCATATGACTTAGGATAAAAAAGCCAACCAGAATCTCAATTTTCAGATATGTGTTTCAGCATGTTGCCCTTCCTCCAAGCAAAACATGACATTTGAGTGCCATTATGGGAAGGAGCCTTCAGGCTTTAGCTAGTAATTTAGACAAAATGAAAGCACATTATTTTGTAATAACTCAATGCTAAATAAATAGAGATCAGTCAATATGTCAAAATTTGAATTGAGCAGATTCACTCCAATGCAGTCAGGACATTTGATTTGCATTAAATTAAAAGTATAATAAACTGGGAAGGTATTAAACAAGGTATTTAAAAAACAATGAAATCTACTCACCTGGCACTTATCTGTCCTGGCCGCCATAGCTCCCCACTGTTCCTTTGCACACTCATTAAGGCTGCAGCTCAGGCTTCCTGTCTACTCTTCAATCCTTGCTGGTGCTTTTGGCACCTTGACATACATTATTACATAACTATGTCATGACGTGCATGGCCTCATGCAGTTATGTCACACCATGTTACCACGTAAGGTGACGTAAGGCAAAAGCAAAGAAAAGATCTGAGACAGAATTGCTGCCATAGGCAGCGAGCTAAGAACTGTCAGGTAAGGAGCTGCTACAGCAGGGAAAGTTGAGGAGCAGTGAGTATGATAGTTTATTGTTTTAACTCCATCCCAAGCCATATAAATCCAGCAAAATGTCAGCAAGCTAGTCACCATTTTACTGTGTTTGCTCAAATTGAATCCCAAAAATCTCCAATTCACTAGACTCCGCAAATTTTTGAAATTTCTAAATGAATTTTGAATTTGCTTATGATTGATTCACCTATGTATACTACTAAAATATTTTATTTCCTACTGTTCAATTGTTTGAAAGACTTTTAAATATGGGTAAACATATACTCCTTCAGGCTCACATGTAAAGGACACCCCAGAAAATTGCACCTATTTTCTCACACTATAATCTTATTTAAGGATCATTTTTATTTAATTCAGCTTTTTACCTTTAAGTTTTATGGACTAGATACATATACTAATAGATCTGTTAATGTAATTTGTTTTAAAGGTAGATTATTTATTTAATTTTAATCAAAAGATTAGATCTTTTCAATTAATATTTGTACATTAATGCCATATTGCAATTAGCATTTACTACATATCTAAAATTTTGTAACAATTTTCTTGTTTTAATCATTTACATGATAGCAAAATAATTAACAAACTTTCTAAAACCTTGATAAATGATGTGGTAATTAGTGATTTCAACATTTCCTTATTCCTTTGTTAATCAGATAGAAATGTGGATTTCTCTGAACCTATTTATTATTATTCATTCCATTAAATAGTGTATAGCTTATCAGAAAATATATGATACTGCAATTAATTGATAAGATGCTGCTATTTCTGGGAGCATTTGACTGAGAACACAGATTTCTGGCACCAGAAGATGCTAATGGGAATCTAAGTGTTGGTTTCCATGGAGACTATTTGCTTCACAATCCTCTTCAGACTTATGTTCACTGAGATTAGGAAAAGGTTTGAAAATAATCATGAAAGATAAAAAATCTATAAAATTAATGACCATTAATCGTGTGTACTCTGTGTTGCAAAAAAAGCTTACAGACACTTTGGGAAAGTTCACAAGAAAATGTACTATATCAAGTCATTGACAAGGTGGCAGGAGATAATATGACTTTCCTAAAGTCATGCAGAAGCCTAGAGACCAAACAAGCAATTTTTTTTAAAATTTATCCAGCATATAACTGACTTAATGCCATGTCGAATCGGTTTACCCTCAACAAACAAAACATGGACCTTCAATGCTAGTCGGCACTGAGAATTTCTCCTCAATGTGGTAGCACAAAAGTGCACATCCCAAAATGTTTCCACATGACCATGTCACCAAAAGCCATAGTCTGTTTTCCACTCCATAGATCTGTGTCTCGATGCTGAGGCACTAGCCCATGATGGAGCATCCTAGCACAATGTACAGGAAACCTTAGGGAAGATTTGCTTTAGAAAAAGGCTTGAGAAGTATTTGGTGATGCCTGGGAGAATTGAAAACTGTTCCAAAGACAAGGAGGTTTCCCCTTTTCTGAACATTATTACAAACATGTGGCTCTCTGCCCAGATGTTCAATAAATATTGTACTATATTTCCTATAAAACTAGTCTTGCTGTCAGGCAAAAATGTGATCCAGCTCAAAGGAGGAAAGATATCTGCTTACTATTTTCTTGGGCTTTAAGGGCTTACTTCTCACATTGTGGAGAGTGACATGCCTGAGAAGTGTAAGGAGACTTATAGGTCCTACAACGCTCCTCTGGGAAATAAAATATGCAAATGGTCTCTACATATAGAAAGACGACTTGAACTCTAGTGCCACCTTTCAGAAGTAGCAATCTTAAAAGTCAATAACAATGCTTTAACGAGCCTTGCCATATGACTTAGGATAGAAAAGCCAACGAGAATCTCAATTTTCAGATATGTGTTTCAGAATGTTGCCCTTCCTCCAAGCAAAACATGACATTTGATTTGGCAGTATGAGGGGCCTCTAACTGGGTCAATGGTGTAACATCTCTCCTTGTGGAGAATGACCTGAGTAAATGTAAGGAGACTTATAATGCAAATGAAATATCATGCTTTGTACTGAGGAGGGGCAACACCCCAAAGTCTTCTTACTCTTGCATGTCAGATGTGTCACTTTCCACAAGGAGAGACGTTACCCTTTAGACCACAGTCAGAGGCCAATCATACAGCCAAATCAGATGTTTTGTACTGAGAAGGGGCAACACCCGAAACATGTGTCTACAAATTAAGATTCTGGTTTGGCTTTAATCCTAAATCATATGGCAAGGCTCATCAAAGGGTCGATATTGACTTTTAGGATTGCTACTTCCAATTTATGGTACTAGAGTTCAAGTCCTCATCCTCTTTGAAGAAGGAATTTGCATATTTAATTAATTAATTACCCAGAGGAGCATCACATGGCCTATAAGTTTCCTTACATTTGTGTGTCAGGCATGTCACTCTTAACAATGAGAGACGTTACCCCATAAACCACTGTCAGAGGCCTCTTATACAGCCAAATCAGATCTCATGCTTTCCACTGAGGAAAGGCAATAGCTCAAAACTTTTGTCTGCAAAATAAGATTTTGATTTGGCATTTATCCTAATTTATATAGCAAGGCTCATTAAAGGGTCGATATTGATTTTTAGGATTGGTACTTTCAAAAGTCCTCTTCCTCTCTGAAAATAAATTTTCATATTACAATTTTCCTATAAGACATCAGACATCATTATATCACTGACAAAAACGGCAGAGACCCCAGATGTGTGAATTCCTTTCAGTGTTATGCTTTTGAATATTAGTGCTGCAGAGTATTATACATTTCAAGAAGGCACTAGACAAGATTAGAATACAAGTCTCTAAATAGTCTTAGACATTGGAAAATGATGAATACAAGCTTTAAAGAATTGCAAATAACTATGGTGTAAGAGATGTACATTGATTGTAAAATTTAAGTTGCCTACTTTGAACAACTCCTGCGTCCAAGAAGAGACTCTTGACAAGAAAGTTGAACACAAGGTTTCATCCTGCTGGTACTTAGATCAGCTGTAAACTAGAGAAAATCTGGAAATAAGTATGCAGTTTCCAAGCTGTGCCTCCACAGGACAAACCAAGAACTACATAGAGCCCATTCAAATTAGATTGTTAGGGTATGTAAAAATGCTACTTTCTAGACTAGAAAACTTTAGGATAGATTCACACACATTGTTTTCCAGAGGTTTTTTTTGCTGTTTTAAACATCTTTTTAGGTCAAAACTTTGCAGTCAAATGAAACTTTGGGAAATTATTAAAAGTCTAAATATATACATGGCATTTGTAAAGTACAAAAAAAAATGTTACATTTTTTTTTGTAAAAGACACTACTAAAGTTTGTGCAAGGATGGTGTGTGGGTGTGTGTGTTCACATTCCATTGGTTTAAATTAGGTTTACAACCTTTTTCCAAGTTTCACTTACCAGGTTTTTTATAGCTTAGTACCAATATTTACAGAAACTAAATTTGTGCAAAAAACTTGGCTGATGTATAATTATTGCACCTTGAAATTGTTTAGGTTGGCAATTTGAACCCACCGGGGAAGTTTAGATATTGGTTTTGTTCATACTTATTTTCTAGGGAGGTAGGTATGCACTGCTTTATATGTGCCGGGGCGTAGTACTAAAATGCTTATGTAATAATGGGAGAGCAGATGATAAAAAACTCATGTAGGCTTCTTATGGGATACATACTTAGTCTCAAAGTTTAAGTTGAAGAATATAAAAAAAAGTTTTTAGAGTACTGGCCGAAAGAAAAATGAGTTGTGACAATGGATTATCATATTCGTGTAGTATTTACTAGGTTTTAGTCCAGCAACCACATTGGTAGTACATGTCTGCCGAATCAGAGCCATATAAACCTCCTCCTATCTAACGGCATCCTTGTTGCTTCTTCTGATTAGTAGGCACAGCAAGATGTCAAGCATACCTCACACCGCAATGATTTGGAGAAGGAAGTTTGAGGGGCTCTGGCCCTGTGGCTACATACTGCTCACAGTCCAGACCGCTGAACCAGGATTCAATGAATCTTTTTTCTCAACTTTAATATGTGAATTCAAATGCATTTATAACATTTTCTCTCTATTTTTCTTAATAGGTCGCTTCTACTACCTAATCCATCCAGCAAAGCTGACATATGATGAAGCCGTCCAGGCCTGTATCAATGACGGAGCTCAGATCGCTAAAGTAGGCCAGATGTATGCAGCATGGAAACTCCTGGGATACGATCGCTGTGATGGAGGATGGTTGGCTGATGCCAGCGTCCGTTACCCAATCTCCAAGCCAAGAAGACGATGCAGTCCCAATGAGGCAGCTGTCCGCTTTGTAGGCTACCCAGACAAAAAGCACAAGCTCTATGGTGTTTACTGTTATAAAGCATAGAACTATAGTAACCTAAAAACACAAAACAGTATTACAAATATTAAAAAAAAAACATGTGAAAAAGATTTATTTTAAAAAATGAACTCATTCAAGCTATAAAAACTGTGATAAACTTTTTACTTACTGTAAAAATTATTGTCAGTCACTAAGTTGTGTTTTTTTCAGTCATCTTTTAAAATAAGAAAAAAAAAGGTTTTAACTAGGACGGAATTGTAATTTCAGCACGTTAAAAGTAGTTTAATGAATGGGCATGCCATAGCTTGACAAATCGGAAAAGTGGAATGTAAAATTATTCCTAAAAGAAATGTATAAAAGCACATCTTTAACAAGATTTTATTTGAATTTTTTTAATGTTATTTGATTTTTAATTTTTTTTTTTTTTTTATACATTTCTGGATTTTTTGAAATGCACTACCAGAAAGAGATATATCATCAGGTGCTTGTTTTGCAAAATAGACAGATAGCTAGCATAGTATTTAAACTGTATTTGCTTGGAAACATGGTTGTTTTAGTAATACGAGGAAAAAAAAAAGCAAAAAAATATATAATAGTCCATTGATAAGAAGAAGCACAACCAAATTTTTGTTAAAATTCTAACTGTATTTTATTTTATATGAAACATTGATGAATGTTTGCATAATTAATGAACAATCCGTACTTTGTTTTTAATTCAGCTCAATGATGCCTAAGAAGTGTTGAGTTACAGGTCGATAGGACTGGCTTTACGGGGCTATTTAGGCAGCACGGGCTGCTCAGTAACACGTATTTAGCATCTTCTCAGGGCAGTTATACCAAGTGAACTGCTGGACAGAACTGAACACACTTAAAATTCTAACAAATATATTATATGTAGTCTTTAAATATTATTGTCTTTATAAAGATATATTTAAAATGATGTTCGTATTTACAAAGAAATGAATTCAACTCAATATTGCTAGTCACAAAAAATATATATATAATACATGATCCCTGTTCTAAAAATGTTTCTTTCTTCTCATATATAAGAGCTCACGCCTACATTGAACCATAACTGCAAAATATACACAGTGACCATTAACGCATGCTTGTTTTTATGGCTACGATGCTGTCCCTAATTGATCCCAATGACATGACCTGATATTAAATATATAAGTATACTTTAGTAAGCATGCCTTATAACAATGTAATCCGATGTTGAAAATATCACTAATAATGTTAATATTAGCATTAGTCACATGCTTAGCTAAATTGTGTTTAAAAATAAATAAATAAATAAATAAAATATTGATAAGAAATGTTTAAATCGCCCGGCTGATGACATAATATATAATACATTCTTTTTGATGGAAAGGATGATAAAAAAAAAAAAAATAGTGGAAAAAAAAAGAAAAGTCTTGAATTATTAAAATATATCTTGATCATTTTTTTTTCAATGTAATAGGAAAAATAAGAAAAAAAAAAGTTGCTTGAAACGTATGCATTCCACATATTGTTCAATATACCAGACGCTTGTAGATCATGAAAAAGATGATATAAAAGTGCTTCTCACTAAATTAGAATATCATCAAAATGTTAATTTATTTCAGTTCTTCAATACAAATGTAGAGTCATTACAAACAGAGTGATCTATTTCAAGTGTTTATTTTTGTTAATGTTGATGATTATGGATTACCGCCAATGAAAACACAAAAGTCATTATCTCAGTAAATTAGCATACTTTATAACAACAGCTTGAAAAATGTTTTTAAAATCTGAAATGTTGGCCTACTGAAATGTGTGTTCAGTAAATGCACTCAATACTTGGTCGGGGCTCCTTTTGCATCTATTACTGCATCAATGTGGCGTGGCATGGAGGCGATCAGCCTGTGGCACTGCTGAGGTGTTATGGAAGCCCAGGTTGCTTTGATAGCAGCCTTCAGCTCGCCTGCATTGTTGGTTCTGGTGTCTCTCTTCTTCCTCTTGACAATACCGGATAGATTCTCCATGGGATTAAGGTCAGGCGAGTTTGCTGACCAATCAAGCACAGTGATACTGTTGTTTTTAAATCAGGTATTGGTACTTTTAGCAGTGTGGACAGGTGCCAAGTCCTGCTGGAGAATGAAATTTCCATCTCCAAAAAGTTTGTCGGCAGAGGGAAGCATGAAGTGCTCTAAAATTTTGATAAAACACAGTGGACCTTCACCAACAGATGACATGGCTCCCCAAACCATCACTGATTGTGGAAACTTCACACTAGACCTCAAGCAGCTTGGATTGTGTGCCTCTCCACTCTCCCTGCAGACCCTGGGATCTTGATTTCCAAATGAAATGCAAAATTTACTTTCATCTAAAAACAACACCTTGGGCCACTGAGCAACAGTCCAGGTCTTTTTCTCCTTGGCCCAGGTAAGACACTTCTGGTGTTGTCTATTGGTCATGAGTGGCTTGACACAAGGAATGCGACACTTGTAGCCCATGTCCTGGATACGTCTGTGTGATGGCTCTTGAAGCAATGACTCCAGCAGCAGTCCACTCCTTGTGAATCTCCCCCAAATTTTTGAATGGCCTCTTCTTAACAATCCTTTCAAGGCTGTGGTTTTCCCTGTTGCTTGTGCACCTTTTTCTACCACACGTTTTCCTTCCACTCAACTTTCCATTAATATGATTGGATACAGCACTCTGTGAACAGCCAGCTGCTTTAACGATGACCTTTTGTGGCTTACCCTCCTTGTGAAGTGTGTCAATGAATTCCGTTCTGGACATCTGTGAAGTCAGCAGTCTTCCCCATGATTGAGGAGCCTACTGAAACAGACTAAGGGACCATTTTAAACGCATTGGAAGGCTTTGCAGATGTTTATTGTTAATTATTCTAATTTACTGAGGTAGTGACTTTTGTGCTTTCATTGGCTGTAAGCCATAATCATGAACATTAACAGAAATAAACACTTGAAATAGATCACTCTGTTTGTAATGACTCTATATAATATATGAGTTTCACTTTTTGTATTGAAGAACTGATATAAATTAACTTTTTGATGTTATTCTAATTTAGTGAAAAACACTTGTATATGTATATGATACAAAAAATATACATTCTCATTTAGAAATCAAGTTTTGTTTTAATGCATTTATCTAAAAGCATATAATAATGATTGGTGCAATTGTATAAACAGTTCTTCTGACTCATACAGTAGGTCAAGTTCATACCAAATATTTTTGGGGGCAAAAATCCACATCTGCTTTAAGGCTACGTTCATAAGTTGCATTTTTGCTGTATTTCTTTTCTTAGCAGTAAAGAAACTGATTACAAGAAGAAGGTTTTCCTTTTTTTGTTGTATTCTTTGCTGCAGATTACATGACTCATTTGTCTACAGCACATGCAACAAAAAAGCAACAAAAACACATGGTTGCAGTTTTTTCCAGCATTTTTGTGCTTCCTCACTGCTCTCTATGGTAAAAAAAATGCTACAAAAACTGAAATAATTGACATTCGGAAGATTAAAAAAAGCAGCAGTTTCCCAATTCAGTCAGAAAAAAAAAATCAAGCGAATGCGTGAGATTTCTGAAATCAAATAGTTTTTCCTGGTACTATAAAAAGCAGCTTTTAATTTGCATAATAAACACAGCAAAAAAAAAAATGGAGCAAAAATGCAATGTGTGAACATAGCCTAACACTTCATATAGCACTTAATGGACCTGTAAACAAAAAAATGCCCCGAACCCTCACTCTTCCTCCCAAAAAATAAAATAAAAAAGCAAACATGTAATTCCTCACATGTACAAAAGGGAGCACTTTCTAATTGTCAGTATTGTATTTTGCTGAGAAAGGAGGAGAAAGAGGAGCTCAAACAACTCTCTATGAAGACATGGTAGAAAGTTGCTGTGTCTCCTCCTTTCTCAGCACTGCGTTCAACATGATCTCAAGTATCAAACACTGTATGTAAAAGCCCCCTGATCACTAATTAGGACCATCAACTGGCAAACATTCCTTTGGTCAAAAATGAAGTGGATCCTTTGATTGTTGGCTTTGATTGTTGTGGGGAGGCTCTTCCTTTCTTTAGCATAAAAAATGAATTGAAACTCAGAATTTGTTCCATCATATGTTGTCTTACAACCCATTTAATTGCTATAAAATAATTATTTTGTAAGACTCAAGTTGCATGGGTTATAAACCAAGTATCTAACAGTAATAACTAATGGGTTCAATCATAAGACAACTTTGTTTACATAGGTTGGGACTCAGGAGTAAGACAGACAAAATATTTTCAGCTTTAAGGTAATATACTGTATCTGTCATCTAAAGGATTATGTATACTGGGCACATCTCCGCTACTGTACACTGCATACCAATTCAGATCTGTAAAGGGGTGCTACTAATGGACATCTTCAATTTAATAAAAGGTCTATTTAGGGTGCGATGCCCTGATTTTAGTGCCGTTGTCTATATTATGTCAATTTCACAACCATATGTAACAAATCTTTATGAGATTATCTAGCGCTCAAAAGCAAGAGTCAGTGGTGAGAAACATATTTGCTTGTTAAGTAAAATAGGAAACCATTTTGAACTATAGACTTTTTATGGACACAGTAAAGTCACATTTCTTCCACCATAGGCTAAGTAGATTATGTATATTAAATAAATTCATGTGAGCGTACTGTATTACCAAACCTTAATTATTCTTAGACAGTAATGTGTGTGGAAAATGTAATGACTATTTGCTAACTGGATGTTTTAGGTCAATAATATAATTATGTTTAAATACAAGAGAAATGGGCTTGCTCTACTATTGAGAAGACCGTGGTGCTGCAGGGAGAAATGAATTGTAATATGAAAATGTGACAATAAATGACAAGTTATTTTATATTTTTTGGAGTATGTTTTCTTATTTAAGACGTTACCTTGTATTTTCTTGAATATACTTTGAAGATGAGATGACAAATAACTCATAGAGCGGAAGCTTTAATATGCATAGTGCATATTTAAAAATTATTAATAATTAAAATTTTCATTGAAAGAGAAAACTCTGTTTCTGTAACATTTATGTACTGTGTCTACCATATGTACTTTTATTTTCTGGGCATAAAAAATGTAAAAAAACGATCTCCTGTTATGTGTACCCAACCTCCCGTTGTACCTTCATTTTTGATTTTTAGCTTCTTTTCAGCCCCTTACTGCTATCTTTCTGTTTTTTTTATTGTGTATATCCTAAACCTCCAGCCAGCTCTCCCTCTGTGCCTAAAGAATAAGTTTCCCAAAACTGAGCTATATCTGTTCCTTAGCTCTGATACTTTTACTCTCAGTGCCTGCCCACTCTATGTAGAAAACAACATCTTGAGACTTCTGTACAGTTTCAAGATGGATAAATAGCTACAAACACAGTTTCTCCTTCCTAATATTAGAATCATAGAATGTTAGCGTTGGAAGGGACCTCCAGGGTCATTGTGTCCAACCCCCTGCTCAATGCAGGATTCACTAAATCATCTCAGACATACAGTATATCTGTCCAGCCTCTGTTTGAAGACTTCCATTGAGGGTATGTTCACACGGTGCGGATTTGCTGCGGTTTTGATGGTGCAGAATTTCTGCACTATTTCCGCACCTAATATGCAAATTAGAATACTTGCGGTTTTTGGTGCGGTTTTTACATGCTGTTTTGCCCCATGCATTTTTTGATGCGGTTTTTATGCATGTGTTTTTCATGTCTTCATGTTGAAATTAGAGAATAGGTTTTTTTTAAAACAAACTTTATTGATCATCATGTAGCGTTTTTGTGTGCATTTCCGCTGCACACAAAACACACATGCGGCTTTTCCCCATCTAATGCAAGTCTATGGGGAAAATCCACATGCGTTTCCACAAGAGAAATAGACATGCTGCGGATCTGAAAAACGCACCTCATGACAGTTTGCGCAGGTGATCCGCATGTGCACAAAAACGCATAGTGGGCATGACATTTCTAGAAATCCCATCCACTATGCTGTAACATTTGGCCGCTGCGGTTTTGATGCTGCATAAAAACGCAGCGTCAAAACCGCAGCGAATCCGCACCGTGTGCACATACCCTGAAGGAGAATTCACCACCTCTCATGGAAGCCTGTTCCACTGATTGATCACCCTCACTGTCAAAAAGTTTTTTAATATCTAATCTGTATCTTCTCCCATTCAGTTTCATCCCATTGCTTCTAGTCTTTCTTTGCCCAAATGATAATAAAGCTGATCCCTCTACAGTGTGACAACCCTACAGACAGCTATTAAGTCTCCTCTCAGTCTTCTCTTTTGCATAGTAAACATTTCCAAAACCTCTAACCATTCCTCATAGGACATTGTTTGCAGACTGGACACCATCCTGGTAGCTCATTTCTGAACTTGCTCAACTTTTTTATGTCTTTTTTAAAATGTGGTGCCCAGAACTATTCATCCCATTTCACCTGGTACATACTTTACTGCAGTCAGTAATGTGACATGTGCTGACAATAACTGTCTTTACATCAGTAATATAAAATATTAATTTATTGTAATCTAGCAAACTGGAATGCCAAGTTCCATCCTGTCTAGCTGAAGTCACAGGCTGATAAGATTACTTGCTCTGTGTAGAGCCTGCAATGTTCTCTTCCTGAAATGTTTCCTGTGCATATCCCCAGTCATTCACAGCTTGCTGAGGCTCATGCTCCATGCCCTCCATGACATCACAGTTCAGAGTTCACTGCAGAGCTGCTGGCTTAGTCATTCAAATTACAGACAGAAAATCTCTGTACTTTGTACTTTGAAGGGATTATAGCAGAAAGTAAGGAGCAGGAGGTCACATCACCCCAGGAATAGGGATGAGCAGAAGTTCGGGTTCTGGTACCTGTCCCAAACTTTATTCCAAAGTTTGGTTTGTATACCAGAACTGTACCCAAACTTGAACAAGAACTGAACCCCAATTAAAAAAATGCGGAACTGAACTTTTCTCTCTCCCACTTCCCCCGGAACTCTGAACATTGCAATTGACTTCGGGGAGAAGTCCATGTTCGGCGTTTAGGACTTGACACTAACTGCACGGTATGAACCACAAACTTTTAAGTTCTGGTTCGCTCATCTCTACTCAGGAACAGAGAAGAATTTTAACGGCATGTAAACTCTGTAGTTTTTTAATTCCTGATAGCCTTTACAATGACATAAGAAGGTATTAATTTTTTGATATCCTTTACAATGCCTTAATAATTTGTATCTCCTGAAAACCCCTTTACTTAGACAGTATTACTTTACGAAGAAATTGTTTAAATCATATAGTATGCTATATTGGAATGAAACATTCAATATCTGTGTATATTACATTTCAGTAAAATATTATTTTACCTAAAGAGTAGAAGATGCAATCAATATTCAAGATGGTGATGGAAGTAGATCTCAGACATTTTTAACCCCTTTCTGACATGCTACGTAATAATACGTCCATTTGCCCTGGGCCTTATGGACCAGGTACGTCTTATTACAGCAAAGCGATCGCGCCCGCACAGGACCTATGTGGGCGCAATAGCCGCCGGGTGTCAGCTGATTCTGACAGCTGACACCCGACACTCAGTGCTGCACCGCTCCCAGCACTTTAACTCCCTAAACACTGCGATCGCAGCTTTTAGCGAGCGAGCAGAGGGACAGAAGTCCTTCTGTTCTTGGTTCAGAGACCCCACAACGCCATCGCAGTGCGTAATCAAACTACCTTGTATCTGCAGGGCTGACAGGTTGCAAGGTATAGCAATGATCTAGCCCTGCTATACCTTATAACTGCGATCAGCCTGCAGAAAGGAAAGTTCCATAGTGGGACTAAGTAAAAAAGTGAAAAAAAGTAAAAAAAAGTTTTAAAAATATTTGTAAAAAATGTAAAAATAATGAAAAAAATATATACATATTTTGTACCCATAAATAAATATTATTATGAAGAAAAAAAAACAATAAAGCACACATATTTGGTATAGCTGCGTCCGTAACGACTTGACTTATAAAAAGGTCCCACTAGCTAACCCCTTTAGTAAACACAGTAAAAAAAAAAAAAAACTAAGCAAAAAAGGTGCTTTATCATCATATCGCCGGACAAAAAGTAGAATGAAACTCGATAAAAAAATGAATGTAAATAAAAATGGTACAGCTGAAAACGTCATCTTGTCTCGCAAAAAACAAGCTGCCATACAGCTCCATAAGCCAAAAAATAAAAAAGTTATAGCTCTCAGAAAAAAAGCAATGGCAAAAAAATATTTTTTCTATAAAATATTTTTATTGTGTAAAAGCGGCAAAACATAAAAAAAATATATAAATGTAGTATCGCTGTAAACATTCTGATCAAAAGAATAAAGCTGCCTTATCAATTTTACCACACGCGGAACGGCATAAAATAACATCCAGAAAAATTCCTGAATTGTTGGTTTTTGTTTATTCTGCCTCTCAAAAATTGGAATAGAAAGCGATCAAAAAATGACACGTGCCCAAAAATGGTACCAATAAAAACGTCAACTTGTCCCGCAAAAAACAATCCCTTATATGACTCAACTTGGCTGAAATATGGAAAAATTATAGCTCTCAAAATATAGCGATGCAAAAACTAGTCTTTGCAAAAAAAAAAAAAAAACGTTATTACTGTATGGCAGTTGCAAATCTAAAAACCCGATATAACTCTTGTATCGCTGTAGTCGCACCTACCCGAAGAATAAAGTTTAATCACTTATACCACACGAGGAACGGAGTAAAAATTAAATAAAACCAATTCTTCACCTGCTGCTGATTTGTTCATTCTGCCTCCCAAATATCACAGTATGGCTCAGCTCACATTTATCCTGCGCTTACACCAGGGTTTCCGTGTAAATCTCTTAAATGCGTGATTTAGACGGAGCCCCTGGGGGAAGATTCCCTGTAATGAGGCAGATGGAGGCACCGTGGATGCCTTCTGGCCTGTGATCTCACAGTGTCCGTCTTTTTATTATGCGTGCATAGAAGTGCAGTTTTGTGAACCTCTAAAAAAAAGGACACTGCTAAACAGAGGCCAGATGGAGTCCAGAGTAAGGCCGGTTTCACACGTCCTGATATTTCCGGTTTTGTAAAAACCAGTACCAGAGATATGTGTGTCCGTGTGAACCTGTGTGGCACACATACTGGCACCTGGGAATCAGTGATTCAGTCAGTGCTGTTCCCAAGCGCCGGGTGCTGAATTAGCGCTAGCAAGGACAATGTTGAGAGTAGTATTCTTCTCCCGCTGTGTCCTGGTATAAAAATAAGAATAAAATAAAAAAAAAATTATACTCACCTGTCTGAAGATGTCCCCCTCTGTAACCCATCAGACTACTCACGTTGAGGAGCCGGGGAGAATGACTTGCACCAGCGAGCGGGCCCCGGAGCAGTGTTCTGTCACTCATTGAGCTCAGCGCAGCTTCGGGGCTTGTTTGCCGGAGTGAGGTATTCTCCCCGACTCCTCTGAGTGAGTGGTCAGATGGATTACAGCAGGGGACATCTTCAGAGAGGTGAGTATAAGGATTTTTTTTATGTATTCTTATTTTTACACCAGGACACAGCAAGAGCCGAATACTACTCTCATCATTGTCCTTTGCTCATGCCGATCGCAAAACAGCGCTAACTGTACACTGATTCCCAGATGCCGTTACGTGTCACACTCATGACACACGGATGTCATCTGTGTGTCATCAGTGTGGGACATTTTGTGGCCCGTGCAGCAAAAAAATGGACATGTCTATGTGTTTTGCCCACGGACACATGGTCCATGGAAACACACTGACAAGTGTGTATGTGTCTCCAGTACATGTGGAAACTGTCACCACACTTACCGGACACACTGACGTGTGAAAGAGGCCTAACTCTGCTGCCTCATTATGGTGAATGGATTCCTCGGGGGCTCATTTGAATTATGTAGGAGCTGTGTATATGGAGTCTGCATACTATTCTAGGAAAATCTTCGCTCCAGGAGGCAGAGAATGCTCCGTCCCTCACAAGTCTCACCGTATGGCTTAGCAGTACTGTACAGCCACATATGTGGTATTTCTACATGTAACAAAAATTGTATGACAAATTTTGGTGCCATCTTTACCCATTTCCTAGTGTGAAAATGTAAAATCTGGGGCTAAAACAAAACTTTGGAGGTAAAATTGTTATTATTCTTTTTTCACGGCCCAATGATGTAAAATTCTGTGAGGCACATGTGGTGTCAACATGCTCACTGCACCCATAGATGAATTCATTGAGAGGTTTAGTTTGTAAAATTTGGTCTCTTATGGGGAGACCTGCTGTTTTGGCACCTTAGGTGCTCTTTCAGTGTGACATGGCACTGTCAAACCAACCCAACAAAATATGAACTCCAATATGGCGCTTCTTCCCTTCTGAGTTTTGCACTGCGCCTCAAAAGTAGTTTTCTCACACATATGGGGTATCAACGTACTTAGGAGAAATTGCACAACAACTTTTGGGGTCCAATTTCTCCTGTTACTCTTGTGAAAATAAAAAAAATAGGGCTAAAAGATCATTTTTGTGGAAAAAAAGTGTTTTTTTTATTTCCACAGCTCGACGTTATAAACTTTTGTGAAACACCTGGGGGTTTAAAGTGCTCCCCACACATCTAGATAAGTTCCCTGAGGAGTCTAGTTTCCAAAATGGTGTCAGTTGTGGGGGGTTTCCATTATTTAGGCACATCAGGGGCTCCGCAAACACGACATGGTGCCCGTTAATATTTAAGCAAATTTTACATTCAAACTTAACAGGCAGACAAATATATATATATATATAGCAATCTGTCCTATCATAGACATGCCTCATTATCCATCCGCTCCTCCTTAATATAAGTAAGTACATAAAAATGATTATAGATGTTATGCTTTAAATGAGTCCGGACTCATATCGCCAGACACAGAGAGAAAAGGGGATAGATCGATGCACAACACATAGATAGAAATTCAATGTAATCTCATGGAAAAATATCAAACTCCGTAATCCAATATATATATCACACAAGGTGCCTCACAAGTGTGTGCACTACCATATATCCCCAAAACTAACAGCGCTGGAAAAAAGCATGCCCTAAGAATAAGGAGGAGTAGGAGGAAAGGCTAACCTCAATTGGTGTATCTAGACGTACCAAGACATACCTGTATGTTAGTAGCCGACTGCGCATAAAAAAAATTGTGTCTAATAAACATTTTTGTGAAAAAAAGTTAAATGTTCATTGTTTTATTCCACATTGCAAAAGTTCCTGTGAAGCACCTGAAGGGTTAATAATCTTCTTGAATGTGGTTTTGAGCACCTTGAGGGGTGTAGTTTTTAGAATGGTGTAACTTTTGGGTACTTTCTGTCATAAAGGCCCCTCAAACTCACTTCAAATGTGATGTGGTCCCTAAAAAATGGTTTTGTTAATTTTGTTGGAAAAATGAGAAATCATTGGTCAACTTTTAACCCTTATAACTTCCTAACAAAAAAAAAGGTTGGTTCCAAAATTGTCCTGATGTAAAGTAGACATGTGGGAAATGTTATTTATTAACTATTCTGTTTGACTTTCTTTGATTTAAGGGTATAAAAATTAAAAGTTTGAAAATTGGAAAATTTTCACAATTTTCGCCAAATTTCTGATTTTTTTGCAAATAAACGCCAGTCATATCAAATAAATTTTACAACTATCATGAAGTACAATATGTAAAAAAAAAAACAGTGGGATCCATTGAAGCATTCCTGAGTTATTACTTCATAAAGTGATACGGGTCAGAATTGTAAAAATTGGCCTGGTCATTATCGTGCAACCTTCGGGGGTAAAGGGGTTAAAAGAAAGTCAAAACCAAGGAAAACTTTTGTTTCTTTCAAAATAAGACTTATGCAGTTATCATGATAAAGTTTTGTAACATACACACTATTTCTAGTAAAATATAGGTGACATATTTACTTTCCTCCTTGATCATGTGCCTTTGCTGTTTCAAGCTATGTCCAAAAAAATAATAATTTTTAGCATTCTACCATTCCTGATTCGTTCTGCTTGCTACTCTGAATTCTCATTCTAATGTTGAAATAGCAAGATGTCCCACATTTCTCCAATACCTTGTTGAGTAGACTTTTATCTTACATTAAAAAAATAAGCAATAGTAATTGACTATTATGCCAATGTAAGCAATACTACTGGTACATTTGTATGGAAGTACGATCTTGTGAAATTGCAAAATCAAGAAGGAAAAGTCGTAGAATTATGAAAATCACAGGATGAAAGACATGTCAATATTGAACAAAATGGAAGCAAAATTTTTAAAACATCTCGATTTATTCAGGATAAAGTATGAGCAACATGTGCACAAATACACGTACTAACATGTTTTGACATGTTATCATGAGGTTATTAGTGGTTGGGAATTTTTCTGCTGTACTGAATATATTTGGATATACAAATCATTATGGTCCGCTGCTGGCAATGATGTTCCAGATGTGCTCAATGAGTGACAAGTCCAGAAAAGCTGCAAGCCTTGGTAGTATGTTTAAGCAATGCAGCCTGCTCATTGAAGCATGAGAAACATGAAGCCTGGTGTTGTCATCTTGAAAAATTACTCCTGGGACATTTTCACATTCCTTTGTGAAGGCATCTTTATAGAATTGCTTATATGGTCACCAAATAATCTCCAGCTCTCTTTACATGCAAGGCAAAAGCGGGACACACCACAGAAGAGAATACACCTCCATTCCAACCTCTATTGCCATTTTCTTTCACTTTCTTTTCACCATGATAGCCTTTGAAAGCAATGGCGTGAAGTCAATGGAACCCCTGTAGATGGACATCTGGCTTTTAGTCCAATGTCGTGCAAACACTTTCTGATGTTTTTTGTAGACATTGTTTGACACCTTAGGCTTTGTATATAAAGTCTAATTTCACTTGCAATGCGTTATGGATCACTAAACGCCTTTCTTCAAATCTGACAAGACCACTTGGGCAATGCCACAAAGAGGCCTTCGCAATAGATTGTAACACTGGTCCTACTCCTTGGATTATGTTATGGGGTGTTGTAATGTATTGTAGTTGGACCCTTCTAGTCTTCATTCTAGGTACCCAAACAGCTCAACATTACATTACTTTGTGGAACCAGTGGTACAGCTACAGCAGGTGAAATAAGTAATGAACATGTCACCAATTTTCTAAGTAGGTATATTTCTAAAGGTGCTATTGACATGAAATTCTTACCAGATGTCAGTAACAACCAATCCAATCCACACAGGCAAAGAAATCAAACCATGATGTCCATAAATTAAGTTATGTGTAATAATGAGAAATTACACAGGAGAAAAGTATTGAACACATGAAGAAAGAAGCGCAAAAAGCCATGGACAGTCATGACACCAGCTGAAATCTGTCAGTAACTAGAAAACAATCCAGCCACTTAGTGAAAAATAATATCAGCTGGTTCAATTGATGGCCTTAAAAAGGTGTCTCATTACCAATGTGCCACATAAGAAACATTTCATTATGTGTAAAACCAGTGAGCTGTCTCAAGACATTTGCAACCTTATTGCTGCAAAACATACTGATGGCATTGGTTACAGAAGAATTTTTAAACTACTTAAGGTTCCAGTTAGCACTGTTGGGGCATAAAGAATATCATTTCACCATAAACCAGCTACGACCAGGTGTTCTGCACAAGGCTTCAGTCAAGAGGAGAGAAAATAATTATCAGAAGAGTTGTCCAAGAACCAAATAAAACCTGTGGAAAATACCACCAAATACCACCTCTGGAAAGCTACAGAAAGACCTGGGATCAGCAGGTACAATTGTTTCAAAAGAAAACGTTAAGTAATGCACTCAACCTCCAAGGTCTGTATGCACGTTCACTATGCAAGACTCCGTGACTAAGCAAAAAGCATGTTCAAGCACATTTAAAGTTTGCTCAACAACATTTAGACAAGCCTTTGAAAAACTGGTAGAATGTAGTCTGGTCAGATGTGACCAAAATTGAACTCTTTGGATGCCATAATACACAACATGTTTTGAGGCCAAAGGACACTGCAAATCACCCCCAAAACACATTACCAACAGTAAAGTTTCAAGTGGAAACATCATGGTACGGGGCTGTTTTTCAGCATATGGCACTGGCAAATGTCATTTAATTGAAGGAAGGATGAATGGACAAATATATCGAGATATTCTTGAAAAAAATCTGCTGCCATCTGCCAGGTTGATGAAGACGAAATAAGAGTGGAAATTTCGGCAAGGCAATGGTCCCAAGGATACTCTCAATTAGTTCCAGAGAAAGAAAGTAAAGTTGCTAGAATGGCCCAGCTAATCACTTGACCTGAATCCAATTAAAAATTTATGGAAGGAACTAGAGTTTTTAGAAGGAGCCCACAGGACCTTCAGGATTTTAAGAGTGTTTGTGTGGAAAAATCGGCCAAAATCACACTTAAGAAATGCATGCAACTAATTTCCCCATACAGGAGGCGTATTGAAGCGATGAACAACAAAAAAGACTTTTGAATTAAGTATTAAATATATATCAAAAGTTCAATACTTTTTTCCTGTGTCATATCTCATTATTACACATAACTTAATTTATGCACATCTATGGTTTGATTTATTTGCCTGTGTGGTTCGGATGGGTTCTAATCGACATCGGGTGAGAATTTCATGTCACCTTTAGTGTCGAGCGAATTTGTTTGGCGAATGTTCGAAGTTTCAAATTCGGCACGCATATGGCACATTCGGATTCGTGATCACAAAAGCGAGCAAATTTTCTTAAAATTGGAAAAGTTTGACGAATTTGCACGGGACCGCGAAAACAGGGCAACCATGTTTTGAACAGTTTTTTTTTAGCATAGTGCAAATGTATGATGAGCGGTGACTTGTGCCAGGTGAGTGTGGGGGCTGTGGAGAGCTTAGAAAGGGTCAGATCAGAGGCGCACTGTTTTTTTTTTTTTCCTGTGGGCGGTAACTTTAACCTGAGGATAGAGCGGCCAGCCAATCATAGCGCAGACAGACGCAGCTCAGTGTTCTCCTGAGAGATATTAGCTAGACAGATGGGCGTTTGTGTGGTAGTCAGAAAGAGTAGATAATTCCTGGCCTGTGAACTTCTGCAACCGCTGGTGCAGCACATTTTTGGTGTTCTTGTGCAAGTACTGAGATTCTGACAGAAACAGAGGGCCCATGCCATACAACAGTGCTGTGCACCGCTGGTATAGAGCTCCTTGTCTCAGAATACCTTAAATCTTTTTTTGCACTTGCTAATGTGATTAAGCAAGGGCAGTGCACCTTTTCATTGAGTGGGGTTGAAATTGTGCTCTGCACAGTCTGCAGAGCTTCTTATTGCAGAGCACAAAATCAGGTTTTTTATGTGTTGCTATTGTGATATTGAAAGCTAGTGTGGCGCCCCTGAGGGTTCAGTCGCCACAGAGGTACTGCACCTCAACCAGAGGTGTGGTATCTCCTTCTCTCAGGTAGGGAAGGAGTACTGCCCGGAACACCAACACCCACATTCAACACTACACTGCTCCAGGCCGACTGGAAGGGCAAGATGCATGTGCACAGTGCTGAGCCCTGTCCCTGGCTGGATTGGGGGGAACCAAAGGTAGGGGGAACCAGTAGTGGGTGTGGGTGGAGGAAGCAGGGTAGGGGAGCACCATAGAAGGAGGTATTTAAAGAGAAGCCATCTTAGAGTGGCAGTTCAGCTGAGTAGAGAAGTCAGTGAAGACAGTCTGGGAGCAGAGTCTCCTTACGAGCTCTGCCCCACAAGTGGGGCCTAGTGCTAGAGGCCCAGGAGGGGAGCAGAGGAGGAAGGCTCCGTTCTATTGAAGGGATCCCAGGGGGTACGGCGAGTGCAGGACGGCACCCGTATGCCCCGAATCTATCAGAAGACAGAGGGATCAGGCCGCAAGAAGGGGACCGGCCCCTGGATCAGCCGTGTCACTTCAGATCTCGGCTGGAAAAACCGGAGGCTTCTGGCTTTTATAGTGCAGTTGCCAAAGCCTCATCCTAGTCACCGTGAGGGTCAAGCAGGTCCGGGAACTCCAAGTTGCCCAGAGAGACTTCAGAGCACCCGAGCGGGACTGTGAGTGGGGAAGCGCAGGGCAGGAGAGAGAAGACCCAGCGTGAAGTCGGTCTAGAGAGGAACATAAGAAAGCGGGGTTCCGTCAGGTGCTCCTAACCTACCTGAGGAAGAGCTGAACCCCCGGTCTGGTGAACGCAGTGCGATGTGGGAGGCTGGCACCCACACAGTGTATCAGTGGAATGTACATGAGAACTGTGAATAAAGATTCAGATGACTGCACCGCACTGCCTCCGTCCATTATTTCAGCTGCGCCATCTTTCCCCCTGCACTACAACGCCCAGCACAACCAACAATATCTACACTGCCCTGGAGCTAGCTCTTCCTGTGGAGAGCCACACAATCCCTGCTGCAGTATCATCAGCTTCAGAGGACTGCTCCGCAGCGGCGGCTCCCTTTAGCCGCATTCCACAGGTGGGGTCACAAACTTTATAAATCCCCTATAAATAGAAAACCCCCTTTTTATTTACCGCCCTGGGCCATGGACTGGGCCAGCCACCGTGATATCCCCCACCGGCATCCATAGGCCCGGCTGCCGAGTACCCCCACGGCCCAGGGGGCGCGTCACTATGTTCACTAAAGTTTTTTTTAGTGTCAGATAATATTTTAGTGGAGTTGAACTTCAGGTGGTTTCAGAGTAAAAAAATACATTTTTTTTCTTGCAACGCCCAGTTCAAAAAATATTTTTTCCTGTGCCAAAAGTCATACAGTGCTATAAGCCAGCTACTACATCAGTGGCGGTCAAATTCCGCTTGTACGCACAGTCAAACCTATATATATTTTTGGTAGGCAGGCAGAGTCCACCAAAGGTTTTTTTCTGTGGCAAAGTTGATCCAGTCTATTAAAAGGCAGATCCTATTTTAGTGGCGTTGAACTTGTCCTGGCTTCACAGTAAAAAAAAACAAATCTTGTCTACTAGGCCCAGTCCAAAATATATTTTTTCCTGTGCCAAAAGTCATACGGTGCTATAAGTCAGATTCTATGTCAGTGGCGGTCATAGTCAGCTGGATGCAGTGCTTATGCAAAGTAACCCTAAAATATTTTTTGCTCTGAGCAAAGTGATGCAGCTGGCTAGATCTGAGTTTGACATATTTTAGAGCATATATTCTATGTCATACTGGTCTCATCCACATTCAAAAAAAAAATTTCTTCTGTTCCTAAAGTAATACAGCAGGGGACATCTCAGTTTGAAATAGTTTGGAGAATATCACGTAGATTTTATCGGCCTCATGCACACTAACACATTTCTTTTGTCTGTTAGTAACGTTATATGGCAGGCCATATCTTACCTTGTCATTTAGTGTCACTGAAATTCAGGTGTGTGTTGAGCTATTGCACAGGAAAAAACTTATTTTTCTTTAGTTAATTACCACTGTATCTGACCAAAATGAGTGGAAAAAATAGAGGGCATGGTGGAAGAGGGAATAGGCTTGGTGTTCAAGGTGTACGTGGAGTACGTGGTAATGTTAGTGAAAGCACAAGTGAACCAACACAAACAGGTCCTATCCAAAGACAACTGACAACTTATGTTAGTGGATGGCCTACTGCACTCCCTTCCTTTGGCAGCCGCACAGCAATACGCCTTGTTGATAAGGCCCAGAAAGAGCAGGTGCTCCAGTGCATAGCAATCTCTGCTTCCAGTGCCCTCTCCTCTTCTTCCTCCACCTCAACATCACACACAGTACAGTCCACAGAGGTGACACCCCAATTACCCATGCTTCCCCCCTCGTCACAACAGGCCAACTGCCCAACTGACTGAAGCGAACCACAGATGGGCAAGTCTGTAGAACTCTTCACCCATTCTACACCATGGGCATCAGAAGAGTACTCCAAACAGTCACAGAGTCAAGGGGAGGAAAGCATCTGCACCGATGCCCAAAATTTTTTTAGCTTGGATTTGGGGCAGGACGAAGTAGGGTCCGAGCAGGTTCCTCACCCTCGTCATCAGACGTTAACCGCAGGGGAGGGAGGTGATCCCGATGAGATTCGATGAGATACCTGAGGCTCATGCGGACTGTACTGTGCTGTCATGGCAACAAGAGTAGAGGGGTCACTCTGAGGGCGAGGAATGGGATAACACATTGGATGATCACGAGGTTGAAGATCCTACTTGGTGTGAACCCAGAGTCACGCAGCCGAGTAGCTCATCGGAGGAGGTGGAGGAGGAAGACGAGGAGGTTACATTTTGCCTTTACGATGCATACACGGAGTGATGCAAGCATGAGGATAACTGCATCCTTAGCCATAACCATGGCTGTGGCCTGCAGCGGTCACGGGTCTGCATCAAGGGTTGCCTAGCATGGGCCTTTTTTGTCACTGCAAAGAATGAGCCAGCTCTCGTTATCTGCAAACTTTGCGATAAAAAACTCAGTAGAGGGAAATCTGCATTAATTTGACTACTACATATATGAACGTTCACATGCTCAAACAACATTCTTTATGCTAGGAATCTTACTGCGCTGAAATGCGGATAACCCCCCCCCATAACCATGAGCTGCCCCATCAAACACATCCACTGCTTCTTCCTCCTGCTGTGTTACCGTGCCAAGTATTGTCATGCAGGTCTCCCATTGTTGAAACTCTGGTTCTTTACCCACTCCAGTCAAGCTGAGTGACAGCCCATCAGCTGTAACGAAAACAGACACGCCTGCTGCGTTTGTTTCACCGAGCACACCGCATGTTTCTCAATCCACCGTAACATCTGCACCTCTCCTCTAAGTGGTTGAACTCTACCATCTCCAATCTGTTGGCCACAGAAATGCTGCCTTTCCTCCGGGTAGATACAGACGGTTTCTGAAAACTGATGGCGGTCGCAGTTCCCCAGTACCAGTTGCCCAGTCACCATTACTTCTCTAAGAAGCTGTGCCTGTGCTACACCAGCATGTCACAGACAACATCCCCCATTGCTTGTCTAAATCTACGTGTACCAGGGTGCATTTCATGACAGACACCTGGATGAGTAAGCATGGCCAAGGGCGTTACATCTCGCTGACTGGGCACTGGGTGAATCTGGTGGCTGTTTCTGCAGACGGGGAAGGGGCTGCTCCACAAATCTTGGAATCCCTAAGGCTTGCAGATAAACCTCTGTATTTCCCACTTCCTCCGCTGCTTCTGCATCCTCCACCTCCTCTAGGGCCTCCACCTGCACACTCAACCTCTGCGCTAATGAGACACGCCTTCCATGGGTGCGGAGCGAATACACACCATCTCTGTACTGCACAGTCAGGGCTCACCGTAATCAGGCAGTCTTCAAATTAATATGCCTTGGAGATAGCAGTCATACAGGTGAAGAGTTGTGTGCACCTCTCCAGGCTCAGTTTGAGCAATGGCTGTATCTGCTGAACCTAGAGCCAGGAAAGGCTTTGTGTGATAACGGTGCGAACCTGCTAGCGGCCCTAGGCCGAAGCATGCTCACATACGTGCCTTGCATGGCTCACGTCCTCAACCTGGTGGTACAGAATTTCTCCGCTACTGTCCTGGCCTAGATGAGCTGCTTCACAAAGCACGGAAGCTGTGTGCTCACTTCCACCGTTAGCACCCCTCATGTCATCGACTTGCATCTATACAGAGGTCTTTGTAGGTGCCAGTTAACAGGTTGATCTGCGATGTGCCAACGCGGTGGAATTCCACTCTGCACATGTTGCAGTGACTGTGCCAGCAGCAATGAGCTCTGACGCAGTATGTCATGACGTATAGCTTGGGGCAATGCAGTACGGACTTGGGGCATGTCACGTTAGCGGAGTGGGAACAGATTAAGGACCTCTGCACCCTTCTGCATGATTTTGAAATGGCTACTAATCTGGTTAGTGCTGACAATGCCGTCAACAGCATCACTATTCAAGTCATATACATGCTGGAGCAAACTTTGAATAACCTGCGGCAGGAGGTGGTGGCCCCGGTAGAAGAGGAGAATGCGGAAGGGATACCAATGTCTCAAAATTCCAGACTGTCGTCACACAGGCGGATTCCAAGTGACAGTGGATTACAGTGATCAAGGGGGTTTGGTGATACCAGGCAAACTGTTAGTGAAGGTGCAAGAGCTGAGGAACTAATGGAGGAGGAAGAGGTGATGGGCGAGCAGCTGTCAGAGTAGGAAGAGGATAATCATCCCCTCTCATTTGAACGTGGTTGGCAGGATGGGACGGAGGAAACAAGCATCAGTGTTACTCAGCCCACAATACAGCCTGGCTTTGGACCTCCTGAAAGAGCCCGACATATGAGTGCCTTCTTGATGCACTATCTGCAACATGATCCCTGTATAGTTAGGATTCAAAATAATTTTGACTACTAGGTTGCCACTCTGTTAGATCCACGTTATAAGAGTCAATTTTGCCAGATGCTTCCCGCCCTTGAAAGGGACCCGCTTATGTTGGAGTATCGAAACAAGCTTTTAAGCAACCTTAATAGAGGTTTTCACCAAGATAACAGTGAGGCACACAGTGTGCATCGCAGCTGTAGTCTTTCAGCCTCTGGCACGTCAGTTCGTCAACGCAAAAACATTAGCAGCAGCAGAGTAAGTGGCAGAAGCAATTTCTGTGAGTCCTTTCACACATTTTTTTCACCAGCACAACAGAGTACAAGTCTGGCACGTGGTGAACGACTGGAGAAGATGGTGCAGGAGTATCTGTGGCGCCCCTGAGGGTTCGACCGCCACAGGAATGCTGCACTTCTTTAATGGAGTGTGGTGTGCTTCCTCCTAGGTAAGGCCAGTGTGATAGTTGTGACCTATCCTTTTGCATCCAACACCACACTTCTCCACAAGAGGCAGCTAGTATGCACTAGGTGCTGCTCCCCTGGTTACAGGGAGACTGGGGAACACAAAGTGGTAGGAACCAGTTAGTGCGTGAGGGTGGAGAACTTACAAGTTAGTTACACTTCAGAATTCATATTTAATAAAAAAGCCATCTTTGATCTGGGTCTCTGGCCATCTGTCTTTTGGCAGTGTTGTCTGTCAAGCGGTCTTGGTTGCTGCCAACTAATGTGTGTAATATGACCTCCCTCCGGGAGCGCAGATCTTGTGTGAGCCTGCGCCGGTAAGGGACACAGCCCTCGTACCCTGGCCTTGGGACGAGAGGTAGGTTGCAGACAAGGAATGTCTCAACCCGGCCGAGGACCAGGATCAAGAAGGCCCGGGAGCTTTAGAGTTTGGCTCCCCAGCAAATGGGTCCCGGGGAGGATGCAGAGTGAAGTCTGTAGTGCAGGAACACTCTGGTGTACGGTCGCTACCAAACACTGGACTTTCTCAGAGCTAGTCGGACCCCCGTCCCTGGTGGCCGCAGGACTCCGCGGGGAGCAGGGAATCACCTTCCCGCTGTCATCTCTGAGTGAGTAAATCCTTGGAAGTTCACCCCTATGGCCTCCAGACTGTTCTTTATGCACCATACCATGCGACACGGTGCCCGTACTCCCCGCACTACTACTCCCCCCCTCCATCCTGTTTGCCTGCCCTGAGGCCTTGCTCCGCCTGTGGGGAGCAGTGAGAACTTAGGCCGCCATGACACCAGGCCTCGGCGGACTGTAGCGGCGCTGGTGGCCCCTTTCACCAGGCACCACAGGTGGAGTAGTCATTAAAATAAGCCACTCAAACCCGGACGAGCCCGCAACATCTTCCTTTTCATGTGACGGCCCTGAGCACGGGTCGGGCCCGGGCCACGGCTACATCCCACCTCTCCATCACAGGGCCCGACACCGAGTCCCCCAACACCCAGGGTAAACTAAACTCAAAACTAAAAGGGCTCTTTTGAGAATTGAGGTGTCACAACCTAGCGTAGTCGGCAGGATCGCGTGTCCGCATCAAAGGAGGAAGTGCCCATTGCTATCGGGTACTGTGTGCCTTACACCTTGAACTGTCGTTTTACACTTAAAATGATGCCCGCCCAAGAAGAACAGGCGCCATAATGCTGTAAAAAGACTGTCTTTGAACGTCTCTCATCGTGGGCTGGGCTCCCGCTTGGTGCCAAAAATGTGGACTGCCCCTTCCATCAGAGACTGTCCGCGGGGTAATGCCCGTCAAACTGGATGGGCTGAATGAAGGCGGGCCTGTCAGCATTCCGCCCAGGAGCCACCCCGAAAGAGGAGGATGAAGCAAAGCAACAAGGTGCGGCCATTGCAGTCGGAGCTTGGCAGTCAACAGAGGCAGACATGGATGCCTCTGGGGAGCAAGTCCACGCATCTACTGAACCCGGTTCAGGCCCTTCACCCGGCAGAGAGCAAGGCGGCAGCGTGTTGACCCCAGGAGATATTACATTTCTCCAGCAGGAAGCTCCGGAACTCCTAAGAAGGCAGAGAGAGGCCCAGGGGGCGGTGATGGCTGCGTGGCGGGAGGAAATGGTGCTGCGTATACGGGACTGCCGCCAAGGAGTAGAGGTCCCAGGACAAGTCGACTCAGTGACAGAGGTCGAGAGAGGCCCAGCAGCGGGTGAGTGTGCAACCCCCACCCCGGCTGCAGAGCCTACCATGATTATCCTGGACCTCATGACGGAGTACCTAATTCCCCACGCGGTCACCTGGGAGCAGGCGTTGGCTCCAGAGCTGCAATTGACAGCTATGGGTGGGGACCTGCGATGCCGCCCAAACCCTGATACGGAGGTGCCTGAAGCTGCGGAGGAAACTACCGGCTCCAACCCGGACTGGTCCGCGTCTACAGAGGACTTTCAGCAACCCGTTCTAACCCCGCTACCCGCACCAGCAGTAATGTGTTTAATGTGACCTCCCTCCGGGAGCGCAGATCCTGTGTGGGCCTGCGCCGGTAGGGGACACAGCCCTCGTACCCTGGCCTTGGGACGAGAGGTAGGTTGCAGACAAGGACCAGGATCAAGAAGGTCTGGGAGCTTTAGAGTTTGGCTCCCCAGCAAATGGGCTCGGGGAGGATGCAGACGAAGCGGAGTACGCCACCTGTCCTCGCCTACCTGATCTATTCAGAGGGATTCCGACTGCAAGAGGGGTACCGGCCCCCGACACCCGACCTTGTACTCCATGTCCTGGACGGGAAAGCCCGGTTAGGCCCTGAGGGTCCCACCGGGCATCGGATGGAGAGGAATTGCCACCCGTGCCCTAGTCCTGAGAGGAGATCAGAGGGAGACCTGGCCTATCTACACACGCACAGATGGGAAAGGGTGAAGTCTGTAGTGCAGAAACACTCTGGTGTAGGGTCGCTACCGAACACTGGACTTTCTCGGAGGTAGTCGGACCCCCGTCCCTGGTGGCCGCAGGACTCCGTGGGGAGCAGGAAGTCGCCTTCCCGCTGTCATCTCTGAGTGAGTAAAACCTTGGAAGTTCACCCCTATGGCCTCCGGACTGTTCTTTATGCGCCATACCATGCGACGTGGTGCCCTTACTCCCCGCACTACTACTCCCCCCCTCCATCCTGTTTGCCTGCCCTGAGGCCTTGCTCCGCCTGTGGGGAGCAGTGAGAACTTAGGCCGCCATGACACCAGGCCTCGGCGGACTGTAGCGGCGCTGGTGGCCCCTTTCACCAGGCACCACAGGTGGTGTAGTCGTTAAAATAAGCCACTCAAACCCGGACGAGCCCGCAACATCTTCCTTTTCATGTGACGGCCCTGAGCACGGGTCGGGCCCGGGCCACGGCTACATCCCACTTCTCCATCACAGGGCCCGACACCGAGTCCCCCAACACCCAGGGTAAACTAAACTCAAAACTAAAAGGGCTCTTTCGAGAATTGAGGCGTCCCATATCTAGAGTTCAATATCAATAACATCAGGGAGGGTTTGGACCCTTTTACATTGTGGTCTTCAAAAATGGATGAATGGCCTGAGCTCGCCTTTCACGCCCTGGAGTTTTTATTATGCTCGGCAGACAGCATTCTCTCTGAATGTGTATTCAGAGCGGCTGGTAGTATTTTGATGGATAAGCGTACCCGGCGGTCCCCTGAAAGTGTAAACCGCCTAACTTTCATCAAGATGAACAAGTCATGGATCTCCAAGGACTTTTGCACCTCAATTGCAGAGTAGGCGATGTTGTCGTTTTGAGTGTGCTGCATTGATCTCTTGAAATTGCAGTCTGTGACATGGCTTCTGTGCCTGCTCTTGCTGCTGCTGCTGCAGGTTTTAGGCCCTAATTTGGGGAAATGTGGAGAATGTCTCCATCCATTGGGTTACCTGTAGTGTGACAGGTTTGGGACTGCGTTAAACTACTTGTAGTCTGATGACATTTATGCCATTTCGGTGGTGTTAGGCCCTCATTTAGGGCAATGTGACCACTCCTGGTTAGGTCTCCATTTCCTCGGTTGGCTGTACTGGAAGAGGTGTGGGTCTTATTTACAATATTTGTACAGTAGTGAAATTGATGCCACTTTGCTGGCATCTGCCACTAATTTTTTTAAATGTGGGGAATCCTGATTGGGTCTCCATCTATTGAGTTGGCTGTAGTGGAACTGCTTTAGGCCTCCTTTGCAATATTTATACTCTAGTGAAATTGATGCCACTTCGGTGGTGTTAGGCCCTCATTTAGGGCAATATGAAAACTCCTGGTTAGGCCTCCATCTCCTGGGTTAGCTGTACTGGAACAAATGTGGGTCTTATTTACACTATTTCTATAGTATTGAAATCAATTAGACATTGTTAGTGCTGCCACTAATTTTTTGAAATGTGGAGAATCATGATTGGGTCTCATTTAGTGATAATCAAGCATACTCACAAGTACTCGGTACTCGCCCGAGCATCTCAGTACTCGAGATGCTCGTCGCTCGCCGAGTACTTGTGAGATGCTGGGGCGGATTCTTGGGTCCAATCCCTGCATATTTGGTGCTCTTTAGAGCCAATCAACGTGCAGGGATTGCCTGCCACTCACTGTAATGCCGCAGCCATGTTGGTTGTGGCATTACAGTGATTGGCTGGCTGCACAGCGTCATCAGGTCTATATCAGACCTGGCGCCGCTGTGCTTGTCAGTCTACTCTGCAATCAGGCAGTGTAGGAAGAGGTGCTGCTGAGCTAGGGAGAGATTTGATTGTGTATTAGGTAGTATAGGGAGAAAACAAGTACATTACACATATCCATCTCAATAAACAGTCCTTCTGAGGACTAATCCATCTGCAGAAATATCAAGCAGGCAGTGTATATAGTCAGGCAGTGTATATAGCAGACTTCAGTGCATATAGCACAAGAGGCTCCATTCCAGTTCTGCCTTCTGCTGCTGTTAGATATTTCTAGACAAAGGGCCAGGTCCCTGGCGCCAGGAATAATTTTTTTGGATCTTAATCCTCATTATTTGCTTAAAAAGCAATAAAGAGAACACAGTTTTTCTGCGCCATTTGCTTGTTGGCACTGCAGAATACAGCCAGGTTCTTTCCAAATTACAGCACTAAAGATCCAGCTATTTAAAACAGTGGTTTGTCCGTCACACGGATCACATATAATTGCGCTGAAAATACTGCCATTTTGGCGTTCATTCAAATTTATTTTCAGTGTGTCAGCAAAGTTTTTGACACCTGTTTGCTGTACAAAATAGTTACCTACAAACCAGGCATTTAAAACTGTGGTTTGTCCATCACACGGGTCACGTATACGTTTTCTGAAAATTCTGCCATTTCTGGCCTCCATGCTACTATTTCTCCCGGTGTGTCATCCCCGCATTACACAAGCACGTGTCCAAAAACATTAGCCGTGCCCTCAAAAACTCAGTTACCGGGAAGGTCCAACTAACCACGGACACGTGGACAAGTGCTTGTGGGCAGGGACAGTACATTTCACTGACGGCACACTGGGTTAACATAGTGGAAGCCGGTACCCAGTCGGACCTTGGGACGGATCATGTCCTCCCGACGCCAAGGATTGCGGGCCCTAGGTCAATCAGGGTTGCCCCTACGGTCTACAGCTCCTTCATGTCATCCTCCTCAACCTCCTCCTCCTCTTCAGCCTCCATCTCCAAAATTACCACATCAGTCACAAGCTGGAAGCACTGCAGCACTGCCTCGGCCAAGCAGAAACAGGCTGTGCTGAAGAGTTGTGGACAGCTCTGAAAGAGCAGGCAGATCTCTTTCTCTCTGAACATACAGACAGGCATGATCGTGTATGACAATGGCCGGAACCTGGTGGCGGCTCTGAGGCGAGGTGAGCTCCTACACGTACCATGCCTGGCCCAAGTGTTTAACCTCGTGGTTCAGCGGTTTCTCAAATCCTACCCGGAGCTGCCGGATCTGCTTGATAAAGTAAGCCGCATGTGTGCCAATTTTAGTAAGTCAGCTGCAGCTTCCGCCGCCCTTGCAGTGTTTCAGCAGCGTTTGCAGCTTCCAGCTCACAGACTGATATGTGATGTCCCCACGCGTTGGAACTCTACACTGCAGATGTTGGGAAGGATTTGTGAGCAAAATAGGGCAGTTGTTGAATACAAGCATCAACAAGGCCGTCAGCATTCAGTTCAGACTCCACACATAAGACCTCAGGAGTGGACATGGATGTCAGACATATGTACCATCTGCCAAAACTTTAAGGACTCCACCAAGATGGTGAGCGGCGATGACGCCTCATTTCATACCAACGCGGATGGGGTGGCAATGGGGAAGAGGAGGAGGAGGAAGAACAGGATCTAGTTTCATGCGCTATAGACGGTACTAGCTGCACAACTGTCATACCGTCTGTTCAGCGTGGATGGCCAGAGGACAGTGAGGAGGAGGAGAGCATGGTGAGTCATCCTCTTGGTGAGGACACGGAAGTCATGTCTGTTAGCAGTCTGGCACGCATGGCTGATTTTATGTTATGCTGCCTTTCCCATGACCCTCGCATTCTCAAAATTTTGGGTGACAGTCATTACTGGTTGGTGACACTTCTAGACCCACGCTAAAAGAACTTTATATCTTTTATTCCTGAGGCGTAAAGGTCTACAAAAATGGGGCAGTACTAGAAGGCCCTTGTTGCAGAACTATTAAAAAAATTTCCATCTGAAAACACTGGCGGCAGAGGTCACAGTTCTTTGGACAACCAAGGAGTACAGGCTAAAGAGACACAACTTCAATCCAGGAGAGGCAGGGGAACACTGTCAAAGTTCTGGGAGAATTTTCTCAGCCCCTCCCATCGCACAAGCCCTGAGGCGCGGGGTACTCTCACAAGTAGTGTTGAGCCACCCCCGTAGTGTTCGGGTTCGGTTCGTCGAACACCGGGATGTTCGAGGAACTGTTCGTCGAACTGTTCGTCGAACACCTTAGAACACCGTCGAACACCGTTAAAACCAATGGCAGGCAAACAAAAACACATAGAAAACACCTACAAAGGTGTCCAAAAGCTGACAAACTGCTCAGAAGAAGCTCTCTTTAAAAAAGCCGGCCGGAAATTCAGCAGCGGCATTAACCGGTACCCGACAATTTAGACAAGAAGGAATAGAGCATCACACATAGATTAGATAGATAGAAACATGTCAGTCACATATATAAGAAGTACAGTGACAGTGTTGGTTACTGTACTTGTCATTTAGTGTAAAGGATTTATTAAAAAAAATATTAGTGTTTTCATGCACCGTCTCTTTAAAAAAGCCGGCCGGCAATTCAGCAGCGGTACCTGACAATTTAGAACAGAAAGAATAGAGCTTCACACATAGATTAGATACATAGAAACATGTCAGTCACATATATAATAAGTACAGAGACAGTGTTGCTTACTGTACTTGTCATTTAGTGTAAAGGATTTATTTAAAAAAATAATAGTGTTTTCATGCACCGTCTCTTTAAAGAAGCCGACCGGCAATTCAGCAGCGGTACTCGACAATTTAGAACAGAAAGACAGAGCATCACACATAGATTAGATAGATAGAAACATGTCAGTCACATATATAAGAAGCACAGTGACAGTGTTGGTTACTGTACTTGTCATTTAGTGTTAAAATAAACGATTTATTAAAAAAAAATTGGCGTGGGGTTCCCCGTAATTTTAGGCTCTAGCGGAGGTTAAGCAGACGGCTGGGGCAGATGTTTGAAGCCTTGGAAGGGGGTAATACCCATGGAGCTTCCCAGTCTACTAATATCAGCCCCCAGCTGAATACATAGCCTTTACTAGCTATTAAAATGGGGGACCCCCCAAAAAAATGACGTGGGGTCCCCCCTATTTTAATAGCTAGCAAAGGCTAGGCAGACTGCTGGGGGCTCTTATTAATAGCCCAGGAAGGGTGCCATGAATATTGGCCCCCTCCCAGGCTAGAAACACCAGCCCTCAGCCGCTCCAGAAATTGCGCATCCATAGGATGCGCCAATTCTGGCACTTAGCCTCGCTCTTCCCACTGCCCTGTAGCGGTGGCAGTGGGGTAATAGGGTTGGGGTTGTTGTCAGCTTATAATGCCAGCTGACATCAAGCCCAGGTTAGTAATGGAGAGGCGTCTATAAGACACGCCCATTACTAACCCCATAGTCAAAGTTAAAAAAAACACAAACACCCAGAATAAAGTCCTTTAATTGAAATAAACACACAATTCTTTATTGTTCTAAATTAAACCATACTTACCATCACGCCCATTCCTGCTGAAGCCAACGATCTCCTGCAATGAAAGAAAAATAATAAAGCAACATCATCCTTGCCTCTCGATGGTTCCCAGGACACCTCCAGCTCTGCTTCATCAAGATGACAGGCTGGACCGCAGCAGAACGCTGCCATCCAGCCTGTCATCCCGCAGACACTGAGAAGCACAGGCATGCTTGCGCTTCTCAGTGTCTCGCTGTGACGGCATCCCGATGAGCCGAGGTCATGTCCAATGAACTCAGCTCACCTCATGTACGTCACTGACAGCGTGGGAAAATTCTCACGCTGAAGCGCTAACTGCAGGAGAATTTTCCCACGCTGTCAGTGACGTGGATGAAGTGAGCTCATGTCCAATGAACTCAGCTCACCTCTTGTACGTCACTGACAGCGTGGGAGAATTCTCACGCTGAAGCGCTGAGTGCAGGAGAATTTTCCCACGCTGTCAGTAACGTGCATGAGGTGAGCCGAGTTCATTGAACATGACCTCGGCTCATCTGGATGCCGTCACAGCGAGACACTGAGGAGCGCAAGCATGCCTGCGCTTCTCAGTGTCTCCGTAATGACAGGCTGGATGGCAGCGTTCTGCTGCGGTCCAGCCTGTCATCTCGATGTAGCAGAGCTGAAGCTGTCGTGGAAACCATGGAAAGGTAAGGATGATGTTGCTTTATTATTTTACTTTTATTGCAGGAGATCGTTGGCTTCAGCTGGAATGGGCGTGATGGTAAGTACGGTTTAATTTAGAAAAATAAAGAATTGTGTCTTTATTTCAATTAAAGGACTTTATTCTGTGTGTTGTGTTTTTTTTAAATACTTTGCTAGAAATTAATGGCGGTCATGTCTAATATTGGCGTGACCCCATGAATTTCGGGCTTAGGGCCAGCTGATAATATCAAGCTGGCCCTAACCCCTTTATTACCCAGTGAGCCACCGCACCAGGGCCCTGGATGCGTTGGGTACAGCGCCAGAAGATGGCACTTCTATCAACGCGCCATTTTCCGGGGTGGCTGCGGACTGCAATTTGCAGTGGGGGGGGCCCAGAAAGCTTGGGCCTCCCTGTGCTGCAGATTCCAGCCCCCAGCTGCCTAGTTGTACCTGGCTGGACACAAAAATAGGGCGAAGCCCCACGTATTTTTTTTTTAATTATTTCATGAAAATCATGAAATAATTAAGAAAAAAAGGCCTTCCCTATATTATTGTGTCCGGCCAGGTACAAATAGGCAGCTGGTGGTTGGGGGCAGCCCGTTCCTGCCTGCTGTACCTGGCTGGACACAAATATAGTGCGAAGCCCCAAGTCAATTTTTTTAAATTATTTCAGGAAATTCATGAAATAATTTAAAAAAAATTGACGTGGGGCTTCGCACTATATTTGTGTCCAGCCAGGTACAGCAGCCAGGAACGGGCTGCCCCAAACCACCAGCTGCCTATTTGTACCTGGCCGGACACAACAATATAGGGAAGCCCTTTTTTTTTTAATTATTTCATGAAATAATTAAAAAAAAATTGACGTGGGGCTTCGCACTATATTTGTGTCCAGCCAGGTTCAACAGGCAGGGACGGGCTGCCCCCAACCACCAGCTGCCTATTTGTACCTGGCCGGACACAACAATATAGGGAAGCCCTTTTTTTTTAAATTATTTCATGAAATAATTTTAAAAAAATTGACGTGGGGCTTCGCACTATATTTGTGTCCAGCCTGGTACAGCAGGCAGGAACGGGCTGCCCTCAACCACCAGCTGCCTAATTGTACCTGGCCGGACACAACAATATAGGGAAGCCCTTTTTTTCTTAATTATTTCATGAAATAATTTTAAAAAAATTGACGTGGGCTTCGCCCTGTTTCTGTGTCCAGCCAGGTACAACTAGGCAGCTGGGGGCTGGAATCTGCAGCGCAGGGAGGCCCACGCTTTCTGTGCCACCCCCGCTGCAAATTGCAGTCCGCAGCCACTCCTGAAAATGGCGCGTTCATAGAAGGGCCATCTTCTTGCGCTGTACCCAACTCATCCAGGGCCCTGGTGCGGTGGCTCACTGGGTAATAAAGGGGTTAGGGTCAGCTTGGCATTATCAGCTGGCCCTAAGCCCGAAATTCATGGGGTCATTTATTGTTCTAAATTAAACCATACTTACCATCACGCCCATTCCAGCTGAAGCCAAAGATCTCCTGCAATAAAAGAAAAATAATAAAGCAACATCATCCTTACCTTTCCATGGTTACCATGACAGCTTCAGCTCTGCTACATCGTGATGACAGGCTAGTCCGCAGCAGAACGCGGCCATCCAGCCTGTCATCCCGCAGACACTGAGAAGCGCAGGCTTGCTTGCGCTCCTCAGTGTCTCTCTGTGACGGCATCCAGATGAGCTGAGTTCATGTCCAATGAACTCGGCTCACCTCATGCACGTCACTGACAGCGTGGGTAAATTCTCCTGCACTCAGCGCTTCAGCGTGAGATTTTTCCCACGCTGTCAGTGACGTGCATGAGGTCAGCTGAGTTCATTGGACATGAGCTCACCTCATGCACGTCACTGACAGCGTGGGAAAGTTCTCCTGCACTCAGCGCTTCAGCGTGAGAATTTTCCCACGCTGTCAGTGACGTGCATGAGGTGAGCTGAGTTCTTTGGACATGAGCTCACCTCATGCACGTCACTGACAGCGTGGGAGAATTCTCACGATGAAGCGCTGAGTGCAGGAGAATTTTCCCATGCTGTCAGTGACGTGCATGAGGTGAGCCGAGTTCATTGGACATGAACTCGGCTCATCTTTATGCCGTCACAGCCAGACACTGAGGAGCGCAAGCATGCCTGCGCTTCTCAGTGTCTGCGGGATGACAGGCTGGATGGCAGCGTTCTGCTGCGGTCCAGCCTGTCATCTCGATGTAGCAGAGCTGGAGCCATCGTGGGAACCATGGGAAGGTAAGGATGAGGTTGGTTTATTATTTTTCTTTTATTGCAGGAGATCGTTGGCTTCAGCTGGAATGGGCGTGACGGTAAGTAGAGTTTAATTTAGAACAATAAAGGAATGTGTCTTTATTTCAATTAAAGGACTTTATTCTGGGTGTTTGTATTTTCTTTTAACTTTGACTATGGGGTTAGTAATGGGGGTGTCTTATAGACGCCTCTCCATTACTTACCTGGGCTTGATGTCAGCTGGCATTATAAGCTGACATCAACCCCAGCCCTATTACCCCACTGCCACCGCTACAGGGCAGTGGGAAGAGCGAGTCTAAGTGCCAGAATTGGCGCATCCTATGGATCCGCCATTTCTGGGGCGGCTGACGGCTGATGTTTCTAGCCTGGGAGGGGGCCAATATTCATGGCACCCTTCCTGGGCTATTAATATCAGCCCCCAGCTGTCTGCCTAGCCTTTGCTAGCTATTAAAATAGGGGGGACCCCACGTCATTTTTTTGGGAGGGTCCCCCATTTTAATAGCTAGTAAAGGCTAGGTATTCAGCTGGGGGCTGATATTAGTATCCTGGGAAGCTCCGTGGGTATTACCCCCTTCCCAGGCTTCAAACATCTGCCCCAGCTGTCTGCTTAACCTCCGCTAGAGCCTAAAATTACGGGGAACCCCACGCCAATTTTTTTTTAAATA
Organism: Phyllobates terribilis; assembly: GCF_046119375.1. Lineage (NCBI taxonomy): Eukaryota > Metazoa > Chordata > Amphibia > Anura > Dendrobatidae > Phyllobates > Phyllobates terribilis. The sequence goes on from NW_027362761.1 coordinate 472,264,251, forward strand.
AATCCTTTATTTTAACACTAAATGACAAGTACAGTAATCAACACTGTCACTGTACTTCATATATATGTGACTGACATGTTTCTATATATCTAATCTATGTGTCATTCTTTATTCCTTCTATTCTAAATTGTCGGGTACTGATGCTGAATTGCCGGCCGGCTTTTTTAAAGAGACGGTGCATGAAAACACTATTATTTTTTTTAATAAATCCTTTACACTAAATGACAAGTACAGTAATCAACACTGTCACTGTACTTCATATATGTGTTACTGACATGTTTCTATCTATCTAATCTATGTGTGATTCTCTATTCCTTCTATTCTAAATTGTCGGGTACCGCTGCTGAATTGTCGGCCGGCTTTTTTAAAGAGACAGTGCATGAAAACACTATTATTTTTTTTTAATAAATCCTTTACACTAAATGACAAGTACAGTAAGCAACACTGTCACTGTACTTCATATATATGTGACTGACATGTTTCTATCTATTTAATCTATGTGTGATTCTCTATTCTTTCTATTCTAAATTGTCGGGTACCGCTGCTGAATTGCCGGCCGGCTTTTTTAAAGAGACGGTGCATGAAAACACTATTATATTTTTTTTAATAAATCCTTTACACTAAATGACAAGTACAGTAAGCAACACTGTCACTGTAGTTCGTATATATGTGACTGACATGTTTCTATCTATCTAATCTATGTGTGAAGCTCTATTCTTTCGGTTCTAAATTGTCGGGCACCGGTGTATGTCGCTGCTGAATTGCCGGCTTTTCATGTTTCACTGTTGGCACTGTTCCCATCGATTTGGGCAATCACTGTAATGCCACAACCACCATGGCTGTGGCATTACAGTGAGTGGCAGACAATCCCTGCATGATTGGTGCTCAAAATAGCGCCAGACATGCAGGACACGCTTTTGGTGCACGAACAGTTATCGAACATAACCTCGAACAGCCAAATTTTTTGCAAATCGTTCGGGTTCGTCGAACAACTCGAACACCGCCCAAAACAGCTCGAATTTGAGATTGGCGAACAGTTCTAGTCGAACACCGCTCATCTCTAATAATTAATGCAAGATAAATGGATGCCCCGGCCAAGAGTGAACACCAGGCCAGAGATGCAAAGTGACAGAGGCGAGCAGGACTGCAGAGAGAGTGCAACGGGAGCAGCCAGAAAGATGAGCTATGAAATATGTTTCTTTTTTTGTTTTAATCATTTGCTGGCCCACTACTGTTCAGCAAGATGACTACCACAGTTAGTCGCCATTTTGCAGAATTTGCATGTAGTGAATGACAAATAATCAGTATTCTTCAGAATACTGAGTTTTCAAAAATTCAAGTAGGATTCAGTTCCACTTTAATAAATTTGGGTAACAGCTTGAATCTGTTTGGTTACTTTGGCCAAAATTGAAACATTTTAAAGGAAAAGCATTAATCATTGAAGGCCATTTAAGTGATTTTCGCTGTTATTTTTTCAAACTTTGAATAAAATGCAAGCATTTAAGTAATCTAAAAGCATACAAGTAATCAAAAATACAAGCATTCATAAGAAACTTTGTATTATCTCTTATCACTGAAATATGCTTCTTTCACCACTTATAAGTCACTTCTTTTGCTTCTCCCTGCCTCTCTCAAAAATTGGTGTAGATATTACTCAAAACATGATAGATTTTAATAGGCAACTGATCATTCAGTGAACTGGTAGTCCATGTACAGCACTGTTTCCCAAACCCTGTCCTCACGGTTCCCAACACATCATGTTTTCAGAATTTCCTTAGCATTGCACAGGCGAGTGAACCTGTGGCAATTTCTAATGCATTAAATCCTGAAATGCAATACTAAGAAAATCCTGAAAACATGATGTATTGGTGGCCGTGAGGACTGGAGTTTGGGAATCAATGATGTAGAAAGGAGAGGAAATAAGAGGAAGCATAGTACCTTGCTGATTCAATGCTGCTGCTTTCTAGTACGGTAAATGTTTTATTTTACTCCAAAGCTGGATTTACAGCTGTACTGCTCAATAGTGCTGCATAGTTCCCTCTATGCTGCTGATTCTGAACATGAATACATAGAGACAAGAGAGTAGCAATCACTCATGTCTCTGTATACTGTATATAGGAAACATCATAGTAGCTAGTCTCCACAAACTAGTTCAAAGATGATTGAAAATTAGAGAGAGAACCAGCAAAGGTGAAACTGGTGAAAAATGCAATATACAAGTCATTAATCTGTTTCGTGCTGGATGCCCAAGTTTTTCCCCTATTGAACCACTGCTTGGTACTTATACTTAGTGAAATTTTGTTGGACAATATAACTCTTGCACTGGTTTTTGTTTTGTTACAATCAATATAATGACAGGAAAACTTCTTGGGTTGGTATTATTTATGTGTAACTGCCTACAAGAAAGATCTTTATAATGATATTTACTAAAACAATACTAACATTCATAACTAATGTCTAAGTGAATTATCAATTGGTCTGGGGATCATGAACAAAAAATAGCAGTATTAATATTTTTGCTGACAGTAGTAAAATAAGGCAAGTTTACACCAAAAATCACTTAACCTACCTAGAGCAACTAAAGGATACGGAAGTAATTGGGGCAGTATAAAGAAACATTTGTGCTGAATTTTGTAAATGTTTCATTTTATACTCTTAAGTGTCTGAAGCAGTTACATGCTCCCTTTGAATAAATGTCGCTAAAGCAATTAATGCTTCTGCCTCAGAAGCAGTTGTTTCAGGAGATATTACATGCATCATCTCCATGGTTTACTGATACAGCTAAAAGTTAACAATGGATAGTATTCTAAAACCTGCACATGCAGAAAAATAAAAACGAGAAGTTCTATAAAAGTCATGCAAGGTCAGCAGGAATTTTGTCCTTTATAGCTATCCCCTTACTTTTTACAGTCCTCCGTACACTTGCAAATTTATAAAAATGATTATAGCAGAATGTGGAAAATTATCATGTAAAATAATGATAGAAATAAAGTGCAAGCAGCTAGGACTGCAAGAAAATGTCATCATTTTGAGATTTTTTTTACTGTTTATATTTCCATTTTGATAGATTTATATTTCTCTTTTTTATAGGTAACTACTAGTTGACAATTTAAAGAGAGTGCAATCTTTTTACATATGTTCTCTTGAAAGCACTTATTTGAAATATGTCCCCTACTAAAGTTGAAACATTTTTAAGAAATGCAAATGCAAAACAAGTCTTAAAGAGGGTTTCTTATCAAGAAAACGCTTTGTTAAGCATGAAATTAGCTTGGCAATTAGCTATTACCAACATTTTTAGATTATCATTTATTTTTAAGAAACAGTTTTTTCATGGCATTCTAGATATGAAAGGAGGAATTAGGCAAATAACTTGTACTTACTGCGACAGTCTGGTACAGAAGGAGAGATCACCCTGCTTGTCAGGGGTTACAGTCTACAAAGCAAGGGGTGAAAGAAGACTGGGAGCAGTATGTAAAATAGTAAAGGTGAGCATTAAGGCTGCTCAAATATATTGTAGGATGATTTAAGGTTGTATATCTTTATGAGGTAGATTTTTTGGCTTATTTTAGGATTTGATAGCAAGAGGCAATCTGATGTCGCAAAGAGGTCTTATGTGGACTAGAGATTACATGCTGGGATACATCCGCATATTGGGTCAGAGATGTACAATATGTAAGAGGCTGATTTTTGACAACTTGTATGTCATTATTAATATTTTAAATAAAGTTTGCTGGGTAATGAGTAGCGCCTAAAGGTAACTGTAGAGAAAAGAGGGAATGGTTGAATGGGGAGAGGTAAATTATCTGCACAACAAAGTTAAAGTAGGTTTGAAGACAGGGTTGCCATCCATCCATTAAAAGGATTTTCTCAAGTTATTAAATTGCACTAGTTACTTAGACAGCATGAAAATAAGCAAATTTGCAATTAACTTTCTTTCTCTATCTGCTGTCATTCTCCTGCATTGAGAGCTTTTACCTTTCATAGTATAAAGCTGGTTTCCATGGTGCTTGGACACCAGTGCCTGACTAGACCTTGATGGAGAGTGCGCAGTAGCTACATTCCAAGAGAGGTTAACTCCTAACACATCAGTCACCTCTTTCCAGCCCATTGATTTCTAAACAGCAGTGAGCCGATCATCTTGCGCCCCCTCCCTCTCAGCTCTTGATAAGCTGCTATAATAAATATTGCAAAATCAGCAGCTCACAACATTGGCTTCTCCAATGGCAGTTCTCCAATTCATGGCTCTCCCTGTCCTGAGCTGCGTCCTTGCCAATATTTCTATGTGTAAATATAGTAATAGGTATGTAGACTTCAAAACAAACCACTGGTGGCTGAATGTGTTACAGAAGAACTTGTGCTGAGCATTATAATTCTACTAATACTACAGTTCTGTTCACCAGAGTTGTCACTCAAGGAGGAGAGCCCATCCTGATAGAAACCAAGAAGTAATGAAACTGTGAGGAGACTGCATCACTCTGAGCTGTTCAAGACATACCCCTTGAATTTTGTCTAGTCTGAGTTATTTTTTAACAGGATCCATGAAAAAAAATTGATACGTTGGTAATTATTTTTAAGCTAGGGAAACCTTTACAGATTATATGAATGCAAATTTTACCAATGTGTTCATATCACTAATTAGGGATATAGACATATATTAGTTATAATCTATATGATTTATCATGGCTATTATGAATGCCAGTAAAAAAGAAGTGATCAGATTGACAGACTCGAACAAAGGGGTGCAAAAGTGTTTGATGTGAGGCCACAGAGAAGGATGTTGCAGTAGGAGATGATGAAGGCATGCATTTTGGTTTTATGTCTGTTGCTCCTTGTTACTGGTTTGTAGGTGTGCAGAGACTCTTCTTATGAATATCAGATATAGAGCTTGTACTTTTACTCAACCTTATTTTTCAGTCAACGTGGTTATAAAACTAAATTTGTTAAACGCCCGGGGTCTAAATTCCCCTTTTAAAAGGTCACTAGTTTGGCGAGAGGTGGTAAAATCTAATTGTCATACAGCTTATATTCAAGAAACACATCTTATAAAGCAAGATAACTTTAGAGCCGTACATAAAGCCTTTATAGTGATGTTTAATGCAAATGCCCCAAGTAAGAAAGCTGGTGTTTTAGCTTGCCTTAGAGAATCATCGGCTTTTAGGGTAGTCACTTCACAATGCGACCCATAAGGTAGATATGTGATTGTATTTTATTGTATAAATAAATTCTCTTTCAATTGTTGCTCTTTATGCCTCCAACAAAGGCAAAAAAGGCATTGACGGTATTTAACAAAGTGAAGGTCATTTCTCAAGACTTTGTTATATATGATTAATACATTTCTGGTCAACTTTCATAGCTAGAATTGCAGTGCTCTGTAGTAAGAGACTTCCGTCTAAACAGTGGTGCAAAATATCACACCACTCTGGATACTCTGTGCACATACATTTTTGCTATCTTAGCTGTATGTGGCCTTTGCACCTTCTCAGTCTTTGCTTCCCCTTCCCCTTTCAATCTTTATTCTTATTAAAATATTTTCCACTAAACCATCCCACCTTTTCCTCTTCCCCATTTTATGTTTTTTCCTGGCTCACTTTGACACTTAGTTTTCTAGTTATTTACAAACTAAGTATACACATATTATTATTATTATTATTATTATTTATTATTATTATAGCTCCATTTATTCCATGGCGCTTTACATGTGAAATGTCTTCAAATTCTTTTACTAGATTTTTTTCTCCATAAGATTGTTCTACTAATTCTGTCAGTTTGTACTGGAAAAATGTGTATTATGTTCTATCTATTCTATTGAAACTAAATGTACTTACCTTTCTAATAAAAAGTTATTGAGTTAAAAAATATTATTAAATAGTCAAAGATTGCACCAATAACATTTTCAACTGAATCCACAGAAAACAAGCCCCCACAAAGCTCTATCAGTGGAAAAATGAAAAAGATATATCTCTCAGAATTTAGTGGTGTAAAAACAAATATATTTTTGTAAAAAAGTGTTTGTGTGCAAAAATTGCAAAATTTAAAACCTTGATGTCACTGTAATTGTACCGATCAGACAAATAAGTGGTCTTATCACTTTTATCACACAGTAAACAGCATAAAACTGTGTAAAATAAGTAACCTAAAACATGAATTGTTGTTTATTTGTTCATTCTGTCTCTCAAAAATGTGAATAAAGGTGATTAATATTTACTCTGCATCCCACCAAATGGTACCATTAAAACAAACCCCTACTCAGATTTGTTGTTGATCAATGAAAAATTTGAGATTTTCCATAGTTGCTAATAGCTCAAATGAAAAACAACATTGTTCCTAAAAAAACAATCCAGTAAAATTCAGGTTCCCAATGGCAAATGGCCACCCTTCTGAGTCACACAGCATCCTCAACTTACAGTTAACATATATGCCATTGCTGCAGAGGGGAGAATCCACTTAAAAAGCATTCTTCAGGACATTGTTGATCTGTCCTTTGGAAAAGTCATCAATTTGAGATTGATGGGGGTCCAACACTTGGTACTCCCACTAATCAGCTGAAAACCTTGTCCGCCACTACGCACTATATTTTTACCTCTCATTGCAGTGCATATATTGCAGTTCTCAGCAGGGGCCACTAAGCAATCCAAGGTACAGGGGTAGCACTGCTGCAGCAAAGTATGTCCTCTGAAAGCCAGAGGAGTGTCATCTCCAGTAAGGGGGGAAATAGGAGAGCAGGGCAGGCCAGGCAGGTGCTGGTAGTGGGGGACTCAATTATTAGTGGAACAGATAGGGCAATCTGTCACAAAGACAGGGATCGTCGAACAGTGTGCTGCCTAACTGGCGCTCGAGTCCGACACATCGCTGATCGGGTTGACAGATTACTGGGAGGGCCTGGTGAGGACCCAGCGGTCATGGTGCACATTGGCACAAATGACAAAGTTAGAGGTAGGTGGAAGGTCCTTAAAGATGATTTCAGGGAATTAGGCTGCAAGCTTAAAGCAAGGACCTCCAAGGTGGTATTCTCTGAAATACTGTACCACGTGCTACGCCAGACAGGCAACGGGAGATTAGAGAGATAAATAAGTGGCTCAGTAATTGGTGTAGGAAGGAGGGGTTTGGGTTCCTGGAGAACTGGACTTACTTCTCAGTTGGCTACAGGTTCTATGCTAGGAACGGGCTGCACCTCAAAGGGTAGGGTGCAGCTGTGCTGGGGAAGAAAATGGATAGAAGGTTGAAGTAGTGTTTAAACTAGGGATTTGGGGGAGGGTACTCATTTTATAGGTGGGGAAGATAGTGCAGATAGTGACCTGCGCACAAATAAAGAAATTGGGGGTGGAGTTAGAACAGTCAATTTAGTAAGAAGGAATAGAGGTACAGAGAGATACATAACATGCATGTACACTAATGCCAGAAGCCTCACCAACAAAATGGAGGAATTAGAATTAATTTTGTTGGAAAATAATTATAACATGGTGGGGATATCTGAAACATGGCTGGACAAGACCCATGACTGGGCAATTAATTTACAAGGCTATAGTCTGTTCAGAAATGACCGTACAAAAAAGCGAGGGGGGGTGTATTGTTAATATGTAAAATCATCTTTAAAACCCATCTTGCGTGAGAAAATATGTCAATCTAATGAAAATGTAGAGTCTCTGTTGGTGGAGATATGGAGAGGGGGAAAAAATAATAAATTACTGATAGGGGTTTGTTATAAGTCTCCAAAAATAATGGAAGCAGTGCAGAATATCCTCATAAAGCAAATAGATGAAGCAGCGACTCAAGGAGAAGTCATTATTATGGGGGACTTCAACTACCCTGAAATACATTGGGGAACAGAAACCTGTAGCTCAAGCAAAGGTAATAGGTTTTTGACAACTATGAGAGACAATTATCGTTCACAACTGGTTCAGGACCAGCAAGAAGGGGGGAACTGCTAGACCTAATATTAATCAACAGGCCAGACTGCATATCAAATATACAAGTTGGGGGTCACTTGGGTAATAGTGATCACAAAATAATAAGTTTTCATGTATACTCTAATAAGATGTGTAGTAGAGGGGTTACAAGGACACTAAACTTCAGGAAGACAAATTTCCAGCGGTTGAGAGATGACCTTAGTGCAATAAACTGGGACGATATCCTGAGACATAAAGCTACACAAAGCAAATGGGAGACATTTATTAGCATCCTGAATAGGACCTGTGCACAATATATACCCTATGGGAATAAACATGCTAGAAATAGGAAACCACTATGGCTAAATAGAGCTGTAAGGGGCGCAATAAGTGACAAAAATAAAGCATTTAGAGAACTAAAGCAAGTAGGTAGTGATGAGGCATTAAATAAATACTGAAAATTAAATAAATTCTGTAAAAACCAAATCAAGGCAGCAAAGATTGAGGCAGAGAGAATCATTGCCAGAGAAAGTAAAAATAATCCCAAAATATTCTTTAGCTACATAAATAGTAAAAAACTAAAAAATGATAGTGTTGGCCCCCTTAAAAATAATCTGGGTGAAATGGTGGATGAGGATGAGGAAAAAGCCAATATGCTAAATGATTTTTTTTCAACAGTATTTACACAAGAAAATCGCATGACAGAAAACATGATAAGTGATGACAAAAATTCTCCATTAAAAGTCACTTGCTTAACCCAGCAGTGTAATGCACACGCCCGGGCTGAGTGGCGTGTGCGTGTATATGTAGTGATTCCACTGGACCGTGCCGGAGAGTGAATGCCTGGAGGGGCGTAACTAAGTATCCACCGGATCCGACCAGGGTCGCACGACGGCATACAACGGCAGTGCACCAAGGAGGAACCGAGCAGAGGGACCAGGTGCTACTCCAGGACAGACCCCGGACACGGCTGTTGACCCACACAGGGGAATACAGGAACAGGCAGGTTAGACTGGCACACAGACTGCTGGGTATAGGCAGACACGGCTGGTATGCAGACTGGCGGATGCTGGTAAGCACGACTGGTATGCAGGCAGGGAGGTACTGGCAGGTACGACAGGTTGGAGCACCGAGTGGATAGGACCCAGTACAGACTGGGACTCAGGAACAGAACCGCAGATGCGGTGGACAAACAGCAGAGTGAGGCCGCCCAGAGCGGCGAGCAAGAGCAGAACAAGACGAGACCGCCTGGAGCGGTGAGCGAGAGAAGAGCAGGACAAGGCCGCCTGGAGCGGTGAGCGAGAGAAGAGCAGGACGAGACTGCCAAAGCAGGGAGCAAATGGTCAGAGCAGAGCGAGACTGCCGGAGCAGCGAGCAAAGGGTCAGAGCAGAGAGAGACTGCTGGAGCAGCGAGCAAAGGGTCAGAGCAGAGCGAGACTGCCGGAGCAGCGAGCAAAGGGTCAGAGCAGAGCGAGACTGCCAGAGCAGCGAGCAAAGGGTCAGAGCAGAGAGAGACTGCTGGAGCAGTGGGCAAAGGGTCAGAGCAGAGCGAGACTGCCGAAGCAGCGAGCAAAGGGTCAGAGCAGAGCGAGACTGCCAGAGCAGCGAGCAAAGGGTCAGAGCAGAGCGAGACTGCCGGAGCAGCGAGCAAAGGGTCAGAGCAGAGCGAGACTGCCGGAGCAGCGAGCAAAGGGTCAGAGCAGAGCGAGACTTCCGGAGCAGTGAGCAAGGCAGAGCAGAAGGGACAGGGCTCTGTTCACACGGAACAGACTGGAAGGGAAAGGCAGAACCAGGTACACACAGGATACTTGCAATGAAGTAGCGAGTGGACTCTAAACTCACAAACGGAAGTACAGGGACAACGAGTAGGAGTTAGGTTCAGACACTGCAGGAAAAGGGAAGGTACGGACATAGAGAAAAACAGGTAACAGGCTAGGAGAGAATTCAGACAAGAACAGACACAGCAGCAAGATACAGGAGCGGGTCTAGGTATGCGGCCCCTAGAAGGCGGAAAGAACAGGCTAGGAGCGTGTTCACACTGGCCTGGAAATACAGCCTCCAGGATAGGCAGAAGACAACAGGCTAGAAGATAGTTCAGACAGGACACAGTTCAGACACGGGAACTGATACCGCAAGGCAGGAAGCATAGACAGGACCTGGCACATCAGTGACAGGAAGCCAACTGACAGAACACAATGCTCAGGCATGGATTCCAGGGAGGAGCTGGGTTAAATACCAGGTGACAGACAGCAATAGGCTGATGACGCATTAGGGGTGTGTCAGCAGCAGTTACAAGAAGCAGGAAGTGATCGGGTGCTGCCCTTAAGCAGCAGAAACAGAGGCAAGCAGACAGCATGGAGGGAAGCCATGCTAGCAGACTGGACTGGAGATCAAGTGCGCACTCTTGCACAGTGGGAGATGGACCACTATGCAAGGACGCCGCCAGGTATGTTACAGGCAGGAAGTAAGGCGGCGTCTAAAAATCACTAAAGTTAACAAATCCCCGTGCCCGGATGGGATACACCCGCGAGTACTGCAGGAATTAAGTAACATCATAGATAGACCATTATTTTTAACCTTTAAATATTTCATAATAACAGGGTCTGTACTACAGGACTAGTGTACAGCAAATGTGGTGCCAATATTCTAAAAGGGGACAAAAACCGAACTTGGAAATTATAGGACAATAAGTTTAATCTCTACTGTGGGTAAAATCCTGGAGGGTTTCCTAAGAGATGCTATACTAGAGTATCTGAAGAAGAATAACCTCATGACCCAATATCAACATGGGTTTACGAGGGACCGTTCCTGTCAGACTATTCTGATCAACTTTTATGAGGAGTAAAGTTGAGGACTGGACTAAGGAAATGCAGTGGATGTTTTGTACATGGACTTTTCAAAAGCTTTTGATACAGTTCCACACAAAAGGTTGATGCATAAAATGAGAACAATGGGGATAGGGGAAAATATATATAAGTTGGTTAAGAACTGGTCACTGAAAGAGGACCTATCAACTCAGAATTTCCCACCAAAAATATTAAATACGTCACTGACTACGGTGGAACAAATTATAAAATATAACTTTTAATGATATATAAAACTAACAATAAACTCAATCCACCGTGCTTGTGTGCAGTCTTCCCAGAGTGTGCCTGCATAAGCAGGACACACCATGGATATTATTAGACCTAAAAAGGACAACTAAGTGTCCAGCATCCGCTCATAATGTATAGAGGTGCTAAACTTACTATCACCTTCTATTCCAAATCCCCAGCTGAAACGAGAGGGCATAGAAAAAGGGGGAACACAAACCAAAAGGGAGATAAAACACCCCTTTAGTAAAGTGCAATCAATTATATATCGCACAGCAGACCAAATGCCTAATATAGAACCTTATCACCGAGCTCTCTAAACATCAATATAGCCCTCATTCATCCAGAGCAACTTGAAATTTACTACAGCTAACTCCCTCAAATATTAAAGTCTATAACACAGGTTACTGCCTGAAAACTGAATTCCGGCTCCTTTCTTTCACTGCTTTATTGGTAGCCAGTGAATTCTAGTGTTGCTCACACTGCTTCATTCTTAGCAGGGGAGCACATTCATATCACACCTCGATGCGTTTCATCTCTTTTTATTACTCATAGGGATACATCAGGAGGCTTATTAGAATATTGTGCATCTATATGTGTACCCGACCTTCAAATGTACCGGCCACGATATGAGCCGCAAGCGGCGACACGGACACCAGACGTTTATAAAGAATACTCCGCCCCAAACAGATGACGCACTTTCGCGCCGGCCAATCCCATGCTTTGTCCCGCAGGGCCAATCAGCAGTGGCCACGACAGACGCAGACGTCATAGCGCCATCCCGGAAGCGAAGGTATCCTAGATACAAACAAAAACAAAACAAATAGATAGCGGAGAGGAATATCGTGGCGGTATGTCTGCGCTAACATTGACATACCTATTACTTACAGTACAGACAAAAGTTTGGACACACCTTCTCATTTAAAGATTTTTCTGTATTTTGACTATGAAAATTGTACATTCACACTGAAGGCATCAAAGCTATGAATTAACACATGTGAAACACATGTAAGAGTGTGAAACAACTGAATATATGTCTTATATTCTAGGTTCTTCAAAGTAGCAACCTTTTGCTTTGATAACTGCTTTGCACACTCTTGGCATTCTCTTGATGAGCTTCAAGAGGTAGTCCCTGGAAATGGTCTTCCAACAATCTTGAAGGAGTTCCCAGAGATGCTTAGCACTTGTTGGCCCTTTTGCCTTCACTCTGCGGTCCAGCTCACCCCAAACCATCTTGATTGGGTTCAGGTCTGATGACTGTGGAGGCCAGGTCATCTGGCGTAGCACACGATCACTCTTTCTCTTGGTCAAATAGCCCTTACACAGCCTGGAGGTGTGTTTGGGGTCATTGTCCTGTTGAAAAATAAATGATGGTCCAACTAAACGCAAACCGGATGGAATAGCATGCCGCTGCAAGATGCTGTGGTAGCCATGCTGGTTCAGTATGCCTTCAATTTTGAATAAATCCCCAACAGTGTCACCAGCAAAGCACCCCCACACCATCATACCTCCTCCTCCTCAATGCTTCATGGTGGGAACCAGGCATGTAGAGTCCATCCGTTCACCTTTTCTGCGTCGCACAAAGACACGGTGGTTGGAACCAAAGATCTCAAATTTAGACTCATCAGACAAAAGCACAGATTTCCACTGGTCTAATGTCCATTCCTTGTGTTCTTCAGCCCAAACAATTCTCTTCTGCTTGTTGCCTGTCCTTAGCAGTGGTTTCCTAGCAGCTATTTTACCATGAAGGCCTGCTGCACAAAGTCTCCTCTTAACAGTTGTTCAAGAGATGTGTCTGCTGCTAGAACTCTGTGTGGCATTGACCTGGTCTCTAATCTGAGCTGCTGTTAACCTGCGATTTCTGAGGCTGGTGACTCTTGGTCTTCCTTTCCTGGGGCAGTCCTCATGTGAGTCCGTTTCTTTGTAGCGCTTGATGGTTTTTGCAACTGCATTTGGGGACACTTTCAAAGTTTTCCCAATTATTCGGACTGACTGACCTTCATTTCTTAAAGTAATGATGGCCACTCGTTTTTCTTTACTTAGCTGCTTTTTTCTTGCCATAATACAAATTCTAACAGTCTATTCAGTAGGACTATCAGCTGTGTATCCACCAGACTTCAATACAACACAACTGATGGTCCCAACCCCATTTATAAGGCAAGAAATCCCACTTATTAAACCTGACAGGGCACACCTGTGAAATGAAAACCATTTCCGGTGACTACCTCTTGAAGCTCATCAAGAGAATGCCAAGAGTGTGCAAAGCAGTCATCAAAGCCAAAGGTGGCTACTTTGAAGAACCTAGAATATAAGACATATTTTCAGTTGTTAAGTATATAATTCCACATGTGTTAATTCATAGTTTTGATGCCTTCAGTGTGAATGTACAATTTTCAAAGTCATGAAAATACAGAAAAATCTTTAAATGAGAAGATGTGTCCAAACTTTTGGTCTGTACTGCATAAGGGTTAAAAGATGACCAGAGAGTTCTCATTTTTCCAACAAAATTTACAAAACCATTTTTTTAGGGACCACATCACATTTGAAGTCACTTTGAGGGGTCTTTATGACAGAAAATACCAAAAAGTGACACCATTCTAAAAACTGCACCCCTCAAGGTGCTCAAAACCACATTCAAGAACTTTATTAACCCTTCAGGTGCTTCACAGGAATTTTTGGAATGTGGAACAAAAAAATTAACATTTAACTTTTTTCACAAAATTGTTACTTTAGACCCAATTTTCGCAGGGGTAACAGGAAAAAATGGACCTCAAAATTTGTCCTGAAATTTCCCCTGAGCATGCAGATACCCCATACGTTGGGAAAAAACACTGTTTTGGCGCACGGCAGAGCTCGGAAAAGATGGAGCGCCATTTGACTTTTTGAATGTAAAATTTGCTTGAATAATTAGCGGACGCCATGTTGCGTTTAGAGAGCCCCTGATGTGCCTAAACAGTGGACACCCCACAATGACACCATTTTGGAAACTAGACCCCTCAGGGAACTTATCTAGATGTGTGGTGAGCACCTTGAACCCCCAGGTGCTTCACAGAAGTTTAGAACATTGAGCCGTAAAAATAAAATTTTCACATTTTTCCCACAAAAATGTTTTTCAGCCTCCAATATTGCATTTTCATGAAGGTAACAGGAGAAATTGCAGTTTGTTTTGCAATTTCTCCTGAGTAAGCAGATACCCCATATGTGGGGAAAAACCACTGTTTGGGTGCATGGCAGGGTTCGGAAGGGAAGGAGCGCCATTTGACTTTTTGAATGTAAAATTTACTTGAATACTTAGCGGATGTGCCCCTGATGTGCCTAAACAGTGGAAAAACCCCACAAGTGACACCATTTTGGAAACTAGACCCCTCAGGGAACTTATATAGATGTGTGGTGAGCACCCTGAACCCCAAGTGCTTTGCAGAAGTTTATAACATGGAGCCGTGAAAATAAAAAAATCTAACTTTTTCCACAAAAATAATGGTTTAGCCCCAATTTTTTTATTTTCACAAGGGTAAGAGGAGAAAATGGACCCCAAAAACTGTTGTGCAATTTCTCCTGAGTACGCCAATACCCCATATGTGGAGAAAATACAGTGTTTGGGCGCACGGCAGAGTTCAGAAGGGAAGGAGCATTGTGTGACTTTTTGAACGCAAAATTGGCAGGAATTGAGAGCGGACGCCATGTCGCATTTGGAGAGCCCCTGATGTGCCTAAACAGTGGAAACCCCCCACAAGTTACCCCAGTTTGGAAACTACACCCCTCAAGGATTTTATCAAGGGGTATAGTGAACATTTTGAACCCAGAGGTACGACACAGAATTTGATAACATTAGGTCATCATATTGAATAAGTTGTCATTAGTAGTGTTGAGCCACCCCCGTAGTGTTCGAGTTCGGTTCGGTTCGTCGAACACCCATGTGTTCGCCGAACTGTTCGTCGAACTGTTCGTCGAACACCTTCGAACACCGTTAAAACCAATGGCAGGCAAACAAAAACACATAGAAACACATAGAAAACACCTTCAAAGGTGTCCAAAAGCTGACAAACTGCTCAGAAGACACAACTAACACATGGAAAAGTGACAAGTACATATAGTCATGCGAAAAGAAAAGAGGTGGAGGAGTAAAAGGAGGGGGAGACACAGATATAGGCATGTCATGCCCTTCTAAAATCCAAAAAGTGAGAAGCCGACACGTTCAGTGCGCACCTGCCCGTGCCACCTCCGTGTCGCCGGGTTTGTGCCAGAGCCGCGGTGAACCCTGACGGCCAGCCCCCCTCTCCCAATACTGGTGCCTGTCTGCTGGTGGGTCGAGCGAGCCCCCCTGTGGTGGAGGCAGCTCTAAACTTTTTAATTTAAATTGTCTCTCTAATTTGAATGAATACACTTTAAATCCATTTACAAGGATCTATTGGAGGGCAAGTCTCATGCCAGCAGCCACGTAATTCCAGCTCCAGTAGTGTCCACTAAAGCTGCTGCAGTTAAAAAGCTTTTATAAGGATCGAGCTCGGCTGTCCACCGCAAGGCATCCTACTGCCAGTCCCAGCCCCTATGCCTTGGGGTGCCTCCTGATGCTCTTCACTGAGTATCCCGTGGTCCCGAAGCATTTCCTTTGAAAAAATTAAGTGTCCAAACTACAGGTGGTGTAGCTTGCTTAACAGCCGGGATAATCCGCTGACTAGCAGACACTGCTACTAGGCACAAAGTATTTCCTGGGCTAGATGCAGTTAAAAATTTGTAATTAGATACTCTCGTTGGATGCTGAGAAAGCATTCCATAGAGTCTCCTGGCACGCCATATATGATTCTCTTAAAAAGCTTGGGGTAGGGGTCTAGGGGACCCTTTTATAGCCAAAATCACGGCCCTGTATCACAATACGCCACCTAGGCTGAAGATAAATGGAACTGTAGCACCCTGAGGGCTCGGTTGCTACAGAGGTATTGCACCTCACCCAGAGGTGTGATATCTCACTCTCAGGTAAGGATGGAGTGTGGATCAGGACCCGACACCTGCATGCATTACACCACATTGCCGTGGGGCAGGGCGACCAATATGCCACTGAGATGGGCATGACAGTCCCTGTCCCTGGCTGGAGTGGGGGGAGGGAACACTGAGGAAGGGGAACCCTGTAGTGCAGGAGCAGGGAGGAAGCAGTTCCTGGGTGCATTGAGAAGGGAGTATAAAAGGTGGGCACCATCTTAGTTCAGTGCAGAGAAGTCTGAGCAGAAGTGGCAGGGAGCAGGGGCTCTGCATGAGCTCTGCTCCGGAGGCGGGCCTAGTAACAGAGGCCCAGGCCTGGAAGAGGGAGAAGGAAGGAAGAGGAGCGGAGAAGGCTCCAGGAACGAGGAATGAAGGGATCCCAGAGGTGCGGACGGGCGAGTCGCCACCGCACGCCCGAATCCACCTGCGTGGAGGGGTCAGGCCAAAGGGGGAGACCGGTCCCCGAAACTAGTGGAGGCAGGAAACGACCCTCAGCTAGAAACCGGAGGCTGTGACATTTTATGTGGCGCAGCCCCTCGCTACACCCGCTAGGAAGGCACCACATAGGGTCAGGGAAACTGGCGCCAAGTTTACCAAGAGGAGGCCCGAGGCAGCCGGACAGAAGGGTTGGTAAGAAAGGCCAGACAAAGGACACACAAAGGGGGTCCTGTGAAGCGCTCCAAAGTTATCTGGGAGTTGTCTGAGCCCCTCACCTGGTGAACACAGTACGATGTGGGCAGCCGTTACCTGCAGACGTGGTCTGGATAATAGGAACTGTGAGTAAAGGCCCTGGACTGCATCACTGACTCCGTGTCGTTACTGCTGCTGCCCTGCACCATCACCCCCATCCTCCGCATACACTGCCCTGAGGCTATACTCCTCCCGTGGGGAGTTATGCTACGCTCTGCTGCACCCACAACACCAGCCTCAGCGGTCTGCCCTGCAGAGTCGGTTCACTCTGACCGCAATCCACGGGTGGCGTAGTCGGACATTTAAACATCAAAACCACATAAATAGTTCCGCCACTGGTTTGACCACCCTGAGCCACGGAACCGGGTCGCCGCCACGAAGACTACAACCACCAGCATCCACCAAAAAGGGTCCGGCTCCGGGTGTCCCAAGGCCCAGGGGTGCATCAGAACATTTTCATCACCTTTCACAATCACCAATGGGACAAGGCAGGGATGTCCTCTGTGCCCTCTCTTATACATCCTAGTGACGGAGCACCTGCTCTCATCAATTCGCCATAACCCCAATATTAGGTGGATTGAGGTGGGAGGCACCGAGTACAAGTGCTCTCTATTTGCTGATGATGTCCTAGTATATATCACTCAATCACATATATCCATCCATGCTGTTATGGCTGAAATAGATCACTTTGTTACATGGTCAAATTTTAAAATCAATGCACCGAAGTCTGAGGCCCTCGATGTCTCCCTCCCCAAATCCATATAGGATTCCATCCAGTCCAACTTTCCCTTTGCCTGGCCCTCACAGGGTATCAAATACTTAGGAATTCCTATTCATAGAGACCTCTCCCATCTATGTTATCTTAATTTTGGGCCCTTTATTGAACAACTCCATACAGACCACGGTTGGCAAGTTAGAACTGTAAGATTCACTACGTGAACCACTGGTGTTTTGTGGAAAAGCACATGTACACTGTGTTCCAAATTATTATGCAAAAAGTGTTTAGGAGTGATAAGGGAAGAATTTGTTTGTTTGTCAGTTAAACTCATTGATGGTGATGTGTGTCAGGGCTCTTTATATCACTGTAAGCAATTGCAGACACCTGTGCTAATTAGTTTGGCAGGTGTGTCCAATGAAAGGCAAGACTACTAAAGAAGGCTGTCTCACATTATTAAGCAGCCTACATTTTCTGCCAAAATGGGAAAGAAAAAGGATGTGTCGGCTGCTGAGAAGCAACAAATTGTGGAGTGTTTAGGTCAAGGCATGACTACAATGAACATTGTGCGATGATCAGGATGAAGTGTCTTGGCAATCAAGAAGTATGTAGCTGATTCACAGTACACACGTGTGCGTGCTGATAAGGGCAAATTGAGGACTCTTTCCTACAGGCAATAACGTCAGGTTAAAAGAGCAGCGGCAAAAAAGCCTTGTCATAGCAGCAGACAAGTTTTTGAAGCTGCTGTTGCCTCCAACGTCCCCTGAACAACAAGATGCAGGGTCCTTCAGAGGTTTGCAGCTGTGCATACGCCATCCTGTCGACCTCCTCTATCCACTTCGCACAAGCAGAAACGGCTCCAGTGGGCCAAACATTACATGAAGACTGATTTCAAAACTGTTTTGTTCACAGATAAGTGCCGTGCAGCGCTCGATGGTGCAGATGGATGGAGTGGAGGATGGCTGGTTGATGGACACCCCACGCAAACACGGCTACAGCGCCAACAAGGAGGAGGTGGAGTAATGTTTTGGGCTGGAATCATGGGGAGAGAGATTGTCGGCCCCTTTAGGATCCCTGAAGGCGCTAAAGATGAACTCCATAATGTATGTGGATTTTCTCAAACAGCACTTCCTGCCATGGTTCAAGAAGAAGAACCGTGTATTTCACAGCAAGATCATTTTTTTGCATGATAATGCACCATCTCATGCTGCACATAAAACATCTGCATCTCTGGCTGATATGGGCATAAAAGGGGACAAACTTATGGTGTGACCCCCATGCTCCCCTGACCTCTACCCCATTCAGAACCTCTGGAGCATCATCAAAAGGAGTGTCTATGATGGCGGGAGGCAGTTCACATCTAAGCAACAGCTCTGGGAGGGTATTCTGTCCTCATGCAAAACAATTGAAGCAGAAACCATCCAAAACCTGACAAATTCAATGGACGAGAGAGTTCAGAAGCTCCTTTCGAACAAGGGGTCCTATGTGAAAATGTAACATCACCTAGAATAAAGTTTTGAGTTGAAAACTGTTTGATTTCAGTTTCTAATAACCTGCTAATGCTTATAATTTCAAAAATGACCATTTTTTTGGTCTTTATTAAAATGAAAAGGTTGATCGAAAAGTTTGGGGGATCTAAGAGTGTGGCAACCCAGTAGTCATGATTACTTCGAATTCTGACAATATGAGGGTCATGTTGCAGGTAGTGCAGCAAGAAGGCACTTATGTGTCTTCCGCATCTCGGAGCCCCAAAATTATTTTCCGGGCTAGATGCAGCTAAAAATTATTATTAATTTTAAATCTGGTGGAGCTTAGTATAGATGGCTTAATAGGATCAGTGCTGCACACTGCTACAAAGCCCAAATTATTTTCCAGTCAAGATACAGATAAACATGATTAGTAATTTGAAAGCTTAAAACGGTTGGTAGGGTGATTTTAACCAATCATCAAGCTTTTACTCTCCCCAGGATGACACAGGGGTAGAAAAGTCGTTTCGGATCCATGATTTGTTAATCTTTATGAACGTGAGTCTGTCTACATTATCAGTGGAGAGCCGCTTGCGCTTATCTGTCAGCACACCACCAGCAGCGCTGAACACACGTTCAGACAGAACGCTGGCTGCGGGGCATGACAAGATCTCCAAGGCGTAAGTGGCTAGCTCCGGCCATTTATCCAGATTAGAAGCCCAAAAAGAGCAAGGGTCCAGTGACACAGTCATGGCTTCAATGTTTACTTGGAGATACTCCTGTACCATCGTCTCTAGGCGTTGACTATGTGTCAGACTTCTTGTCTCCTGTGGCCTTGCAAAGGATGGGCTAAAAAAGTGGTGAAATGATTCCGCAAAATTGATGTTACCAGCAGATACTGTGGTTCTGTTACGGTTTGAGTGCTGAACACTTGACGGTCCCACGGTTGGCAAGTTGGAACTGTGAGATTCACTACGTGCACCACTGGTGTTTTGTGGAAAAGCACATGTAAGATTCTGCAACAGTCTCTGCTGATACTCCTGCATGCGTGCATCCCTTTCTATGGCAGGAATAATTTCTGCAAATTTACTTTTGTACCGGGGATCTAACAGTGTGGCAACCCAGTAGTCAGGATTATTTCTAATTCTCACAATTCGAGGGTCATGTTGCAGGTAGTGCAGCAAGAAGGCACTCATGTGTTTTGCGCATCCAGGAGCACCAAGTCCCTGTTGTGTTGGTGGCGAGGTAACAATCATGCTTCCTTCCTCTGTCCTCTCCCCCCAACCTCGCACAACAGAAATGTGATCAAGGTCTCCCTCATCTGATGAGTCTTCCATCAGTTCGTCCTCCACTTCTTCCTGGGCTCCTGCACCTTCCTCGCTAGTTTGGCTGATACCATGCGCCCTGGTAAAACCATCTCCCCCACCCTCACATGCCTGCCGCCTTAGTGCTGCCGACCGTCTGGACCTTGCAGATGTTAGCCCTTCCGCATACAACTCCTCCTCCTCTACTTCCTCCACCTCCTCTTGTGCCACCACCTGACTCCGAATTCTGTTTAACATGTGCGCCAGCATGTAAATCACCGGAATAGTCATGCTGATAATGGCATCGTCAGCACTAAACATCTTCGTCGCCATTTCAAAACTGTGCAGAAGGGTACATAGGTCCCTGATCTGAGACACTCCTCCAGCGTGATTTGCCCCACCTCTGGATCTCGTTGGCCCAGGCTATACGTCAGAACGTATTGCACCAGGGCTTGTCGGTGCTGCCACAGTCGCTGCAACATGTGCAGAGTTGAATTCCACCGGGTAGGCACATCGCATTTTAGCCGGTGAAGTGGCAGGCCCAACGACTTCTGTAGAGATGTAAATCGCTGAGCTGCGGGATGCGAACGGCGGAAGTGAGCACACAGCGACCGTGCCCTCTGCAGAAGGCTATCTAGTCTGGGATAGTGGGCTAAAAATTGCTGGACAACCAGGTTCAACACGTGAGCCATACAAGGCACGTGTGTGACATTGCCCCGGCGAAGGGCCGCACCCAGGTTTGCAGCATTGTCGCACACGGCCTTCCCTGGTTTCAGGTCCAGTGGAGACAACCATTCATGAAATTGGTTCTCCAGAGGTGACCACAACTCCTCAGCTGTGTGACTCACATTTCCCAGACATTTCAAAGTAAAAACTGCCTGATGACGTTGAGCCCTACTGCCAGCATAGTAAGGAGGTGTGCAGGATCCCTTCTGCGCAGATAGAAAGCTTGTGGCATGACCAGACAGGCTTTGGGTGCAGGTGGAAGACCGAGAGGAGGTTGAGGAGGCAGAAGCAGTGGAGGAACTTTGACATAAAGAGGATTGACGCACAACTCGTGGGGACGGCAAGACTTGGACAGCAGCCCCTTGTCCTACTGTCACCATAGTTACCCAGTGCCCAGTCAGCGACATGTAACGCCCCTGTCCATGCCTACTCGTCCAAGTGTCTGTGGTGAAATGCACCCTGTCACACACAGAGTTTCTCAAAGAAGCGGAGATGTTGTGTGCGACATGCTGGTGGAGCGCAGGCACACTTTTCTTTGAGAAGTAGTGCCGACTGGGCATCTGGTACTGGGGCACTGCGACGGACATAAGGTCTCGAAAATCCTCTGTGTCCACCAGGCGGAAAGGCAGCATTTCTGTAGCCAAGAGCTTGCAGATGGTGAAATTCAACCTCTTAGCTTTCTCATGGCTAGGAGGAAATGGTCTTTTACTTGTCCACATCTGAGGGACCGAGGGCTGGCTATTGTGCTTAGACGGGGTTGATAAGGGTGTCCCCGGCAAACTGCCGGTCTGTGAGGAAGATGCAGGCGGACATGTTAGGTTGCCTTGATCCAAAGGTGGTGCTATCGATGTCGGACAGCGCTCAACACCAGCTGGTGTTACCACCTCCAAAGAAAATGATGACCTGCCAATCACGCTGGCTGTTGCGGGTAAAGAGGTGGCAGGTCTGCGCCCCAAAACAGGTGTGACTGCTGTCCCCCCAGTCACAGAGGATGAAGAGGCCGCGGATGCACAAGATATGGCAGACGGAGGTTGGCCCGGCCGGCTAGGCCACATTGTAGCACACTGAGCTTCCCACTGCAACTTATGCTTCATGTCCATGTGCCGGTTCATGCATGAAGTACTCAAACTATGTATTTTTTGGCCTCTACTTAGCTTTTGCTGACAAATGTTACAGATAACACGAGTTGGGTCATCTTTATCGATCTGAAAAAATGCCCAGGCTATGCAAGGCTTAGCACCCATGCGACCTGAAGAGCCACCACGACTTGTGGTGAGAGGCAGAGTTGTGTTTGAGGATTCAGTTGTTGACGTGCTTCCAGTACTACGTCTCTGTCCAGGAAGGCGCAACCTGACCTCGTCGTCACTAGCATCTTCCTCCACCTCCTCTGCTGACCTCATCTCTTGGCTGACTGTGGGTTGACAGTAAGTGGGATCTCCAACCTCATCATCATCACTCTATGCGTTATCACACCCGTCGTCCTCAGAGCCAACCTGTTCCTGCCCTGACAAAAAACTAAAGTTGGCGCTCCAATCAGGTATTTGAGTCTCATCATCGTCTTCCTCATTGTCTCCACCAACAGGAGTTACAGTTTGGGAATGAGGGTCTACATTATGGTCAGAACCTTCTGCGTCTGGTCCTGGATCCGACTCATAAAGATTCTGAGCATCAGTGCAGATCATTTCCTCGTCTGGATTCACAGAAGCGCTGGAGTCGACCTCTGATTCCCAGGCTATAGTATGAGTAAACAGCTCTGCAGACTCAACCATCTGTTCTACCTCATACTCAGACGGGCAGCTGGAGATTTGGGAGCTGTGAGGAAGCAAGTGCGATTGGTGTGACACCTTTGAGGACTGGAGTATTTGTGATGTTGAAGTTGATGTGGAGGAGATCCCACTTAAAGGAGCACTTGATATCCGTTGAAGCACCTGCTGTTTTTGTGCCTCATCTGGAATTTGTAGCGATTGGCGTGGCCATAAGAAAGGGATCTTATCACATTGTCCGCTAAAAGAAGTAGACATTTTAGTTTGGCTGGAAGATGGTCTTTCTTCTGCAGATGTTATTGTTGCTTTAACACCTACCCCACGGACACAACCTTTTTTCCCCTTCCCAACACGCCTATTCATCTTTCCACCAGCAGCAGGCTTTTTTCCACTCATTTTGGTGGTTAACTAATTCACAACTCTGGAGTTGTTTGCACAAAAAAACAATGGATGGGAACCGAGCAGAGCTGAGTGGCCAAACTGTGGTATTAGGCCAAAACTATTGGCTGGGTTAGATGCAGAAAAAAATTATATTCAATTTGCAACCTGATGGAGGTCAGTATAGATGGACTAATAGAACAAGTCCCACACACAGCTAGAAGCCCAAATATTTTTTCAGAGGTAGATGCAGAAAAAAAATATATTCAGTTTGCAACCTGATGGAGGTCAGTATAGATGGACTAATAGAAAAAGTCCCACACACTGCTAGAAGGCCAAATATTTTTTCAGAGCTAGATGCAGACAAAAAATTATTTTGAATTTGCAACCTGATGGAGGACAGTATAGATAGACTAATAGAGAAATTCCCACACACTGCTAGAAGGCCAAATATTTTTTCAGAGCTAGATGCAGACAAAAAATTATTTTTAATTTGCAACCTGATGGAGGTCAGTATAGATGGACTAATAGAGAAAGTCCCACACACTGCTAGAAGGCCAAATATTTTTTCAGAGCTAGATGCAGGCAAAAAATTATTTTTAATTTGCAACCTGATGGAGGTCAGTATAGATGGACTAATAGAGAAAGTCCCACACACTGCTAGAAGGCCAATTATTTTTTCAGAGCTAGATGCAGATAAAAATTATTTTTAATTTGCAACCTGATGGAGGTCAGTATAGATGGACTAATAGAGAAAGTCCCACACACTGCTAGAAGGCCAAATATTTTTTCAGAGCTAGATGCAGACAAAAAATTATTTTGAATTTGCAGCGTGATGGAGGTCAGTATAGATGGACTAATAGAACAAGTCCCACATACTGCTAGAAGGCCAAATATTTTTAAGAGCAAGATGCAGAAAAAAATTATATTCAGTTTGCAACCTGATGGAGGTCAGTATAGATGGACTAATAGAACAAGTCCCACACACTGCTAGAAGCCCAAATATTTTTTCAGAGCTAGATGCAGAAAAAAATTATATTCAGTTTGCAACCTGATGGAGGTCAGTATAGATAGACTAATAGAACAAGTCCCACACACTGCTAGAAGCCCAAATATTTTTTCAGAGCTAGAAGCAGAAAAAAATTATATTCAATTTGCAACCTGATGGAGGTCAGTATAGATGGACTAATAGAATGATGCTATGCCCAAAAGATTTTACTTCACTAGGTGCAGTAAAAAAATTGGTATTCTATACACAGGTGGTATATCTTACAACACAGATAGGCTACTCCACTGACTAACACACTCTGCAATAGGCCAAAAAGGATTAGCTTTGCTAGATTCAGCCAAATGCTGTGAAAAAAACTTGCACAGCACTGGCACAGACCTGCTTGGCAAAAACTGATAGGAACTGATGTAACCTAGTCCTGAAAAGGACTGCAATTACAATTAGTCTTTACTCCCACAATCTATCTATTTAAGAGCACAGACCTGCCTGATAAAAGTCGTAGGAAATGCTGTAACCTAGTCCTTAAAAGGACTGCAATCACAAATATTCCCTACTCCAAAGCTATCTGTAGATTTGTGCGAAAATTGGCTTGAAATTAACAAGGTATAGCGCACACAGCAACAGCGGTGCCATCTAACACGCAGCTGCAGCAGTGAGAAAATGATGGCGACGGGGAAAATGGCTTGGTCTTATAGGGCAAGGACATGTGACATACACTGCCAATGACACATGCCCTTGCTTGTGTGAAAAAAAGCACTTCGCTCCGTGTGTGCGCTGCTGACAGATTGCACCTCCCCACTGTAAATGCGGGAAAGAGAAAAAAAAATGGAGATCTTCATTATTCCTGCAGAGATCCATCCCCTGCCCCTCCCCCACCCCGCTGTACACTCAAACTGCGTATTAACATTAATTTTCATCATTACTGAGAAAAAATCCAGTTATGATTTTGGTGCACGAACAGTTATCGAACATAACCTCGAACAGCCGAATTTTTCTCAAATCGTTCGTGTTCGCCGAACGGCTCGAACACCGCCCAAAACAGCTCGAATTTGAGATTGGCGAACAGTTCGAGTCGAACAACGCTCATCTCTAGTCATTAGTCTTGAGCGTAAGTGCTCCCTACTTGAGTTTGCATCAGGTACACGGTTATGCACCATGTATCACGGGTGCTAGAGTGATATGCTCGAGTCCCCTCTCGCATGTTTCATGGTTCTTAGACACCCCAAAAAAAACATGCGGGGATCGCTCGTGCATGGCAGGCAATCCCCGCGAGGTTTTCTTGGCCACGAAGCATATGGGGCAGAGACTCGAGCATGTCACTTGAGCACCCAATACTCACTGCATTCCTGAGCACCCAATGTAAACTCAAGTAGCGAGCACTTGCACTCAACACTAGTTGCCATATCGTCATCTTTTTTTTTTTTTTTTTACTTTTGAAAAAAATCCCTAGCCCAACCTTAACCCTACCCTAACCCTAACACAATCCTAACCCTAGCACAACCCTAACCCTAGAGTTTATTTTTTACGCTGTTCCTCGTGCGGTATAAGTGATTAGACGACTTTATTCTTCGGGTCGGTGCGATTACAGCGATACCAGAATCATATCGAGTTTTTATGATTGACAGCTGTCACACACTAAAAGATGCATTTTTTTGCAAAATCTAGTTTTTGCGTCGCCATATTTTGAGAGCTATAATTTTTCCATATTTTGGCCGACAGAGTCATATGACGGCTTGTTTTTTGCGGGATGACTTGATACTTTTATTGGTGGCATTTTCAGGCACTTGACATTTTTGATCGCTTTCTCTTCCAATTTTTGGGAGGCAGAATAAACAAAAACCAGCAATTCCAGAATTTTTTTAAGTTTTTTTTTTTATGCTGTTCCGTGTGTAGTAAAATTGATAAGGCAGCGTTATTCTTCGGGTCAGTAAATTTTCAGCGTTACCACATTTATATTGTTTTTCTATGTTTTGGCGCTTTTACACGATAAAAGCTATTTTATAGAAAAAATATTTTTTTGCATCGCTTTTAGTGTTGAGAGAGCATGCTCGACACTGCTCGGTACTCGCCTGAGCATCTCACTACTAGGGATGCTCGGCGAGCACCGAGCATTTTCGGGTTACTCGGGCGGGAACTCGGGTCTCCACCCTGCATATTTGGCGCTCTTTACAGAGCCAATGAACATGCAGGGATTGCCAGCCAGTCACTGTAATGCCGCAGCCATGTTGTTTGTGGGCATTACAGTGATTGGCTGGCCGCACAGCATCACCTCAAGTATTTAAAACCGGGCGCCGACATCTTGAACACAGTCGCTCTGGATCAGACAGTGTAGGGAGAGTGCTGCTGAGCTAGGGAGAGATTTATACTGCAAAATAGGTAGTGTAGGGTCTCTAAAGCCTGTAAAATCAAACAAACAGTCCTTCTGAGGACTTATATCCATCCCAGATAGACAAGGACTTGCACGGGGATAGTTGCAAGTCTGCATCTTCTGATGCCGGGAGGATCACTTCTGATGGGCACACTTTTAGGCAGTGACCTGGGTGTCAGAGATGCTTCCATGGGTCTTCCCCATGCTGTTCCCATGTTTTTTCAGCACTGTATGCATGTGTCACACAGCACATGGCCAGATAAGATTGTAAAATGTTAAAATGACATTTCCCGGTGAATGCATTTGTCACGGTTGAAAGCAATGCAAAAGTGCAAAAACGCATAAAAAATGCTACTTGTGAACATAGCCCAAGGTGTGGAGGAGTATTTTTGTTTTTGGTTATTTATTTTACCTTATACACAAGTCTTTACCCTGGAAAGGATGTTCTTAACATATTTCACAGGAAAACAGTTTCAGTTTTGCTTTTGAACGTTTTATTGTGAGCCCGTAAAAGTGGCTTAATACCTCTGACCACGTTGTTGACAGCAGTGATCTGGGGGTCAGAAATGCTTCCTGGGGCGATCCCCATGCTGTACCCATGTCATTTGAGCACTGTCACTATCGTTTTGGGCACTATTTAGGCTTTCTACAGACTGCCGGGGGTGCCGCCGCAAAAATGCTCGGGTCTCCCATAGACTAAAATTGGGCTCGTTGCTTGGGTCGAGCACCCGAGTATCACGGTGAGCTCGGCCCGAGCTTCGAGCACCCGAGCATTTTCGTGCTCGCTCAACACTAATCGCTTTATTCTGAAAGCTATAACTTTTTTATTTTTCTGCTGATGGAGCTGTATGGTGGCTTGTTTTTTGCGGGACAAGATGACGTTTTCAGTGGTACCATTTTTATTTATATTCGTCTTTTTGATCGCGTGTTATTTCACTTTTTGTTTGGCGGTATGATGATAAAGCATTGTTTTTTTGCTTCTTTTTTTTTTTTTTCTTTACCGTGTTCTCTAAAGGGGTTAACTAGTGGGACAGTTTTATAGGTCAGGTCGTTCCGGATGCGGCAATACCAAATATGTGTACTATTATTGTTTTTTTTCTCATAATAATATTTATTGATTGGTACATTACATTTTTATTTTTGGTGGATTATTTATTATTTATTTTTTTTATATTTTTACCACTTTTTTTATTTTTTTATTTTCATTTTTTAACACTTTTTGGACTTTTATTCTGTGTCCCACTCTGGGACTTTCACTTTTTTTATTCTGATCACCTGTATAGCACAGGAATTCAGCACCATTCCTGTCCTATACAGGCTGTCAGTGCTGCACAGGGAGAAGATAGTTTGGTCATGCACTGCGCATGACGAAAGAATCTTCCTGCTGTCTGATAACCCGGATGTTGTCATGATGACATCGGGTCGTCATGGCAACATCCGGGAAGCCGCGGCAGACTGCGCTGGAGGCCGGAAGAGGTGGTGAGTATCCCGATCACCTCCCCTTGCCACCGTAATGCTGCGATCGACTTCAATCGCAGCATTGAGGGGGTTAATGTGCCGGGAGCGGTGCGGGACCACTCCCTGTACATACTACCGGGTGTCAGCTGTGACAATCAGCTGACACCCGGCGCCGATCGCCCCGCACCGCTTGTGTGCGGGCGCGATTGCCATATGACCTAAGAGTACGTCATTGGTCCAATCGGCCCAGGTCACCAAGATGTACTATTAGGTCATGCGTCAGAAAGGATTTAACAATTTATAGAGTGATGCACAGAAACTCACACTGGGCACTTAGTATTGGGCATCAAAATGGCATATTTGCAATTTTCAATCTGCTATAGCTACTGGAAAATGTCAGCAAGATCAAAAAAGTACTAAACCTGCAGATGAATTCTCTGAGTATAATTTGTAAAATATGGCCATTTTAGATATATTTGCTGTTCTGTCACATTATTAGCTCTGGAAATGGTACCCACAAACTTCTCTCAGAAAATCAGACCCCACTCTAAAGTCAAATAGCATTCCTTCTCTTCTGAGTCCTGCCAAGTGGCCAAATATTAGTGTATAACCATAATTAGGGAACTGCCATACTTGGGAGAAATTATAGAATATTTTTTCTTATTAGCCATGGTAGAAGTGAAACATTTTGTGCTGAATCTACTAATTATTGTAGGAAATGTAATTTTTCATTTTAAAACAGCCGGATGGTAAAGAAACAAAACACCTGTGGGGTGAAAATGCTTATTAGATTTCTAAACAAATTCCCTAAGGGGAGTGGTTTCCAAGATAGGGTCCCTTTGGGGGAAGGTGTTTCTGTTGCTCTGGCAGCTTAGGGGCTGTGCAAATGGAACCCATAAACTATTCTAACCCAAATTATGCACAAAAAGCTTAACAGCATTTCTTCCCTTCTGTATCCCGTTGTGTCGAAGCAGTAATTTTTGACCACATATGGAGTATTGCCACATTTGGGTGAAATTACTTTTCAAATTGTGGGTTCCATTTTCTCCTATTACCCCTTGGGAAAATGAAAAATTTGAAGCTAAAACAATATTTTAATGGAAAAAAATAATCTTTCATTTTTGCATCCCAACATAAAGTTTCCAAAATTGGGTTACTTGTGGCGGGGGTTCTACTGCTTTGGCACATTTGGGGCTTTGCTAATGCAACATGTCATCCACAATCTATTTCAGCAAATGTGCACTCCAAAAGTGAAATAGAGCACCTTTCTTTACATGCCGTGTCATGTACCCAAGTAGTAGATTCAGACCATGTTTATGGTATTGCCACAATTGGGAGAAATTGCATAACAAATTTTGGATTGCATTTTCTATCATTACCCCTTTAATATTAATTTACCCCTCGTTCATTTTTTCATTCCACATTGCATTAACTGCTGTGAAGCATCTGAAGGGTTAATAAACTTAATAAAATGATATCACACATATACGCCTCTCAAAGTCACTTCAAAATTGATTAGGTCTCTAAATATTAGATTTTGAAAGTTTAGTTGAAAAAATGAAAAATTGCTGCTAAATTTCTAAGCCTTCTAACATTTTAATAATTTAAAGTGACGTTTGAAAAAGAACAAAATGTGGACATATACAGTGCCTACAAGTAGTATTCAACCCCCTGCAGATTTAGCTGGTTTGATAAGATGCAAATAAGTTAGAGCCTTCAAACTGCAAATGAGAGTAGGTTTTATGAACAGAAGCATAAATCTTACAAACCAAAAAGTTATGTTGCTCAGTTGAATTTTATTAAATTTTAAACATAAAAGTGTGGGTCAATTATTATACAACCCCTATGTTTAATATTTTGTGGAATAACCCTTGTTTGCAATTACAGCTAATAATCGTCTTTTATAAGACCTGATAAGGCCGGCACAGGTCTGTGGAGTTATCTTGGCCCACTCCTCCATGCAGATCTTCTCCAAGTTATCTAGGTTCTTTGGGTGTCTCATGTGGACTTTATTCATGAGCTCCTTCCACAAGTTTTCAATTGGGTTAAGGTCAGGAGACTGACTAGGCCACTCCAACACCTTGACTTTTTCCCTCTTGAACCAGGCCTTGGTTTTCTTGGCTGTGTGCTTTGGGTCGTTGTCTTGTTGGAAGATGAAATTACGACCCATCTTAAGATCCTTGATGGAGGAGCGGAGGTTCTTGGCCAAAATCTCCAGGTAGGCCGTGCTATCCATCTTCCCATGGATGCGGACCAGATGGCCAGGCCCCTTGGCAGAGAAACAGCCCCACAGCATGATGCTGCCACCACCATGCTTGACTGTAGGGATGGTATTCTTGGGGTCGTATGCAGTGCCATCCAGTCTCCAAACGTCACGTGTGTGGTTGGTACCAAAGATCTCGATCTTGGTCTCATCAGACCATAGAACCTTGAACCAGTCTGTCTCAGAGTCCTCCAAGTGATCATGAGCAAACTGTAGATGAGCCTTGACATGACGCTTTGAAAGTAAAGGTACCTTACGGGCTCGTCTGGAACGGAGACCATTGCGGTGGAGTACGTTACTTATGGTATTGACTGAAACCAATGTCCCCACTGCCATGAGATCTTCCCGGAGCGCCTTCCTTGTTGTCCTTGGGTTAGCCTTGACTCTTCGGACAAGCCTGGCCTCGGCACGGGAGGACACTTTCAAAGGCTGTCCTGGCCGTGGAAGGCTAACAGTAGTTCCATAAGCCTTCCACTTACGGATGATGCTCCCAACAGTGGAGACAGGTAGGCCCAACTCCTTGGAAAGGGTTTTGTACCCCTTGCCAGCCTTGTGACCCTCCACGATCTTGTCTCTGATGGCCTTGGAATGCTCCTTTGTCTTTCCCATGTTGACCATGTCTGAGTGCTGTTCACAAGTTTGGGGAGGGTCTTAAATAGTCAGAAAAGGCTGGCAAAAGAGATCTTTAATCCACACATGTGAAGCTCATTATTCTTGGTGCCTGAACTACTTCTTAATACTTTTGGGGGACCAAACAGAATTCTTGTGGTTTGAGGGGTTGAATAATAAATGACACTCTGAATTAACTTTTAACGTTTTTAAAAAAAAAAAAAAAAATTTGCTGCAGTGCATTTCCCACTTCCAGGCTGATCTACAGTACAAATGTCACAATGCCAAGTTAATTCCGCATGTGTCAACCAGCTAAATCTGCAGGGGGTTGAATACTACTTGTAGGCACTATAGGAAATGGTATTTATTGACTATTTTGTGTGGTATGACTACCTGTTATATGGGCATAAAAATGAAAAGTTTGCAAATTTCTCTACATTTTCACCAAAACTTTTATAAATAAATGCAAATCTTATCGACCTAAAGTCACAAAAAAATAACTCAGAATCATTAGGATTGGAAGCTGGATACCAGATTTTTTACCACAAAAAGTGATACATGTCAGATTTAAAAAAGTAAGGCTCTGTCAGGAAGGCCAAAACAGGCTTTGGCAGTAAGGGGTTACAATATTGAAGCTGCCTCTGATAGGCAGGACAATTTACATAGTTTAGACATGTACAAATAAACCTCAATTATAATAATAATAAAAATATTATGAAAAAAAACTGCATACACATATTGTAATTTTTCATAAACAATGCATACAAATTTATGTTTGCAGATAAAAGTCCTCAGCAGAATATAATATGCCACCTTGCTCCATACTCTTATATTGAGTGAGGCCACGCCCCATCTAGTGATGCAGACGGCCAGTGGGCATGTCCGACTAGAAGTCACAGCCTCTCTTAATACAAGTGTATGGAGAGTGAGGCCGCACCCACTGGCCGGTGCTATGTATAACACATCCATACCGAGTCTGTTACTGTTACCGAGTTTGAAACCGGCGAATCCCCGCAACGAGCAGTGCGTGCTCTGGGGGAATTCATAAGTCTGCAGTCACACAGAGTGACTGCAGACTTATCACTTTTGGCTGGATGAACCCTTTAGTGTTATCAATGCCAATGGACTCAGAAGCTTTAGCCAATATCATAAGTCTGTGTGCGGACTGTGATGTGCAGACTGACTTACGGGTCTCCTACGCCAAACTCAACAGCCTCCTATGTGCTTATGAGGCTGTCAAGTTTGGGCCTGGATACCTGTGGCCAGTCCATGCATCACAATCCGTATTTGGTCCACAATTCTCGGACATTGGAATGAGACTGAATAATTGAACGTAGTAATGGAGTGCAGATTACAACAAAGTCATTTTTCTCTTATTATGTAGTTTGGAATAAATGACCATTACTTATCCTATAAGTCAGTTGGCATGTGCTGTACATTGTAACTTGTTATCAATGATTAAAGTAACATATTTACATAATGGTGTAATGCACTACAAAACTTGCAAGGATAAAGCTAGCAAATAAAGAGAAAATGCAAATCTATATTAGTCCCATAGACCAAATTAGGTTGTGTCTCAAACTTTTCCTTCTTAATTGCCAATCACTTAGACAAAGCAAACTGTGTAACTCTGCCAAGGCTCTCTCCTCACATCCAAGGCCAAAATACACTGGCAACGAGCAGTGCTCATATAAAAGCATTGAAAATCTTCGCTTCTACAAGCACATTCTATGGGTGCTATTATGTCCAGAGATTAAACACATGTGTGGCTGTTTGATAGCTTGCAATGTTTGAAGCCTGAAGCAATACATATGTCTGTAAAGAGCATTTCTATAGAGCAATTACATTATGCTACTAAGGTAACTATCATATGTTTTCCTGTAGCTGCACTTGCCACTTAGATATCAACTTTCAAGGTGGTCTGATGTGACTTTCAGGTCTCTAATGCAAAAGGAGTCTATAATGCCAAAGGACCAGTAATCTGGAAGACACTAAAAGAGAGAACGGCCCTCCAGACTTGAGGTCTATTTATTTCATATAAGTGTCAACAATATGTAGCTGTGTTTCGGACAACTTTGCTTCTTCGGACAACTTTCCTTCTTCAGGCATGTGGAGAAGGTATCACAGGCTGAAACCAATGGGTTTACAAAATCAGCTGTTTCTGTTAGGAAAGGCCACTCATGTTCTTTCCATGCCGGCTAAGAGAAAAGTATTCAGATTATGGGGGACTCCTCTACTGTCTCTATGTGCAACATCAAGGCATCTGTAAAGGGGTTGTCCAAAAAAGAGGCAACACCCTTTTAATTATACTGTATATAGGTAACTAATAATTTAATAAATGAGATTATTAGACAAAGTATAAAATATATATTATATGTCTAGGTAAACTTTAAGAAAAAAAAGGTATATCGTAGACTAAATAGTTTCATTGGAGGCATAAAACATTTCTCCATGTCTTAAACCAGTATATATGAATCAAGGGGTTTGAGATGTAAAAATCAATGGCAACATATGATCACAGGCTGCTCAATAACATTATAGCAATTGTATTCCATGTTGTACATACTCCTATTAATAATTCTGCTTTAAGACACAACTTCACACAAGACTCGCTAGAGAGATATCCCAAAGCACCACCACATTTATTGCTCTTGATAAATGTTCTTGTTGTCAGTCTTTGAAGACATGCTTTCATGGTCAAGGTTTTCAATCTGATTGTGGAGATTCCAGTGACTACAAAAAGAATTTTTAACTAGCATGTACAATAAAGAAAAGCATTTTTCACATATGCAAGCATCCTCATGGCCCTAAATTCTCCTGATGTAAGGTATATTTCATTGAAAAACATTGAGGTTCTCTGACTATTGTCATTGCTTAAATATAATGTATCATCTTTAGGCCCCCATCATACGTCCATATAAAACCAGTACCGGAAAAAACAGTACCGATGTCATCAGTGTTTTGGATCAGTGTGTCATCAGTATGTCATAAGTGTGTCATCAGTATATCATCAGTGTGTCATCAGTTTGCCACCTGTGTTTTTCCAGTATGAAAAAAGAAAGAATTAAATTACAAACCTTCTCCTGTACTTTGTAATGTTAAACATGGACAACACACAGATGGCACACAGATGGCACATGGATGGCACACTGATCTGTATGCTGTAGGTGTTTTTCATGGAATCATTGACTTGTATTGGCACTTGTCATGCGTGCTTCCAGAAAAAAAAGGGACATGTCTCTGTGTGGTTAACATGGACACCTGGTTCATGTGAAAACACGAAGATGTGAACATCACCATAGGTTATAATGGGTACGTATATTATCTTTGAAAAAAATGGATGCCACACGCATTGGAAACACGTATATGTGAAGGAGGCCTTATGTTTGATGACTTAAAGGGGTTATTGGGACTTTGTTGCATTTTCTGTTATGATGGGGCTAAGAACTTACCATCAGGTAGTTGCTGACTAATTTACTTGTAACCCCCCGATGAAGCAATACGCGAAACGTGCGAATGGGGTACAGGGCAGTGTGGTATTGACAACATGGCACATGATCTGTATTAACTATAGGCATAACTGCCATATAATTGTTTCACTATGATGATCATTATATATGCTTAGGTTTTTATATATGTATATTTTATGAACTGGGTAAATTAAAATCAAATAATACTATGAAATGTAATATATATTATGCTTTGTGACCAGTAATATATGGCATAGCTATTGTGAAGGCTGTATAGCCTGTTTTTTCTGTGTACATATATGAAGTGATTAATGACATCTACTGTATATACAGTTAGGTCCATATATATTTGGACAGAGACGACATTTTTCTAATTTTGGTTCTAGATATTACCACAATGAATTTTAAACAAAACAATTCAGATGCAGTTGAAGTTCAGACTTTCAGCTTTCATTTGAGGGTATCCACATTAAAATTGGATGAAGGGTTTTGGAGTTTCAGCTCCTTAACATGTGCCACCCTGTTTTTAAAGGGACCAAAAGTAATTGGACAATTGACTCCAAGGCTATTTCATGGACAGGTATGGGCAATCCCTTTGTTATGTCATTCTCAATTAAGCAGATAAAAGGCCTGGAGTTGATTTGAGGTGTGGTGCTTGCATTTGGAAGGTTTTGCTGTGAAGTAAACATACGGTCAAAGGAGCTCTCCATGCAGGTGAAACAAGCCATCCTTAAGCTGCAAAAACAGAAAAAACCCATCCGAGAAATTGCTACAATATTAGGAGTGGCAAAATCTACATTTTGGTTCATCCTGAGAAAGAAAGAAAGCACTGGTGAACTCATAAATGCAAAAAGACCTGGGCGCCCACGGAGGACAACAGTGGTGGATGATCGCAGAATAATCTCAATGGTGAAGAGAAACCCCTTCACAACAGCCAACCAAGTGAACAACACTCTCCAGGAGGTAGGCGTATCAATATCCAAATATACCATAAAGATAAGACTGCATGAAAGTAAATACAGAGGGTTCACTTCACGGTGCAAGCCACTCATAAGCATCAAGAATAAAAAGTCTAGACTGGACTTTGCTAAAAAACATCTAAAAAAAGGCCAGCACAGTTCTGGAAGAACATTCTTTGGACAGATGAAACCAAAATCAACCTCTACCAGAACGATGGAAAGAGAAAAGTATGGCGAAGGCGTGGTACAGCTCATGATCCAAAGCATACCACATCATCTGTAAAACACGACGGAGGCAGTGTGATGGCTTGGGCATGCATGTCCAATTACTTTTGGTCCCTTTAAAAACAGGGTGGCACATGTTAAGGAGCTGAAACTCCTAAACCCTTCATCCCATTTTAATGTGGATACCCTCAAATGGAAGCTGAAAGTCTGAACTTCAACTGCATCTGAATTGTTTTGTTTAAAATTCATTGTGGTAATGTCTAGAACCAAAATTAGAAAAATGTTGTCTCTGTCTAAATATATATGGACCTAACTGTATTTGTGTACAATTGTATAATTGTGTTTATACTTACCTGTGCGTTATATTACCATCCTTATATCACACTGCCCATTGTTTTTAATGGGATTTTAGGGGCATTATTTTAATTGTTTCAGCTTGCTGTTCTCAATAAAGATTCATTAATTTTGTTACTATTTGACTATGTTATACATATGACTCCTTATGTGATTTAAAATGGGGGTATATTGATGTTTCTAACTACTGTACCTGCCTGTTCTGCCATGTGATAAAATGTTTTGGCTGAGGCGGGGATTCTCCTGCTGTCAGGAATAATTTGGGGATTCATGGCAGTTCTAGGTATGCTGTAATTTAAATGTGTTTTTTTCCTTTTTGTCTAGCAAGGGTTAATATTAGTCTCTTGCTGGCAGCCTTTTGAGGATGGTCAAGTTGATGCTGGTTGGTGTCACTTCCACCTTCCTTTAAATAGCCACATGATTCATCAGCTGACCGCTGGATATAGTTCATTCTATGCTGACCTCTTTGAAGGAGCCAGTCTCTGGAGTAGCTGTGGTGTTCATTGCAGTTGCAATGGCGAAGTTTCCTGTTGGAAAGCTAAGTGTATTTTGTGTTGTCTTTCCATTGTTTGGCTTACCTTCCTCGTGTTGTCCTATTGTAGTGGTGAGACTAGTGTCCCGCTTGCCTACTCACTAGCCAGGTTTAGTCCAGGACCAGCGAAGGCTTAGGCACGTGATCGCTCATGGGGGGAAGGACCTGTCTAGAGACGTTAGGGAAGCTTAGGGACAGACACAAGTTGATGCCAGGAGGTGTCCCTTCCCTTGTTCCCTACCGTTAGGGCCCTCCTCCTCCCTGTATCATCCCATTGCATCCATGTGTTGTGCCGTCCGCCATACATCTCCTTGTCGTTCTGTGACACTTGCTTCATTTGACTTCACATGAACAGAGCAGTTCTTCCTCTTCCGGACTGCTCTGTCTGCGGGGCATTACGGCTGATTTCATGCTGAATGACAGCTGGCTCCCCGCAGTTAGGTAGCAGGAAGCTGGACGTAGTTAGCAATTATCTGTCAGTAAGCTCTTAGCCCAATAGCTAAAAAAAAACATAGTCCCCGATAAGCCTTTTAAAATTAAATAAAAAATCATAATCTTACTTTAAAATGTTTTATTTCATGATCATATGTATTTTATATCTATTTTCTTACGTTATTTGGGGGGCAGTCATCATATCTAAGCTGCAACTCAAAGCTTTGAACAGCAATTCAGAGATTTGCTTCACAGCTTCTGAATGGACATAGAACATCTGACTAAAATCTATTGAACTCTTTGTGAAAGTATTGTAGTCACTTGTGCATAAGTCACTGTACAGACTGTGAAAAGCACAGAATAAAGCTGCCCCCATCACCTGTTGATAGTGATTAGAGATGAGCGTTGTTCTACTCGAACTGTTCGCCAATCTCAAATTCGAGCTGTTTTGGGCGGTGTTCGAGCCGGTCGGCGAACACGAACAATTTGAGAAAAATTCGGCTGTTCGAGGTTATGTTCGATAACTGTTCGTGCACCAAAATCATAACTGGATTTTTTCTCAGTAATGATGAAAATTAATGTTAATACGCAGTTTGAGTGTACAGCGGGGCGGGGGGAGGGGCAGGGGATGGATCTCTGCAGGAACAATGAAGATCTCCATTTTTTTTTCTCTTTCCCGCATTTGCAGTGGGGAGGTGCAATCTGTCAGCCTATCAGCAGCGCACACACGGAGCGAAGTGCTTTTTTTCACACAAGCAAGGGCATG
The DNA here is from genome assembly GCF_046119375.1 of Phyllobates terribilis. Classification (NCBI taxonomy): domain Eukaryota; kingdom Metazoa; phylum Chordata; class Amphibia; order Anura; family Dendrobatidae; genus Phyllobates; species Phyllobates terribilis. The sequence goes on from NW_027362761.1 coordinate 472,301,693, forward strand.
TGTGATTGGCAGTGTATGTCACATGTCCTTGCCCTATAAGGCCAAGCCATTTTCCCCGTCGCCACCATTTTCTCACTGCTGCAGATGCGTGTTAGACGGCACCGCTGTTGCTGTGTGCGCTATACCTTGTTAATTTCAAGCCAATTTTCGCACAAATATACAGATAGCTTGGGAGTAGGGAATAGTTGTGATTGCAGTCCTTTTAAGGACTAGGTTACAGCATTTCCTACGACTTTTATCAGGCAGGTCTGTGCTCTTAAATAGATAGATTGTGGGAGTAAAGACTAAATGTAATTGGAGTCCTTTTCAGGACTAGGTTACATCAGTTCCTATCAGTTTTTGCCAGGCAGGTCTGTGCCAGTGCTGTGCAAGTTTTTTTCACAGCATTTGGCTGAATCTAGCAAAGCTAATCCTTTTTGGCCTATTGCAGAGTGTGTTAGTCAGTGGAGTAGCCTATCTGTGTTGCAAGATATACCACCTGTGTATAGAATACCAATTTTTTTACTGCACCTAGTGAAGTAAAATCTTTTGGGCATAGCATCATTCTATTAGTCCATCTATACTGACCTCCATTAGGTTGCAAACTGAATATAATTTTTTTCTGCATCTAGCTCTGAAAAAATATTTGGGCTTCTAGCAGTGTGTGGGACTTGGTCTATTAGTCCATCTATACAGACCTCCATCAGGTTGCAAATTAAAAATAATTTTTTTCTTCATTTAGCTCTGAAAAAATATTTGGGCTTCTAGCAGTGTGTGAGACTTGTTCTATTAGTACTTCTATACTGACCTCCAGCAGGTTGCAAATTGAATATAATTTTTTTCTGCATCAAGCTCTGAAAAAAGATTTGGGCTTCTAGCGGTGTGTGGGACTTGGTCTATTAGTCCATCTATACTGACCTCCATCAGGTTGCAAATTAAAAATATTTTTTTTCTGCATCTAGCTCTGAAAAAATATTTGGGCTTCTAGCAGTGTGTGGGACTTGGTCTATTAGTCCATCTATACTGACCTCCATCAGGTTGCAAATTAAAAATATTTTTTTTCTTCATTTATCTCGAAAAAATATTTGGGCTTCTAGCAGCGTGTGGGACTTGTTCTATTAGTCCATCTATACTGACCTCCATCAGGTTGCAAATTAAAAATAATTTTTTTCTGCATCTAGCTCTGAAAAAATATTTGGGCTTCTAGCAGTGTGTGGGACTTGGTCTATTAGTCCATCTATACTGACCTCCATCAGGTTGCAAATTAAAAATAATTTTTTTCTGCATCTAGCTCTGAAAAAATATTTGGGCTTCTAGCAGTGTGTGGGACTTGGTCTATTAGTCCATCTATACTGACCTCCATCAGGTTGCAAATTGAATAAAAAAATTTTCTGCATCTAGCTCTGAAAAAATATTTGGGCTTCTAGCGGTGTGTGGGACTTGGTCTATTAGTCCATCTATACTGACCTCCATCAGGTTGCAAATTAAAAATTATTTTTTTCTTCATTTAGCTCTGAAAAAATATTTGGGCTTCTAGCAGTGTGTGGGACTTGTTCTATTAGTCCTTCTATACTGACGTCCAGCAGGTTGCAAATTGAATATAATTTTTTTCTGCATCTAGCTCTGAAAAAATATTTGGGCTTCTAGCGGTGTGTGGGACTTGGTCTATTAGTCCATCTATACTGACCTCCATCAGGTTGCAAATTAAAAATAATTTTTTTCTGCATCTAGCTCTGAAAAAATATTTGGGCTTCTAGCAGTGTGTGGGACTTGGTCTATTAGTCCATCTATACTGACCTCCATCAGGTTGCAAATTAAAAATAATTTTTTTCTGCATCTAGCTCTGAAAAAATATTTGGGCTTCTAGCAGTGTGTGGGACTTGGTCTATTAGTCCATCTATACTGACCTCCATCAGGTTGCAAATTAAAAATAATTTTTTTCTTCATTTAGCTCTGAAAAAATATTTGGGCTTCTAGCAGTGTGTGGGACTTGTTCTATTAGTCCTTCTATACTGACCTCCAGCAGGTTGCAAATTGAATATAATTTTTTTCTGCATCTAGCTCTGAAAAAATATTTGGGCTTCTAGCGGTGTGTGGGACTTGGTCTATTAGTCCATCTATACTGACCTCCATCAGGTTGCAAATTAAAAATAAGTTTTTTCTGCATCTAGCTCTGAAAAAATATTTGGGCTTCTAGCGGTGTGTGGGACTTGGTCTATTAGTCCATCTATACTGACCTCCATCAGGTTGCAAATTAAAAATAATTTTTTTCTGCATCTAGCTCTGAAAAAATATTTGGGCTTCTAGCGGTGTGTGGGACTTGGTCTATTAGTCCATCTATACTGACCTCCATCAGGTTGCAAATTAAAAATAATTTTTTTCTGCATCTAGCTCTGAAAAAATATTTGGGCTTCTAGCAGTGTGTGGGACTTGGTCTATTAGTCCATCTATACTGACCTCCATCAGGTTGCAAATTGAATAAAAAAATTTTCTGCATCTAGCTCTGAAAAAATATTTGGGCTTCTAGCGGTGTGTGGGACTTGGTCTATTAGTCCATCTATACTGACCTCCATCAGGTTGCAAATTAAAAATAATTTTTTTCTGCATCTAACCCAGCCAATAGTTTTGGCCTAATACCACAGTTTGGCCACTCAGCTCTGCTCGGTTACCATCCATTGTTTTTTTGTGCAAACAAGTCCAGAGTTGTGAATTAGTTAACCACCAAAATGAGTGGAAAAAGGCCTGCTGCTGGTGGAAAGGGGAATAGGCGTGTTGGGAAGGGGAAAAAAGGTTGTGTCCGTGGGGTAGGTGCAGAAGAAAGACCATCTTCCAGCCAAACTAAAATGTCTACTTCTTTTAGCGGACAATGTGATAAGATCCCTTTCTTACGGCCACGCCAATCGCTACAAATTCCAGATGAGGCACAAAAACAGCAGGTGCTTCAACGGATATCAAGTGCTCCTTTAAGTGGGCTCTCCTCCACATCAACTTCAACATCACAAATACTCCAGTCCTCAAAGGTGTCACCCAAATCGCACTTGCTTCCTCACAGCTCCCAAATCTCCAGCTGCCCGTCTGAGTATGAGGTAGAACAGATGGTTGAGTCTGCAGAGCTGTTTACTCATACTATAGCCTGGGAATCAGAGGTCGACTCCAGCGCTTCTGTGAATCCAGACGAGGAAATGATCTGCACTGATGCCCAGAATCTTTATGAGTCGGATCCAGGACCAGACGCAGAAGGTTCTGACCATAATGTAGACCCTCATTCCCAAACTGTAACTCCTGTTGGTGGAGACAATGAGGAAGACGATGATAAGACTCAAATACCTGATTGGAGCGACAACTTTAGTTTTTTGTCAGGGCAGGAACAGGTTGGCTCTGAGGACGACGGGTGTGATAACGCACAGGGTGATGATGATGAGGTCGGAGATCCCACTTACTGTCAACCCACAGTCAGCCAAGAGATGAGGTCAGCAGAGGAGGTGGAGGAAGATGCTAGTGACGACGAGGTCAGGTTGCGCCTTCCTGGACAGAGACGTAGTACTGGAAGCACGTCAACAACTGCATCCTCAAACACAACTCTGCCTCTCACCACAAGTCGTGGTGGCTCTTCAGGTCGCATGGGTGCTAAGCCTTGCATAGCCTGGGCATTTTTTCAGATCGATAAAGATGACCCAACTCGTGTTATCTGTAACATTTGTCAGCAAAAGCTAAGTAGAGGCCAAAAAATACATAGTTTGAGTACTTCATGCATGAACCGGCACATGGACATGAAGCATAAGTTGCAGTGGGAAGCTCAGTGTGCTACAATGCGGTCTAGCCGGCCGGGCCAACCACCGTCTGCCATATCTTGTGCATCCGCGGCCTCTTCATCCTCTGTGACTGGGGGGACAGCAGTCACACCTGTTTTGGGGCGCAGACCTGCCACCTCTTTACCCGCAACAGCCAGCGTGATTGGCAGGTCATCATTTTCTTTGGAGGTGGTAACACCAGCTGGTCTTGAGCGCTGTCCGACATCGATAGCACCACCTTTGGATCAAGGCAACCTAACATGTCCGCCTGCATCTTCCTCACAGACCGGCAGTTTGCCGGGGACACCCTTATCAACCCCGTCTAAGCACAATAGCCAGCCCTCGGTCCCTCAGATGTGGACAAGTAAAAGACCATTTCCTCCTAGCCATGAGAAAGCTAAGAGGTTGAATTTCACCATCTGCAAGCTCTTGGCTACAGAAATGCTGCCTTTCCGCCTGGTGGACACAGAGGATTTTCGAGACCTTATGTCCGTCGCAGTGCCCCAGTACCAGATGCCCAGTCGGCACTACTTCTCAAAGAAAGGTGTGCCTGCGCTCCACCAGCACGTCGCACACAACATCACCGCTTCTTTGAGAAACTCTGTGTGTGACAGGGTGCATTTCACCACAGACACTTGGACGAGTAGGCATGGACAGGGGCGTTACATGTCGCTGACTGGGCACTGGGTAACTATGGTGACAGCAGGACAAGGGGCTGCTGTCCAAGTCTTGCCGTCCCCACGAGTTGTGCGTCAATCCTCTTTATGTCATTTTTCCTCCACTGCTTCTGCCTCCTCAACCTCCTCTCGGTCTTCCACCTGCACCCAAAGCCTGTCTGGTCATGACACAAGCTTTCTAACTGCGCAGAAGGGATCCTGCACACCTCCTTACTATGCTGGCAGTAGGGCTCAACGTCATCAGGCGGTTTTTACATTGAAATGTCTGGGAAATGTGAGTCACACAGCTGAGGAGTTGTGGTCAGCTCTGGAGAACCAATTTCATGAATGGTTGTCTCCACTGGACCTGAAACCAGGGAAGGCCGTGTGCGACAATGCTGCAAACCTGGGTGCGGCCCTTCGCCGGGGCAATGTCACACACGTGCCTTGTATGGCTCACGTGTTGAACCTGGTTGTCCAGCAATTTTTAGCCCACTATCCCAGACTAGATGGCCTTCTGCAGAGGGCACGGTCGCTGTGTGCTCACTTCCGCCGTTCGCATCCCGCAGCTCAGCGACTTACATCTCTACAGAAGTCGTTGGGCCTGCCACTTCACCGGCTAAAATGCGATGTGCCTACCCGGTGGAATTCAACTCTGCACATGTTGCAGCGACTGTGGCAGCACCGACAAGCCCTGGTGCAATACGTTCTGACGTATAGCCTGGGCCAACGAGATTCAGAGGTGGGGCAAATCACGCTGGAGGAGTGGTCTCAGATCAGGGACCTATGCACCCTTCTGCACAGTTTTGAAATGGCAACGAAGATGTTTAGTGCTGACGATGCCATTATCAGCATGACTATTCCGGTGATTTACATGCTGGAGCACATGTTAAACAGAATTCGGAGTCAGGTGGTGGCACAAGAGGAGGTGGAGGAAGTAGAGGAGGAGGAGTTGTATGCGGAAGGGCTAACATCTGCAAGGTCCAGATGGTCGGCAGCACCAGGGCGGCAGGCATGTGAGGGTGGGGGAGATGATTTTACCAGGGCGCATGGTAGCAGCCAAACTAGTGAGGAAGGTGCAGGAGCCCAGGAAGAAGTGGAGGACGAACTGATGGAAGACTCATCAGATGAGGGAGACCTTGATCACATTTCTGTTGTGCGAGGTTGGGGGGAGAGGACAGAGGAAGGAAGAATGATTGTTACCTCGCCACCAACACAACAGGGACTTGGTGCTCCTGGATGCGCAACACACATGAGTGCCTTCTTGCTGCACTACCTGCAACATGACCCTCGAATTGTGAGAATTAGAAATAATCCTGACTACTGGGTTGCCACACTGTTAGATCCCCGGTACAAAAGTAAATTTGCCGAAATTATTCCTGCCATAGAAAGGGATGCATGCATGCAGGAGTATCAGCAGAGACTGTTGCAGAATCTTACATGTGCTTTTCCAGAAAATACCAGTGGTGCACGTAGTGAATCTCACAGTTCCAACTTGCCAACCGTGGGACCGTCAAGTGTTCAGCACTCAAACCGTAACAGAACCACAGTATCTGCTGGTAACATCAATTTTGCGGAATCATTTCACCACTTTTTTAGCCCATCCTTTGCAAGGCCACAGGAGACAAGAAGTCTGACACATAGTCAACGCCTAGAGACGATGGTACAGGAGTATCTCCAAGTAAACATTGAAGCCACGACTGTGTCACTGGACCCTTGCTCTTTTTGGGCTTCCAATCTGGATAAATGGCCGGAGCTAGCCACTTACGCCTTGGAGATCTTGTCATGCCCCGCAGCCAGCGTTCTGTCTGAACGTGTGTTCAGCGCTGCTGGTGGTGTGCTGACAGATAAGCGCACGCGGCTCTCCACTGATAATGTAGACAGACTCACGTTCATAAAGATGAACAAATCATGGATCCGAAACGACTTTTCTACCCCTGTGTCATCCTGGGGAGAGTAAAAGCTTGATGATTGGTTAAAATCACCCTACCAACCGTTTTAAGCTTTCAAATTACTAATCATGTTTATCTGTATCTTGACTGGAAAATAATTTGGGCTTTGTAGCAGTGTGCAGCACTGATCCTATTAGGCCATCTATAATAAGCTTCACCAGATTTAAAATTAAAAATAATTTTTAGCTGCATCTAGCCCGGAAAATAATTTTGGGGCTTCGAGATGCGCAAGACACATAAGTGCCTTCTTGCTGCACTACCTGCAGCATGACCCTCATATTGTCAGAATTCGAAGTAATCATGACTACTGGGTTGCCACACTCTTAGATCCCCCAAACTTTTCGATCAACCTTTTCATTTTAATAAAGACCAAAAAAATGGTCATTTTTGAAATTATAATCATTAGCAGGTTGTTAGAAACTGAAATCAAACAGTTTTCAACTCAAAACTTTATTCTAGGTGATGTTACATTTTCACATAGGACCCCTTGTTCGAAAGGAGCTTCTGAACTCTCTCGTCCATTGAATTTGTCAGGTTTTGGATGGTTTCTGCTTCAATTGTTTTGCATGAGGACAGAATACCCTCCCAGAGCTGTTGCTTAGATGTGAACTGCCTCCCGCCATCATAGACACTCCTTTTAATGATGCTCCAAAGGTTCTGAATGGGGTAGAGGTCAGGGGAGCATGGGGGTCACACCATAAGTTTGTCCCCTTTTATGCCCATATCAGCCAGAGATGCAGATGTTTTATGTGCAGCATGAGATGGTGCATTATCATGCAGAAAAATGATCTTGCTGTGAAATACACGGTTCTTCTTCTTGAACCATGGCAGGAAGTGCTGTTTGAGAAAATCCACATACATTATGGAGTTCATCTTTAGCGCCTTCAGGGATCCTAAAGGGGCCGACAATCTCTCTCCCCATGATTCCAGCCCAAAACATTACTCCACCTCCTCCTTGTTGGCGCTGTAGCCGTGTTTGCGTGGGGTGTCCATCAACCAGCCATCCTCCACTCCATTCATCTGGACCATCGAGCGCTGCACGGCACTCATCCGTGAACAAAACAGTTTTGAAATCAGTCTTCATGTAATGTTTGGCCCACTGGAGCCATTTCTGCTTGTGTGAAGTGGATAGAGGAGGTCGACAGGATGGCGTATGCACAGCTGCAAACCTCTGAAGGACCCTGCATCTTGTTGTTCGGGGGACGTTGGAGGCACAAGCAGCTTCAAAAACTTGTCTGCTGCTATGACAAGGCTTTTTTGCCGCTGCTCTTTCAACCTGACGTAATTGCCTGTAGGAAAGAGTCCTCAATTTGCCCTTATCAGCACGCACACGTGTGTACTGTGAATCAGCTACATACTTCTTGATTGCCAAGACACTTCATCCTGATCATCGCACAATGTTGATTGTAGTCATGCCTTGACCTAAACACTCCACAATTTGTTGCTTCTCAGCAGCCGACACATCCTTTTTCTTTCCCATTTTGGCAGAAAATGTAGGCTGCTTAATAATGTGAGAGAGCCTTCTTAAGTAGTCTTGCCTTTCATTGGACACACCTGCCAAACTAATTAGCACAGGTGTCTGCAATTGCTTACAGTGATATAAAGAGCCCTGACACACATCACCATCAATGAGTTTAACTGACAAACAAACAAATTCTTCCCTTATCACTCCTAAACACTTTTTGCATAATAATTTGGAACGCAGTGTACATGTGCTTTTCCACAAAACACCAGTGGTTCACGTAGTGAATCTTACAGTTCTAACTTGCCAACCGTGGTCTGTATGGAATTGTTCAATAAAGGGCCCAAAATTAAGATAACATAGATGGGAGAGGTCTCTATGAATAGGAATTCCTAAGTATTTGATACCCTGTGAGGGCCAGGCAAAGGGAAAGTTGGACTGGATGGAATCCTATATGGATTTAGGGAGGGAGACATCGAGGGCCTCAGACTTCGCTGCATTGATTTTAAAATTTTACCATGTAACAAAGTGATCTATTTCAGCCATAACAGCAGGGATGGATATATGTGATTGAGTGATATATACTAGGACATCATCAGCAAATAGAGAGCACTTGTACTCGGTGCCTCCCACCTCAATCCACCTAATATTGGGGTTATGGCGAATTGATGAGAGCAGGTGCTCCGTCACTAGGATGTATAAGAGAGGGGACAGAGGACATCCCTGCCTTGTCCCATTGGTGATTGTGAAAGGTGATGAAAATGTTCTGACGCACCCCCTGGGCCTTGGGACACCCGGAGCCGGACCCTTTTTGGTGGATGCTGGTGGTTGTAGTCTTCGTGGCGGCGATCCGGTTCCGTGGCTCAGGGCGGTCAAACCAGTGGCGGAACTATTTATGTGGTTTTGATGTTTAAATGTCCGACTACGCCACCCGTGGATTGCGGTCAGAGTGAACCGCCGCTACAGGGCAGACCGCTAAGGCTGGTGTTGTGGGTGCAGCAGAGCGTAGCATAACTCCCCACGGGAGGAGTATAGCCTCAGGGCAGTGTATGCGGAGGATGGGGGTGATGGTGCAGGGCAGCAGCAGTAACGACACGGAGTCAGTGATGCAGTTCAGGGCCTTTACTCACAGTTCTTATTATCCAGACCACGTCTGCAGGTAACGGCTGCCCACGTCGTACTGTGCTCACCAGGTGAGGGGCTCAGACAACTCCCAGATAACTTTGGAGCGCTTCACAGGACCCCCTTTGTGTGTCCTTTGTCTGGCCTTTCTTACCAACACTTCTGTCCGGCTGCCTCGGGCCTCCTCTTGGTAAACTTGGCGCCAGTTTCCCTGACCCTATGTGGTGCCTCCCTAGCGGGTGGAGCAAGGGGCTGCGCCACATAAAATGTCAGAGCCTCCGGTTTCTAGCTGAGGGTCGTTTCCTGCCTCCACTAGTTCGGGGACCGGTCTCCCCCTTTGGCCTGACCCCTCCACGCAGGTGGATTCGGGCGTGCGGTGGCGACTCGCCCGTCCGCACCCCTGGGATCCCTTCATTCCTCGTTCCTGGAGCCTTCTCCGCTCCTCTTCCTTCCTTCTCCCTCTTGCAGGCCTGGGCCTCTGTTACTAGGCCCGCCTCCGGAGCAGAGCTCATGCAGAGCCCCTGCTCCCTGCCACTTCTGCTCAGACTTCTCTGCACTGAACTAAGATGGTGCCCACCTTTTATACTCCCTTCTCAATGCACCCAGGAACTGCTTCCTCCCTGCTCCTGCACTGCAGGGTTCCCCTTCCTCAGTGTTCCCTCCCCCCACTCCAGCCAGGGACAGGGACTGTCGTGCCCATCTCAGGGGCATATTGGTCGCCCTGCCCCACGGCAATGTGGTGTAATGCATGCAGGTGTCGGGTCCTGATCCACACTCCATCCTTATCTGAGAGTGAGATATCACACCTCTGGGTGAGGTGCAATACGTCTGTAGCAACCGAGCCCTCGGTGCTACAGTTCCATTTATCTTCAGCCTAGGTGACGTATTGTGATACAGGGCCGTGATTTTGGCTATAAAAGGGTCCCCTAGACCCCTACCCCAAGCTTTTTAAGAGAATCATATATGGCGTGCCAGGAGACTCTATGAAATGCTTTCTCAGCATCCAACGAGAGTATCTACTTACAAATTTTTAACTGCATCTAGCCCAGGAAATACTTTGTGCCTAGTAGCAGTGTCTGCTAGTCAGCGGATTATCCCGGCTGTTAAGCAAGCTACACCACCTGTAGTTTGGACACTTAATTTTTTCAAAGGAAATGCTTCGGGACCACGGGATACTTAGTGAAGAGCATCAGGAGGCACCCCAAGGCATAGGGGCTGGGACTGGCACTAGGATGCCTTGCGGTGGACAGCCGAGCTCGATCCTTATAAAAGCTTTTTAACTGCAGCAGCTTTAGTGGACGCTACTGGAGCTGTAATTACGCGGCTGCTGGCATGAGACTTGCCCTCCAATAGATCCTTGTAAATGGATTTAAAGTGCATTCATTCAAATTAGAGGGACAATTTAAATTAAAAAGCTTAGAGCTGCCTCCACCACAGGGGGGCTCTCTCGACCCACCAGCGGACAGGCACCAGTATTGGGAGAGGGGGGCTGGCCGTCAGGGTTCACCGCGGCTCTGGCACAAACCCGGCGACACGGAGGTGGCACGGGCAGGAGCGGACTGGCCGTCTCGGCTTCTCACTTTTTGAATTTTAGAAGGGCATGACATGCCTATATCTGTGTCTCCCCCTCCTTTTACTCCTCCACCTCTTTTCTTTTCGCATGACTATATGTACTTGTCACTTTTCCATGTGTTAGTTGTGTCTTCTGAGCAGTTTGTCAGCTTTTGGACACCTTTGAAGGTGTTTTCTATGTGTTTCTATGTGTTTTTGTTTGCCTGCCATTGGTTTTAACGGTGTTCGAAGGTGTTCGACGAACAGTTCGACGAACAGTTCGGCGAACACACGGGTGTTCGACGAACCGAACCGAACTCGAACACTACGGGGGTGGCTCAACACTAATAGTGATGTGATCTTGAGATGCCTGCCTCTAGCTTTTTAATGAGATGACTGCTGAAGTGTGATCTATAAGGCTACTGTGAGGCTTTAGGGTCTAATGTGAAAATACTTCACTTTCAAACTGGATGTTAATACAATGTTGTTTTCTGATTATATATTCCCTTTATTTCATTGTACATTTTTATTTCATGAAATATATCTGTGCAACATCTCACATCTTCTGGCTGTGAAAAGGTGTCCATGTGTTGAAATGAAAAACACATGTTTAGTATTTATTTGTATATAAATATTTATAAGAACATCAGCGGAGTCTGACACAAGAAAAAATTTGGAGATTTGGAACATGTTATATTTTTATACACACAGCGATCACAAGGGTAGCCACAAGTATAGAATACAATTCATACATTCTTTAACGCCCATCATTTTTATACAAGTATGCATGGCCCACCACTTTTCTGAAAATGAGAGAATGGGATATTCCCCATATTTTTAAAAGTGAAGATTGCAGACCATTAACCATCTGACGTAAACCTCTACTAATAAAGATGTCATAGCTGTCTTCACATTTCCTTCAAATTAATTTAAAGGGCATCTGTCAGTAGAATGAAACCTCCTAAGCCGTCTATATGGGCATGTAGGTCATAGGGAGCTGAATAAAATGATACCTTGATATCTGCGATCCGATGTTTTATTCCAGAGAAATCCACTGTTTTGTATCTAAATGAGCTGTTCGGAACTATGACCCAGACACTGATCTGCATGTCGGATTCCCTTTAAATCATATATTTATAGTTGGACCATTATTCTATGGAATACATTGCTCAAAAAAATTCAAGGGGACACTTAAATCACACATCAGATCTAGATGAATGAAAGATTCAAGTTGAAAATCACTTGTAATATAAATCGTAGGGTTCACAGAGAACAAAATTATGTATCAACGGTCAATGGCAACCAATGGATTCCAAATCACCTGAAAATCAAAATAAAAAAGTGAAATAACAGTCAGATCCAATGATTGTGGATTTCAGCATGCAAATTCATAATACAGTATATGTGTATGGCCCCCACATGCCCATTTTAACTCTTGACAATATCTGGCAATGTGCCTGGTGAGAAGGCGGATTACGTCCTGGGGTTTTTTACTCCCAGATCCAGATCAGGGCATCACAGCGCTCTTTGACAGTCTATAACATTTCTTGGCAGCTCATAACACCCCAGAGATTCTCAATTGGGTTCATTTTCCTGGAACGTAAAGGCCAGTCAATGGCATTAATGACTGTCAACCTACACAGTTTTTGCCATAAGGTTGGGCATTGTCAGGCACCAAGAGGAACCCAGGACCCATTACACCAGCATAAGGTCTGATAATGGCACTGATGATTTCATTCCGACACCTAACAGCAGTCAGAGTACCATTGACTATCACGTGGAGGATTATAAGAGCCTCCAAGGATATGCCTAACCAGACCATCACTGGTTCCCTGCCAAAACAGTCATCCTGAATAATGTTGCAGGCAGCATAGTGTTCACAATGTTATCTCCAGATGCTTTTTCATCTTTCACATATGCTCAGTGTGAACATGCTCTCATCTATGAAGAAAACAGGGGGCCAATGGCAGACAAGCCAATTCTGTTGTTCTCTGGTGAATGCCAATTGATCTGCATGGTAATGGACTGTGAGAACAGATCTCACCACAGGACTGTTGAATATTATGCCACAGTTTTGTCAGAAAAAAAGCATACCAGTAGCCCGCTGGAGGTCATTTTGTAGTGCTCTAGCAGTGCTCCTATAGACCTGCATCACGCGAAGTTGCAAATGCCAATCTTGCTGCTGGGTTCATGCCATTGTAATGTCCTGTGTTGGTTTCTGTTCCATGCTCTTTATAGTGGGCTGCGTGACATAGCAAACCTTCTTTTCAAGGCATGTATGGATGTGCCATTCTGGAGGAGAGGGTATACCTGTGTAACCTGAATTAGTTGCATGTACTGCCTCATGCTAGCAGTAGGGAAAATGAAAAACTGGAAAAGAATCAGTCAGGAAGGATAAGGATAGAATAATTGTTTGTGGCCCACACCTGCAAAATCATTCTTTTTGGGGTGGTTTGTCTTACTAATGCCTCTTGAGTAAACCTGTTGTCGCTTTCCTTTGGACCAAAGTAGGTGAAATTTATTCACAACCACTTAGGCTAATGTGGCACCCGAGGATTCCAGTTGCCACATTGGCATTGCCTCCCTCACAGGGGGTGATGCCATGCCTAGAAGCAAGGAGGGGTCCCCTTATCAGGTAACACCAGCATCCAACACATTTCCTAGCTCCAGACTTGAAGGGGAGCTCTAACCCGGTTTCAGAGGAGCTTCCCCTTTAAATTGGAGCCCGGAGGCGGGGGTGAGAAAAGTCAGTTGGAGTGAGAAAAGTCAGTTGAAGACGGGAGAGAGACGAGGGAGAACCTGGGGAGGGGAGCTGTGACCAAGCTCGCCCCAGAGAAAAGCGCCAGAAACCGGACACCGGAGTCCGTGGTTGTTCGGGTACTGAAGTCCCGGCAGCTAAATCTGGAGGGCGGGAGACTGCAGGTCTCCTGGCCCCACCAAACACACCAGAGGCTCAGCAGCATACTAGAGCCCGGAGCCGCCACGAAGGAGCGACACCTGAAAAAGGCTCGAGCTGCCTGCCATACGGAAAGGGGAAACCGCCATTATTGTGTCGTCTTGTCATTATCTGCATCCTCAGTCCTGCACCCCAACATCCACAATCCCCTACATAAACCGTACCGTTAGCCCTGGGGCCCCGCTCTACCAGTGGGGAGCAAATCCATCCCAGCTGCTTCACCAACGGCCCCAGCGGTTTCTTTCAGCAGCGGCGGCCACCTATAGCCGTATACCACTGGTGGCGTAACAAAACTTTTCCTCTAATCAAACTGTCCTTTCTTTTTATTGACTGCCTAGGGCCCCGGACCGGGTCATGCCCCCATGACAATCCCAAGGAACTGACCAACCCGGTGGCGAGTACCCCACAGTCCTAGGGGCTGCGTCACTATGTTTCCAGGATGAGTTTTTGGTGAGTTTTTGATGTTGCAGATTTTCTGCATCATTTCTGCACCTATTAAGTAAATGAGGTTAAATGTGTTTTTTTTATTGCGTTTTTGATTGTCGTCATGAAATGCATGTTAATTGCTGCTTTCTTATTGAAACTTTCTGGTAATTGGCTTTGACAAAACTTTATTGATATGGTCATGTGCGGATTTCACGCGTTTTTAGTGTGTTTCTGCTGCGTAAACACACCAAAAACGCATGTGCTTTTTTTACTTGCGGATTTTCTTCTAATGCAAGTCTGCGCATAAAACTCAGCATACCAGCAAGAAAAATTGACATCTTGCAGATTTGAAACTTACACCGCAGGTCAGTTTATGTTAAATAAAAAAAGAGGCACAAACGACATGAGATTTTTATTATTCAATGTGGCCGTACTGATGCCAGATTTTTTTCACTGACAGAATCTGTCAGTGAACAAAATCACAGCATGCTGTAATTTCACTGTGAAATTGGATGCCACTCACCCATTCAAATCTATGGGTGCGTGGAAGACATTGGATTGCACCCAGATGACATTCGATTGCAGTCCGATTTCCGTGGACTCACAGAATGGATAAGATGGAAAAATTCTGTTTTCCATCTTCTCACAGTGTCCAACGATTCTTTCATCCAAGAGAATAGGATTACACTATACTGACATTCTGATCAGAGTTTAAACAGTTTGTCATTTGCACAATCAACCTAATTTTCTTATGAGAGAATCTACTGGTTGTGTGAGCAAGCCCTTAAAGAGTACGGTAACTATCACCAGTCTGTGGCTACCTTTTTTATTTAAGAACAAGGGTACGGAGACTTAGACTAGTGAATTATAAAAATAACACCTATTAACAATACAAGTCCCTAACATTCCCCCAAAGGATCCAACATAGTAGCAAAATTCAAGTTTCATAGAATCATAGAATGGTAGAGTTGGAAGGGACCTCCTGGGTCATCTGGTCCAACCCCCTGCTCAAAGCAGGATTCACTATATCATCCCAGGTTTGAACTTCTGGGTTGTAGGATATTTCAAAATTAACAGTATAGTTTGCAAAAAATGTTTAAAAATATAACAAATGATATAATAAATATTTCAAAAATCAATAACAGTAACTAATTGTACAATAGAGTTATTGTGTCATTAGGGTGAATGGAGTCAAAATATCACATTTTATGTGCATCCATCCATTAAAACAATGTGAACTAATTCAAAATGATGCCCAAAAGTATTCAAAATGTGCCAAACAAAGTAGGCCCTAAATATCTATGTAGAGATAAGAATAAAGAGGAGATACAAAATATCTCACAAATATATGCATAATACCTCATATATCTTCATCTCTGTATTTTGCTTCGATCTTCCCTTTAGCTAATAACCTACAAGTATAATCCTCACTCATAAAATTCTCTCTACTGCGTCTTCAAGATTTCTCCTGTATTACAATGCTAAACGTGTACTCTCATATTCTCTTCCTCTGCCAGATCAACTTCTAACCATTGCTTTGTGCTTATCACACTTCATAAAACACCTCCATTGCTAAACCCAACTATTGATCAATGTCCTTTATACATGTGCTTCTACAGATCAAAAATGTATCTCGATCTCTATTCTATATATTGTAACCTCTAGAAAACAGAGCTTCTCTGTGTCATAATGTTAGTACAACATTTTGGCCATAGCTTTCATCCTATGTATTTTTGTATTCTAATTGTAAAGCACTGCAGCGTATGTTGGCGCTAATTATATAAATCTAACAATAGGCATTTACCTATCAACTGCACAACCCATGGATTGAACAGGATTGGCTTTAGGGAGCCAACCCAACAATGACAGCATAAAGTACCAACAGAGTCCTTCATTACAATGAATTATAGGAAATATAGTTTTAACAGAGCCCAGGCACAGGGCGAACTGTCCGCTGAGCAGCTCCCCTCTGGCTCCTTCAGGACCTGTTTGACTTGATGGACAGGTCTGCTCCTTCATGGAAATAAAGGGAGATGTGCCAATCAAATCAAGTTGGGAAGAGTAGCCCAACCCGGCTTGTCAGTGCTGTGCGCTTTTTAAGCCTTTGTTATCCTAAAAACTCATAGTAAATCATAGTTCTTTGTAATGAAGGAGACTGTGAGGTTCTCTTTTTATGAACATACTGTAGTATTAAATGCTGCCGGTGTGTGAGTAAGTCACATGAGCTGAGCTTGGCATTAATGGTGCTATGTTGCATATTTTCCTTATGACTGTATGCACTATGTCACTTTGCTCACTCGTCCAAACTAAACTTATGTCTGTTAGATGTATATAAAGAAATGGCCTCACGGTCAGTATTAATGAGTACAGTCACTGTCACTGATCTGCCCAGTTCTCATACCCATGAACTCAACACATAAGTTTCTTACCTTTTTTGCATTTGGGTGTGAAAAGCATTTGGGTGAGGAGGATTACATCTGCACATTTCACATTTCAACATTCGTAATAAAAAATGGAACATCTGCTGGTATGAATCGTGAGCCCTTTTCCTTTTAATGTAAATTCTCCTTTATGACCTATTCTCATCACTTAATTGTCCTGAAGGCACCATCTTGAAACTGCATAATACTCCACTGAAGACATTCCATCTACAGGATTACCACCCATTACCATTCAAGTCCATGTGGCTTGGCTGTAATTCTCTGTAGACTATTGGAGTGGTTTTCATGGATTTTCCAAAGTAATTGTCTAGAAAAATAGATGAATCGCCAAAGTATAATTTCGGCTTCAGTATTAGAGGATTCTCATTGACTGTTTTGCACAAAGGTGTTATCTAACTAACAAAGTCACTATAAAAGTCACCTTCAAAAAATGTCTGTTGTGCCAATTTTCGATGTTTACAACCTTCCATTGTCCCTTGGTTACTTTAGTATAACAATGACTTCCCCTCACATGATCCTTCAGGCAGCAGTGGTGATGGGTAATAGGGGTCCAAGCATATACAGGGTGAGAACAGTGGGCATTTTAAAAAAGTATTAGAATACCTTTTGATATATTAATTATGCAACTTGAAGACCCATGTAAGTGATTCCACACTTAAAAAAAAAATTGTTCAATATTAAAGGAAACCTGTCAAGCATTTCCTGCTGCTCTAACCATGGGCAGCATGAATCAAAGTATGGTTACAAGATTGCAATCTAGTATATTTTTTTCTGAAATGTCAGAGCATTTAGAGATGTATATTTAGAAGATCAGGGTGGGGACAATAACCAGCAGGGGCTGGCTGGCAAATTTTAGCCTGGGGGGGTAAGCACACAACAGCGGCCCTCCAGTTGCGGCAGCCCGTCTTTAACCTACTTATCTCAGGCTGCTGCATAAAACAGCAACCAAGCTTACTAAATAGATTCGGGAGCAAAGCTAAGCTATCTGCAGTTACTCGAAAAAAATCGAGCTTAATACATGGATATGGGAAGAGAACTAAGCTTACTACACAAATACAGAAGTGGTGACGTGTTTCTATTATACTTTTCCTCTGATTTTTCCACTTCTCGTTTTGGCTTACAAATACTTATGTAAAATACTGACCAAATACTGAACATGTGAACGAGGCCTTAGGCCGGGGTCACAGAAGGGTATGTTCTCTTGTGCGAGAGAATTGGGGTCAATTATGCAAATGACAGCTCTGTCAGAGTATGAGCTGGGTGTCATCTTACTGTGGTCTGATTGTCTCGCATGGGAGAAATGCAGCACACATGTGGAGAATATGGCGAAAATAATTTCTCCATCTCCTCCATTGCCTGTCTCAACGTATATCAGACTGCACTGGGATGACATCCAAGTGCAGTCTGGTGTTTCACACGCACCCATAGACTTGTTATTTGATACTCGGATGCACCCACAGCATGCTGTGATTGTTTTCTCATACCATATCGGCAAGAGAAAATAATCGCAGATCTGCATTGCTTCATAGTATAATGTTGGGCAAGTGCTATACAATAAAACATCACATAGCACTCAGCCGTGTTATACACCTGTGTGAGGAGACCTTTTACAAAGTGCGGTGCAAAAACATTTTTGTTCTACTTGGTCACTTATCAAGACACAAAGAAATTGTTTTTAAGATTGAGATTGAATAGAGCGGTGGTGCGCATGCTCGACCTCGGAGGTGCACATGCTTGACCTCGGCTCCATTTGGATGGGTCTTTTCACAGCACCAACCTTAGGATTGGTGGGGTCTCAACAATTGAGAGGCTATCCCCTATGTGATGGATAGGAAACAACCTACAAAATTAGCACAATACCTTTTATAGGGGCAACCCTTGCTTCAGGGTAGGAGATTGACGTTGGGTCTCTCAAATAAACCCCTTCACGACATATGACATATTTACATCATATGTCACGTCCCTGAGTTTGATGTTGGCTTCGGTGCCAGAGCCCGCATCTTACCCAACACATGACAGCTGATTTAATCAGTTATCATATGCCTTTAACAGCCACTGGTGGATCAGAGCTCCAT
This sequence comes from Phyllobates terribilis, assembly GCF_046119375.1. NCBI lineage: Eukaryota > Metazoa > Chordata > Amphibia > Anura > Dendrobatidae > Phyllobates > Phyllobates terribilis. The sequence continues at coordinate 472,320,104 of NW_027362761.1, forward strand.
CCACAGTTGTTAACCAGTTTAATACCGCTGTCTATCTCTGACGGCAGTATTTAACATGTGCCAGCTGTAAGCGAGTTACAAATCCCACCCATTGGCGCGCTTGACACGTGATCGGGAGGCGCCGATGGGTTGTCATGACAGCTGATGGTCTGCTCATAACCCCCAGTGCCTGTCATTTTGATACACCTGTTTACGTCGAGTCAAAGCCGTTGTTCATAGGAGATCGTCATTTCTGCTAAGGGGACTATTACATAAAGTAAAAAATGAGGAAAAAAGTTTTTAAAATTATGAAAAAGTACAAAAAAATCCCCGCAAAAGTTCAAATCACCCCCTTTGTGCCCATTTTTTTGTACTTTTTTAAACAATTTAAAAAATACACATATTTGGTATCCCTGCATTCAGAAATGTCTGATCTATCAAAATATAAAGTTAATTAACCCAATTGGTAATTGGTGTAACGAGAAATCGAAACACCAGAATTAGGTTTTTTTTTGCTAACACAACAATGCAATCAAATGCAATAAAAGGCGATCAAAACATCATATGTACCCCAAAATAGTATCAATAAAAACATCAGCTCAGGGCACAAAAAATAAGCCCTCCCAAAGCACCAAATACCAAAAATGTAAATGCTATGCGTCTTGGAAAATGGTGCCAAACGCCCCAAAAAAATTTTTGAATTTTTTTTTTACCGCTTAAAAAATAAACTATAAATGTTTGGTATCTGCATACTCATTCAGACCTGGAGAATCATATTGTTAGGTCAGTTTTACCATATAGTAAACATGGTAAATAAAAAAAACACAAAAACAATTGTGGAACTGCATTTTTTTTGCAATTTCACAGCACATGGATTTTTTTTCCCGTTTTCCAGTATGCTATATGGTAGAATAAATGGTGCCTTTCAAAAGAACAACTCGTCATACAAAAAACAAGTCCTCACAGGGCTATGAGGACAGAAAAATAAAAAAGTTATGGCTCTTGAAAGAAGGGGAAAAAATGGAAACAGAAAATGGGAATGGCATGAAGGGGTAAAAGGGGTGGTCTGAAATCAAATTTGAAATTCATTCTAAATGTCTCCCTTTAATGCAATAATTGAATCAGTTTTCTAAAATACTTTGAATAAAAATTTCCTACTGCTCACTCTCTACTGTAACTCCCTGCCTTTTTTTTCTACTTCCAGTCCAAAGACATTTAGTTTGTGAATCCCCAGTTCATGCTTGGATACTCAAATGGGATGTTATCAGGGAGCAGGGCTGCGGTCATTAGTAAATTGTTAATTAAAGTATAATAGAAAAATTATTCTAATTATTAAATTATGGGGATTGTCCGGTCTTAGACTACAAGTCTACACTTACTCTATGGGAATGCAGACTTGTGAATCCTCCCATGCATGCTGCAAGGATTCTCTGATGCCGAGAGAGGTGTACACATGACTGTAAGTATTTGATTTACGTACTTCCATCCACATTCTGACTAGACTGTGGATGGAAGGCTGCTCCCATCTAGACGGCATGTGACCGCATGCATGCAAATCACACATACTTGCAGTCATGTGCCCACCGCTCCCAGCACTGGAGAATTCTTACAGCGTGCAGTGTGCACGAAGGGAGGATTTACAAGTCTGCAGTCACATACAGTGACTGCAGACTTCTAGTCTAAGACTGGACAACCCCTTTAAATAGACATTTAGGGTGAACTTTTGTTGCAAACACCCCTTTAGCCTCTGCATGCTGTCATCAAGATCAATAAACTTCTCATTTGTTCATGGAAAATCCACAAAGCTCCTCACACACAGGGCTGCCACTAGGAATTTCAGGGCCCCATACTGTCAAAACTTTTGGGGCCCCTTGAGATTCCGCCCATGCTCCACCCCTTGAATCTTCAACCGTCCCACTGCCCACTCTTGGAAAAACTCTACTCTGTACCATATCCTCACCAATCACACATTAACAGTTCCTATGGAACACCAGATCACATACATATGTAGCTGCAGCTTTTGTTTTGGCCAAAAGAATTCTTAAGCCGCTACCAGGACTTCTGGTCGGGCCCTACTCTGCTCTAACCTATTAAAAATTTCTTATAATCCCCAATACTCTTTTTTAGGCATATTTTATTTATTTTTCTTTAAGTGAATGTGTCACATACATTTTTTTACAACTAATTGTAACCAGATAGTGTCAATTTTTTTTAGAATCTGTATTTCTGATTGCCAATTCCATCAATCATTCCCTCCCCAACCAGAATGTATAAGCTCCTGGAGAATCCTGAGTGTGGCCGCCTGATGTTGTAATTCGGCATTTGGTTTTGCAGCATCGCTCAGAATCATCCACATCCAGTAGCTTATAAATTTTGTTGGGGGTTGGAATGGGGGAGGAGAGGGATTGATTGCATCATACAATCACATACTGAAATGGTGGACAGATTAATACATGGACTTAAGTTAGCTACTCACACAGCCAGTGGCACCGCCACACCCGCCGCCCAGTCAGGAAGAATCTAATGGTCGCCTCAGCTTACCCTTTGGCGCCACCTCAGCCTGCCCACAACTGCAGCCTGCGATCACTGAATTAATAAATGTAAACAGGGTATATTATTGCATAAATGTTCACCAATTATACACTACTAAAAATATCTTTATTGGCATCCATTAAAAACCTATAAATTCTAGAATATAAATACACCTCAAAACATGATAACTCAAAGTGATAATATAAAAAAAATATGAAGTAGTCAAGAGTAAAGTGGGGAGGGAGGTTACCCCATTTATCAACTACTCGTCCCTACCTGTCTGCGGAGGTTGGCACCCTCTTTAAATAAAATTGCCACCCCCGCTCTGCAGCCACTCATCAGAGTCCCCTCAGCAGCCTCCCCTCAGCAGAATCCTCCTCACCAGCCTCCCCTCAGCAGAATCCCCTCAGTAGCCTCCCTCTCATCAGCTTCCCTCTCATCAGCCTCCCCTCAGTAGCTTCCCTCTCAACAGCCTCCACTCAGCAGCATCCCCTCAGTAGCCTCCCTCTCATCAGCCTCCACTCAGTAGCCTCCCTCTCATCAACCTCCCCTCAGTAGCCTCCCTCTCATCAACCTCCCCTCAGCTGCATCCCCTCAGTAGCCTCCCTCTCATCAGCCTCCCCTCAGTAGCCTCCCTCTCATCAACCTCCCCTCAGTAGCCTCCCTCTCATCAACCTCCCCTCAGCAGCATCCCCTCAGTAGCCTCAATCTTATCAGCCTCCCGTCGGTAGCCTCCCTCTCATCAGCCTCCCCTTAGTAGCCTCCCTCTCAGCAGCCTCCCCTCATTAGCCTCTCTCTCATCAGCCTCCTCTCTGTAGCCTCCCTCTCATTAGCCTCCATCTCATCAGCCTCCCCTCAGTAGCCTCCCTCTCATCAACCTCCCCTCTGCAGCATCCCCTCAGTAGCCTCCCTCTCATTAGCCTCCCCTCCACCCCATCCCCTCAGTAGCCTCCCTCTCATCAGCCTCCCCTCAGTAGCCTCCCTCTCATCAACCTCCCCTCAGTAGCCTCCCTCTCATCAACCTCCCCTCAGCAGCATCCCCTCAGTAGCCTCAATCTCATCAGCCTCCCCTCGGTAGCCTCCCTCTCATCAGCCTCCCCTTAGTAGCCTCCCTCTCAGCAGCCTCCCCTCATTAGCCTCTCTCTCATCAGCCTCCTCTCTGTAGCCTCCCTCTCATTAGCCTCCATCTCATCAGCCTCCCCTCAGTAGCCTCCCTCTCATCAACCTCCCCTCTGCAGCATCCCCTCAGTAGCCTCCCTCTCATCAGCCTCCCCTCAGTAGCCTCCCTCTCATCAACCTCCCCTCAGTAGCCTCCCTCTCATCAACCTCCCCTCAGCAGCATCCCCTCAGTAGCCTCAATCTCATCAGCCTCCCCTCGGTAGCCTCCCTCTCATCAGCCTCCCCTTAGTAGCCTCCCTCTCAGCAGCCTCCCCTCATTAGCCTCTCTCTCATCAGCCTCCTCTCTGTAGCCTCCCTCTCATTAGCCTCCATCTCATCAGCCTCCCCTCAGTAGCCTCCCTCTCATCAACCTCCCCTCTGCAGCATCCCCTCAGTAGCCTCCCTCTCATCAGCCTCCCCTCAGTATCCTGCCCTCAGTAGCCTCCATCTCAGCAGCCTCCCCCTCACTATCACACACAGACACACTACACACCGCCTCCTCACTAACACACACCCCTCGCTATCACACACAGACACACTGCACGCTGCCTGCAACAACCCTCACTATCACACACAGACAGACTGCACGCCGCCTACACACATACACATATACACACACACTTGCTTGACCGCCCACCACCTTCCCCGGCTGCAACAGACAGAAGATGAGCACGCACAGCCACGCAGACTGTCACAGGACCATGATGCCCTCGGCCGCGGATTAAAGGTACAGCACTCATTTCCATCCGCCGGGTGCGTCAAGCGCCGAGCTGCTGTCCCTAAGGGCCCAGTAAGCAGAAGCAAAGGGGGGGGGCATGGGCTTGAGGCCCGGGATGGCGGGGTCCCCCCTTTTTGCTTCTGGTCACTGGACCCCATACAGCAGTAAGGGCAGTAATGCCCTGATGGCAGCCCTGCTCACACACAGTATACAGTGTAACAACCCCAGCCCATAACCTATAGACCATCAGTACAACATCACATTCATCCCCATGTCCCACACAGTATAACCTCCATCAACACCACAGAGTATCCAGTGCAGCACAGTACAGTGTAGGATTCCCCAGGCCATAACAGTACAGTCTCATATCCCCCACACACACAGTGTAGTAGACCCCAGGGCCTTGGCCTTCATAACATACATGGCAAAATACACTGATCACCTCATACTATACATGTTAGCAGACCCTTATTGTATCCCCCCACCCTGCCCACCACAGTACATAGCAATGAATGCCCTGCCACCATACAGTAACAAACACCACCTTTCCTCACTGCCCACAAACTATTACATGCTATTTGCATTTTACCATCATGTCCCTGGCCAGGAGCTGCTGTGTGCAGCAGGAGGAGAGAAGCCGTGAAAGCAGCAGAGAGACAAGCAGGGGGCGGAACCAACACTGACACAGCACAGGTCTTCTGACAGCGGGGAAGGAGACCGGGAATCCTCCTCATGCCTGAGAGGACGCAGCCGCACAAAAGCTGGAGAATTTAAAGGTGTATGCAGTGCCTCCCAGAGCTACTAAAGCAGCATACGGCCGGGTCGCCCTAAATAGCTGCTGAGGTACCAGTCCAGGGGGCATATGCCCCCCTACCCCTCGGCCCAGCCCGCTCCTGATAACCAGAGACTAAAATAGTCAAGTGACGCCCCCAGAACGTTTTTCTCAGCGCTTTTAGATGTGACAGGTGTCTCCCATAGCGAGAGAATGTCAATCACCTGGAGTGGTAGTCACGCAAGGTGTAGGAAAGACTTGCAACACAGAGGGAAGAGGGAAAGGGAGCCCAGACACTAGGGAAAGGGGAGAGTGGAGATCTCCTAGTCTGGTCTAGTGTCACCATGTCTCAACTACCATCCCTATATTGGCTGTTTACATATCGCTGCACGCGTGTCTTGCGCTAACTTTCCCTGGCTTATGGCTAAGGCTAGCGAAGGAAGGAGATGAGCACTAGTCAATCTCCAATAAACTCTGCAGACCACAAGGGTAGACAAACAGGGGGGAATTGCTTAGCTTTAGACAACTCCATACAAATGCGCACACGGCCTCAAGCTCCAGAGAGGACGAAGTACTGCTCTTGCTAAAGCCTCACAAGTAGTAATGAATATCGCTGGCACCTCCCTCTCAGACACACCAGGTATTTATACACCTAATTAGCCAGAAGGAGGTAGCCGCTGGGTCTTAGGCACAGCCAGTCTCTAAGAAGATGTCTGTAATGCCAAACGTAGAGATCTCCTGAAACCAACTGCAGTGTGACTGTCTGTCACTTCTGACACACTCATAACTGTGGTGTTGGGAAGAGCTAGATCTTCTAACTACTGTAAATATTTTTTAAACCGCTGGAGCATTTCAGAGAAGCATATACCTGGATGCCATTGTGCAGACAGGCTCTGGTTCATGGTGCCCTCGGTTTGGGTAAAATAAATCACATGACAGATTTACTTTAATAGAAAATGCTATGTGGCATTAACATTTGTCACTTAAACAGGTATTACCATCCATCCTATTAATAAATTTGTCTAGCTGATAATTAAGAAATAGGCAAGCATGTGCAGCTCTCTTACTTTACTTCTATGAGTTCTGAAAAGTTCTGAAAGGTGAGACACAACATGAGTCAGATATTTATGGCAAGAAATAATTGTTCATATTCATATGTCCGAGCTTGTAGCCAGGATGGTGTTGTATTGTGATATCAGATTCTAAAGGATGATACTTTATTCAAACTACACATCTCTACTTTCTGTATCCACCATAGACAAAGGAAAGGAATTACACAGATGACACTTGACATTAAGGTTATAATGTGACCCTCAGATATACAGTATATAAATAATGCAGTATCAAAAGTATATAAAAGAGGTCATCAGTAACACTGTGCAATAAAGTGCCATGTGCAAAGTCACCCAGGTACATTGGCTCATAAGAAAAGTATCATATAAGAACCCACATGTATTGCCACACACGGTGGTTTTCCCTTTTTCAATCATTTTATTTTCTACTATTTGTTATGTTAAATGTTCTTCACATATCTGTTATTTACAGTTACATGAAAAAGTTTGGGCACCCCTATTAATCTTAAGCTTAATGTTTTCTTAAAATTGGTGTTTTTGCAACAGCTATTTCAGTTTGATATATGTAATAACTGTTGGACACAGTAATGTTTCTGCCTTGAAATGAGGTTTATTGTACGAACAGAAAATGTGCAATCTGCACTCAAACAAAATTTGACAGGTGCATAAGTATGGGCACCCTTACCATTTTCTTGTTTTAAATACTCCTACCTACTTTTTACTGACTTACTAAAGCACTTTTTTTGGTTTTGTAACCTCATTGAGCTTTGAACTTCATAGCCAGGTGTATGCAATCATGAGAAAAGCTACTTAAAGTGGCCACTTGCAAGTTGTTCTCCTGTTTGAATCTCCTCTGAAGAGTGGCATCATGGGCTCCTCAAAACAACTGTCAAATGATCTGAAAACAAAGATTATTCAACATAGTTGTTCAGGGGAAGGATACAAAAAGCTGTCTCAGAGATTTAACCTGTCAGTTTCCACTGTGAGGAACATAGTAAGGAAATTGAAGAACACAGGGACAGTTCTTGTTAAGGCCAGAAGTGGCAGGCCAAGAAAAACATCAGAAAGGCAGAGAAGAAGAATGGTGAGATCAGTCAAGGACAATCCTCAGACCACCTCCAGAGAGCTGCAGCATCAACTTGCTGCAGATGGTGTCACTGTGCATCGGTCAACTATACAACGCACTTTGCACAAGGAGAAGCTGTATGGGAGAGTGATGCGAAAGAAGCCGTTTCTGCAAGCACGACACAAACAGAGTCGGCTGAGGTATGCAAAAGCACATTTGGAGAAGCCAATTTCTTTTTGGAAGAAGGTCCTGTGGACTGATGAAACCAAGTTTGAGTTGTTTGGTCATACAAAAAGGCATTATGCATGGCATCAAAAAAACACAGCATTCCAAGAAAAACACTTGCTACCCACAGTAAAATTTGGTGAAGGTTCCATCATGCTTTGGGGCTGTGTGGCCAATGCCGGCACCGGGAATCTTGTTAAAGTTGAAGGACGCATGGATTCCACTCAGTATCAGCAGATTCTTGACAATAATGTTCAAGAATCAATGATAAAGTTGAAGTTACGCAGGGGATGGATCTTTCAGCAAGACAATGATCCAAAACACCGCTCCAAATCTACTCAGGCATTCATGCAGAGGAACAATTTCAATGTTCTGGAATGGCCATCCCAGTCCCCAGACCTAAATATCATTGAACATCTGTGGGATCATTTGAAGAGGGCTGTCCATGCTCGGCGACCATCAAACTTAACTGAACTGGAATTGTTTTGTAAAGAGGAATGGTCAAAAATACCTTCATCCAGGATCCAGGAACTCATTAAAAGCTACAGGAAGAGACTAGAGGCTGTTATTTTTGCAAAAGGAGGATCTACTAAATATTAATGTCACTTTTCTGGTGAGGTGCCCATACTTATGCACCTGTCAAATTTTGTTTGAATGCAGATTGCACATTTTCTGTTAGTACAATAAACCTCATTTCAATGCAGAAACATTACTGTGTCCAACAGTTATTACATATATCAAACTGAAATAGCTGTTGCAAAAACACCAATTTTTATAAAACATTAAGCTTAAGATTAATAGGGTTGCCCAAACTTTTCATATAACTGTATATGTTGTGACAGAGTCACTGGTCTGATATACGAGGGGAGGTGTGTGTCACTCAAGATGCTCTCCTGTGTGAACTGAAACCTATTGATTTTCTGCCAGCATGTTATATGCTGGGGGCTTAAGTCTCTTAAAAGGGTGTGGTTTTATGGGAATGGCAAAGAGGGTGGGAGGCCATTCCCCTACCTCCCCTCAGGGTGTGGCTGATCAGGGTTAAATGCTCAGTCAGCTTTGTTTCTCTGGAGTGTGTGGTCTGGAGAGTGATGTCTCCAGGCTGTGTTTGGTGAAACCAGAGAGCAACACCGGTGGACTGGTGTTGCTGAAGACTTCACTGTGCCTCGCTTACTATTGGATCTTATTTTTTTTTGTTTTTCCGGTTAACCCCAAGAGGGTTTGTTTATTTTTATGGAACACTGCTGGAGCTTATGCCACAAAATAAACCAGCAGGAAGTTTACCCAAACCGTGTGTCCTGTGTCTGCCTCTGGAGAGCCGAGCAAGTCGCTTTAGCACAATGTATACTACAGATCAGTGACATAACTTGTAGTTTGTGAGCCCCGATGCAAAATGTCCAACAGAACCCCCAAATATAAAGAGTTTTTAATAGCATTGGTCTTCTAATAAGGGTCAAAGAGACCTCTACACCCATTAGAGTTAATTTGCTGTCACAGATGCAGTACTGTACAAAGCAATACATTTAGTTGCATGAAATGTTGTGGACTGCAGCTGTCACTGTAGTGCTACAGTCTTTGTGTAACCCAGGCCTAAGTGACAATTAAGTGTTACCATTCCCCTTGTCATTAGAATGTGTTATTTGCTATAGTTTACAAGGAGAGATGGATTTGCTAAGCAGTCAGTCTGGATGGACAGCTTGGACCGCATGCATTGGTAAAGCAATACATTGGTAAAGCAATACAACATACCAGGATAAGCAGACAAAACATAGAACTTTGTGGACTTGTGGAGCAGGATATATGGTCAGGTACCTTGCTATATAGGGGCCAAGTCTGTGGACACCTTCCAGTATCCGTTGTTTCAGATGCTGCACATCTCGTATCTTGATGGTATGGTGTGGTATATGGGGTAGATAGTGGGGCCATACTGGAAACCTCAATGCCACTGGACATCTGAAATTGATACATTATGATTTGTTGCCCTCTTTATGCACTGAATATGGCATTTTCCAACAAGATGGTGCACCACCACATTATGGGTGTCAGGTCCGAGCATTCCTACATGAACAGTTTCCTGGAAAGTGGATTGGTCATTGTGGGCCAGTTGAATGGCCACGAAGGTCTCCTGATCTGACCCCCTTAGACTTTTATCTTTGGGGTCATCTGAAGGCAATTGTCTATGCTGTGAAGATGCGAGATGTGTAGCATCTGAAACAACGGACACTGGAAGTCTGTGCTGGCATTTCTTCTACAGTGTTGCTATCAGTGTGTCAAGAGTGAGAGAAGAGGGTTGCATTGACAATCCAACACAATGGGCAGCACTTTGAACACATTTTATAAGTGGTCATAAACTTGTAAATAACTCAAGAAAGAATAAAGTTATGTTAAAACCAAACACACCATTGTTTTTCTTATGAAATTCTCAATAAGTTTGATGTGTCATATGATCCTCTTCCCATTGAAAAAAATAAAGTTGGATCCAAAATAGCCAACTTCAAAATGGCCGCCATGGTCACCACCCATCTGGAAAAGTTTTCCCCCTCCCATATACAACCCCTGGCAAAAATTATGGAATCACCGGGCTCGGAGGATGTTCATTTAGTTGTTTAATGTTGTTGAAAAAAAGCAGATCACAGACATGGCACAAAACTAAAGTCATTTCAAATGGCAACTTTAGGGCTTTAAGAAACACTAAAAGAAATCAAGATTAAAAATGTGGTACTCAGTAAGGGAAATTTTTTACAGACCAAGCAGAGGGAACAAATTATGGAATCACTCAATTCTGAGGAAAAAATTATCACCAACCATTCCCATTTAATATAGGTGTATCCATATAAATGGCCCACCCTGTATTAGTATACCCAAGTCTTTTTCACATGTTGTTGTATGTTGTGTTGTTGCTTAGTTCTATTCCTCCCATTCTGTAGATGTAATTTTGTTTTTTCTTGCCCAGATGTAGAATCTTGCATTTCTCCTTGTTAATTACCATTCTATTAGTCACGGTCCATTGTTCAAGCTTATCTAGATCCTCCTGAATCCTTTTTCTGTCTTCTCTAGTGTTGGCTATCCCTCTTAAGGCCCCGTCACACTTAGCGACGCTGCAACGATCCCGACAACGATACGACCTGTCAGGGATCGTTGCTGCGTCGCTATGTGGTCGCTGGTGAGCTGTCAAACAGGCAAGCTCACCAACGATCAGGGGAGCAGCGACATCGTGGAAAGAATCTTTCCACGATGTCCTGCTCCTGGTTACCAGCCTGCTGAAGCAGGAGCAGGCTGGTAACCATGATAAACATTGGGTTACTAGGGGCACACGTGCCCCTAGTAACCCGTTATTTATCATGGTTACCACTCTGCTACGGTAAGCGGGAGGTTACCGCTCACTTTAGCAGGCTCATAACCATGATAAACAACGGGTTACTAGGGGCACGTGTGCCCCTAGTAACCCGATGTTTATCATGGTTACCAGCCTGATCGCTGCTCCCGCTGGTCACGCACAGCGATGTGTGCTGACCAGCGGGAGGGCAACGACCAAAAAATGGTCCAGGGCACTTTGCAGCGATCAGAGACCTCACAGCAGGGGCCTGATCGCTGCAAAGTGTCACACATAGCGACATCGCTGGTGAGGTCGCTATTGCGTCACCAAAACCGTGACACAGCAGCGATCTCACTAGCGATCTCACTATGTGAGACGGGGGCTTTAGCCTTGCATCGTTTGCAAATTTGATTAGTTACTTTACCTTCAATTCCCTTATCTAGATCATTTATGAAAAATGTTAAACAACACTGGGGCCAGGACAGATCCTTGTGGTAACCCACTTGAAACACTCTTCCAATTGGATATGCAACCATTTATTACCACTCTTTGAGTACGATCACTGAGCCTTGCTTTAGCACCAAGGAAAAACAGAGCCAGATTAGCAGACAGGCACTTTATGATAGAAGAGCCCAGTGTGCTGACAGCACCCAGGAAAAGCTTAACCAGATTAGCAGAGAAGTGCCTTAAGATAGCAGAGCTGAGTGTGCGTACAACACCGAGAAACAGCAGAGCCATGTGCAGGGACAGCCATAATACAACAGAACCAAGTGTGTATTCAGCAGAGAGGAGATTGTATAGAGGAAAATCATATAAAGACCATCAATGCATAGTTTGGTTTCTTTTAGGTAGACACCACACTACCTGAATACTCAGACATCATGCTGCCACCTGAGCAGGCCTTAAAAGGTCTAGAAACATGACAGCAGAGGTGCGCACTTCCCGTAGTAACCCAGAGCAAACTAGTGCAGAGGGAACTACCTACTGAAGAGAGAAGTCGAGTGGACTGATATTGGAGCCTGGTTAAGTGAGTAATATTCTTCAAATATTGTCAGTACTATAAGGAATTACTGGACACTTTCAGACTGTTTAGGGACACTGCTTTATGACAAGTGAAATGGTAAGCTGCCAGAAGGAATAGTAGAAAAATAAAGAGTTCGAAAATTTTTCTGAATTCTTGATTTATGGGGAAATGGGCAGTTAATGAAACAAACATATCAAAAAAGATCCTCTTTATTTTGTATGTATTCTGTATGTGACCTTGTCAGATCAGTACTGTATTCTCTTTTATAGCAAGCACACATCTGCCTAATTAACAAGCTAAACATTAATAGCAGAAATGCCAATACCAGACCTCACAGACATCACACACCTGTAATGTATGCACAGCCAAACAGAAGGAAAGGTATGTGATAAGTTCACAAGTAAAAGTAATACATTACAAAATCTAGTAGATAAATACAAAAATATACAAGCTTTATTTTGGACCAAACATTAAAGTTTGATTAAAAAGAGCATATAAGCGCCAATGATAGCCATAGGGCTGCTGCCTGAGAGAAGTCATGCGCCAGACACCCTTCCCCCCACTCACTGCAATCGTAAGGAGCCTGTGACATCATAAAGATATATACTTAAAAATATAGGAAAAAAGTGCATACAAGTATAATCAAGGCAAAGTAATACCAGAATCTGATTAATTTGTATTTCATAAATCAATAGTACACATGAATATAACACATTTTGTAATGTATCTTATCAGAGAAATCTGCTTCTTTATTGGCCAAAAATGATCAGTCATTATCAAAATTCTCAATTCTGAGGTAAAATCTGTATTCAGTAAAGACAGACTCTCCCATTACTGAGATAAGAGATCCCTCTTAGCAGCTGCTATGGATACAGTTATATGCAGATGGAAAAGGGAGGAGCTCTAGACAGAGCTCCTCCCTCTTCTTTCCTCCTATCTCAGTGATGGGAAAGTGTGTCTTCACTGAATATAGATTTTACCTCAGATTAAGAATTTTGATGCTTCTTATTATTGTATGTGTGTGGGGCAGAAGGGTATCTGGGGCAGGGCATTTATCACAGCTCAGCCCATGGATATCACTGGAGCTTATGGACTCTTTTAAATTGTTTATTCCAATACTCTAAGTGCACTTGTCATTAATATTATATGCCCAGATCAACCCTTTTGAGTAATCAGGTGGTATCCCCACAGCAGCACAGTCAATCGGATTGTTACAATCAGGGTGTGGGAAATCAGAATCCATTTTGTCTTTTTAGTCTCCATTATATGCTCTAAATCTATCACATAGCACTTCTAAACAGAAACTCCCCCTACAGGTTCCAAGTGTCTGATAAACTGAATAAAACCAGACACCTAGATACATCTTTCTCTAAATCCCACAAAACAGCTACTTGCTACTTGGCATACAGCCCTTTCTGCTAAGGGGGTATATAAACCTCGCTTGCATTTCATTCATGTGGAATCTCTTGCTGGACACTACATGTGTGTGTTGTATTGATTCTCCAAGCTCATTCATTACAACACCTCTAATCTGGCCTTGCACATCCACTCTGATGAGCCAGTTGCACCAACAAGAGCTATCGTACTATTTAATGATTGCTCCATATTCTAATGAATATTATGACAATATGTTACTAGTGGTTTAACAAGTTCTTCAAAATGGTGCATGTGGTTCATGAATTTGTCGTGAAATCAAAAATGCTCTTTATTTTTATCTTTAATTGACTTTTGCATTTTTTCACTACCAAAAATTGCAAACAATGTAAAACTGCTCCAGTAACCTTTATACGGACAGGGACTGACATGAGATGTGCCAAAAAATGCGACATTTGGTAAAAGTCATATTTCGTGAATCTGCCTAAAACGTCTGGAAAAGTAAAGTTGTTGAGGAAAAATCAAGAAAGACTTAACAAAGAAAGACAAATTAAAAAGTGGTGCAAACCATATAATGAATAAGACACAAACTAAAAGGAGCAAATTACTCCAGAAAACTAGAGAAACAACAATGATGAATCAGAGCCAATCACTGCATAAGTCGAACGCCATCCTGAGCAATGCAGAATGAAAGTTTCGCTCACAACACATTCTAGCTCTATTCTTTAAAAGTCAATGAAACATTAGTATCTCAGTGGACACAGCCATTTGTTAGTTCTTCATTCAGATAGTTTTTTTTCTTGTGGGTCTATGATTGAATTTTGTCCTTGTAACCTTTCAATTCAAGTCGAAATAAACAATGATGTAAGTAATGTAGTTCAGCTGTTCTGATCAGATAATCATTGAGGCACAGGATGGGAGGCTTCACGAAAACTACACATGGGTCGTAGCTTTTAATGATCATTGTGGGTTCTAATGCCCATTTAGGGCATTCTTTATGCAATGATTCCTTTGTTTTTCTTCACTGGGGAAAGGATGTCCTTGTGTCATCTGGTACCGTAGGCTTATGTTGTAAGTCTGTTTTTTATTACTCCAGATGATTCCAATCAGTTATACACAAGCGTACAGCTGGATATATGATTTGATTAGTCTGCAAGCCTATGTTTCATTGCTATAAAGTTTGCTGATGTGTCCATTAACTAATTAGGTACCATTTTTTTGCTTGAGAATTATATGGTTGTGATATTCATTTAGCATTTACCGTCTGATTCATATTGGGTTTGACATTACAATATTGAATCTTCTCAATGAGATTAATTTTATATTTCCTTTTATCACATTCTATTGAGTTGGCGTTCATGGTTTTATGCTAGTAATGGAGGAAAATTTCAGCCATGTTCCACAATATAAAAGAGTCTTATGTCTCACTTTGTGACTGGCCACTGGTGACTTTTTATGGAAATTTGTTGGCAAGGATAATATATGTTTTACAGTTTTGGTATATTTCCATTCAAACTTTCTGTGTTTGTGTTTTTATAATTTTTAGCTACAAGCGTTTGGCCAAAAAGTAATAAAGGAAATAATTAAGCAATGGATAGATTAAGTAACAGGACTCTAATCCAACCTTATGCCTTAATTGTAATTAACAGCATTAATCATGGTTCCAATTCAGTGGAGCAAGAGTCATAACAATTATCCAGGTAATGAAATCGGAAACAGACACTTTGATGCTAAACTCTTGGTGCATATTCAAAAAGATTTGGTGACTGTAATCATTCCTCCTTGCTCTTAGCAGCTTGCATAAAACCAGTCAGGACACAGTCTTTTTTCTGCATAATTTTATAGACAACTCTATTCCAACCACCATTCTGATCATCAATCTGTAACACATTTTTTATTAAATAGAATGATGTAGTCTGGCATCAGTAGATTTCTGTAAAATGCTTGTTTATCAGCTGACTCGCTGGGTGGATCCACTTGTTTATGGGAGAGAAAATGAGACATAAATAGGAAATGTAATTACAGAAGAAAACATTTTGATGTCTTTTCTATTTTTTAACCATGCCACGAAAGCATCATATTGTCAAAGCTAATAAAAAAAATTACTTTTACTATCTGGGCTTGACATTAGATGATTAACTGTAAAGGTTAATGTTCTGATAGTTCTATTCTAAAAAATAAGAGAACACTAGGGGGCTGTGAATGTGTTTGTATTGTAAGAATAAAAGATTATTTCCATCTTTTTTCCTCTTTTATCACTAGATATTGATAAAAACACCAACGTCATTCACTGAAATTCTTTAGTAAAAATGCCCCATTCTCTTTATATTGTCTGCTTACTTTTTTCATTTTTCACTGTTCATAGTGAGAGTTTACAACCTCATCCTTGTTCTATGCATACATAAAGGATAGTGGCGCTATGGTTTAGCAAAAGTGCTGCTGACCTGAACTGTCACTCAAGTAACAGAGCACGCCCACACATCAACCAGGAATCACCCACGGGGCAGTGAGATGTTGATGAGAATATAAACTGGGACTGACTCTTTAAAGGAGCACTCCCAACACTTTTTTAACTTAATCCAGATGAAATAAAACGGGTAAATATAATATGTTTCAGTAAGCATGTCAATACTTTTACCCTGTGTCATTTCTCATTATTATACATACCAATTTATGGACACCTATAGTTTGATTTCTTTGCTTTTGTGGATTGCATGGGTTGTTACTGACATCTGGTGAGATTTTCATGTCAATAACACCTTTACAAATATATCTACTTAGAAAAATGGTAACTTGTTCAATTCTTATTTCACCCAGTGTATGACTCACTCTTATACTCCTTCCCATTCCAACTTCTTTTCAACATATGGACTTTTCTCTGATCTTTTTTTATCTCTTATGTTTATTTAGATGTCTTCCTTGTGTTCAAGTACACTTTTTCTCATATCTATCCCCCCCCCCTTTTTTATAGATAGTATATACATTTGGCAATTCCGCTGAAATTTCTATAAAGTTGCCACAATACGCAGGTTTATACGTGACCTCATTATAACAATTTGCCCATAGTATGATCATATGAATAGTAGTTTCATAATCAACATTCATGTTCATTTGCTTTGGATGTACTCTCACAATTATTGATTTCTATATTAATGCTTAGTCATGATGCTTATCATATACGCTTGTATTATGTTCTGGACATGACTTTCTTGTACAGTATGTATATTTATGGTTCTTTACAAAGGCCGAAATGTTTGTCTTTTTTCTGTTTTTGTATGGGTCAGTTTAACAAATAAAATTACCAAGATTCTACATACCTTCACCATTCGTGTGCCGAAGTATTTTTACTTTTTGAACACCAGAAGTTGCAATATTATTACGTAGCTAAAAAGTTGTGCAAAAACACTGATATTTATTATGGTCTTTTATGCCAGAATTCTGGCATACGCATCTTAATAAATCATGTCTTAGTCCACGTGTGTTGAGTAAGGAGACATGCATATTGCATAACACACAATAACCTATATGAAGATTGCACCTTCAAAAATAAATTGCCTAGGATGCAGGCACTGATTTCAGTGATGGGGGTGGGTTATTCTTCAAACCAGGGGCATATTCAGTGGGATCCACATTGGTGAACTGGGAATAGTGAATGACGTAATAAACACACAGGTGTAGTATTTGTACAATCTGACATTTTTAAATGGGTTTCTTTTATGAGTATAACATTTTATATACCCACTATTATATGATTAATTAAATTATCTTAATGTACCCTGTCAAGGAATCACAGCCTGGGAGGTCACGCTGATCACCCCACTGTTATCTTTTGTCACAAACAGCTCTCTGCTGCCACCTATTGTCCAGACAATTACACAATTTACGAACAATTAACGGAAGAGGCTGTGGCTGTCTCCACTAATAGGTCGGTTATTGGGAAACTAACAGTGAACGTATGGTATATACACCTCTGTTTCCAATGCATGGAATATATGTATATACCCCCAGTACGGTCACTGCTAACTCTACAACAACCTAAGACTACTCTCTACCACCACCAATTGTTTTTAAAGGCTGACGGGATACCTGATTCAGGTAGCATAGGGCCTCAGGGTGCAATTTACAGAACAGAAGGAACAGAACTATTACATTTTATATTTAATCCAGAATGATAGGAAGTTTTTAAAAAAAATATACAAAGATTTTACAAAGGGGAGAAAACAATACAGCATATAAAGTTATATAAAGTTACATAAAATAAAAGCGATTAACAGAGAAACTTACTACGCTGATCACAGAGATGACTCAGCTAGCGGAAGCAATCCAATTGACATCTGGCTAATGGGATCAAGCTTACACTGATATGTATCTTCCTCAGCATTGAACACAAATCATAATTCGCCTTGACCTTTTATCAGAACCTGAGTTACACCCACACACCCCCCTTGATGACCTCATGTGGACCGGCTTGTGAAATATTCTGAGATCTTCAGGATTTTATGAAATTCTCAACATTATTGATATCTTCACTCTAGCTGATCGTAGAAGTTCGAGATCACCTTCATATTTTATATCAAGATTTTACCTTTCCATAGATAGTAAACATGTCATGGCTGGTGCCAGTTATCTGGCTACTCTTGATTTGGGGCTTATAGGCAGGTGATGCAGTTATGAGAAAACATGCATATTCTTCCTCGATTAGCCCTGAAGCTGAAAATGTATGTCCCATTAATATCGGATCTATACAAACCCCAATATTCATAATTTTCAACCGATGCCTCAACGTCTGGTGTGAATGTATAACATTTCCCTTGAAGTGAACAAAAGGTTAAATTTCAATTCAGGTTGTATTTCCTGGGGACAAGAGAGACTCTTCCACTACTCTATCTGTATGTAAACATGTATCCCTTGTGTTCTCTGACGCTCAGAAAAGATCTTTCCTGTACTCTGTAGTGAGTCTGGGGTTCAAAAGGAATTTTAATTAGATTTGTCACTTCCCAACTATATGTACAGTTATATGAAAAAGTTTGGGCACCCTTATTAATCTTAAGCTTAATGTTTTATAAAAATTGGTGTTTTTGCAACAGCTATTTCAGTTTGATATATGTAATAACTGTAATGTTTCTGCCTTGAAATGAGGTTTATTGTACTAACAGAAAATGTGCAATCTGCATTCAAACAAAATTTGACAGGTGCATAAGTATGGGCACCTCACCAGAAAAGTGACATTAATATTTAGTAGATCCTCCTTTTGCATAAATAACAGCCTCTAGTCGCTTCCTGTAGCTTTTAATGATTTCCTGGATCCTGGATGAAGGTATTTTTGACTATTCCTCTTTACAAAACAATTCCAGTTCAGTTAAGTTTGATGGTCGCTGAGCATGGACAGCCCTCTTCAAATGATCCCACAGATGTTCAATGATATGCAGGTCTGGGGACTGGGATGGCCATTCCAGAACATTGTAATTGTTCCTCTGCATGAATGCCTGAGTAGATTTGGAGCGGTGTTTTGGATCATGGTCTTGCTGAAAGATCCATTCCCTGCGTAACTTCAACTTTGTCACTGATTCTTGAACATTATTGTCAAGAATCTGCTGATACTGAGTGGAATCCATGCGTCCCTCAACTTTAACAAGATTCCCGGTGCCGGCATTGGCCACACAGCCCCAAAGCATGATGGAACCTCCACCAAATTTTACTGTGGGTAGCAAGTGTTTGTCTTGGAATGCTGTGTTTTTTTGACGCCATGCATAACGCCTTTTTGTATGACCAAACAACTCAATCTTGGTTTCATCAGTCCACAGGACCTTCTTCCATAAAGAAATTGGCTTCTCCAAATGTGCTTTGGCATACCTCAGCCGACTCTGTTTGTGGCGTGCTTGCAGAAACGGCTTCTTTCGCATCACTCTCCCATACAGCTTCTCCTTGTGCAAAGTTCATTGTATAGTTGACCGATGCAGTGACACCATCTGCAGCAAGTTGATGCTGCAGCTCTCTGGAGGTGGTCTGAGGATTGTCCTTGACTGATCTCACCATTCTTCTTCTCTGCCTTTCTGATGTTTTTCTTGGCCTGCCACTTCTGGCCTTAACAAGAACTGTCCCTGTGTTCTTCCATTTGCTTACTATGTTCCTCACAGTGGAAACTGACAGGTTAAATCTCTGAGACAGCTTTTTGTATCCTTCCCCTGAACAACTATGTTGAATAATCTTTGTTTTCAGATCATTTGACAGTTGTTTTGAGGAGCCCATGATGCCACTCTTCAGAGGAGATTCAAACAGGAGAACAACTTGCAAGTGGCCACTTTAAGTAGCTTTTCTCATGATTGCATACACCTGGCTATGAAGTTCAAAGCCCAATGAGGTTACAAAACCAAAAAAAGTGGTTTAGTAAGTCAGTAAAAAGTAGGTAGGAGTATTTAAAACAAGAAAATGATAAGGGTGCCCATTCTTATGCACCTGTCAAATTTTGTTTGAGTGCAGATTGCACATTTTCTGTTAGTATAATAAACCTCATTTCAAGGCAGAAACATTACTGTGTCCAACAGTTATTACATATATCAAACTGAAATAGCTGTTGCAAAAACACCAATTTTTATAAAACATTAAGCTTAAGATTAATAGGGGTGCCCAAACTTTTTCATATAACTGTAACTTCCTGTATGTTGACTTAGAATGAGACTTAGAATGCAAGCTCTTGTGTCTTTGAAATTTGGTGCAAGAGAGGAGGGTGGGAGGTTAATGTCCCCTCACTAGGGTGTTTTTTTTTTATTAATCTTAATATTTTCTATGACATACACTTTATCTACTGCACACTTGTATGGGATTTTTCCTTCCTGTTCAATTTGTATTTCTATACTATTTTATAATTAACAAGTCTAATAATGTGATGATGTAGTACACCCTATTTATACCTGAAACTGTGCACTGGTAAATTGCTTGGGAAAGGCTCATATGTTATAGAGCCAAAACATCACTCTAATATAGGTAAATAAAAAATCCTTACTTTTGGATATTTAATGTTTGGAGAGCTTCCTGCCCTTTCATATATTCATCTATATATATGATTTTGCTGCACATATATTGTAAACTAGCTTTGGAGTCTCATATACTATTGCCTTCATCCATAGATGTGACGTTAAAGAGGACCTGTCATCGGGTCAAAAGTGGCCAGTTTTTGCTATTATTTTATTCCCTCTGCTCCCTTGAATATATATTTTTTTTTAATTCACTATTTGGTTTCAGAGATGAGTCTTTTAATTAGTATTGATTTTTATGGCCTTTACCAATCTGTAGGCTGCTCTGCATTATTACAAAACTAAAAAAGGCCTAGCACACCTGTTAGTATATGTGTAATATGTAGGTGCACATACACACTGTGTCTTTTAACGGACAAATATAACCTAGAATAAAAATAATGCATAGAAACCCTTCATTAAAAGTAACACATGTAAAAAACATTTTTTATCAAAGCTTTTATGCCAGTATACTGCCTTAAAAAGCTTTGAAAAGTCACATAATATTGCGCAACTGACGGTTGCGCCTAAACAATGCAATTTATCGTGTCTTCACATCATTTTTGGCCAGCTTCGACAAGGTGGGGGGAGAAGGGATACATAAACCAAGGAGGTGGCCACACCCTCCCTCCTCCCCAATGTACAGACTGCATGTGTTCACCTTTAACTTCTAGGCTTTCCATGGGCAGGTGTATCACACAGTTAGGCCCAATTTGTAAAATGGCAATGATATCTAATGGCTAAAGAATAATGTTTTCTTTTTTTATTTCATTGGTTTGGTTTTCTCTGCAGCCCAGACTTAGAGGGGAGATACTAAGAGCTACTAGTTATACTTCCAGCACTTTTGCCGTAAGTTGTATACTATGTATGGACTAATACACAGCATTTTAAAGGGTAGGGTTTTTAGCAATGTTTTTTTTTTATTTAAAAAAAAACCCTTGTAACCAGATTTCTTTATAAGAATTTTTTACAGTGTCTACATGCAAGATATTTTATAGCTTTGGTGGCCTTTCTTGGGGGTTGCATAGTTGTTGCAATTTTTTTTTAAAATGCAGTATACTCCTCTACTACAGCTTGCGCCAAAGAACTTGCCAGACATGAAAAGAACAAAAATCGAATATTACATGATTAAGATAAAGAAAAAAATACTTGCTTAAAAACCAATAGAAATGAATGGTGTTTTTATAAACCTTTAATAATGCAAAAATATAAAAAATATATAAAAGAATATCCCTGCTAGGCTTGTGAAAATGGTCTCCATTGTATGTGGCGGACTTATCCCATAGTAGCAACCTTCTGGTCATCATTGTTCAGGCTCCTTAATAGGGTACCTCTCCAACATATACCTCCTTCAGAATCTGTATTTTCCCTTTGTTTTTTGAATTTTAACTTATTGCCTGCAAATGAAGTTGGCATTTGCCACATTTTTCGGGCTGCCCTCTTAATTGTTGCCCAGAATTGAAAATCTTTATCAGGCACTGATGAAGGAAACTTAGTTTCTCATACTACCAGCTGGATTTCTTGTATGCCTCAATATTTAAATTTCTGTGGACTTTTAACTTAAAGTAGTTGGCCATTATCCTTAGGATAATACATCAATATTGACCAGTAGGAGCTGTTACAGGCACCGGCTGTAGCTGAAAGTTCTCGGATTTTGCCGGAACACAGCAGCTTTGATTAATCTCACTTTTACTGCACTTGTTAGTAAATAAATAAATAAATAAATGAAGAAAATTATGTGGGATCCATTTTATTTTTAATAACCAGCCGAAGGAAGCAGACAGCTGGGGGCTGGTGCTATTATTCTGGTAAAGGGCAAATATCCATCAAGCTTACCAACCTTTTATTATCAGCTAACAGCTGTCTGCGTAGCCTTTACTAGTTCGACGGCTCTCCATTACTAGCCCCTGGGATTGATGCCAGCTGACATTACAAAGCTGACATCAACCCGAAAATATTACCCCACTTGCCAACACACCAGGGCAAGGGGGAAGAGCCGGGCAAAGCGCCAGAATTGGCGCATCTAATGGATGCACCTTTTCTGAGGCAGCTACGGGCTGCTATTTTTAGGCTGGGGAGGGCCAAATATCCATGGCCTTTCCCACCCTGAGAATACCAGACCCAAGCTGTCTGCTTATTCTTGGTGGATTATCAAAAATGAGGGGACCCCACACCGTTTTTTTCAATTATTTATTTAAATAATTAAAAAAAACAGTGTGGGGTCTCCTCTATTTTTGATAACCGGTCAAGATAAAGCTGACAGCTGAGGGCTGCAGACCACAGCTGTCAGCTTTATCTGTGCTTGTTATCAAAAATAGAGGGGACCCCACGTCTTTTTATTTTTTTTTTACACAGTGTGCAGCCAATCACAGCCATGCAAATACTTGACAAAAACTTGGCTGCGCTGTAGCCTTTCAACAAGTTTTGTTCAGGCTGCTGAACCCGAACAGTAACACGGACTTCCGGGGGAAGTCCATGTTCGCGGTCCATGCATGGACACAACTTGTAACAAACATACCCAAATCCTTCTCCTGCTGTGACATCTTTATTATATTTCTATTTAATGTATATGTATCTATATGATTACTCTGGCCTAGGAACATTTCTTTAGATTTATCAACAATACACTTCATCTGCCATGTGTTTGCCCATGCAGATATCTTATCCAGATCGCTTGTAGTTGCCTGAATCTGTCTTTATACCTTCCTTAAATATCAGTACCACATCAGTCATCCTCCAATCTTTTGGCATCGACCCTGTTAAAACAGAGTCTAAGATGATACAGCTGTCTGTCAATTACTGAGCTCAAATCCCTCAATAACTGCGGATGAAAGCCATCCGGCCTGGGGATATATTTATTTGCTCATGCGTAGTCAAACTTCTTCTTGTGTTCATTTAGTTATATTGAATGGTGAACTTTGATTTGTCTTGCTAAATGATACCTGGCATTGGCAGTTCATTGGTGAACACGGAGGAAAAGTGCATGTTTTCTCAGCCTTCTCTTTGCCCTCTACAATTACATTGCTATGACCATCTTATAAGGGGCATATCCCATATTTTGATTCTTTTTGGCATGAATATATTTATAAATTCTTTAGGATTTATTTTAATGCTGTTGGCAATTTGTTTCTCTTTAGATAACTTTGCAAGCTTGATTTCTTTTTAAATTTCCTATTGAGATCTTTATAGTCAGGAATGCTATTTCTGACTTATCATTGGTTCATCAACTGAGAGAGATAATTGTCTTGAATTGTGGATAAGAATTTATTGATGTACAGGGTGGGCCATTTATATGGATACACCTAAATAAAATGGGAATGGTTGGTGAGATCAACTTCCTGTTTGTGGCACATTAGTATATGGGAGGGGGAAAACTTTTCCAGATGGGTGATGACTAGTGTTGAGCGATACCTTCCGATATCGGGAAATATCGGATCGGATTGGATCGGACCGATACCCAAAAAGTATCGGATATCGCCGATTCCGATACCGGAACCCAATGCAAGTCAATGGGACAGAAATATTGAAATAAAAATAAACCCTTTCTTTCCTTGTAGGTTAATTCTACGTGAAGGAAAACAACTAAGAATAATGTAGAATGTATTGGGGGAGGTGGGGGAGACAAGAAAGGCATAGAGGTTTAGCCCAATCAAATGGAATAGCAGGAATTAATATTTTTTTTAAGACGCTCGGAGTTACAAAGATATTGACTATGTTAAGCTTTTTTATATTTTGTCAGATATTTATGTTTCACTACTTCCATGCTCTTCACCTTCTTTTTTACTTCTCCCACACTTTCTCCTTCATCATCCTCAGCATCAGCATCTTTTTCATCAACTTCTTCTTCACCTTCTTCATCTTCTTCTTCTTCACCTTCTTCGTATTATTCTTTTTTTTTACATTGTTCATATTCTTCTTATTCAACTATTATTCTTCTTCATATTCTACTTCTTCATCTTCTTCATATTCTTCTTCTTCATCATATTCTTATTTGTGACAGGCATTCCTGTAGTTGTTATCTATAAAAGTTTGAACATTACACCTTTCGTTCTGCCCGTCACAAAAGATTTACAACAGGATTTGTCCGAGTTCAGTTTGGCCTGCAGCAGCAGGTCTTTTCCAGGGGCACCACAAGGAGGAACTGACTCACCCCCATACACTGCATAGTCATCTTCTGATTATAATTTAGATAATATCTTTTGCTCTGATATTTAGTCTTATGCTTAATGTTCTTCCGCTTTTTGTTCTGCAGCTTCTTGTACTTCTGCTTCTTGGTTTTCTGTCTCTTGTTCTTCTGTATCTTGGTGGTTGTCTTCTTGTTCTTTGTCCTCTTGGTCAACTTCTTCAGGGTCATCTTCTTGGTCTTCTTCGGGGTGGTCTTCAGGGTCCTCATGTTCAGGGTCATCGTCTTCGTGGTCCCCATCTTCTTCGGGGTGGTCTTCAGGGTCGTCATCTTCAGGGTCGTCGTCTTCAGGGTCCTTGTCTTCTTCAGGGTGGTCTTCAGGGTCCTCGTCTTCAGTGTTGTCGTCTTCGGGGTCCTCGTCTTCATCGGGTTGGTCTTCAGGGTCCTCGTCTTCAGGGTCCTTGTCTTCGGGGTCCTCGTCTTCTTCGGGGTGGTCTTCAGGGTCCTCGTCTTCGGGGTCCTCATCTTCTTTGGGGTGGTCTTCAGGGTCCCCATCTTCGGGGTCCTCGTCTTCTTCGGGGTGGTCTTCAGGGTCCTCGTCTTCAGGGTCGTAGTCTTCGGGGTCCTCGTCTTCTTCGGGTTGGTCATCAGGGTCCTCGTCTTCAGGGTCCTCGTCTTCGGGGTCCTCGTCTTCTTTGGGGTGGTCTTCAGGGTCCTCATCTTCAGGGTCCTCATCAGGGAGATCGAGAGTGATTACCAAGAACCATTTCAAAAAGCTTGAACTTGGAAATGTAGCAGAAGGTACAAGAAGGCTGAGGAACTGCCGAGAACCAGCTGATGGTACTGGAACCCGGATGGGTAGCAGAAGGTACAAGAGCCAATGGAACTACCGAGGACCAGCTGATGGTACTGGAACTCGGTTACTAAGCAGGAGGTACCTGTGCCAGAAAGCACTACCAAGGACCAGCAAACGTTGGTGGAAGTTGGATACCGAGAAGGAGGCACCTAAGCCAAAGGCACTGCCGAGAACGAGCTGATGGTACTGGAACCCGGATGGGTAGCAGAAGGTACCCATGTAAAAAAAGTTGCAAGGCTGCGAGCCGGCCGCAGTTACCGAAACCCACAGTCCTACAGGGGGTGCTTGTCTTATTGGCACTATGGAACCAGCCTTCATTGCCAGATCTCGCAGCCCACATAGGAGTCACCTAAACTGCAGGCACCATAGAGTCAGCTAACCCGATCGGAACACGACAGGACAACGCATTGGAGGCAAAGTGACGTTGACACTACCCGGAAACAGCTGGCGTGCTGGAACCAGGCTGGGTAGGAGGGAGTACCCGTGCCAAAGACACTGCTGGGAAACAGATGGCGGTGCTGGAACCCAGGGTAAATACTAAAAACAGTGGAGCCAGAGGCGTAATTGGAGCAACTTTAAAATCTGTAGTAGTGTGAATGTGGACAGAGCAGGAGAATTTGCCGGACACACAGCAGGGGAACAGCTGACGTTACTGAACCCCAATAACACTGGAGCAAGCGTGGACTGTGCAGACGGCACTTCTGAGCAGCAACTAGCGGTATTGGAGCCCAGTGTAAATACTAAAAACAGAGGAGCCAGAGGTGTAATTGGAGCAAGTTTTAAATCAGTAGTACAGTGGATGTGGACAGAGCAGGAGAATTTGCCGGACACACAGCTGGGGATCAGCTGACGTTACTGAACCCCAATAACACTGGAGCAAGCGTTGACTGTGCAGACGGCACTTCTGAGCAGCAATTAGCGGTATTGGAGCCCAGGGTAAATACTAAAAACAGAGGAGCCAGAGGTGTAATTGGAGCAAGTTTTAAATCAGTAGTACAGTGGATGTGGACAGAGCAGGAGAATTTGCCGGACACACAGCTGAGGATCAGCTGACGTTACTGAACCCCAATAACACTGGAGCAAGCGTTGACTGTGCAGACGGCACTTCTGAGCAGCAACTAGCGGTATTGGAGCCCAGGGTAAATAATAAAAACAGAGGAGCCAGAGGTGTAATTGTAGCAAGTTTTAAATCAGTAGTACAGTGGATGTGGACAGAGCAGGAGAATTTGCCGGACACACAGCTGGGGATCAGCTGACGTTACTGAACCCCAATAACACTGGAGCAAGTGTTGACTGAGCAGACGGCACTTCTGAGCAGCAACTGGCGGTGTTGGAGCTCAGGGATTACAGTTCAGGTGGTAGAAACATGAACACAACAGGAGACCTGGATACTGTTGCCAACCAATTATTTATTCTGGAAGAGGACTGGCAAATTCATGCGAGATCCAGGCCTTGTTCATTTTGAGAAAAGTAAGGCGGTCAACGTTATCGGAGGATAGTTGCATGCGACGGTCTGTTAGTACACCACCTGCGGCACTAAAGATGCGTTCCGATATTACATTAGCAGCAGGGCAAGCTAGCACCTCCAATGCATACTGGCTAAGCTCTGGTCATGTATCCAGCTTACAGACCCAAAACTTGAAGGGAGAAGAGCCGTCTGGGAGTACACTAAGAGGGTAAGGCATGTAGTCTGTCACCATCTGACGGAAACGTTGCCTCCTGCTGACTGGAGCCGTCTGTGATGGTGTAGACATTTGTGGCAGCGGGGACACAAAACTTTGCCATATTTGGGCCATACTGGTCTTGCCTTGTGCTGAGGCACTGCTTCTGCTCCCTCTTTGTGCAGAGCTTCCTCCACTGCCTCGACGCACTGAGCTGCTTTGTAAAGCACTAGCATCACTGCTCTCGGTTGGAATGGAGAACATGATGGAATGCACCAGTGCGTCTTGGTACTCCTGCATTTTATGCTCCCGGTTCAACGGTGTTATGAGGCTTTGTAAGTTGTCCCGGTAGCGAGGATCTAGGAGGGTGGACACCCAATAATCAGCCGTGTTGAGAATGTGGGCGATGCGGCGGTCGTTTCTCAGGCACTGCAGCATGAAATCAACCATGTGCTGCAGACTGCCAACTGGCCAAGAAACGCTGTCCCCTGCTTGAGGCGTGACCTCTGCCTGCTCTGCATCACTCCACCCTCGCTCTAGATACTGACTACTAGAGCATTGTGTTCTTCCCTCCTCTGGACAGATGTCTTCCTCCTCTATTGACTCCTCCTCATCCTCCTCACAAAGTGTCCCCTGCCTAGGCCTTTGTGAGGAACCACGTTGCGCAGACTGTAGAGAAGCAGATGGCATTTGTGACTCCTCATCCTCCACCTCTTCCAAAACCTCATCCCTTAGTGCTTGCAGTGTTTTTTCAAGCAGGCAGATAAGGGGGATAGTCATGCTGACTAGTGCATCATCTGCACTCGCCATCCACGTGGAATAATCAAAGGCACGCAAAACGTGGCAAATGTCCTTCATAGAGGCCCACTCAGTGGTGGTGAAGTGTGAACGGCGCGCACTGCGACTTGTTTGCGCCTGCTGCAGCTGGTACTCCATAACTGCTGCCTGCTGCTCACACAACCTCTCCAACATATGTAACATTGAATTCCACCTGGTGGGTAGGTCACATATGATGCGATGTTCCGGAAGACGTAATCAGCGCTGCAGAGCTGCAATGCGCGATCTTCCGTTGCTGGAACACCGCAAGTGAGCGCACTCTATGCGGACCTTGTGAAGCACTGCATCAAGATCTGGATAGTCCCTCAAAAAACTCTGCACGACCAAGTTGAGCACATGTGCCAGACATGGGATGTGAGTGAGGTTGCCTAGGCCCAGAGCTGCCATAAGATTTCGGCCATTGTCACACACTACCATGCCTGGCTGGAGATTCGCTGGCACAAACCACACATCGCTCTGCTGCTTGATGGCATTCCAGAGCTCCTGCGCTGTGTGGCTTCGATTCCCCAAAGAAATTAATTTAAATACGGCCTGTTGACGTTTGGCCACGACTGTGCTCATATCGGTCATCATAACAGGTAACCGTTCACGGGTCGATGTGGAGGTAGACCGTGACGGCTCCTGCAGTGCTGATTCAGAGGAACTGGAGTATGAGGAGGTGTCAATGTGTACAGACGGGATTCCTGCAATCCTCGGAGTTGGCAGAACACGTACAGCGCCACTCTCAAGATCTGTACCCGGCTCCACAACATTTACCCAATGGGCAGTGAGGGAAAGGTATCGTCCCTGTCCATGCTTACTGGTCCATACATCGGTGGTCAGGTGGACCTTGCTACTGACGGCGTTTTGTAGCACATGTTTAATTTTTCCCTCCACATGCTGTTGCAGGGCAGGGACGGCTTGCCTGCTGAAATAAAAGCGGCTGGGCACGTTGTATTGTGGGACTGCTAATGCCATAAAGTTACGGAAGGTGTCAGTCTCCACCAGCCTGAGTGATAGCATTTCAAGGGCCAGTAGTTTAGCAATGCCAGCATTCAGAGCCTGTGCTCAGGGGTGGTTTGCCGAGTATGGGCGCCTTTTCTTCCATGCCTGTGCTAACGATGGCTGTAGACTGGCCTGGGAGTGTGAGGATGACAGGGAAAGTGTAGCATCGGCGTCTCTGCCCCGTTCTAGGCAGAGACGCCGTCCCTCTCACCTCCCCGCTCCTGGCGCGGCGACCTCCAGCGCTTCTCTCCCCGCTGCTTCCGGCACGCGCTCCTTCCCCGGCATTGTGCTTAGGGCACGCGCGCTCGCGCTCCCCCTCTCTTAAAGGGACCGCGCGCGCCGTCCTAAGGAGTCCCCGGCCAATTGCCGGAGGACCTCCCATATAAAAGGCACCTCCTCCAAAATGGAGGTGCCCGAGCAATGTTGTAGCACTGTTCACTACTCTGCTTCAGCCCTCAGGTCCCGTTGCCAGTTACCTGCCAGATTCCTGCCAGATTCCTGCCAGTCTGCTGTCTAATTCCTGCCTGATATCCTGCTACCTGCCTGCTAGCCTGAGGTCCGACGGTCTGCCTTCCAACTCTTGTCAGTCTGTCTAAGGACCAGCTTGCCCGCTCACCTGGGAGCGCACATCTTCTACCTGCCTGCTTGCCTGAGGTCCGACGGTCTGCCTTCCAACTCCTGTCAGTCTGTCTAAGGACCAGCTTGCCCGCTCACCTGGGAGCGCTCATCGCTGCCTGTCTGCTAGCCTACCAGGAGGCTCTGCCGTCAGGTCCTGCTTCGGCAGAACCACCTTTATGCCAAATACGAGAAGTGCCTCTTCGATCAGACCTCCCTTCCATTCTTGGGCTATGTCATCTCCCAAACAGGTCTGCAAATGGATCCCGAGAAGCTCTCTTCCGTTCTAAAATGGCCTCGTCCTGAAGGTTTGAAGGCGATACAGCGATTCCTGGGCTTCGCTAATTACTATCGTCTTTTCATCCCACACTTTTCGTCTCGGACTGCTCCCATATCTGCACTTACCCGTAAGGGGGCTAACCCCAGGACATGGTCGCCTGAAGCCGAGGAGGCCTTCCTTTCCCTAAAGAAAGCCTTCGCCTCTGCTCCCGTCCTGCACCGTCCGGACTGTAATAAACAATTCTACCTGGAGGTTGATGCCTCCTCCTCCGGAGCCGGAGCGGTGCTCACCCAGAAGTCTTCTACCGGGAGAATGGTAACGTGCGGCTTCTTCTCCAAAATCTTCTCCTCGTCGGAGCGCAACTACTCCATAGGAGACCGTGAATTGCTAGCCATCAAATTGGCACTGGGAGAGTGGCGCTATCTGCTTGAAGGGGCTCTCTACCCGGTAATTATCTACACGGATCACAAAAACCTGGCATATCTCCAAAATGCCCAGAGACTCAATCCTCGCCAGGCCCGGTGGTCGTTGTTTTTTGCCCGCTTCGACTTCATTCTTCATTTCCGTCCGGCGGACAAGAACGTCAAAGCTGATGCCTTGTCCCGGTCCTTTCTGTCCTCCGATCAAGAGGAGGAACCTACGCACATCATCGACTCCTCCAAGGTGATGAATGTGGCCCCCTTGGATCTGACTCGTCTTCCACCCGGTAAGACGTTCGTAGCTGTGCCAGATCGGGAGAGGGTTCTTCGCTGGGGACATTCTTCTAAACTAGCTGGCCATGCTGGCCAAAAGAAGACCTTCCAACTTATTACCCGGCATTACTGGTGGCCTACCCTGCGTAAGGACGTGGTAGACTTCGTCGCGGCCTGTTCATCCTGTGCCCGTAACAAAGTTCCCCGACATCTACCTGCCGGCCATCTCCTGCCCCTTCCCGTACCTGCTGCTCCTTGGCAACACATCGCTATGGACTTTATCACCGACCTTCCAGTTTCTGCCGGTTGTACTGTCATTTGGGTTGTCGCTGACCGTTTTTCTAAGATGGCCCACTTCATTCCCCTGCCTGGTCTTCCGTCTGCACCCGAGCTGGCTAAAGACTTTATCCGCCACATCTTCCGTCTCCATGGTCTGCCCCTCCACATCGTGTCGGATCGTGGAGTTCAGTTCACCTCTCGCTTCTGGAGAGCCACATGTAAGCTGCTGGACATTACCCTGGATTTCTCCTCCGCTTACCACCCTCAGTCCAATGGTCAAGTGGAGCGGATCAATCAGATCTTGACCAGCTACCTCCGGCACTTTGTTGATGCTCACCATTCGGACTGGGTGGATCTCCTACCATGGGCCGAGTTCTCTTATAACAACCATGAGAGCGAGTCCTCTTCCAAATCCCCGTTCTTTATAGTCGGTGGCCAACATCCCCGGATTCCACTTCCTGTCTCCGTTTCTGTGGACAACCCTGCTGCGGAGTCTCTTGTCAGCGAATTTTCTACTGTTTGGGAGAGCACCAGGTCCGCTCTTCTTCTCTCCTCTGAGCGGATGAAGAGATATGCTGATAAGAGACGTCTGGATCCGCCCCAATTCCGTCCGGGAGACAAGGTTTGGCTCTCATCCAAACATGTGCGGCTCAAAGTACCCTCCTACAAGTTGGGTCCTCGATTCATCGGCCCCTTCGAAGTCCTCAGGCAAATTAACCCTGTGGCCTACAAATTAAAACTCCCGGCCACCCTACGGATCCCCAACTCCTTCCACGTATCCCTCCTCAAACCCGTTGTCTTTAACTTTTTTTCCAAAAATCCAGGTGCCCCTCCTGCTCCGGTTTCCGCTGATGACATCTTTGAGGTAGAAAGTATTGTGGCCTCCAAGAGGGTAAGAGGAAAAACCTTTTTTCTGGTAGATTGGAAGGGGTTTGGTCCTGAGGAGAGAACTTGGGAACCCAGGGAGAACATCAACGCCCCGCTTCTCCTTGAGAAATTTCTTTCTGGCCAAAAAAAGAGGGGGCCTAAAGGGGGGGGTACTGTAGCATCGGCGTCTCTGCCCCGTTCTAGGCAGAGACGCCGTCCCTCTCACCTCCCCGCTCCTGGCGCGGCGTCCTCCAGCGCTTCTCTCCCCGCTGCTTCCGGCACGCGCTCCTTCCCCGGCAGTGTGCTTAGGGCGCGCGCGCGCTCCCCCTCTCTTAAGGGGACCGCGCGCGCCGTCCTAAGGAGTCCCCGGCCAATTGCCGGAGGACCTCCCATATAAAAGGCACCTCCTCCATAATGGAGGTGCCCGAGCAATGTTGTAGCACTGTTCACTACTCTGCTTCAGCCCTCAGGTCCCGTTGCCAGTTACCTGCCAGATTCCTGCCAGATTCCTGCCAGTCTGCTGTCTAATTCCTGCCTGATATCCTGCTACCTGCCTGCTAGCCTGAGGTCCGACGGTCTGCCTTCCAACTCCTGTCAGTCTGTCTAAGGACCAGTTTGCCCGCTCACCTGGGAGCGCACATCTTCTACCTGCCTGCTTGCCTGAGGTCCGACGGTCTGCCTTCCAACTCCTGTCAGTCTGTCTAAGGACCAGCTTGCCCGCTCACCTGGGAGCGCTCATCTGCTGCCTGTCTGCTAGCCTACCAGGAGGCTCTGCCGTCACGTGCTGTGACCACCCGCCTGTCCAGAGACTCCTGCCCGCTCACCTGGGAGCGCTCATCTGCTACCTGTCTGTTGGTCTTCCTGGAGGCTCCGCCCTCACATGCTGTGACCACCCGTTTATCCAGAGACTCTCGCCTGCTCACCTGGGAGCTCACGTCTATCATCTGCCGCCACAGGTCATACCAATCCTTTACCCAGAGACTGCCCCGGTCACTTGCCGTGACCTCCTGCCCGTTCATCCAGAGACTGCCCTGGTCACTTGCCGTGACCTCCTGCCCGTTCATCCAGAGACTGCCCCGGTCACTTGCCGTGACCTCCTGTCCCTTCATTCAGAGACTGTCCCGGTCACCTGCTGTGACTGCCTGCCCGTCTACCCTGGTCGCCACCCGCTCCCTTACAAGGACCGCCCCCTTGTATAGTAGCTCAGAGGTTCCGCCGCCCAGACCCGTTACAGAAAGTGGTGCTGTGGGTGAAATTACACTGTGTCTCTGTACAACAGTGCCAGAGATTCTTCCATGGCGATCCTGTGAGGAAGCCGAACCAACTGTGTGTGAGCTGGAGGAAGAGGCAACAACACGAGCTGAAGAGGTGGTAGGTGGCGCTGTAGGTTGGCCTAGGTCTTCAGTGTGTTTTTGTAACTCCACCACGTGCTTGGTCCGCACATGTTTCCACATATTTGTGGTATTGAGGTTGCTGACACTTTTCCCTCTTTTCATCTTCTGATTACACAGCTTGCATTTGACAAAGCAAATGTCATCTGCAACTGTATCAAAAAAGGACCAGGCACTGCAAGTCTTGGGAGCGCCCGCTTTGGATTTTGGAAGAGCCATGCTCCTAATGGGTGCCGAAGTGGAGGCTACAGGCAACCAAGTCTGCCCCCTCCCTCTCCCTCCTTTTTGGGCCGTTCAGGGAATCTCTTCCTCAGAGCTGCTCCCACCACCTTCCTGTCCCTCACGCCATGATGGGTCAAGGACCTCATCATCTACACCACCCTCTTCAAACAACTGCTTCTCCTGGGTAGTCTCGACAGCACAGTACGCACCAGAAAGTGGCACCTGAGTCTCATCATCAGATGCGTACTGAGGTGTGCTGCAGACCATAGGCACTGGCCCACCCGCCTCTTCAGATTCAGAGAGACAAAACAGTTGTGCATCACTGCATACTACCTCTTCTTGAAATTCTCGAATTCTGCTTGGCTGACCCCCTCTTTCCAAGCCAAGAGATTCAGAGAACAGAAGTAGAGATGGCTCCTGTCCAGGGCTCTCTGACTGCCTGGGCAATTTGGCAGGTGGTGAAGAGACAGATGGGTGCTCTTCAGTGCTCAGGACCTGAGAGGATCTGGAACTAATTGAAGTCGATGCGTTAGCTGCCATCCATCCAACAACGGCTTCAACTTGGTCCTCCCGCAGCAGTGGGGTACGGCTAGCTTCTACAAAGCTGCACATAAAGGACTGTTCCCTGGTAAAACTGTGGGATGCTGTGTCACTGGTGCCCGCAGCAGGCTCAGAATCCCCACATCCTCTCCCTGCAGGCACAGAATCCTCACATCCTCTCCCTGCAGAAACTCGACGCCCACGACCACGAACACATGCCTTACTCCCTGCCTTCTTCATCTTGGTAGACTGATAAAGATAGGCAGAAAAGTACTAAGGGCTTAGTGTGCTTATTCCTGAACAGCTGCTAACAGGTATAAGAAACTAAAAAATATATATCAGTGGCGCTCCTGGGAATAAAACCGAGAGGTCTGCAGCGAATTTAAACAAAACCACAGTTGTCCAAAAATGAAAATTAAATAAGTATAAAAAATTCGCGCTGAGCTGTCGGAGAAGAAGGAGGGAGAGTGATTAGATTATCAATAAAATGAATTTATTACAAATAAGTTAAAAGGCATAAATAGCAATTCAAAAAGTAATTATGAATGTGTCCCCAGAGGTGGGTAGGTAAAAGTCCGATTGATAGTAGCCAGTCAGGGTTATCAGAGGGACCATAGATTAGCAATGATACCTAGAAAGGAGAGAGAGGGGAAGGTGTATCAGTAGGGAATGTTTTGGTTCTTATTGTAGAGGCTGATGAAGAGGAATAGTTACCTTCCTTGTATAAGTGTATTCCTATATTGCGTATTCTCACCGGGAGTGGTATCCAAGTGGCTAGAATATATAGGTGCCTATTTGTGCAAGAGATTTTTAAAAAAATTAGTTAAAAAGTCTTACAATAGTACTTTTTTATGGTTTTTAAAATAGTACTTTTTATGATTTTTAAAAACCCACAGGATACCTGGTATCGCAGTTCTGTGTATGATCCTAGGATATTGCTTATAGATAAAAAAGGATCTTATTGGAGGTAGAGCAGAGCACTTAGTTATCCTAGAAGAAAAATAGAAAGTGGTAACTAGATTAAAATGAATGCGTCACTATATAGGTCTCCCCAATAAGTGGTAGTAACGGGAGGAGGACCCGATATGCTGTCAGTAGCTACGAGTGTCCAACATATTGGTTATATTGTACCCAAAGCTAATATATGTCCAATAAGTGCACTTATAGGTAGAGTGTATAATTACTATAGGAAGTGATCAGTACCTCTAGCGGACATCAATATTAGTCCTTATGGCAATGAGAGTCTTACCTCCTCTTCGGTATAGACGATTGCAGGGGTCAGTAGGAATGCAAGCTAAAAAGTGCGTTGCGGGTACTACTGTTGTCCTTTAGTATATGGATGATATCTGGTTTACCTCGTGGGTTGTCGAGTAGAGCGTCAGGAGGAAGCAGAGCCCCGGCCGGTGGCTATGTGCTTCCGTCGGTATAACCTCGTTGGCGCGCAGATTCCGGTGGAGCCGGCAAGACGAGTAGGACCTTGCGTGACGTCACTGACATGTGATGGTCATGTGATTCCTCAGGCTACGGAGCGCTGAGAGAGCCAATTCCGACGCGTTTCGGAAACGAACGGTTTCCTTCCTCAGGGATGGCTCTCAAAGGTGTACCTGCTGTTTATATACTTTGTAGGCAGCCATTGTGGGAAGTCCTTCGGTCCAGGTAGGAGGTCCTTCAATCATTGAACGCAAATAATTCAATCTCGCTGTTGAGATCCTTTGGTCTCAGAGTATCCATGTGATAAGCTATACATTGGCTGCACTAAACGCCCTCTGTATGTAAGGATCAACGAGCACCTTAGAAACATTAAAAATAAATTTGTAGGTCACCCTCTCTCCAGACACTACACTACGAAACATGGGGGGAGGATTATTGGTACCCAAGTGACCGGTATTCAAACTGTCCCCAAACACTGGCGACAAGGGGACTACATTAAGTGCATGTCAAGAATTGAGAGTCAGTAGATTTTTAACATGTATACTCTGAGACCAAAGGGTCTCAACAGCGAGATTGAATTATTTGCGTTCAATGATTGAAGGACCTCCTACCTGGACCGAAGGACTTCCCACAATGGCTGCCTACAAAGTATATAAACAGCAGCTACACCTTTGAGAGCCATCCCTGAGGAAGGAAACCGTTAGTTTCCGAAACGCGTCGGAATTGGCTCTCTCAGCGCTCCGTAGCCTGAGGAATCACATGACCATCACGTGTCAGTGACGTCACGCAAGGTCCTACTCGTCTTGCCGGCTCCACCGGAATCTGCGCGCCAACGAGGTTATACCGACGGAAGCACATAGCCACCGGCCGGGGCTCTGCTTCCTCCTGCCGCTCTACTCGACAACCCACGAGGTAAACCAGATATCATCCATATACTAAAGGACAACAGTAGTACCCGCAACGCACTTTTTAGCTTGCATTCCTACTGACCCCTGCAATCGTCTATACCGAAGAGGAGGTAAGACTCTCATTGCCATAAGGACTAATATTGATGTCCGCTAGAGGTACTGATCACTTCCTATAGTAATTATACACTCTACCTATAAGTGCACTTATTGGACATATATTAGCGTTGGGTACAATATAACCAATATGTTGGACACTCGTAGCTACTGACAGCATATCGGGTCCTCCTCCCGTTACTACCACTTATTGGGGAGACCTATATAGTGACGCATTCATTTTAATCTAGTTTCCACTTTCTATTTTTCTTCTAGGATAACTAAGTGCTCTGCTCTACCTCCAATAAGATCCTTTTTTATCTATAAGCAATATCCTAGGATCATACACAGAACTGCGATACCAGGTATCCTGTGGGTTTTTAAAAATCATAAAAAGTACTATTTTAAAAACCATAAAAAAGTACTATTGTAAGACTTTTTAACTAATTTTTTTAAAAATCTCTTGCACAAATAGGCACCTATATATTCTAGCCACTTGGATACCACTCCCGGTGAGAATACGCAATATAGGAATACACTTATACAAGGAAGGTAACTATTCCTCTTCATCAGCCTCTACAATAAGAACCAAAACATTCCCTACTGATACACCTCCCCTCTCTCTCCCTTCTAGGTATCATTGCTAATCTATGGTCCCTCTGATAACCCTGACTGGCTACTATCAATCGGACTTTTACCTACCCACCTCTGGGGACACATTCATAATTACTTTTTGAATTGCTATTTATGCCTTTTAACTTATTTGTAATAAATTCATTTTATTGATAATCTAATCACTCTCCCTCCTTCTTTTCCGACAGCTCAGCGTGAATTTTTTATACTTATTTAGGTATAAGAAACACTAATTTTATAAAGTGTGGACTAGACTTTAATATGAGCTAATGTGGCCTACACAACTGTAAAGTGGAGTGTTTGGTGAACTTTATTTAGGTTTTTTTTGTCACAAAAAGACACTGGATGTGCCCAAAGATGTAATACCGATAGTATCACAAACTTTTTGTAGCTATTACAATGTAGGAAGGTAACCTACAATGCAATAGATGAGGCTACAAAAAATATGCTAATACTAATCTGGCTGGGGCTGCAGGGCACAATGCTGCAGAAAGGCTCCTCTATCTACTCCTATATAGTGTGTTTGGAACCAATGTAGCTGAATACGGATGGAACCACCACACTAATAGGAGAAATCAGGAAAAATGATCAATTAGCAAAAAAGGACAATGTATGAGGCAGTGACGCACGCTGAGCGCACTACAACCAGACGTGACTGAAGCACACTCTACAGCGTGAGCTGCACTCACACACAGAGACCTTGCAGACAGGCGTGAACAGTGCAGATGCAGAGCACTGTGCACTAGCGCTGCAAGACAAAAAAAAAATTCTCTATCTACTCCTATATAGTGTGTTTGGAACCAATTTCGCTGGATTCAGATGGAGCCACCACACTAATAGGAGATATCAGGAAAAATTATCAATTAGCAAAAAAGGATAATGTATGAGGCAGTGACGCATGCTGAGCGCACTACAACCAGACGTGGCTGAAGCACACACTACAGCGTGAGCTGCACTCACACACACAGACCTTGCAGACAGCGGTGAACAGTGCAGATGCAGAGCACTGTGCACTATCGCTGCAAGACAAAAAAAATTCTCTATCTACTCCTATATAGTGTGTTTTGAACCAATTTAGCTGAATACGGATGGAACCACCACACTAATAGGAGATATCAGGAAAAATTATCAATTAGCAAAAAAGGACAATGTATGAGGCAGTGACACACACTGAGCGCACTACAACCAGACGTGGCTGAAGCACACACTACAGCGTGAGCTGCACTCACACACAGAGAACTGTGCACTAGCGCTGCAAGGCACAGCGATTTATAAAGTAGCTTGGGTAAAGCAGAATAGAGCAAATAGGTAGCTAAAACTGTCCCTCAGAACAACAGCGTCCTATCCCTAACTTAATTCACAGCAGAGTGAGCTCAAAATGGCGGCGGTGGCTTTTATAGTGCATCATGACATAATTTCAGTAGCCAATCACAGCCATGCCATTAGTTAACATGCCTACATGCCTAACAGGATGTGCCCACACTTCTTAGGATCCTCATTGGCTGAATAAAATGAAACTGGCTCATTGCATTATGGGAACTTCCGATTCCGGTATACGATATTCTAAAAGTATCGGAATTAAGTATCGGAATGCTCAACACTAGTGATGACCATGGCAGACATTTTGAAGTCGGCCATTTTGGGTCCAACTTTTTTTTTCAATGGGAAGAGGGTCATGTGACACATCAAACTTACTGAGAATTTCATAAGAAAAACCATGGTGTGCTTGGTTTTAGCGTAACTTTATTCTTTCATGAGTTATTTACAAGTTTCTCTTTGTTTACAGCAATAGACATTTCGCAGAGGTTAACACGTGAGGAGCGGATAGAAATTGTGTTGATGTCTGGTGAGCTCAGTTCCCGGGTCATTGCAGCAGATTTCAATGCAAGACACCCTACGAGACCACCCATCTCCCATGCTATAGTTAGCAAACTGCTTGCCAAATTTTGTGAAACAGGTTCAGTGTTGGATTTGCCAAAATGTGGACGCAAGAAAACTATCACTAATGAAGAAACATCAGTGGCTGTCCTAGCTTCATTCAGCAAGGGCCCACAGTGTAGCACTCACCGCATGTCACTGGAGAGTGGCATCAGTCGAACATCCCTTTGGCGGATAATAGCTACTCACAAATGGCACCCTTACAAAATCCAGCTGCTGCAGCATATCTGTGAGGATGACTCAGATCGGCGCACTGAATTTGCAGAATGGGCAAAACAAAAATTGGAACAGGACCCTCAGTTTACACAGAACATTATGTTCAGTGATGAGGCAAACTTTTTTGTCAATGGTGAAGTTAACAAAAAAAAACCACCGCTATTGGTCTGACACTAACCCAGAGGTGGATAGATCCCTCCAAGACTGTTGGAACACAAAAATTGATGGTATTGTGTGGTATATGGGGTACAAAGATAGTGGGGCCATTCTTCATCAATGGAAACCTCAATGCCACTGGATATCTGAAATTGCTACATGATGATGTGTTGCCCTCTTTATGCACTGAAGATGGCTTGTTCCCTGAGTTTTTCCAACAAGATGGTACACCACCACATTATGGGTGTCAGGTCCGAGCATTCCTACATGAACAGTTTCCTGGAAAGTGGATTGGTCTTCGTGGTCCAGTTGAATGGCCACCAAGGTCTCCCGATCTGACCCCCTTAGACTTTTATTTTTGGGGTCATCTTAAGGCAATTGTCTATGCTGTGAAGATACGAGATGTGTAGCATCTGAAACATCGGACACTGGAAGCCTGTGCTGGCATTTCTTCTGCGGTGTTGCTATCAGTGTGTCAAGAGTGGGAGAGTGCATTGACAGTCCAACACAA
This sequence comes from Phyllobates terribilis, assembly GCF_046119375.1. Taxonomy (NCBI): domain Eukaryota; kingdom Metazoa; phylum Chordata; class Amphibia; order Anura; family Dendrobatidae; genus Phyllobates; species Phyllobates terribilis. The sequence goes on from NW_027362761.1 coordinate 472,359,584, forward strand.
TGGGCAGCACTTTGAACACATTTTATAAGTGGTCATAAACTTGAGAGTGAAAGCAGTATATTGGGAGAGTTAGTGATTACAAAAAGCTCTTCTAAGAGCTACTGAGGATGAAGATTAGTTCTCTGCTAGGTGGAGATAGCGTAGGGAGAGATTTAAACCGAGGGAGAGTGAAAGTCAGGTACCTGGGTGTTTGCAAGTACATGCTGCAGATCTCTGCTACTTTGCATTGTGTTGTATAGTATAGAAACAGACTGTGGGATTAGGGAGAAAGGCAGGGTTTCATCCACTAGCATAATATATAAAGCAGGGGCAAATAATATAACTTAGTAGTACCAGCATATAATAAACCAATTTTTTTGGAGCTAAATAATATTCCTGCATACCAGCATATAAAAAACGTTTTTTTTTTACAGCTAAATAATAATCGTCAGTGCCAGCACATAGTAAACATCTTTTGTAAAAGCTAATTGCTAAATAATATTGCTGGCCTATTGCTGAAATAGCTAATATTTATCTAGCAGTTGTGCGACTGGCGCAAAACTTTCAGAGATATGCAAACGTCACTATTTACCTATAATTTCCCTGAGTCTGCTGTTGGCGTGTGTCTTAAAGGTGATATAAAAAATCAAAAAAAAGTTATATTAGTTAAATCAATAGTGTCTCTTTATCTTGCAGTTGAGCGACTGGCACAAAACCTGCAAAAATATGCAAACATCAATAGTTGCCAGTAATTTCTCTGAGTCTGCTGTTGGCGTGTTTCATAAAGGCAACATAAAAAAAAGTTATAGGTTAAATAAATAGCGTCTCTTTATCTAGCAGTTGCGCAACTAGCGCAAAACGTGCAGCGATACGCAAATGTCACTAGTTCCCAGTAATTTCCCTGAGTCTGCTGTTGGCGTGTATCATAAAGGCAATATAAAAAAAAAAATTATAAGATAAGATATACTTTATTTTATCCCGGAGGAAATTGCGGTATCACAGCAGCCGAACACAGATCTCGAACATGACACATATGATAACATAACATTTGGAATGCTTTAGATATTGCTTTTTAGACATTTGTTAAACACCCCCATAGCTGTTGGAACAAACGATCTCCTGTATTTTTCCTTTTTACACCTTAGTTGTATTAGGCGATTGCTGAATGTGCTCTTCTGTTTCGCAAACAGTTCATAAAGCGGGTGTGTGTTGTTGCCCATTATAGCTCTGCACGTCTTCTTAATCCTATCCTCTACCACCTCTTCAAAAGTCTCAAGCTGTAGGCCCACCGTCGCGCTAGCCTTCTTGATAAGTTTGTTGAGCTTGTTGGCGTCAGCAACATGCACACTGTTACCCCAGCAAATTATTGCCGCAAAGGTGGCACTAGCCACAATGGATTGGTAGAACACCTCAAGCATTTTGCCACACACATTAAACGACCTTAACTTCCTTAGGAAGTACAATCTACTCATCCCCTTCTTGTAGACCTTCTCCATGTGGCACTTCCAGTCTAGCTTGCTATCCAGGTAAACCCCCAAATATTTGAAACTGTCCACCATCTTCACATCCTGACCGTCAATGGTAACAGGTAGGCATACCTTCTTGCACCTTCCATAGCTCATCACCAACTCCCTGGTTTTCTTAACATTTAGTTCTAGATGGTTAGCCTGGCACCATACTACAAAGTCCGCAACCACCCTTCTATATTCCTCTTCATCCTGGTCCTTCCCAATACCGCCAACTATCACAGAGTCATCCGAGTACTTCTGGAGGTGACAACGGTCTGATTTATACTGAAAGTCAGCTGTGTACAATGTAAAGAGGAATGGCGACAGCACTGTTCCCTGCGGGGCTCCGACACTGCTCAGTACACTATCTGATGTAGCCGTCCCCCACCTAACAAACCGTGGCCTATCTGACAGGTAGTCAATTATCCAATTCACAAGTCCCTCATCCACCGCCATTTTAATCAACTTTCCACGCAGTAAGAGTGGCTGTAATGTGTTGAATGCACTAGAGAAATCAAAGAACAAAGCACGCACAGTGGTTCCATCATTGTCCAAAAAAGAATGTACTGTTTGTAGCAGAGACGCTACAGCATCGTCCACCCCCAGTCCCTGCCGGTACGCAAACTGAAGAGCATCAGTATGCGCCATCACCCTCGGACACAAGTGAGCAAGTACTATTCTCTCCAAGGACTTCATCGCATGCGATGTTAAGGCCACCGGTCTATAGTCCCCCGGGGAAGCCGGGAAGGTAGTCTTGGGAACCGGCACCAGGCAGGAAGTCTTCCATAGCACTGGTACTCTCTTTGATTGTAAGCTCTGGTTAAAGAGATGCTGGAAGACAGTACACAACTCATTTGCACACACTCTGAGGACACGTGGACTGAGACCGTCAGGCCCTGCTGCTTTGCCAATGGCCAGCTTACTAAACTGGTCCCTCACGTCATTTTTGGAGACCGAGAAATGATTTATTTAACCCCGTTAATTTAGCTAGTTGTTCCCCGGCCTCCTCCTCCTTCCCTGCTGCTACCGCACCTTTATTGCTGAATCTATTGAAGAACTCATTCATTTCATTAGCCATTCTAAGTCCACCACCCCCCTGCTCCGACCTTGCCTTAAACCCAGTCACTAGCTTCATTCCAGCCCACACCTCTCTGGAGCTTTTTTGTGCAAATTGATTTTCTAATTTAACTCTGAATGCCTCACGGGCAATCTTAATTTTCCCCTTTAGGTCTCGCTGTATAATTTTCAATACCTCCTTGTCCTTCCTTTTAAAAGCCAGTTTTTTCATGTTTAGTAAATGTTTCAACTCTTTTGTAATCCATGGCTTATTGTTTGCATAACACCGAATCTCTTGAACAGGTACTACTATGTCCATACAGAAGTTGATGTAATCAGTAACTCTGCCAGTAATCTCATTAACATCACAATTCTCTTTCATGGTACACAACACCTCCCAGTCTGTACAATCAAAGCAGTCTTGTAACGCCTCCTCTGCTGCTGGACACCACTTACTTATCTTTTTAATTGTCACTGGTTGTTTGCGGACATCTGGTTGGTATCAGGAGACAATAGTATGAGGTTGTGGTCAGATTTCCCCAGGGGGGGTAATGCAGCCGATGAATAAGCATTCTTAACATTAGCAAAGAGGAGATCCAGTGTGTTGTTGTCTCGTGTAGGACATTTGACATATTGATAGAACTTTGGTATTGCATATTATTATATTATATATATTATATATATACATATATATTATATATATATATTATTATATATTATATTATTATATTGGTTATATTAATAGCGTCTATTTATCTAGCAGTTGTGGTCAAAATTTGGTCAGTGTGCTACACCACTGTCGAACCCAGACAAATGCGAGGAAGTTGTGGGTTGGATGGCAGATAAAGGCTCCAGTATGTTGACTAGCAGCACCACCAAGTCTTCCACACGGTCTAGTCTCAGTAGCCAAGATGTTGGCCCTCACAATCCTCAACCTGATCCTCCTTCCTCCCCCCATCAAGAGTCCCAGGAGACATATGACCTCAATGCTGGCCACTCCAAGGAACTGTTTACGTTCCCTTGGAATTATTCAGGCTTCTCAACGTACACCATTAAAGAGGATCATGAGGAGATGGAGTGCAGTGATGCACAAAAATTTGAGCACCCACGGCCAGGAGAAAGCCACATTGGGGAAGGTCAATTCATGTCTGAAGAGGTGGAGGATAATCATGATGCACAGTTGCCATCAGGTCAGCCTAAAATCGCAACTGAGAAGGAGGATCAGATTGATGAATTGGATGATGACGTGGTCGATGATGAGGCCACTGATCCAACCTGGCACGGTGGCACGCCTAGTGAGCACAGCAGTGCAGAGAGGGATGGATCTGTAGCACAAAAACAGGCAAGAAGAGATACTGGTTTGACCAGAGGGAGAACTCGGTCAACTGTTCCACAGAGGACCCCCACTCGGCTAGATAACAGGCCAAGGGTGCGTTGTTCCCCTGTATGGCAGTTTTTTTCTGAAAGTCCTTCAGACAAAACAACTGTAATTTGCAGCATCTGCCAGACCAAGCTGAGAAGAGACAAGAACACTGCCAACCGGAGCACCACCAGCATGCAGAAGCACATGGCAGCCAAGCACCCCCGTAGGTAGGCGGAACGCCTGGGTACAAAATCTGTGTTTGAGCGTGAAACCACTGCCCCTTCACTTATGTTACGGCCTTCCTAATCTGCTGTCCGGAAAGCAGGCACTGATGCCTCCTGCCCACAACCTGCAGTTGAACAGACACAACAGTCAGCAACTACGTCCAGTTCGTTGTCCAAGCGCAGCGTTCAGTTGTCCCTGCCCCAGATGTTTCACAGGAAGCAGAAATATACACTCACCCACCCACAGGCCCACCCACAGACTGCTAGTCCTGGAAATGTTGCCATTTCGGCTTGTGAGAACTGAGCTTTTCCGCACCTCTTGGCGGTAGCAGCCCCATGGTACTCGATTCCCAGCCATAACTATTTTTCCAGGTGTGCCGTCCCCACATTACAGAAGCACGTATTACACAATATCAGTCGTGCTCTGGCCAATGCAGTCACAGGGAAGGTCCACCTAACCAGAGACACGTGAACATTTTCAGAGGGCCAGCAGGTGCCGTGAAACCTGAGTTTAGGAAGGGCCCTCAGGTGGCCCTGTATTATACATTTGAGAGAGCTCTCACTCCTACATTTGGGAGGTCCCTCCCTCATTCAAAATTGTTAGCTAGATAGTGGAATACATATTCCCTAGCACTTTACAATGCCAGCTAAAACATGCCTATTTGAATTTTGTGCTTCGCCTGCCACCACCACCACGTCCACATCCACCGCCATGTCATAATGCAGCCCTCGTTTCACATTTTCAGAGGGCCAGCAGGTGCCGTGAAACCTGAGTTTTGTGAGCTCCACAGTTCATTTTGGCCAACGGATCCCAATGGAGCCACTGTCATAGCGAGTGAAGCCGCTGTAAGGTAAATATATTACAGGAGTTTGGGGAGCTGTATGATCAATATCAGTAAATTTGATTCTTCCAGACACCAAAAGCATTTGAATTAAATTCTAAATACAGTGTATGTGACTCGCCCAGGGGGATATGGGGGAAACTCGGTACCCAGGCCTTGACCTTCTGTAACGGCAGTCACTCTTTAAAAGGGGTTTGTTACTTGAAAGGATGAATAACAGTTTTGTCTCGTGACGCCACCTGTGGCATGCGGCCAAAAATGAGCCGCCGCTGCGGAGCAGGTCCTCTGGAGCAGATGTTAGGGCAGCTGGGTTGGTGCGGCTCTCCACATCCAGGGCAGTGTAGATGTAAATGATGATGCTGGGCGTTGTAGTGCAGGAGCGATGGCGCGGCAGCAATAACTGACAGAGACAGTGGGGTGCCATCGTCCGAGTTTACTCACAGTTGTTAAGTTCCTCAGGTGGCACTGTACAGGTGACAGCCTCCCACGTCGCGCTGCGTTCACCAGGCAGGGGTTCAGCACTCCCTCAAGTATCTCAAGAGCACTTAACGGGACCCCTTTCTGTATGTTCCTTTCTTAGCCGACTTCCCGCGCTGGGTCTCTCCCTCCTGCCCTGCGCCCCGCCAAAGAAAGTCTCGATCTGGTACCTTGGGATCCCTCTGGGCAACTTGGAGTTCCCGGACCTTACTTGGTGACCTTTTCGGTGACTTAGGTGCGGATGTGGCGACTGCACCTTGAAGGTGCAGAAGCCTCCGGTTTTCTAGCTGAGACCTAAAGTAACTCGGCTAGTCCAGGGACCGGTTCCCTTCTTGTGGCCTGATCCCTCCACAGCCTGGCAGATTCGGGCGTACGGGTGCCGTCCTGCACTTACCGTACCCCCTGGGATCCCTTCTGTTCCTGGAGCTTTTCTCCTGCTCCCACTCCTCTCTCAGTCCTGGGCCTGACAGGCTATACCCGCCTCCCAAGCAGAGCTCCTGCAGAGCCTCTGCTCCTCTCGTCCTCTCACTCACTTTCTTTGCTAAAAAGATGGCTTCCCTAAGTATACACCTCCTCTTCAAGTGCTCCCCTGGTCTCGTCCTCCACCCACACCCACTACATGGTTCCCCCTCACTTTGGTTGCCCCCACTCCAGGGAGGGATGGGGCCAGCAGAAAGCAGTGCATATTGCCCTTCCAGCCGGTCTGGAGTAGTGTAGTGTTGGGTGCCGGTGTTAGGGTCCCAGGCAGCACTCCATCCTTACCTGAGAGAATGAGATGCCACACCTCTGGGTGAGGTGCAGTACCTCTATGGCGACTGAACCCTCAGGGGCGCCACATATGCAAGCGAGGGCCTGTATTGTGGTCAGTCTGTCAGGCCTGAAACCCATGTCAGGAACATGTACAAGCCTCATTTTACTCTGAAGCAGCCTCCTCAAGGGAAAGAGACAGGAATACCATTTACCAATCTGCACAAGCCTACGCACTTCTTCTGGAAACTACCCAACCAGGCAGAATGTATCTTTTGTATGGTTTTGAGCAGCAACAAAGTAATTGCAGTATATGTCCCAGAGAGTGACGAGGTCTGTGGAGTGTATTACTCAGGTGACAGGCAGTGCTACAGAGCTCAGGTAAAGGCCTTAGCGTGGCAATGACCATGTTCCAAGATGTGTAAGGCTGTGGCCTGGATAGGTCTGCGGTGCATATTAACCCAAACTCTTAGACCTGCTTAAAATGTACAGAAACTGGCCAATACCCCGACGCCATTTTTTTTTTTTACCAAAATTTAGAAAATTTAAGGGAAGCGACAGTTTAATAAAGAGCCACAAGATTAATTTAGGAGCCTGGAAAAGCCAGGAATAGTCTTTGTCCAGCACCGGACAATGTAAAGTGCTAACGAATATGTATGCCCTATCTAACTAACAATTTGGGAAGAGACATATATGCTGACAAGGGAAAACTGAACACTGTGCTGGGATCAAAAAGTGGATGTGGTTGCTGAATGTTCTTACTGTATATGCAACTGCAGGTTGTGGACAAGAGGCATCAGCGCCTGCTTCCTGGACAGCAGATTGGGAAGGATGTAACACAGGGGAAGGGCCAGTGGTTTCACCCTCAGACACAAATTTTGTACCCAGGCGTTCCGCCCACCTATTGGGTGCTGGTGCTGCGTAAGTCAGCAGTATATGGCATATCCTAACAGAGGTGTTATGTCAAATTTCCCATTATAAAGGGATATGTGGGTAAGATTTTTGAACTAGCAGCATATATATAGAGCATGTTTCATTACTCATATTATTATTCTTTGTAAGGCTGAAACTTGAAGAAGTGTGTGGAGCATGTTAATGCATTGATGTTCCACAATATCCAAGTGCAGATCCAAAATTCAACATCAGGCTCCCAGATACACGCTTAAAGAGACCGTGAGAAGAGCAATACAATAAAAAAATTATAATAATAGAATATATAGAGATTGAGAGTAGAAATTTTACCATTGCACAATGTGCAAAGGTTTCCAAACATTACCCAAGGTGTCTGTATCATACACGCTGAAAGAGACTGTGATAGGGACCTCACAATAAATTTTATAGTTATTAGAATTACCAGAGATAGGTAGCAAAAGTGTCACAATTGCACAATGTACAAATGTTTACAAATTTAAAAACATTACCCACGTGGGGTATACATTAGAGATGAGCGGTGTTCGACTCGAACTGTTCGCCAATCTCAAATTCGAGCTGTTTTGGGCGGTATTCGAGCCGTTCGACGAACCCGAACGATTTGCAAAAAATCCGGCTGTTCGAGGTTATGTTCGATAACTGTTCGTGCACCAAAATCGTAACTGGATTTTTTCACAGTAATACTGTTAATCAATGTTAATAGACAGTTTCAGTGTAGAGTGGGCTGGGGGAGGGGCAGAGGATGGATCTCTGCAGAAATAATGCCGATCTCCATTTTTTTTTTTCTTTCCCACATTTACAGTGGGGAGGTGCAGTCTGTCAGCCTATCAGCAGCGCACACACGCAGCGAAGTGCTTTTTTTCACGCAAGCAAGGGCATGTGTCATTGGCTATATATGTCACATGTCCTTGCCCTATAAGACCCAGCCATTTTCCCCGTCGCCACCATTTTCTCACTGCTGCAGCTGAGTGTTAGACGGCACCGCTGCTGCTGTGGGCGCTATACTTTGTAACTGTGTGAATTGCAAGCAAATTTGCTCTTAAATAGACAGATAGGTTAAGGGAGTAGGGACTAGTTGTAATTGCAGCCCTTTTGAGGGCTAGGTTACAGCAGTTCCTAGCACTTTTTGCCAGGCAGGTCTATGCCAGTGCTGTGCAAGTGTTTTTCACAGCATTTGGCTAAATATAGCTAAGCCAATCCTTTTGGGCCTCTAGCAGTGTGTGTTATTCAGTGGAGTAGCCTATCTGTGTTGCAAGCTATACCACCTGTGTATCTAATACCAATTTTTTACTGCACCTAGCCAACTTTTGGGCATAGTAGCAGTGTCTGTTACTCATTGGAGTAGCCCATCTGTACCAAGCTACACCACCTTTGTATTTAATAACAATTTTTTACTGCATCTAGCCCAGTAAATACTTTTGGGCCTGTAGCAGTGTTTGTTACTCATTGTAGTGGCCCATCTGTAACAAGCTATACCACCTTTGCATTTAATGACAATTTTTTACTGCATTTAGCCCAGTAAATACTTTTGGGCCTTTAGCAGTGTCTGTAACTCATTGTAGTAGCCCATCTGTACCAAGCTACACCACCTTTGTATTTAATAACAATTTTTTACTGCATCTAGCCAAGTAACACCTTTTGGGCCTGTAGCAGTGTCTGTTACTCATTGGAGTAGCCGATCTGCACCAAGCTACACCACATGTGTATCTAATAAAATTGTTTTAGTGCATCTAACCCAGCCAATCCTTTTGGGCTAGTACCACAGTTTGGCCACTCAGCTCTGCTCGGGTTTCCATCCATTGTTTTTTGTGCAAACAACTACAGAGTTGTCAATTAGTTAACCACCAAAATGAGTGGCAAAAGGCCTGCTGCTGGTGGAAAGGGGAATAGGCGTGTTGGAAAGGGAAAAAAAGGTTGTGTCCGTGGGGTAGGTGTTAAAGCAACAGTAACATCTCCAGAAGAAAGACCATCTTCCAGCCAAACTAAGATGTCTACTTCTTTTCGTGGACAATGTGATACCATCCCTTTCTTACGGACACGCCCATCGCTACAAATTCCAGATGAGGCACAAAAACAACAGGTGCTTCAACGGATATCAAGTGCTCCTTCAAGTGGGCTCTCCTCCACCTCAACTTCAACATCACAAATACTCCAGTCCTCAGAGGTGTCACCCCAATCGCACTTGCTTCCTCACAGCTCCCAAGTCTCCAGCTGCCCATCTGAGTATGGGGTAACACAGATGGTTGAGCCTGCAGAGCTGTTTACTCATACTATAGCCTGGGAAACGGAGGTCGCTCCTGAGCTTCTGTGAATCCAGACGAGGAAATGATCTGCACTGATGCCCAGAATCTTTATGAGCCGGATCCAGGTCCAGATGAAGAAGGTTCTGAGCATAATGTAGACCCTCGTTCCCAAACTGTAACTCCTGTTGGTGGAGACAATGATGAAGACGATGATGAGACTCAAATACCTGATTGGAGCAACAACTTGACTTTTCGGTCAGGGCAGGAAGAGGTTGGCTCTGAGGACGACGGGTTTGAGAACACACAGGGTGATGATGACGAGGTTGAAGATCCCACTTGCTGTCAACCCACAGTCAGCCAAGAGATGAGGTCAGCAGAGGAGGTAGAGGAGGATGCTATTGACGACGAGGTTAGGTTGCGCCTTCCTGGATAGAGACGGAGTACTGTAAGCACGTCAACAACTGCATCCTCAACCACAACACTGCCTCTGACCACAAGTCATGGTGGCTCATCAGGTCGCATGGGCTCTAAGCCTTGCATAGCCTGGGCATTTTTCAGATCGATAAGGATGACCCAACTCATGTTATCTGTAATATTTGTCACCAAAAGCTAAGTAGAGGCCAAAAAATCCATAGTTTGAGTACTTCATGCATGAACCGTCACATGGATATGAAGCATAAGTTGCAGTGGGAAGCTCACTGTGCTACAATGCGGCCTAGCGGGCCGGGCCAACCACCGTCTGCCCCATCTTGTGCATCCGTGGCCTCTTCATCCTCTGTGACTGAGGGGACAGCAGTCACACAGGTTTTTGGACACAGACCTGCCACCTCTTTACCCGCAACAGCCAGTGTGATTGGCAGGTCATCATTTCATTTGGAAGTGGAAGCACCAGCTGGTGTTGAACGCTCTCCGACATCGAGAGCACCACCTTTGGATCAAGGCAACCTAACTTTTCTGCCTGCATCTTCCTCACAGACCGGCAGTTTGCCGGGGACACCCTACTCAACCCCGTCTAAGCACAACAGCCAGCCCTCGGTCCCTCAGATGTGGACAAGTAAAAGACCATTTCCTCCTAGCCATGACAAAGCTAAGAGGTTGAATTTCACCATCTGCAAGCTGTTGGCTACAGAAATGCTGCCTTTCCGCCTGATGGACACAGAGGATTTTCGAGACCTTACGTCCGTCGCAGTGCCCCAGTACCAGATGCCCAGTCGGCACTACTTCTCAAAGAAAGGTGTGCCTGCGCTACACCAGTATGTAGCATACAACATCACCGCTTCTTTGAGAAACTCTGTGTGTGACAGGGTGCATTTCACCACAGACGCTTGGACGAGTAGGCATGGACAGGGGTGTTACATGTCGCTGACTGGGCACTGGGTAACTATGGTGACAGCAGGACAAGGGGCTGCTGTCCAAGTCTTGCCGTCCCCACGAGTTGTGCGTCAATCCTCTTTATCTAGAAGTTCCTCCACTGCTTTTGCCTCCTCAACCTCCTCTCAGTCCTCCACCTGCACCCAAAGCCTGTCTGGTAATGCCACCCGCTTTCTAACTGCGCAGAAGGAATCCTGCACACCTCCTTACTATGCTGGCAGCAGGGCTCAATGGCATCAGGCGGTGTTTATTTTGAAATGTCTGGGAAATGTGAGTCACACAGCTGAGGAGTTGTGGTCAGCTCTGGAGACCCAGTTTCATGAATGGTTGTCTCCACTGGACCTGAAACCAGGGAAGGCCGTGTGCGACAATGCTGCAAACCTGGGTGCGGCCCTTCACCGGGGCAATGTCACACACGTGCCTTGTATGGCTCACGTGTTGAACCTGGTTGTCCAGCAATTTTTAGCCCACTATCCCGGACTAGATGGCCTTCTGCAGAGGGCACGGTCACTGTGTGCTCACTTCCGCCGTTCGCATCTCGCAGCTCAGCGACTTACATCTCTACAGAAGTCGTTGGGCCTGCCAGTTCACCGGCTGAAATGCGATGTGCCGACACGGTGGAATTCAACTCTGCACATGTTGCAGCGACTGTGGCAGCACCGACAAGCCCTGGTGCAATACGTTTTGACGTATAACCTGGGCCAGCGAGATCCAGAGGTGGGGCAAATCACGCTGCAGGAGTGGTCTCAGATCAGGGACCTATGCACCCTTCTGCACAGTTTTGAAATGGCGACGAAGATTTTTAGTGCTGATGATGCCATTATCAGCATGACTATTCCGGTGATTTACATGCTGGAGCACATGTCAAACAGAATTCGGAGTCAGGTGGTGAGACAAGAGGAGGTGGAGGAAGTAGAGGAGGAGTCGTATTCGGAAGGGATAACATCTCCAAGGTCCAGACGGTCGGCAGCACCAAGGCGGCAGGCATGGGAGGGTGGGGGAGAGGGATTAACCAGGGCGTATGGTAGCAGCCAAACTGGTGAGGAAGGTGCAGGAGCCGAGGAAGAAGTGTTGGACGAACTGGCGATGGGCATGGAAGACTCATCAGATGAGGGAGACCTTGATCACATTTCTGTTGTGCGAGGTTGGGGGGAGAGGGCAGAGGAAGGAAGCATGATTCTTACCTCACTACCAACACAACAAGGACTTGGTCCTCCTGGATGCGCAAGACACATGAGTGCCTTCTTGCTGCACTACCTTCAACATGACCCTCGGATTGTCAGAATTTGAAGTAATCCTGACTACTGGGCTGCCACACTCTTAGATCCCCGAAAACAAGATAATGGGTGACCAGATATCCCTTATTAAATAAAGAACCTATAAATGTGACTCATGGTCAATATAAAATAAGCATTTATTGAAGAATTCATAAAAACACATAAAGACCAATAATACAAACGAGGAAAAAAGTAAACAGAAAAATGGGCATCTGAGGGAAGGTAGAAGCATAAATCAATAAATAAATCATGTCACACAGTGCCCCAAGTCAGCCTGAGGTAAAAATACATATGGAGACCATCATTCAAGTAAAGTGAAAAAGTGCATCAAAGATGTCCCAAGTGGGTAAATACACAGACCATATAGAAAAGGGGTCAATAAGTTAATAGGTAAGACAGCTGGTACAGGGGTCAAAGGTACTAGAAAAGAGACATAAGTATATCGAATGAGCTACCTGAAAGTCCCTCAGAGTCCACACAGGTCCGACGCGCGTTTCGCCGTAGGCTTTAACCAGGATACAGGAAAAGGGATGAGGAGGGGGTATATATAGGGCAATTGGCCAATGAGGAGAAGGTCATAAGGACGGAAGCATAGCGCTATGCAAAAAAGCGCCAAGCAGTGATCTGTCAGGAGACCGCGTCTCATCAGAGCGCCGTCCACCTGCAGCATCGGTGCTGGCGTGCGTGTCACGTTGGAGCGCAGCGGCGCCCGGAAGTGACACAAACAGAACATCCGGGACTCATGTGGAACGCAAACCGGAAGTGAGGTAATGAAAAAAACTCAGAGAAAGTAATAGCGGAGAGGGGAGAGAGATATCTGCAGAAGATAGGTGCGTGTCAACATGGAACGCAAAGAGACAGTGGTATAGGTAAGTGTGGAAGAAAAGACAGAAGAATGTAGAAAAAAGAATGTGAGCGTGTCTGGAGGAGCAGAAAAAGAATGGGGGACTCAAAAAAGGAGGAAAATAACAAAAAAAAAGGGGGGGTGAGGAAAAATAATAATAATACAATGGAAAAATAAATAAGAATAAATATAAATATAAAAAATGTGAATAAAGATATAGGTGAAAGTAGAACACAAGACGATATGATATGTAGATAAATAAGTAAGACAGGTGAAACACTGTACACCTGATGGATATTATGTCCACGCCCACAGAAATAAGAACATGGAGTGATCGTGGTAAGTGAAACAATACAAAAAGGAGCATGAAACATACATATAAAAAACATGAAAAAAAGTAAAAAAGTCATAATAAAATGTGTATGTCCATATTGTGGCACGCTTGCAGTCCATCCCAGTGAATAATTTGAGATACAGCATAATGGTATATTTCTTCACTTCAACTCATGGCAAAATAGAAATCCTCAGGGAATACGTCAGGTAGGCGAAAGAACTGATGAACAAAAGAAAAATAAATAAATAACAAATAATAAAAACAGCATGAAAAAACAACAACAATAAAAAATAATAAAAATAAAAAATATATATAGTGAACCAATAAAAATAATAATAAGCAGAAAAGTTACCACCAGCCTTGATAGAAAAAGAAAAGGAAAAGAAGGAGAAGAAGAGGAGGCCGCAAGGAAAAGGAAATGAGCTGAGAAAGCAGAGTGCAAAGGGGAGAGAGAGTATTTTTAAAGGAAAAGAACAAAGCTATTGGATTCATTAAGACCATGAGGTACCATGGTATTAAGAGTAAAGATCCATTTCACTTCTTTTTGAGCCAGGACCTTTTTCCAATTTCCGCCTCTAATCCCCACATAGACCCGGTCTATTCCACTAACCTTGAGGAGAGAGGCATCACACTCATGGTATTTTTTAAAATGGCGGGGTAAGGTCTTCAGTTCGTCCAAATTGGTTGATTCTTTGGCTGCTATAATGTCCAAAACATGTTCCCTTGTTCGTCTACGAAGCTCCCTAGTAGTCATGCCGATATATATCTTATCACAGGGGCAACTAGCACTATAGATAACCCCTGTTGTTGTACACGTAATGGCGTGAGTTATAGTGTACTCCCTAGATTTATCCGCATTAGTAAATGCCTTCTCAGAACAAATGTTTGGACAGGCCACACATGACCCACAGGGTCTACATCCCCATAAGGGGCCTTTTGATCCAAATATATAAGTTTTTTTCTTATTAAAAAGATGACTATGAACAAGTCTATCACGTAAATTCTGAGCCCGTCTATAAGTGATCATCGGGTTACAGGGAATATAGGAGGAGAGGGTATGGTCCAGGAGAAGAACCTGCCAGTGTTTGTTCAAGGCATTCCATATCTCATTACTTCTGGAGTTGAATGTCGAGATAAATCTCACAATATCTTTTCCTCCAGTTCTTTGTGGTTGGTAAAGTAGGTTCTTCCTATCTGAGAATTTAGCTCTCCGGTAGCTTCTCTGAGTAACTTTTTCACTGTAGCCCCTCTTTCTGAACCTATCTTTGAGGTCCAGTGCTTGTTTTTCAAAACTCTCATCGTTGGAACAAATTCGGCGAATTCTCAAAAATTACCCTGTGGAGATACCATGGATCAGTTTCCTAGGATGAGAGGACTTCGCATGCAGAAGGGCGTTAGTCGCCGTAGGCTTCCGAAAAACATCCGTTTGGATGAGTCCATCACTGTCAATATTCAGTATAACGTCCAAAAACTCCATATTGTCTCTCCCAGTCTTGAAAGTTAGATTGATGTTGAGGCTATTGAGATTTAGAGTGGAGATGAGATGCGCAACTTCTGTGTCAGAGCCCTGCCATAAAAAGAAAATATCATCAATATATCGACCCCAGTACAGGATCTTATGAATACCCTGCACTGGATCGGTCATGAAGATCTCCCTCTCCCACAGCCCCAGGAACAAATTAGCATAGTAAGGGGCACAAGCCGCTCCCATTGCTGTCCCCTGGAGCTGTATGTAGAAGGACTCTCCATGCAGAAAAAAATTGTGACTCAAGGAAAACTGTAAGAGCTCGACCACAAGGTCGCGCATCCCAATCTCCATGTCCGACATCTCCAGGAAAACTTTGGTAGCCCTAACTCCGTCCTCATGGCGGATGGACGTATAAAGAGATTCAACGTCACACACCACCATGAGGACATACTCATCCACATGTACCCCATCCATTTGTTTGAGAAAATCGGTGGTGTCCCTAAGATGGGACGGTAATGTCTCTACCAAAGGATGGAGGGTATGGTCGATAAACCGGCAGATTGGTTCGCAGAAATTTTGTACACCAGACACTATAGGTCTACCTGGGGGGGCAATCATATTCTTGTGAATCTTCGGAAGAAGATAAAAAGTGGCAATACGTGGGCTCTTATCAAAAAGGCAATCAAATTCCTGTTTCGATAATGTCCCTGATGATACTGCCTCAAGCAGAATGGACCTAAGAAGATCCTGAAATTTTGAAAGGGGGTTAAAGGTGAGTTTTTTATAGGTGGTCGAATCCCCCAGATGTTTTTTAATCTCATTTTCGTATTTTGAAATAGGCCATAGAACAATATTGCCACCTTTATCTGAAGGTTTTATCACTATATCACGAAGATCACTAAGTTCGTCAATAGCCCGCCTCTCTTCCCTACTGCAGTTATCATATGAGCGTCTGGTGGATATATTCTTAAATTCCTCAGTGACCAATTGAACAAACAGGTCAATGTGAGGGTACAGTGAAAGGGGAGGAATTTTTTGGGATTTGGGTTTGATAGAATCGGGCAACTTACATATATTTGGTGTTGTTTGTTCATCCATAAGGTCCTGTAAAGTCTCTACGGCTTCCTGTTCTTCTAGAGTGGGAAACATATAAGGATCAATAGGTTTGTGAAACATCTTTTTGAAAACCAATTTGCGGGCGAACAGGTGAAGGTCTTTTATTGCCACGAAGGGGTCAAAATTACCCGAAGGTGAAAAGGAAAGACCTTTACCCAAGATGTCAATCTGGGCTTGGCTCAAGACATGCTCAGAGAGCTTAATTACCTTAAGATTAGTATCGGATGATTCTTTGTCATTAACAGGTCCACCGCGAGGATTATTTCTCCGTGGATCTCGTTTATTATGTCCCCATCTAGTGTTGTAGTTATATTTAGAAGACGAAGATTCATTGGATTCATTATCGGTGGATAGGGCAGAAGATACTGATGATTTTCTATCATTCTGGGTTGCTCTGAATTTCCATATGTAAATCTTCTCATTCTCTTTATCGGATAGATCACGTTGGTATTTAGTGGCTTTAGTAGTCTTAATTTGTTTTTCCCAGGTTGTAAACAGACCATCAATTTCACCATTAAATTTATCAAATTCATTCTGGGAAACCAATGTTTTAAGCTGGTCCTGGAGAGAATCAATTTCTTTGTCCGTCTCAGTCATTGTCATCCCATTTTTCTTAATAATTAATTGTAAGTACTTCCCTGAGCAATCATTACAGATCGCTTCCCATTGCGAAGTAAATTCAGTGTCCTCTTTTCCGTAAGATGGGAATACTTGGACTCTAAGTCCTCTAGGAATTAAGCTCTCCTCTACGTACCTCTCTAGAGTAAATTTGTTCCACCAGATCTTGATCCGGCGGTGGTATAAAAGTTTAAGTTTCTGCTTAAGATCACGAATATATTTATGGTCACTAATATCAGTCTGAGAACTTTTTCCTCTAAAAACAGACAGGGCTAAATCATGCCATGTCGCCTCTTTGGCACGAAAATCCATATCGGGCAAACCTCAATAAAAATACAGGAAGGTAAATAAATCCAAGAAAACAAGATAATGGGTGACCAGATATCCCTTATTAAATAAAGAACCTATAAATGTGACTCATGGTCAATATAAAATAAGCATTTATTGAAGAATTCATAAAAACACATAAAGACCAATAATACAAACGAGGAAAAAAGTAAACAGAAAAATGGGCATCTGAGGGAAGGTAGAAGCATAAATCAATAAATAAATCATGTCACACAGTGACCCAAGTCAGCCTGAGGTAAAAATACATATGGAGACCATCATTCAAGTAAAGTGAAAAAGTGCATCAAAGATGTCCCAAGTGGGTAAATACACAGACCATATAGAAAAGGGGTCAATAAGTTAATAGGTAAGACAGCTGGTACAGGGGTCAAAGGTACTAGAAAAGAGACATAAGTATATCGAATGAGCTACCTGAAAGTCCCTCAGAGTCCACACAGGTCCGACGCGCGTTTCGCCGTAGGCTTTAACCAGGATACAGGAAAAGGGATGAGGAGGGGGTATATATAGGGCAATTGGCCAATGAGGAGAAGGTCATAAGGACGGAAGCATAGCGCTATGCAAAAAAGCGCCAAGCAGTGATCTGTCAGGAGACCGCGTCTCATCAGAGCGCCGTCCACCTGCAGCATCGGTGCTGGCGTGCGTGTCACGTTGGAGCGCAGCGGCGCCCGGAAGTGACACAAACAGAACATCCGGGACTCATGTGGAACGCAAACCGGAAGTGAGGTAATGAAAAAAACTCAGAGAAAGTAATAGCGGAGAGGGGAGAGAGATATCTGCAGAAGATAGGTGCGTGTCAACATGGAACGCAAAGAGACAGTGGTATAGGTAAGTGTGGAAGAAAAGACAGAAGAATGTAGAAAAAAGAATGTGAGCGTGTCTGGAGGAGCAGAAAAAGAATGGGGGACTCAAAAAAGGAGGAAAATAACAAAAAAAAAGGGGGGGTGAGGAAAAATAATAATAATACAATGGAAAAATAAATAAGAATAAATATAAATATAAAAAATGTGAATAAAGATATAGGTGAAAGTAGAACACAAGACGATATGATATGTAGATAAATAAGTAAGACAGGTGAAACACTGTACACCTGATGGATATTATGTCCACGCCCACAGAAATAAGAACATGGAGTGATCGTGGTAAGTGAAACAATACAAAAAGGAGCATGAAACATACATATAAAAAACATGAAAAAAAGTAAAAAAGTCATAATAAAATGTGTATGTCCATATTGTGGCACGCTTGCAGTCCATCCCAGTGAATAATTTGAGATACAGCATAATGGTATATTTCTTCACTTCAACTCATGGCAAAATAGAAATCCTCAGGGAATACGTCAGGTAGGCGAAAGAACTGATGAACAAAAGAAAAATAAATAAATAACAAATAATAAAAACAGCATGAAAAAACAACAACAATAAAAAATAATAAAAATAAAAAATATATATAGTGAACCAATAAAAATAATAATAAGCAGAAAAGTTACCACCAGCCTTGATAGAAAAAGAAAAGGAAAAGAAGGAGAAGAAGAGGAGGCCGCAAGGAAAAGGAAATGAGCTGAGAAAGCAGAGTGCAAAGGGGAGAGAGAGTATTTTTAAAGGAAAAGAACAAAGCTATTGGATTCATTAAGACCATGAGGTACCATGGTATTAAGAGTAAAGATCCATTTCACTTCTTTTTGAGCCAGGACCTTTTTCCAATTTCCGCCTCTAATCCCCACATAGACCCGGTCTATTCCACTAACCTTGAGGAGAGAGGCATCACACTCATGGTATTTTTTAAAATGGCGGGGTAAGGTCTTCAGTTCGTCCAAATTGGTTGATTCTTTGGCTGCTATAATGTCCAAAACATGTTCCCTTGTTCGTCTACGAAGCTCCCTAGTAGTCATGCCGATATATATCTTATCACAGGGGCAACTAGCACTATAGATAACCCCTGTTGTTGTACACGTAATGGCGTGAGTTATAGTGTACTCCCTAGATTTATCCGCATTAGTAAATGCCTTCTCAGAACAAATGTTTGGACAGGCCACACATGACCCACAGGGTCTACATCCCCATAAGGGGCCTTTTGATCCAAATATATAAGTTTTTTTCTTATTAAAAAGATGACTATGAACAAGTCTATCACGTAAATTCTGAGCCCGTCTATAAGTGATCATCGGGTTACAGGGAATATAGGAGGAGAGGGTATGGTCCAGGAGAAGAACCTGCCAGTGTTTGTTCAAGGCATTCCATATCTCATTACTTCTGGAGTTGAATGTCGAGATAAATCTCACAATATCTTTTCCTCCAGTTCTTTGTGGTTGGTAAAGTAGGTTCTTCCTATCTGAGAATTTAGCTCTCCGGTAGCTTCTCTGAGTAACTTTTTCACTGTAGCCCCTCTTTCTGAACCTATCTTTGAGGTCCAGTGCTTGTTTTTCAAAACTCTCATCGTTGGAACAAATTCGGCGAATTCTCAAAAATTACCCTGTGGAGATACCATGGATCAGTTTCCTAGGATGAGAGGACTTCGCATGCAGAAGGGCGTTAGTCGCCGTAGGCTTCCGAAAAACATCCGTTTGGATGAGTCCATCACTGTCAATATTCAGTATAACGTCCAAAAACTCCATATTGTCTCTCCCAGTCTTGAAAGTTAGATTGATGTTGAGGCTATTGAGATTTAGAGTGGAGATGAGATGCGCAACTTCTGTGTCAGAGCCCTGCCATAAAAAGAAAATATCATCAATATATCGACCCCAGTACAGGATCTTATGAATACCCTGCACTGGATCGGTCATGAAGATCTCCCTCTCCCACAGCCCCAGGAACAAATTAGCATAGTAAGGGGCACAAGCCGCTCCCATTGCTGTCCCCTGGAGCTGTATGTAGAAGGACTCTCCATGCAGAAAAAAATTGTGACTCAAGGAAAACTGTAAGAGCTCGACCACAAGGTCGCGCATCCCAATCTCCATGTCCGACATCTCCAGGAAAACTTTGGTAGCCCTAACTCCGTCCTCATGGCGGATGGACGTATAAAGAGATTCAACGTCACACACCACCATGAGGACATACTCATCCACATGTACCCCATCCATTTGTTTGAGAAAATCGGTGGTGTCCCTAAGATGGGACGGTAATGTCTCTACCAAAGGATGGAGGGTATGGTCGATAAACCGGCAGATTGGTTCGCAGAAATTTTGTACACCAGACACTATAGGTCTACCTGGGGGGGCAATCATATTCTTGTGAATCTTCGGAAGAAGATAAAAAGTGGCAATACGTGGGCTCTTATCAAAAAGGCAATCAAATTCCTGTTTCGATAATGTCCCTGATGATACTGCCTCAAGCAGAATGGACCTAAGAAGATCCTGAAATTTTGAAAGGGGGTTAAAGGTGAGTTTTTTATAGGTGGTCGAATCCCCCAGATGTTTTTTAATCTCATTTTCGTATTTTGAAATAGGCCATAGAACAATATTGCCACCTTTATCTGAAGGTTTTATCACTATATCACGAAGATCACTAAGTTCGTCAATAGCCCGCCTCTCTTCCCTACTGCAGTTATCATATGAGCGTCTGGTGGATATATTCTTAAATTCCTCAGTGACCAATTGAACAAACAGGTCAATGTGAGGGTACAGTGAAAGGGGAGGAATTTTTTGGGATTTGGGTTTGATAGAATCGGGCAACTTACATATATTTGGTGTTGTTTGTTCATCCATAAGGTCCTGTAAAGTCTCTACGGCTTCCTGTTCTTCTAGAGTGGGAAACATATAAGGATCAATAGGTTTGTGAAACATCTTTTTGAAAACCAATTTGCGGGCGAACAGGTGAAGGTCTTTTATTGCCACGAAGGGGTCAAAATTACCCGAAGGTGAAAAGGAAAGACCTTTACCCAAGATGTCAATCTGGGCTTGGCTCAAGACATGCTCAGAGAGCTTAATTACCTTAAGATTAGTATCGGATGATTCTTTGTCATTAACAGGTCCACCGCGAGGATTATTTCTCCGTGGATCTCGTTTATTATGTCCCCATCTAGTGTTGTAGTTATATTTAGAAGACGAAGATTCATTGGATTCATTATCGGTGGATAGGGCAGAAGATACTGATGATTTTCTATCATTCTGGGTTGCTCTGAATTTCCATATGTAAATCTTCTCATTCTCTTTATCGGATAGATCACGTTGGTATTTAGTGGCTTTAGTAGTCTTAATTTGTTTTTCCCAGGTTGTAAACAGACCATCAATTTCACCATTAAATTTATCAAATTCATTCTGGGAAACCAATGTTTTAAGCTGGTCCTGGAGAGAATCAATTTCTTTGTCCGTCTCAGTCATTGTCATCCCATTTTTCTTAATAATTAATTGTAAGTACTTCCCTGAGCAATCATTACAGATCGCTTCCCATTGCGAAGTAAATTCAGTGTCCTCTTTTCCGTAAGATGGGAATACTTGGACTCTAAGTCCTCTAGGAATTAAGCTCTCCTCTACGTACCTCTCTAGAGTAAATTTGTTCCACCAGATCTTGATCCGGCGGTGGTATAAAAGTTTAAGTTTCTGCTTAAGATCACGAATATATTTATGGTCACTAATATCAGTCTGAGAACTTTTTCCTCTAAAAACAGACAGGGCTAAATCATGCCATGTCGCCTCTTTGGCACGAAAATCCATATCGGGCAAACCTCAATAAAAATACAGGAAGGTAAATAAATCCAAGAAAACAAGATAATGGGTGACCAGATATCCCTTATTAAATAAAGAACCTATAAATGTGACTCATGGTCAATATAAAATAAGCATTTATTGAAGAATTCATAAAAACACATAAAGACCAATAATACAAACGAGGAAAAAAGTAAACAGAAAAATGGGCATCTGAGGGAAGGTAGAAGCATAAATCAATAAATAAATCATGTCACACAGTGACCCAAGTCAGCCTGAGGTAAAAATACATATGGAGACCATCATTCAAGTAAAGTGAAAAAGTGCATCAAAGATGTCCCAAGTGGGTAAATACACAGACCATATAGAAAAGGGGTCAATAAGTTAATAGGTAAGACAGCTGGTACAGGGGTCAAAGGTACCAGAAAAGAGACATAAGTATATCGAATGAGCTACCTGAAAGTCCCTCAGAGTCCACACAGGTCCGACGCGCGTTTCGCCGTAGGCTTTTACCAGGATACAGGAAAAGGGATGAGGAGGGGGTATATATAGGGCAATTGGCCAATGAGGAGAAGGTCATAAGGACGGAAGCATAGCGCTATGCAAAAAAGCGCCAAGCAGCGATCTGTCAGGAGACCGCGTCTCATCAGAGCGCCGTCCACCTGCAGCATCGGTGCAGCTGTCTTACCTATTAACTTATTGACCCCTTTTCTATATGGTCTGTGTATTTACCCACTTGGGACATCTTTGATGCACTTTTTCACTTTACTTGAATGATGGTCTCCATATGTATTTTTACCTCAGGCTGACTTGGGGCACTGTGTGACATGATTTATTTATTGATTTATGCTTCTACCTTCCCTCAGATGCCCATTTTTCTGTTTACTTTTTTCCTCGTTTGTATTATTGGTCTTTATGTGTTTTTATGAATTCTTCAATAAATGCTTATTTTATATTGACCATGAGTCACATTTATAGGTTCTTTACTCTTAGATCCCCGGTACAAAAGTAAATTTGCCGAATTAATTCCTGCCATAGAAAGGGATTCACGCATGCAGGAGTATCAGCAGAGGCTGTTGCAGAATCTTACATGTGCTTTTCCACAAAACACCAGTGGTGCACGTAGTGAATCTCACAGTTCTAACTTGCCAACCATGGGACTGTCGAGTCTTCATCAATCAAACCGTAACAGTAACACAGTATCTGCTGGTAACAGCAATTTTGTGGAATCGTTTCACCACTTTTTTAGACCATCCTTTGCAAGGCCACAGGAGACAAGAAGTCTGACATATAGTCAACGCCTAGAGAGGATGGTACAGGAGTTTCTCCAAGTGAACATCGAAGCCATGACTGTGTCACTGGACCCTTGCTCATTTTGGGCTTCCAATCTAGAAAAATGGCCGGAGCTCGCCACTCACGCCTTGGAGATCTTGTCATGCCCTGCAGCCAGTGTTCTCTCTGAATGTGTGTTCAGCGCTGCTGGTGGTGTGCTGACAGATAAGAACACGCAGCTGTCCACTGAGAATGTAGACAGACTCACGTTCATAAAGATGAACAAATCATGGATCCGCAAGGACTTTTCTTCCCCTGTGTCATCCTGGGGAGACGAAAAGCTTGAGGATTTGGTAAAATCACCTCACCAACCTTTTTAAGCAACTCTGGGGCAATTGATGCCACTTAAGTGGTGTCTGTGCCACAATTTTTGAAAAAAATTGCATCATCAATTCCAGGTGGGTTGGGTCGCTCCCCCCCCCCTTTTAACCGTAAGAAACTACATACACTATGGTTTGGGGTAACACAGATGGTTGCGTCTGAAGAGCTGTTTTCTCAGAGGTCTGCTCCAAAGCTTCAGTGTCTGCTAGTCAGCATAGTAGTCCAGCTCTGAAGCAAGCTACACCGCCTGTGTATCTAATAAGAATTTTTAACTGCATCTAGCCTAGGCAATACTTTGGGCATAGTAGGCCAGCTGTGAAGCAAGCTGCACCGCCTGTGTATCTAATAAGAATTTTTAACTGCATTTAGCACAGGCAATACTTTGGGCGTAGTAGCCCAGCTGCGAAGCAAGCTGCACCGCCTGTGTATCTAATAAGAATTTTTAACTGCATCTAGCCTAGGCAGACTGTGGGGACCCCCAACCAAACCCAGACGCTCAGCCCCCCTACCGACCCCCTTTCCTTGACAATACAATAATGTAACTCTTACAACTGGATGGATGAGG
The DNA here is from genome assembly GCF_046119375.1 of Phyllobates terribilis. Lineage (NCBI taxonomy): Eukaryota > Metazoa > Chordata > Amphibia > Anura > Dendrobatidae > Phyllobates > Phyllobates terribilis. The sequence continues at coordinate 472,383,186 of NW_027362761.1, forward strand.
ATCGGTCACAGCTTTATTAACTCTTTATACTCATTCCATTAGAAAGGCATTATATTTCTAAAATAATTCAGCTTGTTGCAGCATGCCCTGTGTCTCCACACCGGCAAGTTGGCCAACAAGTGTAACTCTCCAACATGTCCTTTCTATTTCCAGGCCACGGAGGATCCTGTGTATTCGTATGCAGGACTCTGACCCCCATCCATCACTCTTAACGCTTGTTCCACTCCGTCCTGGAGTCCTGACAGGAATATGTCCAGTCCAATATCCATTAAGTGAACACCATCGGGTCGTATGAGGCCTGCTTTATCTCCTTCCAGTTGTCGGTGTCATATCACTACACCGCCTCTGTCTCTTCTAAATTTTGCCATCCGATTATTTATTACCCGCCTTGTCCGTTCGATGGCCGTGATGTCTCGCGCACCTTGCCATACCGCTATCGGCACAATCTCTGACCATGCTATAGTTAGTTTTGTGAAAAATTCTCTGAAGCGCTCAGTGTCTAGTTTCATTATTGCCATTAGTTATGCGCTCTTGTGATGACCTAGGTCGTTTCCCCCGGCCTGTATAACTAAGATGACCGGACCTCTTGCCTCTCTCCCTACCTTGATTACCTCCATTAGTACCTGTGGCCATTGCAGGCCTCTAATACCTCTCCAGTTGAAATATGTGTTATGAAACTCTAATTTCCTCCCGCCTGGGCTGACTTTCCCCCTTTTTTCTGCCCAATATATATACCAGTGGCCTATCACCCACACTGTTGGCTTAGCGTCACCTGTAAAATAAACAAACCACGTTAGGATAACAAGTCCGGTCTTATGTATCTCGCCAAACACGTGGATTGCCATCTCCCTATCCTCTGAACTTCTGTTTCTGAGAGTCCTGCTCTTGCTGCTTCCATGGCCGCGCCTATGCGGAATGAGTGTGTCCCGTAATCTTTGGGGTGGTTCCCTGCCGATGTTAGGCATTTATTAAATATAGCTTGGAACTGGTATCTTGATAATGGCGTACCATCAATGTGTGATAGGAAGAAATTACTTTGTGATCTGATGGTTATATATTTTTTACTATTGTTACCCGACTCAGTGTACCGTTTGTGGGATGTAGAAGTTGCAGCGTCGGCGTCCCTGCCTCCTGCTAGGCAGGGGCGCCGTTCCCCTCACCTCTCCGCTCCGTGCCCGGCGTCTTCCTCCTGCTCTGCTGGCAGCGCGCGCTGCTTCCCGGCTTCTGTGCTTAGGGTGCACGCGCGCGCGCTCCCCCTCTCTTAAAGGGGCCGCGCGGGCCGTCCTAAGGAGTCCCCGGCCAATGGCCGGAGGACCTCACCATTTATAAGGCACCTCCTCCAAAATGGAGGTGCCCGAGCAATGTTGTTGCAAAGCCTTTCAATTCTGCTTCAGCCCTCAGGTCCCGTTACCAGTTACCTGCCAGTCACCTGCCAGATTCCTGCTTGATACCTGCTTGATACCTGCCTGATATCTGCTTACCTGCTTGTTATCCTGTGGTCCGACAGTCTGCCTACCAGCTCCTGCCAGTCTGTCTATGGATTAGTCCGCCTGCGGACCAGGAAGTACCTGCCAGATACCTGCCCGCTCACCTGGGAGCGCTCACCTGCTACCTGCCTGCTAGCCTACCTGGAGGCTCTGCCATCACTTGCTGTGACCACCTGCTTGTCCAGACACTCTTGCCCGCTCACCTGGGAGCGCTCACCTGCTACCTGCCTGCTAGCCTACCTGGAGGCTTGGCCGTCACTTGCTGTGACCACCTGCCTGTCCAGAGACTCTTGCCCGCTCACCTGGGATCGCTCACCTGCTACCTGCCTGCTAGCCTACCTGGAGGCTCTGCCGTCACTTGCTGTGACCACCTGCTTGTCCAGAGACTCTTGCCCGCTCACCTGGGAGCGCTCACCTGCTACCTGCCTGCTAGCCTACCTGGAGGCTCTGCCGTCACTTGCCGTGACCACCTGCCTGTCCAGAGACTCTTGCCCGCTCACCTGGGAGCGCTCACCTGCTACCTGCCTGCTAGCTCCGTCTAGAGACTCTTACCCTGCTGTCACTTGCCGTGACCACCTGCCCGTCTAGAGACTCTTACCCTGCTGTCTTGCCGTGACCACCTGCCTGTCTAGAGACTCTTATCCTGCTGTCACTTGCCGTGACCACCCGCCTGTCAAGAGACTGTCCCCGTCACTTGCCGTGACTTCCTGCCCTTCTACCCAGAGACTGTCCCTGTCACTTGCCGTGACTACCTGCCCGCCTTCCCTGGGAGCCACCCGCTTCCTTACAAGGACTGCGTCTTTGTATAGTTGCTCAGAGGTTCCACCTCCCAGACCCGTTACAGTTTGCTCGGGCCATGGAACCCGGTGGCACCCAAGCTCCCTCGCTCTCGGACCTATGCCATGAACTGTCCCATCAGAGGTCCCAACAGGAGTCCATCCTGAGCCACCTGCGTAGTGTTAACTCCCGCCTGGACACACTGACTACATCTTTGGGACCGGCTTCCAGTCGCACGACTCCTACCCCGGCAGCGCCGCTGCTCATCAATTCCATGGCATCTCTTCCCAGTCCCCGCCTCACCGCCCCGCCTCGTTTTGGCGGAGATCCCGGTCAGGCACGGGGCTTCATTAACCTGTGCACTCTGCACTTCGCACTGTTGGCACACCAGTTTTCCACCGACCGAGCCAAAGTAGCCTTCATCATGTCCCATCTCACGGGGGAGGCGCTGGCTTGGCTAAATCCTCTATGGGAGAGAGGAGACCCCCTGGTGTCCAATCTGCCAGCCTTTCTCTCGGCTTTCCGGAAGGTCTTCGACGAACCAGGACGGAGGACCTCATCCGCCTCATCTCTGCTACGCCTCCGCCAAGGGAGTCTCACCGTGGGCCAATATGCCATACGGTTCCGTATCCTTGCTTCGGAGCTTGCCTGGGATAATGACGCCCTGGTGTCCGTCTTCAGGGAGGGTCTGTCCGGCCGTATTAAAGATGAACTCGCCGGTCGGGACATTCCTACCACTCTCGACGACTTGATTACACTTGCCACCCGGATTGACATCCGGTTCCAGGAGCGCACCAAGGAGGTCACCCGTGAGAGGAGGTTTCCACGCTTTGCCCCTACCTTCCAGAGATCCGTCGCTTCCTCCGTTACTCCTCCGGCGCACTCACCCGAGCCTATGCATGTCGACCAGACCAAGATGGTCAAGACCCGTCAAGAATTAAGCCGTGCCGAGGGGAGCTGCTTCTACTGTGGCAGTAAGGAGCACCGGATCCGTTCCTGCCCGGAGAGGTCGGGAAACGCCTGTGTCTAGGATCGCTCAGAGAGGTCACCCTAGACAGAAATAAACCCTCTCCATCTCTAATGCTGTCGGTCTCTATCATCTGCGGGGAGAACCGTTATTTTGAACTGGCTCAACTTGACTCTGGAGCTGCCGGAAATCTCATTTCTCAGACCCTGGTAGAGAAATACCGCATTCCCACCAAACCTCTGGCTGTACCCTTATCTGTCGCCGCCGTGGATGGGGGCCTCTTACCACATCCCATCCAACTCATCACCGAATCCATAACTCTGCAGGTGGGAAAGCTGCACTCTGAGAGCATCTGCTTCCATGTTCTGCCTGGACTCTCTCACGCCCTCTTGCTAGGCCTACCTTGGCTCCAGAGACACGCACCCTTGCTTGATTGGCAGACCGGAGAAGTTCTTCGCTGGGGACAGGACTGCCATAAGACTTGTTTAGTTCCCGTTCATCCTGCTCGTCCTTCTCCTACCCCAGCCAATCTACCCGGCCTACGGGCTCCCTATTGGTCTTTTGCGGACGTCTTTAATAAAAGAGAAGCAGAGACATTACCCCCTCATAGACCATACGACTGCCCAATTGACCTGATGCCCGGCGCTACTCCTCCCCGTGGGCATATTTACCTTTGTCCGCTGCTGAGACCCGGTCCATGTATGAATATATTGAGGAGAATCTGGCCCGGGGATTTATCCGGAAATCTTCCTCCCCGGCGGGAGCAGGCTTCTTCTTCGTCAAAAAGATGGACGGCTCACTCCGTCCCTGTATAGACTATAGAGGCCTTAACCAGATCACAGTGAAGAATAAATACCCCCTTCCGCTCATTCCTGAATTATTTGACCGTCTGAGGGGGGCTAGAGTCTTCACCAAGCAGGACCTCCGTGGGGCGTATAATCTGGTCCATATCCGTCAGGGGGATGAATGGAAAACGGCATTCAACACCCGGGACGGCCACTATGAATATCTTGTAATGCCCTTCAGTCTCTGTAACGCTCCCGCCGTCTTTCAAGAGTTGGTCAATGACATCTTCCGTGACCTTCTCTACTCCTCCGTGGTGGTGTACCTGGACGACGTCTTGGTCTTCTCTCCGGATCTTCTCACTCACCGGAGGGACGTTCGTCAGGTCCTGCTCAGGCTCAGGCAGAACCACCTCTACGCTAAATATGAGAAGTGCCTCTTTGAGCAGACCTCGCTTCCGTTTCTGGGCTACATAATCTCTCAGACCGGCCTACAAATGGACCCTGAGAAACTGTCTGCCATCCAGAAGTGGCCCCGACCAGAGGGGTTGAAGGCTATTCAGCGGTTCCTGGGCTTCGCCAACTACTACCGCCTCTTCATTCCGCACTTCTCTTCCCGGACTGCCCCTATCTCAGCGCTCACCCGTAAGGGCGCTAATCCCAGAGAATGGCCGCCCGAAGCAGAGGAGGCCTTCCTTTCCTTAAAACGAGCTTTTTCCTCCGCCCCTGTGCTGCATCGTCCGGACGGCAACAAACAATTCTTTCAAGAAGTTGATGCTTCCTCCTCCGAAGCCAGAGCAGTACTTACCCAAAAGTCGTCTTCCGGAAGAATGGTAACTTGCGGCTTCTTCTCCAAACTCTTCTCCTCTTCTGAGCATAATTATTCTATAGGAGACCGAGAATTGTTGGCCATTAAGCTGGCACTAGAGGAGAGGCGGTACCTGCTCGAGGGGGCTCTTCACCCGGTAATAATTTACACGGACCACAAGAACTTGGCTTACCTCCAGAGTGCCCAGAGACTTAACCCGCGCCAAGCCCGGTGGTCCTTGTTCTTCGCCCGCTTTAATTTCATTCTTCATTTTCGCCCGGCTGACAAAAACATCAAAGCTGATGCCTTATCCCGATCCTTTTTGGTCTCTGATCTCGAAGAGGAGCCTAAACACATCATCGACCACGCCAAAGTAATGCAGGTGGCCCCTGTGAATCTAAATCGTCTTCCACCCGGTAAGACGTTCGTAACTGTTCCTGATCGTGAGAAGGTTCTACACTGGGGACACTCGTCCAAGCTAGCTGGCCACGCTGGTCAGAAAAAGACCCTCCTGCTTATTACCCGGCATTACTGGTGGCCTACCCTGCACAAGGACGTAATAGACTTTGTTTCAGCCTGTGTGACCTGCGCCCGCAACAAGGTTACGAGACATCTGCCAGCTGGCCGTCTCCTTCCACTTCCTGTACCTGCTGTCCCGTGGCAGCATATAGCTATGGACTTTATAACGGACCTCCCTGTCTCTGCCGGTTGTACGGTCATATGGGTGGTCGCTGCCTGCTTTTCCAAAATGGCTCACTTTATTCCCCTGCCGGGTCTCCCGTCTGCATCAGAGTTAGCTAAAGACTTTATCCATCATGTCTTCCGTCTTCAGGGTCTTCCTCTCCACATCATATCCGACTGAGGGGTTCAGTTCACCTCTCGTTTTTGGCGAGCCATGTGTAAACTGCTGGGAGTCACCTTGGACTTTTCTTCCGCTTATCACCCACAGTCCAATGGCCAAGTAGAATGGATCAACCAAATTTTAACCAGTTACCTCCGGCACTTTGTTAATGCTCACCATTCCGACTGGGTGGATCTTTTACCGTGGGCCGAATTTTCTTACAATAATCACGAGAGCGAATCTTCCTCCAATTCCCCGTTTTTTGTAGTCTTCGGTCAGCATCCTCGGATCCCGTTTCCCGTCTCCACCTCGGTGGACAATCCGGCTGCGGAATCTCTCGTTAACGAATTTTACTCCATTTGGGAAAGTACCAGATCCACACTTCTTCAGTCATCCGAGCGGATGAAAAAACAGGCTGACAAGAGACGTCTAGATCCACCACAATTCCGTCCTGGAGATAAAGTCTGGCTCTAGTCCAAATATGTCCGGCTCAAGATTCCTTCCTACAAGTTAGGGCCTCGGTTCATCGGCCCACTGGAAGTTATCAAACAAATCAACCCGGTGGCCTATAAATTGAAACTCCCAGCCAATTTGCGGAATCCCAACTCCTTCCATGTATCTCTACTCAAACCCGTGATACTTAACTCTTTTTCCAAGTCTACAGGTACGCCTCCTGCTCCGGTTTCTGCTGAAAACGAGTTTGAGGTAGAGAACATTCTGGCCACCAAAAGGGTAAGAGGAAGGACCTTTTTTTTAATGGATTGGAAGGGGTTTGGTCCTGAGGAGAGAACATGGGAGCCCGGGAGAACATCCATGCCCCGCTCATCCTAGATAAATTTCTGTCTGGCCTAAAAAAGGGGGGGCCTAAAGGGGGGGGTACTGTAGCGTCGGCGTCCCTGCCTCCTGCTAGGCAGGGACGCCGTTCCCCTCACCTCTCCGCTCCATGCCCGGCGTCTTCCTCCTGCTCTGCTGGCAGCGCGCGCTGCTTCCCGGCCTCTGTGCTTAGGGCGCGCGCGCGCGCTCCCCCTCTCTTAAAGGGGCCGCGCTGGCCGTCCTAAGGAGTCCCCAGCCAATGGCCGGAGGACATCACCATATATAAGGCACCTCCTCCAAAATGGAGGTGCCCGAGCAATGTTGTTGCAAAGGCTTGCAACTCTGCTTCAGCCCTCAGGTCCCGTTACCAGTTACCTGCCAGTCACCTGCCAGATTCCTGCTTGATACCTGCCTGATACCTGCCTGATATCTGCTTACCTGCTTGTTATCCTGTGGTCCGACAGTCTGGCTACCAGCTCCTGCCAGTCTGTCTATGGATCAGTCCGCCTGCGGACCAGGAAGTACCTGCCAGATACCTGCCCGCTCACCTGGGAGCACTCTCCTGCTACCTGCCTGCTAGCCTACCTGGAGGCTCTGCCGTCACTTGCTGTGACCACCTGCTTGTCCAGAGACTCTTGCCCGCTCACCTGAGAGTGCTCACCTGCTACCTGCCTGCTAGCCTACCTGGAGGCTTAGCTGTCACTTGCTGTGACCACCTGCCTGTCCAGAGACTCTTGTCCGCTCACCTGGGAGCGCTCACCTGCTACCTGCCTGCTAGCCAACCTGGAGGCTCTGCCGTCACTTGCTGTGACCACATGCTTGTCCAGAGACACTTGCCCGCTCACCTGGGAGCGCTCACCTGCTACCTGCCTGCTAGCCTACCTGGAGGCTCTGCCGTCACTTGCTGTGACCACCTGCCTGTCCAGAGACTCTTGCCCGCTCACCTGAGAGTGCTCACCTGCTACCTGCCTGCTAGCCTACCTGGAGGCTTAGCTGTCACTTGCTGTGACCACCTGCCTGTCCAGAGTCTCTTGCCCGCTCACCTGGGAGCGCTCACCTGCTACCTGCCTGCTAGCCAACCTGGAGGCTCTGCCGTCACTTGCCGTGACCACCTGCCTGTCCAGAGACTCTTGCCCGCTCACCTGGGAGCGCTCACCTGCTACCTGCCTGCTAGCTCCGTCTAGAGACTCTTACCCTGATGTCACTTGCTGTGACCACCTGCCCATCTAGAGACTCTTACCCTGCTGTCTTGCCGTGACGACCTGCCCGTCTAGAGACTCTTACCCTGCTGTCACTTGCCGTGACCACCCGCCTGTCAAGAGACTGTCCCCGTCACTTGCAGTGACTTCCTGCCCTTCTACCCAGAGACTGTCCCTATCACTTGCCGTGACTACCTGCCCGCCTTCCCTGGGAGCCACCCACTTCCTTACTAGGGCTGCCTCTTTTTATAGTTGCTCAGAGGTTCCACCTCCCAGACCCGTTACAGAAGTACCCAAGTGTCCCTGCCCGCTGGAACCGTTTTCGATTTGCTTATGCGTAGACGTATTGCATTATTGGCTATGCCTACCTCTTGGTGTAATAAGCCTCCACTGGTGGTAATTTTGGAATGAGGGACTAATTCGCTTATGCATAGCGCCCCGAAGAAGGCAATCGCAAATGCGGTAGACAGTAGTGTTGCTTCAAATTGTGAGTGTCATGTAAATGGTGTTAGGGATATGATGTGAGAAATCAGTTTTAGTGACACGGGATGGGACGTCTACACTCCTGACTTAGCTGACCCCTTTTCCACCCTTTTATGGGGGCTCGACCCACCAGCGGACAGGCACCAGTATTGGGAGAGGGGGGCTGGCCGTCAGGGTCCACCGCAGCTCTGGCACAAACCCAGCGACACGGAGGTCGCACGGGCAGGAACGGACTGGCCATGTCGGCTTCACACTCCAGCGTAGTCCCTCTGCCCGCTCGCGCCCATAACCTCAAAGGGATGCGCAAGCGGCTTTTCTTCCCCGGGCTGTTCCAGCAGGAACATGGGGGAGCTGAGGTCGGCCTTCCACTGTACTCCCTTACCTCCCTCGCCCTCTTTCCTTCTTCTGTTCTCCATCTAACCCTTCGGCTCTGTGGTGTCCGCTTTTCCTCCAGCTCTCTCCTTCTCACAGGTGGACTACCACGCGTATTCACACTGTGGCGAATCTTTTGGGCCCAGTCATAAGAAGTTGCCGAGGTAATGGATAATATGTGCCCCCTTAGAAACGTCCATTACAACCCATTCGAGGAAGCAACTAAACGCCTCAAATAGTGAGCAGGATCTGGACCACCCCATGGGCAAACAGCGATCTATATACTATGCTCCTTCCCAGAAGCAGCCCAATAGGTGGACACTATTCGAGGCACAGGTAGTAAGTAACCGGAACGCCGCATTAATGTCTGTTTTGGCCATTAGGGTGACCCTTCCCAACTTCTTGATCTGCCTGATTGCCTTGTCAAAGGATGTACAGTATATACTACTGTACTTGGTTCCACGTCGATGTTGTCGTTTACTGACCTGCCCCTTGGATATGACAAATGGTGGATTAGTCAGAATGTATTTGGTTCCGTTTTTGGCACAACTCACAACGGGGATACCACTACATCTTGTAAGGAAAGTGTTCTAAATGGAACCACCATTCAACCTAAAGATATTTCTTTTTTTAATTTTCTTGTCACGACGTCTGGGTGTTGGTAGGCTGATTTTAGATTTTTACTCCAGCCTTTCTTGATTTTAGAAGGGCATGACATGCCCATATCTGTGTCTCCCCCTAATTTTACTCCTCCACCTCTTTTCTTTTTGCATGACTATATGTACTTGTCACTTTTCCATGTGTTAGTTGTGTCTTCTGAGCAGTTTGTCAGCTTTTGGACACCTTTGAAGGTGTTTTCTATGTGTTTCTATGTGTTTTTGTTTGCCTGCCATTGGTTTTAACGGTGCTCGACGGTGTTTGACGAACAGTTCAACGAACAGTTCCGGGAACACACCGGTATTCGTCGAACCGAACCGAACCCGAGCACTACGGGGGTGGCTCAACTCTATTTAGCAGGTCTTCTTATAAATCTGTAAAACCGGCTCAATAGTCTCAATAGTCTGACAACATTATTCCCAGATACCATATGTGAGTCAGAAAGGCATGCAGGCATCTTATCCATGCTGTCCCCATTTAGTTTTAGCACTTTCCCATCCATTTCAGCTTTTTTGTAAGGCCACCAGACTTGTTTGTTGGGTCCAGCAGAAAAATATTCGACTTTCCCATTGACTTGCATTGGATTCAGTATTTGGTACGAATACACGAATATTAGAAATTATTCGTGCCGATTTTTCCAAATCCGAATATTTCACTATTGGTTCATCACTAATATTTACCCATACTAACTCAACATTGTTGCAGCAGCCCTAAATATATTCATGGAGCACAGGTCTTAAGTTGAATTTAACAAAAATACACATCCCTCCTAACCTTGGAGTTTCTGGATTTCATCTTCTCTTCTAGTTCCCTGAAATCATTTTTAAGGACCTTCCATCTCATTTAGACTTTGTCATTAGTACCAATGTATAATAGGACTGCTGGGGTTTCTACAGTCACAACTAGCAATCTGTCCAATTCATAATATGCTAAACACCCCATAAACAATATATTGTTTGACATTCACAGCTTCAGCAGCAGGTGATCCTGTCTGTCCACCTAATTACACACCTCCCAACTCTTGAAGAACAGAAAGAGGGACAAACTATGCGTCACGCGTAGTGCGCCGCGGAAAATTTTGTTCACGCCCCTGGCCACACCCCAATCCAAGCCCATTTACCATTATTCTCCCCCTGGCAGGAGGAGATGTCAGATGGGTGCTGGTAGTGAGGCAAATTCAGCAGGCACCCGAGACTGCAGGTTGTAGACCCAAATCTGGGACTGTCCGCTGTATCCGGGACAGTTGAGACTAGGGATGAGCGGATGGATTCACGACTCTCTGCTCCAGATCAGTGCAACCTGGTGGGTGGATGAGAGGCTGTGAATCTCTTATCTTCTGGGGCAGCGTGACATCATCTTTGCATAAGCTCATGTCTTTTTGGGACCTGTAGATTATTTTTTGTTCCTCATTCACAGTCAGAGCCGCCAGAACTTTCTCATCATTTTTTGCGTCTGTAAGGCCGTGTTCACACATTGCAGAAATACTATGTTTTTTGTTTTCAACAGATGTCCGCACCAAACTACACAATACCCATCTCCTCCCCCTTATTTGATACGTTTCTGGTGCACTTAATGAAATAGCTAAGTTTTTTTAGGTTCCATATAGAAGCTTCTGAAGATGCTGCTGAACTCTGCAGTAGTGATGAGCAAGCATGTATTGCTAACCCCAACAAACAGGCAATCCCTGCATGTGTCACAGCTGTCTAACAGCCGTGACACATGCAGCCGCGGCGGCTCAAACTTAGACGCCAAACACGGCAAAAAGACTCGCCGAACACCCAAGTGTGCTTGCCGAAAGGGTTAACAATACACGCTTGCTTATCACTACTCTGCGGTTTTGCAGCATTTTCTCTTTATAAGAGTCTTCTGAAAAAAACACATGAAGAAAAATAACGCCGCTACATTTTTAAGTGGAAAATCAAAGTTTTTCTGTAGTATTAAAAAGTGTAGCTCAATGGTTAGAGCTGCAGTCTCTGGATGTTGAGTTCCTTGTTTGAGTCCTGGGCAGGTGTGGTCACAGTAGAAAGAAGAGGTGAGTAGTATAATTAAATTTATTCACTGACCAGTGAGTGGCCCCGCCCCTGAGGAGGAGGAGCTACACCCCAACATCGGAGAGCTTCTATAAATAGAAGCCGGGAGAACAGCTGAGCTGTGACGGGACAGTCCCGCAGAATACGAGACCGTTGGGAGCTATGTAATTATAGAGTCCCCTACCACTAAGATCTGTCTGGCCTTTGCTGTATTCCTATTTCCCTCCTTTCTCCAGCTGTCATTTCCGGCTTCTAGAAACAAAGTCCTGCTGTAGTGAATCCAGTCCTGGGCTTGCATCCCTAATATCACCCAAGCAGGCACATTTACTAGGTTGTGCCAGATAAGTACTGGCTCCCTGACAACTTTTCCCCTACTGTTCTAACTTTTACCCAGCTGCCTACTTCTATGTCCTGATCTTGCCCACCTCCATATCACTGGTCCCAGAAAGAGCATGCTCAGTGAGCTGTAAACTCCTCTCCTGTTTTCCAATGTTGCTGAGTGCTGTAAGATGCATATTTAGATTGATAACCTGGTCTTCCAAATATACAAAACGCTGACATGCAGCTAAGATATGGCCACCCGTAAATGGCTGTTCAAGGCATACATATAATTAACGAAGGTATGTACACTTGGAGCACATAATTTATATATGGTCTTGAATCAGAGCTTTTTCTCTTTTCTTTTTTTTTTTTAAATAATATTTATTCAAGGGACATTTTACAAAAATAGGGAAGGGGGGAAATCAAATCAAGAATGCAAAAGTAAATCGATGTCTAAATAATGTAAATCGACATATGTAAGATAATAATGCATGTTATAATAATTAGAAACATAAAGGCATGGCAGTGATAGGGAATGGCAGGGGAAAAATCAAAGGGGAGGGAACAGCGGATAAAAGTAAAAAAGGAAAAGAGAGGGGAAAAAGGGGAGGAAAGGGAGGGGAATGAAAGGGAAAATGGAAAGTTCACTGTAAAGGAACAGCACGGCAAAATGTACTGAACAATAGAGTGAGTTACAAAACACAGAAAGGGTTAGCTGGTTATATATATTTTAGGAAGGTTCATGAAAGAGACTTTTTTCTTTTAAATATGCTTATTATAGTACACTAGAAAAACCTTTTCCTATCAGTCAACTAAGAAACAGACTTTTAAAAGAAGGAAATTTAATAGGAAAGAGGTCGGAGGGACTCCAGAGTGACATGGTAGTGGCAACGATTTGTATTCTGCCAATCTCCCATTCTTACTCTAAAAATACAGCATACAATTATATATTCCGAAAGTCTGGGTTGGCTGACATGACTCTCATTCTTTACCTTTGCTGTTATATGAAACTTTAAATATCAGTAAAAAGTAATTGTTTCATAAATCTTCAGTCCACTTTTCCATGACAACTCTTATCTTCATTTCCTTTCTGGTCTTCCTGATATGAAAGTCATTTGAACTGTGCCAGTGGTACGGTACCCGCATGCTTAAAAGGTTGGGCTGATGCAGGTGGAGTGACAGCAAATTGTCTTGATGTGCTCCAGGGATGACATTTTCTTATCAATGTGCTATTTCTAATGTCAACTAGCTTTAGCCTCTGTTACAAGCATGTCAATCAATTTATACTCATTGAACAAATGTGGAGCCTGCCTAACCTGTATATGTACTGTATGTTCCCAAAACAGATTCCTTCATTCCAAATTATGTTGTGCAATCGACCATACCAAACTTTATTGACATGATCTCCCTTTAGTAATAGGACTGAATGAGACAAGGAGCGCTGAGGTCTTAGCTTCCAATTTTTATGGTTCTGTCTAAGACCATAAGCCGTGTTTTCTGTTGTCAACATTTCAGCTAAGATGTTCCGTGTTTCATGTATTGACTCTGAAGGCAGGATCGCTTGATGCGTGCTTCAGCGTATTCGTAAATTTGCAGTTTTATAATCAGCTTCTTCTCAATTTCATCCAGCATCAATTTTTATGACATTCTCAACTGTCCTTGCATTCGATATTCGTTCGTATTTTCTTAGATGCCACTCCTGTCCAAGTAAATAACAGATCTCTCTATTACGTTAATCGCATATCAGACATTACCTCCCACGCATAGAATGAATAAGGAGATGAATAGCTACTTCAGAACAAATATTTATTAGCTGGAAAAATGTAGCCAGCTCCAATCTGTTGCCATACACACGTCTGTTCTCCATTAAGTTACTCATGTAATCAGTTATATTTAGGAAAGAATCTGAATGAACGCTGTAAGGAGAATAATTTATACACTGTTATACAATGACATACAATGGCATTCACTTTCCTTGTTTGCTCCATTGCTTAGCCCCTAATAGTGGTTTTCCGGGAATAAAAAAAAAAGATAAGTAAAGGAAATGTCATTATGAATAAATTTCGAAATACATTAACAAGCAAATCACAATAGTTTTGTCTAGGGAAGTAATCACTATAGCATCAAAATTGTCACTGCTTTGTTATACTGATAGAAAACTGTTGTAGGATGTTGAAGGGAAGGTGCTGTGATTTTTATTCTTGTATTAATAATTATTGATTATATAAGAAATTATTTTTAATACAAAATTAAATGCACCGCTCTAACATTTTTTCATTTATTTTAATTTAATCGTCAGCCACTGAGGGTTGAAATTTTTGCTCCAATTTCCTCGCCACTGCTCACAGTTCTCAGTGCGAATGGTGACCGAAAGTGCAGGGATGCGGGGAGTATCATCAGCGAGGGAGCAGTGTTCATCAGCCTGAGATAAGAAATACAATACCAGGCTGCTGAACACCGCTCACTGACACTGCAGTGTTTAGAGCACAGCAGTGTACCATCATGTTGCTGTGCTCTAAGCACTGACTCAGCTCTACTATGTCAGAGTAAGTCTCTAAAGGAAGTTTATCCTGACCTAGAAAACTAATTTATCCAATGCCGATCATGTGCAATACATCAAAAGCCATGTATTTAATGCTCATCATGTGCAATACAACTCAAGCATGTATCCAATGATCATCATGTGCAATACAACCCGATCCATGTATCTAATACCCATCATGTACAATACAACCTGAGCAATATATCTAATGTCCATCATGTGCAATACAACCCGAATGTGTATCTAATGCCCATCATGTGCAATACAATCCAAGCCATGTATCTAATGCCCATCATGTGCAATACAACAAAAGCCATGTATTTAATGCTCATCATGCGCAATACAACTCAAGCATGTATCCAATGATCATCATGTGCAATATAACCCAATCCGTGTATCTAATAGCCATCTTGCACAATACAACCCGAGCCATGTATCTAAACCCCATCATGCATGATACAACCCAGATCTATGCATCTAATGCCCATCATGTGCAATACAACCCAAGCCATGTATCTAATTCCCATCATGCGTGATACAACCCAGAGTCATGTGCAATACGACCCGAGTCATGTATATAATGCCCATCATATGAGATACTCCCCGAGCTGTGTATCTAATGCAAATCATGTGCAATACAACCCAAGCTGTGTATCCAATACTGGTTATACCATGGGTGGTGAGGTAAGAAGAGGCTGCTCACACTATTGTCTAATCTGTCCGATCCAATTCTGAAAATACCAGGGGTGGTGAGAAGATGCTGCTCATATTGCTGTCCACCCTTTCTGTCTAACATTAAAGATTTCAGGTATCCTTAGGTAAAAAGGGGTCGTTGACACTTTTGTCCACCCTGTCTTTCTCATCTAATACTGGAGATAACCATGGGTGGTGAGGTAAGTAGAGGCAGCTCACACTGCTGTCCTCCCTGTCTTTCTAATACTGAAGACACCAGGGGTGGTGACGTAAGTAGAGGCCACTCACATTACTGTCTAACCTCTCTTTCTGAAAGACAGTACATGATATAGGTATCTTCTCCTTTGGGAGACTGAGACGTTATTCCATAACATTTGGTGCCGAAACCCGGGACCTCAAGCCGCTGCTGTGGACGGGAGAATTGCAAGTTGCATGCTGACTGGACAGGTGGATCACAACTACAAAAGCGCGCTGCAGGTGAGATTCCCTGTTTTTTGGGTGGTCATCCACTTTTGCCTGCCAGTAACTACTTGTTCCTGTCCGGTAGCGTCTGAGGTATTTATTTCAGCCTTTATTTTTATCCACTCTCCCAATGGGTAAATATCAATATACGTAAGGTATTGCAGATTATTGAGTAATTCACTATTATAGGTTTAATGTGATGTAAATATTGTAATATTGTTGATTTACTTTCTAGTCTGTTTCCTGAGAGAGCTGTGTAATGTAATATTGTTTACCTAATCAATATATCACTCACTGCCAGTTTATCCTGTTCAGTGAACGTTTCACCAGCACAAGCTAGTAAGACGGGACAGCTCTGAGTAAACATATTGGAATAACCAGATAAAAACTAAAGTAAACATACTGTTATTTTCACTATTTGTTTCAGCAGGTAGCATAATTTAGTAAAATAAGTTTGTAAGACAATAAGAAACTTAGTATCATTCATATATACAGTTACGCTGAATATTGTTAACTCATAAGTTGGTCTGACGAGACCCACATTTATTTCCTGTAACAAATAACTCCAAAGAGGAAATGGGGAATGTCAATAGCAATTGTGCTAAACCCTGCAAAACCCCACAGAAGGAAACTAAATGTGTACAATACTCAGAGGGGAGTCCGATGATTTATATGATTGATACATATGGGCAACCAGCATACAATATATGGACAAGATGGAGATCTGTTTTACCTGATCTACGAATTGAAGGCACATTAGATATTACTCTATTAAAGACTATATCACCTTGCTGTATCAGTGAAGAAGAACAGAAAATGTACTGTTCTTGGTTAGAAGTAGCTGCGTCTACCACTACTCCAGTACCTGTAACTCCTCTTATGCCTCATGCCCCACCATCATATTATTCTAGTAAACCAAAATTATTGAATATGATGGATTGTGATGATAAACAAATGATAGCCTGCGTGGCCCAGAGCCTGATAGATCAAGCCCGGGCTGCCAGAGCTGCACAAGTGGCTCAGCCTTATGCCTCCGTAACTTCACCTTCCCCATTGCAAGCTTCTTCCCCAATAGGTCCTCATGCACCTTTATCAATGACCACAGATACTGGCATTATAAAAACAAGCCCATCTTCATCTGGAGCTAGTACAGATGAGAAGGTGCATGAAGGAACGCTTGATAGTGCAACTATAGCAAGAGAAGAATTATATCCAAATGGGGAATTGGAAAAGTATTCTCATAAAACACCAATAATAGATAAAAATAATACCAATATAAGCACTACTAATATTATGACTGAAGGTAGAAGGTGCCAACAAGAAAATCCCCCTACTCAATTGTACCCCATGCAAGAAATCAAAGGCCCAGGTAACCAGTCATGGAGAAAACCTTACACTTGCACTGATTTGTTTGAAATAAATAAGCAAGTGGGGGAATATAAGACGAATCCCAGGAAATCTTGGGAAATGTTAGATAAGATCGTTCATACACATCAACTATATGGTCAAGATATTTTACAAATCTTGCATACTGTATTTACACCTGCAGAGGTTGTAGAATTACTTAAGGATACTAGATATGCTGGATCTAATCCAGAGTTTGATATTAATGAAGTACAAAATCAGTGGGAGAAAATTCGTCACAATTATAAGGAAATATTTAAGCAAACCCCTGATTGGAATACTGTAAGCAATATCCAACAAGGGTCAAACGTTTGTTGATGGGTTAACTAAGGTGTTAAAAAGCAGATTAACCACTAGAATGCCTCATTGGAAGACGTTAAATATGGATAGTGTGTTAGCTGATTTATATCATCATGAGAAAAATCTAGAGGGGGAACAAAAGAAAAAGGAAGAAAGATTAATACAGTTACAAATATCTGCTACAGAGAGGACTCTAAAAACCTCAGATACTACTAACAAGGATGACAACTCAAAAGGAAAGGATTTTAGGTGTTTCAATTGCAATGGAAAGGGTCACATTGCCAGGTATTGCAAGAAACCAAAGAAACAACAAAAGCAGGAAGAAGATAAGTAGGAGTGACTAGATGATAGTGAAGCTGTGCAATATATGGTTAACCCTTTAATGCCTTTAAACACTTCTTCCTTTTCCTCCAGAGAACCAGTTTTACACTGTGAAGTGGCAGGAGAAAATGTACCTTTTCTCATTGACACAGGTGCTTCAGTGTCTCTAATTAATGACAACACTTTTCTTCCCAAAACAGGAGAAAAATTGAAAACGGTTGGAGTCTCAGGAAAACCTAATTTTCTTTCTATTTCAGATCCAACTATGGTTACTATAGGTCCAATTACAACTGAACATTATTTTTTGTTGTCAGCAGATGCCCCAATAAGCCTCCTAGGACGGGACCTGCTATGTAAACTGAATTGTACCATATTTTGTACCCCGGATGGAGTACATTTACAGGTACCAAAGGGCCATACGGAGGATGCAGTGAATTTACTGTACATGAGTCTGGATACCATACTGGTATCCAAAACAATGGATCCGGCAGTAGAATCAATGTTGACAAAAGTCCCCCACCAATTGTGGAATACTGATTCTACTGAGGTCGGTAACATGAATCATGTCCAACCTGTACAAATTGACCTAAAACCTCACTGTATCCTCCCCTGTAAACATCAGTACCCATTGAAACCTGAAGCTGAAATTGGCATAGCCCCAACTATTGAATCACTCCTGAAACAAGGTGTGTTGAAGAAAATTCAGAGTCCATGTAGCAGCCCTATTTTTCCCATCAAGAAACCTGGTAGTAAAGGACAGTGGAGGATGGTTCAAGATCTAAGAACCATAAATGAAGTGGTTATACCATTACATCCAGTCGTCCCAAATCCAGCCACTATCTTAATGCAGATCCCAGCAAACAGTTCCTATTTTTCTGTTATTGATCTGTGCTCTGCTTTCTTCTCTATCCCCATTCACCCTGACTCACAGTACCTTTTTGCCTTTACTTACAGAGGACAACAGTATATATGGACTCGGTTGCCACAGGGTTTTCTAAATTCACCCACCATCTTCAGTCAAGCACTCAGTAACAACCTGGCAGATCTAGTGCTCCCATGCGGATCCATCTTGATTCAGTATGTGGATAACCTGTTGCTGTGTTCCATTTCAAAAGATGAGAGTCTGAAAGATACAGAAGCCCTTCTGTGCTTTCTAGCAGAAAATGGACACAAAGCAGCACTTGCCAAGTTGCAACTGTGCCAGACTAAGGTAGTGTACATTGGACACTGTTTGACAAAAGGACTAAGACATCTCTTGATGGAAAGAGTAATGGTCATTAAACGTCTGACCATTCCCTATAACAAGAAACAGATGAGACAGTTTTTAGGGATGGTTGGATACTGTAGACAGTGGATTCCTTGTTTTTCTTTGTATTCCACACCACTGTATGCCCTAACCAAAGATACTGTCCCAGAACCTTTTGAGCATACAGGAAGTTCAAACTGCTTTTGTAGAACTGAAGGAAGCCTTGGTCTCTGCCCCTGCTCTTGGTTTACCCAATTATGCTCTCCCTTTTCTTCTTTTCTGCCATGAAGTACAGGGGCATGCTCAAGCCGTATTGACTCAACGTCATAATGATGCCAACAAACCAATTGCCTACTACAGCTCAGAACTAGACCCAGTTGCATGAGGAATGCATGCTTGTCTTAAGGCCGTTGCAGCAGCAGCATTTTCTGTGGAGAAATCTGCAGACCTGATTCTCATGCACTCCTTGATCGTATGGGTCCCCCACTCTGTGTATGCACTGCTCATCTGCCAGAGGACCAAGCATGTCACCCAGGACAGACTTACCAGATGGGAAGTGACACTCTTACAGCCAAGTCACATCACTTTACGCAGATGTTCACAGTTGAACCCTGCTACCTTACTACCATATGAGACACGTTTGTCTCAGAGAGAGGGAGTAAATGGTGAGTTTGACACAGACAGTGAGTTTGACAGAATGACATGCCCTGATGAACATGATTGTGTACTTCACACGCAAACATTGACACTGCCTAGAGCAGACTTACAAGAAGAACCGATGCCGATCCCAGATTTGGTGTTTTATGTTAATGGTAGTTGCCATAGGCAAACAGACACAGGAGAATTGAATTCTGGGTTCGCAGTAGTGGATGACCCCAATGTGGTCCATGCTGAAGCATTAGGAACACCACGCTCAGCACAAAGAGCAGAACTAATTGCACTCACAAAAGCATGCCAGCTAGCAGAAGGACAACGTGTTAACATTTATTCAGACTCAAGGTACGCATTTGGCGTAATACATGATTTTGGTACTATCTGGAAAATGAGAAATGTTCTCACTGCTAGTGGTTCTCCAATAAGCCACTCAGGAGAAATTGCTCAGTTACTTGATGCAGTACATCTCCCAAAAGAGATTGCTGTCATCAAGTGTCAGACTCATACCACTGGACAAGATCCAGTAGCAAAAGGAAACAACAGAGCTGATGCAGCTGCAAAAACGGCAGCAAGCAAAACTTTAAGTATATCTATGATGAACCTGATTGAAATCCCAAATTGGGAAAAACTGCAAACAATGCAAAATAATTGTTCTCCTCAGGAAAAGGCCCAATGGAAGGATATAGGATGCACCCAGGATTCAGAAGGCCTCTGGAGAAACAGTGAAGGTAAACCAGTGGCCCCAAAATCTCTGCTGACAGCGTTAGCGGATGCTGCACATGGTTTAACCCATGGAGGTAAAACCGCGATGCGAAATTTGGTATATACGTACTGGTGTGCACCAGGTTTCACAGTAATTGCAAAAAGAAAATGTTTGTCTTGTCAAACATGCCTCCAGCAAAATGCTGGAGGAGCTGTGAAAGCTCCACCTTCTCACCTTCCATCAACCACGGGTCCTTTCCAAATTCTGCAGATTGATTACATTCAACTACCTAAAGTCGGTAGATTGCAATATGTCTTGATATGTGTTGATCAATTCTCAGGGTGCATGGAGGCTTATCCAACGGCCTCACAGACAGCAGAAGTAACTGCTTCCAAGATATGTAAGGAATTTGTGTGTAGGTATGGTATTCCGCAGATAATATCTCGTGATCAAGGCCCTGCATTTACAGGTAAAGTATTCCAAAAAGTGTGTTCAATGATAGGAGTAAAACAACAATTGCATACTCCTTATCACCCACACGCTAGTGGGAAAGTGGAGAGGTACAACAGAACCATAAAAGAGAAACTAGCAAAATGTTGTAAAGAAACAGGTATGGAATGGCCGGATGCCCTACCTTTGGTATTGATGGATATCAGAATAACACCACGAGGTCTTTTACAGTTATCACCTTTTGAGATTCTGTATAGCAAGATACCTAATCACCCGCTTTCACCCCCAGAAACTGCCCAGGCTGCTAAGAATACCTTGAATGTGGACTACGTCTTACGTTTGCAAAAACAACTAAAAGACATTGCCCAGAGTGTTCATCTACAGCAACCACAAGTCACTTTGTCCTGTCATGAGGTGCAGCCAGGAGACTACGTGCTGGTACGTGAATTCTTGAGGTCTGGTTCCCTTACAGAACGGTGGGAAGGTCCATACCAAGTCCTGTTGACAATCCCTACCAGCGTTAAGGTAGAAGGAAGAGGGGCGTGGATCCACGCATCTCACTGCAAAAGAGTGCCACCCACCGCTGAGACGACGTCACCATCAGCACCAGATAAAGAAGAGTCAGCTGACATCATCAGTACCACACACCCTGAGCTGCACCCGTAAGTGATTTTTTTGTGGTCTGAGATAAGGCAGAAATACGCTTTTCTCAGGCTGCCACCTAAGTCGCTGCTGTATCAGCGGAAGATAATTCCAGCGCTGTTCTTCCATCGCGTGAAGAGGATAATACAAAGAAGAAGATGTCACTCTATTAGCAGTTATATGGACCACATGCGAGCAAAAGACTCTGGGGAGCGGTGATAGGCCTATGTAGTCTCTTGGTGATAATGGTGTGTATACACAGTTTAAGCAAATGTTCTACGTCCACAGATACTGATAATCCAACAATACCACTAGATCCATTCCTGGGAGGGAGAAAGAACAGAGGTATACCAGATGTTCATGACTGTATAGAACACTATTGTAAACCGAATGGTTATGAAGCCAGATGCATAGTTTGGTGTTTTGAGAATAGAGAATTCCTTAGAGGTAAACGGGAGTTACATGAACACCTACAAGAGCCCTGGGACAATAAGTTGTTAAATATGCATGACACCATAGCCAAGCGCACAGGAACTAAAGATTGTTGGATATGCACTCATTCACCAATATCCTCCAAATCTATGCCTTTCTTAGCTACTCCGGTGCCAATGGAGGAACTTATCCTGTCACTAGAAGAAACTTTTACGTTCCCCACAAATCTGAGTGCTTCACAATATAACACTCGGGTATCCCTTCCAATAGCAGGATGGACAGCTCCACCATGGTGGGTAGCAATTCGAGATCTATCCCTCATTACACCCCACAGCATAGCTGTATGTGGCCCAGGATCTACCAGCATACGATGTAATAGATTTAATATCACAAATAATGAGTTGGGATCCATACCTGTAAATCTAGAATCATTACAAGTCATATTTCTACCATGTCATGTTCCTTACACATTAGAAAATAATGAGGGATCTACTATATTTGGGGACCTAGTATATGAATTGACAGAAGGAACATCAGGTTTGTTGCATGATTTAATAAATAGTTCAGGATATAATGAAGATACTAATACATGCAATCAAACAGTAAGAGGAATACTAAGACACCCCTGGTGCCCGTCTCCAAGGTTACAACCCCTCATATGGTATGCATATGAAATTTCTTACAGGTTACTATCCCATTTAGGTGGAGAACATATAATTCTTCCAGAAAATATGTATTATGTCTGTGGAACTTTTGCTTATAAATTTCTACCTTATGATGGAGTTGGTACATGTATCCTAGCAAGATTGACCCTAGCTACATGGACCATCTCCCATGATGAGATAGACCTGGATCAGATACCAAGACATATGATGCAAAAGAGAAGAGCAAAAACCCAGCCTTTGATACACACTCCGTGGTACACAAAGTTTGGACTCACTTTCACGATTACAGGTTTGGCCATCCACAATTCTCATAACATTGAACAATTAGCAGAATTATTTAATAATGTTACAGATGAAGTATTCGATGCCATCCTAATACTAAACAATCAAACTAGGTTTCATGCAAAGGTACTAAATAAACACACTATAGTATTGGACTATTTAACAGCCAGTCAAGGAGGTATGTGTCAGATAATCGGTCCTGCCTGTTGCAACTATGTAGATGCCAATTTTTCAGTCAGAGTTAATAAACATATCGCCAAAGCCATGGAATTGAAGGAAAGATTCAGAGAAGAATATTCCCATGATGATGAAACCATTTTTAGCAGTTGGTTACAATGGTTAAATCCTGCTAACTGGTTTAAAGGTATAGGAGGTAGGATTGTCGGTGTAGGTCACATGTTCCTACAAATTTGTCTGTTTGCTTTCATCATCATATTGCTCATAAAATTATGCAAGTGGGCCATGAACAAAATCCGAAGACCCAAGAACGTCTTAAACGTTCATCTTCTTCCGGCCAATGAAAATTCTGAAATACCTCTCCTTGCTCCTCCACCTCTTTTCCATAGGGATGGCAGAAGATACTATTACTTTGATGTAGAGATGTAAGTGATAAGTGATAATTAGTGTTGAGCGAGCACTAAAATGCTTGGGTGCTCGAAGCTCGGGCCGAGCTCACTGTGATACTCGGGTGCTCGACCCGAGCAACGAGCCCAATGTTAGTCTATGGGAGACCCGAACATTTTTGCGGCGGCTCCCCCGGCAGTCTGTAGAAAGCCTAAAAAGTGCCCAAAACGATAGTGACAGTGCTCAAATGACATGGGGACAGCATGGGGATCGCCCCTGGAAGCATTTCTGACCCCCAGGTCACTGCTGTCAACAACGTGGTCAGAGGTATTAAGCCACTTTTACAGGCTCACAATAAAACGTTCAAAAACGAAAGTGAAAGTGCTTTCCTGTGAAATATGTTAACCCCTTAACGACCATGAGTCTTTCTGTTTTTGTGTTTTCCTTTTTTGCTCCCGTTCTTCCCAGAGCCAGAACTTTTTTAATTTTCGTTTAATATGGCCATGTGAGGGCTTATTTTTTGCGGGACGAGTTGTACTTTTAAACACCATCACTGGTTTTACCATATCGTGTGCTAGAAAATGGGAAAAAAATTCAAAGTGCAGTGAAACTGCCAAAAAAATGCAATTCCACAGTTGTTTTTTGGGTCCTTTTTTTACCACGTTCACAGATTGCTAAAACTGACCTGCCATCATTATTTTCCAGGTCGTTACGAGTTCATAGACACCAAATATGTATAGGTTCTTTTTTATTTAAGTGGTGAAAATAAAATCCAAAGCTTGCTTAAAAAACAAAAAAAAATGACGCCATTTTCTGAGACTCTTAGCTTCTCAATTTTTCGGGATCTGGGGCCAGGTGAGGGCTTATTTTTTGCGTGCCGGGCTGACGTTTTTATTGATACCATTTTGGGGTAGATCCGATGTTTTGATCGCCCGTTATTGCATTTTATTGCAAAGTTGTAGCGACCAAAAAAACTTAATTCTGGCGTTAAAAATTTTTTTCTCGTTACGCCGTTTACTGATTGTATTAATTCTTCTTTTATATTGATAGATCGGGCGATTCTGAACGCGGCGATACCAAATATGTGTATGTGTTTTTTTTTTATATATATATATTTTATTTTGAATGGGGCGAAAGGGGGGTGACTTAAACTTTTATATATTTTTTATTTCTTTTATTTTTTTAAAAACTTTTTTTTTACACTTTCTGCTTGCTTCTATAGTCTCCAGAGGAGACTAAAGCAGCAGTTGTCTGATTGCTTCTACTGCATACAAGCGATGAGCAGATCGCTTGTATGCAGGAGAAATGCTCACTTGCAATGAGCGCTGACCACTAGGTGGCGCTCTTAGCAATTGAGACATGACAACCACAGGCATCTGCTGCAGACCCTGAGTTGTCATGCCCACCCATTGGTGACCCGCGATCACGTGACGGGGTCACTGATGGGCGGGGCTTAGGACTCCCGGAAGCGTGAGTTAAATGCCACAGTCAGAGATTTAACATGTTAACTGCCGCGGGTGGATTGCGATTCCAATAATCAGCTGACATGTGCTCGCTTCAGTGCGGGCTCACCGCCGGAGCTCCCGCTGAACCGGCCTTCCCCACCTGGTGCGTACTATTACTGACCAGGTCGGAAAGGGGTTAAGGAACATCCTTTCCAGGGTAAAGACTTGTGTATAAGGTAAAATAAATAACCAAAAACAAAAATACTCCTCCACACCTTGGGCTATGTTCACAAGTAGCATTTTTTATGCGTTTTTGCACGTTTGTATTGCTTTCAACCGTGACAAATGCATTCACCGGGAAATGTCATTTTAACATTTTACAACCTTATCTGGCCATGTGCTGTGTGACACATGCATACACTGCTAAAAAGACATGGGAACAGCATGGGGAAGACCCCTGGAAGGATCTCTGACACCCAGGTCACTGCCTAAAAGTGTGCCCATCAGAAGTGATCCTTGCCGCATCAGAAGATGCAGACTTGCAACTATCCCCGTGCAAGTCCTTGTCCCAGGGCAGTGTTCAATTGTACCTCCCCCATAACTTGCAATACAAGCGCAAGTATGCAGCCTGCCACCCACCCAACCCCAGACTGCAATACCATACTGCTAGCTTGCTTGCACTTGAAATTGGGCCTTTTAGGCATGTGGAGGTGGAATCTGGCCACCACGTCATGGCTGCATCGGTAGCCTGGTATTCATACTCAGTCCCCAGCAGCCCGGCGGCCGGGTGTCCACGCTTGGTCCCCAGCCGCCAGGGGGCGGCCGGGTGTCCATACCCAGTCCCCAGCCGCCCCGCGGCCGGGTGCCCACACACAGTCCCCAGCCGCGTGGGGGTGGCCGGGTGTCCATAAACGGTCCCCAGCCGCCCCTATTTGTCCCGGTGCGCCTTATACACAAGCGCGCATACCAAAACATTACCTGTGCCCTCCCCAGTGCATTTAGTGGGAAGGACAGCCTAACCACAAACACGTGGACAAGTGAATGTGGCCAGGAATGGTCCATCTCACTGACGCCTTCACACTGGGTTAATATTGTGGAAGCCGGGACACAGTTGGACACTGGGATGCAACACGTCCTCCAGACATAGAGGATTGCGGGTCCTGGGTCAATCAGGCTTCAACACAAAGTTCAGAAGGTAGACTGCAGCAGTGGTCGGCCTCCTACACAACGAGTAAATTATTCATGATCATGAGGCCATCCACCTCCTTAGCTTTCTGTTCCTTGGAATGCAAGCGCATGTATGTAGTAGCAGCTAGACCTGAGGTGGTCAGCGTTTTGGCGCATATTCTACCTCCTTCGAGGATTGCTGGATGTTTTCCTGCTACTATCCCAGTTCTATGACTCCAGTTAAAACAAAGCTTCAGGTGATGAATGATGGATGAGGTGGTGGCAAAGGA
The DNA here is from genome assembly GCF_046119375.1 of Phyllobates terribilis. Lineage (NCBI taxonomy): Eukaryota > Metazoa > Chordata > Amphibia > Anura > Dendrobatidae > Phyllobates > Phyllobates terribilis. The sequence goes on from NW_027362761.1 coordinate 472,408,985, forward strand.
GAAAGAGCAGGAGGAACAGGGACCATTCACATCAATATTAGGCCAGCCAACCACACATGTCTTGAAGGATATGTTTCTGTACCAAAAGGAGCGGTTCAGCTACACAGTTATAAGGCATACAGTGAATGCAATGCCTACCAAAAATTTCGAGGCACTCCAATGCCCCTTGGAAGTGACATGGAGGTCAGAGGGCCTTAACTAAACCATTTTTTCCATTCATAGCAACTTGGTCTCCTGTACACTGTTGGCCTAAGCAGGGAATGGAAGGCTTTCCAAAAATTATTAGGCACTGCAATGCCCCTTGAAACAGACGTGGATTACAGCGTATTAAAAACCTTCTACACATTATTGGGGAGTGGGTCTCCCTTAGTGTTCGCCTATGCATTGAAAAGCAAAAGCTGACAAGAATTAGGAGGAAATGCTATGCCCGTTGCAAGAGTCGTGGAGGTTAGAGGTAATTAAAAACAGCATGTCAATGCCCCTTGGTAGAGCTGTGGAGTTCAGAGTGGTTTAACAAGACGGTTTTAATGCCCCTTAGAAGAGACGTGGAGTTCAGAGTGGTTTAACAAGACAGTTTTAATGCCCCTTGGAAGAGATGTGGAGGTCACAGTAGCTTAACAAGATGGTTTTAATGCCCCTTGGAAGAGACGTGGAGTTCAGAGTGGTTTAACAAGACAGTTTTAATGCTCCTTGGAAGAGTGGTGGATGTTACAGTGGAATAAAAAGACAATATCCATGCCCCGTGGAAGAGACGTGGAGGTCACAGTAGCTTAACAAGATGGTTTTAATGCCCCTTGGAAGAGTGGTGAGGTCGCAGTGGAATAAAAAGACAATATCAATGCCCCTTGGAAGAGTGGTGGAGGTTACAGTGGAATAAAAAGACAATATCAACGCCCTGTGGAAGAGACGTGGAGGTCACAGTAGCTTAACAAGATGCTTTTAATGCCCCTTGGAAGAGTGGTGGAGGTCGCAGTGGAATAAAAAGACAATATTAATGACCCTTGGAAGAGACATGGAGGTCACAGTAGCTTAACAAGACGATTTTAATGCCCCTTACAAGAGCCATGCAGTACAGCATATTAAAAACATTATTCCCATTATTGGGGAGTGGGTCTCCCATAGTCTTTGCCTATGCCTTCCAAGCAAAAGCTGCCAAAAATTAGGACAGAGGAACTTGCAATGCTGGCAACATGGACCACGGTCACCCTGGTGGTATAGTGGTCGTGGAGGCTGAGGATAAGGAGAAGAGCAAAAAACAGCTGAAATGAGGAAGCGTATACCCATGTGTGGGTGTGAAGCGATGCATGGGAATACACCTCCCGAAATAACAGAGTGGATTTGACTTTATGTTACTCTGCTGTCATTTGGTGGCGATGAGAAGTCTGGCCTAATCCAGCCCTTGTTCATTTTGATAAGGGTCAGCTTGTCAGCATTGTCAGTTGACAGGCGAGTGCGCTTATCAGTTATAATTCCCCCAGCGGCACTAAAAACACGCTCCGATAATACGCTAGCGGCAGGGCAGGCCAGGACCTCCAAGGCATACAGAGTGAGTTCATTCCAAGTGTCCAGCTTGGATACCCAATAATTAAAAGGCACAGAGGAATCACGGAGGATGCTGGTACTCCCTCACCATCTTTTGAAACTTTCCACTCCTTGTGAGAGTACCCTGCGCCTCAGGGCCTGTAAGCTGGGCAGGTCTCAGAAAACTGTCCTAGAACATTGACAGTGTTCCCCTGCCTCTGCTGGATTGGAGTTGTGTCTCTCTCGCCTGTATGCCTTAGTTGGGCAGCGAACTGTGACCTCTGCCGCTACTGTGTTCAGATGGGAATTTTTTTAATAGTTCTGCAGCAATTGCCTTCTGGTACTGCCCCATTTTTGTAGACCTCTCCAACTCAGGAATAAGAGAGTGAAAGTTCTCCTTGTAGAGGGGGTCTAAAAGTGTCATCAACCAGTAATGACTGTCACCCAACATTTTGACAATGCGAGGGTCACGGTTAAGGCAAAGTAACATAAAGTCAGCCATCGGTGCCAGACTGGTAACGGGCAAGACTTCCGTGTCCTCACCAAGATGACGACTGATAGTGTTGAGCGATCACTAAAATGCTCAGGTGCTCGAAGCTCGGGCCGAGCTTACCGTGATACTCGGGTGCTCGACCCGAGCAACGAGCCCAATGTTAGTCTATGAGAGACCCGAGCATTTTTGGGGCAGCACCCCCGGCAGTCTGTAGAAAGCCTAAAAAGTGCCCAAAACGATAGTGACAGTGCTCAAAAGACATGGGTGCAGCATGGGGATTGCCCCTGGATGTATTTCTGACCCCCAGGTCACTGCTGTCAACAACGTGGTCAGAGGTATTAAGCCACTTTTGCGGGCTCACAATAAAACGTTCAAAAACGAAACTCAAACGGTTTTCCTGTGAAATATGTTAAGGAATTTCCTTTCCAGGGTAAAAACTTGTGTATAAGGTAAAATAAATAACCAAAAACAAAAATACTCCTCCACACCTTGGGCTATGTTCACAAGTAGCATTTTTCATGCGTTTTTGCACTTTTGTATTGCTTTCAACCGTGACAAATTGCGTTCACCGGGAAATGTCATTTTAACATTTTACAACCTTATCTGGCCATGTGCTGTGTGACACATGCATACAGTGCTGAAAAGACAAGGGATCAGCATAGGGAAGACCCCTGGAAGCATCTCTGACCCCCAGGTCACTGTCTAAAAGTGTGCCCATCAGAAGTGATCCTTTCCACATCAGAAGATGCAGACTTGCAACTATCCCCGTGCAAGTCCTTGTCCCAGGGCAGTGTTCAATTGTACCTCCCCCATTCCTTGCAATGCAAGCGAAAATATGCAGCCAACCACCCACCCATCCGCAGGCTGCAATACCATACTGCTAGCTTTCACTTGAAATGGGGCCTTTTAGTTTGGAGGAGGCCGAAGCTGGCCACTACCTCATGGCCGCTTCGGCAGCAAGGTATCCATACTCTGTCCCCAGCCGCCCGGCGGCCGGGTGTCCACGATCGGTCCCCAGCCGCCAGGTGGTGGCCAGGTGTCCATACTCGGTCCCCAGCCGCCCTGATTTCTCCTGTCACCTTCCCCTACACTTTTCTTAGCCTGGCCTGCTTTAGGGCAGCATTGGACGAGCCCACCAGAGAACCAGACTCCTCCGGTGGGCCCTGGCTTCTCCATCAGGGGAGTTGAGAGTGCCTAGGTGAGGAGTAGTGTTGAGCCACCCCCGTAGTGTTCGAGTTCGGTTCGGTTCGTCGAACACCCGTGTGTTCGCCGAACTGTTCGTCGAACTGTTCGTCGAACACCTTCGAACACCGTTAAAACCAATGGCAGGCAAACAAAAACACATAGAAACACATAGAAAACACCTTCAAAGGTGTCCAAAAGCTGACAAACTGCTCAGAAGACACAACTAACACATGGAAAAGTGACAAGTACATATAGTCATGCGAAAAGAAAAGAGGTGGAGGAGTAAAAGGAGTTGGAGACACAAATATAGACATGTCATGCCCTTCTAAAATCCAAAAAGTGAGAAGCCGACACGTTCAGTCCGCTCCTGCCCGTGCCACCTCCGTGTCGCCGGGTTTGTGCCAGAGCCGCGGTGAACCCTAACGGCCAGCCCCCCTCTCCCAATACTGGTGCCTGTCCGCTGGTGGGTCGAGCGAGCCCCCCTGTGGTGGAGGCAGCTCTAAGCTTTTTAATTTAAATTGTCTCTCTAATTTGAATGAATACATTTTAAATCCATTTACAAGGATCTATTGGAGGGCAAGTCTCATGCCAGCAGCCGCGTAATTCCAGCTCCAGTAGCGTCCACTAAAGCTGCTGCAGTTAAAAAACTTTTATAAGGATCGAGCTCGGCTGTCCACCGCAAGGCATCCTACTGCCAGTCCCAGCCCCTATGCCTTGGGGTGCCTCCTGATGCTCTTCACTGAGTATCCCGTGATCCCGAAGCATTTCCTTTGAAAAAATGAAGTGTCCAAACTACAGGTGGTGTAGCTTGCTTAACAGCCGGGATAATCCGCTGACTAGCAGACACTGCTACTAGGCACAAAGTATTTCCTGGGCTAGATGCAGTTAAAAATTTGTAATTAGATACTCTCGTTGGATGCTGAGAAAGCATTCCATAGAGTGTCCTGGCACGCCATATATGATTCTCTTAAAAAGCTTGGGGTAGGGGTCTAGGGGACCCTTTTATAGCCAAAATCACGGCCCTGTATCACAATACGTCACCTAGGCTGAAGATAAATGGAACTGTAGCACCCTGAGGGCTCGGTTGCTACAGAGGTATTGCACCTCACCCAGAGGTGTGATATCTCACTCTCAGGTAAGGATGGAGTGTGGATCAGGACCCGACACCTGCATGCATTACACCACATTGCCGTGGGGCAGGGCGACCAATATGCCTCTGAGATGGGCATGACAGTCCCTGTCCCTGGCTGGAGTGGGGGGAGGGAACACTGAGGAAGGGGAACCCTGTAGTGCAGGAGCAGGGAGGAAGCAGTTCCTGGGTGCATTGAGAAGGGAGTATAAAAGGTGGGCACCATCTTAGTTCAGTGCAGAGAAGTCTGAGCAGAAGTGGCAGGGAGCAGGGGCTCTGCATGAGCTCTGCTCCGGAGGCGGGCCTAGTAACAGAGGCCCAGGCCTGGAAGAGGGAGAAGGAAGGAAGAGGAGCGGAGAAGGCTCCAGGAACGAGGAATGAAGGGATCCCAGGGGTGCGGATGGGCGAGTTGCCACCGCACGCCCGAATCCACCTGCGTGGAGGGGTCAGGCCAAAGGGGGAGACCGGTCCCCGAAACTAGTGGAGGCAGGAAACGACCCTCAGCTAGAAACCGGAGGCTGTGACATTTTATGTGGCGCAGCCCCTCGCTACACCCGCTAGGAAGGCACCACATAGGGTCAGGGAAACTGGCGCCAAGTTTACCAAGAGGAGGCCCGAGGCAGCCGGACAGAAGGGTTGGTAAGAAAGGCCAGACAAAGGACACACAAAGGGGGTCCTGTGAAGCGCTCCAAAGTTATCTGGGAGTTGTCTGAGCCCCTCACCTGGTGAGCACAGTACGACGTGGGCAGCCGTTACCTGCAGACGTGGTCTGGATAATAAGAACTGTGAGTAAAGGCCCTGGACTGCATCACTGACTCCGTGTCGTTACTGCTGCTGCCCTGCACCATCACCCCCATCCTCCCCATACACTGCCCTGAGGCTATACTCCTCCCGTGGGGAGTTATGCTACGCTCTGCTGCACCCACAACACCAGCCTCAGCGGTCTGCCCTGCAGCGGCGGTTCACTCTGACCGCAATCCACGGGTGGCATAGTCGGACATTTAAACATCAAAACCACATAAATAGTTCCGCCACTGGTTTGACCACCCTGAGCCACGGAACCGGGTCGCCGCCACGAAGACTACAACTACCAGCATCCACCAAAAAGGGTCCGGCCGGCTCCGGGTATCCCAAGGCCCAGGGGGGGCATCAGAACATTTTCATCACCTTTCACAATCACCAATGGGACAAGGCAGGGATGTCCTCTGTCCCCTCTCTTATACATCCTAGTGACGGAGCACCTGCTCTCATCAATTCGCCATAACCCCAATATTAGGTGGATTGAGGTGGGAGGCACCGAGTACAAGTGCTCTCTATTTGCTGATGATGTCCTAGTATATATCACTCAATCACATATATCCATCCATGCTGTTATGGCTGAAATAGATCACTTTGTTACATGGTCAAATTTTAAAATCAATGCAGCGAAGTCTGAGGCCCTCGATGTCTCACTCCCCAAATCCATATAGGATTCCATCCAGTCCAACTTTCCCTTTGCCTGGCCCTCACAGGGTATCAAATACTTAGGAATTCCTATTCATAGAGACCTCTCCCATCTATGTTATCTTAATTTTGGGCCCTTTATTGAACAACTCCATACAGACCACGGTTGGCAAGTTAGAACTGTAAGATTCACTACGTGAACCACTGGTGTTTTGTGGAAAAGCACATGTACACTGTGTTCCAAATTATTATGCAAAAAGTGTTTAGGAGTGATAAGGGAAGAATTTGTTTGTTTGTCAGTTAAACTCATTGATGGTGATGTGTGTCAGGGCTCTTTATATCACTGTAAGCAATTGCAGACACCTGTGCTAATTAGTTTGGCAGGTGTGTCATTATTAAGCAGCCTACATTTTCTGCCAAAATGGGAAAGAAAAAGGATGTGTCGTTTGCTGAGAAGCAACAAATTGTGGAGTGTTTAGGTCAAGGCATGACTACAATCAACATTGTGTGATGATCAGGATGAAGTGTCTTGGCAATCAAGAAGTATATAGCTGATTCACAGTACACACGTGTGCTTGCTGATAAGGGCAAATTGAGGACTCTTTCCTACAGGCAATTACGTCAGGTTAAAAGAGCAGCGGCAAAAAAGCCTTGTCATAGCAGCAGACAAGTTTTTGAAGCTGCTGGTGCCTCCAACGTCCCCCGAACAACAAGATGCAGGGTCCTTCAGAGGTTTGCAGCTGTGCATACGCCATCCTGTCGACCTCCTCTATCCACTTCGCACAAGCAGAAACGGCTCCAGTGGGCTAAACATTACATGAAGACTGATTTCAAAACTCTTTTGTTCACGGATGAGTGCCGTGCAGCGCTCGATGGTCCAGATGGATGGAGTGGAGGATGGCTGGTTGATGGACACCCCACGCAAACACGGCTACAGCGCCAACAAGGAGGAGGTGGAGTAATGTTTTGGGCTGGAATCATGGGGAGAGAGATTGTCGGCCCCTTTAGGATCCCTGAAGGCGCTAAAGATGAACTCCATAATGTATGTGGATTTTCTCAAACAGCACTTCCTGCCATGGTTTAAGAAGAAGAACCGTGTATTTCACAGCAAGATCATTTTTTTGCATGATAATGCACCATCTCATGCTGCACATAAAACATCTGCATCTCTGGCTGATATGGGCATAAAAGGGGACAAACTTATGGTGTGACCCCCATGCTCCCCTGACCTCTACCCCATTCAGAACCTCTGGAGCATCATCAAAAGGAGTGTCTATGATGGCGGGAGGCAGTTCACATCTAAGCAACACCTCTGGGAGGGTATTCTGTCCTCATGCAAAACAATTGAAGCAGAAACCATCCAAAACCTGACAAATTCAATGGACGAGAGAGTTCAGAAGCTCCTTTCGAACAAGGGGTCCTATGTGAAAATGTAACATCACCTAGAATAAAGTTTTGAGTTGAAAACTGTTTGATTTCAGTTTCTAATAACCTGCTAATGCTTATAAATTCAAAAATGACCATTTTTTTGGTCTTTATTAAAATGAAAAGGTTGATCGAAAAGTTTGGGGGATCTAAGAGTGTGGCAACCCAGTAGTCATGATTACTTCGAATTCTGACAATATGAGGGTCATGTTGCAGGTAGTGCAGCAAGAAGGCACTTATGTGTCTTGCACATCTCGGAGCCCCAAAATTATTTTCCGGGCTAGATGCAGCTAAAAATTATTATTAATTTTAAATCTGGTGGAGCTTAGTATAGATGGCCTAATAGGATCAGTGCTGCACACTGCTACAAAGCCCAAATTATTTTCCAGCCAAGATACAGATAAACATGATTAGTAATTTGAAAGCTTAAAACGGTTGGTAGGGTGATTTCAACCAATCATCAAGCTTTTACTCTCCCCAGGATGACACAGGGGTAGAAAAGTCATTTCGGATCCATGATTTGTTCATCTTTATGAACGTGAGTCTGTCTACATTATCAGTGGAGAGCCGCGTGCGCTTATCTGTCAGCACACCACCAGCAGCGCTGAACACACGTTCAGACAGAACGCTGGCTGTGGGGCATGACAAGATCTCCAAGGCGTAAGTGGCTAGCTCCGGCCATTTATCCAGATTGGAAGCCCAAAAAGAGCAAGGGTCCAGTGACACAGTCATGGCTTCAATGTTTACTTGGAGATACTCCTGTACCATCATCTCTAGGCGTTGACTATGTGTCAGACTTCTTGTCTCCTGTGGCCTTGCAAAGGATGGGCTAAAAAAGTGGTGAAATGATTCCGCAAAATTGATGTTACCCGCAGATACTGTGGTTCTGTTATGGTTTGAGTGCTGAACACTTGACGGTCCCACGGTTGGCAAGTTGGAACTGTGAGATTCACTACGTGCACCACTGGTGTTTTGTGGAAAAGCACATGTAAGATTCTGCAACAGTCTCTGCTGATACTCCTGCATGCGTGCATCCCTTTCTATGGCAGGAATAATTTCGGCAAATTTACTTTTGTACCGGGGATCTAACAGTGTGGCAACCCAGTAGTCAGGATTATTTCTAATTCTCACAATTCGAGGGTCATGTTGCAGGTAGTGCAGCAAGAAGGCACTCATGTGTGTTGCGCATCCAGGAGCACCAAGTCCCTGTTGTGTTGGTGGCGAGGTAACAATCATGCTTCCTTCCTCTGTCCTCTCCCCCCAACCTCGCACAACAGAAATGTGATCAAGTTCTCCCTCATCTGATGAGTCTTCCATCAGTTCGTCCTCCACTTCTTCCTGGGCTCCTGCACCTTCCTCACTAGTTTGGCTGCTACCATGCGCCCTGGTAAAACCATCTCCCCCACCCTCACATGCCTGCCGCCTTGGTGCTGCCGACCGTCTGGACCTTGCAGATGTTAGCCCTTCCGCATACAACTCCTCCTCCTCTACTTCCTCCACCTCCTCTTGTGCCACCACCTGACTCCGAATTCTGTTTAACATGTGCTCCAGCATGTAAATCACCGGAATAGTCATGCTGATAATGGCATCGTCAGCACTAAACATCTTCGTCAAAACTGTGCAGAAGGGTGCATAGGTCCCTGATCTGAGACCACTCCTCCAGCGTGATTTGCCCCACCTCTGGATCTCGTTGGCCCAGGCTATACGTCAGAACGTATTGCACCAGGGCTTGTCGGTGCTGCCACAGTCGCTGCAACATGTGCAGAGTTGAATTCCACCGGGTAGGCACATCGCATTTTAGCCGGTGAAGTGGCAGGCCCCAACGACTTCTGTAGAGATGTAAGTCGCTGAGCTGCGGGATGCGAACGGCGGAAGTGAGCACACAGCGACCGTGCCCTCTGCAGAAGGCCATCTAGTCTGGGATAGTGGGCTAAAAATTGCTGGACAACCAGGTTCAACACGTGAGCCATACAAGGCACGTGTGTGACATTGCCCCGGCGAAGGGCCGCACCCAGGTTTGCAGCATTGTCGCACACGGCCTTCCCTGGTTTCAGGTCCAGTGGAGACAACCATTCATGAAATTGGTTCTCCAGAGCTGACCACAACTCCTCAGCTGTGTGACTCACATTTCCCAGACATTTCAAAGTAAAAACCGCCTGATGACGTTGAGCCCTACTACCAGCATAGTAAGGAGGTGTGCAGGATCCCTTCTGCGCAGTTAGAAAGCTTGTGGCATGACCAGACAGGCTTTGGGTGCAGGTGGAAGACCGAGAGGAGGTTGAGGAGGCAGAAACAGTGGAGGAACTTTGACATAAAGAGGATTGACGCACAACTCGTGGGGACCGGCAAGACTTGGACAGCAGCCCCTTGTCCTGCTGTCACCATAGTTACCCAGTGCCCAGTCAGCGACATGTAACGCCCCTGTCCATGCCTACTCGTCCAAGTGTCTGTGGTGAAATGCACCCTGTCACACACAGTTTCTCAAAGAAGCGGTGATGTTGTGTGCGACATGCTGGTGGAGCGCAGGCACACCTTTCTTTGAGAAGTAGTGCCGACTGGGCATCTGGTACTGGGGCACTGCGACGGACATAAGGTCTCGAAAATCCTCTGTGTCCACCAGGCGGAAAGGCAGCATTTCTGTAGCCAAGAACTTGCAGATGGTGAAATTCAACCTCTTAGCTTTCTCATGGCTAGGAGGAAATGATCTTTTACTTGTCCACATCTGAGGGACCGAAGGCTGGCTATTGTGCTTAGACGAGGTTGATAAGGGTGTCCCCGGCAAACTGCCGGTCTGTGAGGAAGATGCAGGCGGACATGTTAGGTTGCCTTGATCCAAAGGTGGTGCTATCGATGTCGGACAGCGCTCAACACCAGCTGGTGTTACCACCTCCAAAGAAAATGATGACCTGCCAATCACGCTGGCTGTTGCGGGTAAAGAGGTGGCAGGTCTGCGCCCCAAAACAGGTGTGACTGCTGTCCCCCCAGTCACAGAGGATGAAGAAGCCGCGGATGCACAAGATATGGCAGACGGTGGTTGGCCCGGCCGGCTAGGCCGCATTGTAGCACACTGAGCTTCCCACTGCAACTTATGCTTCATGTCCATGTGCCGGTTCGTGCATGAAGTACTCAAACTATGTATTTTTTGGCCTCTACTTAGCTTTTGCTGACAAATGTTACAGATAACATGAGTTGGGTCATCTTTATCGATCTGAAAAAATGCCCAGGCTATGCAAGGCTTAGCACCCATGCGACCTGAAGAGCCACCACGACTTGTGGTGAGAGGCAGAGTTGTGTTTGAGGATGCAGTTGTTGACGTGCTTCCAGTACTACGTCTCTGTCCAGGAAGGCGCAACCTGACCTCGTCGTCACTAGCATTCTCCTCCACCTCCTCTGCTGACCTCATCTCTTGGCTGACTGTGGGTTGACAGTAAGTGGGATCTCCAACCTCATCATCATCACCCTGTGCGTTATCACACCCATCGTCCTCAGAGCCAACCTGTTCCTGCCATGACAAAAAACTAAAGTTGTCGCTCCAATCAGGTATTTGAGTCTCATCATCGTCTTCCTCATTGTCTCCACCAGCAGGAGTTACAGTTTGGGAATGAGGGTCTACATTATGGTCAGAACCTTCTGCGTCTGGTCCTGGATCCGACTCATAAAGATTCTGGGCATCAGTGCAGATCATTTCCTCGTCTGGATTCACAGAAGCGCTGGAGTCGACCTCTGATTCCCAGGCTATAGTATGAGTAAACAGCTCTGCAGACTCAACCATCTGTTCTACCTCATACTCAGACAGGCAGCTGGAGATTTGGGAGCTGTGAGGAAGCAAGTGCGATTGGGGTGACACCTTTGAGGACTGGAGTATTTGTGATGTTGAAGTTGATGTGGAGGAGAGCCCACTTAAAGGAGCACTTGATATCCGTTGAAGCACCTGCTGTTTTTGTGCCTCATCTGGAATTTGTAGCGATTGGCGTGGCCGTAAGAAAGTGATCTTATCACATTGTTCGCTAAAAGAAGTAGACATTTTAGTTTGGCTGGAAGATGGTCTTTCTTCTGCAGATGTTACTGTTGCTTTAACACCTACCCCACGGACACAACCTTTTTTCCCCTTCCCAACACGCCTATTCCCCTTTCCACCAGCAGCAGGCCTTTTTCCACTCATTTTGGTGGTTAACTAATTCACAACTCTGGAGTTGTTTGCACAAAAAAACAATGGATGGGAACCGAGCAGAGCTGAGTGGCCAAACTGTGGTATTAGGCCAAAACTATTGGCTGGGTTAGATGGATAAAAAAATTATATTCGATTTGCAACCTGATGGAGGTCAGTATAGATGGACTAATAGAACAAGTCCCACACACTGCTAGAAGGCCAAATATTTTTTCAGAGCTAGATGCAGACAAAAAATTATTTTGAATTTGCAACCTGATGGAGGTCAGTATAGGTGGACTAATAGAACAAGTCCCACACACTGTTAGAAGGCCAAATATTTTTTCAGAGCTAGATGCAGAAAAAAATTATATTCAGTTTACAACCTGATGGAGGTCAGTATAGATGGACTAATAGAACAAGTCCCACACACAGCTAGAAGCCCAAATATTTTTTCAGAGGTAGATGCAGAAAAAAATTATATTCAGTTTGCAACCTGATGGAGGTCTGTGTAGATGGATTAATAGAACAAGTCCCACACACAGCTAGAAGCCCAATATTTTTTCAGAGGTAGATGCAGAAAAAAAAATATTTTTAATTTGCAACCTGATGGAGGTCAGTATAGATGGACTAATAGAGAAAGTCCCACACACTGCAAGAAGGCCAAATGTTTTTTCAGAGCTAGATGCAGAAAAAAATTATATTCAGTTTGCAACCTGATGGAGGTCAGTATAGATGGACTAATGGAACAAGTCCCACACACAGCTAGAAGCCCAAATATTTTTTCAGAGGTAGATCCAGATAAAAATTATTTTTAATTTGCAACCTGATGGAGGTCAGTATAGATGGACTAATAGAGAAAGTCCCACACACTGCTAGAAGGCCAAATATTTTTTCAGAGCTAGATGCAGATAAAAATTATTTTTAATTTGCAACCTGATGGAGGTCAGTATAGATGGACTAAAAGAACAAGTCCCACACACAGCTAGAAGCCCAAATATTTTTTTCAGAGGTAGATGCAGAAAAAAATTATATTCAGTTTGCAACCTGATGGAGGTCTGTATAGATGGATTATTAGAACAAGTCCCACACACAGCTAGAAGCCCAAATATTTTTTCAGAGGTAGATGCAGAAAAAAAATATATTCAGTTTGCAACCCGATGGAGGTCAGTATAGATGGACTAATAGAGAAAGTCCCACACACTGCTAGAAGGCCAAATATTTTTTCAAAGCTAGATGCAGACAAAAAATTATTTTGAATTTGCAACCTGATGGAGGTCAGTATAGGTGGACTAATAGAACAAGTCCCACACACTGCTAGAAGGACAAATATTTTTTCAGAGCTAGATACAGAAAAAAATTATATTCAGTTTGCAACCTGATGGAGGTCAGTATAGATTGACTAGTAGAACAAGTCCCACACACAGCTAGAAGCCCAAATATTTTTTCAGAGGTAGATGCAGAAAAAAATTATATTCAGTTTGCAACCTGATGGAGGTCTGTATAGATGGATTAATAGAACAAGTCCCACACACAGCTAGAAGCCCAAATATTTTTTCAGAGCTAGATGCAGATAAAAAGTATTTTTAATTTGCAACCTGATGGAGGTCAGTATAGATGGACTAATAGAACAAGTCCCACACACAGCTAGAAGCCCAAATATTTTTTCAGAGGTAGATGCAGATAAAAATTATTTTTAATTTGCAACCTGATGGAGGTCAGTATAGATGGATTAATAGAGAAAGTCCCACACACTGCTAGAAGGCCAAATATTTTTTCAGAGCTAGATGCAGATAAAAATTATTTTTAATTTGCAACCTGATGGAGGTCAGTATAGATGGACTAATAGAGAAAGTCCCACACACTGCTAGAAGGCCAAATATTTTTTCAGAGCTAGATGCAGATAAAAATTATTTTTAATTTGCAACCTGATGGAGGTCAGTATAGATGGACTAATAGAGAAAGTCCCACACACTGCTAGAAGGCCAAATATTTTTTCAGAGCTAGATGCAGAAAAAAATTATATTCATTTTGCAACCTGAAGGAGGTCAGTATAGATGGACTAATAGAACAAGTCCCACACACAGCTAGAAGCCCAAATAGTTTTTCAGAGGTAGATGCAGATAAAAATTATTTTTAATTTGCAACCTGATGGAGGTCAGTATAGATGGACTAATAGAGAAAGTCCCACACACTGCTAGAAGGCCAAATATTTTTTCAGAGCTAGATGCAGATAAAAATTATTTTTAATTTGCAACCTGATGGAGGTCAGTATAGATGGACTAATAGAGAAAGTCCCACACACTGCTAGAAGCCCAAATATTTTTTCAGAGCTAGATGCAGAAAAAAATTATATTCACTTTGCAACCTGATGGAGGTCAGTATAGATGGACTAATAGAATGGTGCTATGCCCAAAAGATTTTACTTCACTAGGTGCAGTAAAAAAAATGGTATTCTATACACAGGTGGTATATCTTGCAACACAGATAGGCTACTCCACTGACTAACACACTCTGCAATAGGCCAAAAAGGATTAGATTTGCTAGATTCAGCCAAATGCTGTGAAAAAAACTTGCACAGCACTGGCACAGACCTGCCTGGCAAAAACTGATAGGAACTGATGTAACCTAGTCCTGAAAAGGACTGCAATTACAATTAGTCTTTACTCCCACAATCTATCTATTTAAGAGCACAGACCTGCCTGATAAAAGTCGTAGGAAATGCTGTAACCTAGTCCTTAAAAGGACTGCAATCACAACTATTCCCTACTCCCAAGCTATCTGTAGATTTGTGCGAAAATTGGCTTGAAATTAACAAGGTATAGCGCACACAGCAACAGCGGTGCCGTCTAACACGCAGCTGCAGCAGTGAGAAAATGGTGGCGACGGGGAAAATGGCTTGGTCTTATAGGGCAAGGACATGTGACATACACTGCGAATGACACATGCCCTTGCTTGTGTGAAAAACAGCAGTTCGCTCCGTGTGTGCGCTGCTGATAGGCTGACAGACTGCACCTCCCCACTGCAAATGTAGGAAAGAGAAAAAAAATGGAGATCTTCATTATTCCTGCAGAGATCCATCCCCTGCCCCTCCCCCCACCCCGCTGTACACTCAAACTGCGTATTAACATTAATTTTCATCATTACTGAGAAAAAATCCAGTTATGATTTTGGTGCACGAACAGTTATCGAACATAACCTCGAACAATCGAATTTTTCTCAAATCGTTCGTGTTCGCCGAACGGCTCGAACACCGCCCAAAACAGCTCGAATTTGAGATTGGCGAACAGTTCGAGTAGAACAACACTCATCTCTAGTGAGGAGCATGATGATGATGATAGAAGTTAGCATCTGCTTTGTTTTCTTGGAATGCAAGCGCATGTATGTAGTAGCGGCTAGGCCTGAGGTGGTCCGCGTTTTGGCGCATATCCTACCTCCTCCGAGGATTGGTGGATGTTTTCCTGCTACTATCCCAGTTCTATGACTCCCGTTAAAACAAAGCTTCAGGTGATAAATGATGGATGAGGTGGTGGCAAAGGAGAAAGAGCAGGAGGAACAGGGACCATTCACATCAATATCAGGCCAGTCAACCAGATATGTCTTGTAGGATATGTTTCTGTAACAAATGGAGCAGTTCGTCTACACAGTTATAGGGCATAAAGTGAGTGCAATGCCTACCAAAAATTTCGAGCCACTCCAATGCCCCTTGGAAATGACATGGAGGTCAGAGGGCGTTAACTAAACCTTTTTTTCGATTTATAGCAACTGGGTCTCCCGTGCACTGTTGGCCTAAGAAGTGAATGGAAGGCTTTCCAAAAATTATGAGGAACTGCAATGCCCCTTACAAGAGCCATGTGTGGCACCCCAGGGGTCTGGTTACCACAGTAATAGAGATATTACGTCGGAGAGCAAGTGGGAGGTTTCCTGGTCAGGATCCCTTAAACATGCAACATCCTCCTGCCCCAGTCCTGGGAGGGGGGAATTCTGCCCTTATAAACTAGATCTGGAGCGGGGTTGAGTGAGTCAGAGAACAGTCAGAGTCAGAGTGAGAGCAAGGGAAAGTAACAGCAAGGAGCTCTGTAGGAGCTAGGAGCTAAAGAACAGGGGCTGGAAGCTGAGCAGAGCTCGCCCTGGCAGAAGACAATAGGAACCGGACACAGGAGTCCGAAGCTGTGAGGACTTATATATCCAGCAGCAGAAACCAGCCGGCAGGGAATTTCAGGTCCTCTGGCCATAGAAGCCCGGAGGCTCAGTCACAAGCAAGGGACCAGCACCGCCGTCGTGGAGCGGAGGCTAACAGAAGGCCCCAAGTCACCAGCCATACGGGTGAGCACTACACGGTACACTCAGGGACGTGGGCTACTTCTACCCGCTTACAGCAAGGTAGCCAGGAAGAGTGCAGACAGACGGGGAGGCCTACAACTCCACCTGGCCAGGGGAACTCCTGCTTGCTCACAGACTGACCAGGCCTCTTATGCTAGCCAGTACTCCCGGGAGGGTCTACCTTATAATCATCAGTAAAGACCCTGAACTGCACTGCAAAGACTCTGAGTCTTTCCTGCTGCGCTCGTGCACCATCACCCCCATCATCCACACTCACTGCCCTGAGGCTATACTCCTCCCGAGGGGAGTTATCCCATTCTATGCTGCGCACACAACACCATCCTCAGCGGTCTGCCTCGCAGCGGTGGTACTCCCTGACCGCAATCCACGGGTGGCGCAGTCGGACAATTAACCTCAAAACCTAAGAAAGACTGCCACTGGTTTCGCCAGCCTGAGCCACGGGACCGGGTCACCGCCACGGAGACTACAGAACCCAGAGACCCGGCCCCGGGTATCCCACACACGTGTACACACGGCCCAGGGGGCGTGTCACATGCAGTACAGCATATTACAAACATAAGTCCCATTATTGGGGAGTGGGTCTCCCATAGTATTTGCTTATGCTTTCCCAGCAAAAGCTGCCAAAAATTAGGACGGAGCAACTTGCAATGCCCCTTACAAGAGCCATGCAGTACAGCATATTACAAACATAAGTCCCATTATTGGGGAGTGGGTGTCCCATAGTATTTGCTTATGCCTTGCAAGCAAAAGCTGCCAAAAATTAGGACGGAGCAACTTGCAATGCCCCTTACAAGAGCCATGCAGTACAGCATATTACAAACATAAGTCCCATTATTGGGGAGTGGGTCTCCCATAGTATTTGCTTATGCTTTCCCAGCAAAAGCTGCCAAAAATTAGGACAGAGCAACTTGCAATGCCCCTTACAAGAGCCATGCAGTACAGCATATTACAAACATAAGTCCCATTATTGGGGAGTGGGTGTCCCATCATATTTGCTTATGCCTTGCAAGCAAAAGCTGCAAAAAATTAGGACGGAGCAACTTGCAATGCCCCTTACAAGAGTCATGCAGTACTGCATATTACAAACATAAGTCCCATTATTGGGGAGTGGGTCTCCCATAGTATTTGCTTATGCTTTCCCAGCAAAAGCTGCCAAAAATTAGGACGGAGCAACTTGCAATGCCCCTTACAAGAGCCATGCAGTACAGCATATTACAAACATAAGTCCCATTATTGGGGAGTGCGTGTCCCATGGAATTTGCTTATGCTTTCCCAGCAAAAGCTGCCACAAATTTGGACAGAGCAACTTGCAATGCCCCTTACAAGAGCCATGCAGTACAGCATATTACAAACATAAGTCCCATTATTGGGGAGTGGGTGTCCCATAGTATTTGCTTATGCTTTGCAAGAAAAAGCTGCCAAAAATTAGGACGGAGCAACTTGCAATGCCCCTTACAAGAGCCATGCAGTACAGCATATTACAAACATAAGTCCCATTATTGGGGAGTGGGTCTCCCATAGTATTTGCTTATGCTTTCCCAGCAAAAGCTGCCAAAATTTAGGATGGAGCAACTTGCAATGCCCTTTACAAGAGCCATGCAGTACAGCATATTACAAACATAAGTCCCATTATTGGGGAGTGGGTCTCCCATAGTATTTGCTTATGCTTTCCCAGCAAAAGCTGCCAAAAATTAGGACGGAGCAACTTGCAATGCCCCTTCCAAGAGCCATGCAGTACAGCATATTACAAACATAAGTCCCATTATTGGGGAGTGGGTGTCCCATGATATTTGCTTATGCTTTCCCAGCAAAAGCTGCCAAAAATTAGGACGGAGCAACTTGCAATGCCCCTTACAAGAGCCATGCAGTACAGCATATTACAAACATAAGTCCCATTATTGGGGAGTGGGTCTCCCATAGTATTTGCTTATGCTTTCCCAGCAAAAGCTGCCAAAAATTAGGACGGAGCAACTTGCAATGCCCCTTACAAGAGCCATGCAGTACAGCATATTACAAACATAAGTCCCATTATTGGGGAGTGGGTGTCCCATAGTATTTGCTTATGCCTTGCAAGCAAAAGCTGCCAAAAATTAGGACGGAGCAACTTGCAATGCCCCTTACAAGAGCCATGCAGTACAGCATATTACAAACATAAGTCCCATTATTGGGGAGTGGGTCTCCCATAGTATTTGCTTATGCTTTCCCAGCAAAAGCTGCCAAAAATTAGGACAGAGCAACTTGCAATGCCCCTTACAAGAGCCATGCAGTACAGCATATTACAAACATAAGTCCCATTATTGGGGAGTGGGTGTCCCATCATATTTGCTTATGCCTTGCAAGCAAAAGCTGCAAAAAATTAGGACGGAGCAACTTGCAATGCCCCTTACAAGAGTCATGCAGTACTGCATATTACAAACATAAGTCCCATTATTGGGGAGTGGGTCTCCCATAGTATTTGCTTATGCTTTCCCAGCAAAAGCTGCCAAAAATTAGGACGGAGCAACTTGCAATGCCCCTTACAAGAGCCATGCAGTACAGCATATTACAAACATAAGTCCCATTATTGGGGAGTGCGTGTCCCATGGAATTTGCTTATGCTTTCCCAGCAAAAGCTGCCACAAATTTGGACAGAGCAACTTGCAATGCCCCTTACAAGAGCCATGCAGTACAGCATATTACAAACATAAGTCCCATTATTGGGGAGTGGGTGTCCCATAGTATTTGCTTATGCTTTGCAAGAAAAAGCTGCCAAAAATTAGGACGGAGCAACTTGCAATGCCCCTTACAAGAGCCATGCAGTACAGCATATTACAAACATAAGTCCCATTATTGGGGAGTGGGTCTCCCATAGTATTTGCTTATGCTTTCCCAGCAAAAGCTGCCAAAATTTAGGATGGAGCAACTTGCAATGCCCTTTACAAGAGCCATGCAGTACAGCATATTACAAACATAAGTCCCATTATTGGGGAGTGGGTCTCCCATAGTATTTGCTTATGCTTTCCCAGCAAAAGCTGCCAAAAATTAGGACGGAGCAACTTGCAATGCCCCTTCCAAGAGCCATGCAGTACAGCATATTACAAACATAAGTCCCATTATTGGGGAGTGGGTGTCCCATGATATTTGCTTATGCTTTCCCAGCAAAAGCTGCCAAAAATTAGGACGGAGCAACTTGCAATGCCCCTTACAAGAGCCATGCAGTACAGCATATTACAAACATAAGTCCCATTATTGGGGAGTGGGTCTCCCATAGTATTTGCTTATGCTTTCCCAGCAAAAACTGCCAAAAATGAGGACGGAGCAACTTGCAATGCCCCTTACAAGAGCCATGCAGTACAGCATATTACAAACATAAGTCCCATTATTGGGGAGTGGGTGTCCCATGGTATTTGCTTATGCTTTCCCAGCAAAAGCTGCCAAAAATTAGGACGGAGGAACTTGCAATGCTGGCACCCTGGTGGTATAGTGGTGGTGGAGGCTGAGGATAAGGAGAAGAAGATTAAACAGCCGAAACGAGGAAGCGTATACCCATGTGTGGGTGTGAAGCGGTGCATGTGAATACACCTCCCGAAATAACACAGTGGATTTGACTTTATGTTACTCTGCTGTCATTTGGTGGTGATGAGAAGTCTGGCCCAATCCAGCCCTTGTTCATTTTGATAAGGGTCAGCTTGTCAGCATTGTCAGTTGACAGGCGAGTGTGCTTATCAGTTATAATTCCCCCAGCGGCACTAAAAACACGCTCCGATAACACGCTAGCGGCAGGGCAGGCCAGGACCTCCAAGCCGTACAGAGCGAGTTCATTCCAAGTGTCCAGCTTGGATACCCAATAATCAAAAGGCACAGAGGAATCACGGAGGACGCTGGTACGATCGGCAAGGTAATCGCTCACCATCTTTTGAAACTTTCCACTCCTTGTGAGAGTATCCCGCGCCTCAGGGCCTGTAAGCTGGGCGGGTGTCAGAAAACTGTCCCAGAACGTTGACAGTGTTCCCCTGCCTCTGCTGGATTGTAGTTGCATCTCTCTCGCCTGTACGCCTTGGTTGGGCAACGAACTGTGACCTCTGCCGCTAGCGTGTTCAGATGGGAATTTTTTTAAGAGTTCTGCAGCAAGGGCCTTCTGGTATTGCCCCATTTTGTAGACCTCTCCACCTCAGGAATAAGAGAGTGAAAGTTCTCCTTGTAGCGGGGGTCTACAAGTGTCAACAACCAGTAATGACTGTCACCCAACATTTTGACAACGCGAGGGTCACGGTTAAGGCAGCGTAACATAAAGTCAGCCATGCGTGCCAGACTGGTAACATGCAAGATTTCTGTGTCCTCACCAAGATGACGACTGACCATGCTCTCCTCCTCCTCCTCCTCTTCCTCCTCCCCCCTGTCCTCAGGCCACCCACGCTGAACCGACGGCATGACACTTGTACAGGTACTACCATCTACAACGCATGATAGCAGCTCCTGTTTTTCCTCCTCCTCCTCCTCCTCCTCTCCCTCATTGTCCCCCAATGCACATTGGGATGAGATGAGGCTGGGCTGTGTGTAATCGCCCGCTACGGCTTCTTGATCCATCTTATCATACTCTGGCTGCAATGCCTCCTCTTTAATTCTCTGCAGAGAGCGTTGCAAAAGACAGACAAGTGGGATGCTGACACTAATGATGGCATCATCGCCACTCACCATCTTGGTGGCCTCCTCAAAGTTTGTCAGGATGGTACATATGTCAGACATCCAGGTCCACTCCTGAGGTCTTATGTGTGGAGTCTGACCTGAATATCGACGGCCTTGTTGCAGCTGGTACTCCACAACTGCTCTCTTCTGCTCACAAATCCTTTGCAACATGTGGAGGGTAGAGTTCCAACGTTTGGGGACATCACACATCAGTCGGTGTGCCGGAAGCTGCAAACGCTGCTGCAACACAGCAAGGGCGGCGGAAGCTGTAGCCGACTTGCGAAAATGAGCTGACAGGCGGCGTACTTTCACGAGCAGATCTGGCAACTCGGGGTACGATTTAAGAAACCGCTGAACCACGAGGTTAAGCACATGAGCCAGGCATGGTACGTGTGTGATCTCACCTCGCCTCAGAGCTGCCACCAGGTTACGGCCATTGTCACACACGACCATGCCGGGATGTAGGTTCAGCGGTCTTAGCCACAGATCTGCCTGCTCTTTCACAGCTGTCCTCAACTCACAAGCAGTGTGAGGTTTATCACCTAAGCTTATGAGTTTCAGCACAGCCTGTTGCCGCTTGGCGGAGGCAGTACTGCAATGATTCCAGCTTGTAACTAATGTGGTGATATCTGAGATGGAGGCTGAACATGAGGAGGAGGAGGAGGATGCGCAGGAGCTGTACACTGTGGGGGCAACACTGACTGACATAGGGCCCGCAATCCTCGGTGGATGTGTTCCGTCCCAAGGTCCGACTGGGTCCCGGCTTCCACTATGTTTACCCAGTGTGGCGTCAGAGAGATGTACCGTCCCTGGCCACAAGCACTTGTCCACGTGTCTGTTGTCAGGTGGACTCTCCCAGTAACTGCGTTGTTGAGGGCACGGCAGATGCTTTGGGACACGTGCTTGTGTAGTGCGGGGATGGCACACCGGGCAAAATAGTGTCGGCTGGGGACCGAGTACCGAGGGACGGCCTCCGCCATAAGATTGCGGAAGGATTCCGTCTCCACCAGCCTAAAAGGCAGCATTTCCAATGCAAGCAGTCGTGAAATGTGCAAATTTAGGACAGTGGCCTGTGGGGCGTTACTGCGAATTTCCGCTTTCGTTCAAAGGTCTGGGATATGGACAATTGAACGCTGCGGTGGGACGTGGACGTGGACGTTGATGCTGTTTCTTGAGAAACTGCCATAACAAGTGAAGACTGAGAGGAGGGGGCATCTTTACATGCAGTATGGACAGGGGATTGCCTTGCACACACAACAGGGGGTTCTATTGCATGCACAATAGTGGAAGAAGCAGTGGTGACACCCGCTGACACTGGTCGTGGACCCTGGGTTTCGCCCCACAAAGTCGGGTGCTTTGCTGCCATGTGCCTGATCATGCTGGTGGTGGTCAGGCTGCTAGTTTTGTCACCCCTGCTGATGCTGGCATGGCAGGTGGAACATATGGCCTTTTTGGGGTTATCAGCAGAGTCTTTAAAAAAATTCCAGACTCTGGAAGACCTACCGCTTGTACTGGCAACGTCCCTCGTGTTGGTGTTAAGGGGAACGGTTGCCTGCCTTCTGTCTGCGGCCACCACACTGCTTCTTCCTGCCTGTTGGGGTACTCTGCCTCCCTCCCCCTGTGTGCTGCTGGCCTCACTCTGCATGTCCTCCTTCCACGTTGGGTCAGTTACTAGATCATCCACCACCTCCTCCTCTTCCACTTGCGCACCACGATCCTCCTCCTCACTTCCTGGCAATTGTGTCTCGCCATCGTCCACCTCTTGTGACAGATTGCCAACATCGACTTCCTGTGGCCGTGGCTGTTCAAATATTTGGGCTTCGCAACATGGGATCTCCTCTTCCACCACTTCAAGCGTATCAGGCGAGGGGCCCAAATATGGAAATGGACCAGTGAACAGCTCTTCAGAGTGTCCAAGTGTGGGATCACTTGCTGTCTGACGACACTCGGCATGGTGGGAGGAAGGAGCATCAAGGTGAGGAGGAGTATGCGATCGAGACTCACGGCTACTAAGAGTTGACCGTGTGGAAGACAGACCGGAGGTGGTGGTGCCCAGGTAACTGGAAGTATTGTCTGCTCTCCAATTAATAACCTGTTCACACTGATCAGTTCTCAATACTGGTGTTGTTCTGTGCTTCCCTAGTAATTCGGTCAAGAAGTGGGAGTGAGAAGATGTGGCTGTTGGTTGTGGCACATTTTCACCTTGGCCACGGCCCCGTCCTCTGCACGAACCATCACCAGAACGTCCACTTCCACGTCCCTTGCCATGCGCCTTGCCCATTGTAAATGAAGTAAAATAGCTTACACTTGCACTATCAATGGAAAAAGGTTAATAAAGAGTAGATTAGAACCGTGGAAGCGGAAAACCACAGTTATTGTTTACTGGGTTATACCACATTTTTTTAAATAGAGATATTTGCGGCTGAACAGTGAGCGACACACTCAAACTGCTTTTTTTTTAGATACCAAAGGCCCAAAACTGGATAGTACAGCGATTTGACCCGTGGAACTGCGAAACCACACTGGGATGTCGGGCCTACACAAGACTATTTTCAACAGATATATTTTTGTGTCACAACAGTCAGGAGACACTACTGTTTTTCTTTACGGAAAAAACTACCAAAGCCTGAATAATAGAGATTTTTTACCGTGGGATGGCAAAACCACAGTTATTGTTTACTGGGCTATACCACACTTTTTTAAATAGAGATATTTGCGACTGAACAGTGAGCGACACACTCAAACTGCTTTTTTTTAGATACCAAAGGCCTAAAACTGGATAGTACAGCGATTTGACCCGTGGAACTGCGAAACCACACTGGGATGTCGGGCCTACACAAGACTATTTTCAACAGATATATTTTTGTGTCACAACAGTCAGGAGACACTACTGTTTTTCTTTACGGAAAAAACTACCAAAAGCTGAATAATAGAGATTTTTTACCGTGGGATGGCAAAACCACAGTTATTGTTTACTGGGGTATACCACACTTTTTTAAATAGAGATATTTGCGGCTGAACAGTGAGCGACACACTCAAACTGTTTTTTTTTTAGATACAAATGGCCCAATACATTTGGGCCATTTTCCACGGTTCAAACAGAGGTTTGAACCGTGGAAGTGCAAAACAACACTTCTGTTTCTCTAGCCTACACCAGACTATTTTCAACAGTTATATTTGTGTCTGAAAAATCAGAGACACGCTTTTTTTTTGGGGGGGGGGAAGGGGGACACACCAAAAGGTTAATAAGACAGGTATTTTTACAGTGTGAAGGAGGAAAAAAAAAGGAGGATTTAGATGGAAAAAAAAGGATTTTTCCTGGCCCCCGACACCTGGTGCTAAGTCCAGCAATTTGAGCAACAGGAGCACACAGGACTGTAATGCAGCGTTTGCTGGTATAACCACTGTGTCTCCTATACAGCCTGCCTGCCTGGTATCTGGGATGGATATTAGTCCTGAAAAGGACTGTTTGTTTGTTCTGGCAGCCTTTACAGACCCTACACTAACTATTTCACAGTGTATATCTCTCCATAAATCAGCAGCGCTGTCCCTACACTGTCTAATCTGGAGCGACTGTGTCCAAGATGGCGGCGCCCGGTTTTAAATACTCGAGGTGACGCTGTGCGGCCAGCCAATCACTGTAATGCCCACAACCAACATGGCTGCAGCATTACAGTGACTGGCTGGCAATCCCTGCATGTTCATTGGCTCTGTAAAGAGCGCCAAACATGCAGGGCGGAGACCCGAGCTCCCGCCAGAGTAACCCGGAAATGCTCGGTGCTCGCCGAACATCCCGAGTAGCGTGATGCTCGGGCGAGTACCGAGCAGTGTCAAGCATGTTCGCTCAACACTAGTGATAATATTATTATCAGAGAGAGGAAAATGATAGGAAATTCAATATACCTTAAAATCAAGATCCTTTTAATTCATATATATCTTATCCCTTTAACACTACTGTAAAAACCAATTTAGTCAAATATGCTGCTTAAACAACTAGATCATAACAAGTTTAATAAATAATCTCTAAGCAAAGATGCAAAGTTTACCCAAGACACTGTGGTATTTGCAGGGGCTGCTTATCTTAGTCAAAATGCCCTTTTGAGGTCAGGTTGATCTAGGGGAAGCACATTGACCAACAAAACAAGTACATTGCATCAAGTAATTATATAAGTACATAGGTAAGCATTTCGTTTAATCGCCTGATTAGTAATGATTGGATATTAGTTGTTTATATTGTAAGATGATTGGTTATGTTATAATCTCCCTATGTCCCACCTACCATGTACAACCCACACCTTTTACTATAAGAATTGGGCCCCAATACAATGGAGGCAGTTCTGTTCTAACATTGATCAGAGCTCTTGTGGCTAAAATAAAACTTTCTTAATTTGCAGAGAAAATGTGTGAACTCATCCTTTGGGAGACTGAGACGTTATTCCATAACAACAGCAGCTAAGCTTCGTACTATACAGTTTTTCGGTCAGTGTAGCATTTCTATAATGATTACCTTCTTAGACAAACCAACTGTGATATGCTAATTAAAAATATTTTTTAATGTATTAATAATTACATTTCCTGTAATTAATAATTTTTTTTCTAGATCCGGAGATCCATTTTAAAGAGTTTTCAAGTTATATGACATTGATGTTCTATCATTAGGATACATCATCAATAAAAAATCATTATTTTCTATGCACCCCCACCAATCAGTATCAATATTAACCTAAAGGGCAGGTGGTTATAAGCAGTAAAATGGCCTGAACAACCCAGCTCTGTTTAATGTGCATTGGCCAAAGCTAAGAACTGCAGCTCAGCTCATTTTGCAAACAATAACAGTTCTTGTGAAAGGTCAGTATACAGACAGCGAAGATGTTCTGTTTAGCATATTACACTGCTTAAATCCAGACACTGCCTGAGCTGATATTAGCTGAATAGGGGGTGTACCTAGCAGAGGACCCACACCCACCTAATATTGATTAAAGTGGTTTTCTGGGACTACTTTATTCTTTTCCTATTGGGCTAAAAACTGACAGGCAGGTAGTTGTTAACTATCTGCCGGCTCTGGAATACAGCAGCTCTTCCTCTTCTTGCTGTTCTGTTGATGGGGTGTGGTTGACAACATCATCCTGAGTGACTGCTGGCTTTCAGCGGTTATGCAGCATGGAGCCGGTTGTCAATCAGCATGACATCAGCAGTCAATCCCCATCAACCGAGCTGAGCAGAAGAAATTCAGCTGCTCTGTCGATGTGACATCGCAGAAAGTTCCAGAATCGCTGGCAGTAGCGGTCCATGGCTCTGAGCCAGCAGAGATCGGTGCAGGGCACAACAGGCAGGTAGTTAGCAACTATATGCCTGTAAGTTCTTAGACCCATAAGAAAAAAATGTAATAGTCCAAGATAACTCCTTTAAGAATTGAAAAAATAACTAATCAATATCATAAGGTTCAGTAATAGAATAGTTTAGACAGATCTCGTTATATGACTGTAATGGTACCATTATGGTGTTCTAATTGCATGACACTACCCCCTGTCCTGCACTATTGAAAGATGGAGAAAACTTGAATTTCTGTTGGTTAATGCCTTGTAATCAGCTAAGCTCCGTTCGTGGTGTAGAGGCTGCTAATGAAAACTGAATACGACTCCCACTATTCTGAAATTGACGAACCTTTCCTAAGGCTGCGTGCCCACTATGCGTTTTTCAAGTGTTTTTGCCGCGGAATTTCCGCAGCGAAAAGGCTTAAAAAACACTTGGTAATATGTGCCCCATGGTCCCCAATGATAATCCGCATGTGCTGTGCGGATTATCATTGCAGAATAATACGCAGCATGTCCATTAATTTTGGGGACACGCAGCGTAATTGCCGCCATTGACTTGCATTGAAATGCTTAATATCCGTGTCAGCACATTTGTACACATGGATATTAAGCGATTCAATGTGCGGATGGTACCTGGGTTTGGAGAGGATGAGACTCTCCTCCAGACTCAGATACCATAGAACCTGTAAAAAAAAGAATTTAAAATAAAAAATAAAGATTATACTTACCTTCTGATGGCCCCCGGCCTCCTCAGCAATGCGTCTGGTCTCTCGTACGGCTTGCGGTGGTGTGAGGACCTGCCATGACGTCATTTAGTCATGTGACAGGTCACGTTACAGCTGACGTCGGCGGTTGCGTGACCTGTCACATGACTCAATGACATCATCGCAGGTCCTTTCACACCACCGCGAGACACCGGGGAGACCGGACGGAGCGGAGAAAATACCGGGGGCCATCGGAAGGTAAGCATAATCTTTATTTTTTATTTTTTACCGTTCTTATTCTTTTTTTTTAACTATTACTTTGTCACACTATATAAATCCATGCCGGTTGCATGGATTTATATAGTGTGACCAAGTTGTCAAGCACTTTTCCAAGTGATACTAAAATCGCTTGGAAAAGCGCTTGATAACCCGCATGCAGAAATGCATGCAAAAATGCTTGACAAATGCTTCTAACTGGCGGGAAAAACGCATGTAAAATCCGCATACGTTTTTTCTGCAAGGGAGAAGCAGAAAAAATATGCAGCATTTCTGCATCGTGGGCACATCGACAAAGGATAGGTTTTCAATTTCAATAGCTTAGACAGCCCATCTAATATTGCTAGTATGGGAATGCTGTATCCTCAGGTTGATGTGAAAGAGGGCTGGAAGTTCAGGCTTGCTTTGGTACCTTATATCGGAGGACTTGCTTCTATCCCAAACCAACTTAACTTTACTCCAGATGGAGCACAACTCTTGTTTGTTACAGACAATGGCACTTTACTTGCCAGTTAAAGACTTTAGTTGACAGCTTGGTGGTTACAGTGTATGGTAAAAAGCTTGGAGATAGTGTTGAGCCACCCCCGTAGTGTTCGGGTTCGGTTCGTCGAACACCCGTATGTTCGCCGAACTGTTCGTCGAACTGTTCGTCGAACACCTTCAAACACCGTTAAAACCAATGGCAGGCAAACAAAAACACATAGAAACACATAGAAAACACCTTCAACGGTGTCCAAAAGCAGACAAACTGCTCAGAAGACACAACTAACACATGGAAAAGTGACAAGTACATATAGTCATGCGAAAAGAAAAGAGGTGGAGGAGTAAAAGGAGGGGGAGAAACAGATATAGGCATGTCATGCCCTTCTAAAACCGAAAAAGTGCGAAGCCGACACGGCCAGTCCGTTCATGTCTGTGCGACCTCCGTGTCGCCGGGTTTGTGCCAGAGCTGCGGTGGACCCTGATGGCCAGCCCCCCTCTCCCAATACTGTTGCCTGTCCGCTGGTGGGTCGAGCTTGCCCCCCTGTGGTGGAGGCAGGTCTAAGCTTTTTAATTTAAATTGTCTCTCTAATTTGAATGAATAGACTTTAAATCCTTTTACAAGGATCTATTGGAGGGCAAGTCTCATGCCAGCAGCCACATAATTCCAGCTCCAGAAGCGTCCACTAAAGCTGCTGCAGTTAAAAAGCTTTTATAAGGATCGAGCTCGGCGGTCCACTGCAAGGCGTCCTACTGCCAGTCCCAGCCCCTATGCCTTGGGGTGCCTCCTGATGCTCTTCACTGAGTATCCCGGGGTCCCGAAGCATTTCCTTTGAAAAAATGAAGTGTCCAAACTACAGGTGGTGTAGCTTGCTTAACAGCCGGGATAATCCGCTGACTAGCAGACACTGCTACTAGGAACAAAGTATTTCCTGGGCTAGATGCAGTTAAAAATTTGTAATTAGATACTCTCGTTGGATGCTGAGAAAGCATTCCATAGAGTCTCCTGGCACGCCATATATTATTCTCTTAAAAATCTTGGGGTAGAGGTCTAGGGGACCCTTTTATAGCCAAAATCACGGCCCTGTATCGCAATACGTCACCTAGGCTGAAGATAAATGGAACTGTAGCACCCCGAGGGCTCGGTTGCTACAGAGGTATTGCACCTCACCAAGAGGTGTGATATCTCACTCTCAGGTAAGGATGGAGTGTGGATCAGGACCCCGACACCTGCATGCATTACACCACATTGCCATGGGGCAGGGCGACCAATATGCCCCTGAGATGGGCATGACAGTCCCTGTCCCTGGCTGGAGTGGGGGGAGGGAACAACGAGGAAGGGGAACCCTCTAGTGCAGGAGCAGGGAGGAAGCAGTTCCTGGGTGCATTGAGAAGGGAGTATAAAAGGTGGGCACCATCTTAGTTCAGTGCAGAGAAGTCTGAGCAGAAGTGACAGGGAGCAGGGGCTCTGCATGAGCTCTGCTCCGGAGGCAGGCCTAGTAACAGAGGCCCAGGCCTGGAAGAGGGAGAAGGAAGGAAGAGGAGCGGAGAAGGCTCCAGGAACGAGGAACGAAGGGATCCCAGGGGTGCGGACGGGCGAGTCGCCACCGCACGCCCGAATCCACCTGCGTGGAGGGGTCAGGCCAAAGGGGAAGACCGGTCCCCGAAACTAGTGGAGGCGGGAAACGACCCTCAGCTAGTAACCGGAGGCTGTGACATTTTATGTGGCGCAGCCCCTCGCTACACCAGCTAGGAAGGCACCACATAGGGTCAGGGAAACTGGCGCCAAGTTTACCAAGAGTAGGCCTGAGGCAGCCGGACAGAAGCGTTTGTAAGAAAGGCCAGACAAAGGACACACAAAGGGGGTCCTGTGAAGCGCTCCAAATTATCTGGGAGTTGTCTGAGCCCCTCACCTGGTGAGCACAGTTCGACGTGGGCAGCCGTTACCTGCAGAAGTGGTCTGGATAATAAGAACTGTGAGTAAAGGCCCTGGACTGCATCACTGACTCCGTGTCGTTACTGCTGCTGCCGTGCACCATCACCCCCATCCTCCGCATACACTGCCCTGAGGCTATACTCCTCCCGTGGGGAGTTATACTATGCCCTGCTGCACCCACAACACCAGCCTCAGCGGTCTGCCCTGCAGCGGCGGTTCACTCTGACCGCAATCCACGGGTGGTGTAGTCGGACATTTAAACATCAAAACCACATAAATAGTTCCGCCACTGGTTTGACCGCCCTGAGCCACGGAACCGGGTCGCCGCCACGGAGACTAAAACCACCAGCATCCACCAAAAAGGGTCCGGCTCTGGGTGTCCCAAGGCCCAGGGGGCGCATCAGAATATTTTCATCACTTTTCATAATCACCAATGGGACAAGGCAGGGATGTCCTCTGTCCCCTCTCTTATACATCCTAGTGACAGAGCACCTGCTCTCATCAATTCGCCATAACCCCAATATTAGGTGGATTGAGGTGGGAGGCACCGAGTACAAGTGCTCTGCATTTGCTGATGATGTCTTAGTATATATCACTCAATCACATATATCCATCCCTGCTGTTATGGCTGAAATAGATCACTTTGTTACATGGTAAAATTTTAAAATCAATGCAGCGAAGTCTGAGGCCCTCGATGTCTCCCTCCCCAAATCCATATAGGATTCCATCCAGTCCAACTTTCCCTTTGCCTGGCCCTCACAGGGTATCAAATACTTAGGAATTCCTATTCATAGAGACCTCTCCCATTTATGTTATCTTAATTTTGGGCCCTTTATTGAACAACTCCATACAGACCACGGTTGGCAAATTAGAACTGTAAGATTCACTACGTGAACCACTGGTGTTTTGTGGAAAAGCACATGTACACTGTGTTCCAAATTATTATGCAAAAAGTGTTTATGAGTGATAAGGGAAAAATTTTTTTGTTTGTCAGTTAAACTCATTGATGGTGATGTGTGTCAGGGCTCTTTATATCACTGTAAGCAATTGCAGACACCTGTGCTAATTAGTTTGGCAGGTGTGTCCAATGAAAGGCAAGACTACTTAAGAAGGCTGTCCCACATTATTAAGCAGCCTACATTTTCTGCCAAAATGAGGAAGAAAAAGGATGTGTCGGCTGCTGAGAAGCAACAAATTGTGGAGTGTTTAGGTCAAGGCATGACTACAATCAACATTGCCAAGACACTTCATCCTGATCATCGCACAATCAAGAAGTATGTAGCTGATTCACAGTACACATGTGTGCGTGCTGATAAGGTAAAATTGAGGACTCTTTCCTACAGGCAATTACGTCAGGTTAAAAGAGCAGCGGCAAAAAAGCCTTGCCGTAGCAGCAGACAAGTTTTTGAAGCTGCTGGTGCCTCCAATGTCCCCCGAACAACAAGATGCAAAGTCCTTCAGAGGTTTGCAGCTGTGCGTAAGCCATCCTGTCGACCGCCTCTATCCACTGCACACAAGCAGAAACGGCTCCAGTGGGCCAAACAATACATGAAGACTGACTTCAAAACTGTTTTGTTCACCGATGAATGCCGTGCAACGCTCGATGCTCCAGATGAATGGAGTGGAGGATGGCTGGTTGATGGACACCACACGCAAACACGGCTATAGCGCCAACAATGAGAAGGTGGAGTAATGTTTTGGGCTGGATTCATGGGGAGAGAGATTGTCGGCCCGTTTAGGATCCCTGAAGGGGTAAAGATGAACTCCATAATGTATGTGGAGTTTCTCAAACAGCACTTCCTGCCATGGTTCAAGAAGAAGAACCGTGTATTCCTCAGCAAGATCATTTTCATGCATGATAATGCACCGTCTCATGCTGCACATAACACATCTGCATCTCTGGCTGATATGGGCATAAATAGGGACAAATTTATGGTGTGACCCCCATGCTCCCCTGACCTCAACCGAATCAGAACCTCTGGAGCATCATCAAAGGAATGTCTATGATGGCGTGAGGCAGTTCACATCTAAGCAACAGCTCTGGGAGGGTATTCTGTCCTCATGCAAAACAAATGAAGCAGAAACCATCCAAAACCTGACAAATTCAATGGACGAGACAGTTCAGAAGCTCCTTTCGAACAAGGGGTCCTATGTGCAAATGTATCATCACCTAGAATATAGTTTTGAGTTGAAAACTGTTTGATTTCAGTTTGTAATAACCTGCTAATGCTTATAATTTCAAAAATGACCATTTTTTTGTTCTTTATTAAAATGAAAAGGTTGATCGAAGAGTTTGGGGGATCTAAGAGTGTGGCAACCCAGTAGTCAGGATTTCTTCGAATTCTGACAATCTGAGGGTCATGATGCAGGTAGTGCAGCAAGAAGGCACTCATGTGTCTTGCGCATCTAGGAGACCCAAAAATATTTTCCGGGCTAGAAGCAGCTAAAAATTATTATTAATTTGAAAGCTGGTGGAGCTTAGTATAGATGGCCTAATAGAATCAGTACTGCACACTGCTAGAAAGCCCAAATTATTTTCCAGCCAAGATACAGATAAACATGATTAGTAATTTTAAATCTGGTGGAGCTTAGTATAGATGGCCTAATAGAATCAGTACTGCACACTGCTACAAAGCCCTAATTATTTTCCAGCCAAGATACAAATAAACATGATTAGTAATTTTAAATCTGGTGGAGCTTAGTATAGATGGCCTAATAGAATCAGTACTGCACACTGCTACAAAGCCCAAATTATTTTCCAGCCAAGATACAGATAAACATGATTAGTAATTTTAAATCTGGTGGAGCTTAGTATAGATGGCCTAATAGAATCAGTACTGCACACTGCTACAAAGCCCAAATTATTTTCCAGCCAAGATACAGATAAACATGATTAGTAATTTTAAATCTGGTGGAGCTTAGTATAGATGGCCTAATAGAATCAGTACTGCATACTGCTACATAGCCCAAATTATTTTCCAGCCAAGATACAGATAAACATGATTAGTAATTTTAAATCTGCTGGAACTTAGTATAGATGGCCTAATAGAATCAGTACTGCACACTGCTACAAAGCCCAAATTATTTTCCAGCCAAGATACAGATAAACATGATTAGTAATTTTAAAGCTTAAAATGGGTGGTGATGTGATTTTAACAAATCATCAAGCTTTTACTCTCCCCAGGATGACACAGGGGTAGAAAAGTCGTTTCGGATCCATGATTTGTTCATCTTTATGAACGTGAGTCTGTCTACATTATCAGTGGAGAGGCGCGTGCGCTTATCTGTCAGCACACCACCAGCAGCGCTGAAGGGCATGACAAGATCTCCAAGGCGTAAGTGGCGAGCTCCGGGCATTTATCCAGATTGGAAGCCCAAAAAGAGCAAGGGTCTAGTGACACAGTCATGGCTTCAATGTTTACTTGGAGATACTCCTGTACCATCATCTCTAGGCGTTGACTATGTGTCAGACTTCTTGTCTCCTGTGGCCTTGCAAAGGATGGGCTAAAAAAGTGGTGAAATGATTCCGCAAAATTGATGTTACCAGCAGATACTTTGTTTCTGTTACGGTTTGAGTGCTGGACACTCGACGGTCCCACGGTTATCAAGTTGGAACTGTGAGATTCACTACGTGCACCACTGGTGTTTTGTGGAAAAGCACATGTAAGATTCTGCAACAGTCTCTGCTGATACTCCTGCATGCGTGCATCCCTTTCTATGGCAGGAATCATTTCTACAAATTTACTTTTGTACCGGGGATCTAACAGTGTGGCAACCCAGTAGTCAGGATTATTTCTAATTCTCACAATTCGAGGGTCATGTTGCAGGTAGTGCAGCAAGAAGGCACTCATGTGTCTTGCGCATCCAGGGGCACCAAGTCCCTGTTGTGTTGGTGGCGAGGTAACAATCACGCTTCCGTCCTCTGTCCTCTCCCCCCAACCTCGCACAACAGAAATGTGATCAAGGTCTCCCTCATCTGATGAGTCTTCCATCAGTTCGTCCTCCACTTCTTCCTGGGCTCCTGCACCTTCCTCACTAGTTTGGCTGCTACCATGCGCCCTGGTAAAACCATCTCCCCCACCCTCACATGCCTGCCGCCTTGGTGCTGCCGACCGTCTGGACCTTGCAGATGTTAGCCCTTCCGCATACAACTCCTCCTCCTCTACTTCCTCCACCTCCTCTTGTGCCACCACCTGACTCTGAATTCTGTTTAACATGTGCTCCAGCATGTAAATCACCGGAATAGTCATGCTGATAATGGCATCATCAGCACTAAACATCTTCGTCGCCATTTCAAAACTGTGCAGAAGGGTGCATAGGTCCCTGATCTGACACCACTCCTCTAGCGTGATTTGCCCCACCTATGGATCTCGTTGGCCCAGGCTATACTTCAGAACATATTGCACTAGGGCTTGTCGGTGCTGCCACAGTCGCTGCAACATGTGCAGAGTTGAATTCCACCGGGTAGGCACATCGCATTTTAGCCTGTGAAGTGGCAGGCCCAACGACTTCTGTAGAGATGTAAGTCACTGAGCTGCGGGATGCGAGCGGCAGAAGTGAGCACACAGTGACCGTGCCCTCTGCAGAAGGCCATCTAGTCCGGGATAGTGGGCTAAAAATTGCTGAACAACCAGGTTCAACACGTGAGCCATACAAGGCACATGTGTGACATTGCCCCGGTGAAGGGCCGCACCCAGGTTTGCAGCATTGTCGCACACGGCCTTCCCTGGTTTCAGGTCCAGTGGAGACAACCATTCATGAAACTGGGTCTCCAGAGCTGACCACAACTCCTCAGCTGTGTGACTCACATTTCCCAGACATTTCAAAATAAACACCGCCTGATGCCATTGAGCCCTGCTGCCAGCATAGAAAGGAGGTGTGCAGGATTCCTTCTGCGCAGTTAGAAAGCTTGTGGCATGACTAGACAGGCTTTGGGTGCAGGTGGAGGACCGAGAGGAGGTTGAGGAGGCAGAAGCAGTGGAGGAACTTTGAGATAAAGAGGATTGACGCACAACTCGTGGGGACGGCAAGACTTGGACAGCAGCCCCTTGTCCTGCTGTCACCATAGTCACCCAGTGCCCAGTCAGCGACATGTAATGCCCCTGTCCATGCCTACTCGTCCAAGTGTCTGTGGTGAAATGCACCCTGTCACACACAGAGTTTCTCAAAGAAGCAGTGATGTTGTGTGCGACATGCTGGTGGAGCGCAGGCACACCTTTCTTTGAGAAGTAGTGCCGACTGGGCATCTGGTACTGGGGCACTGCGACAGACATAAGGTCTCGAAAATCCTCTGTGTCCACCAGGCGGAAAGGAAGCATTTCTGTAGCCAAGAGCTTGCAGATGGTGAAATTCAACCTCTTAGCTTTCTCATGGCTAGGAGGAAATGGTCTTTTACTTGTCCACATCTGAGGGACCGAGGGCTGGCTGTTGTGCTTAGACGGGGTTGAGAAGGGTGTCCCCGGCAAACTGCCGGTCTGTGAGGAAGATGCAGGCGGACATGTTAGGTTGCCTTGATCCAAAGGTGGTGCTATCGATGTCGGACAGCGCTCAACACCAGCTGGTGTTACCACCTCCAAAGAAAATGATGACCTGCCAATCACGCTGGCTGTTGCGGGTAAAGAGGTGGCAGGTCTGCGTACAAAAACAGGTGTGACTGCTGTCCCCCCAGTCACAGAGGATGAAGAGGCCGCGGATGCACAAGATGTGGCAGACGGTGGTTGGCCCGGCCGGCTAGGCCGCATTGTAGCACATTGAGCTTCCCACTGCAACTTATGCTTCATGTCCTTGTGCCGGTTCATGCATGAAGTACTCAAACTATGTATTTTTTGGCCTCTACATAGCTTTTGCTGACAAATTTTACATATAACACGAGTTGGATCAGCTTTATCGATCTGAAAAAATGCCCAGGCTATGCAAGGCTTAGTACCCATGCGACCTGAAGAGCCACCATGACTTGTGGTCAGAGGCAGAGTTGGGGTTGAGGATGCAGTTGTTGACGTGCTTCCAGTACTACTTCTCTGTACAGGAAGGCGCAACCTGACCTCGTCGTCACTAGCATCTTCCTCCACCTCCTCTGCTGACCTCATCTCTTGGCTGACAGTGGGATGACAGTAAGTGGGATCTCCAACCTCATCATCATCACCCTGTGTGTTATCACACCCGTCGTCCTCAGAGCCAACCTGTTCCTGTCCTGACAAAAAACTAAAGTTGTCGCTCCAATCAGGTATTTGAGTCTCATCATCGTCTTCCTCATTGTCTCCACCAACAGGAGTTACAGTTTGGGAACGAGGGTCTACATTATGGTCAGAACCTTCTGCGTCTGGTCCTGGATGCGACTCATAAAGATTCTGGGCATCAGTGCAGATCATTTCCTCATCTGGATTCACAGAAGCTCTGGAGCCGACCTCTGATTCCCACGCTATAATATGAGTAACAGCTCTGCAGACTCAACCATCTGTTCTACCCCATACTCAGACGGGCAGCTGGAGACTTGGGAGCTGTGAGGAAGCAAGTGCGATTGGGGTGACACCTCTGATGACTGGAGTATTTGTGATATTGTAGTTGAGGTGGAGGAGAGCCCACTTAAAGGAGCACTTCATATCCGTTGAAGCACCTGCTGTTTTTGTGCCTCATCTGGAATTTGTAGCGATTGGTGTGGCCGTAAGAAAGGGATCTTATCACATTGTCCGCTAAAAGAAGTAGACATTTTAGTTTGGCTGGAAGATGGTCTTTCTTTTGCAGATGTTACTGTTGCTTTAACACCTACCCCATAGACACAACCTTTTTTCCCCTTCCACACCTTTTTTCCCCACCTATTCCCTTTTCCACCAGCAGCAGGCCTTTTTCCACTCATTTTGGTGGTTAACTAATTCACAACTCTGGAGTTGTTTGCACAAAAAAACAATGGATGGGAACCGAGCAGAGCTGAGTGGCCAAACTGTGGTATTAGGCTAAAAGTATTGGCTGAGTTAGATGCAGATAAAAATTATATTGAATTTGCAACCTGATAGAGGTCATTAAAGATGGACTAATAGAACAAGTCCCACACACTGCTACAAGCTGAAATATTTTTTCAGAGCTACATGCAGAAAAAAATTATATTGAATTTGCAACCTGATGGAGGTCAGTATAGATGGACTAATAGAACAAGTCCCACACACTGCTAGTAGCCTAAATATTTTTTCAGAGCTAGATGCAGAAAAAAATTAGATTGAATTTGCAACCTGATGGAGGTCAGTATAGATGGACTAATAGAACAAGTCCAACACACTGCTAGAAGCCTAAATATTTTTTCAGAGCTAGATGCAGAAAAAAATTATATTGAATTTGCAACCTGATGGAGGTTAGTATAGATGAACTAATAGAACAAGTCCCACACACTGCTAGAAGCCTAAATATTTTTTCAGAGCTAGATGCAGAAAAATATTATATTGAATTTGCAACCTGGTGGAGGTTAGTATAGATGGACTAATAGAATGATGCTATGCCCAAAAGGTTTTACTTCACTAGGTGCAGTAAAAAAAATTGTATTCTATACACAGGTGGTGTAGCTTGCAACACAGATAGGCTACTCCACTGACTAACACTCTCTGCAATAGGCCAAAAAGGATTTGCTTTGCTACATTTAGCCAAATGCTGTGAAAAAAACTTGCACAGCACTGGCACAGACCTGCCTGGCAAAAAATGATAGGAAATGATGTAACTTAGTCCTGAAAAGGACTGCAATTACAATTAGTCTTTACTCCCAACCTATCTATTTAAGAGCACAGACCAGCCTGATAAAAGTTGTATGAAATGATGTAACCTAGTCCTTAAAAGGACTGCAATCACAACTATTCCCTACTCCCAAGCTATCTGTAGATTTGTGCAAAAATTGGCTTGAAATTAACACTGAAAGTATAATGCACACAGCAACAGCGGTGCGGTCTAACACGCAGCTGCAGCAGTGAGAAAATGGTGGCGACGGGGAAAATGGCTGGGTCTTATAGGGCAAGGACATGTGACTTACACTGCCAATGACACATGCCCTTGCTTGTGTGAAAAAAAGCAGTTCGCTCCGTGTGTGCGCTGCTGATAGGCTGACAGATTGCACCTCCCACTGTAAATGCGGGAAAGAAAAAAAAAATGGAGATCTTCATTATTCCTGCAGAGATCCATCCCCTGCCCCTCCCCCCGCCCCGCTGTACACTCAAACTACGTATTAACATTAATTTTCAGCATTACTGAGAAAAAATCCAGTTATGATTTTGGTGCACGAACAGTTATCGAACATAACCTCGAACTGCCGAATTTTTTTAAAATCGTTCGTGTTCGCCGAACGGCTCGAACACCGCCCAAAACAGCTCGAATTTGAGATTGGCGAACAGTTCGAGTCGAACACCGCTCATCTCTACTTGGAGATTACAATATCTCACAGGATCATAACTTGTTGAATTTATACATCATGAAGACAATGGACTTTCTTGCTCTCTTCCTATGGTAAAACTTATGTCTTTGGGGTTTCATCTCCCTTAGCCTCAATGCAGAGCTCTCCACAGACCATTCAAACATCACTCTTACATCACCAGAGATGCTGTACACAGCTGATTCTACTACACTAATGCATAATTTACTGACTTTGTAAGCAACAGCACACGTGACTCCTAAAAGTGCTAAAACAAAGCACAATAGAGGGACTTAGGCTCTACACCCCAAACAAGTTGTGCAATGCCTTGACAGTATCACAGATTGTCACTGAAAAGAGATTTCCCAGTGTAGATATTGACAGCAGTGATGAGCGATCACTAAAATGCTCGGGTACTCGTTGCTCTGGTCGAGCAAATTGGATTGCTCAAGTGCGCGGTCCGAGTAACGAGCCAAATGTAAGTCTATGGGAAACTTGTGCATTTTTCCAGCTCCCCCTGGCGGTCTGCAGAGCGCCTAAAATTGTCCAAATCGATAGGAACAATGCTCAAATGACATGGGAACAGCATGGGGAAGACCCCTGGAAGCATTTCTGATTCCCAGGTCACTGCTGTCAACAATGTTGTCAGAGGTATTACTCCACTTTTACGGACTCAAGATAAAACATTCAAAAACTAAACCAAAATGGATTTTCCTGGGAAATATGTTAAGGAACATCCCTTCCAGGGTAATGACTTGTATATAAGGCAAAATAAATATACAAAAACAAAAATAATCCTCCACACCTTGGGCTATGTTCACACGTACAGTTTTTGATGCGTTTTCGCACTTTGGCATTGCTTTCAACTATGACAAATGCATTCACGGGGAAATGTCATTTTAACATTTTACAACCTTATCTGGCCATGTGGTGTGTGAAACATCATGAGACACATCCTGTTTCATTTATGAAGGAGGGATTGTGAAAGTCACAAACACTATTTTTACAGCCTTACTATTCTTAAAGGGCCAGCAGTCGGCTATGCTTTGTTGTTCCCATTATTAAAGAGTGGGTCTCCTATACTGTTATTGCGTATGCAGTGACTGGCAAGGGCTGCCAAAAATTTGGACGCACCCCAATACCTCTTTGAAAAGACATAGAGGAGGGTCTCAGTAAAAAAAAATGTTCCCATTATAAAGGAGTGGGTCTCCTATAGTGGTAATGTCCATGCTGTGACTGCAAGGGCTGCCAAATTTAATTTAGGTAAAACTCCACTAACAATTTAAAGACACATAGAGCTGGGCCACAGTAACAAGTATGACATGTTCCTATTAGAAAGGAGAGTGTCTGCTATACAGTTATAGGGTATGCAGTGAGTCCAACGGCTGCAAAAATTTAGGAGGAACTCCAATGTCCCTTTCAAGAGATGTAGAGATCGGAGGGCCTCCTGAAAACAATTTTCCCATTATTAGGAAGTGGGTCTCCCTTACTGTTTGCCTATGCAGTGAAGCAACGGCTGCCAAAAATTTGGAGGAACTCCAATGTCCCTTGCAAGAGACGTAGATATGGTGATATGGTAGATATGGTGGTGATATGGAGGAGGATGAGGATGAGGAGAAGGAGGAGGACAAGACATATAGACAAAATCAGGAAGCGTATACCCATGTCTGGGTGTGAAGACAGAGGTGCATGGGAATAGAGTTAGACTTTCCCCCAAAAAAACACTGTATTTGAGTTTATGTTACACTGCTATCATTTGTGTTACACTAACCCATCCAGCCCTTGTTCATTTTTACAAAAGTCAGCATTTTCAGTTGACGGGCGGATGCGCCTATCGGTTATAATTCCACCGGCGCCACTAAAAACCCGCTCTGACAAAATGCTAGCGGCAGGGCAGGCCAGGACCTCCAAGGTGTAGAGAGCCAGTTCATGCCACGTGTCCAGCTTGGATACCCAATAATTATAAGGCACAAAGGAATCACGGAGGACATTGGTACGGTCGGCGAGGTATTCCCTCACCATTAGGCATGAGCGAACATTTCAATGTTCGATTCGGAAAAGTTTGCTGAACAAATTGATAATCGCTGAACTTATTTGCCAAATGTTCATCGAACATTTCCAAATCCCATAGGAGTCAATCGGGGGACCAAAAAAATGAATAGACAACACCTAGAAATGGGACCAAAAGCTGCCAAAACACATCAAATTAGGTGTAGACGTCAGGGAAGTGCCATCAATTGACCCAGAGTATAAGTACTATAATTATTATTACTTTAGCAGCGACATTTATTCAGTTGCACTTTACATGTCAAAAGGGGTCACTGACTGGTACAACAGGAGAGAGGACCCTGCTTGCGAGGGCGCACTGTCACGGATGTGGTTTGTGGAACCACCGTGCCACGGACCCTAGAGAGCCTGGAGGGACGTGACTAAGAGAGCACCGGACTGTTCACTAGAGCCTCTGATGAGGTTGAGGTGAGGTTAAACTTGGCTCCCGATGAACGACAGGTGCCACTCCAGGACAGACCAACGGACACGCAGCAGCTGGACCCAATAGGACAGACTAAATGGTGCAGTAGGCAGAGTCTGTATCAGAGTGCAGCAGGCACAGTCTGTATCAGGAGTGTAGCAGGTGGAGTCTGTATCAGGAGTGCAGCAGGCAGAGTCTGTATCAGAGTGCATCAGGCAGAGTGTGTATCAGAGAGCAGCAGGCAGAGTCTGTATCAGGAGTGCAGCAGGAAGAGTCTGTATCAGGAGTGCAGCAGGCAGAGTTTGTATCAGGAGTGCAGCAAGGACTGGTACGCAACTTGTACGCAACATTACACAATTTAGACTGCAGAACAGGAAGGTTCCACTACAGACAGCCCAATAAATGGAGACCCAATCAGGATTCTGCACATTTTAAAAAATTAGTGGCGGACACTAGCAATGTCTAATCAATTTCACTACAGTAGAAATAGTGTAAATAAGACCTACACCTCTTCCAGTATAGCCAACCCAGAAGATGGAGACCTAACCAGGAGTGTTCACATTGCCCTAAATGAGGGCCTAACACCACCGAAGTGGCATCAATGTCATCAGACTACAAGTAGTTTAACGCAGACCCATACATGTCCCACTACAGCCAACCCAGTAGATGCAGACTCAATCGGAAGTGTTTACATTTAAAAAAATAGGGCCTAAGACCACCATTTCTGTGGTCAACAGATTGGGTTTGGTGGAGTTCAACCTCTTAGCTTTGTCATGTGTAGGATGAAACAATCTTTTATGTGACCACAACAGCAGGATTGAGGGCTTGCTGCAGTGCTGAGAGAGGGCAGAGTATGGTGAAACAGACAAACCGATAGACCGTGAGTGAGGTGCAGGTGGAGATGTTACGGTGGATTGAGAAATGTGTGGTGTAATCAGAGAAACAAACACAGCAGGCATGTCCGCTTCACTTACAGCTGACGGCCTGTCACTCAGCCTAACTGCAGCGGGTATACAGCTGGTTCTGTTGGACACCTACGTGACACAACTTGGTATGGTAACAGAGGATGAGGAAGAAGCAGCAGAGGTGTTTGTTGGGGAGGCTGATGGTTGTTTATTGAAAATCAATTTAGAGTCTATCCATTTGGGGAGAACAATATCTGCACCAAATGCTCAATTTCACTACAGTATAACTATAGAAATGCATGGAGACCAAAACCTCTTCCACTACAGTCAACCCAATGGATGGAGACCCATTCAGGATTCCCCACATTTCCAAAAATTTGCGGCAGACACCAGCAAAGTGTAATCAATTTCACTACAGTAGAAATAGTGTAAATGAGACCCACATCTCTTCCAGTGCAGACAATCCAAGAGATGGAGACTTAACCAGGAGTGTTCACATTGCCCTAAATGAGGGCCTAACACCACTGAAGTGGCATCAATTTCACTAGAGTATAAGTATTGCAAAGGAGGCCAAAATCAGTTCCTCTACAGCCAATCCAATAGATGGAGACTCAATCATGATTCTTCACATTTCAAAAAATTAGTGGCAGACACTAGCAATGTCTCATCAATTTCACTACAGTAGAAATAGTGTAAATAAGACCCACACCTCTTCGAGTACAGCCAACCCAGGAGATGGAGACCTAACTCGGAGTGTTCACATTGCCCTAAATGAGGGCCTAACACCACCGAAGTGACATCAATGTCATCAGACTACAAGTAGTTTAATGCACACCCAAACCTGTCCCACTACAGTCAACCCAATGGATGGAGACACAATCAGAATTCTCCACATTTCCCAAAATTAGGGCCTAAAACCAGCAGCAGCAGCAAGAGCAGGCACAGAAGCCATATCACAGACTGCAATTTCAAGAGATCAATGCAGCACACTCAAAACAACAACATCGCCTACTCTGTACAGTCTGCAATTGGGGTGGAAAACTCCTTGGAGAGCCATGACTTGTTCATCTTGATGAAAGTTAGGCGGTCTACACTTTCAGGGAACAGCCGGGTGCGCTTATCCGTCAAGACACTGCCAGCAGTGCTAAAGACACGTTCAGAGAGAACGCTGGCTGCCGGGCATGATAAAACCTCCAAGGCGTGAGAGGCGAGCTCAGGCCATTCATCCATTTTTGAAGACCAAAATGTAAAAGGGTCAAAATCCTCACTGATGTTTTTCATAGTAAGCTCTGGATACTCCTCCTCCATCCTCTCCAGTCGTTCACCACGTGTCAGACTTGTACTCTGTTGTGCTGGTGCACGAGCTGGTGCAAAAAATGTGTGAAAGGACTCCCAGAAATTGCTTCTGCCTCTTACTCTGCTGCTAATGTTTTGGCATTGACGAACTGACGTGCCAGAGGTTGAAAGACTACAGCTGCGATGCACACTGTGTGCCTCACTGTTATCTTGGGGAAAACCTCTATTATGGTTGCTTAAACGCTTGTTTCGATACTCCAACATAAGCAGGTACCTTTCAAGATTGGGAAGCATCTAGCAAAATTGACTCTTATAACGTGGATCTAACAGAGTGGCAAACCAGTAGTCATCATTATTTCAAATCCTAACTATACGGGGATCATGTTGCAGATAGTGCATCAAGAAGGAACTCGTATATCAGGCTCTTCTAGGAGGTCCAAACCCAGGCTGTATTGTGGGCTGCGTAACACTGATGCTTGCTTCCTCCATCCCCTCCTGCCAACCACGTTCAAACGAGAGGGGATGATTATCCTCTTCATCCTCTGACAGCTGCTCGCTCATCACCTCTTACTCCTCCATTAGTTCCTCGGCTCTTGCACCTTCACTAACAGTTTGCCTGGTATCACCAAATCCCCTCGATCGCTGTAATCCACCATCACTTGGCATCCGGCTGTGTGACGACAGTCTGGAAATTTGAGACATTGGTATTGCTTCCGCATCCTCCTTTTCTTCTGAGGCCACCACCTCTTGCCGCAGGTTATTCAAAGTTTGCTCCAGCATGTATATGAATTTCAGCGACACTAAATGACAAGGTAAGATATGGCCTGCCATATAACGTTACTAACAGACAAAAGAAATTTGTTAGTGTGCATGACGCCGATAAAACCTATGAGATATTCTCCAAACAATTTCAAACTGAGATGTCCCCTGCTTTATTACTTTAGGAACAGAAGACATTTTTTTTTTGAATGTGGATGAGGCCAGTATGACATAGAATATTTGCTCCAAAATATATCAAACTCAGATCTAGCAAGCTGCATCACTTTACTCAGAGCAAAAGATATTTTTGGGTTACTCTGCATAAGCTCTGCATCCAGCTGACTTTGACCGCCCTGATGTAGTAGCTGGCTTATAGCACTGTATGACTTTTGGCAAAGGAAAAAATATTTTTTGGACTGGGCCTAGTAAGAGAAGTTATTTTATTTTTACAAGTTCAACGCCACTAAAATAGGATCTGCCTTTTATCAGACCGGATCAACCTTGCCACAGTAAAAAACCTTTGGTGGACTCTGCCTGCCAACCAAAAATATATATATGTTTGACTGTGCGTACAAGCTAAATTTGACCTCCACTGACTTAGTAACTGACTTATAGCACTGTAAGACTTTTGGCACAGGAAAAAATATTGTTTGGACTGGGCGTAGCAAGTGAAAAAAATTATTTTTTTACTCTGAAACCACCTGAAGT
Source organism: Phyllobates terribilis (assembly GCF_046119375.1). Lineage (NCBI taxonomy): Eukaryota > Metazoa > Chordata > Amphibia > Anura > Dendrobatidae > Phyllobates > Phyllobates terribilis. Next base: position 472,452,569 of record NW_027362761.1, read on the forward strand.
TCAGCTCCACTAAAATAGTATCTGACACTAAAAAAAACTTTAGTGCACACAGCTTTCAATATCACAATAACAGAAAAAAAAAATATTTTGTGCTCTGCAATAAGAAGCTCTGCAGACTGTGCAGAGCACAATTTCAACCCTCCTAAATGAAAAGTTGCACTGCGCTTACTTGATCACATTAGCAAGTGCTAAAAAAGATTCCAGTTATACTGAGACATGGAGCTCTATACCAGCAGTGCACAGAATCTCAGTACTTGCACAAGAACACCAAAAATGTGCTGCACCAGCAGTTGCAGAGGTATACAGGCCAGGAATTATCTACACTCTCTGACTACCACACAAGCACCCATCTATCTAGCTAATATCTCTCATTACACAGGAGAACACTGAGCTGCGTCTGTCTTCAGCAGTGACATGGATATAATGGCGCTGAGGGAACATGGCCGCTTTTTATATTGAGAGGACATGTGATTTCTGCAGAAGCCCTTATGTCTGGACAGTGTAGATGCTTCCTGCACTATGATTGGCTGGCCACTCTTTCCTCAGTTAAAGTTACCGCCCATAGGAAAAAAAAAATAGTGCGCCGCTGATCTGACCTGTCCTAAGCTCTCCACAGCCCCCACACTCATCTGGCACATGTCACCGCTCATCATACGCTTGCACTATGCTAACAAAACAGTTCAAAACGCCGTGGTTGCCCTGTATTTGCAGTCCCGCTCAAATTCGTCTAAGTTTTCCGATTTTAAGAAAATTTGCTCGCCTTTGCGATCACGAATCTTAATGTGCCGCATTCGTGCCAAATTTGAAACTTTCGAACATTCGCCAAACAAATTCGCTCAACACTACTCACCATCTTCCGAAACTTTTGCCTGCTTGGGAGAGTACCCCGCACCTCAGGGCCTGTGCGATGGGAGGGTCTGAGAAAACTGTCCCAGAACTTTGACAGTGTTCCCCTGCCTCTGCTGGATTTCATTTGTGTCTCTCTTGCCTGTACTCCTTGGTTGTCCAACAAACTGTGACCTCTGCCGTCAGCATTTTCAGATGGGAATTTTTTTAATAATTCCGCAATAAAGATCTTTTCGTACTGCACCATTTTATTAGGCCTGTCCTGCAAGGGAATAAGAGACAGAAAATTCTCCTTGTAGCATGGGTCTAGAAGTGTCACCAACAAGTAAAGACTGTCAGCCAAAATTAGGACAACGCGAGGGTCACGGGAAAGGCAGCGTAACATAAACTCAGCCATGTGTGCCAGACTGCTAACAGGCAAGACTTACATGTCATCACCAAGAGGATGACTGACCAGGACATCCACGCTGAACAGACGGTATGACAGTTGTGCAGGTAATACTGTCTATAGTGCAGGAAACTAGCTCCTGTTCTTCCTCCTCTTCCTCCCAATCTACATTGGGATGAGATGAGGCTGGGCTATGTGTAATCACCCTGTATGGTTCCTTGCTCCATCTCATCGTGCTCCGCCTGCAATGCATCCTGTTTAATTGTGAGCAGAGAGAATTTCAGAAAACAGAGAAGCGGGAAGGTGATGCTAATTATGGCGTCATCACCGCTCACCATCTTGGTGGAGTCCTCAAAGATTTGGAGGATGGTCCAAATGTCTGACATCCATGTCAACTCCTGAGGGTTTATGTGTGGAGTCTGAACCGAATACCTACGGCCTTGTTGATGCTGGGAGTCAACAACTGCCCTCTTCTGCTCACAAATACTTCCCAACATCTGCAATGTAGAGTTCCAACGCGTGGGGACATCGCAGATCAATTGGTGAGCCTGAACCTGCAAATGCTGCTGAAGCATGGCAAGGGCGGTGGAAGCTGTAGCTGTGTAGCTGACTTTCTAAAATGGGCAGCGTACTTTGACAAGCAGATTCGGCAGATCCGGGTAAGTTTTGAGAAACTGCTCAACCATGAGGTTAAGCACATGGGCCAGGCATGGTACATATGTGAGCTCACCTCGCCTCACAGCTGCCACCAGGTTCCAGCCATTGTCACACATGACCATGCCTGGCTGTAGGGTCAGCGGTGTCAGCCACAGATCTGCCTGCTCTTTCAGATCTGTCCACAACTCTTCAACGTTGTGCGGTTTGTCACCTAAGCATATTAGCTTCAGCACAGCCTGTTGCTGCTTGACTGAGGCAGTGCTGCTGTGCTTCCAGCATGCGATTGATGTGGTAATTTACAGGATGGAGGCTGAAGAGTAGGAGGAGGTGCAGGAGCTGTAGAATGTGGGGGAAACCCTGATTGACCCAGGGCCCGCAATCCTCGGCGTCAGGAGGACGTGTTCTGTCTCAAGGTCCGACTGGGTCCCGTCTTCCACTATATTAACCCAGTGTGCCGTCAGCAAGATGTACCATCCCTGCCCACAAGCACTTGTTCACGTGTCCGTAGTTAGGTGGACTTTCCCAGTAACTACGTTGTTGAGGGCATGGCTAATGTTGTGGAACACGTGCTCGTGTAATGCGGGGATTGCACACCGGGAGAAACAGTGGCAGCTGGAGACCGAGTAAAGAGGGATGGCCGCTGCCATCAGGTCGTGGAAAGTTTCCATCTCCATGAGCCTAAAAGGCAACATTTCGAGTGCAAGCATTTGTGAAATGTGTGAATTTAGTAGTGTGGCCTGTGGGGCGTTGGCTGCATATTTGTGCTTGCATTCCAAGGACTAGGGTAGGGACAACTGAACGCTGCTCTAGGACAAGGACATGGACGTGCTTGCTGATGGTGCTAGTTGAGAGTGTTCAACGACAGGTGCAGGGCGGGAGGTATCTTGGCATGCACCATGGACCAACACGCACAACAGTAGAACAAGCAGTGGTGTCACCTGCAGACATTGTTGTTGGACCCTGGGGTTCGGCCCACTTAGTCAGGTGCTTTGCTGCCATGTGCCTGATCATGCTGGTGGTGGTCAGGCTGGTAGTTTTGCTACCCCTGCTGATTCTGGCCTGGCCGGTGGTGTAAATGGCCTTTTTTGGGTTATTGGCAGAGTCTTTAAAAAACAACCAGACTCGGGTAGACCTAACAGTTGTACTAGCAACTTCCATCGTGTTGATGTCCCAGCACTGGGACACTGCGCTGTCAAACTCCTTTGCTCTACTTCCCAGTAATTGGGTAGGTTATGTGAACCTGCAATGCATATATAATTTGATATCTCACTATGAGACACTGTGGCCTAATTCTTCTATTTTTATTATTTGGTTTTTCTGTTAAATATGATTTGTTTTGTCTATTCATTTTCACCTGCAGTACACTGATGAAAGTCTTGCTGACCGAAACGTTTATTACTGTGGACTGCTAATAATAAAATATCAAAACTCTACGGTTTTGGACCCTACTCGTGCACCAAGGTCCAGTAGTGCTGCGTTTTCCATTATATAGACCTGATGACGCTGTGCGGCCAGCCAATCACTATAATGCCCACAACCAACATGGCTACGGCATTACAGTGCATGACAGGCAATCCCTGCATGTTCATTGGCTCTCTAAAGAGCGCCAAACATGCAGGGAGGGGACCAGAGCTCCCGCCCGAGTAACCCGGAAATACTCACAGAGCGCTGAGCATCTTGAGCTGTGAGATGCTCAGGCGAGTAACGAGCAGTGGCAAGCACGTTCACTTATCACTAATGAAGTGTTAGAGAAAGATTCTGATAAGGGTTCTAAATTTTTTAAGAAGAGAGGTCATTTACTGGGGAATTTATTATCACCAAGTTTATACTGGCAGAAAAGTACAATAAAAAAGTATTTTGTGGCATCATGTCAGTCAGAAAATTCTATGTAAATACTTTTATGCCCAAAATAGACAAAAATATTCATTGAGTGACACCTCTACTGGCTAACTATGCGTGCAAGCTTTTGGAGCACAAAAGCCACTTCTTCAAGCGAGTTTACAATTGAATGACTGAGGAAAGTCACAACATTGGAGATGTTGCAACAGGACATTAGCGCATGGCAAAGATGTGCTGTCTCCTCTCTTGTAAGCTCCCGCGCAGGTCCTCTGGCACGGTGGGCGGTGCATGTGCAGATTGAGAATTATTATAGACTTTTAGATGCGATCGCACATGCGCCGCTGACCGTGCCATTTTGTGGGATCAGTGACCTGTCATTCAAATAGGTAACAGACTATGGGCAAAAGAGACTGCCCATATTCCCAGCCCATAGCCTGCCCTGATGCATGAAGACATGAGTACAGCAAAACTTTTAACATTCATTACACAAGAACCACAATACGGATTTTTTTCACTGCAGGTATCATTTTTATCATTAATACAGCACTAATATGGCATTGTATGTAGTTTACATAGCAAAATACTGCTGACAGGTTCTCTTTAAGACTAGAGATGAGCAGATCATTTGAAATTCGAATTTGCTGGCTTAACCAATTTTTCATAAAAAATACTAGAAAAAGTTCTTGTGGTCACAAACAACCCCCCATGTCACGCATGCGTGGATCGTGGACCCAGTGTGCCACGATCCGGGCCTACCTATGAGGGGCATAGCTAAGCGACTATCTGGTTTTCGTTAGAGGTCCTGATGGTAGAGTTAGGCATGAGCTGATGGTAGCCGCCATGTACCACTCAAAAGCAAACCCCGCTACTGCAGCTGCTAACCCCAGGCGTCAGGATCGCAGACACGGACACGGATCTGCATCACCAGGCAGAACAGATAGTGACACCGAGTCATAGGAAAGTCTGGATTATGATACTGGAACAGGCTTCGATAGTATGGACTCTGGTACGCTAACCAGAGGAGACACTGATTCTAGTTCAAGTACCATCGGAACGGTTTCAGGTTCAGGTATCGCTGGTTCGGCTTTAGCATACAGGTACTGCAGATGTGGCTTCAGGGTGCAGCTTCAGGGTTCAAGTACTGCCTGTGCGGCTTCAGGGTTCAGTTACCTAGGGGCGGCTTCAGGGTTCAGGTACTGCCAATGCGGCTTCAGAGATCAGGTACAGCAATTACAGTATCAGGGTTCAGGTACTGCTGGTGTGATTTCAGGCTCAGGTCACTTAGGGAGCGGTGTCATGGTTCAGGTGCCACCAGTGCGGCTTCATGCTCATGTACTGCAATAGCTGTGTTAGGCTCAGGTACTGAAGGGAGCGGTGTCAGGGTTCAGGTACCGCAGGTGCGGTTTCAGGGTTTAGGTATCACAAGTAATGAAACAGTTGCTGGGTTAAACAACACAGGTCATGGGCACAAGTTCAGGTAACAATAAAATAGGAACAGAAATAGGTTCAGGGACCTGACAACTAACTTAGCAGGAAAAACTAACACTAAGGAGGGCATTTTATAGGCACCTCCCTTCAGATGAGTGTGCCTTAAATACTAGATGTCTCCCAGATATAGGCTGGGGGCATTTTCAAATCAGGGAATCAGGGAGCGCTCTCCTCTGGGAGACCTGTGTGGTGTGCACAGGCCCCAAGGAACCAGGAAGCAGTGCAAGGCAAGGAAACACCGCTGAGCAGCTGGGACAGTATGTCAGTGTCCCTGCAGGGAGAAGGGAGAGGGAGCATGTCGGGACTTTGGCATAGCGTTACACCCCACATAGGTATCCTAACTAAAATTGTGGCTGAACTTCAACCCATTTTTCACAGGGATCAGAGAAAATAAATATTCCCACAGCTACCACTACTCTCATTCAAACAATTACCAAACTTAAAAGAAATGTATCCACTTGTTGTTTTTAATGTTTTGTATTTGTGTAAAATATTTTATTGAGAATTGTTTAAAATTAATTGTTTCAATACTTATTTAATTTATTATTTTTTATATTACCCATTATGGGCTGCCAGTTTTATTTTCTGATGTGTATGTGTCAGAGCACAACACCTACACACGGCAAATATGGCAGGCCCAGGCCAAAGGAGACTGTAGTCTGATATTAATCTCCTATATTCTGGCAACATCAGCTGTTCCTCTGGCATTCCCAGCTCACAGCTGTAGATGGAGCCCGGGCCTGGCACCATTTTATTGTAGCCCAGCACTTTGCACTCTGTCACCCCTACTTACTGTGATTAGAGCAGAACATTGCCGACTGCATCACTCTGGTCACAGTGATTGACGGTGAGCAATGAAGGTAGTTCCGGGCACCAGAACTTCGGTGGTGACTTCACCCAGCTGTGAGAACAGGCCACTGGATAAAGTCACCACCACAGCCCTGATGCCCGGACCTGCTGTTACCGAACATTGGAAACTGCTGTGATCAGAGCACTGCATCCAGCATAATATATCTACTCTGCTCTGTTCACTGTAAGTGCTGGGGAGTGGTGACCAGAGCCAGCACAAGCAACTATCCTCCACCCCACCCACACACTTGCACACTCGGAAATGGTTTATATGCTATTATGATCTTCAATTGCTATTATTTGTATCTCTTACTGGTAAAACTGGAAGGCAAGCTTTCCCAGGAACAGAAAGGTTCATCAGCTACTGGTAATTTCATCTGTTCCTGAGAAAGCTGGGTGACAGCAAGCTTTCCAAGGAACAAATACAACAGTGCCTTAAGGACCAAATAACATAGGAAGCGATAGAGGAGGTTTGCTCTTAGTGGCTGAGCTGAACACCACTGCCTCTCCCCATCCCTTAATATTAGCCTTGTTCATTGCTCACCGCTATAAAAAAATATTAATTTGAATTTTAAAAAAAATGACAGGAAAATAGAAACATAATTGTAGACCGTGAGCCCTCGCGGGCAGGATCCTCTCTCCTCTTGTACCAGTCGGTGACTTGTATTGTCGAAGATTATTGTATTTGTTTTTTTATTATCAATACCCCTTTTCACATGTAAAGCGCCATGAAATAAATGGCGCTATAATAATAAGTAATAATAATAATTGATATTGCTGCATTTGTAAAAGTCCACTCATTCAAAATATAAAATTAATTACCCCCAAGGGAAATGCCATAAGAAGAAAAATAATCTAGGAGGTTTTTGGTCACCTCATCACCATTTAAAATACAGTAAAAAGTGATCAAAACAACAATAACAAATCTCCATTGACTGAAAAATAAAAAATGTTACGAGTTTCTGAAAATGGCGAGACAATTTTTTTTTTTTTACAAATTTCTGAATTTTTCCATGTCATTTTTACCACTTATTGAATGCCATAAAAATGAACCCCAAAAAATAATGGAACAATTGCATTAATTCTCTGTATGTACATTGCACTGCAGGGATGGGCGCCATTTTCATTTTCACCTTAGTTAATAGGAAAGTTAGAATTGGTCCTTCTAGCATTCTTTGGAGACACTGTTCACATGTCAGTCCAGTTACATTGCAGTCACAAACAAAAAAACTTTTCACTGTGATCCTGAACTTTATCCTTCCCTTTTCTTTTGCAAACATCCAGAAGGGGAGGGAAGGAGTGATAGCAGACAAACGTGAGCAGATCCAGCGCACATTGACTGCAGTTATAGTAGAGGCTAGTATTATACTTACTTTTCATGTCAAATGTAAGCAGCTGCTCCCCCTAGTGTTTAAAAGTTTAAAATATAAAAACTTTTTTTGATCATTTTTGATATTTTACTTATTTTATACCATTAAAAATGTACAGATTATGTTTTTAATTTAAACATTAATACTTTACATTTTTACAATTATTTTACTTTTTTAATCTCCTTGTGAGAAATGTCCTCTCATCATCATCAGAGCACATTTCTCTATAAAAGTTAAAAATGCAGGATATGAACCCACATCTTACCAATAAACACAGACTGCATACGTGTCACCCAGGGGGGATATAGGGGACTCGGTACCCGTCACGGCAGTCGGCTCCCGGGCCCGTACTCTGGGTCTCTCTTTAAAAAGGTGTTTTAGTATACAGTTTGTCTCGTGACGCCACCTGTGGTTTCCGGTAATGGTTACCGGCGCTGCTGCTCACCTCCGGGGGTGATGGGATGGCAGCTGGAATATTTCTGCTCCCCACAGGTGGAGCGGGCCCCCCGGGGCAGTGTAGGTGCAAATGGTGGTAATACTGGGGTTTGTAGTGCAGGCGAGATTGGCGCAGAAGAAATAACTGATGGAGGTAGTGCAGTGCAGTCATCCGAGTTTTACTCACAGTTCTTGATCAAGTTCCTCAGGTTCACTGTACGGGTGTCAGCCTCCCGTGTCGCACTGCGTCTACCAGCCAAGGGGTTCAGCACTTTCTCAAGTATATCAGGAGCGCTTGACGGAACCCCACTTTCTTTATGTTCCTTACTAGACCGACTTCTCATGCTGGGTCTTCTCCCTCCTGCCCGGCGTTTTCCCACACTCAGTCCCAATCGGGTGCTCTGAAGTCCCTCTGGGCAACCTGGAGTTCCCGGACCTACTTGATGCCCTTCACGGTGACTAGGGTGAGACTGTGGCAACTGCATCATGGAAGTGCAGAAGCCTCCGGTTTTCCAGCTGAGACCTGAAGTAACACGGCTGGGCCAGGGACCGGTTCCCTTCCTGCGGCCTGATCCCTCTGACACCTGGCAGATTCGGGGCGTACGGGTGCCGTCCTGCACTCACCCTACCCCCTGGGATCCCTTCTGTAAAATGGAGCCTTTCTCCTCTGCTCCCTTCCTGGGCTTCTATTACTAGGCCCCACTTATGGAGCAGAGCTCCTGAAGAGACTCTGCTCCCCTCCTCTCCTTACTACTACTGTCTGACTAACTGACTCCCTTGATAACTAAGATGTCTTCCCTTTATATGCCTCCTATTAAAGTGCTCCCCTAAAGTGCTTCCTCCACCCACACCCACTACTGGTTTCCCCTCTCTTTGGTTCCCCCCACTCCAGCCAGGGACAGGGCTCAGCAGGAGACACAGTGCATCTTGCCCTTCCAGCCGGCCTGCCTGGAGTAGTGTAGTGTTGAATGCGGATGTTGGGGTTCCGGGCAGCACTCCCTCCTTACCTGAGAGATGGAGACACCACACCTCCGGGTGAGGTGCAGTACCTCTGTGGCGACTGAACCCTCAGGGGCATCACACATACAAAACAGAACTATAAAGTCATGGCCATCTAATCTTCTCATGTATAGTTTCCCCTCCACTTCTGGGTGTTCACAAAGGAGAGGGGAGGATAAAGTTTAGGATCACATTGAAAAGCCATTTAGTTTGTACAAGGTGCAAGAAGGAACCTATGTTGCGGAAAGTAAAGAAAATCTATGCACGAGGATGAAACTACACAGATAGACAATAAGGAATGAGCTTTACACATCTGCAGGAAAACATTTCTCTGGACACAGAGTGACGGATTTAAAAGCCTTAATATCGAAAGGTCAATTTATGAACCATGCAGAAAGTAAAATCTGTTAATTCAAGCTAATAAGGATGTTCAAGTCTTTTACAAGAGGACTCAATCTAATACCTATATTTATGACTCACTACATGGATACATTTCACACCTCCACTAGCCTTACTCCAGATCCCTAAACTCCTAAAGGTCCCCATATACATTAAACTAAAAGTTTGCTAAACCCTCAAAACATAGCCAGGCTTGAATGTTTTTCTTTGTAAGAAAAGGCTTACATCTTGCCACCCTACCACACAGGCCAGACATATGAAGAATACCAGAGATGGTTGTCATATGCAGTACACAACCAGTACTTACCAGAAATTCCTGCAGCTCCTTTAATGTTGCTATATTCTTCTTGGCAGCCTCCTGAACCAATTTTTTTATTGGATTTTCATCAATTTTTTAGGGACATCTAGTTTTAAGTAATATTATTGTTGTGCCAAATAGAATAATAGAATTATAGAACGGTAAAGTTGAGACAGACCTCCCGGGTCATCATGTCCAAACCCCTGTTCAATGCAGGATTCACTAAACCATCTCAGACATGTCTATCCAGCCTCTGTTTGAAGACTTCCATTGAAGGAGAACTCACCACCTCTTATTGAAGTCCATTCCACTCATTGATCACCCTCACTGTCAAAAAGTTTTATAAATCACTGGTGACACCACATCTAGAATATGGGATCCAGTTTTGGGCTCCACATATTAAAAAGGATATTCAGAAGTTAGAGTCAGTTCAAAGGCGGCAACTAGATTATTACAATGGGAAAAAGGCCTCTCATATGATGAGAGGTTGAAAAAGTTGAGCTTGTTTAGCTTAGAAAAAAGACGCCTCAGAGGAGATCAGTACAAAGGACTAGCACATGACTTATTCCTTCCAAAGACCATACTAAGGACCAGGGGACACTCTTTATGGGTAGAAGAAAGGTGAATCCGGCAGCTAAACAGGAAAGGGTTCTTTATAGTCAGAGCAGTCAGACTGTGGAATACATTACCACAAGAGGGAGTAATGGCGGACACTATAACAGCTTTCAAAAAAGGGCTGGACGATTTCCTCGATACACATAATATTGTGGGTTACAGTTAAACTAGACAAAATGTACAATTGGGGGAGGAAGGTTGAACTTGATGGACCTGGGTCTCTATTCAACCTACCTAACTATGTAACTATGTAATATCTAATCTATATCTTCTCACTATCAGTTTCATCCCATTGCTTCTAGTCTTTCTTTGTGCAAATGAGAATTAACCTGATCCCTCTACAGTGTGACAGCCCTTGAGATATTTGTAGACAGCTATTAAGTCTCCTCTCAGTCTTCTCTTTTGCAAGCTAAACATTCCCAAATGTTCTAACCGTTCCTCATAGGACATTGTTTGCAGATCGGTCACCATTCTGTTCTCTCTTCTCTGAACTTGCTTCAGTTTCATCATGTCTGTTTTAAAATGCAGTGCCCAGAACCGGACACAGTATACTAGATGAGGTTTGACCAAAGAGGAGTACAGGGGGATAATTATGTGATCTAGACTGTATGCTTCTGTTAATGCAACCCAGAATTGTGTTTGCCTTTTTTGCTGCTTCATTACACTGTTTACTCATGTTCAGTCTGTGATCTGTTAGTATACCCAAGTCTTTTCACATGTGCTGTGTCTTTGCCATATTCCTTATATTCTGTATATACTTTTTTCATTTTTGTTGCCCAGATGTAGGACCTGTTAAAAATTCATGGCCATTTTCACTGTTCCATGGTATATTTAATGCCTTGGAAATTTTTTTGTACCCTTCGCCTGACTGATAACTTTTAACAATGATATCCCTTTGCTGTGTTGCAAGCTGTTGGCAGACCAAAATCCTACTGGAACTGATAAACTTTATATGGCAATAATCAGAACCACTTTAAATTATGTCAGCTGTGTACTGACTACAATTTTACATGAGTTTAAAAGTGATTGGCTAGTTTTGAATACAAAAACATCACCAATAGTGATGAGTGAGCACTAAAAAGCTCGGGTACTCGTTGTTCGAGTCGAGCAAATTAGAATGGTCGAGTGCTCGGTCCAAGTAATGAGCCCAATGTAAGTCTATGGGAAACTCCAGCACCTGCAGAGGGCCTAAAAATTGCCCAAATCGATGGGGACAGTTCTCAAATGACATGGGAACAGCATGGGAAAGACCCCTGGAAGCATTTCTGACTCCCAGGACACTGCTGTCAACAACGTTGTCAGAGGTATTAAGCCGCTTTTAGGGACTCACAATAAAACATATAAAAACAAAACCAAAATGGATTCTCCTGGGCAATATGTTAAGGAACATCCTTTCCAGGGTAATGACTTGTATATAAGGCAAAATAAATAACAAAAAACAAAAATGCTCCTCCACACCTTGGGCTATGTTCACACGTAGCATTTTTGATGCGTTTTTGTACTTTTGCATTGCATTCCCCAAGAAATGTCATTTTAACATTTTACAATCTTATCTGGCCATGTGGTGTGTGACACATCATCAGACACATCCTGTTTCATTTATGATGGAGGGACTCTGAAAGTCACAAAGACTATTTTTATAGGGCCATCAGGCTGCCTTTACTATTCTTAAAGGGCCAGCAGTCGGCCCTTGCTATTGTTAGAGAGCCATCAGCCGGCTATGCTTTGTTGTTCTCATTATTAATGAGTGGGTCTCCTATACTGCTATTGCGCATGCAGTGACTGCAATAGCTGCAAAAAATTTGGAGGAACTCCAATGCCCCTTGCAAGAGACATAGAGGTCGTAGGGCCTCCTGAAAACAATGTTCCCATTATTAGGAAGTGGGTCTCCTATACTGTTTGCCTATGCAGTGAAGCAATGGCTTCCAAAAATATGGAGGAACTCCAATGCCCCTTGCAAGAAACGTAGAGGTCGGAGGGCCTCCTGCAAATAATGCTCCCATTATTAGGAAGTGTGTCTCCCATACTTTTTGCCTATGCAGTGAAGCAAAGGCTGCCAAAAATTTGGAGGAACTCCAATGTCCCTTGCAAGAGACGTAGAGGTCGGAGGGCCTCCTGAATACAATGTTCCCATTATTAGGAAGTGTGTTTCCCATACTGTTTGCCTATGCAGTGAAGCAAAGGCTGCCAAAAATTTGGAGGAACTCCAATGCCCCTTGCAAGAGACGTAGAGGTTGAATGGCCTCCTGAAAACAATGTTCCCATTATCAGGAAGTGGGTCTCCCATATTGTTTGCCTATGCAGTGAAGCAACGGCTGCCAAAAATTTGAAGGACCTCCAATGCCCTTTGCAAGAGACGTAGATATGTTGATATGGTACATATGGCGGTGATATGTTGGTGGAGGATGAGGATGCAGAAGAGGAGGAGGACAAGAGCAAATAGACAAAATCAGGAAGCGTATACCCATGTCTGGGTGTGAAGACAGAGGTGCATGGGAATAGAGTTAGACCTCCCAAAAAAAGACACTGTATTTGAGTTTATGTTACGCTGCTATCATTCGGTGGTGTTGAGAAGTCTGGCCCAATCGAGCTCTTTTTCATTTTTATAAGAGTCAGCCTGTCAGCATTTTCAGTTCACAGGTGGATGCGCCTATTGGTTATAATTCCACCGGCGGCACTAAAAACCCGCTCTGACAAAACGCTAGCGGCAGGGCAGGCCAGGACCTCAAAGGTATTGAGAGCCAGTTCATGCCACGTGTCCAGCTTGGATGTCCAAAAATTATAAGGCACAGAGGAATCACGGAGGATGTTGGTACGGTTGGCAAGGTACTCCCTTAGCATCTTCCTAAACTTTGCACTCCTTGTAGGAGTACCCTGTGCCTCAGGGCCCGTGCGATGAGAGGGTCTAAGAAAACTGTCCCAGAACTTTGACAGTGTTCCCCTGCCTCTACTGGATTGCATTTGTGTCTCTCTTGCCTGTACTCATTGGTTGTCCAATGAACTGTGACCTCTGCCGCCAGCATTTTCAGTTGGGAATTTTTTTAATAATTCTGCAACAAGGGCCTTCTTGTACTGCACCGTTTTATTAGTCCTGTCCTGCAAGGAAATAAGAGACATAAAGTTCTCCCTGTAGCGTGGGTCTAGAAGCGTCACCAACCAGTAATGACTGTCACCCAAAATTTGGACAACGCGAGGGTCTTGAGAAAGGCAGCGTAACATAAACTCAGTCATGTGTGCCAGACTGGAGAGAGGCAAGACTTCCGTGTCCTCACCAAGAGGACAACTGACCATGCTCTCCTCCTCCTCCTCATCCTCCTCCTCTTCCTCCTCCTTCCTGTCCTCAGGCCATTCACGCTGAACAGACGGTATGACAGTGTGAAGGTTTCACCAATTTAAGATACACTAGGTAACTGCTCTCCTCCAAATTAAAGATGTCCGAGTGCATGCAGAGAAGCTAATTAACCAAATCTGCTAATCTGGTTAATAAACTTCACTCAGAGACTGAACCACGCAAATGGCATACTTTATTACATAGACATGGGGTTAAATAGCATTCTCCTTCTAGGTGGGATTAGTAAAATGTATTGCTCTTTTCTGATAAATCGGCACGCTGTAATTTGTTCATCTATGTATCTCTTGCACTCAGTAACACCTTAGAAATTCTGATGGGAGGGGTGAGTTCGTTTCTCAGCGTCATCTTTGCCAACTCGACATGAATCTCTCTGTTATCAGCCGCGCACATGCATGCGTCATTCCCAGGAAATCATTTAGTTGTTCGTGTCTACAAATTAGAACAGAAGCTGTTAGTTATATATTCATTAACTATTAACAAAATCCATGTGCATATACTGTACACATTTGCATACATACACATAGATTATTCCATCATCTCTATATTGATTAACACAGATTAGGTAATCTATTAAAAGAAACTAATTGATTTTCTATAATATATATATTATACCTTAACAACAGTTGTGCAGGTAGTACCCTGTATGGTTCCTTGCTCCATCTCATCGTGCTCCGCCTGCAATGCATCCTCTTTAATTGAGAGCAGAGAGCATTTCAGACAACAGAGAAGCGGGATGGTGACGCTAACTATGTCGTCATCGCTGCTCACCATCTTGGTGGAGTCCTCAAAAGTTTGGAGGATGGTACAGATGCCTGACATCCATGTCCACTCCTGAGGTCTTATGTGTGGAGCCTGACCTGAATACCGATGGCCTCGTTGATGCTGGTAGTCAACAACTGCCCTTTTCTGCTCGCAAATCCTTCCCAACATCTGCAATGTAGAGTTCCAACACGTGGGGACATCACACACCAGTCGGTGAGCCGGAAGCTTCAAATGCAGCTGAAGCACGGCAAGGGTGGCGGAAGCTGTAGCTGACTTTCTAAAATGGGCACACAGGCAGCAAACTTTGACAAGCAGATCCGGGTAGGCTTTGAGAAACCGCTGAACCACTAGGTTAAGCACATGGGCCAGGCATAGTACTTGTGTGAGCTCACCTCGCCTCAGAGCCGCCTCCAGGTTCCAGCCATTGTCACACACGACCATGTCTGGCTGTAGGTTCAGAGGTGTCAGCCACAGATCTGCCTGCTCTTTCAGAGGTGTCCACAACACTTCAGCATTGTGTGGTTTGTCACCTAAGCATATTAGCTTCAGTACAGCCTGTTGCCGCTTGGCTGAGGAAGTGCTGCAGTGCTTCCAGCTTGTGACTGATGTGGTCATTTCGGAGATGGAGGCAGAAGAAGAGGAGGAGGATGAGGTGCAGATGCTGTAGAATGTGGGGGCAACCCTGATTGACCTAGAGCCCGCAATCCTCGGAGTCAGGAGGTCGTGTTCCGTCCCATGGTCCGACTGGTTCCTGGCTTGTTCTATGTTAACACAGTGTGCCATCAGCGAGATGTACAGTCCCTGTCCACAAGCACTTATCCACGTGTCCGTGGTTAGGTGGACTTTCCCAGTAACTGCGTTGTTGAGGGCATGGTAATGTTGTGGGACACGTGCTTGTGCAATACGGGGATGGCACACCAAGAGAAATAGTGGCGACTGGGGACCGAGTACCAAGGGACGGCTGCC
Source organism: Phyllobates terribilis (assembly GCF_046119375.1). Classification (NCBI taxonomy): domain Eukaryota; kingdom Metazoa; phylum Chordata; class Amphibia; order Anura; family Dendrobatidae; genus Phyllobates; species Phyllobates terribilis. The sequence continues at coordinate 472,467,832 of NW_027362761.1, forward strand.
ACCAACAGGTTGTGGAGAGCTTCCATCTCCATGAGCCTAAAAGGCAACATTTTGAGCACAAGCATTCCCAAAATGTGTGAATTTAGTAGTGTGGCCTGTGGGGCGTTAGCTGCGTATTTGCGCTTGCATTCCAAGGACTGGGGTAGGGACAACTGAACGTTGCGCTAGGTCAAGGACATGGACTTGCTTGCTGATGGTGCTAGTTAAGAGTGTTCAATAGTGTTGAGCCACCCCCGTAGTGTTCGAGTTCGGTTCGGTTCGTCGAACACCCGTGTGTTCGCCGAACTGTTCGTCGAACTGTTCGTCGAACACCTTCGAACACCATTAAAACCAATGGCAGGCAAACAAAAACACATAGAAACACATAGAAAACACCTTCAAAGGTGTCCAAAAGCTGACAAACTGCTCAGAAGACACAACTAACACATGGAAAAGTGACAAGTACATATAGTCATGCGAAAAGAAATGAGGTGGAGGAGTAAAAGGAGGGGGAGACACAGATATAGGCATGTCATGCCCTTCTAAAATCCAAAAAGTGAGAAGCCGAGACGGCCAGTCCGCTCCTGCCCGTGCCACCTCCGTGTCGCCGGGTTTGTGCCAGAGCCGCGGTGAACCCTGACGGCCAGCCCCCCTCTCCCAATACTGGTGCCTGTCCGCTGGTGGGTCGAGAGAGCCCCCCTGTGGTGGAGGCAGCTCTAAGCTTTTTAATTTAAATTGTCCCTCTAATTTGAATGAATACACTTTAAATCCATTTACAAGGATCTATTGGAGGGCAAGTCTCATGCCAGCAGCCGCGTAATTCCAGCTCCAGTAGCGTCCACTAAAGCTGCTGCAGTTAAAAAGCTTTTATAAGGATCGAGCTCGGCTGTCCACCGCAAGGCATCCTAGTGCCAGTCCCAGCCCCTATGCCTTGGGGTGCCTCCTGATGCTCTTCACTGAGTATCCCGTGGTCCCGAAGCATTTCCTTTGAAAAAATTAAGTGTCCAAACTACAGGTGGTGTAGCTTGCTTAACAGCCAGGATAATCCGCTGACTAGCAGACACTGCTACTAGGCACAAAGTATTTCCTGGGCTAGATGCAGTTAAAAATTTGTAAGTAGATACTCTCGTTGGATGCTGAGAAAGCATTCCATAGAGTCTCCTGGCACGCCATATATGATTCTCTTAAAAGCTTGGGGTAGGGGTCTAGGGGACCCTTTTATAGCCAAAATCACGGCCCTGTATCACAATACGTCACCTAGGCTGAAGATAAATGGAACTGTAGCACCGAGGGCTCGGTTGCTACAGACGTATTGCACCTCACCCAGAGGTGTGATATCTCACTCTCAGATAAGGATGGAGTGTGGATCAGGACCCGACACCTGCATGCATTACACCACATTGCCGTGGGGCAGGGCGACCAATATGCCCCTGAGATGGGCACGACAGTCCCTGTCCCTGGCTGGAGTGGGGGGAGGGAACACTGAGGAAGGGGAACCCTGCAGTGCAGGAGCAGGGAGGAAGCAGTTCCTGGGTGCATTGAGAAGGGAGAATAAAAGGTGGGCACCATCTTAGTTCAGTGCAGAGAAGTCTGAGCAGAAGTGGCAGGGAGCAGGGGCTCTGCATGAGCTCTGCTCCGGAGGCGGGCCTAGTAACAGAGGCCCAGGCCTGCAAGAGGGAGAAGGAAGGAAGAGGAGCGGAGAAGGCTCCAGGAACGAGGAATGAAGGGATCCCAGGGGTGCGGACGGGCGAGTCGCCACCGCACGCCCGAATCCACCTGCGTGGAGGGGTCAGGCCAAAGGGGGAGACCGGTCCCCGAACTAGTGGAGGCAGGAAACGACCCTCAGCTAGAAACCGGAGGCTCTGACATTTTATGTGGCGCAGCCCCTTGCTCCACCCGCTAGGAAGGCACCACATAGGGTCAGGGAAACTGGCGGCAAGTTTACCAAGAGGAGGCCCGAGGCAGCCGGACAGAAGTGTTGGTAAGAAAGGCCAGACAAAGGACACACAAAGGGGGTCCTGTGAAGCGCTCCAAAGTTATCTGGGAGTTGTCTGAGCCCCTCACCTGGTGAGCACAGTACGACGTGGGCAGCCGTTACCTGCAGACGTGGTCTGGATAATAAGAACTGTGAGTAAAGGCCCTGAACTGCATCACTGACTCCGTGTCATTACTGCTGCTGCCCTGCACCATCACCCCCATCCTCCGCATACACTGCCCTGAGGCTATACTCCTCCCGTGGGGAGTTATGCTACGCTCTGCTGCACCCACAACACCAGCCTTAGCGGTCTGCCCTGTAGCGGCGGTTCACTCTGACCGCAATCCACGGGTGGCGTAGTCGGACATTTAAACATCAAAACCACATAAATAGTTCCGCCACTGGTTTGACCGCCCTGAGCCACGGAACCGGATCGCCGCCACGAAGACTACAACCACCAGCATCCACCAAAAAGGGTCCGGCTCCGGGTGTCCCAAGGCCCAGGGGGTGCGTCAGAACATTTTCATCACCTTTCACAATCACCAATGGGACAAGGCAGGGATGTCCTCTGTCCCCTCTCTTATACATCCTAGTGACGGAGCACCTGCTCTCATCAATTCGCCATAACCCCAATATTAGGTGGATTGAGGTGGGAGGCACCGAGTACAAGTGCTCTCTATTTGCTGATGATGTCCTAGTATATATCACTCAATCACATATATCCATCCATGCTGTTATGGCTGAAATAGATCACTGTGTTACATGGTAAAATTTTAAAATCAATGCAGCGAAGTCTGAGGCCCTCGATGTCTCCCTCCCCAAATCCATATAGGATTCTATCCAGTCCAACTTTCCCTTTGCCTGGCCCTCACAGGGTATCAAATACTTAGGAATTCCTATTCATAGACCTCTCCCATCTATGTTATCTTAATTTTGGGCCCTTTATTGAACAACTCCATACAGACCACGGTTGGCAAGTTAGAACTGTAAGATTCACTACGTGAACCACTGGTGTTTTGTGGAAAAGCACATGTAAACTGCGTTCCAAATTATTATACAAAAAGTGTTTAGGAGTGATAAGGGAAGAATTTGTTTGTTTGTCAGATAAACTCATTGATGGTGATGTGTGTCAGGGCTCTTTATATCACTGTAAGCAATTGCAGACACCTGTGCTAATTAGTTTGGCAGGTGTGTCCAATGAAAGGCAAGACTACTTAAGAAGGCTCTCTCACATTATTAAGCAGCCTACATTTTCTGCCAAAATGGGAAAGAAAAAGGATGTGTCGGCTGCTGAGAAGCAACAAATTTTGGAGTGTTTAGGTCAAGGCATGACTACAATCAACATTGTGCGATGATCAGGATGAAGTGTCTTGGAAATCAAGAAGTATGTAGCTGATTCACAGTACACACGTGTGCGTGCTGATAAGGGCAAATTGAGGACTCTTTCCTACAGGCAATTACGTCAGGTTGAAAGAGCAGCGGCAAAAAAGCCTTGTCATAGCAGCAGACAAGTTTTTGAAGCTGCTTGTGCCTCCAACGTCCCCCGAACAACAAGATGCAGGGTCCTTCAGAGGTTTGCAGCTGTGCATGCGCCATCCTGTCGACCTCCTCTATCCACTTCACACAAGCAGAAACGGCTCCAGTGGGCCAAACATTACATGAAGACTGATTTCAAAACTGTTTTGTTCACGGATGAGTGCCGTGCAGCGCTCGATGGTCCAGATGGATGGAGTGGAGGATGGCTGGTTGATGGACACCCCACGCAAACACGGCTACAGCGCCAACAAGGAGGAGGTGGAGTAATGTTTTGGGCTGGAATCATGGGGAGAGAGATTGTCGGCCCCTTTAGGATCCCTGAAGGCGCTAAAGATGAACTCCATAATGTATGTGGATTTTCTCAAACAGCACTTCCTGCCATGGTTCAAGAAGAAGAACCGTGTATTTCACAGCAAGATCATTTTTCTGCATGATAATGCACCATCTCATGCTGCACATAAAACATCTGCATCTCTGGCTGATATGGGCATAAAAGGGGACAAACTTATGGTGTGACCCCCATGCTCCCCTGACCTCTACCCCATTCAGAACCTTTGGAGCATCATTAAAAGGAGTGTCTATGATGGCGGGAGGCAGTTCACATCTAAGCAACAGCTCTGGGAGGGTATTCTGTCCTCATGCAAAACAATTGAAGCAGAAACCATCCAAAACCTGACAAATTCAATGGACGAGAGAGTTCAGAAGCTCCTTTCGAACAAGGGGTCCTATGTGAAAATGTAACATCAGCTAGAATAAAGTTTTGAGTTGAAAACTGTTTGATTTCAGTTTCTAACAACCTGCTAATGCTTATAATTTCAAAAATGACCATTTTTTTGGTCTTTATTAAAATGAAAAGGTTGATCGAAAAGTTTGGGGGATCTAAGAGTGTGGCAACCCAGTAGTCATGATTACTTCGAATTCTGACAATATGAGGGTCATGCTGCAGGTAGTGCAGCAAGAAGGTACTTATGTGTCTTGCGCATCTCGGAGCCCCAAAATTATTTTCCGGGCTAGATGCAGCTAAAAATTATTTTTAATTTTAAATCTCGTGAAGCTTATTATAGATGGCCTAATAGGATCAGTGCTGCACACTGCTACAAAGCCCAAATTATTTTCCAGTCAAGATACAGATAAACATGATTAGTAATTTGAAAGCTTAAAACGGTTGGTAGGGTGATTTTAACCAATCATCAAGCTTTTACTCTCCCCAGGATGACACAGGGGTAGAAAAGTCGTTTCGGATCCATGATTTGTTCATCTTTATGAACGTGAGTCTGTCTACATTATCAGTGGAGAGCCGCGTGCGCTTATCTGTCAGCACACCACCAGCAGCGCTGAACACACGTTCAGACAGAACGCTGGCTGCGGGGCATGACAAGATCTCCAAGGCGTAAGTGGCTAGCTCCGGCCATTTATCCAGATTGGAAGCCCAAAAAGAGCAAGGGTCCAGTGACACAGTCGTGGCTTCAATGTTTACTTGGAGATACTCCTGTACCATCGTCTCTAGGCGTTGACTATGTGTCAGACTTCTTGTCTCCTGTGGCCTTGCAAAGGATGGGCTAAAAAAGTGGTGAAATGATTCCGCAAAATTGATGTTACCAGCAGATACTGTGGTTCTGTTACGGTTTGAGTGCTGAACACTTGACGGTCCCACGGTTGGCAAGTTGGAACTGTGAGATTCACTACGTGCACCACTGGTATTTTGTGGAAAAGCACATGTAAGATTCTGCAACAGTCTCTGCTGATACTCCTGCATGCGTGCATCCCTTTCTATGGCAGGAATAATTTCTGCAAATTTACTTTTGTACCGGGGATCTAACAGTGTGGCAACCCAGTAGTCAGGATTATTTCTAATTCTCACAATTCGAGGGTCATGTTGCAGGTAGTGCAGCAAGAAGGCACTCATGTGTGTTGCGCATCCAGGAGCACCAAGTCCCTGTTGTGTTGGTGGCGAGGTAACAATCATGCTTCCTTCCTCTGTCCTCTCCCCCCAACCTCGCACAACAGAAATGTGATCAAGGACTCCCTCATCTGATGAGTCTTCCATCAGTTCGTCCTCCACTTCTTCCTGGGCTCCTGCACCTTCCTCACTAGTTTGGCTGCTACCATGCGCCCTGGTAAAATCATCTCCCCCACCCTCACATGCCTGCCGCCTTGGTGCTGCCGACCGTCTGGACCTTGCAGATGTTAGCCCTTCCGCATACAACTCCTCCTCCTCTACTTCCTCCACCTCCTCTTGTGCCACCACCTGACTCCGAATTCTGTTTAACATGTGCTCCAGCATGTAAATCACCGGAATAGTCATGCTGATAATGGCATCGTTAGCACTAAACATCTTCGTCGCCATTTCAAAACTGTGCAGAAGGGTGCATAGGTCCCTGATCTGAGACCACTCCTCCAGCGTGATATGCCCCACCTCTGAATCTCGTTGGCCCAGGCTATACGTCAGAACGTATTGCACCAGGGCTTGTCGGTGCTGCCACAGTCGCTGCAACATGTGCAGAGTTGAATTCCACCGGGTAGGCACATCGCATTTTAGCCGGTGAAGTGGCAGGCCCAACGACTTCTGTAGAGATGTAAGTCGCTGAGCTGCGGGATGCGAACGGCGGAAGTGAGCACACAGCGACCGTGCCCTCTGCAGAAGGCCATCTAGTCTGGGATAGTGGGCTAAAAATTGCTGGACAACCAGGTTCAACACGTGAGCCATACAAGGCACGTGTGTGACATTGCCCCGGCGAAGGGCCGCACCCAGGTTTGCAGCATTGTCGCACACGGCCTTCCCTGGTTTCAGGTCCAGTGGAGACAACCATTCATGAAATTGGTTCTCCAGAGCTGACCACAACTCCTCAGCTGTGTGACTCACATTTCCCAGACATTTCAATGTAAAAACCGCCTGATGACGTTGAGCCCTACTGCCAGCATAGTAAGGAGGTGTGCAGGATCCCTTCTGCGCAGTTAGAAAGCTTGTGGCATGACCAGACAGGCTTTGGGTGCAGGTGGAAGACCGAGAGGAGGTTGAGGAGGCAGAAGCAGTGGAGGAACTTTGACATAAAGAGGATTGACGCACAACTCGTGGGGACGGCAAGACTTGGACAGCAGCCCCTTGTCCTGCTGTCACCATAGTTACCCAGTGTCCAGTCAGCGACATGTAACGCCCCTGTCCATGCCTACTCGTCCAAGTGTCTGTGGTGAAATGCACCCTGTCACACACAGAGTTTCTCAAAGAAGCGGTGATGTTGTGTGCGACATGCTGGTGGAGCGCAGGCACACCTTTCTTTGAGAAGTAGTGCCGACTGGGCATCTGGTACTGGGGCACTGCGATGGACATAAGGTCTCGAAAATCCTCTGTGTCCACCAGGCGGAAAGGCAGCATTTCTGTAGCCAAGAGCTTGCAGATGGTGAAATTCAACCTCTTAGCTTTCTCATGGCTAGGAGGAAATGGTCTTTTACTTGTCCACATCTGAGGGACCGAGGGCTGGCTATTGTGCTTAGACGGGGTTGATAAGGGTGTCCCCGGCAAACTGCCGGTCTGTGAGGAAGATGCAGGCGGACATGTTAGGTTGCCTTGATCCAAAGGTGGTGCTATCGATGTCGGACAGCGCTCAAGACCAGCTGGTGTTACCACCTCCAAAGAAAATGATGACCTGCCAATCACGCTGGCTGTTGCGGGTAAAGAGGTGGCAGGTCTGCGCCCCAAAACAGGTGTGACTGCTGTCCCCCCAGTCACAGAGGATGAAGAGGCCGCGGATGCACAAGATATGGCAGACGGTGGTTGGCCCGGCCGGCTAGGCCGCATTGTAGCACACTGAGCTTCCCACTGCAACTTATGCTTCATGTCCATGTGCCGGTTCATGCATGAAGTACTCAAACTATGTATTTTTTGGCCTCTACTTAGCTTTTGCTGACAAATGTTACAGATAACACGAGTTGGGTCATCTTTATCGATCTGAAAAAATGCCCAGGCTATGCAAGGCTTAGCACCCATGCGACCTGATGAGCCACCACGACTTGCGGTGAGAGGCAGAGTTGTGTTTGAGGATGCAGTTGTTGACGTGCTTCCAGTACTACGTCTCTGTCCAGGAAGGCGCAACCTGACCTCGTCGTCACTAGCATCTTCCTCCACCTCCTCTGCTGACCTCATCTCTTGGCTGACTGTGGGTTGACAGTAAGTGGGATCTCCGACCTCATCATCATCACCCTGTGCGTTATCTCACCCGTCGTCCTCAGAGCCAACCTGTTCCTGCCCTGACAAAAAACTAAAGTTGTCGCTCCAATCAGGTATTTGAGTCATATCATCGTCGTCCTCATTGTCTCCACCAACAGGAGTTACAGTTTGGGAATGAGGGTCTACATTATGGTCAGAACCTTCTGCGTCTGGTCCTGGATCCGACTCATAAAGATTCTGGGCATCAGTGCAGATCATTTCCTCGTCTGGATTCACAGAAGCGCTGGAGTCGACCTCTGATTCCCAGGCTATAGTATGAGTAAACAGCTCTGCAGACTCAACCATCTGTTCTACCTCATACTCAGACGGGCAGCTGGAGATTTGGGAGCTGTGAGGAAGCAAGTGCGATTTGGGTGACACCTTTGAGGACTGGAGTATTTGTGATGTTGAAGTTGATGTGGAGGAGAGCCCACTTAAAGGAGCACTTGATATCCGTTGAAGCACCTGCTGTTTTTGTGCCTCATCTGGAATTTGTAGCGATTGGCGTGGCCGTAAGAAAGGGATCTTATCACATTGTCCGCTAAAAGAAGTAGACATTTTAGTTTGGCTGGAAGATGGTCTTTCTTCTGCACCTACCCCACGGACACAACCTTTTTTCCCCTTCCCAACACGCCTATTCCCCTTTCCACCAGCAGCAGGCCTTTTTCCACTCATTTTGGTGGTTAACTAATTCACAACTCTGGAGTTGTTTGCACAAAAAAACAATGGATGGTAACCGAGCAGAGCTGAGTGGCCAAACTGTGGTATTAGGCCAAAACTATTGGCTGGGTTAGATGCAGAAAAAAATTATTTTTAATTTGCAACCTGATGGAGGTCAGTATAGATGGACTAATAGACCAAGTCCCACACACCGCTAGAAGCCCAAATATTTTTTCAGAGCTAGATGCAGAAATTTTTTTTATTCAATTTGCAACCTGATGGAGGTCAGTATAGATGGACTAATAGACCAAGTCCCACACACTGCTAGAAGCCCAAATATTTTTTCAGAGCTAGATGCAGAAAAAAATTATTTTTAATTTGCAACCTGATGGAGGTCAGTATAGATGGACTAATAGACCAAGTCCCACACACCGCTAGAAGCCCAAATATTTTTTCAGAGCTAGATGCAGAAAAAAATTATATTCAATTTGCAACCTGCTGGAGGTCAGTATAGAAGGACTAATAGAACAAGTCCCACACACTGCTAGAAGCCCAAATATTTTTTCAGAGCTAAATGAAGAAAAAAATTATTTTTAATTTGCAACCTGATGGAGGTCAGTATAGATGGACTAATAGACCAAGTCCCACACACTGCTAGAAGCCCAAATATTTTTTCAGAGCTAGATGCAGAAAAAAATTATATTCAGTTTGCAACCTGATGGAGGTCAGTATAGATGGACTAATAGAATGATGCTATGCCCAAAAGATTTTACTTCACTAGGTGCAGTAAAAAAATTGGTATTCTATACACAGGTGGTATATCTTGCAACACAGATAGGCTACTCCACTGACTAACACACTCTGCAATAGGCCAAAAAGGATTAGCTTTGCTAGATTCAGCCAAATGCTGTGAAAAAAACTTGCACAGCACTGGCACAGACCTGCCTGGCAAAAACTGATAGGAACTGATGTAACCTAGTCCTGAAAAGGACTCCAATTACAATTAGTCTTTACTCCCACAATCTATCTATTTAAGAGCACAGACCTGCTTGATAAAAGTCGTAGGAAATGCTGTAACCTAGTCCTTAAAAGGACTGCAATCACAACTATTCCCTACTCCCAAGCTATCTGTATATTTGTGCGAAAATTGGCTTGAAATTAACAAGGTATAGCGCACACAGCAACAGCGTTGCCGTCTAACACGCAGCTGCAGCAGTGAGAAAATAGTGGCGACGGGGAAAATGGCTTGGTCTTATAGGGCAAGGACATGTGACATACACTGCCAATCACACATGCCCTTGCTTGTGTGAAAAAAAGCACTTCGCTCCGTGTGTGCGCTGCTGATAGGCTGACAGATTGCACCTCCCCTCTGCAAATGCGGGAAAGAGAAAAAAAAATGGAGATCTTCATTGTTCCTGCAGAGATCCATCCCCTGCCCCTCCCCCCGCCCCGCTGTACACTCAAACTGCGTATTAACATTAATTTTCATCATTACTGAGAAAAAATCCAGTTATGATTTTGGTGCACGAACAGTTATCGAACATAACCTCGAACAGCCGAATTTTTCTCAAATTGTTCATGTTCGCCGACCGGCTTGAACACCGCCCAAAACAGCTCGAATTTGAGATTGGCGAACAGTTCGAGTAGAACAACGCTCATCTCTAGTGTTCAACGACAGGTGCAGGGCGGGAGGCATCTTGGCATGCGCCATGGATAGGGGATTGGCGTGCACGCACAACAGCAAAACAAACAGTGGTGTCACCCGCAGACACTGTTGCTGGACCCTGGGTTTCGGCCCACAAAGTCGGGTGCTTTGCTGCCATGTGCCTAATCATGCTGGTGGTAGTCAGGCTGGTAGTTTTGCTACCCCTGTTGATTCTGGCCTGGCAGGTGGTGCAAATGGCCTTTTTGGGGTTATCGGCAGAGTATTTAAAAAGCAACCAGACTCGGGAAGACCTAACAGTTGTACTGGCAACTTCTGTCGTGTTGCTGTGCCACCACACTGCTTGTTCTTGCCTGTTGTGGTGCTATGCCTCCCTCCCCCTGTATGCTGCTGTCTTCGCTCTGCATGTCATCTTGCCAGGTTGGGCCAGTGACTTCATCGTCCACCACCTCATCTTCCACTTCCGCACCATGGTCCTCCTCCTGACTTTCTGGCAATTGTGTCTCATTATCGTCCACCTCTTGTGACAGTTTCCCACCGTTGCCTTTGTGTTCTCAAGTATTTGGGCATGGCTACATCCGATCTCCTCTTGCCCCGCTTCAAGTGGACTGGGCGAGAGGCCCGAATCTATAAATGGAAAAGTGAACAGCTCTTCAGAGTGTCCAAGTGTGGGATCAGTTGTCTCTGGGCACTCGGCAGGTTGGAAGAAAGGAGGATCACGGTGAGGAATATGCAGTCCAGACTCAGTGATATGTGATACGTGTGACAGAAAACCACAGTTTTAAATAGCAGGCCTGTAGGTTAATATTTTTCACAGCGACCTCGTGTCAATAACTTTACTGACACATTGCAACAAATGGAGACCAATATTTTCCACGTTCGCTACAAATTTCTGGATTTTTATCGCTGTAATATGGAAAGGATCTGTCTGTATTCTGCAGTGCCAACAAGCAAATGGAGCAGAAAAATTGTGTACTCTGGATTGCTTTTTATGCAAATAACCAGGATTAAGATAAAAAAAAAATTTCCCTGGCCCCTGATATCTGGGGCTATGTCTACAAATATCTGTAAGAACAGCAGCAGCAGGAACGTTCAATGGACACTCTTGCATTATCTGCACTGCAGTCTACTACATACACTGCCTGCCTGTCTAGCACTGATTATATGCAGCTGGATTAGTCTTCAGAAGGACTATTAGTTCAGATGGATATAGATATATCTTGTGGAATACCTATACTAACAGGACTTCAATGGACCCTCTTGTGCTGTATCATGCACTGCAATCTGGAACATACACTGCCTGCCTGCCTAGCACTGATTATATGCAGCTGGATTAGTCCTCAGAAGGACTGTTAATTCAGATGGATATTACTGATTTATGTTGTGGAATACCTATACTAACTCTAAACATCAAATCTCTCCCTGATGCAGCCGAGGATAGCGGCGCCAGGTCTTATATATACCTGATGACGCTGTGTGGCCAGCCAATCACTGTAATGCCACAACCAACATGGCTACGGCTTTACAGTGCATGGCAGGCAATCCCTGCATGTTCATTTGCTCTCTAAAGAGGGCCAAACATGCAGGGAAGAGACCCGATCTCCCGTTGTAATTTAATTCACCATGACTTTTTTTCTGCTACATGTTAACAAGATTGGAAAAACCTTGGTCACATGCATGAAATTTACAACTCCATTTCCAAAAAAGTTGGAGCGCTGTGTAAAATGTAAAGAAAACAAAAATACAATAATATGGAAAACTCTTTTAAGTTTTTCTTTATTCACAACAGAACAAAGAACACACATCGGAAGATAAAGTTAGACATTTAATTTGAAAAAACAAACTTATTTAGATATTGATAGCCGCACATACAGTATGACACACATGCATTCTATGTGAAAATGTGCGCTTTTTACTCAACGGGAAAAAAAATAGGAAAAATACAAGCCCAAATAAAACAAGCAAAACTTCTTGGATTTTACTTTGCCTCGGGAGTCTGGGACAATATCAACATGGATGGAGTTAAGAGAATGAAGAAGCCTTCAAATAGATTCCCAGGTTGTCTTCTGAGAACCATGATTTCTTGAACATTTGTGTCTCATTCATTTCTATGGAAATTAATGTGGATTATTTCTACACTACACGGCAGAGTCTGAATATATGATCAAATGTTACTTTATTTTAGCTTTATTTGAGCATATTCTTTTGTCTTCAACCCTCTTAAGAAATCTCTGGGGAGTAGGAGTGAATAATGCAGATATATTGTAGAAATTAATATTTATGCACTGTCATTTTTTTTCTAAACTTTTTTTAATTTGTTTCTTCTTGAAATATTACAATAATTATTCAAATGCCAGTCTTCATGCCAGCTACCACAGTCTGTGTGCTTGTGATTAGAAGGTTTCATTTTATTGCAAAGACTATGCAATTCTCAAGGAAAAATAATGGCAGTGACATTGTGTGCAGGAATTAAAGTAATTAGTTAGCCCCAATTGCCTTCAAACATATATACAGTTTGTGTCAGTGTCACTTTACTATATCTCAGGTCCCATTTTTGTATTTTTTTTTATTAAGACCATAAAGGCACTGAGCAATGTGAAGAGCAGTGGTGTTCACTAAAAATAACCAATCATGTGTCATTTACATAAGGTATGCACAGTCCCTTTGAAAAAGCTCAGGAGAAACGCGCATTGGGGTAGTCCTAGTTTATGCATTCTGGTGAAGTAATTCTTCCTGTCTTACTTCTTTTTATTGCTCACTTTTTTACATAGTTTTAATCTCTTTAATTGATTGCAGTATCTTGAGTTTATTTTTCAGATTTCTATATGAGTAGACTATTGCCCTATGCATTTTAAAGGTCTTTGATCAGTCTATATATTCATTGTATTTGGGCTGCACATGCACTTTCACTTTATTAGTGGTTTCACTTCAGGCTAACCAGGTGCACTAGAGGACCTTTTACTTTATTACTTGTTTGTGTTTCTAAGTTTTTTATATATTTTTCGTTTTAAATTATGACAAAATAAAAATTATTGATTATGTATGTGCTGTGGAATAATCTCCTTTGTTTGCATTTTTTTTGTTATGTTTATTTTTAGGTAGGGCATGCAGTCAAAAACACCTAAGCATTCATCTAATGATGGCAATAGTTATATTTTTATAGTATATATAATGGATACAGTAAGCCACCAGGGTTTCCTATTGAGATGCATTTACACTGATCAATTATGCTGGTTTCTTGACACTCAATCAGTGTAAACAGGTTGCCAGTCTCCATGTGAATGAGCAAAACTCTTGTGCATTGGGGGGGGGAAATCATTTCTAAACACTCTTAAAAGTTATTGTTCTCTGCAGCACATCATCCTGTGTAAATAGAATGTGTTCCCGAAAACAATGAAAGCCTACGTGCACAGAATCATCTACTTCTGATTATTCTGTCGAACTGTATAAAAAGACTATTTAATGAACTTCAATCAGTTTCTATGTAGCTGATCGTCAGTTGCTAAATGGCTGCCATCACACAATATAAAGGCTGTGTGCCCATTATGCGTTTTTTAAGCGTTTTCCCAGCGGCAATTCCACCCGCCGCAGAAACGCTTAAAAAACACTTGTTAGAAAGTCTGCCATGTTCCCCAATGATAATCCACATGTGCTGTGCGCATGCTGCGGAAATTTCCGCTGCGGATTATCATTGTGGAAAAATCCGCAGCACTACCAATTATTTTGCGTAATGGCGGCATTTTTCGCCACCATTGACTTGCATTGAATCGCTTAATATCCGCATGACTACATGTGCACATGTGGATATTAAGCGATTCAATGTGCGGATGGTACCCGGGTCTGGAGAAGAGGAGACTCTCCTCCAGACTCGGGTACCATAGTACCTGTAGTTAAAAAAGAATTAAAATAAAAAATATACATTATACTTACCTTCTGATGGTCCCCGGTCTCCATAGTGATGCGTCCTGGCTCCCCGGCAGCTCGCGATGGTCTAAAAGGACCTGCCATGACGTCATTTAGTCATGTGACGGGTCACGCGACCGCTGACCTGTCACATGACTAAATGACGTCATGGAAGGTCCTTTTACACAAAAGCGAGACACCTGCAAGACCGTACGCATCGGATAAGGAGACCGGGGGCCATCAGTAGGTGAGTATATGTTTTTTTTTTATTTTTTACCATTTGTATTCTTTTTTTTAACTATTAACTTGGTCACACTATATAAATCCATGCTTGTTGCATGGATTTATATAGTGTGACCAAGTTGTCAAGCACTTTCCAAGTGATGCTAAAATCTAGTGTTGAGCAAGCATGCTCGACACTGCTCAGTACTCGCCTGAGCATCTCGCTACTCGGGATGTTCGGCAAGCACCGAGCATTTCCAGGTTACTCGGGCGGGAGCTCGGGTCTCCGCCCTGCACGTTTAACGCTCTTTACAGAGTCAATGAACATGCAGGGATTGCCAGCCAGTCACTGTAATGCCGCAGCCATGTTGTTTGTGGGCATTACAGTGATTGGCTGGCCGCACAGCGTCACCTCGAGTATTTAAAACCGGTCGCCGCCAAATTGGACACAGTCGCCTGGGATCAGACAGTGTAGGGAGAGAGCTGCTGAGTTAGGGAGAGATATATAGTGCGAAATAGTTAGTGTAGGGTCTCTAAAGGCTGCCAAATCAAACAAACAGTCCTTCTCAGGACTAATAGAGAAGTGGTTATACCAACAAACAGTGCATTACAGTCCTTTGTGCTCCTGCTGGTCAAATTGCTAGACTTATCCCCCGGTCTCAGGGGCCAGGAAAAATCCTTTTTTTTTTTATTTAAATCCTGTATTTTTTTTTTCCTCAGTCAGACTGTACAAATATGCGTCTTATTAACCTTTTGCTATTCCCCCCCCCCCCAAAAAAAAAAAATTGAGTGTTTCTGTGACTGTTCAGACACCAATATATCTGTTTAAAATATTCTGGTGTAGGCCAGATAACTAGAAGTTTGGTTTTGCAGTTCCACGGTTCAAATCTTAGTATTATCCAGCTTTTTGCCTTTTTACATAAAAAAAACAGTAATAGTGTCTCCCTGACTGTTCAGACACAAATATATCTGTTTAAAATATTCTGGTGTAGGCCAGATAACTAGAAGTTTGGTTGTGCAGTTCCACGGTTCAAATCTCAGTATTATCCAGCTTTTGGCCTTTTCTACATTAAAAAAACAGTAATAGTGTCTCCCTGACTGTTCAGACACAAATATATCTGTTTAAAATATCCTGGTGTAGGCCAGATAACTAGAAGTTTGGTTCTGCAGTTCCTCGGTTAAAATCTCAGTATTTTCCAGCTTTTGGCCTTAATTACATAAAAAAACAGTAATAGTGTCTCCCTGACTGTTCAGACACAAATATATCTGTTTAAAAGATTCTGGTGTAGGCCAGAGAAATAGAACTGTGGTTTTCCTCTTCCACATTCTAATCTCCTTTTTATTACCCTTTTTCCATTGATAGTGCGAGTGTAAGCTATTTTACTTCATTTACATTGAGCAAGGCGCGTGGCAAGGGACGTGGAACTGGACGTTCTGGTGATGGTGCGTGTAGAGGACGGGGCCATGGCCAAGGTGAAAATGTGCCACAACCAACGGCCACATCTTCTCGCTCCCACTTCTTGACCGAATTACTAGGGAAGCACACTTCAACACCAGTGTTGCGAACTGATCAGTGTGAACAGGTTATTAATTGGATAGCAGATAATACTTCCAGGTACCTGGGCACCACCACCTCCAGTTTGTCTTCCACACAGTCAAGTTTTAGAAGCCGTGAGTCTCGACCGCATACTCCTCCTCACTCTTATGCTCCTTCCCCCCACCATGCTGAGTGTCGTCAGACAGCAACTGATCCCACACTTGGACACTCTGAAGAGCTGTTCACTGGTCCATTTCCATATTTGTGCCCCTCGCCTGCTCCGCTTGAAGTGGTGGAAGTGGAGATCCCATGTAGCGATCCCCAAATATTTGAACAGCCACGGTCACAGGAAGTCGACGCTGGCAATTTGTCACAAGAGGTGGACGATGACGAGACACAATTGCCAGGAAGTGAGGAGGAGGATCGTGGTGCGCAAGTGGAAGAGGAGGAGGTGGTGGATGATCTAGTAACTGACCCAATGTGGCAGGAGGACACGCAGAGCGAGGCCAGCAGCACACAGGGGGAAGGAGGCAGAGTACCCCAACAGGCAGGAAGAAGCAGTGTGGTGGCCTCACACAGAAGGCGGGCAACAGTTCCCCATAACAACAACACGGGGGACGTTGCCAGAACAACCGGTAGGTCTTCCAGAGTCTGGAATTTTTTTAAAGACTCTGCTGATAACCCCAGAAAGGCCATTTGTACCACCTGCCATGCCAGCATCAGCAAGGGTGACAAAACTACCAGCCTGACCACCACCAGCATGATCAGGCACATGTCAGCAAAGCACCCGACTTTGTGGGGCAAACCCCAGGGTCCACGACCAGTGTGAGCAGGTGTCACCACTGCTTCTTCCGCTGTTGTGCGTGTAAGAGAACACCCTGTTGTGCGTGCAAGGCAATCCCCTGTCCATACTGCATGCAAAGATGCCCCCTCCTCTCAGTCTTCACTTGTTATGGCAGTTTCTCAAGTAACAGCATCAACGTCCACGTCCACGTCCCACCGCAGCGTTCAATTGTCCATATCCCAGACCTTTGAAAGAAAGCGCAAATTCGCAGCCAACGCCCCACAGGCCACAGTCCTAAATTCGCACATTTCACGACTGCTTGCGTTGGAAATGCTGCCTTTAAGGCTGGTGGAGACGGAATCCTTCCACAACCTTATAGCGGTGGCCGTCCCTCGGTACGGGGTCCCCAGCTGACACTATTTTGCTCGGTGTGCCATCCCCGCACTACACAAGCACGTGTCCCAAAGCATCTGCCATGCCCTTAACGCAGTTACTGGGAGAGTCCACCTGACAACGGACACGTGGACAAGTGCTTGTGGCCAGGGATGGTACATCTCCCTGATGGTACACTGGGTAAACATAGAGGAAGAAGGGACCCAGTCGGACCTTGGGACGGAACACATACTCCCCACACTGAGGATTGCGGGCCCTATGTCAGTCAGAGTTGCCCCCACAGTGTACAGCTCCTGCGCATCATCCTCCTCCTCATGTTCAGCCTCCATCTCAGATATCATCACATCAGTTACAAGCAGGAAGCACTGCAGTACTGCCTCAGCCAAGCGGCAACAGGCTGTGCTGAAACTCATAAGCTTAGGTGATAAACCTCACACTGCTTGTGAGTTGTGGACAGCTGTGAAAGAGCAGGCAGATCTGTGGCTGAGACCACTGAACCTACATCCAGACATGGTCGTGTGTGACAATGGCGTAACCTCGTGGCGGCTCTGAGGCGAGGCGAGATCACACACGTACCATGCCTGGCTCATGTGCTTAACCTCGTGGTTCAGCAGTTTCTTAAATTTTACCCTGAGTTGCGAGATCTGCTCGTCAAAGTACGCCGCCTGTCAGCTCATTTTCGGTAGTCGGCTACAGCTTCCGCTGCCCTTGCTGTGTTGCAGCAGCGTTTGCAGATTCCGGCACACCGACTGGTGTGTGGTGTCCCCACATGTTGGAACTCTACCCTCCACATGTTGCAAAGGATTTGTGAGCAAAAGAGAGCAGTTGTGGAGTACTAGCTGCAACAAGGCCATCGATATTCAGGTCAGACTCCACACATAAGACCTCAGGAGTGGACCTGGATGTCTGACATATGTACCATCCTAACAATCTTTGAGGAGTCCACCAAGATGGTAAGTGGCGATGACACCATCATTAGCGTCAGCATCCTACTTGTCTGTCTTTTGCAATGCTTTCTGTAGAGAATTAAAGAGGAGGCATTGCAGCCAAAGTATGATGAGATGGATCAAGAAGCCGTAATGGGCGATTACACACAGCCCAGCCTCATCTCATCCCAACATGCATTGGGAGACAATGAGGGAGAGGAGGAGGAGGAGGAGGAAGAACAGGAGCTGGTATCATGCGCTGTAGACGGTAGTACCTGTATAACTGTCATACCGTCGGTTCAGCGTGGGTGGCCTGAGGACAGGGGGGAGGAGGAGGAGGAGGAGGAGGAGAGCATGGTCAGTCGTCATCTTGGTGAGGACACGGAAGTCTTGTCTGTTACCAGTCTGGCACGCATGGCTGACTTTATGTTACGCTGCCTTAACCGTGACCCTCGCGTTGTCAAAATGTTGCGTGACAGTCATTACTGGTTGGTGACACTTTTAGACCGCCGCTACAAGGAGAACTTTCACTTTTTTATTCCTGAGGTGGAGAGGTCTACAAAAATGTGGCAGTACCAGAAGGCCCTTGCTGCAGAACTGTTAAAAAAATTCCCATCTGAACACGCTAGCGGCAGAGGTCACAGTTCGCTGACCAACAAAGGCATGCAGGCAAGGGAGACGCAACTCCAATCCAGCAGAGGCACGGGAACACTGTCAACATTCTGGGACAGTTTTCTGAGACCCGCCCAGCTTACAGGCCCTGAGGCGCAGGGTACTCTCACATGGAGTGGAAAGTTTCAAAAGATGGTGAGGGAGTACCTTGCCAACCGTACCTGCGTCCTCCCTGATTCCTCTGTGCTTTTTAATTATTGGGTATCCAAGCTGGACACTTGGAATGAACTCACTCTGTACGCCTTGGAGGTCCTGGCCTGCCGTTCCACTAGCGTGTTATCGGAGCGTGTTTTTAGTGCCGCTGGGGGAATTATAACTGATAAGCGCACCCGCCTGTCAACTGACAATGCTGATAAGCTGACCCTTATCAAAATGAACAAGGGCTGGATTGGGCCAGACTTCTCATCACCACTAAATTACAGCAGAGTTACATAAAATAAGCCACTGTGTTATTTCGGGAGGTGTATTCCCATGCACCCCTTCACACCCACACATGGGTATACGCTTCCTCATTTTGGCTGTTCTTTGCTCTTCTCCTTATCCTCAGCCTCCACCACCAAAATACCACCAGTGTGACTGTGGTCCATGTTGCCAGCATTGCAAGTTCCTCCATCCTAATTTTTGGCAGCTTTTGCTTGGAAGGCATAGGCAAAGACTATGGGAGACCCACTCCCCAATAATGGGAATAATGTTTTTAATATGCTGTACTGCATGGATCTTGTAAGGGGCATTGCAAGTTCCTCCTTCCTAATTTTTGGCAGCTTTTGCTTCGAAGCCATAGGCAAAGACTATGGAAGACCCACTCCACAATAATGGGAATAATGTTTTTAATATGCTGCACTGCATGGCTTTTGTAAGGGGCATTAAAATCGTCTTGTTAAGCTACTGCGACCTCCACCATTCTTCCAAGGGGCATTAAAACCATCTTGTTAAGCTACTGCGACCTCCACCACTCTTCCAAGGGACTTTAAAACCGACTTGTTAAGCTACTGCGACCTCCACCACTCTTCCAAGGGGCATTAAAACCATCTTGTTAAGCTACTGCGACCTCCACTACTCTTCCAAGGGGCATTAAAACCATCTTGTTAAGCTACTGCGACCTCCACCGCTCTTCCAAGGGGCATTGATATTGTCTTTTTATTCCACTGCGTCCTCCACCACTTTTCCAAGGGGCATTAAAACCATCTTGTTAAGCTACTGCGACCTCCACTACTCTTCCAAGGGGCATTAAAACCATCTTGTTAAGCTTCTGCGACCTCCACCACTCTTCCAAGGGGCATTGATATTGTCTTTTTATTCCACTGCGTCCTCCACCACTTTTCCAAGGGGCATTAACACCGTCTTGTTAAGCTACTGCGACCTCCACCACTTTTCCAAGGGGCATTAAAACCATCTTGTTAAGCTACTGCGACCTCCACCACTCTTCCAAGGGGCATTAAAACCGTCTTGTTAAGCTACTGCGACCTCCACCACTTTTCCAAGGGGCATTAAAACCGTCTTCTTAAGCTACTGCGACCTTAACCACTTTTCCAAGGGGCATTAAAACCGTCTTGTTAAGCTACTGCGACCTCCACCACTCTTCCAAGGGGCATTGATGTTGTCTTTTTATTCCACTGCGACCTCCACCACTTTTCCAAGGGGCATTAAAACAGTCTTGTTAAGCTACTGCGACCTCCACCACCTTTCCAAGGGGCATTAAAACCGTCTTGTTAAGCTACTGCGACCTCCACCACTCTTCAAAGGGGCATTAAAACCGTCTTGTTAAGAGTTGTTAAGCTACTGCGACCTCCACCACTTTTCCAAGGGGCATTAAAACCATCTTGTTAAGCTACTGCGACCTCCACTACTCTTCCAAGGGGCATTAAAACCGTCTTGTTAAGCTTCTGCGACCTCCACCACTCTTCCAAGGGGCATTGATATTGTCTTTTTATTCCACTGCGTCCTCCACCACTTTTCCAAGGGGCATTAAAACCATCTTGTTAAGCTACTGCGACCTCCACTACTCTTCCAAGGGGCATTAAAACCATCTTGTTAAGCTTCTGCGACCTCCACCACTTTTCCAAGGGGCATTAACACCGTCTTGTTAAGCTACTGCGACCTCCACCACTTTTCCAAGGGGCATTTAAACCATCTTGTTAAGCTACTGCGACCTCCACCACTCTTCCAAGGGGCATTAAAACCGTCTTGTTAAGCTACTGCGACCTCCACCACTTTTCCAAGGGGCATTAAAACCGTCTTGTTAAGCTACTGCGACCTTAACTACTTTTCCAAGGGGCATTAAAACCGTCTTGTTAAGCTACTGCGACCTCCACCACTCTTCCAAGGGGCATTGATGTTGTCTTTTTATTCCACTGCGACCTCCACCACTTTTCCAAGGGGCATTAAAACAGTCTTGTTAAGCTACTGCGACCTCCACCACCTTTCCAAGGGGCATTAAAACCGTCTTGTTAAGCTACTGCGACCTCCACCACTCTTCAAAGGGGCATTAAAACCGTCTTGTTAAGAGTTGTTAAGCTACTGCGACCTCCACCACTTTTCCAAGGGGCATTGAAACCATCTTGTTAAGCTACTGCGACCTCCACTACTCTTCCAAGGGGCATTAAAACCGTCTTGTTAAGCTTCTGCGACCTCCACCACTCTTCCAAGGGGCATTGATATTGTCTTTTTATTCCACTGCGTCCTCCACCACTTTTCCAAGGGGCATTAAAACCATCTTGTTAAGCTACTGCGACCTCCACTACTCTTCCAAGGGGCATTAAAACCGTCTTGTTAAGCTTCTGCGACCTCCACCACTTTTCCAAGGGGCATTGATATTGTCTTTTTATTCCACTGCGTCCTCCACCACTTTTCCAAGGGGCATTAAAACCGTCTTGTTAAGCTACTGCGACCATCATTTTTCCAAGGGGCATTAAAACCATCTTGTTAAGCTACTGCGACCTCCACCACTCTTCCAAGGGGCATTAAAACCGTCTTGTTAAGCTACTGCGATCTCCACCACTTTTCCAAGGGGCATTAAAACCGTCTTGTTAAGCTACTGCGACCTTAACCACTTTTCCAAGGGGCATTAAAACCGTCTTGTTAAGCTACTGCGACCTCCACCGCTCTTCCAAGGGGCATCAAAACCGTCTTGTTAAACCACTCTGAACTCCACAGCTCTTCCAACTGGCATTGAAATGTTGTTTTTAATTAACTCTAACCTTCACGACTCTTCCAACGGGCATTGCATTTTCTCCTAATTTAGTCAGCTTTTGCTTTTCAATGCATAGGCGAACACAAAGGGAGACCCACTCCCCAATAATGGGTAGAAGGTTTTTAGTACGCTGTAATCCACATTTGTTTCAAGGGGCATTGCTGTTCCTCATAATTTTCGGAAAGCCTTCCATTCACTGCTTAGGCCAACAGTGTACAGGAGACCCAGTTGCTATAAATGGAAAAAACGGACTAGTTAAGGCCCTCTGACCTCCATGTCACTTCCAAGGGGCATTGGAGTGCCTCGAAATTTTTGGTAGGCATTGCACTCACTGTATGCCCTATAACTGTGTAGCCAAACCGCTCCTTTTGGTACAGAAACATATCCTACAAGACATGTGTGGTTGACTGGCCTGATATTGATGTGAATGGTCCCTGTTCCTCCTGATCTTTCTCCTTTGCCACCACCTCATCCATCATTCATCACCTGAAGCTTTGTTTTAATGGGAGTCATAGAACTGGGATAGTAGCAGGAAAACATAGAGCAATCCTCGGAGGAGGTAGGATATGCGCCAAAACGCTGACCACCTCAGGCCTAGCCGCTACTACATACATGCGCTTGCATTCCAAGGAACAGAAAGCTAAGGAGATGGATGGTCTTATGATCATGAATAATTTACTCGTTGTGTAGCAGGCTGACCACTGCTGCTGTCTACCTTCTGAACTTTGTGCTGAAGCCTGATTGACCCAGGCCCCGCAATCCTCTATGTCTGGAGGACGTGTTACATCCCAGTGTCCAACTGTGTCCCGGCTTCCACAATATTAACCCACTGTGAAGGCATCAGTGAGATGGACCATCCCTGGCCACATTCACTAGTCCACGTGTCTGTGGTTAGACTGTCCTTCAAAT
The DNA here is from genome assembly GCF_046119375.1 of Phyllobates terribilis. NCBI lineage: Eukaryota > Metazoa > Chordata > Amphibia > Anura > Dendrobatidae > Phyllobates > Phyllobates terribilis. Next base: position 472,490,385 of record NW_027362761.1, read on the forward strand.
AGGGGCGGCTGGGGACCGTTTATGGTGGCTGCGGACCAATCGTGGACACCCGGCCCCCTGGAGGCTGGGGACCGAGTGTGGACACCCGGCCTCGAGGTGGCTGGGGACCGAGTATGGACACCCTTCCACCCCCTGGTGGCTGGGGACCAAGCATGGACACCCGGCCGCCTGGCGGCTGGGGACTGAGTATGGATACCAGGCCACCGACGCAGCCATGACATGGTGGCCAGATTCCGCCTCCACTTGCCTAATAGGTCCAATTTCAAGTGCAAGCAAGCTAGCAGTATGGTATTGCAGCCTGGGGGTGGGTGGGTGGCAGGCTGCACACTTACGCTTGCATTACAAGAAAACAAAGCAGATGCTAACTTCTCTCATCATCATCATGCTCCTCACCTTGGCACTCTCAACTCCCCTGATGGATAAGCCAGGGCCCACTGGAGGAGTCTGGTTGTCTGGTGGGCTCAGCCAATGCTGCCCTAAAGCAGGCCAGGCTAAGAAAAGTGTGGGGAAGATTACCGGGACAAATAGGGGAAGCTAGGGACCGTTTATGGACACCCAGCCGCCCCCTGGCAGCTGGGGACGAAGCGTGGACACCCTGCCGCCGGGCGGCTGGGGACTGAGTATGGATACCAGGCCGCCGAAGCAGTCATGACGTGGTGGCCAGATTCCGACTTCACATGCCTAAAAGGCCCAATTTCAAGTGCAAGCAAGCTAACAGTGTGGTATTGCAGCCTGAGGGTGGCAGGCTGCATACTTGCACTTGCAAGGAATGGGGGAGGTACAATTGAACCCTACCCAGGACAAGGACTTGCAAGTCTGATGCGGCAAGAACCACTTCTGATGGGCACACTTTTAGTCAGTGACTTGGGTGTCAGAGATGCTTCTAGGGGTCTTCCCTATGCTGTTCCCATGTCTTTTCAGCACTGTATGCATGTGTCACACAGCACATGGGCAGATAAGGTTGTAAAATGTTAAAATTACATTTCCCGGTGAATGCATTTGTCACGGTTGAAAACAATACAAAAGTGCAAAAACGCATAAAAAATGCTACTTGTGAACATAGCCCAAGGTGTGGAGAAGTATTTTTGTTTTTGGTTATTTATTTTACCTTATACAGAAGTCTTTACCCTGGAAAGGATGTTCCTTAACATATTTCACTGGAAAGCACTTTCAGTTTAGTTTTTGAACGTTTTATTGTGAGCCCGTAAAAGTGGCTTAATACCTCTTACCACGTTGTTGACAGCAGTGACCTGGGGGTCAGAAATGCTTCCTGGGGTGAACCCCATGCTGTCCCCATGTCATTTGAGCACTGTCACTATCGTTTGGGGCACTTTTTAGGCTTTCTACAGACTGCCGGGGGTGCCGCCGCAAAAATGCTCGGGCCTCCCATAGACTAACATTGGGCTCGTTGCTCGGGTCGAGCACCCGAGTATCACGGTAAGCTCGGCTCAAGCTTCGAGCACCCGAGCATTTTAGTACTCGCTCAACACTACTAAAATCGCTTGGAAAGCGCCTGACAACCCGCATGCGAAATCGCATGATCAAGACGCTTCACTTCCGCTTGTCCCTGGCAAGAAAAACACATGTAAAATCCGAATGCGTTTTTTCTGCCAGGGAGATGCAGAAACACTCAGGAAAATCCGGAGCATTTCTGCACTGTGGGCACTTAGCCTTAATGCTCAGTTTTTAATGAACCTTCTTTCTGATGAAATTGTAGTGAACAACAAAGCTAAAGGGCATAGAATTGGTAGATAAGAAATACATAGAGGAAAGATATAAGAGGGTACGACTGCAGGGTCAGACTACTCAGGATTTGTTTGTTGTCTGTTACAACAGAGACACATAGATCTGAATACAAGTTATATACACAAAACAGTCATAAATGTTTAATGAAAACTATCAACAAACTGGCTTTATTTTTCAACTGAAATGCACTGATTACTAAAAAAAAGGGAATTTGAAATAATGTCTACCATTATTTGAGTAGTAACTTTGAATTCCATAAAGTTTATATAAATCAATTGTACATACTGTTAAAGAATAAGTTGGAAAATATGTTTTTAAAGGAAAATATTTAGATTTGAGAGTCCTCAGTGGTTGATACCTTTTAATGGCTAACTGAAAAGATGTTAACAAATTGCAAGCTTTTGAGACTACCTTGGTCTCTTCATCAGGCTAGTATACCACAAAATCTGAAGAGTCACATATTTATACACAATAAGACACAAAAATAATGCAATAGATAAGGCAGGTGATGAAAATCAGAGTTATTATGGAAGAGATAAACAGTTCTGGCTATAAATATTTTATCAGTTAATAGATAAGGAGTGTGAAGGTTTAATTGTCCTGTGACTAGGTCCAGTGTTATGATGCCCTCACAAGTCTGAGGAGCACATTCCTTAGTTGATGTAGAATGACATAAATCCATGCAACACATTCATTCCTGCTCTGAAAGTGTTAAAGGTCATCATCAGTTTATATTCTGAGATTCTTCTTTCTTTTTTGAGATTTGAAATTACCTTTTAATACCAGTAATTTCATGTCTTTTATGCTGTCATCAGGGGAACAAAAATGCTTGGCTACAGGTAGATCTATTCTTTTTTCTTTAATTGTGTGGCGATGATGATTCATCCTTGTCCTAAGTTTTTGCCCTGTCTCCCCTACATAAAGACCCCCAGTATCTTGGTATCTTATAGTCCTGATGTGAATTGGGAATCTTTATCTTGTCTGTGGTTGTTATAAACGGACTGGTTTTACATTTTTTCTGGTTGCAAGGAAAGGTACATGTAGCTGGAGGAGATGACAGGGAGCTTCTGACAATGATGCTTCTTAGATTTGGGGGCTGCCTGAAACACAGAAGTGGGGGGTCTGGAAATATGGATTGTAATCGGGCATCTTTTTGTATTACGGGTTGTAGTTTCCGTGCAGCTCTCCTTAGCGCCTCCAGATTTGGATTGTAGGTGACTACTAGAGGCACCTGGTTGCTTTCTTGTTTGGTTTTGTAAAGTAGGAGAAGATTCCTTGATATTCTGGTGGCTCTTGTAATCTGGTTCACAATTGTTCTTGGATGGTAGCCCTGATTCAAAAAGGTCTTTCTGAGGCCATCAAGGTGTTTGTTTCTATCCATCTGGTTGGAACATATCCGATTGTATCTGATGGCTTGGCTGTAAACAATAGAGTTCTTTATGTGTTTTGGATGGAAACTGTCCCATTTAAGGTATGTAGGACGGTCGATTGGTTTCCAGTACAAGGATTTTTAAAATCCTTTTTATATAATCCTTTTTATATTTTTTAAATACTTTTTAAAGGCAAACTTTTCTTTTTCCCCATTTTCCTTTCCTTTGCCTCTTGAACTCTTCATAAACACAAAAATGTTGCTTTAGCCCCACATTTTTTATTTTCACAAGGGTAACAGGAAAAAATGGACCTTGAAATTTGTTGAGCAATTTCTCTGAGTACACCGATATCCCACATGGGGTGGAAAACTACTTTTTGGCGGACGGCAGGGCTCAGAAGGGAAGCAGTGCCATTTGACTTTGGAATGCTAAATTGGCTGGAATAGATAGCAGATGCCATGTCGTGTTTGCAGAGCCCATGATGTGTCTAAATAGTGGAAATTCCCAACAAGTGACCGCATATTGGAAACTACACCCCACAAGGAATTTATTTAAATGTGTAGTAAGCATCTTTATTTTTTTTATTTTATGATTTTTTTTTTATATATTTTTACATTTTTTTTTATTTTTTTACTTTGTTACTTAGTCTCTCTATAAGACTTTAACTTTCACTACTCTGATCGCTGGTATAATGCATTGCTATGCACCAGCACTGCAATATATTATAGCTGTCAGTGCTGCACTGACAGAAGTCTCTTAGACCATGCTCATGGCACAGCCTAACAGGCATGCCATAGCTGGCAGACCTGGAGGTCGTCATGACGACCTTGTGTTGCCATGGCACCGATTGGACCTTTTTGATGACATTGCGGGTCTGCTGATTTGAAGGGAGAAGGAGCCCCTCCCTCTAATGGCCTCCTAAATGTTGTTATGGATGTCGATGGCAGTATTTAGAGGGTCATATGGCCCAGGATGGTGTAGGCACCGCTTTTGGCAGTAACAGACAGATCTTGGCTATTACTTATGCTGAGCTCCCAGCGGCGATTGCGCGGGCACTGCTCCTGCGCCCACATTATAGCCATGTCGTAAGTTTTCATCATAGTTCGTGAACCCCTATCCGACCATGATGTAAACTTACTAGTGATGAGCTAGTATGTTCTGTTAACCCTTTCAGCGAGCATGCTCGGGTGCTCATCGAGTATCTTCAGCGGTGCTCGGTGTTATGTTTTCGTCACTCAGTGCCCATGATTTGTGACTGTTTGATAGCTTTAATGCATGTGAGGAATGCCTAAGAAATAGGCATTCCTCACATGCATTAAAGCTGTCAAACAGTCACAAATCATGCACACAGCGCAACTAAAACATAACACCTGAGCACGCTGAAGATACTCGGGAAACACCTGAGTATGCTCGTAAACCTTGAGTAACGAGCTTGCTCGCTCATCACTAAAACTTACGTAAAAAGTCATGAAGGGGTTAAAATTGTACATACTCAGACATGTTTGAAAAGGTTTTGTTATTCATTTTTTTTATAAGCCACTGTTTTGTACAATTGAGGAAAGTACAATACTTTAGAATTTCTTGTTGACTTGTTGGATATTTCCTGGAATATATTAATTCGTTGAGACTTCCAACACATTTTGTATAGCAAGGAACGTTAAATGGTAATCCTGAAACCTAATCCTTGATACTGAACTTGTCCTTTAGCATTGATAGCTTTAATCGGACGTAGAAAGTGTCTGATTCCTAACTTCTTGTAACATAACACGTAGAGTATGAATTATTTATCAATTTGATTAAAATATTGCTTACTTCTCTATGTGACATATAAGGAGCCGCACGATACCCAGAGGCAAGTAAAATTAATATCTTAAGCTCCCTGGGAGATGTAGAGAATGGGAAAAATGAAGTCAAAAGAATAGGTTATATCATTAACCACCATAGAATAATGAGAACTGTGCTATGGAAACTAATATATGTGATTTCTTAACAGTCCTTTGTAAATGTGTGCATCATGGAAAAGAATATAAAATAAGGAAAAGTCGTGGAATTATTACAATCACAGGATTGATAGACATGTTAATGATATGGAAATGATGAAAAATTAAAATAACATCTTCAAAACATCTCGATTTATTCAGTATCGAGTATGAATGCCATGCACAAAAATCCTCGCACTTACACATTTTGGGTGCTATAAATGAGGTTATTAATGGTTGTCTGAAGAATGTTCTGCCACACTGAATGCATTAGGGCACATAAATCATCAAGATTCACTGCTGGCAGCTCCTTTTGCAATTCCTGACCAATGATGTCCAGATGATAGCATGTTTAGGCCATAGAAGCACAAGCAATATGCAACCTGGTGTTATGTTGAAAAAGGATGGACTTCATAGGTGATAAGCAATTACATTATACACTGCACCATTGAAAAAGCGGCATCAAACCTCCCTGTCTCCATCTGGGGACTTCCAGCCATTGGAGTAAGCCTGGTTCTTTTGAGTACTCACACTTACACTATGTACATGCACTTGCCCTTTTAGACCCTAGACATAGGTCTTCTATCTGGCCCTCTATTGCTTTATTGCAGAATTTGCTGCAGCTTGGATTTAGACCACTTGGTTAATACGTCTTCCTATACCAGCTGCCTGTATGCCAGGGTTCTTTATGGTATTACCCCCCCCTTTCTTGATTGGCCTTTCTTAATAGACTGCTCTAGCTACTATTGTGGTACTTCAGGCTGGAAATTCAAGGGGTGTCTGCTTTTTGTGTATGCACATTGTTTTTAATTGTTTCTATGACTTTTCATTAATGTTTTGCACATGTATTTAATAAAGATTTGCCATTTTTTAATCCAAAAAGCTCCTAGCTCCTCTGGTTGTTTCACCATTGAAAAATTGCAGTGTATAGTTTAAAAATCTAGTAAAAAATAAAAAGTTATTTTTCCATTCAAAACTAAAGAAGTTAAAAAAATGAAAACATATTTGGTAGACTTTAATCTGAAAACGTCTGATAAATCAAAATATAAAATTATTTAAATCCCATTTTGTACGCCTAAAAGAAAAAAAATCAAAATGCAGGAATTGCTGTTTTTTAATGGCCGTACTTCCCTTAATAAAATAGATTTACCCCTTCATGACTTTGTGATTTTCCATTTTGGCGCCTCAGTTTTTTGTTCCCCTTCTTCCCAGAGCCAATATAGCCATATGAGGGCTTGTTTTTGAGGGACAAGTTATACTTTTGAATGACATCATTGATTTTACCATATAAGCGTACTAGAAAATAAGAAAACAATTCCAATTGTGGTGAAATTTAAAAAAAAATGCAATTCCACAATTCTTTTTTGGGTTTTTTATTTACCATGTTCACTATATGGTAAAACTGACCTGACAATATGATTCTCTAGGTCAGTACGAGTATACAGATACCAAACATATTTGGTTCTTTTTTACTTATGTGGTGGAAAAAAAAATCAAAAATTTGTAACAATTTTTTTTTCGTGATCTGGGGCTGGGTGAGGGCTCATGTTTTGAACACTGTAAAAGCAAAACCCCAAAAAATGGCTGAATTGTGTTTTTTCTTCGCACAGTTGGATTTTTTTTTTACATTTTTCAGTAAATTCTATGACAAAATAAATGAAGTTGTTCAAAGCTGCAAGTCAGACCACAAAAAAAACATGCCCAGAAAAGAAATGTTATGGCTCTTGGAAGAAAGGAATGAAAAAATTAAAATGCAAAAACAAAAAATGAACTGTTCCTTCCTTGAAGAGTTAAAGATTGGTTGTAAAGTTAGAAAGGGCAATGCCATTTACTTCATTATGTTGAAAAGTTGAGCTGCTGGACTTTATAAAGCCAGGGTTGACAACTGTCAAGAAAATTCATGGACAGTGGGTAAAAATGAGGCACTTTTTCCCCTTTCCATAAAAAAAATTTGATTTGTTTGTCATTTTTTTTTTGCTCTGTAAAGACTGGTACATTTTTTTTACTTTATTTATCACCCTTTTACAGATTTGACTAACAATGTCTGTAGAAATGTCAGCCTCAGATATATGTGAAAATAATCATGTAAAATGTCCCTAAAGTAAAAATAAAATGTATCTGAATAAAGAAAAAAACTATATATTGCCTATGCCTGCCTAAAGAACAGCATGGGTTTTGCAATGATGAATCATAGACTTGCTATTAATCATAATTACATGTGACAATATAAAAATGAATGTGCCAGTAAGATGGACACATTTTAAGTATTTCAATACAAACCTAAAGGGTTAAACAGTGAGATCCAGTTGTTTGCCTTTTGGTGAATTATCCGTGGATCTAGGTGTGGCTGTATGGGAGCTATATAAAGGGTTAAGATCACCCAATGGATTAATCTCTGAGGAAGGAAACCGTAGTTTCCGAAACATGTTGGATTGAAGCCTAAATCGCTCCAGGTTTTGTAGCGGTAATGTGACGTCACACTACGCTCTACTCCACTAATGATTCATCTACTTTGAGCTCCAACAATTAACACTTCCATCTGACGTGCGCCACACTGCCGTTTTGAGAAGCCATGCTACACCTCAGTATTAATTGAAAATCTCCTGGACATTGTGCACATTACTTGGTTTTGAATGGCAAAAAAATGCACTCCTATTGATATAGGAGTTAACATAGAATGGGGAGTTTTATGGTACATTTGCGCTAGCAGGATAAAGTTGATAATCTGTGACTTGCATTATATAGGATTTATTTGCTTACATTGTCTGTGGCAATTGTATTGTCTCAGTAGCGCGAACATTTAGATGGACAGATAGCCACTGGGCATCAGGAGCAGCTCCAGAGCCTCAGTGGAGACCCTTGGATGTTGAGTCAAGTCCGGTTGGATATTTTAGAGTAAATTGCAGCCGATCATGAAGTTTTTCTGAAGAGGAGTATCCAAGGGGTAACGTTTCTTCTTATGGAGAGTGACTGTTAAGCATGTCAAAGCGAGGAGACTTTTAAGCTGCAATGATCCTCTGGGAAATATGCAAATTGTCTCTTCAGAGAGGAAGAGAGCTAGAATGCTAGTGCCACCTACAGGAAGAATCAATCCTAAAAAGTCAATATCGACCCTTTAACGAGCCATTTTCACATTGCTTAGGATAATAGCCAAAACCAAAATTTCAATTTGCAGACTCTGTGTTTCAGGGTACTGCCCCTTGTTAGTGGAAAGTGTGAGATATGGTTTGGCTGGGTGAAAGGCGTCTGACAGGTATCCAAGGAGTAACATCTCTCCTTGTGGAAAGTGAAGAGGAGAAAACCCTTTTAAAACGAAGGAATATATAAATACATGTTCTATGTGCGTCTCAGGAGCTCAGTTATGTCTTCCCTCCTCCTCACAGTAATTTGTGTGTCTGTAAGACAACTGACTGCAGCAGAAGCCTCCCTCCTCTGCCCTGTTTGCAGTAAGGCAAAAGATTGCTGTGATAGGTGTGGTTGCTGCATGAAAATGAAGCTGAAATCCCTGGTATTCTCTGTTGAATATCTACATGACTGACCATTTCAGAATCTTTCAGAAAATGATTCAGACAAACAAACATTAAGGACAATAATATTTCATATTTAATTTAAGAATTTTATTTAATGCTAATGAGGCGCCATATCTACCGGGCCTTTGGTCAGCTGTATAGGTTGTACATCTGGTACTTAATAGAAAATTTTGCAATGTAAACTGATATCTAAGAACAGGTCTTTTAGACTCCCAAAGACAAGATTGTAACTAGAATTCCAACAGCCCAAAAGTAAAGCTTGGATTGGGGCCGTGACCACCATACTCCACCCAAAGCAAATATGTGTAGCCGACACTGCGCATTGGCCACCAGTACAAAACGTCAACACTATATTTAACATGTGATCCTTGTTGGCCATTAAGAAATAGTTTATTGACCATGGTGGTCAGGGACAGCTGTGTCATTTTCCTGTAGAAATTCTTGTATGTGTGACACTTTTGAGAATGTGGTCAGCAGGTAAATATCATATTTTACTTGATTTAGCATATTATTTTGGAAAATGTCATGTTTAAGTTCTACATACACATTAACAGACAGCCAAAAGTAAAATATGAAGAGCTTTTCTTCATGGTCACATATCGAATAGAAAGTGAAATGTGCTAATAATAGTGTTTAGTCCTGAAGCTTGTGCTTCCTTGACATCTAGCGGTCGATTCCCAGAATTACATCTCTGCTCTGCAGTCATCTGTGCTGTTAATTTACAAGGCAGGTTTTTATGTACACATAATTTTGCTGGTCTGATGGCGTAGATATGAAATTGTAGCTATTAGACCTGAAAAGCCATTTGCAGCAAGAATAGTTTCATGAGCTAAAGTGATAAAAATGGTATTTTGTATATTTCTGAAAATCTATTCCATTTTTACGACTTTGCACAGTTTCTCATAAAAACTACTTTGAAACTGTTTCCTTGCAGTAGATAAATACAAATACTAATTTTCTCATCTTCAGATTTTTTTTTTCCAAATTTGAAAGTATCTTTTAAAATATTGACTTATACATGTCTAAAACTTTTTTGATTATTTCCATATTTATGTGTAAGATTAAATGTTTAGGAGTATTATAGCAGGAGTATTATCAGGATATCTAGTAAGGCCAAAATGAGACCCCAAAAAGGGTAGACCTCTCAGACTACCATTTATGGTAGTTCACACTTCACATTAATGGTTCAGTGTGTGATGCAGTCCCTCAGATGACAAGGACAGGACAGACATCATGATAGGCCTACTTCTCATTTCAAGATGCTGAATAGCCCACCTGTGCTACACACAGACTAAACCGTATCCCTTTCCACTTTTGGTTGCATTCTGGCACAAGACTCATAAAGATGATACAATTCATTTTGAATTTCGCAAAAATTCTTATTTGGCCAGACCTCATTTTTTTGGTAATACAAATCAAGCAAAAGTGTTAAAAAAAAAAACATTTAATACTTACCTTCACCTCACGTTAACAGAGGCCTCAACAGCCACAAAGTCCTCCACTGCCTCGCTCCCTTCCTCTTTCTACCGGTCTTCTCTTCTGCCTTCAATCTTCAGCACTTTCACTGTTGACTAGGCCTTCAGTGATATTCGTATGAAGTCATTTGAGACCTAGCCAATGCCAGAGCAAGCCCATAGAGATTTGGCTGGAAGCTGTGGTGTGAGGATAGGTGAGGGGCAAGGTAAGTATTTGTTTTTTACATTTTTAACCCCTCTATTTATTATGCTTTGGATCTGTAGCAACCACAGATCATAATAAACACCCTTTATTCGATCTGCTGAAAATAAGTTTGATGCATTTTGAATTTCCTAGTCAAATTCAAACTAATATGTTAAATTGAAATTTTGACAGATCAATCATCTCTACTAGTGATGAGAGAGCATGCCTGTTACTCGAGATTTACGAGCATGTTCGGGTGTTTTCCAAGTATCTTCGGGTTCTCGAATGTTATGTTTGAGTCACTTCGTGTGCATGATTTGCGACTGTTTGACAGATTTAATACATGTGAGGAATGCCTGTTTGTTAGGCATTCCTCACATGGATTAAAGCTGTCAAACAGTCGCAAATGATGCACATAGAGTGACTCAACATTCGAGCGAGCCGCAAATACTCAGCAAGCACTCAAGCATGCTCGCCGAAAAGGTTAACAGAACGCGCTCGCTCATCACTAATCTCTACCCATAGCCTGTATGTACTGTTTTGGGTGGCTGTCTACGAGATGACCAAGGAGGAGCTAAAGGAAGAAGAACTAGGTAAATTACTACAGAGTCAATCTGAGTTTCTGAGATTAGGATCTGAATAAAGGGAATATGTCAGCTCCGAAATTCATATCAAAGTAAGCATAGGTTCTTGTAGAGGTCCACACTCTAAGGGCTAGTGCACACGACTGATTTTCTCTTATGAGCGGTGGTTTTGATGGATGGCACACTTACCTATGATACTCTATGTGCTGTGCACATGTCCAATTTATTCCTCGGACCGAGTGGTCCACAGAAAAATCTGAGACATGTCCGATTTTGATCCGAGTATTGGATCAAAATCTGCAATGTAAGTCGATGGGTCTGTGAGATAAATTGGACTGCTTTTGCATGACATCTCAATACGGTCCGATTTTCTCTTACTGACAGAATGGAGAAGGTGGAGAAACAGTTTTTTTTTTTCTCGCCATGCCTGAGAAAAACTGATGCCACTCCGATAAACTTTTTGTGTAGAAATCGTTTGTGTGAATCTACTCTAAGAAAAGCCATATCTTTCATTTAAAAATTCACTGGATAATTTTGAAGAAAAGCTTTTTATGTTCATATGCAAATGAGGTGGGTAGGACTGCATGATTCAGAGTACCTTTCCTCCATTACATTCTAACCATCTTTTAACAACTTCAGGTTTTAAATGACACAATGTGATTAAAAGACGTGACCTGAACATTCTTTTCACATCTTCTGCTTCTACCAGAAAAAAAAAGATGTCTACAGGATGACAAAAAGACAGATGGAAGACACCTAGTGACTTCTGTGCATTTTAAAAATGCGGTAAAAAAATGCTACCGTTTCCTGAAGCAGGTGCCGCTTAAAATACCTTACTTGGTTCTTTTTCCTCTGACTCTTTGGTTATATAATAAACACTCATCCGTGACAATAATGAATTTTTTTGCTGCAGATTTTCCACATTTAATGTAATTCTCTGGGGAAAATCCGCACAGAAAACTCAGCGTACCCGCAAGAGAAATTGACTTGAGGCGGATTTGAAAAATGCCCCAAAGGTGAGTTTGCGCAGCATTAAAAAGAAGCACAGTGGGCATGAGATTTCTATGAATACCATCCACTTTGCTAAAACATTCAGCATCAAAAACACACCAAAAGCTCATAGTGGGAACATAGCCTAACCGGTAAACCTGATTACAACTATAATGGCACACTGATATTACGGCAATATGGTGAAATATAGTGGTAGATACCAGTGCTGCAGAACATATACATGATTACATTACAGTTTTAGATGGTGACTTACAGCTGACCTTCTTTCTGATGAAGTCGTTCACGTTTATGCCTTTTCCATCTGGTCCAGACCGACATGACAACTTCTTCCAGCCACGACTCATCTGCTGAGATCCCAACAATGACACATTTGACTTCTCACATTTCCACTGGGTCCCCCAATGTACAGCTCCTCTATACACAGAAGGGTGGGCCCACAACTCCTTTATACAGAGTATGATGTCACCACAGCTCTGTGGAGCAGGACTGTGGGTAGGGTCTTCGGCTGTGTCATGGCCCCTCTGCTGCCCCTGCTATCTATCTTATTCCTTATTTAAATTCTGTGCTTATTCTAGTCACAGGCTGGACTTGCGCAGAGTGATCTCTTGATGGGCTTCATTAAAATGGTGCCGTAATAGTGACATTTTCTCAAAGACTGCCGGGAGATCAATCTGCACATGTGTTCCCTGCGGCTAGGACGGCACTGGCTTGAAATTTAAATATGGAAGAAGAAAAACAGTAGAGGGGCTATGGCAGAGCCGAATACCCGCCCCACAGGCCTGCCTCGATGCACGGAGACCAAAACTTCTAATGATGATTTTATAAAAAACAGGCTATGGATTTCCTCACTGAAAGTATGTATTTCATCAGTACACCAGCGCCATTATGGCAATGACTTTAGTGTAATATGTATAACCCTGATGAAAGGTTCTTTTTAATTGCCAAATTGTAAAATGGCCACCATATTAGCTTCCACGCTGTATAATGGCCCCACATTAACTCCTATAATGTATAATGGGCCGCATATTAGGCCCCAAACTGTAGAATGGGTGCCACTTTAGCTTCTATACTGTATAATATGCCCCACATTAGCCCCCAAACTAAATAATAGGCTCCACACTTTATCAGAGTCCCCACAGTACTCTTTATATGAGGGCCCCTCCACTGTTTTAGAGTCCTCTATTGTTTATAGTCCCCCCACAAGTTTTAATTAAAATTAAAAAGCATCATATGTTCTCTTAATCCAGAATCTTGAGGAGCTCACTGGCAAGGCTTGAGTGGACCAATGGGCTGTCATAGCTACGCAATGACATCACCGCGCCAGGACTTTGATGTCGCCTCGGCCATTCTGTAGACCACAGGTTTAAAGCAACCTGCTTTCTACAGAACAGAGAACAGTAGTACAGGGAGACCATAGCTTCCTGCTCTACCGCAGTGCTTAACTGTGTCGGCGTTGAGGGTAGCATAGCTCTGAGTGGGCCCCTCTGAGCACGGGGCCCAGGGCGACCTCCTCCTCTACCCCCCCCCCGGTAGCTAGTTTAGCCTGTGCTTGGCAAAGTTGGGCAGTTGAGCATCTGGCAAGAAGAATCAAGCTGATTATCATTTCTTCACTGTCTCTGTTAAATATTTTTTAAATATTATATGGCACTAAGTTTATGCATTAAAACTCCCAAAAATATAGAAAAAAAAAACACCATGGAAACCACAATTTGTGAACATAGCACAGCCTCGCAGACACTTTATTGTGCAAAGAAATCAAAAAGCAGAGCAAATTTTTAATCTATAAATTGTCCTACCAACCTGTACTCACCCTATCCTCAATGATGTTGTAGGCTATTGCCTTACCATTCTTCCCAGCCCTGAGCACAGCTATTTTATATCTAGAAGTACTTATATTCCCCTCTTAGTAACACCTTATTTTTGCACAAAGTGTATAATTGTTATGCCTCAGTGTGTATGTAGCTTGGTATTAGACGTCAGCTCCAGGGCAAATGTTTGCTTGGTTAGATAGCGTTATTTAATATGACCATTTTATTGGGCTGTAAATAATTAATTCAACTGTGTTGGTTATATATCATCGTTTATATGGAGATTCAAAATAATGGATTTTAATAAATGCTGCATATTTTCTACATAATGATATATTTATTGTTTTCTACCTTTTCATTTTGTCACTGTCATCATTTCTTAATTTCTAAAATGAAGACAAATGAATAACATTGAGATGAGAGAGACACGTGTCCAGGTCTACTCTAGCTTTCTGTTATCATTATTATGCAGGAGTAATGCACGTCAGACAGATGCTGTAATCTATCATAAGTCACCGCTCCGTAGACTGCTTTATGTATTCTGCTGCTCTGCTCTTAGAATGCAGCAAAGAGACAGACAGCTACAGCAATTACATATCAATCAGCTCCAAGCTCGCTATATGTCTCCGGTGAAATATGTAAATAACATTGATGTATAGAACCTCAGCCTTACAAGAAGGTACAACAGGAATAGAACCGGGCAGAATGAGATAAACATGTAGACATCACATGTAATATATAGAAGTGAAGAATGAGACTATTTACTTCTAATGCCTGTTGCTTTTTAACTACATTTTTTCCCATTCTTTTTACATTTACCTCCTGCTGCCTATATAGTGCCAAGATATTCCGTGGCACAGTACAAAGAATGTCATCATATGCTATCCCTATATTTTCCTTGGTCAGATTTAACACAGGACAGTAATCATACAATGCAATATTGGTACGCTACTAACATTAAACAACTGTGTTTTTATTTTTTACTGTTGATACTGTAAATAAGGAGCGAAGAGAGACAGAAGGGGGCCCCAGGGCAAGAACAATGTATGGGCCCTTTAGCAGTCCAATAGCTTATCATATTTCCACCTACTTTGGAGGTAGATGTGTGCACCATTACCTCTCTTGCCCTGTGTGACTGCACAGGTTGCACTAATGGAATGTCTAGTGATGAGCGAGTATGTTCTGTTAACCCTTTCGCCGAGTATACTGGTAAAACAGGCATTCCTCACATGTATTAAATCTGTCAAACAGCCGCAAATCATGTTCACGGAGCGACGAAATCTTAAAGCCCGAGCACGCTGTAAATACTCGGTGCTCGCCCGAGTATACTCGGCGAAAGGGTTAACAAAACATACTCGCTCATCACTAGGTATGTCCACTCCTTCTCTAAATGTATCCTTTAGATTGCCATTAGATCCTTTCATTATATCATGACTCTAATAGTAGTCTCCGGTGAGTGAACTCCCTTCCAACCAAGGAAAATGAGGAACTTCCATCCATCTACACAGTGAAGACGTCAAAAGTAAGGACAGGGGTTTCAACATTAAAAATATTTTTTTTTCTCTGAAATATTCCTTTATTATGATGATTTTTTAACCTGGCTGGATAGAAAAAACTTTTTCAGCTAAAACTGGGTTTACATTCAAGCTAACAATTCCAAAATTCTGTTCAAACAAGGGAACTTGAAATAGACAATTTCAAAGTTCCAGGTTCGTCATATGAGCAATAGCATCAGACAAACATCTCTGATTTCTGTAATACTCCAAAGTAGGAGAAGAATGCTTTGTTAGTACATGTGTACAGTTGTATAGTGATGAAGACTGTAACAATGTGTTGTACACTTTAAATTGTATGACTATGAAGTTTACACATACCTGGTTCTTCTAGGACAGCAAGCAGGGCCATGGAAATACCCTACTTTAAGCACACACATTGTACAGTAAGTTCTAGTTGATGAGTTTGGTTAAAGCTCAGAGTAGTTTGAGCCAACATTAGTGATGAGCGAGTATGCTCGGTGCTCGCATGAGCATCTCACTGCTCGAGATGCTCGGCGATCGTTGAGTATTTCTGGGGTTGCTCTGTGGGAGCTCGGGTCCTCTTTAGAGCGCCAATGAACATGCAGGGATTGCCTGCCACTCACTGTAATGCCGTAGCCATGTTGGTTGTGGCATTACAGTGATTGGCTGGCTGCACAGCGTCATCAGGTCTATATCAGACCTGGCGCCGCCATGCTCATCACAGTCACTCCGGAGTCAAGCAGAATAGGGAGAGGTGCTGCTGCGTCAGGGAGAGATTTGCTTGTGCATTAGGTAGTGTAGGGAGAAAAACCGTACATTACACATATCCATCTCAACAAACAGTCCTTTTGAGGACTAACTAATCCAACTGCAGAGATATCAGGCAGTCAGTGTATATAGGCAGGCGGTGTATATAGCAGACTGCAGTGCATATAGCATAAGAGGCTCCATTCCAATTCTGCCTTCTGCTGCTGTTAGATATTTCTATACAAAGGCCCAGGTCTCAGGGGCCGGGAATACTTTTTTTTGGATCTTAATCCTCATAATTTGCTTAAAAAGCAATCCAGAGAACACCGTTTTTCTGCGCCATTTGCTTGTTGGCATTACAGAATACAGGCAGGTCCTTTCCATATTACAGCGCTAGAAATCCAGCTATTTAAAACTGTGTTTTCTCCGTCAAACGGATCACATATACGTTGTCAGTAAATACTGCCATTTCTGGCCTCCATTAAAAATGTATTTTAGTGTGTCAGTGAAGCAATTCACACCAGTTTGCTGTTCAAACTACTTACCTACAGGCCAGGTAAAACTCTGTTTTCTCTATCACACGGATCACATATAAGTTCGATCCAAACTCAGTCATTTGTAGTGAGCGTGGAAGATACTGTCCTCCATTTAAAATGGGCAAGGCACGTGGCAAGGGATGGGGAACTGGACATGATGGTGATGGTGCATGAATAGGCCAAGGACAAGGCCATGGGCAAGCTGAAATTGTGTCACAACAAACACCCATATCTTTTTGCCTGAACTTCCTGTCCCAATTCCTAGGGGACCGCAGCACACCACTATTGAACCCAGAGGAATGTCAAAAGGTTGTTGGTTGGATAGCGGATAATGCTTCCAGTCACTAAGCCACCACCACCACCACCCTGTCTTCAACACGGTCAAATCTCAGTAGCCGTGAGTCTGGACCGCATATTCCTCACCATTTTTCCATTTATAGACTCGGGTCTCTCGCCCAGTCCACTTGAAGCGGGGCAAGGGGAGATAGCATGTAGCGATACCCAAATATTTGAGCTGCCACGGTCACACGAAGGCGACGGTGGGAAAATGTCACAAGAGGTGGACGATGATGAGACACAATTGCCAGAAAGTCAAGAGTAGGAAAAGGGTGCAGAAGTAGAAGACAAGATGGTGGATGATATAGTAACTGACCCAACCTGGCAGGAGGACATGCAGAGTGAGGGTAGCAGCACACAGGGGGAGGGAGGCAGAGCACACCAACAGGCAGGAAGAAGCAGTGTGGTGGCCGCAGACAGAAGGCAGGCAACCGTTCCCCGTAACACCAACACAAAGGAAGTTGCCAGTACAACTATTAGGTCTTCCCGAGTCTGGTTATTTTTTAAAGACTCTGCCGATAACCCCAAAAAGGCCACTTTCACCACCTGCCAGGCCAGCATCAGCAGGGGTGGCAAAACGACCAGCCTGACCACCACCAGCATGATCAGGCACATGGCAGCAAAGCACCTGACTTTGTTGGCCGAACCCCAGGGTCCAGGGTCAGTTTCTGCAGGTGTCACCATTGCTTCTTCTGCTATTGTGCATGCAAGCCAATCCCCTGTCCATGGTGCATGCAAAGATGCCTCCTGCCCTGCACCTGTCGTTGCGCACTCTCAAGTAGCAGCATCAGGAAGCACATCCATGTCCTTGTCCCAGCGCAGCGTTCAGTTGTCCATACCCCAGTCCTTGGAACGCAAGCGCAAATATGAAGCCATCGCCCCACAGTCCACACTACTAAATTCTCACATTTCACGACTGCTTGAGCTCGAAATGTAACCGTTTAGGCTTCGGTACTCGATCCCCAGCCGCCACTATTTCTCCCGGTGTGCCGTCCCCAAATTACACAAGCACATGTCCCAAAACATTAGCCGTGCCCTCAACAACGCAGTTACCGAGAAAGTCCACCTAACCACGGACACGTGGACAAGTGTTTGTGGGCAGGGACGGTACATCTCGCTGACGGCACACTGGGTTAACATAGTGGAAGCCGGGACCCAGTCGGACCTTGGGACGGAACACGTCCTTCCGACCCCAAGGATTGCGGGCCCTACGTCAATCAGGGTTGCCCCCCGGTCTACAGCTCCTGCACCTCATCCTCCTCAGCCTCCTCCTCCTCTACAGCCTCCAACTCCGAAATGACCACGTCAGTCACAAGCAGGAAGCACTGCAGCACTTCCTCGGCCTAGCTGCAACAGGCTGTGTTGAAGCTAATATGCTTAGGTGACAAACCGCACAATGCTGAAGAGTTGTGGACAGCTCTGAAAGAGCAGGCAGATCTGTGGCTCACACCACTCAACCTACAGCCAGGCATGGTCGTGTGTGACAATGGCTGGAACCTGCTGGCGGCTCTGAGGTGAGGCGAGCTCACACACGTACCATGCCTGGCCCATGTGCTTAACCTCATGGTTCAGAGGTTTCTCAAATCCTACCCAGAGCTGCCGGATCTGCTAGTTAAAGTACGCCACTTGTGTGCCCATTTTAGAAAGTCAGCTACAGCTTCCCCCGTCCTTGCCGTGTTTCAGCAGCGTTTGCAGCTTCAGGCTCACAGACTGGTGTGTGATGTCCCCACGCATTGGAACTCTACACTGCCGATGTTGGGAAGGATTTGTGAGCAGAAGAGGGCAGTTGTTGAGTATTAGCATCACCAAGGCTGTCGGTATTCAGTTCAGACTCCACACATAAGACATCAGGAGTGGACATGGATGTCAGACATATGTACCATCCTCCAAAACTTTGAGGACTCCACCAAGATGGTGAGCATCAATGACGCCATAATTAGCATCACCATCTCATCTCTCTGTCTTCTGAAACACTCTCTGCTCACAATCAAAGAGGATGCATTGCAGGCGAAGCACGATGAGATGGAGCAAGGAACCATACAGGGTGATTACACACAGCGAAGCCTACGTAGATTGGGTGACAATGAGGAAGAGAAGGAGGAAGAAGGAAATGAGCTAGTCTCATGTGGGGGGCACCCGGAGCTGGGCCTTGTAGACAGTGGGTGTTGTAGTCACCGTGGCGACGACCTGGTCCGTGACCCAGGGCGGTCAAACCAGGGTAGTCCATATGTCTCAGTTATAGATAGTCCGACTACGCCACCTGTGGAATTCGGTTATTGGGAACCGCCGCTGCGAAGCAGTCCACTGAAGCTGATGGTGTGTGTAGCAAGGTAGTGTAACTCCCCACAGGAAGAGTGTAGCTTCAGGGCAGCGTGTATGGATGATGGTGGTGATAGTACAATGTGTCGCGGTGCAAGAATGATCACAGAGTCCAGATAATGCAGTCCCAGATCCTTTACTCACGGTTTAAGTAGTTCCAGTTACAGGGCCAGTGTAAAAGCCCATGGCATCCTGTGCTCACGCAGTGTGGGGCCCGGTCGAGCCTCAGGTAACTCCGGAGTTTTCAGGACCCCCTTCTGTGTGTCCTCTCTGGCCCCTCTCCTTGTAGCTCACACCTAGCGGCACCTCTGTCCAGTGTCCTCGGGCCTTAGCGGGCGACGTGTGTTCCGTCCCCTGACCCTATGTGGCTACTTTCCTAGTGGCTGGTGTGGACGGCCTGCTGTACTTGAAGTGCTGCAGCCTCCGGTTCCCAGTTGAGCCCTGTAGTCTCTGCTGGGAGGCACTTTTACTGTTTTTTTTACAGAAAAAGGCCAAAAGCAGGATAATACAGAAATTTGAACCATGGAACTGCAAAACCATAGTTCTAGCTATCTGGCCTACACCAGAATCTTTTAAACAGATAAATTTGTGTCTGAACAGTCAGGGAGACACTATTACTGTTTTTTTTTTACAGAAAAAAGGCCAAAAGCAGGATAATACAGAGATTTGTACCATGGTACTGCAAAACCACAGTAATAGTTATGTGGCCTACACCAGAATCTTTTAAACAGATATATTTGTGTCTGAACAGTCAGGGAGACACCATTACTGTTTTTTTTTTACGGAAAAAAGGCCAAAAGCAGGATAATACAGAGATTTGAACCGTGGAACTGCAAAACCACAGTTCTAGTTATCTGGCCTACACCAGAATATTTTAAACAGATATATTTGTGTCTGAACAGTCAGGGAGACACTATTACTGTTTTTTTTATGGAAAAAAGGCCAAAAGCTGCATAATACTGAGATTTGAACCGTGGAACTGTAAAACCACAGTTCTAGTTATCTGGCCTACACCAGAATCTTTTAAACAGATATATTTGTGTCTGAACAGTCAACGAGACACTATTGCTGTTTTTTTTTATGGAAAAGCGGCCAAAAGCTGGATAATACAGAGATTTGAACAGTGGAACTGCAAAACCAAAGTTCTAGTTATCTGGCCTACACCAGACTCTTTTAAACAGATATATTGGTGTCTGAACAGTCACAGACACACTTATTTTTTTTTTGGGGGGGGGAATACCGAAAGGTTGATAAGACGTGTATTTGTACAGTCTGACTGAGGGAAAAAAAAATACAGGATTTAGATGAAAAAAAAGGATTTTTCCTGGCCCCTGAGACCGGGGGATAAGTCTAGCAATTTGACCAGCAGGAGCACACAGGACTGTAATGCAGTATTTGTTGGTATAACCACTGAGTCTCCTATACAGCCTGCCTGCCTGATATCTGGGATGGATTTTAGTCCTGAGAAGGACTGTTTGTTTGATTTGGCAGGCTTTAGAGACCCTACACTACCTATTTCGCACTATATATCTCTCCCTAACTCAGCAGCACTGACTCTACACTGTCTGATCCCGGGCGACTGTGTCCAAGATGGCGGCGCATGGTTTTAAATACTCGAGGTGACACTGTGCGGCCAGCCAATCACTGAAATGCCCACAAACAACATGGCTGCAGCATTACAGTGACTGTCTGGCAATCCCTGCATGTTCATTGGCTCTGTAAAGAGCGCCAAATGTGCAGGGCGGAGACCCGAGCTCCCGCCCGAGTAACCCGGAAATGCTTGGTGCTCGCCGAACATCCCAAGTAGTGAGATGCTTGGGCGAGTACCAAGCAGTGTCAAGCATGCTCGCTCAACACTAGTGTTTATGATGCTCGTAAAAAAAAAAAATTATACAGTAAGTTCATGTATACCCCCCAGGGGTAAATGTTTTTCAGCCCATACACTTGTGCATGGGCAATAAAAGTATAGGAGGCCCGCTCCTTTCTAATGGGAACATTTTTTTATGAGGCCCTCCTCCACGTTTCTTCCAAGGGGCATTGAAGTGCCTCCAAATTTTTGGCAGCCCTTGCATTCACTACCTAGGCCAACACTATGGAAGACTCTCCCCTTTCTAAAAGGAATTTGTCAATACTGTGGCCCTGCTCTATGTCTCTTTAAATTGTTAGTGGGGTTTTTCCTAAAATTGGTCAGCCATTGGACTCAATGCATACACTATAACTGTATAGCAGATCCTCTCCTTTCTAATGGGAACATGTCATACTTGTTACTGTGGCCCTGCTCTATGTGTTTTTAAATTCTTAGTGCGGCTTTTCCTTAAATTGTTCAGCCGTTGCACTCACTGCATACCCTATAACTGTATAGCAGACTCTCTCCTTTCTAATGGGAATTTGTCGTACCTTGTTACTGTGGTCCTGCTCTATATGTCTTTAAATTCTTAGTGGGGTTTTTCCTAAAATTGGTCAGCCGTTGGACTCACTGCATACCCTATAACTGTATAGCAGACTCTCTCCTTTGTAATGGGAAAACGTCGTACCTTGTTACTGTGGCCCTGCTCTATGTGTCTTTAAATTCTTAGTGAAGCTTTTCCTAAAATTGTTCAGCCGTTGGACTCACTGCACACCCTATAACTGTATAGCAGACTCTCTCCTTTCTAATGGGAATTTGTCATACCTTGTTACTGTGGCCCTGCTCTATGTGTCTTTAAATTCTTAGTGGGGTTTTTCCTTAAATTGGTCAGCCATTGGACTCACTGCATACCCTATAACTGTATAGCAGATGCTCTCCTTTATAATGGGAATTTTTCGTTACTGTGGCCCTGCTCTATCTGTCTTTAAATTCTTGGTGGGGCTTTTCTTAGAATTGGTCAGCCATTGGACTCATTGCATACCCTATAACTGTATAGCAGACCCTCTCCTTTCTAATGGGAACATGTCATACTTGTTACTGTGGCCCTGCTCTATGTGTCTTTAAATTCTTAGTGGGGTTCTTCCTAATATTGGTCAGCCGTTGCACTCACTGCATACCCTATAACTGTATAGCAGACTCTCTCCTTTCTAATGGGAATTTGTCGTACCTTGTTACTGTGGCCCTGCTCTATGTGTCTTTAAATTCTTAGTGGGGTTTTTCCTAAAATTGGTCAGCCGTTGGACTCACTGCAGACCCTATAACTGTATAGCAGACTCTCTCTTTTCTAATGGGAATTTGTCGTTATGGTGGTCCTGCTCTATGTGTCTTTAAATTCTTAGTGGGGCTTTTCCTAAAATTGTTCAGCCGTTGCACTCACTGCATACCCTATAAGTGTATAGCAGACCCTCTTTTTTCTAATGGGAACATGTCGTACTTGTTACTGTGACCCTGCTCTGTGTCTTTAAATTCTTAGTGGGGTTTTTCTTAAAATTGGTCAGCCGTTGGACTCACTGCATACCCTATAACTGTATAGCAGATTCTCTCCTTTCTAATGGGAACATGTCATACCTTGTTACTGTGGCCCTGCTCTATGAGTCTTTAAATTCTTAGTGGGGTTTTTCCTAAAAATTGGTCAGCCGTTGGACTCACTGCATACCCTATAAATGTATAGCAGACTCTCTCCTTTCTAATAGGAACATGTTGTACTTGTTACTGTGGCCCTGCTCTGTGTGTCTTTAAATTCTTAGTGGGGTTTTTCCTAAAATTGGTCAGCCGTTCGACTCACTGCATACCCTATAGCTGTATAGCAGACCCTCTCCTTTCTAATGGGAATTTGTCATTACTGTGGCCCTGCTCTATGTGTTTTAAATTCTTAGTGGGGCTTTTCCTAAAATTGTTCAGCCGTTGGACTCACTGCATACCCCATAACTGTATAGCAGATGCTCTCCTTTCTTATGGGAATTTGTCATTACTGTGGCCCTGTTCTATGTTTCTTAAAATTCTTAGTGGGGTTTTTCCTTAAATTGGTCAGCCGTTGGACTCACTGCATACCCTATAACTGTATAGCAGGCTCTCTCCATTCTAATGGGAATTTATCATTACTGTGGCCCTGCTCTATATGTCTTTAAATTCTTAGAGGGGTTTTTCCTAAAATTGGTCAGCCGTTGGACTCACTGCATACCCTATAACTGTATAGCAAACCCTCTCCTTTCTAAAGGGAAGTCTTACTTGTTACTTTGGCCCTGCTCTATGTGTCTTTAAATTCTTAGTGGGGTATTTCCCAAATTTTGGCAGCCCTTGCAGTCACAGCATGGGCATTACCACTATAGGAGACCCGCTCCTTTATAATGGGAACATTTTTTTTACTGAGACCCTCCTCTATGTCTCTTCAAAGGGGTATTGGGTTGCGTCCAAATTTTTGGCAGCCCTTGCAGTCACTGGATACACAATAACAGTATAGAAGATCCACATGTTAATAATAGGAACAACAAAGTATAGCTGGCTGATGGCTCTCTAACAATAGCGAGGGCTGACTGATGGCCTTTTAAGAATAGTAAGGGCCGTCTGATGGCCCTATAAAAATAGGCTTTATGACTTTCAGAGTCCCTCCATCATAAATAAAACAGGATGTGTCTGATGATGTGTTACACACCACATTGCCAGATAAGGTTGTAAAATGTTAAAATGACATTTCTCGGTGAATGCATTTGTCTTAAAAAATAACGTAAAAAAAAACAAAACAATTGGATTTTTCTTTAGTATAAAAAAACAGCATCACTAACAGCATCAGCTCCTGCACCTCCTCCTCCATCTCCGAAATGACCACCTGAGTCACAAGCTTACAGCACTGCAGCACTGCCTTGGCCAGGCGGCAACAGGCTGTGCTGAAGATAACATGCTTAATGCTTAGGTAACAAACCGCCCAGTGCTGCAGAATTATTGAAAACTGTAACACAGCAGCCTGATCTGTGGCTCTCACCGCTGAACATACAGCCAGGCATGGTTGTGTGTGACAATGGGCGTAACCTGGTGACGGAGAAATGACAGCCGGAGTAGATATGGTTTCCTTCTATGCCAGTCCTTTCACCGAGCTAAAGAATATGGCTGTGGTGAAATACAACTTCCACTGAGAAGCTGTTTCAGATTGAAAAACATTGTGCCCACCAGAGGATTTCATTCTGAGGGCTCACCTTTCTCCCCCACTCAAGAGCCCTCAGAATCAAATCCTCTGGTGGGCACAATGTTTTTCATGATAGCAGCTGCAAAGTTAGCGCTATCATGAACTCTCCTGAGGTAGAAGCCAAGGCACACCAGAGGCTTCTCTGGTGGGACCGTCCAATGCTTCCGAGAAGCAGTCCTGGCTAAGAAAAGTGTGGGGGAAAGTTCCCGGACACTCTATGGCTGCTTTTTTAATGCGGATCAGACGTGCTTATGCATGTTATTTCCCAAACCGCTTTGGAGTTTAGGCCATTGCCCAACTCTGTAGTCATGAAATTGAATGCACAAAGAAAGATGTGTGTGTGTCAAAGCACCACCAACAAGTGTGAGTTGATGTTGGATGGGCTGCCATTGCTTCTGCAACAAGCTGCGATAGAGAACTTCCTGGGAGAAATGACACCCAGAGTAGATACGGTTTCCCTCTATGCCAGTTCTTTCACCGAGCTAAATACAACTCTCAGCAAAAAAAAGCTGTGGTCTGGCTCCGTACCGTCCCTGGCCACATTCACCTGGCCACATTCACCTGTCCACGTGTTTGTGGGTAGGTGGTCCTTCCCAGTAAGTGCACTGGGGAGGGCACGGGTAATGTTGTGGGACCCGTGCTTGTGGAAGGCGGAGACAATACCGGGAATAATAATGGCGGCTGGGTACAGAGTATGGATACCTGGTCGCCGCCGCCATAAGATTGTGGACAGCTTCCGCCTCCACGAGCCTAAAAGGCCTCATTTCAATTGCAAGCAGCTGCCCAGAAATCTGGCAGTTTAGTGTTGCGGCCAGTGGGTGGCTGGCTGCATACTTGCGCTTGCATTCCAAGCAACATTAAACTAAGCAGATGGTGGCCTCTATCATCATCATGGCTTCACCTCGACACTATGAAATCTCCTGAAGGAGAAGCCAGGGCCCACCGGAGGAGTCTCCGGTTCTCTGATGGGCCCGTCCAACCCTGCCGAGAAGCAGCCCTGGCTAAGAAAAGTGTGGGGGAAAGTTCCCGGACACTCTATGGCTGCTATTTTAATGTGGATCGGACATGCTTATGCAAGTTATTTCTTAAACCGCATTACAGATCAGGCCATTGTCCAACTTTGTATTCATAAAATTAAATGCACAAAGAAAGATGTGTGTGTGTCAAAGCACCACCGACAAGTGCGAGTTGATGTTGGATGGGCTGCCATTGCTTCTGCAACAAGCCGCATTAGAAGACTTCCTGGGAGAAATGACACCCAGAGTAGATACGGTTTCCCTCTATGCCAGTCCTTTCACCGAGCTAAATACAACTCTCAGCAAAAAAAGCTGTGGACTGGCTCCGTACCATCCCTGGCCACATTCACTTGTCCACGTGTTTGTGGTTAGGCGGTCCTTCCCAGTAAGTACACTGGGGAGGGCACGGGTAATGTTGTGGGACCCGTGCTTGTGGAAGGCGGAGACGATACCGGGAGAAATAGTGGCGGCTGGGGACCAAGTATGGACACCCGGTCGCTGCCGGCATGAGGTTATGAAAAGCTCGGCCTCCACCAGCCCAAAAGGCCACATTTAAAGTGAAAGCAGCTTTAGAGGACTACCTGGGAGAAATGACAGCTGGGTAGATATGGTTTCACAAGTCCTTTCACCAAGCAAAAGAATATGGCTGTGGTGAAAAGCATTTCAGCAAATAAAGCTGTGGACTGGCTCTGTACCGGCCCTGGCCACATTCACCTGTCCACGTGTTTGTGGTTAGGCGGTCCTTCCCAGTAAGTGCACTGGGGAGGGCACGGGCAATGTTGTGGGACCCGTGCTTGTGGAAGGTGGAGACAACATCGGGAGAAACAGTGGCGGCTGGGGACCGAGTATGGACACCTGGCCGCCACCGGCATGAGATTATGAAAAGCTTCCACCTCCACAAGCCTAAAAGGCCACATTTCAAGTGCATGCAGCTGTTAAAAATTTGGCAGTATAGTATTGTAGCCTGTGGGTGGGTGGGTGGCTGGCTGCATACTTGCGCTTGCATTCCAAGGAATGGGGTAGGGATAACTGAATGCTGCACTGGAACAATGATGTGGACGGTGATTGTTGCAAGTCTGCAACGACAGGTGCATGGTGGGAGGCATCTTCGCATGCGCCAAGGATCACTTATGATGGGAACACTTTTAGGCAGTGACCTGGGAGTCAGAGACGCTTCCATAGGTCTTTCCCATGCTGCTCCCATGTCTTTTCAGCACTGTATGCATGTGTCTGATGATGTGTCAGACACCACATGGCCAGATATGGTTGAATCGCTCCCGTGTGCATGATTTGCAACTGTTTGACAGCTTTATTACATGTAAGGAATGTCTATTTCTTACACATTCCTCACATGTAATAAAGCTGTCAAACAGTTGCAAATCATGCACGCGGGAGCGATTCAACCATATCACCCAGCAGCTGTAAATACTCGAAGCTCAGCCCGAGCATACTCAGACAGAACATACTCGCTCAACCCTAGCTACATGTGAACATAACCCAAGGTGTGGAGGAGTATTTTTGGCTTTGGTTATTTATTTTGCCTTATATACAAGTCATTACCCTGGAAAGGATGTTCCTTAATATATTTCCCAGGAAAATCCATTTTGGTTTTGTTTTTGTATGTTTTATTGTGAGTTCGTAAAAGTGGCGTAATACTCTGACAACGTTGTTGACAGCAGTGACCTGGGAGTCAGAAATGCTTCCAGGGGTCTTCCCCATGCTGTTCCCATGTCATTTGGGCACTGTTGCCATCGATTTGGGCAATTTTTAGGCCCCCTGCAGACCGCCGGGGGGAGCCGCCTGAAAAATGCTTGAGTTTCCCATAGACTTACATTGGGCTCGTTGCTCGGGTCGAGGACCCGAGTATTCCAATTTGCTCGACACGAGCAACGAGTACCCGAGCATTTTAGTGCTCGCTCATCACTAGACAACATACCTTTAGGGAGAGTCGGCTAAGAATATCCACAGAGGAGCTTCCTTTATTTAAGTGGATGAAGTAGAAGCTACAGAGGTTTGGGGTATTACCCTGCTATAAGAAATGGAGTACCAGGAAATAGCATTATCTTTGCCCCCGAGTGAGATCAAGGTGTGGGAACATCAGTTTGCTTGTAGTTAAAATTTTTATTCACACAGATATAAAACAATTAAAAACTATATACTGTACACAACAGGTTTTGGCTGTTTGCAGCCTTCTTCACCTGAAGGCCTGCAGAAGGCTGCAAACAGCCAAAACGCGTTGTGTATATAGATTTTGTTTCTTTTATATCAGTGTGAATAAAAATTTGACCTACAAGCAACCTGAAGTTCGTTCACCTTGATCTCACACTGTGGCAAAGACAGCACCATTCCCTGGTTCTCCATTCTGGCATCCACGCTGTGGGATACTCCTTTCTCAGGGTCCAATCCCTAACTGACTTGCTGTGAGGCAGAATAATCAAGAGGCCCATGGTCAGTTTCAAGAAGGCTTGTAATAGACAAAGGGAAAAGACAAAAGCATAGTGTCAAACATACCCAGCCAGGACTGGGGTCACGCAGATCCACCCACTGTTACCTTTTTGCTAGAGAACGCAACTCCGCTGTCTCCAATCGTCAGGACAATTATGCAATTGTCATATTTTCTATTTTGCTTTTACTTTACATAGAGACCAAATATGACCTGGTTGACATCATCTATCATTTAAGTTTTGAGTCTGACACAAAGTTTTTTGTTTCTGGATTTTTTGATCTTTTAGTCAGAAGTTTCTATGATTACTGAAGTACAATTATCAGCATTTCATAAGTTTATCAACTTTTATTGACAAATACATCAGGTATTACAGTGTTAACCCTTACTTTTCAAGACTTCTCCAATTCAGCCTGGTATGCTGGATATCAGATTCTGGGCCAAATCCTGACTGATGATGAACTATTCTTGCCTAATCACTTGTTGAAGTTTCTCACAATATCTGTGTTTTTGTTTGTACACCCAATCTGGTGAGCTCCTGAACTCAAAATATAATTGGATATAATATATTGAATTCGTGCTGAACTGTTTCGTGAATGAGCTAAAAAATTAGAGATTATTGATTAAAAGATGCTTTATTGATATAAAATCACACAACTAAAATTGATAAAATCTTTGTATAGGATGAGGATAGAGGGATAATTGTCCTCCGGTGTTGAGTATTCTCGACTTGATAGATTTAGGTCCTATTGTAGTATTGTAGATTTGGAGCTGATGATGGTTAATGGTGGACCCTAAATGGAGGGAATAAAATTTTTTAGATATAAGGATAGTGATTATATCCTGATAGAAGGCCTAAGTAGGGACGTATACGTTACTTACCCGTATGGGGTAGTGGGAGGATGGTCCCCGTAATGATGCCTGTTGTTGTAAGGCTGTGCAGATTAGAGTGCAGAAGTGCTGAATGCTAGAATATGAAAGGTACAACTGTTATTTAATAAGGTGTAGCAATATATCCATAACAATGTGCCTATTGGTATGGTAATGATAATACCTGATTATACAGTGGTGGCCAAAAGTATTGGCACCCCTGCAATTCTGTCAGATAATACTCAGTTTCTTCCTGAAAATGATTGCAATCACAAATTCTTTGGTATTATTATCTTCATTTAATTTGTCTTCAATGAAAAAACACAAAAAGAATTGTCCTAAAGCCAAATTGGATACAAGTCCACACCAAACCATAAAAAGGGGGTGGACAAAAGTATTGGTACTGTTTGAAAAATCATGTGATGCTTCTCTAATTTGTGTAATTAACAGCACCTGTAACTTATCTGTGGCACCTAACAGGTGTTGGCAATAACTAAATCACACTTGCAGCCAGTTAACATGGATTAAAGTTGACTCAACCTCTGTCCTGTGTCCTTGTGTGTACCACATTGAGCATGGAGAAAACAAAGAAGACCAAAGAACTGTCTGAGGACTTGAGAAAAAAATGTGAGGAAGCATGAGCAATCTTAAGGCTACAAGTCCATCTCCAAAGACCTGAATGTTCCTGTGTCTTCCGTGCACAGTGTCATCAAGAAGTTTAAAGCCCATGGCACTGTGGCTAACCTCCCTAGATGTGGACGGAAAAGAAAAATTGACGAGAGATTTCAACGCAAGATTGTGCGGATGGTGGATAAAGAACCTCAACTAACATCCAAACAAGTTCAAGCTGCCCTGCAGTCCGAGGGTACAACAGTGTCAACCCGTACTATCCGTCGGCGTCTGAATGAAAATGGACTGCATGGTAGGATACCCAGGAAGACCCCACTTCTTACCCCGAGACATAAAAAAAGCCAGGCTGGAGTTTGCCAAAACTTACCTGAGTAAGCCTAAAACGTTTTGGAAGAATGTTCTCTGGTCAGATGAGACAAAAGTAGAGCTTTTTGGCAAAAAGCATCAACATAGAGTGTACAGGAAAAAAAAAGAGGCATTCAAAGAAAAGAACACGGTCCCTACAGTCAAACATGGTGGAGGTTCCCTGATGTTTTGGGGTTGCTTTGCTGCCTCTGGTACAGGACTGCTTGACCGTGCGCATGGCATTATGAAGTCTGAAGACTACCAACAAATTTTGCAGCATAATGTAGGGCCCAGTGTGAGAAAGCTGAGTCTCCCTCAGAGGTCATGGGTCTTTCAGCAGGACAATGACCCAAAACACACTTCCAAAAGCACTATAAAATGGTTTGAGAGAAAGCACTGGAGACTTCTAAGGTGGCCAGCAATGAGTCCAGACCTGAATCCCATAGAACACCTGTGGAGAGATCTCAAAATGGCAGTTTGGAGAAGGCACCCTTCAAATATCAGGGACCTGGAGCAGTTTGCCAAAGAAGAATTGTTTACAATTCCAGCAGAGCATTGTAAGAAACTCCTTGATGGTTACCGGAAGCGGTTGTTCGCAGTTATTTTGGCTAAAGGTTGTGCAACCAAGTATTAGGCTGAGGGTGCCAATACTTTTGTCTGGCCCATTTTTGGAGTTTTGTGTGAAATGATCAATGATTTGATTTTTGCTTCATTCTCTTTTGTGTTTTTTCCTTGCAAGCAAATTAAATGAAGATAAAATACCAAAGAATTTGTGATTGCAATCATTTTCAGCAAGAAACTGAGTATTATCTGACAGAATTGCAGGGGTGCCAATACTTTTGGCCACCACTGTATGTGCAGTAGCATATGATAGGCTGCTGAGGTATTACAGGAATTAGGCTTTTTCATTCATAGGCAGTAGTTAATACTGGGGTAATCCGCATGGATCCCTACAGATGTTTGGAGATTATGTTCGGTCAATATAGTATAGACTTATTTCTAGGATGATTAGGGCTAGATAGATAGTGCGGACCTGAATTGTTTCAGGCAGACCCTTGTAGCAGCGTGATACTATTATGGCTGCTGTGGGAGAGAAGGAGACACATAAGGGAAGTTTCCAATATCAGGTGCCGCAATTAGAGTATATTGTGCGGTCATCAGTGTTGGCACAGTCTATGAAGAAAGTCTTACCTTCAACAGGTGCACTGTCCGTATGTAGCTTTTATGTACTTACAATACCTTGGTGCAGCGTGAGTAGAGTGCGGCTGTTTCTATGAAGATGCCTTCAATGCGTGGCTATAGAGATGATTAGCCTCTGTGATGTCCAGGAGTCCTGAGGAAAGGTGATTTCTGGCTAGTGGTTTTGGTGAGCAGAGTCCCGACCGGTGACTCGTGCTTCAGTGGTATGCTGCTTGTTGGCGCGCTTGCTTGTGGTAAGACAGGCTGAACATGCAGGACCTGATGTGATGTCACGGTCACGTGACTATCACGTGGTGAGGCAGCTAAGGATAGCTGAGAGGAGCAAAATTCCAACGCGTTTTGGAAACAGTTGCGGTTTCCTTCTTCCTGAAGGAGGCTACTCTTTGGGCAAACTGTGGCATTGCCTCTGAATTCGCAGCAGTCCTGCTGGCAAGATCCCTTTAGCGCCACTGTTCTATATCCCCTTGTTTATCAAAATGTAATTGTTTTATTCACTGAGCCACCTAGTTATCGCTTTTGCATTGTTACATGGTGTGATGACACAGCATTTAATCTTAATCATCCAGACGTAAATTCAGTAGGCCAGGAAAAATACGCTATCATCTTTATAATTATGACTTTTGAATTCATGTGTTTTTCTTTGGTTGGTCAAGAAGGACAGGCTTTTATTTGTATAAGCCTGGATGTTGACACTCGAGTTGATATTTACTGCAACTTATTGTCTGTTATCTCTGGAGGACAGGGACTCAGGGTCATGGAACAATGATGTTTGCTAATATGCTGATTACATAGTGTACCAGGCCAGCTAGTTTGTTGACCTGCAGAGCAATGGAAGACAAACTATGCAAATTGATGAAATGCTCAAACAATGAGACATGAGCCCCTGCCACCTTCCACCCTGACCTGTGGATGATGAGAGGGACTTTACAAAGCCAAGAGAGACTCTTTATAATCAGAGTGACTTGCCAAAGCAACCGTTAGGACATCATGGCTCCATCAAGAGGGACACAGATTTGGATTCTACAGGTCTTAAGGGACCATGGCCCTGGCTGAAGGAATACAGATCTGCTCAATTAACTATCACAGAACCCATGGATACATTTGGGCAAACCAGGTTGGGACCCTCCGGTCACCTGGTCCCATGGAGATGTTCGGAGATACCAGGTTGGGATCAGTCACTTGGTCCCCATGGATACTCTCAGAGAAAGCCAGGTTTCGACCATCTGGTTAACCTGGTTCCATGGATATGTTCAGAGAAGCCAGGTTGGGACCCTTGGGTCTCCGGGCCATGTACCTCAATGGACTGTCAGATTCCTAAGCTTGTCGTTACCTCCTCTCTATGGGTGCCCGCCAAAAGTGGGGTGCCACTAGTGGGGGTAGTCGGCTCTGGAAGCCCTCAGACTGGCAGCTGCTCTAATCTCGGCGAGTCAGCGGAAGGGTGAGACTCTGTAATTTGCACCATCTTGGGTATTTTGCTGGGACTGTTCTATATGTTATTGTCTGTTTGGTGGTTCATTAAAGTACTGCCACACTGTTTTACTCTCACCCTGTGTTGTCTGAGTAGTATTATGCCCACGGGAGACCCCCATGTCTTCACACATTGTGCTCCATAATGCTGGAAAAAGCATTGTTCATCACCGAATTACTTCTGGATTGTTGAGATTGCTCTTGGAAGATGTGTTGATATCATTCTTTATTCATGACAGTGTTCTTAGGAAACGTTTTGAATAAGCCCACTATCTTGGATAAAAAAACATCCTGACACATGAATGGTCACTCCAGCTGGATACTATGTGTAATACAGCTCTGGCAAAAATTAAGAGACAACTGCACAGTTTTCTAAAAATCACCATCTCTACATGTCTGACAGACATTCCATTCCAACCAAAGAACACCTCATTCTACTTAATGTGCTTCTTATTAGATGATCAAATCTGAACCAAATCTTTTGTAACGAGGGAAAGTATAAAAAACACTGCTGTGGTTTTCACAATCCTCTTGCAATAGGACAAGCTGGATGGCAAATAGCCCAAAAATAATTTGAATGAAAAAATAACTTTTAAGCATGCCAAAGGAGTTGAAAAGAAAAGTCTTGAGTGAGGAAAAGAAGTGCTCAATTCTGGCTTTACTAGCAGAGGGATACAGTGAGCATCATGTTGCCTCCATCCATAAATTTTTGAAGGCGGCAGTCCATTACAACAAGGTCAAGCAGCAGACATTGGGGATCGGCAGAGGGCGAAAGCAACTCTCCACTGACCAGGATGACCATCGTCATCTTATTCGAATGTCACTCAGCAACCGCAGGATGACATCAAGTGACCTACAAAAGGAATGGCAAATGGCAGCTGGGGTGAAGTGCACGGCAAGAACAGTTCGTAACAGGTTTTAGAGGCAGGCCTTAAGTCATGTAAAACTAGAAAAAAAGCTTTTCATCAATGAGAAGCAAAGGAGAGCCAGGTTAAAGTTGGCCAAAGACCATAAGGATTGGACCATAGAGGACTGGAGTAAGGTAATCTTCTCTGATGAGTCTAATTTTCAGCTATGCCCAACATCTGGTCATCTAATGGTTAGACGGAGGCCTGGAGAGGCATACAAGCCACAGTGTCTTGCACCCACTGTGAAATTTGGTGGAGGATCGGGGATGATCTGGGGATGCTTCAGCAAGGCTGGAATTGGGCAGGTTAATCTTTGCGAAGGACGTATGAATCAAGCTGCATACAAGGTTATCCTTGAAAACCACTTGCTTCCTTCTGCTCAGGCAATGTTCCTCAACTCTGAGGACTGTTTTTTCCAGCAGGAAAATGCCCATGCCACACAGCTAGGTCAATCAATGTGTGGATGAAGGAGCACCACATCAAGACCCATTCATGGCCAGCCCAATCTCCAGACCAGGAGTGGCATAAGGTCACCCAAAAGCAGAGTGTATAAGACTGGTGGAAAGCATGCAAAGACGCATGAAAGCTGTGATTAAAAATCATGGTTATTCCACCAAATATTGATTTCTGAATTCTTTCTGAGTTAAAACAAGAGTATTGTTGTTTCTAAATGAATAAGAACTTGTTTTCTTTGCATTATTTGAGGTCTGAAAGCACTGTTTCTTTTTTATTATTTTGACAATTTCTCATTTGCTACAAATAAATACAACATTTTTAGCTTTGAATTTCGGAAACATGTTGTCAGTAGTTTATAGAATAAAACAACAATGTACATTTTACTCAAAAATATACCTACAAAGAGAAAAATCAGAGGAAATGAAAATTTTGCAGTGGTCTCTTAATTTTTGCCAGAGCTGTATAGTTATAGGCTCATTATTTTATGTTCCATTTACTAGTTAGATAACTTATAGATCTCTCTTTAGCCCACATATAGATTTCTCCTTTAAGCATGGCCATCGTGTGTACATTGTACATAATTTTTGGCCATGAAACTTTTAGACTACTATTTCATTCTACTCTTTGTCGCTGAATGTTTCTCTTAGAAATGAGTGGATCGATCCACGATGGATCGAGTTTGGGTCAAATTTCCTGAAAAACTTGCCTGGCACCATTTCCCACATTACTGAAGCATCGGAGAGCAAACATAATTTTCCATTGCCGCTCAGGCTTCCCCATAATGCCCTGCATCTATGACAGATTATCATACCTTGTACAGTTGAACAGTGGTGGTCAGTACCTGGGCTATCACAGATCAGTGGTTCCCAGCGGAGCACAGTATGAACTGCAGAATAATTTTTAATTTTCATAGTCACTGGATAAATCACCTCTTTCTTGTAGAGTGTTAGCTCTTATGGTCATTTTGGTTCTCTCTCTTGTAAAGTGTAAGCTCTTATGGTTCACGCTATCTCTCTCTCACACATGTAAAATATAAGCCTTTATGGACAGCGGGGTCCTCTCTTTCTTGCATGTAAAATGTAAGCTCCTACGGTCAGCGAGGATCTCTCTCTCCTCTCCCCCACGTGTATTTTCTCAGCAATTACAAGCTTTCCAGTAATGAAATTTACTCAAGTTTATTCGTCGCAAATCAAATTTTTTGAGAAAATTCTGGGAAGTCAGTGAATTCTAACTTCATAAGATTTGCTCATCTCTAGTTTCAATAACTCATGGTTTCAATTGCTCATGGTAATTTTGTAGCATTTTATTGGTTGAATAGTATACATTTCTATACATATTTATTTTGCACTTATGTTGTACTGATTCCTTCTCCTTGGTCTGGTGCACCTTCCACTGTACAATCCCTAAGTTTTGTTTACTTTTTTGTCTATTCACATAGATGGCATTAAATAAATAAATTTATATTGCTTTCATTTTTGGGGCATCTATCCTGTATTTATTTATTCATATAGAATGTATAAACTGTGTTGGTGGGGTATTGTGGGGCCATCATACTGTTTTGGGGCTGCTGTGGGGTCATCACGCTGTATATGTGAAGGGTAATGTGGGGTCAAATTGTGTGTGGAAAGAGCATTATGGGGGCATCATATTCTATGGAGGCAATGAATGGGATATTGTAGTGGCAGGGAACTCTAAGGGGCTTCATTATGGGTACAATATCTGTGGCAGCATGATGCTGTATTTGAAGCACATTGGAGGTATCATACTTTGCTGGGGGTGCTGTTTGGTCATCATACTGCACATGTGGAGGGGATTGTGGGGTCACATTGTGTGTGGAAGGGGCATTTTTGGGGATATCATATTCTATGAGGGCCTTAAAAGGAGTATTTTTATGAGTGAGAATACAAAGGAGTTTCATTAAAAGTTGGGAGGTATCTCCTTTTTACCTAATCTACACACAGGTTGATCCTTACTGTCAGCACTTCCTGTCACTGCCAGATATTATAACTTCTTCATGGACTCTTATGGCAGCAGCATGGCACAGTACTCCACAGCACAACGATGTCTTTGGATTAGAGTCAGGGCTTCCTCTCCACTAGTGATCAGCGAGCACAAAAATGCTCGGGTACTCGTTGCTCAGGTCGAGCAAATTGGAATACTCGGGTGCTCGACCCGAGCAATGAGCCCAATGTAAGTCTATGGGAAACTCAAGCAGGTTTCAGGCGGCTCCCCCCAGCGGTCTGCAGAGGGCCTAAAAATTGCCCACATCGATGGGAACAGTGCTCAAATGACATGGGAACAGCATGGGGAAGACCACTGGAAGCATTTCTGACTCCCAGGTTACTGCTGTCAACAATGTTGTCAGAGTATTACGCCACTTTTACGGACTCACAATAAAACATACAAAAACGAAACCAAAATGAATTTTCCTGGGAAATATGTTAAGGAACATTCTTTCCAGGGTAATGACTTGTATAGAAGACAAAATAAATAACCAAAAACAAAAATACTCCTCAACACCATGGGCTATGTTCACACGTAGCGTTTTTGATGCGTTTTTGCACTTTTGCATTGCTTTCAATAAAGACAAATGCATTCACTGGGAAATGTCATTTTAACATTTTATAACCTTATCTGGCCATGTGGTGTGTGACACATCATCAGACACATGCATACAGTGCTGAAAAGACATGGGAACAGCATGGGGAAG
This sequence comes from Phyllobates terribilis, assembly GCF_046119375.1. Taxonomy (NCBI): domain Eukaryota; kingdom Metazoa; phylum Chordata; class Amphibia; order Anura; family Dendrobatidae; genus Phyllobates; species Phyllobates terribilis. The sequence goes on from NW_027362761.1 coordinate 472,526,659, forward strand.
ATCCCAGGAAGCATCTCTGACTCCCAGGTCACTGCCTAAAAGTGTGCCCATCATAAGTGTTCCTTGGCACCTGTTGTTGCAGACTTGCAACGATCACCGTCCACGTCCTTGTCCCAAGGCAGCATTCAGTTGTCCCTACCCCATTCCTTGTAATGCAAGCACAAGTATGCAGCCAACCACCCACCCTCCCACAGGCTGCAATACTATACTGCCAAATTTTTGACAACTACTTGCACTTGAAATGTGAATGTTTTGGCTCGTGGAGACGGAAGTTGTCCAAAATCTTATGGTGGCGGCGACCGGGTATCCATACTCGGTCCCCAGCTGCCACTATTTTTCCCGGTATCGTCTCCGCCTTCCACAGGCAAGAGTCCCACAACATTTACCGGGAAGGACTGCCTAACCACAAACACGTGGACAGGTGAATATGGCCAGGAACGGTACGGAGCCAGTCCACAGCTTTTTTTGCTGAGAGTTGTGTTTAGCTCGGTGAAAGGACTGGCATAGAGGGAAACCGTATATACTCTGGGTGTCATTTCTCCCAGGAAGTCCTCTAATGCAGCTTGTTGCAGAAGCAATGGCAGCCTGTCCAACATCAACTCGCACTTGTCGGTGGTGCTTTGACACACCCACACACACACATCTTTCTTTGCGCATTTAATTTCATGACTATAGAGTTGGGCAATGGTCTGATCTGCAATGCGGTTTGAGAAATAACATGCATAAGCACATTCGATCTGCATTAAAAAAGCAGCCATAGAGTGTCCAGGAACCTTCCCCCACATTTTTCTTAGCCAGGACTGCTTCTCGGCAGGGTTGGGCGGTCCCACCAGAGAAGCCTCTGGTGTGCCTTGGCTTCTACCTCAGGAGAGTTCATGATAGTGCTAACTTTGCAGCTGCTATTGGGCTCTTGAACGGGGGGAGAAAGGTGAGCCCTCAGAATCAAATCCTCTGGTGGGCACAATGTTTTTCAATCTGAAACAGCTTCTCAGTGGAAGTTGTATTTCACCACAGCCATATTCTTTAGCTCGGTGAAAGGACTGGCAGAGAGGGAAACTGTATCTACTCCGGCTGCCGGCGGTCATTTCTCCGTCACCAGGTTACGCCCATTGTCACACACAACCATGCCTGGCTGTATGTTCAGCAGTAAGAGCCACAGATCAGGCTGCTGTGTTACAGCTTTCAATAACTCTGCAGCGCTGGGAGGTTTGTCACCTAAGCATTAAGCATGTTATCTTTAGCACAGCCTGTTGCCGCTTGGCCAAGGCAGTGCTGCAGTGCTGTAAGCTTGTGACTGATGTGGTCATTTCAGAGATGGAGGAGGAGGTGCAGGAGCTGAACAATGTGATTACATTGAGGTTAAATTTGTGATGCTGTTTTTTTATACTAAAGAAAGATCCAATTGTTTTGGGTTTTTTTACGTTATTTTTTAAGACAAATGCATTCACCGGGAAATGTCATTTTAACATTTTACAACCTTATCTGGCAATGTGCGGTGTAACATATGATCAGACAAATGCTGTTTTATTTATTATGGAGGGACTCTGAAACTCATAAAGCCTATTTTTATAGGGCCATCAGACGGCCCTTACTATTCTTAAAAGGCCAGCAGTCGGCCCTTGCTATTGTTAGAGAACCATCAGCTGGCTATGATTTGTTGTTCCCATTATTAACTAGTGGGTGTCCTACACTGTTATTGCATATCCAGTGACTGCAAGGACTGCCAAAAATTTGGACGCAACCCAATACCCCTTTGAAGAGACATAGAGGAGAGTCTCAGTAAAAAAAATGTTCCCATTATAAAGGAGTGGGTCTCCTATAGTGGTAATGCCCATGCTGTGACTGCAAGGGCTGCCAAAATTTGGGAAAAACCCCACTAAGAATTTAAAGACACATAGAGCAGGGCCACAATAACAAGTGCGACATATACCCATTAGAAAGGAGAGGGTCTGCTATACAGTTATAGGGTATGCAGTGAGTCTAACGGTTGACCAATTTTAGGAAAAACCCCACTAAAAATCTAAAGACACATAGAGCAGGGCCACAGTAACGACAAATTCTCATTAGAAAGAAGAGGGTCTCCCATAGTGTTGGCCTATGCAGAGAATGCAACGGTAACCAAAAATTGGGGGGCACTCCAATGCCCCTTGGAAGAGACTTAGAGGGCCTCATAAAAAAATGTTCCCATTAGAAAGGAGCGGGTCTCCTATACTTGGAATACCCATGGACTAAGTGTATGGGCTGACAAATATTTACCCCAAACACCCTTTAAAAACATTATGTGGGTGTTGCAACACGGATCATGGTCACCCTGGTGATATAGTGGTGGAGGATGAGGATGAGGAGAAGGAGAAGCACAAGAGCAAATAGCCAAAATCAGAAAGTGTATACCCATGTGTGGGTGTGAAGATGTGCATGGGAATACACCTCCCAAAAAAGACACTGGATTTGAGTTTATGTTACACTGCTATCATTCGGTGGTGTTGAGAAGTCTGGCCCAATCCACCCCTTGTTCACTTTTATAATAGTCAGCCTGTCAGCATTTTCAGTTGACATGCGGATGAGCTTATCAGTTATAATTCCACCAGCGGCACTAAAAACCCGCTCTGATAAAACGCTAGCGGCAAGGCATAGAGAGCCAGTTCATTCCACGTATCCAGCTTGGATACCCAATAATTAAAAGGCACATAGGAATCACGGAAGACGTTGGTATGGTTGGCAAGGTACTCTCTCAGCATCTTACCAAACTTTGCACTCCTTGTGAGAGTACCCTGCACTTCAGGACCTGTGCGAAGGGAGGGTCTGAGAAAACTGTCCCAGAACTTTGACAGTGTTCCCCTGCCTCTGCTGGATTGCATTTGTGTCTCTCTCGTCTGTACTGCTTGATTGTCCAATGAACTGTGACCTCTGCCGCCAGCGTATTCAGATGGGAATTTTTTTAATAGTTCCTGCCACAAGGGCCTGCCCCATTTTTGTAGACCTGTCCGCCTCAGGAATAAGAGATATAAAGTTCTCCTTGTAGTGTGGGTCTAGAAGTGTCACCAACCAGTAATGACTGTCACCCAAAATTTGGAGAACATAAACTCAGCCATGCATGCCAGACTACCAACAGGCAAGACTTCCGTGTCCTCACCAAGAGTATAGTTGACCATGCTCTCCTCCTCCTCCTCCTCTCTGTCCTCTGGCCATCCACGCTGAACAGACAGTATGACAGTTGTGCAGGTAGTACCGTCTATAGCACATGAAACTTGCTCATGTTATTCCACCTCCTCCTCTTCATCATTGTCACCCAATCCACATTGGGATGAGATATGGCTGGGCTGTGTGTAATCACCCTGTATAGTTCCTTGCTCCATCTCATCATGCTCCGCCTGCAATGCATCCTCTTTAATTGTAAGCAGAGAGCATTTCAGAGAAGCGAGACGGTGATGCAAATTATGGCGTCATCGCCGCTGACCATCTTGGTGGAGTCCTCAAAGTTTTGGAGGATGGTACATGTGTCTGACATCCATGTCCACTCCTGAGGTCTTATGTGTGGAGTCTGAACTGAATACTGACGGCCTTGTTGATGCTGGTACTCAACAACTGCCCTCTTCTGCTCACAAATCCTTCCCAACATCTGCAATGTAGAATTCCAATGCGTGGGGACATCACATACCAGTCTGTGAGCTGGAAGCTGCTGTTACGCTCACGCCCGGACTGACTGGCGTGAGCGTGGTTAGTGGTCCCACTGGGCTATGAACCGAGGAGTGCCTGGAGGGGTGTGACTAGGGGTCTCGCCAGATCCGACCACAAACACTCGGCGGCTTAATCGACTCCGTGGTCTGAGGAGGGACGTGGGAGGGGGCCCAGGTGCTACTCCAGGTCAGACCCCGGTCACAGCTGTTGACCCACACCAGGGAATTCAGGAACGGGCAGGTTAGGCTGGTATGCAGACAGGTGGGTGCTGGCAGGTGCGGCTGGTATGCAGACAGATGGATACAGGCAGGCACGGCTTGTATGCAGACAGGTGGGTACTGACAGGCACGGCAGGTATGCAGACAGGCGGGTACTGGCAGTCACTGTAGGTATGCAGACAGGAGGGTACTGGCAGGCACGGCAGGTATGCAGACAGGCTGATACTGGCAGGTAAGAAAGCAGGCTGTATAGGGACCAGTACATACTGGGATACAGGAACAGAGCCACGGGCGCGGAGGACAAGCAGAGCAGATCCGCAGGTGCGGAGGACAAGCGGAGCAGAGCTGAGCAGAACTGCAGGCGCGGAGGGCAAGTGGAGCAGAGCAGAACCGCAGGCGCCGAGGACAAGCAGAGCAGAGCGGAACTGCATGCACGGAGGACAAGCGGAGCTGAGCAGAACCACAGGCCCGGAGGACAAGCGGAGCCAAGCAGAGCAGAACCACAGGCACGGAGGACAAGCAGAGCAGAGCAGAACCGCAGGCGCGGAGGACAAGCAAAGCCGAGCAGAGCGGAACCACAGGCGCGGAGGACGAGCAGAGCAGAGCATAGCAAAACCGCAGGAGTGGAGGACAAGCGGAGCAGAGCAGAGCGGAACCGCAGGTGCAGGCAGATAGGACAGGGCTCTGCTCACATGTAACAGTCTGGGAAACTCAGGAAGATAGCTAGAACACAGGAGGTAGATACGGAGGCAGGGAAATGGGACAAGCAGAACCAGATACACACAAGGTACTTGCAATGAAGTAGCGAGTGGACACAAAACTCACAAACAAAAGTACAGAGACAACGAGTTGGAGTTAGGTGCAGGTTCAGACACTGCAGGAAAAGGGAAGAATTGGGCATAGAGACAAACAGGTAATGGGCAAGGTACAGGAACGAGCCTGGGTACTCATCCCCCAGGGTGGCGGAAACAGACTAGAAGTCACAGATACAGGTAATGGGCCTGGGTACTCAGCCCCCAGGGTGGCAGAAACAGACAAGATACAAGACAGGACCTGTCAGCTCAGTTGCACAGAACACACTGAAAGAAAGCGTTACTCAGGCACCTCCTACTGGGTGGAGAAGGTTTAAGTATCCAGTGACTCACAGCAATAGGCTGGGGACGTATTAGGACTGCGCACACTGTAATTTTAAGAATCAGGAAGTAAACGCGCCACCGCCCTAATCAATCAGACAAGAGACATGCACACAGCAAGTAATGGAGCAAAGTGTGCAGCCAGGACTGATAGGTAAGTTGGCGGTCTTGCATGGTGGAAGATGGTAAGCCAGGCCAGCACGCCGCCAGGGATGTTACAGTTGCAAATTCTGCTGAAACACAGCAAGGGCAGCAAAAGCTGTAGGTGACTTTCTAAAATGGGCACACAGGCGGCATACTTTAACAAGCAGATCCGGCCGCTCCAGGTAGGATTTGAGAAACCGCTGAACCATGAGGTTAAGCACATGGGCCAGGCATGGTACGTGTGTGAGCTCGCCTCAGAGCTGCCACCAGGTTCAAGCCCTTGTCACACAGGACCATGCCTGGCTGTAGGTTCAGCGGTGTGTGCCACAGATCTGCCTACTCTTGCAGAGCTGTTCACAACTCTTCAGCATTGTGCGGTTTGTCACCTAAGCATATTAGCTTCAGCACAGCCTGTTGTCGCTTGGCCGAGGCAGTGCTGCAGTGCTTCCAGCTTGTGACTGATGTAGTCATTTCGGAGATGGAGGCTGAAGAGGAGGAGAAGGGTGAGGAGGATGAGGTGCAGGAGCTGTAGACTGTGGGGGCAACCCTGATTGACCCAGAGCCCGCAATCATCAGCGTCGGGAGGACGTATTCCGTCCCAAGGTCCGACTGGGTCTCGGCTTCCACTATGTTAACTGTAACATACCTGGCGGCGTCCTTGCATGGTGGTCCATCTCCCACTGTGCAAGAGCGCGCACTTGATCTCCAGTCCAGAATGTCTCTCTGGCTTCCCTCCTTGCTGTCTGTTTGTCTGTTTTGGCTGCATAGGGCGACGCCCGCTGAACTTCCTGTTTCTTGTACCTGCTGCGGACACGCCCCTGTTGCACCTTCAGCCTATTGCTGTCCATCTTTGGGTATTTATACCACCTTCTTCCTCAAGATGGCGCCTGAGCATTGTGTCCTGTCAGTTGGCTTTTTGTCTCTGTCTGAACTGTGGTCTGTTCTTGTGAACACGCTTCTTGCCTGTTCTTTCGCCTTCTAGGGGCCGTATTCCTAGATCTGCCTGTCTGTGCCTTGCGGTATCTGTTCCCGTCTGAACAGAGTCCTGTTTGTGTCTCTGCCTTGCGGTATCTGTTCCCGTCTGAACAGAGTCCTGTTTGTGTCCCTGCCTTGCGGTATCTGTTCCTGTCTGAACTGAGTCCTGTCTATTTCTCCTGTCTTGCAGTATCAGTTCCCGTGTCTGAACTGAGTCCTGTCTATGTCTCCTGCCTTGCGGTATCAGTTCCCGTGTCTGAACTGAGTCCTGTCTGTGTACTCTTGCCTGCTGCCTTTCCTGGAGGCTGTATTTCCAGGCCTGTCTGAACACGCTCCTAGCCTGTTCCTCCCGCCTTCTAGGGGCCGATTACCTAGATCCGTTCCTGTATCTTGTCTGTCCTGTCTGAACACGCTCCTTGCCTGTTCGTCCCGCCTCTCTGGGGGCCGTATTCCCAGACCCGCTCCTGTATCCCGCTGCAGTGTCGGTCTCTTCCGTACACTCAGTTCCAGTCTGAACTCTCTCCTATCCTTTACCTGTTTTGCCTCTATGTCCGTTCCTTTCCTTTTTCTGCAGAGTCTGAACTCGTACCTAACTCCTGCTTGTTGTCTCTGTACTCCCGTTTGTGAGTTTGTGGTCCACTTGCTACTTCACTGCAAATAACCTGTGGGTATCTGGCTCTGCCTTTCCCTTCCTGTCTGTTCCGTGTGAACAGAGCCCTGTCCGTCCTGCTCTGACTCCTTGCTCACTGCTCCGGCAGCCTTGCTCCGCTCTGACCCTTTTGCTCACTGCTCCGGCAGCCTTGCTCCGCTCTGACCCTTTTGCTCACTGCTCCGGCAGTCCTGTCCTGCCCTGCTTCTGCCCGCTGCTCCGGCAGTCCTGTCCTGCCCTGCTTCTGCCCGCTGCTCCGGCAGTCCTGTCCTGCCCTGCTTCTGCCCGCTTGCTCCGGCAGTTCTGTCCTGCCCTGCTTCTGCCCGCTGCTCCGGCAGTCCTGTCCTGCCCTGCTTCTGCCCGCTGCTCCGGCAGTCCTGTCCTGCCCTGCTTCTGCCCGCTGCTCCGGCAGTCCTGTCCTGCCCTGCTTCTGCCCGCTGCTCCGGCAGTCCTGTCCTGCCCTGCTTGTGCTCACTGCTCCTGCAGCCCCGTCCTGCTCTGTTCTTGCCCACCGCTTCGGGCGTTCCCTCTCTGCTGTGGTTGTCTACCGCATCTGCGGTTCTGTGACCCAGTCTGTACTGGGTCTTAACCCTTCTGTGCTCCAGCCCGTCCTTTCGGCCAGTACCTCCCTGCCTGCATACTCGCCTGTATCCACCCATCTGCATACCTGCCGTGTTTGCTTACATCCACCAGTCTGTGCCAGCCTAACCTGCCTGTTCCAGTAATCCCAGTGTGGGTCAACCCCCGTGTCCGGAGTTTGACCTGGAGTAGCACCTGGTCCCTCTGCCCGGTTTCTCCCTGGTGCACTGGCGTCGTATGCCGTCGTGCCACCTTGGTCGGATCGGCCAGATACTTAGTCACGCCCCTCCAGGCACTCTCCGGTCCATGGTCCAGTGGAACCACAACACCCGCACACGCCAGTCAGTCCGGGCGTGTGCATAACATTAACCCAGTGTGCCGTCTGTGAGATGTACCGTCCCTGCCCACAAGCACTTGTCCACGTGTCCGTGGTTAGGTGGACTTTACCGGTATCTGCGTTGTTGAGGCCACGGCTAATATTTTAGGACACGTGCTTGTGTAATGCGGGGACGGCACACTGGGAGAAATAGTGGCGGCTTGGGACCGAGTACCAAGGGATGGCCGCCGCCATCAGGTTGCGGAAAGCTTCCATTTCCACAAGCCTAAAAGTCAACATTTCGAGCGCAGGCAGTCGTGAAATGTTGGAATTTAGTAGTGTGGCCTGTGGGGCGTTGGCTGCGTATTTGCGCTTGCATTCCAAGGACTGTGGTATGGACAACTGAACGCTGCGCTGGGACATGGACATGGACTTGCTTCCTGATGCTGCTACTTGAGAGTGTGCAATGACAGGTGCAGGGCAGGAGGCATCTTCGCATGCACCATTGACAGGGGATTGGCTTGCATGCACAACAGCGGAAGAAGCAATGGTGCCACCCGTAGACACTGTTCCTGGACCCTGGGGTTCGGCCCACAAAGTCGGGTGCTTTGCTGCCATGTGCCTGATCATGCTGGTGGTGGTCAGGCTGGTCGTTTTGCCACCCTTGCTGATGCTGGCCTGGCAGGTGGTGCAAATGGCCTTTTTGGGGTTATCGGCAGAGTCTTTAAAAAGCAACCAGACTCGGGAAGACCTAACAGTTGTACTGGAAACTTTCTTCATGTTGGTGTTACGGGGAGCGGTTGGCTGCCTTCTTTCTGCGGCCACCACACTGCTTCTTCCTGCCTGTTGGGGTGCTCTGCCTCCATTCCCCTGTGTGATGCTGTTCTCGTTCTGCATGTCCTCCTGCCAGGTTGGGTCAGTTACTATATCATCCACCACCTCATCTTCCACTTCTGCACCCTGGACTTCCTCCTGACTTTCTGGAAATTGTGTCTCATCATCATCCACCTCTTGGGACACTTTCCCACCGTTGCCTTCGTGTGACCGTGGCTGCTCAAATATTTGGGCATCGCTACATGCGATCTCCTCTTGCCCCGCTTCAAGTGGACTGGGCGAGAGGCCCGAATCTATAAACAGGAAAGTAAACAGCTCTTTGGAGTGTCCAAGTGTGGGATCAGTTGTCTCTGAGCACTCGGCATGGTGGGAGGAAGAAGGCTCAGGTTGAGAAGTATGCGGTCCAGACTCACAGCTACTGAGACTTGACCCTGTGGAAGACAAGGTGGTGATGGTGGTGACTAAGTGACTGGAAGCATTATCTATCCAACCAATAACCTTTTGACACTGCTCTGTGTTCAATAGTGGTGTTCTGCGGTCCCCTATTAATTGGGACAGGAAGGTCGAGCGAGAAGATGTGGGTGTTTGTTGTGGCACAATTTCAGCTTGCCCACGACCTCGGCCTCTGCATACAACATCATCACCATCACGTCCAGTTCCCCGTTCCTTGCCACGTGCCTTGCCCATTTTAAATGGAGGACAATATCTTCCACGCTCACAACAAATGACTGAATTTGTAGTGAACTTATATGTGATCCGTGCGACGGACAAACCACAGTTTTAAATACCTGGCCTGTAGGTAACTGTTTTGAACATCAAACAGGGGTCAAAAACTTAACACACTGAAAAAAAAATTTAATGGAGGCCAGAAATGGCAGTATTTTCTGAAAACGTATATGTGATCCGTGTGACGGAGAAAACACAGTTTTAAATAGATGGATTTTTAGCACTATAATATGGAAAGGACCTGGCTGTATTCTTGAGTGCCAACAAGCAAATGGTGCAGAAAAACGGTGTTCTCTGGATTGCTTTTTAAGCAAATAATGAGGATTAAGGTCCAAAAAAAATTATTCCTGGACCCTGAGACCTGGTCCTTGGTCTAAAAGCAGCAGAAGGCAGAACTGGAATGGAGCCTCTTGTGCTATATGCACTGCAGTCTGCTATATACACTGCCTGCCTGCCTATATACACTGCCTGCCTGATATCTCTGCAGATGGATTAGTCCTCTGGAGGACTGTTTGTTGAGATGGATATGTGTCTCTAATATAGTTTGTACACCTACACTAACTAGAAACAAGTGAATCTCTCCCTAGCTCAGCAGCCGCTCTCCCTACACTATCTGATTCCGGAGTGACTGTGACGAGCATGGAGGTGCCAGGTCTGATATAGACCTGATGAGGCTGTGCGGCTATCCAATCACTGTAATGCCACAACCAACATGGCTACGGCATTACAGTGAGTGGCAGGCAATCACTGCATGTTTTTTGGCTCTCTAAAGAGCGGCAAACATGCAGAGAGGAGACCCGAGCTCCCGCCAAGCAACCCTGGAAATACTCAGAGAGCGCCGAGCATGTTGAGCAGTGAGATGCTCGGGCGAGCACCGAGCAGTAGCAAACATGCTCGCTCATCACAACTCTCCACCAATGACAATACCAAGACCCTCTCCCTCATTATTTAAAAAGCAGTAAATGATTTCCTTTCAATCTGGTACATGCTACGTGTTCAGCAGCAGCCTTAAAATGAGGGCCACAATGGTGTTTAAAGACAAAAACTTTAACAAATTTTTTCTATCTTGCTATATCCTAAATTTACAAATAGTCATGCAAGAAAGAGTGAATTTTTTAGGTACAAAAAAAAGTGTTCAATCACGAATAGTTTTTAGAAATGTACTGCAATGAGAATCTAGAGAAGTTCTCTTTCTTTTTAATAAAAATCGACAACTGTTCAGTTCAATGTAAGTGATAATGAATTATCAATTTACCAAGTATATAATTTTAAATGTAAGCCATTATTTGGGCATATAAGGCTGCATTGATTATACTTCTAAGTCTTCATAATTGATTGTGTCAAATGAAAAATTATAGTAATCAATGTGTATGAGCAAGCAACTAAGTGGCTTCTGATGTGCATGCTGGGGAGTGAAATGTATGAGCTAATATGTCTATGCATTAGCCCTTGGAAAACAGCCACAGCTACTGCTTTAACCTTATGGTATTTTTTTTTTTATATATTTTTTATTTTTATGCAAAAAAAAAAATCTAAGCCGTTGGCAATGTTAATGGAAAATGCACTGAGAAGTTCATGTAAGTGTGTGCGTTCACTGCATTATCAATTGTCGAATGTTCTTCAAGATTGTGGATGTTTTAATTTCTGATCATTTAATTAAAACAAATTACAATTATGTTATAATAATCCTTAATTTGCTCTAATGGCAAATTTGAAATGTCTGATTTTCATAAAACTTTACTGCTTTATTTTACTACATCATAAAAATGTCTTTCCAACGTTTCCTCACACTACCGGATAAAACACCATAACTGTATGACATATTAAGCACATTTTGTCCTCGGGCTCAGAGCATCCAAGTGTTTAGTAATGGAGAACAAAACAATATATTATTTCATTTCAGTAGCATCTTTTTCACGGAGAGTTGTAAAAGTTGAGCTCTTTCAAGGCTGTCGAGCTAAAGTCCGCTGGCATTTACACATATTTATAAGACTGGAAAATCACAAGCTAATAAATAGAACACGCAACGAATTATTGAATTCAGGATTTCACTGCTATTCTATTTGTTATCATATATAGAGGCTTTTTACTAGACCTATGATGTGGTCTTCAACCTTGCTATTTACGATGAAATTATTAATATACTGCTATGATGACTTTATATTTACAACATAGACCATAACAAATTTCTGTCCCCTGATTTATTATATTTAACATAACTTCCTCTGATAATGTGATAATGGCACAGATGTTTAAAGAGAATCTGTCAATACCATAACCCCCCCAACCACATGAAGGTTTCGAAAGCTAAATCCATCAACACTAGACATGAGCGGATTGATCAGCGGAGGATAAATTTCACTTAGAATTTCCTGAAATTCACAGTTCCACACATATTCAAATAGTCTGTGATTTGATTCACAAGGATCGTCAAAAAGACTCTGAAGATTCAGTGTGTTAACGGCTGTTCAGACATCCATAATGGTCTGCAGCAATCAGTTAACATGGTCTAGCCCTGCCAATTGTAGGGGGCTGTCACAGCCAGTAACAGCCAGTATAAAAAATAGGGGCCAGGCAAGGAATGCCATTTTATGCCTTTACTGTGTAAGGATAGGAGCTCAGCACACAGCATAGGGATAGGAAAGAGCCTAATGATATTGTAGTGTACTACTTCAGTACTGATATACTAGATTAAAAATGGAAGTGATAGTCTCAGTCTGTGAATACTAAGCCAAAGCTTCAAATGGTGTAGAGGAAACTGTTGTTGCTCTATAGTAAATCAGTTTGACTATAAATAGTTTGATCTGCAGTAACAGCACCTTAATAACTGCATACATTTTAACAGTGCAAGCAAGTAGGGTCTGTATTAAACCCCTCATTGCTAATTGTGCAACTAAAACCAAATTCTAAATTTAAAGCTTGTGTGAAATTAGATTCTTGTATTTTAAGGCACACAAGCCAATTTTTTTTAAAGAGAAATCTTGAAACTTAACAAATGTTTACCTATAAAAGTGTGAGTGTTGATTAAAATAATTTTTAGAGTTAGCTTCATTGCTTTGATGCGGATGCGTTCATATGCCATTAGAATACAGTGGTGAGTTGCAGTTGCTTGCTTTGGGAAATGATTTTACCTAGATTTTTGGGTCCAATCCTATTTTGCTAAGGCTGTGGGGTTTTTTCACATTTAATATAATAGTTCCCTTTTAATTTTTTCAATACCTGTTTCATTTTTTACTTTAGATACCATATTCTCCATGAGCATACTGCTCACTGTTGCATTATTCATTTCTGGCCCTAAACCTACATGTAGCAACTTTGTAATCTAGCATTTTTGGTTTTCTTAGCCAGTTCAAGATGAGGCATATTTTTTTTTGTACATGTGATTTAAAGAGCCATACTATTATTTTCTCGTCATTGTCATATTCTCTCTTTGTTTTTGGCTGATATCGGGCGATATTGGTAGAAAAATAAAGGAAATAAGTGTTTTTTCACATTTTTTTATGACAACAAATAATTGCTAAATTATGTAAAAATGTGTTCCTCATTCTGTAACAAATATGTTTATACTGGACACATTTTTTATGGATGGGAGGGAGCTAATAAAAGCATTTTGTGTTGACCATGGAATTATTTATTTATTTTGTTAACTGTTATTTTTTATATATTTCTACATTTATTTTACATTTGCCCATATAAGGTCTTAAAAGACCTTTGGGGGGATATTTAAATTTTAAGTATTTCTATTTTCATGTTATTTCCCTTGCAATTGGGTTTTTAATATTAGCTCCAGTTACAAAGGAAATGCATCTTGCTGGCTGAATAGTAAAGCTGTCTGGGTCTCCTTTGAGCCAACAATTTCTGCTCCCTCAATATACACAGTGATCACATGACCGCTGTATTGCATATGGAGGAGGAAGCGCCATCTTCTATAGCTGCATGCATAGCGCTTTAGCGGAGAATGGTGAATTCATAGATCATAATAAACCATCTGTGCCTTCTCTATGGGGACTCTTACAGCAGGATCCACAGCTACAGGATTGCATGTAGTTGGGTTTCTATGCAGTGACGTTTTAGTATGTCACTGCAGAGTACGAGTGGGACAGCCTGGAAGGCAGACCAGAAGAAGTTAAATTACATTTAAGTTTGGTTGAAGGGGGAAGATCATCAATATTTAAAAAAAATATATATAATAAATATGTGAAAAATAACAATAAAAAAATAACTCAGCTCAGGCCATTTATCATACTGAGGCACCTGTCTGCCAAATCATAGATGACGATGATGATTCTATGGTGGACAAGATCTGGGAATGAGACGGGCGTACTGAGAAGGTGATGTCACCAAAGGACAAAGCTATTGGCCTCAGCAATAAACAGTGCATACAATGTGTGGTTAAACCAGCATCTGGGGCAAAATCTGTTTTTTTTCTGCAGTCTGCTCATGAGCAGGTGATGTTAAGACTAGAGATGAGCGTTGTTCTACTCGAACTGTTCGCCAATCTCAAATTCGAGCTGTTTTGGGCGGTGTTCGAGCCGTTCGGCGAACACGAACGATTTGAGAAAAATTCGGCTGTTCGAGGTTATGTTCGATAACTGTTCGTGCACCAAAATCATAACTGGATTTTTTCTCAGTAATGATGAAAATTAATGTTAATACGCAGTTTGAGTGTACAGCGGGGTGGGGGAAGGGGCAGGGGATGGATCTCTGCAGGAATAATGAAGATCTCCATTTTTTTTTCTCTTTCCCGCATTTACAGTGGGGAGGTGCAATCTGTCAGCCTATCAGCAGCGCACACACGGAGCGAAGTGCTTTTTTCACACAAGCAAGGGCATGTGTCATTGGCAGTGTATGTCACATGTCCTTGCCCTATAAGACCAAGCCATTTTCCCCGTCGCCACCATTTTCTCACTGCTGCAGCTGCGTGTTAGACGGCAACACTGTTGCTGTGTGCGCTATACCTTGTTAATTTCAAGCCAATTTTCGCACAAATCTACAGATAGCTTGGGAGTAGGGAATAGTTGTGATTGCAGTCCTTTTAAGGACTAGGTTACAGCATTTCCTACGACTTTTATCAGGCAGGTCTGTGCTCTTAAATAGATAGATTGTGGGAGTAAAGACTAATTGTAATTGCAGTCCTTTTCAGGACTAGGCTACATCAGTTCCTATCAGTTTTTGCCAGGCAGGTCTGTGCCAGTGCTGTGCAAGTTTTTTTCACAGCATTTGGCTGAATCTAGTAAAGCTAATCCTTTTTGGCCTATTGCAGAGTGTGTTAGTCAGTGGAGTAGCCTATCTGTGTTGCAAGATATACCACCTGTGTATAGAATACCAATTTTTTTACTGCACCTAGTGAAGTAAAATCTTTTGGGCATAGCATCATTCTATTAGTCCATCTATACTGACCTCCATCAGGTTGCAAATTGAATATAATTTTTTTCTGCATCTAGCTCTGAAAAAATATTTGGGCTTCTAGCAGTGTGTGGGACTTGTTCTATTAGTCCATCTATACTGACCTCCATCAGGTTGCAAACTGAATATAATTTTTTTCTGCATCTAGCTCTGAAAAAATATTTGGCCTTCTAGCAGTGTGTGGGACTTTCTCTATTAGTCCATCTATACTGACCTCCATCAGGTTGCAAACTGAATATATATTTTTTCTGCATCTACCTCTGAAAAAATATTGGGCTTCTAGTTGTGTGTGGGACTTGTTCTATTAATCCATCTATACAGACCTCCATCAGGTTGCAAACTGAATATAATTTTTTTCTGCATCTACCTCTGAAAAAATATTTGGGCTTCTAGCAGTGTGTGGGACTTGTTCTATTAGTCCATCTATACTGACCTCCATCAGGTTGCAAACTGAATATATTTTTTTTCTGCATCTACATCTGAAAAAATATTGGGCTTCTAGCTGTGTGTGGGACTTGTTCTATTAATCCATCTATACAGACCTCCATCAGGTTGCAAACTGAATATAATTTTTTTCTGCATCTACCTCTGAAAAAATATTTGGGCTTCTAGCTGTGTGTGGGACTTGTTCTATTAGTCCATCTATACTGACCTCCATCAGGTTGCAAACTGAAAATAATTTTTTGTCTGCATCTAGCTCTGAAAAAATATTTGGCCTTCTAGCAGTGTGTGGGACTTTCTCTATTAGTCCATCTATACTGACCTCCATCAGGTTGCAAATTAAAAATTATTTTTATCTGCATCTACCTCTGAAAAAATATTTGGGCTTCTAGCTGTGTGTGGGACTTGTTCTATTAGTCCATCTATACTGACCTCCATCAGGTTGCAAACTGAATATAATTTTTTTCTGCATCTAGCTCTGAAAAAATATTTGGCCTTCTAGCAGTGTGTGGGACTTTCTCTATTAGTCCATCTATACTGACCTCCATCAGGTTGCAAATTAAAAATAATTTTTATCTGCATCCAGCTCTGAAAAAATATTTGGCCTTCTAGCAGTGTGTGGGACTTTCTCTATTAGTCCATCTATACTGACCTCCATCAGGTTGCAAATTAAAAATAATTTTTATCTGCATCCAGCTCTGAAAAAATATTTGGCCTTCTAGCAGTGTGTCGGACTTTCCCTATTAGTCCATCTATACTGACCTCCATCAGGTTGCAAATTAAAAATAATTTTTTGTCTGCATCTAGCTCTGAAAAAATATTTGGCCTTCTAGCAGTGTGTGGGACTTTCTCTATTAGTCCATCTATACTGACCTCCATCAGGTTGCAAACTGAATATATTTTTTTCTGCATCTACCTCTGAAAAAATATTGGGCTTCTAGCTGTGTGTGGGACTTGTTCTATTAATCCATCTATACAGACCTCCATCAGGTTGCAAACTGAATATAATTTTTTTCTGCATCTACCTCTGAAAAAAATATTTGGGCTTCTAGCTGTGTGTGGGACTTGTTCTATTAGTCCATCTATACTGACCTCCATCAGGTTGCAAACTGAAAATAATTTTTTGTCTGCATCTAGCTCTGAAAAAATATTTGGCCTTCCAGCAGTGTGTGGGACTTTCTCTATTAGTCCATCTATACTGACCTCCATCAGGTTGCAAATTAAAAATAATTTTTATCTGCATCCAGCTCTGAAAAAATATTTGGCCTTCTAGCAGTGTGTGGGACTTTCTCTATTAGTCCATCTATACTGACCTCCATCAGGTTGCAAACTGAATATATTTTTTTTCTGCATCTACCTCTGAAAAAATATTTGGGCTTCTAGCTGTGTGTGGGACTTTCTCTATTAGTCCATCTATACTGACCTCCATCAGGTTGCAAATTGAATCTAATTTTTTTCTGCCTCTAACCCAGCCAATAGTTTTGGCCTAATACCACAGTTTGGCCACTCAGCTCTGCTCGGTTCCCATCCATTGTTTTTTTGTGCTAACAACTCCAGAGTTGTGAATTAGTTAACCAACAAAATGAGTGGAAAAAGGACTGCTGCTGGTGGAAAGGGGAATAGGCGTGTTGGGAAGGGGAAAAAAGGTTGTGTCCGTGGGGTAGGTGTTAAACCAACAGTAACATCTGCAGAAGAAAGACCATCTTCCAGCCAAACTAAAATGTCTACTTCTTTTAGCGGACAATGTGATAAGATCCCTTTCTTACGGCCACGCCAATCGCTACAAATTCCAGATGAGGCATAAAAACAGCAGGTGCTTCAACGGATATCAAGTGCTCCTTTAAGTGGGCTCTCCTCCACATCAACTTCAACATCACAAATACTCCAGTCCTCAAAGGTGTCACCCCAATCGCACTTGCTTCCTCACAGCTCCCAAATCTCCAGCTGCCCGTCTGAGTATGAGGTAGAACAGATGGTTGAGTCTGCAGAGCAGTTTACTCATACTATAGCCTGGGAATCAGAGGTCGACTCCAGCGCTTCTGTGAATCCAGACGAGGAAATGATCTGCACTGATGCCCAGAATCTTTATGAATCGGATCCAGGACCAGACGCAGAAGGTTCTGACCATAATGTAGACCCTCATTCCCAAACTGTAACTCCTGTTGGTGGAGACAATGAGGAAGACGATGATGAGACTCAAATACCTGATTGGAGCGACAACTTTAGTTTTTTGTCAGGGCAGGAACAGGTTGGCTCTGAGGACGACGGGTGTGATAACGCACAGGGTGATGATGATGAGGTTGGAAATCCCACTTACTGTCAACCCACAGTCAGCCAAGAGATGAGGTCAGCAGAGGAGGTGGAGGAAGATGCTAGTGACGACGAGGTCAGGTTGCGCCTTCCTGGACAGAGACGTAGTACTGGAAGCACGTCAACAACTGCATCCTCAAACACAACTCTGCCTCTCACCACAAGTCGTGGTGGCTCTTCAGGTCGCATGGGTGCTAAGCCTTGCATAGCCTGGGCATTTTTTCAGATCGATAAAGATGACCCAACTCGTGTTATCTGTAACATTTGTCAGCAAAAGCTAAGTAGAGGCCAAAAAATACATAGTTTGAGTACTTCATGCATGAACCGGCACATGGGCATGAAGCATAAGTTGCAGTGGGAAGCTCAGTGTGCTACAATGCGGCCTAGCTGGCCGGGCCAACCACCGTCTGCCATATCTTATGCATCCGCGGCCTCTTCATCCTCTGTGACTGGGGGGACAGCAGTCACACCTGTTTTGGGGCGCAGACCTGCCACCTCTTTACCCGCAACAGCCAGCGTGATTGGCAGGTCATCATTTTCTTTGGAGGTGGTAACACCAGCTGGTGCTGAGCGCTGTCCGACATCGATAGCACCACCTTTGGATCAAGGCAACCTAACATGTCCGCCTGCATCTTCCTCACAGACCGGCAGTTTGCCGGGGACACCCTTATCAACCCCGTCTAAGCACAATAGCCAGCCCTCGGTCCCTCAGATGTGGACAAGTAAAAGACCATTTCCTCCTAGCCATGAGAAAGCTAAGAGGTTGAATTTCACCATCTGCAAGCTCTTGGCTACAGAAATGCTGCCTTTCCGCCTGGTGGACACAGAGGATTTTCGAGACCTTATGTCCGTCACAGTGCCCCAGTACCAGATGCCCAGTCGGCACTACTTCTCAAAGAAAGGTGTGCCTGCGCTCCACCAGCATGTCGCACACAACATCACCGCTTCTTTGAGAAACTCTGTGTGTGACAGGGTGCATTTCACCACAGACACTTGGACGAGTAGGCATGGACAGGGGCGTTACATGTCGCTGACTGGGCACTGGGTAACTATGGTGACAGCAGGACAAGGGGCTGCTGTCCAAGTCTTGCCGTCCCCACGAGTTGTGCGTCAATCCTCTTTATGTCAAAGTTCCTCCACTGCTTCTGCCACCTCAACCTCCTCTCGGTCTTCCACCTGCACTCAAAGCCTGTCTGGTCATGCCACAAGCTTTCTAACTGCGCAGAAGGGATCCTGCACACCTCCTTACTATGCTGGCAGTAGGGCTCAACGTCATCAGGCGGTTTTTACTTTGAAATGTCTGGGAAATGTGAGTCACACAGCTGAGGAGTTGTGGTCAGCTCTGGAGAACCAATTTCATGAATGGTTGTCTCCACTGGACCTGAAACCAGGGAAGGCCGTGTGCGACAATGCTGCAAACCTGGGTGCGGCCCTTCGCCGGGGCAATGTCACACACGTGCCTTGTATGGCTCACGTGTTGAACCTGGTTGTCCAGCAATTTTTAGCCCACTATCCCAGACTAGATGGCCTTCTGCAGAGGGCACGGTCGCTGTGTGCTCACTTCCGCCGTTCGCATCCCGCAGCTCAGCGACTTACATCTCTACAGAAGTCGTTGGGCCTGCCACTTCACCGGCTAAAATGCGATGTGCCTACCCGGTGGAATTCAACTCTGCACATGTTGCAGCAACTGTGGCAGCACCGACAAGCCCTGGTGCAATACGTTCTGACGTATAGCCTGGGCTAACGAGATCCGGAGGTGGGGCAAATCACGCTGGAGGAGTGGTCTCAGATCAGGGACCTATGCACCCTTCTGCACAGTTTTGAAATGGCGACGAAGATGTTTAGTGCTGACGATGCCATTATCAGCATGACTATTCCGGTGATTTACATGCTGGAGCACATGTTAAACAGAATTCGGAGTCAGGTGGTGGCACAAGAGGAGGTGGAGGAAGTAGAGGAGGAGGAGTTGTATGCGGAAGGGCTAACATCTGCAACGTCCAGACGGTCGGCAGCACCAAGGCGGCAGGCATGTGAGGGTGGGGGAGATGGTTTTACCAGGGCGCATAGTAGCAGCCAAACTAGTGAGGAAGGTGCAGGAGCCCAGGAAGAAGTGGAGGACGAACTGATGGAAGACTCTTCAGATGAGGGAGACCTTGATCACATTTCTGTTGTGCGAGGTTGGGGGGAGAGGACAGAGGAAGGAAGCATGAATGTTACCTCGCCACCAACACAACAGGGACTTGGTGCTCCTGGATGCGCAACACACATGAGTGCCTTCTTGCTGCACTACCTGCAACATGACCCTCGAATTGTGAGAATTAGAAATAATCCTGACTACTGGGTTGCCACACTGTTAGAACCCCGGTACAAAAGTAAATTTGCAGAAATTATTCCTGCCATAGAAAGGGATGCACGCATGCAGGAGTATCAGCAGAGACTGTTGCAGAATCTTACATGTGCTTTTCCACAAAACACCAGTGGTGCACGTAGTGAATCTCACAGTTCCAACTTGCCAACCGTGGGACCGTCAAGTGTTCAGCACTCAAACCGTAACAGAACCACAGTATCTGCTGGTAACATCAATTTTGCGGAATCATTTCACCACTTTTTTAGCCCATCCTTTGCAAGGCCACAGGAGACAAGAAGTCTGACACATAGTCAACGCCTAGAGACGATGGTACAGGAGTATCTCCAAGTAAACATTGAAGCCATGACTGTGTCACTGGACCCTTGCTCTTTTTGGGCTTCCAATCTGTATAAATGGCCGGAGCTAGCCACTTACGCCTTGGAGATCTTGTCATGCCCCGCAGCCAGCGTTCTGTCTGAACGTGTGTTCAGCGCTGCTGGTGGTGTGCTGACAGATAAGCGCACGCGGCTCTCCACTGATAATGTAGACAGACTCACGTTCATAAAGATGAACAAATCATGGATCCGAAACGACTTTTCTACCCCTGTGTCATCCTGGGGAGAGTAAAAGCTTGATGATTGGTTAAAATCACCCTACCAACCGTTTTAAGCTTTCAAATTACTAATCATGTTTATCTGTATCTTGACTGGAAAATAATTTGGGCTTTGTAGCAGTGTGCAGCACTGATCCTATTAGCCCATGTATACTAAGCTCCACCAGATTTAAAATTAATAATAATTTTTAGCTGCATCTAGCCCGGAAAATAATTTTGGGGCTCCAAGATGCGCAAGACACATAAGTGCCTTTTTGCTGCACTACCTGCAACATGACCCTCATATTGTCAGAATTCGAAGTAATCATGACTACTGGGTTGCCACACTCTTAGATCCCCCAAACTTTTCGATCAACCTTTTCATTTTAATAAAGACCAAAAAAATGGTCATTTTTGAAATTATAAGCATTAGCAGGTTATTAGAAACTGAAATCAAACAGTTTTCAACTCAAAACTTTATTCTAGGTGATGTTACATATTCACATAGGACCCCTTGTTCGAAAGGAGCTTCTGAACTCTCTCGTCCATTGAATTTGTCAGGTTTTGGATGGTTTCTGCTTCAATTGTTTTGCATGAGGACAGAATACCCTCCCAGAGCTGTTGCTTAGATGTGAACTGCCTCCCGCCATCATAGACACTCCTTTTGATGATGCTCCAGAGGTTCTGAATGGGGTAGAGGTCAGGGGAGCATGGGGGTCACACCATAAGTTTGTCCCCTTTTGTGCCCATATCAGCCAGAGATGCAGATGTTTTATGTGCAGCATGAGATGGTGCATTATCATGCAAAAAAATGATCTTGCTGTGAAATACATGGTTCTTCTTCTTGAACCATGGCAGGAAGTGCTGTTTGAGAAAATCCACATACATTATGGAGTTCATCTTTAGCGCCTTCAGGGATCCTAAAGGGGCCGACAATCTCTCTCCCCATGATTCTAGCCCAAAACATTACTCCACCTCCTCCTTGTTGGCGCTGTAGCCGTGTTTGCGTGGGGTGTCCATCAACCAGCCATCCTCCACTCCATCCATCTGGACCATCGAGCGCTGCACGGCACTCATCCGTGAACAAAACAGTTTTGAAATCAGTCTTCATGTAATGTTTGGCCCACTGGAGCCGTTTCTGCTTGTGTGAAGTGGATAGAGGAGGTCGACAGGATTCGCATACGCACAGCTGCAAACCTCTGAAGGACCCTGCATCTTGTTGTTCGGGGGACGTTGGAGGCACCAGCAGCTTCAAAAACTTGTCTGCTGCTATGACAAGGCTTTTTTGCCACTGCTCTTTTAACCTGACGTAATTGCCTGTAGGAAAGAGTCCTCAATTTGCCCTTATCAGCACGCACACGTGTGTACTGTGAATCAGCTACATACTTCTTGATTGCCAAGACACTTCATCCTGATCATCGCACAATGTTGATTGTAGTCATGCCTTGACCTAAACACTCCACAATTTGTTGCTTCTCAGCAGCCGACACATCCTTTTTCTTTCCCATTTTGGCAGAAAATGTAGGCTGCTTAATAATGTGAGACAGCCTTCTTAAGTAGTCTTGCCTTTCATTGGACACACCTGCCAAACTAATTAGCACAGGTGTCTGCAATTGCTTACAGTGATATAAAGAGCCCTGACACACATCACCATCAATGAGTTTAACTGACAAACAAACAAATTCTTCCCTTATCACTCCTAAACACTTTTTGCATAATAATTTGGAACACAGTGTACATGTGCTTTTCCACAAAACACCAGTGGTTCACGTAGTGAATCTTACAGTTCTAACTTGCCAACCGTGGTCTGTATGGAGTTGTTCAATAAAGGGCCCAAAATTAAGATAACATAGATGGGAGAGGTCTCTATGAATAGGAATTCCTAAGTATTTGATACCCTGTGAGGGCCAGGCAAAGGGAAAGTTGGACTGGATGGAATCCTATATGGATTTGGGGAGGGAGACATCGAGGGCCTCAGACTTCGCTGCATTGATTTTAAAATTTGACCATGTAACAAAGTGATCTATTTCAGCCATAACAGCATGGATGGATATATGTGATTGAGTGATATATACTAGTACATCATCAGCAAATAGAGAGCACTTGTACTCGGTGCCTCCCACCTCAATCCACCTAATATTGGGGTTATGGCGAATTGATGAGAGCAGGTGCTCCGTCACTAGGATGTATAAGAGAGGGGACAGAGGACATCCCTGCCTTGTCCCATTGGTGATTGTGAAAGGTGATGAAAATGTTCTGATGCACCCCCTGGGCCTTGGGACACCCGGAGCCGGACCCTTTTTGGTGGATGCTGGTGGTTGTAGTCTTCGTGGCGGCGACCCGGTTCCGTGGCTCAGAGTGGTCAAACCAGTGGCGGAACTATTTATGTGGTTTTGATGTTTAAATGTCCGACTACGCCACCCGTGGATTGCGGTCAGAGTGAACTGCCGCTGCAGGGCAGACCGCTGAGGCTGGTGTTGTGGGTGCAGCAGAGCGTAGCATAACTCCCCACGGGAGGAGTATAGCCTCAGGGCAGTGTATGCGGAGGATGGGGGTGATGGTGCAGGGCAGCAGCAGTAACGACACGGAGTCAGTGATGCAGTCCAGGGCCTTTACTCACAGTTCTTATTATCCAGACCACGTCTGCAGGTAACGGCTGCCCACGTCGTACTGTGCTCACCAGGTGAGGGGCTCAGACAACTCCCAGATAACTTTGGAGCGCTTCACAGGACCCCCTTTGTGTGTCCTTTGTCTGGCCTTTCTTACCAACCCTTCTGTCCGGCTGCCTCGGGCCTCCTCTTGGTAAACTTGGCGCCAGTTTCCCTGACCCTATGTGCTGCCCTCCTAGCGGGTGTAGCGAGGGGCTGCGCCACATAAAATGTCACAGCCTCTGGTTTCTAGCTGAGGGTCGTTTCCTGCCTTCACTAGTTTCGGGGACCGGTCTCCCCCTTTGGCCTGACCCCTCCATGCAGGTGGATTCGGGCGTGCGGTGGCGACTCCCCCGTCCGCACCCCTGGGATCCCTTCGTTCCTCGTTCCTGGAGCCTTCTCCGCTCCTCTTCCTTCCTTCTCCCTCTTCCAGGTCTGGGCCTCTGTTACTAGGCCCGCCTCCGGAGCAGAGCTCATGCAGAGCCCCTGCTCCCTGTCACTTCTGCTCAGACTTCTCTGCACTGAACTAAGATGGTGCCCACCTTTTATACTCCCTTCTCAATGCACCCAGGAACTGCTTCCTCCCTGCTCCTGCACTACAGGGTTCCCCTTCCTCAGTGTTCCCTCCCCCCACTCCAGCCAGGGACAGGGACTGTCGTGCCCATCTCAGGGGCATATTGGTCGCCCTGCCCCATGGCAATGTGGTGTAATGCATGCAGGTGTCGGGTCCTGATCCACACTCCATCCTTACCTGAGAGTGAGATATCACACCTCTGGGTGAGGTGCAATACCTCTGTAGCAACCGAGCCCTCAGGGTGCTACAGTTCCATTTATCTTCAGCCTAGGTGAAGTATTGCGATACAGGGCCGTGATTTTGGCTATAAAAGGGTCCCCTAGACCCCTACCCCAAGCTTTTTAAGAGAATCATATATGGCGTGCCAGGAGACTCTATGGAATGCTTTCTCAGCATCCAACGAGAGTATCTAATTACAAATTTTTAACTGCATCTAGCCCAGGAAATACTTTGTGCCTAGTAGCAGTGTCTGCTAGTCAGCGGATTATCCCGGCTGTTAAGCAAGCTACACCACCTGTAGTTTGGACACTTAATTTTTTCAAAGGAAATGCTTCGGGACCACGGGATACTCAGTGAAGAGCATCAGGAGGCACCCCAAGGCATAGGGGCTGGGACTGGCAGTAGGATGCCTTGCGGTGGACAGCCGAGCTCGATCCTTATAAAAGCTTTTTAACTGCAGCAGCTTTAGTGGACGCTACTGGAGCTGGAATTACGCGGCTGCTGGCATGAGACTTGCCCTCCAATAGATCCTTGTAAATGGATTTAAAGTGTATTCATTCAAATTAGAGAGACAATTTAAATTAAAAAGCTTAGAGCTGCCTCCACCACAGGGGGGCTCGCTCGACCCACCAGCGGACAGGCACCAGTTTTGGGAGAGGGGGGCTGGCCGTCAGGGTTCACCGTGGCTTTGGCACAAACCCGGCGACATGGAGGTGGCACGGGCAGGAGCGGACTGAACGTGTCGGCTTCTCACTTTTTGGATTTTAGAAGGGCATGACATGCCTATATCTGTGTCTCCCCCTCCTTTTACTCCTCCACCTCTTTGCTTTTCTCATGACTATATGTACTTGTCACTTTTCCATGTGTTAGTTGTGTCTTCTGAGCAGTTTGTCAGCTTTTGGACACCTTTGAAGGTGTTTTCTATGTGTTTCTATGTGTTTTTGTTTGCCTGCCATTGGTTTTAACGGTGTTCGAAGGTGTTCGACGAACAGTTCGACGAACAGTTCGGCGAACACACGGGTGTTCGACGAACCGAACCGAACTCGAACACTACGGGGGTGGCTCAACACTAGTTAAGACTTGTGTTGGTGTAGGAGGCTCTACAATACCTGAAAGGTTGTGGTGGTAGCGAATTCTACATGTGAGCATCTCATATGTGGGAAATCTTTTCTGCTTTCCAGCAGACCAGTCTGTTACAGTATGCAGGCTGTGTTGTTGGAGTTCCTAATCAACGTGTGCCAAGATGCATCCTGCTTATTTTCCATCACTCTGTCAGCAAATGAAATACCATCACCTGTTTAAGTGGGGAAATCAAACTGACCAGCAAAATGAGCAAGGCTTATACTGATCTTCTTGCTCTCTTTGTGATTATCATCCTGGTAACTAGTCTGCACCCACAAGTAGTGCTTTGTTGTTGTCATCAGCCTCATTGGCATCCTCCTCGCCTTTTGATTTCCATACACTTCCTCCTGTAACTCTACTGTATCATTATTTCTCCTTCTGTATGTCCAAGAACCAGGCATTGAATCGTCCAATTTCATGGAAATTGTACTTAAACATGTCCAAGTTCACCATAGACCGAAGAGGTGAGCAGCGAGGTATGAGGTTTTTTTCTTTTTACACCTTACATTTATTATGCTTCAGGATCTGTAGAGACCCCAGAGCACAAAAGGGAACATTCAATTCAAGGAGAATAACTTTGCTGCAAGTAAAATTATCCGGGAAAATTCGTGCCATTTGGAAAATTGAAATTTTGTCAAATACACTTATCTCTAACTGCCGATCCTGGCCCTAAGCTGCCACACATATTCTTGCCTGCCCTGCCCTAACTCTCCACAATGCTGCTCCAGCCACAGTCAACCACATATCTCCTGGCTGCCCACTATGTTGGTAGACTGTATTGTTGCTGCTGCCATTGCTGGTCCTAAATGGCCACCAATCTCCTTGCCTACCCATTTCTAACTATCTACTGCTCTGTTACTGCTGCAGCCACTGCACGGCCATGCTAGTCACACATTTCCTTGCTGTACACTGTGTTTCATAGTGTTAAATGTTACTAATGCTATGAAATGTACTTTCTTGATTACAGCTGAAACAGCTCCCAAAATAGGTCTAACTTTTGGAGAGGCTTGGTGACAACATGCCATATCTTCTTCACTCTTAAAAATTGTACTCCTGTTTTGTCTTCCTAAAGAAAGAGGATAGTTTTTTGACTGCTTGATATTAATCCTTTGTAATTGCCTAATCATTTTCTGATTAGTAAACCTGTTGTTGACCCTTGTTTTTGTTTTGATTAAAGGGATAATATTTTGATGGCTTGTGAAAAAGCTACTGCTTCTCCATTTAGCAAACTGGTAGGCTCATGATCCTTCTCAAATGGATAAATTTTGCAACCAACCATGTGAAAATACAATGGTTTCTTCCATTGGTACCACCTGTGTATAAACAACAGCAAGTCAGACATCTGTTCCCAAACAGAGATAATTTTTGGACCTTTTAAACAATATAAGTAGCCTACAAAGCCTGACTCTGGAGTGTGTGGCTAAATAGGTTGCTTATTACCACCACTTACCTTCTGTTTTTCCCTAGCCAGATAAGTTGAGGTCACTTGGACATTAAAAAGGCTGTATTTGCATTGCAAAACTCAAAATGGTTCAATAGACTCCAAGGGGATTTCTGAATGTTATACATGGTTTATCCGCTATCTGTTACTGTATTCCTGAAAATTCAGAGTTTTAATTCAAATATGTAATATGCAAATGTGGCATTAAGTGCTCTGGGCATGACAGAGTACTTCCTTAGATTCTGCCTCCCAAGCTTGTTTCCCCGCCTAGCTCGAGCCTCTTTAACCAGGTTGATAGCTCACCGTCTGTGTGACATCAGACGTAAGGCAAGAAAATCATACACTGTGCTATCAATTTAGCTAAAGAGTCTGGTGCTAGGTGGGGAAGCAACCTTGGGAGACAGAAGGTCAGAAAGTGCTCTGTGATGCTGAAAACAATGCTAAAGAAGATATAAAGGTGTCGATGTAATTCCGGTAGCTTTGAAAGATCTGCATGCAGCTTGATGGATTCATCTTAATCACAGGTTCCCTTTAAGATGTCATACTGAAAAGTACTATCAATTTTATATTTGTATTTAAAATATACTTTTAATATCAAAGATTGTTGTTCTTTTCAAATATTTAAAATGGCTTATCCCACCTTAGAAAAAAATGTAATCTCTTTTCAAGCCAGGTAAGCCATTAAAGCCATACCAAATTCAGAAGGTGCTCTTGGACACACTCTTTATTGACCCGTTGGAAGTACCCAACCATAAGAAGTATTGATATCTCTACCTATTTGCACCAGCAAGCAACTTAAAAGGGTCATTGGCTTGTTGGAGCCAACATTGTGATGAAAAAAAAGCAGTAATTAACTCTATATGCTGTACATGGTACATATAGTATGTGTAAGGCAGCGATGTTCACACCGTGCAGTAACTGAGGCAGTGACCCAAGCAAGTCTAACATAAACAGCTTTTATTTTAGCAACTCCCGGGTTAACAGAAAGTCCTCCAGTTCGCAGCCGGGTTAACAGAAGTCTATACACAATGGTTGCCATGGGCAATGGTCGCACCGGGCCGCTCAGAGCCTGATGGGTGCAGAGCCTTCACAGGCGTGTGTTCAGCTATACACAGTCCTGCGAGTTTTCCTGCTATCTTCCTAGCAGGTCCCAGCATTGACCAACAATAATCCTTAGTGCAGGATTTTTAGAGGACCTGTGGCAAGAGCCACTGGAAAACCCGGGTTGGAGGGAGGAGGCCGCCCCACTGCCTTGCTGTAACCTCCTCCAAGAAATTAAGGCCCTGCCGGGTTTTACTAATCTGCCTTAGCCAGATAACCTGACCAGGTGAATGCTCACCTTCATTCCTGCATTGCAGCCGCAGGTGAGTTTGTGACTGCAATGCACTCCAATGGATTTAATAGGTCTCTGTACAGATTCTGGGGGATATAAACCGTCCCTCATACATGATCCCGGTCACTGCCTCACATATGGTATACAGTGCTATTAAGGATAGCAAATGTGACTAAGCCGGCCATGGTCTTAACATACCATAAACTAATGGCAGAAGTTTTTCCTAGATGAGAAGATCAAGTCACTCATGAACCACAATAGCAGATTGAACTACAGAAGTAGGTACCGCTTTAATAACATTAAGTCTATACAGCACCATTTAACCAGAGATTATAGGGGATCTCACTTTTTTGGAAACTTAACTCAAAAAACTATTATTGTACGAACCATCAGAAATATATTTTATTACATCACACAAGCACATTGTAGTACGGTTTTCAAAACAGTGTGGGATATGAAATATAAATGCAACCAGGCATCAACTATAGGTTTGTACAGGGATACAAAACTGTTAAACAGCATGCCTCAGTGCTCTAAATTCAGCCTGTCTGATGCCTTTGATCAAGCTGACATCATAGACACCGCATCCACTTATACTTTGCATAACGAAAACACAAAATAAACCTTACTTTAAGAGGAAAGTGAATACTTTTATGCTATACGAGGGCACAGGAAGCAAGCGGTTTTGTTTCAGAGGAGTTAATTGATTGTCACAAGTTGTCACAGGGCTTTGACTTGACTTTTTTTTTATGCACAGAATTTTAACAAAACTCTTACTGCACATTAGAGATAACTATGTAGCTGAATGTGTTCCATGGCACAATGTCAGATTCTTTCCCTTTTCAGGCAGTTAAAGTAAATGAGGCACTCATATGACAGTTTTCTGCTTTTATAATAATTTGTACAAATGCTTTCAAACTTTCACGAAACTACAAGTTCTAAATATAGCATACTACTTTTATGTTTCTTTAGGTAAGGGAAAGGCTGTGGCCTTGTATATGCTTAGACTTTTAGAGGACATCACCAGCAGTATAGCTTAGTGGATGTCCAGTGAAAACAAAACATCACTTATCTCAAGAATAGATGATAACTTGCTGACCGGAGGGTGTCCCACCACTGGGACCTGCACCGATAGCCAGATCAGGGACCTTTTATCCCCGTAACAAAATGAAGTAGCAGGTAGTACCACTTCATTCATTCATTCTCTGTGTGGCTGCCTGAAAAAGTTGAG
The DNA here is from genome assembly GCF_046119375.1 of Phyllobates terribilis. Lineage (NCBI taxonomy): Eukaryota > Metazoa > Chordata > Amphibia > Anura > Dendrobatidae > Phyllobates > Phyllobates terribilis. The sequence goes on from NW_027362761.1 coordinate 472,555,575, forward strand.
AGCATTGATCATCAGCTACATAGGGGATAGAGCAGCTGCGCCATTCTAGCGGGAATAAAAGTTCCCTATTCTGCCAATCGGTGTGGGTCCCAGTGGTCAGACTACCACCATTCAACTAGTTATTACCCATTGTATGGATAGGTGATAACTTATTTTCACTGAATAACCCCTTTAAAGTAGCCTCTAATGCTAAATATATAAGATTAGCATTGGTCACTTATAGTGCTGTCTTTTTGTGGTAAAGAAATCTTAAATTCTTATGTTCATTAATGGTAAAAAGTGCTTGTAAAAGTAAGCAACTTTGCAATTTACTTTTAATAAAAATCCTCTTAGTTCTCAAGAACAGAGGGATTTTTAATTTTATAGTTTACTGCCCATTGTCTAGGTTACCAGCCACCTTCAAATGATTGGTCTTCTAGGAATGCGCGCTTGCAAGCTGTTTGGATCCGGCCAGCTTTAGTCTTCCAGTGCTTCTCCCACGCTGCAGAGGCAATTCTGTTTGTGCTAGCATCATCACAGTGTGCACAGCTTAGACGTACAGTGCGACCATGCCATGAGTCTGAACTGCCCATCTTTAGGAGCGTGCCTTCCCCATCACCCAGGAAGCCAGGAGGCAGAGAAGTAGTGTGTGCCTGAAGACCGAAGAGGAGCATACTGCTCTAAGGTCTGTCAACTACCAAGATCTGGGTAAAATTGCTACCTCAGAACTCCTTACATGCTTCCCTGGATATCACAGATTGGGTGGTTCAAACCAAGGCTTTTAATGTTACAGAGAGACTGATGATTTTCCCTGTTTGAGATTAAAAGCTCAATGGGTAGATTAGATATAGACGTCCTACAGACACCATGCATATGACATCCAATTTTTTCCATTGCAGTTATTAACATAGAAAATTGTATTTGGCCTTTAATTATATTTTAAATTGTTGATGTATAAAATGGATGCCATATGGATGTCACTTGGATATAACAATGGATATATGGATGACAATACGGATGGAGAAACATCAATTTTTACTAGGTAGAAAAATGTTCGACTAATAAAGATGGGCTTAGGTTAGCTCATGTGTCTTTAGGGAATGAAAAATCTCAACATTATTTTTAAGAGTTGAGAAATCTAAAAAGTACCTCTTACTTCCACAAACATTTAGAGATTATCGTAATGGGACCAGTATTAGAAGGGTATTTCTTGTTCTCTATTTTCCACTGAAATAGTGGCTGCAGAGTGGAATAAAATATTTTTTTTTAATTGTTTTTACATTTTGCCTCTCCATTGTGGAGATATTAGCAATCAAAGTATTTCACCCCTAATAATTTATATTAAATCCAAATGGGTGTTATCAGATAGTTTTCACTGGGGGAGGGTACTTCTTTACCCTGTTTAATGCTGACCAATCATAAGCAGGCAGCAACACTCAAAAGAAAGAAGAACACACCCCATTATAGATTAGAGGAGGTTTCTCTGTATGCGAGTTGCAATGTTAGACAGCCCTGATCTCCTGCTCTAACCTCCTGCATGAGTCAGTGTGGATGGAGGGGCAATGCAGCTGAGTTTAGCTATATCACATTACAGAATCACCTGTCAGCTCACCTCCTCTCAAAGCCTGATCACCTCTGCTCTACTGCCCCTCCCACCATGCTGCCTGCCAGGAGATGTGTTAGTAATCACACCTATGTCTGCTGTGCTGAAGCAACTTAAACTCACTTTGCAGTGAGTTCAGACCTATCACTATGTCTCAGGCCCCCCATAGTTTAGAGCAGGTTTCTCAGTGTATAAGATGTATAATGTCAGGCAACTGTGATCTCACTTATTTACGCTGTGCTCAACTTGTAATTGCTCTGCAGTGAAAATAGAACAGTATGTTATCATATGTCAAACAGGACTAGTCCAGAACATCGTGGTAACTTCGGAGTGAGACAGAGTGACAGCTCTGATCTCTCTGAACAGTGAGTTTAAGTTGCTTCAGCACAGATGGGTTTGTAATATGACATAGCTAAACTCAGCTGCATTGCCCCTCCATGCACACTGACTCATGCAGGAGTTTAGAGCAGGAGATCAGGGCTGTCTGAAATTACAACTGGAACACAGAGAAACCTCCTCTAAGCTATAATGGGAGTGTTCTTCTTTTCTTTCAGTGTTGCTGTCTGCTTATGATTACCCAGCATCATACAGGGAGAAGTACACACCCCCAGTGAAAACTCTCTGATAAAGCTCACTTGGGTTTTATAACAGTTAACTTATTAAGGACCAAATACCTTGATTGTAAATATCTCAGCAACAGAGAGGTAATTTTTTTTTTTTTTTTTAAAAAAGAGAACATTTTATTCCACTCTTCAGTCACTATTACATTATGTGTTCAGTTCAAATTGAGAAATTTAGTGAAAGGTCATCAATATTTTTTCCTACCATCATACACCAGAAAGGTGGAAACTATCACATTTCTGCCATGTTCAACACATTGTGTTTGTACCAGGTAACATCTGACTAGATTTATACAAAGAAAGTTTCCAGCATTCTCCATCCAACATAAATGCTAAAAAATAAAATATCAGTAAAACAATTCCAGCCACAACAAAAATAACTAGTGCGATACAAAACAAAAATTGATACAAATGTATAGACGCATAAAATGTAATGTAAGTTAAATTTATGCAGATAATATAAAATATACATTTTTACATGCACTTGGGCAATGTATATATTGCACTGAATGTTTCTGGACTGTTTCATTTGTGTCAGCTTCATGTAGTGCCATAATGCCCCCATGTGGACACTGAGTTATCCTAATTCATCATCATCAGTACTATGCATGGATACAATTGAAATGCTTTGCTGTAGTCTAGCTTTATATATACTGCAATGTATATGATGTATATACAGGTGCATCTCACTAAATTAAAATATTATCAAAAAGTTTAATTATTTCAGTTCTTCAATACAAAAAGTGAAATTCATATATTATATAGAGTCATTACAAACAGAGTGATCTATTTCAAGTGTTTATTTCTGTTAATGTTGATGATTATGGCTTACAGCCAATGAAAACACAAAAGTCATTATCTCAGTAAATTAGAATACTTTATAACAACAGCTTGAAAAATGTTTTTAAAATCCAAAATGTTGGCCTATTGAAATGTATGTTCAGTAAATGCACTCAATACTTGGTCAGGGCTCCTTTTGCATCAATTACTGCATCAATGCGGCGTGGCATGGAGGCGATCAGCCTGTGGCACTGCTGAGGTGTTATGGAAGCCCAGGTTGCTTTGATAGCAGCCTTCAGCTCGTCTGCATTGTTGGGTCTGGCGTGTCTCATCTTCCTCTTGACAATACCCAATAGATTCTCTATGGGGTTAAGGGCAGGCGAGTTTTCTGGCCAATCAAGTTCAGTGATACTGTTGTTTTTATACCAGGTATTGGTACTTTCGGCAGTGTGGACAGGTGCCAAGTCCTGCTGGAGAATGAAATTTCCATCTCCAAAAGCTTGTCGGCAGAGGGACGCATGAAGTGCTCTAAAATTTCCTGGTAGACTGCTGCACTGTCTTTGGTCTTGATAAAACACAGTGGACCTACACCAGCAGATGACATGGCTCTCCAAACCATCACTGATTGTGGAAACTTCACACTAGACCTCAAGCAGCTTGGATTGTGTGCCTCTCCACTCTTCCTTCAGACTCTGGGACCTTGATCTCCAAATGAAAATTGGAACTCTGGGACCTTGTGGAGTGTGCCAATGACTGCCTTCTGGATATCTGTCAATTCAGCAGTCTTCCCCATGATTGTGGGGCCTACTGAAACAGACTAAGGGACCTTTTTAAATGCTTAGGAAACCTTTGCTGGTGTTTTTTGGTAATTATTCTAATTTACTGAGATAATGACTTTTGTGTTTTCATTGGCTGTAAGCCACAATCATCAACATTAAAAGAAATAAACACTTGAAATAGATCACACTGTTTGTAATGACTCTATATAATATATGGGTTTCATTTTTTGCATTGAAGAACTGAAATAAATTAACTTTTTGATGATATTCTAATTTAGTGAGATGAACCGGTAGATTCTGTCAATAATGCAGTCGGAGTACAGATGTTCTAAGCAGTCATATGACTTTTTGGAATTTTGTTTTAGGGTGACCTTATTCGGGATGATCCTAACCTCTAGTATTAAAATCGTACCATATGACAAATGACGTAAATGCGATTAAGGGCCAAGCAGGACAAAGATCCCCACTAATGAACACCCAGACATGGGGAGCTATATAAAAGTAATATCCAGCTCAAAGAAAAGGGAGGCCAAACCTTTATTTGCACAAAGTGCAAAAAACCTGAAACATAAACCTAAAGAGATGAATCAAGACTCTGACTAATGGACACCAGCCATGGGGAGCTACATAAACATAATATGCAGCTTAGGTTTTGTCCGTTTAGTGGCCAGTGTGAACATGTACCTACACATTGCTTGCATACCAATTTATATTCCAGCTCTTCTCTTTAGGTCTTTGTTTCAGGTTTTTGCACTCTGTGTAAATAAAGGCATGGCCTCCCTTTTGTTTGAGCTGGACATTACATTTATATATCTCCCCATGCCTGGGTGTTCATTAGTTGGGGTCTTGGTTCTGCTTGGCCCTTATTCACATTTACGTCATTTGACATTTGGAAAGTTTTTAGCACTAGAGGTTAGGAAGGTCCCGAATAGGTTTACTCTGTTTATTGGCCAGTGTGAACATGCGCCTACTTGTTGTATGCATAGCATACCAATTTATATTCCAGTTCATCTCTTTAGGTTTCCTTTAGTTATGATGTCTGTGTGGCGCCCCTAAGGGCTCAGTTGCCACAGAGGTATTGCACCTCACCGAGAGGTGTGGTGTCTCCCTTCTCTCAGGTAGGATGGGAGTGCTGCACGGAACCCCAAAACACCTGCATCCAACACGACACTACTCCAGGCCAGCTGGAGGGGCAAGACGCAATGTATGTTTCTGCTGAGCCCTGACCCAGGCTGGAGTGGGGGAACCCAAAGGTAGGGGGAACCAGTAGTGGGTGTGGGTGGAGGAAGTAGATAGAGGAAGCACTTTTCATAGGAGTATAAATAGGGAAGCCATCTTAGGGTGGCAGTTCAGTAGAGTAGTAGAGTAGTCGTGTCAGTTCTAGGGAGCTGTTCAGAAGAACAGCTCGGGACTGTTTAGAAGAACAGTCCAGGAGCAGAGTCTCATTAGGAGATCTGCTCCACAGTTAGGGCCAGGTCAGAAGGCCCTGGAGTGGAGCAGGGAGTAGACTCCGTTCTACAGAAAGGATCCCAGGGGGTAAGGCGAGTGCAGGATGGCACCCATACGCCCCGCATCTGTCAGAAGACAGACGGATTGCTGCGGCATTCTAATCCCCAGGAGGGTCAAGTAGGTCCCGGATCCGACGTACAGGAAGGACTCCAGAGCATCCAAGCGGGATTGAGAGTGGGCAGCACAGAGCATGAGGGAGAAGGACCAGAGTAGAGAGAGTCAAAATAAGAACACGAGAAAGTGGGGTTCTGCCAGGTATTCCCAAGTTGCCTGAGGAAGGATTGAACCTCTGCCCTGTGAACGCAGCACGACGTGGGAGGCCTTTACCTGCACCGTGCACCTGTGAAGTGTCTAAAGAACTGTGAGTAAAATCTTGGATGACTGCACTTCACTGCCTCTGTCCATTCTTTCAGCGGCACCATTGTTCCCCCTGCACTACAACGTCCAGCGCAACCCCCACTCCATCTTACGCTGCCCTGAGACCTGCTCCCCCTGTGGGGAGCCGTCCCATCACTTGCTGCCCTGGCATCTGCCTCAGAGGACTGCTGCAGCGCTGGTGATCCTCACCAGACACCACAGGTGGCGTCACAAACTTTCTACAAATAAACACATTTTTGCGCTGGCCGCCCTGGGTCATGGACTGGGCCGGCCACCGTAATATTCCCCACCAACCGGCGTCTAGGGGCCCGGCTGCCGAGTGCCCCACGGCCCTGGGGGTGCGTCATCTGTGACAAGAAAATAAAATAATTCTTCATTTGCATTCTACTCACCCTGAATTGTGTAAATATTACTGTGGATTGGACTAAACTTCTATCGGGCACCACCCGTAGACTGCAGTGCTCAATTTACCATTGAAATTGTATGAATGTATAAGATTGACTGTTTATTTTCATGCAAATTAGTTCTACTGCTGAAGGAAAAAAATGTTTTCCAGTACAACCTGTAGGAATCTACCTTGAATCTCCAACCTTTTAAATAGCCTTGAAACATGACTACGGTTAAAAGCCAATCCAGAGACACCCATCTGTAGATGACTGTTTTTGAGATCGCTGTCTCTGATTTGGCTGTGCTTCAAGGCTCTTTAAAGGAAATCTGTCAGCAGGTTTTTGGTATTTAAGCTGAGAACAACATGATGGACGGGTAGAGTGCCTGATACTAGTGATGTGTCACTTTTACTGGGCTGTGTGTTATTGTTTCAATAAAATCAGTGTTTTATCAGCAGGAGATTATCTATAGAAAACTAGCTGTCTCATGCTATATAGTCCTCCATATTCATGAGCTCTGTATAATCCCGCTCCCACCTCTGATTGTCAGTTTTCTGCCTATGCAGTGTAAACAGAAAGCTGCCAATCAGTGATGTCAGCGGGGTTTTACAGAGCTCAGCATTCAGAGCACTGGTAGATCTGCAGCAGAGAATACAGTGATTTTTTTTTAAATGACAGCATGTAGCCCAGTAAATGATACATCATTGGAATCAGAGTCTCTGCCCATATATCATGTTACTTTCATATAACATAGCAAAAACCTGATGACAGATTCCTTTTAATGGGTTGAACAAGTGATGAGCAAATCTACTGAAATATGAATTCAGTAATTGTGTCAACTTCAGCCACAAAATTTCATTTGCTTCAAATGTATTCACTTTGAATCTAATGTGTCCAATGTCAGACTGGAGTGGCAAGGGCCCACGAGTAACCAATTACAGGGCCCCACTTATCAGCTACATGCAAATGTGACATTATCTTCAATCACAAAGTTATATAACAATTAACTGGTTAGATTGTTAAATGACTAAGATGTTGCCTTTGTCTGTACATAGTGATACAAGTATATAGAGCCAAGTACTGCTCATATAAGAGGGTAGTGGCCCACCGGAGGATTCTACTGTTCTCCTGTGGGCTAGTCCAAGGCTGAATGTGTCTTTATCATGCACTGTGGTGTCTCCTGATGCCTGGGTATAATAATAACGGTAGAGTTAAAAATAATAATATTCACATTGCAGCCACACTTCTTCAACCAGTCTTAATCTATGCTGGCGCTTCTAGTAGGCCTCTGACATCACAACGCACTTCACAACATTATAATATCAAGACTGGCATGGCTCAAGGTCTAATTAGCACCTCGGGCAAATCACGTCATGACATCATGATGCCTACTCAGTATTCACAGCACAGAGTACAGAAGGCAAAAAAGGTTGTCATGGTCCAAGGATCAGTAAAGCAGAGGCCAGAGGGAGCTGTGTTTAGAACTGGATGAGGGACAGGTGAGCAGCAAGGTAGCATTTTTTAACCCCTTTTCTAGTCCTGTACAAGTCAAAAAATGGTGGCTGGCCTGCTGCCATTCACCTGGATTCACACAAAACCAATCACAAAAAATTATACACTCAAAGGAGCAGTCCAGATAACAGTGATAGAGTTATTACAGATGGGCAAACCAGAACAGAAATGTTCGGAGTTTGTACCGTACAGTCACTGTTCGGGCCTCAACGCCGAACATGGACTTTCTGCTGAAGTCCGATGCAGTGTTCAGGTTAAGTCCGTGGTGGCACAAAGGAGAGAGAGATCCATTATTTTCAATGGGATTTGGGTTTTCGTGGAAGTTCGGGTACCATTGTGGTACCCGAACCAAAGTTTCTCATAAGTTTCGGTCAGGTACCAGAACCCGAAATTCCACCTGTCCGCCCATCCCTAGTTGTTATGCATAGTGTTGGGCCAGAAAGTATGGTATGGGCATGAAACAGAGTTTCTCTATTTGCTTTTTTCTTTCTCTTTCATGCATCACTTTTACCTAAGGTAAAAAAAATTTGATTGGTGCATTAGCCCTGGCCAATTTCCAATGTAAATTGGCATGTTGACATCTCCCTTGCATCTGGCAACCTGAGAGTCCCTCAGACCATACGTTCCCTAGCTGCACTGTTGTGCACACCCTTCTCAGATCATATTATCAATAGAACAGTACTACCCAGGGTCTATTTTTCTACACAGGCACAAAAAATATCAGAAATGTAATCTAGTAAATTGTTCTTTTGACAAAACCTATGAAATTACCTGAGAATATAATTCATGGTTACCTAAAAATAAAGGTTCACCCTCTGCTACTGGCAAAAAGTGAAATCTAACAAAAAAGGAAATCAAAGTGAAGTTTTTAGAAAAAAATATTTGCCGTAAGCTACCGATCAATAGTACATAGAAAATGAAACATTGCAGTGCTGCTGAATGAAGGTGATGCAGATCGATTCGCAGGACCCAGTCCAGTAGCCACTTTATTTATTGATGGCTGCCAGATAACGGCCCAGCAAACCATCTCTTACGTGTCAGCTTGTGTGGCTCTTCATCTGATTAGTCCCCCTGGTGCAACATCATAAGTGAGAAACACTGAAATGATGCTGTCACATTACTCAAGAGGAGCCAAGATGGCCGTCACCTAGGAGGCAGTTTGCTGGGCTCCTTTTTAGTAGCCACATATTACTGATGTGGCCACTGGAACAGGTGGACAGAATGTTTACTTCTGAGGTTTGCGATCTAACATGGCATATTCATGCTGGATTAACATAATTTTTGAAACTAATATTTTGCAAACAAAAACATGTTTGTATTCATGGAAAATGAAAAAGAATAAAAAGGTCAATTTTCTAGCCCCATAATTAGTTTGGTTACCAAAGTAACATTTCGTAGCGGGAGAGGCAAGCAAAAAAAAAAGAAAATTGGAAGTTTATGGAAGTCTAATGTTTCATCATTTTCCAAATATAGCAAGTATATAAGTTATTTACTGGACAGTTTTTACATTCCAGACTTTTTGACAGCAAGTACTGTTGACAGGAGAGAATTAGAAGGAAGGATCAGAATCTAGAAAATATGACATGCTGTAAAAAAAGTACAATGCGGGTTGCAGAACTATGGTTACTCACAAACATACTGCATATCACTCAGTCCTCTGAAAAGTATAACTGACAGCAGAACTATTTTTATGGATCTGTCTCAATTTAATATTGGTAAATCAGCTATGTAGTTCTAACTTAATGATAAAACAAATTATTGGAGTTCTGTTAAACACATATTCACAAGGCAAAAATAATCATAGCATTTAGATAAAAGCATATGAAGGTCACTCATTACTACTGCAAGTGGTTTTCCGAGCGAGCCTGTCTAGACAATCTTGGTGTGTAAAGATGGGACCAGGCTGTAAAGAACAAGGCAGAACAAGTAGTCATTGAAAAATGAGTTGTGCAAGATCAATGAGAAGGAGCAGGGCCGGCGTCAGCACCCGGCGTACCCGGGCAAGTGCCGGGGCCCTGGAAAATCAGAGGGGCCCACCGCCCACTCACTGTCGGGGCCCACCGCCCACTCACTGTCGGGGCCCTGGCCGCTTCCTCGGCACCTGTTCAGTGACGCAGGCGCTGCTTGATTGCCAGCACTTCAGACATGGCCGCGCACAGTGTGCTGTATCTGCTAGTAATGACACGGCAGGATCGATGGCACTGCACCATTAATTGTGCTTGTGTGTCACCCCTGCTGCGTCATTACTAACAGACACAGCTGCACAGTGCGCGGCCATGTCTGGAGGAGTGCCGGCAATCAAACACCGTCGGAGGTCCTGCACAGATGGGGGGGAGCGGCCCGGACCGGACTCCAAGTGGGCCCCACTGATGTTCCAGGGCCATGAAGTCTGTGACACGCCGGGGGCCCTGCACTGCCCCAGACCTGAGAAGCTGCTGGACAGGACACTGGAACAGGGACAGGTGAGTGAGGCTTCCCCAATCCCCATATTAAAAATATTTGTAATGGGTCTGTGTGAGTGCATGTATGTGAATGTCAGTGTGTATGATTGTGTATATATATTTGTATGTTTTATATATGTCTTTAAGAATTTGTGTAAAAATGTGTGTGTCTGTATGTGTACAAATCTGTGTACTGTGTGTGCGTGCATGCGTGTGTGCGCATGTCTGCGTACCGTGTGTGCGTGCATGTGTCTGCGTAACGTGTCTGCATACCTTGTGTGTGTGCGTGCATGTGTCTGCATACCGTGTCTGCGTACTGTGTCTGCGTACCGTGTGTGCATACTGTGTCTGCGTACCGTGTGTGTGTGCACATGTCTGCGTACCGTGTGTGCATGTCTGCGTACCGTGTGCGTTTGCATGTCTGCGTACCGTGTGTGCGTGCATGTGTCTGTGTACCGTGTGTGCGTGCATGTCTACGTACCGTGTGTGCGTGCATGTGTCTGCATACCGTGTGTGCATGTCTGCGTACCGTGTGTGCGTGCGCATGTCTACATATGTAAAGGATGAGGTGGCAGGCTGGGCCCTGTGTACTATATATATATTTCTCCGCCGTATCTGTGCATCATGAATCGTGTATGTTACAAGCCCAGGGGATGGGGGATGACTCGGTTACCTGGACCTTTAGCCTTAAGGAGGTCGCGGTGGTCGGCTCCCGGGCCCGTACTCTGGGGTCTCTCTTTAAATAGGCGTTGATAGATGTCAAGTTTATAAAAGTTCGTGACGCCACCTATGGTTTCTGATGATATTCACCAGCGCTGCGCAGTCCACTGAGGCCGGTGATAAGGCAGCTAGATGGTATGGCTCCCCACAGGTGGAGCTGGGCCTCAGGGCAGTATAAGGATGGGGTATGCAGGACGGAGAGACTCAGCCGGGTCAGAGCAAGAACAGGGACGAACACAAAAGTCACTTCAGTACCTTTTACTGATGGAAATTCAGGCACTCCCCGGAGCACTGTAGGGTGAAGGGTGTATGTCCGGATCCTCCCCAATGAGCAGGTTTTGGGCCTCCTGGTTCTTGCTGCTGCGTTGTAAGTTTCTGACCTGCCTGGAGCTAGGCCTAACTTTGTCTCTGTCCTGCGCTGGCTGACCTTGTGGTAGGGCCTTCTCTTGGAGTGCACGCTCCTGACCTACGGGGCCTATGTGTCTCCTGGCTCTGGTACGTATCAGCACTTTAGTGATCCTGGGACTTGTAGTTCTCCAGGGATTCCGGTTTATCTTACTGGGTCGTGGAGATCCCGGTAAGCTTCGGACCCGGTGTCCGGTAACTACTTCTTCTTCGGTGTGAGCTAATTAAGCTCCTCTGCCCCCCTAAGAGCTAACTCTCTACTCCTTCGCCTTCGGCCTACTTGGACCCTCAATAGGCTATTCACACTAATGGCAGCGGGCCGCATTTCACCGATCTTATGGCGCCAGCACACCTAAAGCTCACCTCACTGAGCCGCACCGAGTCTCGATCTGGATAAGCTCCACTGCAGGATAGCAATTGCAGGAGCTGAACAGGCTTTTGTCCTCTGAGGTAACTCGCCTCAGGCTGTACTGGACTCACTGCTATACCAGAATAGACTGACTGCTGCCTGGCTCCACCTTCCCTTTTATATCTCCCTAAGGAGCTCCCTCTGGTGGTCTGAGGTGGAAGGTGGAGATGTGTGAATGGAATGGGGGCCTCTTGTGGAGGAATCCTTCAATACACCCTTCTGGGTCTGTGATACCAAGCACGGCTGGGCTTCACATTCCCCCCTAGTTAAACTCAGCACTCCCGGGCTGAAGTACATTTTATAAAACAATAACAATTGGAATTATAAGCAATACTAAACAATCTTCCCTTTATGGGAGGCACAAATCTTAAACGTTGCATAGCAATAACAATTACAGAGTGTCCTCAGAATCCAAGTCTCTTGTGGTGAGGTTCCCATACAGGATGTCCATCTCACAAGGTAGAATACTTTGGTGGTTTTTGAGGGACCTGTCCTAAACCCTCTACGTAGGCCCTGGGGTGGCTGCAGGGCATGAAGATCCCGTGTTGGACCTCCACACGTGCCACTCCAGACAGGTTTTGCTTCTAAGGTCACTTAAAGGGCACTCAAGGAGCGCAATTATATACAATATGAGTTTTTGGGCTGCACACAGTCCTCAGCCACGCAGTTCATTATGCAAATAAAGAAGTAAATAGGCTAAGTGTCCATATCACTTAAACTGTTCAAAAGTAAGCAAAACACAAAATAATGTACATTTGCATGGGAAATACACAATTATGCAGTACATTACAATTTAACATACAATAACCCAGGGGTAACTATCTACACTCTCTGAAATTTTGCTACTTTACTAAGTGTACCTAGCAGGGGGTTTACCTCTCGTGCTACGTACTGATCTGCGTAGTGCTGTGGTTGGTGGAGTGTCAGTGTCTGTATCCTCAGTTACTCTATCAGTTCTACGTGTGACCATGATGTAAAACTGCCTTAACCTCTCTGTTGGACTGGCAAGTCTACCATTGGCTGGGCCCTCTTGCTCTGCTCCTGCCGGGGATCCTTCATCCGGGGATACTTCTTGAGCTGGGTCTTCTGCAGCACTTACAGGTTCAACTTGCTGTGGAGGGTGTTCTGGTTGTTCATAGAATTCAAGTACTGGAATGATTACTGCACCTCCTATCTGAGGCCAATCCGCTGGGAAGTCTCCAAGGTCAGTGTGTATCACTGTTTCTTTAGGTTCTTCCTGGGTTGTGAGAGACACCTTTTCTTGGGGTTTCAGTAATTCTGGACACAACTTTAAGTGGTCCCTGGACACTGTAGCAGATGTTTTTCCTCCATCACGACTGACTATACATGTCTTTCTGTTGTCAAATCTTGACGGTAACACAGTGTAGGGTTCTTTTTCCCATTGGTCGTCGTGTTTGTGGTTGCGTCTTTTCCTTTTTAGTACTGTTTCACCTGGTGTGAAAGGTTCTGCTGGTGCGTTTTTGTTGTAATGCATTTCCAGCTTTTCTCTCACCCGGGTAAGACTGTCCTTGACACAAGCTTGTACCCTTCTGTACTGCTCTTGTCTGGTGGTGTCCCAGTCCTCAGTGGTCATATCAGCTTCAGGTTCAACAACACCAAGCTCCAAATCCATGGGCAGCTTTCCTGGCCTTACCCGCATAAGATATGCCGGAGTGCAGTTGGTGGAACTCACTGGTATATGATTGTACAGATCCACTAGGTCAGGTAGTAGGTCTGGCCACTGGTTTCTCTCTTCAAGTGGTATGGTCTTTAGCAGGTCGATAATGATGTTGTTCATCTTTTCACAGAGCCCGTTTGTTTGTGGGTGGTAAGGTGTAGTTCTTATCTTTTTACAACCGTAGAGATGGCAGAACTCCTTGAATAACTCAGCCTCAAAGGCCGGGCCTTGGTCAGTCAGTACCTGCTCAGGATATCCATGGGGTCTGCAGAAGTACGCTTGGAACGTCTTTGCTGCTGTCTCTGCTGTCAGGTCTTTGACAGGGGCGACCACCAGGAAACGTGAGTAATGATCCACCATAGTCAGAGCATAGGAGTACCCTGACCTGCTGGGTGACAACTTGACATGGTCCAGGGCCGCGATCTCCAGGGGCCGAGTCGTCTTGATGGGTTGCAGGGGTGCCTTCTGGCTGCTGAAGTCTTTCCTTCTTAGGCCGCAGGGTCCACAGTCCCGGCACCACCTTTCAATGGAGCTGCGCATTCCTACCCAGTAGAATCGACACTTCAGCAGGGTCTCTAGCTTTTTCCAGCCAAAGTGCCCCGCTTGATCGTGGTAAGCTTCTAATACCATCTGGATGTCTGTCTTCGGGACCACTATCTGCCATACCATCTCATGGGTTCTTGGATTAGCGTACCTCCGGCACAGCTTCTCACGGTAGATAAACAGCCGGCTTCTCTCGTTCCACAGCTGCTTTGCTTGCAGAGATGCATCTTTCTCCAGGGAGGTACCATCTTGGGTTATCAGCTGTTTGATGCGGCTGACAACCGGGTCGCTGTCCTGGGTCTCTTTCCAGCTGTGGTGAGGCAGGGGGTTTAAAGTCTTTTCACGTGGCTTCCTGGAGGCTCGTTGCTCATGGATCATCCCATTCCAGTGAAAGGCAGGTAGCTCTATCTCTTCCAGGTCATCCACTTCTTCCTCCGTGTCTGACTGGTGAGGCATGCTAGACAGGGCATCGGCGTTGGCGTTCTTGCGGCCCACCCGGTATTTGATTGTAAATTGGCAGTTTGACAGCCGAGCCATCCATCGTTGTTCCAGAGCCCCCAACTTAGCTGTTTCAAGATGGGTCAAGGGGTTGTTATCAGTAAAGGCAGTGAACTTGTTGGAAGCCAGATAGTGCTTGAATCTTTCAGTGATGGCCCAGACTAAGGCCAGGAACTCCAAGTTGAAGCTGCTATAGTTCTCTGGGTTCCTCTCAGTCGGACGGAGTTTCCTGCTTGCGTACGCGATGACTTTCTCTTGCCCATTCTGCTTCTGACTTAAGACAGCGCCCAGGCCTTCGTTGCTGGCATCCGTATACAGCAGGAACGGTTGGCTGTAGTCAGGGTAGGCTAGGATCTCATCACCTGTCAGGATCTCCTTCATCTCCTGAAACGACTCTGCTTGCTCCTTACCCCAGTGTAATGGAGGGTTTTTGCCTTTGGGGGACTGCCCTACCAGGAGGTCTTGCAGAGGAGCTGCTTTCTTTGTGTAGTCCTTTACAAACCTCCGGTAGTATCCTACTAGTCCCAAGAACTGACGCACCTCCTTGAGGATCTTTGGCTCCGGCCACTTCTGGATGGCTGTGACTTTCTCCTGGTCTGGTGCTACGCCTTCCGGACTGACAATGTTTCCCAGGTACTGTACCTTCTTCTTGAGCAGGTGGCACTTTGAGGGCTTCAACTTCATCCTGTACCGGGACAGTGACTCAAATACCTCTGCCAGGTGTTTCAGTGGTCCTCGTACGTTCTGGAGTACACAATTACGTCATCCAGGTAAAGTAACACAGTCTCGAAGTTGCGGTGTCCCAGGCAGCACTCCATCAATCTCTGGAACGTTCCGGGGGCATTGCAGAGTCCAAACAGCATGCTGTCGAACTCGCAGAGTCCCATCAGGGTGGTGAAGGCCGTCTTTTCCCGATCCTCCTCAGCCACAGCTACCTGCCAGTATCCACTAGTGAGGTCAAGGGTGGAAAAGTAATTTGCAGACTTTAAGGCAGCTAGGGACTCCTCTATGCGTGGCAAAGGGTATGCATCTTTATGTGTAATGCGATTTACTTGATGGTAATCTGCACACATTCTCATGCTCCCGTCCTTTTTCCTAACCAGCACTAGGGGAGCCGCCCAGGGACTACAACTATCCCTTATCACTCCCGCCTTCCTCATGTCATGCAGCATTTCTTTTGCCTTCTGGTAGTGCGCTGGGGGTATAGGCCGATAACGTTCTTTAATTGGGGAATGGTTGCCTGTGGGGATATGATGTTGAACCCCCTTAACCCTCCCGAAGTCTAGTGGATGTTTGCTGAACACCTGCGAGTATTCTTGAACCACCCGGTGTACACCCTGTTTTTGATGGGCAGGAGTGGTGTCTGTCCCAACATGGAGCTGCTGACACCAGTCCTCCACCTGGGTTGCAGGGTCATTATTCTCCACTTCTTCTGGTGAAGTTAAGGACTCCACCTCATGGATACAGTTGTTGTTGACAGCATGTAGTTTGACAACAGTGGCATAACATGGCAGTTTGACCTCATCTTCCCCTAGGTTAAGAAGACGGACAGGCACCCTCCCATTACGTACATCTACCACCCCCCTGGCGGTTAAGAGCGTGGGTCTATGCTCGGAGCGAAGGGGTTCTACTACCGCCTGGTAGCTCTGTCCTCTAAGACCTATGGCAGCTCTACACCAGATGAGCATTTCACTCATTGGGGGGATGACAATGGGTATGGGGTCTGTTACCCTCACGTTACCGATTTCACCATCTGTCAACTTTACTTGCTGTTGATACATCAGGACACGGATCTCCTTCTGTAGCGCCCTCCTTTGTGTCAGTCTGGCAGTGTCAGCGATCTGTTGGAGTAAGAACACAACCTCTCCCAAACAGTTACCAACAATGTTAGTGCCAAGTACCATATATGGGTTGCTGTCATCAGGGTTAGTCTCCACTACAATTAGTCCCTGGTCCTTCAGCTCCACTCTCCCCACCTTTACAGTCACATTCTTACCCCGAGTAGGTTAAGGGGGAGTCCATTTGAGGCATATACAGACAAATTTGGAGCTGGCGGACGTAGATCGTCCATGGACCAGAACCTCTTGTAGAGGACTTCAGGCATGATGGTTACCTGAGATCCTGTGTCCAGCAGGGCATGCGTCGGGATCCAGTCCAATACAATGGACAGGAAAGGTCTTCCTCCGACGAACCTGTTGTACCAGTCTGATGGGCCTGGTGAGTCTACTCCTGGGTGGCGGCCCTTGGACCCAGGGTTTTCCCGTTTAAAGGACAATTCTGAGCGATGTGTCCGGTCTTGCGGCATCGGTAGCAGGTGGGTTCCCTCGGCGGACGGCGCTGGTCACTGGTCCTTGGCGAGGGTGGTGTTGGCCTCCTCCTACTCCGCATCCAGGGGACATCCTCAGGGCTGTCGGCTAGCAGGATTTTCCCTCCTTCCTCAGGTTCCGTCCGCAGCTGCAGAGCACTCAGCACAGTGGTCAGGGTTTTGCTCAACTGACGCACCTCAGAGCGCAGACTGTCCAGTTATTTAGGGGATGTTGTTGGAACTTTAGCTTCAGCTGCCACTGGAGAAAAGGTGGGTGTTGCAGGCTCTGGGGTAGCCCCACCCTGGTAACGCTGGATGGCATTTGCTTCCAGGGGCTGCAATCCTTTTATAGCCATGTCCTTAAGATTGTCAAAGGTGGCATCTGGATGATCCAGGGACCACCAACGCACAGTCCTGCTCTCCTCTGGAGACCTCAGTCCCCGGACAAACTGTTCCTTCAGCATTCTGTTCTCATTCTCAAAGCTGGTCGGACTAACCTGGTTCAGAGCCAGCAGGGCCCCTTGGAGACGCCAGGCGTAGTCCCGAACATTGTCCTCTGGTTGTTGGGAGCAGCTGTAGAACCTCATCCGGAGGTCCGCCTCAGTATGGTCCTCAAAGACAGTCTGTAGTTTTTGGAATATTGCGGACACTGTCTCCCGGTCTGCGGCCGACCATGTTTCCACTTCCCGCTCCGCAGTACCGGTCAGCTGTCCTAATACAACGGCAGCTCTTTGTTTGCCGGTCATAGAGTACATGTCCAAAATACCACATATCTTCCGCTTGAATCCAGACAGGGTATCTGGTTTGCCGTTGAACTGGGGGAGCCACTTTGCTCCAGGAATGTACGGTAAAGTCATAGGAATAACAGGTGTTACAGGCGCTGCTGGTGGAGCGGCGACTTCTGCCTGCCCATTATAGGGCGCGGGCTGGGCTTCAGGGACGTTGACCGGTAGGCCGGCGTTCTGCTGCTTGACGGACATCTTAGCGCCCCCTTAGTTAACCGTGGCCTACCTTCTGGTTTTTCTTCCGGTAGGCCGCAGCTCCGCAGGTGACGGTTGTCTTCAGGACCTTGCGTCGCTTGCGTCCTACGTCAGAGCGTTCAGCGACGCTCCGTACAGGACCTGGCGCTTCCTGATTTGACGTCAAGGCGTGGGGCGTGTCCGGGACTTCGCGCTCTTTTGCAGGTACGCCCCTTATTTTCCCGCGGTTACGCCCTTCTTCTCGCTCAACGGCCCAACAATGGCGGCTATCTTCACCACAACTTTACGTACACAGTTCAGAATAAAGGCGCACAGTACCCGGTGGCAACGGGCATAACACGTCGTCGCTGCAGCGGGCACGCAATCCTGTTCGTGACGCCAGAAGAGATGACAAGCCCAGGGGATGGGGGATGACTCGGTTACCCGGGCCTTTAGCCTTAAGGAGGTCACGGTGGTCGGCTCCCGGGCCCATACTCTGGGGTCTCTCTTTAAATAGGCGTTAATAGATGTCAAGTTTATAAAAGTTTGTGACGCCACCTATGGTTTCTGATGATATTCACCAGCGTTGCGCAGTCCACTGAGGCCGGTGATAAGGCAGCTAGATGGTATGGCTCCCCACAGGTGGAGCTGGGCCTCAGGGCAGTATAAGGACGGGGTATGCAGGACGGAGAGACTCAGCCGGGTCAGAGCAAGAACAGGGATGGACACAAAAGTCACTTCAGTACCTTTTACTGATGGAAATTCAGGCACTCCCCGGAGCACTGTAGGGTGAAGGGTGTATGTCCAGATCCTCCCCAATGAGCAGGTTTTGGGCCTCCTGGTTCTTGCTGCTGCGTGGTAAGTTTCTGACCTGCCTGGAGCTAGGCCTAACTTTGTCTCTGACCTGCGCTGGCTGACCTTGTGGTAGGGCCTTCTCTTGGAGTGCACGCTCCCGACCTACGGGGCCTATGTGTCACCTGGCTTTGGTACGTATCAGCACTTTAGCGATCCTGGGACTTGTAGTTCTCCAGGGATTCCGGTTTATCTTACTGGGTCGTGGAGATCCCGGTAAGCTTCGGACCCGGTGTCCTGTAACTACTTCTTCTTCGGGGTGAGCTAATTAAGCTCCTCTGCCCCCCTAAGAGCTAACTCTCTACTCCTTCGCCTTCGGCCTACTCGGACCCTCAATAGGCTACTCACACTAACGGTAGCGGGCCGCGTTTCACCGATCTTATGGCGCCGGCACACCTAAAGCTCACCTCACTGAGCCGCACCGAGTCTCGATCTGGATAAGCTCCACTGCAGGATAGCAATTGCAGGAGCTGAACAGGCTTTTGTCCTCTGAGGTAACTCGCCTCAGGCTGTACTGGACTCACTGCTATACCAGAATAGACTGATTGCTGCCTGGCTCCACCTTCCCTTTTATATCTCCCTAAGGAGCTCCCTCTGGTGGTCTGAGGTGGAAGGTGGAGATGTGTGAATGGAATGGGGGCCTCTTGTGGAGGAATCCTTCAATACACCCTTCTGGGTCTGTGATACCAAGCACGGCTGGGCTTCACATATGTGTTAAAGGGGCCCACAGAGACTCTTTCGCCTGGGGCCCAGAAAAACCTGGAGCCGGCCCTGAGAAGGAGTATGACTTTTTTTTTACTAGCACTCATTAGCAGATACATAAGAGATTCGATGCATTTGCCTGATGTTGTCTAGTCTAAAAAATTCTTAAATGAAGAAATAAATGCCTATATCTATCTATATTCATGTGAGAGCATTGCATTTCCCACCTTACATACAAAGTGCATAAAAGCAAATTACCAGTTAGATATTACCACCTGCTTCAACTGAGCACGGGAGTAGTTTATAACTTACTGTGTCATATACTTTTAAGATGGCTTCACACAAAAATAGTGCCACTTTTTTATCATTTATCAATCAGTTTTTTGTGTCAAAACCAGAGGTAGATTCAAAGGGAATTGAAATATAAAGGAAATGCTTATTTACAAGTAACATGCTGTCACATTAAGGTTTGTGCCCCTGTGTTAAACAGAAGATGTGAAAAACAGGCTTTCTACCACTATATTCTGACTCTATAACTAGGCCGCGAGTGCAGGACTCCTTAGACAGCATTTCTATGGATGTCTATATTGAACCAGTACTCACACAAAGTGGTTTCATCAGATAGCTTCAACTCAACTGCCGAGGCATGTATGAAGATTCCAGAAAATTTATTGTCAAACTGAACCCTTGTATTATGCAATTCCAGTAGGTAAAAGACAATTCTGAAACAGAAATGTATAGAGATGAACCTGAGCCAAAGATGGATGACAAACACTGGCACATGAGAAAGAAGGGAAGGGTTAACTACATCAGAGCTGGGCCTTAGGGAGAGAGACAGGACAAACTTCTAAAATGCAAACATGATTCCATAACTGTCACAGTTCTACCCCTCATTGTGCCTGGGACGCAGTTGCTGACAGCTCAGCCGTCCAATCTTGTACAGGGGTGTACTGGAGCTGTCAGTACAGTGATTGATAGCTCGACCGTCCACTCTGGTACAGGGGCATGCAATAGCTCAGTGTGGTGATTGACAGTTCTGCTGTCCAATCTGAGACTGGGAAGCACTGTCTATCTTCAGGTGTTCATTATCCCAGGTGAATGCCTGGCTACTTAACTTAGCTGTTTGTCCCAGATCTCTGCCAGACATACATTCAGCTAGTGTGTGGCTTGTTCTCTTTGCCTTGCATTCTGTTTATTGATCTTCTGCTGCCTGACCTTGAACCTTGTTCAGACCATCCATCTGTTTAACCCCTTCTGCTCTGATTTGCTGTCCTCCTGGAATTCTGACCAATGGTACGTTACCTGACTACACCTTTGCCTCTTCCCTCTGTTTATGACGTACACTCCTGGCTTTGACTTTGGATTCCTTGACTATCCCGTCTCACGGCCTGGCCGTGAAAAGTGACTCAGCGTCACATTACATCTGGCCCATATGTTTTTATTTTTGGCCAGTATGGAGACTGTCCACACTCTCTGTGATCAGGTGGCGAATCTGAAGCAGATGACTTAGGATCTGGCTAAGGAATGCCAGAGTCTGGAGTCATTACAATGTCAGTTGCAGGGTCAGATAACTAATTTAATGAAGACCTCCCATAGCCCTCCATTGCCGGCAGTGGCTGTGACGTCAGTACCCTCTGATGTACAGTTGATCTCTCACGAACCTGTAATAGGCCACCTGATAAATTTTCTGGAGGGAAAGACCAGTTTAGAATCTTTAGGGAGAGCTGTAGATTATTTTTTAACCTGCGCCCTCGATCGTCAGGGGAGGAGTTCCAGCGGGTGGGAATAATCATGTCCCTACTGCGAGGGGGCCCTCAGGCCTGGGCATTTTCCTTGTCCCCACAAGCCCCAGAACGGTTTTCTGTTTATGCCTTCTTTGACAGTTTAGGACTGATATATGAAGAACCCGACAGGATTCAGGTGGCTGAGGCTAAGATCACGAACCTGGCACAGCTGAGGACTACTGTACTGAGTTCCGGCAGTGGTCCACTGCAGTTCTGTGGAACGATGCAGCTCTCAGGTGCCTGTTCCACAAAGGCCTTTCCGAAACCCTTAAGGTCGCCCTGATCCTGCATGATGCCCTTGTTCTCTGGCGGAGGCTATGACCCAGGCCATACGAATGGACCGTAGAATCCGTGAGAGAAAGGGATGAACAGCAAGCTGCCTATTATTCTTCCTCGGAGCAGGTCCATTTACCGGTGGTGGAGCCATCGGAGATTAGAGTAGCCACTCTTCGTGTTGTAGAGAAAAAACGTAGACAAGACTTCGGACTCTGTCTGTACTGTGGTCTCTCTGGACATTTTCTGAAGAATTGCCCAAATCATACTCAGGCTGGCAAACCATTAGGAGAACGTCTGAGACTGGGTGACGGCCAAGGAGGTCACCCAGACTCCCAGGTACCTTTTTTTCCTCTACTAAAGTACTAATAAATAAACGACTTGGAAGATTAGCGCCAGTATAATAAAACATAGAGTTTTTATTGAGATATACTTAAAATACAACACAGAATACATAAAAAGTGGGAAGGAAACTAGAACAGAAAAGAACTACACAAATCAGTTATAACATGATATATCCACAATATAGAGCAAGTGCTCAAAATTAGTGTTGAGCCACCCCCGTAGTGTTCGAGTTCGGTTCGGTTCGTCGAACACCCGTGTGTTCGCCGAACTGTTCGTCGAACTGTTCGTCGAACACCTTCGAACACCGTTAAAACCAATGGTAGGCAAACAAAAACACATAGAAACACATAGAAAACACCTTCAAAGGTGTCCAAAAGCTGACAAACTGCTCAGAAGACACAACTAACACATGGAAAAGTGACAAGTACATATAGTCATGCGAAAAGAAAAGAGGTGGAGGAGTAAAAGGAGGGGGAGACACAGATATAGGCATGTCATGCCCTTCTAAAATCCAAAAAGTGAGAAGCCGACACGTTCAGTCCGCTCCTGCCCGTGCCACCTCCGCGTCGCCGGGTTTGTGCCAGAGCCGCGGTGAACCCTGACGGCCAGCCCCCCTCTCCCAATACTGGTGCCTGTCCGCTGGTGGGACGAGCGAGACCCCCTGTGGTAGAGGCAGCTCTAAGCTTTTTAATTGAAATTGTCTCTCTAATTTGAATGAATACACTTTAAATCCATTTACAAGGATCTATTGGAGGGCAAGTCTCATGCCAGCAGCCGCGTAATTCCAGCTCCAGTAGCGTCCACTAAAGCTGCTGCAGTTAAAAAGCTTTTATAAGGATCGAGCTCGGCTGTCCACCGCAAGGCATCCTACTGCCAGTCCCAGCCCCTATGCCTTGGGGTGCCTCCTGATGCTCTTCACTGAGTATCCCGTGGTCCCGAAGCATTTCCTTTGAAAAAATTAAGTGTCCAAACTACAGGTGGTGTAGCTTGCTTAACAGCCGGGATAATCCGCTGACTAGCAGACACTGCTACTAGGCACAAAGTATTTCCTGGGCTAGATGCAGTTAAAAATTTGTAATTAGATACTCTCGTTGGATGCTGAGAAAGCATTCCATAGAGTCTCCTGGCACGCCATATATGATTCTCTTAAAAAGCTTGGGGTAGGGGTCTAGGGGACCCTTTTATAGCCAAAATCACGGCGCTGTATCGCAATACGTCACCTAGGCTGAAGATAAATGGAACTGTAGCACCCTGAGGGCTCGGTTGCTACAGAGGTATTGCACCTCACCCAGAGGTGTGATATCTCACTCTCAGGTAAGGATGTAGTGTGGATCAGGACCCGACACCTGCATGCATTACACCACATTGCCGTGGGGCAGGGCGACCAATATGCCCCTGAGATGGGCACGACAGTCCCTGTCCCTGGCTGGAGTGGGGGGAGGGAACACTGAGGAAGGGGAACCCTGTAGTGCAGGAGCAGGGAGGAAGCAGTTCCTTGGTGCATTGAGAAGGGAGTATAAAAGGTGGGCACCATCTTAGTTCAGTGCAGAGAAGTCTGAGCAGAAGTGGCAGGGAGCAGGGGCTCTGCATGAGCTCTGCTCCGGAGGCGGGCCTAGTAACAGAGGCCCAGGCCTGGAAGAGGGAGAAGGAAGGAAGAGGAGCGGAGAAGGCTCCAGGAACGAGGAACGAAGGGATCCCAGGGGTGCAGACGGGCGAGTCGCCACCGCACGCCCGAATCCACCTGCGTGGAGGGGTCAGGCCAAAGGGGGAGACCGGTCCCCGAAACTAGTGGAGGCAGGAAACGACCCTCAGCTAGAAACAGGAGGCTGTGACATTTTATGTGGCTCAGCCCCTCGCTACACCCGCTAGGAAGGCACCACATAGGGTCAGGGAAACTGGCGCCAAGTTTACCAAGAGGAGGCCCGAGGCAGCCGGACAGAAGGGTTGGTAAGAAAGGCCAGACAAAGGACACACAAAGGGGGTCCTGTGAAGCGCTCCAAAGTTATCTGGGAGTTGTCTGAGCCCCTCACCTGGTGAGCACAGTACGACGTGGGCAGCCGTTACCTGCAGACGTGGTCTGGATAATAAGAACTGTGAGTAAAGGCCCTGGACTGCATCACTGACTCCGTGTCGTTACTGCTGCTGCCCTGCACCATCACCCCCATCCTCCGCATACACTGCCCTGAGGCTATACTCCTCCCGTGGGGAGTTATGCTACGCTCTGCTGCACCCACAACACCATCCTCAGCGGTCTGCCCTGGAGCGGCGGTTCACTCTGACCGCAATCCACGGGTGGCGTAGTCGGACATTTAAACATCAAAACCACATAAATAGTTCCGCCACTGGTTTGACCGCCCTGAGCCACGGAACCGGGTCGCCGCCACGGAGACTACAACCACCAGCATCCACCAAAAAGTGTCCGGCTCCGGGTGTCCCAAGGCCCAGGGGGCGCGTCAGAACATTTTCATCACCTTTCACAATCACCAATGGGACAAGGCAGGGATGTTCTCTGTCCCCTCTCTTATACATCCTAGTGACGGAGCACCTGCTCTCATCAATTCGCCATAACCCCAATATTAGGTGGATTGAGGTGGGAGGGACCGAGTACAAGTGCTCTCTATTTGCTGATGATGTCCTAGTATATATCACTCAATCACATATATCCATCCATGCTGTTATGGCTGAAATACATCACTTTGTTACATGGTCAAATTTTAAAATCAATGCAGCGAAGTCTGAGGCCCTCGATGTCTCCCTCCCCAAATCCATATAGGATTCCATCCAGTCCAACTTTCCCTTTGCCTGGCCCTCACAGGGTATCAAATACTTAGGAATTCCTATTCATAGAGACCTCTCCCATCTATGTTATCTTAATTTTGGGCCCTTTATTGAACAACTCCATACAGACCACGGTTGGCAAGTTAGAACTGTAAGATTCACTACGTGAACCACTGGTGTTTTGTGGAAAAGCACATGTACACTGTGTTACAAATTATTATGCAAAAAGTGTTTAGGAGTGATAAGGGAAGAATTTGTTTGTCAGTTAAACTCATTGATGGTGATGTGTGTCAGGGCTCTTTATATCACTGTAAGCAATTGCACACACCTGTGCTAATTAGTTTGGCAGGTGTGTCCAATGAAAGGCAAGACTACTTAAGAAAGCTGTCTCACATTATTAAGCAGCCTACATTTTCTGCCAAAATGGGAAAGAAAAAGGATGTGTCGGCTGCTGAGAAGCAACAAATTGTGGAGTGTTTAGGTCAAGGCATGACTACAATCAACATTGTGCGATGATCAGGATGAAGTGTCTTGGCAATCAAGAAGTATGTAGCTGATTCACAGTACACACGTGTGCGTGCTGATAAGGGCAAATTGAGGACTCTTTCCTACAGGCAATTACGTCAGGTTGAAAGAGCAGCGGCAAAAAAGCCTTGTCATAGCAGCAGACAAGTTTTTGAAGCTGCTGGTGCCTCCAACGTCCCCCGAACAACAAGATGCAGGGTCCTTCAGAGGTTTGCAGCTGTGCATACGCCATCCTGTCGACCTCCTCTATCCACTTCACACAAGCAGAAACGGCTCCAGTGGGCCAAACATTACATGAAGACTGATTTCAAAACTGTTTTGTTCACGGATGAGTGCCGTGCAGCGCTCGATGGTCCAGATGGATGGAGTGGAGGATGGCTGGTTGATGGACACCCCACGCAAACACGGCTACAGCGCCAACAAGGAGGAGGTGGAGTAATGGTTTGGGCTGAAATCATGGGGAGAGAGATTGTCGGCCCCTTTAGGATCCCTGAAGGCGCTAAAGATGAACTCCATAATGTATGTGGATTTTCTCAAACTGCATTTCCTGCCATGGTTCAAGAAGAAGAACCGTGTATTTCACAGCAAGATTATTTTTTTTGCATGATAATGCACCATCTCATGCTGCACATAAAACATCTGCATCTCTGGCTGATATGGGCATAAAAGGGGACAAACTTATGGTGTGACCCCCATGCTCCCCTGACCTCTACCCCATTCAGAACCTTTGGAGCATAATTAAAAGGAGTGTCTATGATGGGGGGAGGCAGTTCACATCTAAGCAACAGCTCTGGGAGGGTATTCTGTCCTCATGCAAAACAATTGAAGCAGAAACCATCCAAAACCTGACAAATTCAATGGACGAGAGAGTTCAGAAGCTCCTTTCGAACAAGGGGTCCTATGTGAAAATGTAACATCACCTAGAATAAAGTTTTGAGTTGAAAACTGTTTGATTTCAGTTTCTAACAACCTGCTAATGCTTATAATTTCAAAAATGACCATTTTTTTGGTCTTTATTAAAATGAAAAGGTTGATCGAAAAGTTTGGGGGATCTAAGAGTGTGGCAACCCAGTAGTCATGATTACTTTGAATTCTGACAATATGAGGGTCATGCTGCAGGTAGTGCATCAAGAAGGCACTTATGTGTCTTGCGCATCTCGGAGCCCCAAAATTATTTTCCGGGCTAGATGCAGCTAAAAATTATTATTAATTTTAAATCTGGTGAAGCTTTAGTATAGATGGCCTAATAGGATCAGTGCTGCACACTGCTACAAAGCTCAAATTATTTTCCAGTCAAAATACAGATAAACATGATTAGTAATTTTAAATCTGGTGGAGCTTATTATAGATGGCCTAATAGAATCAGTGCTGCACACTGCTACAAAGCCCAAATTATTTTCCAGCCAAGATACAGATAAACATGATTAGTAATTTGAAAGCTTAAAACGGTTGGTAGGGTGATTTTAACCAATCATCAAGCTTTTACTCTCCCCAGGATGACACAGGGGTAGAAAAGTCGTTTCGGATCCATGATTTGTTCATCTTTATGAACGTGAGTCTGTCTACATTATCAGTGGAGAGCCGCGTGCGCTTATCTGTCAGCACACCACCAGCAGCGCTGAACACACGTTCAGACAGAACGCTGGCTGCGGGCATGACAAGATCTCCAAGGCGTAAGTGGCTAGCTCCGGCCATTTATCCAGATTGGAAGCCCAAAAAGAGCATGGGTCCAGTGACACAGTCATGGCTTCAATGTTTACTTGGAGATACTCCTGTACCATCGTCTCTAGGCGTTGACTATGTGTCAGACTTCTTGTCTCCTGTGGCCTTGCAAAGGATGGGCTAAAAAAGTGGTGAAATGATTCCGCAAAATTGATGTTACCAGCAGATACTGTGGTTCTGTTACGGTTTGAGTGCTGAACACTTGACGGTCCCACGCTTGGCAAGTTGGAACTGTGAGATTCACTACGTGCACCACTGGTATTTTGTGGAAAAGCACATGTAAGATTCTGCAACAGTCTCTGCTGATACTCCTGCATGCGTGCATCCCTTTCTATGGCAGGAATAATTTCTGCAAATTTACTTTTGTACCGGGGATCTAACAGTGTGGCAACCCAGTAGTCAGGATTATTTCTAATTCTCACAATTCGAGGGTCATGTTGCAGGTAGTGCAGCAAGAAGGCACTCATGTGTGTTGCGCATCCAGGAGCACCAAGTCCCTGTTGTGTTGGTGGCGAGGTAACAATCATGCTTCCTTCCTCTGTCCTCTCCCCCCAACCTCACACAACAGAAATGTGATCAAGGTCTCCCTCATCTGATGAGTCTTCCATCAGTTCGTCCTCCACTTCTTCCTGGGCTCCTGCACCTTCCTCACTAGTTTGGCTGCTACCATGCGCCCTGGTAAAACCATCTCCCCCACCCTCACATGCCTGCCTTGGTGCTGCCGACCGTCTGGACCTTGCAGATGTTAGCCCTTCCGCATACAACTCCTCCTCCTCTACTTCCTCCACCTCCTCTTGTGCCACCACCTGACTCCGAATTCTGTTTAACATGTGCTCCAGCATGTAAATCACCGGAATAGTCATGCTGATAATGGCATCGTCAGCATTAAACATCTTCGTCGCCATTTCAAAACTGTGCAGAAGGGTGCATAGGTCCCTGATCTGAGACCACTCCTCCAGCGTGATTTGCCCCACCTCTGGATCTCGTTGGCCCAGGCTATACGTCAGAACGTATTGCACCAGGGATTGTCGGTGCTGCCACAGTCGCTGCAACATGTGCAGAGTTGAATTCCACCATGTAGGCACATCGCATTTTAGCCGGTGAAGTGGCAGGCCCAACGACTTCTGTAGAGATGTAAGTCGCTGAGCTGCGGGATGCGAACGGCGGAAGTGAGCACACAGCGACCGTGCCCTCTGCAGAAGTCCATCTAGTCTGGGATAGTGGGCTAAAAATTGCTGGACAACCAGGTTCAACACGTGAGCCATACAAGGCACGTGTGTGACATTGCCCCGGCGAAGGGCCGCAACCAGGTTTGCAGCATTGTCACACACGGCCTTCCCTGGTTTCAGGTCCAGTGGAGACAACCATTCATGAAATTGGTTCTCCAGAGCTGACCACAACTCCTCAGCTGTGTGACTCACATTTCCCAGACATTTCAATGTAAAAACCGCCTGATGACGTTGAGCCCTACTGCCAGCATAGTAAGGAGGTGTGCAGTATCCCTTCTGCGCAGTTAGAAAGCTTGTGGCATGACCAGACAGGCTTTGGGTGCAGGTGGAAGACCGAGAGGAGGTTGAGGAGGCAGAAGCAGTGGAGGAACTTTGACATAAAGAGGATTGACGCACAACTCGTGGGGACGGCATGACTTGGACAGCAGCCCCTTGTCCTGCTGTCACCATAGTTACCCAGTGCCCAGTCAGCGACATGTAACGCCCCTGTCCATGCCTACTCGTCCAAGTGTCTGTGGTGAAATGCACCCTGTCACACATAGAGTTTCTCAAAGAAGCGGTGATGTTGTGTGCGACATGCTGGTGGAGCGCAGGCACACCTTTCTTTGAGAAGTAGTGCCGACTGGGCATCTGGTACTGGGGCACTGCGACGGACATAAGGTCTCGAAAATCCTCTGTGTCCACCAGGCGGAAAGGCAGCATTTCTGTAGCCAAGAGCTTGCAGATGGTGAAATTCAACCTCTTAGCTTTCTCATGGCTAGGAGGAAATGGTCTTTTACTTGTCCACATCTGAGGGACCGAGGGCTGGCTATTGTGCTTAGACAGGGTTGATAAGGGTGTCCCCGGCAAACTGCCGGTCTGTGAGGAAGATGCAGGCGGACATGTTAGGTTGCCTTGATCCAAAGGTGGTGCTATCGATGTCGGACAGCGCTCAACACCAGCTGGTGTTACCACCTCCAAAGAAAATGATGACCTGCCAATCACGCTGGCTGTTGCAGGTAAAGAGGTGGCAGGTCTGCGCCCCAAAACAGGTGTGACTGCTGTCCCCCCAGTCACAGAGGATGAAGAGGCCGCGGATGCACAAGATATGGCAGACGGTGGTTGGCCCGGCTGGCTAGGCCGCATTGTAGCACATTGAGCTTCCCACTGCAACTTATGCTTCATGTCCATGTGCCGGTTCATGCATGAAGTACTCAAACTATGTATTTTTTGGCCTCTACTTAGCTTTTGCTGACAAATGTTACAGATAACACGAGTTGGGTCATCTTTATCGATCTGAAAAAATGCCCAGGCTATGCAAGGCTTAGCACCCATGCGACCTGAAGAGCCACCACGACTTGTGGTGAGAGGCAGAGTTGTGTTTGAGGATGCAGTTGTTGACGTGCTTCCAGTACTACGTCTCTGTCCAGGAAGGCGCAACCTGACCTCGTCGTCACTAGCATCTTCCTCCACCTCCTCTGCTGACCTCATCTCTTGGCTGACTGTGGGTTGACAGTAAGTGGGATCTCCAACCTCATCATCATCACCCTGTGCGTTATCACACCCGTCGTCCTCAGAGCCAACCTGTTCCTGCCCTGACAAAAATCTAAAGTTGTCGCTCCAATCAGGTATTTGAGTCTTATCATCGTCTTCCTCATTGTCTCCACCAACAGGAGTTACAGTTTGGGAATGAGGGTCTACATTATGGTCAGAACCTTCTGCGTCTGGTCCTGGATCCGACTCATAAAGATTCTGGGCATCAGTGCAGATCATTTCCTCATCTGGATTCACAGAAGCGCTGGAGTTGACCTCTGATTCCCAGGCTATAGTATGAGTAAACAGCTCTGCAGAATCAACCATCTGTTCTACCTCATACTCAGACGGGCAGCTGGAGATTTGGGAGCTGTGAGGAAGCAAGTGCGATTGGGGTGACACCTTTGAGGACTGGAGTATTTGTGATGTTGAAGTTGATGTGGAGGAGAGCCCACTTAAAGGAGCACTTGATATCCGTTGAAGCACCTGCTGTTTTTGTGCCTCATCTGGAATTTGTAGCGATTGGAGTGGGCGTAAGAAAGGAATCTTATCACATTGTCCGCTAAAAGAAGTAGACATTTTAGTTTGGCTGGAAGATGGTCTTTCTTCTGCAGATGTTACTGTTGCTTTAACACCTACCCCACGGACACAACCTTTTTTCCCCTTCCCAACACGCCTATTCCCCTTTCCACCAGCAGCAGGCCTTTTTCCACTCATTTTGGTGGTTAACTAATTCACAACTCTGGAGTTGTTTGCACAAAAAGACAATGGATGGGAACCGAGCAGAGCTGAGTGGCCAAATTGTGGTATTAGGCCAAAACAATTGGCTGGGTTAGATGCAGAAAAAAATTATATTCAATTTGCAACCTGATGGAGGTCAGTATAGATGGACTAATAGAACAAGTCCCACACACAGCTAGAAGCAGAAATATTTTTTCAGAGGTAGATGCAGAAAAAATTTTTATTCAGTTTGCAACCTGATGGAGGTCTGTATAGATAGATTAATAGAACAAGTCCCACACACAGCTACAAGCCCAATATTTTTTCAGAGGTAGATGCAGAAAAAAAATATATTCAGTTTGCAACCTGATGGAGGTCAGTATAGATGGACTAATAGAGAAAGTCCCACACACTGCTAGAAGGCCAAATATTTTTTCAGAGCTAGATGCAGACAAAAAATTATTTTGAATTTGCAACCTGATGGAGGTCAGTATAGGTGGACTAATAGAACAAGTCCCACACACTGCTAGAAGGCCAAATATTTTTTCAGAGCTAGATGCAGAAAAAAATTATATTCAGTTTAACCTGATGGAGGTCTGTATAGATGGATTAATAGAACAAGTCCCACACACAGCTAGAAGCCCAAATATTTTTTCAGAGCTAGATGCAGATAAAAATTATTTTTAATTTGCAACCTGATGGAGGTCAGTATAGATGGACTAATAGAGAAAGTCCCACACACTGCTAGAAGGCCAAATATTTTTTCAGAGCTAGATGCAAATAAAAATTATATTCAATTTGCAACCTGATGGAGGTCAGTATAGATGGACTAATAGAGAAAGTCCCACACACTGCTAGAAGGCCAAATATTTTTTCAGAGCTAGATACAGATAAAAATTATATTCAATTTGCAACCTGATGGAGGTCAGTATAGATGGACTAATAGAACAAGTCCCACACACAGCTAGAAGCCCAAATATTTTTTCAGAGGTACTGTAGATGCAGATAAAAATTATTTTTAATTTGCAACCTGATGGAGGTCAGTATAGATGGACTAATAGAGAAAGTCCCACACACTGCTAGAAGGCCAAATATTTTTTCAGAGCTAGATGCAGATAAAAATTATTTTTAATTTGCAACCTGATGGAGGTCAGTATAGATGGACTAATAGAGAAAGTCCCACACACTGCTAGAAGGCCAAATATTTTTTCAGAGCTAGATGCAGATAAAAATTATATTCAATTTGCAACCTGATGGAGGTCAGTATAGATGGACTAATAGAACAAGTCCCACACACAGCTAGAAGCCCAAATATTTTTTCAGAGGTACTGTAGATGCAGATAAAAATTATTTTTAATTTGCAACCTGATGGAGGTCAGTATAGATGGACTAATACAACAAGTCCCACACACAGCTAGAAGCCCAATATTTTTTCAGAGGTAGATGCAGAAAAAAATATATTCAGTTTGCAACCTGATGGAGGTCAGTATAGATGGAGTAATAGAACAAGTCCCACACACAGCTAGAAGCCCAAATATTTTTTCAGAGGTAGATGCAGATAAAAATTATTTTTAATTTGCAACCTGATGGAGGTCAGTATAGATGGACTAATAGAGAAAGTCCCACACACTGCTAGAAGGCCAAATATTTTTTCAGAGCTAGATGCAGATAAAAATTATATTCAATTTGCAACCTGATGGAGGTCAGTATAGATGGACTAATAGAGAAAGTCCCACACACTGCTAGAAGGCCAAATATTTTTTCAGAGCTAGATGCAGATAAAAATTATATTCAATTTGCAACCTGATGGAGGTCAGTATAGATGGACTAATAGAACAAGTCCCACACACAGCTAGAAGCCCAAATATTTTTTCAGAGGTACTGTAGATGCAGATAAAAATTATTTTTAATTTGCAACCTGATGGAGGTCAGTATAGATGGACTAATAGAGAAAGTCCCACACACTGCTAGAAGGCCAAATATTTTTTCAGAGCTAGATGCAGAAAAAAATTATATTCAGTTTGCAACCTGATGGAGGTCAGTATAGATGGACTAATAGAGAAAGTCCCACACACTGCTAGAAGGCCACATATTTTTTCAGAGGTAGATGCAGAAAAAAATATATTCAGTTTGCAACCTGATGGAGGTCTGTATAGATGGATTAATAGAACAAGTCCCACACACAGCTAGAAGCCCAATATTTTTTCAGAGGTAGATGCAGAAAAAAATATATTCAGTTTGCAACCTGATGGAGGTCTGTATAGATGGATTAATAGAACAAGTCCCACACACAGCTAGAAGCCCAATATTTTTTCAGAGGTAGATGCAGAAAAAAATATATTCAGTTTGCAACCTGATGGAGGTCAGTATAGATGGACTAATACAACAAGTCCCACACACAGCTAGAAGCCCAATATTTTTTCAGAGGTAGATGCAGAAAAAAATATATTCAGTTTGCAACCTGATGGAGGTCAGTATAGATGGATTAATAGAACAAGTCCCACACACAGCTAGAAGCCCAATATTTTTTCAGAGGTAGATGCAGAAAAAAATATATTCAGTTTGCAACCTGATGGAGGTCAGTATAGATGGACTAATACAACAAGTCCCACACACAGCTAGAAGCCCAATATTTTTTCAGAGCTAGATGCAGAAAAAAATTATATTCAATTTGCAACCTGATGGAGGTCAGTATAGATGGACTAATAGAATGATGCTATGCCCAAAAGATTTTACTTCACTAGGTGAAGTAAAAAAATTGGTATTCTATACACAGGTGGTATATCTTGCAACACAGATAGGCTACTCCACTGACTAACACACTCTGCAATAGGCCAAAAAGGATTAGCTTTGCTAGATTCAGCCAAATGCTGTGAAAAAAACTTGCACAGCATTGGCACAGACCTGCCTGGCAAAAACTGATAGGAACTGATGTACCCTAGTCCTGAAAAGGACTCCAATTACAATTAGTCTTTACTCCCACAATCTATCTATTTAAGAGCACAGACCTGCCTGATAAAAGTCGTAGGAAATGCTGTAACCTAGTCCTTAAAAGGACTGCAATCACAACTATTCCCTACTCCCAAGCTATCTGTAGATTTGTGCGAAAATTGGCTTGAAATTAACAAGGTATAGCGCACACAGCAACAGCGGTGCCGTCTAACATGCAGCTGCAGCAGTGAGAAAATGGTGGCGACGGGGAAAATGGCTTGGTCTTATAGGGCAAGGACATGTGACATACACTGCCAATGACACATGCCCTTGCTTGTGTGAAAAAAAGCACTTCGCTCCATGTGTGCGCTGCTGATAGGCTGACAGATTGCACCTCCCCACTGTAAATGCGGGAAAGAGAAAAAAAAAATGGAGATCTTCATTGTTCCTGCAGAGATCCATCCCCTGCCCCTCCCCCCACCCCGCTGTACACTCAAACTGCGTATTAACATTAATTTTCATCATTACTGAGAAAAAATCCAGTTATGATTTTGGTGCACGAACAGTTATCGAACATAACCTCGAACAGCCGAATTTTTCTCAAATTGTTCGTGTTCGCCGAACGGCTCGAACACCGCCCAAAACAGCTCGAATTTGAGATTGGCGAACAGTTCGAGTAGAACAACGCTCATCTCTAATCAAAATCACAAAAATCACTGAACCATAATTATGTTGATTAACCCCTTAACAACATTTGACGTACTAATACGCGTCTGTGCCCTGGGACTTAAGAGCCAGACCCCTATTAGTATGTCTTATCTTTAATGCGGCACCGCGACTTAAGTCGCGGTGACAGCATTAAAGTTACGGTGCCATCCTACCTCTTGGTAGATGGCGATCATCCCGGGGGCTGTCGCCGCCCCCCTGCACCAGCGATCGCTGTAATTGGCTGTTCAAATCTGAACAGCCAATCACAGCATTTGTCACTGCTTCCGGCAATGTGATTGCCGGAAACAGTGATCTGCAGCCTAGGATCGGTGCTCCTAAGAGCACCGATCCTAGGCTGTTGCTAGGACACCCCAGCACTGGCCCCAGACTGCTATGATCGGTGCGATCACCGATCACATCGATTGCACCGATCGTAGCGCGACCGCGCGGTGACAGGGCGGTCATGGGGCGGTGACCGGCTTGTGACCTGCCTGTCACCGCCCCATGACCCGCTGTAATGTGATTCAAGCCCCCAGACTGCTGTCATTGGAGAGATCGATGATGACATTGATCACTCCAATCAGAGTACCTGAATACAGGTGACCGGCGGTCACAGGGAAGTGTCACCTCTCTGTGACCCCCTGTGGTGCGTGCTCTGCTCCAGCCATGTCTGATTGGTGCAATCAGTGTCACCAATCAGATGGCTGGGGCACAACATGCACCACAGGGGGTCACAGAGAGGTGACACCTCCCTGTGACCGCCTGGTCACCTGTATTCAGGTACTCTGATTGGAGCGATCAATGTCATCAATGATTGCTCCAATCAGATTACCTCCAACTGTCACCACCCCATCATCACCCTGTGACCGCCCTGCAGACCCTCACACTTGGTGAGGATTTCTACAGAGTGGTCACATCTGATGTGTCTGTGCTGGGCCTTGTAGTGCCACAGAATATTCTGTGACACCACAAGACCATCTTCTCACTGTTCCAGTCGCTGCTGCTGCCGCTGCTCCTGGATCTTCTGTTCCAGCGTCCTGGATCTTCTGCTCCAGCTCCTGGATCTTCTGCTCCTGACCTGCTGTGATTCCTGCTCCAGTGCCTGCTGCTGATCCTGCAGAGAAGACTTTGGTAAGTCTGTCCTCCCCTCATCCACCCCAATCCCCCCTCCCCCCTCTTTTTACCCCCCCTTACCTTTTTTTCTGCGTCCTGCAGTGGTCTCCAGCTCTGGTCCGAGTTTCCAGCTCTGCTCCCGGTCACCAGCGCCGGGCTCCTGGTCACCAGCGCCGGGCTCCCGGTCTCCTGCTCTGGGTCTTCTGTTCCAGTCCTGCTGACCCTTTGGTAAGTCCATCTCTGATCTCCCCTCATCCACCCCAATCCCCCTCTTCCCACTCCCCTGTCTTTTTACCCCTCTTCCCACTCCCCTGTCTTTTTACCCCCCTTCCCACCCCAATCCGCCTCACCCCAGTGTCCCTGTTAATTCTTTTGGTTCTGATCTCCAGCTCCAGTACCGGTCTCCTGCTCCGAGCTCCTGGTCTCCTGCTCCGGGCTCCCGGGCTCCTGCTCCGGGCTCCCGGGCTCCCGGTCACCAGCTTCGGGCTCCTGGTCACCAGCGCCGGGCTCCTGGTCTCCTGCACTGGGCTCCTGGTCTCCTGCTCCGGGCTCCTGTGCCGGGCTCCTGGTCACCAGCTTCGGGCTCCTGGCCACCAGCGCCGGGCTCCCGGTCTCCTGCTCCGGGCTCCCGGTCTCCTGCTCTGGGTCTTCTGTTCCAGTCCTGCTGACCCTTTGGTAAGTCCATCTCTGATCTCCCCTCATCCACCCCAATCCCCCTCTTCCCACTCCCCTGTCTTTTTACCCCTCTTCCCACTCCCCTGTCTTTTTACCCCCCTTCCCATCCCAATCCACCTCACCCCAGTGTCCCTGTTAATTCTTTTGCTTCTGATCTCCAGCTCCAGTACCGGTCTCCTGCTCCGGGCTCCTGGTCTCCTGCTCCGGGTTCCTGGTCTCCTGCTCCGGGCTCCTGGTCTCCTGCTCCGGGTTCCTGGTCTCCTGCTCCGGGCTCCCGGGCTCCTTCTCCGGGCTCCCGGTCTCCTGCTCTGGGTCTTCTGTTCCAGTCCTGCTGACCCTTTGGTAAGTCCATCTCTGATCTACCCTCATCCACCCCAATCCCCCTCTTCCCACTCCCCTGTCTTTTTACCCCCCTTCCCACCCCAATCCGCCTCACCCCAGTGTCCCTGTTAATTCTTTTGCTTCTGATCTCCAGCTCCAGTACCGGTCTCCTGCTCCGGGCTCCTGGTCTCCTGCTCCGGGCTCCCGGTCTCCTGCTCCGGGCTCCCGGTCTCCTGCTCCAGGTTCCCGGTCTCCTGCTCCAGGTTCCCGGGCTCCTGCTCTGGGTTCCTGCTCCGGGCTCCTGCTCCGGGCTCCCTGTCTCCTGCTCCGGGCTTCCGGTCTCCTGCTCCGGGCTCCCGGTCTCTTGCTCCGGGCTTCCGGTCTCCTGCTCCGGGCTCCCGGTCTCCTGCCCCGGTCTCCTGCTCCGGGCTCCCGGTCACCAGCGCTGGGCTCCCGGTCACCAGCGCCGGGCTCCTGCTCCGGGCTCCCGGTCCTGAAAGAAGAACAGAGAGGACTTTGGTAAGTAATCTCTGATCTCCCTTCATCCAACCCAATTCCCCTCTTCCCACTCCCCACACATTTGTGCGCACATCCAGCAGCCGCCGAGTATTGATCGGTGGCATAGTTCAACAATCCACATTCGTGCTCGCTGTTTGCACCACATACTGTATTTCCTTTTTCCACACACTCTAAATAAAGTACTGACACACACACACACTCTCAATAAAGTATTGACACACATGCACCACATACATAACAAACAATGTCCTGCTCATCCCAAACTCAGTATTCAGCGGAGGAGGCATACGCTATTCTTGCCTCCGACACTGACAGTGAGGGTGAGGATCCCACATTTCTTTGTTTTTCGACTCCTCGTCGTCTTCCTCCTTCTCTTCTTCCTCCTCTTCCTCAGGTTCTGCTGGCCCGCCCCGCCGTCGTCACAGGAGAGATGTTCCAGCGCCCCCCACTACTGAGCCTATATGGACTTCGCCCCCCGAAAATTATGAGCCGCTGATTCCTGATTTCGTAGCGGAATCAGGAATCAAGTTTGACACCACCGGCCTCACAGAAATAGACTTTTTCAAAGTCTTTTTCTCTGAGGATTTTATAAACCTCCTGGTTGGCCAAACTAATTTATACGCTCATCAATTTTTAGAACAAAACCCCTCTTCATCATTTTCTAACTGGTCTCCTGTAGACGCAGTAGAAATTATGAAGTTTTGGGGCCTGGTCCTTCTTATGAGGATCTTGAAGAAGCCCGAGCTTCGGCAATACTGGAGTGTTGACGCTTTGTATAACACTCCAGTGTTCCGAATGGTCATGCCCCGGACACGCTTTCAGGCCATCTACAAGTTCTTGCATTACCAAGATAATGCAAGGTGTCCTGCACGCGATGACCCGAACTTTGATCGTCTTTTCAAAGTTCGGCCGGTCATCGAACACTTCAACAACAAGTTTGGTGAAGTGTACGTGCCCCAGAGGGACATCTGTGTGGATGAGTCCTTAATTTCTTTTAAGGGGTGGCTTGGATTCCGGCAGTACCTGCCCAGTAAGAGGGCAAGGTACGGGATCAAGCTGTATAAACTTTGTGAGAGTACCTCAGGATACACTCACAAGTTTAGAGTTTATGAAGGGAAGGACTCCCGGATTGAACCCCCTGAATGCCCCCCTGTTCTGGGAGTGAGTGGGAAAATTGTGTGGGACTTGGTGCACCCACTGCTTGATAAAGGTTATCACCTTCACGTGGATAACTTTTATACAAGTATCCCGCTCTTCCAGTCCCTCTTTGCGCGACGTACCGCAGCCTGCGGTTCTGTCCGCAAAATTCAGAAAGGCCTCCCAAAGACGCTAATTGGGCAGCTGCTCAGAAGGGGTGAGAGCAGAGCCAAATGTAGCGACCACCTGTTGATGGTCAAGTACAAGGACAAAAGGGATGTCCTTTTCTTGACCACCATACATGGTGATGGCAGCACACTCAGCACTGTACGAGGTTCCACTACATAGGTCGTCAAACTAGACTGTGTAGTGGGGTACAACAAGTACATGGGGGGAGTTGATCTCTCTGATCAAGTCCTCCAGCCATACAGTGCTTTGAGAAAGGCCAGAGTGTGGTACAAGAAGCTGGCCGTGCACATTGTACAGATGGCAATGCACAATGCTTTCCTTCTGTCACAATGTGCAGGCCAGACTTCTGCGTCGTATCTTCAGTTTCAGGAAACAGTTATCAAGGCCCTGATATTTGGCAGCGGTGACAGAGCGGGCCCCAGTACTTCTGGAATTTAAGGACCGAGAATTGTACCAGGCCAGCATTTCCCAGGGCAGATCCCTCACAGCGGAAAAAAAGGAAAGTCACAAAAGAGGTGCCGAGTTATAAAAGTGGAATACGCAAGGACACCAGTTATCAATGTGACACCTGCCCTGACAAACCTGGCCTGTGTATGAAAGACTGCTTCAAAAGGTACCATACTTCGATGGACTATTGAATTAATTTCTGACGTATGACAACCTGACGAACACTACACAGCTGACGTAGTGTTCGTCAGGTTGTCATACGTCAGTTGTGTAGTGTTCGTCAGATTGTCCTACACAACTGATGTACAACACTACATTACAAAATTCAAAAATAAACTAACTACCAAAAAGGGGGCACTTGTTAGGCATTTCACTGTTTAGGCACATCAGGGGCTCTGAGAACATGACATGACGCCCGCAGACCATTCCTTCAAAGTCTGCGTTCAAAAGCGTGACTCCTTCCCTTCCGAGCCCTTACATGTGCCCAAACAGTAGTTTTTTCCAACACATGGGGTATATGCGTACTCAGGAGAAATTGCACAACAACTTATGGGGTGCAATTTCTCCTGGTACCCTTGTGAAAATATTTTTTTTTGCATTTTTGCGGAAAAAATGTTTTATTTTTATTTTCACAAGTCAACATTATGATTTTCTGTGAAGCACCTGGGGGTTCAATGGGCTCACCACACATCTATATAAGTTCCCTGGGGGGTCTAGTTTCCAAAATTGGGTCACTTGTGGGGGAGCTCCAATGTTTAGACACACAGGGGCTCTCCAAACGCAACATGGTGTCCCCTAACAAATTGGAACCATTTCGCGTTTGGAGAGCTCCTGTGTGTCTAAACATTGGAGCTCCCCCACAAGTGACCCCATTTTGGAAACTAGACCCCCCCCAAGGCACCTATCCAGATGCATAGTGAGCACTTGGAACTCCCAGGTGCTTCACAAATTGATTCGTAACAATGAAAAAGTGAAAAAAAAAAACTTTTTCATTTTTATGAATCAAGTTGTGAAGCACCTGAGGGTTCCAAGTGCTCACTATGCATCCAGATAGGTGCCTTGGGGGGTCTAGTTTCCAAAATGGGGTCACTTGTGGGGGAGCTCCAATGTATGGGCACACAGGGACTCTCCAAATGCAACATGGTGTCCGCTAACAAATTGAATGGAAAATCGGCTCAAATTATTAGCGGACACCATGTTGCGTTTGGAGAGCCCCTGTGTGCCCAAACATTGGAGCTCCCCCACAAGTGACCCCATTTTGGAAACTAGACCTCCCAAGGCACCTATCTAGTTGCATAGTGAGCACTTGGAAGCCCCAGGTGCTTCACAAATTGATTTGTAAAAATGAAAAAGTGAAAAAAAAAACACTTTTTCATTTTTACGAATCAATTTGTGAAGCACCTGGGGGTTCCAAGTGCTCACTATGCATCTAGATAGGTGCCTTGGGAGGTCTAGTTTCCAAAATGGGGTCACTTGTGGGGGAGCTCCAATGTTTGGGCACACAGGGGCTCTCCAAACGCAACATGGTGTCCGCTAACAATTTGAGCCGATTTTCCATTCAATTTGTTAGCGGACACCATGTTGCATTTGGAGAGTCCCTGTGTGCCCAAACAATGGAGCTCCCCCACAAGTGACCCCATTTTGGAAACTAGACCCCCCAAGGCACCTATCGAGATGCATAGTGAGCGCTTGAAACCCTCAGGTGCTTCATAAATTGATTCATAAAAATGAAAAAGTGTTTTTTTTTTCACTTTTTCATTTTTATGAATCAATTTGTGAAACACATGGGGGTTCCAAGTGCTCACTATGCATCTAAATAGGTGCCTAGGGGGGTCTAGTTTCCAAAATGGGGTCACTTGTAGGGGAGCTCCAATGTTTGGGCACACAGGGGCCCTCCAAACGCAACATGGTGTCCGCTAACAAATTGAATGGAAAATCTGCTCAAATTGTTAGCGGACACCTTGTTGCATTTGGAGAGCCCCTGTGTGCCCAAACATTGTAGCTCCCCCACAAGTGACCCCATTTTGGAAACTAGACCCCCCAAGGCACCTATCTAGATGCATAGTGAGCACATGGAACCCCCAGGTGCTTCACAAATTGATTCGAAAAATGAAAAAGCGTTTTTTTTTTTCACTTTTTCATTTTTACGAATCAATTTGTGAACCACCTGGGGGTTCCAACTGCTCACTATGCATCTAGATAGGTGCCTTGGGGGGCCTAGTTTCCAAAATTGGGTCACTTGTGGGGGAGCTCCAATGTTTGGGCACACAGGGACTCTCCAAATGCAACATGGTGTCCGCTAACAAATTGAATGGAAAATCGGCTCAAATTGTTAGCGGACACCATGTTGCGCTTGGAGAGCCCCTGTGTGCCCAAACATTGGAGCTCCCCCACAAGTGACCCCATTTTGGATGCTAGACCTCCCAAGGCACCTATCTAGATGCATAGTGAGCACTTGGAACCCCCAGGTGCTTCACAAATTGATTCGTAAAAAAGGAAAAAGTGAAAAAAAAAACACTTTTTCATTTTTCCGAATCAATTTGTGAAGCACCTGGGGTTTCAAGTGCTCACTATGCATCTAGATAGGTGCCTTGGGAGGTCTAGTTTCCAAAATGGGGTCACTTGTGGGGGAGCTCCACTGTTTGGGCACACAGGGGCTCTCCAAACTCAACATGGTGTCCGCTAATTATTCAAGCAAATTTTACAATCAAAAAGTCAAATGGCGCTCCTTCCCTTCCGAGCCCTGCCGTGCGCCCAAACAGTGTTTTTTTCCCACATATGGGGTATCTGCGTGCCCAAGGGAAATTGCACAACAAAATTTGGGGTCCATTTTTTCTTGTTACCCCTGTGAAAATAAAAAAAATTGGGTCTAAAGTAACATTTTTGTGAAAAAAGTTAAATGTTCATTTTTTTCTTCCACATTCCAAAAATTCCTGTGAAGCACCTGAAGGGTTAATAAAGTTCTTGAATGTGGTTTTGAGCACCTTGAGGGGTGCAGTTTTTAGAATGGTGTCACTTTTGGGTATTTTCTGTCATAAACACCTCTCAAAGTGACTTCAAATGTGATGTGGTCCCTAAAAAAATGGTTTTGTAAATTATGTTGGAAAAATGAGAAATCGCTCGTCAACTTTTAACCCTTATAGCTCCCTAACAAAAAAAATTTTGGTTCCAAAATTGTGCTGATGTAAAGTAGACATGTGGGAAATGTTATTTATTAACTATTTTGTGTGACATATCTCTCTGATTTAAGGGCATAAAAATTCAAAGTTAGAAAATTGCAAAATTTTCTAAATTTTCGCCAAATTTCCATTTTTTTCACAAATAAACGCAAGTGATATCAAAGAAATTTTACCACAATCATGAAGTACAATATGTCACGAAAAAATACTCTCAGAATCAGGGGGATCCATTGAAGCGTTTTAGAGTAATTACCTCATAAAATGACAGTGGTCAGAATTGTAAAAATTGGCCTGGTCATTAACGTGCAAACCACCCTCGGGGGTTAAGGGGTTAAATATATTGAATTATAAGAATTGAGAAATGTATCAAAATCAAATCACATAGAGTGACATTAGCTATAGTGCAAATCAGCTACCATTTAAATAAAGTGCAAATTAATAGTGCAAGGAGAATAAGCACCACCTTGAGGTCACAAATACTGCAAGTGCAGAAAAAATCACATAAAATGAATATGGGCAACTGTGCAAACAAGCTACAATTATAAGGTGCAATTGATAGTGCAAGTAATGCAAGCACCTTCTCAA
The DNA here is from genome assembly GCF_046119375.1 of Phyllobates terribilis. Lineage (NCBI taxonomy): Eukaryota > Metazoa > Chordata > Amphibia > Anura > Dendrobatidae > Phyllobates > Phyllobates terribilis. The sequence goes on from NW_027362761.1 coordinate 472,597,325, forward strand.
GGCCACAGATATTGCAAGTGCAAAATATACTTTATACACAGTGCATATGAACCAGTGTGCAAATAAGCTGCCATATATATAAAGTGCAATCAATGAAATCACAAAATGCTAGTACCTCCATAGGGCCATGGAATAAGGTAAAAAACAATAACAGTGATCAAAAAATGGTGAAAAGAATAATAAAGTTAATCATTAATAATAAATGATGGGCTGATGAAGAGACCCCGACACGCACGTTTTGCGGCTTGCTTCTTCTTAGGGGGATGAGTATATTCTCATATGCTCTACTCATCCCCCTAAAAAGAAGCAAGCCGCGAAACGTGCGTGTAGGGGTCTTTTCATCAGCCAGGTCATATAATGATTTATTATTAATGATTAACTTTATTATTCTTTCCACCATTTTTTAATCACTGTTATTGTTTTTTACCTTATTACATGGCCCTATGGAGGTGCTAGCATTTTGTGATTTCATTGATTGCACTTTATATATATGGCAGCTTATTTGCACACTGGTTCATATGCACTGTGTATAAAGTATATTTTGCACTTGCAATATCTGTGGCCTTGAGAAGGTGCTTGCATTACTTGCACTATCAATTGCACCTTATAATTGTAGCTTGTTTGCACAGTTGCCCATATGCATTTTATGGGATTTTTTCTGCACTTGCAGTATTTGTGGCCTCAAGGTGATGCTTATTTTCTTTGCACTATTAATTTGCACTTTATTTAAATGGTAGCTTATTTGCACTATAGTTAATGTCACTTTATGTGATTTGATTTTGATACATTTCTCAATTCTTATAATTCGATATATTTAATCAACATAGTTATGGTTCAGTGATTTTGAGCACTTGTTCTAGTTTCCTTCCCACTTTTTATGTATTCTATGTTGTATTTTAAGTATATGTCAATAAAAACTCCATGTTTTATTATACTGGCGCTAATCTTCCAAGTCGTTTATAGGTTTATAATGCTTTATATGGAAGTGGTCTTGAAATTTTTGGGCTAAAAAAATTTTTTGGATAATAAAGTACTGATAAATGCTGTGTTATCCTTCGAGAACCAGGTATTATCAACATTGGCGTTCATTGACTGTGCGTTTGCTGCTAACTTTATTGACTCGGGACTGGTTCTGAAGTTAGGGTAAGGGACAGTTAGTTTAGAAAGGCCCATGCAAATCTTCGCCCTTGACAAGACACCATTATCCCAGAATTTGGTCAAGAAGGTAACGGTGGATTTCACGCTTCAAGTAGGAGCTCTCCACTCTGAATCCATCTCATGTTTTGTATTAGATAATTTACCTGCTGGGTTGATACTGGGGCTTCCATGGTTGCAAGTTCACAATCCTGTGATTAATTGGTGTCAGAGGGAGATTGTTAAATGGAGCTCCAATTGTTGCAAGAAATGTCTAAGAACTGTACAAATATGGTGCACTAGTCTGAAGGGTCTGCCGGGGCACCTGAAGGACTTCGGAGATGTGTTCTTGGAGAAAGAGGCAGAGATACTACCTCCCCATTGTCCTTATGATTGTGCTATTGATCTTATTCCTTGTTCCAAATTGCCTAAAGCTCGCCTTTACAATTTCTCTGGGCCTGAATGAGCCGCCATGAAAGAATATGTTAATGAAAGTTTACGGAAGGGTCATATCCGTCCTTCCTCCTCTCTGGTAGCTGCCAGATTTTTCTTCCTAAAAAAGAAAGATGGGGGTCTCCGTCTTTGCCTCGATTTCCGAGAACTAAAGAAAATCATGGTACTTACCCACCTATATAATCAGCTTCTAGGGGCCAGGGTGTTCTCTAAACTTGATCTTAGAGGGGCTTACAATTTGATACGCATCTGGGAGAGTGATGAGTGGAAAACTGCGTTTTTAAAGTCGGAGGGTCTGTTTGAAAACCTTGTCATGCCATTGTGGTTATCCAATGCACCTGCTGTGTTTCAAAATTTTATGAATGATATTTTCTCTGATTGCATTGGAAGATATGTTGTGATTTACATGGATGATATTCTAATTTTCTCTCCAGACTTGGATTCTCATCAGGAACATGTCCGGGTTGTGTTACAAAGGTTAAGGGAGAACTCCTTGTTTGCTAAATTAGAGAAATGTGTTTTTTTCTGTTCAGGAGCTTTCATTCTTGAGGTTCATCTTGTCAGCCGAAGGGTTTAAGATGGACCCTGGGAAGGTACAAGCCATAATTGACTGGGTTCAGCCTTGTGATTTTAAGACTTTGCAATGATTTCTGGGATTCGCCAACTATTACAGGAAATTTATCAAGAGTTTCTCTCAGATTGCTAATCCTCTTACTGACCTGACACATAAGGGGGCTAATCTCAAGGTATGGTCGCCGGGTGCTATCAGGGCTTTTGAAAAATTAAAAGAGTGTTTCATGTCTGCCCCCATTCTGATCCAACCTGATCTCCAAGAGCCATTCATTGTAGAGGTGGATGCTTCGGAGGTCGGAGTAGGGGCAGTTTTGTCGCAGGGGCCCAAAACTCTGATTAACTCGTGTCCATCTGCTTTTTTTGCCTAAGAAATTTTTGTCGGCGGAAAGAAATTATGATGTTGGGAATCGTGAGTTACTTGCTGTAAAAGTAACCTTTGAGGAATGGAGGCATTTTTTGGAGGGAGCGGTTCCTCTAGTTACTGTGGTCACTGATCACAAGAATCTAGCCTATATTGAGTCAGCTAAAAGGTGAGCTCCCAAACAGGCCAGATGGTCCTTGTTTTTCTCAAGGTTTAATTATTCGATTACATTCAGACTGGGATCTAAGAATGTGAAAGCTGACGCATTGTCTCGTAGTCTCGGTCCAGTTTCTCCTTCAGAACCTCCATCCTCCATTATTCCTCAGGGTATTGTGGTTTCTATGGTAACCTCTAAATTGGAAGAGGAGATCCGTAATGCCCAGTCATTGGCTCCTCCTGCTACTCCAGGGTCTAAATTATTTGTGTCTGTGTATCTAAGATTACTTGTGTTACAGGAAATTCATGATTCCGTTTTGATTGGTCATCCTGGGGTTACAGCTACACGGAAAGCCATTGGCAGCCTGTTTTGGTGGTCGTCCATGCATAATGATATAAAAGATTTTGTATCTGCTTGTGAGGTCTGCGCACGCGCTAAAGTCAGTCAAAGTCGGCCGGCTGGGAATTGGCTCCATTGCCAATTCCAGAAAGACCATGGACTCATTTGTCCATGGATTTCATCACAGATTTGCCTCTGTCTGGTGGGAAAACTGCTATCTGGGTGGTAGTGGACCGATTCAGCAAACAAGCTCATTTTGTTGCCTTGTCAGGATTACCTAATGCAGAGACACTCTCCAGGTTGTTTATTTCCCATATTGTAAGGTTACATGGTATCCCTCTTAACATTATGCCTGATAGGGGAGTACAATTTGTCTCTAAATTCTGGAGAGCTTTTTGTAATAAGCTTGGGATTGAACTGTCATTTTCATCTGCTTACCACCCTGAGACCAACCGTCAGACTGAGAGGACAAATCAATCTTTAGAACAAATTTTAAGGTGTTTTGTGGCGGCTCAGCAGGAGGACTGGTCTTTGTTTTTAACTCTCGCTGAGTTTTCCTTTAACAGTCAAGTTAATCAGTCTACTGGAACCTTTCTGCTTTTCTGTAATTATATTTTTCATCCCCATTTTGGTGAATTTTCTAGAATTAGTTCTGAATGTCCTGGGGTGGAGGTCATCGTACAAAGACTTGGGGATTTTTGGAAGGAGGTTCAAAAGAATATTGGGACTGCTCAGACTGAACTGAAGGCCGATAGAAGACGTTCGGTGGGTCCTGTTTTTAAGATTGTGGATAAGGTTTGGTTGTCATCCAGGAACATTAAACTTAAAGTGCTGTCGGCAAAGTTGGGTCCAAAGTTTATTGGTCCATATGAGATCCTTGAGGTGGTCAATCCAGTGGCATTCAGATTAAAGCTTCCTCACTTCCTTCGCATCCCTAACGTCTTCCATAAATCCCTATTAAAGGAATTTGTCCCTTCGGTATTGTCTCCATCATCCCCGCCTCCTCCAGTGTCAGTCGACAGTGTCTTGGAGTATGAGGTACCTCATCCACTGGAGGGTATATGGACCAGAGAAGAGATCATGGGTCCCTGCTCGAGATGTGAAGGCCGATCTGTTAGTCAGGGCCTTCCATCTAAAGCTTCCTGGGAAGCTTGGGGGTCCAGTGGCCCCCCTTAGAAGAGGGGGTGCTGTCACAGTTCCACCCCTCACTGTGTTTGGGACACAGTTGCTGACAGCTCACCCATTCAATCTGGTACAGGGGCATGCAATAGCTCAGTGTGGTGATTGACAACTCGGCTGTCCAATCTGAGACTGGGAAGCACTGGCTATCTTCAGGTGTTCATTAGCCCAGGTGAATGCCTGGCTACTTAACTGAACTGTTTGTCCCAGATCTCTACCAGATGTACATTCAGCTAGTGTGTGGTTTGTTCTCTGTGCCTTGGGTTCTGTTTATTGATCTTCTGCTGCCTGACCTTGGACCTTGTTCTGACCCTCTGTCTGTTTAATCCCTTCTGCTCTGATCTGCTGTCCTCCTGGATTTCTGACCAACCATACGCTACCTGACTACACCTTTGCCTCTTCCCTCTGTTTATGACATACCCTCCTTGCTTTGACTTCGGACTCCTTGACTATCCCGTCTCAAGTGCTGGCCGTGAAAAGTGACTCAGCATCACAATAACAGTATAACAACAATACATTGACAATATAATACTGTATGATTCCCAAGTCATGGGACATGACACCCTATCTACTCTATATATGTTACACTAATTCAAACAATACTTGTAAAAAAAACAAAAATAATCTTGTATGTATGACTTACTCCATTCTTTCTGTCATTCACTGGCCACAGTACATTTCCATGTGCTACCCATGCCACGGTCTGGCAAGACCATTATTTTTTCTTTAAAATCCCCAGGTCCAGCTTACATGGTGCCTCTTCAGACGCACTTTGCTTGTGCTGTCTCAAGGATACCCACAACCCTCAGCCCTATTTCCTTGGGTTTCCTCCCATACTCACAACTGAACTCTCCTTCCTTGTCTGTTCCAAGTCCCGGGATCCAGAATGTGCTGGTCATATTAAGATCCAGATTGCCACTTTATTTATTTCAGTTGCAGGGATGGCTACCATAAAAAATCTCTTCTTAGTATACACAACCAGGATATGGCCAAGTGTCATATTCCCGATGACTGTCTTCACTCTCTTCACTTCATTACTATCTACTGATTGTTCTAACCAGGAAGTAACTCTTTTCTTACTCCCAAAAACACATTCCCTCTGCAGAGCTGGCTAACTTTTAACTCTTCTGTGCCCTGCATCTACATTGTTAGGCCCCCTTCAAACGTTCATATTTCCAGTACGTGTGGCATCCATTTTCACATGTACCAAGAGACAGGTGCACACACACACACACCCATTGTAATCTATGGTGCTGTGCACATGTGTCACGCTAGGTATGGAGAGAACCCAGCACATAACGAAGGGAAAAGGGGAGGGAGCCCTACAACTAGGGAAAGGGAGAATTCAGACCCCAAAAACGATCAACAAATCCTAACTCCCCTATAGACCCTAAATAGGTTCTGCCCATATCGCTGAGCAGGAAACCTGGCCCTAGCTGACTCTAAGGCTAGGCCCTAGGTAGGGAGTGGGAGGGGCGAGCACTGAGTCAGCCCCACTATCAACTAAAGTACTCACAATAGAAACAAACAGGGGAATACACTTAGCTCCAAGGTGACATTGGAGAAAGCTTAGCAACAATCCACAAAGAAACTCCAAAGTAATTCTAGCTGACTACTAGAATCCCAAGCCTGAATAGGTATAAGACGGTATCGCCAGCAACTCTCTGAGCAATGTGAGTGTATTTAAGGACAGAGCAAGGAAGTGATGATTAACAGCAGAAAGTTGAGGATACCTCAGGGTCCTAAAGGGAAAGGTATAATCCCCAAGCAAGGTGAGGATCACTGCTGGGTAGTGATGAGCGAGCACTAAAATGCTTGGGTACTCGTTGTTTGAGTCGAGCAAATTGGAATGCTCGAGTGCTCAGTCTGAGTAACGAGCCCAATGTAAGTCTATGGGAAACTTGAGCATTTTTCCGGCAGCTCCCCCCGGCGGTCTGCAGAGGGCCTAAAAATAGCCCAAATCGATGGGACTGGGCTTAAATGACATGTTAACAGCATGGGGAAGAACCCTGGAAGCATTTCTGACTCCCAGGTCAATGTTGTCAACAATGTTGTCAGAGGTATTACGCCACATTTACGGACTCACAATAAAACATACAAAAGCGAAACCAAAATGGATTTTCCTGGGAAATATGTTAAGGAATATCCTTTCCTGGGTAATGACTTGTATATAAGGCAAAATAAATATACAGAAATAAAAATGCTCCTCCACACCTTGGGCTATGTTAACACGTAGCGTTATTGATGCATTTTTGCACTTTTGCATTGCTTTCAACCAAGACAAATGCATTCACCAGGAAATGTCATTTTAACATTTTACAACCTTATCTGGCCACGTGATGTGTGACATATCATCAGACACATTCTGTTTCATTTATGATGGAGGGACTCTGAAAGTCACAAAGCCTATTTTTATAGGGCCATCAGGCGGCCCTTACTATTCTTAAAGGGCCAGCAGTCGGCCCTCACAATTATTAGAGAGCCATCAGCCGGCTATGCTTTGTTGTTCCCATTATTAACGAGTGGGTCTGCTTAACTGTTATTGCATATGCAGTGACTGCAAGGGCTGCCAAAAAATTTGGACGCAACCCAATACCGCTTTGAAGAGACATAGAGGAGGGTCTCAGTAAAAAAAATGTTTCCATTATAAAGGAGTGGGTCTCCTATAGTTGTAATTCCCATGCTTTGACTGCAAGGGCTGCCAAAATTTTGGAAAACCCCCACTAACAATTTAAAGACAAATACAGCTGGGCCACAGTAACGAGTACGACATGTTCCCATTAGAAAGGAGAGGATCTGCTATTCAGTTATAGGGTATGCAGTGAGTCCAACGGCTGGCAAAACTTAGGAAAAAACCCACTAACAATTTAAAGACACATAGAGCTGGGCCCCAGTAATGACATATTGCCATTAGAAAGGAGAGGATCTCCCATACTGTTTGGCTATGCAGTGACTTCAATGGCTGTCAAAAATTTGAAGGCACTCCAATGCCACTTGCAAGAGACGTAGAGGTCAGAGGGCCTCCTGAAAACAATGTCCCCATTATTAGGAAGTGGGTCTCCCATACTGTTTGCCTATGCAGTGAAGCAATGGCTGCCAAAAATTTGGAGGAACTCCAATGCCCCTTGCAAGAACGTAGAGGTTGGAGGGCCTCCTGAAAACAATGTTCCCATTACTAGGAAGTGGGCCTCCCATTCTTTATGCCTATGCAATTAATCAACGGCTGCCAAAATTTTGGAGGAACTCCAATGCCCCTTGCAAGAGATGTAGAGGTTGGAGGGCCTCCTGAAAACAATGCTCCCATTCTTAGAAAGTGGGTCTCCCATACTTTTTGCCTATGCAGTGAATCAATGGCTTTCAAAAATTTGGAGGAACTCCAATGCCCCTTGCAAGAGACATAGAGATTCGGAAGGCCTCCTGAAAACAATGTTCCCATTATCAGGAAGTGGGTCTCCCATACTGTTTGCCTATGCAGTGAAGCAACGGCTGCCAAAAATTTGGAGGAACGCCAATGTCCTTTGAAAGAGACGTAGATATGTTGTTATGGTACATATGGTGGTGATATGGTGGTGGAGGATGACGATGCGGAGAAGGAGGACAAGAGCAAATAGACAAAATTAGGAAGCATATACCCATGTCTGGGTGTGAAGACAGAGGTGCAAGGGAATAGAGTTAGACCTCCCAAAAAAAAGACACTGTATTTGAGTTTATGTTACTGCTATAATTCGATGGTGTTAAGAAGTCTGGCCCAATCCAGCCCCTGTTCATTTTTATAAGAGTCAGCCTTTCAGCATTTCAATTGACAGACGGATGCGCCTATCGGTTATAATTCCATCAGCGGCACTAAAAACATGCTCTGACAAAACACTAGTGGCAGGGCAGGCCAAGACCTCCAAGGCATAGAGAGTCAGTTCATGCCTTGTGTCCAGCTTGGATACCCAATAATTATAAGGCACAGAGGAATCACGGAGGATGTTGGTATGGTCGGCAAGGTACTCCCTCTCCACCTTCCTCAACTTTTCCCTCCTTGGGAGAGTACCCCGTGCATCAGGGCTTGTGTGATGAGAGGGTCTGAGAAAACTGTCTCAGAACTTTAACAGTGTTCCTCTGCCTCTGGTGGATTGTATTTTTGTCTCTCTTGCCTGTACTCCTTGGTTGTCCAACGAACTGTGACCTCTGCCGCCAGCGTTTTCAGATGGGAATTTTTTTAATAATTCCGCAACAAGGCCCTTCTCGTACTGCCCCATTTTATTAGGCTTGTCCTGCTAGGGAATAAGAGACAGAAAGTTCTCCTTGTACCATGGGTCAAGAAGTCTCACCAACAAATAATGACTGTCACCCAAAATTTGGACAATGCATGGGTCACGGGAAAGGCAGCGTAACGTAAGCTCAGCCATGTGTGCCAGACTGCAAAGAGGCAAGACTTCCGTGTCCTCACCAAGAGGACGACTGACCATGCTCTCCTCCTCATCCTTCTCCCTGTCCTCAGGCCATCCACGCTGAACAGACGGACGGTATGACAGTTCTGCAGGTAGTACCGTCTATAGCGCAGGAAACTAGCTCCTTTTCTTCCTCCTCCTCCTCCTCTTCCTCATTGTCATCCAATCCACATTGGGATGAGATGAGGCTGGGCTGTGTGTAATTACCTTGTATGGTTCCTTGCTCCATCTCATCGTGCTCCACCTGCAATGAATTCTCTTTAATTGTGAGCAGAGAGAGTTTCAGAAGACAGAGAAGCGAGATGATGACACTAATTATGGCATCATCGCTGCTCACCATCTTGGTGGAGTCCTCAAAGTTTTGGAGGATGGTACATATGTCTGACATCCATGTCCATTCCTGAGGTTTTATGTGTGGAGTCTGAACTGAATACCGACGGCCTTGTTGATGCCAGTAATTAACAACTGCCCTCTTCTGCTCACAAATCCTTCCCAACATCTGCAATGTAGAGTTCCAACATGTGGGGACATCGCAGATCAGTCTGTGAGCTGGAAGCTGCTAACGCTGCTGAAGCACGGCAAGGGCGGCGGAAGCTGTAGCTGACATTCTAAAATGGGCACACAGGTGGCGTACTTTGACAAGCAGATTTGGCAGATCCGGGTAGGTTTTGAGATACCGCTGAACCATGAGGTTAAGCACATGGGCCAGGCATGGTACGTGAGCGAGCTCGCCTCACCTCAGAGCCGCCACCAGGTTCCGGCCATTATCACACATGACCATGCCTGGCTGTAGGGTCAGCGGTGTCAGCCACAGATATGCCTGCTCTTGCAGAGCTGTCCACAACTCCTCAGCATTGTGCGGTTTGTTTTCTAAGCACATTAGCTTCAGCACAGCCTGTTGCCTCTTAGCCAAGGCAGTGCTGCGGTGCTTCCAGCTTGTGACTGATGTGGTCATTTTGGAGATGGAAGCTGAAGAAGAGGAGGAGGAGGTGCCGGAGCTGTAGAATGTGAGGGCAACCCTGATTGACCCAGGGCCGGCAAGCCTCGGTGTTGGGAGAACGTGTTCTGTCCCAAGGTCCGACTGGGTCCCGGCTCCCACTATATTAACCCAGTGTGCCGTCAGTGAGATGTACCGTCCCTGCCCACAAACGCTTGTCCACTTGTCTGTGGCTAGGTGGACTTTCCCAGGAACTGCATTGTTGAGGGCATTTCTAATGTTGTGGGACACGTGCTCTTGTAATGCGGGGATGGCACACTGGGAGAAATAGTGGTGGCTGGGGACCGTGTACCGAGGAACGGCTGCCGCCATCAGGTCTCGGAAAGCTCCCATCTCCACAAGCCTAAAAGGCAACATTTCGAGAGCAAGCATTCACGAAATGTGTGAATTTAGTAGTGTGGCCTGTGGGGCGTTGACTGTGTATTTGTGCTTGCGTCCCAAGTACTGGTGTAGGGACAACTGAACGCTGCACTGGGACATGGATGTGCTTGCTGATGGTGCTAGTTAAGAGTGTTCAATGACAGGTGCAGGGCGTGAGGTATCTTGGCATGTGCCATGGACAGGGGATTGGCGTGCACGCACAACAGCGGAAGAAGCAGTGGTGTCACCTGCAGACACTGTTGTTGTACCCTGGGGTTCGGCCCACTTAGTCGGCTGCTTTGCTGCCATGTGCCTGATTATGGTGGTGGTCAAGCTGCAAGTCTTGCTACCCCTGCTGATGCTGGCCTGGCAGGTGGTGCAAATGGACTTTTTGGGATTATCTGCAGAGTCTTTAAAAAATAACCAGGCTCGGGAAGACCTAAAAGTTGTACTGGTAACTTCCATCGTGTTGGCGTTACGATGAACGCTTTCCCGCCTTCTGTCTGCGGCCACCACACTGCTGCTTCCTGCCTGTTGTGGTGCAATGACTCCCTCCACCTGTGTGCTGCTGTCCTCGCTCTGCATATCCCCCTGCCAGGTTGGGTCAGTTACTATATCGTCCACTACCTAGTCTTCCACTTCCGCACCCTGGTCCTCCTCCTAACTTTCTGGCAATTGTGTCTCATCATCATCATCCACCTCTTGCAACAGTAATTGCACTTTCCCACCATTGCCTTCATGTGACCGTGGCTTCTCCAATATTTGGGCATCGCTACACGCATTCTCCTCGTCACTCGTTTGAAGCTGGACAGGTGAGAGGCCTGAAGCTACAAATGGAAAAGTGAACAGCCCTTCCGTTTGTCCAAGTGTGGGATCAATTGTCTCCGGGGACTCGGCATGTTGGGAGGAAGGAGGATCAGAGTGAGGAATATGCGGTCCAGACTCACAGCTACTGAGACTTGACTGTATGGAAGACAGGGTGGTGGTGGCAAAGTGACTGGAAGCATTATCTGCTATCCAAGCAACAACCTTTTGACACTGCTCTGTGTTCAATAGTGGTGTTCTGCGGTCCCCTAGTAATTGGGAAAGGAAGGTCGAGCGACAAGATCTGGGTATTTGTTGTGGCACAATTTCAGCTTGCCCACGGCCACGATCTCGGCCACGGCATGCACCATCACCATCATGTCCACTTCCCCGTCCCTTGCCATGCACCTTGCCCATTTTTAATGGAGGACAATATTTTCCACGTTCAAGAAAAATGGCTGATTTTGGAACGCAGTTATATGTAATATGATACATCTGACAGATAACCACAAATTTAAATAGCAGGCCTGTAATTTACTAATATTATTCCGCACAGAGACCTAGTGTGAATAGCTTGTCCGACACACTGCAACAGAATGGAAATGGAAGAAATGACTGATTTTGGAACAGTCTTATAGGTGATATGTCTGACAGAGAACCACGGTTTTAAATAGCAGGCCTGTAATTTGCTAATACCATTCTTCACAGACACCTAGTGTGAATAGCTTGACCGACACACAGCAACGGAATGAAAATGGAAGAAATGTCTGATTTTGAAACAGTCTTATGGGTGTTATGTCTGACAGAGAACCACGGTTTTAAATAGCAGGCCTGTAATATACTAATACTATTCTTCACAGACACCTAGTGTGAAAAACTTGACCGACACACTGCAACAGAATGAAAATGGAAGAAATGTCTGATTTTGGAACACTCTTATAGGTGATATGTTTGACAGAGAACCACGGTTTTAAATAGCAGGCCTGGAAATTACCTATACTATTTTACACAGAGACCCAGTGTGAATAGCTTGACCGACACACTGCAGCAAAATGAAAATGGAAAAAATGACTGATTTTGGAACACTACTATAGGTGATATGTTTGACAGAGAACCACGGTTTTAAATAGCAGGCCTGTAATTTACTAATACTATTCTACACAGAGACCTAGTGGGAATAGCTTGACCGACACACTGCAAGAAAATGAAAATGGAAGAAATGACTGATTTTGGAACAGTCTTATAGGTGATATGTCTGACAGAGAACCACGGTTTTAAATAGCAGGCCTGTAATTTACTAATACTATTCTTCACAGACACCTAGTGAGAATAACTTGACTGACACACTGCAACAGAATGGAAACGGAGGCCAATATTTTCGACGTTCAGTTTAAATTTCTGAATTTTTATTGCTGAAATATGGAACAGATCTGCCTTAATTCTGCATTGAGAACAAGCAAATGGAGCAGAAAAATGGTGTACTCTGCATTGCTTTTTAAGCAAATAACTAGGATTAAGATAAAAAACAATTTGCCGTGGCCCCTGATATCTTGGGCTTAGTCTTCAAATATATGTAATTATTACACCAGCAGTCAAGACATTCAATGGACCCTCTTGTGCTGTATCATACACTGTGCCACATTCGTGTCGAACTTAAGTTTGGACATCGGATTTCAAACATATTCACTCATCACTAGTGTACATGTATTAACCTAATAAATAAATAAAATTATGTGGGATCCCCCCATTTTTGGTAACCAGGGAAGGTAAAGCAGACAAATGAGAGCTGAAGTTATCAGGCTCGGATGGTCCATGGTTATTGGGCCCTTCCCAGCCTAAAAATAACAGCCCGCAGTTACCCCAGAAGTGGAGCATCACGTGAGATGCTCCAATTCTACGGAGGATGTTTCTTCTTTGCTTTAAAAAAATGACAACAAAATTGAGCTACTTTTCCTTCATGTGAAGCCACATTTATATGGTTATTTTGGCTGCTTTAAGAAGTATTATTTATGACACGAACCTAAACTGCACTCAAGTATGAAAAATAGCAGCAACCAAAATTATCACAAGAGTCACCATTGGAAATAATTTTTTTGTTGTTTTGGAAGTACACACATGTACAGTACAGACCAAAAGTTTGGACACACCTTCTCATTTAAAGATTCTTCTGTATTTTCATGACTATGAAAATTGGACATTCACACTGAAGGCATCAAAACTATGAATTAACACATGTGGAATTATATACTTAACAAAAAATGTGAAACAACTGAAAATATGTCTTATATTCTAGGTTCTGCAAAGTAGCCACCTTTTGCTTTGATGACTGCTTTGCACACTCTTGGCATTCTCTTGATGAGCTTCAAGAGGTAGTCACCGGAAATGGTTTTCACTTCACAGGTGTGCCTTGTCAGGTTTAATAAGTGAGATTTCTTGCCTTATAAATGGGGTTGGGACCATCAGTTGTGTTGTGCAGAAGTCAGGTGGATACACAGCTGATAGTCCTACTGAATAGACTGTTAGAATTTGTATTATGGCAAGAAAAAAGCAGCTAAGTAAAGAAAAAGGAGTGGCCATTATTACTTTAAGAAATGAAGGTCAGTCAGTGTGAAAAATTGGGAAAACTTTGAAAGTGTCCCCAAGTGCAGTTGCAAAAACCATCAAGCGCTACAAAGAAATTGTCTCACATGAGGACCGCCCCAGGAAAGGAAGACCAAGAGTCACCTCTGCTTCTGAGGATAAGTTTATCCGAGCAACCAGCCTCAGAAATCGCAGGTTAACAGCAGCTCAGATTAGAGACCAGGTCAATGCCACACAGAGTTCTAGCAGCAGACACATCTCTACATTAACTGTTAAGAGGAGACTTTGTGCAGCAGGCCTTCATGGTAAAATAGCTGCTAGGAAACCACTGTTAAGGACAGGCAACAAGCAGAACAGACTTGTTTGGGCTAAAGAACACAAGGAATGGACATTAGACCAGTGGAAATCAGTGCTTTGGTCTGATGAGTCCAAATTTGAGATCTTTGGTTCCAACCACCGTGTCTTTGTGCGACGCAGAAGAAGTGAACGGATGGACTCTACATGCCTGGTTCCCACCGTGAAGCATGGAGGAGGAGGTGTGATGGTGTGGGGGTGCTTTGCTGGTGACACTGTTGGGGATTTATTCAAAATTGAAGGCATACTGAACTAGCATGGCTACCACAGCATCTTGCAGCGGCATGCTATTCCATCCGGTTTGCGTTTAGTTGGACCATCATTTATTTTTCAACAGGACAATGACCCCAAGCACACCTCCAGGCTGTGTAAGGGCTATTTGACCAAGAAGGAGAGTGATGGGGTGCTACGCCAGATGACCTGGCCTCCACAGTCACCAGACCTGAACCCAATCGAGATGGTTTGGGGTGAGCTGGACCGCAGAGTGAAGGCAAAAGGGCCAACAAGTGCTAAGCATCTCTGGGAACTCCTTCAAGATTGTTGGAAGACCATTTCCGGTGACTACCTCTTGAAGTTCATCAAGAGAATGCCAAGAGTGTGCAAAGCAGTCATCAAAGCAAAAGGTGGCTACTTTGCAGAACCTAGAATATAAGACATATTTTTAGTTGTTTCATACTTTTTTGTTAAGTATATAATTCCACATGTGTTAATTCATAGTTTTGATGCCTTCGGTGTGAATGTACAATTTTCATAGTCATGAAAATACAGAAAAATCTTTAAATGAGAACGTGTGTCCAAACTTTTGGTCTGTACTGTATATACACTGCTCAAAAAAATAAAGGGAACACTCAAATAACACATCCTAGATCTGAATGAATGAAATATTCTCATTGAATATTTTGTTCTGTACAAAGTTGAATGTGCTAACAACAAAATCACACAAAAATCATCAATGGAAATCAAATTTATTAACCAATGGAAGCCTGGATTTGGAGTCATCCCCAAAATTAAAGTGGAAAAACACACTACAGGCTGATCCAACTGTGATGTAATGTCCTTAAAACAAGTCAAAATGAGGCTCAGTATTGTGTGTGGCCTCCACGTGCCTGTATGACCTCCCTACAATGCCTGGGCATGCTCCTGATGAGGTTGTGGATGGAACTCCTGAGGGATCTCCTCCCAGACCTGGACTAAAGCATCCGCCAACTCCTGGACAGTCTGTGGTGCAACGTGACGTTGGTGGATGGAGAGAGACATGATGTCCCAGAGGTGCTCAATCGGATTCAGGTCTGGGGAACGGGCGGGCCAGTCCATAGCTTCAATGCCTTCATTTTGCAGGAACTGCAGACACACTCCAGCCACATGAGGTCTGGCTTTGTCCTGCATTAGGAGGAACCCACGGCCAACCGCACCAGCACATGGTCTCACAAGGGGTCTGAGGATCTCATCTCGGAGCCTAATGGCAGTCAGGCTACCTCTGGCGAACACATGGAGGGCACATGGAGATACTCGAGCAGGGACAGTTTAAAGGAGCCACTCACTAGCTCCATAATACCACCAAATATGGCTCCTTTCAGAGCTGAAGACACACAACAAAGTCAGAGTTCAAGGAGGGAGAGATTGTGTATTAGGTAGGGAGAGGTTAAAGTGTTCTTCCAGTGTCCATCTTATAACAGCTCTTGTCAGAGGCAAAGCAATATTTTTCCAGCACACAGAGTAGTAGCATTTTGTGCTGCCTTTTTATTTAAAAAGCACCTGTCTATTTTCTCCGCTGTTTTAGGGGTCAGAGCCTGGCTTCTGTTGTCCACATTAGTCCACTTAAAAAGGAGGTTAGTGCCCAATGCAATGCAGTAGTCCAAACATTTCCTACTGCCTGCTACCAAGCATGCACCAGGCCATTTTCCCCGCTGTTTGTGTGGTCACAACCTGCCTTCTGCTTTCCACATTAGTCCACTTAAAAAGATGGTTAGTGCCCAATGCACAGCAGTAGTCCAAACATTTCCTACTGCCTGCTACCAAACACGCACCAGGCCATTGTATTCACTATTTTGGAAGCCACCATCCCAAGGGCCACCAATCACAAATAGTAGTTAGGCTGTAGTAGGAATACTGTCCAGGTTTGTCCACTGCACAATGTGCACAGGGTTTGTAAAAATTAGCCCTATTGGCTGAGTCATGGTTGACGAAGGAAGGAAACGTGTTTTTATGGGAAGGAGGTGACGTTAACAGCAGTAGCATGAATCTGCATTTTTGGTGAATTTAGGTTGGCTTGCTGTCATCTGGAGGGATTACAAACTGTGGCGATTTCCACTCCTTGTTAAATTTAATCAGAGTAAGTCTGTCTGCATTTTCTGTGGAGAGACGTGTGTGCCTATCAGTGATGATTACCCCAGCAGAACTGAAAACATGCTCTGACACCACACTAGCAGCCGGGCAGGCCAGCACCTCCAAAGAATATAAGGAGAGGTCGGACCAAGTGTTCAGTTTAGACACCCAATAATTAAAGGGAACTGAAGCGTCAGAAAAGACGCACGTATGGTCACTTAATTACCCCTTGACCATGTTCTGCAACTTATCCCTCCTTGGCATTGTTACAGACACAGATAGCCCTGGCTGTTGTGCTGGTTTATTGAAAATTGCCCAATTTGTGCACATTTTCCCCCCATCTCTGTTGGAGTTGGTGTTCGTGTCTCTCCCCATTATCCCTTGGTGTTGAAAAAAGCCGGTACCTCTGCCACCAGCATTGTCTGAGGGTGATGTTTTCAGCAACTGATCTACAACGGCCCTCTTGAACGATTCCATTGTAAAACTCTTTGGTGACTCCAAAAGGAGAGAAGGAAATTTCCCTTGCACTGTGGATCGAGAAAGGTGGCCAACCAGTATAGGTCACTCTTGTCAACTGCACCTTAAAAACAGCTCCAGAATCCGACCTTTTCTCAGCTTTGAAAATGCTCTTATACTGTAACTCTTATTCACTCTCGTCTGTACTACTGCAACTCTCTTCTGATCTGTCTCCCACTTACCAAACTTTCTCCTTTCCAACTGTCCTGAATGCGGCAGCCAGGGTCGTATTTCTGTCCAGCCGATTCATCGATACCTCTATCTTGTGCCAGTCATTACATTGGTTGCCCATTCGCTACAGGGTCCAATATAAACTCATCACTCTCACCCACAAAGCTCTCCACAGTTCTGCACCGCCTTATGTCTCCTCTCTCATCTCTGTTTATTGCCCTACACGTTCCCTCCATTCTACGAATGACCTAAGACTAACATTCCCCATAATCTGAACGTCGAACCTCCGTCTCCAAGACTTCTTTTGTGCTGCACAAGTTCTCTGGAATGCTCTACCCCATACGATCTGACTGATGCCTAGCCACCACGTCTTCATGAGCGCTTTAAAAACCCTTCTCTTTAAACAAGCCTACCAACCTCAACTACTCAGGAAACTAACTTTCCCCTGTTCCCTCCTTCTAAGTATTATTCAGAATCTGCAGCCTACTATTCATCTCTCTCCACACCCTCTATGCACACGATAACTGCACTCAATAATTGATTATTGCACTTAAGCATACTGGCTGATGACCGGATCATGCAGCTTTATATGAAAATCCCTATTTATTATAATGACTGGACCTGAAATAACAAGCACTTTTCACCTATTGTGTCCACCCATTTTCTTGTAGAATGTAAGCTTGCGAGCAGGGACCTCACTCCTAATGTAACTGTTTAAACTGTCTTACCTTGTATTGAATTTATTGTATGTACATGTCCCCGCTTAATTGTAAAGTGCTGCGGAATATGTTGGCGCTATATAAATAAAAATTATTATAATTATTGTTGGATAAAATGTGTATCACACGACGGTCTTGCCACAGACACTTACACATGAACTGAACCATGTGGGCCAAGCTGCGAAAAGGCAAATGTTCTTTGTCCCCAACAGTAGAAACAGTACCCATCCTCTCCTCATGCTGACTCACTTCCTCTTCCTTCTCTATCTCCTCCTCTCGAGCCCATCCAGGCTGGACAGACATGAAGCTTGGGATGGGTGTCCCCTCTGTAGCATTACGAGTTTCCTCGGTAGCACAAAAAAGCAAGTCCACTCCTTCCTCATCCTCCTCATCTTCCTCCTCATCACCCAATGTTGCCTCAGAATATTGGCTGGGCTGGGTAGTATCACCCATTGGGAAATCTGGCTCCCTACCAACATGCTGGGCACTGAAAGCTTCCTCTTTGAGATTATGCGTAGAGGCCTTGTCTGCTATCCAAGACAGAATCTGCTCTTGCTCTTCTGGCTTCCACACACGTTTACGTTCCAGACCGGGAAATTTTTTCAGGAACATAGTGGATGCATCAAGCTTCTTCTGACTTGACACAGACTGAGTGCCTTCTTGCGCACCACTGACAACACCACGTCCACGTCCCTTAACAGGCTTTTTTGGCATTTTAGGTTTTGTTGACAGATTTTCAGATGTTGATGGCACAAGCCAAGCTAGCTATCACAGCCAAACTAGTGAGTCAAATAACTACTATTTGTGATTGGAGGCCCTTGGGATGGTGGCATCCTGCGTCAACCATGACTCAGCCCATAGGGCTAATTTTTACAAATCCTATGCACATTGTGCAGTGGACAAATTTGGAATGCACAGTGGTCCTACCAAACTAATATTTGTCATTGGAGGCCCTTGTCACAGGTGCCACATTGAGACTGAGATAGGGGATACATATTCAATAGAAATGTACTGTCAGTCACCCTATTTGGCAAAAAAAAAACATGCCTAGCTTGTGCTACATTGTGACTAAGATAGGGGATACAAATACAATAGAAATTTACACTGTTGATGACCGACTGATGGCAAACTGAAAACTTGAATTGAATGCCACAACTACTACTACAGTACTCCATCATAGATAATGTTTGTCAAGGGAGGCCCTTGTCATGGAATCTTCCTGCACCTATGACACAGCCCCCAGGAGTAATTTTTGGAAATATGATGCACATTCTGCACTGGACCAAGTAGTACAGTATCAAGAAGTCTTCTCTTGCTATATAATCTGGGGAATATTGACAATCAAAATCTCTAAACCATTTGGAGAAGATTCTCCAACCCATCCTGGAGGGGGGGCACCATATATCCTTTGTCCATTGACTTGCACAAGTGATATATTTGAGCTCGTCATCCAGTTGACTAGTGCAGCTTTATTTTTCCAGTTCACAGAGTTCAGCCATACCTGAGGATCGCAGACTGCACTCACTTCTACCTTCAAGTACTCCATGTCTCTTGGCCTTTTTCTCTGTAGTCTCTGCCCTTAACCCTTTCGCAACCTTGGGTTTTGTCGTTTTTGCTTTTTCGTTTTTTGCTCCCCTTGTTCCCAGAGCCATAGCGTTTTTATTGTTTGGTCAATATGGCCATGTGAAGGCTTATTTTTTGCGGGACGAGTTGTACTTTTCAACGCCATTACTAGTTTTACCATATCATGTAAGGGAAAATGGGAAAAAAATTCCAAGTGAGGTAAAATTGCAAAAATAGTGCAATACCACAGTTGTTTTTTATTTATTTTTTTTACCACGTTCACTGAATGCTAAAACTGACCTGTCATTCTTATTATTACGAGTCATTACGAGTTCATAGACACCAAACATGTATAAGTTCTTTTATATTTAAGTGGTGAAAAAAAAATCCAAAATTTGGCAAAAAAAAAAAAAAAATAGCGCCATTTTCCAAGACATGTAGCGTCTCCAGTTTTCGTGATCTGGGGCTGGGTGAGGGCTTATTTTTTGTGCGCCGGGCTGACATTTTTATTGATAACATTTTGGGGTAGATCCGATGTTTTGATCGCCCGTTATTGCATTTTATTGCAATTTTGCGGCGACCAAAAAACGTAATTCTGGCGTTTAGAATTGTTTTCTCATTACGCCGTTTACCGATCGGATTAATTCTTTTTTTATATTGATAGATTGGGCGATTCTGAACGCGGCGATACCAAATATGTGTATTTGGAGTTTATTTTTTATTATTTTATTTTGAATGGGGCAAAAGGGGGGTGATTTAAACTTTTATATTTTTTTAATTTTTTCTACTTTTTTAAAAACTTTTTTTTTCACTTACTGCATGCTTCAATAGTCTCCATAGGAGACTAGAAGCAGCATTTGTCTGATCGGCTCTGCTACATACAGGGGACCAGCAGGTCCCCTGTATACAGCAGAAATGGTCCTGTGCTATGAGCGCCGACCACTAGGTGGCGCTCATAGCGACCAGATCATGACAACCACAGGCGTCTGCTGCAGACCCTGGGTTGTCATGCACACCCATCGGCGACCCGCGATCACGTGACGGGGTCGCCGGTGGGCGGGGCTTAGGACGCGCTTCCAGGAAGCGCGCGTTAAATGCCCCTGTCGGAGATTGACAGCGGCATTTAACAGGTTAACAGCCACGGGTGGATCGCGATTCCACCCGCTGCTGTTGCGGGCACATGTCAGCTGTAAGAATCAGCTGACATGTGCTGAGTTCAGTGAGGGCTCAGCGCAGCAGCCCTCACTGAACGGGCAGTACACAAATGTGCGTACTAAGACGTCATGGGCTCTAAAGGGGTTAAATGTGTTAAATAATAGTGAGGGCCCTACAATATGAATAAGTGAGGGCACTCTCAAATTTACACAAGAGGGACCACCAAAATCTCTAGAGGAGGGCACTTCAAAATGTACGAGGGTCAGTCAATAAGTAATGCGTTCTATTTTTTTCTCCTTAAATAAGGTAGTTATGTTAAATATTCAAATTTGGCATAATTCCTCAAACCTTCTTCTCCAATCCACAGCAATTGCAGCTTCCTGCACCAACAGGTGGCAGGACTGTATCCGTTTGCAAAATGGCTGACATCGATGTTCGTATTAGACAACATTCTGTGATTGAATTCTTGCATGCAGAAGGTGAAACGCCCATTCGAATTCATGAGAGACTGAAAAATGTGTACGGTGATGCAACAGTGGATGTCAGTACTGTTAGACGATAGGTTCGTCGCTGTAACACAGCTGAAGGGCCATCACCGTTGGCTGACAAAATGCGGAGTGGCAGGCCAGTAACCGCAGTGACTCCAAGCAATATTCAGCGAGTCGATGACATCATTCGTGGTGACCGCCGGGTGACTGCAGATGAATTGTGTGGCATTATCTGCCTCAGTAAAGGCAGTGTGATGAAAATTATTGGACAACTGGGATACAGAAAAGTTTGTGCACGGTGGGTCCCTAGAATGCTTTTTACCATGCTGGAATACATGCCCTTGTTAAACGGTGGACCAAGACTGTGGAAATGGATGGAGATTGTATTGAAAAGTGACAAATTAATCGTTAATGTTGTGGTTTTCAACCTATGTAATTGCATTTGAATTTCTTGCCAATTAAAAGGAGAAAAAAAATAGGAGGCATTACTTATTGACTGACCCTCGTATGTTACAGGGCCACATGAGGGCTCTCACAAAACTCAGCTTTCCTGCCTACTGCAGGGCCTCTGAACATTTGAATTTAAGGACGCAGTATCACATGGTGGGGAAGGAGGAGGAGGGTCAAGCCCAACGCTACAATGGGCACATTGTAAACTGCTATTGAATATGTATTCCACTATCTGAGTGTCAATGATGGAGGGACTGCCCAAATGTCTAAGTAACCGATGTCCCTCCAAAACGCATGTTACAGAGCCACCTGAGGCCTCTCAGGTCAAAGATCAACGTACCTACTGGTGCGTTCTAGCTGTGCTTGTAAAGTGCTAGGGAATAGCGAACTAAAAATGATGTATGACAGAGGGACCTCCCAATTGTAAAAGGCGAAAAGTATATGCGATCAAACGCTAAAAGGGATATTTTTTTGGTTTCTCTGGTTTATTTAGCCTTATATACAAGTGATTATGCAGGAAAACTGTTTCTTAACCTTTTTGGCCTGTTAAATGCAATTTAGGTTAGGTTTGGTAGTTGTTCTTGTGTGTCTGTAAAAGTGGCGTAATACTGCGACAAACTTATTCCCAGAAACCATATGTGAGTCAGAAATGCACGCAGGAACATTCTCCAGGCTCTTCCCATTCTGTTTCATCACTTTCCCATCCATTTCAGCCTTTTCCTCAGGCCCTAAGACGCCTTAGTAGGAACACAATGAGAATTCTTAAGAGATTTGAACATTTTGATTGCAATTGTAGACAAAATGGAGTTACCTTAAATGAAGAGATTAGGGGAAGAATTGCTATGATTTTGTGTGTGTTTATTTTCTAGCAATGGCTTGCGCAGACGGCTGTAGATTTTCTCATCCGAGAGAATTGGGCCGATTACGCAAGTGACACTGATCAGAGTTTGATCAAAGTGTCAGCAAAGTGTGAGAAGAATAAGGAAAAGATGGAGAAAAAAAATTCCCCATCTTCTTCATTGTGTCAGAGCGCGGAGATCGGACTGGACTCGAATATCATCTGGGTGCAGTCTGATGATTTCCATGCACTGATTGACTTGCATGGAGAAAGTGTGATCCGAATATCGGATCAAACTTGGACATGCAGCAATTTTTTTTTCTTGGACAGACTCTTTCTGCACCTGACTTAAGATGAATCTATAAGACCAGTGAAAGGCTTTTAATTATGATTTTCCTCCAGCGTGGCAGACCTCAGGTAAGGGTACAGGCTCATAATACCTGCACGAGACACTTGGACATTTGAGTGTTTATTGGTCTTCGTTATCTAGAATTACACATTGATCTATTCAGAAAAGTATTAAAATTGAATAAATAAAAACACTATAAACCATAGACTAGCAAACAAACAAGGTTTCTTTGGTGAAACAGAAGCAGATATAAAAAGTTACAAAGGTTTAGACTTTCATTCACAAATACCCAAAGGTTCACATTATATACTATACAAGTTATAATATAAATACAGAAAAAAAAGTATTGTGTGCATTGTAATAGTAGAAAAACATACAGGTCAACACTGTGGTGCATTGCTGTCAAGTACAAAGTATGATAACACAAGGTGCAGCAGTCAGAGGAATGCATCAATCACACTACAAGTAATAAGGACTGTATGCCGAGAAGCCATACTATGGATATTTTACTTTATGGAGTGGCTATCTTCCAGCCTTAGAGCAAATGCCAAATCTTCAATGAATTGGCTTGTTGCAATAAATAATAAAAATCATTTTTCCAAAGGAGCGTCCAGTGAGTCATAGCGCCCCCTAGTAGTGAAATTTAGAACTTTCTAATATTTCACTTTTTTCGAACATTGTTTCTTTAACATACATTTCACTGCTAACTCTGAGACATGCCTAGGTTATAGCATGCACACAATGCATTTATATTACATAGTTCAATACATTTCTTTATGATGACATTACAGACTCTTTGCTCGATGTTGATCATTTATCTCATTTAAAGTGCAATTATCACATACACAAAGTAGAGGCAGCCATTTTGTAGCCCATTAATAGGAATGTATAGCGTCCAGAGTTAATATATTGTGTCATCGGTACCCCTCCCCCCAAAGAATAAAAATAAAAATGCACATACTGTATTAAATAATGGAGCAGACCACAAAATGGCTTCTTAAACATTTGTATAGGTAAAATGTACACTTTCATACAAGGATAAATACCTATGAAGGGATCTTTAAATGCAGATAATTTAATGTATATCCAATATAAATGTATACATATATTTTTTTTTGCTTTTTTTTTTACATTTTAGGTAATTATACCACAATTGCAAGTGATCATACCTAAAGATGATATGTCCGTTCAGGACTGCCTATAGTAATAGGAATAGCCTATATGTATTTCAAGTGAGCAGGCGTCCTGATGTCTTAATTTGTAAACTTACAGTAACTTGAAATATATTCAACTTGCTCATTAAAACAAGAGATGACATACTGATGCTTAGTTCATGGTCGGCATGCATGGCACGAAAGCACCCTAAAAGCTAAATCAGTATGGCTTCCTACATTTATGTCTGAACGCTTCACAGCTGCCGCATTCAACAATAAACATTCATAATTTCATTAAAAAAGACCTAAAAAATGATTATATGTACAAAATTATTCACTTTTTTATTTTGATTTTTTAGTTTTTATTTTTTTTACAAAAATTGTAGAACGCACCTTGAATCTATGCTAATTTAGTGTATTTGAAGACACTGAGAAAAATTCTCATTTTTGGTGAAAACAACAAAAGTCTTAAACTAGGTGCGAGCTATATGCTACAAATTCAGAGCCGACATAGCTTGTTTTACCTGTGTTGCATCTGTTTGTGCAGCAGTATAGACATCATTTATAAAACTTGCATCAAATAAAATGATGCAATCTTTACGTAGAACCGGATGCAAATAGGCCGCGTATATGTCAGGTCTGAGTTTGTATCAATGAACCTTATAAATTGCTTTTTTTTGATGGATTAACATTACAAAATTCCCTCCAAGAAAACAAAAGAAATTAAACAATGAAAAGAATTCATCTAACAAATCCAAATTGTCGAGTGGTCAAGGATGAACAACAAAATAAAAAAGTTAAAAAAAAGTGTTGTGAAAATTATGTTCCCCACATATATATTTTTTTTTCTTTTTTTTTTTTCCACAACGCAAAAAAAACAATAATGTTATATGGCACAGGTTTCCTAATAATGCACCTTCAGAAAAGTCCTCCAGTGGCACTAAGTTTTTTGTTTTATTTTTTATGCCAAGGTTTTATTTTTTTTTCTGGCTTTATCAACTAGTATTGGCTTTAATTAGCGATCTAACAGTTAAGTTGTATTGCAGTTATTAAATACGCCTGACTTTAGTATGACTACAATTTTATATACATGATTAGAAAACGTATTTAAATCATCTTATTTACAAAGGTCTTACAAAGGTCATCGGAGCTAGGGTCAAGCAGCTGAAATATTAACATAAGCTTGCATTAATACAATATGTTTGCTTGCCTTGGTGAAATAAACTACATTTCATACTAGAAGTACAATTTCTAGTAGGCTGGATATTACGCTTACATCTGGTTTAGTTCCCTATAAGTTGTACATTTGTTTAAAAAATGTTCTTGTTTTCTTCTGTTGTTTGAGTGACGCCATTGGCCAAAACATCCATTATTGGATCAGTTAGATAATGCTTCTTGGAATTCAAAAGAAAGGCACTGTTGTTAGGACTTTGGCAGATATGATGTCCATTCAAGAGAAGTCCTGTGCATTCAACGTGGGGAATCTTGCCAAGTCCTGCTCCAACGGTGGAGATGTTTGGGAGCGTTTAGTGGAGTCCTCATCTCTGGTGGGCTAAATTTGTAGTAATATTTCTTGGAGTAAGTCCTTTGGTACATGGAAGCTAAGAATATAAGAAAGATTTATGTTATGTATGTTTAACAAATATCATAAACAAATATCATTTATATCTTATAAATACAGATAAACACGAGATAAAAAGGGATTGCGTCCCAACAAGGACTTGTGATCAATGAAGTCCATACACTTAACGAGGTTTAAATACATGGTCGATGCAGGGAAATTCTAACGGTTTTCACAGGGGTTCGCTGATCCTCACATGGATCTCATTTTATCAAGGGGTTGTCTTCTTAAGCCAACCCCTTTCAAGAAGTTTAGTAGTTATTGTTACGATATTTATGATGAGATATTTACACATGTTAGAAAGTGAAACATCTTTAGCCCAGGGCAAGAGATGCGCAGATCAGCTTAAACTCCCTCGTCTGTTTCAGTAAAGGAGTATAACCTATCACAGTGACAATTTTTCCCAATTGAGAAAATGGAAAATGAAATTCCTAAATACTTATCAGATCAAACATTAAAGTTTTGCTCATAACAACGCATTACTTGACGCCTCCGCTGAAGTCTTCACAGAAGGTTACAGTCATATATGACCACATTAGCTTCAGATCAATCTGAACAACTCAAAAATGCATTTATGTATCTAGGGGCAGCAAAAGCTGATCATACACATGTGATAGTTGTCGGTTGTTCAGACAAAAGGTTATTTTTTCCAATTCACCACACACATCAATGTTCAAACCAACGTTTATGTGTTTTCAGTGTTTTCAATGTGGATTTAGGAGAAAGATGCTGCCAAACACTTCTGATAAATGTTTATCTCCTGAAGAACAAAATGGGCGGGTGATTGAATTAAAACTACATGATCATTATCTTTCTGAACTTCCTCTGTCAGGGTTAAGTCAGAAGACCCTTCATGGCCCACCATACACATTAGATAGGTGTTGGCCAATGGTTTGGCTGATCGTTTGGACAGCAGCTACTTCGCTCAACTCTTCCATACACAGTAGCGCTTGCTCTGCTGAGCACTACTGTGTTCTCTATAAGTCCGGGGTCACATGAGTGATGATTCTCTCATGCGATAGAATTGGTCCGATTATGCTAATGACACTCGGCTCAAACTTTGTTAGTGTTTGAGCCGAGTGTCATCTTAGTGTGAACTGATTCTCGATGAGAAAATAGGTGCACAGGTGTGGAGAAAATGGAGAACTTAATTTCTCCATTTTCTGAGTCCGTAAATGTCGGAAGGCACTTGGATGACATCCGAGAGCAGTTCGATGTTTCACACGCACCCATAGACTTGTATGGGTGCATGTGATCCGAATTCCGTAGCCACTCGCAGCATGCTGCAATTTTTTCTTATACCGAATCTGATTGAGAAAAAAATTATCAAATCTGTACTGCCCCATAGAATAACTTTGGGCCAAGTGCTATCAGATAAAACATTGGATAGCACACAGCAGTGTTATACGCTAGTGTAACCAAGCCCTAAGAGAGGCATGCCCGACATCCCTGGCAGCGACTTATCTATTAGAAAAGAAGAGGATCAGAAAACTGAAATCGGACATGCCAAATCATTATTTACCTCAACATCATCTAATCGGGGAGAGTCGGAGGCCCCATACACATTAGTTTGTCAGTCAAACCTGTCAATATCTATGGGTTCAGCCAACGTTCGTCTAATGTTTATGGGGGCCTTAAGTCATTAGTGTTGGCTGTTCCTGCTGATATTGGTGGGTTTGAATGACCTTAATCTAATGTGTATGGGAACCTTAAAGGGGTATTCCCATCTTCAAGATCCTATCCCAATATGCAGTAGGTGTAATAATAATAATATTAGTAAATACCTCCAATTAGAAATGTAATATAGTATTTTTGATTCGCTATGCCACTTACCTCATGTGCAGGCATTGCAGGACCTTAGGTATCCATGGTTACGTCCACTGATAAAGTGACAGTTAGTTAGCTGCTAGTGGTCGTAACCATGGATACGTAAGGTCCTGCAATGCCTGCACATGAGGAAAGAGACATAGCCAATAAAAAAACTGTACAACATTTCTAATTGAAGGTATTTGCTAATATTATTATTATTACACCTACTACATATTGGGATAGGATCTTGGAGATGGGAATACCCCTTTAAGGTTGAGAGCAGGGGAAACAAAATATAGACACCAAAGGTGAATCACATGAAGTCCATCTAATAAGATCTTTGACATCTTCATCCATGATATCATGGTGTCATGATGTGTTAAAAAGGTCTGTAACTAAAGAGCCCTATTACTATCTAGAAACAATATCAAATGATTTAAATTACTGATAACTAATCATTTTTAAAATATATAGCCAATAAACTATTTGTACATAAATGAGTATACCATAGTTCAGTTTAGGCTGTAGCTAGGTGGAGAATTTTGAATTTTCCTCTAGAATTGAGTTATATCTCCTTTTAGTCAGTTAATATAATGTTGGCTAAACTAGGGATGTACTTTAAAGCTTCATTGTCTTGTTAAGCCTCCTCAAAAAATCTGCAAACTTGATGTAGTCTGCATTGCTTTTATTTACCCTTGGATATGAAATAACTTTCAGCTTTAATGTTTTATAATGTGAAATGTAACTAGTTAATATTTTGAATCTCAATACTTACGTTTCATGCATGTGACTTTAGGTAGATCCCACCTTCCATCCCCTCTGCAACGGATTGTTGGCATATGCCGTTGAATAAAGCCATCTTGGCAGTGGTATCGAATCAGGGAATTTATTTCATATCTTGGTTTAGATTTTCCAAACGCCTTAGCATTTTCAACAAGAGGAGGCTGTCCACAGGCAACTAAAATAATAAATGACCAGGTATGGGTTACTGCGCTCCTTTTGCACTAAACTTTACAAAACGCTTTTCTGCCTTTAGGTAAATCTGACAAGCTTCAAGAGTCCAGAAAAATCATAGCGTGAACTTGTTACCCTCCTTCCTAATTCAGTGCTGTACTTGTCAGCCAGCCACAACTTAATTGTTTGCTAAAATAAAGATAAACGTCTCAGCAAACCAATTATCTCCCAGCGCTGCAGAGAAGTTCATAAGTTTAAATGTTGGCTTTAAACCACAGAAAAAAAGAGAAATGAAGAACATAACTGGCAAACCACCTCATTATTTCACTATCACTTAAATATTTTATGAGAGTATCTATATTATACATACAAAGCACTGTTTAAAAAAATCATCGTTTCAGTACATTTTTGCAAGTTAGTTGGAGAATCTGGTAAAAATTTCACATTAGAATTATTTAACATCCTTCAAGTCGCCTAAAGCAGCGGTCACCAACCACAGGCTTTCTATCTCGGAGGGTTGTATTTTTGCTGTAGAGCCTTTCTGCTGGAGAGCGCATCTTTTACTGTGATCAGCCTGTGAAAACTGGCTATTAAACGACCGTCGATCAATTATTTAGCGATTGGCAGTCGTTTAAAGCCTGCGGTCTGTCCATATAAACGGACCCTTGGGTTGGAGGTTGATTCCCTACTGAATTGTTTTTTCGGCCCTGCTTTTTGTGGTTTTACTTAGCAATCTATTGATAGCAACTCAAGAATTAACTGGAATATTATGCTATTACCAGCACCTCTAATTCTTGCAGTCAAAAAGAGAAAGTGCTCAATTGTAAATATTTTTGGAAACATTTATTTTTATATTCTGTTTAAGTGCCACTCCAACGTTTTTTGTTTTTTTTTAATTCAGCACTGGAGTGGTGCAACTAATCTAGGTTCACGGACCCTAATATTATACTTACCAGCTGCTTTCTTCAGCTCTTCCCAGCGCCACTCCGTCCCACGGAGCCATCTTGTGACCGCAACTTCTGACTGACCGGAAGTCAGAGGTAACGGACATAAGCGCTCAATGCAAGTCTATGAGAGCCTTGTTCTGGCCTCGTTCTGGCTCTCATAGACTTACATTGAGATGTAACTTCCGGAGCAACTGGAGCAATCTAGCAGGTCACAACATGCAGAAAACAGTTTGGAGCGGCGCCGATAAAAGAAGAAAACGATAAAAAAAGTCAGCAGTGTGGCTGGAGTTATACAGGGCTCAGCATTCAGAGCACTGCTAGATCTGCAGCGGATAAAAGAGGGATTGTATCAAAATGTCAGCAAGCAGCTCAGTAAGTCACACATCGCTGGAATCAGGGTCATAGACTAAGAGAAAAACAACTGAGCTCTAACTATGAGAAAAAGGAACTCTGGCACCCAATAATAAAGTCCTGAGAAACCAAATATCCTGACAAATCTAAAAACATAATTTATTAAAGTGTAATCTAAAAAATACCTGTTCCCTTCTTGCAAGTGTATGTGAGATGATAATTGCAGGGCACATCGTTCCACTGTCCATTCTCATGCCAAATAATTACAACACAATCTTCACCCGCAGAAAAGAAGCTGTCTGGTTGGTTTGGCCTCCAGTTTTCATATTGCTGGAAAATTAAAAAAAAAAAATTAAATAAAAGAAAGAAAAAAAAAAAGTTACATTGACATATTTTTTTATGTGATTTGTGTGATTTTTTTCACTGTTCAATAATTTTCTTGTTGCAGTTGTTGCAGTTAGTGTAATAATTAACACCATCTATCTTATATTTGGAATTAACAGTCCACATGGAAACTCTTCTAAATTCAGACATCTGCCAGGCTAATGACTGGCACAGCAAGGGCTTCAACACAAAATACAGATATTTATTTTTCTCTTCCCTGTTTTACTTATAAGGTTAAAAATCAGTGAGCTCCAACATTTCTGTGTTTTCTCAACATTTCCATGAGTGGCATTTTATGACCTCACAGCTAATTACATCATCAAACACCTTTATCTTGGCTTAACGACTTTAGTTTTTCTCAAGGTCAATGCCAAAAAGCTTTACAAGAACAAGTTCACTTTCTATTCTTTTTTTTTTTTTACATTTTTAATCTTCTCTTAGCAGCTTGGCTCGCAGCCCGATACCACAATACTTTGCCATGATTTCAAAGATTATATATATATATATATATATATATATATATATATAGTGACTTCAAGGCTTCATGACTACATTACCATTGGTTTGAAGACTCATACGGGAACTTAAAAGGGTCATTTTTCACAGTAATTTGCATGTCTGCCACAAATATGTTGTGGTGGATTATAAATAGATGAATATTTATACTGTTGCAGATAGAAATATTTCATTCCGACACATTCAAGGGTAAATAAGAACATCTAGAAATAGTGATAGGCAAATAAATATATCTAGAAAATAATATTTTAGAACATAATAAACCAAAATAAATGTGTACATTGTAATATACTCATACAGTATAGCACTGTGTATTTCATTAAAGAAGTAATAAGTTTACTGTTACTGGTACCAGTGTGGGCATTGATCCCGTAATCTGTCTAAATCTCAAAATGGGGAAAGAATTTTTTGTAAGAACACACAACATGTTTTCGGTATAACCTTCGAGTTGTTCAAGTAGAAGACACTTCAGGAAAACACCGGTGCTGTTTTACCTAAAACGTCTTTTCTGACGTTTTTCACAGCTGCTTTGCTTCCACCATTTCTTTTTTTTAACTACTATGTATGACAGTGAGCCATGGAAGCCACCTGAAGAATTGTCAGGTCACTTCTTTAGGAGTTTTAGATATTGAAGGACTTAGGTCCTGTTTACACACAAACTACAGGGTGGGCCATTTATATGGATACACGTAAAATAAATGGGAATGGTTGGTGATATCAACTTCCTATTTGTGGCACATTAGTATATGGGAGGGGCAAACTTTTCCAGATGGGTGGTGACCATAGCGGCCATTTTGAAGTTGGCCATTTTGGATCCAGCTTTATTTTTTTTCAATGGGAAGAGGGTCATGTGACACATCAAACTTATTGAGAATTTCATAAGAAAAATAATGGTTGGTTTTAACGTAACTTTATTCTTTCATGAGTTTTTTACAAGTTTATGACCACTTATAAAATGTGTTCAAAGTGCTGCCCATTGTGTTGGATTGTCAATGCAACCCTCTTCTCCCACTCTTGACACACTGATAGCAACACTGCAGAAGAAATGCTAGCACAGGCTTCCAATATCCGTTGTTTCAGATGCTGCACATCTCGTATCTTCACAGCATAGACAATTGGCTTCAGATGACCCCAAAGATAAAAGTCTAAGGGGTTCAGATCGGGAGACCTTGGTGGCCATTCAACTGGCCCACGATGACCAATCCACTTTCCAGAAAACTGTTCATGTAGGAATGCTTGGACCTGACACCCATAATGTGGTGGTGCACCATCTTGTTGGAAAAACTCAGGGAACGTGCCATCTTCAGTACATAAAGAGGGCAACACATCATCATGTAGCAATTTCAGATATCCAGTGGCATTGAGGTTTTCATTGATGAAGAATGGCCCCACTATCTTTGTACCCCATATACCACACAATACCATCAAGATACGAAATGTGCAGCATCTGAAACAATGGATACTTGGAACCGCTGATCTGTGATGGCACAGGTATTGACCACCACTGTACAAGGTATGATATTCCATAAGATGTCATAGCTGCTGGGAATTATGGGGAAGCTCAGACAGCAACATAAAAGACATTATCCCCCTCTCTTTCTCTCCAGTGCCATCTATTGGTGTTAGCTACTTTATAAATCCATGTTTGGCTTGTAATATGACTAAGGATTTTTGCCAAACCAGAATCCATCTGTAAATAACGGTTTTAAGGTTCTAGTGAAGGATTTAGATATTGTAGCTCACTGAAAACTACCATCTACACCTTGACGACATAACTATAGTGATACCTAATCCAACAGAAATGAATTTAATGTTATTGAACATAGTTTTGCAGTAGACCTCACAATGTCCATCATTATTTATCGTCTGTGCAATTTTTTTTACATAATTACTCAATATGACAGTTTTAGAGATTCAACCATAAATATTCTCCAAAACAGGACTTTTATCATAATAAATTCTCCTTGACTCAGCATATTCAGTCTTCAGGCATAATGTTATTGGAGTTCCTTAGATGTCAATGCAGTGACTCAGCTTTTGAAAAATGTCAGAAAATGTAATATTGAGACATGGAGCGCTATTCTTTTCGATCCAGCATTTTGGAGATTAAATGGTACTCCTTGCATTTATTGTTAGAGATTAGATGTCAGGCAGCTGAAAGCATTGATCGCCATTCTGGGCCAGCTCCAGGAACTGCTTCATTTGATCATGTTTGCCCTTGAAATTACAACATTGTTTGTTACTAGGTATAAACTTGGAAGAAAAGTACAAAGGAAACCAAATGTGACGTAAGGTCTCCTGCCTAGCTTTACTGATATCTATACCGTATGTCTTTCTTGTCCAGGTTTCTATGTCTTTCTTGTCCAGGTTTAGTGATTAACATAATGACCCAGTAAACTGGATCTAACATGACAATGAATAATTGATACTGTTGGCAGCTGCCTAATTACAGATAAATGGATATTTGAAAGCCCTATAGGGAAAGTTTAGGATCAGTAAAACTGATCATCAAAGTATCAAGGGCTTTTTAACATATTAGGTAGAGGACTCAGCTCCTTTTTCCGGTTAAAAAAGACTGCAGTCATACTACTGAGGTATCTTAATGCAGAATGCTATAATGGTGTAAAACGTAAAGGTTAAATATCCTAAGTGTCTCTGCAGGTCAAGAACAGGACACTACACTTTCTCCATACTGAGTAAATATGCAAATTGCCTATTTAGAGAGGAAGAGGACTAGAACTCTAGCGCCACCTACTGGAAGCAGCAAT
Source organism: Phyllobates terribilis (assembly GCF_046119375.1). Classification (NCBI taxonomy): domain Eukaryota; kingdom Metazoa; phylum Chordata; class Amphibia; order Anura; family Dendrobatidae; genus Phyllobates; species Phyllobates terribilis. The sequence goes on from NW_027362761.1 coordinate 472,630,133, forward strand.
CCTAAAAGTCAATAACAACTCTTTAGTCAATATTGACTTTTAGGATCGCTGCTTCCAATCGGTGGTGCTAGAGTTCTAGTCCTCTCCCTCTCTGGAGAGGTAATTTGCATATTTAATTCCTCATATGAGCATGCATGGCTTATAAGGCTCCTCACTCGGACAAGCCAGGCCTGGCTTGTCACTCTCCACAAGGAGAAAAGTTACCCCTTGTACCCCAAGTCCATACTGAGTATAACTGCAATGCTCTTCTTAAAATGTCAAGTAAATGTATCACTCAAATGCTAATATTGTGCATAGTGAATTCCGTCTTGTCTACTCTTTTTAATATACAGTAAAGCCACATATTGCATTTAAACAATTATATGTTTAGATTCTTGACAATCCTAATATATTTATATATATATATATATATGTGTATATATATATATATATATATATATACAGTATATATATATATATACTAGTAGTATATAGTTTCTAGATGCTGCAAACTTCATGTTACTTGCAAAATCCCCAAATCCTAAACTTTCTCTGAGAAGGACAGTGCCACCTTGTGGAGAATGCAGTACAATACATCCAAGTTCTGGTGGAAGTTCAAGTGCCTGAACATATTAAATACTTGAACAAAAAAGTTGTGTTCTACATGAAGGTTTTTGCAAATTAGCAACTACATAATTCAGTAAAGAACATTACTCATGTCACATTTATTCTCCTTGTGTTCTTGCCAGAAAACAATTAGCTGAGAAATTTAAAGGCAAACATATTTAGGCTACAGTCACACAGGACAGAAGTGAGGATTTTACACTTCTGTGGGAAAATCCACAGGAGAATATGGTAGGAGGCAAGTGATTGAGATTTTGACATGCTCAATTCTTTCCAGACAGAAATGGACCCACGGTACGGATTTTCTAAATGTCATTTTCTGTTGACGTATGAGCTGGGATTTGTTGTGCATCTTTCCTGTTGGCTTCAATGGGGAAGTCAAAATTTACAGACAAATCTTGTGAATTTTGATGTGTATTATCTGAGTGCAGATAAAATTGTTAAAAGGAATCCTACTATACTCACATTACCAATCCCTTCTCATGGCAGAATGTCCCTGGTACCCGCGAGGCTCCGCATAGTGACTTCCAGCCATGACTTGTCATCTTGATAAATGACCACTTAAGCAGATTTGCAGGAATTTTCTGCAGCACAACCATTGTGAGTGAATGTTCCCCTATATATAAGGATCCCTCCTTTCAATACTTAATAAATTACCCAACATGTAAACCCTATTACAAAGATTGAGCAAAGAGAACATATGTGTTATGGGGGTTTTCAGGTAGATAATGACTTGGATTCTGAGCTCATCATCAATACAATGCGTGGAGAAGAAACGTAGTTTATAAAGGTTTTCTTTTGTGTACACAGCTGTCTCACGGGCATTGGGATCTTTTATGGGGTTATATAAATAGTAAGTTGGACTTGATTATATTACAAATGCCATATAAGGCTACGGCGGGATTCAGCAGAAGAAATGGTCTATAAATGTCTGTGTTACTCCTCGAAAGAAATATGCTACAAGACACTGGCACCAATGTGGAACTATGCAGAAATATATTAGAGAACTGCTTAAAGGGGTTGTCCGCCTTTCTGATTAAAAGCTTTACACACCGAGTCCTCCTACTGAAACATCCAAAGATTAACTGCAGCAAGTGTTCCGTTTCCCTGAAGCTCCTCCTCAGGAAAACAGACGCTATTCATAACCCCTTTATTTAAAAAGCCATCCCTGGATCAGAACTGCGCTGCTAACTACAGACCTGTCTCTAATCTTCCTTTCATCTCTAAACTCCTGGAACGCTTGGTCCACTCCCGTCTAATCCGCTATCTCTCAGATAACTCTCTTCTCGACCCTCTACAATCTGGTTTCCGCTCCTTACACTCCACTGAAACTGCCCTCACTAAAGTCTCTAATAATCTACTAACAGCCAAATCCAAAGGTCACTGTTCCCTGCTGATTCTCCTGGATCTCTCTGCAGCATTTGACACTGTGGATCACCAGCTCCTCCTCACTATGCTCCGCGCTATCGGGCTCAAGGAAACCGTTCTCTCCTGGTTCTCCTCCTACCTCTCTGACCGCTCCTTCATGGTATCTTTTGCCGGGTCCTCTTCCTCTCCTCGTCCCCTTACTATCGGGGTTACGCAGGGCTCAGTCCTAGGCCCCCTCCTCTTCTCTCTATACACTGCCCCTATTGGACAAACAATCAGCAGATTTGGGTTCCCCTGTTCCCTCCTAAATACTATTCAGAATCTGCTCCCTACTGTTCATCTGTCTCTACACCCTCCATGCACACGATAACGGCACCCGGTAATTGTGTATTGCACTTGAACATACAGGCTGATGACCGGATCATACAGCTTTATATGATAATCCCGACTTATTATAATTGCCTGACCTGAAATAACAAGCACTTTCCACCTATTGTGTCCCCCCATTTCCTTGTAGATTGTAAGCTTGCGAGCAGGGACCTCACTCCTGATGTAACTGTTTAAACTGTCTCACCTTGTATTAAATTTATTGTTTGTACATGTCCCCGCTTAATTGTAAAGTGTTGCAGAATATTTTGGCGCTATATAAATAAAAATTATTATTATTATTATTATAGCTGCTCTCTGCTCTGGTTAATAGATGATTATCCTCAGTAATTGATGCTGTTCTTTTAGCCAAAAATTTCCTGATATGGTATTGCTAAAAACTAGTAAACCCCTTGGCTCAATAAGTCCTTAAAGGGAACCTGCCAGGGCCCTAGACTGTCCCCAACTGCTATTATAGCTGAATGGGTGCAGATGTCTTTAGTACGAAAAGACTATAAAAATGTCTATAAAAATGAACTTTTATCCTACAGCGTCAGATATAATAAATAATAAAGCAGGACTAGTGTCTTCCCTGGGCCAGTCCTGCCTCAGAACTTCTAATTGCACCTTCCTGGAAATGACTGGCATACAGTGGGACTATTCTGGAGGCTGTCAATCCCACACAGGGAGGTGTGGTTAGATGTTACGAACTAGAGATGAGCGAGACCAAACTGTAAAGTTCAGGGTTCGTACTGGACAGTTAGTGTCCGATGCTGAACTCCGAACACAGTCTTCTCCTGGAGAGGGAGAGAGAGAGATTTTCCAGCACTAAAGTTCGGGTCAGCATTGATTTCTATGAGGTTCGGGTTCAGGTTCAAGTTCGGGTACAGTTCTGGTACCCAAACCAAACTTTGGACTAAACCCGAACATCCACAGGTCCGTTCACCCTTTGAAGAGATGTCCCACCGGACTAGTCTTGCTTCATTAGCAAATTTCATGCTGCAGGATAAAAGTTCATTTTTTAAAGATGTGCAGCATAAAGGATCTCATCATATTAATGAAATCCACATCCATGCCGCTTCAGTGACGTCCGGAGACAGTCTGGGGACCTGACGTAATAGTGTTATCATCACATTTGCTCCATAAGAACCAAATATATATTTTCTATTTAAGGGAGAACAGGACCCCCTTATCAAGGCAACAATCCAACAATATTCCCTCCCCAGTCTTTTTCAGTACTCCATTACCAAAAAACTCAAAGCTTTCCAGGGATCAGACAACCTCCATACACATGTTACTATTGCTTTTATTTTCATCCAGGACCCAGCACTTGTTGAGTTTGATTTTTTGGCGCAATATTTTGACATTTCATGATAAATATCAGTGATTTCCTATAGTAATGCAGGTATATCTACAGCATTACCTTAGTGAACAAAATGAAAAATTCCATTCTACTAAATCTGTAACTAAAGAAATGAGCCAGAGAATAAGCTGCTATATGTGCAATGTGAACTGTGTCCATTTCACAGACAAAACCCAAGAAAAAAAAAAATGAGCATATACTATGCTGTAAGTAAATAGTAATAGTACATGTATATAACACAGGGTACTTAGTTACCACTATTTTGATCCAAAAAAGCATGAAAGTCATCCCACCACGACAAGGTGTACCCAATCGGAACAGTCCTACCCTGTCTCTGGTATTAAAAGCTTTCCTTTTGTCAGCCCGCCTCAATGTAGATAAGGGCAATCTGTAATTATCATCATTGTCATTTTTTGCCAACAGCATATTCTTCGCTATGGCCTACAACTAGTGACATTTCCTACATAGCTATTCTACATGCTATAGACCTCAAATTACATTTGAATTATTGTCTGCATCTTAATATGTGAGGACTAACGAGCGAACAACTATGTGTACAGTAATTATAGTAATAGACTGATCTAACCAGAAACAACTCACTACAAATAGTCTGTAACTGCCGTGCAATTAAAGCAAGCTGCCACTAGGTGGTGATGTTTCACAATGGCTGTCAGCTTTGGAACGTCCAGAAGTTCATTCTCACAGTTGGCCCCTTATTAATAGTCATGTATTTAGGAATTTTAGGTTATTTTTATTTTGTTTTCTTTTGGAAATATAGGCGCTAGGAATAGCAATGTGATATATTACTGCATGAGCTATTTGTTTCACTTTATAGCTTCATTTTAAAGACGGTTGCAGTCTCAGGTTATGGAGTGTTTTCATTTCGGATTATGAGAGCTGAAGAAAAACAAATTACTATGCCGAAAATAATAAAAATATCATACTTTTACTTTAACAGCTAGTACTAGTATTATTTAGATAATAGGAGTTTTAAATACACTATTATTTTACTTGACCTGCTAATTAACTTAGATTTTTGAGTTCCATGTATCTTATGAAAAATAAATAACCATTTAATATGTCATATTTTATGTAAAAAAAAATAATTCTTACAATTTTCACGCATAAAAACCTGAATTAAACAGTAGATCATTTTCAAATGGCATATACCCATCATCAGGGTTAAGATAATATAATATTCCACCAGCCATTGACCAATGTCAAGTGAGATATCGAACTACACTATTTTTGTGTAATGATTAGTGTTGAGCGAGCATGCTCGACACTGCTCGGTACTCGCCCGAGCATCTCACTACTCGGGATATTCAGCGAGCACCGAGCATTTCCGGGTTACTCGGGTGGGAGCTCGGGTCTCCGCCCTGCACGTTTGGCGCTCTTTACAGAGCCAATGAACATGCAGGGATTGCCAGCCAGTCACTGTAATGCCGCAGCCATGTTGTTTGTGGGCATTACAGTGATTGGCTGGCCGCACAGCGTCACCTCCCAGACGATCAGCCCGTCATGATTGGTGTGTGTGGGTGTCTGTGCGTGTGTCTGCGAGTGTGTGCGATGTCTGCGGGTGTGTGCGGTGTCTGTGCGATGTGTGCGGGTGTGCGCGGTGTCTGTGCGATGTCTGCAGTGTCTGTGCGATGTCTGCGGGTGTGTGCGGTGTCTGTGCGATGTCTGCGAGTGTGTGCGGTGTCTGTGCAATGTCTGCGGGTGTGTGCGTGCAGGCAGACATAGGCCGATGTGACACTACTACTCCCATCGGCCTATGTCTGTCCCCGGTCCACTCGTGCCAGCAGGATCAGCTCGATGGGAGCAGTAGTTCCCATCAGTCTGATCCTGCTATATAAATTGCCCTACTGTGTCCCCAATAAATTTTAAATACATGTCATTGGTGGCCAGTGGTTACCTACAATAAATTAGTTCATACATTACCTGTCCCCGCCGATCGCCACCTAAAATAAAGTAAAAAATAAAAAACCACACCTATACTCACCTAGACACCTAATTCCCCGAAGCCATCGATCTCCTGTAATAAAATATAAAATAATAAACCACAACCTTATCCTTACCCCTCCGTAGTAGTCCACGAGTGTCCCACGATGATCTCCAGTTTAGAGCAGCCACATAGAATGTGACCGCTCTGAACCGCTGCCGCCGCTAGAATGATGGGGCCGTAAAGCAGCCCCGTCATTGCATAAGCGGGTTCGCCGGAGTTCAGGCAGCGCTGCTCCGGTTAGCTCCTTTACGGCCCTGCTGTATCGTGAGAAATTCCCACGGTACAGCAGTGCCGTAAAGGAGGTCTCCGGAGCTGCGCTGCCTGAATGCACTCCGGTGACCTCAGTCAGTGGCTCCCGCTGCCGGGAGCGGACGTGTTCCCGGCAGCGTGAGCTTGCAGCAGCCATGCACAGCTATCACCATCTCCAGATGTGACAGCTGTGCATGGGAGATCAGCGCAGGAACGTGGAAAGGTAACTATTTTTTTTTAGTAAACAAAGAATTAAATAAAATTGTGTGTTTTATTTCAAATAAATTATTTTTTTCTGGGTGTAGTGTGTGTTTTTTCTTTTTAACACTTTGTAGGTTAGTAATGGGGGTGTCTTATAGACGCCCATCATTACTAACCTGGGCTTCATGGCAGCTGGCGCTGACATGAACCCCAACCCTATTACCCCCTGCCACCGCACCAGGGCAGCGTGGAAGAGCGAGGCTAAGTGCCAGAGTTGGCGCATCCTATGGATGCGCCATTTCTGGGGTGGCTGACGGCTGGTGTTTCTAGCCTGGGAGGGGGCCAATATTCATGGCACCCTTCCTGGGCTATTAATATCAGCCCCCAGCTGTCTGCCTAGCCTTTGCTAGCTATTAAATAGGGGGTACCCCACGTCATTTTTTTGGGGGGTCCCCCATTTTAATAGCTAGTAAAGGCTAGGCATTCAGCTGGGGGCTGATATTAGTAGTCTGGGAAGCTCCGTGGGTATTACCCACTTCCCAGGCTTCAAACATCTGCCCCAGCCGTCTGCTTAACCTCCGCTAGAGCCTAAAATTATGGGGGATCCCACGCCAATTTTTTTTTAAATAAATCCTTTATTTTAACACTAAATCACATTTGAGGAGTTAATAAAGATGCAGTCCCTAAATGATTATTTATTTTTTAATTAATTTTTCCCAAAAATTTTGACGTGGGCTTTGCCATATTTTTGTATGCCAGCCAGGTACAGCATCCACCTTCTATGAACGCGCCATTTTCCGGGGTGGCTGCGGACTGCAATTTGCACCAGGGGGGGGGGGGTCAGAAAGCTTGGGCCTCCCTGCGCTGCAGATTCCATCCCCCAGCTGCCTAGTTGTACCTGGCTGGACACACAAATAGGGAGAAGCCCCACGTATTTTTTTTTTAAATTATTTCATGAAATTCATGAAATAATAAAAAAGAAAAAAAGGGCTTCCCTATATTGTTGTGTCCGGCCAGGTACAAATAGGCAGCTGGTGGTTGGGCGCAGCCCGTTCCTGCCTGCTGTACCTGGCTGGACACAAATATAGTGCGAAGCCCCACGTCAATTTTTTTTAATTATTTCAGGAAATTCATGTAATAATTAAAAAAAAATTGATGTGGGGCTTCGTTTGCTTGCGCTCCTCAGTGTCTCTCTGTGACGGCATAAAGATGAGCCGAGGTCATGTCCAATGAACTCGGCTCACCTCATGCACGTCACTGACAGCGTGGGAAAATTCTCCTGCACTCAGTGCTTCAGCGTGAGAATTTTCCCACGCTGTCAGTGACGTGAATGAGGTGAGGTCATGTCCAATGAACTCAGCTCACCTCATGCACGTCACTGACAGCGTGGGAAAATTCTCACGCTGAAGCGCTGAGTGCAGGAGAATTCTCCCACGCTGTCATTGACGTGCATAATGTGAGCTGAGTTCATTGGACATGAACTCGGCTCATCTGGATGCCGTCACAGAGAGACACTGAGGAGCGCAAGCATGCCTGCGCTTCTCAGTGTCTGCGGGATGACAGGCTGGATGGCAGCGTTCTGCTGCGGTCCAGCCTGTCATCTCGATGTAGCAGAGCTGAAGCTGTCCTGGGAACCATGGAAAGGTAAGGATGAGGTTGCTTTATTATTTTACTTTTATTGCAGGAGATCGTTGGCTTCAGCTGGAATGGGCGTGATGGTAAGTAGAGTTTAATTTAGAACAATAAAGAATTGTGTGTTTATTTCAATTAAAGGACTTTATTCTGGGTGTTTGTGTTTTTTTTTTTTAACTTTGACTATGGGGTTAGTAATGGGGGTGTCTTATAGACGCCTCTCCATTACTAACCTGGGCTTGATGTCAGCTGGCATTATAAGCTGACATCAACCCCAACCCTATTACCCCACTGCCACCGCTACAGGGCAGTGGGAAGAGCGAGGCTAAGTGCCAGAATTGGCGCATCCTATGGATGCGCCATTTCTGGGGCGGCTGACGGCTGGTGTTTCTAGCCTGGGAGGGGGCCAATATTCATGGCACCCTTCCTGGGCTATTAATATCAGCCCCCAGCTGTCTGCCTAGCCTTTGCTAGCTATTAAATTAGGGGGGACCCCACGTCATTTTTTTGAGGGGGTCCCCCATTTTAATAGCTAGTAAAGGCTAGGTATTCAGCTGGGGGCTGATATTAGTAGCCTGGGAAGCTCCGTGGGTATTACCCCCTTCCCAGGCTGCAAACATATCCCCCAGCCATCTGCTTAACCTCCGCTAGAGACTAAAATTAAGGGGAACCCCACACCAATTTTTTTTTAAATAAATCCTTTATTTTAACACTAAATGACAAGTACAGTAATCAACACTGTCACTGTACTTCATATATATGTGACTGACATGTTTCTATCTATCTATTCTATGTGTGATGCTCTATTCTTTCTGTTATAAATTGTCGGGTACAGATGCTGAATAGCCGGCCGGCTTTTTTAAAGAGACGGTGCATGAAAACACTATTATATTTTTAAATAAATCCTTTACACTAAATGACAAGTACAGTAAGCAACACTGTCACTGTACTTCATATATATGTGACTGACATGTTTCTATCTATCTAATCTATGTGTGAAGCTCTATTCTGTCTGTTATAAATTGTCGGGTACCGCAGGTGAATTGCCGGCCGGCTTTTTTAAAGAGACAGTGCATGAAAACACAATTATTTTTTTAAATAAATCCTTTACACTAAATGACAAGTACAGTAAGCAACACTGTCACTGTACTTCTTATATATGTGACTGACATGTTTCTATCTATCTAATCTATGTGTGAAGCTCTATTCTTTCTGTTGTAAATTGTCGGGTACCGGTGTATGCCGCTGATGAATTGCTGGCTTTTCGCGTAATACATTCTACATTATTCTTAGTTGTTTTACTTCATGTAGAATTAACCTACAAGGAAAGAAAGGGTTTATTTTCATTCCGATATTTGTGTCCCATTGACTTGCATTGGTTTCCTGTATCGGAATCGGCGATATCCGATACTTTTTGGGTATCGGTCCGATCCAATCCGATACGATATTTCCTGATATCGGAAGGTATCGCTCAACACTATCCTTAACATATTTCACAGGAAAGCACTTTCACTTTCGCTTTTGAACGTTTTATTTTGAGCCTGTAAAAGTGGCTTAATACCTCTGACCACGTTGTTGACAGCAGTGACCTGGGGGTCAGAAATGCTTCCTGGGGCAATCCCCATGCTGTCCCCATGTCATTTGAGCACTGTCACTATCGTTTTGGGCACTTGTTAGGCTTTTAAAAGACTGCCGGGGGAGCCGCCGCAAAAATGCTCGAGTCTCCCATAGACTAACATTGGGCTCGTTGCTCGGGTCGAGCACCCGAGTATCACGGTGAGCTCGGCCCGAGCTTCGAGCACCCGAGCATTTTAGTGCTCGTTCAACACTAGTAATGATATCCCATTTATCTGTTATCTGAGTCAAGGTAAGCTCTACTAGATCGATATATATATGTGTGTATATACAGTACAGACCAAAAGTTTGGACACACCTTCTCATTTAAAGATTTTTCTGTATTTTCATGACTTTGAAAATTGTACATTCACACTGAAGGCATCAAAACTATGAATTAACACATGTGGAATTATATACTTAACAAAAAAGTGTGAAACAAATGAAAATATGTCTTATAGTCTAGGTTCTTTAAAGTAGCCGCCTTTTGCTTTGATGACTGCTTTGCACACTCTTGGCATTCTCTTGATGAGCTTCAAGAAGTAGCTGAACAAGCATGGCTACCACAGCATCTTGCAGCGGCATGCTATTCCATCCGGTTTGCGTTTAGTTTCACCATCATTTATTTTTCAACAGTACAATGACCCCAAACACACCTTCAGGCTGTGTAAGGGCTATTTGACCAAGAAGGAGAGTGATGGGGTGCTACGCCAGATGACCTGGCCTCCACAGTCACCAGACTTGAACCCAATCGAGATGGTTTGGGGTGAGCTGGACAGCAGAGTGAAGGCAAAAGGGCCAACCAGTGCTAAGCATCTCTGGGAACTCCTTCAAGATTGTTGGAAGACCATTTCCGGTGACTACCTCTTGAAGCTCATCAAGAGAATGCCAAGAGTGTGCAAAGCAGTTATCAAAGCAAAAGGTGGCTACTTTGAAGAACCTAGAATATAAGACATATTTTCAGTTGTTTCACACTTTTTTGTTAACTATATAATTCCACATGTGTTAATTCATAGTTTTGATGCCTTCAGTGTGAATGTACAATTTTTATAGTCATGAAAATACAGAAAAATCTTTAAATGAGAAGGTGTGTCCAAACTTTTGGTCTGTACTGTATATATATATACAGTATATTTGGATATGTACATATATGTGGGTGAAATAAGTATTGAACATGTCACTAATTTTCTAAGTAAATATATTTCTAAAGATGCTATTGACATGAAACTCTTACCAGATGTCGGTAACAACCCAACCAATCCACACAGGCTAATAAATTAAACCTTAGATGTCCATAAATTAAGTTGTGTAATAATGAAAAATGACACAGAAAAAAAGTATTGAACACATGAAGAAAGAGAGGTGCAAAAAGCCATGGAAAGTCATGACACCAGCTGAAATCTATCATTAATTAGAAAACAATCCTGACACTTAGTGAAAAATATCATCTGGTTCAACTGATGAAATACACACATGGTCAAAATTGTTGGTACCACTCGTTTAATGAAAGAAAAACCCACAATGGTCACAGAAATAACTTGAATCTGACAAAAGTAATAATAAATTAAAAATCTATGAAAATGAACAAATGAAAGTCAGACATTGCTTTTCTGCTTCCACAGAATTTAAAAAAAAATTTAACTCATGAAACAGGCCTGGACAGAAATGATGGTACTCTTAACTTAATATTTTGTTGAACAACCTTTTGAGGCAATCACTGCAATCAAACGATTCCTGTAACTGTCAATGAGACTTCTGCACCTCTCGAAGAAGGTATTTTGGCCCACTCCTCATAAGCAAACTGCTCCAGTTGTCTCGTGTTTGAAGGGTGCCTTTTCTAGACGGCATGTTTCAGCTCTTTCCAAATATGCTCAATAAGATTTAGGTCAGGGCTCATAGAAGGCCACTTCAGAGTAGTCCAATGTTTTCCTCTTAGCCATTCTTGCGTGTTTTTAGCTGTGTGTTTTGGGTCATTATCCTGTTGCAAGACCCATGACCTGCGACTGAGACCAAGCTTTCTGAAACTGGGCAGTACATTTCTCTCTAGAATCCCTTGATAGTCTTGAGATTTCATTGTACCCTGCATAGATTCAAGACACCATGTGCCAGGGGCAGCAAAGCAGCCCCAGAACATAACAGAGCCTCCTCCATGTTTCACAGTAGGGACAGTGTTCTTTTCTTGATATGCTTCACTTTTCCATCTGTGAACATAGAGCTGATGTGCCTTGCCAAAAACTTCCATTTTTGTCTCATCTGTCCATAGGACATTCTCCCAGATGCTTTGTGGCTTGTCAACATGTAGTATGGCAAATTCCAGTCTGGCTTTTTTATGTTTTTTTTTCAACAATGGTGTTCTCCTTTGTCGTCTCCCATGAAGTCCACTTTGGATCAAACAACGACGGATGGTGCGATCTGACACTGATGTTCCTTGAGCTTGAAGTTCACTTTTAATCTCTTTAGAAGTTATCCTGGGCTCTTTTGTTACCATTCGTATTATCCGTCTCTTTGATTTGTCATCAATTTTCCTCCTGTGGGCACGTCCAGGGAGGTTGGCTACAGTCCCATGGATCTAAAATTTCTGAATAATATTTGCAACTGTAATCACAGGAACATCAAGCTGCTTGGAGATGGTCTTATAACCTTTAACATGCTTGTCTATAATTTTCTTTCTAATCTCTTGAGACAACTCTTTCCTTTGCTTCATCTGATCCATCTTTAGTGTGGTACACACCATGTCACCAAACAGCAGAGTGAGTATCTGTAGCCCTATAAAGAGGCCCACTGACTGATTACAAGATTGTAGACACCTGTGATGCTAATTAGTGGACACAACTTGATTTAACATGTCCCTTTTGTCACATTATTTTCAGGGGTACCATCATTTCTATCCAGGCCTATTTCATGAGTTTAATTTTTTTTAAATTTCTGTGGAAGCAGGGTTGAAAAGCAATGACTGACTTTCATTTGTTCGTTTTCATAGATTTTTAATTTATTATTACTTTTGTCAGATTCAAGTAATTTCTGTGACCATTGTGCGTTTTTCTTTGATTAAACGAGGGGTACAAACAATTTTGACCACGTGTATAAAAAGGTGTCTCATTACCAAGGTGCCACACAAGAAACATCTCATGATGGGTAAAACTTATTTTACCCACTGTATATATATTCAGAAAATATATTTTAAATATCTGGCTGAGAACCATAGACAGAAACGTGACTAACCTGACACTGCCGCCTGCGCTGCTGCAAGTGATTGACAGACCTGTCATTCAGCTGCAGCGGCACTGGGAGATGCCGGCTAAGGACTAGTCTCGTCTCCAGATATGTCCCCAGTCAGATCTTCCAACAGTATTTTCTCTGAAATCCAGGAGCATAGTAGAGAGAAATATACCTGGCTGCATTCAGGCTCTGATTCATGCTGCGTGCAGTTTGAGCAGCATGAATCATGTGACAGGTTCCATTAAAGCCATTTGTCGAACCAGCACTTTACTCTTCCTAACAGTGATTAACCCCTGATGGCATACTGTAGCCATACAAATCATTAAAGTCCCATTTTCTTTCCCCTGCTTGATGTGATCTTCAAAATTTACTTTTTAGCACCTAAGTGCCATGGTTGTTTGAAGAATTAAAATTGCAGTCATGTGACATCTGTCTCTTTTAAAATTGTAAGTTTTAGAGCAATTTGATATCAAGTGATGAAACAATATCTAGATTTGACTATAAAATATCATTATAGGTTGTTTTGCTCAAACGTACTAAGTGTAAGGACAATAAGAAGGGATTGTCCACAGTTGGAAGGTTCAGGGGAATAACTATTTGCAGGTAGAGCAAACCACTGAGACCCTCAAAGATTATCTATTATAGCTTGGGAAGCTGCTAGTCAAGTCTCTACTCAATGTTAGGGGCGGACATATCATTGGTGCAACTTGTGCTGCCACTCAAAGGCTCAAGAGGTAAGGGGGCCAAAGCAGGTGGGATTGTGCATTATCACAAGCTCTTGGACTGTAAAGGGCCCATATATTGTTCTTGCACAGAGGCCCTCTTCTTTAAGTGTACGCCAGTGCTCAAAGTATTACACATAACAAATAAGATGAAAGAATGGTTCTTCTAAGTGAGAGCTATTGTTTGTGAGGGACACCATCTACAGCAAGGGATGTCAAACTCAAACACACAGAGGGCGACAATGAAAAACTTGGACAAAGTCGGGGGTCAACCAGTATACAGGATAATGGGCCCCCTCACATAGTCCTCTATACAGAATAATGGGTCCCACATGGTCCTCCATACAGTATAATGGGCCCCACATAGTCCTCCATACAGAATATTGGGCCCCACAAAGTCCTCCGTACAGTATAATGGGCCCATATAGTCCTCCATACAGTATAATGGGCCCCACATAGTCCTCCATTCAGAATAATGGACCCCACATAGTTTTCCATACAAAATAATGGCCCCACATTGGGGTGGTGCTTCTGGTGTCGCGGGCCAAATATAATCACCCTGCTGGCCATATTTGGCCCACAGGCCATAGTTTGACATGTATGATTATACGATCGGTTAAAGTGCACATTCCCTTCTAAATTAACTCAAGAAGATATTGTTCATAATGGTAAAATATAATAATATACAATAAAAGAGACAAAAAAATCCAGAGAATAGAAGTAGAAGTGCTGAAGATTACAGAATGTTGTACGATGGGAAAATAATTGTGTTATTTATAAGCTAGAATAAGTCCCTTTAAGTATTAAGTGGTTGTAGATTTCTCTTATAACATGTTAATTCCTGCATAAATCGCATCTATTCACTGCAATTAACCTTCTCTAAAAGCAAGAAGAGGTTTAATGCAGGGAAATCTGCTAAAATAAGTGCACCCACAGGCGCGAGGAGCCTCGATACGGGACCTGTTTAGTGGAATAATAGGAGGGAATCTCTTGTTGTAACTTGCTGCATCGCTTTGTGCGGCTCCACATCATCAGTTAATCTACAGCCTGCACACTTCCTTCCTATAAGCTGAGCTATAGACAACGTGATGTAGGACAAGAACCAGCCTCCTGATAGGATGCTAATCTAACATTATAGCAGTGACCTCACCGCTGCACACGGTGCCAATTATCACCAGCCATTTTCCAAGTATTGTGAATAGCTCTTTGTATGACCTTTGCCAGGGTATGACTTGGGCTCAACCAGTACAACAATACATTGTATATATCACGCTGTTCTACAAATTAGTATAATATTGGCTAATTACATGTTGTATTCACCAATCTCTAATCTAAATTATTAGATATTAATATTTATATCTTCAAAGTGCGACCCAGAATTCAAGTCCGTTTTAACCTGGGTTGTGCTTTTTCATGTGCTCATTGTCGCCCCCTACTGAGTATTACACTTTATGTCAAGTGCCAAAAACAACAATGCCTGCTCCAGGTCTACGTGATTTGTTTTTTGAAGCACCTACTGCAGATTTTCTATTACCATTTTTAATTACCATTTTGGGGTCTATATAACTTCCTGATCTCTTTTTAAGACATTTTTTGGAACGCAAAGAGACCAGAAAACAATTGAATTCAATTCAGCAATCATCACATGAGATAAAAATTATTGTATTTTATTAGTTTGACAGTTACACATGTGGTGATACCTAGTATGTTGATTTTTGCTTTCTATCAATGTGTGTGTTTTTTCTTGGACTTTTGCATTTTGTGCAAGCCAGGGTGTGGCCTACCCTCTTTTGAGCAGGACATTACATTCACAAAGCTTCCCAAGGCTGAGATGTCCTCAGTTCTGGACCAAGTCCTTTGTCTGCCCTTATTCACACAGGTCACTTGAGACACATGGTAAGGTTTTAATATTAAACAGTGTAGGACCATCCCGAACAGGGTCACCTTGCCATGGTGGGATGGCTTTTATGCTATTTTTGATCAAAAACATTGTTGCTAAGAACCCTATGTTATTTAAATGCACTTTTGCTTTTTACTTATTTAGTTACAGCATGGTTTATGCTCATTTTGTTTTTTTGTAGGTTTTATCTGATTTTTGTATTTGTCAGATTGCACTTATGTTCTGGCAAAAATGGAAAAGACTGTATATGAATTTTTATTTTTTAAAAAAAGTATTATTATTTTTAGTCCCCATTGGGGACTTGAACCTATCCATAAACAATACACTGCTGAAGAGTAGACTAAGTGATCTCCTATGAAGCCAAGCCACAAGTCTACAAGCATGGCAGATATGGGGCCCTCAGTAGGCCCTTGGCTGTCATGACAATGCCATTGGCACCTCCAATTTCAACCTCTTAAATATCTTTGTCACAATTGACGGCAGCATCTAACGGGATGAACTGCTGCAATTGAAACTAGCTCCAATAGCAGCAAATACCTATGCTATATGGCACAGGTTTGGTACATCTGTCATACATGTACGGCAGATGTTGCCAATCAAAATATGGGCCGAGAGGGCTCAAGGCACAGTGGAACCTGGCACTCACCTGAGTTTGCCAAGTGCTGACATTAGCCATAAGTGAAAAGCATTTACTTTTCAAACTAGGCTATAGACTTGATAACTGTGCAGGAAATCATATATTTGCACCCTTCTTTATAAAAATGATGCTGATATAAAACCTATTATGGTTCATATGTTAATGGGATCTGAGCTGAACTTCCTGACAATGCCCACTACATAGTGTACAGAGCTATGGTGTTTTGACTCTGTGCACTGTCTACAGCCGTCCTCCGCAAGAGACATCTCGCCGGTGTCGGTAGTGTCAGGTGTCGGACCCTCACCAATTGGATAAATAATTGAGAAATATTCCCTTTTACAGACCTGAGAGAGGTTACAATACACACAGCCTGCAAATCGAGTGCAAACATAAAACAAAGTCAGGAAGTGGGTGGTGATGCTTCTTCAAACCCAATGATTGGCACATTAAGGACATTTTAGGGCTTGCAGCAGCTCCCATAACAACAAGTTACAACTGGCTTATCTTTGATAAAGCACCATTCAGCCGCCCTAAAATTACATATATGCAATGAAAACCTTTAAAAAAAAAACAATCAACATTTTCTCTATAATCCCATAATTGTCTTATTCTCAGGTCTCTATCTGTCTTTTTGGACACAAGCATCTGTTATGTGGAGATGTTGAGTAACTTTTGCTGTAGCTAGGCAAGTAATTAAACTGAACGATGTCCAAACCTCAAGTTTGTGTCATTTCCAAATATCTAGAGTTTGGTTTCTAAGTGAGTCTGACAGAGTGGCAATATGCCTGATATGTAGTACATGGACAAAACGCTGAGCTGTGAAGACCGGCTAGAATTGTGCAATGTGCGGCCTCTGCCAGGGACTGTTCTCTGGAATAACATACCCTCCGATCCATGTAATGTTAAATACCTAGATACAATGTTTATGGAAAAGTGGCCCTTGGCTCTACAGACACTTTATCCTCAATGCAGATTAAGTCATCTCACAACTCAGGTCTATGGCACGGTTCTGAGGTTTCACAGCTCGGACATTGTCTCTTTTTACAGCTCGCTTCATTATTTACTGGCAAAATGATAGCTCCCGGTAAATCCTCGCAACACCTGATACTTGAGGCACTTATAAGTGTACATGAAGAGTAAAGTACATCAACTTCATAAAATACACCATCTAAGCAATATCAGCAAAACTTACATTTTTTTTTTTGCTGCTTTATTTAATTTTGGTGTTGATAAAATAATATTTAGAAAGTCATTAAATCCAGGTCGATGTCATTCTGCAAATATAGTCACATTTGTACATTCAAAGCAGAGTGGTCCCAATCTCTGTACATAGAAATCATGGATGTTTAATGTTCTCTTGGTCAATTCAAATGTAGTTGTAGTCTTTGGTCCCTATTCGTCAAGACAGACATGCTGGAATTAGATGCTCTTGATCCGTTAAGAGACGCATACTTCTTAATGAATCAAGCGTGTCTGAAAAGTAGTGTATGCTTCCGTGCACTTCGCCACAAATATGACTCCAGTCACGAATTATGACTCCCATTTTGCCCTCGTCCCTCCCTATTTCCATCCATTTTAGCATAGCTAGGCGAAACTAGCGTGAAAATGCCAAAGCCACTAAATTTTTGAGCAACTTCAAGTTGCTCAAAAATGTTGAGGCTTATCATAGTGTTTTATGACAGATTTCTGACAAAAATACTATGATGAATTGGGGCCATGATTTTTAAGGCAAAGGCTAACATTCATGATCCAATTACAGACCCCTATGTCCAGACCAGGTCCCTTTGCCAAAACTCAACAACCTCCTATGCTTATATAAGGCAGTTGAATTCTGGTGAGGAGACCACCAGCAGGTCCGGACATCTCTGAATATGAGAAATCTGAAACTGGACTAGCTCCATTATTAAAAATCAGTCCTATATCATTGGAGGGCTCCTCAAACTGGGTGACTTTCTTACTGTCTGTGATAAGCAGGTATCCATTAAATTACATGAGAAAAATAATGAATCTTTATGGCTTAGGGGTTTTTAACACTTTGGTTTAAAATCTGACAGATTTGTGCCGGGATTTGCAGCAGATTTGCTTCGGTCTTTGCAGCACACAAGAGTTAGTTGCATTGTAATTTAATGGTCCCGCTCTTCGGCTTTTTCATCTGTGATATGCAGCATTCTACCTATTTTCGTGGCAGATTTTTTTCCAGTTACACACATCAGTATCCAGATAAAAATTTTCCGTTGCATGTAAATGAGGTTGAGTAAACCTCATTAAAAATGTTACTTAGGACTCGTTCTGACATCAGTTTTTTTTACGTATTAGTTTTATCTGTGTTTCTCACAGATAAAACTGGCACCTATTATATCTGTGGGGCTGTTCACATGTCCGTGTATTTTTGCGTCCCTAGTGGTCTTCAGCAAAACACAGAGAAATATCCAATTTTGATCAGAGTCACAGAAGAAACTCACCAATGTAAGTCTATGGGTCCGTGAAAAAATCGGACAGCACTCAGATGCCATCAGATGGTTTTTGCTGTCTGATAGGAGAATCTTGAGAAACTTTCATTAGGTTTTTTTTGCATTTGAGAAAAACTGATGAAGCACTAATGATAAAAACTGACACACTGATCAAACACTGATGAAAATCTGATCAAAAATCCTGATTAAAATAGGTCAGTTTTTTGCCTTTGAGAAAAATCCCTGATGCCTGAAGGAGCCCTTACTGACTTCCTAAAAGGCAAATTCAAGGTTTTCTAATTTGTTTGTCCAGTTTTTTTTTTATAATGAATCTATTTCTACTCTATAAATTTGATCCAGTATATCTTGAAATTAAATGATACTTTGAAAATTGTATACAGCCAGAAATCAACTATTTCAAGCTAATGACATCATAAATCCCTGGCCATATATTTGTTACTTTTTTCCAAAACCGTCAGTTTTAATCAATTTTAGGTTTTGTACCCCTTTTTGTAGGTCTCCAATTCATTTTACGTTCTTATTAGAAATACCCAAGCAATAATTTACAACATTAAATCATATCCATTATATATAATGTACTTTTTCAGCCACATAAAGGGAATATATAGGCACTCACCAGTGTACTGGCATCAGTCCAGCGGAAATCATGTTCGAACATTTTATCATTTAGACCAATCCACTGGTAGTCATGACCCAAACCTTAGAGAGATAGGATGAGAATGGAAATATATATATCAAAAAGGTTGGAAAGGACTGGAACCAACAGCGACCTCGCTTCCACATCGGTACTTACGGTTCACAAAGTTCTGCTCCTCCTGTGATAGGATGCTGGTCAGATGGCCTCCCTGGACACGACATTCTCTCTCTGCTGCATCCCAAGTGCGCCGGTGAGCAAAGTATTTGTAGCAATGGCCCTGGAATTTATGCCATCCATAGTCACAGACTTCTGAGTCTAAAGAGGATGAAGAAGAAGTTACAGAGATCCTGCTCGGTAATACCATTTTATTATACTGTAACCAGCTTTCTCTATAAAATACCACAAGTCTTGGTAAGGTGCCCAGATATTACAGTACACAGTATGACTTGAAGCTCATCGACCCCAATGCAAATCTCCAACAGGAGGTCTCACAACTATTATGGGTCTTTATTTATATTGGTCTTCTCATATGGGTCATAGGGTCCTTTTGGGCCCCACCCGCCTCCAGGGCCCCGGAGGCAACAGTAAACCCTGCACCCACTATAGTTATGCCCCAACAGTACATGGGTCATTGAAAGTACTGGCCTCTTTATAAAAGATAAAGGGATGTTTTGGTGCCTTTTAGGATAGATGCACAGAAGTGCGCATAGTTTACAGTTAATCAACCTAAAATCTGCAAAAGAAATCTGCACTAAATTGTGCAGATTTTGGTGCAGAATTCCATTCAGAATATGAAAAGAAAAAAAAATTCAATAATTTTAATCTCTGTACCTGCAAATTTTGCTGCAAATTCGCAGATAATCAGCAGCAACATTTGCAATAATATATTTTATTGTAGAAGTATTGAAGATTTTTACTTCCCAATTGAAGTCAATGGTGAATATCTGACAATTCAATGAAAAATACGTGACAGAAATTGAGATTGCTAAGGATTTTAAAATCTGCAACACGGGTCAGTTTCCATGCAGGAAAATTCTGCAGCAAAGGGATGAGATTTTTAATCTGCTGCTGATTTTGATTGCACAAATAAGCAGGTTGAATTCACAGTTTTTCCATCCTGTGTGGACTTCCCTTATAATCTAGGGCACAGGTGTGACATAGGACAGAGGGATCTTTTGGTCTTTTTTACGATCCATGGCGCAGAAGGAATTGCAACCTCTGAACCTCATATAGTTTAGACCCCTAAATATATGCATAAATACAGTATATATATAGTAGAATTGGTGGTGTAAGTATACAGGGTGCAGAGACTGCATCGCATCTTCAGTCTTGACTCTAACATTAACCAAAAGATCCCGTTGTCATAAGGGACTAGTACTATAAATGACCCTTGGTAACTGGGGAGTGGGTCTGCTATACGTTTTGCACTGGGGCTTTAAAGAGCACCCATAATTGGAATTGTTCTTTGTATTCTCAATTAATGGGGAAATCTGTATTCACTGAAGACAAATTTTACCCATTTCTGGGAGATGACAGTTGGTGCTCATGAAGTTTTATGGAGAACTGTAGCTAAATGCAGAATGTCTGTGTCCGCCTCTAGTTCCTCCCTCCATAGAATTGGAAAAGCAACAACTTTTCTTATCAGATTTCTCTGATAAGATATATTATAAAGTTTCATAATTTTATGGGTACTTCTGTTTTATGAAAGAAAAATTAAAATGTCGGTTCAACTTTAAGTGTATGTATAGGGTTTAGTGAACAAGTATCCTAGTTCGAGCTTTAATGCAGATACACAAATCCTGCATAACATAATAAGCATTCTGTTACAAGTGCCTTCTAATTATGGAACCTGATATCAGATGACTTGTCTAATACTTGTTACAAATATTGTGTCACATCTGGCTTGTCAAAAGGCTTGAGAGCGCTGTCTGGAACTAGTCGATTAGCGTTAGCTTCAGAAATATGAAAAGTATTATATTCCCTGCACCTGTGTTCTTTCTTTATGTAAAGATAAGTAATGGCTTAAATAGTACAATTATGCAACTATAGCACTAAAACTCGCCAGCGCAGCTCCATCTGCTACGGGAGGACTTTGAGCTGAAACTAGATGAGAAATTCTGCACACTTGGCAAATTATACAGAACGCAGTCTACGTAATTGAAAAATGCAGAACAGCAAAATAATTTCATTTTTGGATATTTATGTCCTGAATTTTTGTAAAAAAAAAAAAAAGATTCATAGCTATATGATCATAGAAAGTTAAATACCTGTTATTTAGGACCTGCTTAGTTTTCAGCATGAGATCATTCTAGGTGTGAGCACAGTTTAGAGACGTAAAACACTTATTGTTTTATGGGAAATGCAGAAATTTGACCAAACTACAAGTAGTAAAAGTTAATCTAAGTATTAACCCACACCCTTCCTGTGGTACAACGTGGTACATGATCAATCTACTTGGCAGTTCCCTCATTCCAATGAATTCAGGACTGACGCGGCAAAATGTAGTCTACTGCCAGACAAGAGTGTCTACATCACTAATACAGCTTTATTTTGTCTGGCAGAATGGAAATTTGGCTGAAGATACCTTGCTCCATTTCCAAACCACTGCAGAGCCCTCAAGTAGAGGAAAAATTAAATCCAGAGACGAGGAACCAAAATTCTGTTACTGAGTGATAAAATAGGAAATGTCTAACCATCTACAGAAGTGGCCATGATGGTTGGTTTTATTCCTATATGATGGGTTAGTAAAGTAAAAGGATAGTCACATTTCTATCTCTGGTAATCCACTAGTCTGTGCATTATACAAATGCTCATTACTTTTACCAAGGAAATCTGCTTAAAGTGAATCTGTCAGCAGGATTTCCAGCCCAAACTATTTATAAGTGCATGTAGATCTTTCAAAGACAAGTCCAGCAATACCTGTACATGGCCAGTCCGTTCCTCCGTTACTGAGAAATCAGTGTTTGATTTGATATGCAAATGAGGCTGAAGAACTATTTGTATATCTGAAACCTCTGCCACTCCAGCTCTATTATCCACCCAGTGCCTTCTCCCCATGATTGACTGATAGCTCCATTGCTTGAAGTCACAAAGCTTAGAGACTGTCAATCAAGAAGGAGGAGGTGGTGCTGGGTGGGTAATGGAGCTGGAGTGGCAGAGGTTTCAGATCTACCATAGTCTTTCAGCCTCATTTGCATATTAGTTCAAACACTGATTTCTCAGTAATGGGGGAATGGACTGGCCATTTAAACATATTGCTGGACTTGTGTTTGAAAGAGCTAAATGTGCATATACATAACTTTGTGTGTGAAATCCTACTGATAGATTCCCTTTAATGTAAAGTCAATATGGACAGCGTGCTCGTTTAACCCTTTCGTCAGCCGCAACACATTTGACGATTCCCTGCGGAAGTTGATGTCATTATATAAGTGAATAAAATAAATGTACATTTTTTTGTCATATTGAACGTCTTGTGTCTCAGGGGTTTGTTCAAGTTTAGTTTACTATGGAATACTTGAGACTGTCTAGTGAACTAATTATATAGAACAAGATATTTTTTATGTGACTACATAGCAATGGACAAAGCCGTAAGCTAATAACCATCATGTCCAAAACTGCCTTTGCCAACTTGCAAAACAATGGCACAAAGAAGGAAGGTTGTCACCTGAAACAACAGCTATTTGTATGGCTGAAATCCCCAACAAGAAGAATATTATGACCTTCAGACCTTACTGTAGCTTCTTACTGCCCAGGTCAAACTTCAGAGACAGAAATATTTAATTACTTGTTATGGAGCTTGAGCAGATTTGGACCCTTAGGCGATTTGCGTCGCTGGTGATATTAAAGAATAAGATGTGTTTTCTATTTTATTCGTCGCTATTAGAACATTTCAACATCTGCTGTTCTTATGTGACCGGTCCACCGCACTGCAGCTTCAAACAAAGTAAAGCCCGAGTCCGCTTCCTTAATCAAGTCTAATTATCCATTAAGTGAAACGTTTTAAATGGAATAAAGATGTTGGTTCTCTTTCCAGTGAGGAACTGTCACTCTCAGCCCATATGGTGACACTGGAATATTGGATTGCACTTCGTATTGCGAAAGTGACATGTTACAGACTGTAATAATGTTATTATCTTACAGTGTATTAGGAAATGATCTATGGCAAAATAATGGGTTAAGTGTCCTGGGAGGATTGTAGTTGTCCAAATGTCACTGATAAAGCGGATGTTCTTGGAAACTAACACCAAGTACAAATGTCTCTAATATAACTTTATATGTTGTAACCAAACCTTTCATATATTGATAAACCCTTCTAATTTTTTTACTGCAGATATAAGGAACCAGTAGTGAAGCAGATGTGGCTCATGTAGCTCCCACTAGAGGCATCAGGGGAACATTTCCCGGTTGTTGACACTTGTATAACATTTCATGATTTCTGATATGAAATAATTGCCAACCATTTTATCATTTTACCTTGCTCACAAAGCGCTCCACTGTAGCTGGGAAGACAGAGACACATGAATGAATTAACGCCATCAATACAAGCAGCTCCATTCCGGCAGGGGTTCGACTGGCATTCATCAATGTCTGCGGAAAGTAAGCTGAGTCAGGAAAGAGTATACAGAAGGACCAGCTCGATTTATGGGGACTGGAAGGTAGTCTCCATAATATATCTTCACGATGAACATATCAGGTAGAGTGACATCTTATAAGCAATTTCTTTATAAAAATATGAACATCATAACACTTTTGGTATTTGGCATCACCAGTTACTAGTAATGGCTACTAGGATACCCACAGATCGTGTAGACTCAATAAGAATTTTTATAAGAATTTTCCCTTCATCTCTGAAATAGGAGGAGGCAGAAAGAGAGATGAGACAAGTGATCACATTTAGTAACCCAAAGGCCTACCAAAAGGTGAGGGATTATTGGTTTATCACTAAGGTCTCTGATTCATAAAGGCAAATTTAGCTAGAATTCTGGCTTAAATTGCTCTGAAAAGTTGTGCAATTTATGCACAACTTGAAGTTACGTATACATTTTTAGACTCTTCTTAAGTTTTTCCCAGCTCCACCAAAATGGGTGAAGTTGGGGCATATCGGAAGTGTGACGCCCCAATTCATCTAATTCATAAGGAGCTGTGACGCTCCTAATGCCACAAATCTTACTCCAGTAAGTGACTGGAGTAAGATTTGTGGTGTGGTGCACGGAGGCGCATAGCACTCGTCAGATGTGCCAGATTCATTAAGAGACGTGCAGCTTTTAATGAATCAGGAGCATCTGACTCTAACCCCCCGTCTTGTGCTATTTGGGTGACCTCACCTATAAGCATTTTAGTGGGAGGAAGAAATCTTTTGTCATCAGGGATAATTAGGGGTTCTTTAGTCCCATCAGTGGTAATTAGTCTGAGTGTCTAGCATCCATTTATATAGAACATGAGCACATAAGGTAAAATAAATTGAGAATCAATCTATATAAAAAAGATCCTTGTGGGAAGTGATTGACTCCAAAATAATTTCCAAATCAAGTTGTCTTCTGGAGACATGATTGTGTCCCCATCATCCTTAAGAGCCGCATCATCATGAATATACGGGAGGTTTTCAAGCGTGCCTTTTACTAGCCTACCCAGCAATGTAATTAGTTGTTCACCCTAAAGCTCCTGTTTCCCTTTATGATTCTGCCAATGTCTTACTAAACAGCTTTACTTGAATGTCTATATCCCTTACATACCGATTTCACAAAGCTCTCCGCTGAATCCAGGCATACATGTGCAGACATATGAGGAAGCTCCACGAGCATAGCATGTTCCTCCTTGCTGACAAGGATTTACCTTGCAAGGATCTTGGGCTGCAATGAGGCAATATCAGGATCGTTAGTGTAATACATTATGGAGTAAAACTTTTACAAGTTTATCAATGTTGATAATATCAAATATACTGTGTATAACTATTGTTTCACGTTAACCATTGGTGACCATAAACAGCAGTTATGTTTTTCTTTCATTATGTATGGATACGTCACTCATTCCCAACTTTACCATTTGGACTATGAAGATAATTCTGAAGAAACTTAAAAATGCAGTTGTTGGATTAATTATGCATAGATATAAATACATAAAAGAGCACATATGGATGAAGACCAGTGAGAAACATTGCCAGTAAAGCTATGCAAGCAATGACAATGACAGCACTGACATTATTAGACCATCCTCGTACAAAAGGTAACGATTAATGATGGATACTGTACACACACATACACACACATATATATATATATATATATATATATATATATATATATATAAATGCATAAACACATAATGTTATAGAGCAATCACCCATGAAGGGACAATTCTGGATACTAAAACTACACTCCAAATCTGTACTTAAATGGATAAAAAAAAGAATAAAATAAAATACTAATGTCTTACTTGTTATGCGAAGTTCAGTTTCGTCAACATTATTACTAGTGGAGATCTGGATATCAATATCTGGTAGTTGTGTCACTCTATCAAAAGGAGTACCTTCTGTTTCCACTATTTCAACCTCTTCAGTTTGTCCAACAAGTTGTGGTGTTGGATCCTTGGTATCTGGGTCAGCTGGTACTACCTCAATACTTTCTGTAGATGCAATATACAATGAAGGACTAGGCACAGAACTTTCCTTGGGATCTATTTCAATATCTGGTTCATCAGTAGGTTCAGAAATATCAGACTTAATGGACACAATTTCCTCTCCCACAACATACAAAGGACTCGAGTATTCTGCTTGAATTTGCTCGGTAACATCAGAAAGTTCTGGTGGGCTTTCTGTTACATCAATTGGATCAATGCCTATTGGTTTGAAAGTAGCAGTAATATCAGCGCTAGCTTCTTGTCCTGAGACATCATGGTCAGTTCCAGAACCAGAGGAAGGTAAAGTACTCGGAATAATTTTTCCGGTGTACTCTGATGCACCATTCACAAGAATGACAGTGACAGGAGCTTTTGGCTCTTCGGTGACTGACACAATACTTTCCAGCTCAGATAGATCAATACTTGATGTCACAATTTCACCTGTACTGTCTGTTACAATGACCTGAGGTTGCCTAGAGGTTTCAATCACAAAATCAGTATCTTTTGTTGAAGGTTCAGGGCTAAATAATTCATCTTTAAATATTTCAGCGGTGGCTTTAGGACTAGCAGAAGATGCAAATTGAATGTCTGGCTGATCTGTGACAACTTTCTCCTCACGTGTTACATCCTGAACATCAGTGGAACTCAATGAAATTCCTGATGTAGACTGTGCTTTGTCTTCTTTGACAGTAATTGTAGATGTGGAGTATAGCTCATCTGTTAAGCCTTCAAATTTTTTACTAAAGTCCTCAACAGAAAGAATCCTTGGGGTAGGTTGAACCTTGTCTTGCTTAGCTTCCTCACTAATTGTTGATGTGAGATATTGCTCTGTTCCTTTTGTTTTGTGGACTACTTCAGGCTTATGTATATCGGATTCAGATATGGTATCTGTTTTAGGAGATTCACTTGTCACATCATCCAAATCTTTGCTAACAATTATTAGTACAGTGGATGTAGTAGATGTTTTATCTGAAACAGTTTCTTGAATTTCTGTACTTGGTAAACTGGTTGATTCAACAACATCTTTTTGAGTGGGTACAGGGAATGTAGAAGCAAATACACTTGGTTTAATTGGTTGGTGGGTTGCATCTGTAACTTTAGAAGGTAGTTCTGAGCCAGATCCTTCTGTTGAGCCCTCAAATAAATCAATAAGAGGAACAGTGAATGTTTTCTTGATGTCAGAACTAACTGTTTCAGCTGTTGTAAACTGAATAACACTACTTTCCTTTATTGGCAATTGTGTTGACTGTTGCTGGACATCATCTTTACTTGTAACACTTTTGGATTCCATGACAGAGATGCCACCTTCTGTCACCTCCCTAAATGTGGAATGTTCAGAAGCTGTTTGTGTATGAACCTCAGTTGGTTGTGCAGTTGAAAGGTCTGTTAGATTATATGGTTGTGGTGTCTCTGGAGATATTGTAGTAGAGTCAGCAACTGGTTTAGTTGAACTTAGAGTAGTACCTTTAACAACAATGTTAGGTTCCTCAGTGAATGCATCATCTCCAGAGCTTTGCTCTTCTTGTATGTGAACCTCAGTTTGTTGAGAAGTTGAAATATGAATTTGCTGATCTGGTTGTTGTGCCGCTGGAGATATGGTAGCAGTGTCAGCATCTAGTTTAGCTGAACTTATAGTAGCAACTTTAGGTTCCTCAGTAAATATATCATCCCCAGAACTTTGCTCAGTAAATGGCCCTGTAGTCTGCTGTGGCTCAGTTGTGGATTGCACACAATTATCTGTAGATTTATCTACAGTTTCTGTTGCAGAAATAATATGATCATCTGTTTCTTGAGCACCAATCTTATCAGTAATATCTTTAAGTTGTGATGATGTAATACTATCTGTGGACTGTGTAGTTGACAATGAATCCAGTGTTCTTTTTTCTGCACTTTCTTGATACTGTTCATCAGTCAACCGCACAGAATCAGATGTGATACTTTCGTGTTCATCTTCTTTTCCAGGTGAAGGGGATTTCAAATCAATGTCGAGTTTGGTTACAGGTGTAGTTTGAATATCATAAAATGTTTCTCCAGAGCCCTCAACATCAGATTTTTCTGTGGAAACTTTCTCTTCAACTATAGTGACTGCTGGTGAAGGAAGTTCCTCTGTAAATTGTGTACTAGATTTCTCATCCAAAATAAACTCAGATGGAATGGGTGTAGAACTGACTACTTCACTTATGGAGTCATTAGGTTGCGATAGACTCCATGTGCTACTAATAGTACTTTCTTCTATTACTTCTGAGCCAGGTGATTTACCAGTACCAATCATGAACTCCTTTTCATCTTCAACACTTATAGGAGATGTGGTTGCCACCTTGGTTTGCAAAACTTCTTCTGTAGATGACTTTGTTTCATCTATTAATAAATGAGATGTGCTTGGGCTAAGACTAATCAGTGATGCTTGCCCTTCTGTTTTGGGGGTTAAATCTTGCAAATCACTGACAAATTCAGTCTTTGGTGAAGGCAAAGTTGTTGCACTAATGTGTTCTTCTGTAATTGATGTTACAATAGAAGAATCTGAGTGTGTTTCTAATTCAACACCTGAACCTTCAAATGTCACTGGTGAGTCTGTTACTTCTAGTTTCTTTGGTATATAATCTGACGTTTCAAGACCTTCATCAATGTAAACCTTGGTAGCTTCAGCAGTAATGTGAGGTTCTAAAGTGTGGTCAGGTTGTAATGTTTCAGATTTTTCAGAAGTTAGCTGAATTATTTCTATAGTTTCAGGACTAGCTGCATAAATTACTGTAGATGGTACTTCAGACACGATGGATGATGTTGGTACAGAACTTGAAATCTTTTCTAGATCACCAGAGCCTGATTCATCAAATTCGGTACTGATGACTTTCTGAAGTGTTGAGACAGTGCTATGCTCCAGTATGACTCCAGGATGATCAGTGACTACGCTACTCGCTTTAATCTCTACTTCTGATGACTCTGTTTCTAATGTTTTCACATGTTCTGTAATAAGGGAATCAGGAAGCTGTGGCTGATGTGTCTGTGTTATTTCACCAATAGGAGCAGTTGTACTAAACACATCATCTTCGACTCCAGAACCAGAGTCAATAAATGACGACAATGTGCTCATCTCTTTCTTTAACTGGAGGGATTTCGTATAAGTTTGTAAATCTTCCTCGTCTGTAATTGAGAAAACTATTTCAGGTTTACTGGAAGATGAAGTTGCAAAAATCTCATGTGAGTCTCCAGAGCCCAGATCAGTAATTGGTAAGCTAGCAGTTACTATGTCTTTTAGAGTTGCATGACTAGTTTGTGTTTTTAAACTTATTATGGATTCCTCAGTTGGCACAGCAATGGCACCTTTACTGAGTTTTTCTGATGTTACAGTACTTGAGGAAGTAATTGAAGATGTAAACTGTACATCTTCATCTCCCCCTGAACCATATTCAGAGGTGGCTATTAGCTGAGAAGTAACCTCTGTCATCACCTTTAGAGGACTGATGGAGGACACAGGTGTAAACTTGGACTCTAAGCTTTCATGTGTAGATATTTTAGGTTCTTCTGTGCTTAACTGAATTGATATTGGTGTCCCAGTTGAAGTTTCCGGTTTAAATTCAGTTTTTGATTCTTCTGCACCCTTTGATAATTCTATGGTTGGTACAACTGTAGTAATATCTTCCAGTTCGGATTCTGTTTTGAATTCAGATCTTGTTATAAATGAAACTGTAGACAACTTCTCTTCATCACCTGAGCCTTCCTCTGTGAATGAAGATGCGGTGCTAGCAACTGAATCCCTAGTATCAATAACATCAGTCGATGATGTGACTTCTATTTTAACTCTATCAGAAGATTCATATTCTGCAGTGGAAGATGATAATGGTAAGCTAGATATTGATTCATGTATCTTTTCTGTCACTGTTTCAGAATGAAGTTCTTTCGGAGTGATTGTTGAAATAATATCTGAAATTGATTCGGTGTGACCAGACCCAAAAAAGTCTTCTGTTGTTTTGGGTGATGATATTTTTTTGGGTTCCTCTACAGATGCTGTTGAATACAGGTGGGAAGCTTCAATTTCACTTTGGGTATGTTCAGAAGGCTTAGTAGTTAAAAAGACCTCCTCTCCTGAGCCTTCAATTGTAAAAGGGAATACGGTGCTGAATTTTTCTGACACTGAATCTTTTATGATCTTTTGTACAGACGACACTATGTGATCACCTGTAGTTAGTTTTACTCTTGGTGTACTAAATACTATGGAGTCATCCACACTCGTTGAAGTTAATTCAATATCACCTGATCCAAATACTTCATATGTACCATCCTTTACAGTTGGCACTGGTGAAATATGCTCCTCATAAAATGGGACCTGGGTAGAAACTGGTTCTTGTGCCGTCTCAGTCTCTTTATCAACCAGTTCAGACTTCTCTGTAGCTTGTTCACCAGGAAATTCAGATTTGATGTCTGTTGGAGTGATTGTAGTAAATATATCATCACCTTTTTCTCCAGAGGCTTCAGTATCAAAAAGTTGCTGTGCACTTGTAGGTTTTTGAGGTTGTGAATCTACAGTCTGATTAGATATTGTAATAGAAGAATCTGTAACGGTATCTGTTAGTGTCACCGTATCCCCAGGTATTTCTGGTTTTGGTATATCGC
Organism: Phyllobates terribilis; assembly: GCF_046119375.1. Classification (NCBI taxonomy): domain Eukaryota; kingdom Metazoa; phylum Chordata; class Amphibia; order Anura; family Dendrobatidae; genus Phyllobates; species Phyllobates terribilis. The sequence goes on from NW_027362761.1 coordinate 472,660,346, forward strand.
TACTTTCAGTAAATGACAATGATACATTTTGATCCTCTTCTGTAGACTTCAATTTTGCTGCAGATGACTCTGTGGAATCAGTACCAATTTTTTCTGTTTTCACTTCAGGTGTTGTACCTAATACAAGACCAGCATCAACTGAGCTCTCCACTGGTATGATGGTGTCTACAAAAGGAGATACTGTTACTATGTCACTAGTTTCCGTAGTACGTACATCTAAAGTAGATAGTTCTTTGGTGGTAAAAACTGCAGCTGACCCCTCTGTGTCATCAATAAATTGGAATGTTTCTTGTTCTTTAGTTGGAATGCTGTCTTCTTCAACTCTTTCAATAACTACACTACTAGTTTCTGTAATTTCTTGAGAAGATGATGCCGTGGTCTGAGAAGGTGGTTCTGTAGACACAATAATCTTTGCTTCCTGTGTTGTTTTTTCTTCACTGTCTTTAAATACCTGCACTGGAGTTGTCACATTAGTTATGGACTCTATCTCATCACCAGAACCTTCTGGAAAAAGGTATGCAGTTGAATGTTGCACAATTTTCAGTGGACCAGTGGTTGCAACTCCTAGTTCTGCTTGTGAGGCCAGTACAGTTGAAGCATCTTCCGATAGAATAATTTTTGTTGTAGGTAGGATTGATACTGAACCTTGTGTTACAATTTTGGGCAGTTCATAGCTTGGAGATGGCTTAACAGATATTTCTGCTGTACTGTCAGAAATTATAATGGTTGGTTTAACACTTGGAAAAACATCAGACTCTGTATCACCAGATGATTCTATTGGGAATATGGATAATTGTGTAGAACTGGGTTGAAATAGTGTTTTGGACTCTTGTGATGTTAAATTCTGATCTTCTAAAATGGGCTGAGTAATGGGTAGGTCTTTAATTTTAACTTCAGTATCACCACTTGCTTCAGGGTCTTGTGATTCAATAGAAGTAAGTTCTGGTGTGTCTGTCTGACGGACACTTTGCTCAGTAACCTCACTCAGCGGAGTAACTGATGCAATTAAGGAGGGTGTGACACTTTCAATCTGGTCTCCTTTAGCCTCCTCTGTTTTTGATAGTTTTGGTTCTGGTGTAATTTCTTGCTTTCCATTAATAAATTTTAAGGATGGCGATGTAGCAGCTGCAGTCAAATTGTCACAGTCAGTCTCTTCCTCGGAACTTGAAATTGGTGGTAAAATCTCTATGAAAGGATATTGAATGGAGTCATCATCAGTAATGTTATGGGTTGAAATACCCAATTTATGAAGAAGATGGTCCACTGGTCCTGTTGAAAAACAAATAATGATTTTAGCTTGTGGATGGGGCAGTATTATTGCCAATGAACTGTAAATATAGTTAATGAAGTTAAGAAACATGATATTTACTATGAATGAACATGATAGACGAGGACAACGTAGCAAAGCAGACAACATTGTAAAACAATGGGGTGAGGCGTCTGCAACATCATTGGTTCATAATTTACATCGAAATTAGTAACACAGGAACAAATTTATAGTTTTACTCCTTTTTTAACTTTAAATTGCATATTTCTTCATACTAGTAATAACCATAACCATATTGTAAGAAATATTAAGTGTATGCAACAGAGTAACAGAGTTTTACAAACCAATAGCATTGAGTCTGTTACTTGGTATATGATCATGAAACCAAGAATGGAGCTAGCAAAAACAACATATTATGAAACTGAAAAAAGTTTTTCTGGGCTGAAATATTAATGATCTATCCTTAGAATAGGTCATGACTAATGAAGATCTGATCTGGGTATCGAACTCTTGTCACCCTCAAAAGTCAGCTGATTGAAGGAGCCATGCGCACCGTGGACTCTTCTCATGCTCAGCTCTGTACATATAATGGCTATGCCTGGTATTGACCTGAAGAGGGCAAGCTCCAGAGAGCTGCAGTACCAGTCATAGCCATTAGACAATTTACAGAGATATACATGGTAAACAATGAAGATGGTGCAGGCTTGCATTCTCTTCAGTCAGCATATCTATGGGGGACTCCTAAGAATGGGTCATCATAAGAAAAGACTATCAATACAAAAGTCCAAGAATGTTGCATTAAGGCTTATGCACATGGCCTCAATGTGGATCGGTGTTGCACCAATCAATAAAGAGACCCAAAAAATCAAGGCACCCCAAATGTGCCCTAGTGTGCCACTGATTCTTAAAGACTCCATGGGTAAAACAACAATGATAACATATTCCATCATAAAAAGTCATGTTATAGAGGTAATGTTCCCTAAAAGCAATGTTGTCTTTATGTAATTGGAGTTACTTTGAGGCATAAGGCACATTCTGGTAAGGTCATAAATGATAGATGTGCAAGCTTCAGTCTATGTAGCTTTGCATAATATGCAGAATGATACACTTAAAGGGAAACTGTCATTCGCTGCAGTGTTTCAGAGAAAACATAGTTTACAGATCGGGCCGAGACCATTGATAAAACTAATCTGGCACTGCCTCCGGCCTGCTTCTCCCCGCACCACTCTAGTTGACTGACAGTTCTTTCACATGTGTGTAGATCTGAGAGACCTGTCAATTATCTGGACCGATGCAGGGTAAAGATGGCCGGGGATGACGCGCAACTAATTTATTCTATCACTACACACCTCTTCTATCCCTATGGTGAAGCATTTCAGAGAAAGACAAACCTGGCTGCAATTATACAGCCAGGATATCAGTCATGCTATTGTAAATAGATGGACAAGTGAGAAAATTCTCACACCTAATACCTAACTGAGTGTCTGCAAGCAAAAACCGCCAACTGCTTGTCAAAGATGATAGGAAAAAAGAAAGCAGAGAGAATTACATTTGTAGGAACTAAAGAGTGAAGTGCCTGTTGCCTGGGGGAAGTGATTGGAGAAGACACCAGGTCAGGTGGTAGCTGTGGTGCAGTTAGTAACTATAAAAGGCCCAGGAGGGTAGTGAAAGGGAGGAAACGGCACCTGAACCTTTAACAGGATGAACACGTGGTGCAGCGAGTTTGGCTTATAGCCTCCATTATGAGTGACCAGACCCGAGAAAAGAATCGAGTGACCAGACCCGAGTAAAGAATCAAGTGACCAGACCCGAGTAAAGAATTGAGTGACCAGGCCCGAGTAAAGAATCAAGTGACCAGACCTTAGTAAAGGATCAAGATATCAGACCTTAGTAAAGAATCGAGTGACCGGACCCGAATAAAGAATTGAGTGACCAGACCAGAGTAAAGGACACCCTCTCCTATTTGGTTTCTCCTTCCTTTAACTCTCCTGTTTCCTTCTCTGTTGTTCGGTGTGTGTATTTTGCATGATTGTTATTTTCATTTATTCCTGTCCGTCTTCTCTTGTTTGTCTGGTTAGTTCATTCCTATACACTTCAGCTTACACCCTCCCTGGGGGGACAGATTAGGGTTAATTTTGCAGTTTAGTAAGGCATGTGAATCTGGTGTCTCCACCTTCAGGAATAATCCGGGGGACATTGATCGTTCAGGGTGCTGTGCAAGTAGAGAAAAGGATCCAGCTTCAGCAATACAAAATCATAAAGTTTTTATTAGATCCATTAAAACGTGAGGCAATCGTAGAGACCTGACGTTAGAATGTAGTTGAGGTAAGGAAGGTGCAGATAGAGAAATAACTGAACACCTGGCGTGTTCTTAAACTCAGTCTGATAGTTTTTTCTCCTCATACCAGTTTGGCATAAGAAATGAATTGCAGCATATTGCGAGTTGCTGTGCAAATTGGATCGCACTCCCCCATTCAAGTCTATGGGTGCGTGGAAATCATCAGACTGTACTTGGATGTCTCCAGTTTTATTTTCCAATTTCTCCTCACCTGTGATACGATTCTGTCACCCCAGAGACACCAGAGAATCTGCCATATACAGCATATCAATTTATAAATACCATGAAAATACCATGAAAATATTTTCAATAGTGATATTTAACAAGCGCTTTTGGATATTGTATAGTAATAGCCATTGTTCATTTAAGGTGCTGCCACGGTGCAATAATGGCAAAAAAAAGGCAGCGATAAACAGCCAATTTAGGCCACATCTTAGTATTTGTACCTATACCCTTTGAGAATTATTCTAACCTATTCACAATCAATAAAATGTTTTAACCCTTACACCACACATAAGCCCTAACCCACATAAACTGAGTATGATTTTCAGTCTTGAAATCATCACTAAATCTGAATCTTATAATAAATAAGACGGAAGAAATGTCTAAAGTTAACACACAAAGTGGGTGGGCAGTCTTTGTATTATTTCCCAACTATTTGGCTTATACACAGAGTGTCCCTATAAAAAACTGTAACCCTTAGTCACTTCTTGCATAATGTTTTTCTATTACGCCCTTGCCACAAAAATTGGTTTAAATAGATTATTGGCTTGGAAAAAAAACAGATACCTGTGTCTGCACATGTAACACATATGGACATCTGTTTTCCATAGGGCTTTATTACCTTGGGAAGCACCTTATTTAATAGATGTGTATATAGCTAGGACAGACTAGCACCATCTTATCAAGTGGGATTTTGCATTCAGAGGATCACATTACTAATTATTAGGTGTATTCTCTTGTGCCCCTTCAGAAGGTAAATTATCAAGTAAGTACTAGTTAAAATTTTTGAAGTAAAAAAAAAAAAAGAGTAATTGATCACAAAGTTCCAAGGCCCATTAATAAACAGCATTTTCCTCATTTTTAGTATTTTTATATCTAAAATCAGTTTAGATTATTTCAACTAATGGGGTCCCATGGTTCAGAGTACTGTTGTCAATGTTGATGATGGACATAATAGTAAAGCCATGAAACCCTTGTGTTACTTGAAACATGGTTATAGGCAAAGTCAGAAGCAGCGTTATCACTATTTTACTAGGTGTATGATAATTAAAAGGGTTCTTTAGGGTACATTTTACTGGGCTTTCACAAGGTAAAGCGGTAGGGGCAGAGACCCTGATTCCAGTGATATATAATTTACTGGGCTGCTTGGAGTAGATTTTTTAAAATCACTGTTTTATCAGCAGGAGTTTATTACTAGAGGACTAGTAAATCTACAGGCAGGTAGTCCTCCATATTCATGAGCTCTGTATGACCCCACCCCAATCACTGATTGACAGTGTCTGGCAGTGTCTGTGCACACTGTATATGGACAGACAGCTGCCAATCGGGTCCTCTTTAACATTATTATCCTGCCTTACTTATCAGTATGTGTTTATTTAAGCTAAATGTTTTCATTTTTTGTACAGAATATTTTTTTTTTCATACCAATGGCTTCTTTTTTTCTGATATAGAGCAGCAATGGCCCTGTAGCAGGGGTGGACATACCATTGGTACAACCTATGCAGCTGAGTAGGGGCCACAGACTTAAAGGGTCCAAATTCCACCTCCAAAGAAGGTGGAATTGGGCATATGATGATTTATTAGACTAAAAAGAGCCCATATATTATTCTTGCACAGGGATCCTCTTTTGTCTGGTTATGCTCCTGGCCTGCAGTGTCATATTTTAAAAATAACACTCTGACTACCTACAGTCACCACTAGAGGGAGCTTAGATACTGAATGCATACAGATGTAGATTGAATTCAATAATATATGCACTAAGCTTTTAGGATTCCTCTACTGGCAGCTAAAGGTAACCAGGCCAGCATGACAGCTTTTAAAGGGAACCTATCAGAAGATTTATGTTGCCCGAACCTGCATAAATCAGAGACAGCTGCCAAGCCTTCCATCAATGCAACTGTATATGCTTCACTATGAAATGTTGCATTATTTCAGAGAAAACATACTTTGGAGTGGAACCCAGGAATAACATGACTAAGAGGACTAATCATGGAAACTGGTTTCCCACCAGCTTCTTTCTGCCCATCTCTGCTAGGCCAAAGGAGAGCGAAGCAGGAAAAAGCCAGCAGGTACCCACTCCCCGTAACTAGTCATCTCAGTTTCTTTGTTCAAAGTACCAGAATGTTTTCTCTGAAACGTTACAGCATTTCACAGTGAAGCATGGATATTTGTAATGATGGAACCTGACATGTTCCCTTTAAATGTATATCTTGGTAAGGGATTTGCAGCTGCTTCTGAAAAAAGTAGCTCCAACCATTGTATAGAAGCATTAATAAATAAATCAGCACAGACCTTAAAACCACATGATGATAATAAGCGGAAAGTCCATTTAAGTCCTATTTACACTGGCTAATTCCCAAGTAATCACAATAATGATTGTGAATGCAGGAAAAAATTATAGATAAACCATAAAACTGTAATTAATCTTGTGTGATAATGATGCCATTAAAACAAGTGATATAAGTGTAAAGGTTGGGACATTTAGGCTTACAATAGGCTCTGCAAATCATTATTAAGCTTTAAAGGGATTGTCCAGCTCTGGGGACAATTGTATTTTACTTAAATGCATGTATTTCACTCGTTCAGTATTTGGTCAGTATTTTGCATCAGTATTTGTAAGCCAAAACCAGGAGTGGGTAAGAAATACAGAAGTAGTGATGTGTTTCTATTATACTTTTCCTCTTAGGCCATTGCCCCACTATCAGTATTTGGTCAGTATTCGGTCAGTATTTTTTCTCAGGAGTGGGAGTCAAAATCAGGAGTGGGTGATAAATGCAGAATTGGTGACTTGTTTCTATTATACCTTTTCTCTGATTGTTCCGCTCCTGGTTTTGGCTCCCACTCCTGAGAAAAAATACTGACCGAATATTGATAATGGGGTTGTGGCATGATTGTTCCACTCCTGATTTTGGCTTACAAATAATTATGTAAAATAATGACCAAATACTGAACGTGTGAATGTGTGGCTATCAAAGAAGCAGTCTCATTAATATTTTTTTTCATTAAATGAGTGTTTATATTACTATAGTGTGAGTGTAGTAACTCACCTATCGCCGCTATCTCCGGGATCTAGCGCTGTTCTACTCTGCTCCTCAGTGACATCACCGCTCTGTGAAATGTCCGAGTCACACCGCGCTCTGCGTGACCCTGAAATGTCTCTTACATTGTAAGCCTATGGAACGTCAAAACGAGTCTCCATAGACTTACATTGTAAAGCCACGTTCACACGTTCAGTATTTGGTCAGTATTTTACATACGTATTTGTAAGCCAAAACCAGGAGTGGGTGATAAGTACAGAAATGGTGACATCTCTCTATTATACTTTTCCTCTGATTTTTCCCCTTCTGATTTTCACTTACAAATACTGAACATGTGAATGTGGCCTACCGGCTCACGCATAGACCATAGATTTAGAGGATAGACGGAATTGCGGTGAGGTTACTGAGAAGAGGCGCAGAACGGCGCTGGATCTCAGATAAAGCGACGGTAGGTATATTAATACACTACACTACATTACATGGACATACACACACATTTAATGAAAAAAAAATATTAATGACAGTGCTTCTTTAACCCTTTCTGCAGAAAGAAATTGCCTGTGGAACACCGAGGTTACAGAAAGCAACCAGTGCAAAATGTTTTATGAACCCTAATTACAAAAATGCATTTTTATCCAAAATACAGGCTTTTCAGTTAAATTTAATAAAAAAAAATGTCTCCATTAATGGACAACTCCAGTTTAACAGGATGGGTATTTTCTTCTTTTAATTGATTCATGAATGACTTTTTAAACAGTCAATTATTATGTATAAATGGTCTTTTAAAACTTAGTTTTGCTGGTGGGAATGCAAAACATTGGAGAAGAATACCTCAAAGTCTGCGGGACATGATGCAAAACAATATCTAGTATTAAAAAAATAAATGTATGTAATATTTATGAGAAAACATTATGTGACTGTTAAAGCAGCTCTGAAGTTGTAAAACCATAATGGGCCTCTTTTATCAAACCTGTCTATTAGTAGCCTGTCCATAGCAACCAATTAGAGCTCAGCTTTCATTTCTTACACTGCCCATGAAAAATGAAACATAAGCTCTGATTGGTTGTTATAAGCAACAAAGATTATTTTCCTGTTAGTTTATATAAATGAGGCCCAGTGCCTGTGATGTATACAGTACAGACCAAAAGTTTGGACACACCTTCTCATTTAAAGATTTTTCTGTATTTTCATGACTTTGAAAATTGTACATTCACACTGAAGGCATCAAAACTATGAATTAACACATGTGGAATTATATAGTTAACAAAAAAGTGTGAAACAACTGAAAATATGTCTTATATTCTAGGTTCTTCAAAGTAGCCACCTTTTGCTTTGATGACTGCTTTGCACACTCTTGGCATTCTCTTGATGAGCTTCAAGAGGTAGTCACCGGAAATGGTTTTCACTTCACAGGTGTGCCCTGTCAGGTTTAATAAGTGGGATTTCTTGCCTTATAAATGGGGTTGGGACCATCAGTTGTGTTGTAGAGAAGTTAGGTAGATACACATCTTATAGTCCTACTGAATAGACTGTTAGAATTTGTATTATGGCAAGAAAAAAGCAGCTAAGTAAAGAAAAACGAGTGGCCATCATTACTTTAAGAAATGAAGGTCAGTCAGTCCAAAAAATTGGGAAAACTTTGAAAGTGTCCCCAAGTGCAGTTGCAAAAACCATCAAGCGCTACAAAGAAATTGGCTCACATGAGGACCGCCCCAGGAAAGGAAGACCAAGAGTCACCTCTGCTTCTGAGGATAAGGTTATCCGAGTCACCAGCCTCAAAAATCACAGGTTAACAGCAGCTCAGATTAGAGACCAGGTCAATGCCACACAGAGTTCTAGCAGCAGACACATCTCTACAATAACTGTTAAGAAGAGCCTTTTTGCAGCAGACATTCATGGTAAAATAGCTGCTAGGAAACCACTGCTAAGGACAGGCAACAAGCAGAAGAGACTTGTTTGGGCTAAAGAACACAAGAAATGGACATTAGACCAGTGGAAATCTGTGCTTTGGTCTGATGAGTCCAAATTTGAGATCTTTGGTTCCAACCACCATGTCTTTGTGCGACGCAGAAAAGGTGAACGGATGGACTCTACATGCCTGGTTCCCCCCGTGAAGCATGGAGGAGGACGTGTGATGGTGTGGGGGTGCTTTGCTGGTGACACTGTTGGGGATTTATTCAAAATTGAAGGCATGCTGAACCAGCATGGCAACCACAGCATCTTGCAGCGGCATGCTATTCCATCCGGTTTGCGTTTAGTTGGACCATCATTTATTTTTTAACAGGAAAATGACCCCAAACACACCTCCAGGCTGTGTAAGGGCTATTTGACCAAGAGGGAGCGTGATGGGGTGCTACGCCAGATGACCTTGCCTCCACTGTCACCAGACCTGAACCCAATCGAGATGGTTTGGGGTGAGCTGGACCGCAGAGTGAAGGCAAAAGGGCCAACAAGTGCTAAGCATCTCTGGGAAATCCTTCAAGATTGTTGGAAAGACCATTTCCGGTGACTACCTCTTGAAGTTCATCAAGAGAATGCCAAGAGTGTGTAAAGCAGTCATCAAAGCAAAAGGTGGCTACTTTAAAGAACCTAGAATATAAGACATATCTTCAGTTGTTTCACACTTTTTTGTTAAGTATATAATTCCACATGTGTTAATTCATAGTTTTGATGCCTTCAGTGTGAATGTACAAATTTCATAGTCATGAAAATACAGAAAAATCTTTAAATGAGAAGGTGTGTCCAAACTTTTGGTCTGTACTGTATGAAAAGGCAAAAATGGGTGACCATTAAGGGTACTAAGAGTATGATGACCGCATAGAACATGTCTATATATAATTGTCGGTATATTTGATCCAATACATTTTTTCCCATGTATTACTGTGATCTTTGACTTGACAAGTGTGAAGTATATGGAGCAAAGTCGAGTCACTGAACTATGGCGGCCCGTAAACCATGATAATGTCTTTCTGTAAACTGTTACTCAATGCAAACAGCAGTCAGAGCTGTCAAACAATTCATCTCTGATTTCAAAGGGCAGCTGACATCTGTATTTCCCATCCTCCAGACTAATGCTTGGGACGTGTTGGAATTGCTTTTGAGAAGCTCCTCACCTGGACATGAATATTAAACGAAGCATCTCAAGCATGAAAAGTACCAACACTACTGTGGGAAAGTGAGATGAAAGGCGACACGTTTACGCCCAGACAGACCCTATGTCAGCCATGCCTATATGAAGCTAGATTAAGTATATGGACAGCAAAGTCGTTTTGACACTGCGGTGCATATGTTCTTTCTTTTTTTATGTTTTTTCAATGCTTTTTCAGGCGGATTCAGACACCGTGTGCACATACGCTAACGGTAGGGTCTAACGACCGTTTTCTCCACATCCGAGGAAAACAGTCCGATTATTCTGATCAGAGTTTCATCTGAGTGGGATCAGTTTTTGTCGAACGTGGAGAGAAAAAAAAAATTTCTCCACCTTCTCCATTCTGTCAGTTCGTGAAAATCAGACATCATCCGAGTGGTATGACTTGCATTGCTGATTTTGATCCAACACTTGGATCAAAATTGGACGTGTCTCCGATTTTTTCCAAAGACCACTCGGTCCAAGGAAAAAATCGGACAAGTGCATAACCCCATAGAATATCATAAGTCCATGGATAACACTCGCCCAAGAAATCGATTATGTGCTCGAGCCCTTATAGTGCTTTACAAATCTCTAAGCATGGACTACAAGGTACACTATGTGACGGGGTAAGAAGCCATGCTGGTGAATTCAGTAGTATTAGGGTATGTTCACACTGCTTTTGTTTCCAGCATTTTTCAGGTCCACTCACAAAACGCTAAAATACATCTTCCTATTAATTTCTTTGGAAAAATGACTTGCTGTTTTTATGTTCAGTCTTTTGAGCATCTTTAAGCTTTCAAAAATGACCATAGGAAAAAACAGTGTGAAGATACCTTTACGATTAGAAAGCCACCAGTAACTTAAGGCAATAGAGAAGCAATGGTGGATACCATGGTCTCTTGCAGTAAAAGACGTTACAGAATACTTTAAGTGTGCAATCACGGTTTAAGACATTAATTGTGTCCCTGGTAACTCACAAAAGACTAGAAGGATTGTCTATATATTCTTAGAACTGTATTTTGTATAATGACAACACATCCATGTCTCTAAGGAAGCCTAGAAGTGTGGTAAAATATGGCGAAACTATCAAAATGAAGCCCCCTAACTTGTGAAATAAGACGGTTGATCCCATAAAAAGACTTTTCAGCTTGTTAAGCATTTTCAATACCGCCATGCAAAGAAAAGAATTGCTTTATTCACACCGGTTTATGAACGTTTTTGTCTAAGCTGTAAATCCAATCCAGTGTCCCACTGAAATCTATTCTGTTGTTGGAGTCAGTAAAATCCAGTAGTGACAAGTTTCTAAATACCCCTTAGACGCCAGGACTATAAGAGGCATGCCAGTAACATAACTCCCAGCATTGTAAAAGCTTTTCTGCAACTTAACAGCTATTTAACCTGTTCATCACCTGTTATATTCCTAATTGGAGTACTTAAAAGGGTATTCCATTTAATTACATTTACACATATGTCTAATGTCTGTGCACTGGGGGGCCCTAGTCCCCCAAATTATACATGTATGCAAACTGATCTATTACTACCTCCCCCCCAAAGACCATCAGGAATAGTAACCCATGTACCCATTTCTTTAGACTGATTAGTGTTCAAGCAGTCAAATCAGTATCATGATGTATAACATTGATATGCTTTATATGTTATTTGTGGGGGGGGGGACAAATATGTTTTGGAGCTAGCACTGGCTTTATATAAAGTAATTGCATATACCTATTTATTATGTGTTATCTTGCACTGTTAGAACCTTGCTGTTAGGTTTTTTTTCCTTTGCTGGTCACATGACCTTGTTGGCCTATTTAGTCCTGCTCCGCCCTTCTGGCTTTGCTGGACTTCATTGTATATCTACTTTCTAGCTAGCCTGTGCTCTGTATCTAACTCTGTTAGTTTGCTTGGTCTACGGACCTCTATTTTCTATCTATTTTGTTTGTTCGTCTGTCTGCTACTATTTCTGTTAGGAGGTGTCCCATATTCCTCCCAGTCCTTAGTACTTGTAGGGATTCCCTCCCCACATCTATAGGTCTTCGTACAGACTAGATTAGGACTTTAGCAGGTCTGATCGCAGGATCAGGTTCCCTGTTACATCGTAGGGATTCAGCTGAGTCTCATAGTAGGGACAGATCTCCTCTCTTTCCTTAGCTTTGGTAGCAGAACATAACAGTAAGTCCAGCCAGCAAATTCTCTAAGGAAAGATTTTTCTGTTCCATCATGGTGTCGGTTCAGGATTTGGCTCATCGCCTGCAGGGACTCTCTCTGGAGGTGGCCGAGCTCCGTCAGCACGTGAGTAACTGTCCTGGAGCACATTTCTTGGAGCCTAAGGTATGTTTGCCGGATTTGTTTTTTGGTGAACACCGAGAATTTTTTTCATTTAAAAATGCTTGCTTATTGTATTTTCGTTTGAGACCTAAGTCCTCTGGGGATGAATCCCAGCGCGTAGGGTTCATAATGTCACTTTTGCGCAAAGAGCCTCAGGAGTGGGCCTTTTCTTTGCAACCTAGTGATTCATGCTTCAGATCAGTGGATAGTTTTTTTTCTGCTTTGGGACTATTATATGATGATCCTGACCATGTCGCATCAGCTGAGACTGAGTTGAGACGTCTAAAACAAGGATCGGGTAATGTGGAAAAATATTGTACACATTTTCGTCGTTGGTCCACTCAAACAGGGTGGAACGATTCTGCTCTGAAAAGTCTATTTCTTGCTGGGCTCAGTGAAAGGGTTAAAGACCTGCTAATTGCTTATCCTACACCTGAAGATTTGCAACAGGCTATGCAATTAGCTATACGGGTGGATAGAAGACTGCGTGCTAGGGTTAATGAGAGCAAATCCTCTGCTATGTCAGTTTCTGGTTATGATAATGTGTGTACTAACAGTGGTGAACCGATGGAGATTGGATCGGTGGCACCTCGCTCTCAAGAAAAAGACCGTCGTTTTTCGCAAGGCTTGTGTTTCTATTGCGGAAAATCTGGTCATTTGATTAAAGGCTGTGAGCTTCGTATGAAGAAAGAAAAAAAAATGGTCAGTCACGCCCGTATTGCCTGTTTAAATTCCAAGGGTATATTTTTAGCTGCTTCCACGATTGCTCAGGAAAAATTGATGGAATTTCGGGTGTTTGTTGATTGCGGGTCTACACTGAATGTAATTGATGGGGGATTCGTGGAAAAACTCAATTTAAAACCTGAACCTTTGTCATCCCCCATTGCTGTGGTTTCTGTGGATGGCTCCCCTTTGAAGAATATTACTCTCAAGGTCAGTGAATTTCCTCTCACTATTAATGGTGTTCACCATGAGAAATTGGATTTGGTAGTGTTGAATAACTTGCCTTCTCCAGTAATATTGGGTTTGCCCTGGTTAAAATTTCACAATCCTGTACTGGATTGGTCTACCAGTGAAATTAAATCCTGGAGCCATAAATGTTATGACAAGTGTTGTAACGGGCGTATTGCAGCTTTGGATAGGGGAGAATTGCCTGTTCCTATTCAGGATTTTTGGAGAGTTTTTTCTGAGAAGGAATCGCAGGTTTTGCCTCCCCATAGAGACTATGATTGTTCTATTGAATTTGTCCCTGGAGCGACTCTTCCTAAGAGTCGTTTATTTAACCTTACTATTCCTGAGAGGAAGGCTTTGGAGGAATACATACAGACAAGCTTGGCCGCCGGTCACATTAGGCCCTCTAAGTCTCCTGTGGCGGTTGGATTTTTTTTTGTAAAAAAAAAGGACGGCGGTTTACGTCCTTGTCTGGATTTTCGTGAGATTAACAAAATTACGGTACGCAATCCTTACCCACTGCCATTGATTCCTGATCTGTTTAACCAGTTATTGGGGGCCAAGTGGTTCTCTAAAATTGACCTTAAGGGGGCATACAATCTGTTGCGCATGAAGGAGGGTGATGAATGGAAGACTGCTTTTAACACTCCTGTGGGTCATTTTGAGAATCTGGTTATGCCTTTTGGTCTTACTAATGCTCCTGCATTTTTTCAGAATCTTATTAATGACATCCTTAGACCTTTGATCGGTAAAAATGTGGTTGTGTATTTGGATGACATTTTGATTTATTCGCCAGATCTGGAGTCTCATTGGCGGAGCGTGCGTGAGGTATTACAGTTATTAATGGACAATTCGCTTTTTGCTAAGCTGGAGAAATGTGAGTTCGCTGTACAGAGAATTAGTTTTTTGGGCTACATTATCTCCAGCAAAGGTTTTGAGATGGATCCGGTTAAGGTTCAGGCTGTGCAGGAATGGCCTAGGCCTATTGGTTTGAAATCGATACAGAGGTTTTTGGGTTTCGCCAATTACTATAGAAAGTTCATAAAAAAATTTTCTAGTATTGTCAAACCTCTGACTGATCTCACCAGGAAAGGTGCTGATGCGGTTCAGTGGTCTTCTGAGGCCATTGAAGCTTTTGTGTATCTCAAGGAGAGGTTCACCTCTGCTCCCATCCTTATGCAGCCTGATGTTACTAGGCCGTTTTTGGTTGAGGTTGATGCTTCCTCTGTGGGGGTTGGCGCAGTATTGTCTCAGGATAACGGGGATGGATTACATCCCTGTGCCTTTTTTTCAAAAAAATTTTCGGAGACTGAATTGAATTACGATATTGGTAATCGGGAATTATTGGCTATTAAACTCGCATTTGAACACTGGCGCCACTTCTTGGAAGGTGCGGAATTTCCCGTTCAGGTTCTTACGGATCATAAAAATCTGATATATCTTGATGCTGCCAAGCGCCTGAATGCCCGTCAGGCTAGGTGGGCACTGTTTTTCTCGCGGTTTAATTTCTCCGTTACTTACATCCCTGGTACTAAGAATGTTAAGGCGGATGCCTTGTCTCGCAGTTTTTCTCCCATAGTCGGTGCTGAGAAAGAGGAAAACATTTTACAAGAAGGTGTTGTGATAGCTGCTTTAGACTCCGTTTTGGAAGATGAGATTCTTAAAGCTCAGGAGAATGCCCCATCTAACACTCCTCATGGGAGGTTGTTTGTGCCTGAGACCTTTAGGAGAGATTTGTTTGTTGAGTGTCACGAATCTCGGTTGGCAGGTCATCCCGGAATCTCTGAGACCAAGAGACTGGTGGGTCGCAGTTTTTGGTGGCCTGGATGGCAGAAGGAAGTCATTAAGTGGGTGCGCCAATGTACTATATGTGCTAGATCTAAGTCCTCACATACTCCTGCTGCGGGGTTGCTTTGTCCTTTGGAGGTCCCCAGTGCTCCTTGGACACATTTGGCTATGGACTTTATAACTGACCTTCCCCCCTCTGAGGGTTTTACTGTCATCTGGGTGGTCGTGGACCATTTTAGCAAGATGTGTCACTTGGTTCCCTTCGTCAAACTACCCTGCGCTAAAACTCTCGCTAAGGCCTTTGTCAAGGAAATTGTCAGACTTCATGGCGTTCCTACTGACATTGTTTCTGATAGGGGTCCTCAGTTCGTGGCTCGTTTTTGGCGTGCCTTTTGTGACAGGTTGGGAATTCATTTGTCGTTTTCGTCCGGATATCATCCTGAATCTAATGGCCAGACAGAAAGGAAAAACCAGGATGTTGAGCAGTTCTTGCGTTGTTTTGTGGCAGACAATCAAGAGGGGTGGTCTGAGTTTCTGCCACTTGCCGAATTTGCTCTGAACAATCATACATCTTCTTCTGCTGGTTGTTCGCCTTTTTTTTGTTGTTCTGGGAGACATCCGTCGTTTGGGTCGTTCTCCAAGTTGGGATCTGCCGTGCCTGAGGAGGAGAATTTTTCCGGTGATTTGGAAAGAGTTTGGACGGATGTGCGTGGTAATCTTCAGGAGGCCAACAGAAAATCTAAAGACCACTTTGATAGGAAACGACAGGAGGTTTTGTTCGCTGTTGGTGACATGGTTTGGTTGTCCTCTAGGAATCTGCAGTTGAGGATTCCTTCTAAGAAATTGGGTCCCAAGTTTGTAGGGCCCTTTAAGGTGCTTCAGGTTGTCAACCAATCTGCTGTTAGGTTGGAGGTTCCTACCTCCTGGAGAATTAATCCGGTCTTTCATGTCTCTCTGTTAAAAAAAGCTGTTGTGTCGGATGGTGACGCCTCTGCCTCTGTTCCTCCGGTGGTGGAGGACGGGGAATATGAAATTTCTCGCATCCTTGACTCTAGACGGTATAGAGGTAGTTTGCAGTATCTTGTGGCCTGGAAAGGTTTCGGACCCGAGGATAACTCTTGGGTGAGGTCAGATGATGTTTCCGCGTCCAGACTTATCAGAGCGTTTCACAGGAGATTTCCTGATAAGCCTGGTCCTAGGGGATCCGGAGGATCCTCTTAGAAGGGGGGGTACTGTTAGAACCTTGCTGTTAGGTTTTTTTCCTTTGCTGGTCACATGACCTTGTTGGCCTATTTAGTCCTGCTCCGCCCTTCTGGCTTTGCTGGACTTCATTGTATATCTACTTTCTAGCTAGCCTGTGCTCTGTATCTAACTCTGTTAGTTTGCTTGGTCTACGGACCTCTATTTTCTATCTATTTTGTTTGTTCGTCTGTCTGCTACTATTTCTGTTAGGAGGTGTCCCATATTCCTCCCAGTCCTTAGTACTTGTAGGGATTCCCTCCCCACATCTATAGGTCTTCGTACAGACTAGATTAGGACTTTAGCAGGTCTGATCGCAGGATCAGGTTCCCTGTTACATCGTAGGGATTCAGCTGAGTCTCATAGTAGGGACAGATCTCCTCTCTTTCCTTAGCTTTGGTAGCAGAACATAACATGCACAATATATGTATGTTGGCTTAAAATTGAGAGAAGCACAAAAGTACACCACAATTTTCTAAATCAGCACTCTTCTTGTAATGCATAATTATTAATTACACAATGGAAGTGCTCATAATCTTAGAAAGCGGTCAGCTGAAAGCCCGTTCCCAAATGGCAATCTCGTAAGAGCCATCATATGCATGCACAGTTGCCTCACCTGAGCATGCATGATTTTTTTAAATAGATGGAGGAGAGAAAGTCGCTATCAGGCAACTCTAGTGGCGGCTTATTTAGTAGAAGAAAATGGATAAGGCATTGAAACTAAAGGCCCCGTCACACTTAGCGACGCTGCAGCGATCCCGACAACGATACGTCCTGTCAGGGATCGTTGCTGCGTCGCTATGTGGTCGCTGGTGAGCTGTCAAACAGGCAGGCTCACCAACGATCAGGGGAGCAGCGACATCATGGAAAGAATCTTTCCACGATGTCTTGCTCCTGGTTGCCAGCCCGCTAAAGCAGGAGCAGGCTGGTAATCATGATAAACATCGGGTTACTAGGGGCACACGCGCACCTAGTAACCCGTTGTTTATCATGGTTACCACTCTGCTACGGTGAGTGGGAGGTTACCGCTCACTTTAGCAGGCTCGTAACCATGATAAACAGCGGGTTACTAAGTGCGCGTGTGCCCCTAGTAACCCAATGTTTATCATGGTTACCAGCCTGATCGCTGCTCCCGCTGGTCACACACAGCGATGTGTGCTGACCAGCGGGAGGGCAACGACCAAAAAATGGTCCAGGACACTTTGCAGCGATCAGTGACCTCACAGCAGGGGCCTGATCGCTGCAAAGTGTCACACATAGCGACATCGCTGGTGAGGTCGCTGTTGCGTCACCAAAACCGTGAAACAGCAGCGATCTCGCTAGCGATCTCGCTATGTGAGACAGGGGCTTAAGTCGACATGGCCAATCCTACTTTCATCTGTCTAAGGAGACTCAGACCAGCTCCATAAAAACAAAATGATTGTATTTTCCCACTAAAATTTTTGCAAGGGGGCCTTCAGATATCATACCCAACTCAGAGACTCCTTTGCAGCTCCATAATACAAAGCAGCAAGGTCTTCATGTTCTGCCATGTATTGCTCTGTTAGGTGCAATGTATCAAAGCTGTTCTCCTATAGAAGCCAAAAAAAACCTCCATATGCCTCTGTATAACATGGACATAAGTCCTTTGAAGAAATCTTATATTTTACCTTGCATTACCATAAATTTACACAGTACATTGATTAAACACATAGCCAATGCAAAACAAAACCATGTCACCCAAGCCTACTATTTGCTTCATTTTAACACTTGCATAAAGCCTAGCTTAAAGCAGCCACACTAGGAATTTGGACAATTCATTGTTCCTATAAGTGCATGCATCTACGAAAACGATGAAGCTGTAAATATAAGTTTATATGAATCAAGAGCTAAGAAACATTCAACTCATGTCCTATTCAAGTTGGCCATGGTGTTGCTTTAATACAAAATCAGAGCTTCCTACATTTTAACATAGCCTAACCAAGTGATAGTGTGATAGTAAAATATTATGCTTTTCCAATTGCTCAATATAAAAATCATTTGCAGACAACAACTTTGAAGGTACTGCTAAACATTACCATTACCGAAATAAACCACTCTTTTAAAATACAGTAGATATGTATGGTTTTGAGTAGAAAATCACATCAAGGTAATCAGCCTATGTTTCAAGAGAGATATAAGTGGGAAAATTGTACCTGTGTAATTTTCTGGAACATCAACAACAATGATTTTGATAATATCAGGCTTCAGAATGTCTTCAGTAGAATCTGTTGGTGGTGCACTTGTAGAATAAGGCTCCTGAGCACTTGTGAAAAATTCTGTATCAATTTCTTCTGTCTTTTTACTTGTCATATCATATTCAGTTGTAGTTTTCACAGGAGAAACTGATTCATCAATAACTATGGTTCCTTTACTGGTGTCTTCTTCTGGTCCCAATTCAATTAATACTGGTTTTTGAGTACTAATGGGTGGAGGTAATACTGTTGTGTGTGAACCTACAACCTCCTGAGGGGCAGTGATTGCATCTTCTGCTGATAGTATTTTATCTGTCACAGCAGATGAAGGAGCATCTGTAAAAACTAGACCATAAGATACATCTTCTGAGATACTGGGAGTTTCTGATGAAGACAGTACAAATTCATGATCCGATGGAAGCTCTGTGGCTGAAAGTGCTGTTGGTTTGGCAATTTTGTCTTCTACCTCTGACGATCCTTCAATTTCTGGCTGCAAATCTGTAACAGTCTTTTTTGTTGTGACACTGTCACTTGGGCCAGAACTGCTAGTTATGGAAGGTTCTGTGGTTTCATGTTCTTTATCTTTGACATCTGATGGGATATGAGGAGTTGAAGTTGTCTCTTGCCTTTGGTCCTTTGTCAAATCTACAGCTGGCAACTCTGTTATTTCTTTTGAGATTTGTGATGTTTCACCTTCAGTAGGTTTCTTTGTAGGGATAGCAGTGACAAATTCCTTCTCTACAGTAACTTCCTGGACTCTGTCTGTTACGATTGATACACTTTCTACTTCTTGACCTAGACCACTTCCTTCAGAAGTCAAGTCTAGTGGTTGAATTGAGGATAAACTGTCTTTTGTAACTGATGATTCTGGTAAAACTTCAGATGCTGTGGGTAGAATATATGTTTCTGTACTCTCTAACTTTGGCTCATAATCAATAGATATTTTGGATGTCTGACTATCTTTAGGTGCCACAGTTACATCTTCTGAAACCTTTTCTATGGCAACCTGTGAAGTAACATATTTTGGAGCTACTGAAAATGGTTCTTCTGTATTGTCTAAATCAGGCAGTTTAGACTGAGGGTCTTCTTCAATCATCCCTGAACCTTCTGTTTTATCAAGCGGAGAAAGGGATATTGCAGCTGTTTCAGTTACAGTATCTTTTGACTGGAGTGATGATGTATCAGTGGCCTTTTCAGATGTTTCAGACACATCTGGTGAAGAAGTAGCAACTGTCTCAACTAGCAATGGTTCTTCTGCTTTGGTGAGGACCTCTTTGGGTATGTTAGTTGTGTAAACTTCCACTCTTTCAGTTAAAACCTGGTCAGTTGAAGTTTCTGATTCAGAAGTCAATACTGATTTGTCTACCACTTTGTCTGTGGAGTCTTCATATTTTGACAGGGTGGCTGTGTCCGTATCTGGGGTTTCTGTGGCTTTTCTGGTAGATGTTTCTCTCTCAAATTGTGTGAAAACTTCTTCTGGGGTTAGCTTAATTGTGTCAGGGGAGAGTTTGAATACTGTGAATACATCAATTTCAGGTTGTATACTGGAAACCTCTGGTTCTCGTGGGGTCAATGAATCTCTTGTTGTTACGTTAAGCTCACCTGAACTTTCCCCTGATACACTGATAGACTCAGAACTACTAGAATAGGAAATAGTTGAGACAGGTATTTCATCTTTGTCTTCAGTAATCTCATGTGGAATAATAACTGTTGGAATAATTTCTGCACTTTTAGCTTCCATAGTTTCCTTTGGAGAGTGAGAACTTAAGTGTAGGACTTCTTTAGTTAATGTAATTGGGCTAAATGTTTCTGCAGTGTCCTCTGGTTTTGATGTTACAACATGGATTTCGCCTAGAGACTCTGGAGAAGACTCCCTGTCTGCCTCAGATGTTGGCTGAACATCTTTTATGTCATAAGTTGACTGGACTCTTTCAGTTTCTACTGTTTTCTCTAAAATAGTGCTTTTTGATGGTATCACTGTATCCTCTGGATCTTCTGTTTGTACAACTGATGGGAGAGAAGTTATCCTTTCACTTTTGTCCTCCTCCTTTTGAACTGGAGCTTGTTCTGTCCTGAAAGTCTCAGGACTTAACGTTGTTTGTTCTTGTATAAACAATAGGGGGCTTTTTTCCGAATCAGTTGATGATTCACTTGGTTGACTGCTTGATTCCTGCACAGAACTTATTTGTATAGTAGACTGCACAACTGCTTCTTTTACAGATGGCTGTGTTGTAGTTATGGTGGATTTTGGCGTCACCTTAACTGGTTGAACTTCTATTTTCTTTATAGTACTTTGCGTTATAACTTCTGTAGGTAATATGAGTCTGACAGAAGCAGATTCTGTGATATTTTTTTTATCTGTGAAGCCAAAACAAAAACTTCATTAAACACAAATTATAATCATACTGTTTATCGTATATGACTTTCCTGCTATGTATTCCTATAAAAAAAAGTGGAAAGTCTTATAATAAATGTGAAATAAAGTTGGATTTTACTATGTTGTTTCAGTAGCTTGTAAAGGCCTCTTGCCAAAATATTACTCCAAATAAATACAATATTCAATGGCTTCCTTATTCTCAGGAGTTATTGCCAAACAATTATACTTTTATACTGCGTTTCATAGATTTAAACTGCAATTTCCTGTTCTTGTAAATTGTCTCAAATCATGTGGTAAATACCTGTGCCGCTTATAGATAGACTTATTTTGTTTCAACTTCTATCTCTGTTGGCTTATTTTTGCAGGGTGCTATAAATTCCTTGTACCATAAATGTTGTGGATGTTATTTCAGGTTTCAGCATAATGTACAATTCCATTGCAATACACATGGTAAGAAAATACCAACTTGATATTCACTGAGCAAATATGCAATTATGTCTTAGAAAGCAGTCGCTTAAAACTAAACAGTACACAAATGTATATTCTTGCTCTCTCTTTCTCTTTCTGTTCTCTTATCATACATTAATGTGTATGCCAGTCACCAGAAATGGATGATCTGTTGAACTGAGTACTAGTTTATTTAATGCACTGCTATTTGTGCAAAGTTTTTATTTTTAAAAAATGACCTTTCGATATGCTACTGTTCATAAAGTTGTGGCTATCTATGGACCGATTCCATATTCCATGAACATGACAACTGCTGGTCATTGTAAAGGTATGGATAAAGTTCATGAAAAGTTTTTGAAAGTTGGAAAACGTTTAACAGAAGCAAAAGTAACAAATATATATTGGATATATTTTTGGTATGGCCAGGCGACGGTACAGTATTTCACTAAAAGGTTTACATAGTCCTAAAGCTTGCACATTTCCTGAATTGGTGACCATGTTGCCTATGTACTTAATATCCAAAGTCAACAGAATTTATATAGTTTCTACACAATCTATTATAACAGTTTAGTTGTCATATTGTCATTGTATGATATGGCTGACAAGTAAGCATTCTATATTAATATCTAAGTGGGTGATGAAGGTACCACCCCATTTGGCATGGCCTGCTAACAATCCTGCTGTAGACTTGTAATGAATAGCAGGGTATCACATTTCCAGGTGGACCCTGTTCCAGTAAACTAAAATTTTGGGCAAATAAAGTTCCATAAGTCTAGCCAAAAAGCTGATTAAAAAAAATCCCAGGATTTTTAGGGTTTGTTCACACAAAGCTTATTATGTGGATTTCAAAGAGAATCCATTTCAAAATGAACATAAAAAAAAACACTTCAAAATTATTTTCAAACAAGGTTTTGAAAATCTTGGAGAGGAAACAATTAAGAAACGTCACTTTTTTATGCAGATTCCTCAGGGAATCCACTGGAAATTTAACAATCAAAAGGCTGAAAACAATGTTTGGCAAAAAAACAAAATCCTGTTCAAAACCTTATCAAGAAACTTTTCAAAAACAGTGTCAGATATGAACACCTTGTCAAAAAAACATATGGATTCCTGAAATGGAAACCATAAAATGTTCTGTGTAAAATATTCCCTCACCTGGTTGAAGATCTTACTTTCCAACTTATTAATCTGTACAGTATGCAAAAGAATTCCTTCGTTGTGAACTTTTTTAATGTCTGACACCTTTTTAGATCTATAAATCTAATCAGTCTTAAGACATGCTTGTAGAAATCTACGCTGCTTATCACCAGGCACCTTTTTAGTCAGTGTTTCCCTGCACAATTCCAGATGTGAGTGAAGTCATTGAGTGATTACAAGATTGTAAAATATGTGGGTGTGTTACAGTCACTCAAAGTTGTAAGAGAAAAAAACTTTCTTTCCAGCTATAGACTGCGAAAAATGGTCTGCTGGCAATTTTTTATCTGATTTGAGATTTTCAACAATAGCACCAGTGATGACTCAAGAATACTAATAAATGCTCTATGTTTGTTTAGAGACTGGACAGTCATGAATTCCTTTTCTCTGAGTTTATTCAAAGTATATTCCACATGAAGCAAGAAATTAAATGGATAGATGTTTAAATTCTTTGCAGGTGCTGGATCAAGATAAGAGTATATATATATATATATATATATATATATATGTATATATATATATATATATATATATATATATATATGATCGGCAGTGCAAGTGCTGAGACCGATCTCATATCTACTGTATGTATCAGGCGGGAAATGATTCAAGCAAGTTATACTCATGCATCAAAACTCATTAGTTTCCCTGTATAAAGGGATTAAACTCTGCTCTCATGGGAAAGTATTAATGAATCCCATTTTTCCTCTCATACTTATGCAATTATACTGTTATGTTCCCTTGTGATATATAGAAAATCATAGGGGTTTCCCAGCCTGATGAAATCTATTACAAACAGTTGTTAATGGTATAAAATAGGCGTAATACCCAATTTCCTAACAACCCTCTGTCATTCCCATGCTTCCTTGGTCTTCTGTAGTTTGCAATACTCCAGCAATGTGTCATCTCGACATGTAACCGCTGCAGCCAATCATTGACCACAGTTGTGTTGACTTGTCACTGCTACAGCTAGTGATTGACTGTAGTGATCATGTGTCAACACGCTATTGATTCACTGTGATTAGGCAAACAACTAAGAAAGTGTCAGTACAGTAATGGCCAGGGGTTTGATAAGGTGATTATTACTTTTGTTGCTTTGAACCTTTTTGTCTTATTGTTTTATTTATTGTCTCCGCTTTGGCCCAATTCATCAATAGCAGTGATTTTTTTTCCACCGGCCTTGATGAGGAAATGTGGTGGCATGAAATGTTCCTAATTCATGAAGCAGTGCATGCCTTTTTATGAATCTGGAGCATCTGATGAGTGGTGTATGCCTCCGTGCGCCCACCAGAAATCTTACTCCAGTCTGTAACTGGAGTAAGATTTCTGTTATAGGGAAGTCCACAGCTCATCACGAATTAGACGAGCTATGGCCTCACACCCCACTGTGACCCCGACTCACCCCAGCTCTGCCCATTTTTTTTTGGAGCTGGGAGAAACTGGCATGAAAACATCAAAAGTAGCAACATTTTTGCTTAACTCCAGGTTGGCCAAAATTAAGTGACTTAATTTACAACAGGATTCTAGTGAAATCAGGGGCTTAGGCTTTATTCAATGCATTGGTTTATAGGCAACAGCAGGGGTAAAATGTCAACCCATTTATCATACAAAGCATGTGGAAGAGGAGACAAACCAATTAAAAACTCTGATGATTATACTACAAAACCTCATAATTCAGATGCCATCATACATCTTCTCCTAAACACTGTCCAACAAAGATAAGCAAAAGAAGATGGAACCACAATATGTTTATTTTCAATGCTCCCTTTTATCAAATATTGGAAAGCAATATACATTAATACATACAATTTCTACAAATAGACTTCCACCACTCTCATAACGGTGTATCAAGTCCATAAAGTCGAGATGTGGATGAAGCAGAGCATTTCATTCCAATTTAGAACAAGAAGTGATACTGCATTAGAGACATGATGTCCACAACTGTGTGAAGGGTTCCTGTCCCTAATGCATGCGTAGATCATGTCCTTAATGTAGCATCTCTGCTTGTTCTAAATTAGAATGGCAAGCTCCTCTTCATCCACACCTCGTCTTCAGGGACTTGATACATCGTGGTGAAAGTGGTGAACGTCTTTTTACAAAAATTGTACAAAATATGAATTCATAGTATATTGTTTTTTTATTAAATATTTCTATTTTAGGTGGAAAAAAGCAAAAATTAATATAGGAACACATTACAGTATGATCTTTGCTAAAGTACATACTGGACATAGACCTGTATCCTATTTTATATCAGAAACTTTAAAGGGGTTATCCTGTTTCATAGATTATTACTCTGTAGGATCAGGCACACAAAAAACAACCTGAGACTTTACTCACCATCCTCGAGTTCCAGTGCTGCCTCTCACCACTGTTCTGGTTTCTGCTGATCGGCTGCAGCGATGACAGCTCTGCAGCCAATCACTAAACTCAACAGACCTGTTGGTGTTGACAGCACGAGCAGCTGAGCTCAGTGATCGACTGAGAACTGCAGAACTCCCGATATAACATCACCGCTGCAGCTTATCAACAAAGACTGGAGTATTGCTAGGAGGATGAGTAAAAGCGTAGTTTTTTTTTTTTTTTTTTAATCAATGACCCTACGGATTAACATTATTGAAAAAGGACAGACAGACCTTGTTTAGTTACATTTATGGGTTCTATATATTACATCCTGTAACGACGATACAAGCAAGGACAGAAATCTTTGTCTATGATTGTCTGTATAGACGTAACCAATACTCCATGGATATTTATCAAAAATTAACATTATTTTTCATCTGGCCAAATCTAACTAACCGAATGGCTAATGCTGATCATGTACATTATTTTATTATTATCTAGTGCAAGACCAATAGTATGTTGTGATTATTCATTAATCTTACAGGTTGGCTCATCTCTAGATGCTTCATATATACAGTATATAGTATAGAAGCAGAGGGAGATGCATGGTTAAAATGTCTACTTTAATTAGTAAGATGTGTATTACTTATGAGTATATTACGTAAATAGGATACCAATACAGACGTGAAATAATGATACAAGTGATCTAATATATGGCTTCAGATATTTTAGCAGTTGACCTATATATGAGAATTCCTGGACAATGGTTTGTATTAGTTTCTGTTGCTAACATTTAAGCTGAAGAAACCTTCCAACGCTGGTATTAAAGGTCATAGGATTCATTTATTACCATGGGAGGAGTAGAAGGTTTTTACTGTTAACAGCTGCAAAAGGTGACATCATCTTTCTTGTAACATCTGGATCACAGGCCTTAAGTATAGCTAGTGTAAATTATGGGGCGAAAGTGTATGTTTGAACGATTGTTCTAGCTCCATTATCAAAAAAATGTGTGTTCTAATCAGTATTCAAGAAGGAAATATATGCTTTCTTGTACTTACTGTTTACACTGTCTAAAACTTCTGGTCTCAAAGTAAACATTTTCGTAAGTATAAAATGCTTTCAGATCAAAGACTTGTAAACTGTGAGGAGCACTGAGGTCAGCAATGGGACTATGAAGAATAGAAACTTCTAATACAGCAGTTGGCTGGCTAGGCTTTTTTCTTTTACTTTGATAATATGTGTAATATCATATGAATGGTATGGGGCCTAAGACAGTCTAAGAAGCAAACATGTCTATCTTACTTCAGATGGTGTCTCCCATGGCTTTCCTGCATGTAGACCCGAAGATGTATGGCTGAAAATACTATTGCAAGTTCATGTCAAGTGATGGTTGTAAAGTGAAGCTGAATCTTATTGTCTTACTGTGAAATACCATAACTTCACTGCAGTAATTAGACTTTAAGTGCAGTGTTGACCTCATATTTTCTACACCGACCTCTGTTGGGCAGTTTTCAACAAGATTAAGGTAGCCATGCACCTTCAATAGTTGTCGGCCAATCTTTTGGACAGCAGCTATTCCACCTTTACACATTAGTACTAGTACTTGGCCTAAATGTGTACCTACCTTGAACACAGTATACATCATATTTTTCTTGTGGTCGAGGGAAGTATGTTTGGTTGCTAAACCGATATTTAGTCCTCACACCGAGCAGTCCACCTCCACATTGTGGCCTTGCGAAAGACACTGGATAGCGAACACTGCCATCTGCAAGCCAACCGTAATCACATTGGTCGAAGCCTTTTCGCCACGCTGCATATATGTCCCCTACTGTGGCTATGACTGCTTTCTTCTCCTCGCAAGCTTTTTTAGCTTCTTCAAATGTCACTTTTTTAGGTAAATGGAATAGGTCACCTGATGAAGAAGATGATTAAAAAGTTCATTAGCAAGTATTGGCCCTCCTCACAACCATCATACTTGATCAATATAATTTATATAAACCAAAATTTCTAGACTACAAAAGAAGCTTCACATAATGCTGGAAAGGCTGGTTTCCAGAATAATCTAAAGAACCTTAGAAATTTAAACAAGAACCAAAAGTTATTTTCTTCTCTTTCTCTCTCTTACAATGCCTCGTTAATGTTTGAATAAACCATGGCTAAAAGTAACCAAATACTCAGCAAACACATTAACAATGAGGTATTTTACTTGTAAGGGATTTTCTCCAGGAACTAATGGTATCTGTGAGAGCTTCACTCATGTGTGAACACCAGGTTACACCTTCATCTCGTGAAATGAAGATCCAGACAAAAAGAATCAGTAGGAAAAATGTGATAATTAATGGATTGTCTCTACTGTCTTACTAGTCTTAATTTATTACGGCTGTATGCTATCACCGAAAGATAAGAAATGTCTTTTTTACGTCCAGTATTTAATCCATTGTCTCAGAAGTATCTGACATTACTGGCCAGTAAAGACACAAAAGAACATTAAAAGGCTTGTTAAAAAATATCTACTTTTTACCTAGAAACTTCACCATTCTTGACCATTGGCTGCCTTTGGCATTGCAACTCATCACCAATTAAATTAAAGTAATTGAGTGGCAAAAGACAAAGCCTATGTTTAACAGTGGCACTGTTATACAGAGGCTTTGTCTAGTCTAAACCATTAAGCCACCACTTCTTTATTTTCACTTTTATTGTTCCAATTTTTACTGAATCCATTCTAATAATTATCTGTGCTCCCTTATTAAATTAAAATGTGCCCAGGGCTGTTGGAAATAAAATCCTTTATTATGTATATTATATTAGTGCTCTCTTTGTGGCGTATCAGCAGGATATTCCAATAATGTCTGATGGATGCATCCAATTCAAGAATGGGGTCCAGGCATGTGCTATCAGGAATTGAGTACCATTTTCAGAGCAAAATGGACAGAGCCAAGGATGGGCAACCACCACCTCATTCCCAAGAACACACGATGGGAACCCCTTCTCAAAAAAAAAGTGGGTCCCAATGATGGAACCCATATCTATCAGGCATTTATGACATATCCAGATATTTAAAGCATGTACCCTTTTTAACATGTGAACCTATTGGTTATGGATGGCTGATAGATAGCATGCATCAGAGACATCTATCATAACCATCTAATAAAAGATATATAATATAAGAGCCTATCAATGTCAGAGGTCTGATGGATGGTCTAGCAGATGGCATCCACAGAGACATCCATCACATGCATACTTTTTACCATCTTGGACCATACAGTACAGACCAAAAGTTTGGACACACCTTCTCATTTAAAGATTTTTCTGTATTTTCATGACTTTGAAAATTGTACATTCACACTGAAGGCATCAAAACTATGAATTAACACATGTGGAATTATATACGTAACAAAAAGTGTGAAACAACTGAAAATATGTCTTATATTCTAGGTTCTTCAAAGTAGCCACCTTTTCCTTTGATGACTGCTTTGCACACTCTTGGCATTCTCTTGATGAGCTTCAAGAGGTAGTCACCGGAAATGTACATATTTGAACACATTCTTAAAAACACATGTAAAACAGATATATATACAGTACAGACCAAAAGTTTGGACACACCTTCTCATTTAAAGATTTTTCTGTATTTTCATGACTATAAAAATTGTACATTCACACTGAAGGCATCAAAACTATGAATTAACACATGTGGAATTATACAGTTACCAAAAAAGTGTGAAACAACTGAAAATATGTCTTATATTCTACGTTCTTCAAGGTAGCCACCTTTTGTTTTGATGACTGCTTTGCGCACACTTGGCATTCTCTTGATGAGCTTCAAGAGGTAGTCACCGGAAATGGTCTTCCAACAATCTTGAAGGAGTTCCCAGAGATGCTTAGCACTTGTTGGCCCTTTTGCCTTCACTCTGCGGTCCAGCTCACCCCAAGCCATCTCGATTGGGTTCAGGTCTGGTGACTGTGGAGGCCAGGTCATCTGGCGTAGCAACCCATTACTCTCTTTCTTGGTCAAATAGCCCTTACACAGCCTGGAGGTGTGTTTGGGGTCATTGTCCTGTTGAAAAATAAATGATGGTCCAACTAAACGCAAACCGGATGGAATAGCATGCTGCTGCAAGATGCTGTGGTAGCCATGCTGGTTCAGTATGCCTTCAATTTTGAATAAATCCCCAACAGTGTCACCAGTAAAGCACCCCCACACCATCACACTTCCTCTTCCATGCTTCACGGTGGAAACCAGGCATGTAGAGTCCATCCGTTCACCTTTTCTGCGTCGCACAAAGACACTGTGGCTGTAACCAAAGATCTCAAATTTGGACTCATCAGACCAAAGCAGATTTCCACTGGTCTAATGTCCATTCCTTGTGTTCTTTAGCCCAAACACGTCTCTGCTTGTTGCCTCTCCTTAGCAGTGGTTTCCTATCAGCTATTTTACCATGAAGGCCAGCTGCACAAAGTCTCCTCTTAACATTTGTTGAAGAGATGTGTCTGCTGCTAGAACTCTGTGTGGCATTGACCTGGTCTCTAATCTGAGCTGCTGTTAACCTGCGATTTCTGAGGCTGGTGACTCGGATAAACTTAGCCTCAGAAGCAGAGGTGACTCTTGGTCTTCCTTTCCTGGGGCGGACCTCATGTGAGCCAGTTTCTTTGTAGCGCTTGATGGTTTTTGCAACTTCACTTGGGGACACTTTCAAAGTTTTCCCAATTTTTCGCACTGGCTGACCTTCATTTCTTAAAGTAATGATGACCACTTGTTTTTCTTTACTTAGAATTTGTATTATGGCAAGAAAAAAGCAGCTAACAGTCTATTCAGTAGGACTATCAGCTGTGTTTCCACCAGACTTCTGCACAACACAACTGATGGTCCCAACCCTATTTATAAGGCAAGAAATCCCACTAATTGAACCTGACAGGGCACACCTGTGAAGCGAAAACCATTTCCGGTGACTACCTCTTGAAGCTCATCAAGAGAATGCCAAGAGTGTGCAAAGCAGTCATCAAAGCAAAAGGTGACTACTTTGAAGAACCTAGAATATAAGACATATTTTCAGTTGTTTCACACTTTTTTTGTTAAGTATATAATTCCACATGTGTTAATTCATAGTTTTGATGCCTTCAGTGTGAATGTACAATTTTCATAGTCATGAAAATGCAGAAAAATCTTTAAATGAGAAGATGTGTCCAAACTTTTGGTCTGTACTGTACATCTCAGGATATATCACGTTTAGACACAAATTAATCTGTACCCAATTTGTCATGACATAGACTATAGTTTCTATACTTTCACTTAGGCCAGTGATGTGTCAGACTGTTCACTGAACTGAATTGTGTTTTTACTTCATGTATTTTGAATGCTTTTACTATGATGTCATGCTGTAACCAATGACTGCTGCAGATTTTTACGACATTTATATGACATTTACTTAAAACGTAATTGATAATAAGAAGGTCAAAAAGTTAGAGAAG
This sequence comes from Phyllobates terribilis, assembly GCF_046119375.1. NCBI lineage: Eukaryota > Metazoa > Chordata > Amphibia > Anura > Dendrobatidae > Phyllobates > Phyllobates terribilis. The sequence goes on from NW_027362761.1 coordinate 472,690,684, forward strand.
TCTTTGATATGAGTGAGTTATGGCTTCCTGCCTATCAGTGAAAGGAAAATGGAGAAAGTTTGTGCAGAATGTTTTTATAGCTGGATCTATGAGGAACTCTGCGAAATCAGGATGCTACAATCATGCTAAAAACACATATACACTAGTGGCTTATGTTGTAACTCTGTCATTGCAGAACAGAACATGGAAACCATGACTAGGTTTATGGTAGAGACAATAATGCAGCAGTGTGTGTTAACCTTGGCAGCCTTTCTCATCCAGGTTGAAGTCAGCACTCGAAGAACTGACGGGATTTTTCTGTGTAAATGCACTTTATTATTGAAAGAAAAACACCTGACTGTGTACGGTTCCTATTTTATGGCCATTAAATACCACAGACTAGACTTATGAGGCAGACTTGCTGGTCCAGACAAAGGCTGATTCAGAATCATCTTACTGGAAAGTGCTAGACGCTGTCTTATTAGCCTGTTCTTCAAAAGTCTGTCAAACCGTAAGCTCTCCGAGCTACATTCTGCTTTCATGTTTCCTTATTAATATTATCCCACCTGTTAAGTTTCCTACTTTATTTATCCCCAAGCATATATGCATGTGTTTAATGATGCCGGGAGAATATTAAATAGACAGCTTGCAAAATCTAACATGCCTTGCAGTTTATAGCTCTAGTGCAAGCTTCCAACAACTTTTCTTTTTCCTTTATTTAAACTTGTGAACAGTATCTGTGACACAAGACAAATGGGCAAACTAACGGGGTTTTAACCAAGGATCAATGCTGGTATAGGGCGTTTCTTGATGCATACAGTATGACCCTGAATATTTCTGTGTGTCACTTGATTTTAAAATATATCTTTTCTAAAATAAAATGTGTTGGTCAGAAAGAATTAGGGGACAGAGGGAAATTAGTATGACTGCAGGATCAGACTACACAGGTTTTGTTTGTTGTCTGTTACCAAGGAGATGAATAAATTAATACAACACCTATAATCGTTAAATCATAGTCTAGGAAAACTGGTTGGGATTGTAAACATAGGGGCAGAATTATCAAAATTGGTGTTTCTTCCGTCAGTCTTGAAAAAAGACAGATGGAGTAAGATGTGCCAAATTCATTAAGAGGTGTAAACTTATTTTAATGAATTTGTTTAATCTTTGGACTGTCCGGCTGTCACAATCTGAAAACAATGCCAGATTAGGATTAGGGTAGATTATTTTTCTATAATTTTTTCCAATTTGTCATACAGATTCCATCCCCATTTTTTTAAAAATTTACATAAGATATATGATGAATTTCCTCAATAGTGCTTGCTAGGTACTCTCACGCCGGTACTTTTTGAATAAAGCTTCTTACTGATTTTAATGGGAATAGGCTCCTATAGTTCACATGGTTCTGTTAGTTAGGCATTTTTCATTAAAGTAAATTGAAAATTTATCCAACAAGTATTTGACGTGGATTTTGGAGCAGAACTGCTTCAAAATCCATGTAAAACAACTTTTTGTGTCTTGTATTGAACATGACAGAAACGTTACCCTCCTGACTATTAATATGACTGTGTAGCCCTTTAAAACATAAGCCAGTTGCTCCTTTTCTGACCCCAACGTGTTACTTCAGCAGCAAGAAATCATGTTTTGAAGTTCAGTCTGGAAGTGCATTGAGGCATGATGATGCACTTACAGCTTCTTAGCCACTGCTGTATTCCTCAACTACAGCTCTCTCTCCTGACTGACTGGCAGGTCAGTGGCCAGTGTACGAGAGCAAATGTCCTGTCAATCAGCCAAGGGGAGGGTGCTGCTAATTTGGGAATACAGGGGAGGCTATGGAGCTGTAAGTGCATCGACACACCTCAATGCACTCCAGACTCAAACACGGTTTCTTACTGTTGAAGCAGTACTTTTGGGTCTTAAATGGATCAACTAGCTTATCTATTAAAGGGCTACACAATCATATTAATGGTTTCAGGGGGTAAAAGTTTCTGACAGGTTGCCTTTAATGTTTTTATTGCCCTTTGGAAAAATTGAAAAGCATATAAAATAACAAACAATACTCAAATCCATTCCACGTGATCTTTGTTTATCAGCGGCCTCAGTGGTCACATACCGTATTACTAGTATCACGACTCCCATTGCTGAGCTGTGCAGCTGAGTAGCACATGACCACTGAACCAGCTGATTGACTGCCGTGTTCATGTGCTGCTGCTTATAAAGGCTGCGAGAGGCCGTCTTAGCTTCTGTTCTGGATCGGCGGCAATTGTAGAAATAAGTAAATTTTATGTTTTATTTTATAATATTTGGTACTGTTTTCAAAGATTGGATGACTCCTTTAACCACAAAGAAACTTTTCCAGAACTTTCTGTTAGGCAAAGGAAGTAAAAAAGTCCTACATCTATAACAATAGATTTATATACTCTATATATTTATTTAGCACAAGCTTTTAGCTGTCAAATGTAATATAAACCCCTGATGTGTTCTGCCAACTTCCCAAGATCCTTTATATTTTTATTAGGGATTTTAGCTGTACGACCTCATTTGACCTCATGCTAGAGCTGAAGAATCTAATTTTAGACAATGTGCATTACCTGCCAGTATTAATTGTCAAGATGAATGAATCCCATGATGCCAGTAAACGCTATCTAAACTGTTGTGTTAATTTTTACTTGTGGATTACACTCAGACCAAACTTAAAAATTATTAAATTGGTCTGCGTTGGTATTTTAACGTTTAATGTAAACACTCACAGTTTAAAGCTGTATTTAGACACTCAGATTCGAACCAATCAAACCAATTTTAGAGATTATTAAATTGCTCTGAGTTGGTATTTTAAAGCAAAGTTTAGACATTCTGAGTTTGAACTTATCAGACCGATCTTGAAGATTATTAAATCGGTCTGAGTTGGTATTTTATACCCATAGATATTTTGTTAGGGTAAAATCAATTCTCATCTTTATGATCTTTTATGTTCCTCCTAAATAAATACTTTTTATATCCTACATTAGTCTCTTTCAGATATCATTCAGATGCTGCTTACCCATTACAATCATGGTGATTGGCAGGTACACTTTAAGCACCTTGGGTCAGTTATCTGGCAGATCAGTTTTCAATCCAATCATTTGGACATTTACAATCTCCAGTTTAGATTAATATTGGTCTGATTAGATAATCCATTAATGTATAGATTCTCTTAAGATTCCAATAACTTTTGGATATAACATTTAATAACTTTTGGATGTAAGTCGTTTAGCCGACAGTTCTTCCTCCTGACCTCTCCTCGCTCTGTTGGATTGAGCATTAATGTGCTTTCAATGGGGAGAACAAATGACTTTTCACGACAAGCGCTTTTTTTTTTTACCAAGGCAGTGCCAAAATTGTTTCCAAAAGTCATTAGAAATGTCAACTGCCCCCATTGACAATGTTGTATTTAAGGCATTAAACTTTAATAGTGTCCAATACACCACAGTCTGCTTAAAAATCGAGCCTGAACAGACTACATACTGCAAGAATCGGGTTGTGTCAAATGATAATTCTCATTTTACATAACAGAAATTAACTGAAAATATATTTCCTGATCGCCATATCACTGTAGAATTAAAATAAAGTAATCAATTCTAGAATCTCACCATTTAGTTCATCCACAAAACAGTACACATCATATTTCTCCTCAGCTGGACGCCTTCCGTAGGTTCGTATTCCTTCTTTCCCTTTTTTGTCACCATAACAGCCAGCTCTTGGATTACGGATCGGATACCTTAATGAAAACAGCAACAGGAAAACATTATTTTAACTTCGTAGTTACTAGCTGTCGTCAGAATTAGATTCATTTTTATTCTCTTACTTTATAATAAAAAACTGTAAGTCTTACAATAAAGATCACACAATAACGTCAACATTAAGGTGATGACGATGCATCTATCAATAGCCAATATTTCTTGGCAAAATTTAGACAACCAACATGCTAGAACAAAAGTTAACTAGTGACCAAAAGGATAATTTGAATCTGTAGCTAGTTGATATATTAAAAATTGTGTTTACTTTAACATAAAGTATTACTTAAAGGGGTAACTTGGTTTAGAAAATTCACTTTCTGATACCCTATTTAATAGAGATAAGTGCCTCTTTCATGACTTCAGTTAATTAGCAAGTGCACAAAGTGCCTACAAATATCAACTCTACAGAGGAACAAGCATGTCTGCACATTAAATAGATGATTCAGTGGACACCATGTAGTTCTCCATTTTCTATGAGATGGTGATTGAACACCCTCGTGGCCCGGTTTCACTACCGATTACATATGATTTTAAGGGCTCTCGGCAGTAGAACAATCTGTGGTCAGTTTTTTTGGGAAACCAAAGTGGGATTGCAAAAAATTATAATCGCTTTAATTTTCTTATGTTGGTTGACTTATTGAATTCAGGATCTCAAGCACCCGGGTACCAGTGCCCTGTGATCTGAAATCAGACTCATAGATCCCATCTGTTCCCAAACAACAACTTGCAGGCCTTCAGAATGCCCACAAAAGTTTTAGTTTTATCATTTCGATACGCACTGTCTAATTATTATGTGACTGGGGATAAAATACACATTATAAAATAGAAAGCAATTCAAAAATTAAGACAAGTGAAACTTAGGCAAGAGTTTACCTAACAGATTGGTCAGAGAGCCAGCCAGCATCACACTGCTCAAATCCATCTTCATAGGCCGCTCTCATTTGTGCAGGTGTTGCAATTTGGGCACCATTTTCAATACAAGCCTTTTGGGCACCTTCAAAATTTAATATGTATTTGTCTACTGATGCTCGATAGTGAAACACGACTCCTGCAAAATAAGAAGATGAAAACATTGTAACTTTAACCAGAGTTTGTTGTGTTTATGGATCTTAAGATTTATAATTCAAAATTGATTGGAAATGTTACCAATCCATGGTGGAGCTTTAGGCTAGAGAATCAGGCCAATTATTCTAATCACACTCTGATCAAACTCTGATGATGGGAAGATGGAAAAAAAATTCTTCATCTTCTCCATTTTATCAGTCCGTGAAAATCAGGTTGCACTCCGATGTCATCTGATAGTAGTCCAATGTTTTCCACGGACTCATTGACTTGCATGGCCGAGTATAATCTGATATATAATCGGATCCAACCTGGGCATGCTGCGATTTTTTTCTCGTACCGGCTCGGACATGTACACGGCCCCATAGAATAGAATTTGTCCAAGTGCTATCTGATGTTTTGCTGGATCGCACTTGAACCGAACATATGGTCATGTATACAAGCCCTTATAGTAACATATATTACTCTTGGGTAAACTATTGACAAAATATAGTAACAGCAATGTTGCAAAATCTGAGATGAGCAAAATATGATGGATTTATGTGGTGAGCAATTTATGTGGACTATAAATGTGTTGATCATGGTTAGGCGCATGCCAACTCTTTTACAAATGCAAGCCTCACCTGAAACATCCAAAGAAATGGTATCTTGAGTATCTTCAATGCCAAACAGCACCTCACAACGGTAAGTACCAGCATCACTAGCCCGAAGTTTGACCATTGTTAATGAAGCATCACCAATGTCTTCTGGATGACTAGGTACAGACACTCTACCCCTATAACTTTGGCCAATTTTTATTCCACCACTCTGGGCAACTAAAACTGTAGTTTCCTTTGGATCTTTTCCATCTCGACTTCTCTCGATTTTTGTCCATTTTATCCTCAAAAATTCATTTGTAATATTATAGCTTGGTGGTAGTGTAGGTATTGTTGAAAAGAAGCATGGTAATGTCACTCTCCCGGACAACGTTCCTTTGACAGGAGGACTTTTCTCCACTTTAACTGAAAAGATACAAAAAAGATAATTTATGTAAGAATCTAATAAAAAAATAAATACTTACATTAATCATAAAATCGTTCATTTGTCATTTATTTTCAAGTTTATTTCTCTTGGCTCACATTTTTTTCCTGTTCAATCAAGCAAACAGTGTAGTAGATACTTTCCACTCTTGAGTAGCAAACACTATATTACAGGCTACATTGTGTGGCATGAATTACTCAACATTAAAGTTTAGTTTTTTTGCTAATTCTTAGTTTTACATTTTTTTTGTTTCAACAACAGACCTCAAGAATTTTTTTTTTCCTGGACACACAGAATGAAATGGCGCAATGTCAATGAACATCAGAAATGATTGCCCATAATCACCGACTGGTGGAATAAAACAGTTATAAACACTCAAAAGTAAGCAGAACATTCTCAACAACATAATTGTGCTGCATGTGCATTAACCATCTGAAATGACCCCCAGATTGTCTACATATAAAGTTCTTTATATTCTACAAATCAAAAGAATGTGGTTTCATTATTTTTCTACTTTCCTTCAACAAATTACATCATATTTGTCTGGAATGTATAGGAAGTAAGTATGGGCTGCCAAGTGATTTGGATAATGGTTTAACTACTCTGCTCAGTGTAAGTGCATACAACAATAATCTCTATTGTTGTCTACCAAAACCTTTGTGAATATTATTTCCTTTGTAGCCTCAGGACCCAGAATAGTCCTCAAGGAGAACAATGATACTCCAAATATTTCAAGAGCAATTTGTATCATCTTCCAGCTGAAATTTGTGGCTACAAGGCTTGTTATCAGGGTCTGTAACTATATCCATTAGCCAATGTCTTGTCCTTAAGTGAACTCTGTATAAAATTCATATGGATTTTTGTAACATAAAATACTATTTAAAGGCGTTGTCTAGGATAAGAGAAGAGTGTCTGCTTTATTTCCAGAAACAGCACCATTTTTGTCTACTACAGATGTCTGCTATTGCAGTCCTGCTCTATTAATCTGAATAGAAAAGTCTTGCAATCCAAGAAACATCCAAGTGTGATAGTGTTTTTTGAAAAAAAAAATAGAAAATTTTGCAGGCAGTAATACAATTTAGTAGAAGCCTAAACCTAAAGTTGCCCATACATGTAAGAGTAAACTCATATGAAAGTCTGGGTCTTCTCGACTCTTTCTAGGCTGATGATATTGGGGGAAGAAGAATTGGGCATGTTGAAAATTGTTGGGCATGTTCTTTGTGTTCCAAAGGAAGACAAGCTTATGATAGAGGTCTTGACAAAACCAAGAGTGTATATATTTGGGGAAATGAAAACGAAATCTTTCAGTTGAACAAGCATCAACCCAACAGCTACGGAAAGTGTAGCAACTGAAGGTAAGTTTCTGAAGATAACCATTATAGTCTTGTTCTATGTTATCAAAGCAAATACCACATTACATTTTTATTTACTAAGGACAGGTTTGATAAGTTGGCCTATTTCAAGTTGGCTATACATGATAAAATCTCTGTCCTTAAACATGGACCATGAGATACCCTTCCATTATTAGACCTGCCATGAGATACCATTTCAGTGAGGAGTGTTGTGCATGTGTGGCGCCCCTGAGGGTTCAGTCGCCACAGAGGTACTGCTCCTCACCCTGAAGTGTGGTATCTCCATCTCTCAGGTAAGGAGGGAGTACTGCCCGGAACCCCAACACCTGCATCCAACGCTACACTGCTCCAGGCCGGCTGGAAGGGCAAGATGCAATGTGTTTTTCTGCTGAGCCCCGTCCGTGGCTGGAGTGGGGGGAACCCAGAGGTAGGGGGAACCAGTAGTGGGTGTGGGTGGAGGAAGCAGTTTAGGGGAGCACTATAGAATGAGGTATAAATGGGAAGCCATTTTAGAGAGGACAGTAGTGAGAGGACAGTTCAGAAGAACAGTCTGGGAGCAGAGTCTCAGTAGGAGCTCTGCTCCACAACTGGGGTCTAGTGTCAGAGGCCCAGGAGAGGAGCAGGGAGTAGGCTCTGATCTACAGAAGGGATCCCATGGGGTACGGTGAGTGCAGAATGGCACCCGTACGCCCCGAATCTGTCAGAAGACAGAGGGATCGTAGGCCGCCAGAAGGGGACCGGCCCCTGGCCCAGTCGTGTACTTCAAGTCTCGGCTGGAAAAACCGGAGGCTCCTGGCTTATATAGTCTGTTGCCGAAGCCTCTTGACCCTCAATCCCCGTGAGGGTCAAGCAGATCTGTAAACTCCAACGGACGGGAGGGACTTCAGAGCACCCGAGCGGGATTGAGAGTGGGAAGCGCAGGGCAGGAGGGAGAAAGACCCAGCGTGAAGACGGTCTAGCTAGGAACACGAGAAAGTGGGGTTCTGTCAGGTACGCCTAATCTATCTGAGGAAGTGCTGAACCCCTGCCTGGTGAACGCAGCGTGATGTGGGAGGCTGACACCTGTACAGTGCACCAGTGGAACTGTCATAAGAACTGTGAGTAAAAACTCGGATGACTGCACCGCACTGCCTCCGTCCATTCTTTAATATGCGCCATCGTTCCCTCTCTGCACTACAATGCCCAGCGCAACCACCATTTTCCTACACTGCCCTGGAGCTTGCTCTACCTGTGGAGAGCCACACCACCCCTGCTGCCGTAACACCAGCTCCTGAGGACTGCTCCGCAGCGGCGGCTCCTTTTGGCCGCAATCCATAGGTGGCGTCACAAACAATCTCAAAAACCCCATATAAAAGTACCCCCCCTTTGCACTGACCGCTCTAGGTCACGGACCGGGCCAGCCACCGTGATACTCCCCTACCGGCATACACAGAGGCCCGGCTGCCGAGTACCCCACGGCCCTGGGGGCGCGTCACATGCTTCTGTGTGCACCATTTACAGTTTTAGCCTATCAATATACCTCACCATCCATGGCTGGATTTCGTGTCCCGAAATACATGAACTTACACTGTAGGATTGGTGGCCTGTTAAATTGATACAAGATTTAGTTATGTCATAATTAGTCATGATTAGTCCTTGACTTTTGTTGCTGGTGCAGTCATGTCTATGGTATGTAAAAGACCTGGTTACATGTAACCATCAATTTGGTTCTTATTCAGAACTCACTTCTGAGTAAAGGAATATATTCCAAAATATACATGTGTTTCTTATTCAGCAATACACTTAATAATGGAGTATCACAGGCAAAACCCACAATGTAGTGTGCAAATAATAGGACTACTCCGCAAACCCCTGAGAAATAGAAGTTTCATGCAAAAACACAAGATTAGCACTTGTGCAAACAATGTTATTTATTATTTTTTTATCGTGCTTTTTTTTTACTTTTTTGGGCTACATAGAGATGTAAAGACCTGGAGTTTTTCTGAAATGTACCAGATATAAAATAGCTGTGCTGGAACGTAATGCATCCCAAGCATTGCCTTATTGTACTAAGTTAACAGCGCAGGAGTTTGTCTGTCGACAAGTTTGTCGACTGGTTCCTATGACAACTACCAAAATTCAAAATGTGGGCTGTGACTCAGGATTATCTCAACACAAGAAGAACACTGTATTCGTAAAGTTGCTTAACTTTGAAAGTTGATAAAATCTGGATATATACTGTAAATCAATGTTTATGCTTTACGTTAAATGGGTTGTCCACTATTGGACAACTCCTGCTTAAAAGGACTCTGTCAACATAAAACTATGGTACTGCTGGGCATCATGGTGCAGCCAAACATTTAAAAACACCTTCCCGACTGCTTGTTTTCCCTCCATCTCCAACCTCCCCTTTTCTTTGATGACAGTTCTGGCTCTAGAGCCGGGGAAAGGCGGAGATAGATGAAAACCAAGCAGGTGGGAAGGTGAAGTTAAATGTTTGGCCCAGCCATGATGCACCGAGTGCTGGCACTTGCTCTGAGCAGTCACTTTGTGCTGACAGAGTCCCTTTAATCCCTCATTTAAAATAAAAACATCCTGCAACAGCATTGAAGCAATGTCAGCAATGCTGATACATTTTTGTGTCACGGGTCTGCTGCAGCCATTTTTCGACCTCTTTTTGGCTTCAGCTCATCAATATTCCGTAAAGCTTATATTTGGACTCAGCTTATTGTCAGTATGACTATTACACTCATTTATTTGTCCTATGATGCTACTGGATTTAAACAAACTTCCACAAGTGGGTGTGATCATTGCTATATTATAATGATAAGAATGATTGTTAAGACCTTGTGATCTATAGTCATATTTGCTAAGTTTTGGAGTTGTTTGAGAAAAATTGTCAATGGTGACCCTTAGATGACACTCATCCATGCCACATTCCCACCTTGAAAGCACAATTGGCTGCCCCAGCTCCTTCTAATGATAGGTCATTTTGGTGTCAGGTATAAGTTATTGTCTGGAAATATTTGTTTGTGAGAGTTTTTTTTGGGATTTAGGCAAATTGCCTCTTCAGAGAGGAAGAGGACAAGAACTCTAGTGCCACCTACAGGAAGCAGCAATCCTAAAAGTCAATAGTGACCCTTTAACGAGCCTTATCACATGACTTAGGATATAAGCCAGAATCAGAAACTCAATTTGTAGACACTGTGTTTCGGGGTACTGTCCCTCGTCAGTGCAAAGTGTGAGTTCTGGTTTGGATGGGTGACAGTCATCAGACCAGTATCTAAGGGGTAACATTTCTCCTTTGGGATTTAGGTGGCACCTGGAAATCTGCTAACTCCTGAAAGTCCAGGAGTTTTCATTTTTAGGGATCCTACTGGATTTCCTGGAAGAATTGGCAGGCACGGCAATTATGTGTATATCTTTAAATTCAGGATGTGAATTGCTTCTAGTTCGGAAAGTAATGGGTGAAGAAACATTTTGGAGGAAAAATATCTTCTGTGTGTATAACACTTGCAAATTATTTATTATTTTTTCCACATTACTATGTAAGATTATGAGGTGGCTAGACATATACAATGAGAGTTGGTTTGTACAAGCGTTCCATTTCACTAGTAATTACGTAGCACAGGGAGAAATGGAACGTATGCATCTTACAGCCTGAGGGCAGATACAATGACACAATTGCTTTCAGCAAGATCACTGTGATAATGGTGTCTGTCATCATGACACTTAGGGAGGCTCAGTAGTGAAAGATACTTTGTTGCCCTCAGTTTACCTTCATAGCTGGAGGAAAACCGTAGAACAAAACTTGCAACATTTTATGCATTTTATTGAACAATTTGTAACCAAACTTGGAAATGAAACACTCAGTACAGAAGAAAATCCTCGAAACATGTGTTTTCTGTTATTATTGTTAGTGATCTGCTAAGTAAACCCTATTGAATTGCCCATGTATTTACATGAAATGAATGAAAAAAGTCTCATTTTAATGTTCAATGCAGTTTGCCATAAAAAAGCTATTGTTAGATAAAGCTGATGAAAAACGAAATTCTTTTTAAGTGAGAGGGCTGGATTTCTTTCTAACCAAACCAGCTTATAAATCACTTTCAGTCTGTTGGAAAGGCTGCTAGAAATTCCCAAGCATTAATGGCAAAGTAGAAACCTTAATAGGACTTCCTTAGAGACTCCTAATAAACATTAGGAAGGGACTGTTGCAATAGCTGAAGTTATTTCCATAAAAAGCAGTATATAGGCTGTGGCTATCTATAATATCTATGTTAAGTGGAGGAGAACAATATAAAATACTTCATTAGGAACTTAATGGTGTCATTTTGTAATCACAGTATCACACATTGACAACAAGGAAATAGCTGTCAAATACTTACCCTGTTGTATAACATTACGCCAATAAAAACAATAAAATGCAATTTACATTCACAATCCTGACCACAGCACGTGACGGCCAGGGTCTATTTCTTTTCGAAGAGCAAAAATCAACTGCACTGCCAAAGCCAAAGTATCATAGAGTAACACGAAAAGAAAATGTTTGTAAACTGTCTTGCTAAGGGATAAACAAACCTCAAGCATTGCTACAAGCTTGGAAGACATGTTTAAGAATCCTGCACCAAGTCATGTAATCGGACAGCGGAGTGCATTGGTTGTGGTCATTATTATAGCACAGTCATAGCATTCTTATGACGGTATGACCTTAATCAGGTTATCCAATGCCAATAATTATATAAAATCACAGGTAAAACTAACCCTACTAATCCTGTGCTGATGATTTCTAGAGGTCCATTTACACTTCCTAGGAACACTTGATCATGATAGTCGTGCAACCTAAACAGACTACTGATAAGCCGACGAACGAGCAAAACGCTAGTTCATCAGGTGTAATGATCTTTTGGTCAGCACTAAAGATCATCATTCTCAGCAGCATATTGTCCTGTGTAAAGAAGACCTGTGCTGCCAAGACTAATGGCAGCCTCTGTGTACTGAATGATTTATTACAGATTCTTCAGTGCTCATTTGAAACAGGGTCTGGCTGTATAAATTTGCTATTAAATGACCGCCAATCAGCAAACAAGTACTTGATTGGCAGTTGTTAAGTGCTGCCAGTCGGGTAGTGTACATGGACCCTTGGTTCTTCACCGTTCAAGTGTACCGGTCTCCAATGATTATAGATGTCATGTTGACAATAAAGCTGGGCATACAAATGGGATAGCTAAGCATTTGGCTGACAGCTATCTGGCTCTACTGCCCCACATAAATAAACATTTGTCTAAGCTAAATGTTCATGTGAGAACGCATAGAAATCCAGTGCCAGACACATCTTCCAGGGAACAAAATGGCTGACATTTGTTTCCCCTAACATATTCTAAGGAGAAGACTAAGGAGGCCACTATTTTTCACTAGATTGTTGACCAATCCAGCTGGTATCAGTGGTTCTAGCTGACTTTGATCTAATTTGGGCCATATGCCAGTCATTAATTGTAACGGTAACGTATAAACACTACTGAGGCCATGGCTATTGCAATTAATAGAAAGCAACTATCACATTTCATGACAACTGACAGCACTAAAGCTGGAAGAACAGAGGCCATCAAGGATACAGGGAAGCTTTGACACAGGAGCAGTAGGCCATTGTCAGGCAAGCATTAATCCTTTTGCTATGAGATTACCAGACATGTTTTAAAAATATATGTTGTTGAATATCAGGCTTTGTGGATTTTGGACAATTCCTTTTTATTAGAAAAGTCATCTGAAAAGTTGTCATAAGTCCTGCAGTATTGCCAGTCATTAAAGCTACAAGTTTCCAATTTCCTTGCAGTGCCAGAGGAGATACTCTTCACAGTCATATTTCACTCAGGCTACTTAATAAGGATTATGAAATAAAAATTAAGCACTAGACATTTTTCTCTTGAACACCTTTTCAGAAGACGTCAACGTAAACCCATTGTTAGGGAAGATTTACATTGACTTAAGCCCCCATCACACTAAGCGAGATCGCTAGTGAGATCGCTGCTGAGTCACAAGTTTTGTGACGCAACAGCGACCTCAGCAGCAATCTCGCTACGTTTGACACGTAGCCGCGACCAGGCCCCTGTTGTGAGATCGCTGATCGTGTTGAAATGGCCTGGACCATTTTTTGATCATTGAGGTGCCACTGGGTAGCATGCATCGGTGTGTTTGACACGTTACCAACGACTTCGTTGGCGACTCAGAACTGAGAAGTCGTCCCATATCGAGGTCTGAATCGTCAGAGTAGCTGCTATGTGACAGGGTCCCAACGACCGCCGACATCGTTATACGTGATACGGGTCGCCGTATCATTGCTGCGTCGTTGGGAAGATCTGACTGTTTGACATCTCACCAGCGACCCATAGCGACGCAGCAACGATCCCTGCCAGGTCGTATAGTTGTCAGGATCGCAGTAGCTTCGCTAAGTGTGACAGTACCTTTAAACTAAAGAACAACTGTTATGTGATGGACTTAAGACATACAACAGTTCAACTACTTTATGTGACCAAGTGCAAGTAGGCTACCGATACATACTGTGTAATATTGGTAACCATAATATAGTAGAGATCCAAAATATCTTGGTAACAGGGTTCCTAAATTTATCAACTGAATCACGTGAAGCAAGTTATTCAGTTGCTTATTCAGTTTGTGTTGAACATATCGCAATGGTTACATTCTACTTATCAACAACGGAGTATAATTTCCAAAAGACACAAAAAATAAAAGAGGAAAAATATTTTACGTTAAATTAGCAACTGACAAATGAGTCGTTTATGACACATTGTTTTCATTAATTAACTCATAATTGCTCATTCTTCACACTTACTTGATGTTATAGAAGTTGACCGAGTGTGACAGAGAGAGTCCCACCAACTCAAATCACATTATGAGGGCAGACTTGGCCAGAGAGAATGAATCCAACCTGTATATGAATTTTAATTCATATAAACAAGTTATTAATAAAATGACCTCAGAAACCACTTAGTTTCAGATGAAAAGTACACACTGCTAAGGCTTCTTGGAACACCACCACAGGTGGTACTTTTTCTCAAAATTTTTACATTTTTGTTACTGAGAATAAGTTATTCCACCTGTTTTGGATTCTTAGCTTAGTATTTCTTGATTTTCCAAATGTATTTCCGTTAACATCACAATAAGTACACTGCCACAAAAAAATAAAGGGAACACTTAAACAACAGAATATAACTCCAAGTAAATCAAACTTCTGCGAAATCAAACTGTCCACTTAGGAAGCAACACTGATTGACACTCAATTTCACATGCTGTTGTGCAAATGGAATAGACAATAGATGGAAATTATTGGCAATTATCAAGACACCCTCAATAATGGAGTGGTTCTGCAGGTGGGCACCACAGACCACATCTCAGTACCAATGCTTTCTGGATGATGTTTTGGTCACTTTTGAATGTTGGCTGTGCTTTCACACTCGTGGTAGCATGAGACGGACTCTACAACCCACAGAAGTTGCTCAGGTAGTACAGCTCATCCAGGATGGCAAATCAATGCTAGCTGTGGCAAGAAGGTTTGCTGTGTCTGTCAGCATAGTGTCCAGAGGCTGTAAGCGCTACCAGGAGACAGGCCAGTACACCAGGAGACATGGAGGGGGCCGTAGGAGGGCAACAACCCAGCAGCAGGACCGCTACCTCTGCCTTTGTGCAAGGAGGAACAGGAGGAGCACTGCCAGAGCCCTGCAAAATGACCTCCAGCAGGCTACAAATGTGCATGTGTCTGTACAAACGGTTAGAAACCGACTTCATGAGGGTGGTATGAGGGCCCGACGTCCACAGATGGGGGTTGTGCTCACAGCCCAACACCATGCAGGATGCTTGGCATTTGCCACAGAACACCAGGATTGGCAAAGTCACCACTGGCGCCCTGTGCCCTTCACAGAGGAAAGCAGGTTCACACTGAGCACATATGACAGACGTGACAGAGCCTGGAGATGCCATGGAGAGTGATCTGCTGCCTGCAACATCCTTCAGCATGACCGGTTTGGCAGTGGGTCAGTAATGGTGTGGGGTGGCATTTCTTTGGAGGGCCGCACAGCCCTCCATGTGCTCGCCAGAGGTAGCCTGACTGCCATTAGGTACCGAGATGAGATCCTCAGACCCCTTGTGAGACCATATGCTGGTGCGGTTGGCCCTGGGTTCCTCCTAATGCAGGACAATGCCAGACCTCATGTGGCTGGAGTGTGTCAGAAGTTCCTGCCAGATGAAGGCATTGAAGCTATGGACTGGCCCGCCCGTTCCCCAGACCTGAATCCGATTGAGCACATCTAGGACATCATGTCTCGATCCATCCACCAACGTCACGTTGCACCACAGACTGTCCAGGAGTTGGCGGATGCTTTAGTCCAGGTTTGGGAGGAGATCCCACAGGAGACCATCCGCAACCTCATCAGGAGCATGCCCAGGCATTGTAGGGAGGTCATACAGGCACGTGGAGGCCACACACAATGCTGAGCCTCATTTTAACTTGCTTTAAGGACATTACATCAAAGTTGGATCAGCCTGTAGTGTGTTTTTCCACTTTAATTTTGGGGGTGACTCCAAATCCAGACCTCCATTGGTTAATAAGTTTGATTTCCATTGATGATTTTTGTGTGATTTTGTTGTCAGCACATTCAACTTTGTACAGAAAAAAGTATTCAATGAGAATATTTCATTCATTCAGATCTAGGATGTGTCATTTGAGTGTTCCCTTTATTTTTTTGAGCAGTGTATATTCTTTATATGTTTATGATAGAAAACTATTGGGTTAGGTATGACAAATTGTTACTCAAAAGCTTACCCTGCAATGTATCTTTTCTGTTATTGCAGTAAAAAATACCCTATGTATTCATACACATTCAGACAAATGATTCATTAGCGGCTCCAATATTCTTCTGTACTTAATGTGAAGTATTCATTCACTGTTCCATCAACTTTTTTGGCGCTATCATAGCAGTAGTGCATATATAAGACTCCCTAAGACATTGAAAGAAGCAGTGGATCCACATGTGCCCTACAGCCTCATTCACAAGAAGGGCAAGGAGCCAATACATATATTTATCAGAAAACTGTTATTAATAGTTCAACTCCTTGTACTGGTAGTACAAAGACAAAGCCTGAGCTGCTACTATGTGGATTAGCCACTGAATAGAGATGGGTCCTGTTAAATTGATTAACAGGAACCAGTACGTTGGCCATGTCAATAATCTGTGGCTGCTGGATAGGAGCCCTGAGAAACAAACAAGTCCTATTTCCTGGTATCTGCGGCTCTTCTCTTGATTAGCCAACCCTGTGCGACATCATCATTATGGCGTTAGACACATGTGACATTATACCAGGTCGACTAATCAAAAGAAAAAACGTGGATCCTGTTATGTAGGAAGCAGTTCTTAGGGCTCCCATTCATCCGATACAAATAACTGACCTCACAGATGGACCGGGTCAATTCACACCAACTAGAATCAATCGGCACCAACTCCAGGGGTGACCAATGTATTTCAACAAGAATAAATGGGCTAAGCGACAGCCATGGACAAAAGTGGCACCATATTGCTAAGGGTCAGACCTATCATCATCATTACTATTTATTTGTAAACTTATTTTTTCAACTAATTAATATTAGCAAACTTCATGGTGAAACTTCATGGTGGTCTCACATATTGGCAAAGGTTTCGGCTACACTACTATGAACTATTTTTTTTATAACGATCATTTATACTTACAAAAAAAAATCCCTGAATTCTTTAATTATCAAAAAAAGCTTGTGATCAATAAGATTAAAATACCAAGACCTACACCTCACAATTTCTAAGTTTCGAATTTTAAAAATGCAGACTATGCTCATGCAGGATATAGTTGTCTATATTAACATGTCTAAGTAATCTCTAACCTGTTTAATCAAAAATCCTTTTCACACATATTTATTGCGCTGTGAAATTCAGAAGTGATGCCAGTAATGTGTTCTTGCTGGATATGGTTCAATTTCCCCAGCTAAGCACACAACAGTTCACTATTTTCAAATAATTGGGAATTGAATTTTCACACTTCAGAATGTAACAATTTGTCATTTGCAGTTTGGGAGAGAGAGTACATCCAACGGGAACATAACTGGGGTTTGGCGTTTTTAGGTAATAAATAGTAAGTGAACAAAGGCCTCAGTGTTTTCACCAGATGGATTGTGGCAAAGGCTACTATACTGTAAGGAGGAGGATGTTAAACAGGCATTAGGTGCTGAGGGATCAATTACTTGATGTAGACTCTCTATAAATCATTGAAAAGCAAGCTAATTGAAATTCCATCTGCACACTTCATCTTAACTTTGTGACCATTAACTAGTACTAGAAAGACACGGCCTGAACTGCTACTGTGAGGATTAACTACGGAGCAATGTACTTCTATACATTTCTATGGATCCCACCTTAAACCTCTAAGTCTGTAACTCAGACAGAGCTTTAAACTCTGAACTCTGTTTCCAACGTATGGAAAAGGAAAGTTGGCACTGACTATTCAAGCACTAAATCTGTACAGAAAAACATTATGGGAGAGCTGTATTGAATTAAAAAGCTCACAAGGTTTTTTTTTGGTCCTTTATAAAGTCATTGCTGGGGTCAACAGAAGGACATTAGCTACTTCTAAAATGAGTAGAGAGTTTTCTTGTTAGAAGAATTTGACTTCATTTTCCACTGAAGATCCATAAATCCTGAAACTTATCGGAATGGTTAAACTACCATACTCATATATTGCAAAACTGGCAAGTTGTCTGACAGAGGTTTTCCAACCAAAGGTATTTATCACCTATTCATTGGTTGCTGAGACAAGAGACTAGTACAGAAATCCCCCATTCTTTCTTCTTCAGGAAATGAATGGAGCTGCATGGTTGGCTTGTTTTTTTTTTTTCATGGGTTAGGTTAGGGTCCATATATATATTGGCCAGCATAATGTATAGCTCATATACAGTACATATACTGTATAATCCAATTAAAAAGGACCTTTTGCCAAATAGTGGCTGCAGAGCAGAATACAACCTTTTTTAATAAATGTAGCTTCTCTGTTGTGGAATTATTATTATCATTCAAATAATTTGGCACCTAATAAGTTAACTTTAGTTAAGTCCAAGTGGGTGTTTTCACTGTGGGCATGTACTTCTTCTCCCTCTATCGGTTGCTATCTGATAACACCGACTTGGGTTAGCGCATTAAAGGGGTTGTGCCACCATAAAGAATACATTTAACTAAGCAGAAAACTTAGAAATAAATGATTTAAGAATCTGTCAGCAGGTTTTTGCTATGTAATCTGAGAGCACCACAATATAGGATTGATGACCTTGATTACAGTGAGGTGTCATTTACTTTTCTGTGTTTTGTTCTTTCAATACAATCAGTGTTTCATCAGCAGGAGATTATCACTGGAGGACAATTGACTCATACATATTAGTCCAAGCCTGCCCCCAGCAATGATTAGCAGCTCTCTGTCACTATACAATGTACACAGAAATCAGTGATGTGGTCAGTGTTATACAGAGATCAACAACTGAGCTCTGCTAGATCTACAGCAGAGAAAACTGTGATTATATCATAACTGCTGCACCCAGTAAACTAAGTGACACAAGGCTGGAACCAGGGTAACTGTCCCTACCTCGTGCTGCTGTCAGATTACATGGCAAATACCTGCTGACATATTCCCTTTAATATTTTATGTGTCCTGCTTGAATATTATTCATCCACAAAATGGAAAATATACTACCTTATCTTATCATATAACATGCTATATTTAGGATGCAATTATATGAGTATGTGTTCCAGCATTGCAATTAGGAATATCTGGGAGAAAGATAAGGTCCAATTTTGAAGTTAAAAAAAGGGCCAAGTGAAAGTTAGAATGAAATGCTAAGGCCTTTGTTTTTGCTATGTTGCCACAGAATGACATGTCACACTATTCCTATCAATTATAATTCCGTATTCTTCCGAAAGAGCTTTGCGGGTGACTAATTCTTATTAGGCATATATTGCTAAAGTACAACATCTTACAGAAATTTTCAGAAAGTAGTTAACCTGTCAACATCCATCCCTTACCAAGCCTTGTAAGAAGTTAACAGAATCCATAACCAAATCTAAAACAGATTTTTTTACAACAAAATCCATGTGGATATGGTTCTGGTTTTCAGGACATTGCAATTATCTACAAGAATTTTGTACAAGTAATTAAAAACTCAGCAATGTACAAACTGTCTGCTCCTGCTTGTCAACACAGAGGTCATCAAAGGATAGGAAGTTGGATAGACATTAAACTTTCCAGATCTTCTGAGATCTTCACCATACAATTTTATTTTTCAAAACTGGTATATTATCCATTTTGAAAGCTAAGTGAACAGAGAAAAGTACTTTTATCCAAAATAAGGAGATGAAGATAGGTTTCCTCTAAGACCTGTCTTTTAGGATAATGACAGCTGCCACAATTTAAGAGGAAATCCATGGCTGTAAGGCGAGGACATTGTGAAACAATAAGAGATAGCAATTGAGGTAGAAGATAGATAAGACTCTTGACAGACACACAAAGAGTCTTTATTAATGGAAGCTGCCTGTTATCAATCTCTAGAATTTAACGTTTTCACATCCCAAGTTAGCAATAATGTCTAATGAACACTAAAGCCCTCCATATAATTTAGATAAGTGTCATGTTGATGAAGGTTGAGCCGGCAGCTATCTCACCAGACTCTCTCACACATAGAAGTAAACGATCTGGCAAGTACTCCTGTGTTCTCTATGAGGGTGCTTTCACATTGCATTTAGGCACTCGTTCAGTGGCTCACATCAGGGCTTATGTCCGAACCCCCCTTAAAACGAGATTCGGACGTATGCGCCGACGCAGCCATAGAGTATTATGGTGCCGACATGGTGTACGTGAGCTCTGCCGTTCATCATTTTCAGGCGTGTATGTCTACTGGAGGCGGACACTCAGACGTAGTAGATTGCATGGCAGAGCGCACGTTCTCTCTGTCGGCACCATTATACTCAATGGCTGTGTCGGCGCATACGTTTGCGTCCCGTTTTGCAGGGGGTTTGGGAATTAAGCCCCGATGTGAACCACTAAATGGATGCCTAAACGCAATGAGAAAGTGCATTCCATATCGTTTGCTTCCATGTATGAGAGAGTCTGGCAAGATAGCTGCCAGCTCAACCATCATCAACACAACACTTATCTAAATTATATGGGGGAGCGCATATGTCTGAATCCCATTTTGCGGGGGTTCAGACCTAAGCCCTGGCGGGGTCCACTGAGCGGGTGCCTAAAAGCAATGTGAAAGCACCCTGAGAAAGCACCTGGCAGACATCTCTAGCGGTGGCTTATCTCTAGGAGAACAAAAGAATCAGCAGTCCAAAATCAATCATGCTAGATATTTAGCTCTCCCTATATCATCTCTTGGGGGTCCCCATACATATTAATCTGTTTGCCAAACTCATCAATATTGGCAAATTGGGCTGACGTTAATCTAATGTGTATAGGGGCCTTGGTCCTAAAATGACAAAAACAAGTAAAGGCATGAGAGTCAATGTGAGCCTAAAGCTTTATAAACAATTTAAAAAGTGTGGTAGGTGCTTAATATAAGTAAGGTTAGATCAGTTTTCTTATGATTAAGGGAATAATTTATAGGATTAGACTAAGGTTCTGTGGGTGGCAAGGGCCTATCAGAAGTAGCATTTAAGAGGGTCTACCCTTCACCTATGCAGAACTTGTGCATGTATATATGTTTAATTTTGCGATAAGCCTTGTTGTGGACTTATCATCGATAATGTCTACTAAGCTATTTGTGGATTAATCTATAATCACTTGCATTGTGGTAAGTGAAAAGTTAGAAATTCAGAGCCAAATTGCATTGTCTTCTGCTGGGCCTTTGGGCCAATTATTGTGTAGGAGCCACCTGTTCCTATAATAGGTACTTGGATAGGTCAATCTCATACTGGTCACTTTCCTAAATTTTCCATAGATTAAAGAAAAATAAGAATTGCTAGGTTGAACACATTTCAGATCTGACAATTATAACTTTGACAACACTTCTGTGCTGATGTCTTACAAGAATTACAAATATATTGAAACCACATCATATAGTTTGTCTCAACCTTTGGCTTCAGTTAAAAAAAAAAAAGGATTCAACATCTCTTCGGGTGTCCAAGTCTTCTTGTAGACAAAATGTCTTGACGTGTGGATTGCCAGTTTGATTGTACTGATTGCTGGCTATCAGAAAGATTACATGGACAACGCTAAACTGACCAGGATGTATTTGACAACTGCTGAATGTTATGCAATTAGCCAGTAGGTCATGGCGCTTGTGATAAAAGTGATCAATTTAGCCATCCTAGCTTTAATTCCACTGATAAGATTAGATTTATCTTCTTTGTTAGGAAAGCTTAGCACTCATAGAGATCCAGTTATTCCAACAAGAATATCTTTGTAATAGCAATAGGACATCTACCCCTTTACATAAAATGGTTACTGAAGCCAAAGCTTAACTACTATTTTGGATATGAAAATAGCCTCAGAGTGGTAGAGTCGATTTCCACCCTTTAAAGTGCTTTGCCCCATGACTTAAGATAAGAAGGTCCTTCAAAGGGTCTATATTGACTTTTAGGACTGTTCCCCCAATAGGTGGCCCTAGAGTTCCCGTCTTCTTCCTTTCTAAAAGGCTATTCGCATATTTAAATTCTCAAAGGAGCATTGATGGGCCTATAAGGCAAAGTACGTAATGTGATAATTAAGTTTATGTGGCTTGATATTTATTAACATCATGATAATCACACAAACCTTATGTCAGAAAATTTAAAATAATCCACATATATCTAATGCTGGAAAAAAATAGAGTCTATTCTAGCATCTCTTAAAACATATGGAAGAATTGTATTCTCACAATACAAATTGGATGTCTCAATGATCACAGCAGGGTTTCCAAAAAGAGGACCAACCATTGACAACCATCAAAGAAGCAAGTGTTTAGCAGTTGACAATTTCTTTACGGAGTACTTCTCATTAATACACAAAGGAACCAGGCTACTATAGAGACAGAACAATCCATAACAAAACCCATAACAATACAGGCTGTGAATTCACCTAATCAGTTCAATACTTCCATAACATTGGTCATTAAAAGTCTGTGTTCTCAAGAATATGCTCAGTGCTTGCCTAAATGTTGACCATATGCTCTGTAAGAGCGAAACACATCATCATCTGATGTTAAAGGCCTTCCTATGCTGAACAATTATCACAATTTCCCCCGGGTTTTTTTTCCTAATTATTTACCAGCTTAGAAAAGTGTATACAAATTATTTTTTTTGTTATTGATTTTTATTGTTCATGCCAACTTAGTAGATACCATCATTGGCTGCATGGTTACATGTACGCAGGACATTTCTGCCTGTGAGAGTGATCACTAAGCCTTAAAGTGGTTGTAAGGAAAGTAACATTTTTTTTTACCAGTGTTTCAGAAAAAAAAGCACTACTCTCCTTACTGATCACCTTCCACTCTGATTCCAATACTGTTCAGGACCCCCGCAGATTCTACTTCCTGACCATCTTAATATGCAGGAAACACTAGGAGAAGCCAATCACTGGCTGAGCCAAGTCCATGCTATGACCATGGATTGACATTTCTTATATATTAAGACAAGCCCAGACAGCCAGACAGTGGGGTCTGTGTGGAACTTGGCAGTGCTCCAACTGGAACAGTGGGGAAATTGGTGAGATGAGTAATGCTTTTTATGACCCATTTTGCACCATTGGTTAAGAAAAAAAAATTACCTGCCAGAACAAAGTCTCTAATGACTCTAATGACACATGCCACCTGTGAGAATCATACATATGGAAATCTGCTCTAGATTCTTGGCAAGAACTGCTCAAACCATTGATCACTGACCAAAGGTTTGAACATTTTTTTAAGTTGGCCTTTAGTAAAGACGGAAAGTGGAGAAGATTCGTAGAACGCAGAATAACAGCAGTTTATTTTCCCGTTGGAATCCAATGCAGGAATATCCCTGCCAGATAATTGTGATACATTTTCCCTAACCACATTCTCATTTTCCCGATTTCACAATTGCCTTTTTAAGAAAAGTGTTTTGTTTTTCCTAATTAGAACTAAAGACATTTTTTGGCCCATTAAGCTCCTCTGTGAACTGTTTTTTTACTGAATCCTCTGTTGCTTAATTATTGAGCAGATCTTTTCTTTCATTTCTGCCAAATGTAATTGTTCTCGCGATCCAGCATTTGAGGAATTATTGTAGCTCATTCAATAGATGTGGTTAAATCGGTATGTTTAGTCTTTTTAACCAGACCTCTGTCTATTATTAAATTACAGGCTTGGTTCTCGCATACATAATTCAATCAGCACTACAAATATGAACAGGATTATTAGGATTCACTCAATTTTACTCATAATATTTCTTTGTTAATTAAACTCATTTAAATTCAGTTTTAGTAAGATAGCATTTATACTGCCAAGTGACTCTTATGGATATATCTTATTTATTTGTACACATTCATTATGTAAACCAATTGCTTCTTCAGAGAGGGAGAGGACTAGAACTCTAGTGCCACCTATAGGAAGTAGCAATCCCTAAAAGTCAATATCGACTCTCTAACGAGCCTTGTCACATGACTTAGGATAAAAACCAGAACCTCAATTTGCAGACATTGTGTTTCAGGGTACTGCCCCTCATCAGTGCAAAGTGTGAGATCTGGTTTGGCTGCGTGAGAGACGTCTGACCGGAATCCAAGGGGTAACATTTCTCCTTGCAGAGAGTGACATGTTAAGCATGTCAAGGTGAGGAGACTTTTAAGCCACAATGCTCCTCTGGGAAATATGCAAATTGTCTCTTCAGAGGCTCCTCTCTGAAGAGAAAATTTGCATATTTCCCAGAGAAGCACTGCGGCTTAAACGTCTCCTCACCTTGACATGCTTAACATGTCACTCTCCACAACGACTAAGTAAACCAGACACTGTTGGGTTTATGTAGATTTTCAGTTTCCACGTTTCATTTTTCCAGTAATGTGATTGGCTACCATGGACCAATTTTTTACTTGTTTGATGCACTACTGTGTACATGAATTCTAATAACTTTGTTAAAACACTATTCAGACTAATTTGCAGATATTTCAAAGTAGTTGCTTTTTGGTAAGAAAAGTTCTTCAAGTGATTAGCTTATTACATCTGATCCCCAGTGATTAGCAATCTGCTCAATTTCTCTACACTGCCACCGCAGGGGAAATAGTGTACTACACAGTCTTCCTTAGAATCAGAGAGCGATCTGTATAAAGGCATGGCCATTCCATGTCCTCTTTATATACACTCTTTGTTCTGGTTCTCTTCTATTTATTTAGAGTAGTTAAAGGGGTCGTCTACTACTAGGACAACCCCTTCTTGATCTGAATGTATGCCTCTATAAAAATAAAGATAATTATATTCACCTCCCGTGCCGGCACCGTTCCAGCGGTCTCGGCACACGCGTTCCCAGGGCTTATGTGTGGCTGTTATAACATGTGATGCCGACGGCCTATCAGTGCTGGTGTCACTGTCCCCGCCTTCAAACCTATTCGTAATCAATAAGAAGTGAGTGCTGGGGCTAGCCGCTAACCTCCTCTTGATTATAAAGTAGGATTTCCAAAGCAGACAACTTCTTTAATGCATGTATAAAGTTTCTACCAGCATTTTACATTTCCTTTCTTTACTAGAAAATTCTAATCGTAGAAGAGAATACAAAGTTCACCACTATTTTTTTTTCTCTTTTTAACTGGGGACGCATTCAATTCTTACAAAACTTCTGTGTGTTTAATACAGAATGGAAATATATAAAACACTCAATATTGAAAATAATGTGTCTACTACCTCTCGCTCAATCAGTTTAGTTTTCCACATACCAAGGAAAAATGTTCTCCTTGGCATGAATGTAACTGCCTGTAAGAGCCAGAGCATAAGCCATGGAATACTTTACTAATTGTACATTCTTATAGAAATATACCATTTTAATCCTTTTCCAAATGTAACATTGGATCATTATCACTGCATGAGCTCATAGATTGTAAGCTTGCGAGCAGGGCCCTCTCTCCTCCTGGTATCCGTTGATTTATGTGATTATTGTTATTCTATAATGTCTTTCATTGTCTCTACAAGGCCCCTCTAAAATGTAAAGTTCTGCGGAATATGTTGGCGCTGTATAAATAAAAAAATATTATTAATTATTATTATTATGAGCCATACTGAAGGAACAATGCATGCCTAGAGCATATAGTTATATACTTATACATCACCTTCCAATCTGACCTCAAAATTCATCAGGGAGCCATGATTTTAAAAAATATCTATGCCATGCAAAACTAATGAGTTCTTATTAGGAAGGAGCCTGCCATGCGGCCATATAGTAAATTATAAGTTGTATGCAAAATTGTTAGAGGTTCTACAATGTATAAAAAGGGGACCATATATCTTCAATCTTGGCCCTGTCCATGCAACTGCACATTGGGCTTGGCCAAGAATGATTGGCTGACACCACTGGTGGCAGGTTATCTCGTCTTAGAACTAAAGGGTCAGACATGTTGAAATCTAACAAGCTCAATCCTTCTTTCCTTCAACATTTGCCATTGTATAAGAGTTGGGAAGCTCCCATTCACATTGGACAGTAAGATGTTCCTGACAATTTTACTGCTCATATTAATATGTATGGACAGCTTACAGGTGTAGTCCACCAAACTTTCTCTTTAACCTAAATCAGTTTTATTACATTTTTTGCACCATTTTTCTTTTACAGGCTCTTTGCTTCCCTAGCCATTCAACTTTGATGTCGTCTGTGATCATAAATCAGCTGAAAGATGCTCAAAAAAGACAGATAAAAGAGTTAGAAACTCTCCAACTGGACCATGAGATTGATGGATTCTCAGTTAACCCATTCTGCAGCCAGCAATAGACAGTGTAACAAAAAGGCTGTGAAAGATAAAAGGTGCGAAAATTTTTAACAAAACCCAATTTCAAAAATGATTTTTTTTTTAGCCAAAAATACATGCATTTAAATAAGAAAAAGGTGGACAGCTCATTTAAATTAATATTTATATTAGTTAAGAAAATCAAAGCACCCACTATTTTGCAGCAACATGTGGGAGGGATAGAAGAAGAACCCCAGGTATTGGTGGACCCTATATAAAAAAAAGGCTAAAAATTGGTTTGGGAGAAAAGGGAAAAAATGAATGATTGCCCATTGTACAGATATAACGCTAAACTTTATGAATAAATGGTGATAGAGTACATAGTCATGCCCCTTTTTTGGACCAAGGGAGCTTGTCCTACCCCTGGTGACCGAAGAGCTACAATGGTAATGCAACAGAGTTTAAATTGGGCCCCTCTTTCGGTCCATAGCCAAGACTCTCCCAGTTGCTGGCTATGAAAGGGAAAAAACTAAGGACTTTTTGTAGCAATTGTAAATAATTGTAAGTTATGTAAAAGCAAAGAGTCCCATAGCCACATGCCACTCTGTGATAGTCACCAAACTGACGTAAGAAAAAAAACTGATCCATAAATTGTAAAACATTTTGGTAAAAATAAAAAAGTTTCTTTAAGATAAGACCTTACCTGCACGGAATGCATTAGAAATATGGAATGCCGAGCATATCCAAAAGATGTATTTCAGATCTAACAACATATTGACCTGGAAAGAAAAAGAAACGTACATTAAGTAATGACTCAAAGTCCCGGGCGCGACATTTCAGTAACAAACAAACACAATTTAGTTATTTTGTCTCGGAGCTGGCATGTATTTTCTCGCTCACAATAACCGGTCTGTGGGAGCCCTAGACTTCTTGACAATCAGCTGCTCTGGCCTGCTCCCCATGATGATGTCAGAGACGTGAGCTAAGGGAGAGGACGGCTGAGAACCTCGTGTTCTGCTCGCTGACAATAAACAGATGTGAGGAAAGGAAACACCTTGAAAAAAATCGAAGTTTCGAGTAAGTCTGGCCATTGATGTTGATTTCATTAACGAGACTGGGCCAAGTATGTAAGTGCATCACAGGTTGTGAAACAGAACATCAACAATAATAGGAAAAGATTAGTGTCCAGATGATAGCTTTTCAAGTTTAACCTTGGATTGTAACTTTATACATATCCTTAGTGAACTCACATGCATTTTGTACTGTATTATTGAAATACATAAGGAAAGAATTACAAAGCTATCATATTGGTCGCCATGGATTACTGAGAAGAATAATTAAAAATGTGTGTTTCACCACACTTCACCCAAATCCTATGGACTCAAAGATAATTTTTTCCTAACAGAAACTTTAAAAAAATTGCTAAACGGCATAGTGAAATATTGCAGTATTAAAACCTACACCTGAATTAGAGAACTAAAGACGTAGCATTGCATTGTACCATGCGGACATGGACAACCCAAGATAGTAGATAGACTGTCACTTTGCCTGTTTCTTTGTGAATGATCTTACTGCAAATGGCCCACTATGGCCCCCATGTGTATGGAAAAAAACTATATATAAGATAAGCCAAGTCATCCTTGTGAGAGGTATGAATTTGGTCATCAATTGAATGAAAAACTTGAGCCATTTCTTTTCCATTATGGACCACATCTGCAGTTAAGATGGTCATCACTTGTGCTTCTCCGCTGACTCTCTACAGCTATTACAAAGTTTTTCCCAAGCAAGAACTCTTCATACAAAGGATTAATTCCGACTCTTGGGTGGAAAATTTTACAAGTTAGTCTTTTCTCTACATGCTGCCCTTTCTCTATCATGTTCTACATTTTACAAATTCCTGAGGAAAACCCCCACAAAGTAAAGCCTGATATAGAGTAGACTAGGTCTGTAGATTAGATCTTTTTCCACTAGTGCTTTAGTATTGTGCCCCAAGTGTCCAGCAATAGTAATAAAGATGTATTAACATTTTAGGCATTAATCCACAGGATATGCCATAAATGCCTGATCACCTACTGGGAGAACAGAAGTTTGGTGGCCCATGTTTTGTTTCCATAAACTCCAATGACAGATGGTCCTGCTTGCCTATTGAAGTCTATGGGGTTATGCAAAGTGACATAAATGCTTAGGATGAGAATTTCCCTTTAATAAATGGCTACGTGTGAGAGTTCTATGGCGCAAATTGAGTATAATTAATTTTTCCCAGAAAATGATCATTAGCAGCATAGATTGAGAAGGGGAAAGCATGGTTTAACCATTGAAAATTTGCTTCAATCCGCTTGTCCTACATTTGTCATCCCAAAGCTGAA
The DNA here is from genome assembly GCF_046119375.1 of Phyllobates terribilis. Classification (NCBI taxonomy): domain Eukaryota; kingdom Metazoa; phylum Chordata; class Amphibia; order Anura; family Dendrobatidae; genus Phyllobates; species Phyllobates terribilis. The sequence continues at coordinate 472,719,151 of NW_027362761.1, forward strand.
GCAGAAAAGGGGCAAGGACGAAAACCACAACTTTGTAAATCTCATTACTTATAATTTTGTAAAAGCGAATATTAAACTATCATTTGTAAAAAGCAAAGTGGAGTGAATTGTAAAGCCAACCAGAAGATGGATGTATCTAGAGTGCTGTACCTATTAGTTAGTGTTATAATACAAATCAATATATGCATTGAGCTCTAGTCAGATCATGTGTAATATTTTGATACCAGAAGATTGGTGAAATCCCTGAAGTTTTCTATAGTGATGGTGATATTTGTCGACGCCATCATTGGTTTCAATGCCAGAGATGCTCAAAAGATGGTAGTGACATCTCCTGCTCCCATATCAGATAAATGGATGGATGGATAGATAGATAGATAGATAGATAGATAGATAGATAGATAGATAGATAGATAGATAGATAGATAGAAAGATACACGTGTGTGCGTGTGTTAAAATAAAACTACAGTAAGCATCTAGGTCGTGGCCCGGACCTGGCAGAATGCCCCAAATCACATTCTAGATGTGGTTTATAATATACTGTATATTCACTTCATTACACAATGTACTAAACTATCACTACCAAGCAAGGCCAATTAAAATTAGTAGGGCGCTCAACACATATTCTGAGTCTTTACATTTAGTGCATTCATTTTGTATGATCTGAAATAGCCCGATAAGCATTATAGGAAATAAATACTGAAGAAACACATTTTTAACATTTACCCCATTTGCTATCAAGTCAAAACTACTAAGCCTACCAAGAACATAGAGTTATAAAACCTAAAGTAGATGTACTAGCATAGCATACACATTGGTGGTTGACCAGTGAATTGCTAGTAAACCTTGTTCACTATTCCAAAGTTATGTCCAAACAATGGTTCTTCTTGGCAAATGCATAAAGGGTTTTGAAGAAAAAATCGTCTGCCTACCTCTGGTCTTTATAGTATAAGTGATGTCTTTTCAATCCAGCTGTAAAATGCAACTGAGCCTTTGATGTCAGGGTCATTCATTGAGTGTCCTACATATTGGCTGTTTAAGGATCCTTAAGTGACAGCCATTTGATTGTAGGCTATGGAAGCACTGTCATCAATGGAGCTGCTCCACTGACCCAGTCTAATCCTTACCTCTCCCTGTAGAGGATGAAGAGCGCTCTGATCCTTTTTTTTTCCCCTTAGCAACCTCCTCCTTAAGTATGCACGTTCACACCCCCCCTCCTTAGCTGGTTACTGGTGGTCTTTAACAATAAGCAGTTGTCAAGCTCTGTCGTTTCCTCTAAGTGGGTGGTGATGATGTGGACTTCTATGAGCATTTCATGTCTGTGTATTTCCAAAGGTAGTGACCCCAATGCATGAGCCCGACACTCTGGTTACACAATAACTCTCTATAGGTAATTGGCTCCAACAACATTACTGAATAAACAAGTATATTGGGGGAAAGGAGAGTGTCCTCTCTAGAGCAATGATCCCACACATAGTGCACTTGGTGGTCTGGTGTCTCCTCTGGACAACTAAAGTGGCAATTTTAACACTTTCTGCCTAATAAATAGCTACTGTTTCCCTATATGTATAGACTTCTTTATTGCCCACCATTACTATGTTATTTGTCATCGTTTGGTAAAACACATTTTGTTACTTGTTTCTTTGTTATTGTATAATAAGAAAATAAATAAATACAGTGAAACTTCTCCAAATGACCACCTAGTTGAGAAGAATGCCCCCTTCTCCACATTGGATTTCTTTTATGTGTACTGAGTGACCACCTAAAAAAAAAAAAAAACTAGAAGTAGAAGACCACTTTTCAATGCAATTTTTGGTGGCTGTCTCACAAAAGTTTCGCAGGACACCACGTGTGACTCTTTTTGAGTCAATGCAATGTGAAAAGGTATTTTATAAAAAGCGCTGGTGGAAAAAAAAAAAGATTTTATTACATGGTTCCTGCAAGACATGTAACTAGTTGCTACTATGTGTGATATGGCCGTAGTCCACGTGGCGACTGATAAGATGGACCTTCCCTGCAGCTTGCCCATTTCTCCAGAGCTGCCTCCCTCCCACCTCGGCTTGCAGTCACCGCCCTATCTGTGGCTCATGGAGACAGCTGGCTTTTGTTATGTGAGACTGATCTGGGACTGCATCTTCTCAGAGGTGAAATCATATCCACCCCAGCCCCTGCATTCACAGGACACCTCTGCTCTGTCGCCTTTCCCTGTCATTTTGCTTACTTTAGCATTCATCACATCAACCTCAATGGGATTATTGCTATATACAGTCCTCTGGGCTGCTCCCTGCATGTAACATGCTTAAAATCACATCTACTCACCCAAAATAAATGGTTCACAGATGCAGACATCAAGGTAAAACACATGAATTTTCTTACAGCAAACGTGGTACTACAAGTCCCAGCATGCAATGTAATTCAAAGGCTCTACAATTCAAGTGTCTACCTGTAACCCTTTCAAGGGGATGCAGTCTTATTATTATTTATTTTAGAGCATCATTGATTCCAATGTGCGGTACATAGGATCTACTAGATCTAATATACTGTAGATTGATATGACCCCCCCCAGATCAATGTCAATAAGCTGTAATAGTATACTAATAATAAAATAATTGCATGCAGTGACCTCTATCATGCAGATCACTAGACAGAAGGAATCAATGATGCCAAGCAAAGACCTGACACAAAGGGGGTGTGTAAAAACCTCGTGTTAGGATGGCTTTGCTGCATGATGCTGCGGAAAGCAATTCTCCTCTGGTCCAGCAGAGGTCGCGCCTCCCATTAGTAGAGCAGCAGCAGGCATTCCTAGACATCCCAGTGCCAGGGCTGATCCAGAACAATACCTTCAGCGCTGTGACTCCCATAGAAATGAGCCCAGCTATCAGTGCTCCAGCCCAGCAGCCCCTAAATCCAGAGGACACATAGACATTTTCACTTTCTTTGTTAGCACACTCTTTTTTTTTTCATGCTGCCTGGAGTAAATCTTTAACCCCATAAAGTAACACAGAGTGAAAAAAAATGCTACACTTCATTTGACTCCCATTACTTTACAAAGATCTATTGAAATGCAGCAACACAGTGTAACATCTGTGGAGTCAATATTGCCTCTCAGGATGGTACATTGTTCACACAGCATGGTGAATGTACACAGAGTTGGGGGGGATCTAGAAGAAATGTACTCATTAGCTTGTAACAGGAGCTGACCCCTGCCATACAGGATTTGGAGTAGCAATATTTAACTTGGTGAGTAGAAAACTAAAGAAAGCAACTATATAGTATCTACTGCCCATTGCTGCAGTCCTGGTGCACAACCAGCAGTGGTAACTCTGTAATTACATGTGGAAAAGTCACTTTATTTAGATCTATCTATCTCTCTTTCTCTATGGGATGCATTATATAGAACATTTCCCTAATTTCCCTCCCCATATTATTCTTGTAAGTCTTTGTCTAATCCCCTGCTTTGTGCAGTTACTTCATGGTCCATTCACCCCTACATTTCCTTGTCTGACTGTTCCCTGTTGCTTTCTCTAATAGATCCTTTAGACTTATGGGATCTTGTAGAAGCAGAGAATGGGACTGAGCTTTCCAGGAACAGCAGTCATCAGATCTGACCATGAGCTGCCCAGATGTCATCCCCGACATTGACAAGACCCCCTCACACATCTCTATGGCACCTTGACATATTGTCCTTTGTTTCACAGAACAATAGAGAAAAAAGTTGGAAGCAACTATCAATTTTATCCATATGTTACATTTAACCCCTTCCAACAACACTCATCTTTTTTTGCCCCAAAATGAGTATTTCCCTGCTTAGCTGCTTAGCTTGACCTGACTTGTTATCCCAGTGCACAGAATGAATAAAAGTAGTTTACCTTCCCAGGTGACTTAGTATTGTCTCAGCTTCATCAAGTCCAGTGTGATGCAGGGATGTAGTCCAGAGGTCCTGCTGGATGCTGCTGCCTATCTAGGTCCCTGGCTCAGAGGATGCTGTGGGCTATTGTCTTTCTGTGCTGCTCAGTCAGTGTAGGTTTCCTGGTTGCAGCTGATGGCAGAGCTCTCTCTCTCCAGCTTGTGTCTGTACAGAGTCCTAGTGAAAGAAGAACCAGAGTCTGTTTGGCTGCAAGTTCAAATGCGGGATCTGACACCCCTCATGATTATATCATTACACCGTCAGCACAGTGGGAAGGAGGGGCACTCAATGTAAGAGGAGGGCTCACTCACCCTCCCAGAGTGCAAGGAGATCCCAACTACAGCCCCAGCCCTCCCAGCACCTCAGCCCTCCACTGGAGCCCCTGCACACTGCTCCATCCACTCACACAGGCTATGGTAGAAGAAATAGCTAGCATTATGCTTCCCCTTTAATCATAATAATCTGTATATTAGAACAGCCCAGATTTATACTGATCATTCATAATGAGATGCATATGTGGCTATATATATATATATATATATAAATATATATATATATATATTTGCAATGGTTCAAGCAATCATGTGAAAAGGATCAAATGAGGAGCTGAAATGTCACAGGTATCTGTGTGAATAAAGTCCACTTCTCTCAATAATTTCCAATGGAGTGCTGCTTCCAATCTATTTTTTCTACATTTGGAGGCTTCTTGGCTGGTTGCTTGTAGAAGTATTGCCGGACTGTGCTGTTATATATATATATATATATGTGGAAATTTATATTTTATATGTAAGAAATTTATATATATATATATATTCTCTCTATAAATATATACACATATATATTAGACAACGTATGCTTCTCATTATGGATGATGATTACTATATATCTGAGCTGATCTAATATACAGATTATTATGATTAAAGAGGAAACCTATATGTATATGTGTATATATATATATATATATATAAGTATATATATATATATATAGGAATATCTAGAGGTGTATTTTGTTTTTCACATTATTATATTATTGTTATAATGATTTTAGAATATTACTGTATCTCATCATGAAAAGTTTCTATTCTTTAATTTCCTCACTTCTCTATTTTCACACCCTAAAATGAAAATAGCCCCATATGATCCATTGATTCATTCAGAAAATGTATCAGACATGTCATTTCCATAATTATTAAATTAGATAATGATTATTGAATTCAGTAGGCGTTCACAGGTCTTTACGACCGATCATTTATATGATGCTTATTGGAAATGATGCTGATTGAAACATTTCTCAATCACTTTTTTTCCTCAAAGATTGTTACGTATTCTCATTTTGTCCGCATCCCCTTTACCCCTATTTGGGATAGCCTCTTTATCATCTCCTGTCTGACAGTCCAAGAAAACGCCTAGGCGCTCAAGCTAGAGCCAAAACCATGTCCCCCACATCCCTTTTGGCCTCTACATTATTCAGATTGTAACACAAATTTTGTACATCTGGTGATTAAAACTTCTGGCAAGGATCAGTTCTCAGCATTTACATAGAGGCTGCATGGACTTCCAGCACAAGCAGGGTTTCTATTGGGAAGCAAAGAATAGATTCCCATGATGTAAGTATTGTCTTTGCTGGCTTTCGTTACTGGCAACATAGCATTGGCATTTCTTTGAGGTAACACCTCCTGGTAGAAAACGTAGATGAATGGGATGATTTTTCCTATGCACCTAATGTGTTTTTAATGAAACATGAGTCTTTTCAGCTGTCACCTAGATAAACCAATGATCTTGTAGTAAAGAAGAAAGAGAAGTTTTGTGTAACCGCAGAGGGAAGACTGGGAATGGAGCCAGGACGCTCGTGTAATCGCTTTGGATTCATTGATGAGAGACATCCCAGCCTAAAGATGTGATCTGACCACTGTGGTGGCAATAAACATGATTAGATGGAAATCTCTGCATTGTGTGTATTATCTGCATTGACCCCCTAGGAAGCCTGCTATAGGCAAGCCTTGTATAGCCATTCCCTATAGGAGTCTGTCTGTGTTCACACCTGTTGGAGTGAAAACAGCGTAAACAAATAAATGAATTTAGTGATAGTGGTTAACAGCCACTCTTCCTCTCACTGAGGTCCCTACAGTAGTAGTAAAGCATTCAGGGTCTGCTTACAGCCCTATACAATGATGATTCAACACAAAGGTTAAGGAGCAGTGCTGATGGCATATACCTGGAAGTAAACAGACTTGGAATGTCTTGTGGTCATTCTTCTGTTCACAATGAAGCAGACACTACCAAAGCTTGACTCATAGATGATCACAGATTAGGTGGGTGAGGCACTCCAGATGTTGGCCAAAAGCTCCTTATTCATTCAGTGACGAATATTTTATATGTGACAATTATGCTGTTAAATACTATCATGTTCACTTTTATAGCACCATTAATTCCACAGCGCTTTACAAACATCAACATCACTGTCCCCATTAAGGCTCACAATCTAAATCCCCTATCCATATGTCTTTGGAGTGTAGGAGAAAACTCAAGCAAACACGGTGAGAAACTCCTTGCAGATGTTGTCCTTGGTAGGATTTGAACCCAGGACCCCAGCGCTGCAAGACTTCAGTACTAACCACTGAGCTACCGTGCTGCTCAAAATATCAGAAGATCCAGTAAAAATTGGCAATGATTGGCTAGTGGAAACATCTGCAGTCATCACACAATCAGCGAGAAATATCTTATCAGTTATCAGTGATCAAAGCATTGACGACTTTCATTGGGGAGTGTTATATTTCCTTGTGTAAAATAATAGACAAGTGATGTTAAAAGCCGACATTAAAAAAATATAATTATTGATACATATACTTGCATGTTTTTGCACTAACGACTAATTGAACATCTGCAATGAGTTTGTACGTTCTCCCCGTGTCTGGGGGGTTTCCTCCAGGCTCTCCGGTTTCCTCCCACACTCCAAAGACATACTGATAGGGAATCTAGATTGTGAGCCCCAATGGGGACAGTGCCCATAATGTCTGTTAAGCACTGTGGAAGCTGTTAAGCTACCTCTTGAAGCTCATCAAGAGAATGCCAAGAGTGTGCAAAGCAGTCATCAAAGCAAAAGGTGGCTACTTTGAAGAACCTAGAATATAAGACATATTTTCAGTTGTTTCACACTTTTTTGTTAAGTATATAATTCCACATGTGGTAATTCATAGTTTTGATGCCTTCAGTGTAAATGTACAATTTTCATAGTCATGAAAATACAGAAAAATCTTTAAATGAGAAGGCGTGTCCAAACTTTTGGTCTGTACTGTAAGTGAGTAAAATAAATAATAATAAATAATTGATTGGTTTTTACCAATTTGTCCAAAAGGGTATGTGCACAAATAATGTAAAAATTATGCTGCCAATCCATCCTAAAATCAGCAATGAAATACACATTTGTTAAATGTGGATTTTGTTGTTGATTTTAGCGCAGAGCTTAGCCACAGATTTCGTTTTTTGGCTTTGAAATCAATTAAATCTGCTGGGAAAATCCATAAAAGATAGAACATGTTGCAGATATGTCTATCCGCAGCAAACTGAGAATCCGCAGCGATTTTTCTTTTACTCTGTGAATGAACAGGGTTTGATAAAGCTCTATTCCCTAACAATGAACCGTACTTTGTTGCAGTAATCTAATACCCTGGGGTGCTGCCTCCATCTCAGGATTTTGGTTCATATTCCGCAGCTGCATTTATGCAACTTATATGTGTCGTGTAAATCTACTCATACTGTGGATCTGCAGCTGAAGATGTCCAGGTCCAGATTACTGGTGGGGTCGTACTGCTAAAAGGGGTGTAACTATAGTGGGCCCAGGGGTTGCAGATGCATCTGGACCCTGGAGTCTAGGGGGGGGCCCAAAACATACATTTTTCCCTTATGCGAAGAGCAATATTATTAAACACAAGTTAATAATTGGTGGTTTTGCACTAGGGCCCACAAACTTCAGGTTATACCACTGACTGCTACAGTGGTGGCCAAAAGCATTGGCACCCCTGCAATTCTGTCAGATAATACTCAGTTTCTTCCTGAAAATGATTGCAATCACAAATTCTTTGGTATTATTATCTTCATTTAATTTGTCTTCAATGAAAAAAAACACAAAAAGAAATGTCCTAAAGCCAAATTGGATATAATTCTACACCAAACCTAAAAAAGGGGGTGGACAAAAGTATTGGCACTGTTTGAAAAACCATGTGATGCTTCTCTAATTCGTGTAATTAACAGCACCTGTAACTTACCTGTGGCACCTAACAGGTGTTGGCAATAACTAAATCACACTTGCAGCCAGTTAACATGGATTAAAGTTGACTCAACCTCTGTCCTGTGTCCTTGTGTGTACCACATTGAGCATGGAGAAAAGAAAGAAGACCAAAGAACTGTCTGAGGACTTGAGAAACCAAATTGTGAGGAAGCATGAGCAATCTCAAGGCTACAAGTCCATCTCCAAAGACCTGAATGTTCCTGTGTCTTCCGTGCGCAGTGTCATCAAAAAGTTTAAAGCCCATGGCACTGTGGCTAACCTCCCTAGATGTGGATGGAAAATAAAAATTGACGAGAGATTTCAACGCAAGATTGCGCGGATGGTGGATAAAGAACCTCGACTAACATCTAAACAAGTTCAAGCTGCCCTGCAGTCTGAGGGTACAACAGTGTCAACCCATACTATCCGTCGGGGTCTGAATGAAAAGGGACTGTAGGGTAGGATACCCAGGAAGACCCCACTTCTTACCCCGAGACATAAAAAAGGCAGGCTGGAGTTTGCCAAAACTTACCTGAGAAAGCCTAAAACGTTTTGGAAGAATATTCTCTGGTCAGATGAAACAAAAGTAGAGCTTTTTGGGAACAAGCATCAACATAGAGTGTACAGGAAAAAAAAAGAGGCATTCAAAGAAAAGAGCACGGTCCCTACAGTCAAACATGGTGGAGGTTCCCTGATGTTTTGGGGTTGCTTTGCTGCCTCTGGCACTGAACTGCTTGACCGTGTGCATGGCATTATGAATTCTGAAGACTACCAACACATTTTGCAGCATAATGTAGGGCCCAGTGTGAGAAAGCTGGGTCTCCCTCAGAGGTCATGGGTCTTCCAGCAGGACAATGACCCAAAACACACTTCCAAAAGCACTATAAAATGGTTTGAGAGAAAGCACTGGAGACTTCTAAGGTGGCCAGTAATGAGTCCAGACCTGAATCTCATAGAACACCTGTGGAGAGATCTCAAAATGGCAGTTTGGAGAAGGCACCCTTCAAATATCCGGGACCTGGAGCAGTTTGCCAAAGAAGAATGGTCTACAATTCCAGCAGAGCATTGTAAGAAACTCATTGATGGTTACTGGAAGCGGTTGTTCGCAGTTATTTTGGCTAAAGGTTGTGCAACCAAGTATTAGGCTGAGGGTGCCAATACTTTTGTCTGGCTCATTTTTGGAGTTTTGTGTGACATGATCAATGATTTGATTTTTGCTTCATTCTCTTTTGTGTTTTTTCCTTGCAAGCAAATTAAATGAAGATAATAATGCCAAAGAATTTGTGAATTGCAATCATTTTCAGGAAGAAACTGAGTATTATCTGACAGAATTGCAGGGGTGCCAATACTTTTGGCCACCACTGTACATGCCTCCACTGACACATATTGAGGAACCATGATTGGCAGATAAAGGCTTCATTTGTTAGTGGTTCTGCACAATTTTGATTATGATAAATATCACACAAAATGCAGGATTGAATCTGTGACATTTTGTTGATGTTGAGCACTTAGTTATTTCCAGTAACATAACATGCAGGAAAATCTAAGGGATTAATGATACTGACAGATGTCAGATACAGGTCTAGCAGCTACCTCCCATGTGGAATTTCTGTCACCAACTGGTTTCCCACAGTCTCTTTCTGGAACACACCACAGACCACCAACTTCTCTGAGTCTCACACACTCCATTATAACAATGGAAAATGCCAGCCGTGGTTCCCAAAATAGTCTATACTGTCATGTAACTGAAAGTGACAGCTATAAATAGGTGGAATGACGTCACACGCTGTCTGCAGTCTGCGCAGATATAGAGCGCTATGGAATACTGGCGGCATATAATATCCGTACATTCTGTGTAAAGCAGATCTAAAGCCAATGTACAGTATCGAGTCTGTCCTGATCCCTCACGTGATGTGTACAGGTATTCAATAGACATTCTTATCTTTCAAGTTTAGATAAGAGGATGACATTGGTTGTCTTATTGCTGCTTTAATGGACATTGATCCATGCAATACAAGAGATTAGTCAATGGATGGTGTGGAGTGTACTGATAGGATACGGCAGGATTGAAGGAAATCTGTACAGATCCAGATAAGCTCCTGTTTCTGCCTAATCACCAATATACCCTAGTGACAATAAGGGCACTGTAAATGTATCTGTCTCATATTTTTCTATCTATCTCATATCTATCTCTCTATTTATCTATCTATCATTGCTAAAATAAATAAATAAAAGGAGCACTAAATCTACCAAGTTTGGATGCAAGTTTCTCAATCTACTGGTCATTAGAACAAAACTGAGCTTTTCTCAAAAATAAAACAAAAGAAAGGCTCGTTGTGGGAGCCAATACGTCATACACTTTGGGCATGGAACAAACTCTCCTATTTTTTGCTCATACCACTTGGAAGTGTTGCCTTCTTTATTGTTTTTCTATCTATTAATGTATCTAATGTCTATCGAACTGTATTTTGCACCTATTAATGCATCAGTGATACAGCAGCTGCCAATTATGACTCAAGAATGAAATATACCAAAATGGAGAAATGCGGATGTGTGCGCTGTTGGTGAAGAATTCACAGGATACGGATGAATAAAATGTGTTTCTAGGTCGAACGGACCTCTTCCTCAGGGGAACCACATCAAATTTTAGTTTATCTTTATGATTGTGGTCCCCTGAAGAAGAGGTCCGTTCGACCTAGAAACACATTTTATTCATCCGTATCCTGTGAATTCTTCACCCTCATTTCTCCCTTTTCGTATACAATCGATGTTGGTGCTTTCCAACCAGCGGAGCAGCAGTAGCTAGTTGGAAAGTGCTATGCAAGTGCTGTGGTTTCACAGCATCACTAGATGAGCAAAAAAACACGTTAAAACTGCTGGATATTTGGTAATGTCCTATGTATGCTTTTTGTCAATCCCTAGTCTATCTACATCTTGAGTTTCCATGATCCGCTTGCAGCAGGCATCCTGGCTACATTGTATCTCTTTGAACAGTTACAGTAAATATTTACATGTTAGGCTACAATATTTGTTACATCACTAAAGTGCCATAAATCTGAATTGAAAACTTTACTACAGGAACATAAGGAAAGTGCGGACACCTCCCAGAGTGGTGACTGTGCCACTCAACAAGTCTTCTCTCTCCAGTTTGCCCTCTGTATAGAGCTGGGACGGATCACTTTATTAGCAGTGTGAGTTAGGCCTGCATCTGAACACAAGGATGCAGTAGAGATCTTAAAACAGAAGGCTGCGTCTCCATTGTAAAATACCAGAGAGGCCACTTGGCTCTCACTGTACATAGCAATTAACTGTACTCTCCCCTGCTGCTGAGGGAACCACATGAATTAAAACTAGCCGGAGAAAAGAGAGACCGATTGAATGTATTACAGAGGCAGAACACAGATAGTTCCCCCATGCAGCGTCCCACAGGCTTTCCTATATATGTCACATGGCTAATTAATGACAAGGTTACTTATGATGCAGGCAGTGAACCCCTTAAGGGGTTAACGCATGGAAAAGCAGACTCCTCAACATTTCCCTCTCTTTCCCTTCATATCCTTTGTTGTCTGTTAATCTCCCTTCTCCACAAATCCCAACACACCCAGAGCTCAGGGTTTTGTCTTCTCTGTCTCCCGTTTTGCATCAAGTCATCCAGTCACATCAATCAAACACTATTGTATCTCCTGAGCACTAATTACTTCCTATTAACTGCCGCTGCCTGGTACAATGACACAAGCAGAAAGGAAAGGCTGGTTCCTTGTACACCAAGGTTTGTGAAAACTTGTTAGCTTTACTAACCGAAAAAATTAATTAAGAATTTAGTAAAATGCATGCAAGTCTTTCATCCAGGTGTTCGTGTTCTACAGGATGAAATTGTTCTATGGTAAGACATTGGGTTTTTTTTGTTTTATTTTAGCCTTATATAATTTTTATATCCGTGATTTGAGATAATCAATCAAAATCAAGTGATCCACTAGGAAAATTTTGAATAAATTCCTATTTTTTGGGATAAATTATCATAATCAAGTAATTATAACACATCGTATTTGAAGGTGTGAGGACTGAAACAATATCCTTAAAGTACATTGACCATAGTAGCAGTAGTATTTCTTTACATCATATGAATCATAGCACAATTCTCTCTAGACAATTAGGTACAAATAAACCTAAATGAAAATTAATAGTTTTTGACAAGGTTGGTGTCACGTTCATGGTCTGAGTATGAACTGCAATGGCTAAAAAATAGGGTTTATGTACATTTAAAGGGAATATGTCAACACATTTGATCTATCTAAACTATTAATATGCACATACAGGTATAGACTGCGGATTAGAGTGATCCCTGTATGCCTCGTTACAGATGCCTTGTTGTGGATAAATCATCTTTTATCACTTTATATAAATGACCTCTTCCAGGCTATGGGAAGGACGCTGCCTGGGAGATAACTCTGCATCCAGAGCTTATTTTACATGAAGGGAGAGTTAACAATGTGATGTGTAATGGCGGCGCTCTGCTCTCCTGATCTCACTGCAGAGCTGTGTGTGATTATACCTGACACATCTTCAAGTTCCTCTCAGCTTCAGCTTCCATCTCATAGTCAGACAGGGTTACCAGTGTGATGTGTCATGGTTACCAGAGTTACCAGTGTGATGTGTAATGGCTGCTCTCGGCTCTCCTGATCTCACTGCAGAGCTGTGTGTGATTATACCTGACACATCTGCAGGTTGCTCTAAACTTCAGCTTCCATCTCACAGGCAGACAGAGTTACCAGTGTGATGTGTAGTGGTTACCAGTGTTACCAGTGTGATGTGTGATGGCCGCTCTCTGCTCTCCTGATCTCACTGCAGAGCTGTGTGTGATTATACCTGACACATCTGCAGGTTCCTCTCAGCTTCAGCTTCCATCTCACAGGCAGACAGGGTTAGCAGTGTGATGTGTAGTTGTTACCAGTGTTACCAGTGTGATGTGTGATGGCCGCTCTCTGCTCTCCTGATCTCACTGCAGAGCTGTGTGTGATTATACCTGACACATCTGCAGGTTCCTCTCAGCTTCAGCTTCCATCTCACAGGCAGACAGGGTTAGCAGTGTGATGTGTAGTGGTTACCAGTGTTACCAGTGTGATGTGTGATGGCCGCTCTCTGCTCTCCTGATCTCACTGCAGAGCTGTGTGTGATTATACCTGACACATCTGCAGGTTCCTCTCAGCTTCAGCTTCCATCTCACAGGCAGACAGGGTTACCAGTGTGATGTGTAATGGTTACCAGTGTTACCAGTGTGATGTGTGATGGCCGCTCTCTGCTCTCCTGATCTCACTGCAGAGCTGTGTGTGATTATACCTGACACATCTGCAGGTTCCATCTCACAGGGCTGCAGTACTGTTGTAATACAGCAGAGCTGAGAGAGAAGAGAAAAATATGTTTGCAAGAAGACAAATTTCATTTCTCCTGGTCTGTGTTAGTTACTTGCCTCACTGGTAACACCCCCTTCAGGTCTAACAATCTCCGGAGGCAGGGTTATCTTCCAGACAATGTCCTCCAAAGAGCCTTGAAGAGGTCATTTAGATATAAGAAAAACGTGGATTTCTCTGGAATAAGACATCGGATCACAGATATCAAGGTATCATTTTATTCGGCTTCCTATGACCTACATGTCCATATAGACAGCTTAGGACGGTTGATCCTACTGACAGATCCCCTTTAAGACATATCCTAAGGAAATTTCATAAATGTTTGTGATAAAAAATATCCAATTAAAGGAGTTTTCCCTGAATTGCACAAAAATGTATGACCTTTCTAAACCTTTCATAGCAAATTGTTTGATGAGTTCCCCCAAGTATCTGCGTTTTTGTGTCCCATCATACTTATTAAGAAATAGAGAAGCATTTCTGTTTTCACTTCCATTGATTTCAATGGTTAGTCTTTGTTGCATCAAACTTTGAGAGGTGGTAAACAAAAAATAAAAAAGATTGACAGATTTAATAAAAGTAAATGTGATCTGTTCCGAATTATGCTCTGCTCTAAACAGTTTATGTGTTAGTTGTGGTTTTATGGGGGTGGGAGCAGTGATAGTTTACATATTCTTTTACATATGTACTGCGTGTATCTTCAATGCCCTTCTCTCCCAGTGACAATTTCTTAGAGCTGTACATACACAAGGTTTCCATCTCTTAAAGATCATATTAAGGGAAATATTCCCAGTTGCAGAAATTTCTGCTGAATGTAGAAATTCATGCACATGCTGCAAAAAAACATATTCAGAGACAGAGAATAGAATTTTACTACAAATAATTAAGTGGCCTAAAAAAAATGCCATTAATTGTGCTGTCACTGCTGCGTCCTGTGATTATACAGTAGAATTACATAGTATTGGATGGCACGTTGCCAGCAGGAAGCAGTGGAGGATCCTGGTGACTGATAGTCACAAGAAAAGTGCAAAATGTTTATTTTTTTTTCATTCTAAGACTCAATTTTTAGGGGTCAGGAACATATTTAAGCCTGATTTGACAGCACGGGCTTTTTATATAACCATATATCAATCATAATAATAAGAAGTCTGATAAATAAGCTCTCTCCTGTCTTCTACAAGAGCATTCCTGTCCACCTTATGATCATAGAAAGAGACATTATTTTTCTTCAGTTGTGGTAACTGTCAGGAACAATAAAATGTAAAGTATTACCACATCACTCATACTAAGCAACATAAATCACTGTACAACTAAATCTGACCACATGCTATCTGTCTGCGGCATTAAAGACATTCAACAGCTCTGCAATCAGCTTTGCTGGACACCCAAGAAGATGGTCTGTTTATTCAATTATCACCGTCTGATGGGTTTGATGACTGATAAGTGACATGATTGATAATGGATTTGGGGACAATATAGGTATTACAAAAGAAAATGGTATTACGACTTAATGTAGTGCTTTTTTGTTCTTTTTGTCACTTTTTTACATTTGTCTTTCAGTTATCAGGGTCTTATCCAGCTGGATTGTTGCATACATGTAACGTATACACACATTTCTTCATACACCCATAAATCTATGCATACATACTTTTACATACTGATTATTCATTCACACATACTTTTATATAACTATTTAGTCATACACTCATACATCTATTCATACAAACTCTATATGCTCGTTAATTCATACACTCATTCACCCATTCATATATACTCCATATATCCAATAATTCATACTCTCATTCACCCATTCATATATACTCCATATATCCAATAATCCATACTCTCATTCACCCATTCATATATACTCCATATATCCAATAATCCATACTCTCATTCACCCATTCATATATACTCCATATATCCAATAATTCATACTCTCATTCACCCATTCATATATACTCCATATATCCAATAATCCATACTCTCATTCACCCATTCATATATACTCCATATATACATTAAGTCATACGTTCATACACCCATTCATACACACTCCATATATCCAATAATTCATAACTCATACACCCATTCATACATACTCCATATACCCATTAATTCATACATTCATACGTCCATTCATACATTTTCCATTTGCCCATTAATTCACACACTCATACACCCATTTATACAGACATTCATACACTCATTCATTCAAACACTTATACATCCTCTCATATATGATCATATACCTATTTATACATCATCCCATATAAATATTAATTCATATACCCATCAATACATACTCTTATATACTCATTAATTAGTACACTAAGGCATCAATTTATACAAATGCCCATTTCAATCTTTATTCATAAATTCATACATCCCTTCATAAACACTCCATATGCCAATTCATTTCTACATTCATACGCCCATTCACATATGCTCCATATATCCATGATTTCATACACTCAGTAACTCATTCATACATATTCCATACACTCATTACTTTATATATCCATACTCCCATTAATACACACTCAATATGCACATTAATTCATACACTCATACTTCCAATAACCCATTCATACATACTTCATATACCCAGTAATTCATATATTTAAACTCTCATTAATACATACAATACTCCATATGCACATTAATTCATACACTCATACACCCATTTATCTAGACACTCATGCACTCATTCATTCAAACACATATATACCCATTAATATATGCCCATATACCCATTCATACATACTAACATATAATTATTAATCTATATACACATCAATACATACTCTTATATACTCGTTAATTCTTATACTCGTACTCCAATTTATACATATACTCATATACCCATTATCCTTTCATTCATACACTCATGCAATGGCATGAAGTAGCCAAAGCAGAGGACTGCAGATGATTTTGCACTCCCATTCCAATCATGCATGCAGCAATCTAATTGTTAGGCTTAATTGGCAGTTTGTTGAAAAAGGCCATACATACCACTTTCTTTTAACCATGAATTTGCAAACATGGCCCTTTTTCAGCTTTGCGTTGTGGATTTTATGTCCTTTTCTGTGAATTACATGACAAGTTATCCTACCAGATTGTATGATGGGTCTTTCTTTCTTGTGATTTCACTTCATTAACTTTTCTTCCATACTTTTGAATGGATACATTTCACAATTACCTGTGTTTTTTTAATTAATTGAAACTAAATAATAAATTGATTCATTTTTAAGTTAATTAGCAAGTAAATTAATTAATTCAATTAAGAAAAAATAATTGAATTATTACAATTGTAGAAGCAGCAATAAAAGATAAAAACAATACATTTAATATTATTAGAAAGGATACATTTTTATTCAGTTATCTATTCTGTTATCTAACTAGTCTAGGCCAGGACTGACCTTGTAAATTTCCAACGTGCTTCGAACTAACGATAATATGACCATATATGTGTTTCCGGAATAATTGTACTAACATTGGCTCAAGCCTATAGTACTGTAGTATGGCTGCAGAGTTGATTGGCTATTAAAATACTCAAAACAATATAAAATGCTAAGCAAAATAAATGGGATCAGAGATTCTCTGAATCCTCCCATACAGAGCATTGCCTCCATTTGGTTTTCTGTGGATTGCGCAATCAACATAATAATTTGACACTCACTTGGTCAACCGTGAAGGGTTATTGCCCTCCCTCAACAATGATAACAATTCTGTATTGCAATACATGGTTTTATAGAGTGACAAGTGATAACATATTCTTATTAGTGTTGAGCCACCCCCGTAGTGTTCGGGTTCGGTTCGGTTCGTCGAACACCGGGATGTTCGAGGAACTGTTCGTCGAACTGTTCGTCGAACACCTTAGAACACCGTCGAACACCGTTAAAACCAATGGCAGGCAAACAAAAACACATAGAAACACATAGAAAACACCTGCAAAGGTGTCCAAAAGCTGACAAACTGCTCAGAAGACACTCTCTTTAAAAAAGCCGGCCGGCAAATTCAGCAGCGGCATACACCGGTACCCGACAATTTAGACAAGAAGGAATAGAGCATCACACATAGATTAGATAGATAGAAACATGTCAGTCACACATATAAGAAGCACAGTGACAGTGTTGGTTACTGCACTTGTCATTTAGTGTAAAGGATTTATTAAAAAAAATATTAGTGTTTTCATGCACCGTCTCTTTAAAAAAGCCGGCCGGCAATTCAGCATCTGTACCCGACAATTTAGAACAGACAGAATAGAGCTTCACACATAGATTAGATAGATAGAAACATGTCAGTCACATATATAATAAGTACAGTGATAGTGTTGCTTACTGTACTTGTCATTTAGTGTAAAGGATTTATTTAAAAAAATAATAGTGTTTTCATGCACTGTCTCTTTAAAAAAGCCGGCCGGCAATTCAGCAGCGGTACCCGACAATTTAGAACAGAAAGATAGAGCATCACACATAGATTAGATAGATAGAAACATGTCAGTCACATATATATGAAGTACAGTGATAGTGTTGGTTACTGTACTTGTCATTTAGTATTAAAATAAAGGATTTATTATTAAAAAAATTGGCGTGGGGTTCCCCTTAATTTTAGGCTCTAGCGGAGGTTAAGCAGACGGCTGGGGCAGATGTTTGAAGCCTGGGAAGGGGGTAATACCCACGGAGTTCCCCAGGCTACTAATATCAGCCCCCAGCTGAATACATAGCCTTTACTAGCTATTAAAATGGGGGACCCCCCCAAAAAAATGACGTGGGGTCCCCCCTAATTTAATAGCTAGCAAAGGCTAGGCAGACAGCTGGGGGCTGATATTAATAGCCCAGGAAGGGAGCCATGAATATTGGCCCCCTCCCAGGCTAGAAACACCAGCCGTCAGCCGCCCCAGAAATGGCGCATTCATAGGATGCGCCAATTCTGGCACTTAGCCTCGCTCTTCCACGCTGCCCTGGTGCGGTGGCAGGGGGTAATAGGGTTGGGGTTGATGTCAGCTTATAATGCCAGCTGACATCAAGCCCAGGTTAGTAATGGAGAGGCGTCTATAAGACACCCCCATTACTAACCCCATAGTCAAAGTTAAAAAAAACACAAACACCCAGAATAAAGTCCTTTAATTGAAATAAAGACACAATCCTTTATTGTTCTAAATTAAACCATACTTACCATCACGCCCATTCCAGCTGAAGCCAACGATCTCCTGCAATAAAAGAAAAATAATAAAGCAACCTCATCCTTACCTTTCCATGGTTCCCACGACAGCTTCAGCTCTGCTACATCGAGATGACAGGCTGGACCGCAGCAGAACGCTGCCATCCAGCCTGTCATCCCGCAGACACTGAGAAGCGCAGGCTTGCTTGCGCTGCTCAGCGTCTCTCTGTGACGACATCCAGATGAGCCGAGTTCATGTCCAATGAACTCGGCTCACCTCATGCACGTCACTGACAGCGTGGGAAAATTCTCACGCTGAAGCGCTGATTGCAGGAGAATTTTCCCACGCTGTCAGTGACGTGCAGGAGGTGAGCTGAGTTCATTGGACATGAGCTCACCTCATGCACATCACTGACAGCGTGGGAGAATTCTCCTGCACTCAGCACTTCAGCGTGAGAATTTTCCCACGCTGTCAGTGACGTGCATGAGGTGAGCCGAGTTCATTGGACATCACAGCGTCACAGCGAGACAGTGAGGAGCGCAAGCATGCCTGCGCTTCTCAGTGTCTGCGGGATGACAGACTGGATGGCAGCGTTCTGCTGCGGTCCAGCCTGTCATCTCGATGTAGCAGAGCTGAAGCTGTCGTGGGAACCATGGAAAGGTAAGGATGAGGTTGGTTTATTATTTTTCTTTTATTGCAGGAGATCGTTGGCTTCAGCTGGAATGGGTGTGATGGTAAGTATGGTTTAATTTAGAACAATAAAGAATTGTGTCTTTATTTCAATTAAAGGACTTTATTCTGGGTGTTGTGTTTTTTTTAAATACTTTACTAGAAATTCATGGCGGTCATGTCTAATACTGGCGTGACCCCATGAATTTTGGGCTTGGGGCCAGCTGATAATACCAAGCTGGCCCTAACCCCTTTATTACCCAGTGAGCCACCGCACCAGGGCCCTGGATGAGTTGGGTACAGCGCCAGAAGATGGCGCTTCTATGAACGCGCCATTTTCCGGGGTGGCTGCGGACTGCAATTTGTAGCGGGGGGGGGCCCAGAAAGCTTGGGCCTCCCTGCGCTGCAGATTCCAGCCCCCAGCTGCCTAGTTGTACCTGGCTGGACACAAAAATAGGGCGAAGCCCCACGTACTTTTTTTTTAATTATTTCATGAAATTCATGAAATAATTAAGAAAAAAAGGCCTTCCCTATATTGTTGTGTCCGGCCAGGTACAAATAAGTAGCTGGTGGTTGGGGGCAGCCCGTTCCTGCCTGCTGTACCTGGCTGGACACAAATATAGTGCGAAGCCCCACTTCAATTTTTTTTAATTATTTCATGAAATTCATGAAATAATTAAGAAAAAAAGGGCTTCCCTATATTGTTGTGTCCGGCCAGGTACAAATAGGCAGCTGGTGGATGGGGGCAGCCCGTTCCTGCCTGCTGTACCTGGCTGGACACAAATATAGTGCGAAGCCCCACTTCAATTTTTTTTAATTATTTCATGAAATTCATGAAATAATTAAGAAAAAAAGGGCTTCCCTATATTGTTGTGTCCGGCCAGGTACAAATAGGCAGCTGGTGGATGGGGGCAGCCCGTTCCTGCCTGCTGTACCTGACTGGACACAAATATAGTGCGAAGCCCCACTTCAATTTTTTTAAATTATTTCAGGAAATTCATGAAATAATTAAAAAAAAATTGACGTGGGGCTTCGCACTATATTTGTGTCCAGCCAGGTACAGCAGGCAGGAACGGGCTGCCCCCAACCACCAGCTGCCTATTTGTACCTGGCCGGACACAACAATATAGGGAAGCCCTTTTTTTCTTAATTATTTCATGAAATAATTTAAAGAAAATTGACGTGGGGCTTCGCCCTGTTTTTGTGTCCAGCCAGGTACAACTAGGCAGCTGGGGGCTGGAATCCGCAGCGCAGGGAGGCCCAAGCTTTCTGGGCCACCCCCGCTGCAAATTGCAGTCCGCAGCCACCCCGGAAAATGGCGCGTTCATAGAAGCGCCATCTTCTGGCGCTGTACCCAACTCATCCAGGGCCCTGATGCGGTGGCTCACTGGGTAATAAAGGGGTTAGGGCCAGCTTGGCATTATCAGCTGGCCCTAAGCCCGAAATTCATGGGGTCACGCCAATATTAGACATGACCACCATGAATTTCTAGTAAAGTATTTAAAAAAACACAACACCCAGAAAAAAGTCCTTTAATTGAAATAAACACACAATTCTTTATTGTTCTAAATTAAACCATACTTACCATCACGCCCATTCCAGCTGAAGCCAACGATCTCCTGAAATAAAAGAAAAATAATAAAGCAACATCATCCTTACCTTTCCATGGTTCCCATGACAGCTTCAGCTCTGCTACATCGAGATGACAGGCTGGACCGCAGCAGAACGCTGCCATCCAGCCTGTCATCCCACAGACTCTGAGAAGCGCAGGCTTGCTTGCGCTCCACAGTGTCTCTCTGTGAGGGCATCCAGATGAGCCGAGTTAATGTCCAATGAACTCGGCTCACCTCATGCACGTCACTGACAGCGTGGGAAAATTCTCCTGCACTCAGCGCTTCAGCGTGGGAGAATTCTCACACTGAAGCGCTGAGTGCAGGAGAATTCTCCCACGCTGTCAGTGACGTGCAGGAGGTGAGCTGAGTTCATTGGACATGAGCTCACCTTATGCACGTCACTGACAGCGTGGGAGAATTCTCCTGCACTCACCGCTTCAGCTTGAGAATTTTCCCACGCTGTCAGTGACGTGCATGAGGTGAGCCGAGTTCATTGGACATGAACTCGGCTCATCTGGATGTTGTCACAGAGAGACGCTGAGCAGCGCAAGCAAGCCTGCGCTTCTCAGTGTCTGCGGGATGAGAGGCTGGATGGCAGCGTTCTGCTGCGGTCCAGCCTGTCATCTCGATGTAGCAGAGCTGAAACTGTCGTGGGAACCATGGAAAGGTAAGGATGAGGTTGCTTTATTATTTTTCTTTTATTGCAGGAGATCGTTGGCTTCAGCTGGAATGGGCGTGACGGTAAGTATGGTTTAATTTAGAACAATAAAGGATTGTGTCTTTATTTCAATTAAAGGACTTTATTCTGGGTGTTTGTGTTTTTTTTAACTTTGACTATGGGGTTAGTAATGGGGGTGTCTTATAGACGCCTCTCCATTACTAACCTGGGCTTGATGTCAGCTGGCATTATAAGCTGACATCAACCCCAACCCTATTACCCCCTGCCACCGCACCAGGGCAGCGTGGAAGAGCGAGGCTAAGTGCCAGAATTGGCGCATCCTATGAATGCGCCATTTCTGGGGCGGCTGACGGCTGGTGTTTCTAGCCTGGGAGGGGGCCAATATTCATGGCTCCCTTCCTGGACTATTAATATCAGCCCCCAGCTGTCTGCCTAGCCTTTGCTAGCTATTAAATTAGGGGGGACCCCACGTCATTTTTTTGGGGGGGTCCCCCATTTTAATAGCTAGTAAAGGCTATGTATTCAGCTGGGGGCTGATATTAGTAGCCTGGGAAGCTCCGTGGGTATTACCCCCTTCCCAGGCTTCAAACATCTGCCCCAGCTGTCTGCTTAACCTCCGCTAGAGCCTAAAATTAAGGGGAACCCCACGCCAATTTTTTTAATAATAAATCCTTTATTTTAATACTAAATGACAAGTACAGTAACCAACACTATCACTGTACTTCATATATATGTGACTGACATGTTTCTATCTATCTAATCTATGTGTGAAGCTCTATTCTGTCTGTTATAAATTGTCGGGTACCGCTGCTGAATTGCCGGCCGGCTTTTTTAAAGAGACAGTGCATGAAAACACTATTATTTTTTTGGATAAATCCTTTACGCTAAATGACAAGTACAGTAAGCAACACTGTCACTGTACTTCGTATATATGTGGCTGACATGTTTCTATCTATCTAATCTATGTATGATGCTCTATTCTGTCTGTTATAAATTGTCGGGTACCGCTGCTGAATTGCCAGCCGGCTTTTTTAAAGAGACAGTGCATGAAAACACTATTATTTTTTTAAATAAATCCTTTACACTAAATGACAAGTACAGTAATCAACACTGTCACTGCACTTCTTATATATGTGACTGACATGTTTCTATCTATCTAATCTATGTGTGATTCTCTATTCCTTCTATTCTAAATTGTCGGGTACCGCTGCTGAATTGCCGGCCGGCTTTTTTAAAGAGACGGTGCATGAAAACACTTTTATTTTTTTTGATAAATCCTTTACGCTAAATGACAAGTACAGTAAGCAGCACTTTCACTGTACTTCGTATATATGTGGCTGACATGTTTATATCTATCTAATCTATGTGTGAAGCTCTATTCTTTCGGTTCTAAATTGTCGGGTACAGGTGTATGCCGCTGCTGAATTGCCGGCTTTTCATGTTTCACTGTTGGCACTGTTCCCATCGATTTGGGCAATCACTGTAATGCCACAACCACCATGGCTGTGGCATTACAGTGAGTGGCAGACAATCCCTGCATGATTGGTGCTCTAAATAGCGCCAGACATGCAGGACACGCTTTTGGTGCACGAACAGTTATCGAACATAACCTCGAACAGCCGAATTTTTTGCAAATCGTTCGGGTTCGTCGAACAACTCGAACACCGCCCAAAACAGCTCGAATTTGAGATTGGCGAACAGTTCTAGTCGAACACCGCTCATCTCTAATTCTTATCACGTCCATCACATGTCCATCTACTGTATAAATAGCAATATTTCTTGCAAGTATATAGGCATTTTCGCAAATTAAATCATTTCTGATCTTTTCAAAATCAACTGTACAATAATGTATCATGAAATCACAATCCGTTTCATGCCGGTGTACTTTCTAGATGTTTTTCATTGCTTATTCCTCCTGAAATACTCAGCTTTGCATATGTTGACAATGGGGAGAGTGGATTATTCAGCTGCCAATCACTTCTAATAGCTTCATATCTCCTGTGAGAAGACAAAGATCAGGCATGTTGAAAGCCAGCACACCAAATTCTTCTTTCTTCCAATGTTTGCCATCAGTTCATGGTCAGGAGACCCCTATACTGTACACTATAGATGGTTGGTGTGTTTGACCAACATTCATGTAATATGTATGGCTGCCTTTAATGTAATTCACTGAAGAGATGCTAAATTAAATAAACTGAATACAGAGATGATTTTGTTAGCTTGTTTTCAGAGCAGTATTCAATGTAGGGTGTTGTGTCAATCTTTTTATATTATTTATTTTACTCACTTATATAGTGACAGTAGTTCCACAGCGTCTTATAGACTTTAGCATCGCTGTCTCCACTGGGACTCACAATCTAAATTCCCTACCTTTGTAGTGTGGGTGAAAACTGGAGAACCTTGAGGAATCCCACGCAAACACGGGGAGAACATACTTGCAGATGTTGTCCTTGGTGGGATTTGTACCCACGACAGCAGCGCTACAAAGTTACTGTCACAATTCCACCCCTCAGTGTGTCTGGGATGCAGTTACTGATGGCTTAGCCATCCAATCTGGTACAGGGGTGTGCTGAAGCTGTCAGTACTTTGATTGATAGCTCAATGTCCAGTTTGGTGCATTGGCGTGCTGAGCTGTCGGTGATTTGATTGACAGCTCGGCCGTCCATTCTGAGACTGGGAGGTGCTGGCTGTCTCTAGGTGTTCATTGTCCCAGGTGATTGCCCAGCTACTTAACTGTCTGTTAATCCCAGACCTCTGCCAGACGTACATTCAGCTTTTGTGTGGTTTTCCTGACTGTGCCTTGTGTTCTGTTTGTTGACCTTTCGTTGCCTGACCTCAGACCTCATTCTG
Organism: Phyllobates terribilis; assembly: GCF_046119375.1. Taxonomy (NCBI): domain Eukaryota; kingdom Metazoa; phylum Chordata; class Amphibia; order Anura; family Dendrobatidae; genus Phyllobates; species Phyllobates terribilis. The sequence continues at coordinate 472,743,705 of NW_027362761.1, forward strand.
ACCATCCATCTGTTTAACCTCTTTGTTCTGATCCACTATCTTCCTGGTATTTTGACCTCAGACTGTTACCTGACTATCCCTTTATCTCTTCCTTCTGTTTATGATGTACCCTCCTGGCTTTTAACCTCAGACTCCTTGACTATCCCGACTCACAGTTTGTCCATGAGAAGTGACTCAGCATCACAATAACAGTGCTAACTACTGAGCCACTCTAAAGTTTGTCATATAGAGTATTTCAGTCTCTCCATTAGGCAAACCCCTTTAAAGTGGAATATACTAAAGGAAGCAACTGTGTAATACATAATCATGCCTATTTTAGCAAAAGGATTTGCAGGACATTGGTTCAAATTCCATCCTGGTAGTCCGAGTATGACAGCCGGACCAAAGCCCTGCAAATCTCCTATCTTCTGGCACCCTTGACTTCTCTTCTAATTAGGAGGTCTAGCACAAAGTAATTGTTTCAGTGTGATGCATGTGTAAAGTGTCCGAGAGTAGTAGTTGCCAACGAGCTGCTGTCCCTTCATGCTCTGGCACTTTACAGGAAAATTGAGTGTTGATGTTGGTGTTGCATGGGGCTTGTGCTTATGCAAGCTGCCTTTAGCCAATGGTAATCGTTGGCCAGGACCATGACTTCCACAGATCAATGAAGGAGACTTCCGTGTGAACATGGGAACTTTACTGAACTTAATAAGGTTTTCATTTACAGCAAGAAGTCTTTTCACAGACATCATTTCCTTCCACTGTAGTCTACTCCAGGGCTGGTGGAGCACACTGTTTCGCCCTACTTTGTTACAGCCTAGCTTGTCGGCCACAGTACAGTTTAGCGAGGTCCTCTACACCCGCTCAGCGGCTACACATCCTATCACTATGGACACCCTGGATCCACCACTCGGGACCCTCACTAGTCCAACAGTCTCAGTCCTCTTTAGCTCCATATCTTGGGCATTTATCAAGGGGTTTCTTGTAACAAGGCGTCCTATTCAAAGACCCTTTTAAGGTGGAAGGCCACTTTGTCTCCTTTGTCAGTTCCTGTCTTCTTCTAGCTGTAGATCACCCTTTCACTCTCATTGCTCTCCAACTTCTCACTAACTAACTCTATTCAGGAAGTAATCTGCTTTCCTGGCACTATCGCCTCCCACAGTGGGTCAGGCCCAAACATTAACTGTGTCACAACTCTCCCTGTATCTGCCAGCTACCTGTTGCTAGGCAGACTACAGCTTCATACTAACAATGTAAAACATCTCTATACACTAAGCCCATTACACTTACAATGCTTATCCTATACTAACAAATCCTGTACTGTACATTGTTTACATTACTACAAACATTAAATAGGCAAACATCCTACACTTCACATGACACAATATGTACACAAGACGCAGGACATTATTCAGATTACACATTATACACAGCACTGATGTCATCAAGGGGGAGCAGGGCAATATGTCCATCTCCTTATACATGCATGACTACACGTTAGGCATACTTTATGAGGAGTTGATGGGGATGCCAGTGTGGCGCCCCGGAGGGTTCAGCCTCCACAGGGGTACTGCACCTCAGGTGTGGTATCTCCTCTTCCAGGTAAGGATGGAGCATCACTCAGGACCCCACTTCACACTCAACACTACACCACTCTTGTCCTGTAGGGGGTCTAAATGCACCAGGGTGCTGCCCCGGCCCAGGATAGAGGAGATGGGGGGAACCAAAGATAGGGGGAACCAAGTAGTGGGTGAGGGTGGAGGAAACACTTACAGGAAGCACTTATAGAATCTTATATAATCTATAGCCATCTTTAGTTCAAGGTCTTTGATTGTGGGTCTTCTGTCAGGGTCCAGCAAGAGTCTGTAGCTGGCTTAAGATTTGCGGTCCTCGTACTCTGGCCTTGAGGCGAGGAGCGGGTCAGAGTTAACCAGTGTCTCTACCCGGTCAGGGTCCTGTTCTAAGAAGGCCTTGGAGGGGAGCAGAGGAGTTAGGCTCCACAGGCAAAAGGATCCCAGGGGGATATGGATGGAGCGGAGTCGCCACCTGTATTCTTCACTCTGGCCTAGCCAGATGGATTCCTGCTGCAAAAGGGGTAACCGGCCCCCGATATTTGACTTTGTCACTTCACGTCTCAGTCAGAAAAGCCCGGAGGCTTAGTGGATCCCAGGGGGATATGGACGGAGCGGAGTCGCCACCTGTATCTCTCAAACTGCGTTTACTCAGTGGGACCCGGCCTTACACCACATTCATGCTACACACAGTCAGGAGAAGACTCAGTGGGAGAACTTACTAAGGAGAGGAATACACACCAGTGGGGTCTCGACAGGTGCTCCTGATCTACCTGGGAAGTGCTGAACCCCCTTCCCGGTGGCCGCAGTATGCCGTGTGAAGCAGAGAGAAGCTTTGCGGCTGAAAGTGCATCTAAAGTGAGTAAAGACCCGGATGACTTCATTCACCGCCTCCGCTTAATTATTCCCGCGCGGCACTGCACCCACCATACCTACATACAGTTCACCAATCACTGCCCTGAGGCCTACTCCGCCTGTGGGGAGTAGTACCAACCGAGCTGCCAGAACACCAGCCTCAGAGGACTGTTGCAGCGCTGGTGGCCTTCACCAGAAACCACGTTGGTGGCGTAGTCGAACAACCACTCATCCAACAGCCCATTTTTCAGGTGACAGCCCTGGGCACGGAACGGGTCAAGGCCACGACTGCATCCCCGCAACACCTACACTGACCCGGCTCCGAGTACCCCACTGCTCAGGGAGGGCAAGTCACTCACCAGCAGATAGGAAAAGGTTCATAGGGCACGGGTCTGCCGGCTATGAGCTAACAACATTGCTGTTGAGCCAGGGTCCTGTGACTCTTTTGGTTCAACTCTAATCATTCCCTTTAAATGAAAGTTAATAGATGGAACTCACCTTCAAGAATATCCAAATGTCCTTTTAGGGCATATTGATGGGGTTGTCCCACATTTGGTTTGGCAAATGTCCCCCAGCACCTGTGCAGGATCGCCGGCGCTGCTTGATTGCCGACACCGACGATGAGTGGACCACCCTGATGGTCCAGGGCCATGTCTGTGATGGCCATCAAAGACACGCTGGTGGCCTTGCACAGCCACATGCCTTAGGAGCTGGACGGGACACAGGTGGGGGGCAGGTGAGTGAGGCTTGTTGCGAGATTCCCCAATCCCCATATTAAAAATATTTCTAATGTGTCTGTGTCTGTGTGTATGTGCATGTATAATGTGAATATCTGTGCATGTCAGAGTGTATGATTGTGTACAGTATATCTAGTAATATCTATTTTATATGTGTTTTTAAGAATTTGTGTTTAAATATGTACAAATGTCTGTATGTGTACGTATCTGTGTATATGTTTGTGTATGTTCATGTTTGTGTATTGTATGTGTGCATATCTGTGTACCATGTGCATGTGTGTGCATGCCTGCGTACTGTGTATGTCTGCATACTGTGTGTGCTCATGTCTGCGTACCGTGTGTGCGTGCATGTCTGCGTAACGTGTGTGCGTACATGTCTGCATACTGTGTGTATGTGTGTGTGCATGTGTGCGTACTGTGTGCGTGTGCATGTCTGTGTACTGTGTGTGTGTGCATGTCTGCGTACTGTGTGTGTGCATGTCAGCATACTGTGTGTATGTGTGTGTGCATGTCTGCGTACTGTGTGTATGTGTGTGTGCATGTCTGCGTACTGTGTGTGTGCATGTGTGCATGTCGGTATACAGTGTGTATGGGTGTCTGCGTACTGTGTGTGTGCATGTCTGCTTACCGTGTGTGTGTGCATGTCTTCATATATGAAGGATGAGGGGGCAGGCAAGGCCCTGTGTTGTATACCTCTATTTCTCCGCTGTATCTGTGCATCATGAATGATGGTATGTGTTAAAGGGGCCCACTGAGATTCTTTCGCCCGGGGCCCACGAAAACTTGGAGCCGGCCCTGTACGCTTAGACAGTAGTACCTATAGGCAGCACATGTTGAAATTTTTTGGCTAAAATCTAGACAAAGTTTATTAATCATAGTAATGAGCTCACAGGGATCACTGTTCTGTTAGGGTGGAGAAGTTATTTCAAAATAGCCATGCCAGATATTACCCTTAGTAGTGATAGTACAACACTTTCTGTTTCCGATAAGCACATTACTGCTAAATGATTGTGCAAATTGACTCTATTCTTAGTATGTGAGACCTTCCTCTTTGACTCATTGTATTTGCTATAGAGCTGAATAAAACAAACCCAGAAACATGATGATAGGGATTTTCCTACAAAATGACTAGGGGATATCATAATTTCCATAGTAAAGACCTAGTTTAAGGTCAGGCTTTCACTTTTTACAGTAGGGAAGTCACGAGAGATTGGCAGCATAATGTATCTGCCTTTAATAAGCAGCACTAAGTCATAGAACATTCTTATTCATTACACTTTTTTATAGAATATTCTTTTGCCTCATTTTTGAAATGTATATTTCCATATCACCAAATAACACAATGTATAGCCCTCATCTGAGTTATATATTTGCTATAGTTGTATCTAAAGGATTGTACAAAGTTTGAAAGTAATAATCATCTATTTACAGGATTAATTATAACTTGCTGATCGTTGAGGGTCTCACCAATGGGTTCCTCAACAATCCTAAAATTGGGGATTTACAGTGTTCCAATTGAATGAAGTGGCAGTTGGTCATGCATGTCACAGCGTCATTCACTGCCGAAGATAGCTGTGCATTATACTCAGCTACAGTGGTGTGAAAAAGTGTTTGCCCCCTTCCTGATTTCTTATTCTTTTGCATGTTTGTCACACTTAAATGTTTCATATCACAAAACAAATGTAAATATTAGACAAAGATAGCACAAGGAAACACAAAATGCAGTTTTTAAATGAAGGTCTTTATTATTAAGGGAAAAAGAAAACAAAAACCACTGTTGAGCCTTCATCACCAAGTTCAGCAGCAATGCACAACAAATTCAGAATGTGTAAAAAAAAATTGGGATATTCTAAGGCATGATCCCCATCTAGAAAAAGTTCTAGATACATGACCGCAAATGGTTTTTAGGAGAGCGAGAACTATCAAAGAGATAGTAGCTCCCTCCTATCCAAAACTGAAGAAAGGGGATTACACCAGAAAGGACAAAAAATTGGCTTAGTTTAAAGGTTTTTTTTAACCCCTTTCTGATGCGAGACATATCTATACGTCCCTGTGCCATGGGCCTTAATGATCAGGTACATATGGATAAGTCTCGGCGATCACCCGCGCACAGAGGCTGTGCGCGCGTGATCGCCACCAGGTGTCCGCTTGGCTCCCGGAACTTTAAAACTCTAAATGCTGCAATCGTTGCGATGGCAGCATTTAGCGAGCGAGCAGAAGGACAGAAGACCCTCTGCTCTTGGATCGGAGACCCCGCACTGCACAGTGCATGATCTAACTATCTTATGCAGCAGGGCTGACAGCTATAAGGATTAACAGTGATCCTGCACTGCTATTCCTTATAGCACCGATCAGACTGCAGATAGTGAAAGTACCATAGTGGGACTAAGTTAAAAAAAAGTAAAAAAAAAAGGAAAAATAAAGTTGTAAAAAAATCACAAAATAATAAAAAAACTGTATACATTGCTCAAAAAAATAAAGGGAACGCTCAAATAACACATCCTAGATCTGAATGAATGAAATATTCTCATTGAATACTTTGTTCTCTACAAAGTTGAATGTGCTGACAACAAAATCACATAAAAATCATCAATGGAAATCAAATTTATTATCCAATGGAGGCCTGGATTTGGAGTCACCCCCAAAATTAAAGTGGAAAAATACACTACAGGCTGATCCAACTTTGATGTAATGTCCTTAAAACAAGTCAAAATGAGGCTCAGTATTGTGTGTGGCCTCCACGTGCCTGTATGATCTCCCTACAATGCCTGGGCATGCTCCAGATGAGTTTGCGGATGGTCTCCTGTGGGATCTCTTCCCAGGCCTGGACTAAAGCATCTGACAACTCCTGGACAGTCTGTGGTGCAACGTGACGTTGGTGGATGGAGCGAGACATGATGTCCCAGATGTGCTCAATCGGATTCAGGTCTGTGGAACGGGCGGGCCAGTCCATAGCTTCAATGCCTTCATCTTGCAGGAACTGCTGACACACTCCAGCCACATGAGGTCTGGCATTGCCCTGCATTAGGAGGAACCCAGGGTCAACCGCACCAGCATATGGTCTCACAAGGGGTCTGAGGATCTCATCTCGGTACCTAATGGCAGTCAGGCTATCTCTGGCGAGCACATGGAGGGCTGTGCGGCCCTCCAAAGAAATGCCACCCCACACCATTACTGACCCACAGCCAAACCGGTCATTCTGAAGGAAGTTGCAGGCAGCAGATCGCTCTCCACGGCATCTCCAGACTCTGTCATGTCTGTCACATGTGCTCAGTGTGAACCTGCTTTCATCTGTGAAGAGCACAGGGCGCCAGTGGCGACTTTGCCAATCCTGGTGTTCTGTGGCAAATGCCAAGCGTCCTGCACGGTGTTGGGCTGTGAGCACAACCCCCATCTGTGGATGTCGGGGCCCTCATACCACCCTCATGGAGTCGGTTTCTAACCATTTGTAGAAACAAATGCACATTTGTGGCCTGCTGGAGGTCATTTTGCAGGATTCTGGCGGTGCTCCTCCTGTTGCTCCTTGCACAAAGGCGGAGGTAGCGGTCCTGCTGCTGGGTTGTTGCCCTCCTACGGCCCCCTCCACGTCTCCTGGTGTACTGGCCTGTCTCCTGGTAGTGCCTCCAGCCTCTGGACACTACGCTGACAGACACAGCAAACCTTCTTGCCACAGCTCGCATTGATGTGCCATCCTGGATGAACTGCACTACCTGAGCAACTTCTGTGGGTTGCAGAGTCCGTCTCATGCTACCACGAGTGTGAAAGCACAACCAACATTCAAAAGTGACCAAAACATCAGCCAGAAAGCATTGGTACTGAGATGTGGTCTGTGGTCCCCACCTGCAGAACCACTCCTTTATTGAGTGTGTCTTGATAATTGCCAATAATTTCCATTTATTGTCTATTCCATTTGAACAACAGCATGTGAAATTGATTGTCAATCAGTGTTGCTTCCTAAGTGGACAGTTTGATTTCACAGAAGTTTGATTTACTTGGAGTTACAGTCTGTTGTTTAAGTGTTCCCTTTATTTCTTTGAGCAGTATATATATGTTGTACCCCTAAATAAATATTATTATGGAAAAAAATAAATAAAGAATAAGAGTACACATATGTGGAATCATTGCATCCGTAACGACCTGATCTATCAAACTGTCATACTTGTTAACCCCTTTAGTGAACACGGTAAAAAAATAAATAAATAAATGAAGCAAAAAACGATGCTTTATCATCATACCGCCAAACAAAAAGTGGAGTAAAATGCAATTAGAAAGACAAATGTAATTAAAAATGGTACCACTGAAAACATAATCTTTTCCTGCAAAAAAAACAAGCTGCCATACAGCTCCATCAGCCAAAAAATAAAAGTTATAGCTCTCAGAATAAAGCGATGCAAAAAAATATTTTTTTCTAGAAAATAGTTTTTATTGCGTTAAAGCGCCAAAACGTAAAAAAATATATAAATGCAGTATCGCTGTAAACATACTGACCCGAAAAATAAAGCTACCTGATCAATTTTACCACACACGTAATAGCATAAAAAAAATAAAAATAAAAAAATTCCTTAATTGTTGGTTTTTGTTTATTCTGCCTCCCAAAAATCGGAATAGAAAGCGATCAAAAAATGTCACGTGCCCAAAAATGGTACCAATAAAAACGTCAACTTGTCCTGCAAAAAACAAGCCCTGACATGACTCTGTCAGCTGAAATATGGAAACATTATAGCTCTCAAAATATGGAGATGTAAAAAAGAGTTTTTGCAAAAAAAGTGTTTTTTAGTGTGTGACAGCTGCTAAACATAAAAACCCGATATAAATTTGGTATTGTTGTAATTGCATCGACCTGAAGAATAAAGTCATCTAATCACTTATACCGCACGATGAATGGCGTAAAAAATAAATAAAAACAATTCTTCAACTGCTGTTGATTTGTTCATTCTGCCTTCAAAAGATCGCAGTATGGCTCGGCTCAAATCTATCCTGCGCTCTGCGCTGAGCACTTGCATCGGGGTTTCTGTGAAAATCTCTAAAATACATGATTCAGACGGAACCCCCGGCGGAAGATTCCCTGTAATGAGGCCGATGGAGGCACCGTGGACTCTGTCTGGCCTATGATACCACAATGTCAATCAATCTGTGCAAGAGGCGCCACCCGTGACTAAGACGGCACCGGCACAAACTTTCAAACAGAAGGCAGATACAGACGCCAGAGGCAGGTGGAGCTGAAGACCCTACTCACAGTTCCACCTCTATGCACCTAAAGCTTATTACACCAAAACTTCAGATGCTGTTTAATGAAAAACCCCCATGCCTCATTTTTTTCACTAAAAGTATCAATTTAATATGTATAACAGCGCCATTATTGCCATGCCTTTACTTTAACATGCAAAATCATGCTGACTGGTTCTCTTTAAAAGAGCTTATCGGCCTGCTCCTATGACAACACTTCCCACCATTGTGCTCTGGCAACTCAATGTTCTCATAGACTCCTATGAAATCTTGTAGGAACTCTTGTAGAAAAGTTTTAGAAAGTGATCTAACTGCCGGTTACAAAACAAGATGTGTCACAGACATTGGTTGCGAAGCTTCTGACCCCAATGCAGGTTTCCTTTATAGGGTCAATCCATATGTCAAACATGACAATTTGATATTCCATAAATGTCCTGCATCCATTTCGGGAATAAGGGCCCCATCACACGTCACTGTCAAAGGGGACATGGCCGAACAGACGGGGTTCTCTTCATTCACTTGAAACGGAATTCTAAAAATGCGAAGAGCATTACTCTCAGTATACAGTATATTTAAGTATACATGTAAGAAAGGAAAATTTATAATACAAAACCATAGTTGTATATAGTTGGTATCCATTTCATGGACTGTTGCAATTGTTTCCTTTTTAGTATTGTGAATTGTCATAATATCCCTTCAGCCATCACAGTGAAATTCAGATTAAAGAGTAAGAGAAGATTACGTCATGCTGTACAGAATGAGTAACAGAGTAGTATATAGTGGATTATTTTTTTGTGTAGCTATGGTTACAAACAATGTAGTGTTGATGCGGCAAAAGATATTAATAGGGAAATTTGAGGGATGGGTCATTGTAAGCCTCACTTGCACTTAGCAACACGAGAAATTTTAGAAAACACGGTAATCAGTGGCAAGACAATATAATAAGCAAAGTAATGAAAAAGCTATTTTTGCAGAAAAATACTCAACCCTCTCCTGCATAGGTGATCTGCACAAATGTAGATAATTAGCAAGCCAGATTTGCTATGGGTGTTTTTTTCTGTATTGCACCAACCCAATATTGTGTCTTCTGCTGTACTTAAAAGGCTGGATAGTTTTAGGTTTCTTGGAAAGTAAGGAGAATGGTCAATAGGTAAAAAATTGTGCAAATCTAAAAAATCTAAAATCTAAAAAATTCCACTGTTTATTAATTGCTTTAGATTAAAAATGTGATATATATTTCAGGTAGCCTCGGAATAGGAATATTAAACTTCCATGCTCTTGAATTGATGGCATCTTTGGCATGGTTTTCAAAGCAAATATACTTACAATATATCAATCCTGTAAGGGATACATTGAATGTCTAACGAAGTGAATAAATCTCTATAATTACAAATTATACCTTCATTAATACTATTAATAGAAAAAGAAAATATGCTTGGTAATTCCTATCCAACAAATACTTATACGTACTGTATATCTGTGTGGTGACCAAATAATATCCAATTAATACGTCACATAGAATACAGGGCTGAAAACAAGTTCAGGAAACAAGATCAGGCAAGGCAGAAATTTGCACTGAAAATTTGGAATAGTTTCTTTGGTCTTATTTAAACTTAAATTTCAAGTATAATATGAGCGTTTTGGAAAAATAAAAATATGAAGAAAAAGATTCATTCTATTCTTAGCACACTTGATACACAAGGCCCTAGATTTCTTCCTTATGTATAATTCCAGTTATACTCTATAAAATCTGCTTATTTTTTTTCAGCTTCATGCACATGGCCAGGGCAGATTATGACATGACATGAGGCGAGGTGCATAAAGCAGAGGTGCATAATATTTTTTGGTACAAGGACCACATTGCCATACTGAACCAATCCCAAGGGCTGCAAAAAAATGGGAAGGGGTACTTACATGAATACATCACTAGAACCACGATCAGTATATTAATCCATAACCAGAGCAAAGTTTTCTGTATTTGAGGAGGATTTAGAGAGTTTGTGCTCCAAAAAATAATCAATATGAACACAAGCTAACGTAAACTGAGTTTTTGCAGCAGAAACTCTCCAAATCCTCCTGCTAATCTCAAATCTCTTAATTTTTGAGGATTTTTGCATTTTAACTTAGCCATGAAGCACATTCAGTACAGTACATGAATGCAGCGCCAGAACCACTGTCAATAAATGTATACAGCACCAAGCTAAATTGTAATGTCAGGTCAGCCCCATATATTATTGTATTGCTTGAACCTACAATTCTCAGTATGTCAGTAACAATGGTAAGGAGATGCTGGGAGTTGTTGTTACCACCCATCGTCAGACTGTGGACCACATGGCAACCACAGTAGTGATGAGATTACATCTAGGTACTGTAATGCACCGGCTGGAATGGGCTAATGTCGCTGACTAATGATCCAGGGGCTGAGCAACGCAATTGTCAAGTACATGGTCTCTGTGCGAACTGTGGGTTATAATGTGATTGTGTATATTATGTGTTCAACTCCACAAGTTTGAACAGAGGTGGGGGGTATGTAATGCAGCAGCTTGCGGCATTACGGTAATGGTCCAGGTTGTGTTCTGGCTGACCATGTACCTCTCCCTCAGAAGGACTGATCACATGACTGTGACATCATTACAGGTCCGGTGTGCACTGAAGGACGGATCAGATGACTGTGACATCATTACAGGTCCTGGGTGCACTGAAGGATATATAAATCGTGCTGTTTTTGAAACAGTGTGGAAGGCGTGAGGCCTGTTCCCCGTGTGTGGGACACCATTAGAGAGTGAGGCCTAGTGAGGCCTGGTAAAGCCGGGCGAAGTTTGAAAGGCAGAGGCTGGATACCGGTGTGTGTGTAAGAGATCCCAGTAGCCTTGGAAGGTACGAGGGTTGGAGACCCCCATCTGGGAAGCTGTAAAGCCACAGCTGTGACAGAACAAAGCTGACTGAAGCAGCTACGACCCGGCAAAGGTAAAAACGCTGCTTTATATGGACATTGATATAGTTACTTTGCTGAAGGCTGTAACTGGAGCCAAGTGGGCCTGTCTGCCACTTGAAAGGCTCTTGGATGTTATGCGTGTAAACATGTCGGTGAGCCACTGAGATTGACTATGTTATAAGCAGTTATGAAGTGTAATAAACTGCTGGATTGTGAAATACGGGAAAGACGTTGCATGTGTGCTTTAATTTACCTGGTGAAGCGAGTGTCCCCCAGCGTGATGAATAGCGCTGCCTTACATGTGGTTGGAGAATGCGGGAAACTGCAGCCCAGTTGCTGGGGGAAACTGCAGCCCGGTTGCTAGGGGCAACTGCAGCCTGGTTGCTAGGGGCAACTGCAACCTGGTTGCTAGGGGTAATGACACAGGACGACGAGTGTGGATACAAGCATCTTGCTGTGGCTCGGCGGGGTCACGAAGATTAAAGCATCTTGCTGTAACTCGGCGGGGTTACAAAAAGTGTCCTCGCACTCAAACCTGGTTTGCTGTGCCTCGGCGGGGTCACGAAGATTAAAGCATCTGGCTGTAACTCGGCGGGGTTACGAAAATTGTCCTCGCACTCAAACCTGGTTTGCTGTGGCTCGGCGGGGCCACGAAAATTTTCCGGGGAGAGCAGTGTGAAGTGTCTAGTGTGAATAGTGTACCGCAATGGCTGTGAACGGAGCAGCAAATGAAACTGAAGCTATTGAGCAGTTAAAGTGCCGGTTAAAACCTCAGCAGGTATTTGAGAAACGTCTACAGGACATGGTGCAGGAACGGCAGGAGCTGTTGGCACCGTATAGAATGGCGGCAGTGGACCATTCTGTGAACTCTCCAGGGGCGCCAGTATTGTCCCAGAGTGCCCGGGGAGGTTGTAAGAGATGTTGTGAACTGGGTCCTAAGACTATTGCTGATTTTTTTTGTAAAAATCCCCCTACAGGTGTGGGTGTCCAAAAGGGGGCGGAGACTCAAAAGGGGGCGGATTTTCAAAAGAGCATGGAGTATAGAAAACCAAAATTTATTACTGGTTGTGGGTTGGTACAGCCTAAAAATGACAATTGGACCGTTGATAATGGGGTAGCTCCAGTAGAAGGGGTTGACGTCAAAGTGGGAGATGACTTGTTAGTCCACAACACCATGGGGAGTGACACAGACCCCACAACTGACAGTGACACTATGAAAGTAGAAAGAGAGTTCAGTCAGGAGGGGCTAGACGAGGGGAGAAAGTCCCCCTCTCGTCATCGACGGCGCAAGGGCCACAAAAAGGTTGCTCCTGTAGTCTTGGCTGAAAGTGAAAATAAAGAAAATTTAATGCTGTGTGCCTTTGTTCCAAGTGTGGATATTCCTTTATAGACAGAAGAAGAGGTGACGTTGCCAGTAGCAACCTCCGGTACAGTACTGAGACAGACGGATCTGACAGCCCTGAAAGAGGAGGTGGCCAGTCATGACCAAGAGCTGGAGCCTATCAGGCAGCAGTGTCAGAGTGACATGCAGCAACTATGGGAAAACCTGGAGAACGTGTCCTCAGACCAGTGGAGCCTGGAGTCTGAACAGCAGAAAATATACCAGGTTGTGAGGAACTTACAGCGAGAACTGGAGGGAAGCAGCGAGGAAGTTAACCAATGGAAGGAAATGCTCCAGGAAATTAAGGAGGACCGCCGCAAAACCAAGGAGGAGGTTTTTCAATTGGAGATTGACAAAGCTGAGCTAGAGGAAGAAGTTTTTGAGCTCAAAGGTCGCCTGGCAAAGTATCACTCAGTGAACGAGGCCTCCTTGGAGAAGGAAAAGGGCAAACAAGTTGCACTTACTCCTTTATACCATGAGAAGGTGGACCTGAGGAGAGCTAAGAGAGTGTTAACAGAAGATAAGTATGAAATGGAAGTGGTCAAGAAGAAAATTCTTGAATTTTTAGCTGTGAGTCAGCTCAGGGGAAGCATACAGGGTGAAGAAGCTGAAAGTCAGTTGTCCCTGAAACCTGAGCCGGTTGATCGTCTGGAAACCACTGGTGAGACAGAAACGTCTCGGTACAAGTGCCTCATAGATGTACCCGAGGATTTGAGAGAAGAATGCACCAGTGAGTCCATGCATGAAGTATTTAAGAAGGCCGTGGGAGCCTGTAAGGTGTACTCGACCTCAGAAGCTAAACAGCTGTTGGTCCTGTCCACAACCGAAGTCACAGTGAAGAGGGTGAATATCCTAAGTGACATGCACTGGCGATGTATTCGCACAAAGCGGTTTGTCCGGTTGAAGACGGAACAAGCCATTAGACAACTGGAGCTTTTGACAAAAGCTCAAAGTCTGCGTGAAGAGGTCATCCGGGTGCCTCATGCTCTGGTAAGAAAGCTCATTGGGAGAAATGGCCGAGCCATGCAGATGATGGTAAAGAAGTTTGGTGTGATGAAAGTAAGCAGTCCACGTGATCGACAGGACTGGATACCAGATGAAGACGGCATGGTGTCATTCTCCGCTGACGGAACGGAAGAAAGTCTTGCATATATACGTATGCTGATGGAGTACCGAGTGACCTACCTGCGAGAGGTAGAACAGTTGAATCTCGCCAGACTGCGAATGGAAAGGCAGCATCGCCTGAGCAGCAGAAGTTGCCAGCCGTCTAGAAATTGTGAGACCAGACAGAGAAAGGGCCCCGTAAATAACAGAACAGCTACAGCTGAAGTTAGAGACCTTTCAAGATGTCCTGAGAGTAGTGGGCGTGGGTTTAGAGGTAGTGAGACTTCCAGTAAATCAGGTCTGAGAGGCCCATACAAATGACCCAATAGCGTACGGGACAGTAAGGAGTTGGACCGGACCTTAAATACAAGGGCATGTGAGTCACACTGCTGTATTGACCGCTGGGAGCGGGGGAGGTCTGATAAGGTTACGACCCGGAAACGTGACTTGACGAAGTCAGTGACAATGACAGATGGTAGGTCCCTAATAGTGTTGAGCCACCCCCGTAGTGTTCGAGTTCGGTTCGGTTCGTCGAACACCCGTGTGTTCGCCGAACAGTTCGTCGAACTGTTCGTCGAACACCTTCGAACACCGTTAAAACCAATGGCAGGCAAACAAAAACACATAGAAACACATAGAAAACACCTTCAAAGGTGTCCAAAAGCTGACAAACTGCTCAGAAGACACAACTAACACATGGAAAAGTGACAAGTACATATAGTCATGCGAAAAGAAAAGAGGTGGAGGAGTAAAAGGAGGGGGAGACACAGATATAGGCATGTCATGCCCTTCTAAAATCCAAAAAGTGAGAAGCCGAGACGGCCAGTCCGCTCCTGCCCGTGCCACCTCCGTGTCGCCGGGTTTGTGCCAGAGCCGCGGTGAACCCTGACGGCCAGCCCCCCTCTCCCAATACTGGTGCCTGTCCGCTGGTGGGTCGAGAGAGCCCCCCTGTGGTGGAGGCAGCTCTAAGCTTTTTAATTTAAATTGTCCCTCTAATTTGAATGAATACACTTTAAATCCATTTACAAGGATCTATTGGAGGGCAAGTCTCATGCCAGCAGCCGCGTAATTCCAGCTCCAGTAGCGTCCACTAAAGCTGCTGCAGTTAAAAAGCTTTTATAAGGATCGAGCTCGGCTGTCCACCGCAAGGCATCCTAGTGCCAGTCCCAGCCCCTATGCCTTGGGGTGCCTCCTGATGCTCTTCACTAAGTATCCCGTGGTCCCGAAGCATTTCCTTTGAAAAAATTAAGTGTCCAAACTACAGGTGGTGTAGCTTGCTTAACAGCCGGGATAATCCGCTGACTAGCAGACACTGCTACTAGGCACAAAGTATTTCCTGGGCTAGATGCAGTTAAAAATTTGTAAGTAGATACTCTCGTTGGATGCTGAGAAAGCATTCCATAGAGTCTCCTGGCACGCCATATATGATTCTCTTAAAAAGCTTGGGGTAGGGGTCTAGGGGACCCTTTTATAGCCAAAATCACGGCCCTGTATCACAATACGTCACCTAGGCTGAAGATAAATGGAACTGTAGCACCGAGGGCTCGGTTGCTACAGACGTATTGCACCTCACCCAGAGGTGTGATATCTCACTCTCAGATAAGGATGGAGTGTGGATCAGGACCCGACACCTGCATGCATTACACCACATTGCCGTGGGGCAGGGCGACCAGTATGCCCCTGAGATGGGCATGACAGTCCCTGTCCCTGGCTGGAGTGGGGGGAGGGAACACTGAGGAAGGGGAACCCTGCAGTGCAGGAGCAGGGAGGAAGCAGTTCCTGGGTGCATTGAGAAGGGAGTATAAAAGGTGGGCACCATCTTAGTTCAGTGCAGAGAAGTCTGAGCAGAAGTGGCAGGGAGCAGGGGCTCTGCATGAGCTCTGCTCCGGAGGCGGGCCTAGTAACAGAGGCCCAGGCCTGCAAGAGGGAGAAGGAAGGAAGAGGAGCGGAGAAGGCTCCAGGAACGAGGAATGAAGGGATCCCAGGGGTGCGGACGGGCGAGTCGCCACCGCACGCCCGAATCCACCTGCGTGGAGGGGTCAGGCCAAAGGGGGAGACCGGTCCCCGAACTAGTGGAGGCAGGAAACGACCCTCAGCTAGAAATCGGAGGCTCTGACATTTTATGTGGCGCAGCCCCTTGCTCCACCCGCTAGGAAGGCACCACATAGGGTCAGGGAAACTGGCGCCAAGTTTACCAAGAGGAGGCCCGAGGCAGCCGGACAGAAGTGTTGGTAAGAAAGGCCAGACAAAGGACACACAAAGGGGGTCCTGTGAAGCGCTCCAAAGTTATCTGGGAGTTGTCTGAGCCCCTCACCTGGTGAGCACAGTACGACGTGGGCAGCCGTTACCTGCAGACGTGGTCTGGATAATAAGAACTGTGAGTAAAGGCCCTGAACTGCATCACTGACTCTGTGTCGTTACTGCTGCTGCCCTGCACCATCACCCCCATCCTCCGCATACACTGCCCTGAGGCTATACTCCTCCCGTGGGGAGTTATGCTACGCTCTGCTGCACCCACAACACCAGCCTTAGCGGTCTGCCCTGTAGCGGCGGTTCACTCTGACCGCAATCCACGGGTGGCGTAGTCGGACATTTAAACATCAAAACCACATAAATAGTTCCGCCACTGGTTTGACCGCCCTGAGCCACGGAACCGGATCGCCGCCATGAAGACTACAACCACCAGCATCCACCAAAAAGGGTCCGGCTCCGGGTGTCCCAAGGCCCAGGGGGTGCGTCAGAACATTTTCATCACCTTTCACAATCACCAATGGGACAAGGCAGGGATGTCCTCTGTCCCCTCTCTTATACATCCTAGTGACGGAGCACCTGCTCTCATCAATTCGCCATAACCCCAATATTAGGTGGATTGAGGTGGGAGGCACCGAGTACAAGTGCTCTCTATTTGCTGATGATGTCCTAGTATATATCACTCAATCACATATATCCATCCCTGCTGTTATGGCTGAAATAGATCACTTTGTTACATGGTAAAATTTTAAAATCAATGCAGCGAAGTCTGAGGCCCTCGATGTCTCCCTCCCTAAATCCATATAGGATTCCATCAAGTCCAACTTTCCCTTTGCCTGGCCCTCACAGGGTATCAAATACTTAGGAATTCCTATTCATAGAGACCTCTCCCATCTATGTTATCTTAATTTTGGGCCCTTTATTGAACAATTCCATACAGACCACGGTTGGCAAGTTGGAACTGTGAGATTCACTATGTGCACCACTGGTATTTTGTGGAAAAGCACATGTAAGATTCTGCAACAGTCTCTGCTGATACTCCTGCATGCGTGCATCCCTTTCTATGGCAGGAATAATTTCTGCAAATTTACTTTTGTACCGGGGATCTAACAGTGTGGCAACCCAGTAGTCAGGATTATTTCTAATTCTCACAATTCGAGGGTCATGTTGCAGGTAGTGCAGCAAGAAGGCACTCATGTGTGTTGCGCATCCAGGAGCACCAAGTCCCTGTTGTGTTGGTGGCGAGGTAACAATCATGCTTCCTTCCTCTGTCCTCTCCCCCCAACCTCGCACAACAGAAATGTGATCAAGGTCTCCCTCATCTGATGAGTCTTCCATCAGTTCGTCCTCCACTTCTTCCTGGGCTCCTGCACCTTCCTCACTAGTTTGGCTGCTACCATGCGCCCTGGTAAAATCATCTCCCCCACCCTCACATGCCTGCCGCCCTGGTGCTGCCGACCGTCTGGACCTTGCAGATGTTAGCCCTTCCGCATACAACTCCTCCTCCTCTACTTCCTCCACCTCCTCTTGTGCCACCACCTGACTCCGAATTCTGTTTAACATGTGCTCCAGCATGTAAATCACCGGAATAGTCATGCTGATAATGGCATCGTCAGCACTAAACATCTTCGTCGCCATTTCAAAACTGTGCAGAAGGGTGCATAGGTCCCTGATCTGAGACCACTCCTCCAGCGTGATTTGCCCCACCTCTGAATCTCGTTGGCCCAGGCTATACGTCAGAACGTATTGCACCAGGGCTTGTCGGTGCTGCCACAGTCGCTGCAACATGTGCAGAGTTGAATTCCACCGGGTAGGCACATCGCATTTTAGCCGGTGAAGTGGCAGGCCCAACGACTTCTGTAGAGATGTAAGTCGCTGAGCTGCGGGATGCGAACGGCGGAAGTGAGCACACAGCGACCGTGCCCTCTGCAGAAGGCCATCTAGTCTGGGATAGTGGGCTAAAAATTGCTGGACAACCAGGTTCAACACGTGAGCCATACAAGGCACGTGTGTGACATTGCCCCGGCGAAGGGCCGCACCCAGGTTTGCAGCATTGTCGCACACGGCCTTCCCTGGTTTCAGGTCCAGTGGAGACAACCATTCATGAAATTGGTTCTCCAGAGCTGACCACAACTCCTCAGCTGTGTGACTCACATTTCCCAGACATTTCAATGTAAAAACCGCCTGATGACGTTGAGCCCTACTGCCAGCATAGTAAGGAGGTGTGCAGGATCCCTTCTGCGCAGTTAGAAAGCTTGTGGCATGACCAGACAGGCTTTGGGTGCAGGTGGAAGACCGAGAGGAGGTTGAGGAGGCAGAAGCAGTGGAGGAAAAATGACATAAAGAGGATTGACGCACAACTCGTGGGGACGGCAAGACTTGGACAGCAGCCCCTTGTCCTGCTGTCACCATAGTTACCCAGTGCCCAGTCAGCGACATGTAACGCCCCTGTCCATGCCTACTCGTCCAAGTGTCTGTGGTGAAATGCACCCTGTCACACACAGAGTTTCTCAAAGAAGCGGTGATGTTGTGTGCGACATGCTGGTGGAGCGCAGGCACACCTTTCTTTGAGAAGTAGTGCCGACTGGGCATCTGGTACTGGGGCACTGCGACGGACATAAGGTCTCGAAAATCCTCTGTGTCCACCAGGCGGAAAGGCAGCATTTCTGTAGCCAAGAGCTTGCAGATGGTGAAATTCAACCTCTTAGCTTTCTCATGGCTAGGAGGAAATGGTCTTTTACTTGTCCACATCTGAGGGACCGAGGGCTGGCTATTGTGCTTAGACGGGGTTGATAAGGGTGTCCCCGGCAAACTGCCGGTCTGTGAGGAAGATGCAGGCGGACATGTTAGGTTGCCTTGATCCAAAGGTGGTGCTATCGATGTCGGACAGCGCTCAAGACCAGCTGGTGTTACCACCTCCAAAGAAAATGATGACCTGCCAATCACGCTGGCTGTTGCGGGTAAAGAGGTGGCAGGTCTGCGCCCCAAAACAGGTGTGACTGCTGTCCCCCCAGTCACAGAGGATGAAGAGGCCGCGGATGCACAAGATATGGCAGACGGTGGTTGGCCCGGCCGGCTAGACCGCATTGTAGCACACTGAGCTTCCCACTGCAACTTATGCTTCATGTCCATGTGCCGGTTCATGCATGAAGTACTCAAACTATGTATTTTTTGGCCTCTACTTAGCTTTTGCTGACAAATGTTACAGATAACACGAGTTGGGTCATCTTTATCGATCTGAAAAAATGCCCAGGCTATGCAAGGCTTAGCACCCATGCGACCTGAAGAGCCACCACGACTTGTGGTGAGAGGCAGAGTTGTGTTTGAGGATGCAGTTGTTGACGTGCTTCCAGTACTACGTCTCTGTCCAGGAAGGCGCAACCTGACCTCGTCGTCACTAGCATCTTCCTCCACCTCCTCTGCTGACCTCATCTCTTGGCTGACTGTGGGTTGACAGTAAGTGGGATCTCCGACCTCATCATCATCACCCTGTGCGTTATCACACCCGTCGTCCTCAGAGCCAACCTGTTCCTGCCCTGACAAAAAACTAAAGTTGTCGCTCCAATCAGGTATTTGAGTCTTATCATCGTCTTCCTCATTGTCTCCACCAACAGGAGTTACAGTTTGGGAATGAGGGTCTACATTATGGTCAGAACCTTCTGCGTCTGGTCCTGGATCCGACTCATAAAGATTCTGGGCATCAGTGCAGATCATTTCCTCGTCTGGATTCACAGAAGCGCTGGAGTCGACCTCTGATTCCCAGGCTATAGTATGAGTAAACAGCTCTGCAGACTCAACCATCTGTTCTACCTCATACTCAGACGGGCAGCTGGAGATTTGGGAGCTGTGAGGAAGCAAGTGCGATTTGGGTGACACCTTTGAGGACTGGAGTATTTGTGATGTTGAAGTTGATGTGGAGGAGAGCCCACTTAAAGGAGCACTTGATATCCGTTGAAGCACCTGCTGTTTTTGTGCCTCATCTGGAATTTGTAGCGATTGGCGTGGCCGTAAGAAAGGGATCTTATCACATTGTCCGCTAAAAGAAGTAGACATTTTAGTTTGGCTGGAAGATGGTCTTTCTTCTGCACCTACCCCACGGACACAACCTTTTTTCCCCTTCCCAACACGCCTATTCCCCTTTCCACCAGCAGCAGGCCTTTTTCCACTCATTTTGGTGGTTAACTAATTCACAACTCTGGAGTTGTTTGCACAAAAAAACAATGGATGGTAACCGAGCAGAGCTGAGTGGCCAAACTGTGGTATTAGGCCAAAACTATTGGCTGGGTTAGATGCAGAAAAAAATTATTTTTAATTTGCAACCTGATGGAGGTCAGTATAGATGGACTAATAGACCAAGTCCCACACACTGCTAGAAGCCCAAATATTTTTTCAGAGCTAGATGCAGAAAAAAATTATTTTTAATTTGCAACCTGATGGAGGTCAGTATAGATGGACTAATAGACCAAGTCCCACACACTGCTAGAAGCCCTAATATTTTTTCAGAGCTAGATGCAGAAAAAAATTATTTTTAATTTGCAACCTGATGGAGGTCAGTATAGATGGACTAATAGACCAAGTCCCACACACTGCTAGAAGCCCAAATATTTTTTTAGAGCTAGATGCAGAAAAAAATTATTTTTAATTTGCAACCTGATGGAGGTCAGTATAGATGGACTAATAGACCAAGTCCCACACACCGCTAGAAGCCCAAATATTTTTTCAGAGCTAGATGCAGAAAATTTTTTTATTCAATTTGCAACCTGATGGAGGTCAGTATAGATGGACTAATAGACCAAGTCCCACACACTGCTAGAAGCCCAAATATTTTTTCAGAGCTAGATGCAGAAAAAAATTATTTTTAATTTGCAACCTGATGGAGGTCAGTATAGATGGACTAATAGACCAAGTCCCACACACCGCTAGAAGCCCAAATATTTTTTCAGAGCTAGATGCTGAAAAAAATTATATTCAATTTGCAACCTGCTGGACGTCAGTATAGAAGGACTAATAGAACAAGTCCCACACACTGCTAGAAGCCCAAATATTTTTTCAGAGCTAAATGAAGAAAAAAATTATTTTTAATTTGCAACCTGATGGAGGTCAGTATAGATGGACTAATAGACCAAGTCCCACACACTGCTAGAAGCCCAAATATTTTTTCAGAGCTAGATGCAGAAAAAAATTATTTTTAATTTGCAACCTGATGGAGGTCAGTATAGATGGACTAATAGACCAAGTCCCACACACCGCTAGAAGCCAAAATATTTTTTCAGAGCTAGATGCAGAAAAAAATTATTTTTAATTTGCAACCTGATGGAGGTCAGTATAGATGGACTAATAGACCAAGTCCCACACACTGCTAGAAGCCCAAATATTTTTTCAGAGCTAGATGCAGAAAAAAATTATTTTTAATTTGCAACCTGATGGAGGTCAGTATAGATGGACTAATAGAACAAGTCCCACACGCTGCTAGAAGCCCAAATATTTTTTCAGAGATAAATGAAGAAAAAAATTATTTTTAATTTGCAACCTGATGGAGGTCAGTATAGATGGACTAATAGACCAAGTCCCACACACTGCTAGAAGCCCAAATATTTTTTCAGAGCTAGATGCAGAAAAAAATTATTTTTAATTTGCAACCTGATGGAGGTCAGTATAGATGGAATAATAGACCAAGTCCCACACACTGCTAGAAGCCCAAATATTTTTTCAGAGCTAGATTCAGAAAAAAATTATTTTTAATTTGCAACCTGATGGAGGTCAGTATAGATGGACTAATAGAACAAGTCCCACACGCTGCTAGAAGCCCAAATATTTTTTCAGAGATAAATGAAGAAAAAAATTATTTTTAATTTGCAACCTGATGGAGGTCAGTATAGATGGACTAATAGACCAAGTCCCACACACTGCTAGAAGCCCAAATATTTTTTCAGAGCTAGATGCAGAAAAAAATTATTTTTAATTTGCAACCTGATGGAGGTCAGTATAGATGGACTAATAGACCAAGTCCCACACACTGCTAGAAGCCCAAATATTTTTTCAGAGCTAGATGCAGAAAAAAATTATTTTTAATTTGCAACCTGATGGAGGTCAGTATAGATGGACTAATAGACCAAGTCCCACACACTGCTAGAAGCCCAAATATTTTTTCAGAGCTAGATGTAGAAAAAAATTATATTCAATTTGCAACCTGATGGAGGTCAGTATAGATGGACTAAGAGAGCAAGTCCCACACACCGCTAGAAGCCCAAATATTTTTTCAGAGCTAGATGCAGAAATTTTTTTTATTCAATTTGCAACCTGATGGAGGTCAGTATTGATGGACTAATAGACCAAGTCCCACACACTGCTAGAAGCCCAAATATTTTTTCAGAGCTAGATGCAGAAAAAAATTATTTTTAATTTGCAACCTGATGGAGGTCAGTATAGATGGACTAATAGACCAAGTCCCACACACTGCTAGAAGCCCAAATATTTTTTCAGAGCTAGATGCAGAAAAAAATTATTTTTAATTTGCAACCTGATGGAGGTCAGTATAGATGGACTAATAGAACAAGTCCCACACGCTGCTAGAAGCCCAAATATTTTTTCAGAGATAAATGAAGAAAAAAATTATTTTTAATTTGCAACCTGATGGAGGTCAGTATA
Organism: Phyllobates terribilis; assembly: GCF_046119375.1. Lineage (NCBI taxonomy): Eukaryota > Metazoa > Chordata > Amphibia > Anura > Dendrobatidae > Phyllobates > Phyllobates terribilis. The sequence continues at coordinate 472,766,391 of NW_027362761.1, forward strand.
GATGGACTAATAGACCAAGTCCCACACACTGCTAGAAGCCCAAATATTTTTTCAGAGCTAGATGCAGAAAAAAATTATTTTTAATTTGCAACCTGATGGAGGTCAGTATAGATGGACTAATAGACCAAGTCCCACACACCGCTAGAAGCCCAAATATTTTTTCAGAGCTAGATGCAGAAAAAAATTATATTCAGTTTGCAACCTGATGGAGGTCAGTATAGATGGACTAATAGAATGATGCTATGCCCAAAAGATTTTACTTCACTAGGTGCAGTAAAAAAATTGGTATTCTATACACAGGTGGTATATCTTGCAACACAGATAGGCTACTCCACTGACTAACACACTCTGCAATAGGCCAAAAAGGATTAGCTTTGCTAGATTCAGCCAAATGCTGTGAAAAAAACTTGCACAGCACTGGCACAGACCTGCCTGGCAAAAACTGATAGGAACTGATGTAACCTAGTCCTGAAAAGGACTCCAATTACAATTAGTCTTTACTCCCACAATCTATCTATTTAAGAGCACAGACCTGCCTGATAAAAGTCGTAGGAAATGCTGTAACCTAGTCCTTAAAAGGACTGCAATCACAACTATTCCCTACTCCCAAGCTATCTGTATATTTGTGCGAAAATTGGCTTGAAATTAACAAGGTATAGCGCACACAGCAACAGCGGTGCCGTCTAACACGCAGCTGCAGCAGTGAGAAAATGGTGGCGACGGGGAAAATGGCTTGGTCTTATAGGGCAAGGACATGTGACATACACTGCCAATCACACATGCCCTTGCTTGTGTGAAAAAAAGCACTTCGCTCCGTGTGTACGCTGCTGATAGGCTGACAGATTGCACCTCCCCACTGCAAATGCGGGAAAGAGAAAAAAAAATGGAGATCTTCATTGTTCCTGCAGAGATCCATCCCCTGCCCCTCCCCCCGCCCTGCTGTACACTCAAACTGCGTATTAACATTAATTTTCATCATTACTGAGAAAAAATCCAGTTATGATTTTGGTGCACGAACAGTTATCGAACATAACCTCGAACAGCCGAATTTTTCTCAAATTGTTCGTGTTCGCCGACCGGCTAGAACACCGCCCAAAACAGCTCGAATTTGAGATTGGCGAACAGTTCGAGTAGAACAACGCTCATCTCTAGTCCCTAAGGAATGGGCTAATGTCGCTGACTAATGTTCCAGGGTCTGAGCAGCACAATTGTCAAGTACATGGTCTCTGTGCGAACTCTGGCTTATAATGTGATTTTGTATATTATGTGTTCAACCCCACAAGTTTGAACAGAGGGGGGGATATGTAATGCAGCGGCTTGCGGCATTACTGTAATGGTCCAGGGTGTGTTCTGGCTGACCATGTACCTCTCCTTCAGAAGGACTGATCACATGACTGTGACATCATTAGTCCTGTGTGCACTGAAGGACTGATCAGATGACTGTGACATCATTACAGGTCCTGGGTGCACTGAAGGATATATAAATCCTGGTGTTTTTGAAACAGTGTGGAAGGTGTGAGGCCTGTTCCATGTGTGTGGGACACCCTTAGAGAGTGAGGCCTAGTGAGGCCTGGTAAAGCCGGGTGAAGCCTGAAAGGAAGAGGCTGGATCCCGGTGTGTGTGTAAGAGATCCCAGTAGCCTTGGAAGATACGAGTGCTGGAGACCCCTATCTGGGAAGCCGTAAAGTCACAGCTATGACAGAACAAAGCTGACTGAAGCAGCTACGACCCGGCAAAGGTAAAAACGCTGCGTTATATGGACATTGATATAGTTACTTTGCTGAAGGCTGTAACTGGAGCCAAGTGGGCCTGTCTGCCACTTGAAAGGCTCTTGGATGTTATGCGTGGAAACATGCCGGTGAGCCACTGAGATGGACTATGTTATAAGCAGTTATGAAGTGTAATAAACTGCTGGATTGTGAAATACCAGAAAGACGTTGCATGTGTGCTTTAATTCACCCGGTGAAGCGAGTGTCCCCCATCGTGATGAATAGCGCTGCCTTACAGTACCTATATGTGACATCTCCTCTGATTCAAGTTGTTCCCAACCCTTTTGTCTCCATGTAGTTCAGACGCCATGATGAGATTTCATGCACAAAGCTTGTCTCTTCTGACTTCCCTCTTCTCTGTCTTGAGCAACACTTCCCGACACAGTGCCCTTAGAAATAAAAGTATCATTATACTGCCCAAAAGCTGAGCTCCTGAATTAATAATTGCCTCTCACTGTGCTTCCTGCACAAAATATCCCCTCACACTGCTCCTCTCCATAGTATCCCCCATACTACCCCTCTCTATAATGCCCCCCCACATTGCCCATCTCCATAATATCCTTCACATATTGCCCCTCTCCATAATATCCCCCACACATTGCCCCTCTCCATAATGTCCCCCCCACACTGGACCTCTCCGTAACGTCCCCCACACTGACTCTCTCCATAATATCCCCCTATACTGGCCCCCACCATAATATCCCCCACACTACCCCTCTCCATAATATCCCCACACTGCATCTCTCCCTAGTATCTCCCCCACACTGCCCCTCTCCATAATATCTCCCCTATACTACCCTTCTTTATAATATCCCCCCACACAGCCTCTCTCCATAATATCCCCCATACACAGCCCCTCTCTATAATTTCCCCCACACACAACCCCTCTCTGCCCCTCTCCATAATATTCCTCCCACACACTGCCTCTCTCCACAATGTCTCCCCCAAACTGCACCTTTCCATAATATCTTCCCCACATTGTCTCTCTGAATAAAGCTCCCCCCCACCGTACACTATAACATGCCCCCTTCACAATTCCCCCTAATTGTGCCATAATGTCCCAACTTGCCCCATAATGTCCCCCATAGCTCCATAATGTCCCCATTGCCCAATAATGTTCCCTATAGTGTTCCCCATTGTTCCATAATGTTCCCCATTGCTCTATAATGGCCCCTATAGAGTTCCTCATTGCTCCATAATTTGCGACATAATGGCCCCCCATAGTGTTTCCCATTGCTCTATAATGTTTCCCACTGCCCCATAATGTTTCCCATTGCCCCATAATGTCCTCCATAGTGTTCCCCGTTGCTCCATAATGTACCCCATAGTGTCTCCCATTGCTCCATAATGTCCCCCCTTTGCCTCATAATATTCCACATTGCCCCATAATGTCCCCTGGAAAATAACACCAAGCACAGAACTAATGTGGCACCCTGCTATTACAGGTACCACAGGACTAGAGATGAGCGTTGTTCTACTCGAACTGTTCGCCAATCTCAAATTCGAGCTGTTTTGGGCGGTGTTCGAGCCGGTCGGCGAACACGAACAATTTGAGAAAAATTCGGCTGTTCGAGGTTATGTTCGATAACTGTTCGTGCACCAAAATCATAACTGGATTTTTTCTCAGTAATGATGAAAATTAATGTTAATACGCAGTTTGAGTGTACAGCGGGGCGGGGGGAGGGGCAGGGGATGGATCTCTGCAGGAACAATGAAGATCTCCATTTTTTTTTCTCTTTCCCGCATTTGCAGTGGGGAGGTGCAATCTGTCAGCCTATCAGCAGCGCACACACGGAGCGAAGTGCTTTTTTTCACACAAGCAAGGGCATGTGTGATTGGCAGTGTATGTCACATGTCCTTGCCCTATAAGACCAAGCCATTTTCCCCGTCGCCACCATTTTCTCACTGCTGCGTGTTAGACGGCACCGCTGTTGCTGTGTGCGCTATACCTTGTTAATTTCAAGCCAATTTTCGCACAAATATACAGATAGCTTGGGAGTAGGGAATAGTTGTGATTGCAGTCCTTTTAAGGACTAGGTTACAGCATTTCCTACGACTTTTATCAGGCAGGTCTGTGCTCTTAAATAGATAGATTGTGGGAGTAAAGACTAATTGTAATTGGAGTCCTTTTCAGGACTAGGTTACATCAGTTCCTATCAGTTTTTGCCAGGCAGGTCTGTGCCAGTGCTGTGCAAGTTTTTTCACAGCATTTGGCTGAATCTAGCAAAGCTAATCCTTTTTGGCCTATTGCAGAGTGTGTTAGTCAGTGGAGTAGCCTATCTGTGTTGCAAGATATACCACCTGTGTATAGAATACCAATTTTTTTACTGCACCTAGTGAAGTAAAATCTTTTGGGCATAGCATCATTCTATTAGTCCATCTATACTGACCTCCATCAGGTTGCAAACTGAATATAATTTTTTTCTGCATCTAGCTCTGAAAAAATATTTGGGCTTCTAGCAGTGTGTGGGACTTGGTCTATTAGTCCATCTATACTGACCTCCATCAGGTTGCAAATTAAAAATAATTTTTTTCTTCATTTATCTCTGAAAAAATATTTGGGCTTCTAGCAGCGTGTGGGACTTGTTCTATTAGTCCATCTATACTGACCTCCATCAGGTTGCAAATTAAAAATAATTTTTTTCTGCATCTAGCTCTGAAAAAATATTTGGGCTTCTAGCAGTGTGTGGGACTTGGTCTATTAGTCCATCTATACTGACCTCCATCAGGTTGCAAATTAAAAATATTTTTTTTCTGCATCTAGCTCTGAAAAAATATTTGGGCTTCTAGCAGTGTGTGGGACTTGGTCTATTAGTCCATCTATACTGACCTCCATCAGGTTGCAAATTGAATAAAAAAAATTTCTGCATCTAGCTCTGAAAAAATATTTGGGCTTCTAGCGGTGTGTGGGACTTGGTCTATTAGTCCATCTATACTGACCTCCATCAGGTTGCAAATTAAAAATATTTTTTTTCTGCATCTAGCTCTGAAAAAATATTTGGGCTTCTAGCAGTGTGTGGGACTTGGTCTATTAGTCCATCTATACTGACCTCCATCAGGTTGCAAATTAAAAATAATTTTTTTCTTCATTTAGCTCTGAAAAAATATTTGGGCTTCTAGCAGTGTGTGGGACTTGTTCTATTAGTCCTTCTATACTGACGTCCAGCAGGTTGCAAATTGAATATAATTTTTTTCTGCATCTAGCTCTGAAAAAATATTTGGGCTTCTAGCGGTGTGTGGGACTTGGTCTATTAGTCCATCTATACTGACCTCCATCAGGTTGCAAATTAAAAATAATTTTTTTCTGCATCTAACCCAGCCAATAGTTTTGGCCTAATACCACAGTTTGGCCACTCAGCTCTGCTCGGTTACCATCCATTGTTTTTTTGTGCAAACAACTCCAGAGTTGTGAATTAGTTAACCACCAAAATGAGTGGAAAAAGGCCTGCTGCTGGTGGAAAGGAGAATAGGCGTGTTGGGAAGGGGAAAAAAGGTTGTGTCCGTGGGGTAGGTGCAGAAGAAAGACCATCTTCCAGCCAAACTAAAATGTCTACTTCTTTTAGCGGACAATGTGATAAGATCCCTTTCTTACGGCCACGCCAATCGCTACAAATTCCAGATGAGGCACAAAAACAGCAGGTGCTTCAACGGATATCAAGTGCTCCTTTAAGTGGGCTCTCCTCCACATCAACTTCAACATCACAAATACTCCAGTCCTCAAAGGTGTCACCCAAATCGCACTTGCTTCCTCACAGCTCCCAAATCTCCAGCTGCCCGTCTGAGTATGAGGTAGAACAGATGGTTGAGTCTGCAGAGCTGTTTACTCATACTATAGCCTGGGAATCAGAGGTCGACTCCAGCGCTTCTGTGAATCCAGACGAGGAAATAATCTGCACTGATGCCCAGAATCTTTATGAGTCGGATCCAGGACCAGACGCAGAAGGTTCTGACCATAATGTAGACCCTCATTCCCAAACTGTAACTCCTGTTGGTGGAGACAATGAGGAAGACGATGATAAGACTCAAATACCTGATTGGAGCGACAACTTTAGTTTTTTGTCAGGGCAGGAACAGGTTGGCTCTGAGGACGACGGGTGTGATAACGCACAGGGTGATGATGATGAGGTCGGAGATCCCACTTACTGTCAACCCACAGTCAGCCAAGAGATGAGGTCAGCAGAGGAGGTGGAGGAAGATGCTAGTGACGACGAGGTCAGGTTGCACCTTCCTGGACAGAGACGTAGTACTGGAAGCACGTCAACAACTGCATCCTCAAACACAACTCTGCCTCTCACCACAAGTCGTGGTGGCTCTTCAGGTCGCATGGGTGCTAAGCCTTGCATAGCCTGGGCATTTTTTCAGATCGATAAAGATGACCCAACTCGTGTTATCTGTAACATTTGTCAGCAAAAGCTAAGTAGAGGCCAAAAAATACATAGTTTGAGTACTTCATGCATGAACCGGCACATGGACATGAAGCATAAGTTGCAGTGGGAAGCTCAGTGTGCTACAATGCGGTCTAGCCGGCCGGGCCAACCACCGTCTGCCATATCTTGTGCATCCACGGCCTCTTCATCCTCTGTGACTGGGGGGACAGCAGTCACACCTGTTTTGGGGCGCAGACCTGCCACCTCTTTACCCGCAACAGCCAGCGTGATTGGCAGGTCATCATTTTCTTTGGAGGTGGTAACACCAGCTGGTCTTGCGCGCTGTCCGACATCGATAGCACCACCTTTGGATCAAGGCAACCTAACATGTCCGCCTGCATCTTCCTCACAGACCGGCAGTTTGCCGGGGACACCCTTATCAACCCCGTCTAAGCACAATAGCCAGCCCTCGGTCCCTCAGATGTGGACAAGTAAAAGACCATTTCCTCCTAGCCATGAGAAAGCTAAGAGGTTGAATTTCACCATCTGCAAGCTCTTGGCTACAGAAATGCTGCCTTTCCGCCTGGTGGACACAGAGGATTTTCGAGACCTTATGTCCGTCGCAGTGCCCCAGTACCAGATGCCCAGTCGGCACTACTTCTCAAAGAAAGGTGTGCCTGCGCTCCACCAGCATGTCGCACACAACATCACCGCTTCTTTGAGAAACTCTGTGTGTGACAGGGTGCATTTCACCACAGACACTTGGACGAGTAGGCATGGACAGGGGCGTTACATGTCGCTGACTGGGCACTGGGTAACTATGGTGACAGCAGGACAAGGGGCTGCTGTCCAAGTCTTGCCGTCCCCACGAGTTGTGCGTCAATCCTCTTTATGTCATTTTTCCTCCACTGCTTCTGCCTCCTCAACCTCCTCTCGGTCTTCCACCTGCACCCAAAGCCTGTCTGGTCATGCCACAAGCTTTCTAACTGCGCAGAAGGGATCCTGCACACCTCCTTACTATGCTGGCAGTAGGGCTCAACGTCATCCGGCGGTTTTTACATTGAAATGTCTGGGAAATGTGAGTCACACAGCTGAGGAGTTGTGGTCAGCTCTGGAGAACCAATTTCATGAATGGTTGTCTCCACTGGACCTGAAACCAGGGAAGGCCGTGTGCGACAATGCTGCAAACCTGGGTGCGGCCCTTCGCCGGGGCAATGTCACACACGTGCCTTGTATGGCTCACGTGTTGAACCTGGTTGTCCAGCAATTTTTAGCCCACTATCCCAGACTAGATGGCCTTCTGCAGAGGGCACGGTCGCTGTGTGCTCACTTCCGCCGTTCGCATCCCGCAGCTCAGCGACTTACATCTCTACAGAAGTCGTTGGGCCTGCCACTTCACCGGCTAAAATGCGATGTGCCTACCCGGTGGAATTCAACTCTGCACATGTTGCAGCGACTGTGGCAGCACCGACAAGCCCTGGTGCAATACGTTCTGACGTATAGCCTGGGCCAATGAGATTCAGAGGTGGGGCAAATCACGCTGGAGGAGTGGTCTCAGATCAGGGACCTATGCACCCTTCTGCACAGTTTTGAAATGGCGACGAAGATGTTTAGTGCTGACGATGCCATTATCAGCATGACTATTCCGGTGATTTACATGCTGGAGCACATGTTAAACAGAATTCGGAGTCAGGTGGTGGCACAAGAGGAGGTGGAGGAAGTAGAGGAGGAGGAGTTGTATGCGGAAGGGCTAACATCTGCAAGGTCCAGACGGTCGGCAGCACCAGGGCGGCAGGCATGTGAGGGTGGGGGAGATGATTTTACCAGGGCGCATGGTAGCAGCCAAACTAGTGAGGAAGGTGCAGGAGCCCAGGAAGAAGTGGAGGACGAACTGATGGAAGACTCATCAGATGAGGGAGACCTTGATCACATTTCTGTTGTGCGAGGTTGGGGGGAGAGGACAGAGGAAGGAAGCATGATTGTTACCTCGCCACCAACACAACAGGGACTTGGTGCTCCTGGATGCGCAACACACATGAGTGCCTTCTTGCTGCACTACCTGCAACATGACCCTCGAATTGTGAGAATTACAAAAAATCCTGACTACTGGGTTGCCACACTGTTAGATCCCCGGTACAAAAGTAAATTTGCAGAAATTATTCCTGCCATAGAAAGGGATGCACGCATGCAGGAGTATCAGCAGAGACTGTTGCAGAATCTTACATGTGCTTTTCCACAAAATACCAGTGGTGCACGTAGTGAATCTCACAGTTCCAACTTGCCAACCGTGGGACCGTCAAGTGTTCAGCACTCAAACCGTAACAGAACCACAGTATCTGCTGGTAACATCAATTTTGCCGAATCATTTCACCACTTTTTTAGCCCATCCTTTGCAAGGCCACAGGAGACAAGAAGTCTGACACATAGTCAACGCCTAGAGACGATGGTACAGGAGTATCTCCAAGTAAACATTGAAGCCACGACTGTGTCACTGGACCCTTGCTCTTTTTGGGCTTCCAATCTGGATAAATGGCCGGAGCTAGCCACTTACGCCTTGGAGATCTTGTCATGCCCCGCAGCCAGCGTTCTGTCTGAACGTGTGTTCAGCGCTGCTGGTGGTGTGCTGACAGATAAGCGCACGCGGCTCTCCACTGATAATGTAGACAGACTCACGTTCATAAAGATGAACAAATCATGGATCCGAAACGACTTTTCTACCCCTGTGTCATCCTGGGGAGAGTAAAAGCTTGATGATTGGTTAAAATCACCCTACCAACCGTTTTAAGCTTTCAAATTACTAATCATGTTTATCTGTATCTTGACTGGAAAATAATTTGGGCTTTGTAGCAGTGTGCAGCACTGATCCTATTAGGCCATCTATAATAAGCTTCACCAGATTTAAAATTAAAAATAATTTTTAGCTGCATCTAGCCCGGAAAATAATTTTGGGGCTCCGAGATGCGCAAGACACATAAGTGCCTTCTTGCTGCACTACCTGCAGCATGACCCTCATATTGTCAGAATTCGAAGTAATCATGACTACTGGGTTGCCACACTCTTAGATCCCCCAAACTTTTCGATCAACCTTTTCATTTTAATAAAGACCAAAAAAATGGTCATTTTTGAAATTATAAGCATTAGCAGGTTGTTAGAAACTGAAATCAAACAGTTTTCAACTCAAAACTTTATTCTAGGTGATGTTACATTTTCACATAGGACCCCTTGTTCGAAAGGAGCTTCTGAACTCTCTCGTCCATTGAATTTGTCAGGTTTTGGATGGTTTCTGCTTCAATTGTTTTGCATGAGGACAGAATAACCTCCCTGAGCTGTTGCTTAGATGTGAACTGCCTCCCGCCATCATAGACACTCCTTTTAATGATGCTCCAAAGGTTTTGAATGGGGTAGAGGTCAGGGGAGCATGGGGGTCACACCATAAGTTTGTCCCCTTTTATGCCCATATCAGCCAGAGATGCAGATGTTTTATGTGCAGCATGAGATGGTGCATTATCATGCAGAAAAATGATCTTGCTGTGAAATACACGGTTCTTCTTCTTGAACCATGGCAGGAAGTGCTGTTTGAGAAAATCCACATACATTATGGAGTTCATCTTTAGCGCCTTCAGGGATCCTAAAGGGGCCGACAATCTCTCTCCCCATGATTCCAGCCCAAAACATTACTCCACCTCCTCCTTGTTGGCGCTGTAGCCGTGTTTGCGTGGGGTGTCCATCAACCAGCCATCCTCCACTCCATTCATCTGGACCATCGAGCGCTGCACGGCACTCATCCGTGAACAAAACAGTTTTGAAATCAGTCTTCATGTAATGTTTGGCCCACTGGAGCCGTTTCTGCTTGTGTGAAGTGGATAGAGGAGGTCGACAGGATGGCGTATGCACAGCTGCAAACCTCTGAAGGACCCTGCATCTTGTTGTTCGGGGGACGTTGGAGGCACAAGCAGCTTCAAAAACTTGTCTGCTGCTATGACAAGGCTTTTTTGCCGCTGCTCTTTCAACCTGACGTAATTGCCTGTAGGAAAGAGTCCTCAATTTGCCCTTATCAGCACGCACACGTGTGTACTGTGAATCAGCTACATACTTCTTGATTGCCAAGACACTTCATCCTGATCATCGCACAATGTTGATTGTAGTCATGCCTTGACCTAAACACTCCACAATTTGTTGCTTCTCAGCAGCCGACACATCCTTTTTCTTTCCCATTTTGGCAGAAAATGTAGGCTTCTTAATAATGTGAGAGAGCCTTCTTAAGTAGTCTTGCCTTTCATTGGACACACCTGCCAAACTAATTAGCACAGGTGTCTGCAATTGCTTACAGTGATATAAAGAGCCCTGACACACATCACCATCAATGAGTTTAACTGACAAACAAACAAATTCTTCCCTTATCACTCCTAAACACTTTTTGCATAATAATTTGGAACGCGGTGTACATGTGCTTTTCCACAAAACACCAGTGGTTCACGTAGTGAATCATACAGTTCTAACTTGCCAACCGTGGTCTGTATGGAATTGTTCAATAAAGGGCCCAAAATTAAGATAACATAGATGGGAGAGGTCTCTATGAATAGGAATTCCTAAGTATTTGATACCCTGTGAGGGCCAGGCAAAGGGAAAGTTGGACTGGATGGAATCCTATATGGATTTAGGGAGGGAGACATCGAGGGCCTCAGACTTCGCTGCATTGATTTTAAAATTTTACCAGGTAACAAAGTGATCTATTTCAGCCATAACAGCAGGGATGGATATATGTGATTGAGTGATATATACTAGGACATCATCAGCAAATAGAGAGCACTTGTACTCGGTGCCTCCCACCTCAATCCACCTAATATTGGGGTTATGGCGAATTGATGAGAGCAGGTGCTCCGTCACTAGGATGTATAAGAGAGGGGACAGAGGACATCCCTGCCTTGTCCCATTGGTGATTGTGAAAGGTGATGAAAATGTTCTGACGCACCCCCTGGGCCTTGGGACACCCGGAGCCGGACCCTTTTTGGTGGATGCTGGTGGTTGTAGTCTTCGTGGCGGCGATCCGGTTCCGTGGCTCAGGGCGGTCAAACCAGTGGCGGAACTATTTATGTGGTTTTGATGTTTAAATGTCCGACTACGCCACCCGTGGATTGCGGTCAGAGTGAACCGCCGCTACAGGGCAGACCGCTAAGGCTGGTGTTGTGGGTGCAGCAGAGCGTAGCATAACTCCCCACGGGAGGAGTATAGCCTCAGGGCAGTGTATGCGGAGGATGGGGGTGATGGTGCAGGGCAGCAGCAGTAACGACACGGAGTCAGTGATGCAGTTCAGGGCCTTTACTCACAGTTCTTATTATCCAGACCACGTCTGCAGGTAACGGCTGCCCACGTCGTACTGTGCTCACCAGGTGAGGGGCTCAGACAACTCCCAGATAACTTTGGAGCGCTTCACAGGACCCCCTTTGTGTGTCCTTTGTCTGGCCTTTCTTACCAACACTTCTGTCCGGCTGCCTCGGGCCTCCTCTTGGTAAACTTGGCGCCAGTTTCCCTGACCCTATGTGGTGCCTTCCTAGCGGGTGGAGCAAGGGGCTGCGCCACATAAAATGTCAGAGCCTCCGGTTTCTAGCTGAGGGTCGTTTCCTGCCTCCACTAGTTCGGGGACCGGTCTCCCCCTTTGGCCTGACCCCTCCACGCAGGTGGATTCGGGCGTGCGGTGGCGACTCGCCCGTCCGCACCCCTGGGATCCCTTCATTCCTCGTTCCTGGAGCCTTCTCCGCTCCTCTTCCTTCCTTCTCCCTCTTGCAGGCCTGGGCCTCTGTTACTAGGCCCGCCTCCGGAGCAGAGCTCATGCAGAGCCCCTGCTCCCTGCCACTTCTGCTCAGACTTCTCTGCACTGAACTAAGATGGTGCCCACCTTTTATACTCCCTTCTCAATGCACCCAGGAACTGCTTCCTCCCTGCTCCTGCACTGCAGGGTTCCCCTTCCTCAGTGTTCCCTCCCCCCACTCCAGCCAGGGACAGGGACTGTCGTGCCCATCTCAGGGGCATATTGGTCGCCCTGCCCCACGGCAATGTGGTGTAATGCATGCACCTGAGAGTGAGATATCACACCTCTGGGTGAGGTGCAATACCTCTGTAGCAACCGAGCCCTCAGGGTGCTACAGTTCCATTTATCTTCAGCCTAGGTGACGTATTGTGATACAGGGCCGTGATTTTGGCTATAAAAGGGTCCCCTAGACCCCTACCCCAAGCTTTTTAAGAGAATCATATATGGCGTGCCAGGAGACTCTATGGAATGCTTTCTCAGCATCCAACGAGAGTATCTACTTACAAATTTTTAACTGCATCTAGCCCAGGAAATACTTTGTGCCTAGTAGCAGTGTCTGCTAGTCAGCGGATTATCCCGGCTGTTAAGCAAGCTACACCACCTGTAGTTTGGACACTTAATTTTTTCAAAGGAAATGCTTCGGGACCACGGGATACTTAGTGAAGAGCATCAGGAGGCACCCCAAGGCATAGGGGCTGGGACTGGCACTAGGATGCCTTGCGGTGGACAGCCGAGCTCGATCCTTATAAAAGCTTTTTAACTGCAGCAGCTTTAGTGGACGCTACTGGAGCTGGAATTACGCGGCTGCTGGCATGAGACTTGCCCTCCAATAGATCCTTGTAAATGGATTTAAAGTGTATTCATTCAAATTAGAGGGACAATTTAAATTAAAAAGCTTAGAGCTGCCTCCACCACAGGGGGGCTCTCTCGACCCACCAGCGGACAGGCACCAGTATTGGGAGAGGGGGGCTGGCCGTCAGGGTTCACCGCGGCCCTGGCACAAACCCGGCGACACGGAGGTGGCACGGGCAGGAGCGGACTGGCCGTCTCGGCTTCTCACTTTTTGGATTTTAGAAGGGCATGACATGCCTATATCTGTGTCTCCCCCTCCTTTTACTCCTCCACCTCTTTTCTTTTCGCATGACTATATGTACTTGTCACTTTTCCATGTGTTAGTTGTGTCTTCTGAGCAGTTTGTCAGCTTTTGGACACCTTTGAAGGTGTTTTCTATGTGTTTCTATGTGTTTTTGTTTGCCTGCCATTGGTTTTAACGGTGTTCGAAGGTGTTCGACGAACAGTTCGACGAACAGTTCGGCGAACACACGGGTGTTCGACGAACCGAACCGAACTCGAACACTACGGGGGTGGCTCAACACTACACAGGACCCAAAAGGTTGCATGGACGGACTTCTCCACAAGAGGCCCTCATTACATAACAGACACCTCCACCCTTCCACCTCATACCACCAGAGGGAGCCCTGTTAGGGATATATATACTGGAGGGTGGAGTTAGGCAGTCAGTGTGTGTGCTGGCACAGAGATCAGTGAAGAAGCAGCATGTGAGCTGCTATGCTGAGGGCCAGCCAGGGCCTAAAGCACGTGCTGAAGCCCTGGGGGCCTAGAGCGGGGCCGGAGGCAAGGAGAAGAGTGAGAGGAGCTATGGGGGCAGAGGAGCATCTTAGGCTCACCCCAGAACACAAGCCGGACACCGGGTCCGTGCCTACAGGGTCCTCTACGCCGAGTAGGAACAACCGGTATACCAGGAGGATTCTAAACCCATGGTCAACCTGAAGCTACAATTATCTAAAGAACTAGGAACCACGAAGGCCCCAGCGTCCAGGGATAGTGGTAGCCAGAAGAAAGTTCTTACCTCCAAGCATACAGGTTAGGAGAGTGAAAGAGTACAGAAGCTAGGCCAAGTTCAAGGATGGTCAGAAGCTTCAGAGTGAGAGGAAGAAACGGATCAGGAGGCCTTATACCCGCTCACTGGGGAGAGTCCAGAAGTGCACCCTTCCTATCAAGTACCCTGGACCGTACCTGCCATCTACACAAGTAAAGGTACTGAAGTGAACCCCTGTGTGCGTGTCAGTTATTCTCCCCTGGCCCGGCTGGGCCACCTCTCACCTGCATCCCTTCCATCAACTCTGCCCCGGGGTCTGCTCCGCCTGTGGGGAGCAGAAACATCCCAGCTGCCATCCCATCACCCCCGGAGGTCTGCAGCAGCGCTGGTACCCATTACCAGAAACCACAGGTGGGGTCACGAGACAAAAACTGTTAAGAAAACCCATTTTAAAGAGTGACCCCAGGGTACGGGCCCGGGAGCCGACTGCCGTGACATCCCACAGAAGGTAAAGGCCCGGGTACCGAGTCTCCCCTATATCCCCCTGGGCCAGTCACTAACATATTTCATCTTTGGCTCCTCCTGAAGTGCTTACTGGTGCCCGCCGTGTCCTCACCACCACTGCTGCCTGACCTCATCATGCTGCTGCACGTCAGGACCAGGGCTGATGAGCACTGCGCTTCTCCTGTCCCGACATCACAGTGTTTAAAAGTATTTGCATCTGAATGACGCGAATACATTTGAATTTATGAAATAGGGAGTGGCGTATCGCGGTCAGCTCCTCGGCCTCACATCTTTCGGCGGGCCACATGCGGCTCATGGGCCATAAGTTGTGCGGGCTTGGTCTAATCTGTCTCTCTAGGAGTAGAATTTTGCCTGAGATGCAAAACTAGATGAAATCTAAGCTTAGTAACACTGCATGTGGGCAAGTATGTGAAGAGCAGGCTCAGGAGCTGAACTCCCTCTACCTGTGGCAGATGACAGCTATGGTACACAGCTGGCATCTGTCTCATATAGCTGCAGCCAGAGCTAAGCCGTTAACCATTTAGATGCTGCAGTAAATCTCTGACAGCGGCATTTAAATAAATAGCATGATCTCTTGTGCACTCGATAACCAGCTTCCATCAAGCCAGGGGCCTGCTGAAAGACCCCATCACTGCCATTTTGGCACTTCTCAGGAACGGGCTATGGTTCATATGAGAACGTGATTTCTGCAGTACTATTTATTTGCAGTTTAAGTGATCAGATAATCGCAGGTTCAAATCCCCTAACGGGCTAAAAAAGTAAAGTGAAAATAAAAAAAAAATAAATAAATAAAATAGAAAAAATAAAAAAATATATAAAAGTTTGAATGTTACCATATTTTACCATTCACCGTGCGCTTCTTAATGAATTAGGTGCGTCTTATTCCAGCACACCCACTATTAAGACGTGTATGAAATGCCAGTTTTAAAGGGAACCTGACATCAGATACATGCTGCCTGTGGATCATAATTTCACACACTTGTGGAAGCTGATTGTAAAGTATGTTTTTCTCTGAAACGCTGCAGCATTTCAGAGTTAAATATACCCGGCTAAGATCATACAACCTCCAGTTTCTGATACGTGCTGCCTGTGGATCGGGCAGCATGTATCAGTTGTCAGGTTTCATTTAATGAATCAGGACCTATGTTTTGTGGCAAAATTGCCTATATAGCGTGACTGCATGAAGGAAATAACTCTTGAGAGGAATCTTACTGTTAAGAGTTAGAGAGCATTGTCAGAGGGCAGAAAATAGCGAGAAAGGGAGGAACCTTTGAGATTTAGAAATCTGTGACATGGAGACTAAGCTCTTGTTGACTAAAACCCTTTAGATGCAGGAAGAGAAGAGGGGGAGACTTGGCCCTAAACTCCTGGAGAAAACAGACCGGGAGTAAACAGACAAGCCCTAAATTTAAGGGGAACCTGTAACCAGATTTTCCCAATATTAACTATGCCCACCACCTTTAAGGCTTCTTTTACAGTACACTAGTAAGCTGTAGTCCCCAATCGCCACTGCATCGCCCGAAAAATACCTTTCATTATACTCCCATAGGGTGCAGTCACAGGTCTTGTGGTGCCTCCTCTCTCATCACAATCACCTTCCTCCTCTTGTCTTCATGTGGAGGATGCGTCCTATGTCATCAGCACGGTGTCCCCCAATCTCTCGCTCTTGTACAGGTGCAGAGGGCAGAGGAGAGTTCTATAGTGCACATGCATCTGCTTAACGCTTGGATCATCGGCACTTTTTGGCCTTTCCCCGCACATGTGCATTACAGTACTTTACTCTGCCCTCATCAGGGTAGAGCAGACTGCGCCTGCACAGGAGCGCGTTGGACATGTCATCTACATGAAGCAGGAAAGAAGGACGGTGATTGTGATGAGAGAGGATCAAGACCAGAGACTCCTATCAGACTGGACAATGCCGTATGGTGGGAAAATAGAGGGTCTTCTTTGCGGTATGCACAGGTAATTGGGGACATACACACAGCTTACTAGAATACTGTAAGAGGGGCCTTGAAGGTGGTGGCCATACTTTATATTGGGAACAGATAGTGACAGGTTTCCTTTAAAGACTGTGAAACAGATAGATGTCTGATAAGTGGCGGGAAACTTTATGTGAATTTTAAGGCTGTGCTGGGTGACATAGTAAGAGCACCATCTCTGTGGAGGCAAAAAATATTTCAATAAAAGGATTTTATGTGTTCAATTGTGTTTGTTCTGTTTATTTGTTCTGCAATGTTCAAAATAATCCATCAAATAAGTGCTGCCATCATCATTACGCATCTTGCGTCTGCTCAATTGACTGAATCGTAATTCATTGCAATCTTTGGGTTAAAGAGGTAAAAAACCCTTGAGAGCAACAGCTGCAAGAGAGAATGAGAGATTGTGGTTGGGTAAATGGTAAAGACGAAAATATCGCTGTGAGACTTTGCAAAGTAGCACAGTGCTGGTGTGGCTGTGAGGGGAACTTAGAGTAGACTTGGACAAAAAAACTTTTCTAAGCTTTGATATTTTAATTTATTTTTCAACATTTAAAATTGTACCTCATATAAGTGCGGAAAATACAAGGAATATTTTCTTAAGTGACATACAAAAAAAAGGTTGAGGGCCAACATTCAAGATTGGTGAAAACAGCAGCATGTTCAGTAATGTTGGACGTTTTCAATTTTATTAGTCCAAGATAGTCTAATTTTTAAAAGAAGACCCCCACATTGAACATTAGCAGCATTTCTCAGAGTATACATCAAATGCATGCTGGATTAATATAGCCGTACATAAAACATTTTTCATTCAGTTTTTTCTTTATAGCGGTCATTTGGCTTTGTACGAATTCTGAACTTGGCTTTTAAAAAAAAACTTAATTGATTAATCAGACTAGTTAATAAATCCCATCTGTGTGTGAGGTTATCTGTTGACCTAGCCCAAGAACGATGCATGTGGGACATGGAAACCTACCATGGATGTGCTCTGTACCTGGCCATATACATGTGTCTCCAAATTGCTTAGAGAATCAATTGGTTGGTAATTATGCGGCACAATTAGGTTGCAACATGTGTGGCCAACATTATTCATTAAAAACAGTAAATCACCCTGAGAATCTGTACTTGAAACAGAAATCTTCAGCTTTCTAGTCGGGGACTGATTACTCACCTGGGAATACCATCAGAAGACATAAACATGTGTGATCATCAGTTTGTACTGATGGAAAACAGAGCAGGAATTAGATTTGAGAGACCACTTATACTATTTTATGGACTGACAAACAATCTCTAGACATTTTAAAGAGGACCTGCCGCTACCCCTCACATGCCTGTTTAGTAAAGATCGGTATTTCCCATGAAGGTACAATTTTGGATAATGTTCTATTGGAACTTTACATTATGCCATCTCTTTGTCATCCTTGATAGAAATGTATGAATAAATAACAATAGGGGGTTATAATTCCTCTTCTGAAAGGGATATGGCCTTACACAGCCTGGCACTCACAGTGAGTGGATAGTGATAGATTAGGTAGATCCACACCTCCAAGTGTTAACACCCAGTCAGAATAACAGGAATGGCACAATGCAGAGTTATAAAGAAAAATATAAAAGAAAACCAGCAGCAGCCATTTTAGCATGATTCAGGATAGTGAGAGGATGTCAGAGCTCACAGCTCAGTAATAGAGATACATGAGGAAGCCCTAAAACATTGGACGAATACTACAAACAGCAATGTGTTGTACAACTGCAGCAGTGAAAAAGATGAGTGTAGCAGTCTGTGAATAATACAAAGATTTAAATTATGCTGTTCGT
This sequence comes from Phyllobates terribilis, assembly GCF_046119375.1. Classification (NCBI taxonomy): domain Eukaryota; kingdom Metazoa; phylum Chordata; class Amphibia; order Anura; family Dendrobatidae; genus Phyllobates; species Phyllobates terribilis. The sequence goes on from NW_027362761.1 coordinate 472,784,492, forward strand.
CCTTGAAGATGACCATGACTTCAGGGTTTACAATGCTGCTTACTGGCACCACTTCATTTTTTTCATAGGCTGTACAATATCTTCAAAAATAAATAGACATGTACCATGGCACGCTGGCACAGTGGTTAGCACTGCAGCCTTGCAGCGCTGGGGTCCTGGGTTCAAATCCCACCAAGGACAACATCTGCAAGGAGTTTGTATGTTCTCCCTGTGTTTGCATGGGTTTCCTCTGGGTTCTCCGGTTTCCTCCCACACTCCAAAGACATACTGATAGGGAATCTACATTGTGAGCCCCGATGGGGACAGTGATGATAATGTATGTAAAGCGCTGCAGAATATGTTAGCACTATATAAAAATAAAGATTATTATTATATTATTACCAAAGTTATATCCTCAGGATTTTTTAATTAGTAGTCCAAAGTAATACAACAGTTAAACATTGTTTTTCAACTTCCATGTTGCAATTTCAAAGAAAAAACAGAATAAACAGCAAGCAATAAAGGCAACCCTAATTAAGACTTGCTTGCACACTCTTTGGCATGGCTGACAGCCTCCAAACGTTTCTTGTAGCCATCTATAAGCTTCTTGCACTTCTCATCTGGAATTTTCTCCCACTCTTCCTTTGCAGTTTGTTCAAGCTCTTGAATGTTTGCAGGGTTCTTTTTCCCAATGGCAGATTTCAGCTCACCCCAAAGATTTTCAATGGGACTGAGGTTAGGACTTGTTGCCGGCCATTTTAAAGCAGTCCATTTTTTCTTTTTCAACCATTCCTGTGTACTTTTGAATGTGTGCTTTGGGTCATTGTCTTGCTGGAGGACCCATGATCTTCGACTCATACCAGGTTTTCTTACACTGGGAAGGACATTTCTCTCTAAAATCTCTTGATAATTCTCTAATTTCATGATTCCTGTGATACAGTCAAGGCCTCCATTACCAGACGCAGCAAAGCAACCCCACAGCATTATGGATCCTCCCCCATACTTAACTGTAAGTTAGGTGTTCTTTTCCTTATAAGCTTCATTGCGCCATCTGTAAACAAACTGTTGCTTTGCATTGCCAAAAAGCTCTATTTTTGTTTCATATGTCGACAGAACATTTTCCCAGAAGGATTGTGGTTTGCCAAGGTACTCTTTGGCAAAGATCAGTCGTTCCTTTTTATGTCTTTTCTTCAGCAATGGTTTCTTCCTTGGCCTTCGCCCATAAAGATCTGCTTGGTTTAGTGTGTGGCATATGGTACTTGATGAAACAGTGACCACAGACTATTCCAGGTTGGCCTTCAGGTCTTTGGATGTTTGACATGGTGTTCTTTCCACCATTCTCCCCAACCTTCGAAGACATCTCTTGTCAATTTTCCTCTTTCCCCCATGTCCAGGGAGGTTCTTGACGTTTCCATGCTTGACAAAGTTCTTAATAACATTGCGCACTGTTGAAACTGGTATACCAAGGTCTTTGGAGATGGCCTTATACCCTTTTGAAGTCTTGTGTTTGCTAATAATAGCAGTTCTGATGTCCTCAAACAATCCTTTGTCTTCACCGTTATGACAAAGGAACAGGGCCTACCATGTGGCTATTTAAAACACTGAAGTTATCATTCATTGGCTAATTCATATCACATGGGCACTGACAATCACAGGTGAATCTCTTGTGATTTACCACAGGCGAGTCAAAATGTGTTTCCATACTAAACTAATGTAAAGGGTGCCATTATCAGTGACACAGCAAGCTTTAGGTTTTTCTATTTTTCCCTTCCATTGTTTTTTGTTTTAAATCATTTATCATTTGCTCTTTTGTATTTAACACAAGTTCTCTATACGAAAAAAAAAAAGTTTCACTTCACTCATTTTTTTTAGGAGATATTCCACATTATGTAATTAAACTTTATGGGTGCCAATAACGATGAGCAGGACTGTATAGGAGGATCAATAGCTGTGGGTCCGGAGGTGACTGATGAGCCCAATCCTGGCCCTGGAAGCTTGCCAACATACGTGACATAAGTAACTAGATGTGGTCGGGACAGTAGATGTCGCTTGTGCCTTGTGCACAGCTTGCTTTCTTTTTGCCTCAAAGATTCCCCTATCTTCAGCTGCACATGCCCCTAAGGTGAATTTGCCTCGCCAAGCTGAACGGTTCAGGGCAAGCTTCTCTCATTCATTGATGCTGAATCCAAGATTTTTCAGAGACACTATTAGGCCGACTTTATAAAGTTTCTTCGGCCCCCTGACTGCTTGCTTTCCCTGACACAGCTCTTCGTGCAGCAGTTGTTTTGGCAATCGGCTGTCTAGCATCCTGACCACACGTGCAGCCCACCTGGATTGGGTTTTCATCAGGAGAGTGTAAACGCTGCAGAGCCCAGATTGTTCCAGGATTGCCATGTCGGGGAGATTTTCTTGCCACCTGATGTGAAGAAGTCTGCAGAGACAGCTCAGGTGAAAGTGATTGAGCTGTTTAGCATTTTGGCTGTAGACAGTCCAGGACTCGTTAGCATAGAGAAGTGTGGAAAGGACCACCGCACCATAATCCTTCAGCTTAGTGGTAAGGCTGAGTTCTCATCATTCCCAGACATTCTTGTGCAGTCTCCCGAAGGTGATGCTGGCTTTGGCAATTCTGTTGTTTACCTCAGCATCTATGGTCACTACGCGGGAGAGTGTGCTGCTCAGGTAGGTGAAGTTGTCAACTGCTTTGAGGTTGTGCTCCCTCACTGTAATGTGTGGCTGCTGGTATGGTTTTCCTGGAGCAGGTTGGTACATAACTTTGATCTTTTTAGTATTAATGATGAGATCGAAGTTGTCGTGAGAGATAGAACAGGTGTCAACAGCAGTGCCAAACTCAGTGTGATTGATTAGTGTTATGATATAGCTGGCATTTGTCCTGTCGAATTTTAATTTCAATTACACATTAATTTCCTTCATTTTTAATGCACTAGAAAGCAGCAGAAAGCCAGCTCAATATTTTTTACATATAAAAAATAGTCTGAAATCAATGTCAGTCAGAAACATTGTGCTTGCTTGTCACAAGCAACTGCGTTTTTACATACCGTGTTCAATCTTTTTTATCAAGGGGATAAGAAATGTGTTATAGAAATACAAACTCCACAAAATCTAGACAGCTAACTCTGACTGTCTACCTCACTAAGTGTGCATAGACAGATAAAAAAGTTGCGGTAGTGCTCTGTGGGGATAGTAATGGTAGTGGGTGTGTGGTAGGTGAATGACACACTCACCGATGTCGAAGATGGCTGCATTTGATTTCCTGTTCGGAACTCCAATCAAGTTTTGATAAATGAAAAGGCTGGGAAGTCAGGACAATGCTGTGCACCTTCTGCAGTGTGAAGGAATACTCATAAAAGTTGCTTAAAAAGTAATTCCTTTATTAACAATTTCTTCAGACACAAAACAGTTTTCAGCTGTGGACAAGCTCTTTCGTTAGTAGTGTTGAGCCACCCCCGTAGTGTTCGAGTTCGGTTCGGTTCGTCGAACACCCGTGTGTTCGCCGAACTGTTCGTCGAACTGTTCGTCGAACACCTTCGAACACCGTTAAAACCAATGGCAGGCAAACAAAAACACATAGAAACACATAGAAAACACCTTCAAAGGTGTCCAAAAGCTGACAAACTGCTCAGAAGACATAACTAACACATGGAAAAGTGACAAGTACATATAGTCATGCGAAAAGAAAAGAGGTGGAGGAGTAAAAGGAGGGGGAGACACAGATATAGGCATGTCATGCCCTTCTAAAATCCAAAAAGTGAGAAGCCGACACGGCCAGTTCGTTCCTGCCCGTGCCACCTCCGTGTCGCCGGGTTTGTGCCAGGGCCGCGGTGAACCCTGACGGCCAGCCCCCCTCTCCCAATACTGGTGCCTGTCCGCTGGTGGGTCGAGCGAGCCCCCCTGTGGTGGAGGCAGCTCTAAGCTTTTTAATTTAAATTGTCTCTCTAATTTGAATGAATACACTTTAAATCCTTTTACAAGGATCCATTGGAGGGCAAGTCTCATGCCAGCAGCCGCGTAATTCCAGCTCCAGTAGCGTCCACTAAAGCTGCTGCAGTTCAAAAGCTTTTATAAGGATCGAGCTCAGCTGTCCACCGCAAGGCGTCCTACCGCCAGTCCCAGCCCCTATGCCTTGGGGTGCCTCCTGATGCTCTTCATTTAGTATCCCGTGGTCCCGAAGCATTTCCTTTGAAAAAATTAAGTGTCCAAACTACAGGTGGTGTAGCTTGCTTAACAGCCGGGATAATCCGCTGACTAGCAGACACTGCTACTAGGCACAAAGTATTTCCTGGGATAGATGCAGTTAAAAATTTGTAATCAGATACTCTCGTTGGATGCTGAGAAAGCATTCCATAGAGTCTCCTGGCACGCCATATATTATTCTCTTAAAAAGCTTGGGGTAGGGGTCTAGGGGACCCTTTTATAGCCAAAATCACGGCCCTGTTTCGCAATACGTCACCTAGGCTGAAGATAAATGGAACTGTAGCACCCTGAGGGCTCGGTTGCTACAGAGGTATTGCACCTCACCCAGAGGTGTGATATCTCACTCTCAGGTAAGGATGGAGTGTGGATCAGGACCCGACACCTGCATGCATTACACCACATTGCCGTGGGGCAGGGCGACCAATATGCCCCTGAGATGGGCACGACAGTCCTTTTCCCTGGCTGGAGTGGGGGGAGGGAACACTGAGGAAGTGGAACCCTGTAGTGCAGGAGCAGGGAGGAAGCAGTTCCTGGGTGCATTGAGAAGGGAGTATAAAAGGTGGGCACCATCTTAGTTCAGTGCAGAAAAGTCTGAGCAGAAGTGACAGGGAGCAGGGGCTCTGCATGAGCTCTGCTCCGGAGGCGGGCCTAGTAACAGAGGCCCAGGCCTGGAAGAGGGAGAAGGAAGGAAGAGGAGCAGAGAAGGCTCCAGGAACGAGGAACGAAGGGATCCCAGGGGTGCCGACGGGCGAGTCGCCACCGCACGCCCGAATCCACCTGCGTGGAGGGGTCAGGCCAAAGGGGGAGACCGGTCCCTGAAACGAGTGGAGGCGGAAAACGGCCCTCAGCTAGAAACCGGAGGCTGTGACATATTATGTGGCGCAGCCCCTCGCTACACCCGCTAGGAAGGCAGTCAGGGAAACTGGCGCCAAGTTTACCAAGAGGAGGCCCGAGGCAGCCGGACAGAAGGGTTGGTAAGAAAGGCCAGACAAAGGACACACAAAGGGGGTCCTGTGAAGCGCTCCAAAATTATCTGGGAGTTGTCTGAGCCCCTCACCTGGTGAGCACAGTACGACGTGGGCAGCCGTTACCTGCAGAAGTGGTCTGGATAATAAGAACTGTGAGTAAAGGTACTGGACTGCATCACTGACTCCGTGTCGTTACTGCTGCTGCCCTGCACCATCACCCCTATCCTCCGCATACACTGCCCTGAGGCTATACTCCTCCCGTGGGGAGTTATGCTACGCTCTGCTGCACCCACAACACCAGCCTCAGCGGTCTGCCCTGCAGCGGCGGTTCACTCTGACAGCAATCCACGGGTGGCGTAGTCGGACATTTAAACATCAAAACCACATAAATAGTTCCTCCACTGGTTTGACCGCCCTGAGCCACGGAACCGAGTCACCGCCACGGAGACTACAACCACCAGCATCCACCAAAAAGGGTCCGGCTCCAGGTGTCTCAAGGCCCAGGGGGAGGGTCAGAACATTTTCATCACCTTTCATAATCACCAATGGGACAAGGCAGGGATGTCCTCTGTCCCCTCTCTTATACATCCTAGTGACGGAGCACCTGCTCTCATCAATTCGCCATAACCCCAATATTAGGTGGATTGAGGTGGGAGGCACCGAGTACAAGTGCTCTCTATTTGCTGATGATGTCCTAGTATATATCACTCAATCACATATATCCATCCCTGCTGTTGTGGCTGAAATAGATCACTTTGTTGCATGGTCAAATTTTAAAATCAATGCAGCGAAGTCTGAGGCCCTCGATGTCTCCCTCCCCAAATCCATACAAGATTCCATCCAGTCCAACTTTCCCTTTGCCTGGCCCTCACAGGGTATCAAATACTTAGGAATTCCTATTCATAGAGACCTCTCCCGTCTATGTTATCTTAATTTTGGGCCCTTTATTGAACAACTCCATACAGACCACGGTTGGCAAGTTAGAACTGTAAGATTCACTACGTGAACCACTGGTGTTTTGTGGAAAAGCACATGTACACTGTGTTCCAAATTATTATGCAAGAAGTGTTTAGGAGTGATAAGGGGAGAATTTGTTTGTCAGTTAAACTTATTGATGGTGATGTGTGACAGGGCTCTTTATATCACTGTAAGCAATTGCAGACACCTGTGCTAATTAGTTTGGCAGGTGTGTCCAATGAAAGTCAAGACTACTTAAGAAGGCTGTCCCACATTATTAAGCAGCCTACATTTTCTGCCAAAATGGGAAATAAAAAGGATGTGTCGGCTGCTGAGAAGCAACAAATTGTGGAGTGTTTAGGTCAAGGCATGACTACAATCAACATTGTGCGATGATCAGGATGAAGTGTCTTGGCAATCAAGAAGTATGTAGCTGATTCACAGTACACATGTGTGCGTGCTGATAAGGGCGAATTGAGGACTCTTTCCTACAGGCAATTACGTCAGGTTAAAAGAGCAGCGGCAAAAAGCCTTGTCATAGCAGCAGACAAGTTTTTGAAGCTGCTGGTGCCTCCAACGTCCCCCGAACAACAAGATGCAGGGTCCTTCAGAGGTTTGCAGTTGTGTGTACGCCATCCTGTCGACCTCCTCTATCCACTGCACACAAGCAGAAACGGCTCCAGTGGGCCAAACAATACATGAAGACTGACTTCAAAACTGTTTTGTTCACGGATGAGTGCCGTGCAACACTCGATGGTCCAGATGGATGGAGTGGAGGATGGCTGGTTGATGGACACCCCACGCAAACACGGCTACAGCGCTAACAAGGAGGAGGTGGAGTAATGTTTTGGGCTGGAATCATGGGAGAGAGATTGTCGGCCCCTTTAGGATCCCAGAAGGGGTAAAGATGAACTCCATAATGTATGTGGAGTTTCTCAAACAGCACTTCCTGCCATGGTTCAAGAAGAAGAAACGTGTATTCGACAGCAACATCATTTTCATGCATGATAATGCACCGTCTCATGCTGCACATAACACATCTGCATCTCTGGCTGATATGGGCATAAAAGGGGACAAACTTATGGTGTGACCCCCATGCTCCCCTGACCTATACCCCATTCAGAACCTCTGGAGCATCATCAAAAGGAGTGTCTATGATGGCGGGAGGCAGTTCACATCTAAGCAACAGCTCTGGGAGGGTATTCTGTCCTCATGCAAAACAATTGAAGCAGAAACCATCCAAAACCTGACAAATTCAATGGACGAGAGAGTTCAGAAGCTCCTTTCGAACAAGGGGTCCTATGTGCAAATGTAACATAACCTAGAATAAAGTTTTGAGTTGAAAACTGTTTGATTTCAGTTTCTAATAACCTGCTAATGCTTATAATTTCAAAAATGACCATTTTTTTGGTCTTTATTAAAATGAAAAGGTTGATCGAAGAGTGTGGGGGATCTAAGAGTGTGGCAACCCAGTAGTCATGATTACTTCGAATTCTGACAATATGAGGGTCATGTTGCAGGTAGTGCAGCAAGAAGGCACTTATGTGTCTTGCGCATCTCGGAGCCCCAAAATTATTTTCCGGGCTAGATGCAGCTAAAAATTATTATTAATTTTAAATCTGGTGGATATTAGTATAGATGGCCTAATAGAATCAGTACTGCACACTGCTACAAAGCCCAAATTATTTTCCAGCCAAGATACAGATAAACATGATTAGTAATTTTAAATCTGGTGCAGCTTAGTATAGATGGCCTAATAGAATCAGTACTGCACACTGCTAAAAAGCCCAAATTATTTTCCAGCCAAGATACAGATAAACATGATTAGTAATTTGAAAGCTTAAAACGGTTGGTGAGGTGATTTTAACAAATCATCAAGCTTTTACTCTCCCCAGGATGACACAGGGGTAGAAAAGTCGTTTCGGATCCATGAGTTGTTCATCTTTATGAACGTGAGTCTGTCTACATTATCAGTGGAGAGCCGCGTGCGCTTATATGTCAGCACACCACCAGCAGCGCTGAACACACGTTCAGACAGAACGCTGGCTGCGGGGCATGACAAGATCTCCAAGGCGTAAGTGGCGAGCTCCGGACATTTATCCAGATTGGAAGCCCAAAAAGAGCAAGGGTCCAGTGACACAGTCATGGCTTCCATGGCTTCAATGTTTACTTGGAGATACTCCTGTACCATCGTCTCTAGGCGTTGACTATGTGTCAGAATTCTTGTCTCCTGTGGCCTTGCAAAGGATGGGCTAAAAAAGTGGTGAAATGATTCCGCAAAATTGATGTTACCAGCAGATACTGTGTTTCTGTTACGGTTTGAGTGCTGAACACTCGACGGTCCCACGGTTGGCAAGTTGGAACTGTGAGATTCACTACGTGCACCACTGGTGTTTTGTGGAAAAGCACATGTAAGATTCTGCAACAGTCTCTGCTGATACTCCTGCATGCGTGCATCCCTTTCTATGGCAGGAATAATTTCTGCAAATTTACTTTTGTACCGGGGATCTAACAGTGTTGCAACCCAGTAGTCAGGATTATTTCTAATTCTCACAATTCGAGGGTCATGTTGCAGGTAGTGCAGCAAGAAGGCACTCATGTGTCTTACGCATCCAGGAGTACCAAGTCCCTGTTGTGTTGGTGGCGAGGTAACAATCATGCTTCCTTCCTCTGTCCTCTCCCCCCAACCTCGCACAACAGAAATGTGATCAAGGTCTCCCTCATCTGATGAGTCTTCCATCAGTTCGTCCTCCACTTCTTCCTGGGCTCCTGCACCTTCCTCACTAGTTTGGCTGCTACCATGCACCCTGGTAAAACCATCTCCCCCACCCTCACATGCCTGCCGCCTTGGTGCTGCCGACCGTCTGGACTTTGCAGATGTTAGCCCTTCCGCATACAACTCCTCCTCCTCTACTTCCTCCACCTCCTCTTGTGCCACCACCTGACTCCGAATTCTGTTTAACATGTGCTCCAGCATGTAAATCACCGGAATAGTCATGCTGATAATGGCATCGTCAGCACTAAACATCTTCGTCGCCATTTCAAAACTGTGCAGAAGGGTGCATAGGTCCCTGATCTGAGACCACTCCTCCAGCGTGATTTGCCCCACCTCTGGATCTCGTAGGCCCAGGCTATAGGTCAGAACATATTGCACCAGGGCTTGTCGGTGCTGCCACAGTCGCTGCAACATGTGCAGAGTTGAATTCCACCGAGTAGGCAGATCGCATTTTAGCCGGTGAAGTGGCAGGCCCAACGACTTCTGTAGAGATGTAAGTCGCTGAGCTGCGGGATGCGAACGGCGGAAGTGAGCACACAGTGACCATGCCCTCTGTAGAAGGCCATCTAGTCCGGGATAGTGGGCTAAAAATTGCTGGACAAGGTTCAACACGTGAGCCATACAAGGCACGTGTGTGACATTGCCCCGGCGAAGGGCCGCACCCAGGTTTGCAGCATTGTCGCACACGGCCTTCCCTGGTTTCAGGTCCAGTGGAGAAAACCATTCATGAAATTGGTTCTCCAGAGCTGACCACAACTCCTCAGCTGTGTGACTCACATTTCCCAGACATTTCAAAGTAAAAACCGCCTGATGATGTTGAGCCCTACTGCCAGCATAGTAAGGAGGTGTGCAGGATCCCTTCTGCGCAGTTAGAAAGCTTGTGGCATGACCAGACAGGCTTTGGGTGCAGGTGGAGGACCGAGAGGTGGTTGAGGAGGCAGAAGCAGTGGAGGAACTTTGAGATAAAGAGGATTGACACACAACTCGTGGGGACGGCAAGACTTGGACAGCAGCCCCTTGTCCTGCTGTCACCATAGTTACCCAGTGCCCAGTCAGCAACATGTAACGCCCCTGTCCATGCCTACTCGTCCAAGTGTCTGTGGTGAAATGTACCCTGTCACAGAGTTTCTCAAAGAAGCGGTGATGTTGTATGCGACATGCTGGTGGAGCGCAGGCACACCTTTCTTTGAGAAGTAGTGCCGACTGGGGATCTGGTACTGGGGCACTGCGACGGACGTAAGGTCTCGAAAATCCTCTGTGTCCACCAGGCGGAAAGGCAGCTTTACTGTAGCCAAGAGCTTGCAGATGGTGAAATTCAACCTCTTAGCTTTCTCATGGCTAGGAGGAAATGGTCTTTTACTTGTCCACATCTGAGGGACCGAGGGCTCTCTGTTGTGCTTAGACGGGGTTGATAAGGGTGTCCCCGGCAAACTGCCGGTCTGTGAGGAAGATGCAGGCGGACATGTTAGGTTGCCTTGATCCAAAGGTGGTGCTATCGATGTCGGACAGCGCTCAACACCAGCTGGTGTTACCACCTCCAAAGAAAATGATGATCTGCCAATCACGCTGGCTGTTGTGGGTAAAGAGGTGGCAGGTCTGCGTCCCAAAACAGGTGTGACTGCTGTCCCCCCAGTCACAGAGGATGAAGAGGCCGCAGATGGACAAGATGGGGCAGACGGCGGTTGGCCCGGCCGGCTAGGCCGCATTGTAGCACAGTGAGCTTCCCACTGCAACTTATGCTTCATGTCCATGTGCCGGTTCATGCATGAAGTACTCAAACTATGTATTTTTTGGCCTTTACTTAGCTTTTGTTGACAAATGTTACAGATAACACGAGTTGGGTCATCTTTATCGATCTGAAAAAATGCCCAGGCTATGCAAGGCTTAGCACCCATGCGACCTGAAGAGCCACCACGACTTGTGGTCAGAGGCAGAGTTGTGTTTGAGGATGCAGTTGTTGACGTGCTTCCAGTACTACGTCTCTGTTCAGGAAGGCGCAACCTGACCTCGTCGTCACTAGCATCCTCCTCCACCTCCTCTGCTGACCTCATCTCTTGGCTGACTGTGGGTTGACAGTAAGTGGGATCTCCAACCTCATCATCATCACCCTGTGTGTTATCACACCCGTCGTCCTCAGAGCCAACCTGTTCCTGCCCTGACAAAAAACTAAAGTTTTCGCTCCAATCAGGTATTTGAGTCTTCCTCTTTGTCTCCACCAACAGGAGTTACAGTTTGGGAATGAGGGTCTACATTATGGTCAGAACCTTCTGCGTCTGGTCCTGGATCCGACTCATAAAGATTCTGGGCATCAGTGCAGATCATTTCCTCGTCTGGATTTACAGAAGCGCTGGAGCCGACTTCTGATTCCAAGGCTATAGTATGAGTAAACAGCTCTGCAGACTCAACCATCTGTTCTACCTCATACTCAGATGGGCAGCTGGAGATTTGGGAGCTGTGAGGAAGCAAGTGCGATTGGGGTGACACCTCTGAGGACTGGAGTATTTGTGATGTTGAAGTTGATGTGGAGGAGAGCCCACTTAAAGGAGCACTTGATATCCGTTGAAGCACCTGCTGTTTTTGTGCCTCATCTGGAATTTGTAGCGATTGGCGTGGCCGTATGAAAGGGATCTTATCACATTGTCCGCTAAAAGAAGTAGACATTTCAGTTTGGCTGGAAGATGGTCTTTCTTATGCAGATGTTACTGTTGCTTTAACACCTACCCCACGGACACAACCTTTTTTCCCCTTCCCAACACGCCTATTCCCCTTTCCACCAGCAGCAGGCCTTTTTCCACTCATTTTGGTGGTTAACTAATTCACAACTCTGGAGTTGTTTGCACAAAAAAACAATGGGTGGGAACCGAGCAGAGCTGAGTGGCCAAACTGTGGTATTAGGCCAAAACTATTGTCTGGGTTAGATGCAGAAAAAAAATTATATTCAATTTGCAACCTGATGGAGGTCAGTATAGATGGACTAATAGAACAAGTCCCACACACTGCTAGAAGGCCAAATATTTTTTCAGAGCTAGATGCAGATAAAAATTATTTTTAATTTGCAACCTGATGGAGGTCAGTATAGATGGATTAATAGAACAAGTCCCACACACTGCTAGAAGGCCAAATATTTTTTCAGAGCTAGATGCAGATAAAAATTATTTTTAATTTGCAACCTGATGGAGGTCAGTATAGATGGACTAATAGAACAAGTCCCACACACTGCTAGAAGGCCAAATATTTTTTCAGAGCTAGATGCAGATAAAAATTATTTTTAATTTGCAACCTGATGGAGGTCAGTATAGATGGACTAATAGAACAAGTCCCACACACTGCTAGAAGGCCAAATATTTTTTCACAGCTAGATGAAGAAAAAAATTATATTCAATTTGCAACCTGATGGAGGTCAGTATAGATGGACTAATAGAACAAGTCCCACACACTGCTAGAAGGCCAAATATTTTTTCAGAGCTAGATGCAGAAAAAAATTATATTCAATTTGCAACCTGATGGAGGTCAGTATAGATGGACTAATAGAACAAGTCCCACACACTGCTAGAAGGCCAAATATTTTTTCAGAGCTAGATGCAGAAAAAAATTATATTCAATTTGCAACCTGATGGAGGTCAGTATAGATGGACTAATAGAACAAGTCCCACACACTGCTAGAAGGCCAAATATTTTTTCAGAGCTAGATGTAGATAAAAATTATTTTTAATTTGCCACCTGATGGAGGTCAGTATAGATGGACTAATAGAATGATTCTATGCCCAAAAGGTTTTACTTCACTAGGTGCAGTAAAAAAAATGGTATTCTATACACAGGTGGTGTAGCTTGCAACACAGATAGGCTACTCCACTGACTAACACACTCTGCAATAGGCCAAAAAGGATTAGCTTTGCTAGATTTAGCCAAATGCTGTGAAAAAAACTTGCACAGCACTGGCACAGACCTGCCTGGCAAAAACTGATAGGAACTGATGCAACTTAGTCATGAAAAGGACTGCAATTACAATTAGTCTTTACTCCCAACCTATCTATTTAAGAGCACAGACCTGCCTGATAAAAGTCGTAGGAAATGCTGTAACCTAGTCCTTAAAAGGACTGCAATCACAACTATTCCCTACTCCCAAGCTATCTGTAGATTTGTGCGAAAATTGGCTTGAAATTAACAAGGTATAGCGCACACAGCAACAGCGGTGCCGTCTAACACGCAGCTGCAGCAGTAAGAAAATGGTGGCGACGGGGAAAATGGCTGGGTCTTATAGGGCAAGGACATATGACATACACTGCCAATGACACATGCCCTTCCTTGTGTGAAAAAAAGCACTTCGCTCCGTGTGTGCGCTGCTGATAGGCTGACAGACTGCACCTCCCCACTGTAAATGCGGGGAAGAGAAAAAAAAATGGAGATCTTCATTATTCCTGCAGAGATCCATCCCCTGCCCCTCCCCCCGCCCCACTGTACACTCAAACTGCATATTAACATTAATTTTCAGCATTACTGAGAAAAAATCCAGTTATGATTTTGGTGCACGAACAGTTATCGAACATAACCTTAAACAGCCGAATTTTTTTCAAATCGTTCGTGTTCGCCGAACGGCTCGAACACCGCCCAAAACAGCTCGAATTTGAGATTGGCGAACAGTTCGAGTCGAACAATGCTCATCTCTATTCGTTAGGTGAGTATCAGATGCATTAGAACTGGCTATCATTCAGTGCCAGGGTGTGGTTACAGCCACCGCTCCCCAAGCACGGAGAGGTGACTGAACTCACTCCGGTCCACCCCAATGATTGAAAGCCTGAGCTTGCTGGGAGGAATAAAGTTCATTACCTCCCAGTAAGCGGGGCTCTCAGTGAGGGCGCTGGGTTGGTTCAAAACGCTATTAGCCTACAGTTTCACACCATTTCTGCAGATTAATAGAGTTTTTTACGCAACAAGTTCCCTTTAAGGAAATGCATTTTTTTTAAATGCTGTTGACCATGTGGTAAAAGTAATAAAATAACTTTATTCCTTGGGTCAGTGCAATTGCAATGATGCCACAAATATATAGTTTTTTTTTACGTTTTCCTATTTTTGCATAATAAAAACAATTTTCTAGAAAAAAAAATAATTTTGTATAGCTATATTCTGAGAGCTATAGCTTTTTTTTCCCCCAAATGAGCTGTGTTAGGGCTAGTTTTTTGCAGGACAAAATGATGTTTTCAGGGATATCATTTTGATTTACAAATAACTATTCCACTTTATGTTTGGCGTTATGATAAAAAAAACATAGGTTTTGTGTTTTGCCACTTTTTTATTTTTTGTGGCGTTCATTCACCATAGGAGTTATATAGTGTGACAGTTTTATAGATCAAGTAGTTCTGGATCCATCAATACTAAATGTGTATATTTTGGGGGGAGAGGGGGTATTTTCATTTGTACATAAAATCTGCATATTTATTGACATAATATTTTTTCACTTTTTTGTTCTTTATTTTGTGTCTTATTATATTTTTACAATTTTGAAAACTTTTTTTATTTCTTTATTTAATTACTCTATGATACTTTAACTTTTGTTTGCCTCATCACAGCTCTAATGCCCTGGAATACACATGCCTTCCGATGCATTAGAACCTGTCATTGTTACACTGACAGAACGCCTGTTAGACCCTGATTATGGCATGATCAGACAGGCTACTTCTATAGTTGGCAGACCTGTAGGCCACTATTTGACCTCAGGTTGCCATGATTGTTATCAGCTCCCCGCGATCGCGTTGTGGGTAAGGTGAGTTGGGAGGCGATGGAGTAAGAGAGGGAGCTTCTTCCTTCTTTCAACCCTCTAAATGATGCAATCGCTATTGATCGTGGCATTTAAAGGGAATCTGTCACTGTGACCCCCCCGGCGCCTGCGCAATAGAGCACTGCTGCACTGTGCTCAGCCAAACGGGCCCGGGAGGAAACAAAGCACTTTGCGCATGCGCCGGGAGGTGAGGGAGAAAAGCGCACGTCACAGGGACATGTGACGTGTGGGGCACAGGAGCATAATCAACAAAACATACTGGTACATCCATTTACAGTAGCGCACTGTAAAATAGGACATATTGGAGCATCCAATGTCGGGAAAGGGGTTAAAGGGAAAAAAAAGTTCTGAAATTATTCTTATTGATGTGATGTTTTTACATGAAAAAAATTGACATTTGACAGGTGTGTGCAGACTTTTTATATTCACCACATTCAGTAATTATTTTAGCATTGTGAAATCATGTGACAGATCTGCTTTAAACCAGCACAATGTGGATGAGATTTTTTAAGATCCCATTCAAAATAGTTACTACTACTACTATACAACTACTATAATAGTTAATAAGCAGCACCGATTATGTAAAAGATAAGTTGAAGCTAACCATTTAAAATCTTTTTCTTTCTTAATTTTTTTAATTATCAGGTTGGTCTCAAAGGCCACAAAACAATTAGCCCAGATTTTAGTTATTAATCTTACAAGCAGAAACTGTACATTGTATGTAATTTGCAGTCAGTCATTCTTCTAAGGGTAGAACAGAGTAAATTTCATAGTATCCTTGTAAAAAGTATGTATTCCTTATCCAGTGTTGGGTGAAAAGTCAATAAAATACCAAGGCTTTTATTTAAGTTGAATGATACAAGAGCCCACACACTTGTTCATTATTCTTCTACTTGCGCTACTTTCTTCCGAGTCTCCAATGAGACTCACCTATTCAAATCTATCTTTAAAAAAAAAAACATATCCCACTGAGAGCATCCGAGTGGCTTCTGATTTTTACAGATACATTTCTATTATAAATCTTGGAAACTATTTCATCATGTACGGTTTTTTATGTAAATGTATGAAAACGGATCGTACACAGATGTCACCCAGAAGTAAAAAACGAACACATGGTGGATGGCACATGGATGAAAATCAGATGAAAATTAGAAAAAAAAGAATGAAATGGATGAAACTTGGACCATTTGGCCACGTCCACATGTTCAGTATTTGGTCAGTATTTTACATCAGTATTTGTAAGCCAAAACCAGGAGATGAACAATCAGAGGAAAAGTATAATAGAAACACGTCACCACTTCTGTATTTATCACCCACTCCTGGTTTTGGCTTACAAATACTGATGTAAAATACTGACCAAATACTGAACATGTGAACGTGTCCTTAAATTGATACTGAAATGCAGTGTAGTCAGGAGGACACTATCTGTCTCGCCTGTACAATCTACTCATGGAGACATAAAAAGATGCATATGAGATCTAATCATTTATGTCTGATCGTATCATTCATGCCTGCAGCACAATTACAGCTTTAACTCCCTGGCTGATGTCTTGAGAAGTTGCTTCAGTATTAGCACATAATCTTCTTTTCTCATGATGCCATCTATTTTGTGAAGTGCACCAGTCCCTCCTGCAGCAAAACAATTCCACAACATGATGCTGCCACCCATGTGATTCACAGTTGGGATGCTGTTTTTAGGCTTCCAAGCGTCTCCCTTTTTCCTCCAAGCGTAACGATGGTCATTTTGCCCAAAAAGTTCAATTTTAGTTTCATCAGACCACAGGACAAGTCTCCAAAAATAAACGTCTTTGTTCCTGTGTGCATTTGCAAACATTAATCTGGCTTTTTTTTGTTTCTTTTGGAGTAATGGCTTCTTCTTGGCAGAGTGGCCTTTCAGCCTATATTGATACAGTACTCGTTTCACTGTGGATATTGGCACAATCTTACCAGCTTCTGCCATCATCTTCACAAGGTCTTTTGCTTTTGTCCTTGGATTCATATGCACATATCGGACCAAAGCATGCTTATCTCTGGGACACAGAACCCATCTCTTTCCTGAGCAGTATGATGGCTGGACATTCCCATCTTGTTTGTACTTGCGTATAATTGTTTGTATAGATGAACGAGGCACCTTCAGGTATCTTGAAATTGTACCCAAGTATGAGCCAGACTTGTGCAAGTCCACAATTCTCTTCCTGATATCTTGGCTGATTTCTTTAGACTTTCCCATGATGCTACACAAAGAAGCAGTGTGTTTCAGGTGTGCTTTAAAATACATCCATAGGTGTGTCTCTAATTAACTCAGATGTGCCAAAAAAATCAGAACCTTCTAAACACATGACATCATCATATGGGCAGTCCAGAATTGCTTAAAGGCTTAGTAATTTTAGTGTATGTAAACTTTTGACTTTGCAGTAGAGATGAGCGGTGTTCGACTAGAACTGTTCACCAATCTCAAATTCAAGCTGTTTTGGGCGGTGTTCGAGTCATTCGACGAACGCGAATGATTTGCAAAAAATTCGGCTGTTCGAGGTTATGTTCGATAACTGTTCATGCACCAAAAGCGTAACTGGATTTTTTCACATCATGCAGGGATTTTCTGCCACTCACTGTAATGTCACAGACATGGTGGTTGTAGCATTACAGTGATTGCCCAAATCGATGGGAACAGTGCTCACAGTGAAACATGAAAAGCCGACAATTCAGCAGCGGCATACACCGGTACCCGACAATTTAGAACAGAAAGAATAGAGCATCACACATAGATTAGATAGATAGAAACATGTCAGTCACAAATATAAGAAGTACAGTGACAGTGTTGGTTACTGTACTTGTCATTTAGTGTTAAAGGATTTATTAAAAAAATAATAGTGTTTTCATGCACCCTCTCTTTAAAAAAGCCGGCCGGCAATTCAACATCGGTACCCGACAATTTAGAACAGAAAGAATAGAGCATCACACATAGATTAGATAGATAGAAACATGTCAGTCACATATATAATAAGTACAGTGATATTTTCCCACGCTGTCAGTGACGTGCATGAGGTGAGCTGAGTTCATTGAACATGCACTCGGCTCATCTGGATGCCGTCATAGCCAGACACTGAGGAGTGCAAGCATGTCTGAGCTTCTCAGTGTTTGCGGCATGGCAAGCTGGATGGCAGCTTTCGGCTGCGATCCAGCCTGTCATGTGAATGTAGCAGAGCTGGAGCCATCCTGGGAACCATGGAAAGGTAAGGATGATGTTGGTTTATTATTTTACTTTTATTACAGGAGATCGTTGGCTTCAAATGGAATGGGCGTGATGGTAGGTATGGTTTAATTTAGAACAATAAAGAATTGTGTGTTTATTTCAATTAAAGGACTTTATTCTGGGTGTTTGTGGGGTTTTTTAACTTTGACTATGGGGTTAGTAATGGGGGTGTCTTATAGACGCCTCTCCATTACTAACCTGGGCTTGATGTCAGCTGGCATTATAAGCTGACATCAACCCCAGCCCTATTACCCCACTGCCACCGCTACAGGGCAGTGGGAAGAGCGAGGCGAAGTGCCAGAATTGGCGCATCCCATGGATGTGCCATTTCTGGGGCGGCTGACGGCTGGTGTTTCTAGCCTGGGAGGGGGCCAATATTCATGGCACCCTTCCTGGGCTATTAATATCAGCCCCCAGCTGTCTGCCTAGCCTTTGCTAGCTATTAAAATAGGGGGGACCTCACGTCATTTTTTTGGGGGGTCCCCCATTTTAATAGCTAGTAAAGGCTAGGTATTCAGCTGGGGGCTTATATTAGTAGCCTGGGAAGCTCTGTGGGTATTACCCCCTTCCCAGGCTTCAAACATCTGCCCCAGCTGTCTGCTTAACCTCCGCTAGAGACTAAAATTACGGGGAACCCCACGCCAATTTTTTTGTAATAAATCCTTTATTTTAACACTAAATTACAAGTACAGTAATCAGCATTATCACTGTACTTATTATATATGTGACTGACATGTTTCTATCTAATTTATGTGTGATGCTCTATTCTTTCTGTCCTAAATTGTCGGGTAAGGGTGCTGAATTGCCGGCCGGCTTTTTTAAAGAGACAGGTGCATGAAAACACTATTATTTTTTTTAATAAATCCTTTAACACTAAATGACAAGTACAGTAATCAACACTATCACTGTACTTCTTATATATGTGACTGACATGTTTCTATCTATCTAATCTATGTGTGATGCTCTATTCTTTCTGTTCTAAATTGTCGGGTACCGATGCTGAATTGCCGGCCGGCTTTTTTAAAGAGAGTGTCTTCTGAGCAGTTTGTCAGCTTTTGGACACATTTGAAGCTGTTTTCTATTTGTTTTTATTTGCCTGCCATTGGTTTTAACGGTGTTCGACAGTGTTCTAAGGTGTTCAAAGAAAAGTTCTACGAACATCCCGGTGTTCGACGAACCGAACCGAACCAGACCACTACGGGGGTGTCTCAACACTTCTTTGCAGTAAGTAATAAAAATGCCTTAAAACATTGTGTCTCTCTCATTATTCTGGCATTTGGCAAATATTAAAAATAATGGTAATCCTAATTGACCTAAATTGGGAAAGGTTTATTCTGATTTCATGTCAAATATTGAGAAAAACATGCATATGTGTCTTTTTACATAGTGTGTAAACTTCCGGTTTCAACTGTGTGGGAATATATATTATATGTATGTAACAGTAAATAGATAGATAGATACCACGCTTAGCATAAATGAGTACAACCCCCAAGAGCTATTTCCAAAAATTTTACAAGACTGGGTTTCATAGAACATTTTTTTAATCCATAACATGAAAGTAAGGTTAATATAACTTTTTTAACAACACCTTCAGTTTTACTCAAATTATGTGATGCAAAAGTGAAAACGAACCTGGATGCTGGATGGAGAGTGATGCTCAACTTGTCTCTTCAGAATATCCTATAGGCATTCGGTTGGGTTCAAATCATAAGACATATTTGGTCATTGAATCACTTTTGTGCTATTTGTGAGGATTAGAATCACTGCTGTAAAACATATACCTTTGCGCTAAGGATAACCCATACTGTATATAAAGCATATAATGCACATGGACTGGTTGAGCATAGCATGCAAAAGCTGGTAACTGCCAGAAAAAAAGGGGGAATTACTATACGCATAAAGATACTGTTGCACAAGCCAGTAAACATCATACAGAGTACATAAATAGTAAAGAGTAGCCAGTATCTAGACAGAGAAACTGTTAACATAGCGCAAAGAAATATGTTTTACAGCAGTGATTCCAATCCTCACAATTAGTACACGATTGACAGGTGTGTGTGACGCGCCCCCTGGGCCGTGGGGTACTCGGTGCCGGGCCGGTCGCTGCTAAGGGAGATGTCACAGTGGCGGTGACCCGATCCGTGACCCAGGGCGGTCAATAAAAGGAGATATTTACAGGGGATTTATAGTTTTTATATACAGTTCGTGACGCCACCTGTGGTATGCGGCTATATGGAGCCGCTGCTGCGGAGCAGGTCCTCTGGAGCTGGTGTAAATGTAGCAGAGTTGGTTCAGCTCTCCACAGGTAGAGCTTAGCTCCAGGGCAGTGTAGATGTTGCTGTTACGGAAATAGCACTCGTGGCGCAGTGTAGTGCAGGGGGTGATGGCGCAGCAGTAATAAGTGACAAAGACAGTGGGGTGCAGTCTTCCGGATTTACTCACAGTTCTTACTTGGTTCCTGATTACAACTGCAGATCATAACTTCCCACGTCGTGCTGCATTCACCAGGCAGGGGCTCAGCCAACCCTCAGGTACCTCCTGAGTATATAACAGGACCCCCTTCTGTGTGTTCCTTCTGGCCGTCTCCCTGCACCTCACACCTAGTGTCCCAATCCAGTGACCGCGGACCTTGCGGGGCAATGTCTTCTCTGTCCCCTGGGTCCTCTATGGCCACCTTCTTGGTGAGACAGATGTGGCTTGTGGCTGCAGTACCTGAAATACTGCAGCCTCCGGTTTCCTAGCTGAATAATTGTAATTATCACTAGTTAGGGGCTGGTCCCCTCTGCGACCCTATCCCTCCACCGCCTGGCAGACTCGGGCGTACGGGTGGCCTCCAGCACTGCCCGTACCCCTGGGATCCTTTCTTCTTTTCTCCTGGAGCCTGCTCTCTGCTCCCGTTCCTTCCTCCTTTCCTTCTCCTTGGCCTCCTCACTCAGGCCCGCGCTTCCCCTGAGCAGAGCTCCTGCAGAGCTCCTGCTCCCGACTCTTCCTCTTACTTCTCCTCTGACTGGACTGGACTCCTTCTCTAGAATGTTCCACCCTCTTTTTATATCACTTCTTTCAATGCTCCCCTGATCTTCTTCCTCCACCCACACCCACTACATGGTTCCCCCTACTTTGGTTCCCCCCACTCCAGCCAGGGACAGGGCTCAGCAGGAAAGCGACGCATCTTGCCCCTCCTGCTGGTCTGGAGTAGTGTAGTGTTGGATGCAGGTGTTATGGTCCTGGGCTGTACTCCTTCCTTATCTGAGAGTGAGATACCACACCTCTGGGTGAGATGCAGTACCTCTGTGGCGACTGAACCCTCAGGGGCGCCACATGTGCAATACTATTTGCTGCTTGATGTTAACTTTTCTCTCCTTCTCATGTACTTTCTCCTTTTTTGGGAGCATGGGTGTTTGTTTACATTTATCACGGAATCACTTATACCCTGTTCTTCAGAAATGTAACATATGTGTATTTTGGAAAAATTGTTGGAAAAGTGCACATCTACCAAGGGCACGGAGTGATGGTGCCATCTTCTCTATCAATATAGAGCAGTACATCTGTGAATTCATGATTACATCAATCAAATGTATCTTCTTGACATCAGCAGAGAGCTAGATAAAAATGTTGAGCCCCCGTGCCCTAAACTATAGGGGCACATGGGATGCCCTTTGTTTGTAATAGATCAACCTTTTACTCAGTTCTAATCATATTTGTTCTTCTGAGTTCTTGAAGGGTTAATGTCCTAAAAGGAATTGGTGGGATTCCTCAATGCTGGGCAGAAATGAATCCCTAGTGATGCATTCCCTTCTAAATTTGGACCCTGTGCATTTGTGGATCAGCTGTAAGACATAATGAATCAGCTATTTAATCCCCTCGAAGTTCAGAGTTGGGGCATTGCTTACCAAGCGTCTTGAAGATCCCAGGCCCATCCCCTCCTTCTTTATGTTCTTGTCGCATGCTTTTTTAGAGGGAGGTGACACCTATCTCTCAGGCTGGCTTCAATGTTAATTGAAGTGGTTTATTTTGCGTCTCGAGTCAATAAAGGACTGAGCCATTTTTAGTAATTCTTTAATGGATTATTTATTGGTTTTAATGATTATTTATTTATCTATATTAACCCTTATCAAAAAATCCATAAGATTTCTCTAGGGAGGGGACATATGCCCATCACATTGAATATATGGGAAGAGAGAAAGAACTAACATTTCAAAGTACATTGAATTAGAACTCCTCATAGAACATACGGGATTAATTATAGCTGGGAAGAGAAAAACTAATTATAACCAGACATAACAGCCAAGAGGTATTTCTTAAAATATAACCTTTAGTAATTTTTATAAAACTTTCATAAAAACAGAACAATTGGAGAGAGGGTAGTCAGAAGCCATTATGTGCAACCCAAAAAAGATAGATCTTGCGTTACCAATAAGGCCGAGTAGTTGCTACAACTGTAGCGGATGTGTGGCCTGTCCAAACGTTAAAACCACAAAAACCTTCATGAGCAATGTTACTGGAGAGTCCTTTAAGATTAGGAACTTTATTAACTGCAGAACAAAGTTCGCAATATATAAGAAACATGTATCTGCAAAAAGGAATACGTAGGAAAAACCATACGGGAAATGAGGAGGCGAATAGGAGAACATCTAAATGACATCATAAATAATAAAGAGACACCCATTGCGAAGCACGTAAATTCAGTAGATGGAGGAGATCCCAAAGTAATATCTTTTACTGGAATTGAGTATATGAAAATTAACAACAGGGGGGGAGACATGGACAGGATTTTGCAGCAAAAAGAAGTAAGATGGATATTGAGTTTGGATACCATGGTCCATAGGGGATTAAATGAGCAACTTAGCTATAGCTGCTTCATTTAATGGTTATGTCTCCGCCCCCATCTTATGGAATATCCTCCTATATTTAAATCATGTTTACGTAGGGGGTCCCCTTACAAGGATCTGCCTAAAATCAGAGTTGGAAAAGTTTTGAATGCCTTCTAAAGAAGGTTGAATAATTATATGCCCCTAAAAGAAAGAGGGTACTGTATATGAGCCTATGATATTTGATACTATGTGAGAATAGGTAGCCTTAGTAATAACCTTTGAATTAGTTGTAATGGAAATATGCCTATTTTTTTAGGTAAGGGTGATAACGGTTGTTCGTTCTCCCAAAATGTATCATGGGTTTTTACACTGCCAGTGACAGGGCGGCATATGTGATAGTAATGATTGACGGCAATGACAACGATGTGGTGTTGCTGGGCAGATCATCATGCATGCTGCGACCACGTGGTTGTATAACTCCTGTGTGACTCGTTATTATAGAATGTGGCTAAGGTGACCTCATGGGATAGTGGCATGCTAAGGGATAAAAGAGAAGGACCTTAACGAAACTATATGACCGGTACCTAAGGGCGCGGTCGTAAGAGTGTGGGGGAGGTCTCCTTCGCATGGTATGTGACCGGAGCACGGCGATGGAGAGAATGCAGTGAATAATGCTGGGTGAGCGCATGTGCGGACAACTGTAAGTGACATGAGGGAGCGTGTCACAAGATTGTGCGCTCCAGGCACCTGGAAATGACTAGTGTTGAGCCACCCCCGTAGTGTTCGGGTTCGGTTCGGTTCGTCGAACACCGGGATGTTCGAGGAACTGTTCATCGAACTGTTCGTCGAACACCTTAGAACACCGTCGAACACCGTTAAAACCAATGGCAGGCAAACAAAAACACATAGAAACACATAGAAAACACCTGCAAAGGTGTCCAAAAGCTGACAAACTGCTCAGAAGACACTCTCTTTAAAAAAGCCGGCCGGCAAATTCAGCAGCGGCATACACCGGTACCCGACAATTTAGACAAGAAGGAATAGAGCATCACACATAGATTAGATAGATAGAAACATGTCAGTCACACATATAAGAAGCACAGTGACAGTGTTGGTTACTGCACTTGTCATTTAGTGTAAAGGATTTATTAAAAAAAATATTAGTGTTTTCATGCACCGTCTCTTTAAAAAAGCCGGCCGGCAATTCAGCATCTGTACCCGACAATTTAGAACAGAAAGAATAGAGCTTCACACATAGATTAGATAGATAGAAACATGTCAGTCACATATATAATAAGTACAGTGATAGTGTTGCTTACTGTACTTGTCATTTAGTGTAAAGGATTTATTTAAAAAAATAATAGTGTTTTCATGCACTGTCTCTTTAAAAAAGCCGGCCGGCAATTCAGCAGCGGTACCCGACAATTTAGAACAGAAAGATAGAGCATCACACATAGATTAGATAGATAGAAACATGTCAGTCACATATATATGAAGTACAGTGATAGTGTTGGTTACTGTACTTGTCATTTAGTATTAAAATAAAGGATTTATTATTAAAAAAATTGGCGTGGGGTTCCCCTTAATTTTAGGCTCTAGCGGAGGTTAAGCAGACGGCTGGGGCAGATGTTTGAAGCCTGGGAAGGGGGTAATACCCACGGAGCTTCCCAGGCTACTAATATCAGCCCCCAGCTGAATACATAGCCTTTACTAGCTATTAAAATGGGGGACCCCCCCAAAAAAATGACGTGGGGTCCCCCCTAATTTAATAGCTAGCAAAGGCTAGGCAGACAGCTGGGGGCTGATATTAATAGCCCTGGAAGGGAGCCATGAATATTGGCCCCCTCCCAGGCTAGAAACACCAGCCGTCAGCCGCCCCAGAAATGGCGCATTCATAGGATGCGCCAATTCTGGCACTTAGCCTCGCTCTTCCACGCTGCCCTGGTGCGGTGGCAGGGGGTAATAGGGTTGGGGTTGATGTCAGCTTATAATGCCAGCTGACATCAAGCCCAGGTTAGTAATGGAGAGGCATCTATAAGACACCCCCATTACTAACCCCATAGTCAAAGTTAAAAAAAACACAAACACCCAGAATAAAGTCCTTTAATTGAAATAAAGACACAATCCTTTATTGTTCTAAATTAAACCATACTTACCATCACGCCCATTCCAGCTGAAGCCAACGATCTCCTGCAATAAAAGAAAAATAATAAAGCAACCTCATCCTTACCTTTCCATGGTTCCCACGACAGCTTCAGCTCTGCTACATCGAGATGACAGGCTGGACCGCAGCAGAACGCTGCCATCCAGCCTGTCATCCCGCAGACACTGAGAAGCGCAGGCTTGCTTGCGCTGCTCAGCGTCTCTCTGTGACGACATCCAGATGAGCCGAGTTCATGTCCAATGAACTCGGCTCACCTCATGCACGTCACTGACAGCGTGGGAAAATTCTCACGCTGAAGCGCTGATTGCAGGAGAATTTTCCCACGCTGTCAGTGACGTGCAGGAGGTGAGCTGAGTTCATTGGACATGAGCTCACCTCATGCACATCACTGACAGCGTGGGAGAATTCTCCTGCACTCAGCACTTCAGCGTGAGAATTTTCCCACGCTGTCAGTGACGTGCATGAGGTGAGCCGAGTTCATTGGACATGACCTCGGCTCATCTGGATGCCGTCACAGCGAGACAGTGAGGAGCGCAAGCATGCCTGCGCTTCTCAGTGTCTGCGGGATGACAGACTGGATGGCAGCGTTCTGCTGCGGTCCAGCCAGTCATCTCGATGTAGCAGAGCTGAAGCTGTCGTGGGAACCATGGAAAGGTAAGGATGAGGTTGGTTTATTATTTTTCTTTTATTGCACGAGATCGTTGGCTTCAGCTGGAATGGGTGTGATGGTAAGTATGGTTTAATTTAGAACAATAAAGAATTGTGTCTTTATTTCAATTAAAGGACTTTATTCTGGGTGTTGTGTTTTTTTTAAATACTTTACTAGAAATTCATGGCGGTCATGTCTAATACTGGCGTGACCCCATGAATTTTGGGCTTGGGGCCAGCTGATAATACCAAGCTGGCCCTAACCCCTTTATTACCCAGTGAGCCACCGCACCAGGGCCCTGGATGAGTTGGGTACAGCGCCAGAAGATGGCGCTTCTATGAACGCGCCATTTTCCGGGGTGGCTGCGGACTGCAATTTGTAGCGGGGGGGGGCCCAGAAAGCTTGGGCCTCCCTGCGCTGCAGATTCCAGCCCCCAGCTGCCTAGTTGTACCTGGCTGGACACAAAAATAGGGCGAAGCCCCACGTACTTTTTTTTTAATTATTTCATGAAATTCATGAAATAATTAAGAAAAAAAGGCCTTCCCTATATTGTTGTGTCCGGCCAGGTACAAATAGGCAGCTGGTGGTTGGGGGCAGCCCGTTCCTGCCTGCTGTACCTGGCTGGACACAAATATAGTGCGAAGCCCCACTTCAATTTTTTTAAATTATTTCAGGAAATTCATGAAATAATTTAAAAAAAATTGACGTGGGGCTTCGCACTATATTTGTGTCCAGCCAGGTACAGCAGGCAGGAACGGGCTGCCCCCAACCACCAGCTGCCTATTTGTACCTGGCCGGACACAACAATATAGGGAAGCCCTTTTTTTCTTAATTATTTCATGAAATAATTTAAAGAAAATTGACGTGGGGCTTCGCCCTGTTTTTGTGTCCAGCCAGGTACAACTAGGCAGCTGGGGGCTGGAATCCGCAGCGCAGGGATGCCCAAGCTTTCTGGGCCACCCCCGCTGCAAATTGCAGTCCGCAGCCACCCCGGAAAATGGCGCGTTCATAGAAGCGCCATCTTCTGGCGCTGTACCCAACTCATCCAGGGCCCTGATGCGGTGGCTCACTGGGTAATAAAGGGGTTAGGGCCAGCTTGGCATTATCAGCTGGCCCTAAGCCCGAAATTCATGGGGTCACGCCAATATTAGACATGACCACCATGAATTTCTAGTAAAGTATTTAAAAAAAACACAACACCCAGAAAAAAGTCCTTTAATTGAAATAAACACACAATTCTTTATTGTTCTAAATTAAACCATAATTACCATCACGCCCATTCCAGCTGAAGCCAACGATCTCCTGAAATAAAAGAAAAATAATAAAGCAACATCATCCTTACCTTTCCATGGTTCCCATGACAGCTTCAGCTCTGCTACATCGAGATGACAGGCTGGACCGCAGCAGAACGCTGCCATCCAGCCTGTCATCCCGCAGACACTGAGAAGCGCAGGCTTGCTTGCGCTCCACAGTGTCTCTCTGTGAGGGCATCCAGATGAGCCGAGTTAATGTCCAATGAACTCGGCTCACCTCATGCACGTCACTGACAGCGTGGGAAAATTCTCCTGCACTCAGCGCTTCAGTGTGGGAGAATTCTCACACTGAAGCGCTGAGTGCAGGAGAATTCTCCCACGCTGTCAGTGACGTGCAGGAGGTGAGCTGAGTTCATTGGACATGAGCTCACCTTATGCACGTCACTGACAGCGTGGGAAAATTCTCCTGCACTCAGCGCTTCAGCGTGGGAGAATTCTCACGCTGAAGCGCTGAGTGCAGGAGAATTCTCCCACGCTGTCAGTGACGTGCAGGAGGTGAGCTGAGTTCATTGGACATGAGCTCACCTTATGCACGTCACTGACAGCGTGGGAGAATTCTCCTGCACTCACCGCTTCAGCGTGAGAATTTTCCCACGCTGTCAGTGACGTGCATGAGGTGAGCCGAGTTCATTGGACATGAACTCGGCTCATCTGGATGTCGTCACAGAGAGACGCTGAGCAGCGCAAGCAAGCCTGCGCTTCTCAGTGTCTGCGGGATGAGAGGCTGGATGGCAGCGTTCTGCTGCGGTCCAGCCTGTCATCTCGATGTAGCAGAGCTGAAGCTGTCGTGGGAACCATGGAAAGGTAAAGATGAGGTTGCTTTATTATTTTTCTTTTATTGCAGGAGATCGTTGGCTTCAGCTGGAATGGGCGTGACGGTAAGTATGGTTTAATTTAGAACAATAAAGGATTGTGTCTTTATTTCAATTAAAGGACTTTATTCTGGGTGTTTGTGTTTTTTTTAACTTTGACTATGGGGTTAGTAATGGGGGTGTCTTATAGACGCCTCTCCATTACTAACCTGGGCTTGATGTCAGCTGGCATTATAAGCTGACATCAACCCCAACCCTATTACCCCCTGCCACCGCACCAGGGCAGCGTGGAAGAGCGAGGCTAAGTGCCAGAATTGGCGCATCCTATGAATGCGCCATTTCTGGGGCGGCTGACGGCTGGTGTTTCTAGCCTGGGAGGGGGCCAATATTCATGGCTCCCTTCCTGGGCTATTAATATCAGCCCCCAGCTGTCTGCCTAGCCTTTGCTAGCTATTAAATTAGGGGGGACCCCACGTCATTTTTTTTGGGGGGTCCCCCATTTTAATAGCTAGTAAAGGCTATGTATTCAGCTGGGGGCTGATATTAGTAGCCTGGGAAGCTCCGTGGGTATTACCCCCTTCCCAGGCTTCAAACATCTGCCCCAGCCGTCTGCTTAACCTCCGCTAGAGCCTAAAATTAAGGGGAACCCCACGCCAATTTTTTTAATAATAAATCCTTTATTTTAATACTAAATGACAAGTACAGTAACCAACACTATCACTGTACTTCGTATATATGTGGCTGACATGTTTATATCTATCTAATCTATGTGTGAAGCTCTATTCTTTCGGTTCTAAATTGTCGGGTACAGGTGAATGCCGCTGCTGAATTGCCGGCTTTTCATGTTTCACTGTTGGCACTGTTCCCATCGATTTGGGCAATCACTGTAATGCCACAACCACCATGGCTGTGGCATTACAGTGAGTGGCAGACAATCCCTGCATGATTGGTGCTCTAAATAGCGCCAGACATGCAGGACACGCTTTTGGTGCACGAACAGTTATCGAACATAACCTCGAACAGCCGAATTTTTTGCAAATCGTTCGGGTTCGTCGAACAACTCGAACACCGCCCAAAACAGCTCGAATTTGAGATTGGCGAACAGTTCTAGTCGAACACCGCTCATCTCTAGAAATGACGCAGTCGATGAGGTCACGTGTGTGCTTGTACAGAAGTATGGGAATTATGATGCTCACTATGCGACCCTTTGTGAGTCACGCGGCGCTGTCACATGATCACGAAAGATGAGATATTTGAATGGGATGGAGGCCACAGCGCAAAATACGCAAAATAAGTGGTGGTTTAAGCACATGATCAGGATATTAATTTAGAGGAAGTGACATTTCAGAAAACTTATACTTCTCAAAAAGGAATAAACTAAATGGTGGTGAATTATGGCAACCAAATACAATGGGAAGATAAACCCCACCCTGGAAATGACATGGAACGCCCAGATATGGAGGGGAAATTAATTTACTTAAAAAAAGGAAGTAGGTGTGTGAGATCATCTCCCCTTGCATTTCTGTAAGTGGTAGCAGCACTCTGCACCACTGAGATGAACACTCACCATTGCGAGGTTCACTAAATTTCATTATTAATTTAGTTGGCACTTTAATAGCACACCTTCGCTCTTTTGCATTGTTAATGCTCCCCAGAATACTAAACATACTTCCCTGATGAATTCTCCATAAGGAGAAAGAAACGCGTCGGGAGGGATTTTTTGTGGGATATGTCGGAAGGTACACTTGGGTACTGCCCTTGTTAGAGTGGGAGCTAACACCAGGGGCACGACAGGGCAGATTTTTTATCCTCAAAGAAAGATTGATTAAGATGGATGGAAAACCCTGGGTGATGTCCATATGCAAAACATGGGTGATATCCACACATTTTATTACTATTTATTAAGCACGATAGCACTTTAGATTATTGTTTAATTTGGTTAACAATCGGGACTGGATTAATATCAAATGACTGTTACTTGTGGACATATTTAATCAGTCATTTTTGTGTCCTGATGTTAATAGGGGCTAATGATAAGCTACTGTAGTATCACATATCAAGGGTAGAAGATTTTTAGTTTCATAAAAATTATTAAAGGTTATATTTTAAGAGATACCTCTTGGCTGCATAGGCAAATTATAATGAGGGCACATACCGGCAGGCAGAGGCGGGGGGACCCCCGGACCGCTCCCCCAGCAGCTTCTTCTTCGGCTGGGCCAGCACTGCACCTGTTAACTTCCCTGTGTGCTGGCCCAGCCGCCTCACAGGTAGGAGACACGGCCCTGTGTGCGGCCGTGTCTGCTAGCATGACGTCACGCAGAGGAGCTGGATGACTGGAGCCGAGCCGGGGGATGGTGAGTGAGTTTGTGAGTGAGTGTGTGAGTGAGTGTGTGAGTGAGTGTGTGATTGAGTGTGTGAGTGAGTGTGTGAGTGTGTGTGTGTGTGTGTGTGTGTGTGTGTGCAGGCAGATATCATTGTGTGATGTCTGTTTATAGGTATTTTTGTGTTTCAAATATGTTTATGCGTGTATGTATATGTCTGTATATGTTTGTGTGTGTGCGTGACTGCGTGCGGCCTCTCGCTGTCTCATGGGGGCACCGTGCGGCCTCCCACTGTATCTGGGGGGCACCGTGCGGCCTCCCGCTGTGTATAAATGGCTACGTGTGGCCTCCTGCTGTGTAAAGATGGCTACGTGTGGCCTCCCGCTGTATCTGGGGGGTGCCGTGCGGCCTCCTGCTGTGTATAGATGGCTACGTGCGGCCTCCCGCTGTGTATAGATGGCACCGTGCGGCCTCCCGCTATGTATAGATGGCGCCATGTGGCCTCCCGCTGTGTATAGATGGCGCTGTGCGGCATCCTGCTGTGTATTGATGGCTATGTGCGGCCCCCTGCTGTGTATACATGGCGCCGTCCTGCTTCCCTCTGTGTATAGATGGCTGCGTGTGGCCCCCTGCTGTGTATAGATGGCTGCGTGCGGCCTCCTGCTGTGTATACATGGCTGTGTGCGGCCTCCTGCTGTGTATAGATGGCTATGTGCGGCCCCCTGCTGTGTATAGATGGCTACGTGTGGCCCCCTGCTGTGTATAGATGGCACCGTGCGGCATCCTGCTGCGTATAGATGGCACCGTGTGGCATCCTGCTGTGTATAGATGGTGCCGTGCGGCCTCCTGCTGTGTATAGATGGCGCTGTGTGGCATCCTACTGTGTATAGATGGCTACGTGTGGCCTCCCTCTGTGTATAGATGGCTACGTGCGGCCTCCTGCTGTGTATAGATGGCTACGTGCGGCCTCCTGCTGTGCATAGAAGGCACCGTGCGGCCTCCTGCTGTTTATAGACGGCTACGTGTGGCCTCCCACTGTGTATAGATGGCTACGTGCGGCCCCCTGCTGTGTATAGATGGCTACGTGCGGCCTCCTGCTGTGTATAGACGGCTACGTGTGGCCTCCCGCTGTGTATGGATGGCTATGTGCGGCCCCCCGCTGTGTATAGATGGCTACGTGCAGCCTCCCGCTGTGTGTAGATGGCTACGTGCGGCCTCCCACTGTGTATAAATGGCTACGTGTGGCTCCTTGCTGTGTATAGGTGGCTATGTGCAGCCTTCCGCTGTGTATAGATGGCTATATGCGGCCTCCTGCAGTGCAAAGATGGTGCCGTGCGGCCTCCTGCTGTTTATAGATGGCTACTTCGGCCTCCCACTGTGTATAGATGGCACCGTGTGGCCCTCTGCTGTGTATAGATGGCTATGTGTGGCCTCCTGCTGTGTATAGATGGCTACGTGCGGCCTCCTGTATGTGCGACCCCCAGCTGTGTATAGATGGCTATGTGCAGCCTCCTGCTGTGTATAGATGGCTACGTGCGGCCTCCCGCTGTGTATAGATGTCTACGTGCTGCCTCCTGCTGTGTATAGGAGGATTGTGGCAGCTCATATTGTGTGTAGGGTCTCATACTGTATATAGGGGATGTCAGCATACTTAATTGTGCTCAATATTAAGTCATACAATTAATGTAAAAAAATTATTATAATTAATATATTAATATTGTTCCAAATTAATTTCACGTGAACTATCACATGATCTATCACAGGGGATCATGTGACATGTCACGTGATACATCGGGGGGGAGCGCACCTTCTAAACTGCCCGGGGTAATTTCCTGTCATAAGTTAAGCATGTTACAGCTATTCAATTGTGTTTGTATTTTGTCTGATGGCAGGTTTCTTGGAGGTAGGGCTTAATACGGAGCAGTGGTGGACAGAGGTTAAAGACGTATTCTCTGATAAAGTATTTACGCAGAAAAAATATACTCCTACCTTTAATGCGGCTTTTAAGAAATTGACTAAAACATACAAAGAGCAAATTTTTTCGTGGTGGGAAGTGCAAAGTAAAAAAGCAAAGCCACACTAAGAAGAATTAAAATTCCCCCAAAAATTCAAGAAAAAACAGCGAAAAAGGGCAGCAGTGTTTACCTGCCCAGATCTTCAGAACTAAAAGCACTACCAGGGTGCAGATAAAGATGGCGGCTACACAGGTGCAAAATACTGATGAGACAACCACTCACAACCTACCATTTCATGGATGGGGTGACTGTTTAGTATTTGAATTGCACACAAAAAGGCTTGTTTAGTGCGCTGTTCACACTAGGGTAGTGAACAGTATCCGGCTTACAACCTATTAGTTACGCCCATACTATTAGATTAGGCGGGCTGCCCAGTAGAGATGAGCGTTGTTCTACTCGAACTGTTCGCGAATCTCAAATTCGAGCTGTTTTGGGCGGTGTTCGAGCCGTTTGGCGAACACGAACAATTTGAGAAAAATTCGGCTGTTCGAGGTTATGTTCGATAACTGTTCGTGCACCAAAATCATAACTGGATTTTTTCTCAGTAATGATGAAAATTAATGTTAATACGCAGTTTGAGTGTACAGCGGGGTGGGGGGAGGGGCAGGGGATGGATCTCTGCAGGAACAATGAAGATCTCCATTTTTTTTTTCTCTTTCCCGCATTTACAGTGGGGAGGTGCAATCTGTCAGCCTATCAGCAGCGCACACACGGAGCGAAGTGCTTTTTTTCACACAAGCAAGGGCATGTGTCATTGGCAGTGTATGTCACATGTCCTTGCCCTATAAGACCAAGCCATTTTCCCCGTCGCCACCATTTTCTCACTGCTGCAGCTGCGTGTTAGACGGCACCGCTGTTGCTGTGTGCGCTATACCTTGTTAATTTCAAGCCAATTTTCGCACAAATCTACAGATAGCTTGGGAGTAGGGAATAGTTGTGATTGCAGTCCTTTTAAGGACTAGGTTACAGCATTTCCTACGACTTTTATCAGGCAGGTCTGTGCTCTTAAATAGATAGATTGTGGGAGTAAAGACTAATTGTAATTGGAGTCCTTTTCAGGACTAGGTTACATGAGTTCCTATCAGTTTTTGCCAGGCAGGTCTGTGCCAGTGCTGTGCAAGTTTTTTTCACAGCATTTGGCTGAATCTAGCAAAGCTAATACTTTTTGGCCTATTGCAGAGTGTGTTAGTCAGTGGAGTAGCCTATCTGTGTTGCAAGATATACCACCTGTGTATAGAATACCAATTTTTTTACTGCACCTAGTGAAGTAAAATCTTTTGGGCATAGCATCATTCTATTAGTCCATCTATACTGACCTCCATCAGGTTGCATATTAAATATAATTTTTTTCTGCATCTAGCTCTGAAAAAATATTGGGCTTCTAGCTGTGTGTGGGACTTGTTGTATTAGTCCATCTATACTGACCTCCATCAGGTTGCAAACTGCATATATTTTTTTCTTCATCTACCTCTGAAAAAATATTGGGCTTCTAGCTGTGTGTGGGACTTGTTCTATTAATCCATCTATACAGACCTCCATCAGGTTGCAAACTGAATATATTTTTTTCTGCATCTACCTCTGAAAAAATATTGGGCTTCTAGCTGTGTGTGGGACTTGTTGTATTAGTCCATCTATACTGACCTCCATCAGGTTGCAAACTGAATATATTTTTTTCTGCATCTACCTCTGAAAAAATATTGGGCTTCTAGCTGTGTGTGGGACTTGTTGTATTAGTCCATCTATACAGACCTCCATCAGGTTGCAAACTGAATATATTTTTTTCTGCATCTACCTCTGAAAAAATATTGGGCTTCTAGCTGTGTGTGGGACTTGTTGTATTAGTCCATCTATACTGACCTCCATCAGGTTGCAAACTGAATATATTTTTTTCTGCATCTACCTCTGAAAAAATATTGGGCTTCTAGCTGTGTGTGGGACTTGTTCTATTAATCCATCTATACAGACCTCCATCAGGTTGCAAACTGAATATATTTTTTTCTGCATCTAGCTCTGAAAAAATATTTGGCCTTCTAGCAGTGTGTGGGACTTTCTCTATTAGTCCATCTATACTGACCTCCATCAGGTTGCAAATTGAATATAATTTTTTTCTGCATCTAACCCAGCCAATAGTTTTGGCCTAATACCACAGTTTGGCCACTCAGCTCTGCTCGGTTCCCATCCATTGTTTTTTTGTGCAAACGACTCCAGAGTTGTTAATTAGTTAACCACCAAAATGAGTGGAAAAAGGCCTGCTGCTGGTGGAAAGGGGAATAGGCGTGTTGGGAAGGGGAAAAAAGGTTGTGTCCGTGGGGTAGGTGTTAAAGCAACAGTAACATCTGCAGAAGAAAGACCATCTTCCAGCCAAACTAAAATGTCTACTTCTTTTAGCGGACAATGTGATAAGATCCCTTTCTTACGGCCACGCCAATCGCTACAAATTCCAGATGAGGCACAAAAACAGCAGGTGCTTCAACGGATATCAAGTGCTCCTTTAAGTGGGCTCTCCTCCACATCAATTTCAACATCACAAATACTCCAGTCCTCAAAGGTGTCACCCCAATCGCACTTGCTTCCTCACAGCTCCCAAATCTCCAGCTGCCCGTCTGAGTATGAGGTAGAACAGATGGTTGAGTCTGCAGAGCTGTTTACTCATACTATAGCCTGGGAATCAGAGGTCGACTCCAGCACTTCTGTGAATCCAGACAAGGAAATGATCTGCACTGATGCCCAGAATCTTTATGAGTCGGATCCAGGACCAGACGCAGAAGGTTCTGACCATAATGTAGACCCTCATTCCCAAACTGTAACTCCTGTTGGTGGAGACAATGAGGAAGACGATGATAAGACTCAAATACCTGATTGGAGCGACAACTTTAGTTTTTTGTCAGGGCAGGAACAGGTTGGCTCTGAGGACGACGGGTGTGATAACACACAGGGTGATGATGATGAGGTTGGAGATCCCACTTACTGTCAACCCACAGTCAGCCAAGAGATGAGGTCAGCAGAGGAGGTGGAGGAAGATGCTAGTGACGACGAGGTCAGGTTGCGCCTTCCTGGACAGAGACGTAGTACTGGAAGCACGTCAACAACTGCATCCTCAAACACAACTCTGCCTCTCACCACAAGTCGTGGTGGCTCTTCAGGTCGCATGGGTGCTAAGCCTTGCATAGCCTGGGCATTTTTTCAGATCGATAAAGATGACCCAACTCGTGTTATCTGTAACATTTGTCAGCAAAAGCTAAGTAGAGGCCAAAAAATACATAGTTTGAGTACTTCATGCATGAACCGGCACATAGACATGAAGCATAAGTTGCAGTGGGAAGCTCAGTGTGCTACAATGCGGCCTAGCCGGCCGGGCCAACCACCGTCTGCCATATCTTGTGCATCCGCGGCCTCTTCATCCTCTGTGACTGGGGGGACAGCAGTCACACCTGTTTTGGGGCGCAGACCTCCCACCTCTTTACCCGCAACAGCCAGCGTGATTGGCAGGTCATCATTTTCTTTGGAGGTGGTAACACCAGCTGGTGTTGAGCGCTGTCTGACATCGATAGCACCACCTTTGGATCAAGGCAACCTAACATGTCCGCCTGCATCTTCCTCACAGACCGGCAGTTTGCCGGGGACACCCTTATCAACCCCGTCTAAGCACAATAGCCAGCCCTCGGTCCCTCAGATGTGGACAAGTAAAAGACCATTTCCTCCTAGCCATGAGAAAGCTAAGAGGTTGAATTTCACCATCTGCAAGTTCTTGGCTACAGAAATGCTGCCTTTCCGCCTGGTGGACACAGAGGATTTTCGAGACCTTATGTCCGTCGCAGTGCCCCAGTACCAGATGCCCAGTCGGCACTACTTCTCAAAGAAAGGTGTGCCTGCGCTCCACCAGCATGTCGCACACAACATCACCGCTTCTTTGAGAAACTCTGTGTGTGACAGGGTGCATTTCACCACAGACACTTGGACGAGTAGGCATGGACAGGGGCGTTACATGTCGCTGACTGGGCACTGGGTAACTATGGTGACAGCAGGACAAGGGGCTGCTGTCCAAGTCTTGCCGTCCCCACGAGTTGTGCGTCAATCCTCTTTATGTCAAAGTTCCTCCACTACTTCTGCCTCCTCAACCTCCTCTCGGTCTTCCACCTGCACCCAAAGCCTGTCTGGTCATGCCACAAGCTTTCTAACTGCGCAGAAGGAATCCTGCACACCTCCTTACTATGCTGGCAGTAGGGCTCAACGTCATCAGGCGGTTTTTACATTGAAATGTCTGGGAAATGTGAGTCACACAGCTGAGGAGTTGTGGTCAGCTCTGGAGAACCAATTTCATGAATGGTTGTCTCCACTGGACCTGAAACCAGGGAAGGCCGTGTGCGACAATGCTGCAAACCTGGGTGCGGCCCTTCGCCGGGGCAATGTCACACACGTGCCTTGTATGGCTCACGTGTTGAACCTGGTTGTCCAGCAATTTTTAGCCCACTATCCCAGACTAGATGGCCTTCTGCAGAGGGCACGGTCGCTGTGTGCTCACTTTCGCCGTTCGCATCCCGCAGCTCAGCGACTTACATCTCTTCAGAAGTCGTTGGGCCTGCCACTTCACCGGCTAAAATGCGATGTGCCTACCCGGTGGAATTCAACTCTGCACATGTTGCAGCGACTGTGGCAGCACCGACAAGCCCTGGTGCAATATACGTTCTGACGTATAGCCTGGGCCAACGAGATCCAGAGGTGGGGCAAATCACGCTGGAGGAGTGGTCTCATATCAGGGACCTATGCACCCTTCTGCACAGTTTTGAAATGGCGAAGAAGATGTTTAGTGCTGACGATGCCATTATCAGCATGACTATTCCGGTGATTTACATGCTGGAGCACATGTTAAACAGAATTCGGAGTCAGGTGGTGGCACAAGAGGAGGTGGAGGAAGTAGAGGAGGAGGAGTTGTATGCGGAAGGGCTAACATCTGCAAGGTCCAGACGGTCGGCAGCACCAAGGCGGCAGGCATGTGAGGGTGGGGGAGATGGTTTTACCAGGGCGCATGGTAGCAGCCAAACTAGTGAGGAAGGTGCAGGAGCCCAGGAAGAAGTGGAGGACGAACTGATGGAAGACTCATCAGATGAGGGAGACCTTGATCACATTTCTGTTGTGCGAGGTTGGGGGGAGAGGACAGAGGAAGGAAGCATGATTGTTACCTCGCCACCAACACAACAGGGACTTGGTGCTCCTGGATGCGCAACACACATGAGTGCCTTCTTGCTGCACTACCTGCAACATGACCCTCGAATTGTGAGAATTAGAAAATAATCCTGACTACTGGGTTGCCACACTGTTAGATCCCCGGTACAAAAGTAAATTTGCAGAAATTATTCCTGCCATAGAAAGGGATGCACGCATGCAGGAGTATCAGCAGAGACTGTTGCAGAATCTTACATGTGCTTTTCCACAAAATACCAGTGGTGCACGTAGTGAATCTCACAGTTCCAACTTGCCAACCGTGGGACCGTCAAGTGTTCAGCACTCAAACCGTAACAGAAACACAGTATCTGCTGGTAACATCAATTTTGCGGAATCATTTCACCACTTTTTTAGCCCATCCTTTGCAAGGCCACAGGAGACAAGAAGTCTGACACATAGTCAACGCCTAGAGACGATGGTACAGGAGTATCTCCAAGTAAACATTGAAGCCACGACTGTGTCACTGGACCCTTGCTCTTTTTGGGCTTCCAATCTGGATAAATGGCCGGAGCTAGCCACTTACGCCTTGGAGATCTTGTCATGCCCCGCAGCCAGCGTTCTGTCTGAACGTGTGTTCAGCGCTGCTGGTGGTGTGCTGACAGATAAGCGCACGCGGCTCTCCACTGATAATGTAGACAGACTCACGTTCATAAAGATGAACAAATCATGGATCCGAAACGACTTTTCTACCCCTGTGTCATCCTGGGGAGAGTAAAAGCTTGATGATTGGTTAAAATCACCCTACCAACCGTTTTAAGCTTTCAAATTACTAATCATGTTTATCTGTATCTTGGCTGGAAAATAATTTGGGCTTTGTAGCAGTGTGCAGCACTGATTCTATTAGGCCATCTATAATAAGCTCCACCAGATTTAAAATTACTAATCATGTTTATCTGTATCTTGACTGGAAAATAATTTGGGCTTTGTAGCAGTGTGCAGCACTGATCCTATTAGGCCATCTATACTAAAGCTTCACCAGATTTAAAATTAATAATAATTTTTAGCTGCATCTAGCCTTGAAAATAATTTTGGCGCTCCGAGATGCGCAAGACACATAAGTGCCTTCTTGCTGCACTACCTGCAGCATGACCCTCATATTGTCAGAATTCGAAGTAATCATGACTACTGGGTTGCCACACTCTTAGATCCCCCAAACTTTTCGATCAACCTTTTCATTTTAATAAAGACCAAAAAAATGGTCATTTTTGAAATTATAAGCATTAGCAGGCTGTTAGAAACTGAAATCAAACAGTTTTCAACTCAAAACTTTATTCTAGGTGATGTTACATTTTCACATAGGACCCCTTGTTCGAAAGGAGCTTCTGAACTCTCTCGTCCATTGAATTTGTCAGGTTTTGGATGGTTTCTGCTTCAATTGTTTTGGACCATCGAGCGCTGCACGGCACTCATCCGTGAACAAAACAGTTTTGAAATCAGTCTTCATGTAATGTTTGGCCCACTGGAGCCGTTTCTGCTTGTGTGAAGTGGATAGAGGAGGTCGACAGGATGGCGTATGCACAGCTGCAAACCTCTGAAGGACCCTGCATCTTGTTGTTCGGGGGACGTTGGAGGCACAAGCAGCTTCAAAATCTTGTCTGCTGCTATGACAAGGCTTTTTTGCCGCTGCTCTTTCAACCTGACGTAATTGCCTGTAGGAAAGAGTCCTCAATTTGCCCTTATCAGCACGCACACGTGTGTACTGTGAATCAGCTACATACTTCTTGATTGCCAAGACACTTCATCCTGATCATCGCACAATGTTGATTGTAGTCATGCCTTGACCTAAACACTCCACAATTTGTTGCTTCTCAGCAGCCGACACATCCTTTTTCTTTCCCATTTTGGCAGAAAATGTAGGCTGCTTAATAATGTGAGACAGCCTTCTTAAGTAGTCTTGCCTTTCATTGGACACACCTGCCAAACTAATTAGCACAGGTGTCTGCAATTGCTTACAGTGATATAAAGAGCCCTGACACACATCACCATCAATGAGTTTAACTGACAAACAAACAAATTCTTCCCTTATCACTCCTAAACACTTTTTGCATAATAATTTGGAACGCGGTGTACATGTGCTTTTCCACAAAACACCAGCGGTTCACGTAGTGAATCTTACAGTTCTAACTTGCCAACCGTGGTCTGTATGGAATTGTTCAATAAAGGGCCCAAAATTAAGATAACATAGATGGGAGAGGTCTCTATGAATAGGAATTCCTAAGTATTTGATACCCTGTGAGGGCCAGGCAAAGGGAAAGTTGGACTGGATGGAATCCTATATGGATTTGGGGAGGGAGACATCGAGGGCCTCAGACTTCGCTGCATTGATTTTAAAATTTGACCATGTAACAAAGTGATCTATTTCAGCCATAACAGCATGGATGGATATATGTGAATGAGTGATATATACTAGGACATCATCAGCAAATAGAGAGCACTTGTACTCGGTGTCTCCCACCTCAATCCACCTAATATTGGGGTTATGGCGAATTGATGAGAGCAGGTGCTCCGTCACTAGGAAGTATAAGAGAGGGGACAGCGAACATCCCTGCCTTGTCCCATTGGTGATTGTGAAAGGTGATGAAAATGTTCAGACGCGCCCCCTGGGCCTTGGGACACCCGGAGCCGGACCCTTTTTGGTGGATGCTGGTGATTGTAGTCTCCGTGGCGGCAACCCGGTTCCGTGGCTCAGGGCGGTCAAACCAGTGGCGGAACTATTTATGTGGTTTTGATGTTTAAATGTCCGACTACGCCACCCGTGGATTGCGGTCAGAGTGAACCGCCGCTCCAGGGCAGACCGCTGAGGCTGGTGTTGTGGGTGCAGCAGAGCGTAGCATAACTCCCCACGGGAGGAGTATAGCCTCAGGGCAGTGTATGCGGAGGATGGGGGTGATGGTGCAGGGCAGCAGCAGTAATGACACGGAGTCAGTGATGCAGTCCAGGGCCTTTACTCACAGTTCTTATTATCCAGACCACGTCTGCAGGTAACGGCTGCCCACGTCGTACTGTGCTCACCAGGTGAGGGGCTCAGACAACTCCCAGATAACTTTGGAGTGCTTCACAGGACCCCCTTTGTGTGTCCTTTGTCTGGCCTTTCTTACCAACCCTTCTGTCCGGCTGCCTCGGGCCTCCTCTTGGTAAACTTGGCGCCAGTTTCCCTGACCCTATGTGGTGCCTTCCTAGCGGGTGTAGCGAGGGGCTGCGCCACATAAAATGTCACAGCCTCCTGTTTCTAGCTGAGGGTCGTTTCCTGCCTCCACTAGTTTCGGGGACCGGTCTCCCCCTTTGGCCTGACCCCTCCACGCAGGTGGATTCGGGCGTGCGGTGGCGACTCGCCCGTCCGCACCCCTGAGATCCCTTCGTTCCTCGTTCCTGGAGCCTTCTCCGCTCCTCTTCCTTCCTTCTCCCTCTTCCAGGCCTGGGCCTCTGTTACTAGGCCCGCCTCCGGAGCAGAGCTCATGCAGAGCCCCTGCTCCCTGCCACTTCTGCTCAGACTTCTCTGCACTGAACTAAGATGGTGCCCACCTTTTATACTCCATTCTCAATGCACCCAGGAACTGCTTCCTCCCTGCTCCTGCACTACAGGGTTCCCCTTCCTCAGTGTTCCCTCCCCCCACTCCAGCCAGGGACAGGGACTGTCGTGCCCATCTCAGGGGCATATTGGTCGCCCTGCCCCACGGCAATGTGGTGTAATGCATGCAGGTGTCGGGTCCTGATCCACACTACATCCTTACCTGAGAGTGAGATATCACACCTCTGGGTGAGGTGCAATACCTCTGTAGCAACCGAGCCCTCAGGGTGCTACAGCTCCATTTATCTTCAGCCTAGGTGACGTATTGCGATACAGGGCCGTGATTTTGGCTATAAAAGGGTCCCCTAGACCCCTACCCCAAGCTTTTTAAGAGAATCATATATGGCGTGCCAGGAGACTCTATGGAATGCTTTCTCAGCATCCAACGAGAGTATCTAATTACAAATTTTTAACTGCATCTAGCCCAGGAAATACTTTGTGCCTAGTAGCAGGGTCTGCTAGTCAGCGGATTATCCCGGCTGTTAAGCAAGCTACACCACCTGTAGTTTGGACACTTCATTTTTTCAAAGGAAATGCTTCGGGACCACGGGATACTCAGTGAAGAGCATCAGGAGGCACCCCAAGGCATAGGGGCTCGGACTGGCAGTAGGATGCCTTGCGGTGGACAGCCGAGCTCGATCCTTATAAAAGCTTTTTAACTGCAGCAGCTTTAGTGGACGCTACTGGAGCTGGAATTACACGGCTGCTGGCATGAGACTTGCCCTCCAATAGATCCTTGTTAATGGATTTAAAGTGTATTTATTCAAATTAGAGAGACAATTTAAATTAAAAAGCTTAGAGCTGCCTCCACCACAGGGGGGCTCGCTCGACCCACCAGCGGACAGGCACCAGTATTGGGAGAGGGGGGCTGGCCGTCAGGGTTCACCGCGGCTCTGGCACAAACCCGGCGACACGGAGGTGGCACGGGCAGGAGCGGACTGAACGTGTCGGCTTCTCACTTTTTGGATTTTAGAAGGGCATGACATGCCTATATCTGTGTCTCCCCCTCCTTTTACTCCTCCACCTCTTTTCTTTTCGCATGACTATATGTACTTGTCACTTTTCCATGTGTTAGTTGTGTCTTCTGAGCAGTTTGTCAGCTTTTGGACACCTTTGAAGGTGTTTTCTATGTGTTTCTATGTGTTTTTGTTTGCCTGCCATTGGTTTTAACGGTGTCCGAAGGTGTTCGACGAACAGTTCGACGAACAGTTCGGCGAACACACGGGTGTTCAACGAACCGAACCGAACTCGAACACTACGGGGGTGGCTCAACACTACTGCCCAGTACTATCCAAGTGCACCCCAGGAGACCTGCAAGAGTTTGAAGAAAATAAAGCCTACCGTTTCCTGGAGGAGAGACCGGAATGGAAGGATACCACTACCAATTTCTCTTCCACTGAAACCGATTTTTCTGACAATGAGGGCGTGATTAAACCCTTCAGGGGCTTTTTGATTGTGTCAAAGACTTAAATTTATTTGCCCGAAGGCTAAGGTGGCACAAATATTTTGTGCAGCAGGAAAAAAGGTTGTGTTCTAACTTGGAATATTACGCTTGATCTACTACCCGATGTACAAGAATTAGCCGGATTAAATGAGTACCTCGATGGGTCAGATGGCATGGAACCTCATACATTATTGAGTAATAAAAGTATAAAAATGCCTCCACCCACTGGGGACCTATAC
The DNA here is from genome assembly GCF_046119375.1 of Phyllobates terribilis. Classification (NCBI taxonomy): domain Eukaryota; kingdom Metazoa; phylum Chordata; class Amphibia; order Anura; family Dendrobatidae; genus Phyllobates; species Phyllobates terribilis. The sequence continues at coordinate 472,826,972 of NW_027362761.1, forward strand.
GCGATAGACGTTTTTGTGAATATGGTGACTAAAGACTTAAAAGGAAGGTGTCACGTCCTAGCTGCCCTCTAGACTGCCCCCATAGCGTTGTTAGTGCTGCAATGTGCATCACTAACAAGCTGTTTTCATGAAAATTGGTGCAGCTATAATGATTTTATAAAGGTTAATATACTTAGATCCTACCTGCGTTTTCAGTCAAGGCGGCATGCTTGTCATATTCAGTCATGGGTGGGCGCCACATTCACTCACTGCTGGCACCTCCCATGTATTTAAATCCTGCTCTCATCAAGTGCTGATATTGTGGGGCGCGGTGCACTTGTATATGTCTGGCCACCTGCGCAGTGAGGCAGTGTGATTAGCCATTTCACTGCGCATGCGCCGGGAACATAGCTCATCATAGTGCATGTGCAGTGAAGCTGTGTAGTTTGCAACTGCACTGTGCATGCGCTATGATGCTCTATTCCCCGCGCATGCGCAGTGCGGCTGTGTAATTACCGGCTTCACTGCACATGTGCTATGACACGCTATGCTCCCAGCGATGGAGAGAATGCGGCGAATAATGCCGGCTGAGCACATCTGCGGGCGACCGGAAGTGACGCGAGATAGCGTTTCACGAGATTGTGCGTTTTAGGTGCCCGGAAATGACTCAAGGGATGTGTCATGGGAATATGCGTTCCAGGCACCGGGAAATGACGCGGTTGATGAGGTCACGTGTGTGCTTGTACGGAAGTATGGGAATTATGATGCACACTATGCGACCCTTTGTGAGTCACGCGGCAGTGTCACATGATGACGTGAGATGAGATATTTGAATGGGATGGAGGCCACAGAGTAAAATACGCAAAATAAGTGGTAGTTTAACCACATGATCAGGATATTAATTTAGAGGAAGTGACATTTCAGAAAACTTATACTTCCCAAAAAGGAATGAACTAAAGGGTGGTGAATTATGGCAACCAAATACAATGGGAAGATAAACCCCGCCCAGGAAATGACATGGGACACCCAGATATGGAGGGAAATGAATTTACTTAAACAAAGGAAGTAGGTGTGTGAGATCATCTCCCCTTGCATTTTTGTAAGTGGTAGCAGCACTCTGCACCACTGAGATGAACACTCACCATTGCGAGGTTCACTAACTTTCATTATTAAGTCAGTTGGCACTTTAATAGCACACCTTCACTCTTTTGCATTGTTAGTGCTCCCCAGAATACTAAACATACTCCCCTGATAAATTCTCAGTAAGGAGAAAGAAACGCGTCGGGAGGGATTTTTTGTGGGATATGTCGGAAGGTACACTTAGACACTGCCCTTGTTAGGGTGGGAGCTAACACCAGGGGCACGACAGGGCAGATTTTTTATCTTCAAAGAAAGATCGATTGAGATGGATGGAAAACTCTGGATGATGTCCATATGCAAAAAATGTGTGATATCCACGTATTTTATTACTATTTATTAAGCACGATAGCACTTTAGATTATTGTTTAAGTTGGTTAACAATCGGAACTGGATTAATATCAAATGACTGTTACTTGTGGACATAGTTAATCTGTCATTTTTGTGTCCTGATTACATATTGTAATTATAACTAGGAAGTGAGAGAGCTAACACTTCAACCCCCATTGAAGTGTGAACCTCCTCAGTGACCAAGGTAATTACAGCAGAGAAATGCTTTGAAAAAAAGACAAAAAATCTGAGATTTGTTTAATCAGAGGCAGGGAAATACATTTCCCCAGGAAAGAGCTTCTTCTGATCAAATAACTGTTCTGAGACTTTTTTCTCTGGTGTCCAGATATGAATATTGGAGTATTGCATCGATCTGATATTTATGGGAGATATATTTTTGGCGTCGCAGCGAAGGGATGCACATCATGCATTCACTCACATCACCGCAGGCCCATTAGAACTCCTCCAATGTAATATTGGTCCAAGGAATGCTGCTATACATGACACGTTTCATCTCTATGAAAATATAGAATCACAATAGCAAACGTGACAATGATATCTACCTGGGACCTCCAGGGGCAAAGAAATCCTGTAAGTTGGGAATCTCATGAATCTCATGGAATCTGATGGACCTATTACTTTCAACAACCAGACCCTATGTGAGCTCATCAAGTGGGGGTAGCATTGAGCTAATGAAAAATGAAAGTATGTCTGTCTTTGTTCATTCTGGAAGACATACAGTAGGGAAAATAAGTATTTGAGGTGACAGAACAGCAGAACCCCCCCATAAGTGACCCAATATTACAAACTACACCACTCAATTAGTGTTGAGCGAGCACTAAAATGCTCGGGTGCTCGAAGCTTTGGCCGAGCTCACCGTGATACTCGGATGCTCGACCCGAGCAACGAGCCCAATGTTAGTCTATGGGAGACCCGAGCATTTTTGCGGCAGCCCCCCTGGCAGTCTCTAGAAAGCCTAAAAAGTGGCCAAAACGATAGTGACAGTGCCCAAATGACATGGGGACAGCATGGGGATCGCCCCAGGAAGCATTTCTGACCCCCAGGTCACTGCTGTCAACAATGTGGTCAGAGGTATTAAGCAATTTTTACGGGCTCTCAATAAAACGTTCAAAAACTAAAGTGAAATTGTTTTCCTGTGAAATATGTTAAGAAACATCCTTTCCAGGGTAAAGACTTGTGTATAAGGTAAAATAAATAACCAGAAACAAAAATACTCCTCCACACCTTGGGCTATGTTCACAAGTAGCATTTTTTATGCATTTTTGCACTTTTGTATTGCTTTCAACTGTGACAAATGCATTCACCGGGAAATGTCATTTTAACATTTTACAACCTTATCTGGCCATGTGCTGTGTGACACATGCATATAGTGCTGAAAAGACATGGGAACAGCATGGGGAAGACCCCTGGAAGCATCTCTGACACCCAGGTCACTGCTTAAAAGTGTGCCCATCAGAAGTCATCCTTGCCGCATCAGAAGATGCAGACTTGCAACTATCCCTGTGCAAGTCCTTGTCCCAGGGCAGTGTTCAGTTGTACCTCCCCCATTCCTTGCAATGCAAGCGCAAGTATGCAGCCTGCCACACACCCACCCTCAGGCTGCAATACCATACTGCTTGCATGCACTTGAAATTGGGCCTTTTAGGCATGTGGAGGCAGAATCTGGCCACCACATCATGGCTACGTTGGCGGCCTGGTATCCATACTCAGTCCCCAGCCACCCGGCGGCCGCGTGTCCACGCTTGGTCCCCAGCAGCCAGGGGGCGGCCGGGTGTCCATACTCGGTCCCCAGCCGCCCCGCGGCCGGGTGCCCACACGCGGTCCCCAGCCGCCCTGGGGGCGTCCAGGTGTCCATAAACGGTCCCCAGCCGCCCCTATTTGAAGGACAGCCTAACCACAAACACGTGGACAAGTGAATGTGGTCAGGGAAGGTCCATCTGACTGATGCCTTCACACTGGGTTAATATTGTGGAAGCCGGGACACAGTTGGACACTGGGATGCAACACGTCCTCCAGACATAGAGGATTGCGGGTGCTGGGTCAATCAGGCTTCAACACAAAGTTCAGAAGGTAGACAGTAGAGATGAGCGTTGTTCTACTCGAACTGTTCGCCAATCTCAAATTCGAGCTGTTTTGGGCGGTGTTCGAGCCGTTCGGCGAACACGAACAATTTGAGAAAAATTCGGCTGTTCGAGGTTATGTTCGATAACTGTTCGTGCACCAAAATCATAACTGGATTTTTTCTCAGTAATGATGAAAATTAATGTTAATACGCAGTTTGAGTGTACAGCGGGGTGGGGGGAGGGGCAGGGGATGGATCTCTGCAGGAACAATGAAGATCTCCATTTTTTTTTCTCTTTCCCGCATTTACAGTGGGGAGGTGCAATCTGTCAGCCTATCAGCAGCGCACACACGGAGCGAAGTGCTTTTTTTCACACAAGCAAGGGCATGTGTCATTGGCAGTGTATGTCATATGTCCTTGCCCTATAAGACCAAGCCATTTTCCCCGTCGCCACCATTTTCTCACTGCTGCAGCTGCGTGTTAGACGGCACCGCTGTTGCTGTGTGCGCTATACCTTGTTAATTTCAAGCCAATTTTCGCACAAATATACAGATAGCTTGGGAGTAGGGAATAGTTGTGATTGCAGTCCTTTTAAGGACTAGGTTACAGCATTTCCTACGACTTTTATCAGGGAGGTCTGTGCTCTTAAATAGATCGGTTGTGGGAGTAAAGACTAATTGTAATTGCAGTCCTTTTCAGGACTAGGTTACATGAGTTCCTATCAGTTTTTGCCAGGCAGGTCTGTGCCAGTGCTGTGCAAGTTTTTTTCACAGCATTTGGCTGAATCTAGCAAAGCTAATACTTTTTGGCCTATTGCAGAGTGTGTTAGTCAGTGGAGTAGCCTATCTGTGTTGCAAGATATACCACCTGTGTATAGAATACCAATTTTTTTACTGCACCTAGTGAAGTAAAATCTTTTGGGCATAGCATCATTCTATTAGTCCATCTATACTGACCTCCATCAGGTTGCAAATTAAAACTAATTTTTATCTGCATCTACAGTACCTCTGAAAAAATATTTGGGCTTCTAGCAGTGTGTGGGACTTGTTCTATTAGTCCATCTATACTGACCTCCATCAGGTTGCAAACTGAATATATTTTTTTCTGCATCTACCTCTGAAAAAATATTGGGCTTCTAGCTGTGTGTGGGTCTTGTTCTATTAATCCATCTATACTGACCTCCATCAGGTTGCAAACTGAATATATTTTTTTCTGCATCTAACTCTGAAAAAATATTTGGCCTTCTAGTAGTGTGTCGGATTTTCTCTATTAGTCCATCTATACTGACCTCCATCAGGTTGCAAATTAAAACTAATTTTTATCTGCATCTACAGTACCTCTGAAAAAATATTTGGGCTTCTAGCAGTGTGTGGGACTTGTTCTATTAGTCCATCTATACTGACCTCCATCAGGTTGCAAACTGAATATATTTTTTTCTGCATCTACCTCTGAAAAAATATTGGGCTTCTAGCTGTGTGTGGGTCTTGTTCTATTAATCCATCTATACTGACCTCCATCAGGTTGCAAACTGAATATATTTTTTTCTGCATCTACCTCTGAAAAAATATTTGGCCTTCTAGTAGTGTGTCGGACTTTCTCTATTAGTCCATCTATACTGACCTCCATCAGGTTGCAAATTAAAACTAATTTTTATCTGCATCTACAGTACCTCTGAAAAAATATTTGGGCTTCTAGCAGTGTGTGGGACTTGTTCTATTAGTCCATCTATACTGACCTCCATCAGGTTGCAAACTGAATATATTTTTTTCTGCATCTACCTCTGAAAAAATATTTGGCCTTCTAGTAGTGTGTCGGACTTTCTCTATTAGTCCATCTATACTGACCTCCATCAGGTTGCAAACTGAATATAATTTTTTTCTGCATCTAGCTCTGAAAAAATATTTGGCCTTCTAGTAGTTTGTCGGACTTTCTCTATTAGTCCATCTATACTGACCTCCATCAGGTTGCAAATTAAAACTAATTTTTATCTGCATATACAGTACCTCTGAAAAAATATTTGGGCTTCTAGCAGTGTGTGGGACTTGTTCTATTAGTCCATCTATACTGACCTCCATCAGGTTGCAAACTGAATATATTTTTTTCTGCATCAACCTCTGAAAAAATATTGGGCTTCTAGCTGTGTGTGGGTCTTGTTCTATTAATCCATCTATACTGACCTCCATCAGGTTGCAAACTGAATATAATTTTTTTCTGCATCTAGCTCTGAAAAAATATTTGGCCTTCTAGTAGTGTGTCGGACTTTCTCTATTAGTCCATCTATACTGACCTCCATCAGGTTGCAAATTAAAACTAATTTTTATCTGCATCTACAGTACCTCTGAAAAAATATTTGGGCTTCTAGCTGTGTGTGGGACTTGTTGTATTAGTCCATCTATACTGACCTCCATCAGGTTACAAACTGAATATATTTTTTTCTGCATCTACCTCTGAAAAAATATTTGGCCTTCTAGTAGTGTGTCGGACTTTCTCTATTAGTCCATCTATACTGACCTCCATCAGGTTGCAAATTAAAAATAATTTTTATCTGCATCTACAGTACCTCTGAAAAAATATTTGGGCTTCTAGCTGTGTGCGGGACTTGTTGTATTAGTCCATCTATACTGACCTCCATCAGGTTGCAAACTGAATATATTTTTTTCTGCATCTACCTCTGAAAAAATATTTGGCCTTCTAGTAGTGTGTCGGACTTTCTCTATTAGTCCATCTATACTGACCTCCATCAGGTTGCAAATTAAAACTAATTTTTATCTGCATCTACAGTACCTCTGAAAAAATATTTGGGCTTCTAGCAGTGTGTGGGACTTGTTCTATTAGTCCATCTATACTGACCTCCATCAGGTTGCAAACTGAATATAGTTTTTTCTGCATCTACCTCTGAAAAAATATTGGGCTTCTAGCTGTGTGTGGGTCTTGTTCTATTAATTCATCTATACTGACCTCCATCAGGTTGTAAACTGAATATATTTTTTTCTGCATCTACCTCTGAAAAAATATTTGGCCTTCTAGTAGTGTGTCGGACTTTCTCTATTAGTCCATCTATACTGACCTCCATCAGGTTGCAAACTGAATATAATTTTTTTCTGCATCTAGCTCTGAAAAAATGTTTGGCCTTCTAGTAGTGTGTCGGACTTTCTCTATTAGTCCATCTATACTGACCTCCATCAGGTTGCAAATTAAAACTAATTTTTATCTGCATCTACAGTACCTCTGAAAAAATATTTGGGCTTCTAGCAGTGTGTGGGACTTGTTCTATTAGTCCATCTATACTGACCTCCATCAGGTTGCAAACTGAATATATTTTTTTCTGCATCTACCTCTGAAAAAATATTGGGCTTCTAGCTGTGTGTGGGTCTTGTTCTATTAATCCATCTATACTGACCTCCATCAGGTTGCAAACTGAATACAATTTTTTTCTGCATCTAGCTCTGAAAAAATATTTGGCCTTCTAGTAGTGTGTCGGACTTTCTCTATAAGTCCATCTATACTGACCTCCATCAGGTTGCAAATTAAAACTAATTTTTATCTGCATCTACAGTACCTCTGAAAAAATATTTGGGCTTCCAGCTGTGTGTGGGACTTGTTGTATTAGTCCATCTATACTGACCTCCATCAGGTTGCAAACTGAATATATTTTTTTCTGCATCTACCTCTGAAAAAATATTTGGCCTTCTAGTAGTGTGTCGGACTTTCTCTATTAGTCCATCTATACTGACCTCCATCAGGTTGCAAATTAAAAATAATTTTTATCTGCATCTACAGTACCTCTGAAAAAATATTTGGGCTTCTAGCTGTGTGCGGGACTTGTTGTATTAGTCCATCTATACTGACCTCCATCAGGTTGCAAACTGAATATATTTTTTTCTGCATCTACCTCTGAAAAAATATTTGGCCTTCTAGTAGTGTGTCGGACTTTCTCTATTAGTCCATCTATACTGACCTCCATCAGGTTGCAAATTAAAACTAATTTTTATCTGCATCTACAGTACCTCTGAAAAAATATTTGGGCTTCTAGCAGTGTGTGGGACTTGTTCTATTAGTCCATCTATACTGACCTCCATCAGGTTGCAAACTGAATATATTTTTTTCTGCATCTACCTCTGAAAAAATATTGGGCTTCTCAGCTGTGTGTGGGTCTTGTTCTATTAATCCATCTATACTGACCTCCATCAGGTTGCAAACTGAATATAATTTTTTTCTGCATCTAGCTCTGAAAAAATATTTGGCCTTCTAGTAGTGAGTCGGACTTTCTCTATTAGTCCATCTATACTGACCTCCATCAGGTTGCAAATTAAAACTAATTTTTATCTGCATCTACAGTACCTCTGAAAAAATATTTGGGCTTCTAGCTGTGTGTGGGACTTGTTGTATTAGTCCATCTATACTGACCTCCATCAGGTTGCAAACTGAATATATTTTTTTCTGCATCTACCTCTGAAAAAATATTTGGCCTTCTAGTAGTGTGTCGGACTTTCTCTATTAGTCCATCTATACTGACCTCCATCAGGTTGCAAATTAAAAATAATTTTTATCTGCATCTACAGTACCTCTGAAAAAATATTTGGGCTTCTAGCTGTGTGCGGGACTTGTATTAGTCCATCTATACTGACCTCCATCAGGTTGCAAACTGAATATATTTTTTTCTGCATCTACCTCTGAAAAAATATTTGGCCTTCTAGTAGTCTGTCGGACTTTCTCTATTAGTCCATCTATACTGACCTCCATCAGGTTGCAAATTAAAACTAATTTTTATCTGCATCTACAGTACCTCTGAAAAAATATTTGGGCTTCTAGCAGTGTGTGGGACTTGTTCTATTAGTCCATCTATACTGACCTCCATCAGGTTGCAAACTGAATATATTTTTTTCTGCATCTACCTCTGAAAAAATATTGGGCTTCTAGCTGTGTGTGGGTCTTGTTCTATTAATCCATCTATACTGACCTCCATCAGGATGCAAACTGAATATATTTTTTTCTGCATCTACCTCTGAAAAAATATTTGGCCTTCTAGTAGTGTGTCGGACTTTCTCTATTAGTCCATCTATACTGACCTACATCAGGTTGCAAATTAAAACTAATTTTTATCTGCATCTACAGTACCTCTGAAAAAATATTTGGGCTTCTAGCAGTGTGTGGGACTTGCTCTATTAGTCCATCTATACTGACCTCCATCAGGTTGCAAACTGAATATAGTTTTTTCTGCATCTACCTCTGAAAAAATATTGGGCTTCTAGCTGTGTGTGGGTCTTGTTCTATTAATCCATCTATACTGACCTCCATCAGGTTGCAAACTGAATATATTTTTTTCTGCATCTACCTCTGAAAAAATATTTGGCCTTCTAGTAGTGTGTCGGACTTTCTCTATTAGTCCATCTATACTGACCTCCATCAGGTTGCAAACTGAATATAATTTTTTTCTGCATCTAGCTCTGAAAAAATATTTGGCCTTCTAGTAGTTTGTCGGACTTTCTCTATTAGTCCATCTATACTGACCTCCATCAGGTTGCAAATTAAAACTAATTTTTATCTGCATATACAGTACCTCTGAAAAAATATTTGGGCTTCTAGCAGTGTGTGGGACTTGTTCTATTAGTCCATCTATACTGACCTCCATCAGGTTGCAAACTGAATATATTTTTTTCTGCATCTACCTCTGTAAAAATATTGGGCTTCTAGCTGTGTGTGGGTCTTGTTCTATTAATCCATCTATACTGACCTCCATCAGGATGCAAACTGAATATATTTTTTTCTGCATCTACCTCTGAAAAAATATTTGGCCTTCTAGTAGTGTGTCGGACTTTCTCTATTAGTCCATCTATACTGACCTACATCAGGTTGCAAATTAAAACTAATTTTTATCTGCATCTACAGTACCTCTGAAAAAATATTTGGGCTTCTAGCAGTGTGTGGGACTTGCTCTATTAGTCCATCTATACTGACCTCCATCAGGTTGCAAACTGAATATAGTTTTTTCTGCATCTACCTCTGAAAAAATATTGGGCTTCTAGCTGTGTGTGGGTCTTGTTCTATTAATCCATCTATACTGACCTCCATCAGGTTGCAAACTGAATATATTTTTTTCTGCATCTACCTCTGAAAAAATATTTGGCCTTCTAGTAGTGTGTCGGACTTTCTCTATTAGTCCATCTATACTGACTAGTGTTGAGCCACCCCCGTAGTGTTCGGATTCGGTTCGGTTCGTCGAACACCGGGATGTTCGAGGAACTGTTCGTCGAACTGTTCGTCGAACACCTTAGAACACCGTCGAACACCGTTAAAACCAATGGCAGGCAAACAAAAACACATAGAAACACATAGAAAACACCTGCAAAGGTGTCCAAAAGCTGACAAACTGGTCAGAAGACACTCTCTTTAAAAAAGCCGGCCGGCAAATTCAGCAGCGGCATACACCGGTACCCGACAATTTAGACAAGAATGAATAGAGCATCACACATAGATTAGATAGATAGAAACATGTCAGTCACACATATAAGAAGCACAGTGACAGTGTTGGTTACTGCACTTGTCATTTAGTGTAAAGGATTTATTAAAAAAAATATTAGTGTTTTCATGCACCGTCTCTTTAAAAAAGCCGGCCGGCAATTCAGCATCTGTACCCGACAATTTAGAACAGAAAGAATAGAGCTTCACACATAGATTAGATAGATAGAAACATGTCAGTCACATATATAATAAGTACAGTGATAGTGTTGCTTACTGTACTTGTCATTTAGTGTAAAGGATTTATTTAAAAAAATAATAGTGTTTTCATGCACTGTCTCTTTAAAAAAGCCGGCCGGCAATTCAGCAGCGGTACCCGACAATTTAGAACAGAAAGATAGAGCATCACACATAGATTAGATAGATAGAAACATGTCAGTCACATATATATGAAGTACAGTGATAGTGTTGGTTACTGTACTTGTCATTTAGTATTAAAATAAAGGATTTATTATTAAAAAAATTGGCGTGGGGTTCCCCTTAATTTTAGGCTCTAGCGGAGGTTAAGCAGACGGCTGGGGCAGATGTTTGAAGCCTGGGAAGGGGGTAATACCCACGGAGCTTCCCAGGCTACTAATATCAGCCCCCAGCTGAATACATAGCCTTTACTAGCTATTAAAATGGGGGACCCCCCAAAAAAAATGACGTGGGTCCCCCCTAATTTAATAGCTAGCAAAGGCTAGGCAGACAGCTGGGGGCTGATATTAATAGCCCAGGAAGGGAGCCATGAATATTGGCCCCCTCCCAGGCTAGAAACACCAGCCGTCAGCCGCCCCAGAAATGGCGCATTCATAGGATGCGCCAATTCTGGCACTTAGCCTCGCTCTTCCACGCTGCCCTGGTGCGGTGGCAGGGGGTTATAGGGTTGAGGTTGATGTCAGCTTATAATTAGTGTTGAGCCACCCCCGTAGTGTTCGGGTTCGGTTCGGTTCGTCGAACACCGGGATGTTCGAGGAACTGTTCGTCGAACTGTTCGTCGAACACCTTAGAACACCGTCGAACACCGTTAAAACCAATGGCAGGCAAACAAAAACACATAGAAACACATAGAAAACACCTGCAAAGGTGTCCAAAAGCTGAAAAACTGCTCAGAAGACACTCTCTTTAAAAAAGCCGGCCGGCAAATTCAGCAGCGGCATACACCGGTACCCGACAATTTAGACAAGAAGGAATAGAGCATCACACATAGATTAGATAGATAGAAACATGTCAGTCACACATATAAGAAGCACAGTGACAGTGTTGGTTACTGCACTTGTCATTTAGTGTAAAGGATTTATTAAAAAAAATATTAGTGTTTTCATGCACCGTCTCTTTAAAAAAGCCGGCCGGCAATTCAGCATCTGTACCCGACAATTTAGAACAGAAAGAATAGAGCTTCACACATAGATTAGATAGATAGAAACATGTCAGTCACATATATAATAAGTACAGTGATAGTGTTGCTTACTGTACTTGTCATTTAGTGTAAAGGATTTATTTAAAAAAATAATAGTGTTTTCATGCACTGTCTCTTTAAAAAAGCCGGCCGGCAATTCAGCAGCGGTACCCGACAATTTAGAACAGAAAGATAGAGCATCACACATAGATTAGATAGATAGAAACATGTCAGTCACATATATATGAAGTACAGTGATAGTGTTGGTTACTGTACTTGTCATTTAGTATTAAAATAAAGGATTTATTATTAAAAAAATTGGCGTGGGGTTCCCCTTAATTTTAGGCTCTTGCGGAGGTTAAGCAGACGGCTGGGGCAGATGTTTGAAGCCTGGGAAGGGGGTAATACCCACGGAGCTTCCCAGGCTACTAATATCAGCCCCCAGCTGAATACATAGCCTTTACTAGCTATTAAAAGGGGGGACCCCCCCAAAAAAATGACGTGGGTCCCCCCTAATTTAATAGCTAGCAAAGGCTAGGCAGACAGCTGGGGGCTGATATTAATAGCCCAGGAAGGGAGCCATGAATATTGGCCCCCTCCCAGGCTAGAAACACCAGCCGTCAGCCGCCCCAGAAATGGCGCATTCATAGGATGCGCCAATTCTGGCACTTAGCCTCGCTCTTCCACGCTGCCCTGGTGCGGTGGCAGGGGGTAATAGGGTTGGGGTTGATGTCAGCTTATAATGCCAGCTGACATCAAGCCCAGGTTAGTAATGGAGAGGCGTCTATAAGACACCCCCATTACTAACCCCATAGTCAAAGTTAAAAAAAACACAAACACCCAGAATAAAGTCCTTTAATTGAAATAAAGACACAATCCTTTATTGTTCTAAATTAAACCATACTTACCATCACGCCCATTCCAGCTGAAGCCAACGATCTCCTGCAATAAAAGAAAAATAATAAAGCAACCTCATCTTTACCTTTCCATGGTTCCCACGACAGCTTCAGCTCTGCTACATCGAGATGACAGGCTGGACCGCAGCAGAACGCTGCCATCCAGCCTGTCATCCCGCAGACACTGAGAAGCGCAGGCTTGCTTGCGCTGCTCAGCGTCTCTCTGTGACGACATCCAGATGAGCCGAGTTCATGTCCAATGAACTCGGCTCACCTCATGCACGTCACTGACAGCGTGGGAAAATTCTCATGCTGAAGCGCTGATTGCAGGAGAATTTTCCCACGCTGTCAGTGACGTGCAGGAGGTGAGCTGAGTTCATTGGACATGAGCTCACCTCATGCACATCACTGACAGCGTGGGAGAATTCTCCTGCACTCAGCACTTCAGCGTGAGAATTTTCCCACGCTGTCAGTGACGTGCATGAGGTGAGCCGAGTTCATTGGACATGACCTCGGCTCATCTGGATGCCGTCACAGCGAGACAGTGAGGAGCGCAAGCATGCCTGCGCTTCTCAGTGTCTGCGGGATGACAGACTGGATGGCAGCGTTCTGCTGCGGTCCAGCCAGTCATCTCGATGTAGCAGAGCTGAAGCTGTCATGGGAACCATGGAAAGGTAAGGATGAGGTTGGTTTATTATTTTTCTTTTATTGCAGGAGATCGTTGGCTTCAGCTGGAATGGGTGTGATGGTAAGTATGGTTTAATTTAGAACAATAAAGAATTGTGTCTTTATTTCAATTAAAGGACTTTATTCTGGGTGTTGTGTTTTTTTTAAATACTTTACAAGAAATTCATGGCGGTCATGTCTAATACTGGCGTGACCCCATGAATTTTGGGCTTGGGGCCAGCTGATAATACCAAGCTGGCCCTAACCCCTTTATTACCCAGTGAGCCACCGCACCAGGGCCCTGGATGAGTTGGGTACAGCGCCAGAAGATGGCGCTTCTATGAACGCGCCATTTTCCGGGGTGGCTGCGGACTGCAATTTGTAGCGGGGGGGGGCCCAGAAAGCTTGGGCCTCCCTGCGCTGCAGATTCCAGCCCCCAGCTGCCTAGTTGTACCTGGCTGGACACAAAAATAGGGCGAAGCCCCACGTACTTTTTTTTTAATTATTTCATGAAATTCATGAAATAATTAAGAAAAAAAGGCCTTCCCTATATTGTTGTGTCCGGCCAGGTACAAATAGGCAGCTGGTGGTTGGGGGCAGCCCGTTCCTGCCTGCTGTACCTGGCTGGACACAAATATAGTGCGAAGCCCCACTTCAATTTTTTTTAATTATTTCATGAAATTCATGAAATAATTAAGAAAAAAAGGGCTTCCCTATATTGTTGTGTCCGGCCAGGTACAAATAGGCAGCTGGTGGATGGGGGCAGCCCGTTCCTGCCTGCTGTACCTGGCTGGACACAAATATAGTGCGAAGCCCCACTTCAATTTTTTTAAATTATTTCAGGAAATTCATGAAATAATTTAAAAAAAATTGACGTGGGGCTTCGCACTATATTTGTGTCCAGCCAGGTACAGCAGGCAGGAACGGGCTGCCCCCAACCACCAGCTGCCTATTTGTACCTGGCCGGACACAACAATATAGGGAAGCCCTTTTTTTCTTAATTATTTCATGAAATAATTTAAAGAAAATTGACGTGGGGCTTCGCCCTGTTTTTGTGTCCAGCCAGGTACAACTAGGCAGCTGGGGGCTGGAATCCGCAGCGCAGGGAGGCCCAAGCTTTCTGGGCCACCCCCGCTGCAAATTGCAGTCCGCAGCCACCCCGGAAAATGGCGCGTTCATAGAAGCGCCATCTTCTGGCGCTGTACCCAACTCATCCAGGGCCCTGATGCGGTGGCTCACTGGGTAATAAAGGGGTTAGGGCCAGCTTGGCATTATCAGCTGGCCCTAAGCCCGAAATTCATGGGGTCACGCCAATATTAGACATGACCACCATGAATTTCTAGTAAAGTATTTAAAAAAAACACAACACCCAGAAAAAAGTCCTTTAATTGAAATAAACACACAATTCTTTATTGTTCTAAATTAAACCATACTTACCATCACGCCCATTCCAGCTGAAGCCAACGATCTCCTGAAATAAAAGAAAAATAATAAAGCAACATCATCCTTACCTTTCCATGGTTCCCATGACAGCTTCAGCTCTGCTACATCGAGATGACAGGCTGGACCGCAGCAGAACGCTGCCATCCAGCCTGTCATCCCGCAGACACTGAGAAGCGCAGGCTTGCTTGCGCTCCACAGTGTCTCTCTGTGAGGGCATCCAGATGAGCCGAGTTAATGTCCAATGAACTCGGCTCACCTCATGCACGTCACTGACAGAGTGGGAAAATTCTCCTGCACTCAGCGCTTCAGCGTGGGAGAATTCTCACACTGAAGCGCTGAGTGCAGGAGAATTCTCCCACGCTGTCAGTGACGTGCAGGAGGTGAGCTGAGTTCATTGGACATGAGCTCACCTTATGCACGTCACTGACAGCATGGGAAAATTCTCCTGCACTCAGCGCTTCAGCGGGAGAATTCTCACGCTGAAGCGCTGAGTGCAGGAGAATTCTCCCACGCTGTCAGTGACGTGCAGGAGGTGAGCTGAGTTCATTGGACATGAGCTCACCTTATGCACGTCACTGACAGCGTGGGAGAATTCTCCTGCACTCACCGCTTCAGCTTGAGAATTTTCCCACGCTGTCAGTGACATGCATGAGGTGAGCCGAGTTCATTGGACATGAACTCGGCTCATCTGGATGTCGTCACAGAGAGACGCTGAGCAGCGCAAGCAAGCCTGCGCTTCTCAGTGTCTGCGGGATGACAGGCTGGATGGCAGCGTTCTGCTGCGGTCCAGCCTGTCATCTCGATGTAGCAGAGCTGAAGCTGTCGTGGGAACCATGGAAAGGTAAGGATGAGGTTGCTTTATTATTTTTCTTTTATTGCAGGAGATCGTTGGCTTCAGCTGGAATGGGCGTGACGGTAAGTATGGTTTAATTTAGAACAATAAAGGATTGTGTCTTTATTTCAATTAAAGGACTTTATTCTGGGTGTTTGTGTTTTTTTTAACTTTGACTATGGGGTTAGTAATGGGGGTGTCTTATAGACGCCTCTCCATTACTAACCTGGGCTTGATGTCAGCTGGCATTATAAGCTGACATCAACCCCAACCCTATTACCCCCTGCCACCGCACCAGGGCAGCGTGGAAGAGCGAGGCTAAGTGCCAGAATTGGCGCATCCTATGAATGCGCCATTTCTGGGGCGGCTGACGGCTGGTGTTTCTAGCCTGGGAGGGGGCCAATATTCATGGCTCCCTTCCTGGGCTATTAATATCAGCCCCCAGCTGTCTGCCTAGCCTTTGCTAGCTATTAAATTAGGGGGGACCCCACGTCATTTTTTTTGGGGGGTCCCCCATTTTAATAGCTAGTAAAGGCTATGTATTCAGCTGGGGGCTGATATTAGTAGCCTGGGAAGCTCCGTGGGTATTACCCCCTTCCCAGGCTTCAAACATCTGCCCCAGCCGTCTGCTTAACCTCCGCTAGAGCCTAAAATTAAGGGGAACCCCACGCCAATTTTTTTAATAATAAATCCTTTATTTTAATACTAAATGACAAGTACAGTAACCAACACTATCACTGTACTTCATATATATGTGACTAACATGTTTCTATCTATCTAATCTATGTGTGAAGCTCTATTCTGTCTGTTATAAATTGTCGGGTACCGCTGCTGAATTGCCGGCCGGCTTTTTTAAAGAGACGGTGCATGAAAACACTATTATTTTTTTTGATAAATCCTTTACGCTAAATGACAAGTACAGTAAGCAACACTGTCACTGTACTTCGTATATATGTGGCTGACATGTTTCTATCTATCTAATCTATGTATGATGCTCTATTCTGTCTGTTATAAATTGTCGGGTACCGCTGCTGAATTGCCGGCCGGCTTTTTTAAAGAGACAGTGCATGAAAACACTATTATTTTTTTAAATAAATCCTTTACACTAAATGACAAGTACAGTAATCAACACTGTCACTGCACTTCTAATATATGTGACTGACATGTTTCTATCTATCTAATCTATGTGTGATTCTCTATTCCTTCTATTCTAAATTGTCGGGTACAGATGCTGAATTGCCGGCCGGCTTTTTTAAAGAGACGGTGCATGAAAACACTATTATTTTTTTTGATAAATCCTTTACGCTAAATGACAAGTACAGTAAGCAGCACTTTCACTGTACTTCGTATATATGTGGCTGACATGTTTATATCTATCTAATCTATGTGTGAAGCTCTATTCTTTCGGTTCTAAATTGTCGGGTACAGGTGTATGCCGCTGCTGAATTGCCGGCTTTTCATGTTTCACTGTTGGCACTGTTCCCATCGATTTGGGCAATCACTGTAATGCCACAACCACCATGGCTGTGGCATTACAGTGAGTGGCAGACAATCCCTGCATGATTGGTGCTCTAAATAGCGCCAGACATGCAGGACACGCTTTTGGTGCACGAACAGTTATCGAACATAACCTCGAACAGCCGAATTTTTTGCAAATCGTTCGGGTTCGTCGAACAACTCGAACACCGCCCAAAACAGCTCGAATTTGAGATTGGCGAACAGTTCTAGTCGAACACCGCTCATCTCTACTTATAATGCCAGCTGACATCAAGCCCAGGTTAGTAATGGAGAGGCGTCTATAAGACACCCCCATTACTAACCCCATAGTCAAAGTTAAAAAAAACACAAACACCCAGAATAAAGTCCTTTAATTGAAATAAAGACACAATCCTTTATTGTTCTAAATTAAACCATACTTACCATCACGCCCATTCCAGCTGAAGCCAACGATCTCCTGCAATAAAAGAAAAATAATAAAGCAACCTCATCCTTACCTTTCCATGGTTCCCACGACAGCTTCAGCTCTGCTACATCGAGATGACAGGCTGGACCGCAGCAGAACGCTGCCATCCAGCCTGTCATCCCGCAGACACTGAGAAGCGCAGGCTTGCTTGCGCTGCTCAGCGTCTCTCTGTGACGACATCCAGATGAGCCGAGTTCATGTCCAATGAACTCGGCTCACCTCATGCACGTCACTGACAGCGTGGGAAAATTCTCACGCTGAAGCGCTGATTGCAGGAGAATTTTCCCACGCTGTCAGTGACGTGCAGGAGGTGAGCTGAGTTCATTGGACATGAGCTCACCTCATGCACATCACTGACAGCGTGGGAGAATTCTCCTGCACTCAGCACTTCAGCGTGAGAATTTTCCCACGCTGTCAGTGACGTGCATGAGGTGAGCCGAGTTCATTGGACATGACCTCGGCTCATCTGGATGCCGTCACAGCGAGACAGTGAGGAGCGCAAGCATGCCTGCGCTTCTCAGTGTCTGCGGGATGACAGACTGGATGGCAGCGTTCTGCTGCGGTCCAGCCAGTCATCTCGATGTAGCAGAGCTGAAGCTGTCGTGGGAACCATGGAAAGGTAAGGATGAGGTTGGTTTATTATTTTTCTTTTATTGCAGGAGATCGTTGGCTTCAGCTGGAATGGGTGTGATGGTAAGTATGGTTTAATTTAGAACAATAAAGAATTGTGTCTTTATTTCAATTAAAGGACTTTATTCTGGGTGTTGTGTTTTTTTTGAATACTTTACTAGAAATTCATGGCGGTCATGTCTAATACTGGCGTGACCCCATGAATTTTGGGCTTGGGGCCAGCTGATAATACCAAGCTGGCCCTAACCCCTTTATTACCCAGTGAGCCACCGCACCAGGGCCCTGGATGAGTTGGGTACAGCGCCAGAAGATGGCGCTTCTATGAACGCGCCATTTTCCGGGGTGGCTGCGGACTGCAATTTGTAGCGGGGGGGGGGCCCAGAAAGCTTGGGCCTCCCTGCGCTGCAGATTCCAGCCCCCAGCTGCCTAGTTGTACCTGGCTGGACACAAAAATAGGGCGAAGCCCCACGTACTTTTTTTTTAATTATTTCATGAAATTCATGAAATAATTAAGAAAAAAAGGCCTTCCCTATATTGTTGTGTCCGGCCAGGTACAAATAGGCAGCTGGTGGTTGGGGGCAGCCCGTTCCTGCCTGCTGTACCTGGCTGGACACAAATATAGTGCGAAGCCCCACTTCAATTTTTTTTAATTATTTCATGAAATTCATGAAATAATTAAGAAAAAAGGGCTTCCCTATATTGTTGTGTCCGGCCAGGTACAAATAGGCAGCTGGTGGATGGGGGCAGCCCGTTCCTGCCTGCTGTACCTGGCTGGACACAAATATAGTGCGAAGCCCCACTTCAATTTTTTTAAATTATTTCAGGAAATTCATGAAATAATTTAAAAAAAATTGACGTGGGGCTTCGCACTATATTTGTGTCCAGCCAGGTACAGCAGGCAGGAACGGGCTGCCCCCAACCACCAGCTGCCTATTTGTACCTGGCCGGACACAACAATATAGGGAAGCCCTTTTTTTCTTAATTATTTCAAGAAATAATTTAAAGAAAATTGACGTGGGGCTTCGCCCTGTTTTTGTGTCCAGCCAGGTACAACTAGGCAGCTGGGGGCTGGAATCCGCAGCGCAGGGAGGCCCAAGCTTTCTGGGCCACCCCCGCTGCAAATTGCAGTCCGCAGCCACCCCGGAAAATGGCGCGTTCATAGAAGCGCCATCTTCTGGCGCTGTACCCAACTCATCCAGGGCCCTGATGCGGTGGCTCACTGGGTAATAAAGGGGTTAGGGCCAGCTTGGCATTATCAGCTGGCCCTAAGCCCGAAATTCATGGGGTCACGCCAATATTAGACATGACCACCATGAATTTCTAGTAAAGTATTTAAAAAAAACACAACACCCAGAAAAAAGTCCTTTAATTGAAATAAACACACAATTCTTTATTGTTCTAAATTAAACCATACTTACCATCACGCCCATTCCAGCTGAAGCCAACGATCTCCTGAAATAAAAGAAAAATAATAAAGCAACATCATCCTTACCTTTCCATGGTTCCCTTGACAGCTTCAGCTCTGCTACATCGAGATGACAGGCTGGACCGCAGCAGAACGCTGCCATCCAGCCTGTCATCCCGCAGACACTGAGAAGCGCAGGCTTGCTTGCGCTCCACAGTGTCTCTCTGTGAGGGCATCCAGATGAGCCGAGTTAATGTCCAATGAACTCGGCTCACCTCATGCACGTCACTGACAGAGTGGGAAAATTCTCCTGCACTCAGCGCTTCAGGGTGGGAGAATTCTCACACTGAAGCGCTGAGTGCAGGAGAATTCTCCCACGCTGTCAGTGACGTGCAGGAGGTGAGCTGAGTTCATTGGACATGAGCTCACCTTATGCACGTCACTGACAGCGTGGGAAAATTCTCCTGCACTCAGCGCTTCAGCGGGAGAATTCTCACGCTGAAGCGCTGAGTGCAGGAGAATTCTCCCACGCTGTCAGTGACGTGCAGGAGGTGAGCTGAGTTCATTGGACATGAGCTCACCTTATGCACGTCACTGACAGCGTGGGAGAATTCTCCTGCACTCACCGCTTCAGCTTGAGAATTTTCCCACGCTGTCAGTGACGTGCATGAGGTGAGCCGAGTTCATTGGACATGAACTCGGCTCATCTGAATGTCGTCACAGAGAGACGCTGAGCAGCGCAAGCAAGCCTGCGCTTCTCAGTGTCTGCGGGATGAGAGGCTGGATGGCAGCGTTCTGCTGCGGTCCAGCCTGTCATCTCGATGTAGCAGAGCTGAAGCTGTCGTGGGAACCATGGAAAGGTAAGGATGAGGTTGCTTTATTATTTTTCTTTTATTGCAGGAGATCGTTGGCTTCAGCTGGAATGGGCGTGACGGTAAGTATGGTTTAATTTAGAACAATAAAGGATTGTGTCTTTATTTCAATTAAAGGACTTTATTCTGGGTGTTTGTGTTTTTTTTAACTTTGACTATGGGGTTAGTAATGGGGGTGTCTTATAGACGCCTCTCCATTACTAACCTGGGCTTGATGTCAGCTGGCATTATAAGCTGACATCAACCCCAACCCTATTACCCCCTGCCACCGCACCAGGGCAGCGTGGAAGAGCGAGTCTAAGTGCCAGAATTGGCGCATCCTATGAATGCGCCATTTCTGGGGCGGCTGACGGCTGGTGTTTCTAGCCTGGGAGGGGGCCAATATTCATGGCTCCCTTCCTGGGCTATTAATATCAGCCCCCAGCTGTCTGCCTAGCCTTTGCTAGCTATTAAATTAGGGGGGACCCCACGTCATTTTTTTTGGGGGGTCCCCCATTTTAATAGCTAGTAAAGGCTATGTATTCAGCTGGGGGCTGATATTAGTAGCCTGGGAAGCTCCGTGGGTATTACCCCCTTCCCAGGCTTCAAACATCTGCCCCAGCCGTCTGCTTAACCTCCGCTAGAGCCTAAAATTAAGGGGAACCCCACGCCAATATTTTTAATAATAAATCCTTTATTTTAATACTAAATGACAAGTACAGTAAGCAACACTGTCACTGTACTTCATATATATGTGGCTGACATGTTTCTATCTATCTAATCTATGTATGATGCTCTATTCTGTCTGTTATAAATTGTCGGGTACCGCTGCTGAATTGCCGGCCGGCTTTTTTAAAGAGACAGTGCATGAAAACACTATTATTTTTTTAAATAAATCCTTTACACTAAATGACAAGTACAGTAATCAACACTGTCACTGCACTTCTTATATATGTGACTGACATGTTTCTATCTATCTAATCTATGTGTGATTCTCTATTCCTTCTATTCTAAATTGTCGGGTACAGATGCTGAATTGCCGGCCGGCTTTTTTAAAGAGACGGTGCATGAAAACACTATTATTTTTTTTGATAAATCCTTTACGCTAAATGACAAGTACAGTAAGCAGCACTTTCACTGTACTTCGTATATATGTGGCTGACATGTTTATATCTATCTAATCTATGTGTGAAGCTCTATTCTTTCGGTTCTAAATTGTCGGGTACAGGTGTATGCCGCTGCTGAATTGCCGGCTTTTCATGTTTCACTGTTGGCACTGTTCCCATCGATTTGGGCAATCACTGTAATGCCACAACCACCATGGCTGTGGCATTACAGTGAGTGGCAGACAATCCCTGCATGATTGGTGCTCTAAATAGCGCCAGACATGCAGGACACGCTTTTGGTGCACGAACAGTTATCGAACATAACCTCGAACAGCCGAATTATTTGCAAATCGTTCGGGTTCGTCGAACAACTCGAACACCGCCCAAAACAGCTCGAATTTGAGATTGGCGAACAGTTCTAGTCGAACACCGCTCATCTCTAATACTGACCTCCATCAGGTTGCAAATTCAAAATAATTTTTTTCTGCATCTAACCCAGCCAATAGTTTTGGCCTAATACCACAGTTTGGCCACTCAGCTCTGCTCGGTTACCATCCATTGTTTTTTTGCGCAAACAACTCCAGAGTTGTGAATTAGTTAACCACCAAAATGAGTGGAAAAAGGCCTGCTGCTGGTGGAAAGGGGAATAGGCGTGTTGGGAAGGGGAAAAAAGGTTGTGTCCGTGGGGTAGGTGTTAAAGCAACAGTAACATCTGCAGAAGAAAGACCATCTTCCAGCCAAACTAAAATGTCTACTTCTTTTAGCGGACAATGTGATAAGATCCCTTTCTTACGGCCACGCCAATCGCTACAAATTCCAGATGAGGCACAAAAACAGCAGGTGCTTCAACGGATATCAAGTGCTCCTTTAAGTGGGCTCTCCTCCACATCAACTTCAACATCACAAATACTCCAGTCCTCAAAGGTGTCACCCAAATCGCACTTGCTTCCTCACAGCTCCCAAATCTCCAGCTGCCCGTCTGAGTATGAGGTAGAACAGATGGTTGAGTCTGCAGAGCTGTTTACTCATACTATAGCCTGGGAATCAAAGGTCGACTCCAGCGCTTCTGTGAATCCAGACGAGGAAATGATCTGCACTGATGTCCAGAATCTTTATGAGTCGGATCCAGGACCAGACGCAGAAGGTTCTGACCATAATGTAGACCCTCATTCCCAAACTGTAACTCCTGTTGGTGGAGACAATGAGGAAGACGATGATAAGATTCAAATACCTGATTGGAGCGACAACAGGTTGGCTCTGAGGACGACGGGTGTGATAACGCACAGGGTGATGATGATGAGGTCGGAGATCCCACTTACTGTCAACCCACAGTCAGCCAAGAGATGAGGTCAGCAGAGGAAGTGGAGGAAGATGCTAGTGACGACGAGGTCAGGTTGCACCTTCCTGGACAGAGACGTAGTACTGGAAGCACGTCAACAACTGCATCCTCAAACACAACTCTGCCTCTCACCACAAGTCGTGGTGGCTCTTCAGGTCGCATGGGTGCTAAGCCTTGCATAGCCTGGGCATTTTTTCAGATCGATAAAGATGACCCAACTCGTGTTATCTGTAACATTTGTCAGCAAAAGCTAAGTAGAGGCCAAAAAATACATAGTTTGAGTACTTCATGCATGAATCGGCACATGGACATGAAGCATAAGTTGCAGTGGGAAGCTCAGTGTGCTACAATGCGGCCTAGCCGGCCGGGCCAACCACCGTCTGCCATATCTTGTGCATCCGCGGCCTCTTCATCCTCTGTGACTGGGGGGACAGCAGTCACACCTGTTTTGGGGCGCAGACCTGCCACCTCTTTACCCGCAACAGCCAGCGTGACTGGCAGGTCATCATTTTCTTTGGAGGTGGTAACACCAGCTGGTGTTGAGCGCTGTCCGACATCGATAGCACCACCTTTGGATGAAGGCAACCTAACATGTCCGAATGCATCTTCCTCACAGACCGGCAGTTTGCCGGGGACACCCTTATCAACCCCGTCTAAGCACAATAGCCAGCCCTCGGTCCCTCAGATGTGGACAAGTAAAAGACCATTTCCTCCTAGCCATGAGAAAGCTAAGAGGTTGAATTTCACCATCTGCAAGCTCTTGGCTACAGAAATGCTGCCTTTCCGCCTGGTGGACACAGAGGATTTTCGAGACCTTATGTCCGTCGCAGTGCCCCAGTACCAGATGCCCAGTCGGCACTACTTCTCAAAGAAAGGTGTGCCTGCGCTCCACCAGCATGTCGCACACAACATCACCGCTTCTTTGAGAAACTCTGTGTGTGACAGGGTGCATTTCACCACAGACACTTGGACGAGTAGGCATGGACAGGGGCGTTACATGTCGCTGACTGGGCACTGGGTAACTATGGTGACAGCAGGACAAGGGGCTGCTGTCCAAGTCTTGCCGTCCCCACGAGTTGTGCGTCAATCCTCTTTATGTCAAAGTTCCTCCACTGCTTCTGCCTCCTCAACCTCCTCTCGGTCTTCCACCTGCACCCAAAGCCTGTCTGGTCATGCCACAAGCTTTCTAACTGCGCAGAAGGGATCCTGCACACCTCCTTACTATGCTGGCAGTAGGGCTCAACGTCATCAGGCGGTTTTTACATTGAAATGTCTGGGAAATGTGAGTCACACAGCTGAGGAGTTGTGGTCATCTCTGGAGAACCAATTTCATGAATGGTTGTCTCCACTGGACCTGAAACCAGGGAAGGCCGTGTGCGACAATGTCACACACGTGCCTTGTATGGCTCACGTGTTGAACCTGGTTGTCCAGCAATTTTTAGCCCACTATCCCAGACTAGATGGCCTTCTGCAGAGGGCACGGTCGCTGTGTGCTCACTTCCGCCGTTCGCATCCCGCAGCTCAGCGACTTACATCTCTACAGAAGTCGTTGGGCCTGCCACTTCACCGGCTAAAATGCGATGTGCCTACCCGGTGGAATTCAACTCTGCACATGTTGCAGCGACTGTGGCAGCACCGACAAGCCCTGGTGCAATACGTTCTGACGTATAGCCTGGGCCAACGAGATTCAGAGGTGGGGCAAATCACGCTGGAGGAGTGGTCTCAGATCAGGGACCTATGCACCCTTCTGCACAGTTTTGAAATGGCGACGAAGATGTTTAGTGCTCACGATGCCATTATCAGCATGACTATTCTGGTGATTTACATGCTGGAGCACATGTTAAACAGAATTCGGAGTCAGGTGGTGGCACAAGAGGAGGTGGAGGAAGTAGAGGAGGAGGAGTTGTATGCGGAAGGGCTAACATCTGCAAGGTCCAGAAGGTCGGCAGCACCAAGGCGGCAGGCATGTGAGGGTGGGGGAGATGGTTTTACCAGGGTGCATGGTAGCAGCCAAACTAGTGAGGAAGGTGCAGGAGCCCAGGAAGAAGTGGAGGACGAACTGATGGAAGACTCATCAGATGAGGGAGACCTTGATCACATTTCTGTTGTGCGAGGTTGGGGGGAGAGGACAGAGGAAGGAAGCATGATTGTTACCTCGCCACCAACACAACAGGGACTTGGTGCTCCTGGATGCGCAACACACATGAGTGCCTTCTTGCTGCACTACCTGCAACATGACCCTCGAATTGTGAGAATTAGAAATAATCCTGACTACTGGGTTGCCACACTGTTAGATCCCCGGTACAAAAGTAAATTTGCAGAAATTATTCCTGCCATAGAAAGGGATGCACGCATGCAGGAGTATCAGCAGAGACTGTTGCAGAATCTTACATGTGCTTTTCCACAAAATACCAGTGGTGCACGTAGTGAATCTCACAGTTCCAACTTGCCAACCGTGGCACCGTCAAGTGTTCAGCACTCAAACCGTAACAGAACCACAGTATCTGCTGGTAACATCAATTTTGCGGAATCATTTCACCACTTTTTTAGCGCATCCTTTGCAAGGCCACAGGAGACAAGAAGTCTGACACATAGTCAACGCCTAGAGACGATGGTACAGGAGTATCTCCAAGTAAACATTGAAGCCACGACTGTGTCACTGGACCCTTGCTCTTTTTGGGCTTCCAATCTGGATAAATGGCTTGAGCTAGCCACTTACGCCTTGGAGATCTTGTCATGCCCCGCAGCCAGCGTTCTGTCTGAGCGTGTGTTCAGCGCTGCTGGTGGTGTGCTGACAGATAAGCGCACGCGGCTCTCCACTGATAATGTAGACAGACTCACGTTCATAAAGATGAACAAATCATGGATCCGAAACGACTTTTCTACCCCTGTGTCATCCTGGGGAGAGTAAAAGCTTGATGATTGGTTAAAATCACCCTACCAAACGTTTTAAGCTTTCAAATTACTAATCATGTTTATCTGTATCTTGACTGGAAAATAATTTGGGCTTTGTAGCAGTGTGCAGCACTGATCCTATTAGGCCATCTATAATAAGCTCCACCAGATTTAAAATTAAAAATAATTTTTAGCTGCATCTAGCCCGGAAAATAATTTTGGGGCTCCGAGATGCGCAAGACACATAAGTGCCTTCTTGCTGCACTACCTGCAGCATGACCCTCATATTGTCAGAATTCGAAGTAATCATGACTACTGGGTTGCCACACTCTTAGATCCCCCAAACTTTTCGATCAACCTTTTCATTTTAATAAAGACCAAAAAAATGGTCATTTTTGAAATTATAAGCATTAGCAGGTTGCTAGAAACTGAAATCAAACAGTTTTCAACTCAAAACTTTATTCTAGGTGATGTTACATTTTCACATAGGACCCCTTGTTCGAAAGGAGCTTCTGAACTCTCTCGTCCATTGAATTTGTCAGGTTTTGGATGGTTTCTGCTTCAATTGTTTTGCATGAGGACAGAATACCCTCCCAGAGCTGTTGCTTAGATGTGAACTGCCTCCCGCCATCATAGACACTCCTTTTAATGATGCTCCAAAGGTTCTGAATGGGGTAGAGGTCAGGGGAGCATGGGGGTCACACCATAAGTTTGTCCCCTTTTATGCCCATATCAGCCAGAGATGCAGATGTTTTATGTGCAGCATGAGATGGTGCATTATCATGCAGAAAAATGATCTTGCTGTGAAATACACGGTTCTTCTTTTTGAACCATGGCAGGAAGTGCTGTTTGAGAAAATCCACATACATTATGGAGTTCATCTTTAGTGCCTTCAGGGATCCTAAAGTGGCCGACAATCTCTCTCCCCATGATTCCAGCCCAAAACATTACTCCACCTCCTCCTTGTTGGCGCTGTAGCCGTGTTTGCGTGGGGTGTCCATCAACCAGCCATCCTCCACTCCATCCATCTGGACCATCGAGCGCTGCACGGCACTCATCCGTGAACAAAACAGTTTTGAAATCAGTCTTCATGTAATGTTTGGCCCACTGGAGCCGTTTCTGCTTGTGTGAAGTGGATAGAGGAGGTCGACAGGATGGCGTATGCACAGCTGCAAACCTCTGAAGGACCCTGCATCTTGTTGTTCGGGGGACGTTGGAGGCACAAGCAGCTTCAAAAACTTGTCTGCTGCTATGACAAGGCTTTTTTGCCGCTGCTCTTTCAACCTGACGTAATTGCCTGTAGGAAAGAGTCCTCAATTTGCCCTTATCAGCACGCACACGTGTGTACTGTGAATCAGCTACATACTTCTTGATTGCCAAGACACTTCATCCTGATCATCGCACAATGTTGATTGTAGTCATGCCTTGACCTAAACACTCCACAATTTGTTGCTTCTCAGCAGCCGACACATCCTTTTTCTTTCCCATTTTGGCAGAAAATGTAGGCTGCTTAATAATGTGAGAGAGCCTTCTTAAGTAGTCTTGCCTTTCATTGGACACACCTGCCAAACTAATTAGCACAGGTGTCTGCAATTGCTTACAGTGATATAAAGAGCCCTGACACACATCACCATCAATGAGTTTAACTGACAAACAAACAAATTCTTCCCTTATCACTCCTAAACACTTTTTGCATAATAATTTGGAACGCGGTGTACATGTGCTTTTCCACAAAACACCAGCGGTTCACGTAGTGAATCTTACAGTTCTAACTTGCCAACCGTGGTCTGTATGGAATTGTTCAATAAAGGGCCCAAAATTAAGATAACATAGATGGGAGAGGTCTCTATGAATAGGAATTCCTAAGTATTTGATACCCTGTGAGGGCCAGGCAAAGTGAAAGTTGGACTGGATGGAATCCTATATGGATTTGGGGAGGGAGACATCGAGGGCCTCAGACTTCGCTGCATTGATTTTAAAATTTTACCATGTAACAAAGTGATCTATTTCAGCCATAACAGCATGGATGGATATATGTGATTGAGTGATATATACTAGGACATCATCAGCAAATAGAGAGCACTTGTACTCGGTGCCTCCCACCTCAATCCACCTAATATTGGGGTTATGGCGAATTGATGAGAGCAGGTGCTCCGTCACTAGGATGTATAAGAGAGGGGACAGAGGACATCCCTGCCTTGTCCCATTGGTGATTGTGAAAGGTGATGAAAATGTTCTGACGCACCCCCTGGGCCTTGGGACACCCGGAGCCGGACCCTTTTTGGTGGATGCTGGTGGTTGTAGTCTTCGTGGCGGCGACCCGGTTCCGTGGCTCAGGGCGGTCAAACCAGTGGCGGAACTATTTATGTGGTTTTGATGTTTAAATGTCCGACTACGCTACCCGTGGATTGCGGTCAGAGTGAACCGCCCCTACAGGGCAGACCGCTGAGGCTGGTGTTGTGGGTACAGCAGAGCGTAGCATAACTCCCCACGGGAGGAGTATAGCCTCAGGGCAGTGTATGCGGAGGATGGGGGTGATGGTGCAGGGCAGCAGCAGTAACGACACGGAGTCAGTGATGCAGTCCAGGGCCTTTACTCACAGTTCTTATTATCCAGACCACGTCTGCAGGTAACGGCTGCCCACGTCGTACTGTGCTCACCAGGTGAGGGGCTCAGACAACTCCCAGATAACTTTGGAGCACTTCACAGGACCCCCTTTGTGTGTCCTTTGTCTGGCCTTTCTTACCAACACTTCTGTCCGGCTGCCTCGGGCCTCCTCTTGGTAAACTTGGCGCCAGTTTCCCTGACCCTATGTGGTGCCTTCCTAGCGGGTGTAGCGAGGGGCTGCGCCACATAAAATGTCAGAGCCTCCGGTTTCTAGCTGAGGGTCGTTTCCTGCCTCCACTAGTTCGGGGACCGGTCTCCCCCTTTGGCCTGACCCCTCCACGCAGGTGGATTCGGGCGTGCGGTGGCGACTCGCCCGTCCGCACCCCTGGGATCCCTTCATTCCTCGTTCCTGGAGCCTTCTCCACTCCTCTTCCTTCCTTCTCCCTCTTCCAGGCCTGGGCCTCTGTTACTAGGCCCGCCTCCGGAGCAGAGCTCATGCAGAGCCCCTGCTCCCTGCCACTTCTGCTCAGACTTCTCTGCACTGAACTAAGATGGTGCCCACCTTTTATACTCCCTTCTCAATGCACCCAGGAACTGCTTCCTCCCTGCTCCTGAACTACAGGGTTCCCCTTCCTCAGTGTTCCCTCCCCCCACTCCAGCCAGGGACAGGGACTGTCGTGCCCATCTCAGGGGCATATTGGTCGCCCTGCCCCACGGCAATGTGGTGTAATGCATGCAGGTGTCGGGTCCTGATCCACACTCCATCCTTACCTGAGAGTGAGATATCACACCTCTGGGTGAGGTGCAATACGTCTGTAGCAACCGAGCCCTCAGGGTGCTACAGTTCCATTTATCTTCAGCCTAGGTGACGTATTGCGATACAGGGCCGTGATTTTGGCTATAAAAGGGTCCCCTAGACCCCTACCCCAAGCTTTTTAAGAGAATCATATATGGCGTGCCAGGAGACTCTATGGAATGCTTTCTCAGCATCCAACGAGAGTATCTAATTACAAATTTTTAACTGCATCTAGCCCAGGAAATACTTTGTGCCTAGTAGCAGTGTCTGCTAGTCAGCGGATTATCCCAGCTGTTAAGCAAGCTACACCACCTGTAGTTTAGACACTTAATTTTTTCAAAGGAAATGCTTCGGGACCATGGGATACTCAGTGAAGAGCATCAGGAGGCACCCCAAGGCATAGGGGCTGGGACTGGCAGTAGGATGCCTTGCGGTGGACAGCCGAGCTCGATCCTTATAAAAGCTTTTTAACTGCAGCAGCTTTAGTGGACGCTACTGGAGCTGGAATTACGCGGCTGCTGGCATGAGACTTGCCCTCCAATAGATCCTTGTAAATGGATTTAAAGTGTATTCATTCAAATTAGAGAGACAATTTAAACTAAAAAGCTTAGAGCTGCCTCCACCACAGGGGGGCTCGCTCGACCCACCAGCGGACAGGCACCAGTATTGGGAGAGGGGGGCTGGCCATCAGGGTTCACCGCGGCTCTGGCACAAACCCGGCGACACGGAGGTGGCACGGGCAGGAGCGGACTGGCCGTGTCGGCTTCTCACTTTTTGGATTTTAGAAGGGCATGACATGCCTATATCTGTGTCTCCCCCTCCTTTTACTCCTCCACCTCTTTTATTTTCGCATGACTATATGTACTTGTCACTTTTCCATGTGTTAGTTGTGTCTTCTGAGCAGTTTGTCAGCTTTTGGACACCTTTGAAGGTGTTTTCTATGTGTTTCTATGTGTTTTTGTTTGCCTGCCATTGGTTTTAACGGTGTTCGAAGGTGTTCGACGAACAGTTCGACGAACAGTTCGGCGAACACACGGGTGTTCGACGAACCGAACCGAACTCGAACACTACGGGGGTGGCTCAACACTAGTAGACAGCAGCAGTGGTCGGCCTCAACACAATGAGTAAATTATTCATGATCATGAGGCCATCCATCTCCTTAGCTTTCTGTTCCTTGGAATGCAAGCGCATGTACAGTACAGACCAAAAGTTTGGACACACCTTCTCATTTAAAGATTTTTCTGTATTTTCATGACTATGAAAATTGTACATTCACACTGAAGGCATCAAAACTATGAATTAACACATGTGGAATTATATACTTAACAAAAAAGTGTGAAACAACTGAAAATATGTCTTATATTCTAGGTTATTCAAAGTAGCCACCTTTTGTTTTGATTAATGCATGCACACTCTTGACATTCTCTTGATGAGCTTCAAGAGGTAGTCTGCAAAACAGTTATCAAAGCAAAAGGTGGCTACTTTGAAGAACCTAGACTATAAGACATATTTGCAGTTGTTTCACACTTTTTTGTTAAGTATATAATTCCACATGTGTTAATTCATAGTTTTGATGCCTTCAGTGTGAATGTACAATTTTCATAGTCATGAAAATACAGAAAAATCTTTAAATGAGAAGGTGTGTCCAAACTTTTGGTCTGTACTGTATGTATGTATGTAGTAGCGGCTAGGCCTGAGGTGGTCAGCATTTTGGCACATATCCTACCTCCTCCGAGGATTGCTGGATGTTTTCCTGCTACTATCCCAGTTCTATGACTCCCGTTGAAACAAAGCTTCAGGTGATGAATGATAGATGAGCTGGTGGCAAAGGAGAAAGAGCAGGAGGAACAGGGACCGTTCACATCAACATCAGGCCAGTCAACCACACATGTCTTGTAGGATATGTTTCTGTAGCAAAAGGAGCAGTTCGGCTACACAGTTATAGGGCATACAGTGAGTGCAATGCCTACCAAAAATTTCAAGGCACTCCGATGCCCCTTGAAAGTGACATGGAGGTCAGAGGGCCTTAACTAAACCATTTTTTTCATTTATAGCAACTGGGTCTCCTGTACACTGTTGGCCTAAGCAGTGAATGGAAGTATTTCCAAAAATTATGAGGAACTGCAATGCCCCTTGAAACAGACGTGGATTACAGCGTACTAAAAACCTTCTACCCATTATTAGTGTTCGTCTATGCATTGAAAAGCAAAAGCTGACTAAAATTAGGAGGAAATGCAATGCCCGTTGGAAGAGTCGTGGAGGTTAGAGTTAATTAAAAACAACATTTCAATGCCCCTTGGAAGAGCTGTGGAGTTCAGAGTGGTTTAACAAGACGCTTTTAATGCCCCTTGGAAGAGACGTGGAGGTCAGAGTGGTTTAACAAGACGGTTTTAATGCCCCTTGGAAGAGACGGGGAGGTCACAGTAGCTTAGCAAGACAGTTTTAATGCCCCTTGGAAGAGTGGTGGAGGTCACAGTAGCTTAACAAGACGGTTTTAATGCCCCTTGGAAGAGTGGTAGAGGTCACAGTAGCTTAACAAGACGATTTTAATGCCCCTTGGAAGAGACGTGGTGGTCACAGTAGCTTAACAAGACAGTTTTAATGCCCCTTGGAAGAGTGGTGGAGGTCACAGTAGCTTAACAAGACCGTTTTAATGCCCATTGGAAGAGTGGTGGAGTTCAGAGTGGTTTAACAAGACGGTTTTAATGCCCCTTGGAAGAGTGGTGGAGGTCACAGTAGCTTAACAAGACAGTTTTAATGCCGCTTGGAAGAGACGTGGACGTCACAGTAGCTTAACAAGACAATTTTAATGCCCCTTGGAAGAGTGGTGGAGGTCACAGTAGCTTAACAAGATGGTTTTAATGCCCCTTACAAGAGCCATGCAGTACAGCATATTAAAAACATTATTCCCATTATTGGGGAGTGGGTCTCCCATAGTCTTTGCCTATGCCTTCCAAGCAAAAGCTGCCAAAAATTAGGACCGAGGAACTTGCAATGCTAGCAACACGGACCACGGTCACCCTGGTGGTATAGTGGTGGTGGAGCCTGAAGATAAGGAGAAGAGCAAAAAACAGCCGAAATGAGGAAGCGTATACCCATGTGTGGGTGTGAAGCGGTGCATGGGAATACACATCCCGAAATAACACAGTGGATTTTACTTTATGTTACTCTGCTGTCATTTGGTGGTGATGAGAAGTCTGGCCCAATCCAGCCCTTGTTCATTTTGACAAGGGTTAGCTTGTCAGCTTTGTCTGTTGACAGGTGAGTGCGCTTATCAGTTATAATTCCCCCCAGCAGCACTAAAAACACGCTCCGATAACATGCTAGCAGCAGGGCAGGCCAGGACCTCCAAGGCATACAGAGCAAATTCATTCCAAGTGTCCAACTTGGATACCCAATAATTAAAAGGCACAGAGGAATCACGGAGGACGCTGGTACGGTCGGCAAGGTACTCCCTCACCATCTTTTGAAACTTTCCACTCCTTGTGAGAGTACCCCGCGCCTCAGGGCCTGTAAGGGAATTTATTCAACAGTTCTGCAGCAAGGGCCTTCTGGTACTGCCACATTTTTGTAGGAATAAAAGAGTGAAAGTTCTCCTTGTAGCGGGGATCTAAAATTGTCACCAACTAGTAATGACTGTCACCCAACATTTTGACAACGCGAGGGTCACGGTTAAGGCAGCGTAACATAAAGTCAGCCATGCGTGCCAGACTGGTAACGGGCAAGACTTCCTCACCAAGATGACGCCTGACCATGCTCTCCTCCTCCTCCTCCTCCCCCCTGTCCTCAGGCCACCCAAGCTGAACCAACGGTATGACAGTTGTACAGGTACTACCGTCTACAGCGCATGATACCAGCTCCTGTTCTTCCTCCTCCTCTCCCTCATTGTCCCCCAATGCACGTTGGGATGAGATGAGGCTGGGCTGTGTGTAATCGCCCGCTACGGCTTCTTAATCCATCTCATCTCATCTCTGCAGAGAGCGTTGCAAAAGACAGACAAGTGGGATGCTGACGCTAATGATGGCGTCATCGCCACTCACCATCTTGGTGGACTCCTCAAAGTTTGTCAGGATGGTACATATGTCAGACATCCAGGTCCACTCCTGAGGTCTTATGTGTGGAGTCTGACTTGAATATCGACGGCCTTGTTGCAGCAGGTGCTCCACAACTGCTCTCTTCTGCTCACAAATCCTTTGCAACATGTGGAGGGTAGAGTTCCAATGTGTGGGGGCATCACACACCAGTCGGTGTGCCGGAAGCCGCAAACGCTGCTGCAACACAGCAAGGGCGGCGGAAGCTGTAGCCGACTTCCGAAAATGAGCTGACAGGCGGCGTACTTTTACGAGCCGATCTGGCAACTCGGGGTGCGATTTAAGAAACCGCTGAACCACAAGTTTAAGCACATGAGCCAGGCATGGTACGTGTGTGATCTCGCCTCGCCTCAGAGCCGCCACCAGGTTACGGCCATTGTCACACACGACCATGCCTGGATGTAGGTTCAGCGGTCTCAGCCACAGATCTGCCTGCTCTTTCACAGCTGTCCACAACTCACAAGCAGTGTGAGGTTTATCAACTAAACTTATGAGTTTCAGCACAGCCTGTTGCCGCTTGGCTGAGGCAGTACTGCAGTGCTTCCAGATTGTAACTGATGTGGTGATATCTGAGATGGAGGCTGAACATGAGGAGGAGGATGATGCATAGGAGCTGTACACTGTGGGGGCAACTCTGACTGACATAGGGCCCACAATCCTCGGTGTGGGGAAAATGTGTTCCGCCCCAAGGTCCGACTGGGTTCCGGCTTCCACTATGTTTACCCAGTGTGCCGTCAGGGAGATGTACCGTCCCTGGCCACAAGCACTTGTCCACATGTCCGTTGTCAGCTGGACTCTCCCAGTAACTGCGTTCTTGAGGGCACGGCAGATGTTTTGGGACACGTGCTTGTGTAGTGTGGGGATGGCACACCGGGCAAAATAGTGTCGGCTGGGGACCAAGTACCGAGGGACGGCTACCGCCATAAGGTTGCGGAAGGATTCCGTCTCCACCAGCCTAAAAGGCAGCATTTCCAACGCAAGCAGTCGTAAAATGTGCGAATTTAGGACTGTGGCCTGTGGGGCGTTGGCTGTGAATTTGCACTTTCGTTCAAAGCTCTGGGATATGGACAATTGAACGCTGCGGTGGGATGTGGACGTGGACGTTGATGCTGTTTCTTGAGAAACTGCCATAACAAGTGAAGACTGAGAGGAGGGGGCATCTTTGCATGCAGTGTGGACAGGGGATTGCCTTGCACGCACAACAGGGGGTTCTATTACACGCACAACAGCGGAAGAAGCAGTGGTGACACCCGCTGACACTGGTCGTGGACCCTGGGGTTCGCGCCACAAAATCGGGTGCTTTGCTGCCATGTGCCTGATCATGCTGGTGGTGGTCAGGCTGGTAGTTTTGTCACCCCTGCTGATGCTGGCATGGCAGGTGGTACAAATGGCCTTTTTGGGGTTATCAGCTGAGTCTTTAAAAAAATTCCAGACTCTGGAAGACCTACCGGTTGTACTGGCAACGTCCCTCGTGTTGGTGTTACGGGGAACTGTTGCCCGCCTTCTGTGTGCGGCTACCACTCTGCTTTTTCCTGCCTGTTGGGGTTCTCTGCCTCCCTCCCCCTGTGTGCGCTGGCCTCGCTCTGCGTGTCCTCCTGCCACGTTGGGTCAGTTACTAGATCATCCACCACCTCCTCCTCTTCCACTTGCGCATCACGATTCTCCTCCTCACTTCGTGGCAATTGTGTCTTGTCATCGTTCACCTCTTGTGACAAATTGCCAGCGTCTACTTCCTGTGGCCATGGCTGTTCAAATATTTGGGCATCGCTACATGGGATCTCCTCTTCCACCACTTCAAGCGGAGCAGGCGAGGGGCACAAATATGGAAATGGACCAGTGAACAGCTCTTCAGAGTGTCCAACTGTGGGATCAGTTGCTGTCTGACGACACTCGGCATGGTGGGAGGAAGGAGCATCAGGGTGAGGAGGAGTATGCGGTCGAGACTCACGTCTACTAAAACTTGACCGTGTGGAAGACAGACCGGAGGTGGTGGTGCCCAGTTAACTGGAAGTATTATCTGCTATCCAATTAATAACCTGTTCACACTGATCAGTTCACAATACTGGTGTTGTAGTGTGCTTCCCTAGTAATTCGGTCAAGAAGTGGAAGTGAGAAGATGTGGCTGTTGGTTGTGGCACATTTTCACCTTGGCCACAGCACCGTTCTCTACACGCACCATCACCACAATGTCCAGTTCCACGTCCCTTGCCACGCGCCTTGCCCATTGTAAATGAAGTAAAATAGCTTACACTCGCACTATCAATGGAAAAGGGGTAATAAAAAGGAGATTAGAACTGTGGAAGAGGAAAACCACAGTTCTATTTATCTGGCCTACGCCAGAATCTTTAAAACAGATATATTTGTGTCTGAACACTGAGCGAGACACTCAATTTTTTTATTTTTTATGTAAAAAAGGCAAAAAGGTGGATAGTACAGAGATTTGAACCGTGGAACTGCAAAACCACAGTTATAGTTATGTGGCCTACACCAGACTCTTTTAAACAGATATATTTGTGTCTGAACAGTCAGGGAGACACTATTACTGTTTTTTTTTACGGAAAAAAATGCCAAAAGCAGGATAATACAGAGATTTGAACCGTGGAACCGTAAAACCACAGTTCTAGTTATCTGGCCTACACCAGACTATTTTAAACAGATATATTTGTGTCTGAACAGTCAGGCACACACTATTACTTTTTTCTTATGGAAAAACAGCCAAAAGCTGGATAATACAGAGATTTGAACCGTGGAACTGCAAAACCACAGTTATAGTTATGTGGCCTACACCAGACTCTTTTAAACAGATATATTGGTGTCTGAACAGTCAGGGAGACACTATTACTGTTTTTTTTTTTTTTTTTACGGAAAAATGGCCAAAAGCTGGATAATACAGAGATTTGAACCGTGGAACTGCAAAACCAAAGTTCTAGTTATCTGGCCTACACCAGACTCTTTTAAACAGATATATTTGTGTCTGAACAGTCAGGCACACACTATTACTGTTTTTTGATGGAAAAACAGCCAAAAGCTGGATAATACAGAGATTTGAACCGTGGAACTGCAAAACCACAGTTATAGTTATGTGGCCTACACCAGACTCTTTTAAACAGATATATTGGTGTCTGAACAGTCAGGGAGACACTATTGCAGTTTTCTTTTATGGAAAAAATGCCAAAAGCAGGATAATACAGAGATTTGAACCGTGGAACTGCAAAACCAAAGTTCTAGTTATCTGGCCTACACCAGACGCTTTTAAACAGATATATTGGTGTCTGAACAGTCACAGACACACTCAATTTTTTTTTTTTTGGGGTGGGGGATACCAAAAGGTTTATAAGACACGTATTTGTACAGTCTGACTGAGGAAAAAAAAAATACAGGATTTAGATGAAAAAAAAAGGATTTTTCCTGGCCCCTGAAACTGGGGGATAAGTCTAGCAATTTGACCAGCAGGAGCACACAGGACTGTAATGCAGCGTTTGCTGGTATAACCACTGCGTCTCCTATACAGCCTGCCTGCCTGCCTGATATCTGGGATGGATATTAGTCCTGAGAAGGACTGTTTGTTTGATTTGGCAGGCTTTAGAGACCCTACACTACCTATTTCGCACTATATATCTCTCCCTATCTCAGCAGCACTCTCCCTACACTGTCTGATCCCGGGCGACTTTGTCCAAGATGGCGGAGCCCAGTTTTAAATACTCGAGGTGACGCTGTGTGGCCAGCCAATCACAGTAATGCCCACAAACAACATGGCTGCGGCATTACAGTGACTGGCTGGCAATCCCTGCATGTTCATTGGCTCTGTAAAGAGAGCCAAACGTTCAGGGCAGAGACCCAAGCTCCCGCCCGAGTAACCCGGAAATGCTCGGTGCTCGCCGAACATCCCGAGTAGTGAGATGCTCGGGCGAGTACCAAGCAGTTTCGAGCATGCTCGCTCAACACTACTCTCAATTAATTCATCTAAAGGCGCAGTGATCATATTGACATCACGGGTATGTCACAGAATTCTATACCATTGGGCAAAGAAAAAAATGACAAAAACATTTTTTTTGCCCCAGATTTTACATTTTCGCATAGGGAAATGAGTAAAACTGGAAACACAATTTGTCACACAATTTGTGCTGAATGTGGCAATACTCCATATGTTTCTATACAGTACTGCTTAGCTACAAGGCGAGAATTGGAAGGGAAGGAATGCTATTTCACTCTTGGAGAGCAAATTATCATAGAATAGTTTGCGGACTCCATATACAGAACTCTTAAGTTCCTGAAGAGTATAATCACCCCTCAAGTGACCACATTTTGGATATTACACCTCTTTGGGAATTTATCTACAGGTGTAGTGATGATTTTGACTCCATGTGTGTTTTCCAGTAGTGGATGTTGCTGAGTGAAAATTGCAAATCTGCCATTGCAGTGCCTGCACATTTCAGTGATCAGTATGTTGTAGTGCCCAGTTCATTGTAGTGCCCAGTACATTGTGCACAGCTTGTGCTTCTGGAGACATGGACACTGTAAATTAAACAGGCTCTCATCGCTTCAGACATGCCAAACATGTGTACACTAAATGTGGTTTAGGCACACTGTGGGGCTCAGAAGAGACAGGGGCATTTGGATTTGGGAGCGCAGAATTTGCTGGATTTCTTTTAGGGGGAGAGGAGCCATAACACTTTTCCAGAGTCTTTGTTCTACCAGTAATGTGGAAGCCCCTTATATTTCCCTTAACAGATGATGGATCTGAATAGGGTGTTGCAATTTTTGTGGATCGAGTTGAAGCTTTTGTTGGGAACGTTTTACATAACATTTTGGATCACGTTTATCCTGTGCTCCACTCTTACATAGGGATTTCCATATAAATCTCAAAGTGGCATGATTCAGATGACACTCCCAACGCATCCAGTCACTATAATGAGGCAGCAGTTACTCTGGACTCTATCCGGCCTCAGTTAAGCGGTGTCCTTTTTTTCAGAGGTGAACAAAACTGTGGCCGACCATTCTTTTATGCATGCCTAAAAAGAGGGACACCACTGGAACGCTGACCAGGTGGCATTCACAGTGTCTCCATCTGCCTCATTATAGGGTATCTTCCATCGTGGGTTCCATCTAAATCACGTATTTCAGAGATTTACACAGAAACCCCAATGTAAGGGCTTAGTGCAGAGAGCAGGATAAATGTGAGTCGAGCCTTACTGAGCTATTTGGGGGGCAGAATGAACAAATCAACAGCAGGTGAAGAATTGGTTCTATATATTTTTAACGCCATACCTCGTATGGTATAAGTGATTAGATAACTTTATTCTTCAGGTCTGTGTGATTACAGCGATACCAGATTTATATAGTTTTTTTATGTTTTGCTGCTATCACACACTAAAAAAAATCACTTTTTTTTGCAAAAACAAGTTTTTGCCTTGCCATATTTTGAGAGCTATAATTTTTCTATATATCTGCCAACAGAGTCATGTGAGGGTTTACTTTTTGCGGGACGAGTTGACATTTTTATTGGTACTATTTTCAGGCACATAATGTTTTTTGATCGCTTTCAATTCCAATTTTTGGTAGGTAGAATGAACAAAATCCTGCAATTCAGGAATTGTTTTTTTTTTTGGGGGGGGGTGGGTGTGTTATGCCGTTCACCATGTGGTAAAAGTGATAAAACAATTTTATTCTTCTGATCAGTGATCAGTGCAATTACAGCGATACCACATTTAGATAATTTTTTTTATGTTTTACCACTTTAATACAATTCAAACTATTTTGTAGAAAAAATAATTGTTTTTGTATTACTATATTCTGAAAGCTATAATTTTTTTATTTCTCTGCAGATGGATCTGTTTGGAAGCTTGTTTTTTGCAAGACAAGATGGCGTTTTCAGCTATACCATTTTTATTTACTCTTTTCGATCGTGTTTTATTCCATTTTTTGTTTGGCGGTATCATGAAAAAGCACAGTTTTTTGCCACGTTTTATTATTTAATTTGTTTTATAGTGTTCACTGAAGGGTTTAAGTAATGTGACAGTTTTATAAGTCAGGTTGTTCCGGACGCTGTGATACCAAATATGTATACTTTTTTTGATTACTTTTTTTTTTACATAAATATGTGTATTGGTTGGTATAATATTTTTTTCATTTTTTTGTTTTTTTATTTTGTGATTTTGTTTAAACATTTTTTTTTGCTTTTTTATTTTTATTTTACTTGAACTCTATGGGACTTTTACTTTTACACTGATCACTGGTACAATGCATTGCAATGCACTTGCATTGCAATGCATTATACCTGTTAGTGCTGCACTGACAGAAGCCTCTTAGACCATGCTCCAGGCATGGTCCAACTGGCTTGCCATTGCTGGCTGACTCGGAAGTTGTCATGATGACCTCGGATTGCAATGGCAACGATCGAGTCCTCGCAATGACATCACAGGAGTGCTGATCGGAAGGGAGCCCCTCCTTCTCCCAACCTTCTAAATGCTAATATACAGTACAGACCAAAAGTTTGGACACACCTTCTCATTTAAAGATTTTTCTGTATTTTCATGACTTTGAAAATTGTACATTCACACTGAAGGCATCAAAACTATGAATTAACACATGTGGAATTATATACTTAACAGAAAAGCGTGAAACAACTGAAAATATGTCTTATATTCTAGGTTCTTCAAAGTAGCCACCTTTTGCTTTGAAGACTGCTTTGCACACTCTTGGCATTCTCTTGATGAGCTTCAAGAGGTAGTCACCGGAAATGGTCTTCCAACAATCTTCAAGGAGTTCCCAGAGATGCTTAGCACTTGTTGGCCCTTTTGCCTTCACTCTGCGGTCCAGCTCACCCCAAACCATCTCGATTGGGTTCAGGTCTGGTGACTGTGTAGGCCAGGTCATCTGGCATAGCACCCCATCACTCTCCTTCTTGGTCAAATAGCCCTTACACAGCCTGGAGGTGTGTTTGGAGTCATTGTCCTGTTGAAAAATAAATGATGGTTCAACTAAACGCAAACCGGATGGAATAGCATGCCGCTGCAAGATGCTGTGGTAGCCATGCTGGTTCAGTATGCCTTCAATTTTGAATAAATCCCCAACAGTGTCACCAGCAAAGCACCCCCACACCATCACACCTCCTCCTCCATGCATCACGCTGGGAACCAGGCATGTAGAGTCCATCCGTTCACCTTTTCTGCGTCGCACAAAGACACGGTAACAGCGAACCAAAGATCTCAAATTTGGACTCATCAGACCAAAGCACAGATTTCCACTGGTCTAATGTCCATTCCTTGTGTTCTTTAGCCCAAACAAGTCTCTTCTGCTTGTTGCCTGTC
Source organism: Phyllobates terribilis (assembly GCF_046119375.1). NCBI lineage: Eukaryota > Metazoa > Chordata > Amphibia > Anura > Dendrobatidae > Phyllobates > Phyllobates terribilis. The sequence continues at coordinate 472,867,228 of NW_027362761.1, forward strand.
CTTAGCAGTGGTTTCCTAGCAGCTATTTTACCATGAAGGCCTGCTGCACAAAGTCTCCTCTTAACAGTTGTTGTAGAGATGTGTCTGCAGCTAGAACTCTGTGTGGCATTGACCTGGTCTCTTATCTGAGCTGCTGTTAACCTGAGATTTCTGAGGCTGGTGACTCGGATAAACTTATCCCCAGAAGCAGAGGTGACTCTTGGTCTTCCTTTCCTGGGGCAGTCCTCATGTGAGCCAGTTTCTTTGTAGCGATTTATGTTTTTTGCAACTGCACTTGGGGACACTTTCAAAGTTTGCCCAATTTTTCGGACTGACTGACCTTCATTTCTTAAAGTAATGATGGCCACTCGTTTTTCTTTACTTAGCTGCTTTTTTCTTGCCATAATACAAATTCTAACAGTCTATTCAGTAGGACTATCAGCTGTGTACCCATCTGACTTCTGCACAACACAACTGATGGTCTCAACACCATTTATAAGGCAAGAAATCCCACTTATTAAACCTGACAGGGCACACCTGTGAAGTGAAAACCATTTCCGGTGACTATCTCTTGAAGCTCATCAAGAGAATGCCAAGAGTGTGCAAAGCAGTCATCAAAGCAAAAGGTGGCTACTTTGAAGAACCTAGAATATAAGACATATTTTCAGTTGTTTCACACTTTTTTGTTAAGTATATAATTCCACATGAGTTAATTCATAGTTTTGATGCCTTCAGTGTGAATGTACAATTTTCAAAGTCATGAAAATACAGAAAAATCTTAAATGAGAAGGTGTGTCCAAATTTTTGGTCTGTACTGTATATACAGTATGTTATAACAATATATGTGTAATATACATGAACAAATAAGTTCAAGTGGAATTGAGCTCTACTCGAAGGTTTGCAAAGATCAACATTCTCCAAGTTGCGGATTTTTTTGTAATTCACTTCAACGCAGCGTCTGAAAAATGGCATACATTGGCCGACATTTTTCTAAACCATAAAAGGCCCATAAAAATGTTAAAAAATAAAAAAAATCACCTCTCCGCTCACCCGTCTGGGCCCTTTCCTCCTCACCATCACCCATCCAGTCCTTGCCGCATCTTTAGATGTGTTAGCTAAATATGTATTTTTCCAATTTTTTTGCCATCTGTGTCTTAAAACCAGTGACCAAGATAACCAAGATAAGCAGTAATGTGTCCATGGACTAGTGTCTTCATATTCCTAGAATGAGGCATTTTATTAGTATACTTCCCTAGACTTTTATTTGGTTTTCTGAGAATTGCAGTTAGGAATGTTCAAAGTATTTTCCTATATCTCCTCCATGTGTGTAAAATATCCCATCAAATCCCCGAAAACAAGTGTGGTTGGTTTTTCTAAATGTGTATGATGTGCTCTGAGATATACTATACCACATGCAACATTTTAAAGGAAAGCATAATTTTATTTTTCTCTAAGCAATTTATGGTTATTGGAGATGAGCGGATTGTTGCATTGAGGATCGAGTTTGAGTTGAATTTCCACACAAATGCAAACATTTTGACATTCGATTTATAATTCATAAAAAAAAATCATCAGAGAGCGGGCTATGGTCATTTTGTGTTGCTGCGAAGGCTTCCCCATAATGCCCTGTATTTTGTACAGTGGTGGTCAGTACTTGGGGCCGCCACAGGTCAGCAGTTTCCAGTGGAGCACAGTTTGTACAGCAGAGTCGTTTTCCATCTACAGAGTCACTGGGTAAGTCTCTTCTGTAGATTGTAAGCTCTTATGGTCAACAAGAATCTCTCTCCTGTAGTGTCAGCTCTTATGATCAGCAGTGTCCTCTCTCTCTATTCTGTAGAGTATAAGCTGATTTGATCATCGGGGTCCTCTCTCTCTCTCTTTCTCAGTCCTCTCCTCCATGTGTATTTTCTGAGCAATTACAAAATTTCCAGTATTGAAATTTGATCAAATTTATTTGCTGCTAATCAAATTTTTGTGGAAAATTAATTGAAGTCTACTCATATTTAATGGTTAGACCACTGCATACAGACTGTCACCTCGGTAACTTGCATGCCTTCTCAGCACCACCCTACTCACCTTGGTCACCACGTAGCTTCTACTCGCATCAGCTGGGCTCGCTGAGCTGTTGCCTCTGCAGGGGGTGAGGGATTGGGGGGTGGGGAGAGAAAATGATGAACTGGGGGTGGGGAGAGCAAATGATGAATTGGGAGTGGGGGTGGAAAGATCAAATGACAAAGTGGGGTGGGGAGAGAAAATCATGAATTGAGGGCGGGGAAGTGTAAATAATGATGACTTTAGCGTGGAGGATGGGGGAAGAGCAAATGATGACTTGAGGGTGAAGGGGGAGAGCAAATGATAATGAATTGAGGGTGGGGGACAACAAATGACGATGAATTGGGGGAGGGGAGAGTAAATGATGATGAAGTAGGTTGGGAGAGAGAGAGAACATGACAAAATAAATTGGGGTGGAGGAGGGCATGTAAATATAATGAATTGGGAGAGTGGGGGCGTTGAGGATGCAGGAGTGTGACTGGTAATGAATTGGGGGAAAGAGTACAGGTTCTAATTAATTAATATATTTATTAGGTGGGGAAAGTGGCTATTTACAGTTAGTGGGGGCACAGTGGTGGATTGCAATTTATAATTGGAATGGTGGGTTGCATAATAACTAATTATATATTAATGGTGGGTGCACGTCTGTATTCAGCTGTGTAATTTAGAAGTTGGGGAATGTGCTCTAGATAACTGTGTGTTATTTTATACAGAGACGAGTCCTGGCTAGAAGAAGTGATGACAGTCTGCGCTAGATGAAGTATAAGAAGAAACTTGCCACTCGCTCTTCATTCAAAGTGAATTGATAATTAAATTGTTCACAGTGATTCCAGAATATATAAGACATTTCGGTCGGTCAGACATTCATCAGTCTATCCAGCAAGAAAACAAAGAAAATATATACAGAATTGAACACAAACAAATACATACACATACAGAACAGACCAAAAGTTTGGACACACCTTCTCATTTAAAGATTTTTCTGTATTTTCATGAGTATGAAAATTGTACATTCACTCTGAAGGCATCAAAACTATGACTTAACACATGTGGAATTATATACTTAACAAAAAAGTGTGAAACAACTCAAAATATGTCTTATATTCTAGGTTCTTCAAAGTAGCCACCTTTTGCTTTGATGACTGTGAAGTGACCGCGGGCAAGGCCGCGCATTGATATCCATGATCTGGCCCAGCAAGATCCCCACACACAGACTCTACCTTGATAACCGTATCTTTACTTGTATACATTTTTAACACAGCAGAACACAATAAATGACAACCGTAAATGTTCGCAGCAATAACGTGTACTTATAAGCTGACCCTCACTGTCCCTACTCACACGTTACCAGTCCTTTACTCCAGAAGGATGTGTCCCCCGTCGCAGGCCTGTCTGTCTTTGCAGGAAGGCGTCCCAGCCGAAGAAAACAGGAACAGCAGACTTCGCTGAAAGGAAGGAATACTTCGGCCTCTCGCCAGAGGTCCCGCTTACAGTCTCTCTGATCCGGGTAGTAGCTCTTGTGGATTCCCTTATGTGGTTCACACTCCAGTAGCGGGGAGTGTAACAGCAGAATCCTTCAGCAGTGCGGAAGCTGGGGAAAACTCTGAGGATAAGGTGTCAGATAACAGAAACCACGTTGAGAGTATCCTCTACGGTACACACGAGGACCTGCACACCGTCCTGGTTCCTTTCACAGACCACCTCAGACTCTCCGCGCGCTTTTTTTCTCACTTTGCTCACGTGACTCTTCAGGGAGGGACACAGGAGACTCAGTCTTTTTCTCTGTCATCACATCCTGCGCAGGTGCAACCTCTGGCCACAAGGTGGCAACACCATCCTGCGTTATCATTTCTGTCACAGGCTCTATCTCAATTATCACAGAACAGCCAGAGCCTGCCAGCTCACTACATGCCCCCCCCGCTCAAGGGTTGGCAGTCCTTGCCAACGACCGGCTCCAGGTCGGTGATGGCTGTGGATGTTACAGGGGGCGGCTGGAAAGAGGACAACACATATTGGTCTCTGTAGGACTGTCCTGGAGGTACCCCTGCAGTGGTCCTCGTTGTCCGCCTAACGGGTTGGATCCCCTCTCTCCGATCAGTCACCCCACTCTCTTTCCCAGTCGACATGTCAGTAGAGGAGGTAATCGGTTCAAGTGCGTCAGTCAGACGGACAGGGGTAGGCATGCATTCAATCTCTACATCCCCGGGGTCAGTGTCTCCGACAGTATTAGTGATATCCATCTCTCTAGGTATCACAGTAGGGGAGTCAGGCTGGGAGCGACAGGGGCGCAACATATTACGGTGCAAAGTACGGATGCTGCCGCTGTCTTCGCCCTGCACTTGATAAACGGGGCCACCGGGGTACGGGTGTCCAATTACTCGACAGACTTCGGTCTCCCACTTGGGCCGGAGTTTCCCTTGCGGTTTCTTTATACGGACTAGGACCAGTTGACCTACATTCAGTGAGTCCTCTTGTACCGGAAGTGGGTCAGCGTGCACTTGATCCTGGATTTGTCGGCCTACTAGTCAGTAGACAGTCTCCTTTCTCTGGCGGTGTGTTTGTAGCCAGGAAGGATAGGTACCACAGGTATCTTCTTCGGAGTTAGACAGTTGCAACTCATGGATGTCTTTGCCTGGACGGCCAAAGAGAAGGGTGTATGGGGTGTATCCGGTGACGGAATGGACTTGATTATTATAGGTCCACAGCAGATCTGGGAGGAATCGAGGCCAGTCGGGCTTTTTGACTTCAGCCAGTGTCCGGACCAGTTGTAAGAGGGTCCGGTTAAAGCGTTCACACGCGCCATTCCCTTGTGGATGGTAAGGGGTGGTCCTGGACTTCTTGATTCCATACATCCGTTGGAGTTCTTCAATGACTCGCCCTTGGAAACAAGCCCCCTGATTAGTGTTGAGCCACCCCCGTAGTGTTCGGGTTCGGTTCGGTTCGTCGAACACCGGGATGTTCGAGGAACTGTTCGTCGAACTGTTCGTCGAACACCTTAGAACACCGTCGAACACCGTTAAAACCAATGGCAGGCAAACAAAAACACATAGAAACACATAGAAAACACCTTCAAAGGTGTCCAAAAGCTGACAAACTGCTCAGAAGACGCTCTCTTTAAAAAAGCCGGCCAGCAATTCATCAGCGGCATACACCGGTACCCGACAATTTAGACAAGAAGGAATAGAGCATCACACATAGATTAGATAGATAGAAACATGTCAGTCACACATATAAGAAGCACAGTGACAGTGTTGCTTACTGTACTTGTCATTTAGTGTAAAGCATTTATTTAAAAAAATAATAGTGTTTTCATGCACCGTCTCTTTAAGAAAGCCGGCCGGCAATTCAGCAGCGGTACCCGACAATTTATAACAGAAAGAATAGAGCTTCACACATAGATAGATATAAACATGCCAATCACATATATAATAAGTACAGTGATAGTGTTGGTTACTGTACTTGTCATTTAGTGTAAAGGATTTATTTAAAAAAATAATAGTGTTTTCATGCACTGTCTCTTTAAAAAAGCCGGCCGGCAATTCAGCAGCGGTACCCGACAATTTAGAACAGAAAAATAGAGCATCACACATAGATTAGATAGATAGAAACATGTCAGTCACATATATAAGAAGTACAGTAACAGTGTTGCTTACTGTACTTGTCATTTAGTGTTAAAATAAAGGATTTATTAAAAAAAAAATTGGCGTGGGGTTCCCCTTAATTTTAGGCTCTAGCGGAGGTTAAGCAGATGGCTGGGGCAGATGTTTGAAGCCTGGGAAGGGGGTAATACTCATGGAGCTTCCCAGGCTACTAATATCAGCCCCCAGGTGAATGCCTAGCCTTTACTAGCTATATAAATGGGGGACCCCCCCAAAAAATGACGTGGTGTCCCCCCTTTTTTAATAGCTAGCAAAGGCTAGGCAGACAGCTGGGGGCTGATATTAATAGCCCAGGAAGGGTACCATGAATATTGGCCCCCTCCCAGGCTAGAAACACCAGCCGTCAGCCGCCCCAGAAATGGCGCATCCATAGGATGCGCCAATTCTGGCACTTAGCCACGCTCTTCCACGCTGCCCTGATGCGGTGGCAGGGGGTAATAGGGCTGGGGTTGATGTCAGCTTATAATGCCAGCTGACATCAAGCCCAGGTTAGTAATGGAGAGGCGTCTATAAGACACCCCCATTACTAACCCCATAGTCAAAGTTAAAAAAAAAAACACAAACACCCAGAATAAAGTCCTTTAATTGAAATAAACACACAATTCTTTATTGTTCTAAATTAAACTCTACTTACCATCACGCCCATTCCAGCTGAAGCCAACGATCTCCTGCAATAAAAGAAAAATAATAAAGCAACCTCATCCTTACCTTTCCATGGTTCCCACGATGGCTCCAGCTCTGCTACATCGAGATGACAGGCTGGACCGCAGCAGAACGCTGCCATCCAGCCTGTCATCCCGCAGACACTGAGAAGCGCAGGCATGCTTGCACTCCTCAGTATCTCTCTGTGACGGCATAAAGATGAGCCGAGTTCATGTCTAATGAACTCGGCTCACCTCATGCACGTCACTGACAGCGTGGGAAAATTCTCCTGCACTCAGCGCTTCAGCGTGAGAATTCTCCCACGCTGTCAGTGACGTGCATGAGGTGAGCTCATGTCCAATGAACTCAGCTCACCTCATGTACGTCACTGACAGCGTGGGAGAATTCTCACGCTGAAGCGCTGAGTGCAGGAGAATTTTCCCACGCTGTCAGTGACGTGCATGAGGCTGATATTTAAATTTGGCGCACAAATCGGTGATTGGTCGCGGGCAGCGTCCGCGACCAATCAGCACGGTAGTGTTTAACTTTGGCGGCAAGATCAGTGATTGGTCGCGCGCCAAGACCGCGACCAATCACCGATTTGGGCGCCACATTTAAATATCGGCCGCGACCAATCAGCACAGCGTTGTTTAAATGTGGATCCAAGATCGGTGATTGGTCGCGGCCTATATTTAAATTTGGCGCACAAATCTGTGATTGGTCGCGGGCAGCGTCCGCGACCAATCAGCACAGTAGTGTTTAACTTTGGCGGCAAGATCAGTGATTGGTCGCGGTCAAGACGGCGACCAATCACCGATTTGTGCGGCACATTTAAATAGCGGCCGCGACCAATTGGATGTCAGCACCGCTCCCCGGTCCTCCCTTCACACCCTAGCCGCTGATCTCACCCACAGTATCCACATGGTGTTACAAAGGTCTGGACATTTGTGTTAAAAATCGCTGATTGGTCGCAGGCGCTGCCCGCGACCAATCACCGATTTGGGCGCCAAATTTAAATATCCTCCGCGACCAATCACCCATCTTGGCTCCACATTTAAACACCGCTGTACTGATTGGTCGCGGACGCTATTTAAATGTGGCACAGCACAGCGGTGTTTAAATGTGGAGCCAAGATTGGTGATTGGTTGCGGCCGATATTTAAATTTGGCGCCCAAATCGGTGATTGGTCGCGGGAGCGCCAGCGACCAATCAGCGATTTTTAACACAAATGTCCGGATCTTTGTAACACCATGCGGATACTGTGGGGACATCAGCGGCTAGGGTGTCAAGGGAGGACCGGGGAGCGGCGCTGCGGGTCGAGATACTTCTGCTGCGAGCAGTCGCTCATCTCCCGGCTTCTCGCAACGGAAGTATCCGACCAGGCAGCGGCGCTCCCCGGTCCTCCCCAGGAGATCGTTGGCTTCAGCTGGAATGGGCGTGGTGGTAAGTATGGTTTAATTTAGAACAATAAAGGATTGTGTCTTTATTTCAATTAAAGGACTTTATTCTGGGTGTTTGTGTTTTCTTTTAACTTTGACTATGGGGTTAGTAATGGGGGTGTCTTATAGACGCCTCTCCATTACTAACCTGGGCTTGATGTCAGCTGGCATTATAAGCTGACATCAACCCCAGCCCTATTACCCCACTGCCACCGCTACAGGGCAGTGGGAAGAGCGAGGCTAAGTGCCAGAATTGGCGCATCCTATGGATGCGCCATTTCTGGGGTGGCTGACGGCTGGTGTTTCTAGCCTGGGAGGGGGCCAATATTCATGGTACCCTTCCTGGGCTATTAATATCAGCCCCCAGCTGTCTGCCTAGCCTTTGCTAGCTATTAAAATAAGGGGGACCCCACGTCATTTTTTTTGGCGGGGTCCCCCATTTTAATAGCTAGTAAAGGCTAGGTATTCCGCTGGGGGCTGATATTAGTAGCCTGGGAAGCTCCGTGGGTATTACCCCCTTCCCAGGCTTCAAACATCTGCCCCAGCCGTCTGCTTAACCTCCGCTAGAGCCTAAAATTACGGGGAACCCCACGCCAATTTTTTTTTAAATAAATCCTTTATTTTAACACTAAATGACAAGTACAGTAATCAACACTATCACTGTACTTCTTATATATGTGACTGACATGTTTCTATCTATCTAATCTATGTGTGATGCTCTATTCCTTCTATTCTAAATTGTCGGGTACAGATGCTGAATTGCCGGCCGGCTTTTTTAAAGAGACAGTGCATGAAAACACTATTATTTTTTTTAATAAATCCTTTACACTAAATGACAAGTACAGTAAGCAACACTGTCACTGTACTTCATATATATGTGACTGACATGTTTCTATCTATCTAATCTATGTGTGATTCTCTATTCTTTCTATTCCAAATTGTCGGGTACCGCTGCTGAATTGCCGGCCGGCTTTTTTAAAGAGACGATGCATGAAAACACTATTATTTTTTTTAATAAATCCTTTACACTAAATGACAAGTACAGTAAGCAACACTGTCACTGTACTTCGTATATATGTGGCTGACATATTTCTATCTATCTAATCTATGTGTGAAGCTCTATTCTTTCGGTTCTAAATTGTCGGGCACCGGTGTATGCCGCTGCTGAATTGCCGGCTTTTCATGTTTCACTGTGAGCACTGTTCCCATCGATTTGGGCAATCACTGTAATGCCACAACCACCATGGCTGTGGCATTACAGTGAGTGGCAGACAATCCCTGCATGATTGGTGCTCTAAATAGCGCCAGACATGCAGGACACGCTTTTGGTGCACGAACAGTTATCGAACATAAGCTCGAACAGCCGAATTTTTTGCAAATCGTTCGGGTTCGTCGAACAACTCGAACACCGCCCAAAACAGCTCGAATTTGAGATTGGCGAACAGTTCTAGTCGAACACCGCTCATCTCTACTAGAGATGAGCGTTGTTCTACTCGAACTGTTCGCCAATCTCAAATTCGAGCTGTTTTGGGCGGTGTTCGAGCCGGTCGGCGAACACGAACAATTTGAGAAAAATTCGGCTGTTCGAGGTTATGTTCGATAACTGTTCGTGCACCAAAATCATAACTGGATTTTTTCTCAGTAATGATGAAAATTAATGTTAATACGCAGTTTGAGTGTACAGCGGGGCGGGGGGAGGGGCAGGGGATGGATCTCTGCAGGAACAATGAAGATCTCCATTTTTTTTTCTCTTTCCCGCATTTGCAGTGGGGAGGTGCAATCTGTCAGCCTATCAGCAGCGCACACACGGAGCGAAGTGCTTTTTTTCACACAAGCAAGGGCATGTGTGATTGGCAGTGTATGTCACATGTCCTTGCCCTATAAGACCAAGCCATTTTCCCCGTCGCCACCATTTTCTCACTGCTGCAGCTGCGTGTTAGACGGCACCGCTGTTGCTGTGTGTGCTATACCTTGTTAATTTCAAGCCAATTTTCTCTGAAATCTACAGATAGCTTGGGAGTAGGGAATAGTTGTGATTGCAGTCCTTTTAAGGACTAGGTTACAGCATTTCCTACGACTTTTATCATGGAGGTCTGTGCTCTTAAATAGATAGGTTGTGGGAGTAAAGACTAATTGTAATTGGAGTCCTTTTCAGGACTAGGTTACATGAGTTCCTATCAGTTTTTGCCAGGCAGGTCTGTGCCAGTGCTGTGCAAGTTTTTTCACAGCATTTGGCTGAATCTAGCAAAGCTAATCCTTTTTGGCCTATTGCAGAGTGTGTTAGTCAGTGGAGAAGCCTATCTGTGTTGCAAGATATAACACCTGTGTATAGAATACCAATTTTTTTACTGCAGCTAGTGAAGTAAAATCTTTTGGGCATAGCATCATTCTATTAGTCCATCTATACTGACCTCCATCAGGTTGCAAACTGAATATAATTTTTTTCTGCATCTAGCTCTGAAAAAATATTTGGGCTTCTAGCGGTGTGTGGGACTTGGTCTATTAGTCCATCTATACTGACCTCCATCAGGTTGCAAATTAAAAATAATTTTTTTCTGCATCTAGCTCTGAAAAAATATTTGGGCTTCTAGCGGTGTGTGGGACTTGGTCTATTAGTCCATCTATACTGACCTCCATCAGGTTGCAAATTAAAAATAATTTTTTTCTGCATCTAGCTCTGAAAAAATATTTGGGCTTCTAGCAGTGTGTGGGACTTGGTCTATTAGTCCATCTATACTGACCTACATCAGGTTGCAAATTAAAAATAATTTTTTTCTGCATCTAGCTCTGAAAAAATATTTGGGCTTCTAGCGGTGTGTGGGACTTGGTCTATTAGTCCATCTATACTGACCTCCATCAGGTTGCAAATTAAAAATAATTTTTTTCTGCATCTAGCTCTGAAAAAATATTTGGGCTTCTAGCAGTGTGTGGGACTTGGTCTATTAGTCCATCTATACTGACCTCCATCAGGTTGCAAATTAAAAATAATTTTTTTCTGCATCTAGCTCTGAAAAAATATTTGGGCTTCTAGCGGTGTGTGGGACTTGGTCTATTAGTCCATCTATACTGACCTCCATCAGGTTGCAAATTAAAAATAATTTTTTTCTTCATTTATCTCTGAAAAAATATTTGGGCTTCTAGCAGCGTGTGGGACTTGTTCTATTAGTCCATCTATACTGACCTCCATCAGGTTGCAAATTAAAAATATTTTTTTTCTGCATCTAGCTCTGAAAAAATATTTGGGCTTCTAGCAGTGTGTGGGACTTGGTCTATTAGTCCATCTATACTGACCTCCATCAGGTTGCAAATTAAAAATAATTTTTTTCTGCATCTAGCTCTGAAAAAATATTTGGGCTTCTAGCAGTGTGTGGGACTTGGTCTATTAGTCCATCTATACTGACCTCCATCAGGTTGCAAATTGAATAAAAAAAATTTCTGCATCTAGCTCTGAAAAAATATTTGGGCTTCTAGCGGTGTGTGGGACTTGGTCTATTAGTCCATCTATACTGACCTCCATCAGGTTGCAAATTAAAAATAATATTTTTCTTCATTTAGCTCTGAAAAAATATTTGGGCTTCTAGCAGTGTGTGGGACTTGTTCTATTAGTCCTTCTATACTGACCTCCAGCAGGTTGCAAATTGAATATAATTTTTTTCTGCATCTAGCTCTGAAAAAATATTTGGGCTTCTAGCGGTGTGTGGGACTTGGTCTATTAGTCCATCTATACTGACCTCCATCAGGTTGCAAATTAAAAATAATTTTTTTCTGCATCTAGCTCTGAAAAAATATTTGGGCTTCTAGCGGTGTGTGGGACTTGGTCTATTAGTCCATCTATACTGACCTCCATCAGGTTGCAAATTAAAAATAATTTTTTTCTGCATCTAACCCAGCCAATAGTTTTGGCCTAATACCACAGTTTGGCCACTCAGCTCTGCTCGGTTACCATCCATTGTTTTTTTGTGCAAACAACTCCAGAGTTGTGAATTAGTTAACCACCAAAATGAGTGGAAAAAGGCCTGCTGCTGGTGGAAAGGGGAATAGGCGTGTTGGGAAGGGGAAAAAAGGTTGTGTCCGTGGGGTAGGTGCAGAAGAAAGACCATCTTCCAGCCAAACTAAAATGTCTACTTCTTTTAGCGGACAATGTGATAAGATCCCTTTCTTACGGCCACGCCAATCGCTACAAATTCCAGATGAGGCACAAAAACAGCAGGTGCTTCAACGGATATCAAGTGCTCCTTTAAGTGGGCTCTCCTCCACATCAACTTCAACATCACAAATACTCCAGTCCTCAAAGGTGTCACCCAAATCGCACTTGCTTCCTCACAGCTCCCAAATCTCCAGCTGCCCGTCTGAGTATGAGGTAGAACAGATGGTTGAGTCTGCAGAGCTGTTTACTCATACTATAGCCTGGGAATCAGAGGTTGACTCCAGCGCTTCTGTGAATCCAGACGAGGAAATGATCTGCACTGATGCCCAGAATCTTTATGAGTCGGATCCAGGACCAGACGCAGAAGGTTCTGACCATAATGTAGACCCTCATTCCCAAACTGTAACTCCTGTTGGTGGAGACAATGAGGAAGACGATGATAAGACTCAAATACCTGATTGGAGCGACAACTTTAGTTTTTTGTCAGGGCAGGAACAGGTTGGCTCTGAGGACGACGGGTGTGATAACGCACAGGGTGATGATGATGAGGTCGGAGATCCCACTTACTGTCAACCCACAGTCAGCCAAGAGATGAGGTCAGCAGAGGAGGTGGAGGAAGATGCTAGTGACGACGAGGTCAGGTTGCGCCTTCCTGGACAGAGACGTAGTACTGGAAGCACGTCAACAACTGCATCCTCAAACACAACTCTGCCTCTCACCACAAGTCGTGGTGGCTCTTCAGGTCGCATGGGTGCTAAGCCTTGCATAGCCTGGGCATTTTTTCAGATCGATAAAGATGACCCAACTCGTGTTATCTGTAACATTTGTCAGCAAAAGCTAAGTAGAGGCCAAAAAATACATAGTTTGAGTACTTCATGCATGAACCGGCACATGGACATGAAGCATAAGTTGCAGTGGGAAGCTCAGTGTGCTATAATGAGGTCTAGCCGGCCGGGCCAACCACCGTCTGCCATATCTTGTGCATCCGCGGCCTCTTCATCCTCTGTGACTGGGGGGACAGCAGTCACACCTGTTTTGGGGCGCAGACCTGCCACCTCTTTACCCGCAACAGCCAGCGTGATTGGCAGGTCATCATTTTCTTTGGAGGTGGTAACACCAGCTGGTCTTGAGCGCTGTCCGACATCGATAGCACCACCTTTGGATCAAGGCAACCTAACATGTCCGCCTGCATCTTCCTCACAGACCGGCAGTTTGCCGGGGACACCCTTATCAACCCCGTCTAAGCACAATAGCCAGCCCTCGGTCCCTCAGATGTGGACAAGTAAAAGACCATTTCCTCCTAGCCATGAGAAAGCTAAGAGGTTGAATTTCACCATCTGCAAGCTCTTGGCTACAGAAATGCTGCCTTTCCGCCTGGTGGACACAGAGGATTTTCGAGACCTTATGTCCGTCGCAGTGCCCCAGTACCAGATGCCCAGTCGGCACTACTTCTCAAAGAAAGGTGTGCCTGCGCTCCACCAGCATGTCGCACACAACATCACCGCTTCTTTGAGAAACTCTGTGTGTGACAGGGTGCATTTCACCACAGACACTTGGACGAGTAGGCATGGACAGGGGCGTTACATGTCGCTGACTGGGCACTGGGTAACTATGGTGACAGCAGGACAAGGGGCTGCTGTCCAAGTCTTGCCGTCCCCACGAGTTGTGCGTCAATCCTCTTTATGTCATTTTTCCACCACTGCTTCTGCCTCCTCAACCTCCTCTCGGTCTTCCACCTGCACCCAAAGCCTGTCTGGTCATGCCACAAGCTTTCTAACTGCGCAGAAGGGATCCTGCACACCTCCTTACTATGCTGGCAGTAGGGCTCAATGTCATCAGGCGGTTTTTACATTGAAATGTCTGGGAAATGTGAGTCACACAGCTGAGGAGTTGTGGTCAGCTCTGGAGAACCAATTTCATGAATGGTTGTCTCCACTGGACCTGAAACCAGGGAAGGCCGTGTGCGACAATGCTGCAAACCTGGGTGCGGCCCTTCGCCGGGGCAATGTCACACACGTGCCTTGTATGGCTCACGTGTTGAACCTGGTTGTCCAGCAATTTTTAGCCCACTATCCCAGACTAGATGGCCTTCTGCAGAGGGCACGGTCGCTGTGTGCTCACTTCCGCCGTTCGCATCCCGCAGCTCAGCGACTTACATCTCTACAGAAGTCGTTGGGCCTGCCACTTCACCGGCTAAAATGCGATGTGCCTACCCGGTGGAATTCAACTCTGCACATGTTGCAGCGACTGTGGCAGCACCGACAAGCCCTGGTGCAATACGTTCTGACGTATAGCCTGGGCCAATGAGATTCAGAGGTGGGGCAAATCACGCTGGAGGAGTGGTCTCAGATCAGGGACCTATGCACCCTTCTGCACAGTTTTGAAATGGCGACGAAGATGTTTAGTGCTGACGATGCCATTATCAGCATGACTATTCCGGTGATTTACATGCTGGAGCACATGTTAAACAGAATTCGGAGTCAGGTGGTGGCACAAGAGGAGGTGGAGGAAGTAGAGGAGGAGGAGTTGTATGCGGAAGGGCTAACATCTGCAAGGTCCAGACGGTCAGCAGCACCAAGGCGGCAGGCATGTGAGGGTGGGGGAGATGGTTTTACCAGGGCGCATGGTAGCAGCCAAACTAGTGAGGAACGTGCAGGAGCCCAGGAAGAAGTGGAGGACGAACTGATGGAAGACTCATCAGATGAGGGAGACCTTGATCACATTTCTGTTGTGCGAGGTTGGGGGGAGAGGACAGAGGAAGGAAGCATGATTGTTACCTCGCCACCAACACAACAGGGACTTGGTGCTCCTGGATGCGCAACACACATGAGTGCCTTCTTGCTGCACTACCTGCAACATGACCCTCGAATTTTGAGAATTAGAAATAATCCTGACTACTGGGTTGCCACACTGTTAGATCCCCGGTACAAAAGTAAATTTGCAGAAATTATTCCTGCCATAGAAAGGGATGCACGCATGCAGGAGTATCAGCAGAGACTGTTGCAGAATCTTACATGTGCTTTTCCACAAAATACCAGTGGTGCACGTAGTGAATCTCACAGTTCCAACTTGCCAACCGTGGGACCGTCAAGTGTTCAGCACTCAAACCGTGACAGAACCACAGTATCTGCTGGTAACATCAATTTTGCGGAATCATTTCACCACTTTTTTAGCCAATCCTTTGCAAGGCCACAGGAGACAAGAAGTCTGACACATAGTCAACGCCTAGAGACGATGGTACAGGAGTATCTCCAAGTAAACATTGAAGCCACGACTGTGTCACTGGACCCTTGCTCTTTTTGGGCTTCCAATCTGGATAAATGGCCGGAGCTAGCCACTTACGCCTTGGAGATCTTGTCATGCCCCGCAGCCAGCGTTCTGTCTGAACGTGTGTTCAGCGCTGCTGGTGGTGTGCTGACAGATAAGCGCACGCGGCTCTCCACTGATAATGTAGACAGACTCACGTTCATAAAGATGAACAAATCATGGATCCGAAACGACTTTTCTACCCCTGTGTCATCCTGGGGAGAGTAAAAGCTTGATGATTGGTTAAAATCACCCTACCAACCGTTTTAAGCTTTCAAATTACTAATCATGTTTATCTGTATCTTGACTGGAAAATAATTTGGGCTTTGTAGCAGTGTGCAGCACTGATCCTATTAGGCCATCTATACTAAAGCTTCACCAGATTTAAAATTAAAAATAATTTTTAGCTGCATCTAGCCCGGAAAATAATTTTGGGGCTCCGAGATGCGCAAGGCACATAAGTGCCTTCTTGCTGCACTACCTGCAGCATGACCCTCATATTGTCAGAATTCGAAGTAATCATGACTACTGGGTTGCCACACTCTTAGATCCCCCAAACTTTTCGATCAACCTTTTCATTTTAATAAAGACCAAAAAAATGGTCATTTTTGAAATTATAAGCATTAGCAGGTTGTTAGAAACTGAAATCAAACAGTTTTCAACTCAAAACTTTATTCTAGGTGATGTTACATTTTCACATAGGACCCCTTGTTCGAAAGGAGCTTCTGAACTCTCTCGTCCATTGAATTTGTCAGGTTTTGGATGGTTTCTGCTTCAATTGTTTTGCATGAGGACAGAATACCCTCCCAGAGCTTTTGCTTAGATGTGAACTGCCTCCCGCCATCATAGACACTCCTTTTAATGATGCTCCAAAGGTTCTGAATGGGGTAGAGGTCAGGGGAGCATGGGGGTCACACCATAAGTTTGTCCCCTTTTATGCCCATATCAGCCAGAGATGCAGATGTTTTATGTGCAGCATGAGATGGTGCATTATCATGCAGAAAAATGATCTTGCTGTGAAATACACGGTTCTTCTTCTTGAACCATGGCAGGAAGTGCTGTTTGAGAAAATCCACATACATTATGGAGTTCATCTTTAGCGCCTTCAGGGATCCTAAAGGGGCCGACAATCTCTCTCCCCATGATTCCAGCCCAAAACATTACTCCACCTCCTCCTTGTTGGCGCTGTAGCCGTGTTTGCGTGGGGTGTCCATCAACCAGCCATCCTCCACTCCATCCATCTGGACCATCGAGCGCTGCACGGCACTCATCCGTGAACAAAACAGTTTTGAAATAAGTCTTCATGTAATGTTTGGCCCACTGGAGCCGTTTCTGCTTGTGTGAAGTGGATAGAGGAGGTCGACAGGATGGCGTATGCACAGCTGCAAACCTCTGAAGGACCCTGCATCTTGTTGTTCGGGGGACGTTGGAGGCACAAGCAGCTTCAAAAACTTGTCTGCTGCTATGACAAGGCTTTTTTGCCGCTGCTCTTTCAACCTGACGTAATTGCCTGTAGGAAAGAGTCCTCAATTTGCCCTTATCAGCACGCACACATGTGTACTGTGAATCAGCTACATACTTCTTGATTGCCAGGACACTTCATCCTGATCATCGCACAATGTTGATTGTAGTCATGCCTTGACCTAAACACTCCACAATTTGTTGCTTCTCAGCAGCCGACACATCCTTTTTCTTTCCCATTTTGGCAGAAAATGTAGGCTGCTTAATAATGTGAGAGAGCCTTCTTAAGTAGTCTTGCCTTTCATTGGACACACCTGCCAAACTAATTAGCACAGGTGTCTGCAATTGCTTACAGTGATATAAAGAGCCCTGACACACATCACCATCAATGAGTTTAACTGACAAACAAACAAATTCTTCCCTTATCACTCCTAAACACTTTTTGTATAATTATTTGGAACGCAGTGTACATGTGCTTTTCCACAAAACACCAGTGGTTCACGTAGTGAATCTTACAGTTCTAACTTGCCAACCGTGGTCTGTATGGAGTTGTTCAATAAAGGGCCCAAAATTAAGATAACATAGATGGGAGAGGTCTCTATGAATAGGAATTCCTAAGTATTTGATACCTTGTGAGGGCCAGGCAAAGGGAAAGTTGGACTGGATGGAATCCTATATGGATTTGGGGAGGGAGACATCGAGGGCCTCAGACTTCGCTGCATTGATTTTAAAATTTTACCATGTAACAAAGTGATCTATTTCAGCCATAACAGCATGGATGGATATATGTGATTGAGTGATATATACTAGGACATCATCAGCAAATAGAGAGCACTTGTACTCGGTGCCTCCCACCTCAATCCACCTAATATTGGGGTTATGGCGAATTGATGAGAGCAGGTGCTCCGTCACTAGGATGTATAAGAGAGGGGACAGAGGACATCACTGCCTTGTCCCATTGGTGATTGTGAAAGGTGATGAAAATGTTCTGACGCACCCCCTGGGCCTTGGGACACCCGGAGCCGGACCCTTTTTGGTGGATGCTGGTGGTTGTAGTCTTCGTGGCGGCGACCCAGTTCCGTGGCTCAGGGCGGTCAAACCAGTGGCGGAACTATTTATGTGGTTTTCATGTTTAAATGTCCGACTACGCCACCCGTGGATTGCGGTCAGAGTGAACCGCCGCTACAGGGCAGACCACTGAGGCTGGTGTTGTGGGTGCAGCAGAGCGTAGCATAACTCCCCACGGGAGGAGTATAGCCTCAGGGCAGTGTATGCGGAGGATGGGGGTGATGGTGCAGGGCAGCATCAGTAACGACACGGAGTCAGTGATGCAGTTCAGGGCCTTTACTCACAGTTCTTATTATCCAGACCACGTCTGCAGGTAACGGCTGCCCACGTCGTACTGTGCTCACCAGGTGAGGGGCTCAGACAACTCCCAGATAACTTTGGAGCACTTCACAGGACCCCCTTTGTGTGTCCTTTGTCTGGCCTTTCTTACCAACACTTCTGTCCGGCTGCCTCGGGCCTCCTCTTGGTAAACTTGGCGCCATTTTCCCTGACCCTATGTGGTGCCTTCCTAGCGGGTGTAGCTAGGGGCTGCGCCACATAAAATGTCAGAGCCTCCGGTTTCTAGCTGAGGGTCGTTTCCTGCCTCCACTAGTTCGGGGACCGGTCTCCCCCTTTGGCCTGACCCCTCCACGCAGGTGGATTCGGGCGTGCGGTGGCGACTCGCCCGTCCGCACCCCTGGGATCCCTTCATTCCTCGTTCCTGGAGCCTTCTCCGCTCCTCTTCCTTCCTTCTCCCTCTTCCAGGCCTGGGCCTCTGTTACTAGGCCCGCCTCCGGAGCAGAGCTCATGCAGAGCCCCTGCTCCCTGCCACTTCTGCTCAGACTTCTCTGCACTGAACTAAGATGGTGCCCACCTTTTATACTCCCTTCTCAATGCACCCAGGAACTGCTTCCTCCCTGCTCCTGCACTACAGGGTTCCCCTTCCTCAGTGTTCCCTCCCCCCACTCCAGCCAGGGACAGGGACTGTCGTGCCCATCTCAGGGGCATATTGGTCGCCCTGCCCCACGGCAATGTGGTGTAATGCATGCAGGTGTCGGGTCCTGATCCACACTCCATCCTTACCTGAGAGTGAGATATCACACCTCTGGGTGAGGTGCAATACGTCTTTAGCAACCGAGCCCTCAGGGTGCTACAGTTCCATTTATCTTCAGCCTAGGTGACGTATTGCGATACAGGGCCGTGATTTTGGCTATAAAAGGGTCCCCTAGACCCCTACCCCAAGCTTTTTAAGAGAATCATATATGGCGTGCCAGGAGACTCTATGGAATGCTTTCTCAGCATCCAACGAGAGTATCTAATTACAAATTTTTAACTGCATCTAGCCCAGGAAATACTTTGTGCCTAGTAGCAGTGTCTGCTAGTAAGCGGATTATCCCGGCTGTTAAGCAAGCTGCACCACCTGTAGTTTAGACACTTAATTTTTTCAAAGGAAATGCTTCGGGACCATGGGATACTTAGTGAAGAGCATCAGGAGGCACCCCAAGGCATAGGGGCTGGGACTGGCAGTAGGATGCCTTGCGGTGGACAGCCGAGCTCGATCCTTATAAAAGCTTTTTAACTGCAGCAGCTTTAGTGGACGCTACTGGAGCTGGAATTACCGCGGCTGCTGGCATGAGACTTGCCCTCCAATAGATCCTTGTAAATGGATTTAAAGTGTATTCATTCAAATTAGAGAGACAATTTAAATTAAAAAGCTTAGAGCTGCCTCCACCACAGGGGGGCTCACTCGACCCACCAGCGGACAGGCACCAGTATTGGGAGAGGGGGGCTGGCCGTCAGGGTTCACCGCGGCTCTGGCACAAACCCGGCGACACGGAGGTGGCACGGGCAGGAGCGGACTGGCCGTGTCGGCTTCTCACTTTTTGGATTTTAGAAGGGCATGACATGCCTATATCTGTGTCTCCCCCTCCTTTTACTCCTCCACCTCTTTTATTTTCGCATGACTATATGTACTTGTCACTTTTCCATGTGTTAGTTATGTCTTCTGAGCAGTTTGTCAGCTTTTGGACACCTTTGAAGGTGTTTTCTATGTGTTTCTATGTGTTTTTGTTTGCCTGCCATTGGTTTTAACGGTGTTCAAAGGTGTTCGACGAACAGTTCGACGAACAGTTCGGCGAACACACGGGTGTTCGACGAACCGAACCGAACTCGAACACTACGGGGGTGGCTCAACACTAATCTCTACCCCTGATCAGAGTGCAGCCGCTCCGGACATCCGTAGACCCGATCGAACTGTTGACAGATGGCCTGTGCAGCTGATTCGGCAGTCTGATCCTTGGTAGCAACAGCGACGGCGAATTTCGTGAAGTGGTCCACCATCATCAGACAGTACTGGTAGCCACTATTCGCCGTTCCGATCAACAGATAGTCCACCATCAACAGCTCGAGGGTCCTCGACGTCCTAATAGACTGGATGGGTGCACGCTGTTCAGCGGACTTGTGGAATTCACAGGTACGGCATTCTTGACAGGCGCTTTCAACCAGCTTACGGAGCCCCGGACAAAAAATGAACTGCTGGGTCCACCGGAGGGTCTTGTCTATGCCGAAGTGGCCGTTCCTCCTGTGAGCTTCGCCCACCATCTCATGGGCCCACTGCACCGGGACGACAATCTGCAAACACTCCTCCAGCATATGGGATAAAAGGGCCCTGCGATACAGGACTCCATCTTTCACGATCAGCCGATCCCATTGGGCAAGCAGAGTCAAGGCTCCGGTCGATAGTCGGGCTCTCACTTCGGAGGGCGGTTTCTCTTGTTTATTCACATACTGTTTCAGTAAGACGTGCTCGGGATCTGGATCTTGAAGCTTGGCCCATTCTTGCTGGGACAGGGGAGATCCCACTACGGCTTCAATCCCTCCTACAGCATACTGGCGGCTATCTTCTATTTGCTTTGCGAGCCGGGCAAAGTCAGGCATCTCATCTTCCTCCAACTCTTCATCCCGGTCCCCCACTGGCGGGGATGATGTCACTCTAGACAGGCTGTCAGCATTCTGATTCTCATTCCCCGCTCTGTATTTAATTTTGTACTGGAATCTGGAGAGCCTGGCCATCCAGCGCTGTTCCATTGCCCCTAGTTTGGCATTCTCTAGGTGGACGAGAGGATTGTTGTCCGTCATGACCAGCACCTCCGCTCCTGTCAGATAGCCATCAAATTTCTCCGTCATAGCCCAAGTCAGAGCCAAGAGTTCCAAGCGGAAGGAGCTGTAGTTGACGGGATTCTTTTCGGTGTCACGGAGAGACCTACTGGCATAGGCTATTACGCATTCTTTATTATCTTGAACTTGAGAGAGGACCGCCCCTAGACCTTAAAGGCTGGCGTCGGTGTGCAACTGGAATGGTAATGTGTAATCTGCATGCGCCAGAACAGGGGGTGATGTTAGAGCAGCCATAAGTGCCTGAAAGGATTTTTCTTGGTCAGGCCCCCAACTGATGCGTCGTCCTCTGGGACTGTTCGCGGTCCCTCGGAGAACCTCATGCAGTGGTTCAGCAAGCCGAGCAAAGTCCTTGACGAACCGACGGTAGTAGCCTGCCAGCCCCAGAAAAGCCCGGACTTCTTTGACGTTAATTGGCTGCGGCCACTCTTGAACGGCTGCTATCTTCTCCGGAGAGGGCTGGACACCTTCGGCCGAGATCCGGTGACCCAAGTAGTCGATTTCCTGCTGGAACAGGCGGCACTTGCTGGGCTTCAACTTCAAGCCGTGTCCCCTCAAGCACTGGAACACTTGGCCAAGCTTGTGAAGATGATCCTCAAAGGTGGCGGAGTATACCACGATGTCGTCAAGGTACAGTGCCTACAAGTAGTATTCAACCCCCTGCAGATTTAGCTGGTTGACACATGCGGAATTAACTTGGCATTGTGACATTTGTACTGTAGATCAGCCTGGAAGTGGGAAATGCACTGCAGCAAATTTTTTTTTTTTTTTTTTTAAAACGTTAAAAGTTAATTCAGAGTGTCATTTATTATTCAACCCCTCAAACCACAAGAATTCTGTTTGGTCCCCCTAAAGTATTAAGAAGCAGTTCAGGCACCAAGAATAATGAGCTTCACATGTGTGGATTAAAGATCTCTTTTGCCAGCCTTTCCGGCCTATTTAAGACCCTCCCCAAACTTGTGAACAGCACTCAGACATGGTCAACATGGGAAAGACAAAGGAGCATTCCAAGGCCATCAGAGACAAGATCGTGGAGGGTCACAAGGCTGGCAAGGGGTACAAAACCCTTTCCAAGGAGTTGGGCCTACCTGTCTCCACTGTTGGGAGCATCATCCGTAAGTGGAAGGCTTATGGAACTACTGTTAGCCTTCCACGGCCTGGACAGCCTTTGAAAGTGTCCTCCCGTGCCGAGGCCAGGCTTGTCCGAAGAGTCAAGGCTAACTCTAGGACAACAAGGAAGGAGCTCCAGGAAGATCTCATGGCAGTGGGGACATTGGTTTCAGTCAATACCATAAGTAACGTACTCCACCGCAATGGTCTCCGTTCCAGACGAGCCTGTATGGTACCTTTACTTTCAAAGCGTTATGTCAAGGCTCGTCTACAGTTTGCTCATGATCACTTGGAGGACTCTGAGACAGACTGGTTCAAGGTTCTATGGTCTGATGAGACCAAGATCGAGATCTTTGGTGCCAACCACACACGTGACGTTTCGAGACTGGATGGCACTGCATACGACCCCAAGAATACCATCCCTACAGTCAAGCATGGTGGTGGCAGCATCATGCTGTGGGGCTGTTTCTCAGCCAAGGGGCCTGGCCATCTGGTCCGCATCCATGGGAAGATGGATAGCACGGCCTACCTGGAGATTTTGGCCAAGAACCTCCGCTCCTCCATCAAGGATCTTAAGATGGGTCGTAATTTCATCTTCCAACAAGACAACGACCCAAAGCACACAGCCAAGAAAACCAAGGCCTGGTTCAAGAGGGAAAAAGTCAAGGTGTTGGAGTGGCCTAGTCAGTCTCCTGACCTTAACCCAATTGAAAACTTGTGGAAGGAGCTCAAGAATAAAGTCCACATGAGACACCCAAAGAATCTAGATAACTTGGAGAAGATCTGCATAGAGGAGTGGGCCAAGATAACTCCACAGACCTGTGCCGGCCTGATCAGGTCTTATAAAAGACGATTATTAGCTGTAATTGCAAACAAGGGTTATTCCGCAAAATATTAAACATAGGGGTTGTATAATAATTGACCCACACTTTTATGTTTAAAATTTAATAAAATTCAACTGAGCAACATAACTTTTTGGTTTGTAAGATTTATGCTTCTGTTCATAAAACCTACTCTCGTTTGCAGTTTGAAGGCTCTAACTTATTTGCATCTAATCAAACCAGCTAAATCTGCAGGGGGTTGAATACTACTTGTAGGCACTGTATATCAGCGTAAACTCAAAGTTGAAGTCTCCCAGACAGCGTTCCATCAGTCTCTGAAAGGTCCCTGGTGCGTTATTCAAGCCGAACGGCATCCGGTCGAACTCATACAGGCCCATGGGAAGGATGAAGGCGGTCTTTTCCCTGTCCTTCTCACTCATTGGAACCTGCCAATATCCACTGGCCAGGTCTAGGTATGAAAAATATTTGGCCTTCTTCAGGGCGGTCAGTGACTCTTCGATCCGGGGAAGTGGATATGAGTCCCGGATAGTGCAAGCGTTCAGCCTACGGTAGTCTACGCAAAATCTCAGGGAACCATCTTTCTTTTTGACTATCACCACGGGTGCAGCCCACGGGCTCTGGCTTTCACGTACCACTCAGGCGTGTATCATGGATTCTAATAGGCTTTTCACCTCCTGGTATTGTTGAGGTGGTATCTGCCGGTACCTCTCGCGGATAGGGGGGGTATCGTCCGTGGGTATCTCGTGCTGGATATTGGTGGTACACCCAAAGTCTGTGTCATGCTTTGCAAAGGAGTCTTGGTGTTCTCGTAGGAGTTCCTCCACTTGAGACACTTCTTGTTTGGTGTATTGAGACGTGTCTAGCTGTACTTTTTCCCATAGTTTTCGCCCAATGTCTTCATCGTCTACTTGAGCGTTTATGGCTGAGACAGTTACCGTCCAGTCGCCTTCTGTAGATGGGGTGAATTTTAGGGGTCCAATGGGATTCACTTCCGTGGGTAGAGCATATACCCGGGCAAGTTGAGTGCCGGCTTCAAGGGCTAGGCCTACGTCTGCGGTGTTGTTTAGCCTGACAGGGACTCTCCCGTTCCTCACGACGGCCAAAGTGCGAGCAACTAGTGGGTTTAGCTTACCCCCACTTGGGGTCCTCGGCTCGATCAACACTTCAACCCCCTCAAGTTGTCGGTGGGTGTTAAGGGGTAAGGAAATGACTGTCTCTTTTTCAGTGGGCAAAGTAATCCGGGTACGGCGTGGCACCGTAATGGCGGCTAGGGTTAGTTGTTCCTCTGCCATCTGTTGAAGTCCAACGGTCCGGATTACGCGCTGGAACGCCAGACGAGTCGGCTTATGTTTGGTGACTTTCTGCCAGTATTTGGGTCCTTTTCTTGTCAACAGCATAAGATCCAGGTCTTTCAAGATGTTCATTCCAACTATCACTGGGGTCTCGGAGCCGAAACCTTCCTTGACGATGACGATCCCTCGTTTGCCTAAGTCCTGTCCGCAGGCCTTTGTGTCCATCCAAGCAACTCCGGTCACTGGAATGGGTAGATTATTAGCCACAATAATCTTAATGGCGGTGTCTGGGTCACAAGCAGTTCTTGGTTTGATTGGTTTGAGGTAATTTTCGTAAAACTGTTCAGAGATCGTGGTCACTTGTGACCCAGTGTCCATCAGTCCCTGTACGGCAATTCCTTCCAGGACAACTTCAAGTGTCGGGCTACTCGAGGCAAGAGCACTCCGCTGTCTGCTCTGTTTTTCCACACCCCTCTCTTTGGCCTCCCCTGCTGTGCGAGCCTCAACTGCAGGGGTGTCTAGTTTAACGGCGGCCATTGTGGTGAGGCCCGGTGTGGTAGCTCTGCTTGTGGATATGGCTGGGGTTCCATTCGCTGGTCTGATCGAAATTCCCTTCGCTGGGGTGACTGAGGGTTTGATCGTTGGTGCGACGGAGGTTTTTGCGGAGGGAAGTGTTGAGGACAACGATTTGCCCTATGGCGAGGATCACCGCATGACCAACACTGTCCCACGGGACGGCTAGGCTGTCTTCGCGGGTCTCCCTGTCGGTCTAATGTTAACTGTAATATCTGTTTCTGTAAATCTGCTACCATCTGTTTCTGGTCTTCTGTGTCACTGTTCGGATTTTTAATGTCAGATATGGATCTGCACGCAGCACCTTGAATCCCCACATCCATGACGGGTCCCCTTGAACGTTCTATGGCTTCCTGTTTGACTTCAGCAAAAGTAAGAGTCGGCATCATCCGGATCAAGTCCTGTAACGTGCGGTTAAGATACTGGTCTCTCAGTCCTATTACAAATTGGTCTCTCAGTACCAGGTCACGAGGAGCCATACCAGCTAGTTGTTCCCCTTTTCCACAGGCTTGTTCAAGGAGTACCTGAAGGGCATTCACATATTGGGTAATATCCTCCCATTCAAGCAGCGTCCGTCTAAAGAACATGTGTCGCAGTGTTCCCGGGTATGTGGTCGGCCCATAGGTGTTCTCCAGCACCCGCACCAAATCATCCACTGTACGCTGGCCCCTGACCGTCTCCAGTCTGACTGTCATCCATGCCTCCCCTTCTAGCGTCAGTACCGCCATTTCTGCCAAGGTCTTAGGGTCAATATTATACATTTCCCCCAGTATCCGGACTTGTTCTGCCCACTCTGGTAAAGGGTAGTTTCGTCCGCCAAATTTCCTGACCTGATTCACAATAGACACCGGCGGGGCTTTTTGACTGTACACGTGGCCTGGGTGGGAATCTTGCTGGTCACAGATCCTGCCGACTACGCCAGATGAAATGACCGCGGGAAAGGCCGCGCGTTGATATCCATGATCTGGCCCAGCAAGATCCCCACACACAGACTCTACCTTGATAACCGTATCTTTACTTGTATACATTTTTAACACAGCAGAACACAATAAATGACAACCGTAAATGTTCACAGCAATAACGTGTACTTATAAGCTGACCCTCACTGTCCCTACTCACACGTTTCCAGTCCTTTACTGCAGAAGGATGTGTCCCCCGTTGCAGGCCTGTCTGTCTTTGCAGGAAGGCGTCCCAGCCGAAGAAAACAGGAACAGCAGACTTCGCTGAAAGGAAAGAATACTTCGGCCTCTCGCCAGAGGTCCCGCTTACAGTCTCTCTGATCCGGGTAGTAGCTCTTGTGGATTCCCGTATGTGGTTCACACCCCAGTAGCGGGGAGTGTAACAGCTGAATCCTTCAGCAGTGCGGAAGCTGGGGAAAACTCTGAGGATAAGGTGTCAGATAACAGAAACCACGTTGAGAGTATCCTCTACGGTACACACGAGGACCTGCACACCGTCCTGGTTCCTTTCACAGACCACCTCAGACTCTCCGCGCGCTTTTTTTCTCACTTTGCTCACGTGACTCTCCAGGGAGGGACACAGGAGACTCAGTCTTTTTCTCTGTCATCACATCCTGCGCAGGTGCAACCTCTGGCCACAAGGTGGCAACACCATCCTGCGTTATCATTTCTGTCACAGGCTCTATCTCAATTATCACAGAACAGCCAGAGCCTGCCAGCTCACTACAACTGCTTTGCACACTCTTGGCATTTTCTTGATGAGCTTCAAGAGGTAGTCACCGGAAATGGTTTTCACTTCACAGGTGTGCCCTGTCAGGTTTAATAAGTGGGATTTCTTGCCTTATAAATGGGGTTGGGACCATCAGTTGTGTTGTGCAGAAGTCTGGTGGATACACAGCTGAAAGTCCTACTGAATAGACTGTTAGAATTTGTATTATGGCAAGAAAAAAGCAGCTAAGTAAAGAAAAACGAGTGGCCATCATTACTTTAAGAAATGAAGGTCAGTCAGTCCGAAAAATTGGGAAAATTTTGAAAGTGTCCCCAAGTGCAGTTGCAAAAACCATCAAGCGCTACAAAGAAACTGGATCACATGAGGATCACCCCAGGAAAGGAAGACCAAGAGTCACCTCTGCTTCTGAGGATAAGTTTATCCGAGTCAACAGCCTCAGAAATCGCAGGTTAACAGCAGCTCAGATTAGAGACCAGGTCAATGCCACACAGAGTTCTAGCAGCAGACACATCTCTACAACAACTGTTAAGAGGAGACTTTGTACAGCAGGCCTTCATGGTAAAATAGCTGCTAGGAAACCACTGCTATTGACAGGCAACAAGCAGAAGAGACTTGTTTGGGCTAAAGAACACAAGGAATGAACATTAGACCAGTGGAAATCTGTGCCTTGGTCTGATGAGTCCAAATTTGAGATCTTTGGTTCCAACTTCCGAGTCTTTGTGCGACGCAGAAAAGGTGAACGGATGGACTCTACATGCCTGGTTCCCACCGTGAAGCATGGAGGAGGAGGTGTGATGGTGTGGGGGTGCTTTGCTGGTGACACTGTTGGGGATTTATTCACAATTGAAGGCATACTGAACCAGCATGGCTACCACAGCATCTTGCAGCGGCATGCTATTCCATCTGGTTAGCGTTTAGTTGGACCATCATTTATTTTTCAACAGGACAATGACCCCAAACACACCTTCAGGCTGTGTAAGGGCTATTTGACCAAGAAGAAGAGTGGTGGGGTGCTACGGCAGATGACCTGGCCTCCACAGTCACCAGACTGAACCCAATCGAGATGGTTTGGGGTGAGCTGGACCGGAGAGTGAAGGCAAAAGGGCCAACAAGTGCTAAGCATCTCTGGGAACTCCTTCAAGATTGTTGGAAGACCATTTCCGGTGACTACCTCTCGAAGCTCATCAAGAGAATGCCAAGAGTGTGCAAAGCAGTCATCAAAGCAAAAGGTGGCTACTTTGAAGAATCTAGAATATAAGACATATTTTCAGTTGTTTCACACTTTTTTGTTAAGTATATAATTCCACATGTGTTAATTCATAGTTTTGATGCCTTCAGTGTGAATGTACAATTTTCATAGTCATGAAAATACAGAAAAATCTTTAAATGAGAAGGTGTGTCCAAACTTTTGGTCTGTACTGTATATACAAAAAATATATATACAAAGTCATTGTGTAAAATTGATATAAGAAAAAAACCCTTGCAATAACAAAGGCAGACCAGGAGGAGATCTAACTCATAATAGCCCATACATTGGAGAATCCTGAAGGAAAAAGGGAAAGACCAAGTAGAAAGTAAGAAGCAAAAATTAAGAGGGTAAAGGCAAAAAGGGAATGTTGAGACACAAAAAGAGGAAGGATAGGAAGGGGAAGAAGGGGGGAAGGAAAAAAAGGGGAGAAGAGGGTAGAGAAAAGGGGGGGAAGAGGGGGAAGGGGAGGAAGAAAAAAGAAAGTTGGGAGAAGAAAAAGCAAGATAGAGAAAGAATCAGAAATGAAGGAAGAAACAGAAAGATAAGTGTGAAAGGAGTGAAGAGCCAAAATAGAAGGAAAGAAACAAATGAAGGAATGTAGATGCGCTGGATGAAGGACTTCAACTAAAGACGTCACTGGTGAGTCAGTGTGTTATCTGTACACTGACACTATACACTATATAATATGTACAGAGCTCCTGTGTATAATGTCACTGGTGATCACTGTATTACCTGTACATTGACACTATATACAGAGCTCCTGTGTATAATGTCACTGGTGATCCCTGTATTACCTGTACACTAAATACAGAGCTCCTGTGTATAATGTCAATGGTGATCACTGTATTACCTGTACATTGACACTATATACAGACCTCCTGTGTATAATGGCACTGGTGATCCCTGTATTACCTGTACACAAACGCCAGGGCTGGCTCCAGGATTTTCTGGACCCCAGGCGAAAGAGTTTCAGTGGGCCCCTTTAACACATACCACGATTCATGATGCACAGATACCACAGAGAAATATATAGTACAATGCCACAGATTTCAAATCTTACATTACATGAGTGATATCTATTGTAAATTCCACAATAGTTCAGAAACTGACGAATCGCTCCCTACAGTATACTGGCCCCCATAAAATGCACCATACAGAATACTGGCCTCCATAAAATGCACCATACAGAATACTGGCCCCCATAAAATGCTCCATACGGAATACTGGCCCCCATATAATGCTCCATACAGAATACTGGCCCCCATATAACGCTCCATACAGAAAACTGGCGTCCATAAAACGCTCCGTACAGGATACTGGCCCCCATATAAAGCTCCGTACAGGATACTGGTCCCCATATAATGCTCCATGATGCAGGCTGTTCCCCCCACATAATGCCCTATGCAGGCTGTTCTCCCCTTATAATGCGCCATGCAGGCTGTTCCCTCCTTTATAATGCCCCATGCAGGATTTCACCCCCCCATATAATGCCCCATGCAGGATGTCACCCCCCATATAATGTCCCATGCAGGATGTCACTCCCCCCCATATAATGCCCCATGCAGGATATCACTTCTCCTCCCCATATAATGCCCCATGCAGGATGTCACTCCCCAAATAATGCCCCATGCAAGATGTCACTTCTCCCCCCCATATAATGCCCCATGCAGAATGTCCCTTCCCCCCCATATAATGCCCCATGCAGGATGTCACCCCTCATATAATGCCCCATGCAGGATGTCACTCCCCTGCCATATAATGCCCCATGCAGGATATCACTTCCCCCCCTATATAATGCCCCATGCAGGATGCCATCCCCCCCTCTTTATAATGCCCCATGCAGGATGTCACCCCCCCTCATATAATGCCCCATGCAGGATGTCACCCCCCTCTTTATAATGCCCCATGCAGGATGTCACCCCCCCATATAATGCCCAATGCAGGATGTCACCCCCCCATATAATGCCCCATGCAGGATGTTACCCCCCATATAATGCCCCATGTCTCCATACATTAAAAAAAATCAAATACTCACCTCACTCCTCCTCACCTGCTGCCGTTGCTCAGGTCCGGACTCCAGCGTCGCCGGAGTCGTCCCGCTCTGCTCTGCTTGTGATGGCTCAGGGGAGGGCACAGTGGAAAGACGTCACCGCACCCTCTGACCTGAGACGTCACAGGGAGCGCACAGCAGGAAGACAGCGGATCTGCGGAGGCACAGGGAGAGGTAAGGATCTGGCTGCCAGGGCCCTAAGCAAGTGGGGGAGAAGGGCGGGCGCTGGCACCGCTCTCCTCCGCCCATAGCCCGGCAGGGTGCCCAACTGCGAGTGGGCCCCCCGCCTGCTCAGGGCCCCGGCACTTGCCCGGGTGCACCAGGTGCTGACGCCGGCTCTGACTAACACTATATACAGAGGTCCTGTGTATAATGTCACTGGTGATAACAGTATTACCTCTACACTATACATTATATACAGAGCTCCTGTGTATAATGTCACCGGTGATCTCTGTATTACCTGTACACTGACACTATATAAAGAGCTCCTGTGTATAATGTCACTGGTGTTCCCTGTATTACCTGTATGCTATACACTGTATACAGAGCTCCTGTGTATAATATCACTGTATTATCTGTACACTAACACGATATACAGAGCTCATGTGTATAATGTCACCAGTGATCACTGTATTACCTCTACACTCTATACTATGTACAAAGCTCCTGTGTATAATGTCACTTATGGTAAAATTAGTATTGTGTTTTTATATTAATGATCAGTATTGTAGTAATCGGTCACCATGTGGTAGCACTATGTGGTCTGGTCACGGTGTGGAGGTATTTGTTTCTTGTATACTATATATTATTCATTCACTGTGGTGGTAATATGTGGTCTAGTCATTGTTTCTTGTATGTGGTATTACTCGGCCACTATGTGGTGGTAATATGTGGTTTAGTCATGGTGTGGCGGTATTTGTCCCTTGTATGTGGTATTATTCGGTCACTATGTGGTGGTAATAAGTGATCCGGTCATGGTGTGACGGTATTTTTCACTTGTATGTGATATTATTCGTCCTTTTAAAAAATGCATGTGACACATTCCCTTAAAGAAAAATAAATAAAAATATACCTAAAAGGAATATTCAGTATTATAAGAAATGTTTAATAGCCTACCTTGTCGTGGTAGTGGCTTAAAAAATCTTTTGGCCAAAACAAAAGCTGCTGGCTATGTATGTGATATGGTGTTCGATGGGAACTGTTAATGTATGATTGGTGAGAATGTGGTGCAGAAGTGGAGTTTTCCAAGAGTGGGCGGTGGGATTGTGGAATGTTCGAGGGGTTGAGGCAGAGCTGGGGTGGAGCCTGGGTGGAGTCATAAGGGGGCCCAAAAATTTAACCAGTATGGGGCCCTGAAATTCCTAGTGGCAGCCTTGTCTATAGGAATTTAACACTTCTGTGTCCTGCAGAAATTAGGTTCCGCAGCCTATCCCATGCCAGCAGGCTCTTTATTAATCAGCTCCTCCCATCACTCCTGGCCCAAACATTGGTTCCTGCCCTGTTAGTCCACGTTTATGCTTCTCTCAGTACTTCGCTTCCCATTACTGACCGGTTAGTTTTCCTGTCCTGCAGTTCCGGAGCTGTCAGCTGGTGCAGTTCCGGAGACTGCCCTAGAGTAGTACCTGGTGTCTATGCCCCTCCAGGGTAAGCCCGGGCCGTGGTGCAGTGGGTCCACACTCTCTCATGTTACATTCACCCATCAGCGTAACACAGACTTAGCAATATATTGCAATTATATATAATATGTTAAAGTTTGACCTATCATGGATTAGACTTTACAGAATGAACCATGAATGATAAATTATGTAATAGAAAAATTAAAACAAATCTATATATTGTAAGTATATATTATGCGTGATACATTTATATTGTTCTATGTGAGGACATTCACTACCTCCAAGCTTCCGATCCTGATGAATCTTATATTACATGGAGGAAACAAGTCGAGGCAGTAACATGGACTCAAAGTAGACACATATTACCTTCTCATAAAATGAATAGGATATGTATTAGTAACTATCAAATATAATTGGGTTTCTTTCTTTATTGCTATGATATTATGGCTTATTAATTATTCTTTATCAGTCTATCTAGTAGCCTTTATCAAATGTTAGAAATTAGTTAGGGATTACTAGGACTTAGCCGACATTGAGCATGGGGTGCTATTTATGAAAATTTAGGGTGCCAATCTCTGCAGCTTAGTTAGAATCTTTATTATAGTTTAGGCCAGTATAAGGACATTACAGGTGTCCACCCCCTTACCCTTTTTTCTGTGTGGGGGGAGTTATATATTTGTCCCTTACCTTTAAATATATTTACTATGTCATTATCTCTTTTAGGGTTTAATTTTATGGTATAATTTAATAAAAGTTTATTACCTTTTAACCCCTTCCCGACATCGCCAATTTCCACTTTTGCATTTTAATTTTTTCCTCCCTTTCCTCTCTGAGCCATATTTTTTAATTTTTCTGTCCACATAGACGTATAAGGGCTTGTTTTTTGTGCGACAAGTTGTACTTTTGAATGACATCATTCATTTTACCACATAATGTACTACTGAAAAATGGAAAAAAAATCCAAATGAGATGAAATTGTGAAGAAAAGAAAACTCAATTCTAACATTGTTTCTTGGGAATTGTTTCTACAGTGTACATTTTATGGTAAAAATTACCTCGCAATATGATTCTGCTCATCAGTACAATTGCAGCAATATCAAACATTTCCAGTGTTTTATTATTTTAGTGGTGAAGAAAATATTAGAAGTTTTAAAAAAAAGGTTTTTGGGTTGTGTCACCATTGTCCAAGACCTGTAACATTTTCATTTTTGGGTTGATGGACCTTTGTGATGTCTAATTTTTTGCAGGATGAGATGATGATGGTTGTTATAACATTTATCATTAACAGAGTTTGACAGTGGCATTTAACAGGTTAAAGAGGTTGTCCACTACTTCATCATTGATGACCTATCATTAGGACAGGACATCAATGTCTTATCGGTTTGGATCTGACGCCCATCACCCCCACTGATCATCTGCTCCCAGTGTTGGCGGCAGCGGCCACTGGCTGGAAATGCTCAATTGCGGAGCTGCTCTATTTTCTGATAGTGGTCGCGCCCAAGTACAGCACATCCACCTCCTATTTAAATCAATAGGCAGATGTGCAGCCTGCAAGAAAATACTCCTAGATTTTTGTCAATATACAAGAATTCTGTATAGAAAACTACTTCTGAAACTGACAATGGTCATATAATGGAAATTTGGAGATTGAGCAATTTTGTTCTTGGCTTACGTATTGCTGTAGTCTCATCGGATCAATAGTCCATGTACCCTACTCCAACTTATGATTTAAAAAGTACTTTGTCAACATGATTCATCTCTCAAATATTTCAATATGACTTGGCTAACTTGCTTAACAGCTCCCAATGATGAACTCAAATACAATTTCAGTAGCATGTTCAGGAATTTAGTGGGATAAAAATTAGCTTCTTGTTATAGTGTTCATGATTATTAATGGTCACCAGATATTGAACAGCAAGCGCTAGGTCTATCATACACAGCTGTTCAAGAGAGAAGGTAAAATAAATCACTAGATTTCTCAATAGGAAAAAAAACAACTGGAATAACACAGACTGGGTACAAAGGATGATACAGGATGACCAAGAAGTAGGCATTATTTTACAGGAATTACGTGATCATCATAAATGGGCTCTTAAAATTCAGGCCCATAAAATACAACAATACACTGCTCATAATATCTACATGTGGACTGAGAATAGTTGTAACACCATAACATTAGTTAAGAGGCAACTGATTAATCTGCACCAGTTTATTTTGAGAAAAATGTCACTGTGGTTATTGCTGCAGTTTATTTTTAGGTTTTTTTTATTATTATTTTAAATCAAAGCCTGGACTGGACTGAAAAGGAATAAGAGATCTAAAGAAAGAACTTTTAGTTCCCTTTCCTGCTGGATACAGCTTGGACTATGGATAAAAAAAACATAAACTAGAATAAAAACAAAGTGAGTAAATATCCTGCAATAAGTAAATAGTAATAGTACACGTAAATAACATAAGGTACTTTGTTGACACTGTTTTGATCAAAAAAGCGTATAAGCCATCCCACTGTGACAAGGTGTTCCCAATTGGGATGGTCCTATCTCTAAAGTAAAACCTCTCTATGAGTCAGGTGGCCTCAACAGATGGGGGAAGAGCAAGATCCAGGTCTAACTGTTTAAACACCTGCCCGCGGTTAACTATATAAACTAAATGCACAATCCAAAGTGGGGAGCCACACCCCTGTATGTACAAAAAACAAAATCAAAACCAAAGAAATGAGCTGGAGCACATGTTGATATATGTATAATGTGTAGGTACACATTCACACTGTGGCCATTAACAAACATAACCTAGAATAAAAACAAAATGACTGAAAAAATACCCTTCAGTAAATAAATAAGTAAATAGTAAATAAATGTAAATAACATAGGTTACTTAATGTGAATGTGTACCTAAGCATTACATATATCAACATGTGTTCCAGCTCACTTTTTTGGTGTTGCTATTACTGAAATAAACTCTATTTAAACTGCAATGGCATTTTTATCATAGTGAGGTTCATCATACCAAGGGTCACAATACTAATCCACCGAGACGCATTACTGCTTGCATTCCATACAATACTGTCTAGCATTTTTTGCCACATCGCTGCCATGTGGCCGTGACCTGGTCGCAGAATAAGAAATCAATGATCTTTCGATGATCTTTCGATAACAGACACACTTTTATATACTTGTAGACTCATTTTAATTTGTTTTACTGAACCAAGATGAGAAAAAATGTTTTTCTTGACCTACTTGACAATACCGCCCTATGAATGTGCTTTCAAAATTTGCCCAAAGGTCAGTGTTCTTTATTACATTTTTAATAGTGTGTCCAATCCAAATCCTGGGCACTTTTATTCTGCTCAGATTTGGATTTTGATGAAATAACCTTTCATGAAACCTTAAAGGACACTATGTTAATCTGTATTACATCTCAGTGCGGTTCAAGTGTGAAGCAGCGATTATTAAATGGCAGGGTGTGATCGAGAGACTGGCTAGCACAATAAAGTAAAAGTGAAGATTGGCCTCAGACATAACCAAATCCAGACAATTTCAACAGCTTATTCATTCCTATTATGCTCAGTCCAGTTCATTATGTGAAATTTCCCTGCCAAACATCACTCAGCTGTGCCATCATCTGTTACGGGTGGGGTCCTGGAACAGCTGAGATATACTGTTAGCCTCTGTGGAGTTTGAGCCTTCTAAAAGTGAAGAAATTGGCTACGAGGAGCACCTGGCATGAAATGTGTCAGCAAGCAGTGACCTACGCTCACATGTATACAGTATATCACCTGTTGGAACAGAATATAGTAATCTATAGAAAGTTCTAAGTTATTTTCCAGGGATATTCATCACATCATTCAGGTTATTATAATTTAAAGCATGCAAAATGAAAAAGGTCTGAATCAATCCTGTGTATTTTATGTATTGTGTATATTAAAGTGGTTATCTACTTAAAGAAAATGCGGGTCCCAGGTGCAGTTCAATATAATAAAAAACAGTATGTGCTTTACTCCCCTTCCCCGGTTACTTCTGTTGGTCGCAGTGTCTGATATTAGCTGCTGCACTAACATCATATCGACAGTGCAGCAGCCAACTACTGAGCTCGGTGGCTCTGCCAGTGTAGATACAACGCCCCACTCAGAGCCATGTTTTAAGTGGTACATGTGACTCGCCCCCTGGGCCGTGGGGCACGCGGATCCGGGCGATAGGGGAACGATGGGGGTAGTAGTAGTGGCGGCCCGGTCCCGCGGCTCAGGGTGGTCAGGCCAATGGTAGTCCGTTATGTGCTATTGATTATGTCCGACTACGCCACCCGTGGATTGCGGTTATTAGGAACCGCCGCTGCAAGGCAGTCCGCTGGGGCTGATGATGAATGCAGCTGGGATGGTGTGACTCCCCACGGGAAGAGTGTGGCCCCAGGGCAGTGTAGTCGATGGTGGGAGTGATGGTGGTGAAGGTCCCAGTACCGGTAGTGCCGGAGGAGCGAAGGAGCACACGGACAACAAGTTACAGTCCAGGGTCTTTACTCACAGTTCGTTTGTCCCGGGTCACTTCCGTCGGCAGTGACCGCCCGAGCCGTGCTGCGTCCACCAGGTGAGGGGCTCGGTCAACTCCCAGGCAGTTCAGAGCATGGCACAGGACCCCCTTTAATCCTTTCTCTGGCCTGCCTCACCAGTGACCCACTTTTGTCCGGCTGCCGCGGACTTGTGCGGTTAAACGTGGGCCCCGTCCTCCGCTGTCCTATATGGTGCCTTCCTAGCAGGTTTGATGAGGTGTCGCACCAATAGATGATCACGACGACCGGTCTTTGGCTGAGGGTTGTTTCTCCTCCACCAACTTGGGATCCGGTACCCTTAATCTGCCTGACCCTGCACCCTGGATTCTCGTGGGTTCTTAGGGTCCCTTCCACCTTCTTGTTCCTGAGCCCTTCTGTTTCTCTGTCTCTCCTTCTCTTTCTCTGTTCCTTTCTGTTCTGTTCTCTTGGAGCTGAGATGAGCCAAAATCCCAGCTCCCCTTCACCTCCTCCTCGGCCTCTCACTAGGCCCTCCTGGAGTAGAGCTCCTACAGAGCCTCTACTCCCTGTCTTCTCCTCTGGCTGAACTGACCCAGAACTAAGATGGTGCCCACCTTTTATACTTCCCTCTAGCCATGAGCCCAGGTGACCAGCAACCAATGGGCTCCTTCCTACGCTCAGGAACCAACCCCTATCTGCTCCTACAGCACTGGGTGTTCCACCCCCCTCCCCACTCCAGGCAGGGACATAGTCGGTCGTGCCTGCACTTTTGTCTAGTGGGAGCACCGTTGAGCTGTCCCTCGGAAATGGGGTGTGTGTGCTGTATGCAGCTAACTGAGCCCTGGTCCATACTCCATCCTTACCTGGGAGTGGAATACCACACCTCTGGTCTGAGGTGCAATACCCCTGTAGCGGCCGAACCCTCGGGGCGCTACACATGTCAAAGTCAAAAATGGCAGGATGAATGTGTAGGAGAACAGAGCCCAGGGGATAAAACGCTGCAATGCCGTGCTGCTTCCAGGCTTGACCAAAACCCTGTGGAACTGATCCGGAAGAGAGAAGTTGAAGGAGGGACGGAATTAGCTGAGTCAGGTGACAGTGCTCCAAAACAGAAGAGAATTGGGTGCCAAGGGAAATGACAATTGGTCCTGCTGCAGCTCCGGCAGCCATGACAGTTTGCCACAGGCACGTGTACCAGCAAGGCTCAGACTCAGAAAACAACGGTCAAGCACCGAAGACCAGAGCTATGCTAGTCAAGGTTCGGACTTCACCCATCGACGGTCAAAAACGGAAGACCCGAATGACGCCGGTCAAGGTTCCCGATCCAGGTGATGCCAGTCAACAGCCGAGGACCAGTCCCCATCGATACAGGCCAAGGAGATGCTTAAGTATCGAAGAAGCTCCGAGGATACCCGGAAAAGAAGATTCACCAGCTTCTTCCATTTTTTCTATAGCCTAGCTCATGTGTTTGTTGGCTGCTTTCATTAGTGGACATTGGTACCCTGACTAGTCTGTGGCTACACAACAAAAAGTGATGTACTGTGTGCTTTGAGATCTTTATATCATAGCCTAGCCATCATCAATCCTTTCAGCAGTTTGTGCTACAGTAGTTTTTCAATGGGATTGTATAAGACAGGCTAGCATTCACTCACCACAAGTATTGTTGAGTCTTGGATGACCATATTAACAACTGATTGTCATGAACATTCTTGGGACTTTTGGCTCCATAGCTGCAAAGCTTGGCATGATGGAGATCCAACCATCTACCCCAGTCACCACAATTGGGTAAGAGTAGCTCAGATCCTTACCCTTGCCCACTTTTCCTTCTTCCAATAAATCATCTTCAAGAATTACTATATCTCACAGCATGAAAGATGCCATTGTCACAAGATGAATGTTATTCCCTCCTCTAATCAGTAATTTTAACTTTGGCGGATTGGCATTTATTGGACCTAATGCTGGAGTACTGTGATGGTGGTCTACCAGAACTGACCATAACATATGGGCACTCGGCTGGGTTGAGCATGCATTTGTTTTCAATGGAGATAGGTGAACCTACCTACAGTATGGCTATGCTAAATGGATATTTATGGTCACTGGACCCATAATGGGTAATTCACATTAGTGTATGTCAGTTTTTTATTTCTATGCATCATTTTTCTACCAATACCATCCAGTAGCAAATAATAACAACCATCACTTTCTATTCTCCTTCAATTAGTAATAAAAATAAAGGTAATATACAGCTGTAATATACAAGTGCTTCTCACTAAATTAGAATATCATCAAAAAGTTAATTTATTTCAGTTCTTCAATACAAAAAGTGAAACTCGTATATTATATAGAGTCATTACAAACATAGTGATCTATTTCAAGTGTTCATTTCTCTTAATGTTGATGATTATGGCTTACAGCCAATGAAAACACAAAAAATCATTATCTCAGTAAATTAGAATAATTAACAAAAAACACCTGGAAAGGCTTCCGATGCATTTAAAAAGGTCCCTTAGTCTGTTTCAGTAGGATCCCACAATCATGAGGAAGACTGTTGACTTGACAGATGTCCAGAAGGCTGTCAATGACACACTCTACAAGGAGGGTAAGCCACAAAAGGTCATTGCTAAAGAAGCTGGCTGTTCACAGAGTGCTGTATCCAAGCATATTAATGGAAAGTTCAGTGGAAGAAAAAAGTGTGGTAGAAAAAGGTGGACAAGCAACAGGGATAACAGCAGCCTTGAAAGGATTGCTAAGAAAAGGTCATTCAAAAATTTGAGGGAGATTCACAAGGAGTGGACTGCTGCTGGAGTCATTACTTCAAGAGCCACCACACAAAAACGTATCCAGGACATGGGCTACAAGTGTCACATTCCTTGTGTCAAGCCACTCATGACCAATAGACAACGCCAGAAGCGTCTTACCAGGGCCAAGGAGAAAAAGACCTGGACTGTTGCTCAGTAGTCCAAGGTGTTGTTTCAAGATGAAAGTAAATTTTGCTCTTCATTTGGAAAAAAAAAGGTCCCAGAGTCTGGAGGAAGAGTGGAGAAGCACACAATCCAAGCTGCTTGAGGTCTAGTGTGAAGTTTCCACAACCAGTGATGGTTTGGGGAGCCATGTCATCTGCTGGTGTAGGTCCACTGTGTTTTATCAAGACCAAAGTCAGCGCCGCTGTCTACCAGGAATTTTTAAAGCACTTCATGCTCTTCTCTGCTGACAAGCTTTTTGGAGATGGAAATTTCATTCTCCAGCAGGACTTGGCACCTGTCCACACTGCCAAAAGTACCAATACCTGGTTTAAAAACAACAGTATCACTGTGCTTGATTGGCCAGCAAACTTGCCTGACCTTAGCCCCATAGAGAATCTATGGGGTATTGTCAATAGGAAGATGAGAGACACCAGACCCAACAATGCAGATGAGCTGAAGGCTGCTATCAAAGCAACCTGGGCTTCCATTACACCTCAGCAGTGCCACAGGCTGATCGCCTCCATGCCACGCCGCATTGATGCAGTAATTGATGCAAAAGGAGCCCCGACCAAGTATTGAGAGCATTTACTGAACATACAATTCAGTAGGTCAACATTTCGGATTTTAAAAACATTTTTCAAGCTGTTGCTATAAAGTATTCTAATTTACTGAGATAATGACCTTTGTGTTTTCATTGGCTGTAAACCATAATCATCAACATTAACAGAAATAAACACTTGAAATAGATCACTTTGTTTGTAATGACGCTATATAATATATGAGTTTCACTTTTTCTATTGAAGAACTGAAATAAATTAACTTTTTGATGGTATTCTAATTTAGTGAGAAGCACTTGTATATGGGATTTTTTGTGAGCGAGCTCCAAGATTAGTTCAGTTATATTCAAATATCCGATCTAGTGGTGAATATTCTGATGATTCATGTGAATGTTGGTGTATACAGTATATCACCAGAGCCTTCTTAAGTCCAGACGGTATTACTAATTCCAGATAAGATTACTGGTTTTAAAGCTAGCTTCACTTTATTTTAATAGATTAACTTTTTTACATTATGAGGGATGGCTGGAGCTACAACAGTCTGGCATGTAGACAAGATGTCGGATATTTTAAAAGAAGTACAAGCTCTTTATTTATGACTTTGACTATCCTTGGAAAGGGATCTTTTTAGCATCATTCAAACAGTATCAGTAAAAGGATTTATTTCTGCAGAACTGATGTCTCCAAGCTCTAGAAGTGTTGAAATTTGTCATATAGAGATAAATCAAGTTAATTTTCTTTTAGAAAACTTAATTTAAGCATCTACTGAAATGTTCCCAAACATTTATACAACATAACATACAATATACTTTTGTATAATAGTAATGAGTCGTGATAGGCGAGCACTAAACTGCTCGGGTACTCGTTGTTCGAGTCGAGCAAATTGGAATGCTCGGGTGCTCGATCCAAGCAACAAGCCCAATGTAAGTCTATGGGAAACTCAAGCATTTTTCTGCCCCCACCCCCCTTCCCGGCGGTATGCCGGTATGCAGAGGGCATAAAAATTGCCCAAATCAATGGGAACAAATGACATGGCAACAGTATGGGTTAGACCCTGGAAGCATTTATGACTCCCAGGTCATGGCTGTCAACAATGTTGTTGTCAGAGGTATTACACCACTTTTACGGACTCACAATAAACCATACAAAAACAAAATGGATTTTCCTGGGAAAAATGTTAACGAACATCCTTTCCAGGGTAATGACTTGTATCTAAGGTAAAATAAATAACCAAAAACAAAAATGCTCCTCCACACCTTGGGCTATGTTCACACATAGCATCTTTGATGCATTTTTGCACTTTTGCACTGCTTTCAATGGTGAAAAATACATTCACAGGTAAATGTCATTTTACTACCTTAGCTGGCCATGTGTGTGTGAGACATGATCAGACACATCCTGTTTCATTTATGAAGGAGGGACTCTGAAAGTCATAAAGCCTATTTTTAAAGGGCCATCAGGCGGCCTTTACTATTCTTAAAGGGCCAACAGTCGGCCCTCACTATTGTTAGAGAGCCATCAGCTGGCTATGTTTGTTGTTCCCATTAATAACGAGTGGGTCTCCTATACTGTTATTAAATATGCAGTGACTGCAAGGGCTGCCAAAAATTTTGACCCTTTGAAAAGACATAGAGAAGGGCCTCAGTAAAAAAAATGTTCCCATTATAAAGTAGTAGATCTCCTATAGTGGTAATGCCCATGCAGTGACCGCAAGGGCTGCCAAAATTTGGGAAAAACCCCAATAACAATTTAAAGTCACATAGAGGTGGACCTCAGTAACGACATGTTCTCATTAGAAAGGAGCGGGTCTACTATGCAGATAAAGGGTATGCAGTGAGTAAAACGGCTGCCAAAATTTTTGAAAAACCCCAATAACAATTTAAAGACACATAGAGGTGGGCCTCAGTAACGACATGTTCCCATTAGAAAGGAGCGCTTCTGTTATACAGTTATAGGGTATACAGTGAGTCCAACAGCTGCCAAAATTTGGTAAAAACCCCAATAACAATTTAAAGACATATAGAGGTGGGCCTCAGTAACGACATGTTCCCATTAGAAAGGAGCGCTTCCGCTATACAGTTATAGGGTATGCAGTGAGTCTAATGGCTGAAAAAATAAGGGAAAAACCCCAATAACAATTTAAAGTCACATAGAGGTGGACCTCAGTAACGACATGTTCTCATTAGAAAGGAGCGGGTCTGCTATGCAGATAAAGGGTATGCAGTGAGTAAAACAGCTGCCAAAATTTGGGAAAAACTCCAATAACAATTTAAAGACACATAGATGTGGGCCTCAGTAACAACATGTTCCCATTAGAAAGGAGCGAGTCTCCCATACTGTTCCTGCATATGCAGTGACTGCAATGGCTGTCAAAAAGGGCCTCCTGAAAAAAATGTTCTTATTATTAGGAAGTGAGTCTCCCATACTGTTTGCCTATGCAGTGAATGCAACGGCTGTCAAAAATTTGGAGGCACTCCACTGCCCCTTGCAAGAGACGTAGAGGAGGGTCTCCTGAAAACAATGTTCCCATTATTACGAAGTGGGCCTCCCATACAGTATGCCTATGTAATGAATGTAACGGCTGCCAAAAATTTGAAGGCACTCCAATGCCCCTTGCAAGAGACGTAGAGGAGGTGATATGGTAGTTATGGTAGTGAATGATATAGTGGTGGAGGATGAGGAGAAGGAGGAAGACAAGAGCAAATCACGAAGCGTATACCCATGTCTGAGTATGAAGAGGTG
Organism: Phyllobates terribilis; assembly: GCF_046119375.1. Classification (NCBI taxonomy): domain Eukaryota; kingdom Metazoa; phylum Chordata; class Amphibia; order Anura; family Dendrobatidae; genus Phyllobates; species Phyllobates terribilis. The sequence continues at coordinate 472,909,317 of NW_027362761.1, forward strand.
CATGGGAATAGACCTCCCAAAAAAAAAGACACTGGATTTAAGTTTATGTTATGCTGCTATCATTCGATGGTGTTGAGAAGTCTGGCCCAATGCAGCCCTTTCAGTTGACAGGCGGATGCGCTTATCAGTTATAATTCCCCCAGCAGCATTAAAACCCGGCTCTGATAAAATGTTAGAGGCAGGGCAGGCCAGGACCTCCAAGGCGTAGAGAGCCAGTTCATGCCATTTGTCCAGCTTGGAATCACGGAGGACGTTAGTATGGTCGGAAAGGTACTCCTTCAGCATCTTCCCAAACTATTCCCTCCTTGAAAGAGTATCCTGCGCATCAGGGCCTGTGCAATGGGAGGGTCTGAGAAAACTGTCCCAGAACTTTGACAGTGTTCCCCAGCCTCTGCTGGATTGGATTTCTATCTCTCTCGCCTGTACTCCTTGGTTGTCCAACGAACTGTGACATCTGCTGCCAGCGTTTTCAGATGGGAATTTTTTTAATAATTCCGCAACAAGGTCCTTCTGGTACTGCCCCATTTTATAAGGCCTGTCCGCCGTGGGAATAAGAGATAGAAAGTTCTCCTTGTAGCGTGGGTCTAGAAGTGTCACCAACCAGTAATGACTGTCGCCCAAAATTTGGAGAACGCGAGGGTCACAGGAAAGGCATCGTAACATAAACTCAGCCATGTGTGCCAGACTGCTAACAGGCAAGACTTCCGTGTCCTCATCATCACTGACCATGCTCTCCTCCTTATCCTCCTCCTCCCTGTCCTCAGACCATCCACGCTGAACAGACGGTATGACAGATGTGCAGGTAGTACTGTCTATAGCGCAGGAAACTAGCTTCTCCTCCTCCTCCTCCTCTTCCTCATTGTCAACCAATCCACGTTGTGATGAGATGAGGCTCGGCTGTGTGGAATCACCCTGTATGGTTCCTTGCTCCATCTCATCGTGCTCTGCCTGCAATGTATCCTCTTTAATTGCTTAATTGTGAGCAGCGAGCATTTCAGAAGACAGAGAAGTGGTATGGTGACGCTAACTATGGCGTCATCGCTGCTTACCATCTTGGTGGAGTCCTCAAAGTTTTGGAGGATGGTACAGATGTCTGACATCCAAGTCCACTCCTGAGGTCTTATGTGTGGCGTCTACCCTGAATACTGACGGCCCTGTTGATGCTGGTAGTCAACAACTGCCCTCTTCTACTCACAAATCCTTCCCAACATCTGCAATGTAGAGATCCAATGCGTGGGGACATCACACACCAGTCGGTGAGCTGGAAGCTGCAAATGCTGCTGAAGCACGGCAATGGTGGCCGAAGCTGTAGCTGACTTTCTAAAATCGGCACACACGCAGAGTACTTTGACAAGCAGATCCGACAGATCAGGTTAGGTTTTGAGAAACCGCTGAACCACAAGGTTAAGCACATGGGCCAGGCATGGTACGTGTGTGAACTCGCCTCCCTTCAGAGCTGCCACTAGGTTCCTGCCATTGTCACACATGACCATGCCTGGCTGTAGGTTCAGTGGTGTCAGCCACAGCTCTGCCTGCTCTTTCAGAGCTGTCCACAACTCTTCAGCGTTGTGCGGTTTGTCCCCTAAGCATATTAGCTTCAGCACAGCCCGTTGCCGCTTGGCCGAGGCAGTGCAGCAGTGCTTCCAGCTTGTGACTGATGTGGCTGGTGCTAGTTGAGAGTGTGCAATGACAGGTGCAGGGCGGGAGGCATCTTCGCATGCGCCATTGACAGAAAATTGGTGTGCACGCATAACAGCGGAAGAAGAGTGGTGTCACCCGCAGACACTGTTTCTGGACCCTGGCGTTCGGCCCACCTAGTTAAGTGCTTTGCTGTCATGTGCCTGATCATGCTGGTGGTGGTCAGGCTGGTAGTTTTGCTACCCTTGCTGATGCTGGCCTGGCAGATGGTGCAAATGACCTTTTTGGGGTTATCTGCAGAGTCTTTAAAAAAGAACCAGACTCGGGAAGACCTAGCAGTTGTACTGGCAACTTCCATCATGTTGGCATTACGGGGAATGCTTTCCCGCCTTGTGTCTGCAGCCACCACACTGCTTCTTCCTGCCTGCTGTGGTGCTACGCCTCCCTCCCCTAGTGTGCTGCTGTCCTCGCTCAGCATGTCCCCCTGCCAGGTTGGGTCAGTTACTATATCATCCACCATCTCGTCTTCCACTTCCGCACCCTGGTCCTCCTCCTGACTTTCTGGCAATTGTGTCTCATCATCATCCACCTCTTGTGAAAGTAATTGCACTGTCCCACCTTAGCCTTTGTGTGACCATGGCTGCTCATATATTTGGGCATCGCTACTTGCGTTCTCCTCTTCCCCCGCTTGAAGCTAGCCGGGTAAGAGGCCCGAATCTCTAAATGGAAAAGTGAACAGTTCTTCGAAGTGTCCAAGTGTGGGATCAGTAGTCTCCGGGCACTTGGTATAGGGGGAAGAAGGAGGATCAGGGTGAGGAATATGCGGTCTAGACTCGTGGTTACTGAGACTTTACCGTGTGGAAGACAGGGTGGTGATCATGGTGACAAAGTGACTGGAAGCATTATCTGCTATCCAACCAATAACCTTTGACACTGCTTTGTGTTCAATAGTGGTGTTCTGCGGTCCCCTAGTAATTGGGACATGAAGATTGAACGAGAAGATGTGGGTGTTTGTTGTGGCACAATTTCAGCTTGTTCACGGCCACGTCCTCAGTCTTGGCCTGTGTATGCACCATCACGTCCACAGCCCCGTCCCTTGCCATGCACCTTACCCATTTTAAAAAGAGGACAATATTTTCCACGTTCACTACAAATGGCCGCAGTTATATGTGATACGTCTGACGGAAAACCACGATTTTAAATAGCGGCCCTGTAATTTACTATTCCTCACAGCAAGCACGTGTGAATAGCTTCACTGACACATTGAAACAAACTGCAAATGGAGGCCAGAAATGGCTGAATTTGGACCACAGTTATATGTGATACTTCTGACGGACAACCACGGTTTTAAATAGCGGGCCTCTAGTTTACAATTCGTTCTAGCCAGCACGTGTGAATAGCTTCACTGACACACTGCAAAAAACTGTAAATGGAGGACACAAATGGATGAATTTGGACCGCAGTTATATGTGATACGTCTGACGGACAACCACGGTTTTAAATAGCGGGCCTCTAGTTTACTATTCTTCACAGTGACCTCATGCAGATAGCTTCACTGACACACTGCAACAAACTGGATTTTTATCGCTGTAATTTTGAAAAGATCTGGCTGTATTCTGCAGTGCTAACAAGCAAATGAAGCAGAAAAATAGTGTACTCTGGATTGATTTTTAAGCAAATAATCAGGATTAAGATCCAAAAAATATTAGCCCTGGCCCATGATATCTGGGGTATGTCTACAAATATCTGTAACAGCAGCAGCAGACAGAACATGCAATGGACCCTCTTGTGCTTTATACAGTGTCTGCCACAAACCCTGTCTGCCTTGCTTTTAAGCAAATAATCAGGATTAAGATAAAAAAAGAGCCCTGGCCCCTGATATCTGGAGCTATGTGTACAAATATCTGTAGCAGCAGTAGACAGAATGTGCAATGGACCCTTTTGTGCTTTATACACTGTCTGCCACAAACCCTGCCTGCCTGCCTAACTCCTACTATCACCACTGAATATATGCAGCTGGATTAGTCCTCAGAAGGACTGTTAGTTCAGATGGATATATAGATATGTTGTGGAATAAGTACACTAACTAATAAACAAGCAAATCTCTCCCTGGCTAAGCAGCAACTCTCCCTACTCTGCCTGTTTCCGGGATAGACTATGATGAGCCTAACGTCACCAGGTCTTAAATAGACCCGATGACGCTATGCGGCCAGCCAATCACTGTAATGCCACAACCAACATGGCTATGGCATTACAGTGCATGGCAAGCAATCCCTGCATGTTCATTAGCTCTCTAAAGAGCACCAAACATGCAGGGAGGGGACTCGAGCTCCCACCCGAGCAAGCCAGAAATGCTCGCCGAGCGCCAAGCTTGTTGAGCACAGTGATGCTCGGGTGAACACCGAGTAGTGGCGAGCACGTTCGCTCATCACTAATAATGTGTAATGTACAGTACACATACACTCATCATCACCATGTTGTCATGTCTTCTTCCACTGTTTCCACCTCTAACAATTACTCTGAGGCTTCATGTTATCCTGCATAGCCCTATTAATGTCATATCAGTAATTCAAATAAAGCATAAACTTACAAATGTCATCTTTTACAAATAGAAGTCACTTTCTACATCACAATCTGCACAATGGATATTCTAATTATTTGATTATCAATGTTGTGAACATTTGTATTACATTATTAGTTATACAGTATATTGGTCAATAGACACAGCCTCAAACAGAATTTTATATTGATGAATATTATTACAATAAATCTAAAACAACTTTATTAAATAATAACCATGTTCTGTTCATCCATCACTTGGGATGCGCATGCTGCATAAATCCTCCCGACATACACCAAATATATGATCTATATTAGACAACTACATACCATAAATTTGCACAAGTTGACCATTGTGACAAAACTAAGTACACTATTTGGTAAAAAATTTTGACAAGTTTAGTCAACTTTACAATACTATGAAATAAAACTATTTCATGATTTGTCAGGACCATTGTAGTATTACTCCCCTGTCTCAGCTTTAGTTGCTTCCTTTAAGGCTGGCTGCCTCTGTGCTAGCCCCCACTGGCTTACTCAAGCACCTCTGATGTCATCTCTAAAGGCCTTTTAAGGCTGTCTCGTGCATCTATGAACTGCCTGAGAACTGAGGTAGTATAACACTCTACTACCACATGCTTGTAAAGAGTTTAGCGCCACATTCCACTTGGATCATCCAGGTGTCTAATAATTATCTCCTCAGGTACTCCTGACTTTTATCCACATGCCAGTGTTTTCGACAAAGCATAAACAAGTTTCTATAGGTGTTTTCTACAACTCTATTAACTCGTCTCCACTATTCTTTTTGTTGTTCACTCCATTGTTTGTGCTATCAAACTACTTGATAATTAAAGGGAACCTGTTACCTGATTCATATTTCCCAAACCATGGGCAGCATTAATCAAAGCCTGACTGCATGTTTCTGATTCATGCTGCCCCCCAGTTTGGCCAGCATGAATAAGGGGACTGGTTCCTTTTAAGATACCAGTTTGCCTACACATTTCCGCTATTCCTATGAATAACTATACTCCTGCTGCAAGATAACAGTTAGCCTATACATTTCGCTTTTTCCGGTACAATCCAGAAATATGGCACAGCTGCATCTAGTGCTTCCAACTTCGCTTACTCATCTGCTGTCCTACATAAGCTACTGTACAGGTCCTTGTTGATCCACTGACAAGTCCCATTTCACTGCATAATCAACTCCCTGCCATACTGCTTACCCTGATTTACAGCTTAGAGTGCTCCACATAGCATATTATGAGCACATGGTATTCACCAATGTCAGCACAACAGTATATGATATAGCTAGTGCTCTCACACACACACACACACACACATATATACATATATATACAGTACAGACCAAAAGTTTGGACACACCTTCTCATTTAAAGATTTTTCTATATTTTCATGACTATGAAAATTGTACATTCACACTGAAGGCATCAAAACTATGAATTAACACATGTGAAATTATATACTTAACAAAAAAGTGTGAAACAACTCAAAATATGTCTTATATTCTAGGTTCTTCAAAGTAGCCACCTTTTGCTTTGATGACTGCTTTGCACACTCTTGGCATTATCTTGATGAGCTTTAAGTGGTAGTCACCGGAAATGGTTTTCACTTCACAGGTGTGCCCTGTCAGGTTTAATAAGTGGGATTTCTTGCCTTATAAATGGGGTTGGGACCATCAGTTGTGTTGTGCAGAAGTCTGGTGGATACACAGCTGATAGTCCTACTGAATAGACTGTAAGAATTTGTATTATGGCAAGAAAAAAGCAGCTAAGTAAAGAAAAACAAGTGGCCATCATTACTTTAAGAAATGAAGGTCAGTCAGTGCGAAAAATTGGGAAAACTTTGAAAGTGTCCCCAAGTGTAGTTGCAAAAACCAACAAGCACTACAAAGAAATTGCTCACATGAGGACCACCCCAGGAAAGGAAGACCAAAAGTCACCTCTGTTTCTGAGGATAAGTTTATCCGAGTCAGCAGCCTCAGAAATCGCAGGTTAATAGCAGCTCAGATTAGAGACCAGGTCAATGCCACAAAGAGTTGTAGCAGCTGACACATCTCTACAACAACTGTTAAGAGGAGACTTTGTGCAGTAGGCCTTCATGGTAAAATAGCTGCTAGGAAACCACTGCTAAGGACAGGCAACAAGCAGAAGAGAATTTTTTGGGCTAAAGCACACAAGGAATGGACATTAGACCAGTGGAAGTCTGTGCTTTGGTCTGATGAGTCCAAATTTGAGATCTTTGGTTCCAACCACCGTGTCTTTGTGCGACGCAGAAAAGGTGAACTGATGGACTCTACATGCCTGGTTCCCACCGTGAAGCATGGAGGAGGAGGTGTGATGGTGTGGGGGTGCTTTGCTGGTGACACTGTTGGGGACTTATTCAAAATTGAAGGCATACTGAACCAGCATGGCTACCACAGCATCTTGCAGCGGCATGCTATTCAATCCGGTTTGCGTTTAGTTTGACCATCATTTATTTTTCAACAGGACAATGATCCCAAACACACCTCCAGGCTGTGTAAGGGCTATTTGACCAAGAATGAGAGTGATGGGGTGCTACACCAGATGACCTGGCCTCCACAGTTAGCAGACCACCTGAACCCAATCGAGATGGTTTGGGGTGAGCTGGACCGCAGAGTGAAGGCAAAAGGGCCAACAAGTGCTAAGCATCTCTGGGAACTCCTTCAAGATTGTTGGAAGACCATTTCCGGTGACTACCTCTTGAAGCTCATCAAGAGAATGCCAAGAGTGTGCAAAGCAGACATCAAAGCAAAAGGTGGCTACTTTGAGAACCTAGAATATAAGACATATTTTCAGTTGTTTCACACTTTTTTGTTAAGTATTTAATTCCACATGTGTTAATTCATAGTTTTGATGCCTTCAGTGTGAATGTACAATTTTCATCCTCATGAAAATACAGAAAAATCTTTAAATGAGAAGGTGTGTCCAAACTTTTGGTCTGTACTGTATATATACAATATATATATTAAATGTCCACAAGTATTGTACATAGTTTTTTATACAGTTGTGTCATATCACAGCAAACTGAATACATACAAATGAGTGACAATACAAATGATTGTGACTAAAATTGAATTAACTTAGTAAGCCAAATCCCTAATAATGGGCTATTTACAAGATAGAACTGCTTTTAGATTGAAATTTGGCATAAAGTCATAATGGAATCATTTGTAAAATACACAATGGTGGTCATTCATAAGGGGCCACTATCTCTATATCTTAACTGGAATCAATTTGTGTCACTATGTTGATTTATGTAGCAGAGCTGTGTCACTTCTCTATGTTAAAAGTCTGGAAAGAGAGGAAGACATCCCTGGAAGGGCATCAGCATAGATTCATCCAAATAGTTTCCAAGTTGGTTGCTAATGCCATGAAGAATATTTAATGCAGGAATATGATGGCATACTTCTATTATCAATTCACTTGTAATATAAAATCACCACACCCATGTCCAAAAAAGACATTGCCGCCAGTCCATCTAAATTTACAAGAATCTATTCTTGCTAAGTATTGCTTTTATTTTTAGTGCATTCTTGGTTAAACTGTATGTAATGACTTTACAATTCACAGATACACTCATATATGAAGGAAGTGTATGTACTGTATGTATCTAGTCCAGTATGCTCTGCTTCTTTAATACAAGTGACATAAAGGGAATCAGTAAAAGGTGTTATGCACACGCCCGGGCTAAGCGGCGTGTGCGTGGGATTGGTAGTGATTCCACTGGACCGTGCCGGAGAGTGAATGCCTGGAGGGGCGTGACTAAGTATTCACCCGATCCGACCAGGGTCGCACGACGGCATACGACGCCAGTGCACCAAGGAGGAACCGAGCAGAGGGACCAGGTGCTACTCCAGGACAGACCCCGGACACGGCTGTTGACCCACACAGGGGAATACAGGAACAGGCTGGTAGGCTGGCACACAGACTGGTGGGTATAGGCAGGCACGACTGGTATGCAGGCAGGCGGGTATGCAGGCAGGGGGGGTAAAGGCAAGCACAGCTAGAGTGCAGACAAGGCTGAGCAGGGAGGACAGGGCTCTGTTCACACGGAACAGACAGGAAGGGAAAGACAGAGCCAGATACTCACACAGTACTTGCAGAGACAACAAGCAGGAGTTAGGTACGAGTTCAGACTCTGCAGAAAAAGGAAGGGAACGGACATAGAGGCAAAACAGGTAAAGGACAGGAGAGAGTTCAGACTGGAACTGAGTGTACGGAGGAGACCGACACTGCAGAGGGATACAGGAGCGGGTCTGGGAATACGGCCCCCAGAGAGGCGGGACGAACAGGCAAGGAGCGTGTACAGACAGGACAGACCAGACACAGGAGCGGGTCTAGGAAAACGGCCACTAAAAGGCGGAACGAACAGGCAAGGAGCGTGTTCAGACAGGACAGACCAGACACAGGAGCGGGTCTAGGTAATCGGCCCCTAGAAGGCAGGAGGAACAGGCTAGGAGCGTGTTCAGACAGGTCAGACAAGATACAGGAACGGGTCTAGGTAATCGGCCCCTAGAAGGCAGGAGGAACAGGCTAGGAGCGTGTTCAGACAGGACAGACAAGAGAACACAGAAAGGACTCAGTTCAGACACGGGAGCTGATACCGCAAAGCAGGAGACATACAGGACTCAGTTCAGACACGGGAACTAATACCGAAAAGCAGGAGACATACAGGACTTAGTTCAGACACGGGAACTAATACCGCAAAGCAGGAGACATACAGGACTAAGTTCAGACAGGCCTGGAAATACAGCCTCCAGGAAAGGCAGACAAGGAAACAAAGACGGGACCTGGCACCTTCAGAGTGCAAGCACACACTGAAGGAAAACACTTATGCTCAGGCCGGGATAGAAGGGAGCTGCTGAGCTATATACCAAGTGTCAGACAGCAATAGGCTGAGGACGCACAAGGGGTGTGACCCACAGCAGGTACAAAAAGCAGGAAGTGATCAGGCGCCGCCCTTAAGCAGCAGAGACAGACACAAACAGACAGCATGGAGGGAAGCCAGAGAGACATTCCGGACAGGAGATCAAGTGCGCTCTCTTGCACAGTGGGAGATGGACCACCATGCAAGGACGCCGCCAGGTATGTTACAGTACCTCCCCCCTTACGCCCCCTCTTCTTCAGGCCTGCCAGAATCTTCCGCAGGGAATTCGAGGACCAGTCGTTCACTGGGTTGGAGGGGGACAGAGACTTGAGGGTAATCTCTGCTTCGAGGTACATCTTGTCAAGCTCACAGGAAAAAATAGACGGGTTATCAGGTACATAATGAGGAAAAGTCACTGTCTCTTTGTTATCTGGTGGTACCCCGGAGGATTCAGGAAACAACTGGAGGTCCTCCGCCGGGTCAGAAGAGTGCAGAGGCTTAGAGAAAACAACTGCTTCAGAGTACACTAGGTCGGACTCACTGGAGGAAGCAGGCGAGGTATCGGGTACCGAGTATAGGAAAGTCTCTGTCCATTCACCACCAGGTGGCACCCCGAAGGGTTCTGAACACAACTGGAGGTCCTCCGCCTGGTCGGAGGGGTGTAGAGACTCGGGAGTAACCTCTGCTTCGGAGTACACTAGGTTGGACTCACTGGAGGAAGCAGGCGAGGTATCGGGTACCGAGTATAGGAAAGTCTCTGTCCATTCACCACCAGGTGGCACCCCGAAGGGTTCTGGACACAACTGGAGGTCCTCCGCCTGGTCGGAGGGGTGTAGAGACTCGGGAGTAACTTCTGCTTCGGAGTACACTAGGTTGGACTCACTGGACGAAGCGAGCGAGGTATCAGGTACAGAGTATAGGAGAGTCTCTGTCCTTTCGTTACCAGGTAGCACCCCGAAGGGTTCAGGAGACAACTGGAGATCCTCCGCCTGGTCGGAGGGGTGTAGAGACTCGGAGGTAACTACCACTTTGGGGTACCCATTGTCAGGCTCACAGGACGAAGCGGACAAAGTATTGAGTACCGGGTGTAGAGAAGTCTCTCTCCATTTGTCATCGAGTGGTATCCCGGAGGATTCAGGAGGCAACAGGGGATCCTCCGCCTGGTAGTAGAGGTGCACAGACTCAGAGGTAACCACAGCTTTGGAGCATCCTTGGACATGCACACCGGTTAAAGAGAGAGAAGCATCTGATGCCGGGTGCAGGAAGTTCTCCTGTGTGGAGTCTGGATGGGCAGAAGTCTCTTCGGGCAGGAGAACTGGTGCACTACCCACGCACATTACCCATTGGGGTTTCTCCGGGATACAGGGAGATGAAGCTTCAGTAGGGACTTCAAGGTTGGGGTCAGGAGGTCTCAGGGAGGACAGACCCTGGCGTCACGGCTTGCCTCTACGTCTAGCACGTCTGGACTGCCTCTTGAGGTTGAGAAAAGTATTCCGGAAAGCGTAGTCACCCTGTGAGGATTCTGGGTGGGCAGTAGTCTCATTGGGCTGGAGGACTATTGCGCTACCCACACACATTACCCATCGGGGCTGCTCCGGGATATTGGGAGGTGAAGCTTCAGCAGGAGCCTCCGGGTTAGGATCATCGAAGACCATTAGAAAGGCCACCAGGAAGGCCATTAGGTCCCGGAGGATCGGATCCTGTGTTTCATATAGGGGGTTGATCCATTCCAAGGCATCACCCGCCAGGTAAGACATCATAAAGGCCACTTTAGCCCAATCGGAAGGAAAGTAGAGAGGGTAGGCCTTAAAGTGTAGCATGCATTGCTCCACAAATGCACGACACTGTCTTGGATCCCCATAGTAACGTGGCGGATCCGCAGGAACGAGAGCTGATAGATCCATCTGGACGGTGCGTAATTTCGCCTGGAACTCAGCTAAGAGGAAAAAAATTTATTTATTTATTTTAATGCATATATTCGCTGGAAAACTTCTCAGAGGGCGAAGGCCGTGGGGCTCAACGGGAACCATGGCCTGAGCATGCTGTTATGCACACGCCCGGGCTAAGCGGCGTGTGCGTGGGATTGGTAGTGATTCCACTGGACCGTGCCGGAGAGTGAATGCCTGGAGGGGCGTGACTAAGTATTCACCCGATCCGACCAGGGTCGCACGACGGCATACGACGCCAGTGCACCAAGGAGGAACCGAGCAGAGGGACCAGGTGCTACTCCAGGACAGACCCCGGACACGGCTGTTGACCCACACAGGGGAATACAGGAACAGGCTGGTAGGCTGGCACACAGACTGGTGGGTATAGGCAGGCACGACTGGTATGCAGGCAGGCGGGTATGCAGGCAGGGGGGGTAAAGGCAAGCACAGCTAGAGTGCAGACAAGGCTGAGCAGGGAGGACAGGGCTCTGTTCACACGGAACAGACAGGAAGGGAAAGACAGAGCCAGATACTCACACAGTACTTGCAGAGACAACAAGCAGGAGTTAGGTACGAGTTCAGACTCTGCAGAAAAAGGAAGGGAACGGACATAGAGGCAAAACAGGTAAAGGACAGGAGAGAGTTCAGACTGGAACTGAGTGTACGGAGGAGACCGACACTGCAGAGGGATACAGGAGCGGGTCTGGGAATACGGCCCCCAGAGAGGCGGGACGAACAGGCAAGGAGCGTGTACAGACAGGACAGACCAGACACAGGAGCGGGTCTAGGAAAACGGCCACTAAAAGGCGGAACGAACAGGCAAGGAGCGTGTTCAGACAGGACAGACCAGACACAGGAGCGGGTCTAGGTAATCGGCCCCTAGAAGGCAGGAGGAACAGGCTAGGAGCGTGTTCAGACAGGTCAGACAAGATACAGGAACGGGTCTAGGTAATCGGCCCCTAGAAGGCAGGAGGAACAGGCTAGGAGCGTGTTCAGACAGGACAGACAAGAGAACACAGAAAGGACTCAGTTCAGACACGGGAGCTGATACCGCAAAGCAGGAGACATACAGGACTCAGTTCAGACACGGGAACTAATACCGAAAAGCAGGAGACATACAGGACTTAGTTCAGACACGGGAACTAATACCGCAAAGCAGGAGACATACAGGACTAAGTTCAGACAGGCCTGGAAATACAGCCTCCAGGAAAGGCAGACAAGGAAACAAAGACGGGACCTGGCACCTTCAGAGTGCAAGCACACACTGAAGGAAAACACTTATGCTCAGGCCGGGATAGAAGGGAGCTGCTGAGCTATATACCAAGTGTCAGACAGCAATAGGCTGAGGACGCACAAGGGGTGTGACCCACAGCAGGTACAAAAAGCAGGAAGTGATCGGGCGCCGCCCTTAAGCAGCAGAGACAGACACAAACAGACAGCATGGAGGGAAGCCAGAGAGACATTCCGGACAGGAGATCAAGTGCGCTCTCTTGCACAGTGGGAGATGGACCACCATGCAAGGACGCCGCCAGGTATGTTACAAAAGGGTTATTGCTATTTAATCTGAGAGCAGCAAAAGGAAAGGCACGAGATCCTGATTCCAAGGATGTGTCACTTATTAGGCTTTGTGCTGTAGTTTCAATGCAATCAGCATTTTATCAGCAGGAGAACACTATCTGTCATGCTAGGTATGGGAAGAACCCAGCATACGATGATGGGAAAAGGGGGAAAGCCCAGCAACTAGGGAAAGGGGGAGTGGAGACCCCTAAGCAGATCTAACAACACCCTGATTCCCCTATCGTCCCTAAATAGGTTCCACGCCTAATGGCGTACTGCCACTGCTATGGGGCCCGTGACCGGAAGGGGGCCCGTGAGCCGGGAGGGCCCCAAACAGCGTGGAAACCAGGAGGATAGGTGAGTATTGGGGGGGAGGGAGGTTGCGGCGGTGGAGGAGCGAGCACACGCGGTAGCCGCTGCTGCAGCTACCTCGTGTGCCCGCTGCTAAAGGGAAATGAATATTCCCTCTTCTCCACTCCCATGGGCGTGGAGAAGAGGGAATATTCATTCTCTTAAGTAGCGGCCAAGGAGGACCGCTGAGCCGCGGCTCCTGCTGTCAGTGCCCGCTGCTAAAGAGCATGCATATTCACGCTTCTCCACACCCATAGTCCCGGCATGGAGAAGCGTGAATGTGCCGGCAGCAGCAGCTCACCTCGGCTTCTGAGAGCGCGCGCTGCTCAGATGCCGACATAAACTGCAGCAGACAGGACTCAGCGCTGGAGCAGAGGTGAGGAAGGAAGGTGAGTATAAGTGTTTATTATTTTATGTGTGCAGTGATTGGGGCCATACATAGTAGGATTGGGGAATGAGGAGGCCACATATACCAGGATTGAGGGATGAGGAGGCCACACGTACCAGGATTGGGTGGATTGGGGAGGCCACACATACCAGGATTGGGGGAGATTGGGGAGGCCACACATACCAGGATTGAGGGGATTGGGGAGGCCACACATACCAGGATTGGGGGGGTATTGGGGAGGCCACACATACCAGGATTGGGGGGGATTGGGGAGGCCACACATACCAGGATTGAGGGATGAGGAGGCCACACGTACCCGGATTGGTGGGATTGGGGAGGCCACACATACCAGGATTGGGGGGATTGGGGAGGCCACACATACCAGGATTGGGGGGGGGATTTGGGAGGCCACACATACCAGGATTGGGGGGATTGGGGAGGCCACACATACCAGGATTGGGGGGGTATTGAGGAGGCCACACATACCAGGATTGGGGGGGATTGGGGAGGCCACACATACCAGGATTGGGGGGGATTGGGGAGGCCACACATACCAGGATTGGGGAGGCTACACATACCAGGATTGGGGGACTGGGAAGGCTACACATACCAGGATTAGGGGACTGGGAAGGCCACACATACCAGGATTGAGGGATTGGGGAGGCCACATGTACCAGGATTGGGGGACTGGGAAGGCCACACATACTGGGATTGGGAAGGCCACCCATACCGGGATTGGGAAGGCCACACATACCAGGATTGGGAGACTGGGAAGGCCACACATACCAGGATTGGGGGATTGGGGAGGCCACACATACCAGGATTGGGGGGATTGGGGAGGCCAAACATACCAGGATTGGGGGGATTGGGGAGGCCACACATACCAGGATTGGGGGGATTGGGGAGGCCACACATACCAGGATTGGGGGGATTGGGGAGGCCACACATGCCAGGATTGGGGGGATTGGGGAGGCCACACATACCAGGATTGGGGGGGGATTGGGGAGGCCACACATACCAGGATTGGGGGGGATTGGGGAGGCCACACATACCATAATTGGGGGGATTGGGGAGGCCACACATACCAGGATTGGGGGGGTATTGGGGAGGCCACACATACCAGGATTGGGGGGGTATTGGGAAGGCCACACATACCAGGATTGGGGGGGATTGGGGAGGCCACACATACCAGGATTGGGGGACTGGGAAGGCCACATATACCAGGATTGGGGGATTGGGGAGGCCACACATACCAGGATTGTGGGACTGGGAAGGCCACACATACCGGGATTGGGAAGGCCACACATACCAGGATTAGGAGACTGGGAAGGCCACACATACCAGGATTGGGAGACTGGGAAGGCCACACATACCAGGATTGGGAGACTGGGAAGGCCACACATACCAGGATTGGGGGATTGGGGAGGCCACACATACCAGGATTGGGGGATTGGGGAGGTCACACATACCAGGGTTGGGGAGGCCACACATACCAGGATTGGGGGATGAGGGGGTGGCACACTTACCAGGATGGGGAAATTTACCAATAGCTGCTGCATTTCTCACCCTAGGCTTATACTCAAGCCAATACATTTCCCAGTTTTTTGTGATAGAATTAGGGGCCTCGGCTTGTACTCGGGTTGGCTTATTTAAAATATATGGTATTTTAAAATCAGTGAGTACATGGTGCCCATAATACTGCAGGACTGTGCTGTGCATTATACTATATGGGGGCTGCATTTTACCCTAGGGGTTGTGTAATATACTGAATGGAGGACTATGGGGAGGGCGTTATATTCTATGGAGGACCATGGGAAGTTGATTATGCTATATGGAGGATTATGGGGGGCACATTATACTATATGGAGGATTATGGGGGGCGCATTATACTATATGGAGGATTGTCGGTGGTGTATTTTACTCTATGGAATCCTGTGGAGCCATTATAATATTTTGAGGGCTTTGTGGGGGCCATTATACTGTATGAAAGCAATTATACAGTGTGAAGGGTTGTGTGGGGTCCATAATACTGTTTGGAGGGCTCGTGCGGGCCATTATACTGTATGTAGGCACATTATAGTGTATGGAGAGCTTTGGGGGTCACAGTTTGGGGATCATACTGTGTTGGCGTCACCATACTTTGCCTTGGGAGTTGAAGTTGGGTACAATAGGGTCATTATACTGTGCATGTGGAGGCTAATGTGGAGGAATGCACCATGGGGTAATCATACTGTGTTTGGGGTGCACTTTTGTTGGAATCACACTTTATGGGGCAATGAAAGAGGAATCTAGGACTTCAGCAGGAGGAAAATTACTGTGTAAAGGATGGAAAGTTGTGAGATCTGCTCTTCTGTGACACAGATAAATATTTATTTATTTTTTGTGGGGAGGGCCCAATTAGAGCTTCTGCTATGGGGCCCCATGATTTCTATGTGCGCCCCTGTCCACGCCTATCGCCAAGCAGGATACCTTAGCCCTGACTGACCCTAGAGCTGGCCCTAGGTAGGGAGGGAGAAGGGTGAGCACTAGTCAGCCCCACTGTAACTAAAGACAAACCAGGGAAACAGGGATACACTTAGCTTTGAGAAGACACCAGAGAGATCACGACTACAATCTACAAAGGAACCTTAAGGAGAATCTAGCCGACTGCTAGAAATCCAGGCCTGAACAGAGGAATTAACTCTATCACCAGCAACTCTCTGGAGAAACTGAGTGTATTTAAAGATCTAGCAAGGGTGTGTTAATTAGCAGCAGAAGGTGGAGATCACCGCTGGGTCCTGGAGAGGGAGGGATGATGAAAGGATCAAGAAGGTGTCTGCAAGGCCAAGCGCAGCGACCTTCTACAGCCACATCCAGAATGACTGTCTGTCAAACCTGAAACACCCGTGACAGTACCCCCTTTGCTATGAGTGGCCTCCGGACACTCAGGACCAGGTTTATCTGGTTGAGAGGCAGGGAAAGAACAAACCAACCTTGGGGCATTCACTTCCAAATGCTGAAACCCACATCCTTTCCTCTGGACCATAACCCCTCCAGTGCTCCAAGTACTGAAGGGAACAACATTGAAGACAAGTATTCACAATCTTCGAAATTTGGAATTCCAAATTGCCATCAACCATGATTGGGGGCAGCGGCAGGGGGGAGGACTCAAGAGGTACCACATACTTCTTGAGCAGAGACCTGATTACAGCTCACGTGCAGTCCAGTCAAGCTAATCTGTGTAACTTCGCCCCCACCACAGAGAAGCAGCTCACAATTCACAATGTACTCAGGAATCTGCCAGTCTTGGGTGTGGGCCGGGTTATACACAGATTATCTCTTAGCTCTGTTATATCTCCATCAGACAAAAATAGAAAAGAAAACCTTATTCCAGGGATGTATCACTTACTGGGCTGCTTGGTGTAGTTTTCATAGAATACCTGTTATGCTGCTATCAGATTATATAGCAAATACCTGTTGTCAGATTCCCTTTAATTTAAAGTTATGTCCCCTGCAATTACCAGTGTGCTGCTTATATGTTGAATGAGATAAATTTGGAAATACATGGGAGAACGTTGCGCTTAGAAATACTAGCAGCATACCTTCCATACCTTGTTTCATATAGGTTTCTTTACTTCTTGTTTCCGTATGTGTCCTTTTGTGATATTGCCACCTTCATTCTGAATCTACAATTTGCACATTCCAATAAGAACAAGGAGAACCATTGCATGAAAGATTGTGTCCAGATTTTTGACTGGTACAGTAATTGAATGAAAAAACACCAGCAGGTAGAAGCCAACAAAATAATGCAATGATCCAAATGCCATTACATTATTTCACAAAGGGAAGGAAACAACTGAATTATGAGTAATAGCAATCCCCATAGTTATCATCATGTATGCAATTGAAAGACATGTGGAAGTGAATCAGTGTTATCATACTGTTGATAAATTCCTATAAAGAGTACAACGGCCAATTCCTCTTGGAATGTATGGAAAACTTCAGTCAATAAACTCATCCCTTGTAATGTTTACACTTTGAAAAATGATTAATTTCATAAGAATCCGGTCAAAGAAGGCCTAAAATGTTTATTTATTCCAGATCCCTTTTTTAATTACATGATATATTCAATAAAGTCTAGTAAAATAGGTCATCAATATCTTAGTCCCAGACAACACCTTCAAGTTTGCATCAGCGAATTAAAAGCAGTTTGTACATTGAAACGAACAACATGTGAGTTGTCTGGATTATTCTGATTGGTCTAGAACTTTGGTGTAGCATCGGCATCTCTGCCCCCTGCCAGGCAGAGACTCCGTCCCCCTTACCGCCGCGGTTCTGCTCCGGCGTCTTCCGGCCTCCCTGCAGCTGCTGATGGTGCACGCAGTTTACCTGGTTCTGCACTTAGGGCGCGCGCGTGCGCGTTCCCTCCCTCTTAAAGGGGCCGCACGCGCCGTCCTAAAAAATCCCCGGCCAATGGCCGGAGGACTTTCCCTATAAAAGGCACCTCCTCCAATATGGAGGTGCCCGTGCAAGGTTGTTGCTCTGTGATACTTACTTTGCTTCAGCCCTCAGGTCCTCTGCAAGTCAGTCCTGTCCGCCAGTCTGATCTTCAGTCCAGTCCGCCAGTCTGACTACTTTCCAGCCCGACAGACTGCCTACAGTCCAGTCTGCCAGTCTGTCTATGGGCTCTGCCCGCCTGCTTACCTGGAAGCACCTGCCTGTTACCTGCCGTGCCCGCCAGCCTGCTTACCTGGAAGCACCTGCCTGTTACCTGCCGTGCCCGCCAGCCTGCTTACCTGGAAGCACCTGCCTGTTACCTGCCATGCCAGCCTGCCTGCTTACCTGGAAGCACCAGCCTGTTATCTGTTGTGCCCACCAGCTTGCCTACCCGGAGCACCTGTCTGGCTATCAGCCGAATCAGCCTGCCTGACTACCTGGATCACCTGTCAGCCTGCCTGCCGTGCTCTTCCGCTGTACCGGTCAGTTCTTGCCTTCTGACCCATGGGAGTCACCTGCTCTCATACAAGGTCGGTCCCAGAGTGGCACCTGGTCCCTCTGCTCGGTCCCTCCCTGGTTCACGGAGTCGACTGAGCCACCGTGCGACCTTGGTCAGGCCAAGTAGATACTTAGTCACGCCCCTCTGGTCCCTCCTTGCACCGCAGCACAGAGGTTCCACCACCCGGATCCGTTACATTTGGACTCTAGTTTGATTTTTATCAGAGTTTTGGTAGTGGGGAAAACTGTCCATAATTTGGAATCAGGTGACCCCATGTATAAACAGTTGTTGGCCTATCCTGTTAAAATTGTCAGGATCCAATGACTTTCTTACTGTGTGTATAGCCAGCTTAACTTCAGAAATCATGTGGACATCTTATAAAGTGATACCTTGATATCTATGATCCAATGTCTTACTACAGAGAAATCCATGTTTTTCGTATATGTAAATGAGCTGTTCAGGCTATGGGATGCACACTGATCTCCCTGAGAATCTGCACTCAGAGACTATTATAAATGAAAAGTGGGATTTACCAGTGTGAGAAATGTAACTAATACAGAACAGCAGAACTTAACTGTGTCTTCTTACAAATAGGCTAGCAGCTGTAGCTCTCACAGCTCTGCTCTATTACAACACTGGTTCTTGTGAGATGGAAGCTGAAGCACAAAGAGGAACCTGCAGATGTGTCAGGTATAATCACACACAGCTCTGCAGTGAGATCAGGAGAGCAGAGAGCGGCCATTACACATCACACTGGCAGCTCCCTCTTTTATTTAAAATAAGTTCTAGAGGCAGATTCTGATGCAGATCCGTGTCCGGCCCATAGTCTGGAACAGCTCATTAACTTATAAGAAAAACTTGGATATCAAGGTATCATTTTATTCAGCTTTCTATGACCTACATGTCTATATAGACAGCTTAGGAGGGTTGATCCTACCGACAGACTCCCTTTAGAAGGGTTTTTCCACAATTACCATTTGTGGTAAATTAAATGGAAATTTGAAAATCAATCAGTTTAAAATAGTCCACTAAAGGGATAATTGCTGTAAACCTTACAGCTCATGAGAATGGAGGTTTCTGTATCTCCTTCTGTCAAGTAGAGGGAGCCTGCATACATAAGAGTGTCCAATCAGACATTTCATGACAAAGCCTATACTGCCCTGGTTTGATGACTATTTTTAACACTAGTACACATATCAATTTCCAGTGCCAGCCCATAATGTCTGATCAGAGGGTGACATAAATGGGATTACAGTGGGTGAGATGTCATCTTTGCAAAGTAACACCAGGCCCACTGATCAAAAGAAGAGCGGTGGATGCCATCTGGTAACAGGTGGCTCTCCTGCTCGCATCCAGGATTACTGGCCCCTGTTGTGGCCAATTTACTAGGCCACCAACGCTAAATTTCATTATTGGCTGCACATGGACACTCTTCAATGAACTCTAAGAAATATTCAGAAACAGACAATTTAGTGCCTTGTTTCTGTAGTGCAATTGAAAAAAAAGGTTGAAAAGTTTTACTAATTGGGTGGTATCCACCATTTTAATGACACCTCCCAGATCAACTCTTCAAGGAATTAGAGTATTTGAGAGCAATTTTTTTTATGCAATTTATCAATCTAAAGAGAGTCTATCAGTACAAAATTACTGTTCAAACCAAGCACAATTGCTAAGAGCACCCAGGAGGAACAAACAGTTCAATAGAAATAGCCAGTTCCAATCAAGGGAGAAGAGGCAGAGATAAATGATAAACTAGTATGTGGGAAGGTGAAAGGAACTGTTTGGCCATGCCAAGGGTGCACCGAGCACCTGTGCTTAGTTTGAACAGTCATTTTGAGCTGATCGGCACCCTTTAAAAAAAAGTTTTAATTTAGACAGATGTGTATTTTAACTTCACTTTGAATTCAAGAACATATCAACTCATTTTATAAAAAATAATACTAGGACGAAAAATAGTAACATCGATTTTTAGAGAAAACATTTTTTTAGTCCCATTTATTCCCAGCCATTCTATTACCCTAGCACAAAGTATCTCATAACAGTGAGGAGTGGGTGGTCCCTCCTATTTGTTATTTCTCCTAATTTACATTATTGAAAAGGAGAAAAGTGAGGAAGGAAAATAAGAAGTGATTTTTGTTACATGATATAGAGAAGTGAAGTAATTTAGAAAACATATAATAGGTGGAGGGTAGAGGGAGAGGCCATAAAGAAAACAGTATTAGCTGCGTATATGCAGATAGATCAATTTTAGAATTATGGGAATCAGACAGCAAAGTGGCTGTTGGCAAGAACGGGGAGAGAGCAGGAAATGAGAAGAAGTTATACAAAACTGCTGTCCTATATAAGTGAGCCCAGTCTGAGGGTAGGATATTTACATTGCTTGGTCCCTTTTGGGAAGGGTATATTTACTCTGGATTAATCCTATCTGAAGTTCTGGGTAATGTGAAATTGTTTATTGAAGTTATGTTTAGGTAGAACAACGTTGGCACAAAGAATCTTATGTCAGGAATGAGATAAAGTCATTTTCTAAAGATTAAAACTACCAGCCAAACTCATTGCTAGGAAGTTGTCTCTAGCCTAACATTCCCACCATGATATTGAGGCAGCTAAGGCTCACTTAAGTACCGGACATTGTATTTCCTGCTGCTCATATAGCTACAACATATTCTGCAGTGCTGTACATAGATCAACATAATTAAGAATAGCTCCTGTCTCCAATGCGGATCACAATCTAATTTCTGTATCTTAGACACATAAACAATAGAACCAATTTCACAGGAAGCTAATTAATACAGAAGTAGGATATTGGAATGTGGGAGAAAACGCAAAAACATGGAAAGAACATAGAATCTACATGCAGATGTTGAGCCGGAATGGATTTGAATTCATGACCCCCGCACAACTGTTTCAAACTTGCTTGTCCCCACACTAGCTGCCTCTATTGTGTGTCACCGTTGCTCCAACTGTGATTGGCGCTGGATGTGGGAATACGCATGTTCACCATCCAGCTCACTTGCCTGCATGTCTAATAAAGTTACTTATGATGATAATAAAGGTACTGGTGACTGGCCAGTCGCTGAGACTACTCTACACACTAATGTCAAGGGGTTCAGCAGCAAATGAAGATGCACAGTAGCCTATATGAAAATACTTATGACATCCTGCCCTTGACAGTTATTGGATAGTGTTAATCTGCACCTGGTGTGCTTTTAGTTGGATTTCCCCTTTGTATTCTAACCTCCTTTTCTACTTTTATCTTGACTACTTTGCTGACTGACCCTTTGGAAACCTTTTTGGATTGGACCCTAGACTGTTTTTGCCTCAGGTCTCTTCCTAACCCTGAACACTTGACAATGACTATCCCCTAAGTACGCCTCTGCTAGTGGCGTAACTTGAAGCTCATGGGCCCCAACGCAAAAGCTCTGATGGGGCCTCCAATTATTGCAAGTCCTTAATAACCTTGTACTCATCATATATGCCAAAGGAACTTTTTGGGGTCCCTAGGCTTCAGGGCCCAGTTGTACTTATTGTAGTTACATTCCTGGTCCCTGCTATTCTGATTGTGTAATTGTCTCTGCTTTTTACCATACTGATCCAGCAAACTAATTATTCTTTGCTCACTCTGCTCCAATGATCTTGAGGTACTTTATGCACATAATCCAGAAGCGATTGCAGTAAAAGCAAGGTCCCTGTATAGGACTGCAAGGGTGAAAACAAGAGTGTCATTGAGACAATTTAAGCATATGTGGCTTGCACCAAGTTAGTCATTGGAGGCATCTTTGAGGTGACAGACATGTTACAGTAAAGCAACAGTGCAAACCACCAATGTGCAGCCCCCCCGGATGCATAAAGAAGCCATGTATCAAGTGGCCATAATATTTCTTGAGCATAGTGGTCTCCAAACTTTTTTGCTTGTTGCTGAAAACTTATAACATCATGTGACTTTCGGGACATGCTGGTCGTTGAAGCTTCCCAACAGTTGTAGAGTCCCAGATTAGAGACCATTGCTTTAATGCATTGTAATTTTTTAGCCAGAAAGCCAAAAATGAGAAGTGTAATCAGTAGAAAAACATATCACTAAAAAGTTTCAAATTAGTTAACAATTTTTGGTAAAGAAAAATAACTTAAAACTCATAACACTTCTGTCTATATTGATACTTGGGATATTCTTTGGTGCCACCCTGGAATCTTGTGTCACTCTGGATTTAAAGGTCGAAGCAGTGATTTTAGTCAGATAGTCACCAATGATAGGCCATCTCATTGAAAAATTTTGTCTACAGTGCATGCTGCTCATAACACTTAACCTCTTCAGTCCTTGTCAATGTGATATGGAAAAAAATAGCAATTTTTATTTATTAAAGCATCCAGAGTGGATTGTGCAGTATATGTAATGGCAATGCAGATGGTAGAGTAAGTAAAGTTTGGAAGCAGAACAGAAATTTGACTAAAGAAGCATAAAATATAATTTCAGTTCTGTTGATTGCACAAAACTCAATTAGGAAATGAGTTTATTTATTTTAAGTTGTTTGCTCGGTGAATTGTCTGTGGCAGTAAACGCAGAGAGCTAAAGTTCAGCCTTTTATTTTACAGGTCACAGCTAATCAAGAGAAAAAACTAATTATACTTATTGAACATATTAGACATAATCTTATTCACCATCGGAATGAAAAAAAATCATCCATGAACCCCGGCAGTGGCTACTAAGTTGTGTTGCTCACTAGTTAGGACTCTTTGTCCAGTTTAGAAGTAAGCGACACATCTTTCCCTGAATGAACTATGGCTTTAGATGCTTTAACGCTTGTACTTACCACTGTTATACTGGTAATGTACTTAAAGGGAAACTGTGGGTAGGATCAACCCTCCTCACCCGTCTATATGGGCACGTAGGTTACACGAAGCTGAATAACATGATACTTTGATATATGCGATCTGATGTCTTATTCCAAAGAAATTTTTCTTACATGTAAATGAGATGTCCCAGGCTATGGGCCTGACACTGATCTGCATGATAATGTGCTTCCAGAGATTATATTTAATAGAAGGGGATGTTACCAGTGTGAGACATGTAACAGTAGAACTGAACTTTGTCTCCTTACAAAAAACAATTGCTGCAGCTCTCATAGCTCTGTTTTGTTGTAACAATATTCCACCACTGTCTGCCTGTGAGATGGACGTTGAAGCTGAGAGAAACCTGCAAATGTATCAGGAATAACCACACACAGCTCTGCAGTGAGATCAGGAGAGCAGTGAATGGCCATTACACATCACTCTGGTAACTTCCCCGTTTATTTATAACTAGCTATTGAGCCCGTTCTACGCCTGGGTGGCGAGCATTTTTATTGGTATATGGTCTTCCATCCTGGTATTTGTGCTGCCCCCATCCTGGTATTTGTGCTCCTCAATCCTGTTCCCCCATCCTGTTATGTGCTGCTCTCATCCCTATCCTGGTATGCATGGCACGCCTCATCCCTATCCTGGTATGCATGGCACCCCTCACCCCCAATCCTGGTACGCATGGCACCCCTCACCCTCAATCCTGGTATGCATGCCACCCCTCACCCCAATCCTGGTACACATGGCACCCCTCACTCCCAATCCTGGTATGCATGGCACCCCTCATCCCTATCCTGGCATGCATGGCACCCCTCACCTCCAATCCTGGTATGCATGGCACCCCTCATCCCTATCCTGGTATGCATGGCACGCCTCATCCCTATCCTGGTATGCATGGCACCCCTCACCTCCAATCCTGGTATGCATGGCACCCCTCACCCCCAATCCTGGTATGTATGGTAACCTTCATCCCCCAATCCTGGTATGCGTGGCCCCCTCATCCCCCATTCCTGGTATGCATGGTAACTCTCATCCCCCATTCCTGGTATGAAAGGTCCCCTCATCCCTCAATCCTGGTATGAATGGTCCCCTCACCCCCAATCCTGGTATGCATGGTCCCCTCATCCCTAATTCTTAGTATGCATGGTTCCCTCATCCCCCCAATCCTGGTAAGTGTGGCCCCTTCATCCCTCAATCCTGGTATGTGTGGTACCCCTCATCCCCCAATCCTGGTATGTATGGTAAACCTCATCCCCTAATCCTGGTATGTGTGCCACCCTCATCCCCCAATCCTGGTATGTCTGGCCCCCTCACCCCCCAATCCTGGTATGCATGGTCCCCTCACCCACCAATCCTGGTATGCATGGTATCCCTCATCCCCCAATCCTGGTATGCATGATACCCCTCATATCTATCCTGGTATGCATGGCACCCCTCACCCCCAATCCTGGTACGCATGGCACCCCTCACCCTCAATCCTGGTATGCATGCCACCCCTCACCCCAATCCTGGTACACATGGCACCGCTCACTCCCAATCCTGGTATGCATGGCACCCCTCATCCCTATCCTGGTATGCATGGCACCCCTCACCTCCAATCCTGGTATGCATGGCACCCCTCATCCCTATCCTGGTATGCATGGCACGCCTCATCCCTGTCCTGGTATGCATGGCACCCCTCACCTCCAATCCTGGTATGCATGGCACCCCTCACCCCCAATCCTGGTATGTATGGTAACCTTCATCCCCCAATCCTGGTATGCGTGGCCCCCTCATCCTCCATTCCTGGTATGCATGGTAACTCTCATACCCCATTCCTGGTATGAATGGTCCCCTCATCCCTCAATCCTGGTATGCATGGTCCCCTCACCCCCAATCCTGGTATGCATGGTCCCCTCATCCCTAATTCTTAGTATGCATGGTTCCCTCATCCACCCAATCCTGGTAAGTGTGGCCCCTTCATCCCTCAATCCTGGTATGTGTGGTACCCCTCATCTCCCAATCCTGGTATGTATGGTAAACCTCATCCCCTAATCCTGGTATGTGTGCCACCCTCATCCCCCAATCCTGGTATGCATGGTCCCCTCACCCACCAATCCTGGTATGCATGGTGCCCCTCATCCCCCAATCCTGGTATGCATGGTACCACTCATCCCCCAATCCTGGTATGTGTGGTACCCTCACCCCCAATCCTGGTATGCATGGTCCCCTCACCCCCAATCCTGGTATGCATGGTCCTTTCATCCCCAATCCAGCTATGCATGACACCCCTCATCCCCCAATCCTGGTATCTGTGGTCCCCTCACCCCTAATCCTGGTATGCATGGCCCCCCTCATCCCCAAATCCTGGTATGTATGGTACCCCTCATCCCCCAATCCTGGTATACGTGGCCCCCTCATCTCTCAATCCTGGTATGCATGGTCCCCTCACCTTCAATCCTGGTATGCATGGTCCCCTCACCCACCAATCCTGGTATGCATGGTACCCCTCATTCCCCAATCCTGGTATGCATGGTACCCCTCATCCTCCAATCCTGATATGTATGGTACTCCTCTTCCCCTTAATCCTGGTATGTATGGTACCCCTCATCCCCCTAATCCTGGTATGGTCTGCACACATACAAAAAAACAAACACTTATACTCACCTTTGTTCCCTGTGCTCCAGCGCTGCTGTGTCCTCTTCTGTCGGAGGTCGGGGGAGGAGTGCGGCGCCGGAACACCGCACTGTCCAGCGCCATTTTGCTGAAGACACACTGTAAATGTGTCTTCAGTAAAATGGCGCCGGATAGCGCTATGCGCATGCGCCGATTCCGACGCCTTCACTCCGACCTCGGTCTCTGGCCAGAAGAGAGGCGCCACGGCAACGCTCCTCCCGGTCAGGTAAGTATGTAAGTATGGCGCCAGAGATCGTGGTATGCGTTCAGTGTCTATGGTTACCGTGATCTCCGGCACCATACACTCCTCTTACCTGTAACGGCTCCAAGCGTTCTTCTGTCTGGAGCCAGACTGCGCGTCGCGCATGCGCAGTCTATAGAGGCTTCAGACAGAGGGACGCTTAGCCGATTATATTATAGATAAGCTCTGAAGGCAAATTCTGAACATTCAGAACTGTGTCTAGCCCATAGCCTGGAAGAGCTCATTTACATATAAGAAAACCATGGATTACTCTGAACAAGACATCAGATCGTAGATCATAAGGTATCATCTTATTCAGCTTCCTATGATCTGCATGTCCATGTAGATGGTTTAGGAGCAGTGGCATACCGCTAATGGCGGCAGACCATGCAGCATTCTGGATGCCGATACAGTTGAAAATAATGATGGAAGAGGGAGCAGTCAGATGACTCTCCATCTCCCATCATTCCTCTCTGCATTTGAGCGCTGATGTCTCAGCACAGAGGGAGCAATGACATCACTACAGTCCGTGCTGTGCCCAGAGGTGAAAAGAAGAAGATTAGAAGATGCACTGAGGAGACCAGAGCAATGGGGGACCGGGGAAAGGTGAGTATTTATTTATTGATAATGTGGGGACCATAACACTATATAGATGACTATGTGGGGCCAATAGCACTATATGGAGGACTATGTGCAGCCCATAACACTATATGGAGGACTGTGTGGGATCCATAACACTATATGGAGGACTGTGTGGGATCCATAACACTATATGGAGGACTATGTGAGGTCAATAGCACTATATAGAGGACTATGTGCAGCCCATAACACTATATTGAGGACTGTGTGGGATCCATAACACTATATGGAGGACTATGTGGGGCCAATAGCACTATATAGAGGACTATGTGCAGCTCATAACACTATATGGAGGACTATGTGCTGCCCATAACACTACATGGACGACTATGTGTAGCCCATAACACTATATGGAGAATTGTGTGGGATCCATAACAATATATGGCGGACTGTGTCGGGTCCATAACACTATATGGAGGAATATGTGGGGCCATTATATATTATGGAAGGCTATGTAGGGGCCATTATACTATATGGAGGGCCATTTTTGGCCCATTATACTGTTATCAGGACTATATGGGGGCCATTACACTGTTTGCAGGACTATATGGGGCCAATTATACTGTTTTCAGAACTACAGTTGTGCTCAAAAGTTTACATACCCCAGCAGAATTTTTCCTTTCTTGGCCTTGTTTCAGAGAATATGAATGATAACTAAAAAACTTTTTCTCCACTCAAGGTTATTGGTTGGGTGAAGCTATTTATTGTCAAACTGTGTTTTCTCCTTTTAAATCTTAATGGCAACCTAAAACACTATATGGATGACTATGTGGGGCCAATAGCACTATATGGAGGACTATATGTAGCCCATAACACTATATGGAGGACTGTGTGGGATCCATAACATTATATGGAGTACTGTGTGGGATCCATAACACTATATATATAACACTACTATATGGAGGAACTCCAATGCCCCTTGCAAGAGACGTAGAGGTTGGAGGGCCTCCTGAAAACAATGTTCCCATTATTAGG
Source organism: Phyllobates terribilis (assembly GCF_046119375.1). NCBI lineage: Eukaryota > Metazoa > Chordata > Amphibia > Anura > Dendrobatidae > Phyllobates > Phyllobates terribilis. Next base: position 472,936,961 of record NW_027362761.1, read on the forward strand.
AAGTGTGTCTCCCATACTGTTTGCCTATGCAGTGAAGCAATGGCTGCCAAAGATTTGAAGGAACTCCAATGGCCCTTGCAAGAGACGTAGAGGTCGGAGGGAACTCCTGAAAACAATGTTCCTATTATTAGGAAATAGGTCTCCCATACTGTTTGTCGATGCAGTGAAGCAACGGCTGCCAAAAATTTGGAGGAACTACAATGTCCCTTACAAGAGACATAGATATGTTGATATGGTACATATGGTGGTGGAGGATGAGGATGCGGAGAAGGAGGAGGACAAGAGCAAATAGACAAAATCAGGAAGCGTGTACCCATGTCTGGGTGTGAAGACAGAGGTGCATGGGAATCGAGTTAAACCTCCCAAAAAAAAGACACTGTATTTGAGTTTATGTTACGCTGCTATCATTCGGTGGTGATCAGAAGTCTGGTGCAATCCAGCCCTTGTTCATTTTTATAAGAGTCAGCTTGTCAGCATTTTCAGTTGACTGGCGGATGCGCCTATCAGTTATAATTCCACTGGCGGCACTAAAAACCCGCTCTGACAAAATGCTAGAGGCAGGGCAGGTCAGGACCTCCAAGGCGTAGAGAATAGTGATGAGCGAGCCCAAGCATCTTACTGCTCGACATGCTCGGCGCACGGCGAGTATTTCTGGGTTGCTCGGGTGGGAACTCAGGTCCCCTTCCTGCATGTTTGGCGCTGTTTAGAGAGCCAATGAACATGCAGGGATTGCCTGCCACTCACTGTAATGCCATAGCCATGTTGGTAGTGGCATTACAGTGATTGGCTGGCCGCACAGCGTCATCAAGTCTATATCAGACCTGTCACCGCCATGCTCGTCACAGTCACTCTGGAATCAGACAGTGTAGGGAGAGCTGCTGCTGAGCTAGGGAGAGATTCGCTTGTTTCTAGTTAGTGTAGGTGTACCAAACTATATTAGAGACACATATCCATCTCAACAAACAGTCCTTCTGAGGACTAATCCATCTGCAGAGATATCAGGCAGGCAGTGCATATAGGCAGGCAGTGTATATAACAGACTGCAGTGAATATAGCACAAGATGCTCCATTCCAGTTCTGCCGCCTGCTGCTGTTAGATATTTCTAGACAAAGGCCCAGGTCTCAGGGGCCAGGAATAATTTTTTTGGGATCTTAATCATCCTTATTTGCTTAAAAAGCAATCCAGAGAACACCGTTTTTCTGCGTCATTTGCTTGTTGGCACTGCAGAATACAGCCAGTTCCTTTCCATATTACAGCGCTAAAAATCCAGCTATTTAAAACTGTGTTTTCTCCGTCACACGGATCACATATACGTTTTCAGAAAATACTGCCATTTCTGGCCACCATTAAATTTTTTTTTCAGTGTGTCAGCAAAGATTTTGACAACGGTATGCTGGTCAAAATAGTTACCTACAGGCCAGGTATTTAAAACTGTGCTTTCTCCGTCACACGGATCACATATACGTTTTCAGAAAATATTGCCATTTCTGACCGCCATTAAAAATTAGTTTCAGTGTGTCAGTGAAGCAATTGACACCAGATTGCTGTTCAAAATAGTTACCTACAGGCCAGGTATTTTAAACAGTGTTTTCTCCAACACACGGATCACATATATACGTTTTCAGAAAATATTGCCATTTCTGGCCTCCATTAAAAATTTGTTTCAGTGTGTCAGTGAAGCAATTGACACCAGATTGCTGTTCAAAATAGTTACCTACAGGCCAAGTATTTAAAACTGTGTTTTCTCCGTCACACGGATCACATATAAGTTTTCAGAAAATACTGCCATTTCTGGCCTCCATTAAAAATTTGTTTCAGTGTGTCAGTGAAGCCATTGACACCAGATTGCTGTTCAAAATAGTTACCTACAGGCCAGGTATTTAAAACTGTGTTTTCTACGTCACACGGATCACATATACGTTTTCAGAAAATACTGCCATTTCGGATTTTCATTAAAAATTTATTGCAGTGTGTCAGTGAAGCAATTGACACCAGATTGCTGTTCAAAATAGTTACCTACAGGCCAGGTATTCAAAACTGTGTTTTCTCCGTCACACGGATCACATATACGTTTTCAGAAAATACTGCCATTTCTGACCTCCATTAAATATTTGTTTCAGTGTGTCAGTGACCCAATTGACATCAGTTTGCTGTTCAAAATAGTTACCTGCAGGTCAGGTATTTAAAACTGTGGTTTGTCTGTCACACGGATCACATATAAGTTTGCTCCAAATTCAGTAATTTGTTGTGAGCGTGGAAGATATTGTCCTCCATTTAAAATGGGCAAGGCACATGGCAAAGGACGGGGAACTGGACGTGATGGTGATGATGGTGTATGCAGAGGCCGAGGCCGTGGGCAAGCTGAAATTGTGCCACAACAAACACCCACATCTTCTCGCTCGACCTTCCTGTCCCAATTAATAGGGGACTGCAGAACACCACTATTGAATACAGACCAGTGTCTAAAGGTTATTTGTTGGATAGCAGATAATGCTTCCAGTCACTTAGCCACCACCACCACCTTGTCTTCCACACGGTCAAGTCTCAGTAGCTTTGAGTCTGGACCGCATATTCCTCACCCTGAACCTCCTTCCTCCCACCATGCCGAATGCACGGAGACAACTGATCCCACACTTGGACACTTCGAAGAGCTGTTCACTTTCCCATTTATAGATTTGGGCCTTTCGCCCGGTCCACTTGAAGTGGGGCAAGAGGAGATCGCATGTAGCGATGTCCAAATATTTGAGCAGCCACGGTCACACGAAGGCGACGGTGGGAAAGTGTCTTAAGAGGTGGACGGTGATGAGAAACAATTGCCAGAAAGTCAGGAGGGGGACCAGAATGAGGAAGTGGAAGAGGAAGTGGTGGATGATATAGTAACTGACCCAACCTGGTAGGAGAACATGCAAAGCGAGGACAGCAGCACACAGGGGGAGGGAGGCAGAGCACCCCAAAAGGCAGGAAGAAGCAGTGTGGTGGCCACAGAAAGAAGGCAGGCAACCGTTCCCCATAACACCAACACAACGGAAGTTGCCAGTACAACTGTTAGGTCTTCCCGAGTCTGGTTGTTTTTTAAAGACTCTGCCAATAACCCCAAAAAGGCCATTTGCACCACCTGCCAGGCCATCGTCAGCAGGAGTGGCAAAACAACCAGCCTGACCACCACCAGCATGATCAGGCACATTACAGCAAAGCACACGACTTTGAGGGCCGAACCCCAGGGTCCAGGAACAGTGTCTGCTTGTGGCACCATTGCTTCTTCCGCTGCTGTGCATGCAAGCCAATCCCATGTCCATGATGCATGCGAAGATGCCTCCTGCCCTGCACCTGTCATTGCACATTCTCAAGTAGTAGCATCAGGAAGCATGTCCACGTCCTTGTCCCAGCGCAACGTTAGTTGTCCATATCCCAGTCCTTGGAACGCAAGCGCAAATACGCAGCCAACACCCCACAGGCCACAGTACTAAATTCCCACATTTCACGACTGCTTGCACTTGAAATGTTGCCTTTTAGGATCGTGGAGACGGAAGCATTACGCAACCTGATGGCGGCGGCCGTCCCTCGGTACTCGGTACCCAGCCGCCACTATTTCTCCCGGTGTGCTGTCCTCACATTACACAAGCACGTGTCCCAAAAAATTAGCTGTACCCTCAATAACGCAGTTACCAGGAAAGTCCACCTAACCACGGACACGTGGACAAGTGGAGAGAATAGAAAGGAGAGAATCTGCTATACAGTTATAGAGTATGCAGTGAGTCCAACAGCTGATCAATTTTAGGAAAAACCCCACTAAGAATTTAAAGACACATTGAGCAGGGCCACAGTAACGACAAATTCCCTTTAGAAAGGAGAGAGTCTGCTATACAGTTATACAGGTATGCAGTGAGTCTAACGGGTGACCAATTTTAGGAAAATCCCCACTAAGAATTTAAAGACACATAGAGCAGGGTCACAGTAGTGACAAATTCTCATTAGAAAGGAGAGGGTCTTCCATAGTGTTGGCCTATGCAGTGAATGCAAGGGCTGCCAAAAATTGGGAGGCACTCCAAAGCCCCTTGGAAGAGACTTAGAGGGCCTCATAAAAACATGTTCCCATTAGAAAGGAGCAGGTCTCCTATACTTGGAATGCCCATGCACTAAGTGTATGGACTGACAAACATTTACCCCTGGCGGGTATACATGAACATACTGTATAATTTTTATTTTTTTTAATAAAAACCCTTTAAAAAAATTATGTGGGTGTTGCATCACAGACCACTGTCACCCTGGTGATATGGTGGTGGAGGATGAGGATGAGGAGAAGGAGGAGGACAAGAGCAAATAGCCAAAATCGGGAAGCGTATACCAATGTGTGGGTGTGAAGAGGTGCATGGGAATACACCTCCCAAAAAAAGACATGGATTTGAGTTTCTGTTCCGCTGCTATCATTTGGTGGTGTTGAGAAGTCTAGCCCAATCCAGCCCTTGTTCATTTTTATAAGAGTCAGCCTGTCAGCATTTTCAGTTGACAGGCGGATGCGCTTATCAGTTATAATTCCACCAGCGGCACTAAAAACCCGCTGTGATAAAACGCTAGCGGCAGGGCAGGCCAGGACTTCCAAGGCATAGGGAGCCAGTTAATTCCACATATCCAGCTTGGATACCCAATAATTAAAAGGCACAGAGGAATCACGGAGCACGTTAGTACGGTCGGCAAGGTACTCTCTCAGCATCTTCCCAAACTTTGCACTCCTTGGGAGAGCACCTCGCACCTCAGGGCCTGTGCTATGGAAGGGTCTGAGAAAACTGTCCCAGAACTTTGACTGTGTTCCCCTGCCTCTGCTGGATTGCATTTGTGTCTCTCTCACCTGTACTCCTTGATTGTCCAACGAACTGTGACCTCTGCCGCCAGCATTTTCAGATGGGAATTTTTTTAATAGTTCCACAACAAGGGCCTTCTGGTACTGCCCCATTTTTGTAGGCCTGTCTGCCTCAGGAATAAGAGATATAAAGTTCTTCTTGTAGCGTGGGTCTAGAAGTGTCACCAACCAGTAATGACTGTCACAGAAAATTTTGAGAACGCAAGGGTCATGGGAAAGGCAGCGCAACGTAAACTCAGCCATGCATGCCAGACTGCTAACAGGCAAGACTTCCATTTCCTCACCAAGAGGGTGACTGACCATGCTCTCCTCCTCCTCCTCTCTGTCCTCTGGCCATCCACGATGAACAGACGGTATGACAGTTGTACAGGTAGTACCGTCTATAGAGCATGAAACTAGCTCCTGCTCTTCCTCCTCCTCCTCTTCCTCATTGTCACCCAATCCACTTTGGGATGAGATGAGGCTGGGCTGTGTGGAATAACCCTATATGGTTCCTTGCTCCATCTCATCGTGCTCCGCCTGCAATGCATCTTCTTTAATTGTGACCAGAGAGCATTTCAGAAGACAGTGAAGCGGGATGGTGACACTAATTATGGCATCATCGCCGCTCACCATCTTGGTGGAGTCCTCAAAGTTTTGGAGGATGGTACATATGTCTGACATTCATGTCCACTCCTGAGGTTTTATGTGTGGAGTCTGACCTGAATACCGACGGCCTTGTTGATGCTGGTGGTGAACAACTGCCCTCTTCTGCTCACAAATCCTTCCCAACATCTGCAATGTAGAGTTCCAACATGTGGGGACATCGCAGATCAGTCTGTGAGCTGGAAGCTGCTAACGCTGCTGAAGCACGGCAAGGGCGGCGGAAGCTGTAGCTGACATTCTAAAATGGGCACACAGGCAATGTACTTTGACAAGCAGATCCGACAGATCTGGGTAGGTTTTGAGAAACCACTGAACTATGAGGTTAAGCACATGGGCCAGGCATGGTAAGTGTGTGAGCTCGCCTCGCCTCAGAGCCGCCACCAGGTTCCGGTCATTGTCACATATGACCATGCCTGGCTGTAGGTTCAGTGGTGTCAGCCACAGATTTGCCTGCTCTTTTTAGAGCTGTCCACAACTCTTCAGCGTTGTGCGGTTTGTCCCCTAAGCATATTAGCTTCAGCACATTCTGTTGCTGCTTGGCCGAGGCAGTGCTGCAATGCTTCCAGCTTGCGACTGATGTGGTAGTTTCGGAGATGGAGGCTGAAGAGGAGGAGGTGCAGGAGCTGTAGAATGTGGGGGCAACCCTGATTGACCCAGGGCCCACAATCCTCAGGGTCGGAAGGACGTGTTCCGTCCCGTGGTCCGACTGGGTCCCAGTTTCCACTATATTAACCCAGTGTGCCATCAGCAAGATGCACCATCCCTGCCCACAAGCACTTGTCCAAGTGTCCATGGTTAGGTTGACTTTCCCAATAACTGCGTTGTTGAGGGCACGTCTAATGTTGTGGGACACGTGCTCGTGTAATGCGGGGACAACACACCGGGAGAAATAGTGGCAGCTGGGGACCGAGTACGAAGGGACGGCCGCCGCCATCAGGTTGTGGAAAGCTTCCATCTCCACGGGCCTAAAAGTTAACATTTTGAGTGCAAGCATTCGCGAAATGTGTGAATTTAGTGTGGCCTGTGAAGCGTTGGCTGCGTATTTGCGCTTGCGTTCCAAGGACTGGGGTAGGGACAGCTGAACACTGCGCTGGGACAAGGACATGGACGTGCTTGCTGATGGTGCTAGTTGAGAGTGTGCAATGACAGGTGCAGGTTGGGAGGCATGCACCATGGACAGGGGATTGACGTGCACGCACAACAGCGGAACAAGCAGTGGTGTCACTGGCAGACACTGTTGCTGGACCCTGGTGTCCGGCCCACTTAGTCGGGTGCTTTGCTGCCATGTGCCTGATCATGCTGGTGGTGGTCAGGCTGCTAGTTTTGCTACCCCTGCTGATTCTGGCCTAGCAAGTGGTGCAAATGGCCTTTTTGGGGTTATCTGCAGAGTCTTTAAAAAATAACCAGACTCGGGAAGACCTAGCAGTTATACTGGCAACTTCCGTCGTGTTGGCGTTACGAGGAACGCTTTCCCACCATGCGTCTGTGGCCACCATGCTGCTTCTTCCTGCCTGCTGTGGTGCTACGCCTCCCTCCCTCCCTCCCTCTGTATGCTACTGTCCTCGCTCTGTATGTCCCCCTGCCAGATTGGGTCAGTTACTGTATTATCCACCACCTCGTCTTCCATTTCCCCACCCTGGTCCTTCTCCTGACTTTCTGGCAATTGTGTCTCATCATCATCATCATCCACCTCTTGCGGCAGTAATTGCATTTTCCCACCGTCGCCTTCGTGTGACCGTGGCAGCTCCAATACTTGGGCATCGCTACATGCGTTCTCCTCTTGACTCTCTTGAAACTGGTCGGGCGAGAGGCCCGAATCTACAAATGGAAAAGTGAACAGCTCTTTTGAGTGTCCAGTAGTCTCTGGGCATTTGGCATGGTGGTAGGAAGGAGGATCAGGGTGAGGAATATGCGGTCCAGACTCATGGATACTGAGACTTGACCGTGTGGAAGACAGGGTGGTTGTGGTGGCTAAGTGACTGGAAGCATTATCTGCTATCCAAACAATAACCTTTTGACACTGCTCTGTATTCAATAGTGGTGTTCTGTGGTCCCCTAGTAATTGGGACAGGAAGATCGAGCGACAAGATGTGGGTGTTTGTTGATGCACAATTTCAGCTTGCCCACGGCCACGTCCTCGGCATCGGCCTCTGTATGCATCATCACCATCACGTCCACTTCTCCGTCCCTTGCCACGCACCTTGCCTATTTTAATGGATGACAATATTTCCCACGTTCATGAGAAATGGCTGATTTTGGAAGGTAGTTATATGTGATAACTCTGACAGAGAACCACAATTTTAAATAGCAGGCCTGTAATTTGTTAATACTATCCTTCTCAGACACCTAGTGTGAATAGCTTGACCGACACACCGCAACGGAATGAAAATGGAAGAAATGTCTGATTTTGGAACACTCTTATAGGTGTTATGTCTGACAGAGAACCACGGTTTTAAATAGCAGGCCTATTATTTGCTAATACTATGCTTCACAGACACCTAGTGTGAATAGCTGGACCGATATACTGCAACAGAATGGAAAAGGAGGCCAATATTTACTACGTTCAGTTTAAATTTCTGGATTTTTATTGAAAAAATATGGAACAGATCTGGCTTTATTCTGCAGTGAGAACAAGCAAATGGAGCAGGAAAATTGTGTACTCTGGATTGTTTTTTAAGAAAATAACCAAGATTAAGATAAAAAAAAAAATTCCCTGGCCCCTGATATCTGGGGCTATGTCTACAAATATCTGTGAGAACAGCAGGAGCAGGAACGTTTAATGGACCCTCTTGAACTATTTGCACTGCAGTCTGCCACATACACTGCCAGCCTGCCTAATTCCTGCTATCACCACTGAATATTTATGAGGACTGTTAGTTCAGATGGATATATAGACAGTACAGACCAAAAGTTTGGACACACCTTCTCATTTAGAGATTTTTCTGTATTTTCATGACTTTGAAAATTGTACATTCACACTGAAGGCATCAAAACTATGAATTAACACATGTGGAATTATATACTTAAGAAAAAAGTGTGAAACAACTGAAAATATGTCTTATATTCTAGGTTCTTCAAAGTAGCCACCCTTATATAATATCAACTTAGACCCTTTAGTCCCTCAACCAAACACTGAAATAATCAATAATTTCCTGTCAACTATCAAACTCCCAAAATTGAACCCTCTGGATCACGAATCACTAAATCGGCCTATTACTACTCTAGAAACAGAAAACACAATTAAGCAACTGAAATCTTTTAAGGCCCCGGGACCAGATGGGTTCATCAATGAATATTATAAAGTTTTTAATCAACACCTTTCCCCTTACCTTACCAAAAATTTTAACTCAGCAACGACTCTGGGATCCTTTCCACCAGAGATGTTAGAAGCAACCATCATCCTAATTTCTAAGTCGAAAGGAGACCTAGACAACATCAAAAACTATAGGCCCATCTCGCTAATAAATACAGACATTAAAATATATTCAAAAATCCTAGCTAACCGTCTCTCAGATATTCTCCCTCAGCTAATCAACGACGATCAAATTGGTTTCGTTGGTGGAAGACAAGCAACTGACGGTACTAGGAGATTAATAAATATTATAAAAATAATTAATACCTCTAAACTCCCAGCTACTCTATTAGCGTTAGATGTGGAAAAGGCCTTTGATAGATTAAATTGGGAATATTTAAATCAATCACTTATCAAATTCGGCTTTAGTAATCACTTTCTTTCCTCCATTATGGCCCTCTACTCTAATCCCCATGCTAGAATCTATGTGAATAATCAGTTATCCAACTCATTCCCCATCTCAAATAGCTCTAGACAGGTCTGCCCTCTCTCTCCCCTACTATTTGATTTGGCCATGGAGCCATTAGCCCAAAAAATTAAAGAAAACCCCAAAATTAAAGGTATCCCTACACCATCTCGCCAATTTAAAATAAGCCTTTTCGCGGATGAAATAATGTTAACCTTACTAGACCCAACAAATTCTGTAAGGGAGGTTTCGGAAATACTTGATTCATTTTCACTAATTTCTTATTTCAAAATTAATAATGAGAAATCAAAACTACTCCATTTTAATTTAGATCAACTTTCAAAAAACATACTAAAACTGAACACGTCTTTCAGCTGGGCTAAAAAGATCATAACATACCTAGGAATCACTATTTGCAAAAATATAAATTCTATTATTTCCACCAACCTAGAATCTATCAACGACATCATTTATAAAGAATTAATAAATTTTGGCAAATGTGACCTTTCATGGTGGGGTAAAGTACTTACGGTTAAAATGTTCATCCTACCAAAAACTCTCTATATTTTCCGAAACCTCCCCTTAATCATTCCCCACACATTCATTCAAAAAATTCAAAATCAAATAAACTCCTACATTTGGGACAATAAAAGAATCTCCACCAATATCCTCTATAAAAATAAACTTAATGGCGGACTTAGCTTACCCAATATCTCAGCATATTATCTAGCTAATTTTATAAAACAAAGCGCTAATTGGTTTAATCTGATAAACCCCCCCCAGCTTGGAATATTTTGGAAGCAACTCTAAACAATAATTCCCCTCCTCGTGATCTTTTATTTAGGCACCTTTTCCAAAAAATTACACATGACCCTTCTCACCCTATATTCCATGCGACTATTTGGGCCTAGAAAAAACTTGCAGAGCAGAGGAAAAAAAATCATTCCAGAGATCCTAACCTAAACAAATTTACAATCGTTAAAAATTTACCATTATCATTCATAGCCTCCTTATACAACTCCACAATCCCAGATCATTGGGAAAATAGAGGTTTAAAAAAACTAAAAGATCTTTATGATGGTCTCATTATCTTACCCTTTAAATCCATTAAAATTAAATTTAATTTATCTCCATCTGATTTTTTTCATTACTCTTATATAAAAGAAATTATACTTAAATTCATGTCAGGTAAACTTCTAGTTTCAGAGATCTCAGCAAATCTCATTTGCAATTTGGCTCATAAAATTTTTTGGAGTCTACGCTACATTTATAACGGATTCAACAATGATCTATCATTTAATAAAAATCAGTACATGTTACGTTGGGAAACGGATTTGAAAAGAACTTTCCATAGGGATCAATGGGAAAACGCGCTATTCTACACACAAGCCTCAAATATTTCAATGCCCCTTCAAGAAGCATATTTTAAGCTTGTCTCGAGATGGTACTACACTTCCATTAGGCTTCATCACATAAAATCAAGCAATTCTCCTCTGTGTTGGAGAAATTGTGGGCTTAGAAGCGACCTTATGCATTTCTTCTGGAGCTGCCCTAAAATTCACAACCTGTGGTCTCAGATATCCATTCTGGTAAACGACCTTCTGGATAAACCTATTATTCTTTCCCCTCAATCGGCTTTATTATCCAAGATCCATACTAATCCATTTATTTTTAGTTTGCAAAAACACCCTGGCATTTAACTGGAAAAAGCCAAATATCCCCACATTAGAGGACTTGGTTGAGAAAATGAACCTGCACAGGACATACGAATATAGATTTGCCATTATTAACAATAATGTGTCTAAGTTTTCAAAGAAATGGGATATCTGGACAGCTAAATTTCCCTATGTCTCACATGTCCCTTGCAAAGCTATAGTATCTGTATCCTAAACAATGTACCCATTTACGATTCTCTGTATTTCTCTCGTAATGTTATTTGTTTTTCTGTTATTATTGTGTTATATTGGTTTATACTTGTCATCTTCTGTGACTACCAACATTTGTCGATTCAATTTCTTCCCCCTTCCCTTTATTTCCCTCAACCCCCAATATTCCCTTTATCCACGATCCCATGTTTTTTCCACCCTTTGTACCCCCTCCCCTTTTCCCAGATCATCCCTATCATTACTACCCTGTTCCTTAATTGCTTGTTATACCCTGAATAATAATAATAAAAATCATTGTAAAACAAAGTAGCCACCTCTCGCTTTGATGACTGCTTTGCACAGTCTAGTGTTGAGCCACCCCCGTAGTGTTCGGGTTCGGTTCGGTTCGTCGAACACCGGGATGTTCGAGGAACTGTTCGTCGAACTGTTCGTCGAACACCTTAGAACACCGTCGAACACCGTTAAAACCAATGGCAGGCAAACAAAAACACATAGGAACACATAGAAAACACCTTCAAAGGTGTCCAAAAGCTCACAAACTGCTCAGAAGACGCTTTCTTTAAAAAAGCCGGCCGGCAATTCAGCAGCGGCATACACCGGTACCCGACAATTTAGACAAGAAGGAATAGAGCATCACACATAGATTAGATAGATAGAAACATGTCAGTCACATATATATGAAGTACAGTGACAGTGTTGCTTACTGTACTTGTCATTTAGTGTAAAGGATTTATTAAAAAATATAATAGTGTTTTCGTGCACCGTCTCTTTAAAAAAGACGGCCGGCAATTCAGCAGCGGTACCCGACAATTTATAACAGACAGAATAGAGCTTCACACATAGATTAGATAGATAGAAACATGTCAGTCACATATATATAAAGTACTGTGACAGTGTTGCTTACTGTACTTGTCATTTACTGCAAAGGATTTATTAAAAAAAATAATAGTGTTTTCATGCACCGTCTCTTTAAAAAAGCCGGCTGGCAATTCAGCATCTGTACCCGACAATTTAGAATAGAAGGAATAGAGAATCACACATAGATTAGATAGATAGAAACATGTCAGCCACATATATATGAAGTACAGTGACAGTGTTGCTTACTGTAATTGTCATTTAGTGTAAAGGATTTATCAAAAAAAATAATAGTGTTTTCATGCACCGTCTCTTTAAAAAAGCCGGCCGGTAATTCAGCATCTGTACCCGACAATTTATAACAGACAGAATAGAGCTTCACACATAGATTAGATAGATAGAAATATGTCAGTCACATATATAATAAGTACAGTGATAGTGTTGGTTACTGTACTTGTCATTTAGTATTAAAATAAAGGATTTATTATTAAAAAAAATTGGCGTGGGGTTCCCCGTAATTTTAGTCTCTAGCGGAGGTTAAGCAGACGGCTGGGGCAGATGTTTGAAGCCTGGGAAGGGGGTAATACCCACGGAGCTTCCCAGGCTACTAATATCAGCCCCCAGCTGAATACCTAGCCTTTACTAGCTATTAAAATGGATGACCCCCCCAAAAAATGACGTGGGGTCCCCCTAATTTAATAGCTAGCAAAGGCTAGGCAGACAGCTTGGGGCTGATATTAATAGCCCAGGAAGGGAGCCATGAATATTGGCCCCCTCCCAGGCTAGAAACACCAGCCGTCAGCCGCCCCAGAAATGGCGCATCCATAGGATGCGCCAATTCTGGCACTTAGCCTCGCTCTTCCACGCTGCCCTGGTGCGGTGGCAGGGGGTAATAGGGTTGGGGTTGATGTCAGCTTATAATGCCAGCTGACATCAAGCCCAGGTTAGTAATGGAGAGGCGTCTATAAGACACCCCCATTACTAACCCCATAGTCAAAGTTAAAAAAAAAACACAAACACCCAGAATAAAGTCCTTTAATTGAAATAAAGACACAATTCTTTATTGTTCTAAATTAAACCATACTTACCATCACGCCCATTCCAGCTGAAGCCAATGATCTCCTGCAATAAAAGTAAAATAATAAAGCAACCTCATCCTTACCTTTCCATGGTTCCCAGGACAGCTTCAGCTCTGCTACATCGAGATGACAGACTGGACCGCAGCAGAACGCTGCCATCCAGCCTGTCATCCCGCAGACACTGAGAAGCGCAGGCATGCTTGCGCTCCTCAGTGTCTGACTGTGACGGCATCCAGATGAGCCGACAATGAACTCGGCTCACCTCATGTACGTCACTGACAGCGTGGGAAAATTCTCCTGCACTCAGCGCTTCAGCGTGAGAATTTTCCCACGCTGTCAGTGACGTGCATGAGGTGCGCCGAGTTCATTGGACATGACCTCGGCTCATCTGGATGCCGTCACAGCCAGACACTGAGTAGCGCAAGCAAGCCTGCGCTTCTCAGTGTCTGCGGGATGACAGGCTGGATGGCAGCGTTCTGCTGCGGTCCAGCCTGTCATCTCGATGTAGCAGAGCTGAAGCTGTCGTGGGAGCCATGGAAAGGTAAGGATGATGTTGCTTTATTATTTTACTTTTATTGCAGGAGATCATTGGCTTCAGCTGGAATGGGCGTGATGGTAAGTATGGTTTAATTTAGAACAATAAAGAATTGTGTGTTTATTTCAATTAAAGGACTTTTTTCTGGGTGTTGTGTTTTTTTTAAATACTTTACTAGAAATTCATGGTGGTCATGTCTAATATTGGCGTGACCCCATGAATTTCGGGCTTAGGGCCAGCTGATAATGCCAAGCTGGCCTTAACCCCTTTATTACCCAGTGAGCCACCGCACCAGGGCCCTGGATGAGTTGGGTACAGCGCCAGAAGATGGCGCTTCTATGAACGCGCCATTTTCCGGGGCGGCTGCGGACTGCAATTTGCAGCGGCTGGGGCCCAGAACGCTTGGGCCTCCCTGCGCTGCAGATTCCAGCCCCCAGCTGCCTAGTTGTACCTGGCTGGACACAAGAATAGGGCGAAGCTCCACGTATTTTTTTTTTAAATTCATGAAATTCATGGAATAATTAAGAAAAAAAGGGCTTCCCTATATTGTTGTGTCCGGCTAGGTACAAATAGGCAGCTGGTGGTTGGGAGCAGCCCGTTCCTGCCTGCTGTACCTGACTGGACACAAATATAGTGCGAAGCCCCACGTCAATTTTTTTTTCATTATTTCATGAATTTCCTGAAATAATTTAAAAAAAATTGACGTGGGGCTTCGCCCTATATTTGTGTCCAGTCAGGTACAGCAGGCAGGAACGGGCTGCCCCCAACCACCAGCTGCCTATTTGTACCTGGCCAGACACAACAATATAGGGAAGCCCTTTTTTAAAAAAATTATTTCATGAAATAATTAAAAAAAAATTGACGTGGGGCTTCGCACTATATTTGTGTCCAGCCAGGTACAGCAGGCAGGGACGGGCTGCCCCCAACCACCAGCTGCCTATTTGTACCTGGTTGGACACAACAATATAGGGAAGCCCTTTTTTTCTTAATTATTCCATGAATTTCATGAAATAATTTAAAAAAAAAATGCGTGGGGCTTCGCCCTATTTTTGTGCCCAGCCAGGTACAACTAGGCAGCTGGGAGCTGGAATCCGCAGCGCAGGGAGGCCCATGCTTTCTGGGCCCCACCCGCTGCAAATTGCAGTCCGCAGCCGCCCCAGAAAATGGCGCGTTCATAGAAGCGCCATCTTCTGGCGCTGTACCCAACTCATCCAGGGCCCTGGTGCGGTGGCTCACTGGGTAATAAAGGGGTTAAGGCCAGCTTGGCATTATCAGCTGGCCCTAAGCCCGAAATTCATGGGGTCACGCCAATATTAGACATGACCACCATGAATTTCTAGTAAAGTATTTAAAAAAACACAACACCCAGAATAAAGTCCTTTAATTGAAATAAACACACAATTCTTTATTGTTCTAAATTAAACCATACTTACCGTCACGCCCATTCCAGCTGAAGCCAATGTCTTCTGCAATAAAAGTAAAATAATTAAGCAACCTCATCCTTACCTTTCCATGGTTCCCACGACAGCTTCAGCTCTGCTACATCGAGATGACAGGCTGGACCGCAGCAGAAAGCTGCCATCCAGCCTGTCATCCCGCGGACACTGAGAAGCGCAGGCATGCTTGCGCTCCTCAGTGTCTCGCTGTGACGGCATAAAGATGAGACAAGTTCATGTCCAATGAACTCGGCGCACCTCATGCACGTCACTGACAGCGTGGGAGAATTCTCCTGCACTCAGCACTTCAGCGTGAAAATTCTCCCACGCTGTCAGTGACGTACATGAGGTCAGCTGAGTTCATTGGACATGAATGAGCTCACCTCATGCACGTCACTGACAGCGTGGGAAAATTCTCACGCTGAAGCGCTGAGTGCAGGAGAATTTTCCCACGCTGTCAGTGACGTGCATGAGGTGAGCTCATTCATGTCCAATGATCTCAGATCACCTCATGCACGTCACTGACAGCGTGGGAAAATTCTCCTGCACTCAGCGCTTCAGCGTGAGAATTCTCCCACGCTGTCAGTGACGTGCAAGAGGTGAGCCGAGTTCATTGGACATGACCTCACCTCATGCACGTCACTGACAGCGTGGGAAAATTCTCACGCTGAAGCACTGAGTGCAGGAGAATTCTCCCACGCTGTCAGTGACGTGCATGAGGTGAGCCGAGTTCATTGTCGGCTCATCTGGATGCCGTCACAGAGAGACACTGAGGAGCGCAAGCATGCCTGCGCTTCTCAGTGTCTGCGGGATGACAGGCTGGATGGCAGCGTTCTGCTGCGTCCAGCCTGTCATCTCAATGTAGCAGAGCTGGAGCCATCGTGGGAACCATGGAAAGGTAAGGATGAGGTTGCTTTATTATTTTTCTTTTATTGCAGGAGATCGTTGGCTTCAGCTGGAATGGGCGTGATGGTAAGTATGGTTTAATTTAGAACAATAAAGGAATGTGTCTTTATTTCAATTAAAGGACTTTATTCTGGGTGTTTGTGTTTTCTTTTAACTTTGACTATGGGGTTAGTAATGGGGGTGTCTTATAGACGCCTCTCCATTACTAACCTGGGCTTGATGTCAGCTGGCATTATAAGCTGACATCAACCCCAACCCTATTACCCCCTGCCACCGCACCAGGGCAGCGTGGAAGAGCGAGGCTAAGTGCCAGAATTGGCGCATCCTAAGGATGCGCCATTTCTGGGGCGGCTGACGGCTGGTGTTTCTAGCCTGGGAGGGGGCCAATATTCTTGGAACCCTTCCTGGGCTATTAATATCAGCCCCCAGCTGTCTGCCTAGCCTTTGCTAGCTATTAAAATAGGGGGGACCCCACGTCATTTTTTGGGGAGGTCCCCCATTTTAATAGCTAGTAAAGGCTAGGTATTCCGCTGGGGGCTGATATTAGTAGCCTGGGAAGCTCCGTGGGTATTACCCCCTTCCCAGGCTTCAAACATCTGCCCCAGCCGTCTGGTTAACCTCCGCTAGAGCCTAAAATTATGGGGATCCCCACGCCAATTTTTTTTTAAATAAATCCTTTATTTTAACACTAAATGACAAGTACAGTAACCAACACTGTCACTGTACTTCATATATATGTGACTGACATGTTTCTATCTATCTAATCTATGTGTGATTCTCTATTCCTTCTATTCTAAATTTTCGGGTACAGATGTTGAATTGCCGGCCGGCTTTTTTAAAGAGACAGTGCATGAAAACACTATTATTTTTTTTAATAAATCCTTTATACTAAATGACAAGTACAGTAAGCAACACTGTCACTGTACTTCATATATATGTGACTGACATGTTTCTATCTATCTAATCTATGTGTGATTCTCTATTCCTTCTATTCTAAATTGTTGGGTACAGATGCTGAATTGCCGGCTGGCTTTTTTAAAGAGACGGTGCATGAAAACACTATTATTTTTTTTAATAAATCCTTTACACTAAATGACAAGTACAGTAATCAACACTGTCACTGTACTTCATATATATGTGACTGACATGTTTCTATCTATCTAATCTATGTGTGAAGCTCTATTCTGTCTGTTATAAATTGTCGGGTACCGCTGCTGAATTGCCGGCCGGCTTTTTTAAAGAGACGGTGCACGAAAACACTAATATTTTTTTTGATAAATCCTTTACACTAAATGACAAGTACAGTAAGCAACACTGTCACTGTGCTTCTTATATGTGTGACTGACATGTTTCTATCTATCTAATCTATGTGTAAAGCTCTATTCTTTTGGTTCTAAATTGTCGGGTACCGGTGTATGCCGCTGATGAATTGACGGCTTTTCATGTTTCACTGTTGGCACTGTTCCCATCGATTTGGGCAATCACTGTAATGCCACAACCACCATGGCTGTGGCATTACAGTGAGTGGCAGGCAATCCCTGCATGATTTGTGCTCTAAATAACGCCAGACATGCAGGACACGCTTTTGGTGCACGAACAGTTATCGAACATAACCTCGAACAGCCGAATTTTTTGCAAATCGTTCGGGTTCGTCGAACAACTCGAACACCGCCCAAAACAGCTCGAATTTGAGATTGGCGAACAGTTCTAGTTGGACACCGCTCATCTCTAGCACAGTCTTGGCATTCTCTTGATGAGCTTCAAGGAGTAGTCACCGGAAATGGTTTTCACTTCACAGGTGTGCCCTGTCAGGTTTAATAAGTGGGATTTCTTGCCTTATAAATGGGGTTGGGACAATCAGTTGTGTTGTGCAGAAGTCAGGTGGATACACAGCTGATAGCCCTACTGAATAGACTGTTAGAATTTGTATTATGGCAAGAAAAAAGCAGCTAAGTAAAGAAAAACGAGTGGCCATCATTACTTTAAGAAATGAAGGTCAGTCAGTCCGAAAAAATGGGAAAACTTTGAAAGTGTCCCCAAGTGCAGTTGCAAAAACCATCGAGCGCTACAAAGAACCTGGCTCACATGAGGACCGCCCCAGGAAAGGAAGACCAAGAGTCACCTCTGCTTCTGAGGATAAGTTTATCCAAGTCACCAGCCTCAGGAATCGCAGGTTAACAGCAGCTCAGATTAGAGACCAGGTCAATGCCACACAGAGTTCTAGCAGCAGACACATCTCTACAACAACTGTTAAGAGGAGACTTTGTGCAGCAGGCCTTCATGGTAAAATAGCTGCTAGGAAAGCACTGCTAAGGGCAGGCAACAAGCAGAAGAGACTTGTTTGGGCTTAAGAACACAAGGAATGGACATTAGACCAGTGGAAATCTGTGCTTTGGTCTGATGAGTCCAAATTTGAGATCTTTGGTTCCAACCACCGTGTCTTTGTGCGATGCAGAAAAGGTGAACGAATGGACTCTACATGCCTGGTTCCCACTGTGAAGCATGGAGGAGGAGGTGTGATGGTGTGGGGGTGCTTTGCTGGTGACACTGTTGGGGATTTATTCAAAATTGAAGGCATACTGAACCAGCATGGCTACCACAGCATCTTGCAGCGGCATGCAATTCCATCCGGTTTGCATTTAGTTGGACCATCATTTATTTTTCAACAGGACAATGACCCCAAACACACCTCCAGGCTGTGTAAGGGCTATTTGACCAAGATCGAGAGTGATGGGGTACTACACCAGATGACCTGGCCTCCACAGTCACCAGACCTGAACCCAATCGAGATGGTTTGGGGTGAGCTGGACCGCAGAGTGAAGGCAAAAGGGTCAACAAGTGCTAAGCATCTCTGGGAACTCCTTCAAGATTGTTGGAAGACCATTTCCGGTCACTACCTCTTGAAGCTCATCAAGAGAATGCCAAGAGTGTGCAAAGCAGTCATCAAAGCAAAAGGTGGATACTTTGAAGAACCTAGAATATAAGACATATTTTCAGTTGTTTCACACTTTTTTGTTAAGTATATAATTCCACATGTGTTAATTCATAGTTTTGATGCCTTCAGTGTGAATGTACAATTTTCATAGTCAAGAAAATACAGAAAAATCTTTAAATGAGAAGGTGTGTCTAAACTTTTGGTCTGTACAGTATATATATATGTTGTGGAATACCTATACTAACAGGACGTTCAATGGACCCTCTTGTGCTGTATCAAGCACTGCAGTCTGCCACATACACTGCCTGCCTAACTCCTGCTCTCACCACTGAATATATGCAGCTGTATTAGTCCTCAGAAGGACTGTTAGTTCAGTTGGATATACACTGCTCAAAAAAATAAAGGGAACACTCAAATAACACATCCTAGATCTGAATGAATTAAATATTCTCATTGAATACTTTGTTCTGTACAAAGTTGAATGTGCTGACAACAAAATCACACAAAAATCATCAATGGAAATCAAATTTATTAACCAATGGAGGCCTGGATTTGGAGTCACCCCCAAAATTAAAGTGGAAAAACACACTACATGCTGATCTAACTTTGATGTAATGTCCTTAAAACAAGTCAAAATGAGGCTCAGTCATGTGTGTGGCCTCCATGTGCCTGTATGACCTCTCTACAGCGCCTGGGCATGCTCCTGATGAGGTTGCGGATGGTCTCTTGTGGGATCTCTTCCCAGACCTGGACTAAAGCATCTGCCAACTCCTGGACAGTCTGTGGTGCAATGTTGACGTTGGTGGATGGAGCGAGACATGATGTCCCAGATGTGCTCAATTGGATTCAGGTCTGGGGAAAGGGTGGGCAAGTCCATAGCTTCAATGCCTTCATCTTGCAGGAACTGCTGACACACTCCAGCCGCATGAGGTCTGGCATTGTCCTGCATTAGGAGGAACCCAGGGCCAACTGCACCAGCATATGGTCTCACAAGGGGTCTGAGGATTTCATCTAAGGTACCTAATGGCAGTCAGGCTACCTCTGGAGAGCACATGGAGGGCTATGTGGCCCTCCAAAGAAATGCCACCTGACACCATTACTGATCACCTGCCAAACTGGTCATGCTGAAAGTTGTTGCAGGCAGCAGATCGCTCTCCACGGCATCTCCAGACTCTGTCATGTCTGTCACATGTGCTCAGTGTGAACCTGCTTTCATCTGTGAAGAGCACAGGGCGCCAGTGGTGACTTTGCCAATCTTGGTGTTCTGTGGCAAATGCAAAGCGTCCTGCACGGTGTTGGGCTGTGAGCACAACCCCCATCTGTGGACGTCGGGCCCTCATACCACCCTCATGGAGTCGGTTTCTAACCGTTTGTGCAGACACATGTACATTTGTGGCCTGCTGGAGGTAATTTTTCAGGGCTCTGGCAGTGCTCCTCTTGTTCCTCCTTGCACAAAGCGGAGGTAGCGGTCCTGCTGCTGGGCTGTTGCCCTTCTACAGCCCCCTCCACGACTCCTGGTGTACTGACCTGTCTCCTGGTAGCGCCTCCAGCCTCTGGACACTATGCTAACAGACACAGCAAACCTTCTTGCCACAGCTCGCATTGATGTGCCATCCTGGATGAGCTGCACTACCTGAGCAACTTCTGTGTGTTGTAGAGTCTATCTCATGCTACCACGAGTGTGAAAGCACAACCAACATTCAAAAGTGACCAAAACATCAGCCAGAAAGCATTGGTACTGAGATGTGGTCTGTGGTCCCCACCTGCAGAACCACCCCTTTATTGAGGGTATCTTGATAATTGCCAATAATCTCCATCTATTGTCTATTCCATTTGCACAACAGCATGTGAAATTGATTGTCAATCAGTGTTGCTTCCTAAGTGGACAGTTTGATTTCACTGAAGTGTGATGTACTTGGGGTCATATTCTGTTGTTTAAGTGTTCCCTTTATTTTTTTGAGCAGTGTATATATATATATATGTTGTGGAATACCTATACTAACTATGAAGAAGCAAATCTCTCCCTGATGCAGCAGCAGCCCTCCCTACTCTGAAAGGTTCCAGAGTAGACTGTGGCGAGCATGGCGCCGCCTGGTCTTATATACACCTGATAATGCTGAACAGCCAGCCAATCAATGTAATGCCCACAACCCACATGGCTATGGCATTACAGTGCATGGCAGGTAATCCCTGCATGTTCATTGGCTCTCTAAAGAGCGCCAAACATGCAGGGAGGGGACCCGAGTGATGCTCGGGCAAGTACGGAGCAGTAGCGAGCACATCGCTCATCACTAAATATGTACTCTTTTTTTTATGAGGATTTAGCATTCCTGTGAATCACTAAACTAATATTTAGTTGTATACCCACAGTTTTTTAGAACTGGTTCACATCTATGTTGCATAAAGTCAACCAACTTCTGGCACCTGTCAACTGTTATTCCAGCCCGGGGTGCTTTGACTATATCCCACAACTTTTTGGCATTTATTGGCTTTGCCTCAAAAACATCATTTTTGATGTCACCCCACAAGTGTTCGGATTAAGGTCTGGGAATTGGGCTGGCCACGCCATAACCTCAATTTTATTTTACTGAAACCAATATTTTGAATGTTTATTGGTGTGTTTAGGGTTCTTTGTCATGTTGTCCCATTTCAAGGGCATATCCTCTTAAGAGTAAAGGCCCCGTCGCACTTAGCGACGCTGCAACGATCCCGACAACGATATGACCTGTCAGGGATCGTTGCTGCGTCGCTATGTGGTCGCTGGTGAGCTGTCAAACAGGCAGGCTCACCATCGATCAGGGGAGCAGCGACATCGTGGAAAGAATCTTTCCACGATGTCCTGCTCCTGGTTACCAGCCTGCTGCTGAAGCATGAGCAGGCTGGTAACCAGGGTAAACATCGGGTTACTAGGGGCACACGCGCACCTAGTAACCCGTTGTTTATCATGGTTACCACTCTGCTACAGTGAGTGGGAGGTTACCGCTCACTTTAGCAGGCTCGTAACCATGATAAACAACAGGTTACTAGGAGCGCGTGTGCCCCTAGTAACCCGATGTTTATCATGGTTACCAGCCTGATCGCTGCTCCCGCTGGTCACACACAGCGATGTGTGCTGACCAGCGGGAGGGCAATGACCAAAAAATGGTCCAGGACACTTTGCAAGCGATCAGCGACCTCACAGCATGGGCCTGATCGCTGCAAAGTGTCACACATAGCGACATCACTGGTGGGGTCGCTGTTGCGTCACCAAAACCGTGACACAGCAGCGATCTCGCTAGTGATCTCGCTATGTGAGACAGGGGCTTAAGGCAACATGACCTCTTCAAGTATTTTAATATATGCAAACTGGTCCATGATCCCTGGTATGCAGTAAATAGGTCCGGCATCATAGTAAGAGAAACATGCCCATATCACGATGCTTGCACTACCATGCTTCACTGTCTTCAGAGTGTACTGTGGCTTGAATGCAGAGTTTGGGGATCATCTGATGAACTGTCTGCGGCCTTTGTTACCCAAAAAGAATAATTTTACTTTCATTAATTCACAAAATACTTCTCCATTACTCTTTAGGACAGTTGAAGTGTTCTTTGACAAATTGTATCCACTTCAGATGTTTTTTTTTTTTTTTAACAGTGGAACTTTGCAGGGACTTCTTGCTAAGCGATTAGCTTCACACAGGCGTCTGCTGTCACAGTACTCACAGGTAACTTGAGACTGTCCTTGATTATCCTGGAGCTGATCATTGTCTGAGCCTTTGCCGTTCTGGCTATTCTTCAATCCATTTGAATGGTAGTCTTCCGTTTTCTTCCACGTATCTCTGGTTTTGCTTTCCATTTTAAAGCATTGGAGATCATTTTAGCTGAACAGCCTATCATTGTCTGCACTTCTTTATAAGTTTTACCCTCTCTAATCAATTTTTTAATCAAAGTACGCTGTTCTTCTGAGCAATATTTCAAACAACCCATATTTCTCAGGCTTTCAAGGAGAAATGCATGTACATGTGCTGGCTTCATGTTACACGCACGCAGCTATGTTCAGAAAAGGGCGAGACAGGTTACATGAATTCTTTGGAATCCTGGGGGAACCGTTACTCAGGCCGTCCATAGACCATGTGCTGCAGCTTCTCACAGGCACAAAGGGGTATTGACCCTCAGGTACAGACACGTAGGTTGTTTCACTTGCTGACCAGACACACTTGACAAATGTCCTCATAAATGGTAGAACAGTAGCATTTAATAAGAAGCCGCACAGCCAGTGCAAGTTAAGTCTTATGAGCAACAGGCTCCAGTGACAAACAATCCAGTTTCCTTAGCAGCACAGTAGTTCACAGTCTTCCCAGTAGTACAGGACAGCACAGTTCTAATGCAAAGGCACATTAATGAACACAGCATTCTCTACAGCACAGTGAGATGAAGGAGGGGGGGGGTTTGCTGAGGGAGCTAATCCCTGTGACACCATTTCTTCCTGTCCTTATCTTTCTGCCTGACAATACTCTGCACTGCTAGTTCAGGAACTCTACCTGACCTATGCTTAGCTTCACTCTTGACTTGAATCCTTTTCACTTGCTTCTGTGAGATACAGAACACACGCACCACCTGTCTCTTCGGCTCCAGCCAGACAGTAAACAACTTCCCCACAATCCCCCTGGGGCTCTGCTAAAACACTCCCTTCTCCTGTGACTGTGTTAACCCCTCTAGTTGCTGGATGCTTCTGGAGCACAACACTTCCTGTCTCCTGTGCTTGTGTTGCTTCTAATAGTTGCTGGATGCTTTTAAAGCAACAGCGCTACTTCCGCATGTCACATTCACCATTAAATAAGGGCCACCTGATTCACACCTGTTTCTTCACAGAATGATTGACCTCACTAATTGAGCTCCACACTGATATTATTTTGAACACACCCTCTTTCAATTAATTATTCACAGACTCAAAAACATGCAGATCATGAATGCGGAGTCTGTTGGTTTTTTTAGAATCTACTTCACCAACTGGTAAATTGTTTGACATGTGGTAATAAAGTTGATACCAAAAACAATGATTTATCTGGTTAGTCATATTGGACTGCTATCATTTTGAACACTACTGTATGTTCATTTTTTGCAACAATTTTGTGGCGTATTTTCAGGTGGATTCCAGGCGGAATCTGCCTGAAAAAGATGTTGTGGGCACATACCCAAAGGCTAGATTTTGGTCTCTTGGTGGTATGCCATGTTTAAGATGATGCTGCTTTGTCTTTGACACTACCTGGTGTCAATAACAAAGGACAAATGTGTGGCTTACATGTGCAGCGGAAACACATTAAGAATGCACATGTGTTTATTATTACTACCAGATTTTCTCCATCTAATGCAATTTTATGAGAAAAATCTTCACATAAAACACAGCATATTCATTAGAGAAATTAACATGTTGTGGATTTTAAATGCACCGCAGGTCAGTTTACGCTGCACAAAAAAAGATTACAATGGGAATGAGGTTCCTTTAAATCCCATTCACTCTTCTGGAAATGTAGTTTTTTGCACAAGGAGATGTGCAGCTTCAAAAACACGCCAAAAACCGATTGTGAGAACTTAACTTTAATGTTTGCACTTACCTCTGTTAGTCTGGGGTCACACTAGCGTATCACATCCGATGAGAGAGCATCAGATGGGATATGCTAGTGACACTCTGCTCCTGCTCTGCTGCGAGCGTGAGCCGAGAGCCAGTGCTCCGTGCTCCGATCCCCTCGCATGATAGAATCGCAGCACAGATGTGGAGGAATCGGAGAAATTAATTTCTCCATCTCCTCTGCAGTCGGGAGATATCCGAGTGCAGTGCGATGCTTCACACACACCCATAGACTTATATGGGTGCGTGCGATCTGGATCTGGCATGCCGCATTTTTTTTTCAGTCCAATCGCGATCTGATCAGAGCTGAAAATAAAAACATATGAGTACGCCAACATGGATTACCATTGGACTAAATGCAATCCGATTTTTTAGCGGATTGCATAAGTCCAATTTAATCGCAAGTGAGAGCGAGCCCGTAGAGTTAGCTGAATATTTGGTGAGTTTTTTACCTCAGTATTTTTAAATCAAAATCAGGAGTGGAACAATCAAAGGATAAGTATAAGGACACGCACACACTAGCGTAAAAATAATCGGTCCCATTCTCATCCAGGAGAGTGGGACAATTTTTTTCTCCCTTTTTCTCCACCAGCTGCCTGTATACAATCAACTATTCATCTTTTACAGGACCATTTACAGTTTTCTACGCTACAGAATTGTAATGTATGCATAAAAATCAGATGCCATACTGATGGTCCGTATGGCATGCAATTTTTTTTTTTGTTGCACTATCCAATTTTTCTCATGCCGAATATAGCTGATCTGTACTGCTTCATAGAATAACATTGGTCTAAGCGCAATCTGATTTTCTTTTGGATTGAAATCATCCAATTTATACACTAGTGTGAGTGAGCCCTAATAGAAACACGTCACCACTTCTGGATTTTTTACCCCCTCATGGTTTTGACTTACAAATACTGAGGTAAAAAAGTCATCAAATACCCAACGTGTAAACCAGAAGTGGGTGAAAAATACAGAAGTGGTGAAGTGCTGCTATTATACTTTTCCTCTGATTATTCCACTCCTGGTTTTGCCTTACAAATACTGATGTAAAATACTGACCAAATACTACATGTGAATTTGGCCTAGCGTTTTTTTATTGCGCTTTTGATGCTGTGGTTTTTGTCTCTTTTTGGTGTGTTATGCTTTAAATAAAGCTGCTTTGTTTTTGATACTTCCTGATATTTGGCTTTGACAACACTTTATTGACATGCTTAGTTGTGGATTCCGTGGGTGCCAAGGGCCCACCAGTAACCAACTCCAGGGGCCCACTTATCAGCTACATATAAATGTGACATTATCCTCAATCAGAAATTAATATAACAATGAACTGGGTAGATTGTTAAATGAATAAGATGCTGCCTTTGTCTGTACATAGTGATTCCAGTATATAGTGCCAAGTACTGCTCATATAAGAGGGTGGTGGCCTACTCCTGCACAAGGGCCCACCGGAGGATTCTCCTGTTCTCCTGTGGGCCAGTCCAAGCATGTCTGGATTACATGCGTTTTTGATGGAATTTACCCACTTAATGTAAGTCTACAGGGAAATTCTGAACAGAGAACTCAGCATACCCACAAGAGAAATTGACATGCTGTGGATGCGAAACTTGCACCGCAGGTCAGTTTACGCTGCGTTAAAAAGAAGCACAGTGCCATGAGATTTCTCTAAGTCCCATCCACTTTGCTGGAACTTTAAGATGCTGAGTTTTTGATGCAGCAAAAATATGCAGAGACAAAAAAGCACCAAGGTTCCTTGTGGAAACCTAGCCTAAAACCCATGAGTTTTTTCCTGAAGAGTTATTATTGTGCAGTGCTTAGTTTTGAGAGGTTTCCTTTAGGAACCCCTTAAAAGAAGTGACATGCACTTTCTTTTTTACCCCAGGAGTTTTTCAAAACCTCCTTGGGCCTCATTCGGTTGTCCGTGTTGCCCGTATCAGTGTTTTTCATGAATAGAGCATGTAGCTATTATAATATTTGCTGCTATCCACAAGTCTGTTTTGTTTTCTAGGGTTTTTTTGCAGGCTGTGTGTCCATGCAAACATCACAGAGACGTGTCTCTTTTTTTTCCAGCAGCAGAGATGATACAGTAAGTACCAATATAAGACTACAGGTCCGTGAAAAACACAGAGAGCACATCGGTGTGAGCCATTTGTGTGCCATCCATGTGCTGTCCGTGTTTAACATTGCAAAGGATAGATGAAGCTTTGTCATTTCCTTATTTATATGTGAAAACCACTGACCAAACACTGATGACACATGGATCCAAAACACTGAAGACACTGGTACTATTTTTTGCGTACGTGAAAACCACTAACGTCTGAATGAGACTTTAGGCTATGTCCACACAAAGTCTTTTTGCTGAGTTTTGCAGCAGAAGCTCAAAGTTTTGAAAAGTTTTGATTTATTTAGAGGAGGATTTGGAGAGTTTCTGCCAATTTCTGGTCTTAAAACTCCTTGAAAAACTTTGTGTGCCCAAAGCCTTAGAGTATGTGCACATGGTGTCTTTTAGACACCAGCACAACAGCCAAGGTTTCCCAAGTGAAGCTTCTTTGGAAAAACACCGGCAATCCGTTTTCACCCTGTACTGTTAAGTATATAAAGAGTATAGAAGGGGCATGTATGTCACTTCTTTTAACCTCTTCAGGTTACATAAGATAGAACATGTGCACAGCAATTGTTTTGACGTGTACCCTTTGGTATTTGCATACAACATCTTTTTCAAGCAGACCTATCAGAAAACATTTAAAAAAATGAACATATACATTTCAATGTAAAAATTACTTGCTGTTCATAAGTTCAGACTTTTGAATGTGTCTTAACCTCTTCATGTTCCTAAAAACTCCAAGCAGTTAAAAGAAGTGACCTGTTCATGCTTCTGGCTTTTTCCACTCGAAAAGAACTCTGTATTTTACAATGCAAGTCAAAAGGAAAGCTCAAAAGGCAGCTAGAAGATGCCCAGATGTCTTTTGGTCCAGTGACGTTACTTGTAGGGGTGGCACTGGTTTCTGCACGCCCGGTATTCTGACACCGCACACTAAACAGTGCACTCTGGTGCTTGCTAGTTACTGCTGATCTGAGTCGTCAACAGATAGCGCACTGTCATTGTGCATATTGCACAGTGTGCTGGGACTAGGCCAGTCTCTGAAATGAGCATCACTGATGACAATTTGTTTCATGGAGAGGGCAGGGGCTACCGCAATGACCGCAGCCTCTGCCACCTGATGACGCTTTGTTTGAATTTTTCACTATGCACTGGGATTCTCAAACGAAGCATCATCAAAAAGGAAGTTGTAAAAAAAAAACAGTGTAGTTAGGGAATGATATGGAATTTTTAATTCAAGTATATTAGAAATTGGTTTATATTATGGCATTAAATAGATAGGAAGTTAGGATGTAAATTACTTTGTATGTCAGACCACCCTTTTAATAAATTCTTTGCGGTTTCTTCATCATTCAATGAAGTGAAAAAAATGACCAAAAAATGAAAGTAAAAAAGATGTTACAAAAACCATGGAAAAGCCCTCCAAAAAACGCCAGCAGACAAAACCGTCGAAAGAACACACTGGAAATGACCGAAAAAAAATTCACAAAATAATAACGTTTCCAGAAACATCTTTTGGTTGAAAACTTTGGTGGTTCGCCAGAGTTTAAAAGAAGTTGAGTGAATGTACCCTAAGAAAAGTTAAATATTCCTAATATAACAGCAATGTTGATTTGCCATAGGCTATGTGCAAAGTGCTTTGAAGAGTTTTTACAGCAGAAACTGATAGGAAACTCTCTAAATCCTTCTCCGAAATCCAAAATTCATTAAAAACTTGGAATTTATGCTTAGTTTCTGCTCAAAAACTTTAGTAAAAAGACTTAAGCATTAGCACATAAACATAGAGATGAATTTGAAGAGTTTTTAAAAGTTTTTGAAGCCACGTTTGATGAGGCTTTTGGAGAGGATCTGCCCAAAGAAACTCCTCAAAAAAACTAATGGCTAACATACGCTTAGCCATTTTATTAAATCCATTGACAAGTGATGTGAATAGCACTGATGATCTTGTCAACTGGTCTGTTAAGCGTTATATTGTGCAGCAAGGTGAACGGTAAGTTCTTGAAGTTAATATGTTGGACGGATGAAAAATTGTCACATGAAAAGGTCTGACAAATTGAACATAAGCATCACAACTGGACCACGGATCAATGGTTGACCTGCTGCATGTGTATGGTTTACCTGGGAAGCAGATGGTCCAAGCATCCATTATGGAAATAAAAAAAGGCAGAAGCAAATAAAAAAAGGCAGAAGCAGTGTGCAACTTTGTGCTGGGTAGCCTTGGATCCTAGCAATCATGTGGATGTTATTTTGACATGCCCGACCTACCTAAACAGTGTTGCACACCTGATACATGGCATTAATATTTTCTAATGGTGTGGTGATAATGTGCCCTATAACATTGCAAAAAAATTTCAGGAATGTTTTAGGAATATGGTAAAAAGTTTAAAAAATAAAATAGCAAGATACAATTTTGATTATATCCTTTGTTAATAGAAAAGGAAATTGGCATCAGAAATTGACCTATAGTTTAAATCAGGCTTTTATGTAAAATTTGTTTTTTAAACCTATTTTGTATATTTTTTTAATTTTCCAAATCACTTATTAAACCAACATTTAGAAATTTTAGAACATTTTATATAAAAAAAAAATTGCAATTTTCACACTGTCCACTAAGTTTAATACTGGACTCAAACTTCCTTTTCCATACAGAAGTCTTTTAAGCTGTTTTATCATCATCACAATCAGGAATACAATGAAAGGAAGCACTTTTACAGTGCCTTGAAAAAAGTATTCATACCTTGCAAACTTTTCCACATTTTTTCACGTTACACCCACAAACTTAAATGTATTTTATTGGGATTTTATGTGATATACCACCACAAAGTAGTAAGTGTTTGTGAAGTGTAAAGGCAATGATGATACATGCTTTCTAATTATTTTAAAAATATAAATCTGAAGATTGTGAGGTACGACCATTTATTTTCAGCCCCCTGCAGTTTGTTATCCCTAAACAAAATACTGATTGACTAATTGCCTCGAGAATAGAAGGACAGCATCCAAACTTGGGTGAAATAATAAAATCTTCTTTTTATTCTGCCAAATAAAGTCCAACGTTTTGACGATTCCAGTCTTTATCAAGCGCCACCATAGTGCAAACAGCAGATTTAAACAGCATTACTAATTAGTGATACACCAATTGGAACAAGAATCACCTCCCACTTCCTAACAAATCCGCCCACCAATCAGCATATAACATCTAAAAACTCCTGCACAGCATATATATTACATATAATACACTAGAAAGACATTGGTATACATGACAGCAATTGAAAAACATACAGGTCACAAGTTTTAAATGTCATAAAATGTATACTAAATATCAGAATCTCTACTGCGTCCACATCCTTGTAGCGCCTATGATGACAAGTGTATTTTGTATACATTTTATGCCCATATAGATGTCATAGGAGGGTTGATTCTACTGACAGATTCCGTTTAAGGCTGTGTGCCCACTATGCATTTTTTAAGCGTTTCCACAGCGGCAATTCCGCTGCAGAAACGCTTAAAAAACGCATGGTAGAAGGTCTGCAATGTTCCCCAATGATAATCCGCATGTGCTTTGCACATGCTGCGGAAATTTCCGCTGCGGATTATCACTGAGGAAAAATATGCAGCGCTACCAATTATTTTGCGTAATCACGGCATTTTCGCCGCCATTGACTTGTATTGAATCGCTTAATATCCGCATGACTACATGTGCACATGCGGATATTAAGCGATTCAATGTGCGGATGGTACCCGGGTTTGGAGAAGAGGAGACTCTCCTCCAGACCCAGGTACCATAGAGCCTGTAAAAAAAAAGAATTAAAATAAAAAATATACATTATACTTACCTTCTGATGGCCCCCGGTGTCCTTATCCGATCCGTCCTGGCTTGCCGGCAGCTCACGATGGTCTAAAAGGACCTGCCATGACGTCATTTAGTCATGTAACGGGTCACGCAACCGCTGATGTCGGCGGTAGCGTGACCCGTCACATGACAAAATGACGTCATGGCAGGTACTTTTACACAACCGCAAGACACCGGGAAGACCAGACGCATCGGATAAGGAGACCGGGGGCCATCAGAAGGTAAGTATAATGTTTTTTTTTTATTTTTTACCATTTTTATTCTTTTTTTTAACTAACTTGGTCACACTATATAAAATCCATGACAGTTGCATGGATTCATATAGTGTGACCAAGTTGTCAAGCACTTTCCAAGTGATGCTTTGGATGCGCTGGAGAGCGCTGGAAAGCACTTGACAACCCGCATGTGAAATCGCATGATCAAAACGCTTCAATTACGCTTGTCCCTGGCAGGAAAAACGAATGTAAAATCTGCATGCGTTTTTTCTGCCAGGGAGATGCAGAAACGCTCAGGAAAAATCCGGAGCATTTCTGCATTGTGGGCACATAGCCTTAAGGTAAGTTCAATGCATTGGATTTGGGTTCTTCTTGAAGCATGTGACATGGATTTTTCTGCAGTAAATCTGCGATATGCAGACATATGCTTTTGCATTTGTGGTGCATTTATCCCCAGCCTGATGCTCTATTCCTTTGGTTGAATGGTAATCTTTTAACAATGGTAACTGTGCTTCAGTTTTCACCCCACACTACAACTCATATTTTTCTCATTTCCATATCTTCGTTTACGATATAAGAAAATTTCAATGGCTTACTTTAATGAGAAGCAGACACCAGTAGTGACGTACTAAATTGCCATGCAGATGATAAAACAACCATGGCCGTTTAGAGACCACTATGTGTTTTGAAGAGGTGATTGTGAAGGAAAAGCTCCGCTGCACATGGCGTGTCCTGTGGGTGCTGACAGCTAGATGACAGGCACATCTACTCACAACACTAAATGAACATCAGCAATCTGTATCATATTTTAATTTTCTACTTCCTCAGATAACGTAACATGGAGGATCGTTAGTGTCATTGGTTTGTAGTGTGTTTCAGAGTTATAGGACATATTTATTTCAGATCCTGTGTCATTATTGAAATGCAGCAGAGTTGTTGCTGAAAATATTGGCTACAACAGAAACTGGCTCAATATAAAAGAAAATGTTGCTGTTGTGTTGTGGTGAAAGGCATTGTGATTAGCAGAGCTAACAATTTCAATGAACTTTTGATCTTGAATTCTGGACTTGTAATAAAATCTACTTGTGAGCAAAACCACCAAAATCTCGAAATAAATATGCATAAAAGCCGTTTTCATATAGATACAAAAATGTGAGCTATCGAGTGTGCACAAGGGGCACAAAGAAACTCTGCCACCCCAGAAGACAGAAGTGTAAACCGTCATTCAGAAATCCATTTTTCACATACATGTTCTACCATGGTTAGAGCAGATACCCATTGTAGTCTATGGCAGGGATGGACAACTAACTTTCCCAACATGCCACATGAGAGAATGTGATTGTTGTAGAAGGCTGAACCAAGAGACTGAACTTACCATAATTCTACTCAGAATCAATATTATTATTATTATTTAATATTAATCTTTTTCACAATATTGGGCAGAATTAAGTCTTTTGTCTTGCTGTTACTGCTACATGTTAAGATAGGGTTTATTATAACATGTATTCTTATCAGCAGCAGCTAATCAAACCCATATAATTTACTGTTTTCTCACAGACAATATGATGCCTCCGCAGCCCACCCCCTCAAGGAATGTATTTATGTGTGGTGACCACCTTGAACCCCTATGTGCTTCACAGACGTTTATAATGTAGAGCTGTGAATATAAAAAAAAAAAAAAATTTTTCCCAGAAAAATTATTTTGGCTCCAAATTATTTATTTTCACAAGAGTAACAGGAAAAAATGGACCTCAAAATTTGTTGGGCAATATCTCCTGAGTATGCCAACACCTCATATGGGGGGGAAACTACTGTTTTGGCACATGGAAGAGCTCGGAAGGGAAGGAGCACCGTTTCACTTTTTGAATGCAAAAATGGCTGGAATCAAGAGCGGACGCCATGTCGAGTTTGGAGAGCCCCTGATGTGTCTAAACAGTGGAAACCCCCCACAAGTGATCTCATTTTGGAAACCAGACACTCCAAGGAATTTGTCTAGATGTGTGGTGAGCACCTTGAACCTCCAGGTGCTTCACAGAAATTTATAATGTTGATCCAAGAAAATAAACAATAAAAATAATTTTTCTACAAAAATGTTTTTTCAGCCTCACATTTTTTATTCTCACAAGATAACAGAAGAAAATAGACCTAAAAATTGTTGTGCAATTTCTCATGATTATGCTGATACCCCATATGTGGGGGAAGATTACTGTTTAGGCACATGGCAGGGCTCGGAAGGGAAGAAGTGACGTTTTGGAACGCAGTGGAAACCCCTCACAAGTTACCCAATTTTGGAGACTAGACAACAAGGAATTTATCTAGATGTGTGGTGAGCACCTTGAACCCACAGGTGCTTCACAGAATTTTACATTGTTGAACTGTGAACTGTGAAAATTAAAAATATATATTTTCCCACAAAAATGTTGTTTTAGACTCCAATTTTTTTTTGCAGGATTGCAGGAGGAAATGGACCCTGAGTACACCGATACCCCATATGTGGGGGAAAACTACTTGTGAGGCACAGTGCAAACTCATAAGGTAAGAAGCGCCATAATTGGAGATCATATTTTGCTGGAATGGTCTTAGGGTGCCATGTGACATTGGCAGAGCCCCTGAGGTGCCAGAACAGCAGAAACCCCCATAACTGACCTCATGTTACAAACTATACACCCCCCAATGAATTTGTCCAGGGGTGCAATGAGCATGTTGACACCACATGTGCATCACAGATTTTTATACCATTGGGTGGTGAAGAAAGAATAATTAAATTTTTGCCACTAAAATTTTGTTTTAGCCTCAAGTTTTTAATTTTCATACAGGCTAATAGGAAAGAATGGACCTCAGTTTATTGTGCCATTACTCCTGAGTGTGTCAATCATTGGCACCACAGCTGTGTCACAGAATTTTAGACCTTTGGGCAGTGAATAAAAAATAATTACATACCACAAAAATTTTATTTTAGCCCCAGATTTTACATTGTCACATTGGGAAATGGGGAAAAATGGCACCAAAATTTGTCACACAATTTCTGTTGAACATAGATATACCCATTATGTGGCTGTAGTGTACAGTACTGTTTAGCCACATGGCAAGACTCGGGAGGGACAGAGATCTATTTGCCTCCTGAAACACAGATTTTCCTAGAATAGTTTGCGGATTATGCCCAGCCCGTGCTTCTGGAGACATACACCCGTAAATTAAGTTAGCTCTCAGTGATACAGAAATGCCAAACATGTGGCTCCGAAATGTGCTTTAGGCACATCGGGGGCTCAGAAGGGAGAGGGACATTTGGATTTGGGAGAATTTCTTTTGGGGGTGAGGAGCCATTTTGCTTTTCCAGAGCCTTTATACTACCAGTAATGTGGAAGCCCACTACAGTGGCTTGTGAAAGTATTCATCCCCCTTAGCATTTTTCGTGTTTTGCTACCTCACAACCTGGAATTTAACAAGGTTTTTTGAAGGCTTGCATCAGTTCGTGTAAAGTACATGCCTACAACTGTGAACATTTGGTTTTCTTTTTATTGTGGAGCAAACAACAAATAGGACAAAACTTCAGTGTGCATAACTATTCACTCCCCTAAAGTCAATACTTTTGTAGAGCCTCCTTTGCGGAATTTTTTCAGCGTTTTTTACACTTTTTTTATGCAAATTTTCAACTGCGTTTTATTGTACCAGCAAAGTCTATGAAATTTGAGAAATCTCATGCACACACATTGGTTTTGTGTCATCAGTGTTTTGTGCTTTGCATGTTTTTTTGCACAATAGAGCATGTTATTTCTTTCAGCATTTTTTCTGCTTTTTTCAGTGTTTTTCACCCATTGAAAGCATTGGGTGGTGAAAAAACGCCTAGTGTGAACATAGCTATCAGGTTTTGCTGCGTTTTTAGTAAAAAAAAAAAAAGTAGAGCAGTATGTGAAGCTCATTTTTTTTTTTTTTTGTGATTTTATCATCTTGTCTTGGTCACCTGACATGATAGTTGGGATTAGTACAGTTTAATTAAATTAGTTATGTGTACATGTATATCCTGTGCTCTACGCTGAGCACTTACATTGTAGGTTTCTATATAAATCTAAATCTAAGAGTGGCATGATTCTGATGAAACCCCCGAGGGATGCATTTACTATAGTGAGGCAGCAGAGGTACTATGGATTCCGTCAGACCTTTGTTTAGCTTTGTCCTTCTTTTCAAAAGTGCACAAAACTGTGGTTGACCTCACTTTTATGCACGCTTAAAAAGATGGACACCACTCGATCACAGGCCAGATGGCATCCACAGAGCCTCTATCTGCCTCATTATAGGGAATATTCAGCCGGGGGTTTAGTCTGAACGTATTTCAGAGATTCACATGGAAAACCAGCGCTCAGCATAGAGCGCAGGATAAATGTGAGCCAAGCCTTACTGTTTGTGAGGCAGAATGAACAAATCAACAGCTGGTGAAGAATTGGTTTTATTTATTTTTTACGCCATTCATTGGGCAGTATAACTGATTAGGTAACTTTATTCTTTGGGTCGGTGCGATTACAGCAATATCAGATTTATATATTTTTTATGTTTTGTTGTTATCACACATTAGAAGAATTAAAAAAAAAAAAGTTTTTGCATCTCCATATTTGAGAACTATAATTTTTCCATATTTCTGCCGACAGAGTCATATGAGTGCTTGTTTTTTGCTGGAAGAGTTGACGTTTTTATTGGTACCATTTTTGGGCACATGACATTTTTTGATCGCTTTCTATTCTCATTTTTGGGAGACAGAATGAACAAAAAACAGCATTTCAGGAATTGTTTTTTTTCTGGGTTTTTTGCCCGCATGATCGCCATGATGTATTCATACGTCCTAGGTCGGAAACCCCTTCCCATCTTGGTACTGTGTAGCAGTTTCCAAAATGTTATCACTTGTGGGGGTTTCCACTGTTTAGGCACATCAGAGCCTCTGCAAATGCGACATGGCATCTGCTATCTGTTCCAGCCAATTTTACGCTTCAAAAGTCAAATGGTACCCCATCCATTCTGAGCCCTGTTGTGTGCCCAAACAGTAGTTTTCCAACACATATGGGGTATCGGCGTACTCAGAAGAAATTACACAACAAATTGCATGTCCATTTTCTCCTGTTTCCATTGGGAAAATGAAGAATTTGGGGCTAAAGCAACATTTTTGTGGGAAAATGTTCATTGTTTCCTTACACATTGCTTTAATTCCTGTGAAGCACCTAAAGGGTTAATAAACATGTTAAATATGGATTTGAGCACTTTGAGTGGTGCAGTTTTTAAAATGGTGTCACTTTTGTGTATTTTCTGTCAAATAAGCCCCTCAAAGTCACTTCAAATGTGATGTGGTCACTAAAAAAATGGTTTGTAAATTTTGATGGAAAATCGAGAAATTGCTAATAAAATTTTAACCCTTCTAACTAACTATTATAAAAAAGTATGTTTCAAAAATGATGCTGATGTAAAGTAGACATGTGGTAAATATTGTTTATTAACTATTTTGAGTGATATAATTCTCTGGTTTAAGGGCAAAAAAATTTAAAGTTTACAAATTGCAAAATTTTCAAAATCATTGCCATATTTCGTATATATTCACAAATAAACACAAAAAATATCAACCTAAATTTACCACTACCATAAAGTACATTGTGTCATGAAAAAATAACCTCAAAATATGTTGAAGCATTCCAGATTAATTACCACATAAAGTGACACTGGTCAGAATTGGAAAATTTTGCCTGGTCAGGAAGGTGAAAACAGGCTTCGTGGTGAAGAGGTTAAAGATATTATAAGATAGAAACTTATTTTTCCTATGCAGTAACCAGATAGTTTACCTTACCATACCAAACTATGGAGAGTGCTATAAATTATGACTATTATTAAAGCACAGTCAGTTTGGGCACCAAAAACAGTTAGTCACAAATATGCTACTTATTTTCAACTTTTCAGATATCCACTTTGAGACCCTAATGTCCAGATATGTTGTATTGCCAGACAATTCTTTGCTCAGCAAAAAAGTTCCAGAAGTTGGACTTACAGTGATTAGTTGATGTCCCAGATGGCTGTCATGTTGGTCCTGGGCTTCATAGGAGAACCACAATTTAAGTAAATACTGCAATAGTCTAGTATATAGTATAAGCGGTCAGGTGATCGCAGGTTCAAGCACCTTAAGGGAACAAAGAAAAAATGTCAAAAGAAATATATAAATATTTAAATCACTCCCCCTTCACATTTAAAAAAAAAATAAAGAAATTAAAAATAAATATATTTGTCATCGCCGCATCCATAAAAGTCAGTGAATTCCCCACAAAAAAATGCAATAAAAAGAGATCAAAATGTAATTTATATGCCAGAATGGTATCAATAAAAACATAAGCTTGGCACATCAAAAACAAGACCTCACATAGCTGCATTGATTGAAAATATTGGCAAAAGTTCTGAAATTCTTTGATTATTAACATCCTCTCAACATTGAAATTACAACACCAAAGAAAAAACATGTAATTATATAAATCACAGGATCAACAGACATGTTAATGATATGCAAATGATGAAAAAATGGAAATAAAATTTTCAAAACATCTCGATTACTTCTGTATAGACAATGAGCGCCACGCACCGAAATACTGGCACTTACACGTCTTGGCTGATATTGATGAGGTTATTAATGGTTGTCTAAGGAATGTTCTGCCACACTAAATGCACTTGGGCACATCATCAAGATCTGATACTGGCAGCTTCCTTTGCTATTGCCGACTAGTGACATCCCAGATGTACTGGATTGGAGCCAAATCTGGAGCTGCTGCAGGTTTTGGTGGAACAATTAGGCCAGCTGCCGGAACGCTCTCTGGCTGGCGGTGTGCATGAGTATGATGCCCATATTATAATCTGCCCCTGTACAGCTGGTATGGTCCCATCTTCATCTTTGGGCACCTATGCATCTGAACCAGTTGCACCAGCGTTGTGTTCACCCCTGAGTACAGTAATTGCTTTTACCTCTTATATGTTTTTCATTGAAATACACAGACTAATTAAAATCTATGCAGCTCTTCACATGTCGGTGTGTTTTTGCTGACATTATCTCTTCAAAAAAAATCACCCTAGACATGTCTTTTTTTATTTGAAGTCTAAGAGTGCATGAAAAATGACTGATGGCACACATTATCATCTATGTGCAATCTGAGTGCTGTCCATGGGTAGGAGAAGCTTTGCAATTTTTCTTTTTTATGAGACCAAACAAAAATTGATGAAATTCGGTGCATGTTTTTATGTATGCGAGAAATGACTGACATCTGTATGGAGCCTAATAAGTTAAGCTGATTTGTTATCCGTTTTGTTTTTAGATTTTATAAATTATGGTCACTTTCATGCAAATGTTTTCTAAAATCTATTAAACCTTAAACTCAACAATAAGCTAGAAAATCCACATCATGTTAATGCACGAGGTCTGTCCAAAATTGCTGAAATTGTCAACAGTTAGGATGATGATAATGAGTGATCTTATAAAATATTAGGTGGTGAATTGTGGAATAATAGGGTGGATATGCAAAATATTTATAAGCACAGAGCTATGGGATTCCTTTTGATTTAGCTATGAGGAGACCAATGCTCTGATTAGTCACTCATGTCTCAATAGGATTATGGGAGTGGTGGCCAACTTACCACTTGCTGATTTTAGGATATTTCACAGTTTTAGTCCATAATTTAAAAAAAAAAGTTATATTTTGAAGCTATACCTAATTGAAAAAAAAATGTTGGTAGCGTGGCACATTACTTGGATTTTGTGCCGCATCAATAATTAAGTACCCTCAAAAGAAATAATAATCAAGTAACAATAATGAAGCATTTACCACTTGATTTGGCTAGCGGCCCTGACTTCCTCATAAATATGTATTAATGACTCAGCCATGCTTACATACTATTTCTATAGGGAAAGGGGAACAAGTCATTGTCACATCCTTCTTGCAGCATTTATCTTCAAGGAATGAAAAGCGTTGGCTGGATATGCTGTAAGTAAAGGACTCCATACACATTATATGAAAGTCATCCCAATGCACCAAATTTGGTGGGAACAGCCATCTATAAGGGTCTTTTAGCTCTCAATTGACAGATGTCAGGGAGAGATAAGGATCCGGCAATTTCAATTTAAACATCCAATCCCTTTGTTCTCGCACTAGATAGCCTCTGACAGACACTTCTGGCAATGAGTTTTCTCTGATCTGCCCAATGAAAGCACATGAACACTAATGAGTATAAGTAAAATGTTCATGTGTATCGGAAATTTGGGAGACATAGCTGTCTTGCAGATGACAAATATCTAAGGTATATGAACACCTTAACTCCTTCCCGACATATTATGTAACAGTACATCATATATCACATCTCTATGTATGGAGCAGGCTCAGGAGCTGAACCTGCGGAGAACCCCTCATGTTACAGAGTTCTGCCTGTAACAGTGGCAACTTGAGCTAGTTCCGAAATCTGATATTCAACTTAACCATGTAAATGCCTCTGCCAATTACTGATGCACAGCAGCTCCCATCACCCTTCCTAGCAAGATGATCACAAGTATCAATGTTTTCATGGCAGATGGGGTCTCAGCTTCATAAGAGAATATCATGTATTCCGTATACTGCAATGCTGTATTATGTCAATATATTGGTTCAAGACCCGTAACGGGACAAAAAATATAATAAAATAAAAAATAAAAAGATATTAAAAATATATAAGAATTTGAATCACCACATTTTCCCCCATTGAAAATAAATAAATAATAGCAAATAAGCATATTTGGCCTCATTATGCATGTAAAAGTCTGATCTTTCAAAACTATAAAATTAATTAACCCATACTGTAAACACTGTAAAGAAAAAGTAAATTAAAACACTAGAATTTTGTTTTTTTGGTAGCCACACCTACCTGAAAAAATGCAGTAAAAGTGATCAAACTGATATATGTAAGACAAAATGGTCCCAATAAAAAGTCAGATTGCTACACAAAAATAAGCCCTCCCACAGTTCCATCAACGTAAAAATAAAAATGCTACAGGTCTCAGAATATGGTGACAGATGCCAATTTATTTTTTTTTGTACACATTTCTGAATTTTTTTTTCTTTATTCAAAACTACAAACACATCTTACAAAACATAAGCCTTCAAATGGCAAAGTGTATGGAAGAATAAAAAAAGTTATAGCTCCTGAAAGAACAGAAGGAAAAAAATTAAGCGCCAAAGCAAAAACTTTGCATAGTCCTGAAAGGATTACTATTTTGTCTGTTTTGCACCCTTAAGATTGGATGCTCAGATGGCCTAATGATGCCCATAGAAAAGCAAAACAGTCTTTTCTGTCTACAAGTACATTGAATGGACATGAAACCTAAAATCCACTCATGTACGTTTGTAATGCAGTTGAGTTATTTATTCGGTTTAAGCATTAATTCATAGCTGCACTGTTTACCACCAATGTTCACTAGCATGTAGTCAGGAGAAATGTCTGCTTTAATCATCAACACAGTTGTTAAGCTAAATTTTACTTTTACAAGCTTTCTACCACACAGTTAGAAGAAAACATAAGTACACTCTCCTTCAATTCTATGTTTTTATTCATTATGATATTAATACTATTTGGGTGGACGTCACCAGTAGTTGTTCTGAAAAAGTAGGCATTAGACCTACTGGTAATAGGGTTTCCAGGAGTCCCTCATGACAGCACCATCAGGAGGTCGTCTTTCATATCCTTGATAGGAACAGGAAACACACAAGAGGTTATAAGGCCCCTCCCTCCACCCCAACTCCAGTGATTTTTCAACTTCCACACCAGGATGGATGCAACTCTATTTTATTTGCCTTTCTACAATATATGTTAACTTCACATAGCCATTTAGGAATATTTAGGGAGGGAATATAATGGGTGCTGTCATA
Organism: Phyllobates terribilis; assembly: GCF_046119375.1. NCBI lineage: Eukaryota > Metazoa > Chordata > Amphibia > Anura > Dendrobatidae > Phyllobates > Phyllobates terribilis. The sequence continues at coordinate 472,977,533 of NW_027362761.1, forward strand.
AGGGACTCCTGGAAACCCTATTACCGGTAGGTCTAATGCCTACTTTCCAGGATGCCCCTCCTGACAGTACCATCAGGAGAATACCAGAGTAAACATTTTAGTGTGGGACCACTGCCTGGAGGACCTTCCTTCCAAAGGCCATTTTTTGACCTGATAGAATGTCCAATTTATAATGTTTTCAGAAGGTGTTCAGATTTGTCCAAGTTGTCGCTTTGCAGATTTGGTCCACTGATGCCCATGATGTGGACATAGCCCTGGTAGAATGGACTCTAATATTCTCTGGAGGGGATTTCCCCTCAGATGAATAGGCCAGACTTATTACTGATGTGACCCATCTTGCTAATGTAGATTTTGTTGCTTTCTTGCCCTTATTTTTTCCTCCAAACTGTATGAACAGATTGGTATCTATATGCCATTTTTTCGTGACCTCTAAGTACTGTAGCACTACCCTCCTAACATATAGTGAGTGGAAGGTTAATTCTTGATCATTCTTATAGTCCTGACAAAAGGAGGGTAGGACCACCTCCTGATTCATATGAAAAGGGGTAACTACTTTTGGTAAAAAAGCTGGGTCTAATTTGAGAATAATACAATCGTCTAGGCATTTCAGGTATGGGTCTCTGATTGAGAATGCTTGTATCTCCCCTATTTGTCTTGCTGTGGTTATTGCGACTAGGAACACTGTCTTAAGTGAGAGGAATTTTATGCTTGACTCCTTGAGAGGCTCAAAGGGCTCGTTGCATAGGCTCTTCAGGACCATGTTTAAGTCCCATGGTGGGACGTGGGATTTAATTATTGGTCTTAACCTTGTTGTAGCCTTAATGAATCTCTCCACCCATGGATAGTGAGCTAGCGGATAATCCATGAGAGCACTCAATGCTGCTATCTGTACCTTCAATGTGCTGGGTCTTAGGCCTTTATCAAACCCTGTCTGCAAGAATTCTAGTATTTTGGGAAAGTTTGGAGTAGAACTCTCTGATGTTGGCTAATATTGCGAACAGAATTTCTTCCAGATTTTTGTATAGATGGCCGATGTCACTGGTTTCCTACTATTTTGCATGGTTGAGATTACAGCATCTGACAGGCCTCTAGATCTCAGGATCTGCCTTTCAGGGTCCAGGCCAAAAGTTGGAGAAACTTCACATCGGGATGGTATATCGGACCCTGGAACAACAAGTCCTGTCTCTCTGGGAGGATTATTGGATCCTCTAGGGACATCGTCAGTAAGGGGAACCAACTTCTCTTGGGCTAGAAAGGTAGGATTATTATTACCCTGGCCTGGTCCTCCTGAATCTTCCTTAGTACTGACGGTATTATGGATAAAGGAGGGAATGCGTATGCTAGGTTCATGTTCCATCTTAGAGATAAAGCGTCTATCCCTGCCGGTCTGTCCCCTGGATTGAGGGACAAGAATTGTTCCACCTTTGCGTTCTTTCGTATGGCGAACAGATCCCATTGGGGAACGCCCCATCGATGTGTTATGTGACGAAACACCTCCCAGTTTAACTCCCATTCTGGTTGTAGAACTGTTTCTTGACTGAGGAAATCTGCTACTGTATTGGGGAACCCTTTAGGTGTACTGCTGTTATTGAAAGGACTGATCTTTCTGCCCACTGGAAAATATTTCCTGCCAAGGATTGTAGAAGGTGGTGACGTGGACCTCCCTGATGTTTGAGGAAGGCCACTGTCATCATATTGTCTGTTAAAACTCTGACATGTTGACATTTTAGTTGTTTTTGACACCTTTTTAATGTCTCCCAGATGGCCTGAAGCTGTCTCAAATTTGATGATCTGGGAAGATCCTGCTTCTGCCAGGTACCTTGTAGGTATTGATTGTGTACGTGAGCCCCCCAGCCACTGCTGCTCGCATCGGTAGTGAGAGTGACGAATGGAGCTAATTTCCTCATGACTCCTTCCTGTAAGTTGGTTTTGGAGGTCCACCATGTTAATGATCTTTTGGTTACCTTTGACAAGGCTATTCTTTTGTCCAGATTGACCATTTTCCGATTCCAGGTTGATAGAATCTGTTGCTGCAGCTGTCTCGAATGGAATTGGCTCCACTTGACTCCCGGTATGGAAGCTGTCATGAGCCCCAGGATTTTCATACATTCTCGGATGGAAACTTTGGTTTTCCTCCCGAATTTCTTGATCCTGACCCTGAGCTCAGTTTGTTTATTTTCCGGTAAAAACGACATTTGTTGTTCTGAGTCTAGGAGGATTCCTGAAAAGGTCTTTCTTCTTATTGAAATAAGGCGTGATTTTTCCCAGTTTATCATCCAACCTAAATTTCTTAGGGTCAGGATGGTTGATGTTAGGTTGACCTTCAGCTGTTGTGGAGATTCTGCTAACGCAAGGAAGTCGTCTAGATGCTGAATTATTAATATTCCTTGTTCTCTGAGGAACGCCATAACTTCGGCCATTAGTTTGATAAAGATACGTGGGGCCGAAAAAAGACCAAATGGAAGACAAGTGAATTGGTAATGTAGAATGGTGTCTCCTTTTAGTGCGAACCGTAAAAACTTTTGACTGTGATGGTGAATTGGTACATGATAATAGGCCTCTTTGAGATCTATTGTACACATCACCATGTTGTGTCTGATTAGGGGAATTGTTGACCTGATTGATTCCATTTTTAATTTTTTGCAAATGACTCATTTGTTTAGAGACTTTAGGTTTTTTATCATGCGATAATCACCCCGGGTCTTTTTATTGAAAAAAGACTTGAGTAGTAACCCAGAAACCATTCTGCCTCTGGTACTGGTATCACTGCTCCTGAATTTATCAGTTTTTTCGCGTCTGTTAGAAGTCTTTTGGAGACCTGAGCGGACTGGGTCGTAGTCAGGTGGAATCTTCCCTGCGGGATCTGTTCGAATTCTATCTTGTAGCCCTGCGCAATAGATTGGAGAATCCATGGGCTGTTGGTAACCTTCGTCCAAGCTCTGTGGAAATGTTGGAGTCTTCCTCCTACTTTCCTGGCGTCATTTTCTCAGTGTGCTAACACTTGTAGCAGGAAGGGGATTTCTCGAGCTGCCTCCTTTCTGGTAGCTCCATCTACCCGACTTCCCTTTCCCGGAATATTTTGACCCCTGCTGGTAACGTGGCTTACGAAAGGATGACACCTTTTTAGATTTTTCCTCTGGAAACCCCTTTTTTTCATCTGAGGCTTTCTCTTTTGGAATGGCTATCCCCCGACCAGGTCTTTAGCCATATTGCCCTTCTGCAGTAGAAAGGGCTCCATTCCTAGCAGAAAATCTAATTGATTCTGCAGAAGCATCGGCAACAAATCCTGTTGCCATTTTAAGTAGTGAAGTTGAGTCGAGGATCTCCTCTCTGGATGTCTTCCTCTTTAGGTGGTCTTCTAGTTGTTCCAGCCATATGCTCTTGGATCTTGCCACCAAAGTGGATGCGATATTAGCTTTTACCATTGCCGCAGAGGTTTTCCAGGTCTTTTTGAGGAGACTGTCTGCCTTCCTGTCCATTGCATCCTTTAAAGAAGACGAGTCCTCAAATGGGATAGATGTCTTCTTCACTACCCTGGCTATCGGGATATCAATTTTGGGGGTCTCTTCCCATAATTTTATATCTTCTGATTCGAATGGTAAGCGAGTTTTGAAGCTTCTGGGAATGACTAGCTTCTTCTCTGCGTCCTCCCACTCTTCCAGAATCATTGCCTTGATGTGATTATTAACGGGGAATACTTTACTCCTGCGGGTCCTCAACCCCACAAACATCTCATCTTGTACAGATGATGGTTGGTAAGTGTCTTCTATTTGCATAGTGTTCCTCACTGCAGTTAACAGTGTATCGGTATCTTCCCAGGAGAAGAGATATTTTTTCTTTTCTTCTGGGGGGTTAGTGATAGATCCTTCCCTGTCCTGTTCGGGGTCAGAGAAATCCGACAACTCCTCCTCCCCAGAACTCGACTCCAGCTCCAGGCGTGGCCTTTTTTGATGAGGGGCACACCCTGAGGCGCTGGCGGAGAGACCAAGTCTGTGACTGTACTCTGCACTTTCTCTCTTACTATGGCCCTTAAATCGGACATGAAGGAGGAATGTTCTTCTTTAACAACTTTTGCAATACAGATGGAGCATAACTGTTTCCCGTATGTGTTTGGCAGTTTCTTGTTACAGATGGCGCACCTCCTTTTCTTAGGAGCTGATGTCATCGTGTCTTTTTTAGGTGCCTCCTTGTCCTATAACAACAAGGAGAACAAGACTTTTTACTACTGCAGACAGATGGGAACAGGTGACAAGAGGGGAATCATTCAGCAAACTTACTTGGACTGGAGGTTCAGCCAAAGTATCAGAGCGACCAGTGGTTAGATCTGCCATTACTGGTGAGCTGGTTTACTGATAAACTTAGTCCCATTCCCCTCTTTAAATAGCATTTCTCGCATGTCTTCCATCTGCATCATCAAAAAAAGGCTTTTCCCTTTTAATTATCAGTTTGGCGCTATTTTTTAAAAAAAAACTGAAGTGCGTTCCACCGTGGAATGCACGCTAGTTGCTAGAGGTTTGCATATCGCTCCCTCTGTAACCGGAAGTGCTGCATCTGCCATCTTGCGGCGCACGCTGGAGCTGTGTGCAGGGCTGCAGCGGCCGGAATCCAGAGGGGGGAGACGGTTCCTTCCCTGGGAGACTCCTCTCGTACCGGTCAAGGCTGAGGGACCCCTGGATTCAGTGGGGTGTCGGCCTCCGGACCCTGGCAGGAGGGAGAGGAGGAATGGGAGGACCCCATCCCGATCCTCCTGCGTCCGGCTTCAGGAACTCCTGCGCCTGGTATCGTGAGTTTTCCTCTTCTGTGTCCGTCCCTGATAGGGACACGAAAAACACTGGAGTTGGGGTGGAGGGAGGGGCCTTATAACCTCTTATGTGTTTCCTGTCCCTATCGAGGATATGAAGGACAACCTCCTGATGGTGCTGTCAGGAGGGAAGTCCTGGAAATAAAACATTACTCAGAAACCGGAAGAGAGAAAAGTATACATTCTAATTCAGTGATTTGTAGAACCACCTTTACCAACCAGCACTAGGTGTGTATATTTTTTGTAGGCTTTTATCAGTCTCTCACATAATTTTCGAGAAAGTTTGGCACACCAACCAATATTACTTAAGTTCATTAATATGTGTGCGTATGCTTTTATGTACAGCTCTCTTAGGATCCTGCCACAGTCTTAATGGGATTGAGATCTAACTCTGTGCTTTGATGATATGTACAGTACAGACCAAAAGTTTGGACACACCATCTCATTTAAAGATTTTTCTGTATTTTCATGACTATGAAAATTGTACATTCACACTGAAGGCATCAAAACTATGAATTAACACATGTGGAATTATATACTTAACAAAAAAGTGTGAAACAACTGAAAATATGTCTTATATTCTAGGTTCTCCAAAGTAGCCACCTTTTGCTTTGATGACTGCTTTGCACACTCTTGGCATTCTCTTGATGAGCTTCAAGAGGTAGTCACCGGAAATGGTTTCACTTCACAGGTGTGTCCTGTCAGTTTTAATAAGTGGGATTTCTTGCCTTATAAATGGGGTTGGGACCATCAGTTGTGTTGTGCTGAAGTCAGGTGGATGCACAGCTGATAGTCCTACTGAATAGACTCTTAGAATTTGCATTATGGCAAGAAAAAAGCAGCTAAGTAAAGAAAAACAAGTGGCCATCATTACTTTAAGAAATGAAGGTCAGTCAGTCCAAAAAATTAGGCAAACTTTGAAAGTGTCCCCAAGTGCAGTTGCAAAAACCATCAAGCGCTACAAAGAAACTGGCTCACATGAGGACCGCCCCAGGAAAGGAAGACCAAGAGTCACCTCTGCTTCTGAGGATAAGTTTATCCGAGTCACCAGCCTCAGAAATCGCAGGTTAACAGCAGCTCAGATTAGAGACCAGGTCAATACCACACAGATGTCTAGCAGCAGACACATCTCTACAACTGTTAAGAGGAGACTTTGTGCAGCAGGCCTTCATGGCAAAATAGCTGCTAGGAAACCACTGCTAAGGACAGGAAAAAAGTAGAAGAGACTTGTTTGGGCTTAAGAACACAAGGAATGGACATTAGACCAGTGGAAATCTGTGCTTTGGTCTGATGAGTCCAAATTTGAGATCTTTGGTTCCAACCACCGTGTCTTTGTGCGACTCAGAAAAGGTGAACGGATGGACTCTACATGCCTGGTTCCCACCGTGAAGCATGGAGGAGGAGGTGTGATGGTGTGGGGGTGCTTTGCTGGTGACACTGTTGGAGATTTATTCAAAATTGAAGGCATACTGAACCAGCATGGCTACCACAGCATCTTGCAGCGGCATGCTATTCCATCCGGTTTGCGTTTAGTTGGACCATCATTTATTTTTCAACAGGACAATGACCCCAAACACACCTCCAGGCTGTGTAAGGGCTATTTGACCAAGAAGGACAGTGATGGGGTGCTACGCCTGATGACCTGGCCTCCACTGTCACCAGACCTGAACCCAATCGAGATGGTTTGGAGTGAGCTGGACTGCAGTGTGAAGGCAAAAGGGCCAACAAGTGCTAAGCATCTCTGGGAACTCCTTCAAGATTGTTGGAAGACCATTTCCGGTGAATACCTCTTGAAGCTCATCAAGAGAATGCCAAGAGTGTGCAAAGCAGTCATCAAAGCAAAAGGTGGCTACTTTGAAGAACCTAGAATATAAGACATATTTTCAGTTGTTTCACACTTTTTTGTTAAGTATATAATTCCACATGTGTTAATTCATAGTTTTGATGCCTTCATTGTGAATATACAATTTTCATAGTCATGAAAATACAGAAAAATCTTTAAATGAGAAGGTGTGTCCAAACTTTTGGTCTGTACTGTACTTCAACTTGACCATTTTGACACCTTCTTTCTTTTTCCCATATTTATTGATATGTTGGTGTATTTGGGATCCATGACAGTTTACAATAAAGTACCTAAGAAAAAAAGTATAGGTCTAAAATCCACTTTGAAAGTTCCCTCTGCCATTAGAAAAAGTTCATTTTGGCTTCATTAGAAGATGGTAAGAAAAAATAATAAAACCAGAAACTTTCCTGTACTTTAAAGGAAATATGTCAACATGATTTCACATCCTAAACAATTTATGTGTGCCTGTAGGTCCAACAATACCTTTACTTGGTCAATCCATTCCTTCATTCCTGAGAAATCAGTGTTTGAATTGATATGCAAATGAGGCTTTAGATCTGAAGCTTCTGTCACTCCAGGTCTATTCACCACCCAATGTCGCCTCTTCCTGCTTGACTGACAGTCTCTATGCTATGTGACTTCAGGCAAACGAGCCATCAATCAAGTAGAAGTAGGCGGCTCTGGGCGGGACATAGAGCTGGAGTGACAGAGGCTTCTGTGCTTCTACTTCATTTACATATCAATTCAAAGCAAATTTCTCAGTAACAGAGGAATGCAAGCTATTTCTGGGCTTGTCTTTGAAAGAGCTACAAATATATGCACTGCTCAAAAAAATAATGGGAACACTCAAATAACACATCCTAGATCTGAATAAATGAAATATTCTCATTGAATACTTTGTTCTGTACAAATTTGAATGTGCTGACAACAAAATCACACAAAAATCATCAATGGAAATCAAATTTATTAACCAATGGAGGCCTGGATTTGGAGTCACCCGAAAAATTAAAGTGGAAAAACACACTGATTCAACTTTGATGTAATGTCCTTAAAACAAGTTAAAATGAGGCTCAGTATTGTGTGTGGCCTCCACGTGCCTGTATGACCTCCTTACAATGCCTGGGCATGCTCCTGATGAGGTTGCGGATGGTCTCCTGTGGGCTCTCCTCCCAGACCTGGACTAAAGCATCCGCCAACTCCTGGACAGTCTGTGGTGCAACGTGACGTTGGTGGATGGAGCGAGACATGATGTCCTAGATGTGCTCAATCAGATTCAGGTCTGGAGAACGGACGGGCCAGTCCATAGCTTCAATGCCTTCATCTTACATGAACTGCTGACACAATCCAGCCACATGAGGTCTGGCATTGTCCTGCATTAGGAGGAACCCAGGGCCAACCGCACCAGCATATGATCTCACAAGGGGTCTGAGGATCTCATCTCGGTACCTAATGGCAGTCAGGCTACCTCTGGCGAGCACATGGAGGGCTGTGTGGCCCTCCAAAGAAATGCCACCCCACACCATACTGACCCACTGCCAAACCGGTCATGCTGAAAGTTGTTGCAGGCAGCAGATCGCTCTCCACGGCATCTCCAGACTCTGTCACGTCTGTCACGTATGCTCAGTGTGAACCTGCTTTCATCTGTGAAGAGCACAGGGCGCCAGTGGCGACTTTGCCAATCCTGGTGTTCTGTGGCAAAAGCCAAGCGTCCTGCACGGTGTTGGACTGTGAGCACAACCCCCATCTGTGGACGTCGGGCCCTCATACCACCCTCATGGAGTCGGTTTCTAACCGTTTGTGCAGACACATGCACATTTGTGGCCTGCTGGAGGTCATTTTGCAGGGCTCTGGCAGTGCTCCTCTTGCTCCTCCTTGCACAAAGGCAGAGGTAGCGGTCCTGCTGCTGGGTTGTTGCCCTCCTACTGCCCCCTCCACATCTCCTGGTGTACTGGCCTGTCTCCTGGTAGCGCCTCCAGCCTCTGGACACTACGCTGACAGACACAGCAAACTTTCTTGCCACAGCTCGCATTGATGTGCCATCCTGGATGAGCTGCACTACCTGAGCAACTTCTGTGGGTTGTAGAGTCCGTCTCATGCTACCTCGAGTGGGAAGGCACAACCAACATTCAAAAGTGACCAAAACATCAGCCAGAAAGCATTGGTACTGAGATGTGGTCTGTGGTCCCCACCTGCAGAACCACTCCTTTATTGAGTGTGTCTTGATAATTGGCAATAATTTCCATCTATTGTCTATTCCATTTGCACAACAGCATGTGAAATTGATTGTCAATCAGTGTTGCTTCCTAAGTGGACAGTTTTATTTCACAGAAGTTTGATTTACTTGGAGTTATATTCTGTTGTTTAAGTGTTCCCTTTATTTTTTTGAGCAATGTATATGGGGGTGAAATCCTGCTGCCAGATTAGTAATGAGCTGCCACCTCAAGACAACCGAAGCTGCCGCAACCGCCTAACCTACTGTCTCCTTCCCCATTATCCTGTAGACTGTAAGCCCACAAGGGCAGGGCCCTCTCCCATCTGTACCTGTCTATTATTGTTAGTTTGTTCATTGTATTTTCTATTTGTATTTTGTATGTAACCCCTTCTTCATGTACAGTACCATGGAATCAATGGTACTCTAAAAATAAATAATAATAACAATAATAATGAGTATAATGCTCTTTTTGATACTATGTCAGTCATTATGATGAAAAAAAAAATAAAACTTAACAGAATAGAAATTCTACGACACTTGATCGAATTCAGTTAATGAAAAACAAGTCAAAAGCCAAAAAAGTAAAAATTGAGCAACCTGAGTAGCTTCTAATGAGGCTTCTACATACAAAAGAAAAAAATGTCCACTCTTGTCTGTTAATAAATTGATAAGATAGGTTGTATTAATTTGTCCTGTGTATAATGTTCTGGTTGGTGCTAGTGCCATGTGATCCCTAGTACTCAATAACCAGTCTACTTAATCAAACAGCAGTTTCAATCATGTGATCCTTATTGCTGGACGACAGAGTTGCTAAACCTAGGACCGACACAGGCAGCACATGCGCTATATCCCTATGACGTCATTGGCGCATGTGCAATGATTACGCAGAGGAACAATTGTCTGGGATTGAGTTTTGAGACAATGTGTAATCTTGTTGATAATGGTGAACATGTACTGTACATAATGTTTAATTTGGAAGTATAATGTTTTTAGAAGACTTTTCTGTGAGTTTTGAGCCATTGTATAAGTTTATTAGTGCTGGGGTTGGTACAATGAGTGTGACTGGTGCACAATACTGTGGTTTTCTAAATAGAGTCGCGGATTACACACTGTAATTGCTAAAAAAAAACTTTACTGGTTGAAAAATCTTATATTAAAATGTATTGTACATGGATGGAGGAATAAAAGGATTTTTTTTATTTTTCTATGAACCTGGTGTGCACTCTTCTTTAAAACTGCCAACCTCATAAGAATTCTCATAAAAAGGTGTTGAAAGTATACTTAGAATGGTGTGATTTAGTAAAAAATATCAAATTAAAGGAGACCCTGTGGACCTAAACAACTCATCAATGTAAGGGGTCAAAGGAAGAATCTAACTGGTGATGCATATTCAAGTAAATTGCAGCTGAATATATATATATGTGCTCAAACGTAAGGTGTCCAAATGAACAATTTATTTTTTCCGAGCACAGCAGGTGACTTTGAGTTTGAGTGTTATTTTTGTCTAAGGCTATGTGCCCACGTAGCAGATTTGATGCAGAGCGTTTTTGCCTCTCTCTGGCAGAAAAAAACGCATGCAGATTTACATGCGTTTTTTCTGCAAGAGAGAAACGTTTTTACATGCGTTTTCGCATGCGTTTTTTCAAGCAGTTTTCCAAGAGATTTTAGCATCACTTGGAAAAGTGCTTGACAAGTTGGTCACACTATATAAATCCATGCAACCGGCATGGATTTATATAGTGTGACCAAGTAATAGTTAAAAAAAAGAATAAGAATGGTAAAAAATAAAAAAAAAAGATTATACTCACCTTCCTGTGTCTTCCCGGTGTCATCTCTGCTGCGTCCAGTCTCTTGCATTGCTTGCGGTGGTGTGAAGGACCTGCGGTGACGTCATTGAGTCATGGGATGGGTCACATGACTGAGTGACGTCATGGCTGGTCCTTCACAACAGCGCGAGCATTGCAATAGACCGGACGGCGTGGACAAAACACCGGGAGGACATCGGAAGGTGAGTATAAACTTTATTTTTATTTTAAATTCTTTTTTTTACAGATTCTGTGGTATCCAGGTCAGGAAGAGAGTCTCCTCTCCTCAAGACTTGGCTACCATCCGCACATTAGAACGCGCCAATTACGCAAGTACAGATGCAGTCTTGCGGAATTGGCGCATTCTAATGCAAGTCAATGGCGGCGATTACGCTGCGTGTCCGCACAATTAATGGACATGCTGCGTATTTTTGAACACAGCATAAACGCTGTGGAAAAATACGCAGCATGGGCATTGAAAGTGCGGAATTGCATTGGAGACCATGGGGGAAGGTTTAACAAGCGTTTCCCAAGCGTTTACGCTGCGGAAATTCCGCAGCGTAAACGCTTGAAAAACGCATCGTGGGCACATAGCCTTAGACCTCATTCACACGTCCGTGTTTAAGCACATACATGAAAAAATGGTACCGATGTCATCAGTGCTGTGCATCCGTGTGTCATCTGTGTGTAAATTTTTGCTATCAGTGCATCATCCATGTGTCTGTTTTTACCATCAGTGTCATCTCTGTGTATTTTTTACCATCAGTGTGTCATCCGTGTGTCCGCTTTTACCATCAGTGTGTGTCATCTGTGTGTACGTTTTTACCATCAGTGTGTCATCCGTGTGTCCGTTTTTACCATCAGTGTGTCCGTTTTTACCATCAGTGTCATCTCTGTGTATTTTTTACCATCAGTGTGTCATCCGTGTGTCCGCTTTTACCATCAGTGTGTGTCATCTGTGTGTACGTTTTTACCATCAGTGTGTCATCCGTGTGTCCGTTTTTACCATCAGTGTGTCCGTTTTTACCATCAGCGTGTCATCTCTGTGTAATATTTACCTTCAGTGTGTCATCCGTGTGTCCGCTTTTACCATCAGTGTGCGCCATCTGTGTGTACGTTTTTACCATCAGTGTGTCATCCGTGTGTCCGTTTTTACCATCAGTGAGTCCGTTTTTACCATCAGTGTGTCATCTCGGTGTACATTTTTACTATCAGTGTGTCATCCATGTGTCCGTTTTTACCATCAGTGGGTCATCCGTGTGTCCGTTTTAACCATCATTGTGTCATCCGTGTGTCAGTTTTTACCATCAGTGTGTCATCTCTGTGTCCGTTTTTACCATTAGTGTGTCATCCATGTGTCCGTTTTTACCATCAGTTTGTACGTTTTTATTATCAGTGTGTCATCCGTTTGACCGCTTTTACCATTAGTGTGTGTCATCTGTGTGTACGTTTTTACCATCCGTGTGTCCGTTTTTACCATCAATATATCTTCTCCTTTATTGTGACTTAATAGTGTGTTTACCATCAGTGTGTCATCTGTGTGTCCGTTTTTACCATCAGTGTCTGTTTTTACCATCAGTGTGTCATCTATGTGTCCATTTTTACCATCAGCGTGTCATCCGCGTGTCCGTTTTTACCATCGTGTGTCCGTTTTTACCATCAATATATCTTCTCCTTTATTGTGACTTAATAGTGTGTTTACCATCAGTGTGTCATCTGTGTGTCCGTTTTTACCATCAGTGTCTGTTTTTACCATCAGTGTGTCATCTATGTGTCCATTTTTACCATCAGCGTGTCATCCGGGTGTCCGTTTTTACCATCCGTGTGTCCGTTTTTACCATCAGTATATCTTTTCTTTTATTGTAACTTAATGGTGTGTTTACCATCAGGGCACCACCTGCTTTCCCAACCAACTTTCAGCTTCAGCTCTCTGAATAAACTTTTCAACTATTTGGAGGCCATAAACAACACCTGAGAGTCTGTGCTAAGTGAGAAAGTCAAACACCGCACAGAAGTGACCATTCAAGACAGGTGTCTGCAATCTGAGATTTAACTATAGGCTGGAATGTGAACACAACAATTTAGAGAATTTTACATTATTGCCCAATTAAACACAAATGTGGACAGCAAGGAAAAACTAACATTATGATCTTGATTTCAATGGAATCCCAAAACTCCCAAGCAGCAGTTGTAAGGGTCGTCCATTACAGGCAACCTCTGTGCGTGTGCACTAATGGAGAAAATGAATGTCAGATAGGTGGTCCCCCACTACCTTATACTTGCAACTTGTGGTACATGTACCTCTGTGGATATGTCTCTGACGCGCCCCCTGGGCCATGGGGTACCCGGTGCCGGGCCGGTGGATGCTGGGGGAATGTCACAGTGGCGGTGACCCGGTCCGTGACCCAGGGCAGTCAATAAAAGGGGTTATGTATAGGGGATTTATAGAGTTTTTATAGAGTTCGTGAGTGACGCCACCTGTGGAATGTGGCTAAAGGGAGCCACCGCTGCAGAGCAGTCCTCTGAAGCTGATGTTACTGCAGCAGGGATGGTGTGGCTCTCCACAGGAAGAGCTAGCTCCAGGGCAGTGTAGATGATGTTGCAGGTTGTGCTGGGCGTTGTAGTGTAGGGAGTGATGGCGCAGCAAGAAACACAGAGACAAGGAAGTGCAGTCCTCTGGGTCTTTACTCACGGTTATTGCAGTCCAAGTTACAGACGTCAAAGTAACTTCCCATGCCGTTCTGCGTTTACTCAATGAGGGGCTCAGTCCACCATAAGGTAACTCCGGAGTACATAGCAGGACCCCCTTCTGTGTCTACTCTCTGGCTGTCTCCCTGAACCTCATACCAAGAGTTCCAGTCCAGTATCTGCGGGCCTTAGCGGGCGACGTCTGTCCCGTCCCCTGGGTCCTATATAGCTACCTTCCTGGTGAGATGGTATGGAATGTTGGCTACAGGACATGAAATACTGCAGCCTCCGGTTTCTAGTTAAGATGTACAATCTTTTGCTAGTTGAGGGATCCGGTTCCCTGTATGCAGCCTGACCCCTCCACTTCCCGGTAGATGCGGGCGTACGGGTGGCCTTCTGCACGGCCCGTACCCCTAGGGTCCCTTCTTCTGTTCCTGGAGCCTCTCTGCTCCCTCTCCTCCCTTCTCTCCTCTCAGATTTGGGCCTCACTGTCCAGGCCCACCTCTGGAGCAGAGCTCCTAGAGAGCCTCTGCTCCTGTCACTTTCCTCTTCTGACTGAACACTCTGATCTAAGATGGCTTCTCTTTTTATATCTTTCTTCTATGTGCTCCCCTTAACTAATTCCTCCACCCACACCCGCTACATGGTTCCCCTTTACTAGGTTCCCCCCCACTCCAGCCAGGGACCAGGGATTGTGCTCTTCCGTAGAAGCAATCTCGCCCTGCCCTCTGAAGTGTGGTGTAATGAATGCAGGTGTTAGGGTCCCGAGCTGTACTCCTTCCTTACCTGAGAGTGAGATACCACACCTCTGGGTGAGATGCAGTACCTCTGTGGCGACCGAACCCTCAGGGGCGCCACATCTCTGTAGTGCACTCATGCTAATTACATGGTGAGCTAGTAATGTGCAGCAGTGTTTGTTGATAACCTCGTGGGTACTTTGAAGTAGAGGGTACTTCTATCACATACCTTCTAATGTTCTGGAGCATATTGCATAACCATATAATACAAAGTTGCGCATTTGACTTCATAAGCAAAGGCAAAATCCTATGGTAATAACATGTGACTAATAACCAGTCCACCTTTCGGGGAAGTTGCCCAGAGAACTTTGCTTGTTCTAAGTGGAAGTCAAATCAACCTAATTGAACATATTGTGAAAAAACCCAGACCACTGAAGATGGCAAGTAAACTTCAAAGGTCAAAAGGAAAAGAGGAAGAATGACCAGCAACAAGATCGATGGATATATTTCAAAGAGAAAAATAGAGAACCTAACTGAAGCCTGGAAATACTACAAAAACCTGGAAAAAGCTTTCCTGATGCCTGAAGAAGGACTAGGTTCCATTACAAAATGAGTTGCAATAAATTGGAAAGTTTTTTTTATACCTACCATCTGGTTTAACCTTTGTCAGTGGCAGTGCCCGGAATCCACCACACTTCTCTATCCTATACTAACAATAGGAGCACACTTTCAGACCAATGTACGTCTGTCCGTAAAATGAATGGGAGGTCATATTCAGACTTCGGTGCCAATGCAATGTTTATACTTATTGCAAAGATGGACATATTTTTTTAACATATAATGGAAAGGTTCTCTTGCTCTTCATAAATAAAAAAAAACTAGATAAAAACTGTAAAACTCCTTTAACAAAATGAAACATTTATGAAGGTGCCTAAATTGATGTTGAATTACAGGATGCTGCTGACAATAGCGCTACTGTACAGTATATCCAGAATTTCTATTGCAGTCATGCCAAGTCACCGAGGGTGAACCATCACTTTATATTCTGTATTAATAAATACCAGTGAACAGTGTGGGCTTCTGCAATGTATTAATACCGTTACATACTGTATGCATTTTTTCCAGGTTTACAAAATAACCTGTAAGGCATTTGGCAATTTATACTGTGGAAAGTATAAATGGAATAAGCTAACAAGTAAATTCTTTGTTCTCTGAAACAATTGACCATATTAAATTGTCTCTTAGGATATTTCCTATTTTTATCATTCCTGTTGAAAAGCCAGGAACATGGCCAGCTGCCTATTAATTAAAAGAAATACCACTGAAAGAATACTTACTCATGTCATGAATCACCCGTGTCCCACCTAGATATATAGCTGGATACAGAGTGTCTAACTCCCTTATATCATTGGCCTCAAACCAGATTCCCAGACCATGAAGCTATCATTCTGGAAGCAGATAAATCCCACCAAAAACTCTGTGATGCTAATGGCCAATGTCTGCTCTATATTGTGCCAAATAGTCAAATGAGTTTGACCCAGTAATCTAAATCATTGCAGAGGATCACCCAGGAGTTACTGTCCACATTGCCTGTCGGTATCTGTGTTTTATGTTCTGATGCATAAAATCCTCCATGTGTTCAGTCAAAGACGGAAGGAATTTAACAAACTTTTTATGCTTCTTTCCACCCATTTAAAATGACCACACTGCTTTTACAATGTGACAGAATCTATTACGTAAGCACTCCCATTTAGGATGGAAAAAGGCTGGTAGTGTATTTTTTCATTTCCGATCATGTCTGACACCCTTTTCTTAGCCAAGCAAGTCACTTTTCTTTTAGGTTACACCACCATGATATGCAGACTGACATAAAGAAAACCAACTCTAATGAAACTACTATATACACTATCTGTCTACCTGTTTATTTCTCAAATTGCAACATGTCCAATCTAGTCCAATCCCAATCTTTCAGGGTCCAATGAACAATTCTATGGGAAGTTCTCATTTTCTTATAAAACTTGAAGGGTATGTCTGTTTTGGACAATTTCTTATAATTAGAAGGGTCCTCTAAGCCCCTGCACATATAAGATTAATGTCAGCCGAGCTCACCAACTACCGCTGGACCAGTTGACCATATCATTTGTATGGAGACCTTCTGATTCTCCTCTGACATGTGAGAGAAAGAAGGGATGGCCATGTTGAATGTTAATGGCAGACGCTTTTGATCTGGTGTTAGATAAGTCACCTCCAGTGGAATCGAGCATTGGTTTAATCCACTGTCCCCATTGAATACAAATGTATACTCAGCAGGGTGTGAATGTGTTTGGAGCGGTCAGGAGGAATAGCTGATGGCCAAATGATCTGACAACTGTTCAGCTTAATATTGTCTAAGGTGTATGGGCACCATTGTAACATACCTGGTGGCGGGCTTGCATGGTGCACCATCTCTCACTATGCAAGATCGCAAACTTGATCTTCAGTCCAGTCTGCTAGCCTGGCTTCTATTCATGCTGTCTGTTTGTCTCTGTTCTGACTGCTTAGGGCGGCGGCCCGGTTACTTCCTGTTTCTTGTAGATGCTGTGGGCACACCCCTAATGCGTCCTCAGCCTATTGCTGTCTGTCACTTGATATTTAAACCAGCTCCACCTTGGAGCTGATGCCTGAGCAACGCTTTCATTCAGTGTGCTCCTGGACTCTGAATGTGCCAGGTCCTGTTCTGGTTTTCCTGCCTGTCCGCCTTCCTGGAGGCTGTATTTCCAGGCCAGTCTAAACACACTCCTAGCCTGTTCGTTCCGCCTTCTAGGGGCCGCATACCTAGATCTGTTATCTGTGTTTTCTTGCCTGTCTGTCCGCCTTCCTGGAGGCTGTATTTCCAGGCCAGTCTGAACACGCTCCTAGCCTGTTTGTCCCGCCTTCTGGGGGCCGCATACCCAGACCCGCTCCTGTATTTCGCTGCAGTGTCAGTTCCTGTCTGAACACTCAGTTCCTGTCTGAACACTCTCCTAGTCTGTTACCTGTTTTTCTCTATGTCCGTACCTTCCCTTTTTCTGCAGAGTCTGAACCTGCACCTAACTCCTACTCGTTGTCGCTGTACTTCCGTTTGTGAGTTTAGGGTCCACTCGCTACTTCATTGCAAGTATCTTGTGTGTATCTGGTTCTGCCTTTCCCTTCCTGTCTGTTCCGTGTGAACAGAGCCCTGTGCCCTCTGCTCTGCCTTGCTCTCCGCTCTGGCGGTTTCTGCCCGCTCTGCCTTGCTCACCGCTCCGGCGGTTTATCTCTGCTCTGACTTACTCACCGCTCTGGCGGTTTCTGCCCGCTCTGCCTTGCTCACCGCTCCAGCGGTTTCTCTCTGCTCTGCGTTGCTCACTGCTCCTGCGGTTCCTGCATGCTCTGTCTTGCTCACCACTCCGGCGGTTCCAGCCTGCTCTGTCTTGCTCACCGCTCCGGCGGTTCCTGCCTGCTCTGCCTTGCTCACCGCTCCGGCGGTTTCTGCCCGCTCTGCCTTGCTCACCGCTCCGGTGGTTCCTGCCTGCTCTGCCTTGCTCACCGCTCTGGCGGTTCCTGCCCACTCTGCCTTGCTCACCGCTCCGGCGGTTCCTGCCTGCTCTGCCTTGCTCACCGCTCTGGCGGTACCTCTCTGCTCCGCCTTGCCAACCGCTCCGGTGGTTCCTCTCTGCTCTGCTTGTCTACCGCATCTGCGGTTCTGTTCCAGAATCCCAGTCTGTACTGGACCCTATCCAGCCTGTGCTCCAACCTGCTAGTACCTCTCCGTCTGCACGCCAGCCGTACTTGTCAGTACCCTCCTGTCTGCATACCAGCCGTGCCTGCCAGTATACTCCTGTCTGCACTCCAGCCGTGCCTGCCAGTGCCCACCTGTCTGTGTGCCAGCCTAACCTGCCTGTTCCTGTATTCCCCGGTGTGGGTCAACAGCCGTGTCCGGGGTCTGGCCTGGAGTAGCACCTGGTCCCTCTGCTCGGTTCCTCCCTGGTGCACGGCGTCGTATGCTGTCATGCGACCTTGGTCGGATCAGGTAGATACTTAGTTACGCCCCTCCAGGCACTCTCCGGTTCATGGCACAGTGGAATCACTAAATCACGCACACGCCAGTCAGCCCGGGCGTGTGCATAACAACCATAAATATATCACAAGAATGAACTGTAATTTGAGATGAGCAAATCAGGCAGAATTCAAATTCGCCTGTTTATGCAGATTTTCCTGGGAAATTTGATTTGTGGAGAAGTTATTCTCTGTGAATTTAAGTCTCTCTAGACCCCAGAGCATAATAAATGTAAGATGTAAAAAAATAAGAAAAATCCTCATACTGACTCACCTCACTGCTCACCTCTCCGGACCCTCTGCTCCTCTATGTCACCCATCCTCATCACATCTTCTGATTTCCACCACTCTTGCTGAAATCCACACTGAGCCTCTGGGCTGGGACTTCCACCTACAGTATGATGAGTCCCAGAAGGGTCCTGCACAACCGCATGGGTATTTCAGCTCGACCTTATGAGTGATGGTGAGGAGCAAAGGCGCTAGAGAGGTGAGCGGAAAGGTAAATATAAGGATTAAAAAAAAAAAAAACTTTTAATGGCCCTGTACATCACTTTTCTGAAACTGCAGAAGTGAATTACAAAAAATCTGTATTTCCGTATTTTTTAAAAATTCAAACAGGATTCAATTCCCCTCTAATTCATTTGCTCATCTCTAACTAGAATGTGGAAAGGAAGGGAAGTTGGGAAGTGTTTAATTCTCTTTAATTCGCCCTCACAGGAAAATATCAACCTTATGTAAGGCTATGTGCCCACAATGCAGAAATGCTCCGGATTTTTCCTAAGCGTTTCTGCATCTCCCTGGCAGAAAAAACACATGCGGATTGTACATGCGTTTTTCCTGCCAGGGACATGCGGATGTGAAGCGTTCTTCACATGCATTTCCGCATGCGGGTTGACAAGCGCTTTCCAAGCGATTTTAGCATCACTTGGAAAGTGCTTGTCAACTTGGTCACACTATATAAATCCATGCAAACGGCATAGATTTATATACTGTGACCCCAAAGAATGTCAAAAAATAAATCTATACTTACCTTCTGATCGCCCCCGGAGTCTTTATTCGCTTCGTCCTGGCTTGCCGACAGCCTATTCTCCAAACCCGGGTACCATCCGCACATTGAAACGCTTGGATTCCGCATGTACCGATGCAGTGATGCGTAATCCATGCGTTCCAATGCAAGTCAATGGCAGCGAAAACGCAGCGCTTCCACAAAATAATTGGTAGTGCTGCATTTTTTTCCGCAATGATAACCCGCAGCGGAAATTTCCGCAGCATGTGCACAGCACATGCGGATTATCATTGGGGAACATGGCAGGCCTTCTACAATGCGTTTTTTAAGCGTTTCTGCAGCGTTTTTGCCGCCGCGGAAACGCTTAAAAACTGCATCGTGGGCACACAGCCTTAATATATCAAAAGAATAGTTAGGCTACATTCCCACAATGAGCTATTGGTGAGTTTTTGGCCCTGCGTGTTTATCCTGCATCAAAAACTTAGCGTCTTACAGTTCCAGAAAAGTGGATGGGATTTATAGATGCCTCATGCCCACTGTGCTTCTTTTTTACACTGTGTAAAGTGACAAGCAGTGCCTGTTTCACATCCACACCATGTCAATTTCACTTGCGGGTATGCTGAGTTTTCTGTGCAGATTTTCCCCATAGACTTACATTAAATGCGAAAAAATGCACATGCGTATTGCATTTTAGCAGCGGAAACGCATCAAAAACACATGTGATCCGCACCTAAGTATGTCAATAAAGTTTTATCAAAGCAAAAAATCAAGAAGTATCAAAAACAAAGCAGCTTTATTTAAAGCATGACACACCAAACAAAGACAAAAAAAACATACAAAAATGCAATGAAAAAACGCAAGTAGCCTAATTTAAATAATAGGTGGCGAAATTCTGCAACATCAATAACTTACCAAAACTCATTGTGGGAACGTAGCCTTAGGGTTCTGGTCAGCAATTCAATAAATAAGCCGAGCTAAATCTATTGGGCTGTAAAATAAACTGTACAGCTTAAGTATGTATACGTATAAATATATATAAATCAGCATATGCTATGCTTATTACGAATTTAGTAGGAATGTATTAAGCATAACAAATAACAACAGTGCTGTCCTTCTCTAGAGATTTTAGGTTTGGACATCTACCCTGTAATGCAAGAAGGGGGGAGGGCGGCATATGAAAGAGACTCGATGAAAACATTTGTTAAAATGTAGGAGGGAAACACAATGAGGACTCTAATCCCAGGGCCAGAGCACCACTTATGACATCCTCCTACATGGACGCACTCTGTTTACTGTGTATATACAGCTGCTGGAATGGTGGGTGGTTCGCAGTCTAATGGTACCTGCTTTATTGTACTTTAAAGACATTTACAGTTTAGAAAGAAAATTACATTTAAAAGAATCCACCGAGTGCTGCACAATGTGCTCCAAAATATAACAATTGCTTCGTATTCCTTATTAATTAATCTCGTGTTTACTATACAAGAAAAAATTATTTAAAAAAAGTCAATTTTTCCTGGATCCACCAGACTGCAGTGACATCAGCTTAGCCCACATCTGTTTTGGGAGTCCAATTAAGACAAAAGAATTAGGAAGAATCAATAATATAACTAAAGCTACGCAGCAATATGTATCACACAACAGTGAGATTGTGAAGTCAGCGTGTCATTGCATCTAATGATTTCTTATGGTGTTGCATTGCAACCTGTGACCCACCACAACCGCACTACCATCACAAATGTTTCCAAATATGTTAAGTTTGCTGTTGCTAATCACAAATAGCATGAAACTCACCTACCATAGCATACAAGCAAGTAGCAGGTGACTGTGACTTTGCATACATCTTTTCTGCGATTTTACTTTTTTTAACAGCAAAATCGAAGGTCTAAAATAGTTGCTCGACAGCAAGTCTTAAAAAACTTTAACATATGTTTTTGATCATGTAACTTGTCTAGGAATTGCTGGCAATTGACATATGTCTTTATGTAGCCTCAGGCTTAAAAATGCCCTCCCATTAAGTTTTTATTCATTAAATGTGTGCTTATATATATGTACTGTAGTGGTGTTAGTATATTTATCACTGCTTTCTCCAGTGTCCAGAGCCGTTCTTCCCTGCTTCTCCTTGTTCAGTGGCACAGTGGTTCCACAACCATCAGCATGACAGATTATTCAGGCCATAGAAACTGCTGACTCCAAGTGTCTATTCAGCCAGCAAGTCATACACCAGGACCTAGACCTCGTCTGTCCACACCACCACATTTTGATGGGGATCCAAAGCAATGCCAAGGGTTTATCAACCAGTGCTCGCTGCACTTTGAACTGCTGGCTCACCAGTTCCCCTCCGATCAGGCAAAAGTAGCCTTCTTAATGTCCCATCTTGGAGGAGATGCCCTGGCATGGTCCAACCCCTAGAGGAAAGAGGAGACCCTGTAATCTTGGATCTGCAGGCCTTCCTGGAGGTGTTCCACAAGGTCTTCGACAAGCTGAGCAGAGTCACCTATGATGCATCATCTCTCCTCAGACTGCACCAGGCAAGTCTGACTGTAGGCCAAAATGCTGTCCAGTTGCGCACCCTGGCTTCTGAACTCAGCTGGAAGAACAAGGTACTAGTAGTTGCCTTCTGGGAGGGATTGTCTGGAAGAATCAAGGATGAGCTGGCAGGTCAAGACATTCCCACTACACTGGATGACCTAATTTCCCAGACTATCCGTATTGACCTTAGGTTCCAGGAGAACTACAGAGAGACAGCGAGTGATAGAAAACTGCTTCGTCTGGCTTCATCCTTCCAGAGGCCATTCATTTCTCAACCTTCTCCAGCCACAGCCTCTCTTGAACCTATGCAGGTCGATCACATGTAGCTGGCTGAGCAATGACAGGAGATCCATCGAGCCAAGGGCTTGTGCTTCTATTTTGGGGGCACAGGAAGTCGGAAAACTCCCAAGCCTAGGGTCGGTAGGAGAGGCTACCTTGGGTGAGAGTAATTCCTATCTGCCATTGACCTTGACCATCTATTTTGCAAATAGTGTTCACCTTTTGTATTTGTGCCATTTATGTTCTGGCTGCTACAATCATCCACATTCACAATGCTCCCACTTACTCGGCACACTTCATCCATATTAACCCCTCTCTCCTCTCTTCTATTATGTACAGCTCTCATGCTCTCACAATGTTATACCGCACAGACCCATTTACTTCAGCCTTACAATACAAGAAACGCTCTCACAAATCACTCAACCATCTGCTCACTCTCTCTATCTTCCTTCTCCTAGTCGCAGGTGATATTTCTCCTAATCCAGGACCTTCTTGTAATAATAACACTAACTCTTTCCCTGCTACATTCAGAAACCCTGCCAATCTCATTAATATTCCCTGCCATACCTTCTGTCTTATTCAACTGTGCCCTTTGAAACGTGCGGTCAGCATGTAATAAACTCTCCTACATCCATGACTTCTTCCTCTCAAATTCCCTCAACCTTCTGGCTCTCGCTGAAACATGGATCCAGCACTCAGACACAACCGCCGCTGCTGCTCTCTCATATGGTGGCCTACACTTCTCTCATACTCCGAGACCTGACAAAAGATCAGGTGGAGGTGTTGGTCTGCTCCTTTCAACAAAATGTACTTTTCATGTTGTCCCCCCCAGTTCCCTCACTTATCTTCCCTTCTTTTGAGACCCACACAGTCAGACTCTACCGGCCCTTCTACCTGCGAGTGGCGGTTGTGTATCGCCCTCCGGGACCCTCCCGTCAGTTTCTGGATCACTTTTCCACTTGGCTTCCAAACTTTCTATCCTGTGACATCCCCATTCTCAACATGGGGGACTTTAACCTCCCTATTGGCAATCCTCTTTCCCCATCTGCAGCTCATCTTTTATCGCTACTTTCCTCCTTCGGCCTTTCACAGCTTACTAACTCTCCTACACATGAAGATGGAAATACTCTTGACCTGATCTTCGCCCAGCTCTGTTCAATACATGACTTTACTAACTCTCCTCTTAAGCTCTCTGATCACAACCTTCTTTCATTCTCTGTCAAGAACTGTCTCGCTGCTCAAGACTAGTGTTGAGCCACCCCCGTAGTGTTCGAGTTCGGTTCGGTTCGTCGAACACCCGTGTGTTCGCCGAACTGTTCGTCGAACTGTTCGTCGAACACCTTCGAACACCGTTAAAACCAATGGCAGGCAAACAAAAACACATAGAAACACATAGAAAACACCTCAAAGGTGTCCAAAAGCTGACAAACTGCTCAGAAGACACAACTAACACATGGAAAAGTGACAAGTACATATAGTCATGCGAAAAGAAAAGAGGTGGAGGAGTAAAAGGAGGGGGAGACACAGATATAGGCATGTCATGCCCTTCTAAAATCCAAAAAGTGAGAAGCCGACACGTTCAGTCCGCTCCTGCCCGTGTCACCTCCGTGTCGCCGGGTTTGTGCCAGAGCCGCGGTGAACCCTGACGGCCAGCCCCCCTCTCCCAATACTGGTGCCTGTCCGCTGGTGGGTCGAGCGAGCCCCCCTGTGGTGGAGGCAGCTCTAAGCTTTTTAATTTAAATTGTCTCTCTAATTTGAATACATACACTTTAAATCCATTTACAAGGATCTATTGGAGGGCAAGTCTCATGCCAGCAGCCGCGTAATTCCAGCTCCAGTAGCGTCCACTAAAGCTGCTGCAGTTAAAAAGCTTTTATAAGGATCGAGCTCGGCTGTCCACCGCAAGGCATCCTACTGCCAGTCCGAGCCCCTATGCCTTGGGGTGCCTCCTGATGCTCTTCACTGAGTATCCCGTGGTCCCGAAGCATTTCCTTTGAAAAAATGAAGTGTCCAAACTACAGGTGGTGTAGCTTGCTTAACAGCCGGGATAATCCGCTGACTAGCAGACACTGCTACTAGGCACAAAGTATTTCCTGGGCTAGATGCAGTTAAAAATTTGTAATTAGATACTCTCGTTGGATGCTGAGAAAGCATTCCATAGAGTCTCCTGGCACGCCATATATGATTCTCTTAAAAAGCTTGGGGTAGGGGTCTAGGGGACCCTTTTATAGCCAAAATCACGGCCCTGTATCGCAATACGTCACCTAGGCTGAAGATAAATGGAACTGTAGCACCCTGAGGGCTCGGTTGCTACAGAGGTATTGCACCTCACCCAGAGGTGTGATATCTCACTCTCAGGTAAGGATGTAGTGTGGATCAGGACCCGACACCTGCATGCATTACACCACATTGCCGTGGGGCAGGGCGACCAATATGCCCCTGAGATGGGCACGACAGTCCCTGTCCCTGGCTGGAGTGGGGGGAGGGAACACTGAGGAAGGGGAACCCTGTAGTGCAGGAGCAGGGAGGAAGCAGTTCCTGGGTGCATTGAGAAGGGAGTATAAAAGGTGGGCACCATCTTAGTTCAGTGCAGAGCAGTCTGAGCAGAAGTGGCAGGGAGCAGGGGCTCTGCATGAGCTCTGCTCCGGAGGCGGGCCTAGTAACAGAGGCCCAGGCCTGGAAGAGGGAGAAGGAAGGAAGAGGAGTGGAGAAGGCTCCAGGAACGAGGAACGAAGGGATCTCAGGGGTGCAAACGGGCGAGTCGCCACCACATGCCCAAATCCACCTGCGTGGAGGGGTCAGGCCAAAGGGGGAGACCGGTCCCCGAAACTAGTGGAGGCAGGAAACGACCCTCAGCTAGAAACAGGAGGCTGTGACATTTTATGTGGCGCAGCCCCTCGCTACACCCGCTAGGAAGACACCACATAGGGTCAGGGAAACTGGCGCCAAGTTTACCAAGAGGAGGCCCGAGGCAGCTAGACAGAAGGGTTGGTAAGAAAGGCCAGACAAAGGACACACAAAGGGGGTCCTGTGAAGCACTCCAAAGTTATCTGGGAGTTGTCTGAGCAACTCACCTGGTGAGCACAGTACGACGTGGGCAGCCGTTACCTGCAGACGTGGTCTGGATAATAAGAACTGTGAGTAAAGGCCCTGGACTGCATCACTGACTCCGTGTCATTACTGCTGCTGCCCTGCACCATCACCCCCATCCTCTGCATACACTGCCCTGAGGCTATACTCCTCCCGTGGGGAGTTATGCTACGCTCTGCTGCACCCACAACACCAGCCTCAGCGGTCTGCCCTGGAGCGGCGGTTCACTCTGACCGCAATCCACGGGTGGCGTAGTCGGACATTTAAACATCAAAACCACATAAATAGTTCCGCCACTGGTTTGACCGCCCTGAGCCACGGAACCGGGTCGCCAGCATCCACCAAAAAGGGTCCGGCTCCGTGTGTCCCAAGGCCCAGGGGGCGCGTCAGAACATTTTCATCACCTTTCACAATCACCAATGGGACAAGGCAGGGATGTTCTCTGTCCCCTCTCTTATACATCCTAGTGACGGAGCACCTGCTCTCATCAATTCGCCATAACCCCAATATTAGGTGGATTGAGGTGGGAGGCACCGAGTACAAGTGCTCTCTATTTGCTGATGATGTCCTAGTATATATCACTCAATCACATATATCCATCCATGCTGTTATGGCTGAAATAGATCACTTTGTTACATGGTCAAATTTTAAAATCAATGCAGCGAAGTCTGAGGCCCTCGATGTCTCCCTCCCCAAATCCATATAGGATTCCATCCAGTCCAACTTTCCCTTTGCCTGGCCCTCACAGGGTATCAAATACTTAGGAATTCCTATTCATAGAGACCTCTCCCATCTATGTTATCTTAATTTTGGGCCCTTTATTGAACAACTCCATACAGACCACGGTTGGAAAGTTAGAACTGTAAGATTCACTACGTGAACCACTGGTGTTTTGTGGAAAAGCACATGTACACTGTGTTCCAAATTATTATGCAAAAAGTGTTTAGGAGTGATAAGGGAAGAATTTGTTTGTTTGTCAGTTAAACTCATTGATGGTGATGTGTGTCAGGGCTCTTTATATCACTGTAAGCAATTGCAGACACCTGTGCTAATTAGTTTGGCAGGTGTGTCCAATGAAAGGCAAGACTACTTAAGAAGGCTGTCTCACATTATTAAGCAGCCTACATTTTCTGCCAAAATGGGAAAGAAAAAGGATGTGTCGGCTGCTGAGAAGCAACAAATTGTGGAGTGTTTAGGTCAAGGCATGACTACAATCAACATTGTGCGATGATCAGGATGAAGTGTCTTGGCAATCAAGAAGTATGTAGCTGATTCACAGTACACACGTGTGCGTGCTGATAAGGGCAAATTGAGGACTCTTTCCTACAGGCAATTACATCAGGTTGAAAGAGCAGCGGCAAAAAAGCCTTGTCATAGCAGCAGACAAGTTTTTGAAGCTGCTGGTGCCTCCAACGTCCCCCGAACAACAAGATGCAGGGTCCTTCAGAGGTTTGCAGCTGTGCATACGCCATCCTGTCGACCTCCTCTATCCACTTCACACAAGCAGAAACGGCTCCAGTGGGCCAAACATAACATGAAGACTGATTTCAAAACTGTTTTGTTCACGGATGAGTGCCGTGCAGCGCTCGATGGTCCAGATGGATGGAGTGGAGGATGGCTGGTTGATGGACACCCCACGCAAACACGGCTACAGCGCCAACAAGGAGGAGGTGGAGTAATGTTTTGGGCTGGAATCATGGGGAGAGAGATTGTCGGCCCCTTTAGGATCCCTGAAGGCGCTAAAGATGAACTCCATAATGTATGTGGATTTTCTCAAACAGCACTTCCTGCCATGGTTCAAGAAGAAGAACCGTGTATTTCACAGCAAGATCATTTTTCTGCATGATAATGCACCATCTCATGCTACACATAAAACATCTGCATCTCTGGCTGATATGGGCATAAAAGGGGACAAACTTATGGTGTGACCCCCATGCTCCCCTGACCTCTACCCCATTCAGAACCTTTGGAGCATCATTAAAAGGAGTGTCTATGATGGCGGGAGGCAGTTCACATCTAAACAACAGCTCTGGGAGGGTATTCTGTCCTCATGCAAAACAATTGAAGCAGAAACCATCCAAAACCTGACAAATTCAATGGACGAGAGAGTTCAGAAGCTCCTTTCGAACAAGGGGTCCTATGTGAAAATGTAACATCACCTAGAATAAAGTTTTGAGTTGAAAACTGTTTGATTTCAGTTTCTAACAACCTGCTAATGCTTATAATTTCAAAAATGACCATTTTTTTGGTCTTTATTAAAATGAAAAGGTTGATCGAAAAGTTTGGGGGATCTAAGAGTGTGGCAACCCAGTAGTCATGATTACTTCGAATTCTGACAATATGAGGGTCATGCTGCAGGTAGTGCAGCAAGAAGGCACTTATGTGTCTTGCGCATCTCGGAGCCCCAAAATTATTTTCCGGGCTAGATGCAGCTAAAAATTATTATTAATTTTAAATCTGGTGAAGCTTTAGTATAGATGGCCTAATAGGATCAGTGCTGCACACTGCTACAAAGCCCAAATTATTTTCCAGTCAAGATACAGATAAACATGATTAGTAATTTTAAATCTGGTGGAGCTTATTATAGATGGCCTAATAGAATCAGTGCTGCACACTGCTACAAAGCCCAAATTATTTTCCAGCCAAGATACAGATAAACATGATTAGTAATTTGAAAGCTTAAAACGGTTGGTAGGGTGATTTTAACCAATCATCAAGCTTTTACTCTCCCCAGGATGACACAGGGGTAGAAAAGTCGTTTCGGATCCATGATTTGTTCATCTTTATGAACGTGAGTCTGTCTACATTATCAGTGGAGAGCCGCGTGCGCTTATCTGTCAGCACACCACCAGCAGCGCTGAACACACGTTCAGACAGAACGCTGGCTGCGGGGCATGACAAGATCTCCAAGGCGTAAGTGGCTAGCTCCGGCCATTTATCCAGATTGGAAGCCCAAAAAGAGCAAGGGTCCAGTGACACAGTCATGGCTTCAATGTTTACTTGGAGATACTCCTGTACCATCGTCTCTAGGCGTTGACTATGTGTCAGACTTCTTGTCTCCTGTGGCCTTGCAAAGGATGGGCTAAAAAAGTGGTGAAATGATTCCGCAAAATTGATGTTACCAGCAGATACTGTGGTTCTGTTACAGTTTGAGTGCTGAACACATGACGGTCCCACGGTTGGCAAGTTGGAACTGTGAGATTCACTACGTGCACCACTGGTATTTTGTGGAAAAGCACATGTAAGATTCTGCAACAGTCTCTGCTGATACTCCTGCATGCGTGCATCCCTTTCTATGGCAGGAATAATTTCTGCAAATTTACTTTTGTACCGGGGATCTAACAGTGTGGCAACCCAGTAGTCAGGATTATTTCTAATTCTCACAATTCGAGGGTCATGTTGCAGGTAGTGCAGCAAGAAGGCACTCATGTGTGTTGCGCATCCAGGAGCACCAAGTCCCTGTTGTGTTGGTGGCGAGGTAACAATCATGCTTCCTTCCTCTGTCCTCTCCCCCCAACCTCGCACAACAGAAATGTGATCAAGGTCTCCCTCATCTGATGAGTCTTCCATCAGTTCGTCCTCCACTTCTTCCTGGGCTCCTGCACCTTCCTCACTAGTTTGGCTGCTACCATGCACCCTGGTAAAACCATCTCCCCCACCCTCACATGCCTGCCGCCTTGGTGCTGCCGACCGTCTGGACCTTGCAGATGTTAGCCCTTCTGCATACAACTCCTCCTCCTCTACTTCCTCCACCTCCTCTTGTGCCACCACCTGACTCCGAATTCTGTTTAACATGTGCTCCAGCATGTAAATCACCGGAATAGTCATGCTGATAATTGCATCGTCAGCACTAAACATCTTCGTCGCCATTTCAAAACTGTGCAGAAGGGTGCATAGGTCCCTGATCTGAGACCACTCCTCCAGCGTGATTTGTCCCACCTCTGGATCTCGTTGGCCCAGGCTATATGTCAGAACGTATTGCACCAGGGCTTGTCGGTGCTGCCACAGTCGCTGCAACATGTGCAGAGTTGAATTCCACCGGGTAGGCACATCGCATTTTAGCCGGTGAAGTGGCAGGCCCAACGACTTCTGTAGAGATGTAAGTCGCTGAGCTGCGGGATGCGAACGGCGAAAGTGAGCACACAGCGACTGTGCCCTCTGCAGAAGGCCATCTAGTCTGGGATAGTGGGCTAAAAATTGCTGGACAACCAGGTTCAACACGTGAGCCATACAAGGCACGTGTGTGACATTGCCCCGGCGAAGGGCCGCACCCAGGTTTGCAGCATTGTCGCACACGGCCTTCCCTGGTTTCAGGTCCAGTGGAGACAACCATTCATGAAATTGGTTGTCCAGAGCTGACCACAACTCCTCAGCTGTGTGACTCACATTTCCCAGACATTTCAATGTAAAAACCGCCTGATGACGTTGAGCCCTACTGCCAGCATAGTAAGGAGGTGTGCAGGATCCCTTCTGCGCAGTTAGAAAGCTTGTGGCATGACCAGACAGGCTTTGGGTGCAGGTGGAAGACCGAGAGGAGGTTGAGGAGGCAGAAGCAGTGGAGGAACTTTGACATAAAGAGGATTGACGCACAACTCGTGGGGACGGCAAGACTTGGACAGCAGCCCCTTGTCCTGCTGTCACCATAGTTACCCAGTGCCCAGTCAGCGACATGTAACGCCCCTGTCCATGCCTACTCGTCCAAGTGTCTGTGGTGAAATGCACCCTGTCACACACACAGTTTCTCAAAGAAGCGGTGATGTTGTGTGCGACATGCTGGTGGAGCGCAGGCACACCTTTCTTTGAGAAGTAGTGCCGACTGGGCATCTGGTACTGGGGCACTGCGACGGACATAAGGTCTCGAAAATCCTCTGTGTCCACCAGGCGGAAAGGCAGCATTTCTGTAGCCAAGAACTTGCAGATGGTGAAATTCAACCTCTTAGCTTTCTCATGGCTAGGAGGAAATGGTCTTTTACTTGTCCACATCTGAGGGACCGAGGGCTGGCTATTGTGCTTAGACGGGGTTGATAAGGGTGTCTCCGGAAAACTGCCGGTCTGTGAGGAAGATGCAGGCGGACATGTTAGGTTGCCTTGATCCAAAGGTGGTGCTATCGATGTCGGACAGCGCTCAACACCAGCTGGTGTTACCACCTCCAAAGAAAATGATGACCTGCCAATCACGCTGGCTGTTGCGGGTAAAGAGGTGGCAGGTCTGCGCCCCAAAACAGGTGTGACTGCTGTCCCCCCAGTCACAGAGGATGAAGAGGCCGCGGATGCACAAGATATGGCAGACGGTGGTTGGCCCGGCCGGCTAGGCCGCATTGTAGCACAGTGAGCTTCCCACTGCAACTTATGCTTCATGTCCATGTGCCGGTTCATGCATGAAGTACTCAAACTATGTATTTTTTGGCCTCTACTTAGCTTTTGCTGACAAATGTTACAGATAACACGAGTTGGGTCATCTTTATCGATCTGAAAAAATGCCCAGGCTATGCAAGGCTTAGCACCCATGCGACCTGAAGAGCCACCACGACTTGTGGTGAGAGGCAGAGTTGTGTTTGAGGATGCAGTTGTTGACGTGCTTCCAGTACTACGTCTCTGTCTAGGAAGGCGCAACCTGACCTCGTCGTCACTAGCATCTTCCTCCACCTCCTCTGCTGACCTCATCTCTTGGCTGACTGTGGGTTGACAGTAAGTGGGATCTCCAACCTCATCATCATCACCCTGTGCGTTATCACACCCGTCGTCCTCAGAGCCAACCTGTTCCTGCCCTGACAAAAAACTAAAGTTGTCGCTCCAATCAGGTATTTGAGTCTTATCATCGTCTTCCTCATTGTCTCCACCAACAAGAGTTACAGTTTGGGAATGAGGGTCTACATTATGGTCAGAACCTTCTGCGTCTGGTCCTGGATCCGACTCATAAAGATTCTGGGCATCAGTGCAGATCATTTCCTCGTCTGGATTCACAGAAGCGCTGGAGTCGACCTCTGATTCCCAGGCTATAGTATGAGTAAACAGCTCTGCAGACTCAACCATCTGTTCTACCTCATACTCAGACGGGCAGCTGGAGATTTGGGAGCTGTGAGGAAGCAAGTGCGATTGGGGTGACACCTTTGAGGACTGGAGTATTTGTGATGTTGAAGTTGATGTGGAGGAGAGCCCACTTAAAGGAGCACTTGATATCCGTTGAAGCACCTGCTGTTTTTGTGCCTCATCTGGAATTTGTAGCGATTGGCGTGGCCATAAGAAAGGGATCTTATCACAATGTCCGCTAAAAGAAGTAGACATTTTAGTTTGGCTGGAAGATGGTCTTTCTTCTGCAGATGTTACTGTTGCTTTAACACCTACCCCACGGACACAACCTTTTTTCCCCTTCCCAACACGCCTATTCCCCTTTCCACCAGCAGCAGGCCTTTTTCCACTCATTTTGGTGGTTAACTAATTAACAACTCTGGAGTTGTTTGCACAAAAAAACAATGGATGTGAACCGAGCAGAGCTGAGTGGCCAAACTGTGGTATTAGGCCAAAACTATTGGCTGGGTTAGATGCAGAAAAAAATTATATTCAATTTACAACCTGATGGAGGTCAGTATAGATGGAAGAAGACTGAGAGGAGATGAAAAAGAAGACTGAGAGGAGACTTAATAGCTGTCTACAAATATGTCAAGGGCTGTCACATTGTAGAAGGATCATCTTTATTCTCATTTGCACAAGGAAAGACTAGAAGCAATGGGATGAAACTAAATGGGAGGAGACACAGATTAGATATTAGAAAAAACTTTTTGACAGGGTGATTAATGAGTGGAACAGGCTGCCACGAGAGGTGGTGAGTTCCCCTTCAATGGACGTCTTCAAACAGAGGCTGGACAGACATCTGTCTGAGATGATCTAGTGAATCCTGCTTTGAGCAGGGGGTTGGACCAGATGACCCAGGAGGTCCCTTCCAACTCTACCATTCTATGATTCTATGACTAATAGAGAAAGTCCCACACACTGCTAGAAGGCCAAATATTTTTTCAGAGCTAGATGCAGAAAAAAATATATTCAGTTTGCAACCTGATGGAGGTCTGTATAGATGGATTAATAGAACAAGTCCCACACACAGCTAGAAGCCCAATATTTTTTCAGAGGTAGATGCAGAAAAAAATATATTCAGTTTGCAACCTGATGGAGGTCAGTATAGATGGACTAATACAACAAGTCCCACACACAGCTAGAAGCCCAATATTTTTTCAGAGGTAGATGCAGAAAAAAATATATTCAGTTTGCAACCTGATGGAGGTCTGTATAGATGGATTAATAGAACAAGTCCCACACACAGCTAGAAGCCCAATATTTTTTCAGAGGTAGATGCAGAAAAAAATATATTCAGTTTGCAACCTGATGGAGGTCAGTATAGATGGACTAATACAACAAGTCCCACACACAGCTAGAAGCCCAATATTTTTTCAGAGGTAGATGCAGAAAAAAATATATTCAGTTTGCAACCTGATGGAGGTCTGTATAGATGGATTAATAGAACAAGTCCCACACACAGCTAGAAGCCCAATATTTTTTCAGAGGTAGATGCAGAAAAAAATATATTCAGTTTGCAACCTGATGGAGGTCAGTATAGATGGACTAATACAACAAGTCCCACACACAGCTAGAAGCCCAATATTTTTTCAGAGGTAGATGCAGAAAAAAATATATTCAGTTTGCAACCTGATGGAGGTCTGTATAGATGGACTAATAGAATGATGCTATGCCCAAAAGATTTTACTTCACTAGGTGAAGTAAAAAAATTGGTATTCTATACACAGGTGGTATATCTTGCAACACAGATAGGCTACTCCACTGACTAACACACTCTGCAATAGGCCAAAAAGGATTAGCTTTGCTAGATTCAGCCAAATGCTGTGAAAAAAAACTTGCACAGCACTGGCACAGACCTGCCTGGCAAAAACTGATAGGAACTGATGTAACCTAGTCCTGAAATGGACTCCAATTACAATTAGTCTTTACTCCCACAATCTATCTATTTAAGAGCACAGACCTGCCTGATAAAAGTCGTAGGAAATGCTGTAACCTAGTCCTTAAAACGACTGCAATCACAACTATTCCCTAGTCCCAAGCTATCTGTAGATTTGTGCGAAAATTGGCTTGAAATTAGCAAGGTATAGCGCACACAGCAACAGCGGTGCCGTCTAACACGCAGCTGCAGCAGTGAGAAAATGGTGGCGACGGGGAAAATGGCTTGGTCTTATAGGGCAAGGACATGTGACATACACTGCCAATGACACATGCCCTTGCTTGTGTGAAAAAAAGCACTTCGCTCCGTGTGTGCGCTGCTGATAGGTTGACAGATTGCACCTCCCCACTGTAAATGCGGGAAAGAGGAAAAAAAATGGAGATCTTCATTGTTCCTGCAGAGATCCATCCCCTGCCCCTCCCCCCACCCCGCTGTAAACTCAAACTGCGTATTAACATTAATTTTCATCATTACTGAGAAAAAATCCAGTTATGATTTTGGTGCACGAACAGTTATCGAACATAACCTCGAACAGCCGAATTTTTCTCAAATTGTTCGTGTTCGCCGAACGGCTCGAACACCGCCCAAAACAGCTCGAATTTGAGATTGGCGAACAGTTTGAGTAGAACAACGCTCATCTCTACTCAAGACACTTTCCACAATTACAGAAATATATGCACCATAAACACCCAGAAATTTCTGAAAACGTTGCAATCATCATTGGCCCCAATTTCCTCCCTCTCATGTTCTGACTCTGCACTGAAGCATTATAACGAAACATTGCAATGTCCCCTGGATGATGCCGCACCTCCTACACAGAGAACAGTTCAGCACAAACGACGACAACCCTGGCACACGCTTCAAACACGTTTTCTCCAGCAGTGCTCTAGGTGTGCCGAACAGCTGTGGAGAAAATCTAATCTGGCCGAAGATTTCCTTTATTATAAATTTATGCTTAAAACCTATAACTCCGCCCTTCACCTCTCCAAACAAATCTACTTTAACAACCACATCATCTCACTGTCCAATAATCCTAAATGCCTCTTCGACACTTTTCACTCTCTCCTTAATCAAACAGCACAGGCCCCGACCACCGACCTCAGCGCTTATGATCTAGCCAATTATTCTAAAAAAAAAAACAGGAATTTTTCTCCCAATTCTCAAATGTTATGCATGCTCCTCCCTCCCACAGCGCATCTTGCTCACTTTCTGACTTCGAACTAGTCATAGAAGAAGTGACAGGCTCTTTGCTTCCTCTCGCCCTACCATCTGCACCAGTGACCCTATTCCCTCACATCTCCTTAAGTCCCTTTCTCCAGCTGTCACCACTCACCTAACTAAAATATTCAACCTGTCCCTCTCATCTGGTATCTTTTCCTCCTTTTTTAAACACGCCAGCATACATCCATTACTTAAAAATCCATCCCTCGACCACAACTGTTAACTGTGCCAACTAAAGACCTGGTTTCCGCTCTTTACATTCTACTGAAACTGCACTCACTAAAGTTTCTAATGATCTACTAACAGCCAAATCTAATGGTCACTGCTCCCTGCTGATTCTCCTAGATCTTTCCGCAGCATTGGACACTGTGGATCACCAGCTCCTGCTCACTATGCTCCACTCTATTGGCCTCAAGGACACTGCTCTATCCCGGTTCTCCTCTTACCTCTCTGACTGCTCCTTCACTGTGTCTTTTGCTGGCTCCTCTTCCTCTCCCCTTCCCCTTATTGTCAGGGTCCCTCAAGGATCAGTCCTAGGCCCCCTTCTTTTCTCTTTATACACCGCTCCTATTGGACAAACAATCAGCAGATTCGGTTTTCAGTACCATCTCTATGCTGATGACACCCAATTATACACCTCTTCTCCGGACATCACCCCTGCATTATTACAAAATACCAGTGATTGTCTTTCCGCTGTCTCAAACACTATGTCCTCCCTCTATCTAAAATTGAATCTGTCAAAAACTGAACTATTCCCTCCACTAACCTACCTGTGCCCGATATTGCCATTTCCATTTGTGGCTCCACCATTATTCCCCAGCAAAACGCCCATTGTCTTGGGGTCATACTCGATTCAGATCTTTCCTTCACCCCTCACATCAAATCGCTCGCTCGTGCCATCTACACATCAAAAACATCTCTAGAATCAGAATTTTTCTTACCTTTGACTAGGTAAAAACTCTTACTGCAGCTCTTATTCATTCTCGTCTGGACTATTGCAACTCTTTACTAATCGGTCTCCCTCTCTCTAAACTTTCCCCTCTCCAATCCATCCTGAATGCAGCAGCCAGGACCATATTCCTCACCAATCGATACGCCAATGCCTCTTCCCTGTGCCAGTCATTGCACTGATTGCCTATCCAATACAGAGTTCAATATAAACTTATCACTCTTACCCACAAAGCTCTCCACGATTCAGCACCACTCTACATCTCCTCCCTCATCTCAGTCTACCACCCTTCCCGTGCCCTCCGTTCTGCTAATGACTTAAAACTAAAATCCTCCTTGATCCGAACCTCCCACTCCCGTCTCCAAGATTTCTCACGTGCTGCGCCAATTCTTTGGAATGCACTACCCAGGACAATTCAATTAATTCCCAATACCCCCAGTTTTAAGCATGCCCTAAAAACCCATTTCTTTAGACTGGCCTATCGCCTTAACACACTTATTTAACTGTCCCAGTTTGGCCCATATCAAAATTTTCTTCAAAATCATGTTCATACCATCCATGCACTGATTAGCCTCTGTCTGTACTGTGCACATACTGGCTGGCGACCAGTTCATGTAATGTTCTGTATTTACCCTGTTTGGCATATTATGGCTGTATTATACAATATTTGTACATTTTACCTTTCGTGTCCCCCCCTATTTCTTCATAGACTGTAAGCTTGCGAGCAGGGCCCTCACTCCTTTTAATATCTGAGTTATGCTTATTCTGTAATGTCTTTTTGTCTGTTCAAGCCCCCCTAAAATTGTAAAGTGCTGCGGAATATGTTGGCGCTATAAAAATAACAATTATTATTATGATTATTATTATTATCTGTGACATGTGGTGGTTCCTGGTTCGTTGAGACAGCTTACCTGGATTCCAGTGCGACAGGGAACTTCATGCAGCAAGCAGTGGTAGATCGTAACCAGATCCCTGTTCATTGCCCGTTGATGGTGTCATCTGTCGATGGGAGGGCCTTATACGAAGTCCAGGTTGTTACCGAGCAGGTAGTGCTCCGGATAGAAATGCTACACACAGAGAAGATCGTCTTTTACGTGCTCCCTGGTCTGTAACATCCACTTCTCCTGGGTCTTCCATGGCTCCCCATTCATGAACCCATTCTTGACTAGAGATCCGGGGACATGCTTCGTTGGGTACAGTCTTGTCATGAAACGTGTCTTGTACCTGTACGTCCAGTTCGGCTGCGGGTAACATCATCTTCTCTGGTGGGGTTACCATCCGCTTAGTCCTATTTTGACGTCTTCGATAAGAAGGAAGTGGAGATGTTTCCTCCACATGCCCCATAGACCTACTTCCAGGATTCTCACCTCCACAAGGCCGTATTTACCCCCTGTCGCAGGCAGAGACTCTAGCCATGTCCGGGTATGTAAAGGAGAATCTGGCAAGACGATTCATATTGAAGTCTTCCTCACTGGCACGAGCCGGATTCTTCTTTGTCAATAAAAAGGATGGAACATTCTGGCCTTGCATAGACTATAGGGGTCTCAAACAAATCATGATAAAAAACAAATATCATATTGTGGTATTTCACAAGTGTGCACCATGATGACTGGGTCAAGCTCTTGCTCTGGGCAGAGTTCTCCTATTATAATCATATAAGTGAGTCTTTTTCAAGGTCACCATTCTTCATTGTCTTTGGTCATCAGCCAGGAATCCCTCTTCTGGTGTCGGCCACTTCTGACATTCCCGCAGCCGATGCTCTCACAAAGGATTTCTCTAAGATCTGGGAGAACACCAAAGCCACTCTAGAGAGATCATGTGAACACATGAAGAGGCATGCTGACAAAAGATGCTTGGATTCACCTTGCTATCATACAGTGGATAAGGTGTGGCTATCCTCTAAATACATCTGACTCAAGATCCCATCCTACAAGTTGAGTCTTCGCTTCATTGGTCCTTTTCAAGTCATCAAACAAATTAATGCTGTGTCCTATAAATTGAAGCTGCCAGCCTCATTACGTGTACCCAATTCCTTCCATGTATCTCTTCTTAAACCAGTAATCTTGAGTGCCTTGCTCAAGGACCCTGGTGTCATGCCTGCTCCCATCAGTTTCAATGATGTCTTTGAGATGAAAATTATCTAAGCCATGGAGAAGATGAGAGGAAAGACCTTTTTCCTAGTGGATTGGAAAGGATTTGGTCCCAAAGAAAGATCATGGGAATCCAAAGAGAATATCCATGCCCCACTTCTCCTACAGAAATTCCTTGTGGGCTTGAAAAAAAAGGGGGCATAAGTGGGGGTACTGTAATGTCAGCGCTGGCTTCCCTGCACAATCTCTCTCCCTCCTCCCGGCAGGGACGCCGACGTGCTCACCTACTTAGCCATCCTGCTCCAGTCCCCGATACAGCTGCTTCCTCCCTGGAACTTTTCATGGTGCGCAGGTCTACTGGAAGTGTGCTTAGGGCATGGGCTCTCTGCTTCTTAAAGGGCAACACACGCACTTCTGAAAATGTTTCAAGCCAATAGCTGGGAGATGTCAGGTATATAAGGCACCCTTCCCTATAGGGAGGTGCCTGAACAACATCAGTGATTAGTGTGTACACTTGTTACTTCATTGTAAGGTTCCTGTCCATCCTGTCTGAAGCTGATCATGTCTGTTCCGTTGAACTTGTTCCTGAACCCATCCTGCCTATACCTAGTCCTTATTCCGATCTGCCTAGTCTGCACCTGTTCTGCTACGCTCACCTGTTCAGTATGAACGAGCACCTGTGATCCTGCACCTGTGTCTGTCCTTTGTTCCTGAACCTGTTCTGTCCATGCTGTTTCAGTATCCACTCTGTCTACCAGCCATGCAGTTTTATTTAGAAGCTGCTCCATTTAACCAGCCATACAGCATTCATTCCTCCTGTTAACCAGTTCCTGGTCGATCTGACTCTCCGAGTCCATCCCTTAGGGGTCTGCTACTGCGGCTCCGGGGTCTGTCCTGGAGTGGTATCTGGCGTCCACCTGCAGTCAAGTCTAACCACACCATCAGGGGCTCTAGTGAAGAACCAGGTAGTCTCTTAGCTACGCCTCTCCAGGCTCTTCCCGGTCCGTGGCACAGTGGTTCCACAACCACCAGCGTAGCCCACATATACACACATTTAATTAATAAAAATCTTAGTGGGAGTTCTTCTTCAAAATAAGATTTTCAGATCAATGGCCTAAACCATGGATGTGATAGTTTCTGCAATTTTTTAATTTTTTATCTTTGATAGCTGTCACCAGACATTATTTTGGCATCTGTTTCTTCCTACTTCTCTATACATGCATGATCAGGAATATGAAAATAAGCCTCAAACCCCCCTTCAATCTGGAGACAAAGGACCAGGTATTTCAAAATTCAATCAGAGTGATCCTTCAGAAAGTCAGCACATCCACATGCACCATAAATGGTCAGCTGGACCCACCAAAATCAACCAGACTTCCATCTTATGTGTAAGGACAAGTACATTTTAAATGGATAAATGACATTAGAAATATCCATCACAATAGTCCAAAAGGTCAAGAGGCCAGCCATATTTAAGTGAATGGGGATGAGCAGTGAAACTAGTAAATCAGTTATGGCTCAAACACAAGAGTATTTTTTATGGGAAATATTTATCACCTATCCGATAAATAAGTTATAAATGTTTACTATGCAAGAGCTCTTTTAAATTGCTGGCAAAGGTGGAACTTTAATTTAAAGAGTGTATAGATTTTATGCTGGTACTGCATACATACCAGGGGACATTTATTTTAGTGTTCATGACAGAAAGTGCACTTTACACGACTGTTATGGCTCATTCAGACCAACATATGTAACGTCCTTGTGCTCTCTATATGCAAAGTTGATGGCATATTGACCAATGCAAATCAATGGTGTTGTTTACAAGAACATTTTTACACACAGATCATCAAGCTTCATAAGTCAACTGGTGCATAAAAAAACAGATCAAAAACTGTTAGCCATCCGTATGGCATCCATTTATATGGATCCAATGCCATTGTTAACATAGAAAACTGTATTCTAAGAATTTGCAATAATTATTAAATTGTTGATTTAAAAAAATGCCATACAGATGTAATACGATGTCATGCATGTGTAAAAACGGACACACGGATGACAATACAGACGATAAATGAACAATTTTGCATTCACTTATTTGAAAGCAGCCGTAATCTCACCACTTATGTTGGTGACACACCGCCTATTTTAAAAAAGTTATTGTGATTTTCTTAAGAGGCTTTGGGCATGTAATTAGAAAAACTTTAAATGGTGCATGATTTTTTCCTTCCAGATTTACAAGTAACAACCTTTGTTACGCAATATATTACAATGACTGTCCCTGTTGCACAAAATATGTTATCCTGTCTATCAAACTCCGTATCTAGCTCTGGCTGGAGAAGGAACTCATGTCCTTATTTGTGGAGTTTGTGTTCCTATAGTTTCCTTTTATTACTGCAGTTACTATGTTACTATATCTTTGTTTTACAAAAGTTACTACACTGTATATATTACATTTCTTGTGACAATGTATTTCTGTAACCAGAGTTACAAAGAGTTATTTTTACTATTGTTACTATTCATACCTTCTCTCAATTATTATTTTAAAAAAATGCTGACAAGTGACAAATCATAATTGTAAAAAAATGAGATTTCCAAAAGTGTTTTAACGCACATCTGCAGAGAAAGGAACTTGTCTAAATTGTAATATAAAAAAGTGAACATTGCAGGCTATATAAAGATGCATGAACTCCTACTTTTTGACAGAAAGGAATGCAGATAATTTAAAGAAAAAATAGTTTTCCATAAAAAAGAGTGTAATTGAGCAGTTCTAATATAGTAACTGAAAAAATTGTTAGTACAAATATATATATATATATATATATATATATATATATATATATACTGTACAGATCAAAGGTTTGGCCACACCTTCTCATTGAAACATTTTTCTGTATTTTCATGACTATGAAAATTGGATATTCACACTGAAGGCATCAAAACTATGAATTAACACATGTGGAATTATATACTTAACAAAAAAGTGTGAAACAACTGAAAATACGTCTTATATTCTAGGTTCTTCAAAGTAGCCACCTTTTGCTTTGATGACTGCTTTGCACACTCTTGGCATTCTCTTGATGAGCTTCGAGAGGTAGTCACCAGAAATGGTCTTCCAACAATCTTGAAGGAGTTCCCAGAGATGCTTAGCACTTGTTGGCCCTTTTGCCTTCACTCTGCGGTCCAGCTCACCCCAAACTATCTCGATTGGGATCAGGTCTGGTGACTGTGGAGGCCAGGTCATCTGGCGTAGCACCCCATTACTGTCCTTCTTGGTCAAATAGCCCTTACACAGCCTGGAGGTGTGTTTGGGGTCATTGTCCTGTTGAAAAGTAAATGATGGTCCAACTAAACGCAAGCCGGATGGAATAGCATGGCGCTGCAAGATGCTGTGGTAGCCATGCTGGTTCAGTATGCCTTCAATTTTGAATAAATCCCCAACAGTGTCACCAGCAAAGCACCCACACACCATCACACCTTCTCCTCCATGCTTCACGGTGGGAACCAGGCATGTAGAGTCCACCTGTTCACCTTTTCTGCGTCGCACAAAGACACGGTGGTTGGAACCAAAGATCTCAAATTTGGACTCATCAGACCAAAGCACAGATTTCCACTGGTCTATTGTCCATTCCTTGTGTTCTTTAGCCCAAACAAGTCTCTTCTGCTTGTTGCCTGTCCTTAGCAGTGGTTTCCTAGCAGCTATTTTACCATGAAGGCCTGCTGCACAAAGTCTCCTCTTAACAGTTGTTGAAGAGATGTATCTGCTGCTAGAACTCTGTGTGGCATTGACCTGGTCTCTAATCTGAGCTGCTGTTAACCTGTGATTTCTGAGGCTGGTGACTTGGATAAACTTATCCTCAGAAGCAGAGGTGACTCTTGGTCTTCCTTTCCTTGGGCGGTCCTCATGTGAGCCAGTTTCTTGTAGCGCTTGATGGCTTTTGCATCTGCACTTGGGGACACTTTCAAAGTTTGCCCAATTTTTCGGACTGACTGACCTTCATTTCTGAAAGTAATGATGGCCACTCATTTTTCTTGCCATAATACAAATTCTAACAGTTTATTCAGTAGAACTATCAGCTGTGTATCCACCTGACTTTTGCACAACACAACTGATGGTCCCAACCCCATTTATAAGGCAAGAAATCCCACTTATTAAACCTGACAGGGCACACTTGTGAAGTGAAAACCATTTCCGGTGACTACCTCTTGAAGCTCATCAAGAGAATGCCAAGAGTGTGCAAAGCAGTCATCAAAGCAAAAGGTGGCTACTTTGAAAAACCTAGAATATAAGACATATATTCAGTTGTTTCACACTTTTTTGTTAAGTATATAATTCCACATGTGTTATTTCAGAGTTTTGATGTCTTCAGTGTGAATGTACAATTTTCATAGTCATGAAAATACAGAAAAATCTTTAAATGAGAAGGTGTGTCCAAACTTTTGGTCTGTACTGTATGTGTGGACAGAAGGAGATGAAATTGCAAAGCTAATTTCTGATCAATTTTAGAAAATAATAATTCTAGAATATAATTTATTTTATGAAAATGGGGTCAATTGTGTTAATAGTGTGTAGTATGAATGCATTCACGAGTCAGTGAAAATAGTGCAAATTCGAAATCTATGAAATTAACAAAGGTGGCATGATACATTTTGCAGGTGTGGTTAGTCACTCCATTTTTATCCCATTTCATGGCTGGAGTACATATGCACCAATATGTTGCATTTCATTTGCAGCCGGCCCCAAAACAAGAGGGGTCCACACCTACCAGCCCCACATTGGACACATTGGATATAATTATATCAACTTTCTCCACCAGTAAATCAATCTCTTCTATTCTTCTTTTAATCAGCGAGATTCTATCTTCCAACTTAATCAGGCGGATAATGTCCATGGCCTGGTTGAACTAATATGCAAATGTGCTAAAGAGTTATTGTAAATCTGAAGTTGTATAAAAATGATGCCGCAATGAAGTGTTCTGCTACATTTGTTATAACATGCTGCAGGAATGGTGGGCAGGAGATTGATGGGTGTGATTAACCATGGATTAGTCTGTCAATAAATGGTTGGTGGGAGGTTTTTACAAAATCTTCAATCAGATATCATAAAATATGGAGTATTTTGGGAGACCAGAATATACAGTACATTTGTAGCAGCTCAGGTGAACTTCAGATATGCCCAACAGCTGCTCTCTGAGCCTCATTATTGCAGGCTGTCCGCGCTGTACTGAAGAACAGATGTGCCCGACAAAGATGAATGGTTCTCCTTCCATTCTGCTTGTCCCATTTGTTTGGATCCTCATGGAAAAAATATGTTTAGTTAAATATAGTTTTCAGTGCAGTTCACACTATAAGAGAGAAGACATAATATTTAGCTGACTCAAAAGAATTGTAGTATTAGAATATGTAGTAAGCAGGACAATACTGAAAGGGGCCAATTTTTGATTTTGCGCTTTCATTTTTTCTTCTCTTCTTCCAAGAGCCATGAGGTTTTTTTCTGTCCATGAATGCTTGCTTTTTGTGGGACAAGTTGTAGGTTCACATGACACCACTCACTTTCATAATCATAAGATATGATGAAAGATGGGAAAAACGTGGGTGAAATAATGGAAAAAAAAAACAACTCCGCCATTGTTTTGGGGCTTATTTCTTGCATGGCAAACTGTTGTTTTTTATTAGCACCATTCCTGTGTACATTCAAAGTCTTGATTGCATTTCTTGGGGAAGAGCGGGGAATGAAAATCATCAATTCTGACATTTTTTTTTTCTGTATGCAATTTACTATATGGCTTACATAATGTTATATTGCAATAAATAGGACTTCTCCAGATGCGGCAATACCAAATCTGCCTGGCCCATTTTGTGTGAAATTATGTCCAATTTTCTTTTTTTTCTCTTCTTTTTGTGTTGTTCCAATGCACACAAAGGAAATAAAGATGTGTATAACAAAACGTGTAATTGCAATCATTTTCTGTGATAAATACTTCATTTTCTGGAACAATATCAAGGGTGCCAACACTTTTGACCATGACTGTATATATAATTATTATTTAATTTATTTTTTTACAACAAGAGGGGTGTTTTCAAAACTTCAGCATTTTTAACATTTTTCAGAATGTCTGAAAGAAGTTGAAGGGGTTTTTCAGCCCCATCATTATTTTGAGCATATCCTATAGCACAGTAGTTAGCAATGTAAAGTTTTACAATTTTCTGCACCCCCAAAGCAATGTTCATAAGGGTGATGATCTGCAGAATA
The DNA here is from genome assembly GCF_046119375.1 of Phyllobates terribilis. Lineage (NCBI taxonomy): Eukaryota > Metazoa > Chordata > Amphibia > Anura > Dendrobatidae > Phyllobates > Phyllobates terribilis. Next base: position 473,021,100 of record NW_027362761.1, read on the forward strand.
TTTCTTTGATGGAACAGCTTACATTTTTTCTGCCAGATATATATTTTTTTTACATGTATAGGTTAGTACAGGCTCCCATTTAGAGGATAACCATTTGTTCTTCTTTCTTTGGTTGAGGAACTCTCTAGACATCTTTGCTGTATTAGCTTTTATACTGACTACTAGTATGCACATTTGTGTGTTGTGTAACGTGGAGATTCGCTGAAGCTTCATGACATATTCTATTCTCCTCAGCACTAATAATCACTACAGAAACAGTTTCTCTTCCATGGACTGCTGATGCATTTTTCCTTCCCCATTTTGTGAACTGTGTGGGTGACATAATACAACCGCCATCAATAATGCTGTTAGGCTTTTCCTGATGTAAAGAAGCACTACAATGCTGATTTATGACAGAGATAACCACAGAAGCGCTGTAATGAAATCGCTTTCACTAGCAAATCATGGCGGATAACATCATTATCTATGTGTTTATCATCATCGTTTCAGAGATCTTGCAGCTACTGTCATTCTGCTGTACGTCTACAAATGGATGAATAGTAATTATCTTTTATGAACTAACTGAACTAATCGCTTTCTCTCCTGGCATCACCTATAAAGCACATGGCAGTACTAAAACCTGGGCCAGTCACGTTCTCAAATTGACTCCGTGCAGCTCCGTGTGCTCATCCGCATAGTCACCTGCTATTGACATTGCCTCCCTAAATCAGACCAGGCAAGTGCAGGCTACGGTTCTTTTCACACGGACAAATGCTCGGGCACACTGGTTATTACTAGTGATGGGCGAGCACTAAAATGCTCGGGTACTCATTAATCGGGTCAAGCAAATTGGAATACTCGGGTGCTCGGACCGAGTAATGAGCCCAATGTAAATCTATGGTAAACTCGAGCATTTTTCCGGCGGCTCCCCCCCGGCGGTCTGCAGAGGGCCTAAAAATTGCCCAAATTGATGGGAACAGTGCTCAAATGACATGGGAACAGCATGGGGAAGACCCCTGGAAGCATTTCTGACTCCCAGGTCACTGCTGTCAACAACGTTGTCAGAGGTATTACGCCACTTTTACGGACTCACAAGAAAACATACAAAAACGAAACCAAAATGGATTTTCCTGGGAAATATATTAAGGAACATCCTTTCCAGGATAATGACTTGTATATAAGGCAAAATAAATATACAAAAACAAAAATGCTTCTCCACACCTTGCGCTATGTTCACACGTAGCGTTTTTGATGCGTTTTTGCACTTTTGCATTGCTTTCAACCAAGACAAATGCATTCACCAGGAATTGTCATTATAACATTTTACAACCTTATCTGGCCATGTGGTGTGTTACACACCATCAGACACATCCTGTTTCATTTATGATGGAGGCACTCTGAAAGTCACAAAACCTATTTTTATAGGGCCATCAGGCGTCCCTTACTATTCTTAAAGGGCCAGCAGTCAGCCCTTGCTATTGTTAGAGAGCCATTAGCTGGCTATGCTTTGTTGTTTCAATTATTAACGAGTGGGTCTCCTATACTGTTATTGCGTATGCAGTGACTGCAATGCCTGCCAAAAATTTGGAGGAACTCCAATGCCCCTTGCAAGAGACGTGGAGGTCTGGGGGCCTCCTGAAAATAATGCTCCCATTATTAGGAAGTGGGTCTACCATACTGTTTGTCTATGCAGTGCAGCAAAGGCTGCCAAAAATTTGGAGGAACTCCAATGCCCCTTGTAAGAAACGTAGATATGTACTTGATACGGTACATATGGTAGTGATATGGTGGTGGAGGATGAGGATGCGGAGAAGGAGGAGGACAAGAGTAAATAGACAAACTCAGGTAGCATATACCTGTATCTGGGTGTGAAGACAGAGGTGCATGGGAATAGAGTTAGACCTCCCCAAAAAAAGACACTATATTTGAGTTTATGTTACGCTGCTATCATTTGGTGGTGTTGAGAAGTCTGGCCCAATCCAGCCCCTGTTCATTTTTATAAGAGTCAGTCTGTCAGCATTTTCAGTTAACAGGTGGATGAGCCTATCGGTTATAATTCCACCGGCGGCACTAAAAATCTGCTCTGTCAAAACGCTAGCAGCAGGGCAGGCCAGGACCTCCAAGGCATAGAGAGCCAGTTCATGCCACGTGTCCAGCTTGGATACCCAATAATTATAAGGCACAGAGAAATCACGGAGGACATTGGTACGGTCGGCAAGGTACTCCCTCACCATTTTCCACAACTTTGAACTCCTTGTGAGAGTACCCCCCGCCTCAGAACCTTTGCGATGGGAGGGTCTGAGAAAACTGTCCCAGAACTTTGACAGTGTTCCCCTGCCTCTGCTAGATTGCATTTGTGTCTCTCTCGCCTATACTCCTTGGTTGTCCAATGAGCTGTGACCTCTGCCGCCAGTGTTTTCACTAATTCCACAACAAGGGCCTTGTCGTACTGTCCCATTTTATTAGGCCTGTCCTACAAAGGAATAAGAGACAGAAAGTTCTCCTTGTAGCGTGGGTCTAGAAGTGTCACCAACGAATAATGACTGTCACTCAAAATTTGGACAATGCGAGGGTCACGGGAAAAGCAGCATAACATATGCTCAGCCATGTGTGCCAGACTGCAAAGAGGCAAGACTTCCATGTCCTCACCAGGAGGATAACTGACCATGCTCTCTTCCTCATCCCTGTCCTCAGGCCATCCACGCTGAACAGACAGTATGACAGTTGCGTAGGTAGTACCGTCTACAGCACAGGAAAATAGCTCCTGTTCTTCCTCCTCCTCTTCCTCACTGTCACCCATTCCACGTTGGGATGAGATGAGGCTGGGCTGTGTGGAATCCCCCTGTATGGTATCTTGCTCCATCTCATCGTGCTCTTCCTGCAATGCATCCTCTTTAATTGTGAGCAGAGAGCATTTCAGAAGACAGAGAAGCGGGATGGTGATGCTAATTATGGTGTCATCGCCGCTCACCATCTTGGTGGAGTCCTCAAAGTTTTGGAGGATGGTACATATGTCTGACATCCAAGTCCACTCCTGAGGTTTTATGTGTGGAGTCTGACATGTATACCAACAGCCTTGTTGATGCTGGTAGTCAACAACTGCCCTCTTCTGCTCACAAATCTTTCCAACATCTGCAGTGTAGAGTTCCAACGTGTGGGGACATCGCAGATCAGTAGGTGAGCTGGAAGCTGCAAATGCTGCTGAAGCACGGCAAGAGAGGCGGAAGCTGTAGCTAACTTTCTAAAATGGGCACTCAGGCAGCGTACTTTAACAAGCAGATCCGACAGATCCGGGTAGGTTTTGAGAAACCGCTGAACCACGAGGTTAAGCACATGGGCCAGGCATGGTACGTGTGTGAGCTTGCCTCTCCTCAGAGCCTCCACCAGGTTCCGGCCATTGTCACACACGACCAAGCCTGGCTGTAGGTTCAGCGGTTTCAGCCACAGATCTGCCTGCTCTTTCAGAGCTGGCCACAACTGTTCAGCATTGTGCAGTTTGTCACCTTAGCATATTAGCTTCAGCACAACCTGTTGCCGCTTGGCTGAAGCAGTGCTGCAATGCTTCCAGCTTGTGACTGATGTGGTCATTTTGGAGATGGAGGCTGAAGTGGAGGAGGAGGATGAGGTGCAGGAGCTGTAGATTGTGGGGGCAACCCTGATTGACACAGGGCCCACAATTCTCGGCGTTGGGAGGACATGTTCCATCCCAAGGTCTGACTGGGTCCCGGCTTCCACTATGTTAACCCAGTGTGCCGTCAGCGAGATGTACCATCCCTGTCCAAAAGCACTTGTCCACGTGTCCGCGGTTAGGTGGACTTGCTCAGTAACTGCATTGTTGAGGGCACGGTTAATGTTGAGGAATGCGTGCTTATGTAATGTGGGGACAGCACACCGAGAGAAATAGTGGTAGCTGGGGACTGAGTACCCAGCAGGGACGGCTGCCACCATCAGGTTGCGGAAAGCTTCCGTCTCCAAGAGCCTAAAAGGCAACATTTCGAACTCAAGCATTCGTGAAATTTGTGAATTTAGTCGTGTGGCCTGTGGGGTGTTAGCTGCTATTTGCGCTTGCATTCCAAGGACTGGGGTAGGGACAACTGAACGCTGTGCTGGGACAAGGATGTGAACGTGCTTGCTTATGGTGCTAGTTGAGAGTGTTCAACGACAGGTGCAGGGCGGGAGGCATCTTGGCATGCGCCATGGACAGGGGATTGGCGTCCACGCACAACAGCGGAACAATCAGTGGTGTCACCCGCAGACACTGTTGCTGGATCCTGGGGTTTGGTCTACTTAGTCGGGTGCTTTGCTGCCATGTGCCTGATCATGCTGGTGGTGGTCAGGCTGGTAGTTTTGCTACCCCTGCTGATGCTGGCCTGGCAGGGGGTGCAAATGGCCTTTTTTGGGGTTATCGGCACAGTCTTTAAAAAACAACCAGACTTGAGAAGACCTAACAGTTGTACTAGCAACTTCCGTCATGCTGGCGTTACGAGGAACGCTTTCCCGCCTTGTGTCTGCGGCCACCACACTGCTTCTTCCTGCCTGTTGTGGTGCTATGCCTCCCTCCCCTTGTGTGCTGCTGTCCTCGCTCTGCATGTCCCCCTGCCAGGTTGGGTCAGTTACTATATCATTCACCACCTCGTCTTCCACTTCCGCACCCTGGTCCTCCTCCTGACTTTCTGGCAATTGTGTCTTATCATCATCCACCTCTTGTGACAGTTTCCCACAGTCGCCTTCGTGTGACTGGCTGCTCAAATATTTGGACATCGCTACATGCGATCTCCTCTTGCCCCGCTTCAAGTGGACCAGGCAAAAGGCCCGAATCTATAAATGGAAAAGTGAACAGCTCTTTAGAGTGTCCTAGTGTGGGATCAGTTGTCTCTGGGCACTCAGCATGGTGGGAGGAAGGAGGATCAGGGTGAGGAATATGCAGTCCAGATTCATGGCTACTGAGACTTGACCGTGTGGAAGACAGGGTGGTGGTGGTGGTGGCTAAGTGACTGGAAGCATTATCTGCTATCCAACCAATAACCTTTTCACACTGCTCTGTGTTCAATAGTGTAGCATACCTGGCGGCGTTCTTGCATGGTGTTCCATCTCTCATCATGCAAGATCGCAAACTTCATCTCCCGCCCAGCTTCCTGGTCTGGCTTCTTTCCTTGTGCTCTGCTCTGCTCCACTTTGGCTGCATAGGGCGACGCCCGCTGAACTTCCTGTTTCTTGTACCTGCTGCGGACACGCCCCTGTTGCACCTTCAGCCTATTGCTGTCCATCTTTGGGTATTTATACCACCTTCTTCCTCAAGATGGCGCCTGAGCATTGTTTCTTGTCAGTTGGCTTTTTGTCTCTGACATGCCAGGTCCTATCCTGTTTTCCTGTTCTGTGTCTGACCTGTGGTCTGTTCTTGTGAACACGCTTCTTGCCTGTTCTTTCGCCTTCTAGGGGCCGTATTCCTAGATCTGCCTGTCTGTGCCTTGCGGTATCTGTTCCCGTCTGAACAGAGTCCTGTTTGTGTCTCTGCCTTGCGGTATCTGTTCCCGTCTGAACAGAGTCCTGTTTGTGTCCCTGCCTTGCGGTATCTGTTCCCGTCTGAACAGAGTCCTGTTTGTGTTCCTGCCTTGTGGTATCTGTTCCCGTCTGAACAGAGTCCTGTTTGTGTTCCTGCCTTGCTGTCTCTGTTCCTGTTCCTCTGTTCCCTGTTGTCTGTGCCTCGTTTCTACTTTAACCTTGTCTCCCTTTTCCCTCTATGTCTGTTTTCTGCGTCTTTCTGCAGAGTCTGAACCCCCTCCTAAATTCCTTCTCGTCGTCTCTGTACCTCTGTTGTGAATTTAGTGTACGCTCGCTACTTCTATGTAAGTACTGTGCGTGCTTCTGGTTCTGCCTTTCCTTCTCCGTCTGTTCTTTGTGAACAGAGTCCTATCCCCTTGCCTTGTTTACCGCTCTGCGGTGTCCGCTCTGCTCCTGCTTAGCTTGCCGCTCTTGCGGTTTCTGCTCTGCTCCTGCCTTGTTTACCGCTCTGCGGTGTCCGCTCTGCTCCTGCTTAGCTTGCCGCTCTTGCGGTTTCTGCTCTGCTCCTGCCTTGTTTACCGCTCTGCAGTGTCCGCTCTGCTCCTGCTTAGCTTGCCGCTCTTGCGGTTTCTGCTCTGCTCCTGCCTTGTTTACCGCTCTGCGGTGTCCGCTCTGCTCCTGCTTAGCTTGCCGCTCTTGCGGTTTCTGCTCTGCTCCTGCCTTGTTTACCGCTCTGCGGTGTCCGCTCTGCTCCTGCTTAGCTTGCCGCTCTTGCGGTTTCTGCTCTGCTCCTGCCTTGTTTACCGCTCTGCGGTATCCGCTCTGCTCCTGCTTAGCTTGCCGCTCTTGCGGTTTCTACTCTGCTCCTGCCTTGTTTACCGCTCTGCGGTGTCCGCTCTGCTCCTGCTTAGCTTGCCGCTCTTGCGGTTTCTGCTCTGCTCCTGCCTTGTTTACCGCTCTTGCGGTGTCCGCTCTGCTCCTGCTTAGCTTGCCGCTCTTGCGGTTTTCACTCTGCTCTTGCCTTGCTTGCCGCTCCTGCGGTTTCTGCTCTGCTCTTATCTTGCTTACTGCTTCTGCGGTTTCCGCCCTGCCCTGCTTCTGCCCGCTGCTCCGGCAGTCCTGTCCTGCCCTGCTTGTGCTCGCTACTCCTGCAGCCCCGTCCTGCTCTGTTCTTGCCCACCGCTTTGGGCGTTCCCTCTCTGCTGTGGTTGTCTACCGCATCTGCGGTTCTGTGACCCAGTCTGTACTGGGTCTTAACCTCTCTGTGCTCCAGCCCGTCCTTTCGGCCAGTACCTCCCTGCCTGCATACTCGCCTGTATCCACCCATCTGCATACCTGCCGTGTTTGCTTACATCCACCAGTCTGTGGCAGCCTAACCTGCCTGTTCCAGTAATCCCAGTGTGGGTCAACCCCCGTGTCCGGAGTTTGACCTGGAGTAGCACCTGGTCCCTCTGCCCGGTTTCTCCCTGGTGCACTGGCGTCGTATGCCGTCGTGCCACCTTGGTCGGATTGGCCAGATACTTAGTCACGCCCCTCCAGGCACTCTCCGGTCCATGGTCCAGTGGAACCACAACACCCGCACACGCCAGTCAGTCCGGGCGTGTGCATAACAGCATGCTCAGGCCATGGTTCCCATTGAGCCCCACGGCCTTCGCTCTCTGAGACGTTTTCCAGCTAATACGTGCATTAAAAATAAATAAATAATTTTTTTTTTTTCTCTAGCTGAGTTCCAGGCTAATTTCGCACCCGTCCAGATGGAGCTTTCTGCACCCGTTCCTGCGGATCCGCCCCAGTACTATGGGGATCCAAAACAAAGTCGTGCATTTGTGGAGCAATGCATGCTGCACTTCAAGTTCTACCCTCTTTCTTTTCCTTCTGATTGGTCTAAAGTGGCATTTATAATTGACTGCCTAGCGGGGGATGCCTTGAAGTGGGTCACCCCCTTATGGGAAGCTTGGGATCCTATTGTCCTTGACCTGCAGGCCTTCCTGGTGGCCTTCCTAATGGTCTTCGATGACCCCAACCCTGGAGTCCCTGCTGAAGCTGCACCTGCTCCCGCGGATCCACCACGGTACTACGGGGATCCAAAACAATGCCGTGCGTTTGTGTGGCAATGCTTGCTGCAGTTCCGGTTCTATGCTAATGCTTATTCTTCTGATCGGTTTAAGGTGGGATTTATAATGTCCAACCTAGCGGGTGATGCCTTGGAATGGATCAACCCCCTATGGGAAGCACAGGATCCTATCGTTCTTGACCTACAGGCCTTCCTGGTGGCCTTCCTTTTGGCTATTGATGATCCTAACCCTGAAGCCCCTGCTGAAGCTTCACTTCCCTGTATCCCGGAGCAGCCCCGACGGGTAATGTGCATAGGTAGCGCACAAGTTCTCCTGCCCGAAAAGACTGTTGCTTGCCCTGAATCCACTCAGGATGACTACACTCTCCGGAATACTGCTCCCAACCTCAAGAGGCAGTCCAGACGTGCTAGACGCAGAGGCAAGCCGTCACGCCAGGGTCTGTCCTCCCTGAGACCTCCTGACCCCAACCTTGAAGTCCCTACTGAAGCTTCATCTTCCTGTATCCCGGAGAAGCCCCAGCGGGTGATGTGCGTGGGTGGTGCACCAGTTGTCCAGCCAGAAGAGACTGCTACCCATCCAGAGTCCACACAGGAGAGCTTCCTGCACCTGGCATCAGATTCTACACCCACTTTAACCAGTGTGCATGTCCAAGGATGCTCCGAAGCTGTGTTTACCTCCGAGTCTGTACACCTCTACTACCTGGCGGAGGACCCCTTGTTGCCTCCTGAATCCTCCGGGATACCACTCGATGACAATTGGAGAGAGACTTCCCTACACCCGGTACCCGATACTTCGTCCGCTGAGTCCCGTGGGCCTGACAATGGGTGCCTCAAAGTGGTAGTTACTCCCGAGTCTCTACACCCCTCTGACCAGGCGGAGGACCTCCAGTTGTCTCCAGAACCCTTCGGGGTGCTACCTGGTAGCGAAAGGACAGAGACTCTCCTATTCTCTGTACCTGATACCTCGCCCGCTTCTTCCAGTGAGTCTGACCTAGCGTACTCCGAAGCAGAGGTTACCCCTGAGTCTCTACACCCCTCCGACCAGGCGGAGGACCTCCAGTCGTCTCCTGAACCCTTCGGGGTGCTACCTGATAGCGAATGGACTGAGACTCTCCTTTACTCGGTACCTGATACCTCGCCCGCTTCTTCCAGTGAGTCCGACCTAGTGTACTCCGAAGCAGAGGTTACCCCCGAGTTTCTACACCCCTCCGACCAGGCGGAGGACCTCCAGTCGTCTCCTGAACCCTCCGGGGTGCTACCTGATAGCGAATGGACAGAGACTCTCCTTTACTCGGTACCTGATACCTCGCCCGCTTCTTCCAGTGAGTCTGACCTTGTGTACTCCGAAGCAGAGGTTACCCTCGAGTCTCGGTATCCCTCCAACCTGGCGGAGGACCCCCAGTTGTTTCCTGAATCCTCCGGGGTACCACCACATAACAAAGAGGCAGTGTCTTCTCTACACCTTGTACCTGATACTTTGCCCATTTCATCCTGTGAGCTTGACAAGATATACCCCGAAGCAAAGGCTACCCCCGAGTCTCTGCACCCCTCCAACCCGGCAGAGGACCTCCAGTTGTCTCCTGAACTTTTTGGGGTGCTGCCTAAAAATAAATGTAGAGAGACTTTTTTGTGTGCTGTTTCTGGTACTTCACCCGTTTCATCTGTTGCTGAAGATGGCTGGATGGGAAGTCGCATCCTAGCCATCCAGATTATAAGACCAGTTTTGTCTCCTCCTGTGGACAATAGAAGTAATCTCCTTGAAGAGAGGGATTGGCCCCCAAATTCCCTGCGGAAGATCCTTGCAGGCCTGAAGAAGAGGGGGCGTAAGGGGGGGGGTACTGTAGCATACCTGGCGGCGTTCTTACATGGTGTTCCATCTCTCATCATGCAAGATCGCAAACTTCATCTCCCGCCCAGCTTCCTGGTCTGGCTTCTTTCCTTGTGCTCTGCTCTGCTCCACTTTGGCTGCATAGGGCGACGCCCGCTGAACTTCCTGTTTCTTGTACCTGCTGCGGACACGCCCCTGTTGCACCTTCAGCCTATTGCTGTCCATCTTTGGGTATTTATACCACCTTCTTCCTCAAGATGGCGCCTGAGCATTGTTTCTTGTCAGTTGGCTTTTTGTCTCTGACATGCCAGGTCCTATCCTGTTTTCCTGTTCTGTGTCTGAACTGTGGTCTGTTCTTGTGAACACGCTTCTTGCCTGTTCTTTCGCCTTCTAGGGGCCGTATTCCTAGATCTGCCTGTCTGTGCCTTGCGGTATCTGTTCCCGTCTGAACAGAGTCCTGTTTGTGTCTCTGCCTTGCGGTATCTGTTCCCGTCTGAACAGAGTCCTGTTTGTGTCCTTGCCTTGCGGTATCTGTTCCCGTCTGAACAGAGTCCTGTTTTGTGTTCCTGCCTTGTGGTATCTGTTCCCGTCTGAACAGAGTCCTGTTTGTGTTCCTGCCTTGCTGTCTCTGTTCCCGTTCCTCTGTTCCCTGTTGTCTGTGCCTCGTTTCTACTTTAACCTTGTCTCCCTTTTCCCTCTATGTCTGTTTTCTGCGTCTTTCTGCAGAGTCTGAACCCGCTCCTAAATTCCTTCTCGTTGTCTCTGTACCTCTGTTGTGAATTTAGTGTACGCTCGCTACTTCTATGTAAGTACTGTGCGTGCTTCTGGTTCTGCCTTTCCTTCTCCGTCTGTTCTATGTGAACAGAGTCCTATCCCCTTGCCTTGTTTACCGCTCTGCGGTGTCCGCTCTGCTCCTGCTTAGCTTGCCGCTCTTGCGGTTTCTGCTCTGCTCCTGCCTTGTTTACCGCTCTGCGGTGTCCGCTCTGCTCCTGCTTAGCTTGCCGCTCTTGCGGTTTCTGCTCTGCTCCTGCCTTGTTTACCGCTCTGCGGTGTCCGCTCTGCTCCTGCTTAGCTTGCCGCTTTTGCGGTTTCTGCTCTGCTCCTGCCTTGTTTACCGCTCTGCGGTGTCCGCTCTGCTCCTGCTTAGCTTGCCGCTCTTGCGGTTTCTGCTCTGCTCCTGCCTTGTTTACCGCTCTGCGGTGTCCGCTCTGCTCCTGCTTAGCTTGCCGCTCTTGCGGTTTCTGCTCTGCTCCTGCCTTGTTTACCGCTCTGCGGTGTCCGCTCTGCTCCTGCTTAGCTTGCCGCTCTTGCGGTTTCTACTCTGCTCCTGCCTTGTTTACCGCTCTGCGGTGTCCGCTCTGCTCCTGCTTAGCTTGCCGCTCTTGCGGTTTCTGCTCTGCTCCTGTCTTGTTTACCGCTCTTGCGGTGTCCGCTCTGCTCCTGCTTAGCTTGCCGCTCTTGCGGTTTTCACTCTGCTCTTGCCTTGCTTGCCGCTCCTGCGGTTTCTGCTCTGCTCTTATCTTGCTTACTGCTTCTGCGGTTTCCGCCCTGCCCTGCTTCTGCCCGCTGCTCCGGCAGTCCTGTCCTGCCCTGCTTGTGCTCGCTGCTCCTGCAGCCCCGTCCTGCTCTGTTCTTGCCCACCACTTCGGGCGTTCCCTCTCTGCTGTGGTTGTCTGCGGTTCTGTGACCCAGTCCGGAGTTTGACCTGGAGTAGCACCTGGTCCCTCTGCCCGGTTTCTCCCTGGTGCACTGGCATCGTATGCCGTCGTGCCACCTTGGTGGGATCGGCTGGATTTGAATTGCAGTGATATGTGATACGTGTTACGGAAAACCACAGTTTTAAATAGCTGGCCTGTTGGTTACTATTTTTCACAGTGAACTGGTGTCAATAACTTCACTAACACACTGCAACAAAATTTAAATGGAGGCCAATATTTTCCAGGTTCACTACAAATTTCTGGATTTTTATTGAATCTGGCTGTATTTTGCTGTGGCAGCAAGCAAACAGAGAAGAAAAACGATGTTCTCTGGATTGCTTTTTAACCAAATAATCAGGATTAAGATCTAAGAAATAATTATCCCTGGCCCCTGATTCCTGGGGCTATTTCTAGAAATATCTGTAACAGCAGGAGCAGACAGAACTGGAATGGAGCCTCTTGTGCTGTATTATACATACACTGCCTGCCTGCCTAGCTCCTGCTATCACCTTCACCACTGAAAATATGCAGCTGGATTAGTCCTCAGAAGGACTGTTAGTTCAGATGAATATATATAGATGTTGTGATATACCTACAATAACTAATAAACAACCAAATCTCTCCCTAGCTCAGCAGCATCTCTCCCTACACTGCCTGATTCCGGAGTAGACTGACGAGCACGGCGCCGCCAGGTCTTATATAGACTTGATGACGCTGTGCGGCCAGCAAATCACTGTAATCCCACAACCAACATGGCTATGGCATTAGAATGCATGGCAGGCAATCCCTGCATGTTCATTGGCTCTCTAAGGAGCGCCAAACATGCAGGGAGGGGACCCGAGTTCCCACCCGAGGAACCCGGAAATACTCGCAGAGCACCGAGCATCTCGAGCAGTGAGATGCTCGGGCAAGTACCGAACAGTGGCGAGCACGCTCGCTCATCATTAGTTATTACGGGATCAGTGTGATATCCTTTAACCCTAGAACGCATGACCATAAAAATCTACTTTTTCACATACCTGGGGCCTTTTAGGCCCGTGTGCAAATAACATGGAATAACTCAAACAAAAATGACAAACAACTATATTCCTGAGGAATACCTAGAGTTTCAAAATTCTAACTAAAGTAATCTTGCAGAAAATAGAAAACAATTAACAGGGCGGGCCTGCGAGGCCCCAGGTATGCGTTCTAGGGTTAAGTACATTGATCGAAAATACAGCCATCTCAACCCCGCCAGCGGCCATTCGTGTTTTTTACGTAACCACAAATGCTACAAATGTCATCAGTGTTTTGGATCCGTGTGACATCAGTGCTTGGTCAGTGTTTCATCAGTAGCTCTCTTTTATGGAGAAATAAATTAATAACAAAGCTTCTCCTGTCCTTTGCGATGTAAAACACAGACAGCACACAGATGGGACACGGATGCCAACCATATGCTGTCCATGTTTTTCATTGTTTTTCATGGTTATAACTCTGAAACGCTTTAACATATCCCAATGATTCTGAGACTGTTTTTTTTATGACACTTTGTACTTTATGATAGTGGTATGTTTAAGTCGATAAGTTTTTTGCATTTATTTGTGAAAATATTGAAGTTTAGGCAAAAATGTTGAAAAATTAGCAATTTTCAAACTTTCAATCTTTATATCCTTAAATCAGTTATTTATGCTGTAAAAAATAATGAATAAATAACATGTCTACTTTACATCTGCATCATTTTTCAAACATCATTTCATTTTGTTGGGGTGTTACAAGAGTTAAAAGTTAAGTAGCAATTTCTCATTTTTTTCAAGAAATGTTTGTTTAGTGACTTATTCATATTTAAATGGACTTTGTGGGGTCTATATATTAGAAACTCCCCAAAAGTGCTTCCATTTTATATTCCATACCCCTCAAATATTTCAAAACTGCAGTCAGTTAAAAAATTTAACCCTTCAGGTGCTATTCAGGAATTAGTGCAAAGTCTAGTAAAAACAAAATAAATTGTAACTTTTATTCTAAAATGTTGCTTTAGCCCCAATTTTTCACTTTTACAAGGAATGTCACAAAAAAATGTACCCCAAAATGTGTTACCTAGTTTCTCCTGAGCATGCTTATACCCCACAAACCTTTGTTGACAGGGCTCGGAAGGGAAGGAGCACCATTTGAATTTTGGAACACAAATTTGGCTGAAATAGATTGCTGGCGCCATGTCGCATTTGCATGGCCTCTAAGGCACTTAAACAGCAGACAACCCCCACAAGTGACCCCATTTTGGAAACTACACCCCTCAAGGATTTTATCTAGTTGTATAGTGAGCATTTAGAACTCACATGTACTACACAGAATTTGATAACAATAGGTCATCATATCAAAAATTTTCATTTTTTCACAAAAATGTTGATTTAGCCCCAAAATTTTTACTTTTGCAAGGGGTAGCATGGAAAAAGAAAACAACAAAGTTTGTTACCCACTTTCTTCTAATCATGGCAATACCCAACAAAATTCTGTTTGGACAAACGGCAGGGCTCGTAAGGGAATGAGAAACATTTAAATTTTGGAATACAAATTCGGCTGAAATAGATTGTATGCACCATGTCGCATTTCTAATTCTCCTAAGGCACCCAAACAGCAGAAAACCCTCACAAATGACCCCATGTTGGAAACTACACCCCTCAAGTATTTTATCGAGGGGTATAGTGAGCATTTTGAACTTACAGGCACTACACAGAATTTGATAACATTAGGTCGTCATATTGAAAATTTTCATTTTTTTCACAATGTACAATACAAAGTTATATTGTGGTACCGTGTTAGCCAGAAAAAGCAATGTACAGTGCCTACAAGTAGTATTCAACCCCCTGCAGATTTAGCTGGTTGACACATGCGGAATTAACTTGGCATTGTGACATTTGTACTGTAGATCAGCTTGGAAGTGGGAAATGCACTGCAGCAAATTTTTTTTTTTTTTTTTTTTTAAAACGTTAAAAGTTAATTCAGAGTGTCATTTATTATTCAACCCCTCAAACCACAAGAATTCTGTTTGGTCCCCCAAAAGTATTAAGAAGTAGTTCAGGCACCAAGAATAATGAGCTTCACATGTGTGGATTAAAGATCTCTTTTGCAAGCCTTTTCTGACTATTTAAGACCCTCCCCAAACTTGTGAACAGCACTCAGACATGGTCAACATGGGAAAGACAAAGGAGCATTCCAAGGCCATCAGAGACAAGATCGTGGAGGGTCACAAGGCTGGCAAGGGGTACAAAACCCTTTCCAAGGAGTTGGGCCTACCTGTCTCCACTGTTGGGAGCATCATCCGTAAGTGGAAGGCTTATGGAACTACTGTTAGCCTGCCACGGCCAGGACAGCCTTTGAAAGTGTCCTCCCGTGCTGAGGCCAGGCTTGTCCGAAGAGTCAAGGCTAACCCAAGGACAACAAGGAAGGAGATCCGGGAAGATCTCATGGCAGTGGGGACATTGGTTTCAGTCAATACCATAAGTAACGTACTCCACCGCAATGGTCTCCGTTCCAGACGAGCCCGTAAGGTACCTTTACTTTCAAAGCGTCATGTCAAGGCTCGTCTACAGTTTGCTCATGATCACTTGGAGGACTCTGAGACAGACTGGTTCAAGGTTCTATGGTCTGATGAGACCAAGATCGAGATCTTTGGTGCCAACCACACACGTGATGTTTGGAGACTGGATGGCACTGCATACGACCCCAAGAATACCATCCCTACAGTCAAGCATGGTGGTGGCAGCATCATGCTGTGGGGTTGTTTCTCTGCCAAGGGGCCTGGCCATCTGGTCCGCATCCATGGGAAGATGTATAGCACGGCCTGCCTGGAGATTTTGGCCAAGAACCTCCGCTCCTCCATCAAGGATCTTAAGATGGGTCGTAATTTCATCTTCCAACAAGACAACGACCCAAAGCACACAGCCAAGAAAACCAAGGCCTGGTTCAAGAGGGAAAAAGTCAAGGTGTTGGAGTGGCCTAGTCAGTCTCCTGACCTTAACCCAATTGAAAACTTGTGGAAGGAGCTCAAGAATAAAGTCCACATGAGACACCCAAAGAACCTAGATAACTTGGAGAAGATCTGCATGGAGGAGTGGGCCAAGATAACTCCACAGACCTGTGCCGGCCTGATCAGGTCTTATAAAAGACGATTATTAGCTGTAATTGCAAACAAGGGTTATTCCGCAAAATATTAAACATAGGGGTTGTATAATAATTGACCCACACTTTTATGTTTAAAATTTAATAAAATTCAACTGAGCAACATAACTTTTTGGTTTGTAAGATTTATGCTTCTGTTCATAAAACCTACTCTCGTTTGCAGTTTGAAGGCTCTAACTTATTTGCATCTTATCAAACCAGCTAAATCTGCAGGGGGTTGAATACTACTTGTAGGCACTGTAAATACAAAAAAATTACAAAAGTATTCTCGAAGTGATACCTTTATTGGCTAACCAGAAAAAATATATATGCAAGCTTTCAGAGCACAGAGGCTCCTTCTTCAGGCAGGATTACAAATTAATTGATTAGACAAACGCACAACTTTTAAGAGATATTACAGCAGGACATTTGTTCATGAGCTGTAAGCGGTGATGCCCACTAATGATAAGCCAAGGAAATCAAATTAGGGTTTTTCCTTGTAGCATCGGCGTCTCTGCCCCGTACTAGGCAGAGACGCCGTCCCTCTCACCTCCCCGATCCTGGCGCGGCGTCCTCCAGCGCTTCTCTCCCCGCTGCTTCCGGCACACGCTCCTTCCCCGGCAGTGTGCTTAGGGCGCGCGCGCGCGCTCTCCCCCTCTCTTAAAGGGACCGCGCTCGCCGTCCTAAGGAGTCCCCGGCCAATTGCCAGAGGACCTCCCATATATAAGGCACCTCCTCCAAAATGGAGGTGCCCGAGCAATGTTGTTGCAAAGCCTTCACTCTGCTTCAGCCCTCAGGTCCCGTTACCAGTTACCTGCTAGTCACCTGCCAGATTCCTGCTTGTTACCTGCCAGTCACCTGCCAGATTCCTGCCTGTTACCTGCCAGTCACCTGCCAGATTCCTGCCTGTTACCTGCCAGTCACCTGCCAGATTCCTGCTGGATACCTGCCTGATATCCGCTTACCTGCTTGCAAGCCATTTGTCCGACGGTCTGCCTTCCGACACCTGTCAGTCTGTCTATGGACCAGCCTGCCCACTCACCTGTGAGCGCTCACCTACTACCTGTCTGATAACCTACCTGGAGGCTCCGCCGTCACTTGCCGTGACCACCCGCCTGTCAAGAGACTGTCCCCGTCACTAGCCGTGACTACCTGCCCGCCTTCCCTGGGAGCCACCCGCTTCCTTACAAGGACTGCCCCCTTGTATAGTTGCTCAGAGGTTCCACCTCCCAGACCCATTACAGTTTGCTCGGGCCATGGAACCCGGTGGTCCCCAGATCTCCGATCTGCACCAGGAAGTCTTACGTCAGAAGACTCAGCAGGAGGTGGTACTGTCCTATCTACGGTCCATTAACTCTCGTCTAGGTGCATTGTGTGACTCGTCTTTGTCTACCTCTGGTCCAGCCGTGCCCATTCCTGCGGTACCGCAATCCAGTCCCTTCATGGTACCCGACTATGGACCTCGGCTTCTGGCACCTCCACGTTTTGCCGGCGAACCTACTTTAGCTCGGGGTTTCATAAACCAGTGCACCCTGCACTTTGAGCTATTGGCATACCAGTTCATCTCCGATCGGGCCAAGGTGGCCTTCATCATGTCCCATCTCACTGGGGAGGCACTGGCATGGCTAAATCCCCTGTGGGAGAGAGGGGATCCCCTGGTGTCCGACCTGCCGTCTTTCCTCGCTGCTTTCCGGAAAGTCTTCGATGAACCTGGACGGAAAACCTCTTCTGCCTCCTCTCTGCTACGTCTCCGCCAAGGGAGTCTCACCGTGGGCCAATATGCCATACGGTTCCGCACCCTCGCTTCTGAGCTTGCCTGGGAAAATGAGGCTCTGGTGTCCGTCTTCTGGGAGGGTCTTTCCGGTCGGATTAAGGACGAGTTAGCTGGTCGGGACATTCCTACCACTCTGGATGACCTGGTGTCATTGGCTACCCGGATTGGCATCCGGTTCCAAGAACGTGCCAAAGAGACTGCCTGGGAGAAAGACTTTTCTTGCTCTGCTCCTACTTCCCTGAGACCTGCCTCTCAACCAGTCACTCCGCGGGCGCTCTCGCCTGAACCTATGCAGATTGACCAGACCAAGATGGTCAGATCTCGCCAAGAATCTCGCCGAGCCGAGGGAAGCTGTTTCTTTTGTGGCAGTATGGAGCACTTTATCCGTTCCTGCCCGGAAAAGCCGGGAAACGCCAGTGTCTAGGACCGCTCGGAGAGGTCGTCCTAGACAAAAGTAAGCCCTCTCCATCTCTGACTTTACCGGTCTCTATTGCTTGGGGAGAAAACCGTCACTTTGAACTCGCCCACCTGGATTCTGGAGCTGCTGGAAACCTCATCTCCCAGTCTCTGGTAGAGAGATATCGTATTCCCACCAAGTCCCTGGCTGAACCATTGTCAGTCGCCTCCGTGGATGGAAGACTTCTCTCGGAGACCATCCTGCTCGTCACTGAACCCATAACCCTGCAGGTGGGAATGCTGCACTCTGAGGAAATCTCATTCCATGTGCTGTCCGGACTTTCTCACTCCCTGTTGCTAAGTCTACCTTGGCTCCAGACACACGAACCCGTATTGAACTGGCGATCCGGTGAAGTACACCGATGGGGTCCAGACTGCCATAGGACCTGCCTGGTTCCGGTCCGCCCAGCTCGCCCTCCGCCTACCCCAGCTAATTTACCAGGTCTCCCGGCTCCTTACTGGCCCTATGCGGACGTCTTCGGTAAGAAGGAAGCAGAGACGTTGCCACCCCATAGGCCATATGACAGCCCGATCGACCTGGTACCTGGCACCACTCCTCCCCGTGGGCGTATCTACCCATTGTCTGCAGCCGAGATCCGGGCCATGTCTGAGTACATTGAAGAGAATCTGGCTAGGGGATTTATCCGAAAATCTACCTCCCCGGCTGGAGCCGGACTCTTCTTTGTCAAAAAGAAAGACGGCTCGCTACGTCCCTGTATTGACTACAGAGGACTCAATCTCATCACAGTAAAAAACAAATACCCCCTGCAGCTCATCTCCGAATTGTTTGACCGTCTCAAGGGCGCCAGGATCTTCTCCAAGCTGGATCTACGAGGAGCATATAACCTGGTCAGTATCCGTCAAGGAGACGAGTGGCAGACAGCATTCAATACCCGGGACGGTCACTATGAGTACCTTATGATGCCCTTCGGTCTCTGTAATGCTCCCGCTGTCTTTCAAGAACTAGTCAACGACATCTTCCGTGACCTCCTGTACTCCTGCGTAGTGGTATACCTGGACGATATCTTGGTCTTCTCTCCGGATCTCCCCACACACCGAAGGGATGTTCGTCAGGTCCTGCTTAGGCTTCGGCAGAACCACCTCTATGCCAAATACGAGAAGTGCCTCTTCGACCAGACCTCCCTACCGTTCTTGGGCTATGTCATCTCCCAGACAGGTCTGCAAATGGATCCCGAGAAGCTCTCTTCCGTTCTAAAATGGCCTCGTCCTGAAGGTTTGAAGGCGATACAGCGTTTCCTGGGCTTCGCTAATTACTATCGTCTTTTCATCCCACACTTCTCGTCTCGGACTGCTCCCATATCTGCACTTACCCGTAAGGGGGCTAATCCCAGGACATGGTCACCTGAAGCCGAGGAGGCCTTCCTTTCCTTAAAGAAAGCCTTCGCCTCTGCTCCCGTCCTGCACTGTCCGGACTGTAATAAACAATTCTACCTGGAGGTTGATGCCTCCTCCTCCGGAGCCGGAGCGGTACTCACCCAAAAATCTTCTACCGGGAGAATGGTAACCTGCGGCTTCTTCTCCAAAATCTTCTCCTCGTCTGAGCGCAACTACTCCATAGGAGACCGTGAATTGCTAGCCATCAAATTGGCACTGGGTGAGTGGCGCTATCTGCTTGAAGGGACTCTCTACCCGGTAATTATCTACACGGATCACAAAAACCTGGCATATCTCCAAAATGCCCAGAGACTCAATCCTCGCCAGGCCCGGTGGTCGTTGTTTTTTGCCCGCTTCGACTTCATTCTTCATTTCCGTCCGGCGGACAAGAACGTCAAAGCTGATGCCTTGTCCCGGTCCTTCCTGTCCTCCGATCAAGAGGAGGAGCCTACGCACATCATCGACTCCTCCAAGGTGATGAATGTGGCCCCCTTGGATCTGACTCGTCTCCCACCCGGTAAGACGTTTGAAGCTGTACCAGATCGGGAGAGGGTTCTTCGCTGGGGACATTCTGCTGGCCAAAAGAAGACCTTCGAACTCATTACCCGGCATTACTGGTGGCCTACCCTGCGTAAGGACGTGGTAGACTTAGTCGCGGCCTGCTCATCCTGTGCCCGTAACAAAGTTCCCAGACATCTACCAGTCGGCCATCTCCTGCCCCTTCCCGTACCTGCTGCTCCTTGGCAGCACATTGCTATGGACTTTATCACCGATCTTCCTATTTCTGCCGGTTGTACAGTCATTTGGGTTGTCGCTGACTGCTTTTCTAAGATGGCCCACTTCATTCCCCTGCCTGGCCTCCCATCTGCACTCGAGCTGGCTAAAGACTTTATCCGCCACATCTTCCGTCTCCATGGCCTGCCCCTCCACATCGTGTCGGATCGTGGGGTTCAGTTCACCTCACGCTTCTGGAGAGCCACATGTAAGCTGCTAGACATCACCCTGGACTTCTCCTCCGCTTACCACCCACAGTCCAATGGTCAAGTGGAGCGGATCAATCAGATCCTGACCAGTTACCTCCAGCACTTCGTTAATGCACACCATTTGGACTGGGTGGATCTCCTACCATGGGCCGAGTTCTCTTACAATAACCATGAGAGCGAATCCTCTTCCAAATCCCCGTTCTTTATAGTCGGTGGCCAACATCCCTGGATTCCACTTCCTGTCTCCGTTTCTGTGGACAACCCTGCTGCGGAGTCTCTTGTCAGCGAATTTTCTACTATTTGGGAGAGTACTAGGTCCGCTCTTCTTCTGTCCTCTGAGCGGATGAAGAGATATGCTGATAAGAGACGTCTGGATCCGCCTCAATTCCGTCCGGGAGATAAGGTTTGGCTCTCGTCCAAACATGTGCGGCTCAAAGTACCCTCCTTCAAGTTGGGCCCTCGATTCATCGGTCCCTTCGAAGTCCTTAGGCAAATTAACCCTACAAATTAAGACTCCCGGCCACCCTACGGATTCCCAACTCCTTCCACGTATCTCTCCTCAAACCCATTGTCTTTAACTCTTTTTCCAATAATCCAGGTGCCCCTCCTGCCCCGGTTTCCGCTGATGACTTCTTTGAGGTAGAGAGTATTCTGGCCTCCAAGAGGGTAAGAGGAAAAACCTTTTTTCTGGTAGATTGGAAGGGGTTTGGTCCTGAGGAGAGAACTTGGGAATCCAGGGAGAACATCAACGCCCCGCTTCTCCTTGAAAAATTTCTTTCTGGCCAAAAAAAGAGGGGGCCTAAAGGGGGGGGTACTGTAGCATCGGCGTCTCTGCCCCGTACTAGGCAGAGACGCCGTCCCTCTCACCTCCCGGCTCCTGGCGCGGCGTCCTCCAGCGCTTCTCTCCCCGCTGCTTTCGGCACGCGCTCCTTCCCCGGCAGTGTGCTTAGGGCGCGCGCGCGTGCGCTCCCCCTCTCTTAAAGGGACCGCGCGCGCCGTCCTAAGGAGTCCCCTCCCATATATAAGGCACCTCCTCCAAAATAGAGGTGCCCGAGCAATGTTGTTGCAAAGCCTTCACTCTGCTTCAGCCCTCAGGTCCCGTTACCAGTTACCTGCCAGTCACCAGCCAGATTCCTGCTTGTTACCTGCCAGTCACCTGCCAGATTCCTGCCTGTTACCTGCCAGTCACCTGCCAGATTCCTGCCTGTTACCTGCCAGTCACCTGCCAGATTCCTGCTGGATACCTGCCTGATATCCGCTTACCTGCTTGCAAGCCTGCGGTCCGACGGTCTGCCTTCCGACACCTGTCAGTCTGTCTATGGACCAGCCTGCCCGCTCACCTGGGAGCGCTCACCTACTACCTGTCTGCTAGCCTACCTGGAGGCTCTGCCGTCACGTGCTGTGACCACCTGCCAGTCCAGAGACTCTTGCCCGCTCACCTGGGAGCGCTCACCTGCTACCTGCCTGCTAGCCTACCTGGAGGCTCCACCGTCACATGCTGTGACCACCTGCCTGTCCAGAGACTCTTGCCCGCTCACCTGGGAGCGTCCACCTGCTACCTGCCTGCTAGCCTACCTGGAGGCTCTGCCGTCACTTGCCGTGACCACCCGCCTGTCAAGAGACTGTCCCCGTCACTAGCCGTGACTACCTGCCCGCCTTCCCTGGGAGCCACCCGCTTCCTTACAAGGACTGCCCCCTTGTATAGTTGCTCAGAGGTTCCACCTCCCAGACACGTTACATTCCTTAAAAATGGAGAGGCTGTGGGAATGTTTAATTATCTTTAGTCTGTCTGGTGGAGGTGTGAATTGTATCCATGTAGTGAGTCATAAATCCAGGTGTTAAATTGAGGCCTATTGTCCCACCTACCCATTCTTTGTAGGTGGAGAAACTTGGAAAATTGGCAGTGTATGAAATACTTATGTTCCCCACTGTATATGTACAATAAACTACACACGCACCGACACTAATTATGTATCTCACTGACATCTATGTACCCATCTATCTGCCTACCTATCTATGTATCTATCGTATTTCTCTATTCTATCTATGTCCAAAAATGAAACATCGCCTTGTTATCCTACTTCAATAAACAACTGAATATTGGACTTTGGAGTGCTACCTTTATCTTTTTGGACATAAGTTGAGGTTTGGTTTTTCCTGGGAGACTTTGCACCCGCTGACATATTTTTTTGCCTCTGCTAGTGTTGCACCTATTTGTATATAAGGTTGCTTTATTAGTTTGTAATTTAAAGCTAGTTTTCATAGAGAATTACAATATGTAAAAGATTATTTAAAAATGCATTGCATATGGATTGCATACGTATGGTATACGGATGTCATATGGATGCTAGTTGAGAAAAATCGCATTGTAATCGCATGACACTCATCCTACTTTTCTGGGTCAACATCGGACCGATTTTTTTATATGCTAGTGTGATTCCAGCCTTAGGCTATATGTCAGGCCTGAGAAGAAAGGAGCGCTATTTGGCTTTTGGAGCACAGTTTTTGCTAGAATAGTTTTTTGGGGGCGACATTTGCGGAGCTTCGAAAGTGCCAGAACAGCAGAAAAAAATAAAAAATTACCCCATTGTAGAAATTGCACCTCTCAATGAATTCAAATACGGCTGCAGTGACTATTTTGTAACATCCATGCCATCTTTTATGTTGGATAATAGCAAATATGCCAATTTAGTGCCTATACATTGCGCCCCCATACAGTGTAGTGCCCCCATATATTGTAGTGCCCCATACATTGTGCCCAGCTTGTGCTTCTGACCACAAGCACCCCGTAAATTGTTAATTGGGCTCACCCTGCTACAGTAATGCCAAACATATGGCTGCTTGCTGTGGTCTACACACAGTAGGTTCAGAAGGAGGAGACATTTAGATTTGGGAGCACAGATTTCACTGTATTTTCTTTGAGGGGGTGTTGGAGACGTGTAACTTTTCCTGAGTCTTTTCTCTATCAGTAATGTAAGAACCCCCTATATTTTCAGTGACAGATGACGGAACCTGAGTGGGGGTTGGTTTTGTGTTGGATAATTTAGAGGATTTTATTTATAAGTTTAACATTTTGGGGTACATAATATATTTTGATCGCTTCCAGTATAAGGCTGTATCTCATTCTTTTGTTCTACGCTGAGCATTTATGTTGGGGCTTTCATGTAAATCCCACAAAAATGCGATTCAGACCCCAATGGAACCACCCACCATAATGAGGCAGATGGAGACACTTTGGAGTCTGTTTGGCTTCTGTTCCGGTGGTGTCCATCTTTTTAGGTGTTCACAGAACTATGATCGTCTACACTTATGAGCTAAAAAGACGCCTAAAGTGACGGAACAGAGACCAGAAGGAGTCCAAAGTAACTCTAAGTGCCTCAAAAGTGAGTGGTTCCGTCGGGAGTTTTGTCTGAATCACGGTTTTGGGGATTTACACAGCAACCCCCACCTAAGCGTTCATCGGAGAGAGCAGAATAAATGTGAACCAAGCTTTGTTCTGATTTTTGGGAGGGGAATGAACAAATAGACAGCAGTACAAGAATAGTTCTTATTTTTATTTTTGGGTGGTTCACCATGTGGTATTAGTGATAAGACGACTTTATTCTTCAGGTTGGTGCGATTACAGCGATACTAGATTTATATATTTTTTTTAATGTTTTGCTGCTCTCACACAGTAAAAATGCTTTTTTTATTAAAAAATATGGTATAAATAATAATGTGCCAGCTTTATAGATCAGGTCGTTCCAAATACGGTGATACCAATTATGTGTACATTTTTTTGTGTATCTTTGTTTTATAACAAATGTTGTGTTTTTAGTGGCGAAACAGTCTTTCAGGATTTTTGTGCGCTCTTTTTGTGTGTTTTTTTTTTACTTTTTCACCAGGTCTCACTGTAGGACATATATCATGTCTGTGAGGCCCTGCCTATAATATAAAGAAAAAAAAACAAAATTTGAGCTTGGTTTAAAATGGTATACATGCAGCACATAAATGCATGTTTCACAATGGCCATGAATCAGAAAAACCTACAAGAAGCAAAATGAAAATAAACCCTGCTGTAAATAAATAAAAAGTAAGTGCATTTAAATAAAAGAGGGTTCTTAGTAACACTGTTTTGATCATCAGGGTATCATCACAATGATCGGTACCCGATTAACGACACCTTTTAATGACTTAGATATCACTGTTAGTATTTAAGGGTTTAATCAGCCGCGATCACCTCCTAAACCGGCCGGGGCTAATACCGGAGTGTGTCAGTTGTCATGTAGAGCTGTCACCCAAGGGAATTTCGGCCGCAGGGTGGCGCTATTTTCTTATTCCATTTTAAAACAGCAATGAAGGAATAAGACCCCTTAACAGCAGCCTTTATAATGTGTATTGGCGGTCGTTAAGGAGTTCATCCATCGAGTTTTGGGGCCCTTAAAATGGGGCCACAAAAATCTTTTAGATCGAATTTCCTTAGTGCCTTTAGGCTACGTTCACATGCAGTGATTTTGCAGCATGTTTTTGCTGTGTTTTTTTTCTGTAGAAAACAAGCTGCATTTTACAGTGCCAGGAAAAGCTATGAGATTTCCGAAATCTCATGCACATGCTTGTTTTTTGTTCCGGACTGAATTCGAGCACTGCAGCATTTTTGAAATCTGCAGCTTGTCAATTCTTTCAGTGTTTCGCTGCTTTTCTTTCACCCATAGAGCAATGAGAATGCAAAAATGCAGCAAACACATTTGCTGTGATTTTTCAGTGCTTTTTTCTTCCTTTTTGGTGAATGAAAGTAACTTTATTAAACATGTACTGTAGACAAATCACACATGTAATCTGCACCAAAAAAACACAGCTACAAAAAACAGGAAGAACGCAGCAAAACCTGTATATACACAAAGCACATACAGTACAGACCAAAAGTTTGGACACACCTTCTCATTTAAAGATTTTTCTGTATTTTCATGACTATGAGGATTGTCCATTCACACTGAAGGCATCAAAACTATGAATTACCACATGTGGAATTATATACTTAACAAAAAAGTGTGAAACAACTGAAAATATGTCTTATATTCTAGGGTCTTCACAGTAGCCACCTTTTGCTTTGATGACTGCTTTGCGCACTCTTGGCATTCTCTTGATGAGCTTCAAGAGGTAGTCACCGGAAATGGTCTTCCAACAATCTTGAAGGAGTTCCCAGAGATGCTTAGCACTTGTTGGCCCTTTTGCCTTCACTCTGCGGTCCAGCTCACCCCAAACCATCTCGATTGGGTTCAGGTCTGGTGACTGTGGAGGCCAGGTTATCTGGCGTAGCCCCCCATCACTCTCCTACTTGGTCAAATAGCCCTTACACAGCCTGGAGGTGTTTGGGGTCATTGTCCTGTTGAAAAATAAATGATGGTCCAACTAAACGCAAACCAGATGGAATAGCATGCCGCTGCAAGATGCTGTGGTAGCCATGCTGGTTCAGTATGCCTTCAATTTTGAATAAATCCCCAACAGTGTCACCAGCAAAGCCCCCCACACCATCACACCTCCTCCTCCATGCTTCACGGTGGGAACCAGGCATGTAGAGTCCATCCGTTCACCTTTTCTGCGTCGCACAAAGACACGGTGGTTGGAAACAAAGATCTCAAATTTGGACTCATCAGACCAAAGCACAGATTTCCACTGGTCTGATGTCCATTCCTTCTGTTCTTTAGCCCAAACAAGTCTCTTCTGATTGTTGCCTGTCCTTAGCAGTGGTTTCCTAGCAGCTATTTTACCATGAAGGCCTGCTGCACAAAGTCTCCTCTTAACAGTTGTTGTAGAGATGTGTCTGCTGCTAGAACTCTGTGTGGCATTGACCTGGTCTCTAATCTGAGCTGCTGTTAACCTGCGATTTCTGAGGCTGGTGACTCGGATAAACTTATCCTCAGAAGCAGAGGTGACTCTTGGTCTTCCTTTCCTGGGGCGGTCCTCATGTGAGCCAGTTTCTTTGTAGAGCTTGATGGTTTTTGCAACTGCACTTGGGGACACTTTCAAAGTTTGCTCAATTTTTCGGACTGACTGACCTTCATTTCTTAAAGTAATGATGGCCACTCGTTTTTCTTTACTTAGCTGCTTTTTCTTGCCATAATACAAATTCTAACAGTCTATTTAGTAGGACTATCAGCTGTGTATCCACCAGACTTCTGCACAACACAACTGATGGTCCCAACCCCATTTATAAGGCAAGAAATCCCACTTATTAAACCTGACAGGGCACACCTGTGAAGTGAAGACCATTTCCGGTGACTACCTCTTGAAGCTCATCAAGAGAATGCCAAGAGTGTGCAAAGCAGTCATCAAAGCAAAAGGTGGCTACTGTGAAGACCCTAGAATATAAGACATATTTTCAGTTGTTTCACACTTTTTTGTTAAGTATATAATTCCACATCTGGTAATTCATAGTTTTGATGCCTTCAGTGTGAATGTACAATTTTCAAAGTCATGAAAATACAGAAAAATCTTTAAATGAGAAGGTGTGTCCAAACTTTTGGTCTGTACTGTACATACATACAGTATGTATATAAACTTAGCACGTACATACACATAAAACACACACTATAGAGGACAGTTCCCGCAGAGTAAAGGACCTTTGGTGACCTCATGGTCAAATGATCGTGATAATGTGGCGCCCCTGAGGGTTCAGTCACCACAGAGGTACTGCACCTCACCCAGAGGTGTGGCATCTCCTTCTCTCAGGTAAGGATGGAGTACTGCCCGGGACTCCAACACCTGCACTCAACACTACACTACTCCAGGCCAGATGGAAGGGCATTATACACTTCTTCTGCTGCCCCGTCCCTGGCTGGAGTGGGGGGAACCAAAGTGAGGGGGAACCAGTAGTGGGTGTGGGTGGAGGACATAGAACAGGGGAGCACTTAGAGAATATATATATAGGAAGCCATCTTAGAGTAGTTAAGTAGTAAGTAAGTGAGCAGCAAGGAAGGAGGAGAGGAGGGGAGCGGAGTCTCTTCAGGAGCTCTGCTCCAGAGTGGGGCCTGGTAAGAGAGGCCCAGGAGTGAGAGGGGAATCAGGGAGGAAGGCTCCAGGAACAGAAGGGATCCCAGGGGGTACGGTGAGTGCAGGACGGCACCCGTACTCCCGAATCTGCCAAGTGTCAGAGGGATCAGGCCGCAAGAAGGGAAACGGTCCCTGGACTAGCTTAGTTACTCCAGGTCTCGGCTGGAAAAACGGAGGCTTCTGCACTTCCATGGTGCAGTTGCCACAACCGCACCTAAGCCGCCGTGAAGGGCACCAAGTAGGTCCAGGAACTCCAAGTTGCCCAGAGGGATCTCAGAGTACCCGATCGTGACTTTGTGTGGCGGGGCGCAGGGCAGGACGGAGAAGACCCAGAGCGGGAAGTCGGCTAAGGAAGGAACATAAAGAAAGGGGGTCCCGTTAAGTGCTTCTGATATACTTGAGGGAGTGCTGAACCCCTGCCTGGCAAACGTAGTGCGACGCGGGAGGCTGACACCTAGACAGTGTACCTGAGGAACCTAAAAGAACTGTGAGTAAACTTAGATGACTGCACCCCACTGTCTCTGCCAGTTATTTCTACCGCGCCTGCACTACAACGCCCAGCATCACCATCTGCACCTACACTGCCCTGGAGCTGTGCTCTACCCGTGGAGAGCCGCACCAAACCAGCTGCCCTAACATCTGCTCCAGAGGTCTGCCGCAGCACCGGTACTCATTACCGGGAACCACAGGTGGCGTCACGAGACAAACTGTTAACAAACCCCCTTTTAAAGAGTGACCCCAGGGTACGGGCCCGGGAGCCGACCGCTGTGACATCCCACAGAAGGTCAAGGCCCGGGTACCGAGTCTCCCCCATATCCCCCTGGGCGAGTCAATGTCACCAAAGGTCCCGTTGCAGTGTTAAAGGGAATCTGTCATCAGATTTTTGTTATTTAATCTGAGCAGCATAATGTAGGGGTAGAGACCCTGATTGCTGTGATCTGTCACTTAGTGAGCTGCTTGATATTTTGATACAATCATTAATATATTTGCTGCAGATCTAGCAGTTATCTGAATGTTGAACTCTGTAAGCAGGGCCGGCTCCAGGTTTTTCTGGGCCCCGGGCGAAAGAGTCTCAGTGGGCCCTTTTAACACATACACGATTCATGATGCACAGATACGGCGGAGAAATAAATATATAAATATCACACACGGTACGCAGACATATGTACACATACAGACATACACATAGATAAAACAGACAAATATATATACACTGACATTCACATACATGCACTCACACAGACCCATTACTAATATTTTTAATATGGGGATTGGGGAAGCCTCACTCACCTGTCCCCGGTCCAGTGTCCTGTCCAGCAGCTCCTCGGGTATGGGGCAGTGCAGGGCCCCCGGCGTGTCACAAACTTCATGGCCCTGGAACATCAGAGGGGCCCACTTGCGGTCGGGTCCGGGCCCCTCCCGCCCATCTGTGCAGGACCTCCGCTCCGACGGTGTTTGATTGCCGGCACTCCCCCAGACATGGCCGCGCGCTGTGCGGCTGTGTCTGCTAGTAATGACGCGGCAGGAGCGACACACAAGCACAATTAAAGGTGCAGTGCCGTCGACCCTGCCGTGTCATTACTAGCAGACACAGCCGGACAGCGCGCGGCCATGTCTGGGGGAAGTGCCGGCAATCAAGCAGCGCCTGCGTCCCTGAACAGGTGCCGAGGAAGCGGCCAGGGCCCCGACAGTGAGTGGGCGGGTGGGTGTGTGGGTCCGGCCCCGACAGTGAGTGGGCGGGTGGGTGTGTGGGCCTGGCCCCGACAGTGAGTGGGCGGGTGGGTGTGTGGGCCCGGCCCCGACAGTGAGTGGGCGGGTGGGTGTGTGGGCCCGGCCCCGACAGTGTGTGGGCCCGGCCCCGACAGTGAGTGGGCGGGTGGGTGTGTGGGCCCGGGCCCCGACAGTGAGTGGGCGGCTGGGCCCCTCTGATTTTCCAGGGCCCTGGCACTTGCCCGGGTACGCCGGGTGCTGACGCCGGCCCTGTCTGTAAGCTATACATGGGCAGAAAGCAGCCAATCAATCAATCAATGGTGGGGAAGGGGTTATACAGAGTTTATGAATATGGAGGACTACCTGACAGAATATTTACTAGTCCTCTAGCGATAATCTCCTGCTGATAAAATAGTGATGGTAACAAAACTACACTAAGCAGCCATGTAAGTGATACATCTCTGGAATCCGGGTTTCTGCCTCTATATTATGCTGTTCTTAGGTGGCTGTCATTGCCGATCTGCAATGAGCTGAAGCCCTGCTGTGTGTACCACAGGCGATATGATGATCGCAGCTTCTAGTCTCCCATGGAGTCTGTTAAAGACTGTAAAAAGTAAAAAAAAATGTTTTTAAATATTTAAAAAAAATAAAATAAAAAGAAAAGTTCAAATCACCCTCCTTTCGCCCCATTCATAATAAAACAATAAAAAAAATCTAATATACACATATTTGGTATCGCCGCGTTTAGAATTGCACAATCTATCAATATATCAAAAGAATTAATCGGATTGTTAAACGGCGTAACGTAAAAAAAAGTCAAAGCGCCAGAATTCCATTTTTTTGGTCGCTGTAACATTGCAAAAAAATGCAATAACAGGCGATCAAATTATTGTATCTACCCCTAAACTGTATCAATAAAAACTCCAGCTGTGTGCGCAAACAATAAGCTCTCATCTGGCCCCAGATCCCGAAAAATGGAGATGCTATGATTCTCGGAAAAATTGCGCCTTTTTTTTTTTTTTTTTCAAATTTTGGATTTTTTTTCACCACTTAAATAAAAAATAACCTATACATGTTTGGTGTCTATGAACTCGTAATGACATGGACAATCATAATGGCAGGTCAGTTTTAGTATTTAGTGAACATGGTAAAAACAAAAAAAACAATTGTGGAACTGCACTTTTTTTTTGCAATTTCACCTCACTTTGATATTTTTTCCCGTTTTCCAGTACAGGATATGGTAAAACAAATGGTGGTGTTCAAAAGTACAACTCATCCCGCCAAAAATAAGCTCTCACATGGCCATGTTGACAGAAAAAAAAATGGCTCTTGGAAAACAGGGAGCAAAAAAACAAAAACGCAAAAACCCAAGGTCGTGAAGTAAAATTGAGTAAAAATTGATTGCAAACACCATGCTGCCTGTGACAGTTATGCTACACATAGGGGCCGATTTATCAAGCTTGGGGCTCTATTATGCCAGTCTTGGTGCAGAGTCCACTGGAGTAAGATACGCCAGATTATTTACGTGATGGGCAGTTAACGGGCACCAGAGACAACAATTTACTCCAGTCATGAAGCAAATTCTAATGAATTTGTTGTAGTCCACTAACCACACCTCTGTCTCTAAGCTCTGCCAATTAGGAAATATCAGGAGAACCAGCATGGAAATGACAAAAGTACCAAATTTTTGGTGCAACTATGTGATGTACAAAAATTTTGCAAAATTTGAAATAATTTGTCATATGTTTTTTTTTGTTTAACTGTTTAATAATTTTAGCCCTTCATACCTAGCAATCAATATTAAAGCCACTGCAGCTTTTAAGAAAAGGATAGCAGCCGTGTCTTGGCCACACAGTGCGCATGGTGACTGCTTCGCTGCTAATTAGAAATGAATTATTTATTTAGATAGTTTAGCAGAAATACATTTCTCTTGATTTCAAGATATCAGGATTAAACAATATAACATAACAAACATTAAGGGGATATTCCCACGTAGCATCTGCGCTGCGGACCTCCTGCAGGGATTTACTCACATTTCACCCTTTCCATTGCAAAAGGTATAATTCGCACTGACATCTGCAGTACATCAATGTGTGCTGTGGATATTAGCACAAATTAATGTTTATTATGTTAAATGTATATGTCATATCTCAAACCCACATCTATTGTCAATTTATGCTGCAAATATGCATGTGCATGCGATTTAGTAAAAGCTCCTGCACTATGCTGGCACTCTAATATGGATTTTTCACAAGTGACTATGTGGGAACTTTCCCTTAAAATACAAATTAGTTTTACACAAACTGCAATTTTCATATAAAAATAAAGATTTTATTATTATTACTATTATTCTATTGTATAACAGACAGCACTTCTGTTGCCACTATAGCTGCAGTGTATTAGCTTCATAGAAATGTTCAGAAGAAGAAGAAAGTGGAAAAAAAAAACAATTTGGATCTTTTCACAGAAAAAGAAATGATCTTTCCTGTAAAGAGGATTTTATAATTGCAATTTGTCCTGTAGAACTTTCTCTGAATCAGTCATTGTGACTCCCGTCCCAGCAGAATGTATTAATCACAGGGTGGAGAGGGGAGAAGTCCCAAAATTAACTATGGACTAGCAGTTCTGCAGGTGTTTCTTCATTAAGGACGAGCACCTGCAGACAATTAGGCCGGACCACATTGAAATTCTGAAGAAATAGGACAGGAAAGGTACATTAAACCTGACTCCTGTAGCCAAGATTTAAAAGGAAGACTACTGGAAAGTGTCTGCAGATCTTTTCCGTACTCATATGTTATAGTGTTATAAAAAACAGACCCTTCCTAGAAACACTTCATACTGTCCTGCCTTGAACACAGTAAGCAGCAACAATAGGATTATGACAGAGACAATATGAAAAGCTTAACGTAATTTGAAGAAATGAACTGGAGTATAAGCTGGTATACATGGAACGTATAGGGGCATGTTCACACTGGTTATTAAACAGGATACTTAGTAAATACTGTTTTTGATTTTTATGAAAACGTAAAAGTCATTGCACCAGCGTCAAGGGGTACCCAATCAGGATGGTCCTAAGGATGGCTCAGTGATGATGGCTCAGTGCAAACCACTGGGCACACTGGCTCAGTGGTTAGCACTGTAACCTTGCAGCGCTTGGGTCCTGGGTTCAAATCCCACTAAGGACAACATTGCAAGGAGCTTGTATGTTCTTCCTGTGTTTCAGTGGGTTTCCTCCCACACAAGACATACTTATAGGGAATCCAAATCGTGAGCCCCATTGGGGACAGCGATAATAATGTCTGTAAAGCGCTGTGGAATAATTGGCGCTATATAAGTGAGTAAAGATAAATAAAAATACATAACTAGAGTTAGCAGGGAGATCACCCCCTGGGTCAGGAAAAGTCCCCAGCATTATGTCCCTGGGTAGTGGAGAGTCTAAAGTACTGCCAGTAGAAGGCAATGGGATGGTACAGTGGCCTAATAGTTAAAAGGGATGTTCTGTTTTAACTTTATTACTCCATAGGTTAAGAAAATTACAAACTGAGCTCACCTTCCTGAGGTCAAGCACATCTATAGTGCTCATAACCGCTGCAACCAATTACTGGACTCCTGGACTCAGTCATTCTACCAATGTAGAGAACACAAGTTTTTGAGCTCAATGATTGACTGCAGCAATTACGATTGTTGTAGACATGATGTTACCATTGCAACTGATCAACAAAAATTCATGTAGCAGCAGAAAGCCAGTGTTAGACCTGGAAAAGGTGAGTAAAAGTTCATAGCATTTTAACAGTCACTTAGCCTATGGAATGATATAAGCTAAAACAGGACAACCCTTTAAAAGTTTACTAGGGTGCAGGTAAGGTGGCTGGCTCACGGCTCAGAGTGGAATAGATGGTCCTGGCAATGGGGGGGCAGACTCATACATGACACATAAAGGAATAGGAGGAGGTTTGCCAGATAGCACCTTTAGGTATCTATCTGTAGGGGAGACTAAGAACTCACTATACGGGGAAACATATAGCCAGTCAAAGTTACAAGATGGGACTCTAGTATAGTGACACAACCACTTTTCTAATAATGGGGTTATAATTTTTGATTTGGAAAATTAAAAATGAAACCTATGTCTTATATTTGATGCTAGAAAGCCAACGAACCATTGAGTCAGCCCATGTGCTCGCTATCAGTTATTTATTTCTTGTTGTTTATATAAGATGTTCCCTGACTTTGCCTTTCATAATCACAATAGGACTCACAATCTAATTTCTATATTTCTGGGTAGTCACATAAATTATAATAATAGGAGGAAACTTCCGGCTCAGGTGAATGCTGGCCAGAAGTGGGTCATAGCTGGGGAGCGTGTTATTACGGGGCGTGTTGTAAACAGCCTTGTAGTATCCACCAGAAATGCAGGATTTGTAGTATTAGCATGCGCTGTCTAACGGCAGGCCAGCTCCAGTAGACATTTGGTATATTCTTGAGGGCCAAACATAATTACACTGAGGGCCAGATTTGGCCTGCGGGCCTGAGTATGAGATTTATGCTCCCTCTTCTAGAATCTAGAGATTAAAATTATATCTTATTTCCAATAAAGGCAAATGAAAACCCAGACACATCACATTCCAAAAAATCCTAAATCCTAAAATAGACCGACATTACCAGAATGAGGTAGAGGCAGTCTAGAAAGCTTCACTTGTTACCAATATTTCATTCTCAATCTGGATTTCAGTAATGGTTACACACAAGCATTCATCCAAGACTTGATTTTCCACTCCTGTCTCCAACACTGTCTCTGGTCTGGCATTACATAATACTAGATGATCTTAATAAATACATTGTCGAAGAACGCAGCGAGATGGAAGATATGGCAGAAATCTGAAAATACATTAACGGATTTAGCAAACCACAGGATGGAAGCGCATTTCTGGGACAAGTAGACTGGAAGTTGAGGTCGTGGTGCAGCTGTGGGTCAAGGAAAAACTGGATTATGGGACATTACACACAGTAATGGATTTCAAGCAATTCTCTGTTGTAAGAGAAAAAATCCGGATCCTTTTGTATTTATTAGCAGTAGGCATTGGATTACAGTCATAAAAATGTCTTCACAGAAAAAGTACCGCCAAAATTGTATTAATATTAAATTGGGACCAGTAGACTGGGATATGCGTCTAGACGTGTCTACTTATATGGCCTTTTAAGTCATATTTTCCTATTTCTGTTATTCATCTGAATGACTGTATCTCTGCTATGTTAACATATTGCTGTGACAATCACATCTGGCTATATTTTATGCAACAAACTTTATTTTGTCCAAGTATCTTTCAACTGCCATGCACCAACGCAAAAAACATGTATTCTAGCTAGGGACTGGAGTACATAATTTACACCACTTTTTGGGGTTAAATTATAATGGATTGGTTTTTATTTTTCTGGTGGGAAAAAATGCGCAAGTCACTTCTTTGAAGCAACTCCTGATTAATCTGCTCCAAACTAGGCACCGTCAAATCCAAAGACTACAAAAAATACTTTGAGAAAAATCACTTCCAGAACCTCTTCAGGAAAATAAAAACTTTTTCAAAAACTCAAAACGGAGCATTCCCTGAAATGGTTTCAGCTTTAATTAATTTTGAAAATAAAAAAAACCTCCATGTGAACATAGCCATAGTAAAAAGTTCTGCTCCAAGCTCGTCCTGTCTTGTCCATTCTTCTCAGAACTGAGTGATGGTATCCACTAATCAATGTAGAATTCTCATATTATTGGCAGGACAAGAGATAAGACCAAAACTTTATTTCTGGCTTTTATGCTACTATAGCAAGGGTCTATCACTGCCCTTCTTCTGAGTCAATTTTAAATAAGACAGTTCAGAACGTAGAAGTATAATTACAATGGCCCTTCTGCCAGGATAATAAGTGGAGAATAATACTGATGAAAATGCCAAAAGCTACATTTCTTATTTTTTTAGACACTTTTTGAATGTTTTATAAAAACAATGAGCAAATACTTAGTTGACAATATTTTGATCAAATAAAGCATAAAAGCCATCCTACCACAACAAGGTGTGTCCAATCAAGATAGTCACTAACTCTAGTATTTAACCATGCTATGTGTTAGCATAGAGAGGGACCATTTTGATTGGGTACACCTTGTCGTGGTGGGATGGCTTTTGCGATTTTTTTTTTTTTTAGCAAAATAGTGTTATGTTACGTTACCCTATGTTATTTACATGTACTATTACTTTCTATTTATTTATTACACAGTATTTGCTCATTGTTTTTATCCTAGGTTGTGTCTGCTAATGAGCATAGTGTGAGGTGCACCTTCACATTGCACTTATGCCAACAGGTATGCTGGCTCATTTCTTTGGTTTTACTTTTTGTACCTCGCCTAAACAGTTTTCAAGTATCTAAAAATTGGAATGTCTTTTTTGATAAGTAAAATGAGTAATATTTACTATGCTATGTGCACACAAGGTCTTTTTTGACGAGTTTTGAAGCAGAAACCAAGTGTAATGCTCCTCTGGGAAATTTAATATGCAAATTGCCTTTTCAGAGAAAAAGAGGACTTTAACTCTATAGCACCACCTATTGGAAGCAGCAATCCTACAAGTCACATTCAACCCTTTAACGAATCGTGCAATATGACTTAGGATAATAGCCAAATCAGAATCTCAATTTGCAGACACGGTGTTTCGGGCTGTTGGCCCTCGTCAGTGCAATGCTTCCAATAGGTGGAGCTATAGAGTTCAAGTCCTCTTTTTCTCTGAAGAGGCAATTAGCATATTAAATTTCCCAGAGGAGCATTGCACGGCGAATAAGCCTCCTTACTTTGGCATGCCAGAGCCAGAGTGTCACTCTCCACAAGGAAAAACGTTACTCCTTAGACCTTTGTCCAGAGCCTCTCACCTAGCCAAATCAGTTCTCATACTTTGCACTGACGAGGGCCAACAGCCCGAAACATCATGTCTCCAAATTGAGATTCTGATTTGGCTTTTATCCTAAGTCATATTGCACGACTCGTTAAAGGGTTGATTATGACTTGTAGGATTCCTGCTTCTAATAGGTGGCGCTATAGAGTTCAAGTTCTCTTTTTCTCTGAAGAGGCAATTTGCATATGAGAGTTTCCTATTAATTTTGCTAATTTTCTACTTCAAAAACTCCTTGAAAATCTCCATCTGCACATAGCCTTAGTGGCATGCACTAGGTTTTTAACTGCCCAATCAACATTATCTGTATACACTATCTCTATGATAAGTATGAGTCGGGCTCACTGCGGAGGCCCACTCCATACACCCGCTTCTGAAATGCATGATACATGTACAACGGACGTCATGAAGAGGTTAATAGTGAAAAAAAAATTTAAAAAAATGATTATGCAAAGCTAAAATCATGTATGAATAGTTGAATATGTTCAAAGTAAGTTAGAAGTTATATCAGAAAAGATTAATAAAACTAAATGTGTCATCAGAAAATGACCTATTGTTTAAATTGAACTTTTCTGTTGGTAAAATATTTTTTAAATATTTTTTATTTTCTTACTTTACATCTGGCTGTTAAAAGAAATCCAGAAATCTTGCAGATTTCACTCTGCAATTTAGCTCCACTATAGACTGACACTTCCTGTTCTATAGAGATCACCTCTCACCTCTCATGAAAGATAACACCTAAATAAAGATGACACTTCATTCACTACTCACAAAAGATGATGGTCATAGCTCACATCCTCCCCCTTACCTGCCCATTGATTTCAGTGCAGCTCACAGAGGATGCCTAGGAAACTCTTCTATACAAGTCAATGAGTCATAATTAGAGTTAGCGGATCAGACAAAATTCAAATTTGCCTGTTTGTGCAAACTTTCATGGGAGATTTGATTCATAGAGAAGTTATTCTCCGTTAATTGAATGTCTCATATTATGCGCTGGGATCTTTTCAGACTCCAGAGCATAATAAAAGTAAGATGTAAAAAATAAAACAAAATGTTACACCCACGCCGCTAGGTTCAGATAGAAGCGAGACAGGTTGCATGAATTCTTTGGAATCCTGGGGGAACCGTTACTCAGGGTGACCATAAACCATGTGCTGCAGCTTCTCTCAGGCACACAGTGGTATTGACCCTGAGGCACAAACACTTAGGTTGTTTCACTTGCTGACCAGATACACTTGACAACAGTCCTCATAAACGGTAGAACAGTAGCATTTAATAAGAAGCCGCACAGCCAGTGCAAGTTAAGTCTTATGAGCAACAGGCTCCAGTGACAAACAGTACAGTTTCCTTAGCCACACAGCAGTTCACAGTCTTCCCAGTAGTACAGGACAGCACAGTTCTAATGCAAAGGCACATTAATGAACACAGCATTCTTTACAGCACAGTGAGATGGAGGAGGGGGGAGGGTTTGCTGAGGGAGATGATCCCTGTGACACCATTTCTTCTAGCCCTTATCTTTCTGCCTGACAATACTCTGCACTGCTAGTTCAGGAACTCTACCTGACCTGTGCTTAGCTTCACTCCTGAC
Organism: Phyllobates terribilis; assembly: GCF_046119375.1. Lineage (NCBI taxonomy): Eukaryota > Metazoa > Chordata > Amphibia > Anura > Dendrobatidae > Phyllobates > Phyllobates terribilis. Next base: position 473,058,172 of record NW_027362761.1, read on the forward strand.
TTGAATCCTTTTCACGTGCAGGGGCGCTTCTGTGAGATACAGAACACACACACCACTTTTCTCTTTGGCTCCAGCCAGACAGTAAACAACTTCCCCACAATCCCCCTGGGGCTCTGCTAAAACACTCCCCTTCTCCTGTGACTGTTTTAACCCCTCTAGTTGCTGGATGCTTCTGGAGCACAACACTTCCTGTCTCATGTGCTTTTGTTGAATGCTTTTAAAGCAACAGCACTACTTCTGCATGTCACAAAAATACACACATTCACCTTACCGCTTACCTCTCCAGCCACACCCTGCCCACTGCTCAGTCCTCTTTTCCTCTATCATGACGTATCTCTGGTCCGGTGTTCACTCTAGACCAGGGCTTCTGGGGGTGAGTAAGCCCCAGAGTTAGCTACACCTGCGGATGGAGGTCAGGACCTGGTGTTCATTCCAAGCTGGGACTTCTGGCTACGAGCAGGCCCCAAAGTATGTGCAGTTAACTCCAGGGCCTACTTATGGCCAGAAGACCAAGTCTATAATGAACACCAGAAGGAGATGCAGTGTGATAGAGGCTCAGAGGACAGGGCTGTGGACAGGGAGCAGCAGATGTGACCACAAAGGTGAGCAGGGAGGTGTGACCCCTCTACTGCTCGACAAGATGACAGCCATAGTTGGCAGTAATTTTACTGAATTTGAGTGTAACGAATACCAACAAATCTCTAGAATGCAGAATTTTGTATAATTCATTTCCACTCTAAAAATTTAGTGCATCTCTAGTCATCACCAAATTTTGAGTTTGCTTTAGTTCATGTGAATGCTGTATAGCAAAGCTTTGAATTATTGTTAACAGAAATGTGCAGCAGCTCAGGAAAGATCGTCACCACTCTAATTATGTACAGAAAATAGAATGAAATAATATACATTCAGAAAAAAATCCATTTACAAAAAAATACATTTACATTTACCTGGTTTTGATTAGTATAATATAATATCTGTCATACATTTCCCTCAAAACCAACAGTAAAACAATAAAGTGGAATAACGCTGGGGAAAACAAAGTCTGTCGGTAAGGAAGTACGGTAACTATCACTTGAGCACAAAGACACTAGTTTTAGAAATGGTACAGGGCGGAACCCTAATCCTTATTACAAATTTTACATTGATTTTCTGTCAGGCCCTTTTTGCTCAAACTTTAGCAAAGCCATATTGCCACTTCTTAAGTCACGAACATCAGTTATCTTTCATGGCATAAAGATTTGAGAAAGTTCTAACTTTTAAAATCTAAAGTTACCACATTTACTGCCCACTTAATTCTCTTACGTTCTCATTTGCTTGTGCATCTCTTGAAGTTATTAGTGTCATAGTCGAAATACCAGAAGAGAATATATGTAACTTCTTTGGCGTCTTTAAAAGCCTGAACATATGAACAAGTCATTTTCCAAAATTAATAGGATTATTCTTTTAATAGCTTTATTAGCGCATTTTCCTCCATTTGTTTGTGTGAAGTCGCTCAAAAAACAGAAAAAAAAGACAGTGTAAATATACCATAAGTCTATATGAAAACACAGTATTTATGAGGCGGTCAAAAAACATGAGTTTTTCAAGCAAAATCCTTTTCTAGAAACTCTCATGTTTTGGGGAGTTTTTGTAAGAGTTTTTATTTTCCTGAAGAATTTCTTGAAGAGGTTTAGAAGAGTATTAAAACATTTTTTTTTCCTGGAAAGTTCTTTGCAGCCTGTTTTTTGACAATGCGTAGTTGGGAGTAGTTTTGCTTCAGGATCCTTTTTAAAGAAGCAAAAACATTTATGGATTTACCATAGAGGTGAATTGGAAGAGTTTTCCATTAATTTTTTAAGCAGTTTTCAAGGAAGATTGTTCAGAGGAATCGCTCTATAAATAATGCAATCCCTAAAGGAGAACATATTACATCTTTTTCATGCAGACAAACCCACCGAGAGGAAGACTGTTCAGAATACAGCAGGGTTTATTTTCTTGCAGCAATTTTTTTGTGGGTTTTTGACTGCCTGCGACTTTTTGTAGCATTTTCCAGCATTTCCTGCAGTTATTTTGAAGAAGTTTTCAAGAGTTTTGCAGAGTTTTTTTTAGTTTTTGCAGTATTTTTGGGTGAACAGTGTCTAGTTTGGAGCGTTTTCCATCAGGAAATGCTTCAAAAAGGTAACATACACTTTGTTTCCTACCAGCTCTAAAGACTGCCCATATGGCCATGGTCATACGCTCAGTATTTGGTCAGTATTTTACATCAGTGTATGTAAGCCAAAACCAGGAATGGAACAATCAGAGGAAAAGTATATTAGAAACACGTCACCACTTCTGTATTTATCACCCACTCCTGGTTTTGGCTTACAAATACTGAGGTAAAATACTGACCAAATACTGAAGGTGTGCACTTGTCCAATGAACAACTATTCGTTTTTCTATAGAAATAAATAGGGAGATTTTTGTATTTTATAGGCGCTTTTACATTTTTAGGAGCAGAACAGCTCAAATAACATTTGACAAAGATGCAATGTTAATATATCCATAGACTTACATGGGAGATTTTGATCTGCAGCATGGTTCAAAAATGTAAATGTCTCTGTCTTTTTTTTTTGCACACACTTGATGCGCAATAAAAATGGACTATAATGGATACATGATCTATCATTTAAAAACACAAATGGAATATGCAGGAGAAAATCGGACATGTGAACGGGGCAGTGTGAAAATCGGATGTGTGGAAAAGCGAAGTAGGAAGGGGTCACAGAGTTAAGAATGTTGTGTTCTTATGCTTAGGAATGTATATACAGTATTTATATATATATGTATGTGTGCACATATATATATATATATATATATATATATATATATATATATGCACACATATACCATATACATAATTTAGATGATATTTTTGAACTGTAATTAGATGATTAGAAAAAAATCATCACTTCCAGTGGTGATTGAATTTAACAGTTTAAGACTAATGAAATTTCTGGTAATGAAAAAAGTCGAGGTGAACGCCAGAGTCCCAAATGCAACTGCTGCCTAACAGAGCCAGCTTTGTTGCTGCAACATACAGGATATAGCAGCTGCTTTTCTTATCGTACGCCTTCTGAATAAATTCAATACACTTTTTGTAATTCACATAAGTTGGGTCACTGTTTCTTTTCTTTCTCCCCTTCCATTTCTTGTGCATGTGATTAGATTAGAAATGAGTGCATAATATTATTCCTGAATATGGCGAGAATTGTTCCTTTATAAATTTTGAGGGTGATGGCAAGGGCAAGACTGGCATCTTTATGAGGGGCACTGATGGGTTCACATAATTAGCTAATTGGAAAATTTAATGTTTTCAGGTGCAACAGGAATCAGGAGATCAACACTGTCCAATATATCTTCTTGTGCAAGGTTTTCATGATGGTGTGGATAATTGTTACCCCATATAATAAACCATGCAGTACATGATTATAATGTAGGCATCATGCGGGGGTTTGTGCTCACTCAGGACATTTGCCTGAACATTTTAGTCCTACAGTGAAGGTACATGTGGAAGTCAACTGGCTTAAAGGGAATCAGTCACCAGGTTTTTGCAACCTTATCTGAGAGCAGCATAATGTAGGAAAAGAGACCCTGATTCCAACAATGTGTCACTTACTTTACTGGGTGCAGCAGTTTTGACACACACCACAGCTTTTTGTGTACATTGTCTATTGACAGTGAGCTGCTTATCAGAGGAGGGGGAGTGGTCGGTACAGCAAGCACCTGAGCTGTAGTCCCGGCAGTGATAATGTCTTAGTGATAAAATCTTCATTGTAAGTAAGCAACTGCACACAGCCTAATAAATGACACATCCCTGAAATCTGTGTTTTAGCTTCTATCACCTTCTGTCTTCAGGTTATGTAGCAAAAACCTGCTGACAGATTCCCTTTAAGGCACCCATTCAAATTAGTTTGGCCAATTGATATCTAAGGTGTATGAACACTAGACATAATCTAATCTTTTGAAATTCAAAATTAAGTGAGTTTTCACCAAAATTTAATTTACAACAAATCCCAATACTGTAAAGTCTCCTAGTGCCCTGAAAAGACGCGTGTAACAATGATGTATCCATCCCTTTTCAAGCTCTTTAGCAGAAACACAGAATTTCTAATGTCAAAGTGCCCCGACCACAGAAATGGATGGTAACTCCGTAGCACCCAACAGCCCAATAATTAATAGCATAATGCGCTGATAGACTTTTCATGTTTTTTAACCCCTTGACAAAAAATGATGTGTAGATACGTCAGCGTTGGGATGGCCGTGTGTGGAGGGGGCTCACAAGCTGAATTCTCTCCACACGCTGTAGATGCTGGCTATGTTACATAGCCAGCATGTGCTGTCGGAGCTGAGATCCAATCGTTGCTGTACCTATTTAAATGCCGCTGTCAATTACTTATAGCAGTATTTAAATGGAGAAGTTGCCAGTGTTTGCATACCTGCTCATGTTAGTGCCTTGCAACGTGATCCAGGGGTACCAATGGGTTACCAAGGCAGTCAGAAGCCTGCTGAAGGCTCCCTTGATGCCATATTGGTACTCATGTGTAGGTCAGCTACATAAAAAATAAACACATTTGCTATCACCATGTCTGTAAAAGTCAGTATGTCTGTAAAATATAAAATGATTTAACCCATTTGGTAAAGAGTATACAGAAAAAGAATTTAAAAGCCACAATTGCTGTTTTTTGGGTCACCACCCCTCTCACAAAAAAAAACAATATACTAAAAATATATATATAGACTAAAAAATAAAGATTGAAAAAAAAAAAAGATTTAAAAATATGAAAAATTTTAATCAACCCTTTATATCCATTAAAAATAATGAAATAAAAAAAATAGAAAATAAACATTTATTGATTCTAAAAGTCCAGTCTATTAAAAAAAAATAATAATAATTAGCCCATTTGATAGGTGCCTTAAAGAAAAAAAATCAACATTGCAGAGTTGACATTTTTTGGTCACTACTCCTCCCTAAAATAGTGCAACGCAAAGTGATCAAAACATTGTATGTCCGCCAAATTGGAATCAATAAAACTCTCAGCTGCCGGAGAAGAAAAGAAAACCAAGCACATCTAAAAATGTTGCCGGTCTCAGAAAATGGTGATACAAACTAAAGAAAAATGTCATCACTTAAAAAAAAAACTATTGAAGTTTGGTAACACTGTAATCTGATTGACATGAAGAATAATGCTGCCAGGTCATTTTTATTATACAATGAAATCCTTGAAAACAAAGATGAAAAAGCTATGGCGGAATTGCATTTTTTTCACCAATTCATCCTACTTGGAATTTTTTCCCCATTTTTCAGTTTATTGTATGGATAAATAGATGGTGTCATTCAAAACTACAGCTCATTTTTCAAAAAACCAGTCCTCATACAGCTATGTGATGGAAAAATTAAAAAGTTATGGATTTTGGGAGAAGGGGAGTAAAGAATCTAAATATAAAAGTGAAAATTGGCTGCAGGGGCAATCTGTTAAAATAAAAAAACTAATAAAAAATGAATAAAGGCTACATATACACCTCCATGTGACACGTCCGAGTGTTCTCTATTTTTTTTCTTAGATGCGCACAGATCCGAGAGTGAAATCGGTGAGACACAGAGCATGTCCAATTTGCGGATCAGACTCGGCCATTCAAGCCTATTGAAATCCGCGAGACATGGTTGCAAATCGGTAGATTTGCTTCCATTTTGCAAATGTGTCTTATGGATCTGTTGCTTTATGAATAAAAACAAGCACATATTTTACCAAATTAATAAAATTGGCGCAAGTGTAACAATATGGTGTAGATTCTATACATTGGTAAATGCTATTTGAGGCAGTAAATGTTTCGTGCATAATCTACCACTGCTTCTTATGAAAAATGTATCCATTGCAAAAGCAAGATGTGATGGAAACATTCATTTGCTTGATAAATATGGCCATATGAGTGTACCAGCTCACCAATATGTTGGAGCATTGATGTGACAGTAAACAAATGCATATTTCAGATGACAAAATAACACATGTTGCTCATCAAATATCACACATACTGGTCAAAGAAATCCTTGGAAAGGGAGACAATGGGTCAGATTTATTAATATGTCGTCAGAGCATTCAGGGTGGCCTGGATCATATTTATCACACAGCTGTAACATCCCATGAGTGGAGCACACGTGCGATAGATCACACCATGGATCCTGCACTGATTTTACGGTAGTCTGTAGTATTATGTGGCACCCCAGGGGTCTGGTTTCCACAGTAACAGCAATGTTATGTCTGAGAGCAGGTGGGAGGTCTCTTGGTCAGGGATCCTATGCATGCCACACCTCCTGCCCAGTCCTGGGAGGGGAAGAACTTCCCCTATATAAACCTAGGGCTGAGGCAGGGTTAGTGTGTAGAGAAGAAGTAGAGACAGAGAAGAGAAGCAGATATAGGAAAAGAACATCAGGAGCTCTGTGGGAGCAGTGCTATAAGGAGTCAGGGGCTGGCAGCTGCAGAGCTCGCCCTGACTGAGAAGCTATCACCGGACCCGGAGTCCGAGGCTGTGGGGACTAATCTTTACCCAGCAGCAGAAACCGCCCGGCAGGGGATTTCAGGTCCTCTGGCCAAGAAACCCGAAGGCACGGTCACACGCGTGGGACCAGCACCGCCGTCGTGGAGCGGACGCCACTAGAAGGCCCCGAGTCACCGGCCATACGGGTGAGCACCACACGGTACACTCAGGGACGTGGGCTACTTATACCCGCCTCTAGCAAGGTAGCCAGAAGAGTACAGTCAGTTTGGGAGGCCTACAACTCCGCCTGGCCAGGGGAGATCCCATCTGCTCAAGGACTGACCAGGCCCCGATCGCTAGCCAGTACTCCGGGAGGGTCTATCTTTATCACCAGTAAAGACCCTGAACTACACCGCATCGTCTCTGAGTGATTCCTGCTACCCCCATCATCCACGTCGGCTGCCCTGAGGCCATACCCCTCCCGTTGGGGGTGATACTATCACGCTGCACAATCCTACCACCGGCCTCAGCGGTCTGCCTTGCAGCAGCAGCTCCTTCGCTGCATTCAACCGGTGGCGTAGTCGTCCAACATCTACTGCTAATACAACGCCACTTAGTCTGACTCCCTGGGCACGGACCGGGTCACCGCCACGAGACTACAACCCTCGACAGATCCGGCTCTGGGTAAGCTCCTGCATGCGCAACGCTGTGCGACACAGGTCCAGGGGTGCGTCAACTTTTGGCGTAGTCGGCAGGATCTCGTGCCCGCAACCACCGGGTACTGCGTGCCTGAAAAAGACTGTTCAAACTTACCAGTGGTGAAGATTCCCGCCATCCGTGGAGGTTTCCCGCCATCCGGCGCCATCTTCTACCTTCTTCCCGCCATCCGCGAAGTTTTCCCGCCGTTGGACGCCATCTTGAAGACGCCGCGCGGGAAGAAGAGGGGCGTGGACTCCGAAAGCGCGCGAGAACTGAAGCACCGCCTCACGTCCGGACGTTGCGTAAGGTCCTGGAAGGAGCCCAGCAGACGCCAACGTCACAGGAGCGCGACGGAAGGTCCTCAACCCTGACGATCCACTGCGGAGCCGCGGCCTACGGAAGAGGATCATCGCAAGGTAGGCCACGGTCCACTAGGGGGGAGGAAGATGTCGGATACGGAGGAGAGCTTCACTGCCTCAACCCCCGCCAGCGCCACCGCTGCTGCAGTCATGCCTTTCACCATGCCCTATATCCCGGGAGCGGCCTGGCTACCCCAGTACTCAGGTGAGTCCCATACCCTGCATGACTTTAGAGAAAAGCTGGATAGCCTCTTCCAGGTGTATCCCCTCACAGAAGAGCAAAAAGTGAGCATCCTGGTGGCCCAATTAACCGGGGCAGCCCAAAGGGAGGTAAAGTCCTGGCCACCTGGGGGGAGGACTGTTGCAGGGATACTAACCCGGCTGAGGGACACCTTTGATACCCGCACCTCAGCCGAGATCAAGCTTAGATTCTACGGGTGCAAGCAGCGAGCACACGAGAGTATAAGGGACTATGCCCTGAACCTACAAGAGGCCCTGAGAGCCATTAAGCAGACCGACCCTGACGGCGTGGGAGACGAGGACAGGCTGTTGACTGAACAATTTATAGAGGGTTTATATTGCAATGCCCACCGAACCCAGTTGCGGGCAATGGCCTTACAGGACCCTCATCTGGGATTTGCACAGTTCAAGGACAGAGCCATCCGGGTGCTCCGAGAACCGGCACCAGGTGGTGTTGTGACCCACAGACGCCCCACTACCACTTACCACCAGGAGGCGGCACCCTTGTCGGCAGGGCCTGTGGGAGCTGATGCGCAGGCTTTGAACAATGACCCGGCTCCAGACCTGCACCATCAGGTCCAAGAGCTAGATAAAAGCGTTGCCGCGCTAACCCGAACTGTGCAGTCTTTACAGGTTTCCACTCCAGGGAAGATCCAGCTGGCATCCGGACCGGAGGACATCCCGTGGCGTCGACCAAGGAGGACCCCACCGGCCAGAGGAAGACCCAGCGACCGATACAACGAGGACGGACAACCCATCTGCCGCCGCTGCAATCAACCCGGACATATGGCAAGGTACTGTCCTTTAAACTGGCACAACCTGGGGTAGGGGGCCAAACCCCAGGAAAAAGATCATCAGGCCCATCGAACTGGCGCGACAAATATGTGGGAGGACGTCCAGTCTTGCCTGTGGTACTGGATGGCATCCCCATGAGTGCCCTACTGGACACCGGGTCACAGGTTACCACTATCCCGTACGTGTTCTTCAAGCAGTACTGGAATGACTCGGATATCACCCGCTACCCTGACGACGACTTGAGTATCATCGCCAGCAATGGTCAGCCCGTGCCACAGATTGGATTTAAAGAGGTGACCATTAAAATCGGTAGAGTCGAATTGGCGGCACAGGGACTGATCATTGTAGACATTGACAAGCACGAGAGTCACCCAAAGATAACTCTAGGAACTAATGTAATTGAAAATTGTCTTGCAGAGGTGATTTTCCTTTTACAGCAGGTTGCCAAGAACGCCAGCTCCGGCCAGCAGCGAGTGCTCCAGAAAGAGATCCGGGCACTGATGCGACGGCAACAGATAGAACTCTCCGGTGGTGAGATTGGTAGCGTAAGAATGTGTGACCCTTTCCCTATTGCCATGCCCCCAAAAAATGAAATGATGATTTGGTGCCGGGCAGCTATTGGTCTGAGAGGTAGAGATTACCAGGCAATGGTAGAACCAGTTTACTCAGACAGTAGGCCCACCATTTTGACAGCACGGGGGGTGGTCAATGTACGCCATGGGAGGGTGCCCGTTCGCATAATAAATATCGGGAAGAGGGAAGTGTACCTGCCCCGGTATGCCACGCTAGCCAAATTGTATACCATCAATCAAAACTCCATACAGTCCGTAGAACCCTTGCCTCCATCTTCCCCGGAGGAAAGTAACGGCTCTAAGGAAACAATGGAGGACTGGTGTCAGCAACTACATTTGGGTACTGACTCCACTCCCTCACACCAGAGACAGGGAGTCTATCGGGTGGTTCAAGAGTACGAGAGAGTGTTTAGTAAACACCCGTTAGACTTCGGGCGAGTCAAGGGGGTAGAACACCACATTCCCACGGGAGACCATCTTCCCATAAAAGAGAGGTATCGACCCGTACCCCCTGCACACTACCAACATGCCAAGGGGATGCTTAGGGACATGAAGGAGGCTGGGGTGATCAGGGATAGCTGTAGCCCCTGGGCAGCTCCACTAGTCTTAGTCAAAAAGAAAGACAACACCATGAGGATGTGTGTAGATTACCGGAAAATCAACCGTATCACACACAAGGATGCGTACCCCTTACCAAGGATAGAGGAGTCTTTGGCTGCTTTAAGATCTGCTAACTTCTTCTCTACCTTGGATCTCACTAGCGGGTACTGGCAGGTTCCTGTAGCAGAGGCGGACCGGGAGAAGACCGCATTCACCACCCCGATGGGACTTAGCGAGTTCACCTGCATGCCGTTCGGACTCTGTAACGCACCAGGAACCTTTCAACGATTAATGGAGTGCTGTCTGGGCCACAAAAACTTTGAGACGGTCCTGTTGTACCTGGACGATGTCATCGTATATTCCAAGACTTATGAGGACCACCTGAAACACCTGGCGGAAGTGTTCGAAGCTCTGGCAAACTACGGCCTAAAGGTAAAACCCTCCAAGTGTCACCTCCTAAAACCAAAGGTGCAGTACCTGGGACACGTGGTGAGCGCTGACGGAGTGGCTCCCGACCCTGATAAGATCACCGCAATTAAGGAATGGCCAAGTCCCTCCAGTGTAAAGGAAGTGCGGCAGTTCCTCGGGTTGGTAGGCTATTACCGCAGATTCATCCCCGGTTTCACCAAAAAGGCAGCTCCTATGCAGGACCTCCTGATAGGCCAGTCCCGGAAGGCCAAGAACCAGAAGCCGCCCTTCAAATGGGAGAAGTTAGAAGAAGAGTCCTTCCGCCAGCTGAAGATGGCCCTCACGGGGGATGAAATCCTGGCGTACCCTGATTACAGCCAGCCCTTTATCCTCTACACCGACGCAAGTAACATCGGGCTAGGAGCCGTACTGTCCCAGATCCAGCAGGGGAAAGAACGAGTAATCGCTTACGCCAGTCGAAAACTGCGACCCACCGAAAGAAACCCTGAGAATTACAGCTCATTTAAGCTAGAGTTCCTGGCAGTGGTGTGGGCAGTCACCGAACGCTTTAAGCACTACTTCGCTTCTTCCCGGTTCACCGTGTACATGGATAACAACCCGTTGACACACCTGGACACGGCAAGACTCGGTGCCTTAGAGCAGAGATGGATGGCCCGTCTGTCCAACTACGAGTTCACAATCAAATACCGGGCAGGACGCTCCAACACCAACGCGGACGCCCTGTCCAGGATGCCAAACCTACCGGACGTAGGAGAAGATCCAGAGGGACTGGAAGAAGTCGAACTCCCCGCGTTCCACCGTCATGGGACTATCCAGTATTCCCATCGGGTAAGGAGTAGAGATGAGCGTTGTTCTACTCGAACTGTTCGCCAATCTCAAATTCGAGCTGTTTTGGGCGGTGTTCGAGCCGGTCGGCGAACACGAACAATTTGAGAAAAATTCGGCTGTTCGAGGTTATGTTCGATAACTGTTCGTGCACCAAAATCATAACTGGATTTTTTCTCAGTAATGATGAAAATTAATGTTAATACGCAGCTTGAGTGTACAGCGGGGCGGGGGGAGTGGCAGGGGATGGATCTCTGCAGGAACAATGAAGATCTCCATTTTTTTTTCTCTTTCCCGCATTTGCAGTGGGGAGGTGCAATCTGTCAGCCTATCAGCAGCGCACACACGGAGCGAAGTGCTTTTTTTCACACAAGCAAGGGCATGTGTCATTGGCAGTGTATGTCACATGTCCTTGCCCTATAAGACCAAGCCATTTTCCCCGTCGCCACCATTTTCTCACTGCTGCAGCTGCGTGTTAGACGGCACCGCTGTTGCTGTGTGCGCTATACCTTGTTAATTTCAAGCCAATTTTCGCACAAATATACAGATAGCTTGGGAGTAGGGAATAGTTGTGATTGCAGTCCTTTTAAGGACTAGGTTACAGCATTTCCTACGACTTTTATCAAGCAGGTCTGTGCTCTTAAATAGATAGATTGTGGGAGTAAAGACTAATTGTAATTGGAGTCCTTTTCAGGACTAGGTTACATCAGTTCCTATCAGTTTTTGCCAGGCAGGTCTGTGCCAGTGCTGTGCAAGTTTTTTTCACAGCATTTGGCTGAATCTAGCAAAGCTAATCCTTTTTGGCCTATTGCAGAGTGTGTTAGTCAGTGGAGTAGCCTATCTGTGTTGCAAGATATACCACCTGTGTATAGAATACCAATTTTTTTACTGCACCTAGTGAAGTAAAATCTTTTGGGCATAGCATCATTCTATTAGTCCATCTATACTGACCTCCATTAGGTTGCAAACTGAATATAATTTTTTTCTGCATCTAGCTCTGAAAAAATATTTGGGCTTCTAGCAGTGTGTGGGACTTGGTCTATTAGTCCATCTATACTGACCTCCATCAGGTTGCAAATTAAAAATAATTTTTTTCTTCATTTAGCTCTGAAAAAATATTTGGGCTTCTAGCAGTGTGTGGGACTTGTTCTATTAGTCCTTCTATACTGACCTCCAGCAGGTTGCAAATTGAATATAATTTTTTTCTGCATCTAGCTCTGAAAAAATATTTGGGCTTCTAGCGGTGTGTGGGACTTGGTCTATTAGTCCATCTATACTGACCTCCATCAGGTTGCAAATTAAAAATAATTTTTTTCTGCATCTAGCTCTGAAAAAATATTTGGGCTTCTAGCAGTGTGTGGGACTTGGTCTATTAGTCCATCTATACTGACCTCCATCAGGTTGCAAATTAAAAATAATTTTTTTCTGCATCTAGCTCTGAAAAAATATTTGGGCTTCTAGCAGTGTGTGGGACTTGGTCTATTAGTCCATCTATACTGACCTCCATCAGGTTGCAAATTGAATAAAAAAAATTTCTGCATCTAGCTCTGAAAAAATATTTGGGCTTCTAGCGGTGTGTGGGACTTGGTCTATTAGTCCATCTATACTGACCTCCATCAGGTTGCAAATTAAAAATAATTTTTTTCTGCATCTAAACCAGCCAATAGTTTTGGCCTAATACCACAGTTTGGCCACTCAGCTCTGCTCGGTTACCATCCATTGTTTTTTTGTGCAAACAACTCCAGAGTTGTGAATTAGTTAACCACCAAAATGAGTGGAAAAAGGCCTGCTGCTGGTGGAAAGGGGAATAGGCGTGTTGGGAAGGGGAAAAAAGGTTGTGTCCGTGGGGTAGGTGCAGAAGAAAGACCATCTTCCAGCCAAACTAAAATGTCTACTTCTTTTAGCGGACAATGTGATAAGATCCCTTTCTTACGGCCACGCCAATCGCTACAAATTCCAGATGAGGCACAAAAACAGCAGGTGCTTCAACGGATATCAAGTGCTCCTTTAAGTGGGCTCTCCTCCACATCAACTTCAACATCACAAATACTCCAGTCCTCAAAGGTGTCACCCAAATCGCACTTGCTACCTCACAGCTCCCAAATCTCCAGCTGCCCGTCTGAGTATGAGGTAGAACAGATGGTTGAGTCTGCAGAGCTGTTTACTCATACTATAGCCTGGGAATCAGAGGTCGACTCCAGCGCTTCTGTGAATCCAGACGAGGAAATGATCTGCACTGATGCCCAGAATCTTTATGAGTCGGATCCAGGACCAGACGCAGAAGGTTCTGACCATAATGTAGACCCTCATTCCCAAACTGTAACTCCTGTTGGTGGAGACAATGAGGAAGACGATGATAAGACTCAAATACCTGATTGGAGCGACAACTTTAGTTTTTTGTCAGGGCAGGAACAGGTTGGCTCTGAGGACGACGGGTGTGATAACGCACAGGGTGATGATGATGAGGTCGGAGATCCCATTTACTGTCAACCCACAGTCAGCCAAGAGATGAGGTCAGCAGAGGAGGTGGAGGAAGATGCTAGTGACGACGAGGTCAGGTTGCGCCTTCCTGGACAGAGACGTAGTACTGGAAGCACGTCAACAACTGCATCCTCAAACACAACTCTGCCTCTCACCACAAGTCGTGGTGGCTCTTCAGGTCGCATGGGTGCTAAGCCTTGCATAGCCTGGGCATTTTTTCAGATCGATAAAGATGACCCAACTCGTGTTATCTGTAACATTTGTCAGCAAAAGCTAAGTAGAGGCCAAAAAATACATAGTTTGAGTACTTCATGCATGAACCGGCACATGGACATGAAGCATAAGTTGCAGTGGGAAGCTCAGTGTGCTACAATGCGGCCTAGCCGGCCGGGCCAACCACCGTCTGCCATATCTTGTGCATCCGCGGCCTCTTCATCCTCTGTGACTGGGGGGACAGCAGTCACACCTGTTTTGGGGCGCAGACCTGCCACCTCTTTACCCGCAACAGCCAGCGTGATTGGCAGGTCATCATTTTCTTTGGAGGTGGTAACACCAGCTGGTCTTGAGCGCTGTCCGACATCGATAGCACCACCTTTGGATCAAGGCAACCTAACATGTCCGCCTGCATCTTCCTCACAGACCGGCAGTTTGCCGGGGACACCCTTATCAACCCCGTCTAAGCACAATAGCCAGCCCTCGGTCCCTCAGATGTGGACAAGTAAAAGACCATTTCCTCCTAGCCATGAGAAAGCTAAGAGGTTGAATTTCACCATCTGCAAGCTCTTGGCTACAGAAATGCTGCCTTTCCGCCTGGTGGACACAGAGGATTTTCGAGACCTTATGTCCGTCGCAGTGCCCCAGTACCAGATGCCCAGTCGGCACTACTTCTCAAAGAAAGGTGTGCCTGCGCTCCACCAGCATGTCGCACACAACATCACCGCTTCTTTGAGAAACTCTGTGTGTGACAGGGTGCATTTCACCACAGACACTTGGACGAGTAGGCATGGACAGGGGCGTTACATGTCGCTGACTGGGCACTGGGTAACTATGGTGACAGCAGGACAAGGGGTTGCTGTCCAAGTCTTGCCGTCCCCACGAGTTGTGCGTCAATCCTCTTTATGTCAAAGTTCCTCCACTGCTTCTGCCTCCTCAACCTCCTCTCGGTCTTCCACCTGCACCCAAAGCCAGTCTGGTCATGCCACAAGCTTTCTAACTGCGCAGAAGGGATCCTGCACACCTCCTTACTATGCTGGCAGTAGGGCTCAACGTCATCAGGCGGTTTTTACATTGAAATGTCTGGGAAATGTGAGTCACACAGCTGAGGAGTTGTGGTCAGCTCTGGAGAACCAATTTCATGAATGGTTGTCTCCACTGGACCTGAAACCAGGGAAGGCCGTGTGCGACAATGCTGCAAACCTGGGTGCGGCCCTTCGCCGGGGCAATGTCACACACGTGACTTGTATGGCTCACGTGTTGAACCTGGTTGTCCAGCAATTTTTAGCCCACTATCCCAGACTAGATGGCCTTCTGCAGAGGGCACGGTCGCTGTGTGCTCACTTCCGCCGTTCGCATCCCGCAGCTCAGCGACTTACATCTCTACAGAAGTCGTTGGGCCTGCCACTTCACCGGCTAAAATGCGATGTGCCTACCCGGTGGAATTCAACTCTGCACATGTTGCAGCGACTGTGGCAGCACCGACAAGCCCTGGTGCAATACGTTCTGACGTATAGCCTGGGCCAACGAGATTCAGAGGTGGGGCAAATCACGCTGGAGGAGTGGTCTCAGATCAGGGACCTATGCACCCTTCTGCACAGTTTTGAAATGGCGACGAAGATGTTTAGTGCTGACGATGCCATTATCAGCATGACTATTCCGGTGATTTACATGCTGGAGCACATGTTAAACAGAATTCGGAGTCAGGTGGTGGCACAAGAGGAGGTGGAGGAAGTAGAGGAGGAGGAGTTGTATGCAGAAGGGCTAACATCTGCAAGGTCCAGACGGTCGGCAGCACCAAGGCGGCAGGCATGTGAGGGTGGGGGAGATGGTTTTACCAGGGCGCATGGTAGCAGCCAAACTAGTGAGGAAGGTGCAGGAGCCCAGGAAGAAGTGGAGGACGAACTGATGGAAGACTCATCAGATGAGGGAGACCTTGATCACATTTATGTTGTGCGAGGTTGGGGGGAGAGGACAGAGGAAGGAAGCATGATTGTTACCTCGCCACCAACACAACAGGGACTTGGTGCTCCTTTATGCGCAACACACATGAGTGCCTTCTTGCTGCACTACCTGCAACATGACCCTCGAATTGTGAGAATTAGAAATAATCCTGACTACTGGGTTGCCACACTGTTAGATCCCCGGTACAAAAGTAAATTTGCAGAAATTATTCCTGCCATAGAAAGGGATGCACGCATGCAGGAGTATCAGCAGAGACTGTTGCAGAATCTTACATGTGCTTTTCCACAAAATACCAGTGGTGCACGTAGTGAATCTCACAGTTCCAACTTGCCAACCGTGGGACCGTCAAGTGTTCAGCACTCAAACCGTAACAGAACCACAGTATCTGCTGGTAACATCAATTTTGCGGAATCATTTCACCACTTTTTTAGCCCATCCTTTGCAAGGCCACAGGAGACAAGAAGTCTGACACATAGTCAACGCCTAGAGACGATGGTACAGGAGTATCTCCAAGTAAACATTGAAGCCACGACTGTGTCACTGGACCCTTGCTCTTTTTGGGCTTCCAATCTGGATAAATGGCCGGAGCTAGCCACTTACGCCTTGGAGATCTTGTCATGCCCCGCAGCCAGCGTTCTGTCTGAACGTGTGTTCAGCGCTGCTGGTGGTGTGCTGACAGATAAGCGCACGCGGCTCTCCACTGATATTGTAGACAGACTCACGTTCATAAAGATGAACAAATCATGGATCCGAAACGACTTTTCTACCCCTGTGTCATCCTGGGGAGAGTAAAAGCTTGATGATTGGTTAAAATCACCCTACCAACCGTTTTAAGCTTTCAAATTACTAATCATGTTTATCTGTATCTTGACTGGAAAATAATTTGGGCTTTGTAGCAGTGTGCAGCACTGATCCTATTAGGCCATCTATAATAAGCTTCACCAGATTTAAAATTAAAAATAATTTTTAGCTGCATCTAGCCCGGAAAATAATTTTGGGGCTCCGAGATGCGCAAGACACATAAGTGCCTTCTTGCTGCACTATCTGCAGCATGACCCTCATATTGTCAGAATTCGAAGTAATCATGACTACTGGGTTGCCACACTCTTAGATCCCCCAAACTTTTCGATCAACCTTTTCATTTTAATAAAGACCAAAAAAATGGTCATTTTTGAAATTATAAGCATTAGCAGGTTGTTAGAAACTGAAATCAAACAGTTTTCAACTCAAAACTTTATTCTAGGTGATGTTACATTTTCACATAGGACCCCTTGTTCGAAAGGAGCTTCTGAACTCTCTCGTCCATTGAATTTGTCAGGTTTTGGATGGTTTCTGCTTCAATTGTTTTGCATGAGGACAGAATACCCTCCCAGAGCTGTTGCTTAGATGTGAACTGCCTCCCGCCATCATAGACACTCCTTTTAATGATGCTCCAAAGGTTCTGAATGGGGTAGAGGTCAGGGGAGCATGGGGGTCACACCATAAGTTTGTCCCCTTTTATGCCCATATCAGCCAGAGATGCAGATGTTTTATGTGCAGCATGAGATGGTGCATTATCATGCAGAAAAATGATCTTGCTGTGAAATACACGGTTCTTCTTCTTGAACCATGGCAGGAAGTGCTGTTTGAGAAAATCCACATACATTATGGAGTTCATCTTTAGCGCCTTCAGGGATCCTAAAGGGGCCGACAATCTCTCTCCCCATGATTCCAGCCCAAAACATTACTCCACCTCCTCCTTGTTGGCGCTGTAGCCGTGTTTGCGTGGGGTGTCCATCAACCAGCCATCCTCCACTCCATTCATCTGGACCATCGAGCGCTGCACGGCACTCATCCGTGAACAAAACAGTTTTGAAATCAGTCTTCATGTAATGTTTGGCCCACTGGAGCCGTTTCTGCTTGTGTGAAGTGGATAGAGGAGGTCGACAGGATGGCGTATGCACAGCTGCAAACCTCTGAAGGACCCTGCATCTTGTTGTTCGGGGGACGTTGGAGGCACAAGCAGCTTCAAAAACTTGTCTGCTGCTATGACAAGGCTTTTTTGCCGCTGCTGTTTCAACCTGACGTAATTGCCTGTAGGAAAGAGTCCTCAATTTGCCCTTATCAGCACGCACACGTGTGTACTGTGAATCAGCTACATACTTCTTGATTGCCAAGACACTTCATCCTGATCATCGCACAATGTTGATTGTAGTCATGCCTTGACCTAAACACTCCACAATTTGTTGCTTCTCAGCAGCCGACACATCCTTTTTCTTTCCCATTTTGGCAGAAAATGTAGGCTGCTTAAAAATGTGAGAGAGCCTTCTTAAGTAGTCTTGCCTTTCATTGGACACACCTGCCAAACTAATTAGCACAGGTGTCTGCAATTGCTTACAGTGATATAAAGAGCCCTGACACACATCACCATCAATGAGTTTAACTGACAAACAAACAAATTCTTCCCTTATCACTCCTAAACACTTTTTGCATAATAATTTGGAACGCGGTGTACATGTGCTTTTCCACAAAACACCAGTGGTTCACGTAGTGAATCTTACAGTTCTAACTTGCCAACCGTGGTCTGTATGGAATTGTTCAATAAAGGGCCCAAAATTAAGATAACATAGATGGGAGAGGTCTCTATGAATAGGAATTCCTAAGTATTTGATACCCTGTGAGGGCCAGGCAAAGGGAAAGTTGGACTGGATGGAATCCTATATGGATTTAGGGAGGGAGACATCGAGGGCCTCAGACTTCGCTGCATTGATTTTAAAATTTTACCATGTAACAAAGTGATCTATTTCAGCCATAACAGCAGGGATGGATATATGTGATTGAGTGATATATACTAGGACATCATCAGCAAATAGAGAGCACTTGTACTCGGTGCCTCCCACCTCAATCCACCTAATATTGGGGTTATGGCGAATTGATGAGAGCAGGTGCTCCGTCACTAGGATGTATAAGAGAGGGGACAGAGGACATCCCTGCCTTGTCCCATTGGTGATTGTGAAAGGTGATGAAAATGTTCTGACGCACCCCCTGGGCCTTGGGACACCCGGAGCCGGACCCTTTTTGGTGGATGCTGGTGGTTGTAGTCTTCGTGGCGGCGATCCGGTTCCGTGGCTCAGGGCGGTCAAACCAGTGGCGGAACTATTTATGTGGTTTTGATGTTTAAATGTCCGACTATGCCACCCGTGGATTGCGGTCAGAGTGAACCGCCGCTACAGGGCAGACCGCTAAGGCTGGTGTTGTGGGTGCAGCAGAGCGTAGCATAACTCCCCACGGGAGGAGTATAGCCTCAGGGCAGTGTATGCGGAGGATGGGGGTGATGGTGCAGGGCAGCAGCAGTAACGACACGGAGTCAGTGATGCAGTTCAGGGCCTTTACTCACAGTTCTTATTATCCAGACCACGTCTGCAGGTAACGGCTGCCCACGTCGTACTGTGCTCACCAGGTGAGGGGCTCAGACAACTCCCAGATAACTTTGGAGCGCTTCACAGGACCCCCTTTGTGTGTCCTTTGTCTGGCCTTTCTTACCAACACTTCTGTCCGGCTGCCTCGGGCCTCCTCTTGGTAAACTTGGCGCCAGTTTCCCTGACCCTATGTGGTGCCTTCCTAGCGGGTGGAGCAAGGGGCTGCGCCACATAAAATGTCAGAGCCTCCGGTTTCTAGCTGAGGGTCGTTTCCTGCCTCCACTAGTTCGGGGACCGGTCTCCCCCTTTGGCCTGACCCCTCCACGCAGGTGGATTCGGGCGTGCGGTGGCGACTCGCCCGTCCGCACCCCTGGGATCCCTTCATTCCTCGTTCCTGGAGCCTTCTCCGCTCCTCTTCCTTCCTTCTCCCTCTTGCAGGCCTGGGCCTCTGTTACTAGGCCCGCCTCCGGAGCAGAGCTCATGCAGAGCCCCTGCTCCCTGCCACTTCTGCTCAGACTTCTCTGCACTGAACTAAGATGGTGCCCACCTTTTATACTCCCTTCTCAATGCACCCAGGAACTGCTTCCTCCCTGCTCCTGCACTGCAGGGTTCCCCTTCCTCAGTGTTCCCTCCCCCCACTCCAGCCAGGGACAGGGACTGTCGTGCCCATCTCAGGGGCATATTGGTCGCCCTGCCCCACGGCAATGTGGTGTAATGCATGCAGGTGTCGGGTCCTGATCCACACTCCATCCTTATCTGAAGTGAGATATCACACCTCTGGGTGAGGTGCAATACGTCTGTAGCAACCGAGCCCTCGGTGCTACAGTTCCATTTATCTTCAGCCTAGGTGACGTATTGTGATACAGGGCCGTGATTTTGGCTATAAAAGGGTCCCCTAGACCCCTACCCCAAGCTTTTTAAGAGAATCATATATGGCGTGCCAGGAGACTCTATGGAATGCTTTCTCAGCATCCAACGAGAGTATCTACTTACAAATTTTTAACTGCATCTAGCCCAGGAAATACTTTGTGCCTAGTAGCAGTGTCTGCTAGTCAGCGGATTATCCCGGCTGTTAAGCAAGCTACACCACCTGTAGTTTGGACACTTAATTTTTTCAAAGGAAATGCTTCGGGACCACGGGATACTCAGTGAAGAGCATCAGGAGGCACCCCAAGGCATAGGGGCTGGGACTGGCACTAGGATGCCTTGCGGTGGACAGCCGAGCTCGATCTTTATAAAAGCTTTTTAACTGCAGCAGCTTTAGTGGACGCTACTGGAGCTGGAATTACGCGGCTGCTGGCATGAGACTTGCCCTCCAATAGATCCTTGTAAATGGATTTAAAGTGTATTCATTCAAATTAGAGGGACAATTTAAATTAAAAAGCTTAGAGCTGCCTCCACCACAGGGGGGCTCTCTCGACCCACCAGCGGACAGGCACCAGTATTGGGAGAGGGGGGCTGGCCGTCAGGGTTCACCGCGGCTCTGGCACAAACCCGACGACACGGAGGTGGCACGGGCAGGAGCGGGCTGGCCGTCTCGGCTTCTCACTTTTTGGATTTTAGAAGGGCATGACATGCCTATATCTGTGTCTCCCCCTCCTTTTACTCCTCCACCTCTTTTCTTTTCGCATGACTATATGTACTTGTCACTTTTCCATGTGTTAGTTGTGTCTTCTGAGCAGTTTGTCAGCTTTTGGACACCTTTGAAGGTGTTTTCTATGTGTTTCTATGTGTTTTTGTTTGCCTGCCATTGGTTTTAACGGTGTTCGAAGGTGTTCGACGAACAGTTCGACGAACAGTTCGGCGAACACACGGGTGTTCGACGAACCGAACCGAACTCGAACACTACGGGGGTGGCTCAACACTAGTAAGGAGTAAGCAAGCCGCTACGTTTAACCCCTTGCCTCACTACAACTGGGAGGAAACGCAAGACAGTGACCCTGCCGTCCGACTGGTGAAGGAGATGCTGACTCGGCCAGAGGCTCGCCTTGACCCAGACGCTCCGGAGGAAGCCAAACAACTGTGGGCTGAGAAGAGTCGACTGTTCCTTTACAAGGGGAAGTTGTGCCGCAGAATGGTTAACTCCCGGACGCATGAACTAATCTGGCAAGTAGTGGTGCCACGAAGAGACGCAGCCATGGTGATGGAGGCATACCACGACGGGGCTGGACACTTCGGATGGAAGAAGCTGGAGTTCCTGCTGCGCGGGCGGTTCCACTGGGTAGGCATGAGGGGAACCATCGAGAGGTGGTGCAGAGACTGTGGCCCGTGCAACCTAAGAAGGAAGGACCGTGCCAGCCAGAAGACCCCCCTTCAGTCCATCGTCACCAAGCAGCCATTGGAACTGGTAGCCTTGGATCATGTAAAACTGACCCCAAGCAGAAGTGGCTACGTCTACGCGTTAACCATTGTGGATCATTACTCCCGGTTCTTGGTTGTCGTCCCCGTTAAGGACTTAACAGCTCAAACAGCAGCTAGAGCCTTCCAGCAGCACTTCTGCCGTCCACACGGGTACCCGGACCAAGTGCTGACGGACCAGGGACCTGCCTTTGAAGCGGAGGTCTTCCAGGAATTCTGCAATCTGTATGGCTGCCGGAAGATAAGGACGACACCCTATCATCCGCAAACTAATGGACTTTGTGAGAAAATGAACCAGGTGGTAATGGATCTTCTGAAAACGTTGCCCCTGGAAGAACGCAGTCTGTGGCCTGAGAAGCTGCCCGACCTGGTGGACCTATACAACTACATCCCTGTAGGTTCCACCAACTGTACCCCGGCTTACCTAATGAGGGCAAGGCCTGGTAAGCTACCTGTTGACCTGGCGATGGGAGTCCTGACACCCGAGGACACTTCACCGGAAGCAGACTGGGACACAGAGAGGCAGCAGCAGTACCGGAAAGTACAGGAGAGCGTGGAGCGAAGTCTCTGTCTCGCTAGGGAAAGACAAGAGAAAACTTACAACCAGTATGCTCCTGCTGTTCCCCTGGTACCCGGAGAGCAGGTCTTGAAGAGGAAGAGACGGCTCCACAAGTTGGACGACCAGTGGGAGAAGGACCCGTACACCGTACTGCCCTCAAGCCACGACAACCCAAAGGTCTGTACCATCAGTAAAGACGGAGGGGAAACCACAGCCATTGTATCCCGGGATCACCTGAAGAAGTGTTCCGAACAGCTACGGAACCCAGAAGGAGAGCAAGAAGACCCTCGACCCATAGAGGAAAGGGAAGATATGGTTAGTACTGTGCTCGGAGACTTCCCTCGGTCCTGGACTCAAGTCAATGGTGCAGTTGTGGTACCCGTCCTCACGTTCCTCCAACCAGCATCCCAAGTGCCTACGGAGCAACAGGTAGAGCTGGAAGAGCAGCCGGTCCAGGAGGCAGCAGACTCCACACAAGCAGAACAGGAGGATCAACCCTCGGCTCATAGTGAGCCTGCCGTACCCCTAGTGAGCCAAAGAGCCCGTAGACAGCTGCCCAGTTTACCCTTGACAGCTCCTACACCCTGTAGTTCAGGGCCAGACAGTCAGCTCCGTAGGTCCACTAGGGCCACTAGAGGCCAGTTACCCGCACGTTGGAGGATTTGAAGTGTTTAAATTGTTTTATTTGTGGTCACCTGTCTGTTACTTGTAAATAATTATGTGTTTCTAGTTATTTTTAGGAGTCCTTGGTGGATTTACCGGGAATCCTTGTACAATTGGTTGGAGCGTAACCTAGGAATGGACTAAAGACTGTTAAGGACTCGGGGCAGGACAGACCCCTACCTGGTTACGTCTCCCTGTTTTGGTGAAATGGACACCTTGCTTTTCTTCAAAACTGCACCCGGTTGCGGACACGCCGTAACCATCTTTATGTGTTTTTCTTATTGTATTATTATTGTTTATACCTTGTTATGTTTTTCTAAAAATATGTTTAGTCCCGGAGTACTAAATTTCACTATGGGGGAATGTGGCACCCCAGGGGTCTGGTTTCCACAGTAACAGCAATGTTATGTCTGAGAGCAGGTGGGAGGTCTCTTGGTCAGGGATCCTATGCATGCCACACCTCCTGCCCAGTCCTGGGAGGGGAAGAACTTCCCCTATATAAACCTAGGGCTGAGGCAGGGTTAGTGTGTAGAGAAGAAGTAGAGACAGAGAAGAGAAGCAGATATAGGAAAAGAACATCAGGAGCTCTGTGGGAGCAGTGCTATAAGGAGTCAGGGGCTGGCAGCTGCAGAGCTCGCCCTGACTGAGAAGCTATCACCGGACCCGGAGTCCGAGGCTGTGGGGACTAATCTTTACCCAGCAGCAGAAACCGCCCGGCAGGGGATTTCAGGTCCTCTGGCCAAGAAACCCGAAGGCACGGTCACACGCGTGGGACCAGCACCGCCGTCGTGGAGCGGACGCCACTAGAAGGCCCCGAGTCACCGGCCATACGGGTGAGCACCACACGGTACACTCAGGGACGTGGGCTACTTATACCCGCCTCTAGCAAGGTAGCCAGAAGAGTACAGTCAGTTTGGGAGGCCTACAACTCCGCCTGGCCAGGGGAGATCCCATCTGCTCAAGGACTGACCAGG
Organism: Phyllobates terribilis; assembly: GCF_046119375.1. NCBI lineage: Eukaryota > Metazoa > Chordata > Amphibia > Anura > Dendrobatidae > Phyllobates > Phyllobates terribilis. The sequence continues at coordinate 473,081,797 of NW_027362761.1, forward strand.
CCCCGATCGCTAGCCAGTACTCCGGGAGGGTCTATCTTTATCACCAGTAAAGACCCTGAACTACACCGCATCGTCTCTGAGTGATTCCTGCTACCCCCATCATCCACGTCGGCTGCCCTGAGGCCATACCCCTCCCGTTGGGGGTGATACTATCACGCTGCACAATCCTACCACCGGCCTCAGCGGTCTGCCCTGCAGCGGCAGCTCCTTCGCTGCATTCAACGGGTGGCGTAGTCGTCCAACATCTACTGCTAATACAACGCCACTTAGTCTGACTCCCTGGGCACGGACCGGGTCACCGCCACGAGACTACAACCCTCAACAGATCCGGCTCCGGGTAAGCTCCTGCATGCGCAACGCTGTGCGACACAGGTCCAGGGGTGCGTCAATTACATATCATACAAAGTTGACAAATGAATAATAATAAACATATTTACATAACACCAAAATCCCTGCAAATGCTTAAGTGAATCTGCTGTAATATTACTCATCAGATCCATGCAGACAGGAAGTCAACAGTGGCTTTTATAAAGGTCAGTGGTGACATAAATTACCATTACAATTAATAATACAATTAATTTCTTATAAAAACATATATAATAAAATATAGTTATAAATCTCAGCTATTGGTAAAATAAATTACATCATAATAATAAGAGAAACAAAAAAAAGAATTAACAACCAGAAATTAATCCCAGCAATCTCTATATTAAAATCAAGAATTGTAGCAGTGATTCATTTTACCTTTTTTATTTCTTCTTCCCAGTGCTCTGGAAGACATTGGCTTTTTTTTTCATTTTCTTCCTATGGAAATTAATGGTGCTATTTAAGTGACTAAAATAAATAAAAAGTCAGATCATCCCTTTCCCCTTAAATAGAAGGGACATCAAACCCCAATTGATGGGTTATACTGACAGACTTATATTTGTTATTATTTTGTAGAAAACCGATTCAATGGACCTTATACGAATAGGTAGCTATAATCAGTACACAACAGAGTTAAACGGTATCTAATGTTTTATTTTTTATTTAATATTCAGTCCCTTTCTTACAGGTGCAGATGAACAGTGGGGTTCCAGGTCGTAAGACTCCAAAGATCGCTAAAAAAAAGAAATGATCTGCAGCACACTGCTGAGAATGCAGAAACATTGGGATCAATAGTAATTCCTAGGTCTTTACAACGAGTGGCGAATGGGCTCATATTCAGCCTGTACACTGCTCCCTGCATATGCTCAGGACCAGGACCCCACTCATTTGCTGCACATGTTAGGAAGTGACTATACATTCAATAAAAAATAAAGCGATAGGTACCCTTTAAGATAAATGGTAGGTACCTGAGAAAACAACAAATGATCTGACTCTTAGTTCATAGGGGGCAGAGAGAGTTTTACAGGCACTTGTAATATTCTGTTTAGAGTATGGCCTGCTGTAAAAGACGGATCACACAACTGATCCATAGAATCAATAAGTGCCATCAAAAATACAAGCCAAGGCCATGGCTTGTACATGACAGAAGTGGTGTTTTAAAAGAAAATCTATCAGCTCATTCTAACCCCCTTAACTAATTACATGTGTGTATAGGTTACAAGAACGCAAGTAAATCCATACCTCTATTAATCAAAAACACAGCAGAGAAATCCTCTATAGAATCGATATTCAAAGACTGGCCGTGCTCTGGGCGAGATGACACCATTCCACTGCCTCAACTCCAAGCTTCATTCTGAGGCCACGTTCACACGTTCAGTATCTGGTCAGTATTTTACAACCAGGAGAGGGCGAAATATGCAGAAGTGGTGACGTGTTTCTATTATACTTTTCCTCTGATTGTTCCACTCCTGGTTTTGGCTTACAAATACTGATGTAAAATACTCATCGAATACTGAACGTGTGAATGTGGCCTTAGCCTATCTCTGCTCTCCAATAGGTGATTGACATGCTGCTCTAGTGCTAACTGTCAGTAACCTAGTGGAGGGTGGAGTTAGAGAGAGAATGGAGCTGGGAGCCCCAGCAGTGGAAGTGCTTCATCCTGCCCAGAGCACTTCCAGCCTCATTTGCATATCACTTATGAAGTGGACCTCTCTGCAACAGAGCAATGTTTTTGGTTAATAAAGGTGTGGATTTACATGTGTTCTTATAACCTGCACAAATATTTAGAAGGAATGAGCTCATAGTCATAGATTCTATTTAAATTTCACATTGTCCAAGTTTACTTACAGCTGTAAATTATTGCGTAACTACTGAGGCCCCCAATTTATCAAGACTGATGTTTTGAAGGGAGCATTGGAGTAAAGCCCCCGTCTCACATAGCGAGATCGCTAGCGAGATCGCTGCTGAGTCAAGGTTTTGGTGACGCAACAGCGACCTCACCAGCGATGTCGCTATGTGTGACACTTTGCAGCGATCAGGCCCCTGCTGTGAGGTCGCTGATCGCTGCAGAATGTCCTGGACCATTTTTTGGTCTTTGCCCTCCTGCTGGTCAGCACACATCGCTGTGTGTGACCAGCGGGACCAGCGACCAGGCTGGTAACCATGATAAACAGCGGGTTACCAGGGGCACACGCGCACTTAGTAACCCGCTGTTTATCATGGTTACCACTCTGCTACGGTGAGCGGTAACCTCCCGCTCACCGTAGCAGACTGGTAACCATGATAAAGAGCGGGTTACTAGGTGCGCATGTGCCCCTAGTAACCCGCTGTTTATCATGGTTACCAGCCTGCTGCTGCTTCAGCAGGCTGGTAACCAGGAGCAGGACATCGTGGAAAGATTCTTTCCACGATGTCGCTGCTCCCCTGATCGTTGGTGAGCCTGCCTGTTTGACAGCTCACCAGCGATCACATAGCGACGCAGCAACGATCCCTGACAGGTCGTATCGTTGTCGGGATCGCTGTAGCGTCGCTAACTGTGACAGGGCCTTAAGATGCACCAAATTCATTAAGAGGTGTGCACATCCAGCAGAAAAGTTACTCTAGCCAGGGTCTGGCTTACTTTTTTTGGAGTAATTTATGCCTCATTTGTGGAGTAAATCATGATTAATTTGTTGGGCGGGTTTGATTACGCTCTATGCTGCCCCAGTCACGTTTGGAAAACTGGCATAAAAATGTTAAAAGTAGTAAAGAATTTTGCACGACTTTGAGTTGCATAAAAATTTTGCAAGATTTCAAGCTTTACACTACAATTTTGTCAAAAATTCCTCAATTGATTGGGACCTAAAGAAAACATTTTCTTCCTCCAATCACTTTTTCTTTGCTTCCCAGCTTCAATGAAAAATTCCATTCTGACAATTATTTTTCCCCTACAACGGGAAAATTTATTATTGATTATGAATGAAACAATTATATTTGTGTTAGTCGTGTTACGCAGACGGCTGATGTTTAGAACACTTTTCCAGCAGATGTCTTATTCCAGTTGAGAGTTCAGACATTCTTGGGATAAACAGGGATCTTCTCTTAGCAACTCGCCATTCATAACTTAAATTAATATATTTAGAGGTCGATTTCATCCTTTGGAATAGAATCCACCAAATTCATTAATGTTCATCAGTCGTGCCAGAGACAGAAATGAACTTCAGTCTAACAGCTATAATTTATGTCATTTTTGTGGCGTAAATTCGAATGAATTTGGTGGGGCAAGCTAGGCCATGACGCTCCCACTGAGCTCCGGACACTGTTCAAAAAGTTAGCAGAGCTGGGGTAAAAAAACTGCAAAATTGCAAAATTTTTATGCAGTTATGTCTTTTGGGACATTTACAAATGTTTTATGCCAGTTTTCTGTGGCAAACTGTATGATGAATAATGTTTTGTTCATCAAATTCATGTGATGTAGTAGAGTTATTTTTTATTGGCAACTAATAAAATGTAGCAAATTTTCCTAGACAACTAATAGATAGCATACACTTGACAAGTACAGGTAATACTAAAGGGCCCTGCATGGGCTTGAAACACGTAGGAAAATTGTTTCTTTTCATTTTTTGTCTTTAAAATTTTGGAGTGACCAAATGAAATATGTTTTTTACATTTTTTCTATTGCAGATGCTGGAATTATCCACTTTACCTTATTTACATCCTGGGAACCGGTTCCACCTTTGTCCGTGCACTGCAACCAACAAGAAACTATTGTTACTTTGAAGTGGTGAGTGATGAATTTTGCATTTCAATATTAAAGGGGTTTTCCTGTTTTCAGAAAATCCATATCCCCAGTTGCAGTTTGTTTAAAAATGAAAAACAAATGCTTTACTCACCCTCCACGGGTTCAGAGCTGAGTCTCTGCTTGAGTAGCCACTGAAGTCACTGATTGACTGCAGCGTTGATGATCTGATGTCAGCACTGTAGTCAATAACAGACCCCAGAAGCATCAGTGATGTCTCAGCACTGGACCCAATGAAGTTGAGTAAAGCCAGTTTGTTCTTTAAAACAAACTGCACCTGGAGACAGGTTCTTTTAAAAAAAAAAAGTAAAACCCATTTAAGCCTTTAATAAACATCTGTACATCTAACACTATAGATATTCTTGTTCTTCTGAGAGCTATTTCTCCAAACTACTTCATGCACTGAACGCTCAGGTTGGCCATATGTTCTTGTGCTGTCAATGGAAAGAAAGCCACTGCCAGATACTTCCATAATGACTTATTTTTCCTGATAACAAAATCATCGGGCATTTAATTGTAAATTCCTCAATCCTTACCTCCCCAATATCATCTCTCGTGGGAGAGTCAGGAGGCCCAAAAACATTAGATTTGGTTAAAATAGTTCGGTGTCTGCAGTGTAAACTGACTTGGGTATCTAAAGGAACTGTCTGGGACTGGTACTATCCTCATTCTTCTTGACCATTTAAAGGTAACCTGTCACCATTGGATAACTCTATTGAACCTCCGTATATACAATTAATCTGCAAGTTAATAGCGTTAAGAAGGTGCCCAGACGCCAAATTGAAAGTGCAGCACCCGGGAGAAAATTAACTTTTTCTTACTTGCGGGAGCCCTGTTTGTGGCGGCTGGAAACATGTCTTGGCACTTTGACAGGCAGTCGTGCAGCGCATCAGTGTAGAGCGGCGAGCTGTCAGTCAAAGTTCCGGGGCGTGCTTACATTTGCGGCCCAGAGTACTGTAAGTGGTTACAGTAGTCATGCAGGCGCGCATGTATGATTGAAAGCCGGCGGTTCCCGGGAGGAACAAAGTTCATTTACTCCCGGGTGCTGCACTTTCAGTATAGCGATCAGGCACATTCTTAACACTATTTACCTGCAGAATAACCATTTTCATGCAGATTAATAGCATTTTCTTCAAAATAATGTCGGCTGTCAATCATAGATGACTTCTCCTGGTGAAGCTGAAGCTACTGTGCCAATAACCTCACTGTGACAAAAATGTACAAGAAGCATTTGAGCAAGATTAATAGACATTTTTCACATTAGTTTTTGATGTGGCCCAGCACTACCTATAGTATTGGAGAATGACACATGAGCTACAAAAGTGTGGGGAGTGGGACCTCTACTATAAAACTTTGAAATAAGGCAGTGTCGGAGCACATTTTTCCACTGGCTTTATTAATACCGCACATGTCAGGAGAAATCACATCATGTCTTGAGTTTTCATTAGTCCCTTTACAGAATTATTTCAGGTTCTGATGCATTATTGCACCATACTTGAAGCCATGATGATCTGTGCATCGTGGAAGTCCAAACTAGTCAAATATCAATTTGCTTCCTAATACCATCAATACACAAAGTCAAGATTTTTTAGTAGGAAATTAGATTTCTACAGAACAGGGAAATCCCGAATTGGAAGGACTCCATAAAAAAGGAGTTGAAATGACTTGATATGTTACTCCTCTTCTAATTTCCTCTGAAAAAGGGATAGAAATTTTTCCCACATGGGCTTTCCTGAACCTCAATCAATATAAATATTTTCTTTTATATCTAAGAAGGAAACCGAAACACTTTTTTTTTGCCAAACAGGCTTTAGAGAATTCCTTTTGAACAGATGTCTCCACTGTTTATCTCTGTCAGTTTCTTAAGTAAACTGTGTTTTTGTTGTTTGCACTAAACGCTCTTATTTACAAAGACCTGTCTGTTTGCTTCCTTTCTAACAAGAAATGTTGTCAGAAAGTTGAAAACTATAGTAAAGGTTCGATAATCTGAGAGCACATGAGATGGTTTTATAATAGACCTTAGTAGAGGAGTTCTCAGCTTATGACAGAATGAGGATCTTCTGGCGTGTAAGGACAATTCTAGATAATCATATCTGCACTACAAGGCAATGCCAAGAGGGGAAGTTTCATGACATGAACCTTCAGATCAATGTTATTATTAGAGTTTAGCAAATATCCTGATATTCGCTACCAGAAATTCCATCAAATCGACTGGAAGATTCAATTTGGTCCAAATAAAATTTGCGGTGAATTGAAAGTGTCTTGAAAAGATAGTGCTACCGCAACTATGGTATGGGGAGGGAGAGTAACCTTTTGTCCCGAGGAAAGGGTATCTACTGAGGAATAGGCAAAGGAAGAGGTAAAAGCCTAATTGGGGTGGCCAGAGTGGAGGAGCATTGGACGGCGGTCATGGTTGGGATATGGATAAGACCATAGTCCTCTTACCTCCTTAACCTGGGCGTCTTAACCACTACCAACGCCCAGGATCTCTCTCTCAGGGTAGTACTTGCAGAAAATCTCAAATGGATAAGTCAATGTGCCCATAGACTTTAAAGGGAATCTGATACCCCCTGGAACGTGTATAACCAATTAATATGGGCATACAGGTGATAGAAATGTTAATCTAGTCCGACCTGTATGCCTCATATTATAACTTTATGGTAATGATTGCGCCAGGCCCTGGGACCATAAGGAATCCCGCCTCCTCTCTTTATGACAGCAGAGTGTCAGCGTGTCACTGCCGGCGCCTGCGCAGAAGATTACAGAATACACTAGTCTCTGATTTTCTGCGCAGTAGCCTGGTCTCCAGGAAGATGGCGGGTGGGTAAGTCCGGCTCTGATTACAGTCTGTGGTGGAGCACAAGAGACGTTGTGAGAATACAGCGCCGCAACTGCACGTCACAGGACACTTTGATGTGCAGTGGAGGGGGGTACTATTGTAATGAAGAGAGGAGGCTGGGATTCCTTATGGGCCCGGGGCCTTGAGCAATCATTATCATAAAGTTATAATATAAGATTTCACAACATCAAAACCATTAATTTGAAGCATACAGGTGGGACGAGATTAACATTTCTCTCACCTGTATATATATACATATATATATATATATATATATATATATATATATATATATATATATATATACTAGCTTTTACCCGCGGCTTCGCTCGCGTGGAATTTGGTCTGCCACATAAAGTTTCGTGACAGATCATTTTAATAGTAAAAAAAAATAATCTTAATAGTAAAAAAAGATAATCTTATTTAGTTACTCGTACATCCAAAATTTCAGATGTCTAACTTCAAAACTGACGGATTCCATACAATCTTTGAACCCCTATAATATGAAGAGGGAAACTCTTGAGGGTGGAATTATCAAAATTCCTTTCTTAGTGCTCATTTCAGCTATAATAGAACCTATCTGCAAATTTCAAGATGCTAAGTTCAGTGATTTCGGCTGGGCGTTGACCGCTAGGTGTGTCAGTCAATCAGGTTTACAGTTTTATATAATCTTCGCCTGTATGGTGTGTTTATAAAAAGTAGCCCTATGTCCTTCCCCAGGCTTGAAATTATCCATATCAAATTTCATCACAAACGGATTACTAAACACTGATTAATAAACAGGACGGACTGAAGTTACTTGCGTTTAATATTGTTCGTGTTAGTAAAGAATTAGTATGTAATTGGAATAATGGACAATCTGCAGGTAATTTATCTATGTGTTTTTACTGCAATATACTCCTGTAAACTATGTTATTTGATTTCTTTCGTTCAGCGAAAATATGTAGATTTTGCGATTTAGAAACACGTGAGCAAGCTACGTATAGCTGACCGTGGGAAAAACAGGGCATGCCTAAATGTATCCCCGCTACCTTCAAAGTTTGCCCTTGTGATTTATTGATGGTCATTGAAAATGCAACTTTAAGTGGGAACTGCAAACGTTTGAAATTAAAGGGTAAGTTATTGGGTATTATTGGGATGCGTGGTATAAGAATATTTTCACCCTTAGCTTCTCCAGTTAAAATTGTGGCCTTTACAATGTGCCTGCCTAGTTCAGTGACTCGCAATCTAGTGCCATTACATAATCTCGGGGCGTCCAAGTTGCGCATTAACAAAACGGGTATACCGACCTTTAATTCGAGCTTATGAGATGGGACCCCGGATAGCTCCAAAGAGTTAAGAAACTCCACGGGGTAGCTCGTACAGTCTTCAGATGACATGACTGTGTCGATGGAGTTGTAGGTTGTTGCATCGCTGGTTACTTGGTCCAAGATAATTTTATTGATTTTCGCAACTGTTTCATTTCTTGGTGCTAGTATAGTTCTTTCACATATCCAATTTTCATCGTGGATGTTTTGTTGCAAATTTGGAAAAACTTGAGCAATAAGTGCGTCTTCCGAATCCACAACATGACAAAATTGGTTAGTGAAAAGAACCATACCTTCTTCGTCAGTTTCGATTCGACCTTCACCGATCTCGAGCAGTTTCTCAGCGTCCGCGCCCGACTCTAGATCACTGAATAACTGGACACGCATGTTGGTGGTGAGGTGAAGCTTTTCAACTTTGGTCCATAATTATGAGGATTTCAGACATGCGTTAATTTCGTCTGCTGCAGTGCCTCGCTCGATGACAGGCAAAGTTTGCCTTAAGTCCCCAGCCAATAAAACAACCACACCACCCATTATTGTTTGTTTACTGTGTAAGTCTTGTAGACAACGATCAAGATCTTCGATGGCGCATTTGTGTGACATTGTGCACTCGTCCCACACGATTAGTTTGCACTGTTGCAACAGGAGGCCACGGGCGCTGCTCTTGCTGATATTACACAATGGGGTTTCTTCGTTCACCAGATTAAGAGGTAATTTAAAGACTGAATGTGCCGTCCGTCCACCGCTTAGCAATGTTGCAGCAATTCCAGAGGAAGCCACAGCAAATGCAACGTTATGACCGCTACAAATTTTTGCTAAAAGTACATTAAGCAAGAAAGTTTTTCCTGTACCACCCGGGGCATCAAGGAAAAAAAGTCCGCCTTCACCATTCTCAACTCGTCCTACTATTTTGTGATAAATCTCTCTTTGATCAGGTAGCAAACGTGGCTCAGTTTCGCAAACGTGAGCGTCTAACTGGTTGGTATCATAGCTTAGCTCTTTTATCAACTCGTTCGACAGCTCTCCTCTACGCCGCGGTGAGGGTAGACCAAAATCGGACAATTTCTTTCCAGAAATTATTAATATTTTGTCCTCGATAAGCCCCAACGCCTCATTGAAACAGAGATCATCGTTAACGTGATCCATTCTTTCAAATCTGTGCATGATATCCTCTGATAACGCAGTTTTATACTTGTGCCAGAGTTGTAGAGGATTGGATAAACCGCAAGTGCATATCAATATGGCAAACAGCTCTCTTATTTGCGCCGGGGAGTGACATAGCACGGCCTCTTCTAAGGTGGTATCCCAGTGGTTATCATCTTCCAACAACCCCATCTTCTCACACACCTGCCGAAAAGTTGCAAGTTCTTGACCTTCAAATGTTTTTAAATCCGAGAAGTTGGTTGGACCCCTTATTACATTCAGCAGCGTACGCAAGCAATAACATTCAAAATTGCTAACGTGCACCGTGTAAATGCGAACTAGAGCGTCTCCTGCCTTCACACCTGGCCAGCCATCGACAGGTGTTCCTTGTAAACGACGTTTCCATTGCTTCCGTGCCACATTCCAAGTATAGTAGCGAGGCACGTCAATGTAAAGTAATGTTTTTGCAAACGTATCACTTTGGCACAACAGGAAAAATGCAGTTAGTGTAGTTTTAGATGGTGCTTCTAATCTCTCTCTAAAATTATTTTCTGTAAAGTAAACCCTCTCGCCATTGGGTAAATGAATTGCGAGATGAGTGACGGTTGGGTGTCTCTCGTGCAGAGGCAGACCTAAGATCCGCCACGCTGCTTCGTTACTACTAACATATTGGCTGGTTCTAAAGGTCTGCACCTCATCTCTTGGGTCAATGTTAACATTCCCTTGCTGGCGGATGTTAAAAATAGCCTGGTCGCTACCCTTATTAATATATTTACAAATATATTTTATCGCCTGTACCGTATTACAGAACTCTACATTTAAATGAGAATTAAAAATTTTTGATAAGAGTGGAGAATATGGGACCACCCAGCTATTGTCCACCAATATTTCGTGTGTTCCTCTACGGGTTTTTATAATCGTCGTGCGTCCACCATTCTCTGGTGCTCTGCGCCTGTACAAAGGATAACCTTTGTCATTGGTTTGAGTATCTTTTAAAAGCTTCCTCGGATATTTTTTGGTACATTTTCCTTCCTTCATGCATGGCGATGAAGAATTGAATGTACCACATGGCCCGTGAATCATATTCTTTGTCACTGTATCATAGAGCTTTTGATCGGTTTCTGGGTTTGGTATCTCAGCACATATGATTTCGTCAATTTGGTTCGGATGCAATTTTTCCTTTAACCACAGCAGTAAGTGCATATGAGGCAAACCTCGCTTTTGCCACTCGATTGAGTACATGAAGCATTGCATATCACCAAATATGTTACCTTTTGTAAGTAGAGCTACCAACTTCTGTACTTTTATTCTAAATACTCTAGCTGTTAAGTCATGTCTGTCCGTTGAATTTTGACCAGCCATAAGCTCTTTGGTGATTTCTGGCCAAGCGGGGTTGCAAGTCATTGTAATAAATAAATCAGGCCTCCCATAATTACGTACGTATGTGAACGCATCTTGTGTGTATTCGTGTAGGTATCTCGGGCTATTTACAAATGATGACGGGAGAATCACCATCTGACCTAAGTTATTTGGATCCAAATCCGCATCATTTCTTATTGCATATTGCAAGTGAATATAATTTTCTGCGGGCAGTTTTTTTGATTTAAAGAAATGAACCTTAAGCGCTCATTTTCCATCTTTACATACATGTCGACCAGAAACTGATGAAGTAGGAGCCTACACTTAAGCATCAAATTAAAATCGCTGCGACGGACCATCAAGTGAAAGGCATAAAAATCTTTGCAGGACACCTTTTTGCTTGGCATTGCTTGTTTGGTAATTGGATTTATCTAAGGAATATCAATGCTGTACCCCTCTTGTCCTTTCCAAAAATTTATTGGGTACTCGAGAGCGTCATAGAATTTATGTGTATCGGGAACCCTAGTGAGCATGCCATCGCGCGGCTGCACAACGATGTCCCGAGACATAGTTTGTTCGCTACTAACTATTACAGCAGCTATTTCATTTGTAGTAGGGGCATTGAATCGTCTCTCATGTTGACCACGTGGTACACGGTCTGGGTGAATCACTACTTTGAAATGATCGTCATTGATCATTCTGTCTCTAGCCGTTTTAAATTCATGCACCAAAATGTTGTGGTCGTGAAGTACTCGTTGTAATTTTTTAACTATGTTTCTATCTACGCTTTGCACACACTCAGTACGCCTGTTGATTTGTTCTTCTTCGTCACCTATGAAATAAACTTGTAAAAATTGTGGTTGCGAAATGGACGTAGGAATAAAAGAACCGATCCGGTGGTATACTTGTCCTTGTATTGTAAAGGTCGGGCAAAACCCTGGCATTGAGACAATTTGATCTGCTCCAAAAGACGTCATATGAAAGCACATGTTGTATTTTCTTATATTATTTAGAAAAAGGCGAGATTCATCAGTTTCATTAGAGAAAAGCTCTTTTAAAGGTTGAACTGGCTCGTCTATATAAGGAAGAGCTACTTTCCCGCCCAAACAACACATACCTGCTGCTTCCTCTTTCCACTTAAGAGCTCCGCAATATTTGCAATCTATGGTCATTGCTTCTATTTTTATAAGCTTGTGAGTTTCATAATAAAGAGTCTCGTCATACTCAAATGCAGCTTTATGAAACAATATCCATGTATTTCTTGTAAATGTTTGACGTCGCTGTGCTGCCCTTTCAGCAACAGTGCGTCTGCGAGATTCGGCCATTTCATAAGTTTCAGTGGCTCTTTGGGACGCCATGTAAGTCGCTTGCTGTTCACGTCGGGCTTGGGACTGTTCTGGAGTTTCAGCAGCCCGTTGAGACGCCAGATACTCCGCATGCTGTTCACGTCGGGCTTGGGACTGTTCTGGAGTTTCAGCAGCCCGTTGAGACGCCAGATACTCCGCATGCTGTTCACGTCGGGCTTGGGACTGTTCTTGAGTTTCAGCAGCCCGTTGAGATGCCAAAAACTCCGCATTCCGTTCACGTCGGGCTTGGGATTGTTCTGGAGTCTCTGCAGCTCTATGTGCCGCACAACGCACCGCCTGCTCAAGCCTTCGTTGCTCGGCTTGTTGAGACGTCTCATCACGTCTAATTATTTTCATAGCTCGGGCTTTATTAGAGCTTTGCGAAATGTTAGACTTACGCTTTCGCGGCATTTTTATAAGTACTAATTACAAAATAGGTACTTAGTAAAGTTCAAACAAAATACTAAAACAATCTAGCTATATTACGATCACTGTACAGACGATATCAGTTGTATATGACTGGTCTATGAGGAGCAGCTGTGGCGCGGTTACCCATAGCAAACATTCCCAGTGCTCTGTGGGAGCTGAGAGCAGCCTGCTGGTGCTGTGGGTGACATGCTGCGCTGCACACACACAGGGCTGTGCTGCACACAGGAGGGGAGGACGCCATTTGTGTAGCGCTGCTGCCGGTGCTGTCAGGCTGCAGTGTGTGCATCCTCCATGGAGCCGCGCTCAGGTTACTGCCCCTCCCCGTGTGTGAGTCACTTCCCCTCCGCCCAGGTGAGGCGCTCGGAACTTTCCCGGCTGCAGCAGCTGGCGCAGGTGAGCGCATGTTTTATTATATGGTGTTATGTGGAGGGACAATGGCGGCGGGAACCCCCTGTGTGAGGACAGAGTGTAATGTATCAGGGTGAGCTCATGACTGACAGCTGCCAAAGTTTCTAGGAAATGTCAGTCCCTGGGGGTCGTGTGTGAACCCCCTGTGCCACACTTGTACCTGGCCACGGTATATGATCACCCCTGTATTCTGACTGTGGACAGGCGGCAACTGTGACCTCACTATACAATCATCCACTATGGGCAAATTATTGTATTATCAATCTCTTCTGACTGCTGTAAATCAGCTATTTAAATATCACCTGTGTATGTGTGTATATAAGAGAGCTCTCAGAGGCCAGATTTTTTTCCGACTTAATTGACATGTATCATTATATTACGACCAAAATTACATAAAATCATTACAAATTGTAGCCTATATGTTATTCCGATGTATAATGTATATTACTGTAGAGTTTCATGCAAATCCGTCCAGTAGTTTTTTCGTGAAAGAGTAACAAACATACATACAAACTTTCGCATTTATAATATTAGTAGGATATATATTTTATATACATTCCAGGGGGTAACAGATTCCCTTTAATGGACAGACGTGCCAAAAACATGACCTTTTAGCAGGGGCATAACTAGAGTCATATAAGCCATTGGGCAGCTTCTTGTTGACAGGGCATTTACCCTGGGCACAGCCGGTAGTGGGGTACCATTGGGCCATCTGATGCTGAGGTCCAAAATGTGTCCCAGGCGGCTGCTCTTTGCCGCCCCTGGAATGGGATCTGGCCGTTCTGTAAGAAGGTGTAACACGCCAGATCTCTAAGTTCAATTGTACTTTCGTCTACACTGCACTTATTTGTTTTATACTTTCTGTTATCTCTATTGGATCCCAATGGTGGTTCTTAAAGATGCCGCAGATAATTTAGCCAATATAAAATGACAGTATATTCCTATAGCTAGTAAGAAAAATAAGTCCAAAGAAGAGAAAAAAAACTCTACATGCAAATATTGTTCAATATAATTGTTAATTTAACAAGTGAGAAAAAGGACTAATCTCAGGAGGGGCAGTTGTGGAGGACACAATATGGCTGGTTGTCCAAACAGTTTAATTATGGATAACTGATCTTTACAGCTTTCTAACTAGTGTATAGAAAAAACTGTAAAAGATTGGACAAGTTTTACATTATTATAATTATGTTTCATCCTGTGGCTCTTATAGAGATTATATAAATATTAATTATCTGAACAGATTTGTGCTCTATTTGTGTCTTGGACCATTTTATATTTCCTTCATAGACCATGGATTTTTTATATGTCATAAAAACTGATATAAATACCTCTCCAGATTACATACAGGGTGCATACATTCAGTATGTGCTGTAAATGATGGCTCTCTCTGCATGTGACTTCTCTGGTTCCCTTAACTATGTGTTAAATTGCATTTGCCACTTTCTCCTGGTGATTTCCATGAAATAGATTTTGAAGTAATATCACAACTGAAAATTGGACACGCTAAAGTTACATCATTTACTCTGGATTCCAGCGTACAATTGATGAATTACTACTGCCTGAATACTTACACTGATAAGATTGAATGCCCTATTGTACTACAGTGCTTGTCAGAGCCCAAGGGAGCAATAGATATTTAATGCGTTTTTTAGCTGACATCTGTTTTAGTGATGTATGTTTTGCGTTGGGTATATATGACCCGCTGCCTTATACACAGGGGTGTTTATCTAAATATACATTTGAAACATCTCAGTAGCAAAATAAACAGAAGAATGGATCCTTTCAATAAACATTGCAATGGTGCAATTCTGTTTCGGACCCCTGGGTCGCATGTCCTGTTAGGCGTTGCTTGACCAATTCTTTTGTCATACCATTATATTTTGTTTTTCAAAGTGTCACATTTAATGAAATGTAATCATTCCTTAATACTTTATAATTCACTGATAAGTAAAATTAAAGTCAACAAATAATTTCTAGAAAAGCCAAATCAAACAAAGAGAACCTACATATGCAACTCACACATCTCAGCAACAGTGGTCTTCAACCTGGATGCTAAAACTTGTACAGTAGTTTCGACTTGGAAGGTAAGCAACAGGTTGGTGGTCATTACTTTAGGGTTTGATAGACTTAAGATTCTTGTAAGTGGATTTACTAACAATTTAATTACTAAGATGATTTAACCTGCTATCATATAGAAGATTTAAAAAGTAACAAAACTTTTGTACAAATTTTAATATATATTTAGCTCTTGAATTGCCTGCTGATTGGTCGGGGTATGGTTCCTCTGACTCCAAACAAGCTCTTAAAAAAAGCACTGAGAGGTGTGTGGCTCAGGAGGCCGGAGCACACAGCTTCTGCCTGATTGGACGCATATGGCAGATTAATGATTAAATTCAATTGACTTTCTATTGAATCTGTACTATCAGCTCTGATAAACTAGGTGTGCACTTTTCGGTGTTGTTTTGAATGATTGATGAGGGTCCCAGGACCGGGGGATTTAAACTACCAAAAAGTATAAAAAATTTTGTTTAGTTACTTTTTTACTGGATTGAATTTTCTTCTCCAATCCTTATCTTCCCAGTGGAGATAAGTGGTATTAGAGATACTGAATTGCTGCTTGACACACTAACGTTACCCCACTAACATGGCAAGCTGGATGACCCAATGAAAATGTGGCGCCCCTGAGGGTTCGGTCGCCACAGAGGTACTGCACCTCACCCAGAGGTGTGGTGTCTCCCTTTCTCTCAGGTAAGGAGGGTGTGCTGCCCGGAACCCCAACACCTGCATCCAACACTACACTACCCCAGGCCAGCAGGAGGGGCAAGACGCAATGTAGTTTTCTGCTGAGCCCTGACCCTGGCTGGGGTGGGGGGAACCCAAAGTTAGGGGGAACCAGTAGTGGGTGTGGGTGGAGGAAGAAGTTCATGGGAGCACTTGTACAGTAAAGGTATAAAATAGGGAAGCCATCTTAGAGCAAGAGAGAACAGAGAGTCTAGGAGCTTGAGTACAGTTCGGGAGCAGAGTCTCTCTAGGAGCTCTGCTCCACTACAAGGGCCCAGGACTGAGGCCCAGGAGGGGAGCAGGGAGTGGGCTCCGATCTTCAGAAGGGATCCTAGGGGGTACGGCGAGTGCAGGTGGCACCCGTACACCCCAAACCTGCCAGGTGTCAGGAGGATCTAGGCCGCAAGAAGTGTACCGGCCCCTGGCCCAGTCGTGCTGCTTCAAGCCTCGGCTGGAAAATACCGGAGGCTTCTGACTTCTATAGCAGGAGCCAAACTCTCGCTACAATCCCAGTATGGTCGAGCAGGTCTGAGCAACTCCGACGGACAGGGGGGACCTCGCAGCACCCGAATAGGATTCACAGTGAGAAGCGCAGGGCAGGAGGGAGTAAAGACCCAGCGTGAAGTCAGTCTAGGAAGGTACATTTGAAAGTGGGGTTCCAGGTACACCTGAGCTGCCTGAGGAAGGACCGAACCCCTGCCCGGTGAACGCAGTGCGACGTGGGAGGCTTGCACCAGTACTGTACACCTGAGGAACTTGTACGGAACTGTGAGTAAACTCGGATGACTGCACTGAACTTCCTCCGCTCCTTCATTTCACCAGTACCTTTTCCCTCCCTGCACTACAAAGCCCAGTGCACCTCCTCCATCTTCTCCTACACTGCCCTGAGGCCTGATCCACCTGTGGGGAGCCGCTCCATCACAAGCTGCCCTACCACCTGCCTCAGAGGACTGTTGCAGTGCTGGTGATCTTCACCAGACACCACAGGTGGCGTCACAACAAATCCCCTGTAACGGGTCTGGGAGGTGGAACCTCTGAGCAACTATACAAAGGGGGCAGTCCTTGTAAGGAAGCGGGTGGCTCCCAGGGAAGGCGGGCAGGTAGTCACGGCAAGTGACAGGGACAGTCTCTGGGTAGAAGGACAGGAGGTCACGGCAAGTGACGGGGACAGTCTCTGGGTAGAAGGACAGGAGGTCACGGCAAGTGACGGGGACAGTCTCTTGACAGGCGGATGGTCACGGCAAGTGACAGCAGGATAAGAGTCTCTAAATAGGCTAGCAGGCAGGTAGCAGGTGAGCGCTCCCAGGTGAGCGGGCAAGAGTCTCTGGACAGGCAGGTGGTCACGGCAAGTGACGGCAGAGCCTCCAGGTAGGCTAACAGGCAGGTAATAATAATATAATATATAATAATAGTTTATTTTTATAGCGCCAACATATTCCGCAGCACTTTACAAATTTTAGGGGGGACTTATACAGACAATACAGAATAAGCATATCTCATATCGAACGGAGTGAGGGCCCTGCTCGCGAGCTTACAGTCTATGAGGAAGTGGGGGAGACACAAAAGGTAAAAAGTACATATATTGTATAATGCAGCCTTGATATACTGAATAGGATAAATAATAATACATGGACTGGTCGCCAGCCAGTATGTGTGCAGTCCTGACAGAGGCTTTTATGTGTATGGTTGGTTTGAACCCGAAGTTGAAGAAGATTTTAATATGGGGGAAAGCTGGGATGGACAGAGTGTGTTTAGGTGATACGCCAGTCTAAAGAAATGTGTTTTTAGGGTTCGCTTGAAACTGTGGGTATTGGGAATTAATCGAACTGTCCTGGGTAGTGCATTCCAGAGAATTGGCGCAGCACGCGAGAAATCTTGGAGACGGGAGTGGGAAGTTCGGATTATGGAGGATTTTAGTTTCAAGTCATTTGCAGAACGGAGGGCACGTGTAGGGTGGTAGACTGAGACAAGGGAGGAGATGCAGGGGGGTACTGAAGCATGGAGCGCTTTGTGGGTAAGCGTGATAAGTTTAAAACGAACTCTATATTGGATGGGCAACCAATGTAATGACTGGCACAGGGAAGAGGCATCTGAGTAGCGGTTGGCGAGGAATATGATCCTGGCTGCTGCGTTCAGGACGGATTGGAGAGGGGAGAGTTTAGTAAGAGGGAGACCGATTAGTAGAGCGTTGCAATAGTCAAGACGAGAATGAATAAGAGCGACAGTAAGAGTTTTTGCCGAGTCAAAGGTGAGAAAAGTCCTGATTATTGAGATGTTTTTGAGGTGTAGATGACATGAACGAGCGAGTGATTTGATGTGAGGAGTGAAAGAAAGATCTGAATCAAAAATGACCCCAAGACAGCGGGCTTGTAGCTGGGGAGTAATGGTTGAGCCACAAACGGAGATGGCAATATCGGGCACAGGTAGATTAATGGAGGGAGGAAAGACGAGTAGTTCAGTTTTTGACAGATTCAGTTTTAGGTAGAGGGAGGACATAATGTTAGACACAGCAGAAAGACAATCACTGGTCTTTTGTAGTAATGCAGGGGTGATGTCCGGAGCAGAGGTGTATAATTGGGTGTCATCAGCATAGAGATGGTACTGAAAACCGAATCTACTGATTGTTTGTCCAATAGGAGCGGTGTATAAGGAGAAAAGAAGGGGGCCTAGGACTGATCCTTGAGGAACCCCGACAGTAAGAGGAAGTAGGGAGGAGGAGGAGCCGGCAAAAGACACAGAGAAGGAGCGGTCAGAGAGATAAGAGGAGAACCAGGAGAGAACCGTGTCCTTGAGGCCAATAGTGCGGAGCATAGTGAGGAGGAGCTGGTGATCCACAGTGTCAAATGCTGCAGAGAGATCCAGGAGAATCAGCAGGGAGTAGTGACCATTAGATTTAGCTGTTAGTAGATCATTAGAGACTTTAGTGAGGGCAGTTTCAGTAGAATGTAAAGAGCGGAAACCAGATTGTAAAGGGTCAAGAAGAGAGTTGTCTGAGAGATAGCGGATTAGACGGGAGTGGACCAGGCGTTCCAGGAGTTTAGAGATAAAGGGAAGATTGGAAACAGGTCTGTAGTTGGCCGTGCAGTTCTGGTTGAGGGATGGTTTTTTAAGTAATGGTTGTATGCTGGCGTGTTTAAAAAAAGAGGGAAAGATACCAGATGAGAGGGAAAGGTTGAAAATTTTAGTTAGGTGAGAGGTGACAGCTGGAGCAAGGGACTGAAGGAGATGTGAGGGAATAGGGTCGCTGGTGCAGGTGGTAGGGCGAGAAGATGCAAGGAGCCTGATCACTTCATCTTCCGTGACTGGTTCGAAGTCAGAAAATGAGCAAGATACAATGTGGCGGGGGGGAGCATGCATAACATTTGGGGATTGGGAGAAAATTTCCTGTCGGATATGGTCAATTTTTTCTTTGAAATAGTAAGCCAGATCGTCAGCGCTGAGGTCGGTGGTCGGGGCCTGTGCTGTTTGATTGAGGAGAGAATGAAACGTGTCAAAGAGTCGTTTAGGATTATTGGAAAGTGAGATGATGAGGTTGTTAAAGTAGGTTTGTTTGGAGAGGTGAAGGGCAGAGTTATATGTTTTCAGCATAAATTTATAGTGGAGGAAATCTTCGGGCAGATTTGATTTTCTCCACAGCCGTTCAGCGCACCTGGAGTACCTCTGGAGAAGACGTGTTTGAGGCGTGTGCCAGGGTTGTCGCCGTCTATGCCGAATTGTTCTTTGTGTAGGAGGTGCGGCTTCATCCAGGGCGCATAGCATTATTTTGTTATAATGCTTCAATGCAGATTCGGGACATGAGAGGGAGGAGATTGGGGCCAATGATGAT
Organism: Phyllobates terribilis; assembly: GCF_046119375.1. NCBI lineage: Eukaryota > Metazoa > Chordata > Amphibia > Anura > Dendrobatidae > Phyllobates > Phyllobates terribilis. The sequence goes on from NW_027362761.1 coordinate 473,101,379, forward strand.
TGCAACCTTTTTATAAATTTCTGGGTGTTAATGGCGCGTAAATTTCTATAAGTGTGGACGGTGGGAGTGTCTTGAGTAGAGTCACAGTTCTTGACAGAGAATGAAAGAAGATTATGGTCAGAGAGTGGAAGGGGAGAGTTAGTAAAGTCATGTACTGAGCAAAGCCGGGAGAAGATCAGGTCCAATGTGTTCCCGTCCTCATGTGTAGGAGAATTAGCAAGCTGTGAAAGGCCGAAGGAGGAGGTTAATGATAAAAGATGCGTGGCAGATGGGGAAAGAGGATCGCCAATTGGGATGTTAAAGTCTCCCATGATTATCGTGGGGATGTCGCAGGATAGAAAATTTGTAAGCCAGGCAGCAAAGTGATCCAGGAATTGACGGGGGGGACCTGGGGGGCGATAGACAACCGCCACTCGCAGGGAGAAGGGCCGGTAGAGTCTGACTGTGTGGGCCTCAAAGGACGGGAAGATAAGGGAGGGTACAGGGGGGATAACCTGAAAAGTACATTTTGTTGAAAGAAGCAGACCAACACCTCCACCTGATCTGTTGTCAGGTCGCGGGGTATGAGAGAAATGTAGGCCACCATAGGAGAGAGCTGCAGCGGCGGTGGTGTCCGACTGCTGGATCCAGGTTTCAGTGAGAGCCAGAAGGTTGAGGGAATTAGAGAGGAAAAAGTCATGGATGTAAGAGAGTTTATTACAAGCTGAGCGTGCATTCCAAAGGGCACAGTTGAATGAGACAGAAGATATGCAGGGAATATTAATGAGATTAGCAGGGTTTCTGAATGTAACAGGGAAAGAGTTAGTGTTATTATTACTGGAGGGTCCTGGGTTGGGAGAAATATCACCTGCGACTAATAGAAGGAAGATACAGAGAGTGAGCAGATGATTGAGTGATTTGTGAGAGCGTTTCCTGCGTTGTATGGTGGGAATGAATGGATCTGCGTGGTATAACATTGTGAAGAGAGCATGACAACTGTACATAGGAGAAGAGAGGAGTGAGGGATTAATATGGATGAAGTGTGCCGCATTTGTGGGTGAACGGTGAATGTGGATGATTGTAGCAACCAGAGTATAAATGGCACAGATACAAATGGTGAATACTGTTTGCCAAAAAGATGACCTGGAAGCAAGTTTGTTTAATTGTCTTGCATGTCTTACCTGTCTCCTGCCCTGTCCAACTGCCATTTTCTAACTGCCAGGGCACTTAGCAGGTGAGCGCTCCCAGGTGAGCGGGCAAGAGTCTCTGGACAGGCAGGTGGTCACGGCAAGTGACAGCAGAGCCTCCAGGTAGGCTAGCAGGCAGGTGGCAGGTGAGCGCTCCCAGTTGAGCGGGCAAGAGTCTCTGGACAGGCAGGTGGTCACGGCAAGTGATGGCAGAGCCTCCAGGTAGGCTAGCAGGCAGGTAGCAGGTGAGCGCTCCCAGGTGAGCGGGCAGGTATCAGGCAGGTATCTGGCAGGTACTTCCTGGTCCGCAGACGGACTGATCCATAGACAGACTGGCAGGTGCTGGTAGGCAGACTGTCGGACCACAGGATTGCAAGCAGGTAAGCAGATATCAGGCAGGTAACAGGCAGGTATCAAGCAGGAATCTGGCAGGTGACTGGCAGGTAACTGGTAATGGGACCTGAGGGCTGAAGCACAGTTGAAAGGCTTTGCAACAACATTGCTCGGGCACCTCCATTTTGGAGGAGGTGCCTTATATATGGTGAGGTCCTCCGGCCATTGGCCGGGGACTCCTTAGGACGGCGCACGCGGCCCCTTTAAGAGAGGGGGAGCACGCGCGCGCCCTAAGCACAGAGGCCAGGAAGCAGCGCGCGCTGCCAGCAGAGCGGGAGGAAGCCGCCGGGCACGGAGCAGAGAGGTGAGGGGAACTGCGTCCCTGTCTGGCAGGAGGCAGGGACGCCGACGCTACAGTACCCCCCCTTTAGGCCCCCCCTTTCTTAGGCCAGAGAGAAATTTATCAAAGATGAGCGGGGCATGGATGTTCTCCCGGGGCTCCCATGTTCTCTCCTCAGGACCAAACCCCTTCCAATCCACTAGAAAAAAGGACTTTCCTCTTACCCTTTTGGTGGCCAGAATGTTCTCTACCTCAAACTCGTTTTCAGCGGAAACCGGAGCAGGAGGCGTACCTGTAGGCTTGGAAAAAGAGTTAAGTATCACGGGTTTGAGTAGAGATACATGGAAGGAGTTAGGAATCCGCAAATTGGCCGGGAGTTTCAATTTATAGGCCACCGGGTTGATTTGTTTGATAACTTCCAGTGGGCCGATGAACCGAGGCCCTAATTTGTAGGAAGGAATCTTGAGCCGGACATATTTGGACGAGAGCCAGACCTTATCTCCAGGATGGAATTGTGGTGGATCCAGACGTCTTTTGTCAGCCTGTTTTTTCATCCGCTTGGATGACTGAAGAAGTGCGGATCTAGTACTTTCCCAAATGGAGGAAAATTCGTTAACGAGAGATTCTGCAGCCGGATTGTCCACCGAGGCGGAGACGGGAAACGGGATCCGAGGATGCTGACCGAATACTACAAAAAACGGGGATTTGGAGGAAGATTCGCTCTCGTGATTATTGTAAGAAAATTCGGCCCACGGTAAAAGATCCACCCAGTCGGAATGGTGAGCATTAACAAAGTGCCGGAGGTAACTGGTTAAAATTTGGTTGATCCGTTCTACTTGGCCATTGGACTGTGGGTGATATGCAGAAGAAAAGTCCAAGGTGAACCCCAGCAGTTTACACATGGCTCGCCAAAAACGAGAGGTGAACTGAACCCCTCGGTCGGATACGATGTGGAGAGGAAGACCGTGTAGACGGAAGACATGATGAATAAAGTCTTTAGCTAACTCTGATGCAGACGGGAGACCCGGCAGGGGAATAAAGTGAGCCATTTTGGAAAAGTGGTCAGCGACCACCCATATGACCGTACAACCGGCAGAGACAGGGAGGTCCGTTATAAAGTCCATAGATATATGGTGAGGTCCTCCGGCCATTGGCCGGGGACTCCTTAGGATGGCGCGCGCGGCCCCTTTAAGAGAGGGGGAGCGCGCGCGCCCTACGCACAGAGGCCGGGAAGCAGCGCGCGCTGCCAGCAGAGCGGGAGGAAGCCGCCGGGCACGGAGCGGAGAGGTGAGGGGAACGGTATCCCTGTCTGGCAGGAGGCAGGGACGCCGACGCTACATCCCCTATACATATTTCCCCTCCTTTTAGTGACCGCCCTGGGCCACGGACCGGGCCAGCCACCGTGATATCCCCTGACAACCTGAGGCCCGGCTGCCAAGTACTCCATGGCCCTGGGGGCCCATCAAAAATATCATGCAATCCAGAAGAGGTTTCACAACACAAACTAAATTATAGTGGGTACGGACAGTGAAATTCAACCAGTAAAATCAAAAAATTACCCATTGTTTACATAAGGTTGTTTTGTTAGATGATTTATTTTTCGCTTGCAATGTTGATTTTTCTTTACATAATACAATCTGTATTAAAAATAAAAAATAGAAATCTTGCAATTTTCATAATGGTCACTGTGGCTTTTTTAAACTCTAACTTCATGCTGTTTCTGGAAACAACACATGTACATAGCCACATTGGTCAGACCTCTACCCAATCTCTTATATTGAAGTATCTAATTTGCCTATTAGTGTTGAGTGAGTATGTCTCAGTAACCCTTTCGGTGAGCACGCTCGGGTGCTCGCTGAGTATTTTGGAATGCTTGGCATGTCAAACAGGCAATCCCTGCATGTGTCACAGCTTTCTAACAGCTGTGACACTTGCAACCACGACGACAGTAAAAGAAATGCAGAGCACGCCAAAATACTCAGCCAGCACCCGAGTGTGCTCGCCGAAAGGCTTATTGAGACATACTTGCTCAACATTATTGCCTATGCAAATGTAATTTTGAATGGAGGGGAGAATGTTCAGCTGTAACATTGTGATTGGTGGGTCTTTTGTTATCCTGTTTATAGAAGTGTTACCTGTCATTGTAATCCTGCCTCTTATGATATGGCGCCTTGCTGAAAACTCTAAAAAAGCCCCTGTGGCCAGTGTGAAAGTTGCAAGATTACTAATTTATTTATTTTATTTTTTTTAAGAGTGTAATATAAAAACAATTGCCATATTTTAAAAAAATAAAGCTCTGCAAATGAAATAAAAACTGGAAAGACACAAAAGCATAATGGGTCTTATCCAGTGAACAAAGGATAAGGTAGAAGCAGAAAGTGCTCACCTGGTCTGGTTGTGACAGTCACAACCCCTATTGAAAGATCGTAAAACGGCTGCTGCCGGACCACCAAGTAAATTGGATCCATATGGTAGTAGATGGGGTGGATGTAAATCCGCACTGCCAGAGATCCAATAAATGATGGGAGTCCAAATGAAGTGTGGATGTAGTTTTTATTCATCCACACGTTTCGAGGTATTCAAACCTCTTCATCAGGACAAACCACAATGGAAATTGGAAAATAAAGCTCTGAACTGTCGTAGACCACAGAGAAGGTGGTAACACATTCACTAACTTGTTATACAAACATTGTTTAGTAATATTATTTAGTCAAAATATGGTGACATTATTTAGTCTTTCTAAAATAATATTATCCAGTCTTAGTATGTCGGCATTATTTAATTACGTTAATGTAGCTTTAATTGGTCCGTGTATGGCAGTATTCTTCAATGACCATACAGTGATATTTTCCGGTGATTGAAAAACTGAGTCACTGGGTGGCCTCATTATTGAGTCATTCTCTGGTCATATTATTCAATCACTGTTTGGCAGTATAATTCAGTCACTCTTCAGAGATATTATTTGGAGACAGTATTATTACTCCACTTTTCAAATGACAGCCGCACTCTTCTTTGACAATATAATGGAATACAAAGCAGTGACATGTCCAAGTTCAGAGAACATCCGAATTCCATAAAAAGATAAGATCTCCGCCACTCCAAATTTTAAGCTAAAGAATAAAGGTCGTTATCCACCCAGGTACATACTCAGTCACTGTGTGGTGAGATTAATGAGTCAGTCTTTGGTGATATTTTCAGTCAGTGTATGGCAATGTTATCCAGTCACTGAATAGTGGTATTATTTGTTAATGTATTTTGGTATTAACAAGGAAGAAGTAATGATGATTTGTTGCTACCAATCCATTCCCCTACAAAATAAATCCTGACATTCTAGTAATCATATTCTGAAATACACATCAAAAAGCGACCATTTTTTAAATGTGTAAAGTATAGATGTGGGGAACACATCTCCTTTATAAATCCTAACAGTTACCATCCTACAATCTCAGTCTTTTATTTATGTATAATTACCGAGTCTCTAAATAGAAATTCAGTTCTACCATTTGTGAGGCAGTGATGGGAATCATATGCGGGGGACGGTATGTTTCTCCTAGAATGTGCATTGAGGCATATTAAACCCGCTGGAGTGCATTGCAGTCACAGAGATAGCTGTGATTGCAGTGCAGAATAAAAGTAAGTTTGGACTAACTAGTTGTCCAAGGCAGATTTGGTAAAGCCCGGCATGGGTTTTTATTCTTGGACTGGACTACAGAAATGGCAGTGGGGCGGTCCACTCCCTCCAGCCCCAATCCGCAGCGGCCAGATGTTACAGCATAGTGGATGGGATTTGTACAAATCCCATGCCCACTATGCGTTCCCGTGCTCCTGCGGGTTACCCGCAGAGACGGACATGCAGTACATCTTCACACGCTAGGCTCCGCAAGAGAAATTCTACCAGTGCAATGGATAGGATGCGGTGAAGCGGTGAAGTCTGCGTGCAACACTTTGAACGCAGCATCAAGTATGCTGCATTCAAAGTGCTACCATTCCTGACGGTGTGCACATACCCTTAGACTTTCAAACACTGATATTAAAGGTAAATAAAGACTATTAAAATATTACCAAGGTATATGGGCATTACTGTGATGTAAAATGCAAGCCACTGATTTTGATTCAAAATGGCTCTGGCACTGCACTGAGCTGCCAATAGAAAGTTACATGGAAGAGCCAAAGCGCAAAATATACATGGTACATTCAGTCCTGTCCACGGGCACAACAGCATTGTACTAACTGAGCAATTTGGTATGATAGAGTTCCATAATTATGCTATGGTTTACTGAATTATGAGTTCTTATAATAATTAATAATGATGACTCAGTGACGAGCTTTAGCCTATCCTATGTTGCTTTCAACCTCAAATGCAATTGATTAATGTTGGGTATAGCATCATGTCTGAAATATTGCTTATCACGTTAGTTTTTATTTGTACTGAAAACTATATATTCTTTTCCTGGCATAAACATTGTGGCATTTCCTTTAAATAACAGTCAAAGATGCAAAGCAACGTGTGTTGCAAAATGTTTGCATTTTACCAGCCACTAAAATCCAGCATATGTTTCATGTGGTTTGAGTGATACACATTGAATAGCTAATTTCTACAGATTCAGGAGCAATGTAAAAAAAAGCTACTCCCATGAACTCAAAACATATAATTCACAGTTTCATTTCATTTCTACAATAAAATAAAGATGGAAATTAAACTAAATGTTCCATTTTTTAGCCTGGGACTCATTTGTTGACTACTTTGGAAGTTGGGTAAGTAAATGCTTTCTAAACATATGGCTGCCATTCCTGGGGAGTTTGCACAGGTAAAGACTTATCATGACAAATAAAGTCATTTAAACAATTTCTTGGAAAAATAAAACAAGAAGAAGGATTTAGAATCCATTCTCTGTTAATAAAGTAGCATGCTATAGGTACCATTAGGGACTAATGTAAGCAAACAGTTCTTAAATCAAGAAGCCATTTAAACCTGATATCTCATGTATATCACTGGCAGTTTCAAAGCTTAGCAGCACTGCAGGGTACTGTGGATTAGCATTTCAGAGAGGGCTCTAAAAATTTATGACCACTGTCAACAAACTGTAACATTTCTTATTAATTCAGAGGCTACCGGGTGTGCGGCAACAGATTTAAGAAATCAAAAATATTGAAGAAGTCTGTTTTCTATTTCAGAAGTTTTTAAGAGCAGTGAGTTCCTTGATGAAATGTATCCCTAGTAAAAGGTAGATCTTTGAAGGTAACATATTCAGAAAGATCCTTGGTGTCTAGATAGCATTTCAGAGGTGACTTTCAGATCGATCCATAGAGGATTGAGAACAAGTCGAATTTCCTGAAATTTGCAGTTTCACACGAATTCGGACCATGAGATTTGACTCACACTTCATAAAAGAAAACGTACCTAGCACCATTTCCCGCACTATTGACTCATCAGAGAGCAGGCAATATGTCTTTTTGACAGGCCACGTGGGCTTCCCCATAATGCCTTGCTACTGTGGCATCTAGCAGATTATCATACCTTGGATAGAGGCGGTCACAGATCAGCGGTTCCCAGTGGAGAACAGTTTGTACGACAGAGTCATTTTCCATCTCCAGAATCACTGAGTATGTCACTCTCTCCTATAAATTGTAAGCTCTTATGGCCAGCAGGGACTTTTCTCTCTCTTGTAGAGTGTAAGCTCTTATGGTCAGCAGGGTCCTCTCTCTCTCTTGTAGAGTGTAAGCTCTTATGGTCAGCAGGGTCCTCACTCTCTCTTGTAGAGTATAAGTTTTTATGGTCAGCAAGGTCTTCTCTTCTCTCTTTCTTTATCATGTAAAGTATAAGTTCTTATGATCAGCAGGGTCATCTCTCTTCTGTAGTGTTTAAGTGGGGTCCTCTCTCTCACTGTCTCCTCTCCCTTTGGAATATTTTCTGAGCAATTACAAGCTCTCCAGTATTGAGGTTTGAGCAAAGTTATTCACCTCAATTTAAACTTTTTTGGGAAAATTCGGTGAAGCCAGCGAATTTCAAAAGTTCTGCTCAACTTTAGTGACTTCATAATACATAACACACCCACTTTCAGCAGGCCACATGTATTTCTTAGGAATACAAGTAGCATTCTACTCACTTTGTCATCTCTTGGAATGGTTGAGCACATGGTGAATTCTTAAAATATTTAGAGTAGGTGCACACAACGTCTATTTCAGGTAGGTATACTCTAAAACCAGCCTGAAAAAGCACAAAGAAGGAGATCAAAGGTATGAACATATGCATTTCTATGTAAAAATGGCTTACTGTTCACATGTTCAGGATTTGCGCGTTTTTTAATATGTTCAGGTTTTAAAAGACACCAAGTGGCCAAGAGAAGTGAGCAGACCTTTCTACAACATTGTTCCGCTCAGAAGATGCTCTATAGTTTATAATAGAAGTCTATTAGAAATCTTAAGAAACACCTTTGCAGCTCCTCCACTTTCCATAGACTTCTATAGTCAGAAGGTTTAATTCCTTGCTGAAGTCAGATCCATTGGCAGATTTGACCAATTTTGAGAAAGAATGATCAGTGCAGAGGTCAAAAAGTGACTGATAAGTGGGGAAAGAAGCAAATTTCTCTAATAAGACATATTACAAAGTTTCTTATGTTCACTTGTACTGTTGATTAATGAAAAAAATAAACAAGTGTTTTCACCATGTAATAAGGTATTTGGTTGAAAAGGTAGAATATCTAAGCCTCAACTGCCAATTGTACAGTTAAATATACATTGAGGAATAAAATAGTTTTGTAAGACCGAACATGAACTGTAGAACAAACACTGATTTCTTGAAATGGGCTTAGTAAAGAATAAAGAGCGTCCCGTTGAGTGAGCAGATGGAAGCTCTCAAATAGATGTTTTACCCTATCAATTTTACAATAATAAAGTTTCAATCACAATAAAACTATATTATTTGGCAATAATTTTAAAAGACAAGCAGGAATAAATACTTGTAGAAAACATGTCACAGCAGCCATCAGTCCATATGGAGGTCTACCTGCTTGTGACACAGAAGGGCTACCGCAAGGAGAAAGAAAAATACATATATTGCCAATATTTATCAACCACTACTTGACCTCTGCTTGCCTGTTACACTATTATTTTGTAATTTTGCCAATAAATTGATTTGTTGTTCAATTGATTTGTTATCAGTCACTTTTTGACTCCTGCACCAATAATTTACTCTCAAACTTCTTCCAATCTGTCAACAGATCTGTATTCAATGAGGAATCAAATAACATCTTCTGCCTAGAGAAATATATGTAAAGGAGAGTGGAGTGAGCTGGAAGGAGACAAATGCAGAAAAACTGTGTTCTTCTACTTCAATGGGAAAAATTATTAAAAATTAAGTTAAGGCTGCGTGCACACGATGCGTTTTTCATGCGTTTCCGCTGCGGAATTTCCGCAGTGGAAACGCATCAAAAACGCATAGTAATCCGCACCCCATGGTCCCCAATGGCATTCCGCAATGTCAATGCACATGCTGCGGATTTTTCCGCAGCGTTTCTGCAGCGCTCATAAATCCGCAGCATGTTCATTAATTTTGCGGAAGCGCAGTGGAATGGCCGCCATTGACTTGCATTGAGACGCATAGAATGCGCGTCTGTACATTTGTACACGCGGATTATATGCGATTCAATGTGCGGATGGTACCCAGGTCTGGAGGAGAGAAGACTCTCATCCAGACCTGGGTACCATAGAAAACTGTAAAAAAAAAGAATAAAATAACAAATAAAGTTTATACTCACCTGTCCGGCGTCTTCTCTCTGAATGCCGGCAGCGCTGAAGGACCTTCGGTGACGTCACAGTCATGTGACCGCAGGCCCTTCACCGCTGTGTCTCGCGATATGCCGGCAGCCGGGAACCAGACAGGAACGAGCGCTGCAGCCACGCCGGGGCATCGGAGGTGAGTATAGCTTTATTGTTTTACGGTTCACACTGTATAAATCCATGCTGTTTGCATGGATTTATACAGTGTGACCTAGTTGTCAAACACTTTCCAAGTGATGCTATCGCCTGGAAAGTGCTTGTCAATCTGCATGCGGAAACGCATGTGAATCCGCATGTGAATCCGCATGTATTCTGCAGGAAAAACGCATGTACAATCTGCATGTACAATCTGCATGTGTTTTTTCTGCCAGGGAGATGCAGAAATGCTGCAGAAATTTTCTGCTTCATTTCTGCATCGTGGGCACATAGCCTAAGTCATGTAATGAGCAGAAATAGTGTTATTCCTCATGTAAACTATCACGTACACACTTCTCAGCACGTGACATGGGACGCACCCTCAAGGGTTAATTATTCTCCTCTCATTCCACTTTGTACTCCACCTGATATAGGCTGCAAAGTGAGTATAAATCACACCCCGACACAGTCCACACATCCCGGATGCACCGCACGCTGCCACCACTCATCAAACATATGAGGTGATGAGTAGAGATGAGCGGTGTTCGACTAGAACTGTTCGCCAATCTCAAATTCGAGCTGTTTTGGGCGGTGTTCGAGTTGTTCGACGAACCCGAACGATTTGCAAAAAATTCGGCTGTTCGAGGTTATGTTCGATAACTGTTCGTACACCAAAAGCGTGTCCTGCATGGATTGTCTGCCACTCACTGTAATGCCACAGCCATGGTGGTTGTGGCATTACAGTGATTGTCCAAATCGATGGGAACAGTGCCAACAGTGAAACATGAAAAGCCGGCAATTCAGCAGCGGCATAAACCTGTACCCGACAATTTAGAACCGAAAGAATAGAGCTTCACACATAGATTAGATAGATATAAACATGTCAGCCACATATATACGAAGTACAGTGACAGTGTTGCTTACTGTACTTGTCATTTAGCGTAAAGGATTTATCAAAAAAAATAATAGTGTTTTCATGCACCGTCTCTTTAAAAAAGCCGGCCGGCAATTCAGCAGCGGTACCCGACAATTTATAACAGACAGAATAGAGCTTCACACATAGATTAGATAGATAGAAACATGTCAGTCACATATATATGAAGTACAGTGATAGTGTTGGTTACTGTACTTGTCATTTAGTATTAAAATAAAGGATTTATTATTAAAAAAATTGGCGTGGGGTTCCCCTTAATTTTAGGCTCTAGCGGAGGTTAAGCAGACAGCTGGGGCAGATGTTTGAAGCCTGGGAAGGGGGTAATACCCACGGAGCTTCCCAGGCTACTAATATCAGCCCCCAGCTGAATACATAGCCTTTACTAGCTATTAAAATGGGGGACCCCCCAAAAAAAATGACGTGGGGTCCCCCCTAATTTAATAGCTAGCAAAGGCTAGGCAGACAGCTGGGGGCTGATATTAATAGCCCAGGAAGGGAGCCATGAATATTGGCCCCCTCCCAGGCTAGAAACACCAGCCGTCAGCCGCCCCAGAAATGGCGCATTCATAGGATGCGCCAATTCTGGCACTTAGCCTCGCTCTTCCACGCTGCCCTGGTGCGGTGGCAGGGGGTAATAGGGTTGGGGTTGATGTCAGCTTATAATGCCAGCTGACATCAAGCCCAGGTTAGTAATGGAGAGGCGTCTATAAGACACCCCCATTACTAACCCCATAGTCAAAGTTAAAAAAAACACAAACACCCAGAATAAAGTCCTTTAATTGAAATAAAGACACAGTCCTTTATTGTTCTAAATTAAACCATACTTACCGTCACGCCCATTCCAGCTGAAGCCAACGATCTCCTGCAATAAAAGAAAAATAATAAAGCAACCTCATCCTTACCTTTCCATGGTTCCCACGACAGCTTCAGCTCTGCTACATCGAGATGACAGGCTGGACCGCAGCAGAACGCTGCCATCCAGCCTCTCATCCCGCAGACACTGAGAAGCGCAGGCTTGCTTGCGCTGCTCAGCGTCTCTCTGTGACGACATCCAGATGAGCCGAGTTCATGTCCAATGAACTCGGCTCACCTCATGCACGTCACTGACAGCGTGGGAAAATTCTCAAGCTGAAGCGCTGAGTGCAGGAGAATTTTCCCACGCTGTCAGTGACGTGCATAAGGTGAGCTCATGTCCAATGAACTCAGCTCACCTCCTGCACGTCACTGACAGCGTGGGAGAATTCTCCTGCACTCAGCGCTTCAGTGTGAGAATTCTCCCACGCTGAAGCGCTGAGTGCAGGAGAATTTTCCCACGCTGTCAGTGACGTGCATGAGGTGAGCCGAGTTCATTGGACATTAACTCGGCTCATCTGGATGCCCTCACAGAGAGACACTGTGGAGCGCAAGCAAGCCTGCGCTTCTCAGTGTCTGCGGGATGACAGACTGGATGGCAGCGTTCTGCTGCGGTCCAGCCTGTCATCTCGATGTAGCAGAGCTGAAGCTGTCATGGGAACCATGGAAAGGTAAGGATGATGTTGCTTTATTATTTTTCTTTTATTTCAGGAGATCGTTGGCTTCAGCTGGAATGGGCGTGATGGTAAGTATGGTTTAATTTAGAACATTAAAAAATTGTGTCTTTATTTCAATTAAAGGACTTTATTCTGGGTGTTTGTGTTTTTTTTAAATACTTTACTAGAAATTCATGGTGGTCATGTCTAATATTGGCGTGACCCCATGAATTTCGGGCTTAGGGCCAGCTGATAATGCCAAGCTGGCCCTAACCCCTTTATTACCCAGTGAGCCACCGCATCAGGGCCCTGGATGAGTTGGGTACAGCGCCATAAGATGGCGCTTCTATGAACGCGCCATTTTCCGGGGTGGCTGCGGACTGCAATTTGCAGCGGGGGTGGCCCAGAAAGCTTGGGCCTCCCTGCACTGCGGATTCCAGCCCCCAGCTGCCTAGTTGTACCTGGCTGGACACAAAAACAGGGCGAAGCCCCACGTCAATTTTCTTTAAATTATTTCATGAAATAATTAAGAAAAAAGGGCTTCCCTATATTGTTGTGTCCGGCCAGGTACAAATAGGCAGCTGGTGGTTGGGGGCAGCCCGTTCCTGCCTGCTGTACCTGGCTGGACACAAATATAGTGCGAAGCCCCACATCAATTTTTTTAAAATTATTTCATGAATTTCCTGAAATAATTTAAAAAAATTTAAGTGGGGCTTTGCACTATATTTGTGTCCAGCCAGGTACAGCAGGCAGGAACGGGCTGCCCCCAACCACCAGCTGCCTATTTGTACCTGGCCGGACACAACAATATAGGGAAGCCCTTTTTTTCTTAATTATTTCATGAATTTCATGAAATAATTAAAAAAAATTGAAGTGGGGCTTCGCACAATATTTGTGTCCAGCCAGGTACAGCAGGCAGGAACGGGCTGCCCCCATCCACCAGCTGCCTATTTGTACCTGGCCGGACACAACAATATAGGGAAGCCCTTTTTTTCTTAATTATTTCATGAATTTCATGAAATAATTAAAAAAAATTGAAGTGGGGCTTCGCACAATATTTGTGTCCAGCCAGGTACAGCAGGCAGGAACGGGCTGCCCCCAACCACCAGCTGCCTATTTGTACCTGGCCGGACACAACAATATAGGGAAGCCCTTTTTTTCTTAATTATTTCATGAATTTCATGAAATAATTAAAAAAAATTGAAGTGGGGCTTCGCACAATATTTGTGTCCAGCCAGGTACAGCAGGCAGGAACGGGCTGCCCCCAACCACCAGCTGCCTATTTGTACCTGGCCGGACACAACAATATAGGGAAGGCCTTTTTTTCTTAATTATTTCATGAATTTCATGAAATAATTTAAAAAAAAGTACGTGGGGCTTCGCCCTATTTTTGTGTCCAGCCAGGTACAACTAGGCAGCTGGGGGCTGGAATCTGCAGCGCAGGGAGGCCCAAGCTTTCTGGGCCCCCCCCCGCTACAAATTGCAGTCCGCAGCCACCCCGGAAAATGGCGCGTTCATAGAAGCGCCATCTTCTGGCGCTGTACCCAACTCATCCAGGGCCCTGGTGCGGTGGCTCACTGGGTAATAAAGGGGTTAGGGCCAGCTTGGTATTATCAGCTGGCCCCAAGCCCAAAATTCATGGGGTCACGCCAGTATTAGACATGACCGCCATGAATTTCTAGTAAAGTATTTAAAAAAAACACAACACCCAGAATAAAGTCCTTTAATTGAAATAAAGACACAATTCTTTATTGTTCTAAATTAAACCATACTTACCATCACACCCATTCCAGCTGAAGCCAACGATCTCCTGCAATAAAAGAAAAATAATAAACCAACCTCATCCTTACCTTTCCATGGTTCCCACGACAGCTTCAGCTCTGCTACATCGAGATGACTGGCTGGACCGCAGCAGAACGCTGCCATCCAGTCTGTCATCCCGCAGACACTGAGAAGCGCAGGCATGCTTGCGCTCCTCACTGTCTCGCTGTGACGGCATCCAGATGAGCCGAGGTCATGTCCAATGAACTCGGCTCACCTCATGCACGTCACTGACAGCGTGGGAAAATTCTCACGCTGAAGTGCTGAGTGCAGGAGAATTCTCCCACGCTGTCAGTGATGTGCATGAGGTGAGCTCATGTCCAATGAACTCAGCTCACCTCCTGCACGTCACTGACAGCGTGGGAAAATTCTCCTGCAATCAGCGCTTCAGCGTGAGAATTTTCCCACGCTGTCAGTGACGTGAATGAGGTGAGCCGAGTTCATTGGACATGAACTCGGCTCATCTGGATGTCGTCACAGAGAGACGCTGAGCAGCGCAAGCAAGCCTGCGCTTCTCAGTGTCTGCGGGATGACAGGCTGGATGGCAGCGTTCTGCTGCGGTCCAGCCTGTCATCTCGATGTAGCAGAGCTGAAGCTGTCGTGGGAACCATGGAAAGGTAAGGATGAGGTTGCTTTATTATTTTTCTTTTATTGCAGGAGATCGTTGGCTTCAGCTGGAATGGGCGTGACGGTAAGTATGGTTTAATTTAGAACAATAAAGGACTGTGTCTTTATTTCAATTAAAGGACTTTATTCTGGGTGTTTGTGTTTTTTTTAACTTTGACTATGGGGTTAGTAATGGGGGTGTCTTATAGACGCCTCTCCATTACTAACCTGGGCTTGATGTCAGCTGGCATTATAAGCTGACATCAACCCCAACCCTATTACCCCCTGCCACCGCACCAGGGCAGCGTGGAAGAGCGAGGCTAAGTGCCAGAATTGGCGCATCCTATGAATGCGCCATTTCTGGGGCGGCTGACGGCTGGTGTTTCTAGCCTGGGAGGGGGCCAATATTCATGGCTCCCTTCCTGGGCTATTAATATCAGCCCCCAGCTGTCTGCCTAGCCTTTGCTAGCTATTAAATTAGGGGGGACCCCACGTCATTTTTTTTGGGGGGTCCCCCATTTTAATAGCTAGTAAAGGCTATGTATTCAGCTGGGGGCTGATATTAGTAGCCTGGGAAGCTCCGTGGGTATTACCCCCTTCCCAGGCTTCAAACATCTGCCCCAGCCGTCTGCTTAACCTCCGCTAGAGCCTAAAATTAAGGGGAACCCCACGCCAATTTTTTTAATAATAAATCCTTTATTTTAATACTAAATGACAAGTACAGTAACCAACACTATCACTGTACTTCATATATATGTGACTGACATGTTTCTATCTATCTAATCTATGTGTGATGCTCTATCTTTCTGTTCTAAATTGTCGGGTACCGCTGCTGAATTGCCGGCCGGCTTTTTTAAAGAGACAGTGCATGAAAACACTATTATTTTTTTAAATAAATCCTTTACACTAAATGACAAGTACAGTAAGCAACACTGTCACTGTACTTATTATATATGTGACTGACATGTTTCTATCTATCTAATCTATGTGTGAAGCTCTATTCTTTCTGTTCTAAATTGTCGGGTACAGATGCTGAATTGCCGGCCGGCTTTTTTAAAGAGACGGTGCATGAAAACACTAATATTCTTTTTAATAAATCCTTTACACTAAATGACAAGTGCAGTAACCAACACTGTCACTGTGCTTCTTATATGTGTGACTGACATGTTTCTATCTATCTAATCTATGTGTGATGCTCTATTCCTTCTTGTCTAAATTGTCGGGTACCGGTGTATGCCGCTGCTGAATTTGCCGGCCGGCTTTTTTAAAGAGAGTGTCTTCTGAGCAGTTTGTCAGCTTTTGGACACCTTTGCAGGTGTTTTCTATGTGTTTCTATGTGTTTTTGTTTGCCTGCCATTGGTTTTAACGGTGTTCGACGGTGTTCTAAGGTGTTCGACGAACAGTTCGACGAACAGTTCCTCGAACATCCCGGTGTTCGACGAACCGAACCGAACCGAACACTACGGGGGTGGCTCAACACTAGTGATGAGTCCCCGAAATGTATATCTGACAGTCAGAAGGCCACATACTCTCTGAAAGGCTATAGATTCTTTAAAGCATACAAGGACCAAATTTATTAAAGTTTTAAGCTTTAATACAAAAAATACAGTGCTTACAAGAAAAGGTATAAAACAATTGGCCACCACAATTGTTTTCTATATCTTATGATAATAATGTGTACTTTGTGAACTGCAGCCTGTGTACGGTTTTTCTATCATATTGTGAATAATTAAAATCTTTTACAAAACATCATGGTATAATGTATACGTTTATAAAATGGATATCTCCCATTAAGAAATCTTCTAACCTATGTATTCTCACTTTTTCTTATTTTTTACATCTCCACTCGATTACTATAGTTTTAAATGAATTAAAGGGAACCCGCCACGTTGTATATGCAGTCCAATATGTATATGATATAAAGGTTTGTGGGAAAAAAAATTATTACATTCATACAGTGGGGAAAATAAGTATTTGATACACTGCCAATTTTGCAAGTTTTCCCACCTACAAAGAATGGAGAGGTCTGTAATTTTTATCCTAGGTACACTTCAACTGTGAGAGACAGAATCTAAAAATAAAAATCAGAAAATCACACTGTATGATTTTTAAATAGTTAAATTGCATTTTATTGCATGAAATAAGTATTTGATCACCTACTAAACAGCAAGAATTCTGGCTCTCACAGACCTGTTAGTATTTCTTTAAGAAGCCCTCTTACTCTGCACTCATTACCTGTATTAATTGCACCTGTTTGAACTCGTTACCTATATAAAAGACACCTGTCCACACACTCATTCACACTCCAACCTGTCCACACACTCAATCACACTCCAACCTGTCCACCATGGCCAAGACCAAAGAGCTGTCTAAGGACACCAGGAACAAAATTGTAGACCTGCACAAGGCTGTGATGGGCTACAGGACAATAGGCAAGCAGGTTGATGAGAAGGCAACAACTGTTGACACAATTATTAGAAAATGGAAAAAACACAAGATGACTGTCAATCTTCCTGGGTCTGGGACCCCATGCTAAATCGTGGGGTAAGGATGATCCTGAGAAAGGTCAGGAATCAGCCCAGAACTACATGGGAGAACCTGGTCAATGACCTGAAGAGAGCTGGGACCACAGTCTCAAATATTACCATTAGTAACTCACTATGCCATTATGGATTAAAATCCTCTAGGGAATGCAAGGTCCCCCTCCTTACACCAGCACATGTCCAGGCCCATTTGAAGTTCACTAATGACTATCTGGATATTCCAGAGGAGGCATGGGAGAAGGTCATATGGTCAGATGAGACCACAATAGAACTTTTTGGCATCAACTCACTTGCCGTGTTTGGAGGAAGAAGAAGGTTGAGTACAACCCCAAGAACACTGTACCAATCACGAAGCATGGTGGAGGAAACATCATACTTTGGGGGTGCTTTTGGCCAAAAACCTCATTCCGTCAGTAAGAGCATTGAAGATGGTTCGCGGCTGGGTCTTACAGCATGACAATGACCTAAAACACACAGCCAGGGCAACAAAGGAGTGGCTCCGTAAGAAGCATTTCAAGGTTCTGGAGTGGCCTAGCCAGTCTCCAGACCTGAACCCAATAGAAAATCTTTGGAGGGAGTTGAAACTCAATGTTGCCCAGCAACAGCCCTGAAATCTGAAAGATCTGGAGAAGATCTGTATGGAGGAGCGGGCTAAAATCCCTGCTGCAGTGTGTGCAAACTTTGTCAAGAACTACAGGAAACGTCTGACCTCTGTAATTGCAAACAAAGGTTTCTGTACCAAATATTACGTTTTGTTTTTCTGTTGTATCAAATACTTATTTCATGCAATAAAATGCAAATTAATTATGTAAAAATCATACATTGTAATTTTCTGGATTTTATTGAAGATTCTGTCTCTCACAGTTGAAGTGTACCTACGATAAAAATTACAGACCTATAGATTCTTTGTAGGTGGGAAAACTTGCAAAATAAGAAGCGTATCAAATACTTATTTTCCCCACTGTATATATTCATAGAAATTCTTGGTGATTGCATGAGTCCAGTGGGCAGTACTACTAGTGATTGACAGTTATATCTACATGCACAGATATACAGGGAAGACTGTCAGTGACTAGGAATGCCCTCTAGACATATGCATACAAACAATGGGCATTTCAATGAATTATATGCAGGGATCTCAGAAACTTTTCCCACACAACTGTATATCAATTGGATCAGCTCCTCCTAGTCTATAGCATTCTGCCTGCAGATCGAAAATCATTTTCAAATGACAGGTCTCTTTGAAGAAAAAACAAGAATTTGTTCCAGCTTCTTAGGTTGCAAAAAAATACTTTATTGGATAAAAAGGATTTCCATAGGGATAGGGAGCATAGCTACGCGTTTCAAACGCAGTCCTGCATTCTTTATCAAAGTTCATCAGAGCTTTTTCCAGAATGGTTTTTCCATTGCTGCAAGTGGTCCGCTGGGTTCCGTGCTTCAGGACGCCAAGGAGTGCGGGTGAGCTGTTTTTTTTTTCTATTTACTCTCTTTGAAGAAGTCTTCTCTCAGAATCCATTATACTGATGCACTTTCTTTGATCCGTTCTGTAGGTTTCTCAATACCATAGTATAACTCTGATGTAAGAGGTGTTATTTTGGATGTCTTATTATTCTAAGCTCCCGTTGTCAGCCTAAGCTTCTTGCAGCCTATGAATCTTATTATTCGATATAACTATTTATTTTATTATACTATTACCGCGGCATCTATTTTCCAGAGTATGATTACAATAACAATTGCTTTTTGTCGTTTACTAATTAGCCATAATTCTAGTCCTCTGACATATTTTCCTTTTAATCGTTAGGCACAATCATTGTTTCTAAGTGAATGTTTCTTCATTGAGAAAATGAATTTTTACGCAGACTCCCATGGCCCGCACACCACAAGTCCTCCGCCATCTAGAGCGGAAGCCCCAGCCATGCACACTGACAGCACAACTCATCCTCCAAAGTCTAGTTGTCAAATTAGCATGCTTTGTATAACCCTATTATTTCTCCATCTCCAGTTTCTCCAGTTCGATTGTCAGGCTAGCTGCTGGGAAAGGAGAGGGAAAGTTAAAAATTCATTCCTAAGTTCATATTGCACAAAGTAGTAAAATAAGCTAAATTATACATTTATGGAGAACAAAGTAACAAAGCTGTCCACGTGATATTCTACTTGGTGTTAAAGGGTAATTCTCATAAAAACAAGTTAAGATAGGTGATAACTTTCTGATTGCTTGGAATCTGACCATTGGTCCTCCCTCCAATCTCAAGAACAGGACTCTCAAAAACTGAGAACAGGGCTCCTTGGGCCCCACTGGTCAGACCCCCCCAGCAATCAACAAGTTAGGGATAGGGAATACCTTGAATTTTTGGAAACAACCCTGTAATAATAATTTATACAAACGTAAAGATTAGACTATATGGCTTAGAAACAAATAGACATACTAATCTAAATATATATGCCCCAATTAACTTAAGTGTTCATGTCAGAAAAACATGGGGGAGGAGCCGGGATGAGGCGTAGCTATGCCCACCTGTCAAATTCTTCAAAAGTGGCAGCATTTCTTATGCCAGAAATGTTATCTCAGACCCTCACTGGAGGAACATTTCTGGTGAGCTGCATTCAACTGATAATATGTGTTGAATTCATTAAGTGGTGTGCGCCTCTTAATGAATTCGGTGCATCTTATTCCTGCACGCCCCTTATTAACACTGGCATACAAACACCAGTCTTAATGAATCGTTGGCCATAGACCTCAGAAATTTAGACTAGATAGGCTTAAAATGTGCAACATTTATCCTAAGGGCTCATACCCATATGTGTGAAAAAAAAGTGTCATGCGAGTGTCATGTGTGTGTCATGCGAATGATATGCGATTTTCACGCACCACCTCTTTAAAAGCGGCAGTTCATCAGCCCCGTACTGTTACAATACATCGGTTTGGAATAGAAAGAATAGATCTACACAAACAGAATAGATATATAGAAATATGTCAGTCATATATATCATTAGTACAGTGATAGTGTTGATTACTGTACTTGTCATTTACTGTTAAATTAAAGAATTTATTAAAAAAAAATTTTTGCGTGGGGTCCCTCGTAATTTTACACTCCAGCAAAGGTTAAGCAGACAGCTGGGGCAGATGTTTGAAGCCTGGGAAGGGGGTAATACCCACGGAGCTTCCCAGGCTACTAATATCAGCCCCCAGCTGAATACTTAGCCTTTATTGGCTATTAAAATGGGGGGCCCCCCAAAAAAATGAAATTGGGTCCCCCTATTTTAACAGCTACCAAAGGCTATGCAGACAGCTGGGGACTGGTATTAATAGCCTAGAAAGGGGCCATGAATATTGGCCCCCTCCCAGGCTAGAAACACCAGCCGTCAGCCGCCCCAGAAATGGTGCATCCATACCGGGAGGAAATTAACTTTCGGATTTCAGTCATTGGGACTGACTGACAGCCCGCCCTAATGGTGATCTGCTTTCAGTCATTGATGGCGGCATGGCTACAGTCGCCTCTCTCTATACACAGAGCGATGACTGAACCTGTGTTGGCACTGCCCCCGTGAGAACAATCCAAATGCTATTGGAAGGAATAAAGTTCATTCCCTCTGAACAGTGTGGGTCTAAGCACCGCCGCCAGGCAGGTTCAGAACACTATTAACCTGTAGATTAACCCCATATCTGCAGGGTAATAGCGTTTTTTAACATGACAGGTTCCCTTTAAGGTTGTCACTATAGCTGCAGGAGAATAACATTTTTTTACTGACAAGTTCCGCTTAAATATATCATGAAAATGTGTAAAACTAGATGCAACAATTTGCTACAAAATGCGCCAATAGGTAATCTGCCCCATAGTTTCTTGAAAGCAGCTGTAACCTAAAATAAGTTGCTAATTGGCAAGGATTCATTCTGCCATGTGGACATTGGACGTGGTGTTAGAACTGGAGTGTGTGGTGTGGGCAGCACATGTGGGAGGCCATAATAACAATGAGTTAGAGTAGGATACAGCATTAATGTTTGATCAGCAGGGATCTGACCCTCAGGACCACCGCCTATCACAAGAACAAATATCATTTTTATTTTCTTAACCCTTTAATGACCACCAAATGTCTGTTGACATAGTTTCATTACAAAACTGATAGTCTTGCAGGAGTTGGTCAGGTTGCCTGAGGAGAAGGGAGACAACACTTTTGTCTTTTTTTTCTTGCTACTTAGCACTGAATGAACAATATGTGGTGAACATAGGAAACAGCAATGTAATCTTTAAAGAAGAAGTCCAGCATTTTTTTCATCCCTGCCCCCTCCACACACAACCCGCCACCGTACCTCACACACACAACTCTGATTGTCTATCATACTCCTCTGTACAGTCTTCATTTCCAGGTTTTACCATGCATTTTATTCCTCTTTTCTCAACTAAAAATGTCATGATGTTTCCACAGCATCACAGTCATCTAAAGCCATCAGTGTTTCTGCCTGCTGGGATCCTTTCCTTAATATTCTCTTAAGCTAATTTATAATATAACCGGAGATGTGTCCTTCTGTCCGAAGCCTCCAGCACCTGTGCAGTGTGGCGCTGAAGTCAGTGCATGAGTATACCGCACTACAGCGCCATTTTATTGAAGAGTGTCTTCAATAAAATGCTTCCGCAGTGCGGACGCCACCAACGCCAGCCCCTACTGCAGCTGGATGTGCGTCCTCGGATGCACATCCAGCTGAAGTGTATTACAGCGCACGAACTTGCCAGGTCCGTGTGCCAATCAGAGGCTAGCAACTGATGTCGGTGTGCCCCCGTTGCTTGGACGCTGAAACCAGCTGCTGGCTTCAGAAGACGATGACGCGCTGCAGGGGAACGAGGAAAGGTGAGTAGGAGCATTTATTGTTTTTTTTTCTATGTATTGAACAACATAGCATATACCAGGATAGGGGTCTCATAACAGGATGGTGGAGCATACAGTGGTAGCCAAAAGTATGGGCACCCCTGCAATTCTGTCAGATAATACTCAGTTTCTTCCTGAAAATGATTGCAATCACAAATTCTTTGGTCTTATTATCTTCATTTAATTTGCTTGCAAGGAAAAAACACAAAAGAGAATGAAGCAAAAATCAAATCATTGATCATTTCACACAAAACTCCAAAAATGGGCCAGACAAAAGTATTGGCACCCTCAGCCTAATACTTGGTTGCACAACCTTTAGCCAAAATAACTGCGAACAACCGCTTCCGGTAACCATCAATGAGTTTCTTACAATGCTCTGCTGGAATTGTAGACCATTCTTCTTTGGCAAACTGCTCCAGGTCCCCGATATTTGAAGGGTGCCTTCTCCAAACTGCCATTTTGAGATCTCTCCACAGGTGTTCTATGGGATTCAGGTCTGGACTCATTGCTGGCCACCTTAGAAGTCTCCAGTGCTTTCTCTAAAACCATTTTATAGTGCTTTTGGAAGTGTGTTTTGGGTCATTGTCCTGCTGGAAGACCCATGACCTCTGAGGGAGACCCAGCTTTCTCACACTGGGCCCTACATTATGCTGAAAAATTTGTTGGTAGTCTTCAGACTTCATAATGCCATGCACACGGTTAAGCAGTCCAGTGCCAGAGGCAGCAAAGCAACCCCAAAACATCAGGGAACCTCCGCCATGTTTGACTGTAGGGACCGTGTTCTTTTCTTTGAATGCCTCTTTTCTTTTCCTGTACACTCTATGTTGATGCTTTTTCCCAAAAAGCTCTACTTTTGTCTCATCTGACCAGAGAACATTCTTCCAAAACGTTTTAGGCTTTCTCAGGTAAGTTTTGGCAAACTCCAGCCTGGCTTTTTTATGTCTCGGGGAAAGAAGTTGGGTCTTCCTGGGTATCCTACCATACAGTCCCTTTTCATTCAGACGCCGACGGATAGTACGGGTTGACACTGTTGTACCCTCGGACTGCAGGGCAGCTTGAACTTGTTGGGATGTTAGTCGAGGTTCGTTATCCACCATCCGCATAATCTTGCGTTGAAATCTCTCGTCAATTTTTCTTTTCCGTCCACATCTAGGGAGGTTAGCCACAGTGCCATGGGCTTTAAACTTCTTGATGACACTGCGCACGGAAGACACAGGAACATTCAGGTCTTTGGAGATGGACTTGTAGCCTTGAGATTGCTCATGCTTCCTCACAATTTGGTTTCTCAAGTCCTCAGACAGTTCTTTGGTCTTCTTTCTTTTCTCCATGCTCAATGTGGTACACACAAGGACACAGGACAGAGGTTGAGTCAACTTTAATCCATGTTAACTGGCTGCAAGTGTGATTTAGTTATTGCCAACACCTGTTAGGTGCCACAGGTAAGTTACAGGTGCTGTTAATTACACGAATTAGAGAAGCATCACATGATTTTTCAAACAGTGCCAATACTTTTGTCCACACCCTTTTTCAGGTTTGGTGTGGAATTATATCCAATTTGGCTTTAGGACAATTCTTTTTGTGTTTTTTCATTGAAGACAAATTAAATGAAGATAATAATACCAAAGAATTTGTGATTGCAATCATTTTCAGGAAGAAACTGAGTATTATCTGACAGAATTGCAGGGGTGCCAATACTTTTGGCCACCACTGAATACCAGGATGGGGGATATATACCAGGATAAAGAAGAATATACCAGGATGAGGGACCATATATCATGATGGGGGGAGCATAGACCAGGATGGAGGAGCATATACCAGGATGGGGGTGCATATACCAAGATGGAGGAGCATATACCAGGATGGGGGAGCATATTCCAGGATGGGGGAGCATATTCCAGGATGGGGGAGCATATTCCATCATGGTGGAGCATATCCCATCATGGTGGAGCATATTCCAGGATGGGGGATATATACCAGGATAGAGAAGAATATACCAGGATGAGGGAGCATATATCAGGATGGGGGGAGCATATACCAGGATGGGCGTGCATATACCAAGATGGAGGAGCATATACCAGGATGGGGGAGCATATATAAGGATGGGGACATATACAAAGATGGGGGACCATATACGAGGATAGGGGGTAGATACCAGGATGGAGGGACATATACCAGGATGGAGGGACATATACCAGGATCGGGGAGCATATACCAGGATGGGGGAGCATATACCAGGTTGGATAGCATATACCAGGATGGGGACATATACAAAGATGGGGGACCATATACCAGGATGGGGGGGAGTATATACCAGGATGGGAGAGCATATACCAGGATGGGGTGGGGGTGTATATACCAGGAGTATATGGGGGGGGAGTATATACCAGGATGGGGGAAGCATATACCAGGATGGGAGAGCATATACCAGGATGGGCTGGGAGTGCATATACCAGGAATATATGGGGGGAGTATATACCAGGATGGGGGATCATATACCAGGATGGGGGAACACACACCAGGATGGGATGGGGGGGTGCATATACCAGGATGTGGAAGTATATACAAGGAAGGGTGGAGCATATACTGGGTTAGGGGGCATATACCAGGATGGGGGGAGCATATACCAGGATAAGGGGCATATACAAAGATGAGGGAGCATATACCAGGGTGGGGGAGCATATACCAGGATGGGAGAGCATATACCAGGATGGGATGGGATGGGGGTGCATATGCCAGGATGGAGGAGCATATACAAGGATGGGAGAGCATTTACAAGGATTGGGGGAGCATATACCAGGATAGGGGGCATGTACCAGGATGGGGGAGCATATACAAAGATGGGGGGACCATACAACAGGATGGGGATACATACCAGGATAGAGGAACATATACCAGGATCGGATGCGGCGCACATATCCCGGCAGGCAGGAGGGGGCTGGGCCAGGGGGCCTGCTGCCCCGGCATCTGCACAGGGCCCCTGTTTCTTCTTCGGCCGGGCCAGTGTCACAGCTAGGAGACATAGCCCTATGAACGGCCGTGTCTGCTAACGTGACGTCACGCAGTGCGCCCAGTAGTGCTACTTACCACCGGAGAGGAGCAGGACGACGGAAGCCGAGCAGGGGGATGGTGAGTGACTTGTGTGTGACACAGTGTGTCTGTGTTTACATGTATGATTGTATTTATCTACAGTGGGTACGGAAAGTATTCAGACCCCTTTAAATTTTTCACTCTTTGTTTCACTGCAGCCATTTGGTAAATTCTAGCAAGTTAATTTTTTTTCTCATTAAAGTACACTCTGTACCCCACCTTGACAGAAAAAAAACAGAAATGTAGAAATTTTTGCAAATTTATTAAAAAAGAAAAACTGAAATATCACATGGTCATAAGTATTCAGACCCTTTGCTCAGACACTCATATTTAAGTCGCATTCTGTCCATTTCTTTGTGATCCTCCTTGAGATGGTTCTACTCCTTCATTGGAGTCCAGCTGTGTTTAATTAAACTGATAGGACTTGATTTGGAAAGGCACACACCTGTCTATATAAGACCTCACAGCACACAGTGCATGTCAAACCAAATGAGAATCATGAGCTCAAAGGAACTGATCAAGGAGCTGAGAGACAGAATTGTGGCAAGGCACAGATCTGGCCAAGGTTACAAAAGAATTTCTGCATTACTCAAGGTTCCTAAGAGCACAGTGGCCTCCATAATCCTGAAATGGAAGATGTTTGGGACCACCAGAAGTCCTCCAGCCAAACTGAGCAATAGTGGGAGAAGAGCCTTGGTGAGAGAGGTAAAGAAGAACCTCAAGATCACTGTGGCTGAGCTTCTGAGATGCAATAGGGAGATGGGAGAAAGTTCCACAAAGTCAACTATCACTGCAGCCCTCCACCAATCAGGCCTTTATGGGAGAGTGACCTGACGGAAGCCTCTCCTCAGTGCAAGACATATGAAAGCCTGCATAGAGTTTTCTCAAAAACACATGAAGGACTCCCAGACTATGAGAAATAAGATTCTCTGGTCTGATGAGACGAAGATAGAACTTTTTGGTGATAATTCTAAGTGGTATGTGTGGAGAAAGACAGGCACTGCTCATCACCTGCCCAATACAATCCCAACAGTGAAACATGGTGGTGGCAGCATCATGCTATGGGGGTGTTTTTTAGCTGCAGGGACAGGATGACTGGTTGCAATTGAAGGAAACATGAATGCGGCCAAGTACAGAGATATCCTGCATGAAACCTCTTCCAGAGTGCTCTGGACCTCAGACTTGGCCGAAGGTTCACCTTCGAACAAGACAATGACCCTAAGCAAACAGGTAAAATAGCAAAGGAGTGGCTTCAGAACAACTCTGTGACCATTCTTGACTGGCTCAGCCAGAGCCCTGACCTAAACCCAATTGAGCATCTCTGGAGAGACCTGAAAATGGCTGTCCACCAACGTTCACTATCCAACCTGACGGAACTGGAGAGGATCTGCAAGGAAGAATGCCAGAGGATCCCCAAATCCAGGTGTGAATAACTTGTTGCATCATTCCCAAGAAGACTCATGGCTGTACTAGCTCTAAAGGGTGCTTCTACTCAATACTGAGCAAAAGATCTGAATACTTGACCATGTAATATTTCAGTTTTTCTTTTTTAATAAGTTTGCAAAAATTTCTACATTTGTTTTTTTTCAGTCAAGATGGGGGGCAGAGTGTACATTAATGAGAAAAAAAATAAACTTTTTAGAATTTACCAAATAGCTGTAATGGAACAAAGAGTGAAAAATTTAAAGAGGTCTGAATATTTATCGTACCCACTGTATGTATGTGTGATATGTCGGTTGATATGTATTTTTTTGTTTCAAAAATGTTTATGCCTGTATGTATGTGTCTTTGTATATAGAAAAAAGAGAGGGGTCGCTCTCTGGTCTATTCGGGTGCTCTGAAGAAAAAAGTCATCTCAATTGCAAAAAGAACTTCGGCACTCCATACATGAATATATAAGAAATATTGTATCTAGACTAATGTCACTTTGAAAAATGAAGTTTTTTTGCGCATAATATGGCCAATTTATGTGTGCCCATCAACCACGACAAGGTCACCTTCGTATGATGGGAAACTACGCTACGCTACCACTAGATATGCCACTCTTGGGCTGTAAGCCTGTATGGACAATCTGTCTCTGCTTGGGCTTTTAACCTACAATGTATGGGCTGGTAGAGCTAGTTAAAACCACCTGTGACTGAATGGGAGGGACACATGGTCAGAAAAAAAGCTGTCAAACTTCTAATAGTGTGAACACGTACCTGCTGCAATGCTCCAGGAGCGGGATCCCAAAAATGATTAATAGAAAAAAGAGAGGGGTCGCTCACTGGTCTTTTTCAAAGTGACATTAGTCTAGATACAATATTTCTTATATATTCATGTATGGAGTGCCGAAGTTCTTTTTGCAATTGAGATGACTTTTTTCTTCAGAGCACCCGAATAGACCAGTGAGCGACCCCTCTCTTTTTTCTATTAATCATTTTTGGGATCCCGCTCCTGGAACATTGCAGCAGGTACGTGTTCACACTATTAGAAGTTTGACAGCTTTTTTTCTGACCATGTGTCCCTCCCATTCAGTCACAGGTGGTTTTAACTAGCTCTACCAGCCCATACATTGTAGGTTAAAAGCCCAAGCAGAGACATATTGTCCATACAGGCTTACAGCCCAAGAGTGGCATATCTAGTGGTAGCGTAGCGTAGTTTCCCATCATACGAAGGTGACCTTGTCGTGGTTGATGGGCACACATAAATTGGCCATATTATGCGCAAAAAACCTTCATTTTTCAAAGTGACATTAGTCTAGATACAATATTTCTTATATATTCATGTATGGAGTGCCGAAGTTCTTTTTGCAATTGTGTCTTTGTATATGTCTGTATATGTTTGTATGAGTGCACATTTCTGCGGCCCATATATGTGCAAGTCTGCATGTGTATATGTGACTGCATGTGCGTATCTGCATGTGCATGATCGTGTGTGCGTGTAACTGCGTGTGCGCATACTGTATATAGGATGTTACGTGCTGCCTCATTCTGTATCTGGGGAGCTATGTGCGGCCTCATACTGTATATAGGGTGCTACTTGTGGCCTCATGCTGTATCTGAGGAGCTACATGCAGCCTCATGCTGTATATGGGGAGCTACGTGCGGCCTCATACTGTATATGGGGCGCTACGTACGGCCTCATGAAGTATCTGGGGAGCTATGTGTGGCCTCATGATATATCTGGGGAGCTATGTTTGGTCTCATGCTGTATTTGGGGAGCTACGTGCGGCCTCATTCTGTATCCGGGGAGCGCCGTGCAGCCTCATGCTGTTTCTGGGGAGAACCGTGTGGCCTCATGCTGTATCTGGGGAGCTAAGTGCGGCCTCATACTGTATATAGGAGTCTACATTGGGGCTCATACAGTATATAGGGAGCTATATTGGGGCTCATACTGTATATAGGGAGCTATGTGGGGCTTATAACTGTATATAGGGGGATTATGTGGAAGCTCATATTGTATGTAGGGTCTCGTACTGTATATAGGCGGATGTCAGGATACTTAATTGTGCTCAATATTAAGTCATACAACTAATCTAAACAAATAGTTATAATTAATATGTTAATATTAATATTGAGCAGAATTAATTTCAGCCTATTGGTTCAGCCTCCACAACAATCATGGTCTCTCATGTGGCCCCTTAGGAAAATTAATCCCCCTCCCCTGCTCTATTTTGCATAGCGCTGTACACAAGGGAAAAATTTGAAGGTCACTATCTCTATTTTTTTCCGTTTACAGATCTGCACCAGAGCACCTGTGTGTTACTCACTTGAACTATCACATGATTTATCAAAGGGGATCATGTGACATGTCACGTGATAACATCAGGTACCGCGGGGATTGCCCACGCCTTCTAAACTGCCCCTGGCCCTGGCTACGCTTAATCCACCCCTGACTGAGGTGTTGACTTCCTTCAGAGAATGTCAAGCCATGTGATTTCTTAGGGATCAATGTGAGATTATATGAGCCAGCTGAAAAGGAGGAATCCATGAATTTTCAGATAATATTATCTTACGGTACTTGTCCATTTCTAACTGAATTATATATACTAAGGGACTGGTGACAAAATCACTGTACTGATACTATGGGTACCTGCATTTTCTATTTATTTTTTAGTGATCGAGCATTTCCTCTGCAGATCAGTGAGAATCAAAGACTTTATATTTAGCCTGTACACTGCTGTGACAAGGGCTTTGAGCAATCAGTTGGGATCATCATTCAGATTTACCATAAAAGAACAAGAACTTCCAGCATTCCAAAGTAAAACTTGAATCTTTATTAAATCCACGTAAAAAATCCCAACAATACTGCTACACTATGACAAGGTTGCCTCCAGTCATATACCCAGCTCTGCTGTACCATTGGGCTCTGCTACACCACTTGGCTCTGCTACATCACAACCCATGAGTCACTTCACATATCCCGCTCTTCTATTTCAGGTTGCGGCACATGCCTTACAGCATAGGTGGGCAATTAGTTTACCCAAAGGGCCAATTGGGAGACCCTGACTGTTGTGAAGGGCTGAACAAACCCGCCAAACTGAATTATTATTATTATTTATTATTATAGCGCCATTTATTCCATGGCGCTTTACATGTGATAGGGATATACATAACAAAAGCATTTACATAATCTTAACAAAACGAGTCAGCGACTGGTACAGGAGGAGCGAGGACCCTGCCCGCGAGGGCTCACAGTCTACAAGGGATGGGTGAGGATACAGTAGGTGAGGGTAGAGCTGGTCGTGCAGTGGTGTTTACTGCAGGTTGTAGGCTTGTCGGAAGAGGTGGGTCTTCAGGTTCCTTTTGAAGGTTTCCACGGTCGGCGAGAGTCTGATATGTTGGGGTAGAGAGTTCCAGAGTAGGGGGGAAGCATGGGAGAAATCTTGTATACGATTGTGGGAGGAGGAGATAAGAGGGGAGTAGAGCAGGAGATCTTGTGAGGATCGGAGGTTGCGTGCAGGTAAGTACCGGGAGACTAGGTCACAGATGTATGGGGGAGACAGGTTGTGGATGGCTTTGTATGCCATGGTTAGAGTTTTGAACTGAATTCTCTGGGCAATAGGGAGCCAGTGAAGGGATTGACAGAGAGGAGAGGCCGGGGAATAGCGGGGGGACAGGTGGATTAGTCGAGCAGCAGAGTTTAGGATAGATTGGAGAGGTGCAAGAGTGTTGGAAGGGATGCCACGGAGCAGGAGGTTGCAGTAGTCGAGGCGGGATATGATGAGGGCATGCACTAGTGTTTTTGCAGAGTCTTTGCTGAGGAATGCACGGATCCGGGAGATGTTTTTGAGTTGGAGTCGGCAGGAGGTGGAAAGGGCTTGAATATGTGGCTTGAAGGAGAGATCAGAGTCCAGGGTTACCCCAAGGCAGCGAGCTTGTGGGACTGGGGAGAGTGAACAGCCATTGACGTTGATGGATAGGTCGGATGGGGGATGTGAATGAGAGGGTGGAAAGATGATGAACTCTGTTTTATCCATGTTGAGTTTTAGAAACCTGTCGGAGAAGAAGGATGAGATGGCGGACAGACATTGTGGGATTCTGGTTAGTAGGGAGGAGATATCGGGTCCAGAGAGGTAGATCTGTGTGTCGTCAGCATAGAGGTGATACTGAAAGCCGTGAGACTCTATGAGCTGTCCCAGGCCGAAGGTGTAGATGGAGAAGAGCAGAGGTCCTAGAACTGAACCTTGGGGGACACCGACAGATAGGGGGCGAGATGAGGAGGTGGTGCGTGAGTGGGAGACGCTGAATGTCCTGTCTGTTAAGTATGAGGAGATCCAAGATAGAGCCAAGTCCGTGATGCCAAGAGATGAGAGAATCTGGAGTAAGAGGGAATGGTCCACTGTGTCAAAGGCAGATGACAGGTCCAGAAGGAGGAGGATGGAGTAGTGTCGCTTGGATTTGGCATTTAGTAGGTCGTTGGTGACTTTGGTCAGGGCAGTTTCAGTCGAGTGATGCGGTCGGAAGCCAGATTGTAGACGGTCGAAGAGGGAGCAGGAGGAGAGGTGGGAGGACAGTTCAAGGTGGACATGTTGTTCTAGAAGTTTTGAGGCAAAGGGGAGGAGTGATATGGGGCGGTAGCTGGTCAGAGAGGAAGGGTCAAGGGAGGGCTTTTTGAGGATGGGTGTGATTGCGGCATGTTTGAAACATGAGGGGAAGACTCCGGTTGTTAGTGATAGATTGAAGAGGTGGGTTAGGGTTGGGATGAAGACTGAGGTGAGGTTAGTGATGAGGTGGGATGGGATTGGGTCAAGTTCGCAGGTGGTGAGGTGTGATTTGGAGAGTAAAGAGGAGACTTGACCTTCTGTAATGGTGGAGAAGTGGGGTTTGGAGGAGGAGGGTTGAGTAGATATGAGGAGGGGTTGTGTGGACTTTAGGCCAAAGTTTTGTCTGATGGTGTCATTCTTCTGTTTGAAGAATGAGGCAAAGTCGTCGGCTGAGATGAGAGAAGAGGGAGGAGGTGCTGGGGGACGAAGGAGAGAGTTGAAAGTGTTAAATAGCTGTTTAGGGTTGTGAGATAGGGAGGATATGAGAGATGAGAAGTAGGTTTGTTTTGCTGTAGTGAGTGCGGACTTGAAATTAGTGAGGGATTGCTTGAATGCGATGAAGTGCTCGATGGAGTGAGACCTTTTCCATCTCCGCTCCGCAACCCTGGAGGCCCGGCGCAGTTCTTTGGTAAGTTTAGTGTGCCAGGGTTGCCTGTTGAATGTGCGAGGTGTGGTGTGTGTGAGAGGGGCGATCGAGTCTAGAGCTGCAGCTATTGTGGTGTTATATGAAGCAGCAGCAACGTCTGCATCGTGCAAGGAATTTATGTCTGTGAGAGGAAGGAGGGATTCAGAGAGAGAGTGTAGGTCAAGGTGTTTGAGATTTCTGCGAGGGTGTGTGAGTTTGTGGAGTGGGGATTGTGCACCCGGAGAGGAGAGGGTAGAGAATGTGAGGAAGTTATGGTCAGAGAGAGGGAGTGGTGAGTTAGAGAGGTTAGATAGGGAACAGAGGCGGGTGAAGATGAGGTCCAGTGTGTGGCCATCTTTGTGGGTGGGTGTGGAAGACCATTGAGTGAGTCCAAAGGAGGAAGTGAGGGATAGGAGCTTAGAGACAGACGAGTGGGGAGTGTCAATGGGGATGTTGAAGTCACCCATTATGATAGTGGGGATGTCAGTGGAAAGGAAGTGAAGCAGCCAGGTAGTGAAATGGTCTAAGAAGGTGGTGGCTTGCCCTGGGGGTCGGTAAACGACGGCCAGTTGGAGGTTGGAGGGGGAATAGATGCGCACACAGTGCACCTCAAAAGAGGGCAGTGTAACGGAGGGTGGCAGTGGGATTTTGGTGAAAGCGCAGAGTTCTGATAGGAGGAAACCTACGCCTCCACCATGTTTGCCATTGGGGCGGGGGGTGTGGGAAAGGTGGAATCCGCCATATGAAAGGGCAGCTGGGGAGGCTGTGTCAGAGGGGGTGAGCCAGGTTTCGGTGATGGCGAGGAAGGAGAGTTTGTTTGTAATGAAAAGATCGTGGATGAAGGAAAGTTTGTTGCAGACAGAGCGAGCGTTCCATAGAGCTCCTGTTAGTATAGCTGAGGAGGTGGGTATTAGTTGGATGGGTATGAGGTTAGAAGGGTTGCGACAGTTTGAGGAAGGTCGTGGATAGGAGGTAGAAGTAACTGTGGGGATATGGCGAGGAGGACCAGGATTTGGAGAGATATCTCCAGCAGTGAGGAGGAGCAGAGAAAGTGTTAGCAGGTGGGAGCAAGAGAGAGCATGAGGTGGCTGTCTGTGTTTGGAGATCCAGGATTGAATGTTGAGGAATAATTTGGGGGAGGAGGTGAGATGAATGGGGAGGATAGAGGGAGAGATGATGAGTTTCTTACTTGGTGTAGGGATTTGAGGGGTTATTAGAAAGTGGAGGACTATAGAGGAAAAAGTGAGAGCTAACAGAAACATAGTTTAAGGAGAGTAAGTGGTCAAAGTGTTTGTTACCTGACTAACTGCCTCTGAAATAACTGCCACTTCTCTCCGAAGCCACTTTGCACAAGACGCGTGCACACCCCAGCACGCGTGCACCCCTTACAGAGAGTCTAAATATATAGGCCACATTAAACTATATCAGGTGTAGGGCATTGTGGGAACGGCTTGTGGATAAATTAACAGCTGATCATTTCAACAGGAGATGGCTGGGTGATCAAAGACAGAGCCAGGACGCAAGTCTCTGCAGTTTAGCACCTCTAAAAATCAGATAAGGTATATAGTGGGGAAAGAACAAACATATGTGAATATTGATTGGAGTGGGACAGATGAAGCAGGGGAATTATGCAGAGCATGTACCAGAGAGATGGGTCAGCAGAGCATTAGAAGACAGCATACATAGGAGCAGGGGAATTATGCAGAGCATGTACCAGAGAGATGGGTCAGCAGAGCATTAGAAGACAGCATACATAGGAGCAGGGGAATTATGCAGAGCATAATTATGAATTATGCTTATTAATAATAATAATAATAATACTATCAATTTATATTAATTTTTATCACTTAATACTGGGCAGAATTAAGTATGTTGAGCAGCATCTACTGTTATGGCATGTTACAATATTATTACTTGCAGTAGCTAATTAAAACCATGTAGTTTACTGCTTTTTATAAAGTTTATAATCATACTGCTCCTGATAGTCAGCCTGAAGTATATTTAATAAGTATAGATGTGCCTTGATCAACAGCTACTTCTCACACAATATGATGTCCCCACAGCCCCCCCCACACAGTATAATGCACCCACAGCACCCCCCACAGAGTATAATGGCCCCACAACCCTCACACAAGTATGATGGCCCCGACACAAAGTATCATGATCCCACAGACCCCCACACACAGTATTATGGACCCACAGTCCACACACACAGTATGATGACTGAACCCTACAGTCCCTCACAGAGTGTGATGATCCCTACAGGTCTTCAAACATAATTATTGCCTCCACACAAGTATTATGTCCCCAAAGCCCCTCACACATAATTTTGGCCCGTCATATAAGTATGATGTCCCCACAGCCCGTCAATCAGTAATACTTCCCTCACACAAGTATTATGTTCCCAAAGCCCCTTCCATCACACACATATAATTTCCACACAGACCCTCACACATAATGATGTCTCCCACACATTATGATCATCCCACACAAGTATGATGTTCCCACAGCTCCCCACAAAGTATTATGACCCTCCAAACAAGTATAATGTCCACACTTCCCCTTACACAGTATTATGGTCCCCCAAACAAGTATAATGTCCCCACAGCTCCTCACAGTGTTATGCCCCTTTTATCCCCACAATTATGATGTCCTCATACTGTATTGTGGTCCCCCACACAAGTATGATGTTCTCACAGTCCCTCCCACAAGTTTGATTTCCTCACAGCCCCACAGAAAGTATTATACCCCCCCAACAGGTATGATGTCCCCACAGCCCGGATTTTGCCCTGGTCTATATTAGAGCATATCCAGCTCTGATGTTTTATGTGCTGTCCAACATATCCAACTCTGTTGTTCCATACTGATTCAATGCTTCTATTCCTTGCTGCACATATAGATCTATAGCTTAGACTCACAGGGCTGTCAAACTCATTTTCACAGAGGGCCACATCAGAATTATGGTTGACTTTAAAGGGCCACTTGTAATTGTAAAGGCTCATGCTGTTTCTTGGTAATAGGGCAAATAAGACAGCTGTCCCTGAGTAGTAGGGCTATAAGACAGCTGTCCCTGAGTAGTAGGGCTAAAAGACAGCTGTCCCTGGGTAGTAGGGCTAAGAGAGCTATCCATGAGTAGTAGGGCTAAGAGTTCTGTCCCTGGGTAGTAGGGCTAAGAGCACTGTCCCTGAGTAATGGTGCTAAAAGCGCTGTCCCTGAATAGTAGGGCTAAGAGTGCAGTCCCTGGATAGTAGGGCTAAGAAAGATGTTCCTGGGTAGTAGACTTAAAAGAGCTGTCCCTGTAGTAGAGATTACAGAGCTATTCTTGGATAGTAGGCCAAAGAGTTGTCCCTGGGAAGTAGGGCTAAGAGAGCTGTCCCTGGGTAGTAGGGCTAAGAGAGCTGTCCCTGGGTAGTAGGGCTAAGAGAGCTGTCCCTGGGTAGTAGGGCTAAGAGAGCTGTCCCTGGGTAGTAGGGCTAAGAGAGCTGTCCCTGGGTAGTAGGGCTAAGAGAGCTGTCCCTGGGTAGTAGGGCTAAGAGAGCTGTGCCTGGGTAGTAGGGGTAAAAGAGCTATCCTTGGGTAGTAGGGCTAAGAGAGCTGTCCATGGGTAGTAGGGCTAAGAGTTCTGTTACTGGGTAGTAGGGCTAAAAGAGCTGTCCCTGGGTAGTAGGGCTAATAGTGTTGTCCCTGGATAGTACTGTTCGTGGGTAGTAGGACTAAGAGAGCTGTCCTTGGGTAATAGGGCTAAGAGACCTGTCACTAGGTAATAGGGATAAAAGTGCTGTTCCTGGGTAGTAGGGCTAAGAGATTTGTCCCTAGCTAGTAGGGATAAGAAAGCTGTCCCTGGGTAGTAAGGCTAAGAGAGCTGTCCCTGGGTAGTAAGGCTAAGAGAGCTGTCCCTGGGTAATAGACCTAAGACAGCTGTCCCTGGGTAGTAGACCTAAGACAGCTGTCCCTGGGTAGTAGACCTAAGACAGCTGTCCCTGGGTAGTAGAGCTAAGACAAATGTCCCTGGGTAGTAGGGCTAAGACAGCTGTGCCATACCTCAAAGTCCAAGATGGACTGCTCCCTATGCTAAGTGTCTGCTCTGAATCAAAAATGTAACCACACAAAAGTGCTGGCTGACTGCATTATTTATGTTCACTTTTTGTGCTGGTTAACTGCGTGCATTGTGTTCACTTTATGTGCAGGCTAACTGCTTTCACGGTTTGTGTTGGTTAACTTCATTCACTGTATTCACTTATTGTGCTTGCTGACTGCGTTCACTGTTTGTGCTAGCTGACTGCATTCATGGCGTTCACTGTTTGCGCTGGCTGAATGTGTTCTTGGCCTTTACTTTTTGAACGCGATCATTGCGTTCACTGTGCTGGTTGACTGCGTTCACTGCTTGTGCTGTCTGACTGCGTTTACCTTTTGTGCTGGCTGACTGCATTCATGGTTTGTGCTGGTTGACTGCATATTCGACCTTTACTTTTTGTGCAGGCTGACTGCGATCACTGCTTCCACCATTTGTGCAGACTGACTCCGATTACTGAGTACACCGCTTGTGGAGGTTGACTGTGATCACTGTTTTCAATTTTGGAATGGCTGACTGCGCGCGATCACTGCATTCACTGTTTGTTCTGGTTGACTGCAATCACTGCATTCACTATATGTGCTGGCTGACTGCATTCACTGTGCTGGCTGACCGCATTTATTTTTTGTGCTGGCTGATTGCATTCACTGTTTGTGCTGGCTGGCTGCGTTCTCTGCCTTCACTGTTTATGCTGGCTGACTCTGATCACTGTGTTTCCCATTTGTGCAGGCTGACTGTGATCACTGCATTCAATGTTTGTGCAGGCTGACTGCGATCAGTGCGTTTACCCTTTATGCAGGCTGACTGCGATCACTGCGTTAACTGTTTGTGCATGCTGAATGGGTTCATGTATACATTTCACTCACAAAGATATCATCTGCTCCTTGTGTTGGCGCCGTTCGCTCTATTAGCCACATCTGCTCGGGCTGCAACTGCTCAGATTTAAAGATTGCATCAGCTCCCTGTGCAGGCTCAGCCCACTCTGCTAAGCACTGGCTGTGATGACATAGAACGCAGCCAGTACTTAGTAGAAGGGGTGATGCCAGCATAGGGTGCGGCTTCCACCTTAGATTTTAAGCTCTGACACACACTTCAACACCGCTTCGACCGGCTCTCCACTCTCCGGAGAGCTGGACAGAGAGTTGAGTGTGTGCCCTGCCCTCCAGGGCAGCATAGAATGAAATGGCGGTCCGGATTTGGGCCACAGGCCTTTAGTTTGACACCTATGGCTTAAAGACCCATCTCACCAGACAAATCTTAACAGTAACTCTCCATGGAGTGTGCTTACTTTATATGAATGCATTTATGACATATTAGAAAATCATTAATCTTCTTATAAATACAAGTGGAGAATTCTAGCATCTCAATAATCTGCCATCACGTAAATGGGTGTATTAGCTTGATTTAAATGTGAAATAATAATAATAATATAAACATTTACTAAGAAGTAAGTAATTTATTAACATAATCTATAATCTCACATTAGAAGTAGCAGACACCTAAGCTGCCCGGCAGTCTTTGTAGAGTGATATGTGACTTTAACGACTGGTCTATAAATGAATCTTGAAAGGACACATTTGATTTGACTTTTCCTCTTACAGATGGAGCTGAGTTGCAATGTGCACACAGCACTTGTAGTCTGGAGTTATTAATGACCGATCTACCTCAGGGTAATACTTGTCTCAGAAGGATGAATTAGCAGTTAGATCTTAGCTTACTCAGATATATTTATTACTGCAGTAGTAACATATGTATAGACCAATCACAAATACTGATGTGCATTATAAATGAGCAAAAACAATCATTTGGCAGCACAAAAGGCTTTCATCCGGACTGTCATCAGACAGATATATTGTATTGCTTAGAAGAAAATGCAAAGCAGCCCATATTTAAGGAACTGCTGAAGCAGCCAGCATAAAGAGCATGATTATCTGTGGTAGGAGACGGCATTGTAAGATATCATTTACAGTTTACCATTTATATTCTATCTCTTCCACAAGTCCCAGATACTCCGTTTTACCATATAATGATTATAACTGAATGCTACAAAAAAAAGCTGATGCACCTGCTGGATTTAGGACCAAAAATAATGTTAGCCACACAATGTACTGCATGGACACATACGTGGACATCAATATTGAGTGAGAATACTGTCAAATGGTGTGACCAGAAAATCGGATCAGAAGATGCCATGATCTAAGTCACTCGTTATGTCTGTGAGCCATCTGATAAAAAAATCGGGCAGCACATGGTCATTTCACAGGGATGTATGAATGTAGACAAAGTCGCACCTACACAAGTCACATTCATGCAATCTTGAGAGAAAAATAGCAATAGAATGTCTCTCATCATGTGGATCAATGACATTCAATTTCTCATTAATAAAGCATGTCCCCCTTTCTGATAAGTTACTCAATGTACTATGCTACTGTTGTGCAGGTAGTGTTATGATCTGCAACAAGCACTAAGGAAAGAAAGGAGAAAGCTATCCCTACAGTAAGACTAAGCTGAATCCCTACGATGTAGCTGGCTGCCTGTTCCTTGCGAACAGACCTGCCTAGTCCTCGGCTAGTCTGAACGAAGACCTAAAGCATAAGGGGAGGGGTCCCTAAAAGAACTGGGGCTGGAACAAAAAAAATGGGACACCTCCTAAACAGAGAAGTTGTTGCAGAACACACAAAAGATAAACTGACAAAAAGGTACTAGAGGTCCCAGAAGGACCAAGCGAACTGACAGAGATAGGCACAGAAGCACCAAGCTAGAGAAACAGTCAAACAACACTGAAGTCCAGCACAGCCAAAAGGGCGGAGCTGGAATATAAAGGCAGATGGTCACGTGACCGCAAAACGCAAGATGGAAAAAACAAACAGGAGGGTTCTAACAGGTAGAGGCATTAGAGATGAGTTGTTTCATTTGCACAGTTCTCAACTGGAAACCGGTCCTTAATGGCAGCTGGTGCTCACTCCTGTGCCCAGCATCCAGGGCACCTCTAGGATAGACTATCAATATTAGGACAGGTGAGGGCCTAACTCTATGCATCCCAGTAGATCCACTGATCCCACCCTTTGTGGTGCATGTATGAGAACTATAGTCTCTTCAATGTTTCTACTACCTATGCAATATTTAGTGGTGGAAGTGCAGGGCATTACATTTCTCAAATCTACGTCAACTAGACAACACTATAATACCCAGAATCCCCACTAGTAATTCAATAATGA
Organism: Phyllobates terribilis; assembly: GCF_046119375.1. Taxonomy (NCBI): domain Eukaryota; kingdom Metazoa; phylum Chordata; class Amphibia; order Anura; family Dendrobatidae; genus Phyllobates; species Phyllobates terribilis. The sequence goes on from NW_027362761.1 coordinate 473,140,437, forward strand.
GCAGGTAGAAGAATGGGTATTGGTCCTCACAAGAGTGTTGAGGCAAACATTTTCAGACAGCTAAAATAGAGCTGGCACAGATTTCCGATATAATTTATACTGACTTTCTCTAGGTACGGTCTATTTTTTCTATTTAGAAAAGTGGCGAGATCTTCAGAAAAAGGAACATAGTGTATTGCCTGCTTGAAAATTTGAGATTTTTAACACCAAGTTTTTGTGTTGCACAGCCCTTTATGGATGTCTTCTGTATACAAAAACTGAACAATTACTGTTAAGCCCCCACACATATTACACTAATATTGACCACACCCGCCAATATCAATGGGTTCTGCCGACACTCTAATGCAGAGGTGGACAATTAATTTTCCCAAGGGGCCACATGAGAGACCATGACTGTTGTGGAGGGCCAAATCAATAGGCTGAAATTAATTCTGCTCATATTAACATATTAATTTTAATGATATTATTAATGATTATATTAATATTAATTGTATCACTTAATACTGAGCAGAATTAAATATGCTGACATCCTGCTATATACAGCATGAACCCACACAGCCCCCCATGTCCAGCATGAGAGCCTCTCCAATGTCCAGCACGAGTGCTTCTCCAAGGTCCAGCACGAGAGCCTCCCCAATATTCAGCACAAGAGCCTCCCCAATGTCCAGCATGATAGCCTCCCCATGTCCAGCCAAACATTCCATACACATAAAGAAGACCACCATATACTTACCTCGCTCCCATTTCCCTGGCACTCTGCCTCTGCTCCTGTCTGCGATGCACTGACTCTCTGCAGTGCACAGCTGACACAATGAAATGTCGTCATCGTGTCAGCTGTTTCTCACGCTGATTGGTGGAAGAGGGGGGCGGCGGCAGGGAAGGGCACAGTGTGGCCTGTGGGCCACTGTTATCAGCCCCTCGGCTGTCTTGGTCTGCGGGCCGGACAGAAACAGCCAGAGGGCCGGATGTGGCCCATGGGCCGCACTTTGCCCAGGTCTACTCTAATGTGTATGGGGATGTTGGCCAAGTGATTGGGGAAATGCCGATCGTGCATGCCTGATTTTTGACTGCCAATAGCTTTGTTCTCCTCGAGATGTCTGTTGGAGGCTTTCTCATGGAGAACACAGGTGCAATCGGCCGAACGAGAAGGCTGAGATGGCTGCCTGTTCAGCCCACAGTGTGTATGGAGGGCATTATAAAGAGATTAATCAGTACATATCAACTTAATGGTAGATCCAGAATTTCAATGATGTGAAGACGAGTATGAAAGGAAACGTTTATAGAACAGACAAATGCAAAGAAAACTTCTATTTATACAGGCACAATGCATTGTATGGACGTATATCCAGCATATGTGTATTCACTGATACCGCCCCCTGCCAAGCAAAGCTTACAGTTTAAGCCCCCGTCACACTAAGCGAGATCGCTGCTGAGTCACAAGTTTTGTGACGCAACAGCGACCTCAGCAGCGATCTCGCTACGTTTGACACGTAGCAGCGACCAGGCCCCTGCTATGAGATCGCTGGTCGTGTCGAAATGGCCTGGACCATTTTTTGATCGTTGAGGTCCCGCTGGGTTGCATGCATAGGTGTGTTTGACACCTTACCAACGACCTTGTTGGCGACTCAGAACTGAGACACATAGGCGTGCATCGTTATACAGGTCGCTACGGATCGCCGTATCGTTGCTGCGTCGTTGGGAAGATCTGACTGTTTGACATCTCACCAGCGACCACATAGCGACGCAGAAACGATCCCTGCCAGGTCGTATCGTTGTCGGGATCGCTGTAGCGTCGCTAAGTGTGACGGTACCTTTATGCTTCTGACCACAGGCACTCAAGTGCTAATAAACACTAATCTGAGGCCAAGTCAGTTACCACTATTTCTTTTGGACAATGTTAGGAAACCACGGGAGAAAAAACAGAAAACCATTACAATCAGTAAGTTTTGGCAGAAAAAGGTTAAAAGTAAAATTTTTTATGGAGAGGGGTATTTACCCAGCCATAATTACAGATAACATTGAGAATTATAATTCTCTCCCCATTATAGCACATATGCATTAGTGAATAAATGATTTTATGAAACCTAAGACATGAATGGGAATTGTTACTCCCAGAAATAGTAAATTATCACTTTCATTCACAAAAGATTCCTGGAACACTACCATAACTTTTATGTCTGATCCAACAAGCTTGAAAGCTGTATCGTGTCGAATATATGTCAATACATTGCCATGAATGTAGACTCGTGCTAACAAACTGAATATAACTTTCAGCCTTATCCTTATTGCCAAAACCAGGATCATTGAAGGAAGAATGAAAGTTCTAAATTCACAATGTCCCATTAGCCAAAAAAAAAAAAAAAAACATTTACCCAGTAGCCAGCTAAATCTTTTTTGATGTTGTGGCTTTGAAATGTTGGAATATCTGAGAAGTTAAGAAAAAAGTCGACGGTCGCAATAATTGTAACCTATTTATTTCATTTTTTTCTGTTTATAAAAGTCATATTTCAGATAGTAAGAAAATCACTCATTAATATGGAAGCAAGGAAAATATCTCATATAGCTGAAAATACTCTGAAGATTACTGTACTTCTACTAGCACTCAGCCGCTCTGCGGAACAAGTGCTCCATTTGTAGGAACAATATACATTTATCACGCGATAATTGCTCCAGATCTGTTTGTTTAAGCTGAAGTGGATTAGAGTTTTAGCTAAAAGTCACTGAAAAGGTCATCGGGATCTGGAGAGCTTTTTGATGTTGGTAAAGGAGGATTTACTGATGAAGGATTCTTGCCAGTTGCCTTTGAAGAGCCTGGTTTACATCTGCAAGAACAATGAACAAGAAGAACTGTTAGGTTTTGTTCTTAATTTATAGTTTATCATCGAAAAATGAGGTGTGCATTGTGTGATGCCTATATACACATCTACTATAATTCCTTTAATCCGACACAAAAGGGATATATTTTATATTCTGTAATGCTTTACATTTGTAATGGTATAAAACAGATATGAATATATAAATATACAACTACTGTATGTAAGGGCATTATAGAAATACACATATCTACACATGCATATAGACTAAACAGTTTACGGCTCTGCTCGCATGTCTCAACCTTCTATCAGATGTAAATTTCAAGAGCGTTGCCCAATATATACGGTAACTCTGAAGTCCCACTGTATAGCTGTACATGGCATATGTCACCCATAAACTCCAGTATTATAAAAAAAAAATTGTAGAATACTACAACATTAAAAAAGCACAATCAACTACACTTTTGTATATCGAAAAAAAAAGTTTACTAATAAATACCAGCCTGTCAGGCACCAAGATAGTCTATTAGTTTTTGTCAGGTAAATGGAGCACTATGAATACAATTGATTTGAACAGAGAATGTTACGGTATACGGTAAAGAAGGAAGCATTGTTAGGTCTTACAATCTAAAGACGTTGATTCATCAAGACCAACACCTTTCACCCCGGTCTTGATGAAAGGGCATGTTAGAGTGTATCGCCACGAATCTTATTACACTCTCTGACTGGAGCAAGATTTGGGAGTAAGGAACGTCGCCGCTCATCATGAATTTGAAAAGTGGGGGTTGCCACTTCCTGTCACGCCCATGTCCTGCCCCATCTATGCCTACATTGTCAGAACAAGGCAAAAATGACGTGAAAATGTAAAACGTTGCAAAATTTTTGCGCAGCCTCGCATTGCCCAAAACTTTTGCAACTTTTCAATTTTTTTATGCCAGAATTCTGTCGTAGAAGCTTTGATGAATCGTGGGCCTTTAGGTGAAAGTTATGTAAACTGTATATAGGATTGGCTGTGGTGTTACTGAAGTTTAAATAATAGCCGATTATATCTTCATTGTCTACCATGACTCTTGGCTTTGTAGTAGCACATACGAAACCAGATACTACTTCCTTCCCTTTTCTTTTGGTTCAACATATTCAGAGATGGCACAAAATTACCACTTTCAAATAAATATATTCTTACAAACAGATTCTTTGCTACTTTGTCACAAAATATCTACCATATGTGCGGGTACACAGTGGTTGTGATGTGAACTACAGCCTGTTAAGGCTTTTGCTAGCATGTTGTGAAATTGTATTGAACTTGTATTATGAAAAATTGGAGTCCTTAAACAAAGATTATGGTAGACTATAAGGCTGTGTGCCCACAATGCGTTTTTTAAACGTTTCTGCAGCAGCAAAAACGCTGCAGAAATGCTTAAAAACGCATGGTAGAAGGCCTGCCATATTCCCCAATGATAATCCGCATGTGCTGTGCACATGCTGCGGAAATTTCCGCTGCGGGTTATCATTGCGGAAAAAAACAAATCACTACCAATTATTTTGCGGAAGCGCTGCGTTTTCGCCGCCATTGAGTTGCATTGAAACGCATGGATTACGCATCACTGCATCTGTACATGCGGAATCCATGCGTTTCAATGTGAGGATGGTACCCGGGTGTGGAGGAGAGGAGACTCTCCTCCGGACCCGGGTACCATAGAACCTGTAAAAAAAAGAATAAAATAAAAAATAAATATTATATTTACCTTCTGATGGCCCCCGCTGCAGCAAGACTCCGGGGACCATCGGAAGGGAAGTATAGATTTATTTTTTTATTTTTGACCATTCTTTTACGGTCACACTATATAAATCCATGCCGTTTGCATGGATTTATATAGTGTGACCAAGTTGACAAGCACTTTCCAAGTGATGCTAAAATCGCTTGGAAAGCGCTTGTCAACCCGCATGCGGAAATGCATGTGAAGAACGCTTCACATCCGCATGTCCCTAGCAGGAAAAACGCATGTACAATCCGCATGTACAATCGGCATGCGTTTTTTCTGCCAGGGAGATGCAGAAACGCTCAGGAAAAAAACCTGAGCATTTCTGCATCGTGGGCACATACCCTAAGGGTAGACACATCTGTATGTAAGTAGAACGTCGAGAAAAAAGCAAATCATGCATTAGATAACCCAATTTATTTCCATGATAGCTGCATAGGCTCTGGCATCATGATGTTCTGGCTGGGGCACGAGCAGAAAAATATGGCGAACTGTTGCGCTAATTGGTTTACTCTGAACAGTCTTTTGTTTCTTAATTTTGGAAATTCCAGATTATTCTTGCATTTTCTGTCATGGAATCTGTAGAGCTGTGGAGAAGGAGTCGTAGAGTTGGAGTTAGTTTTGGGTGGAGAAGGAAGAAATGTACTGACTCAGAGTTAAAAAAAAAGTGATAATCAGGATGCTCTGGTGGTAATTATGTAGAACAGTGGTCCCCAACCTTTCTGACCTTGAAATGCCACATTCAGCTCTTAGAGAGGGTCGAGAGCCACATTTATGTCTAAAAGCGAGTTCACAAGCCCCATCCAGCTCCTGCCCCCCTCACAGTAGCTACACACAGAGCCCCCATTGCTGTTATAATGACAACCAAAGCTTTTCCACAGAAATCACACCGAGGCAGTATACCAAGATCAAGAGGTTCTCACAATACCCCCATACAGTATTCTGTAACATCTAGCTTTAAGCACCTCCTTTGACAGTTGGCATCATCCGGTCTCCAGCTTACCATACCCAAAGAAGTTGTCCACTACTTTATATGAACCCCCCAATGTATCCCCCTGGGGCCCAGAAGTGTTTTTGTAAATACCTTGCGGTGCCTTTTCTGCCTCTGTGCGGCGCTATCGCTGGCCGCTCAGAAGCATCACATGACCCATCACTGATGTCACGTCAAGTGAGACGTGACATCAGTGAGGTGCTCCCTGCGATGGAACACAGAAGTGAGTTCCCCCTGCTGCAGCTGGAACTTGACATGAGCGGATGTCAGAGCCGGCTGCAGGGAGGAGTCATGTGATGCCTGTGAGCGGCCAGCGATAGTGCCGCTCACAGGCAGAAAAGACACCACAAGGTATTTAGACAAACACTTATGGACCCTGGGAGAATACATTGGGGGATCATATAAAGTAGTGGACAACGCCTTTAAGTTATCTCCAAACCTCCAAGGCCACAATATGTACATCCAGATCTGCTCTTTTGTGCAGGACTACTCACAAAATTCACCATTTTGAGATGTGCTCTTAATAGTTGTTTGCTAGACCTGGTGCTAATGCATCAAGCTGGCAGACAGCCGCAAGCCACAATTCATGGGACTGCGACCTACTTGTGGCTCTCGAGCCACAAGTTGTGAACCCCTGCTGAAGACCATCAGCTATCAACTCTTCTGTGCACTGTACTGTGCTTTAGGCTGGGTTCACACCAGTGTATTTCACGGTCCTTATGACTGCGGGTCTCCGGAACCAAACTTACAGCCTAATAGACACACATGAAGTGTAAGTTTGGGTCATGAAAACCGCAGTCAGCCTGGGCATTGCAACAAGCATATCGACCATGAAATAAGTGTGTGTGAACCTGGCCTTTTCGTCACGTTGCTCCAAGGTCCTTAGTTAAAAATGTCTGTGAAAAACATTTGCTATTACTAATCATTGGCCATTTATGAAGGAGCCAAAGTACCGCATGTAAAAATTGAGAAGTCAAAATTTTGTCTTCCAAACTGCAAAGCCCTGAAAACAAAAGCTAGAGTATCAGAAGTTCAGGTTTCAGATTATTGCGCACGTTTGTGATAGGAGGTGCTAGTCTATCAGCATTTCTGAATGAACAGATGCTAAATTAAAGTATATCGATTTAGAAAAAAAAAGTATTGAACTGCTAATGTTTTCTAGCTTGGTCTATTAAGATGGATGCAATTCTTTCATTGCTTTTCTAGGTAAATGGTTCTGAGATGTCCCTGAACTAGATTTCACCTTGAGCGATTGCTTAGAAGACAGTTATTGCTTACACATAACAAAAATAGAAATACTCGCCTGAAATCTACAATATATGTTCTGATTTTTTCTTTATATAATATTATGCTCACCAAAATACCAGTAGTATAATAAGAAAATAAAAATAAGAAAGAGCTAATTAAATTAATACAATGGAGAAAAAAGTCATAGTCATGGTAAATTGCATAGTCATATAAAGCTACTATATGGATATTACAATAAATATAGACAACTTATAGAATATACTATAAAAGAGTCTTACAAAACCAACAACACATCGCAGAGAGAGGATAACTGGAGGTGAATATATTCTCTAAATAACTAAGGAATAAAATTGTGTATGAAATAATATAACTCCTAACAAGTCATTCCTGGAGGAAGGAGATGGAGTTAGCTAGCGGCACTATATGCTGATACTAGAAGATAAAATGAAAATGATAAATCACAGAGCACTTAAAAGCTCAAATAGGTTTTGGCACTTGTATACTTCTAATCTGCTTTTAATCTTCTCCTTGGCCAATTTGGAACTTGTTTCTGGAAGCGGACTGAAATCTATCTCTTGGAGACAAGGGGCTTACCAAAACAAGCAGGGAATCTGGCTGCTGTAAGTATATGTTTAGACATATCTCCTGAAACATGAATGCAGGCCGTTCCTTCCAGCTGAACCTATTAATGGCGTACAACAATTACACCCAATAAAACAGAAAATTACATCAAGACTTAGCATATAATGACACTGGTATTAGACCAACACTATTATTTCGTGGGGGGCCAGGGCATTTCCCCTTAGGCTTGAATCGTGTGACACCTGGAATAAGGTCTTAAAGTAGATCTTCCATAAATGTTTCGTAAAAGGCTCTGAAGCCCAATGCCTGAGGCTCCCGTGTCCCAGTGCCCAGCTGATCGTTCCTGCATCTATTGTAGATCTTATGTTTTGTAGTCAGTTATAAAAACATAATGTGGACCAAAATAATGATTCACATCATATTTGTCTGAATAGATTGCAATACCAAGAAGAAAAAGTTGTGGAATTATGATAATAGAAGGATAAACAGACATGTAAAATGACATGCAAAAGATGAAAAAATTGAAACAAGTTTTTCAAAACATCTTGATTTATTCAGTATCAATTATGAGCCCCACTCCTAGAAATCCCCGCAATTACACGCCTTGGCTACTATCAATAAGGTTATTGAATGGTTGCCTGTGGAATGTTCTGCCACGCTGAATGCCCTTGGGCAGGGAAGTCATCAAGATCTGCTGCTGGCAGCTCAATTTGCAAACCTCAATTTGCAATTGCTAACCACTGAGGTCTCATGTGTACGACAAGTCTGGAGATGCTGTAGGCCATGGTATCAAGTTTAGGCCATGCAGGTTGCTCATAGTAGTATGAACAACATACTGCTTAGCATTGTCATGATAAAAAACAGCACCTAGGACATTTTCACACTCCCTCTTGAAGGCCTCTTCATGGCGTTGCCCACATGATCTCCAGACCAATCTCTGGCTATTACAATGTTCAAGACAACAAGTGGAACATGTGGTACAGCCTTTCTGCCAAAGTGTTTCAGGAGTCGTTTTTCAGCATGATAACACCAGGCCACATGTTGCTCTTGCTACTGTGAGCAGTCTGTGTGACTTAAATATGCTACTATGGCCTGCAGCATCTCTGGACTTGTTTCCCATCAAGCACATCTGGGATGTATCAGTTTGTGATACCGGGATGGGAGACCAGGATTGGGGAGCATGTACCAGGATGGGGGAGCATATAACAGGATGGGGGACCAGGATTGGGGAGCATGTACCTTGATAGGGGACCAGGATGGGGGAGCATATACCAGGATGGGGGACCAGGATGGGGGAGCATATAGCAGGATGGGGGACCAGGATTGGGAGCATATACCATAATAGGGGACCATATAACAATAAAAATGATGCTCGCTACCCGAGCGTAGAATGGGTTCAAAAGCTAGTACAATATATATTTGTAATACAGCATATATGTAATATATTACAGTATATATTTATCCCTCATTTCCTGGACCTATTGAGGTTGGAACCTCAGCACCATAAAAGAAAATGAAATGACACTGTGGGTCTTTCTGCAGTGTAAATTTATTTTGATCCGACAAGGAGTCAAAAACAGATCTCGTCCAATGTTTCGACCGGGAACGGTCTTTGTCAAGGACATCTGTTGCAGGTGCAGGTAGACAGAAATCTAGTAGAGCAATAACGTAAAACGTAAGATCTCTTTCATGTCAAGGAGGACCTGTGTGGAGCCGGAGCCGTGAATCAGGAAATGCAGCAAGCAGAGTGTAGGCAGAATCATTCACTAATCATATGGTATAATAATTTTCAATTATGACCCAGGATATCTGTCTTTTTTCGGCCGTTGTGTGCTTTTTAACTGTATTTACAGTATACCTCACTGTTTTATCAGTTTGTGTATTATCTAGCGGAAGGAGCCAGTTTGGTTCCAAAATGAATAGATGTCATATTCACCTTAATATAAATAAATTTAATCAAATTGACTTTTGATATAAAATCTGATTATTTCCTGGATGCAGCATCATAACTGATTGTCATCATGTTTGCAAACCTATATTCTGCAATTCATTAGGTTCATCACAAAACATTCAGCTTGTTTCACACCATATTAAAATCCACATATGATGCCCGCACAGCCTGTTATAGGTACATCATTATCACATATTATTCCGATAGGGTTCACAATAGGGCTGGAAAATAAGGCATGTTTAAGCGCTATAGATGTTAAAAAAGACAGTAATGCTACAAAAAATCATACTAAATGACATTTTTGTTAACTTTCATGACCAAGAAGCTTTCAATTTTTTTACTCCTCATCTACGCATAGCTATAACTTTTCATTTGTTCATCAACAAACCATATGAAAGCTTATTTTTTGCAGGGCGAGTTGCAGCTTTAAATAACACAATTTATTTTACCATGCAAAGTACTGAAAAACAGGAAATCCAAGAGTGGTAAAATCGTGAAAAAAGTGGAATTCTGCCATTGTTTTACAGTTTTGTTTATGCAGCATTCATTTTACTGTAAAAATGACCTGGCAATATGATTCTTTAGGTCAGTATGATTATGGTGATATGAAACTTAGTTTGTATTCTTCTATATACGGTGACACAAAACTTATAATTGTTTTTACTAGTTTTGTATTCTTAAAAATTGAGAACTTTGTAAAAGAAAAAAAATAAAACTTAGTTTGTGTCACCATTTTCTGAGACTTTTTAATTTTTTGGAGCTGTGTGGTGGCTTGATTTTTGTACACGTTTGATGGCTTATACTATACACTGTATTGCAGTAATGTCATGCAAGGTGTGGAAAAGACTAGGTGCAACACGAAGGGAAGAGGAGGAGGAAGGCCAAACACTAGGAAAAGGGGGAGTGGGGTCCCCTAGGCAGATCTAATAACACTCTGCCTACCCTACTGTCCCTATATGGGTTCCACACCAATCGCCGAGCAGGATCCTAAACCCTGTATATCCCTAGAGCTTGGCCCTAGATAGGGAGAGGGAGGGGTGAGCACTGGTCAGGCCCTACTACAAACTAAAGACAACAAGGTAGACAAACAAAGGGGATTAACTTTGCTTGAGCAGACACCAGAGCAGTAATGCCAACAGTCTTCCAAGGGCACCAGAGAAGAAGCCAGCCAACAGCTAGGGCTCCAAGCATGCACAAAAGAACACAGACGTATCACCAGCAATTGCCCGGAGCAAACAGAGCTTTTAACTCCCATGCAGGGGTGTGTCAATCAGCAGCAGGAGGGAGGTCGCCGCTGGGTCTTAAAGGAAGAAGGATTAAGAAGGTGTCTACAATGCCAAGTGCAGTGACCTTCTACAGCCAGATCCACAGCGACTGTCTATTACACCTGACACACCCGTGACAAGTATATACTCAAATCGCAGTTCCCCTATGAAGCTCAGCCAGAGGGTAAGCTTACTAGGAGGATCACCATAGCAGTTATAGGGGTATTTGGCAGGACCCGAAGCTGCCATGAAATCCCATCGGTATCCCATATTCGAAGCATGAGGGGCTGATAAGAGCCATTGCACTTGCACACTGTCAGTGACAACATTAGAATGCTGCTATCAGTGATTGAAATGGTTAAACAGAGCAAGCTTCGGCCACTGCTGTTGCAGGCAGATGCTGGCTGTGCAACATACCCGTACGAGCTCAGAACCTGAGCCTGCTCCACACACCCACTGCCAATAGATTCCTTGCACTGAATAAATTCATATATAACTCTGAGTGTGATATTAATGGCTTTTTTCCTGCTTTTCTATGTATTGTCCAGAGTTCCTGGGATTTCTCATGCATATTGTGTAGAGAACCAGATACGTGCCGTGTACACAGTGTATAGATCTCCCCATACAAATCTGTGGAAGATATTCAATCTAGAGAAATGAATTTGCCACTTTTCTGCTTTCTGCTTATATCTATCCTGAATCTGGAGAGTAAATTACAGCCCTTAAATAAGAGTTATCTTTAATTACAAGTCACCACCTGAAAACGCATGAGCAGCACCAATACTGATGTCATGGCAATTATTATTTAGGAGAGCAGTCTCTAAATACACATGAAACAATAAGCGCAGTCACCTCCAGGGTAAGAGAAGGAATTTATGTTCCGTAATTAACCACTTATCTATCTACATTGTTGTAAATGTCCTAATATATTCATTATTACTACTCTAAGACCCTGTTCCCATGGTCGGGATGTGCAGAATCAAATGTGCCAAGGATTTTCAATCGAATCAGAGGACACATAAACAATTTCTACTTCTAATATTTTTCAAAAATTACTCAAAATGGTGAAAATAATAAAAGCAGTATTATTTATCTTACCAATTCCCCACTGCTCCCGTGTAGATGAATGCGGTCGCCTCCACTGGTTTCTATACTTCCTGTTCGGTCTGGACAAACATGTGACCGCTGCAGCAAATCACAAGCTTCTGTGGTGACCAACAGGTCACTGTTACATCCAGTTATGAGCTGTAGTGGTCACGTCTGCCCAAACAAAGCAGAAAGTAAAGAACTGGTCTGTGTACTTTCTGCGTTGTCTGGATAGACAAGTGCTGCAGCCAATCACTAGCCACAACAGAGATAAATGCTTCACTACTACAGCCCATGATTGGCTGCAGCTGTGAAATGTTTATCAAGACAGAGCAGGAAGAAAGCCCATGGTTGGCTACAGCAATCATGTTTGTTAAGACAGATCACGAAGTGGAAAAATTGGTGGGGAACCCAGGAAGCATGAAAACAGGAAGGGCCTGGCTTGGTAAGATGACTGTTACTTGTTTTATTTTTTAAACACTATTCTGAGTGATTTTTGTTTTAAAAATTGCCATCAGACAGATAACACTGTCAATACAAGAACTACAAACAGTATCCATATTAAAGACCAATTCGGCCAATTTCATAATTTTTACCTCCTGTCACTCACACGTACGTCAACATCGTAATGAAAAAATGTACGGTAATTGGATATCTGCCACTGGTCATTGTTTCGTCAGAAGACTTTGACATTGCAGGTTCAGAAAACATATTAAACTTTTTTAGAAAAAATATAAGAAATTGGCACTTCCACTCTGTTCCCAGGATTCTTTAATATGGTTTATTAAAATGCAAAGATAAAAAAAACAACGCGTTTCGGCTGGGTCAGCCGTCAGCAGCTGTTTCACCTGATATAGGCTGACCCAGCCGAAACGTGTTGTGTTTTTATCTTTGCATTTTAATAAACCGTATTAAAGAATCCTGAGAACAGAATGGAAGCGCCAATTTCTTTATTTTTTCTAAAAAACATTTTTGTTACTTTCGAACCTCTTGAAGGACCCTCCACGGTTTAACAAGGTGGCAGCAGACCGCTAACAGGGATTTATACAGAATACAAGTTATCCTAGAGTTGTGCCTGTACGCCCAACAATATAAGGTGAGCAAAATTTTTCATTTGCTACCAATCATGATATAATCTAATACTACGCCTAGATAGTGCTCTCTTGTAATCTAGGTTACTCCCTGCAGTCATTTAAAGTTTTAGTATCTTCATTATTATTATTTATTATTATGGCGCCATTTATTCCATGGCGCTTTACATGTTACATCTTCATCTCAAGTATCTAATAATTGTCATTGATAAAAAACAGATTTAGAGGACAAAGCTGATCACATTAATACCAGACATCATCCCTGATCTCAACAGTGGCCCAATAAGGAAACCAATGGGACCAGACAATGACCTAAGAAAATAATATCATTTGTAAAGTGTCATCACGACCAATGGCTTTTCTTGGAAGACTCCTGGCAGTAATGTCTGGATCGTCATTGGGAATACATTGGCAGCACGGTAGCTCAGTGATAAGCACTGATGTTTTGCAGCACTGGGGTCCTGGGCTTGAATCCCATAAAGACCAACATCAGTAAGGAGTTTGTATGTTGTCCACGTGTTTGCGTGGGTTTCCTCCGGGTTCTCCGGTTTCCTCCCACACTCCAAAGACATAGGGAATCTAGATTGTGAGCCCCAATGGGAACAGTGATAATAATATCAGTAAAGTGCAGCAGAATATAACAGCACTGTGTGAGCAAGGAAAATAAATAAATTGTTGGAGAATTTCCAAATTTCTTTTAAACTATGAACAGACTTGCACTGGATGGACACCCGGTTGTTAACTTTGACCACATCTGCATGTGTTGGTTATCATTTACCTACAGCTTGTATGTGTGGTATTATATCATCTACATAAACAGTCACAGCTTGAGACGTCTTCATGTAAACGAACAATATGTATACTGAGAACGCAGCAACACGTCAACTTATATCTGAGCTCAGTTTTCTTACTGAGGCTTTGGCAGTGATTGTCACACCCAAGCAGCTCCCCTGCAAACATTATTACGTTCAACATGTACTAAATAAGCCTGCCAAAATACATGTACTCTGGATTATGTACTGTGGAGCTGTGACCCCTCCTGTTGTTGGAAACCTTTAATAATGCACTAAAAACATGTCTTGTAAAATAAACTAAAAAATATTGATAAATAAGACAAGAGGCGACAGAGAGGGTACAGCGAAAGGCAATGGAAAAGAAATGGGTCATATAAAGAACACTGTGGCACTGTGATGGTGGCTGATGTGCTTTTACATTGTGCTAAGGTCACAATCCTAATTTATAGATCATGTTTTAATAAATAAAAGTTTTTGACCCAAAATAGAACACTAGCGCATTACCACCATGGGGTATCTCACTAATCGTTTCAGTATTCCAGAACCTCCCTAGACTGAAGATACTGTAAGTAAAAGTGGACTTTAATGTACATGTCAGAAAATATATACGGTGAACCTGGACTTCTACTTTAAAGTGGGACCAAACTTCACAATCTGATATCCCCTAGACATATAATGCAAAAATAAATTTGGACAGTATTCTTTGAAGATATGAACATATCTGTCACAGGTTTACCGCGACAGAGAGGGGCCGGAAGATGGCGGTGTCTGATTTCACGTACTCCTGCTCTGGTTAGAAGCACTACACCATCATATTAAACAGAGCAGATTTTTGCTAGCAGTGCAAGGGTTAATTTGTTCAGTTGAGGGTTCTTGGAGGTTTCCTGCTTTGTTGGGCTCAGTTGTTCAGTGTGGCCACTCCCCTCTGCTATATATACTCGCTTCTGGCAATCAGAATTGCTGGTGTTAGTTCATACTGCCTAGTTCTGGAGTTGAAGGTGGCGTTTAGAGAGTTGTTCAGAAGACTGTTGCTTGGTGTTTGTCTGTGTACACATCCCAATCCTCTCCTATTTGGTTACTCCTTCCTTAACTCCCCGGTGTTCTACTCTGTTGTTTGTGAGTGTATTTTTGTATGATTCTTATATTCATTTAACCCTATCTGTCTTCCCTTATTTGTCTGGTTGGTGTATTCTTATACACTTCTACTCCCCACTTCCCTGGGGGGGGGGGCCAGATATGGGTTCATATAGTAGCACAGCAAGGCATGTGGCCCCAGCATCTTCACCTTCAGAAGTAATCCAGGGAGCAAGAATAGAATAGGGAGCCCCCTAGCTTGAGGGATAGGGAAGGAGCCCCTAGTCCTGGGATATCCTGCAACAGTGCCGTGACAATACCATTGAAGAACTTATTTAAGAGAACTAAAAGTGTATTCTATGGTCAAGGAACTTCAAGTCCACAAATGTCGAGAACCAAATTGGAAGAGTCGTTTAGTTTAAATTGGAGCTCATAGATGTAGTAGAGTTCATCTCTTTACTTAGGATGACTGTATTAACCAAAGAAGAGAGGGTCTAGATAGGGCAGTCTTTGCTCCGGCAAACCCAGAGTGGTCATGTTTACATGGTTGTCCATTGCAAAGGTATGGGTGTCTGCAACCAGATCCTTGGCAAGAAGCCAAACTTTAAAGTAACGCCTAATGGGGATAGATAGTCCAGAGAGAACAATTTTTAAAGGGGTCGACATCGACTATAATATTGATGGCATAGCTTTAGGATAAGCAATCAAGATCAGATTTGTGGAGTCCATCACCCAGCACCCCCACCAATCAGCTGTTACCCTTTCCAGCAATGATTGAATGTAAACAATCAAATGAATAGTCTTATCTGCTGTACCCAGCAACAGCCACTAAACAGTATGATGGAGCTGAGCAATTTCCCTCCAAGTGCTGTTTACATCTGACTACTGCTGGTCAATGGGGGTGCCAAGTGTTGGACTCCCACCCATCTGATATTGATAATTTATCCAAAGGACAGGCCATCAATATCACAGTTGTGGCAAACCTCTCTAAAGCCCCACAATAAATTAATTTTTTTTCCAAGACTTTTGACCTTACCATAAGTTATCAGGATCAGATCAGAGGGGCTTTGATGCTTGGCATCCATAAAGCCAGCTGATTGAATGGACTGCTGTGCACCGGTGAGCGCTGTCAGCTCTTTGCCACTAACTCCTATATGCACAGAGCTAGATTTCTTAGACAGGGGCATAATTCAAACCTACCCAGTTCTATAAGCATGTAACCAAGTGATACATTTGTAATAGATGTAAGGTATGCAATACATGACATTTGCAATAAGTCCTTCAAACAACCAAACACTAGATCATAACCAGTTGATACATTTAATACCATGCCAGATTATTAATAAAAAGAGAAATTCACAGTTTCTTTAGTTTCTAGACATGCATGCTATGAATTACATGTCACATTGTCACAAAAAACACAAACAGAAATATGTATATCATTAAAGTATAAAAATAAACCACCGTGCAAACGCTTCATGGTCCTAAATAAAACTATTGTCCAGCTTCTGAGAACTGAAGTTAAAATAAGTCGCGTGGATTCAAAAGGTATGTGATCATGGACATATGTCAGAGGCCTAAATAGCATATGTGAATTTGACAAATGAGGCAGAAAGTATGAAATGTTTAGTCTCAGAGCCATTTTCTAGTGAAAAAAAAAGGAATAAAGAGGAAAATAGTAGAACTTAATGGAAATCGGCCAAAGTCTAGCAATAGTGAGTGACATAATTTTCTCCTTAAACTCACTTTCTAGAACAGCATACGTGATGGTCGGTGGCCGCACCACCTGGTGGAGGGATGCAAGGAGGTGGTGTAGCATTGCAGGCATTCTTGTATGATACTGGTATACAGAGGTGACTGGTTTTGTGTCTTTTTAAGACAGGACATTGATTGATAAAAGGAAAAGTTTATACGGGTAAATTATTTGTAAGCAACAATGAATGGGAAAAATGTCTTGTCTCTCAATGCTTAACCTGACACAGGGTTCAGAGGAAGCATATGTCTGTACAGGACCTGACACTACATCTGCCCTGGGAGCTTTATTAGGTGAGTGCAGATGTCAATCACAATCCAGTAACCGCTGTACATGCTGAAACCAGATGCTGTAACCCAGGGTGGTATACAGATGAAGCACCAAAAACTGAAGTACACATCAGACTTTGCTATTAGAAAACAGGACAGCGTTTTGAAAAATGGGACTAATCACCTAACGGCCATCTGCTTTTCTTTTCTTCACTTGCAGAGTATAACTTGAAAGCATTTGTGCTCCATGTCATACAAAATTGGTGTGATAATCAATGTAGATAATCAAGGAGAAAAGTTACCCCTGAGATCCCAGTCTTAGCCACTCACCTAGCCAAATCAGTTCTCATACTTTGCAATACCCCGAAACACCGTGTCAGCAAATTGAGATTCTGATTTGGCTTTTATCCCAAGTCTTATTGCAAGGCTCGTTAAAGGGTCGACAGAGACTTGTAGGATCGCTGCTTCCATCAGGTGGCGCTATAGCGTTCAAGTCCTCTTCCTCTCTGAAGAGGCAATTTGCATATAATCTGTGTAAAAATATACCATCTGTAATACGACCTATGGCGTAACACATTTATGAATCATCGAGAGTCACAAAACCTGAGCCTATATCATCTCATGTGACACAAGATCCTGATGAATGAATATTCCCCATAGCAGTGTTTGCTCAAACATATATACACAAGACCTGCATCGTTTACAATTCAACAGAAATCTAGATCAATGTTAAATGCTTAAAATGTAACTACACGGTCAAAAAACCCTTGACATGTTGTAGACACAAGTTTTGAGTAGTGAGGGTCAGAATTGTTCACCTTAGCACTACTCTCCCTCAAAGTTGTAAGTCCGTGAGCTACGTTGGAGGGGAGCCTTGCTCGGCTGAGCGCTTCTCCCCCTTCATTATAGAGACCGTGGGATCGTCTCAGCAACCGGACACCCACTAATTAAAACGTCTAATATGTCTTTTTGGCATGTCAAAAGTTTTTTGAAAGGGCAGTCATGCTTTAATGCTGCCCCACCTGCATTTATTTTCGAGTAATAACACATATTGAGAAGGACTGAATTTATTTAAGCACCGCTCCAGAGTTTTCTTTTAATTTCACCCTCAAAGTGGCATCACTAATGAGTGTTCCCTGCCAGTAGTAAATACTTACGGATCATCATCTTCTGCTGTTCTCACCACCTCGGTTGTCTCCTGCTAGTTGTGACTTGCCAGATCACTCCACTGTTTGCCTGATGGGCCGGAAGTCACTTCTCGACGTAACTCTATGTCAGCCAGAATGAGGCTCTCATAGACTTACAATGGGAACTAGTGGCTGTTGCCAGTGACTTCCGGTCAGGCGCTGTGAAATGGGACCGGAGCAGCCCTGGGAAGAACAGAAGACCGTGGCTGGCAAGTATTTTACTACAGGCAGGAAACAGACATTAGTAATATCACTCCGGGGGGGAAATAAAAAAAAACTACCGTAGTAGCTCTTTAACAACACTCAATTACAATGAGATCTTTCTCATTAGTACTTAAATAGGCTGATACTTAAAATGAAGAATAACTAAACTTTTACTTGTTTTAATAATTTTGGCGGCGTTGTCCAGGATTGGTGTGAAAAAGCCAAAAGGAGCAAAATGTCGTGACTTTTCAAAGTGTTTTACATCAGAAAACTGGTATAAACACTTTGATATATCGGCTCCGTAGTCAATAAATACAAATCAGTTTCCAGCACGGTCTTGTGGAATATGAAGTAGTGTCGTCCTCTCAATTGTCCAGTTGTTAAGCAACACAACATATCTATGAACATCTGTGTTAATGTGAGAGAACAGCAAAGCCAAATAATTAAAATGGATTTTTAATGTTCAGGTCGAGCAGAAGTTTTACTTCATCTGGGCTTCCCTTGACCACGGCTCTTGCTTGGCTAACCTAAATATATTCTGACATCACTCCAGCAATGTAGTGTTCTGTTTTGTCTCTTAGAAAGGAAAATTCAACCACAATTGATTCTGTAATTGATTCGTTAACATGCAGTGTGCATTCTGTGAGCCTGAATAAAAGAATCGCTAATACAATCAGATCACATGTACTTTTCCTGCAAGACAAATACATAGTAGTAGCATGGGAAATTAACAGGATAAAATTCAATCATGAGATTCAAAGACACAGCCGCAGAGTAATCTTGTCCGGCGCTTATTTAACAAACTCCGGATAGTGAATTATTTAGTGAACTCCAAGGCTGTAGTCACAGGACACTACTTTTATATATATAAAAAAAACTGAAAAAATAAATTAATGCTGAGCTGAATGTCCATTTTTTCCATACAAATGCATCTCTTGCAGAAACAAAGAATATATTTTTTCTAAGGTACAGATTCACTCAGTCAAAATACTTCTTGTTTTTCTATGGTACAAATCAATGAGCAGATGGATGCAAAGGTATAACATCCATTTAAATCTATTTAGAAACTAGTGGTCTGCATCCATCTTCGAGAGAAACAAAAATGTCAAATAAATCCATATGGGTTACAATTAACCATGTGGTCTTATAAAGAAACATATAATGGAGCTGTACTGTACTTCACATTGAGCACAATCATCAACTTTAGGAAACAGAATGGCGTTGAGTCTTTTTCTTTCTTGACCGCCTTCACATGCACAACATGTCCCTAATCTTTGAAGCTTCAACATACATGTGGAGGCTTCCTTTATCCATGGCATACACAGAAGAAGGGAGACTCTACAGCAAAGATCAAACTGGTCCCCAACTATAGTGCAGGATTTTGCCATCTAGGACAACATGACCAAGGGTTTACAACTTTTTATATTACCCTTCTCCCTTCTGTTTGCCAACAATGCAGTTCCACAAGACAGTTGAGTCCTTATGCCAAATAGTAGCAGAGAAGATGCAACCATCCAACACCAGTCCCTTCTCTCTCAAAGAACACAAAATAACCACAAAGTCAGCTAACGTATGGATGTCATCTGCTAGGTATGCTTTCTTTGTGTTAGAAAAAGGTAACTGATGATGCATTGTATGATAAAGCTTGCCAAAGTGCCAGTGAATGCCATAAGAAAAAATTGCTATGTTAAGCTTTACCAAAAAAAAGGGAAAGAAAACACAAATATCACTAATAAAGATTAGTACATTCATAGTCATGGTAAAACAAAAAGGTCTGCTGTTACAGTGAGACAAAGGTTCAATGAAGTCCCATATACTAACAGTCCAATATCAGACCAAGGAGTGTGCTAAATAACAAAAGTCACAAACCGTGCATAAAGCAATTACGTGCATATAAAAACATCAGATACAAAAATTTCCAATACAATAGCGTCTAACTAGAGAACAATTTACAGCATCAGAAAATATTGCTACAATAACCCTATAATTGGTAATCTGCCTTGCAGCAGAGGTTGGTACCCTAGTTAAAGTTGGCGATGTGGTGCCCCCGCTCCACAACTGCTCTCCCTTACTGGCCCTAGCCAGCCCTGGGACTAAACAGTTTTAAACATATACATCACAATAACAAATGCTATAATGAGAACTTATCTTAACATGAACAACGTTTTTCAAAGTTGTTGTCCCATTTGTGCCTTGACGCGTTTCACCGCTTATGGTCCCTCAGGAGGCTGATAAATTACTGATGACCCCACAGAAGTATGTGTTCCGGTTACACACACGAGCCCTCAATGATGTAACGCATACAGATGATAGGAACAAAAACATTGGTTACTCTAGCCAAGGGCAAAGACATTTTATATGATTCAAGGCCCTCCCCTTCATAACTAACCTTTGGTTTATGTGAACAGGACCGCCCCAATATTGGGAACTCTCAATCCTCAATCCTATCAGGAGTCTATATTGTGACCGCATGTAAATCCAGTGATGCGGCCCACGCTGGAGCACACTCACACACCTCAAGTCCTGTTTGTAAGCGCGTGCGTTCCACACGGTGGAACGCATAAGGGGACTCCTCCGCTTCTGGCCATGCAGTTTCCAGAGACAGGAGCTAATGATAAAATACACAGTCTTGCGCTCCAGGCAGTGTAATGCATGTACAAACCTCCCCTTCTGGCCATTTCCATTTCCAGAGAGAGAGCACCTACGTGCGCTCCACACAGTGGAAAGCAGAAAAAACCCACGTCCCCTCCTGGTGTGTAAACCCCTGTGCTTGGAGTGCCCACGATATTGCATGGCCAATATGATTGCACTAATCAGGACAGGGGTAGTGCGTTCCACCTCGTGTAACGCAACATGGTAGACCACCATAAATTATCAAGGTGCCTTTGTGATGCTGCAGTAATTATTCCCCAAAGGTATAAATGTTGCTTTACCTTAAGATTCCATTTTAAAAGAGTCATTTTTACACAGGATAATTTGAAGGTATTTTAATACAAATTAATAGATCAAAGTAGATATCATTAGGGTAAGTATTCAGTCTTGTTCTGACACAAACATTAAATATCACTATAATTCAGGACTGGATACTGAAACACTTCAAAATATGCAGTAAAATAATAGAAGAGATCCTTAATGATGGTATGATATATGTAGATAAAGGTATCCTAAATTCAGGACAACCTATTTTATATGGCAAGCAAGGCTATTTCAACAGTACCGAAATCCCCAAACTTAGCTTGAGAAACGTATCAAATGGATCTGACAACAGGATATCCCCGTGTTTCCTCAGAATCTTAAACACTTGATCATTCCTGTCGTTAAATGTCCCTATCAATCTGGTAAAGCTATCCTCTTTAACTTGTGTACCCTGAAGTAAGAAATCCCTATCTCCACATAGTCGCAGGTTTGATTGAGGATATAGGTAGGATATCCTTTTTCCATAAACGTACATTTTAGATCTAACGATTGGCTTCTATAATCGGTTTTATCAGAGGAATTCCTTCTAATGTAAAGGAATTGGCCCTCTGGTATAGCCTTCTTCAATGCCGTCGGGTGGTGGCTCTCCCACCTTAATAAACTATTAGTGGCCGTTGGGTTTTGGTGAGTGACAGTTCTTAGACATCCCCCATGATCTTTAATGATGACTAAATCAAGAAAGGGTAACCTATTAGTCAGATTCAGAAAAAAATCACAGCCAAACTTTGTTGATGATAAGGAGCCTCACAAATTCAGAAAATTCTTCTGCTATCTCTGTCCATAGAAGAAAACTGTCATCTATGAATCTGACCCACAACAAGATTTTATGATGACACCATGCCTAGTTTCCTCCCACCAGCCCAGGAAGATGTTAGCATATGTGGGGGCACAAAGGCTCCCCATCGCAGTACCCCTGAGCTGATGGAAGTACTTACCATTGAAGAGGAAGTAGTTGTGGGCTAGAACGAACTCCAGAAGAGTTACGATAAAGAGGTTATGCTTCTCACATTCAATGGCCCTAGACCTCAGAAAGTGGTCACCAGCATGTAGACCAGCCTTGTGAGGTATGTTACTGTATAACGCTTCCACATCTATTGAAGCTAAGATAGTATCAGCATCAATAGTTATCCCCTCAAGCTTTTTCAATAAATCTGTCATATCTCTGATATACGATGGAAGCGTAGTAACATGTGGACGAAGGTTATGGTCAATATACACACCACTATTTTGGGTTACGGAGTCCACTCTGGACATGACAGGTCGTCCCTTCAGGGGGTTGACACCCTTGTGTACCAAAAAGTTGGAACCAGAGGGAACGTTGTAGATAGAAAATCATATCCTTCTTAGAAATAAGAACGGGCCTGGCTAAGGATTTGCCTTAAGGACCCCATGTAGTACTCCGAAGGATCAGTTACAGCATCTCATACGTTTCTCATACAATATGCCCTAGGATTGTTTGACACATGGTGAGGTACTGTTGATGATCCATCAATACAAGGTTCCCACCCTTATCAGATGCCTTTATAATCACCTTATTATTCTTTTCCAGTGATTCCAAAGCAAGATTTTCTTCAATAGTGAGGTTATGTCTTATTCCCTCATTAGTGGTGGAGATCCTGCACAAAGCCTTCTCAACAAGATCTAAAAAAAATCAACACTGGAAAGCTCATCTGGTGGTGGCATTTTCCTACTAGTTCTTCTAAGATCCGTAAATGGAGTCTCATGTACCCAAAGGCTTCAATTCTACAAACTAGAGATCAGCGAATCGATTTCCAGGACCTTGGTCCAGAGATAATATAATTGATACATGGCCACCGGACTGAAGCCCTATGAACTGCCTCTTACCTGTTAGAATCACTGATGCCTATTTTGACTAGCAGGCTTGGCACACTTATAAATGCATCTTGCTACAATGACGACGTGCCGGACCTACAAATCGGGAGAGGTCCCGATTAAAGTCGGTAGGAGTCAGTTAACAGGGCTCTTGCCTGGCTGCTCCTGACATGGCCTCTAATAGACCATTCTTTCATCCCTACTAAAAACATTTTTTAACAAAACCTTTTGCAATCTAGTAAAGCTTCTCTGCTTTTTGGAACCACACAAAATACCCAAAAGAAACCAGACATATGGAACTGTAATAGCATACACTTAAATGTTTAAATGTTACACCTCTTCTGTATTCTCTAAAGACCCTAATAGTCGCCATGTATTAATTATCCCTTCTTAGCTTACTGCTGCTTTACCTGGCAAAATCAGTCATTTTCTGGGGAGGTGTGCCTGCAGCACGACCATGGGGAGTGAGATAATTGCTCTGGAGGCCTAAGTCTAAATGAGGTTGGCTTTGATGAGACGCCCCATTTTTACTTACAGTGCAACTCTTGCAAACCTGCTTGAATAATGTGGGAACATCCAATAGCAGGCAGGAAATAAATGATTGTGTATAATGCATAATTTGCAAAATGAAAAATTTTAGGTCTGTGAATTTATTGCTGCTGTCACTTTATAATAAAAATGATTTCTAGTCTACAGAGCAGAACAAATACAGTACATGTGAATTAGTAAGCCTATACCATTGGGTCCAGCCAGCTGTTAATACTTTCCTCTCTTTTGCAACCCTGCTTCATGTCTGACTTTTAGAAAGGAACATTAAAGGATATTGCCACATTTTATGGTAATCCTGCAGTAACATCCCCATAAATATGTAGGACAGTAAATAGGAAGCACATGATTCTGAATCAATCTATTTATTACCTTATGCTTCATAGTTTTATTTTACTACAATGTGTCTGTGATTTCTTTTATTGAACTTTATACTGTGTCTAGTATTTCTCCATATGTTACATGTTGAAAGATTAAGCCGTCTTTGACAATTGGGTCCAGTTGTCGCAGTGAGGTTCTGTTCACATCTTGTATTCGACATATAAACAGTAAATCTTCACTCCACGTGAATCTTGTTACATAATGAAAAGAATATTCAGTATACCTTGCCATATAGGATTAATTGCCAGACCTTTTATAAAAACCTTAGTTGACGCAAACCAACCATTCGAATGCCAAAAGGTACTGTTCAGCTTATATGCAGTCCATGAAATACTAGAGATTCATATGTTGGGCGTTCGACCCAGAATACACACTGAAAATACTCACCAAAGCAAGTACTGAGTGCTAGTAGTCATATCTAATATCCTAGTAAATCCACCAGCTAAAAACTAGACTTGTCATGTGGCTTCCACAAAAAATTCAAGATGAGAATAATTTATTGAAGAAGAAGAATACCGATATTTTTCTGTTGAATTCCTCCCCCCCCTGCAAAAAAAAAGTTTACTCACTGTGAAAGACCAAATTCTTTATTTTTTTCCAAATATTTGAAGTGGATTCGTTCTAAAATCCACATCAAATATTCAATAAATATGCTTTCTATTGATTTTAATAGAAAATCCACATTGCTGTTCATCGGGCAAGTTTGTTTCCTATGAGGTTTTGAAAACCTCGCCTCAGACAAAAGACATGTCAATTTTTTTATGCGAATTTCTTGTGAAATCCACTAAAAACACTGCATGAAAAAAAAGTTTAAAAACCACATCAACAAAAAAAACTCATGAAAAAAACACATGGGTTTCAAGACATCTCTTGAAAATCACAATGGATTTTTTCAACTCAAATGCGCACAACGCCTTGTGTTATTAAGTGGAACCCGCTTCAGGAGACAACTGGCAGTTTTTCAAGCAAGTTTAAAACACTATAAAAGACATCAGGAGTCTTCCATCTGTCTTCATGGGCTTCGACCTCTTTAGTTAGTTTGTGGTGTCTTCCAAAGACTCACACACAAACACACTCACACACTGACCAGCTCTTCTGTCCATACAATGGCCGCTTGTGAAGGAGCATGTGACCAGACCCATCCATCAGATTGAAAAGCAGCATTCCCATGTGAGGAAGCTGATGGACCGGTCCGGATGAATTACGGCAGAAATGTTTGGTTTCAGACATGGCAATATTGCAATAGCTATGTGATATATTGCATTGTGTGTCAGTATAATACGTAACTCAGGAATATTATTATATTTCATAAGTTCTGCTTTCACAATCGACTCCATGGCACAGAAACCTGGCTTATGGGCCTAAACATGAAAAGCACAGTATTTATATAAAACAAAGAGTCGGCTTAGTGCTGTCATAGGTGTATTGAAAACAGCAACCAAGATGTATGACGGCGTTAGGTGACAACGAAAAATTCTCATGGGAGCCTAGATATTTATCTGGGTCTGCTGATGCTAGATTTGTCACAAGATGTGACATTCAGCTGGCTTTTGTTGCCTTTGATATTGCTCAGTTACAGTAGTGTGCAAAAGTGTTTGCCCCCTTTCTGATTTCTTATTCTTTTGCTTGTTTGTCACACTTAAATGTTTCAGATCACAAAACAAATTTAAACACTAGACAAAAATAACACAAGGATACACAAAATGCAGTTTTTAAATGAAGGTCTTTATTATTAAGGGAAAAAGAAATCCAAACCTACAGAGCATTGTATGAAAAAGTGATTGCCCCCCCCCCAATAAAAAAACATAAATTAACTGTGGTTTATCACATCATTGGGAAGCAGAGTTCAATTTCCCTAGCCACACACAGACTTGATTATTGCCACACCTATTCTAAATCAAGAAATCAATGGTGCTATATAAATAAATAATAATAATCACTTACAACCTGCCTAACAAAGTGAAGTAGACCAAAATATCCTCAACAGCTAGACATCATGCTGTGATCCAAAGAAATTCAGGAACAAATGAAAAACAAAGTAACTGAGATCTATCAGTCTGGAAAAGGTTATAAAGCCATTTCTAAAGCTTTGAGACTCCAGCAAACCACAGTAAAAGCCACTATCCACAAATGGTGAAAACATGGAACAGCGGTGAACCTCCCCAAGAGTAACCGGCCTACCAAAATTACCCCAAAAGCACAGCGGCGACTCATCCAAAAGGTCACAAAAGACACCACAACAACATCCATAGACCTGCAGGCATCACTTGCTTCAGTTAAGGTCAGTGTTCATGATTCCACCATAAGAAAGAGACTGGGCAAAAATGGCATGCATGGCAGAGTTCTAAGACGAAAACCACTGCTGACCAAAAAGAATAAAGGCTCGTCTCCGTTTTGACAGAAAACATCTTGATGATCGCTTACATTTTTGGGAGAATACTCTGTGGACTGATGAGACAAAAGTTGAACTTTTTGGAAGGTGTATGTTCCATTATATCTGGCGTAGAAGTAACACCGCATTTCAGAAAAAGAATATCAGACCAACAGTAAAATATGGTGGTGGTAGTGTCATGGTCTGGGGCTGTTTTGCTGCTTCAGGACCTGGAAGACTTGCTGTGGTAAATGGAACCATGAATTCTGCTGTCTACCAAAAAATCCTGAAGGAGAATGTCAGGTCATTTGTTCGTGACCTCAAGCTGAAGTGCCCTTGGGTTATGCAGTAGGACAATGATCAAAAATACACCAGCAAGTCCACCTCTGAATGGCTTAAGAAAAACAAAATTAAGACTTTGGAGTGGCCTAGCCAAAGTCCTGACCTTAATCTAATTGAGATGCTGTGGCATGACCTTAAAAAGGTGGTTCATGCTTGGAAACCCTCCAATGTGGCTGAATTACAACAATTTTGCAAAGATGACAGGGCCAAAATTTCCCCAGAGCTTTGTAAAAGACTCATTGCCAGTTATTGCAATTGCTTGATTGCAGTTGTTGCTGCTAAAGGGTGGCCCAACAAGTAATTAGGTTTG
The DNA here is from genome assembly GCF_046119375.1 of Phyllobates terribilis. NCBI lineage: Eukaryota > Metazoa > Chordata > Amphibia > Anura > Dendrobatidae > Phyllobates > Phyllobates terribilis. The sequence goes on from NW_027362761.1 coordinate 473,167,264, forward strand.
GGGGTGATCACTTTTTCACACAGGGCCCTGTAGGTTTGGATTTCTTTTCCCTTAATAATAAAGACTTTCATTTAAAACCTTAATTTTGTGTTTTCTTGTGTTATCTTTGTCTAATATTTAAATTTGTTTTGTGATCCGAAACATTTAAGTGTGACAAACAAGCAAAAGAATAAGAAATCAGGAAGGGGGGCAAACACTTTTTCACACCTTTGTATATGTTTAGACGTCCCTTGGCATTTGGTGGAAGCTCTTCTACGACAATGTCACATAATGTGGAGCTGACTTGGGTTTGCCAGAGAAATTAAAAAGGCACCCTGAGAGAATGATGCTTTTGCTATATTGATGCACTCTTGGTCACTGGATTTTAAAAGGGGTATGAAAAAACAAGACATCAGCACTTAGGCTGTGTGCTCACGATGAGTTTTTGATGCTGCGTCAAAAGCATCTTAGGCCATGTTCACACATTGAGTATTTGACCTCAGTATTTGTAAGCCAAAACCAGGAGTGGAACAATCAGAGGAGAAGTACAATAGGAACACGTCACCACTTCTGCATTATTTCACCAACTTTTGGCTTACAAATACGGAGGTAAAAAAACTCACCAAATACTCAAAGTGTGCACGTGGCCTTATAGTTGCAGCAAATCCGATGGGATTTATAGAAATCTCCTGCTTTTTATTTTTGTACTCAGCATAAACTGACCTGCGGTGTATGTTTTAAATCGGCAGCATGTTAATTTGTCTTGCGGGTACGCGGAGATCAGGAGGTAAAAGACGCACATGTTTTAAGTGTGTTTCCGTGACAGAAATACATAAAAACACATGTAATCCGCGCATGACTGTGTCAATAAGGTTTTGTGAAAGCCAAAAAAACAGGAAATATCAAAAACAAAGCAGATTTATTTAAAACACCAACAGGATAAAAATGCATGTAACCTAACTTACCTAATAGGTGCAGTAAATCTGCAACATCAAAAACTCTCAAAAAGCTCATCGTGGGAACGTAACCTTAGTGATATATTTCTATAATAGTTGTAGTATAACATGAAAGCCTGTATCCCCTGCGTGGACCTAGGAGGTGGAGGCACTTGTGCAATCGCTTCTTCTGCCCTCAACTATTTTCATTGTCTACTTTACCTGCATTTGTTTAAGTTTTTATTGCGTTGCTCTGGTGTCTTGTAACACCCAAAAAGCAAGACGATACATTAATTAGCCAATCCTGCAACAATATCTGAGGTCTACAGTGAAAAAGCCTCATGGCAATGTACTCTTAGAGTATGTGTTCATGGACTTTTTTGAGTTTTTCGTAGTGGGTTCACTTAAAAAAAATGGCCGAAAAATCACAAAAAAAATGCTTGAAACACTCCTCCTATTCATTTCTATTGTAAAACGACTTGCTGTTCAAATGTTTAGTCTTTTGAGCATTTTTTCCGCTCCAGGTTTTGAAAATTGCCTGCCGGGAGAAAAGAAAGTGGATGGACTCATTCCAAACTAAGCAATGTCCAATCAGAAAGCTGCAAAAAAAATAAATCGCCAAAACCGCTTGACAAACTCCTTCAGGGAACAAAATGCTCCTCCAAAAAATTCCAAAAGATGGAGGCGTTTTTAACTGCCAAAAAAAACAAACAAAAAAACTGAGTGTATACATATCCTAAGGCAATATTCACACAGTTTTTTGAGGTATTCAAAAATATTGAGTTTTTCAAGAAGAAACAGGTTCAGAAAAAAAACTTTTTCTTTTACAGAAGGGGTTCTGAAAAAGTTTTGGTATAGTTTTTTTTTCTTGAAAAGTTTCTTTTTGCAGTCTTTTGATTTGCCAGTGCCTAGTTTGAAGTGGATTGACTTATAATCAGCTTCAAAGAAGTAACATGCATGTTTTTGAAAATCTGGGAAAAAAAAACTAAAAAAATCCATATTCACATATGAACTGCTAAATGGATTTCCAAAGAAATGAATAGAAAGAGTCGTCGATGAATTTTTGAAGCATTTTTTTGAGGAGGATTTTATAGTTGTTCCTGTTAAAAAAAATCTCCAAAAGCTGTGTGAATATAGCCTTATACCATACCCACATGAATATCGAGAGCTGTACAAATTGCTTGCTGCATGCCTAATCTGCTAATCTTAATTGACAAATTAGGAAAAGTAGGTCATGTGACTTTGAAAATAAAAAAAATCACAATACAGATAAATTAAATGATGAAATGTTCACACAGTAGTGGTTATAGTTTTTAGGAACAGATAAAGTAACATGCTTTAAGGGGTTTCCTCACACATGTGTACGTGACTACTTCTCTTCTATCACAGAGGACCAAAGGTCAAGCGAGTGTTTACACTAAGTGTAGACAAGCATTGCTCTATTCTTTTAAGATGGCCTAGATTTGGCTTCTGACAATTAAGCCTGGCTCCTTGGAAGGTCACATCCCCTGACAGTAGGAATCTAAAAAATATCTAAGGCTACAGATTTCAGAGAAAATTCACATTGTTGAGTAAAAAGTAATAAAAAGAGAAAAACATTTGATATTATGTAACAATGATGAAATGATAAACTTATTTAATTGCATGTTTATTGTTTGTCCTATCTTTTCTTTTTTTTTTTTTGCTGTGCTCTGTTATGATGGATCTATCCTATTTGTATCAGATTTTTCAGAAATGAAAAAAAAAACAACATAGTCTAAAAGTCATAACAACTCCCCCCACATGAGTGTGAAGCACTCCAGTGGACTCTGTAGCAGTGAAAATGTGTACTGTGGAGTGACGAATGAAGCTATCTGACACTTTGATGGCGAGTCTTGGTTTGGGAAATGCCAGGAGAACGTTACCTGAATGACTACACTTTGCCAAGTGTAAAGTTTGATGGAGGAAGGATAATGCTGTGAGGTTGTTTTTCAGGGGTTGGCCTAAGCCCGTTAGTTCAAATGAAGAAAAATCTTAATTCTTCAACATAGAAGACATTTTGGACAATTGTATACTTGCGATTTTGTGGGAACAGTCTCAGGAAGGCCTTTTTGTGTTCCAACATGACTGCGGCCAAGTGCACAATGCAAGGCCCATAAAGGCATTTTTGGGACAAGTTTCGTGTATAAGAACTTGACTGAATCGCACTGAGCCCTGACCTCAACCCTAACTAACACCTTTGGGGTGAACTAGAATGGAGAATGTGCGCCAGGCCCTTTCGTGAACATCAGTGTCTGACCTCACAAGTGCTCTTGCACAAAGTTCCTGGGAGAAGTAATAATATTTTTTTATTTTTATAGCGCCAACATATTCCGCAGCACTTTACAATTTTAGTCTCTTTTGTAAAATGTTTAGATCCTGTTCTTTATTCATTGCAGCGTTCTTAAGGAAAATTGTGAGTGAGCCCACTTCTTGGATGAAAAGCAATCTCACACATGAATGGTCTCAGGATGCTTTACTGTTGGCATGAAACAGGACTCATTGTTGCGCTCACCTTTTCCTCTCTGCACAATCATTCTTCCAGATGTTCCAAACAATCTGAGAGGTGCTTCATTAGTGAAAATAACTTTACCCTGACCCTCTGCAGTCCAATCCCTGAATTTCCTTCAGAAAGTCAGTCTGTACTTGATATTGTTCTTGGAAATATGAGGCTTCTTTTCTGTCCATATTGACACTAAGTGAGCCTCTAAAAGTCCGTCTGCTGCCATTTCTGAGCAAGCTCTGCACCAGTGGTGAACTGATCCTGTTACTGAATCCTCTTTGGTAGAGCGCCCTGAAGAGGTCTTCAAAGCAATTGAACCTCTCTTTTTGAAGTTCTTAATTATCTGCTGTATGGGTGATTTGCAATCTTACACTCAGCAATGTCTTTGACTATGAAGCCCTTTAGATGTAAAGTTACGATGAATGCACATTGAGGTAATCATGGTTAAAAAAAAGCAATGATTTTGACCACAAGACCCCTTTTAAAGCAACTAGTCTGCTCTTTGAAGTCAATCAGCATGACAGTGATTTCAGCCGCATTGCCCTTGTTAACACTTACTCCTGCACTATCAAGAAGATCACTGAAACGATGTAAACAGTCATTTTGGGACAAGGCTGAAATTTAGTGGAAATGTAGTTTTTGTGATTGAGTTAATTTTCATGGCAAGGAATGATTTTGCATTTTTTTTTGCAATTTACCTGATCACGCTACATAACAATATAGTTAATTAAAATTGTCACTAAAATAACTGAAGCCACAAACTCTGTGAAGACCAAAATTTGCGTCAGTCTCAAAACAAATATCATAAAGTACTTTATGTGGCAAAACATGGATTTGAACAAGTCATCTGGTCCCTGGCCGCTCTTTTGACTATGTTTCTTTCTGAAACAGAACAGCATAGAGGTTTGTAATGCATGAGTGGTTCCCCGATTCATGCTGCCCGTAGCTTGGGCAGCAAGAATCAATTGACAGGTTCCTTTTAATGAAATGTTATTATTCAGTGGAGCTTAAAATCAAATCAATCATAATCTTAGGCCAATTTCAGACATCCATGGTTAGTGATACATGGATTGGCCACGCATGTGCTGATCCAAAATTTACAGCCTCTTATATGCTTATGATGCCTTCAAGATTGGGTCAGGAGACCCAGGGACAGTACGTAAATCAAGGGCCATACTCAGACCATGATATATGGATGTGTGAATTCGGTCTTAATTAATCATATTAGAGGTTAGGCATATAAGTGTGAAACCAACCTGCCTCAGTAAACTCTTGTATGTTTCTATAAGAAAATACCTCTGCACATTTGGAGTCACAAAGTGCCACAGGTTTTTTGTCTGGTGGATTTGTATGGAATCATCAATTTCAATGACACGCGGTACTGTAGAAGATTTGCGCACCACTATGACAGTCTTATTCAGAGACCGTATAAACAAAGCAAAAATGCGGCCATGTACTTGATCCTATATGTAAAAAAGTTTTTGGGACTTGAGAACTGAAAAACCTGAGAAGGCGCATAGAGCATACAGCAAATAAAAAATCTACAGTATCTAGCATTTTGTCACATTGTACAGTCACTCTTTCATCCTTGTTATATAAAAAAATGCTGGTACAAGGAGGAAGAGAGGTCACGTAAATCTTTACTATAACCTGAAAGGTTTTGAAAGCTTCACGGACTTTGCAAAAAGTTACTTTTCCTTCACTTACCCGCTCCAATCCCCACTGTCTATAGCAAAATGTAATATAAGAAAACCTGGAATGCACTCTTATTGGAAAAAACAGATGTCCCTTTATGTCTATATTGACCTTGGTTTGACTTATTTTATCTTCCTACATTTTTACCCCATCCCTACAGGTGGAAAGCAAAAGGTCTCTTCTGTTCTCGCATAATTCTCACAGTTCTGCTTTATATTTGGTGCGGTGCTGACATGTATTATCAATAAAGGTTCTCTAGTCTTAATGATATTGGTGATTTAATATATGAATGTCCTTCTGGCTTATTTCATCTTGAAGTCTCATTCCTATAAACCCTTTGCTAGTTTTGTCTTCATTCCAACCTAAATTATATTACGATTATAGTTATTATATTTTCTTTGTATTAAACTTTGGACAGTGAACATAACGATTAAAAATTGTGGCAGGGCAGATGAAGAAAAATTTGCATTGAATAGCCAAAAACACAGCATAGATCAACAGGGTCCCATGATAACACTCAGTCCTGACTGTTAGGTGGGGAACCACATAGATTCTATTTTTTCTCGTGTCTCCTTGTTGCATCTATTTTTAGAGAATGAATTAGGAAGACTGAACTTTTATTTATTCATTGACTCTTAACAGTGGATCAGTGAAAAACGGAAGAAACTGAAAGACAAAATAAGTCTTCTGTGTTCCATATGTTTGATACAGATCCCCATAGACTTTAATGGCCAAGCCTGATCCGCACGCGAGCATATAACATGACCGAGTGCTATCCGATGTTTTATCAAATAGCACTCGGACCAATTTAATACTATGGTGCAGTGCCGACCAGCGCTTTTTCTCATGCCAAATCTGAGTGCATCCAATAATTGGATCACATGCACCCATACAAGTCTATAGGTGCGTGTGAAACATAGGACTGCATACGGATATCATCCGAGTACAGTTCGACTTCCGCGGACAAAGACAATGGAGAAGATGGAGAAATTAAGTTCTCCGTCTTCTCCATACCTGTGATACAATTCTTTCATGCGAGAGAATCGGATCACAGTAAGGCGACACTAGGATCAGAGTTTGAGCCGAGTGTCATTAGCATAATCGGCCCGATTCTCTCACTTGAGTGAGTCAATGGCCCCCAGCCTAAGGATAACAATAGGACCTGCCCTAAGTCTCACTGATGGGACATGTGGATCCGTTTTTAAAGGATGTGTGTATGGATCAATGAAATGTTATGGATCTGTCTGCAATTAAAGAAAAAATGGAAAGCATTAGGATACGTCACATGGATGTGTAAATGTATTGTAGACTAAGAACTGCTGCCAAGTTTCCTTGTGGAAAAAGGATGATATCAGCCGATGCCCTGCACATAATCTCGTATGAAAGAGCTGGTCCATATGATATCCAGTGTTCATCAAATAGAGTTCAAGCCACCAATTCCTTAAAGAGTAGCCATTATTTCAATTTTTATTTCATAATAAATAGTTCACATCAAAATAAGAAACTTTAGAATATATCTCATCAGAGAAATCTGCTTCTTTCTCTTCCAGGACATCATCAAAATTCTCAGTTTTGAGGTAAAATCTGTATTCAGTGAAGACAGATTCTTATATTATTGAGATAGAAGATGACAGTTGTCACTGATAAGATTCCATGTAGATTGGAGGGGGAGGGGCTCTACCTCTAGCTCCTCCCTCCTCCATAGAATCTCATAAGCAGCATCAGCCATCTCCTATCTCAATAATGTAAGAATCTGTCTTCACTGAATACAGATTGTAATTATTGAATTGAGTCCAGGAGGAGAAAGAAGCAGATTCCTCTGAAGATATATATTTCAAAGTTCCTTATCTTGATAAGCACTATTGATTAATGAAATAAAAATTAAAATAACGGTTACTCTATAAAACAAAGCTTTAAGTAAAAATGGCAAACATATGGAAAAAAAACAGGCTAGGGCCATGCAGTACTTCTGGACTGGCAGAGCTCCTCTGTTCCTAGCGCTTTGTCCTTCAACAATCTTGTAACATTGTTATTTCACACGGGCCCTACTTCCCTCAGACATAACTGACATTCGCAGGAAGTAGAAGAACAGCAGCAGCTCTAACTTCTACCGGTATCCGTTTTGTCTGAAGGAAGTGAGAGGGAAGTAGTTGCTGACTGGCTGCAGGGCTCGTGTGACATATCAATGTTACGTGAGCCCCGGGATAGCAAGCGCCAACATCACTGGAACACTGCCAGCACCAGAGGAGAGTATAGCTGCCATTATTTCACATGGGGGAACTATAGTGATTGAAAAGGGGTTGCCCGAGTAGCGGACAACCCCTTTAATTGTGGACATTTAGCACATAAAACATCAATTGACGTTTGCATTGCCCTTTGCAGCAGATTGCGATCACATGACCCTGAAGAAGCCACAGTAACGAGTGGGATCCATTGCTTCTCCCTCCTATTTATAAATACCTAGAGAAATATTAAAAAGGTCACATGTTCATGTATATTCTTGATCTGCTTCTTTTGATAGTATATTTGCACATTTTTCATTCTTAGAACATCTCTATATTGGTGCTCCTTTTATTTTCTATATAATTTACATCTTGATATTGTCTCCTAGAAATATTTCCCCTTTACATTTTTGTATATTTTGGAGGGAGGGGGGTGCTTACATGTCCGCATCTTTATACTTTCTTGATGTGGAGCTGTGGTGTGTTTTGCAGAAACAGATTTTTCTGTGTTTTGCTTTTATTGTAATCCTGTGTTGATAGTTTACTTGAATTAATAAAGTATTACATTTGTAATCGGAGTGTCTCTCATCGTATGGATACTGGTCCTATTTTTACCAAGAAAATACTTCCAAAAAAGCAATCCATGTCCTGTCTGCTTTAAACACTGTAAGGCCATATTCACACTATCATAATTTGATCAATATTTTACATCAGTATTTGTAAGCCAAAACCAGGAGTGGGTGATAAATACAGAAGTGGTGACGTGTTTCTATTATACCTTTTCTCTGATTGTTCCACTCCTGATTTTGGCTTACAAATACTGATGTCAAATACTGACAAAATACTGAACGTGTGAACATGGCCTTAGGCCAAATAATGGTTAGGAGAAGCCTTGTATTTTTTTTTTTTTTGCACATGAGAAAATCACTGAAAATAAAAGCTGACACTGACCAAACAACAATGGTGAAAATCTGATCCAAAATGCTGATGAAACTCAGTAAGCTTTTCATCTAAATGAGGCCTGATATAAAGCTAAATATTAGAATTGAGGAGCGATTATCAATCGTTGTCATTTTTGATGAGTAATAAAATGGATTGGAAGGATGGCACAAAATGCACACATCCATTCTGGTCTGCAGAGACAGGTCCGTTTGTGATTTACGTGATAGCCATTGCTACATGTCGTTAAACCTTATAGCGTTTTATTACAAACAAATGTGCTTTCATTTACACAATTATGTCTTGCAGAAACATAACAGTTACACAAGCCATTCACAAAGTCAATATACATTTTGTAAATACCTTCAGATACATTTAATAAGATTTCACACATGGCACACTTCAGGGTAATATAAAGGGAACCGTAACATTATCCTCCCGGGCAGAGTCAAGGTAACACAAGCACATTAACAGCAGTGAACTTGCAGGATCCTCGCACACTGTAATGTGTGTCATCACGTTCTGCTGGGTTTTAGGTGAACCATTAGGAATAGTTCATTTTAACGACAGAATCCATCTCTGGGCTAATGCAGTCAGTGCTAGAGACAGCGAACGGAAAACCAAAGTTTGGATCAGTCTGCTTGTGTTACCATATTGTGCGGCAATATAAAAAGCAGGAAATTATTAAAGTCATAAATCCTGGAAAGACTGCAGGCGCATAGATCGTATTCACATTAAGGTGTCTGTTTTGGGTCTGCCAAAAAATACACAAATTTTTCTCCGTTTTCAGACTATGTGTCCATTTTTTTTTAATTTTTTTTTTACTACCAATGTATTAACTATTTTTCTTCTATGCTTAAAAAATTTGGAAGGGGGGTTTTCCAAGAAACCCCTAGTAACTGATTCCTAAAAAATTGACAGCACATGGATCTGCGTGCTATGCGTTATTTTCTCCGACCCATGAAAGGCTATGTGCACACAAAGCGTTTTTACTGCATTTCCGCGGCGGTTTTTCCGCTGCGGAAACACTGCGAAAACGGTCTGCCAGCTATAACAATGGTAATCCGGATGTGCTGTGCATATGATGCAGAAATTTCGGCTCAGGATTACCATTGCAGGAAAAAACGCAGCATGTCCATTGTTCGAGCATTTCTGCTGCAAATTCGCGCCCACTGACTTGAATTGAACCGCAGCAAATCCGCAGGTATAATATTTATACCTGTGGATTTGCTGCATTTCAATTAAAGCCAATAGCCGAGAATTCGCGGCGGAAACGCGCTGTGGGTGGTACCCGGGTCGGGAGAGGAGGACTAATACTCCTCTCATCTGACCGCCGCTCCCGCTGATAACAGCGAGAACGGCTCGGCTGGGGGGAGCAGTAGTCTGCTCTGCCCAGACCGCGGTAGTAAAAAAAGAAAAAAAAAAAAGTAAAAATTAAAAAATAAACCACTATACTCGCCTGTCCGGCGCCCCCCCGGTGTCCTCCTGGTCCTGGACTCCGGCGACGTTCTCCTCCCTCCCAGTGGCCGGCGGTACACTGCGGGGAGCTGCCAGGACCTGCGGTCACGTGACCTCACCGTGGGAGCATTCTGAAGAATGTTCCCATAGTGGTGAGCTCCCCGGGACTGATCGGCTGATCTTCAGCTGATGAACCCCAGTGACCTCACTCCTGCAGCAGCAATGTACACTGACAGGAGTGATTTTACACCCCTGTCAGTGTACATTGCTGTCTTCTACAGCAGTGACATCAGTGATTGCTGATGTCACTGCTGTAGAAGTGACACGGATCGCCGAGGGACAATCGGTGTAATCGTGGACTACATCGTGACAGCGGACAGGTGAGGAATATGGTTGTTTGATTTTTTTACTTGTTTTTCAGAAGATCGAGGGCTTAGCGGACAGAGTACAATAAAAATTTTTTTTAAAACAGTGTGTTTTTTATTTTTGTTAAAATACTTTATTCTGGCCATGTCTTTTATTGAAAAGGTGAAGATAACTTTACTATGCAGTTAGTAATGGGGCGTCTTATAGACGCCCTCCATTACTAACTTGGGCTTCACGTCAGCTGCCAATACAAGGCTGAGGTGAACCCAAACCCCATTACCCCAGTCGCCACTGCTACAGGGCAGTGGGAAGAGAGGAGGCTAAGCACCAGATTTGGCGCATCTTATGGATGCGCCATTCTGGGACTGCTGAGGGGTGTTATTAATAGCCGCGGAGGGGGCAAGTATTCATGGCTCCTTCCCGGGCTATAAATATGAGCCCGCAGCTGTCTGTATAGCCTTTTCTGGTTAGATTTTATAGGGGGACCCAATGTCTATTTTTTTCTGGAGTCCCCCTGTAATCTAGCCAGTAAAGACTAAACAAACCACTGTGGGCTGATATTAATAGCCAGGGAACATTTTTGGCTAATGGCCCCTTCCCCGGCTACTAATATCAGCCCCCAGCGGTCGGCTTTCCCTCTGCTGGTTATAAAAATAACGCGGAAGCCCACGCCATTTTTTTCAAATTTTAGGCTCTGTGCCCACGAACCGGACGTAGCAGCGCTTTGGACGCATATTTTTTTGCTGCGTCCAAAACGTTGCATTCTATTGAACGCAGGTAAATCCACATGTGTTCACTGAACCATGCGGATTTACTGCATTCAATACACTCTAGTGGTCAAATTTCTGTTGCAGAGACTAGCGACTCCGCAAGAGAATTTTGGTCCTGAAAGACACGCCGCATGTCAGTGTCCACGGGTGATCCGCAGCTTCAGATGCACGCATAGCGGACATGGGATTTCTAGAAATACTATCCACTATGCTGTAACATCTGGACGCTGCGGGTTTGACGCTGTATAAACACACAGCGTCAAACCTGCAGCGGCTCCTGATCGTGGCGACGTACCCAAACTCACCCGCAGCATGTCAATTTCTGTACCAGACATGCTAGTCTCCGCTGCAGATTTTGACTGATTGAGGTGTCATTATATGTGGTGGATTCACATGTACCGACAACAAAAGTGCGGCATTAGAACACCGCGTTTTGGAAGCAGCAAAAATACGCTGCGTCTAAAGCTGCTGAGTGATGATCAGGGGGGACGTAGTGGCTAACAAAACAGCTGTGAGCTGTTAACCCCTTTCTGACCCAGGGCTTATTAGTACGTATCTGTGCCCTGGGCCTTATGGGCCTGATACGTATTAATACGCCCTTGCGATTTCGCCCGCACACAAGCGGTGTGGGCGGGATCGCCGCCGGGTGTCAGCTGATTGTTACAGCTGACACCCGGTACTATGTGCAGGGAGCGGTCCTGCACCGCTCCCGGCACATTAACCCCCGAAATGCTGCAATGGAAGTCGATCGCAGCATTCCGGTGGCAAGAGGAGGTAAGCGCGATACTTACCTTCTCTGCCGGCGTCCAGCGGCATCTGAATCCGGACCCGGATGTTGCCATGGTGACCCGACATCATCATGACAACATCCGGAACACCAGGAGGCAGGAAGTTGCTTTGGTCATGCGCAGTGCACGACCAAAGTAACTTCTCCCTGTGCAGCGCTGACAGGCTGCATGGCAAAGGGAGCAGCTGCTCTCTATGCCATGCAGGCGATCAGGCTGCAAAAAGTGAAAGTTCCATAGTGGGAACAAGTAATAAAAATGTCAGAAAATGAAAAAAAAAATAAAAAAAAATTTGTAAAAATATATAAAAAAAAGAAAAAAATAACAATAAAAAAATATATATATTGTACCCATAAATAAATAATCTTATGAAAAAAAAAAAAAAAAAACAATAAAGGTACACATATTTGGTATCGCCGCGTCCGGAACAACCTGACCTAAAAAACTGTCCCACTAGTTAACCCCTTTAGTGAACACGGTAAAAAAACACAACAAAAAACGAAACATAAAACAATGTATTATCATCATACCGCTAAACAAAAAATGGAATAAAATGCGATCAAAAAGACGAATGTAAATAAAAATGGTACCGCTGAAAACGTCATATTGTCCCGCAAAAAAGAAGCCACAATACAGCTCCATCAACAGAAAAATAAAAAAGTTATAGCTCTCAGAATAAAGCGATGCAAAAACAATTCTTTTTTCTATAAAACAGTTTTTATTGTGTAAAAGAACCAAAATATATATATAAAAAAAAAAAGCGGTATCGCTGTAAACGTACTGACCCGAAGAATAAAGCTACCATATCAATTTTACCACATGCAGAAAGGCCTAAAAAAAAAAAAAAAAAAACAATTCCTGAATTGTTGGCTTTTGTTTATTCTGCCTCCCAAAAATCGGAATAGAAAGCGATCAAAAAATGTCATTTGCCCGAAAATGATACTGATAAAAAACGTCAACTTGTCCCGCAAAAAACAAGCCGTCACATGACTCTGTTGGCCGAAATATGGAAAAATTATAGCTCTCAAAATATGGCGATGCAAAAACTAGTCTTTGCAAAAAAATGCGTCTATGTGTGACAGCTGTCAGTCATAAAAACCCTATATGAATCTGGCATCGCTGTAATTGCAGCGACCCGAAGAATAAAGTAGTCTAATCACTTATACCACATGAGGAACGGCGTAAAAATAAATTTTAGGGTTAGGGTTGTGCTAGGGTTAGGGTTGTGCTAGGGTTTGGGTTAACGTTGGACTAGGGTTAGGGTTGGGGATAGGGTTGGGCTAGGGTTGGGCTAGGGTTGGGGTTAGGGTTGGGCTAGGTTTGGGGTTAGGGTTGGGCTAGGGTTAGGGTTGGGCTAGGGCAGTGCCGTAACTATAAACTTCGGGGCCCCGGGGCAAAACTTCATAGTGGGGCCCCTCAACATTTCAATCACTAGAGGTTGTGCGGAACGTGGTGAAGCCTGCTACGCATTGTTGTATACAACACAAAGGCTTCACCACGTTCCGCAAGACCTTTAATAGATTTTGTTGTTTATGATGCAAGTTTTAGAAGTTAAATATTCAGTGAATATGTTTGGAAAATTAATAAGGTGAATAATTCCAAATATTGCACAATTTTCAAATAACTGTATATGTTTATTAAATAGCAGGGCTTCTCACAGTTTGTCACAGAGATATTTGTGTCTGCTGAGACTGTCTCCTCTCAATGATGCTGAGAGTTTGTTACAGTCAGTGTGCACTGTGCCTGCCTTGCCAACTCTCTGTGATCTCCAGACTAACATATTGTTACAAATCTTGTGCTATGAGACTCTCCAGGCCAGTGCAGGTTTCCATTCATTGACAGCTGGCAGAGCTCCTGGAAATTATTGAAATGTTAGTCTCTCCTGTCCTCCGGGTGACATTGTCTGACAGGAATATAGGAGCTGGGTATTTTATGAGAAATTAAAGTATTAAAATACAATTTTTTACCATCAGTTTGGGGCCCCTTAGGTGGTTGGGGCCCCGGGGCAGTGCCCCGGCTGTAGTTACGGCCCTGGGCTAGGGTTAGGGTTGGGCTAGGGTTAGGGTTGGGCTAAGTTTAGGCTAAGGTTAGGGTTGGGATTTTTTCAGAAGTAAAGAAAAAAAAATGATGACGATATGGAGACAAGTGAGCGCAAGTGCTCGCTACTTGAGTTTGCATCGGGTGCTTAGGTATACACTGAGTATGGCGGGTGCTCGAGTGGCCTGCTCGAGTCTCCTCCCCAAATGTTTTGCAGCTGTTATACAGCCAAAAAAACCTTGCGGGGATTGCCTGCCATGCACAAGCGATCCCCGCATGTTTTTTTTTGGGTGTCTAATAAAAAAAACATGCGGGGTAGGGACTCGAGCATGTCACTTGAGCACCCGCGATACTTGGTGCATACCCTAGTACCTGATGCAAACTCAAATAGCGAGTACTTGCACTCAAGACTAATGACAACTTATTCAATATGCTGACCTAATGTTATCAAATTCTGTGTCGTACCTCTGGGTTCAAAATGTTCACTATACCCCTTGATAAAATCCTGGAGGGGTGTAACTTCCAAAATGGAGTCACTGGGGGAGGGTGGGGTGGTATCCACTATTTAGGCACATCAGGGACTCCCCAAACACAACCTGTTACCCTTGTGAAAATGTAAAATTTGGGGGCTGAAAAACATTTTTGTTGAAAAAATGTGAAAATTTTATTTTTACGGCTCAATGTTATAAACTTCTGTGAAGCACGTGGGGGTTCAAGGTGCTCACCACACATCTAGATAAGTTCCCTAAGGGGTCTAGTTTCCAAAATGGGGTCACTTATGGGGGGTTTCCACTGTTTAGGCACATCAGGGGCTCCCCAAACGCTACATGGCGTCCGCTAATTATTCAAGCAAATTTTACATTCAAAAAGTTAAATGGCGCTCCTTCCCTTCCAAACCCTACCGTGTGTCAAAACAGTGGTTTTCCCCCACATATGGGGTATCGGCTTACTCAGGAGAAATTGCACAACAAATTGCATGGTGCAATTTCTCCTGTTACCCTTATGAAAATGCAAAATTGGGGGCTGAAAAACATTTTTGTTGGAAAAATGTGAAAATTTTATTTTTACGGCTCAATGTTATAAACTTCTGTGAAGCACCTGGGGGTTCAAGGTGCTCACCACACATCTAGATAAGTTCCCTAAGGGGTCTAGTTTCCTAAATGGGGTCACTTGTTGGGGGTTTCCACTGTTTAGGCACATCAGGGGCTCTCCAAACGCAACATGGTTTCCGCTAATTATTCAAGCAAATTTTACATTCAAAAAGTCAAATGGCGCTCCTTCCCTTCCAAACCCTACCGTGAGCCTAAACAGTGGTTTTTCCTCACATATGGGGTATCTGCATGCTCAGGGGAAATTGCACAACAAATTTTTCGGTCCGTTTTTTCCTGTTACCCCTGCGAAAATAAAAAAAATTGGGTCTAAAGTAACATTTTTGTGAAAAAAGTTAAATGTTCATTTTTTTCTTCCACATTCCAAAAATTCCTGTGAAGCATGTGAAGGGTTAATAAACTTCTTGAATGTGGTTTTGAGCACCTTGAGGGGTGCAGTTTTTAGAATGGTGTCACTTTTGGGCATTTCTGTCATAAAGACCTCTCAAAGTCACGTCAAATATGATGTGGTCTCTAAAAAAATGTTTTGTAAATTTTGTTGTTAAAATGAGAAATCGCTGGTCAACTTTTAACCCTTATAGCTCCCTACTAAAAAAAAAAATTTGTTCCAAAATTGTGCTGATGTAAAGTAGACATGTGGGAAATGTTATTTATTAACTATTTTGTGTGACATATCTCTTTGATTTAAGGGCATAAAAATTTTAATTTTGAAAATTGCAAAATTTTCAAAATTTTTGCCAAATTTCTGATTTTTTTCACAAATAAACGCAAGTGATATCGAAGAAATTTTACCACTATCATGAAGTACAATATGTCACGAAAAAAACAATCTCAGAATCAGGGGGATCCGTTGAAGCGTTCCAGAGTAATTACCTCATAAAGTGACAGAGGTCAGAATTGTAAAAATTGGCCTGGTCATTAACGTGCAAACCACCCTCGGGGGTAAAGGGGTTAATAATGACCATGTTTGCAAATGGCACCTTCCTAGGCTAAAAATAGCTCCCAGCTGCCACATAAATTACAAGAATGGAAATGATAATGAGATTAGGCGAATGGCATTAGCTGACACCTAGCTCTTTTGTTTGGTGATGATAAGGTGTCAATCAGACCCTTTCATCACCAAACCTAATTAAAGTAAAGAGTTAAATAAACACACAGACACAGAGCAAACACTTTATTTGAAATACAACAGGCACATTCTTTAATCATTTAAATTAACCAATATACTCACCCCAGTTCTGATGGTAAACCAAGGGTTTAAGCAATGTCCCACCAAATAACTTTATTTAGCTCTAAAAAGCATTCATTGATGTGCAAAAATGCTTCAAAAACCGCATCAAAAAATGCGTCAAAAACGCGTGGAATTTCCGCAGCGTTTTTCCTGCCAAGGAGATGCAGAAACGCTAAGGAAATTTCTGCTTCAAATCCTGACCGTGCGCACATAGCCTAAAGGGAATCTGCCACAAGGTTTTTGACACCTAATCTGTGAGCAGCATACAAAGACATAGACAAAGACCCTGTGATGTGTCACTTACTGTGCTGCTTAGGATATATTTGAAAAAATCAGTGTTTTATCAGCAGGAGAATATCACTACAGGACTAGTAAACATGTTGCCATGTAGTCAAGTATATTCATGGGCCCTGTATAACCATGCCCCCCTGATTGGCAGCTCCCTGTGTATGCCGTACATGGGCAGAAAGCTGCCAATCAGTGGTGTGGGTGGGGTTATACAGAGCTCAGCATTTAGAGTACTGCTAGATCTGCAATAGAGAAAACAGTGATTTTATCAAAACTACAGCAAGCAGCTCAGTAAGTGACATCACTAGAATCAGGGTCTCTGCCCCTACATCATGCTGTTCTCAGATAGGGTATCAAAACCCTGTGACATATTCCTTTTAATGGGTGGGGAAGCAACGTATGAGAAATATTGACGTCTGAATGAGGTCTGAACATCAAACAAACATCCAAGAAGTGAACTTTTAACCCTTTCACCCCGAGCGATTTTCTGTTTTTTATTTTTTCCTCCCCTTCTTCCAAGAGCCATAATTTTTATTTTTCAGTCCCCATAGCCATATGAGGGCTTTTGAATGACAGCATTCATTCTGCCGCATAGTGTACTGGAAAATGGGAAAAAAATTCCAAGTGTGGTGAAATTGTAAAAAAAAAATGCAATTCTACAATGATTTTTTTATATATTTTTTTTTTATTTACCATGTTCACTAAATGGTAAAACTGGCCTGGCAATATGATTCCCCAGGTCAGTATGAGAACCAAACATTAAATCAGCCTGCATGCGAAGGGTAAGATGTGGGCTCATCATCGGTCGTGAAGGGGTTACATTTCTGACCCTAACAAAAAGTAGACTTTTGAAAGCACATTTAGGATTTGTTCACACCATACAATTGCACCACATTTTTTGACAATTTCTTTTGTAATTTTGGTAAAACCGCAGTGACTTTACAGCGATTTTGGAAAATGCAGCACAATTGCTACACATGAGCACGGCCTTATGCTCACAAACGAAGGCAGCATCCCACTTGGTAGTGGAAAGACTTGTATATTTGATCGGTATCACAGCTGAAGATGTCACGTGTGCGTCACGCTGGCACATTGACATCAGGCCTTATCAGAAGAGGAGCAGGGGATGGCGGTATGTAGGAGGAGATTTGTAGGACCACAGACTAGCAACATATCCACATTATTATCTTGTGGAGACCATGCTATAATGCATACATGTCAAACTCTGGCCTGCAGGGTGATTATATTAAGCCCACGACACCATAACCACCACCCCAATGTGGGGCCCATTATACTGTATGGAGGACTATGTGGGGCTATTATACTGTATGGAGGACTATGTGGGGCCCATTATTCTGTATGGAGGACTATGTGGGGCCCATAATACTGTATGGAGGACTATGTGGGGCCCATTATTCTGTATGGAGGACTATGTGAGGCCCATTATACTGTATGGAGGACTATGTGGGGCCATTATACTGTATGAAAGACTGTGGGGCCATTATACTGTATGGAGGACTATGTGAGGCCCAATATTCTGTATAGGGGACTGTGTGCGACCATTATTCTGTATGGAGGACTATGTGGGGCCCATTATTCTGTATGGAGGACTATGTGGGGCCCATTATACTGTATGGAGGACTATGTGGGGCCCATTATTCGGTATGGAGGACTATGTGGGACCATTATTCTGTATGGAGGGCTATGTGGGGCCCATTATTCCATATAGAGGACTGTGACTTTGTCCAAGTTTTTCATTTTGGCCCTCTGTGTGCTTGAGTTTGACATCCCTGCTATAATGGGTTAGAGCAGTCTTGATGGCACAATATTAGTCGGGGTGGTTTGAATGTTATGGTGGATATGTGCTTTATTTCCAGCTGCGTACAATAATTCATATGACGTCTTTCCATTCTAGGTGTTAATTCACCTTTATAGAGAGTAAGTGAAACACGGCAGTAGTTAGATATAATCATCAACATCATGTTGGTAATAAAATCAGGTCTTCAGCTGATGAAAGATGCCATCTGTTACTGCTCAGTACCGGTTGTGAAAATTAGGCCTTTTGGGAATTTTCCACCATCCCCTCTGATTTTTAAGACATCCTCAAGGTCAAAACTCATGTCATTTATAATGTTACTTGCTCTATTTTATATACACGTTTATGACATCCATATGAGGAGAAGACGGTGAAGTCTGAGATGTGTTAGCGAGAGCACAAAGTAAGTTCAAGGAGTTCTTTTAATGTATCCCTTAAACTCAAATGCTAAATCCTTCAAATGATAGCGCAGAAGAGGCACAACCTCTAATGCAATGCAACATGGCTTAACAAGAACATAATGAAATTTGCAACTCCTTTCTCTACTTATTTGCATATGACATGCACTATATTAGGTTATTCATTTTACTCAGAATTAATATTGGGCATCTGAACTGTATTCTCAGAATGATGATTTCACCCAGTAAAGACATATTTCCAAAAATCCAAACATTTTCCTTTAGAATCAATTTGCCTATATTAAAGATTATCAACAAATATGTTTTTTTTTTCTATTAAATGGATTTTCTTAAGTAATTAATTTATCCCATATCGGGATAGGTGATGATAAAGATTCTGAGAACAGGGCTCTGCAGACACATATATTCAATACACGTCATATACTTAAAAGGGTTTTCCCAAGAAAGTAAGTTATCCTCTATCAGTAAAATAAGGGATAACTTATTAAATGCTGGGGTCTGATTGCTGGGGAGAAATCCGTATGAATGATATTGAGCATGCGCACCTCTGCTCCATTCATTGCTTTTAAGATTGCTGGAAATAGCCGAGCTCTGTATTCTTCAACATCCGTCAGACACATAGGCAATTTTCCAAAGAAAGTAAGAAAGCTGCATTTACACTGGAAGATTGTCAGTGTAAGGCCATGGCCCCACTATCAGTATTTGGTCAGTATTCGATCAGTATTTTTTTTCAGGAGCAGGAGCCAAAACCAGGTGAGGAACAATCAGAGAAAATGTATAATAGAAACAAGTCACCAATTCTGCATTTATCACCCACTCCTGAGAAAAAATACTGACCAAATACTGATAGTGGGGCCGTGGCCTAAACAGGTGGCTGATCATACAATGAACAAGTAAAATGCTATTTTATAGGGTTAAATGATCTTTTGGGCTGCACAAAATATCCTCGCTTTCACCAGTCCTGTGTAACCAGGACCCACACTGCCGAGAACAGTGGCAGCCTATGTGCGCTGAGCTCTTTATTACAGATCATTCAGTGTATATTTACCGTGGTCTGCCTGTGTAAACGACAGACGATCGGTAAATGTTTACTGGTTACTGGTCAATGAGTGCCGCCGGTGGGTCTGTGCTTACAGACTCTTACTTTCTTAGGAAAACCTCATTGAAGGCTAGATAGGTAGGCATGATTATACAAACTATGTGCCAAGCAAGGAGATGTGAATCCTGGTGCTTAGACTCGGGCATTTTTTTTTTAAACAAAATTCAGGGCCATAAGAAAGTTTAAGGGCAGTTGAAAAATTATTCACAGCATCAAAATGTAATGTGAAAACACATTTTACACCCAAGCTTGACCCCCACTCCTTTCGTTATCTACAAGACAGCTGGAAATAGCCTTGCATTATATTCGGCTTTCTCTGGCAATCACATAGGCAATGAATGAAGTAGAGCATGGGGACCTCCACTCCATTCAAGATGGGCTCCAGAGCCCCTTTCTCAGGATCCCAAGCTATCAAACATCCAAAAATTCGTAAGTTAGTCCATACTTTTATGGACAGGGGCTAACCTCTGATTCTAGGAATACCATTTGACATTTGTGAGGCTCTTTTAGTCCACCAACTTGTTAACCATTACTATAGCACTTGCAGTTTTGCTGTCTAGGAGTGATTTAACGGGTGTGAGTCTCGGTGCAGATGTCGATCGTTACTAGTAATGACATTGACACCACACAAAATTAGCAGAGTAATTTTACTCCCTGGTTAGCTAGCATCGTTTATATTAGATAAAGCTATATTTTCCTGTGACAAATAATTTTCTCCATTACCAACTAAAACATTTATGGCGCATAAGACATACGACAATCGCATCACAATGCTCAGACTGGCTGGAGGCTCTCCTGACCCGAGTGTGACAGCATGTATTTCTATGCAACTGTCACGCTCGGGTCAGGAGAGCCGTCGGCCAGTCCAAGCGATCGTCATCCGTGTTACACGGCCATCTGACTGAGCCTTAGGGCGACAATTGAGTACTCAGACACTCGTAGTTACTCTATCTAGCCCCAATGCTATTTCATTAACATCCTGCTTACATTCTGTGCTCCTTTCAGTTGTCCCTGTATTATACTCATTATTCAGAGCTAGAGATGAGTGGATCAGGCAAAATTTGAATTTGCCTGTTTGTGCCATGAGGTCATGACCCCGTGACCTTTCACGAGCTTGCGCAGAACGCTCCCAGCCCTCATCAAAGCCAGAAGTCCCAGCCCAACATGTAAGGCCTGGGGATTTCAGCAATCTGAAGATGTGGCGAGAAACAGACGGGAGATGTGGAAGGGCCAGAGAGGTGAGTATAAGGATATTTTGATAACATTTTGATGGCACTTTACTGTTGGTGAATCTGCCCGGAAGCCAATGACTAAAAATCAGCATTTTGATAAATGCTAATTTTTGTTAAATTTTCAGTACAATTCAATTCCACTCTAATATGTTCATCCCTATTCAGAATACTGTATAAGTTTACAGGTGTGAATAAAATACATTGTGTATAATTTTAACTAAGGCCATTTCATGAAACACATTGTTATCATTAGACACAGTCACTACAGGTGCAAGTCTTGTGTCGTATGTTCTTGAAAAGCAATTCCTACGGCTGCCAAAAATAAGTCAAGTCTCTACCAACTACAAACTTTGCATCAAGTCCCTCATAAGTTATAAGTTTGTGTTGTATATTACAAATCCAGTCTCAAAACTAATTACAAGCACTCTTTGGATTCTTTGATCTGTATCAATGAACCGTGACTTTTCATTGCGAAGATCTTTACTGGTAATGAATGGGATTTATTTCACCCATCAACAACTTGCATCATTTTCTCTGCAATTTATCTGGTTCCTCACAACAGGACAATCAGATGTACATATCTCCACTTTTAAGTGGTTTTCCAGGCTCATGATATAATGACTTATCCTTATGATAGATCATTAATTTCAGAACCATGGGGGTTTAACACCCACCACCGCACCAATCAGCTGCTTTTGAGATGGCCGGATGTGCACAGTCCAAGGATCATGGACAGCAGCTGTGTTGTTCCGGCTCCATAAATTCATGGCACTGAGCAACTTATCAGTGTGGTGCTGAGTGACGGACTCCACTGATCTTACATTGATGACCGATCCTAAGATGCCTATGAAAGAATGGTGTTAGACACACATGGAAGCTTGCTGAATTTGGAGCTGCATAAAAGTATATCAGTCAGAATGCCAATGCTGACCCATGCCCACTTACATAAGCACCAACATGCGGCACATGACCCCCAGAAATGGACCATAGGTTAAAGCAATAATGTGGCATGTCTTGATGAGTCATGTCCTCTTTTACATTATGTGGATAGCTAGGTGTACAGTCATGGCCAAAAGTATTGAGAATGAGACAAATAGTAATTTTTCCAAAGTTTACTGCTTCATTTTTTGTAATGGCAATTTGCATATACTCCTGAATGTCAAAGAGTGATCAGCTTAACAGCAATTACTGTACTTGCAAAGTCAATATTTGCCCAGAAAATGAACTTTAACCCCCAAAACACATTTCAACATCATTGCAGTCCTGCCTTAAAAGGAGCAGCTAACATCGTTTTAGTGATTGATCCATTAACACAGGTGTGGGTGTTGATGAGGACAGGGCTGGCGATCAATCAGTCATGATTAAGTAAGAATGACATCACTGGACACTTTAAAAGGAGGCTGGTTCTTGGTATCATTGTTTCTCTTCAGTTAACCATGGTTATCTCTAAAGAAACACGTGCAGCCATCATTGCACTGCACAAAAATGGCCTAACAGGGAAGAGTATTGCAGCTACAAAGATTGCACCTCAGTCAACAATCTATCGCATCATCAAGAACTTCAAGGAGAGAGCTTCCATTGTTGTCAAAAAGGCTCCAGGGCGCCCAAGAAAGACCAGCAAGCGCCAGGTCCGTATCTTAAAACTGTTTCAGCTGCGGGATCGGACTACCAGCAGTGCCGAGCTTGCTCAGGAATGGCAGCAGGCTGGTGTGAGTGCTTCTGCACGCACTGTGAGGCGGAGACTCTTTGAGCAAGGGCTGGTTTCAAGGAGGGCAGCAAAGAAGCCACTTCTCTCCAGAAAAAACATCAGGGACCGACTGATATTCTGCAAAAGGTACAGGGAGTGGACTGCTGAGGACTGGGGCAAAGTCATTTTCTCTGATGAATCCCCTTTTCGATTGTTTGGGACATCTGGAAAACAGTTTATTCGGAGAAGAAGAGGTGAGCGCTACCATCAGTCTTGTCTCATGCCAACTGTAAAGCATCCTGAAACCATTCATGTGTGGGGTTGCTTCTCAGCCAAGGGAATCGGCTCACTCACAGTCTTGCCTCAAAACACAGCCATGAATAAAGAATGGTACCAGAATGTCCTCCAAGAGCAACTTCTCCCAACCGTCCAAGAGCAGTTTGGCGCCCAACAATGCCTTTTCCAGCATGATGGAGCACCTTGCCATAAAGCAAAGGTGATAACTAAATGGCTCATGGAACAAAACATAGAGATTTTGGGTCCATGGCCTGGAAACTCCCCAGATCTTAATCCCATTGAGAACTTGTGGTCAATCATCAAGAGACGGGTGGACAAACAAAAACCAACAAATTCTGGCAAAATGCAAGCATTGATTATGCAAGAATGGACTGCTATCAGTCAGGATTTGGTCCAAAAGTTGATTGAGAGCATGCCAGGGAGAATTACAGAGGTCTTGAAGAAGAAGGGGCAACACTGCAAATATTGACTTGCTGCATTAACTCATTCTAACTGTCAATATAACCTATTGGTACTCATAATATGATTTGAATTATATTTCTGTATGTGATATAAACATCAGACAAACATTAATAAAAACCAGAGGCCAGCAGATCATGTGAAAATATAATTTTGGTAACATTCTCAAAACTTTTGGCCATGACTGTAGGTCCATCTCTTACCTGGGGAAGAGATATCACCAGGATGTACTATAAAAAGATTTCACTGATAGAGGACCTTATAACTCAAAATTGAATTATCCACCCAAATAATAAAAAATTCACCGACTGAATGAAGATTTAAATTAAAATACACCTTTTATTAATTATTGTTAAAATATGATCAACTTGTCCACCGTGCTTGTTTGCAGTCTATCCACTATGTCCTAATGGGTAGGCATCAGGGTCATATTGTGGACACTAGTATGGGTAAAGCAGACAGCCAAGTGCCTTTGATAATTCTAAAGCAGCTCAATGATTGATACAGATATATATGTGACCGTATCAAATATTGAAGATTTGATTGTGCCCCCTACAAGTATAAAGTGCAATTAAAAGTTTTCAAATGAACCTATTGCACATTGCCCTAATCCGAAAAATTGGATTGTTGAATGTCAAAGTATCACAAGCACTGGGACTAGATATACTCTCCAAAAACACACCTCTATATTTGGATACTCTGATACAGCTTTATGCCACATATATGATATTTAGTATTTAGTATCGGTTTGATCAGATGCTAGATACAATTACTGCTAGGTCACAGCTCCTACTCAATGGAGGGATAAATTAATACTGTTCAATGAAGAGGTCAAATGTATTCTCATTCATTACTTTAACAAACATCCCCCAAGTGTTTACTGCCCCTCCTATTCATTCAGAGGCTAATAGGCAGACGTTAGCATGTATACTGAATCATGATTATACAATCCTTCATTCCTATACTGTATATACAGCGCCTCGACGCGTTTCGCCCATTTACGCAAATTACTGGGCCCATTAGGAGGCATTTATTCATATTTCTGTGCTTACACATATGCACAGGAGCTTGTACTGATGCAAGCCGCGCATGGCGGCACGGGCGCCCGACATATATAAAGAAAGCTCCGCCTCCCACCTCTGACGCGCACTATGGCTACCTCCCAGCCAGTCGAGAGCAGCCGCGCCAGACGTGAGTGCCCCAGCGTCAGCAGGGATGAGGCTGTTTCCAGGGTACCGATAAACAGATAGATTCCAGAGGATGCTAACCATTTGTAGTCAGGTAAACACGATTCTCATGCATTGTGCAGCATATATATATATATGTAGACTCAGTCAAAATTTATCACGATACTCAAGGGAAAGATATTTGCGCTTTATGGGGAAATCACTAAACATTATCATACATCATAAAACTGAGGATAACTACTACAGGATTTAGCAAATTATATATATATATACACATATATATATAAATATATATATATATATATATATATATATATATATATACACAGTACAGACCAAAAGTTTGGACACACCTTCTCATTTAAAGATTTTTCTGTATTTTCATGACTATGAAAATTGTACATTCACACTGAAGGCATCAAAACTATGAATTAACACATGTGGAATTATATACTTAACAAAAAAGTGTGAAACAACTGAGAATATGTCTTATATTCTAGGTTCTTCAAAGTAGCCACCTTTTGCTTTGACGACTGCTTTGCACACTCTTGGCACTCTCTTGATGAGCTTCAAGAGGTAGTCACCGGAAATGGTTTTCACTTCACAGGTGTGCCCTGTCAAGTTTAATAAGTGGGATTTCTTGCCTTATAAATGGGGTTGGGACCATCAGTTGTGTTGTGCAGAAGTCTGGTGGATACACAGCTGATAGTCCTACTGAATAGACTGTTAGAATTTGTATTATGGCAAGAAAAAAGCAGCTAAGTAAAGAAAAACGAGTGGCCATCATTACTTTAAGAAATGAAGGTCAGTCAGTCCGAAAAATTGGGAAAACTTTGAAAGTGTCCCCAAGTGCAGTTGCAAAAACCATCAAGTGCTACAAAGAAACTGGCTCACTTGAGGACCGCCCCAGGAAAGGAAGACCAAGAGTCACCTCTGCTTCTGAGGATAAGTTTATCTGAGTCACCAGCCTCAGAAATCACAGGTTAACAGCAGCTCAGATTAGAGACCAGGTCAATGCCACACAGAGTTCTAGCAGCAGACATATCTCTTCAACAACTGTTAAGAGCAGACTTTGTGCAGCAGGCCTTCATGGTAAAATAGCTGCTAGGAAACTACTGCTAAGGACAAGCAACAAGCAGAAGAGACTTGTTTGGACTAAAGAACACAAGGAATGGACATTAGACCAGTGGAAATCTGTGCTTTTGTCTGATGAGTCCAAATTTGAGATCTTTGGTTTCAATCACCGTGTCTTTCTGTGACGCAGAAAAGGTGAACGGATGGACTCTACATGCCTCGTTTCCACCGTCAAGCATGGAGGAGGAGGTGTGATGGTGTGGGGGTGCTTTTCTGGTGACAATGTTGGGGATTTATTCAAAATTAAAGGCATACTGAACAAGCATGGCTACCACAGCATCTTGCAGCGGCATGCTATTCCATCCGGTTTGCGTTTAGTTGGACCATCATTTATTTTTCAACAGGACAATGACCCCAAACACACCTCCAGGCTGTGCAAGGGCTATCTGACCAAGAAGGAGAGTGATGGGGTGCTACGCCAGATGACCTGGCCTCCACAGTCACCAGACCTGAACCCAATCGAGATGGTTTGGGGTGAGCTGGACCGCAGAGTGAAGGCAAAAGGGCCAACAAGTGCTAAGCATCTCTGGGAACTCCTTCAAGAATGTTGGAAGACCATTTCCGGTGACTACCTCTTGAAGCTCATCAAGAGAATGCAAAGAGTGTGCAAAGCAGTCATCAAAGCAAAAGGTGGCTACTTTGAAGAACCTAGAATATAAGACATATTTTCAGTTGTTTCACACTTTTTTGTTAAATTTATAATTCCACATGTGTTAATTAATAGTTTTGATGCCTTCAGTGTGAATGTACAATTTTCAAAATCATGAAAATATAGAAAAATCTTTAAATGAGAAGGTGTGTCCAAACTTTTGGTCTGTACTGTATATATATATATATATATATAAAAATTGGGAACTGGATAGTTCGCCCCCGGGTACATTTCGCCCCCGCACATTTCGTCCCCAGCATTTGGCCCCAAGGATGTTTTGCCCAAGCACATCTCACCCCCGCACATACCGCCCCTACTTCGAAACGTCCGGGGGCGAATGGTACCTGGGGACGAACAGATGGGGGCGAACTGCAGGGGGCAAATTGCTGGGGGCGAACTGCTGGGGGCGAAACTTCCTATAACCATATAAATTATAGGGTTGTCTATACTACAGATAATATAAAGGCTATACTACACTCTTGATAAATAGCAGGGTGTATTACTGGTGGCTGAGTTAAATAGTCCAAATTCAATAGATTAATCCATCCAGTCTCCCCGAGTCTCTTGTGCTATTGTTGTGACACGTGAGCCCGGCGCCCAATCAGAGCTGGCGTCACTCTCCCTACCTTCGGACATATTAAACATGAAAAGAAAGTCAGAGATCAACTGCAGTCATGCCTTCCTCTTCATGTTCAATTCGCACGAAGGTGGGGACAGTGACGCCAGCTCTGATTGGGTGCCGGGTTCATGTGTCACAGCAACCGCATGAGAGCCCCGGGACCACGAGTGCTGACACCATTGAAACGGCGCCGGCACGGGAGGCGAGTATAGGGTTTTTTATTTTATAGGGGCCAAACATTTAGATCAAGAAGGGGTTGTGCTAGTAGTGGACAAACCCTTTAAAGAATAGCTCAGAGTGGCCCACGAGGGAAGAGATGAATCTCCCAATGGGCCCCATGTGCAGGAAAGACCACTTACCTCCTTATATGAGCAGTATGTCATCAATCATTTAACAAACTACCCTGTGTATTATTATATTAATTTGTATATGAAGGTAATATAATATTTGCATGCAGGTCCTTGACACCTCAGTCTGAAACTGCTTAAAGAGAAAAGGCAAACTAGTCGGCACGTCGTATGGTTCCGTGGTGCACGTGGAAGAAGTGCAGATCATACCACGAAGGATCCCGGCACTCACGAGTGGAATAATTAGCTGTTTATTGTAGTTTCAACACAATAACTTCTTGGTTTGAAATTACTTAAAGATCATGATTACTGAGAAGGCCACCAAGCTAGACAAGGTTTTTTTGTGAAGGATTGGCCCTTGTAGCAAACCATTTTCACTTGACTTTTCATGTGGTCATCTCAAGGAGTTTTCACTGTACAGATTGAATGTGTACTTATATATATACAGCAAAACTTCTCTAAAAGACCAATCATTCTACACTAAATTTTATTGTGAAGTTCCAACTCTTTTATTTCCTGAATATAATTGCCTTCTTCTTTTAAAACAAAAATATAAACATTAAAACCACATATCAACCCACATAGTGCACCTGAGAAAGACTGCTGTGTGGCAACAGTCTGCACTTAAAGGTAATCCATCAGCAGGTTTTTGCTATGTAATCTGAAGACAGTAGGAGATAGGGGCTGAAACACTGAATTCAGCGATGTATCACTTATCAATCTGTGTGCTGTTGTTTACTTGTAATGAAGGTTTTATCACCAGGAGATTATCATTGCCATGCATACGACTGCTAGTCCACTTCCGCCCCCTCCTGTGATAAGTTGCTCACTGTCAATAGACTATGTACATAGAAAGTTGTGGTGTGGACGGGTTTAGCTTTCTCTGATCTTATTACATCTAAGAACTTTGATTCTGTCACAACTGCTCCCCCAGTAAACTAAGTGATAGATCATTGGACATAGTGGCCGACTATACAACCAAAATTATGTTTGTCCAAAATGACTTCACCCAGAATTATTAACTGCTGACAGAGAATTAAAACTTCTCAAGCACTTTCATTAACCCTTTAGTCCTGCACTTTCATTCCATGCACAACTTTCAATGCAAATACTAATTTTCTAATTAGAGTGAGCAGGTCAGAGATGTAACTTTCTACAGGAATACACATTTTACCTTCTTATTATCATTCCTTCGGTTGACACCTAAAGCGCAACATAATTTAAGGGAAGAAGAATTCCAGCCACATTGTAATTACTTCTTAAGTGAGGGAATTCCACCCAATGCCTCCAGTGTCATTCTGTTTTCTTTGGGCCAATTGGATCTTTCCCTAAACATGTGTTACTACATGTCACACACACAAAAAAATCCTACTTTCATCTGGTGTTTGTTAGTAATGAAAACATGTCATTAAGCTCATTTTCTGTGAATGATGTCCCTTATTGGCCTGGTTCATGGGAAAATTCTTCTGAAAAACATTTGCTGACTACTGGATTTAAATGACCATCCATTATTCAATGTATGAACTCACAATAGAAATAACACTATTAAGCCACGTTCACACATTCAGTATTTGATCAGTATTTTACATCAGTATTTGTAAGCCAAAACCAGGAGTGGGTGATAAATACAGAAGTGGTGACTTGTTTCTATTATACCTTTTCTCTGATTGTTCCACTCCTGGTTTTGGCTTACAAATACTGATGTGAAATACTGATCAAATACTGAACGTGTGAACATGGCCTTAGGCCGGGTTCAGACTAGTGTAAGAAAAATCAACTGATCTTCATCCAGAAAACATGGATGATTCTCATCCCTATGTGTCATCCATCTAGCTGTATTTTACGGTCCTGTGGCATCTGTATTTATACACCAACAGTTTCAATAGAACATGACCAAACACAGTTTCTTGGGTGAATAATGGCAAAGTATATGTAAAAATCGAGTGCACTATGGATGATCGGTATAGGATCCAATTTTTTTAGGTAATAATACAAAATACAAAAGAGAATAGTGCACGCTGCGACTTTTTTCAAGCGGACACTTGGTCCTTGAGCAATAAAATGTCATCTGGACGAGCCCTTACATTTACTTTTTTTCCGTATTTTATATGTAGTCCTATTACACAAAATTCACTTTACTACAATTTGAGCTTATAACACTATTTCCACACTCATTTCAGCTAGTCTCATGGAGAGGACCATCAGAAATACCTGGCCCCAAAGGGGCAAAAAATCAGGTCTTGTGGGCCCCTGACCTAAGTTTCTTACCCTCGATATTTTACCCCATTATGCATATCTATATTTATTGGATTAGTATCAACTTTGTAGCATATTTAGGCCGGCTTCAAACATTTACGAAATATGGGCAATGCTCAGCTAGCAAAACCTTGCCTGACCGTCTGGTCTCCCGATCTGAGCTAGCTGCTTCCTACATGCCTATCAGATGGTTGGCTCAGGAGAGGAGACATGGCAGTCATCTTGTGACCTGAGCATGGTCGGTGTTTCATAGATGTGTGAAACCGGCCTAACAGTGCTACAAACTGGACACAATGCTAATCCAATAAATATAGATCTGTGTTTCATGAATGTGTGACAGAACACGCTACCTTAGGTTCCTATTCCCTATGGGGGCATTGACTCTATTCCTTATTTCAAATTGTTTACACTCTAGCAGCGTGGGACGCAGACAGAAGGTGGCCCCTGTGCAAGAACAATATAAGGGTTCTTTGCAGTCCAATAGCTCATCATAATGCACAATTTCTACTGCTTTGGAGGTGGTAGTGGCCCCCTTACCTCTTGGGCCCCTGTGCATCTGCACAAGTTGCACCAATGGTATCTCTATCCTGCCCTCTAGGGAAGCTAGATCCTTGGGATATTCTTGATGCCATGTACTCACCACAATGGGTGAGATTGTATTTTTTCCTGCTTTTTTTCAATTGTTGAAGCAATTGGATATATCTAACTGTAGTCTTGTTACTTATGGCTGTTGGACATACACTTTCTCCTCTAGGTATATAGATGTGTGGTTACTCTTTGCTGTTTTGCTTCAGACTGTGGGTCTTCACAGAATACAGATTTTACCTGGGAATTGAGCATTTTCAAAATGAATGATCAGTCCTGGAGGAGAAAGAAAAATATTCCTCTGATAAAATATATTACAAAGTTTCTTATTTTCATGTGAATCTGTCAGTAGGATCAACCCTCCTAAGCCGTCTTTATTGGCATGCACGTCATAGGAAGTTCAGTAAAGTGATACCTTGATATCTGTGATCCGATGTCTTATTCCTGTAACATACCTGGCGGCGTCCTTGCATAGTGGTCCATCTCCCACTGTGCAAGAGCGCGCACTTGATTTCCAGTCCAGACTGCCACTCTGGCTTCTTTCCATACTGTCGACTTTGCTCTGCTCTGGCTGCTTAGGGCGACGCCCGCTGAACTTCCTGTTTCTTGTAGCT
Organism: Phyllobates terribilis; assembly: GCF_046119375.1. Classification (NCBI taxonomy): domain Eukaryota; kingdom Metazoa; phylum Chordata; class Amphibia; order Anura; family Dendrobatidae; genus Phyllobates; species Phyllobates terribilis. The sequence continues at coordinate 473,197,999 of NW_027362761.1, forward strand.
GCTGCAGACACACCCCTAATGCGTCCTCAGCCTATTGCTGTCTGTCACCTGGTATTTAAACCAGCTCCTCCTTGGAATCCATGCCTGAGCATCTTGTTCTGTCAGTTGGCTTCTTGTCACTGATGTGCCAGGTCCTGTCTATGTTTCCTGCCTTGCGGTATCAGTTCCCGTGTCTGAACTGTGTCCTGTCTGTGTACTCTAGCCAGCTGTCTGTCTGCCTTCCTGGAGGCTGTATTTCCAGGCCTGTCTGAACATGCTCCTAGCCTGTTCGTCTCGCCCTCTGGGGGCCGCATACCCAGACTCGCTCCTGTATTTGTTGCAGTACAGTTCCTGTCTGAACTGTCTCCTAGCTTCCTACCTGTTTAATCTTCATGTCCATTTGTTCCCTTTTTCTGCAGTGTCTGAACCAGCACTTGGCTTTACCTAGGCTCGTTCCTGCATTTTGTTGCAGTAACTGTTCTTGTCTGAACTGTCTCCTAGCTTCTTACCTGTTTTGTCTTTATGTCCATTTGCTCCCTTTTTCTGTAGAGTCTGAACCTGCACCTAACTTCTACTCGTTGTCATTGTACTTCCGTTTGTGAGTTGGAGTCCTTTCGCTACTTCTTTGCAAGTACCTTATGTGTATCTGGTTCTGCCTTTCTTTTCCAGTCTGTTCCGTGTGAACAGAGCCCTGTCCCCTTTGCTGTGTCTTTGTTTACCGCTTCGGCGATTTATCTCTGTCCTGTCTTACTTACCGCTTCGGCGGTTCCTGTCCGCTCTGCCTTGTCCACCGCACTTGCAGTTTTGCTCTGCTCAGCCCTGTCCACCGCGTCTGCGGTTTTGCTTTGCTCGGCCTTGTCCACCGCGTCTGCGGTTTTGCTCTGCTCAGCCTTGTCCACCGCGTCTGCAGTTTCGCTCTGCTCAGCCTTGTCTACCGCGTCTGCGGTTTTGCTCTGCTCAGCCTTGTCCACCGCGTCTGCGGTTTCGCTCTGCTCAGCCTTGTCTACCGCGTCTGCGGTTTCGCTCTGCTCAGCCTTGTCTACCGCGTCTGCAGTTTCGCTCTGCTCAGCCTTGTCTACCGCGTCTGCGGTTTCGCTCTGCTCAGCCTTGTCTACCGCGTCTGCGGTTTCGCTCTGCTCAGCCTTGTCTACCGCGTCTGCGGTTTCGCTCTGCTCAGCCTTGTCTACCGCGTCTGCGGTTTCGCTCTGCTCAGCCTTGTCTACCGCGTCTGCGGTTTCGCTCTGCTAAGCCTTGTCTACCGCGTCTGCGGTTTCGCTCTGCTCAGCCCTGTCCACCGCGTCTGCGGTTTTGCTCTGCTCAGCCTTGTCCACCGCGCCTGCGGTTTTGCTCTGCTCAGCCTTGTCCACCGCGTCTGCGGTTTTGCTCTGCTCAGCCTTGTCTACCGCGTCTGCGGTTTCGCTCTGCTCAGCCTTGTCTACCGCATCTGCGGTTTCGCTCTGCTCAGCCTTATCTACCGCATCTGCGGTTTCGCTCTGCTCAGCCTTGTCTACCGCGTCTGCGGTTTCGCTCTGCTCAGCCTTGTCTACCGCGTCTGCGGTTTCGCTCTGCTCAGCCTTGTCTACCGCGTCTGCGGTTTCGCTCTGCTCAGCCTTGTCTACCACGTCTGCGGTTCGCTCTGCTCAGCCTTGTCTACCGCGCCTGCGGTTTTGCTCTGCTCGGCCTTGTCTACCGCGTCTGCGGTTTTACTCTGCTCGGCCCTGTCCACCGCGTCTGCGGTTTTGCTCTGCTCAGCCTTGTCCACTGCGTCTGCGGTTTTGCTCTGCTCGGCCTTGTCCACCGCGTCGGCGGTTTTGCTCTGCTCGGCCTTGTCTACCGCACCTGCTGTTTCGCTTTGCTCTGCTTGATTACCGCATCTGCGGCTCTGAACCCTTCTCCCAGTCTGTACTGGACCCTACCCAGCCTGCACTCTAGCCTGCCTGTTCCTGTATTCCCCGGTGTGGGTCAACAGCCGTGTCCGGGGTCTGACCTGGAGTGGCACCTGGTCCCTCTGCTCGGTTCCTCCCTGGTGCACTGGCGTCGTATGCCGTCGTGCGACCTTGGTCGGATCGGGCAGATACTTAGTTACGCCCCTCCAGGCACTCTCCGGTTCATGGCACAGTGGAATCACTAATCACGCACACGCCAGTCAGTCCGGACGTGTGCATTACAATTCCAGAGATATCCATGTTTTTCTTAATATATAAATGAGCTGTTAAGATCTATGGGCGGGACACAGATCTCCTGAGAATCTGCCTCCAGAGCTTATTTTAAATGACTGATAGTCTGCTCTTCTGATCTAAATGTCTCACACTGGTAACGCCCCCTTTCATTTATTTTATTGACTTATATAGGGCCATTAATTCCACAGAGCTTTACAGACATTATCGGCACTGTCCCCATTGGGACTCACAATCTACATTCCCTATCAATATGTCTTTGGCGTGTGGGAGGAAATCGGAGAATCCGGAGGAAACCCACACAAACACAGGGAGAACATACAAACTCCTTGCAGATGTTGTCCATTTTGTTAATTCAAAATAATCTCGAGAGGCAGATTCTCATTGAGATCTGTGTTCCGCCCATAGATCTTAACAGCTCATTTACATATTAAGAAAAATGTGGATTTCTCTGGAATAAGACATCAAAATGCAGATAAGAAGGTATCATTTTATTCAGCTTCCTATGACCTACATGTCCATATAGACAGCAAAGGAGGGATGAATCCCTTCCCTTTAACACCTCCCATTCTGCGGGATACATATCTTACCTATGTACCAACCTTACAAATAAAGAGCTGTGTGCAATATACTAGTGCTTTTTCTTGCGATATAACAAAACTCCAGTTTGGAAGGCAAATATATTCAAGCCACAAAAATCTGTGGAAGCAAAACTACAGAGGCCACAAATGATGGATTGGCAAACTCCCCGAACCAGACGGCAAGACTGCTGGTGAAATGATAAAGGCAGAAAGTAAATGGAGGAAACAAAGAGGAAATTGTCTCTTGTTTAAAAACTTTCAATTGCTCTTAGGCTAAGACAAATAAAGCGAGTCCTTCATCCTCTCACCGCCGCAGCCATTATGTTACATTGTTTTTTCTCGTTTTCTGCTTCCTCACGGTCACAAAGCCTGCGCAGTTGTTTGAAGAGGCTCTGAAATAACAGCTTTGTAGATTGAGAACAAACCCCTGTTTTATTTCACAGATGTGCTATGAAACATGAGGGCTGGAGACAGCGCTTCTCTCTCCTCCGACATGTCCCATGTTTCCCAATCCTGTATCCACTTCATTATACCTTGACAGCACCTCCGTGTTCCAGGGAAGGTAAACACAGGAGCCATTAACATCCCCTTAACCATTTCATCCTGTTAGCTCTCACATCAATTGCAGCCTTCACCTTTGTACTGGAAAGTTTTGAGACACAACCATGAATAAAAGGATTACATGGTTTGCAGAAAATTCCCTGATTACTAAACTGCAGGCTACTTTCATGTAATCGGTTGTCATATGGGATGAGAGATCATCGAAAGTTGATCTAATGTTCCATTAAATTGCTAAGTAATCCACCATGACCTGCCCTTTTCCTGCTGACCAGAAAAGCCAAATACTCATGATAGGACTTACCGAAACACTAAGAATTCTGTGGATATAAACTAGCTACTAAAAGCTTGTGAATCCATTTTTTCATGGGACTTTAGACCGGTCCCTGCTATAAAGGGTTAATATATTAAGTGCAGGTCTGTTTTAGCTTTTGAACATATTAACAGCATAAAATCTACATAAAACAATAAAAGTAACTGTTATTTCTTCAATTCACTTAGTTCATGTCTAAAGCTACATTAAAGGGGTTGCCTGGGACTTTTGCATGGATGGTGTAACCTTAGGATCGGTCATCAATATCTGATCGCTGGGAATGCAAGATCCAGGACACCATTCTGGTGCTGGCCGGGTGTAATTAGTTTTGGCGCTGCCCAGCACAGCTCCAGCAACTGTTTAGTGGCGGCTGCCAGGTACTGCAGATCTGACCCCTATTCAAATCAATAGGGACAGATGTGCAGTATCCGGCCGTAGTCACTTTCCAGTTGACAGAGATGGGAAGTTCAGCTCTGCAACTCTGCATGTCCAGCTGCTGAGAGCTTTGGGAACAGATGATCAGTGAAGGTCCCAAGTGTCACAATCCCAAAGATCAGATACTGATAAGATATCCTAAGTATAGTGCTTTAATATAAAAGTCCCGGACAACCCCTTTCAAAGAAATATGTCATGTCAAAAAACGCTATTAACCTGTAGATATGGGGTTAATCTGAAGGTTAATAGCATTCTAAAGCCGTGAGAAAGCCCTGCTCCCCGGAGGACATGAACTTCCTCTTGGAAGCCTCCGGCTTTCAGTTATGAAGGTGCAGCCAGCTCGGCTTCAGTCTCCGCTCAGCACATAGTGAACAGCGGCTGAAACCACACCCTGGCAGTGATTGGCAGTCGGCTCTGTACTGAGGCACTGATGAGCCAGTCATCAATCAGTGTCGGGAGCGACTATGTACTGAGCTGTGACCGAAGCCACTGTACCTCTATGACTGAAAGCCAGAGGCTGTCGGGAGGATTAAAATTAATTTCCTCCCAGCAGTCAGACTTGGTTAGTGCAATGGCCCCATGGCTTTAGAATTACCCCGCAAATTAACCCCATATCTGCAGGTTAATAGCATTTGGGACCATGACCTGTTCCGTTTAAGGATTCTGATAGTATCCTAGCAAAAGACAACAACTATCTGTTTCTAAGAATAAACAACTAAATGAAGAATATCGCGCAAAAAAAAAGCTCCTTTCACCAAAATATTCCCTCGCAAATGTTTGTATATAAAATACCATGCATCTGATGTATTCCAATTCTTTCACAAGCGTATTTGGTGGTGTTTATTACCGTACTTTCTTACATTATGCGTATGTGTTTTTTTTTCTCTGTTTGTATAAAAATTTCAATGACTTCAAAAACCTAAAGAAGCCCCAACGTTACACAGCATTTTTTTTTTTTTTTTTTTTTACAAAAAATGAATGCAGTGTGAAATGCTAATGAAAAACACACTATTCATCAATCCACAATCTTGGTCTCTCCTTTGATAGTTAATGGCTACGTTTGTAAAAAATGAGGGAGAAAAAAAAAATATAGAAAAAAAAAATGACGCCAACGGGTGCCAAATTCAACCTAAAGTTCTCGATTTTAAATGGATCCGTCAAATGGTTTAGTTTAACAATGGAAAATGTGTATTTACATCGGTTTTGGTTCTGTTTTGAATGGATCTGACTTTACTAGGAGGGACGCTGAACAATGGAAAAGATCAATGGGCAGATCTGCGATCAGACTGCTCATACTATTGATGCCATTTCTCATCCGCACATTAGCTGAGCTTCTCTGATTGACCAAACAGCATTTTTGTTTTGCCGTAAATGAGAATTGATTTGTGCACAGTTCCAGCAGTCTTACTACCTAGATCACCTCTGATATTATATTAAGAAATTTCCTTTATAATTTTCCCAAACATATTTTTCACTGGAGCTACAGAAAATGCAATAGCACAGGAACATTCATCATATAAGCAATGTCAAACACAATTGTATGATCAAAGATGAAGTCCCTGGCCAAAAAGTAAATGAGGCCACATGGGACGCAGAATGGTTCCAGTATTGGAATTCCTGTATGGTAGATCACAAACTCAATGTCTTATTTTAAGTTCAGTTTCCACAACATGAGAATGAACAATGAAGACTTGATTATAACTCAAAGCGGAGGTTGTGATTGTTAGCACTTTTTATATTATTATTTATCCCCTTAGCCATAATTATTGTGTGCACAATGCATTTATTAAAACACATAAGAACTAGTATCTCCACTCTCAGCATAATTATTCCCATAAACTTCAATGGTGCTCAGTGAAGGTCCAGAAACAATTTTCTAATACAGACAGATAAATTGCGGCTCCCACCAGGAAGAAGCACACGTTAAAGAGAACCTGTTATTAGGATTTTATACTCTAAACCAGGGATGTCTAACTCATACACAGAGGGCCAAAATTAAAAACTTGGACAAAGTTGCGGGCCAACCAGTATATAGCATAATGGGCCCCACACAGTCCTCCATACAGAATAATAGGTCCCACATAGTCCTCCATACAGAATAAAGGGCCCCACATAGTCCTCCATACAGAATAATAGGTCCCATATAGTCCTCCTTGCAGTATAATGGGCTCCACATAGTCCTCCATACAGAATAATGGCCCCCCATAGGTTCTCCTTACAGTATAATGGGCCTCATATAGTCCTCCATTCAGTATAATGGCCCCACATACAGTGCTGGCCAAAAGTATTGGCACCCCAGCAATTCTGTCAGATAATACTCAGTTTCTACCTGAAAATGATTGCAATCACAAATTCTTTGGTATTATTCTCTTCATTTAATTTGCTTGCAAGGAAAAAACACAAAAGAGAATGAAGCAAAAATCAAATCATTGATCATTTCACACAAAACTCCAAAAAAGGGCCGGACAAAAGTATTGGCACCCTCAGCCTAATACTTGGTTGCACAACCTTTAGCCAAAATAACTGCGAACAACCGCTTCCGGTAACCATCAATGAGCTTCTTACAATGCTCTGCTGGAATTGTAGACCATTCTCCTTTGGCAAACTGCTCCAGGTCCCTGATATTTGAAGGGTGCCTTCTCCAAACTGCCATTTTGAGATCTCTCCACAGGTGTTCTATGGGATTCAGGTCTGGACTCATTGCTGGCCACCTTAGAAGTCTCCAGTGCTTTCTCTCAAACCATTTTATAGTGCTTTTGGAAGTGTGTTTGGGGTCATTGTCCTGCTGGAAGATCCATGACCTCTGAGGGAGACCCAGCTTTCTCACACTGGGCCCTACATTATGCTGCAAAATTTGTTGGTAGTCTTCAGACTTCATAATGCCATGCACACGGTCAAGCAGTCCAGTGCCAGAGGCAGCAAAGCAACCCCAAAACATCAGGGAACCTCCGCCATGTTTAACTGTAGGGACCGTGTTCATTTCTTTGAATGCCTCTTTTTTTTTCCTGTACACTCTATGTTGATGCTTTTTCCGAAAAAGCTCTACTTTTGTCTCATCTGACCAGAGAACATTCTTCCAAAACGTTTTAGGCTTTCTCAGGTAAGTTTTGGCAAACTCCAGCCTGGCTTTTTTATGTCTCGGGGTAAGAAGTGGGGTCTTCCTGGGTATCCTACCATACAGTCCCTTTTCATTCAGACGCCGACGGATAGTACGGGTTGACACTGTCGTACCCTCGGACTGCAGGGCAGCTTGAACTTGTTTGGATGTTAGTCGAGGTTCTTTATCCACCATCCGCACAATCTTGCGTTGAAATCTCTCGTCAATTTTTCTTTTCCGTCCACATCTAGGGAGGTTAGCCACAGTGCCATGGGCTTTAAACTTCTTGCTGACACTGCGCACGGAAGACACAGGAACATTCAGGTCTTTGGAGATGGACTTGTAGCCTTGAGATTGCTCATGCTTCCTCACAATTTGGTTTCTCAAGTCCTCAGACAGTTCTTTGGTCTTCTTTCTTTTCTCCATGCTCAATGTGGTACACACAAGGACACAGGACAGAGGTTGAGTCAACTTTAATCCATGTTAACTGGCTGCAAGTGTGATTTAGTTATTGCCAACACCTGTTAGGTGCCACAGGTAAGTTACAGGTGCTGTTAATTACACGAATTAGAGAAGCATCACATGATTTTTCAAAGGGTGCCAATACTTTTGTCCACCCCCTTTTTTAGGTTTGGTGCAGAATTATATCGAATTTGGCTTTAGGACAATTCTTTTTGTGTTTTTTTCATTGAAGACAAATTAAATGAAGAGAATAATACCAAAGAATTTGTGATTGCAATCATTTTCAGGAAGAAACTGAGTATTATCTGACAGAATTGCAGGGGTGCCAATACTTTTGGTTAGCACTGTAGCTTTCCATCTAATACATATAATCGTCTTATCCCGTCTGTCTGTCTGTCTGTCCTTCTGTCCAGGAAATCCCAGGTCGCTGATTGGTCCGGCTGCGGCCAATCAGCGACGCGGGATTTCAGAAAAAGATGGCGGCCGTTAGCGGCTCATCTAGGGCCGCTGATCTCCCGATGGCAAGTGTGAAGGGAGGACCGGGGAGCGGCGCCGCCGGTCGGGATACTTCTGCTGCGAGCAGCCGCTCATCTCCCGGCTACTCGCAGCGGAAGTACCCGCAGCGGAAGTACCCGCACAGGCAGCACCGCTTCCCGGTCCTCAGTAATACGATTCGCTGATTGGTCGCGGCAGATGGCCATGACCAATCAGCGATATTGGCACCAAATTTAAACAACGCTCTGCTGAGAGGTCAACGGCGATGCAGCCGGGAGATAACAGGCGCTAGCTCACAGCAGTAGTACCCCGACCGGCGGCGCCGCTGACCTCAGCGATTTTGGCGCCAAATTTAAACACGCTCTCCGGTCCTCAATAACAGGGTGCGCTGATTGGTCGGGGCCGCCAGCCGTGACCAATCAGCGATTTTGGCGCCAAGTTTAAACACCGTTCTGCACAGAGGTCAGCGGCGATGCAGCTGGGAGATGACAGGCGCTAGCTCGCAGCAGTAGTACCCCGACCGGCGGCGCCGCTGACCTCAATGCGGCTACCGTCGGGAGATCAGTGGCTAGGGCCGCTGATCTCCCGACGGCAAGTGTGAAGGGAGGACCGGGGAGCGGCGCCGCCGGTTGGGATACTTCTGCTGCGAGCAGCCGCTCATCTCCCGGCTGCTCGCAGCGGAAGTACCCGCACAGGCAGCGCCGTTCCCCGGTCCTCACTAATACGATTCGCTGATTGGTCGCGGCCGCTGGCCGCGACCAGTCAGCGATATTGGCGCCAAATTTAAACACCGCTTTGCTGATTGGTCGCGGTCACCGGCCGCGACCAATCAGCGATATTGGCGCCAAATTTAAACACCGCTCTGCTGATTGCGCCCGGTCGGCTGCATACATATTCTAGAATACCCGATGCGTTAGAATCGGGCCACCATCTAGTACAGTATAATGGGCCACACATAGTCCTCCATACAGAATAATTGCCGCCACACAGTCCTCCATACAGTATAATGGGCCCCACATAGTCCTCCATACAGTATAATGCGCCCCACACAGTGCTCCATACAGTATAATGGGCCCCACATAGTCCTCCATATAGTATAATGGGCCCATATAGCCCTCCATACAGTATAATGGCCCCACACAGTCATCCATACAGAATAATGGGTCCCACATAGTCCTCCATACAGTATAATGGGCCTCACATATTCCTCCATACAGAATAATGGGCCCCACATAGTCCTCCTTACAGTATAATGGGCCCCACATAGTCCTTCTTACAGAATAATGGGCCCCATATAGTCCTCCATACAGAATAATGGGTCCCACATAGTCCTCCTTACAGTATAATTGGCCCCACATAGTCCTCCTTACAGAATAATGGGCCCCACATAGTCCTCCATACAGAATAATGGCCACACATAGTCCTCCATACAGAATAATGGGCCCCACATAGTCCTCCATACAGAATAATGGGCCCCACATAGTCCTCCTTACAGTATAATGGGCTTCATAGTCCTCCATTCAGTATAATGGCCCCATATAGCTTTCCATACAGTATAATGGGCCCCACAGTCCTCCATACAGTATAATGGGCCCCACAAAGTCCTCCATACAGAATAATTGGCGCCACACAGTCCTCCATACAGTATAATGGCCCCACACAGTCCTCCATACAGAATAATGGGTCCCACATAGTCCTCCATACAGTATAATGGGCCTCACAAAGTCGTCCATACTGAATAATAGCCCAACATAGTCCTCCATACAGTATAATGGGCCACACATAGTCCCCCATACAGAATAATGGCCCAACTAGTTCTCCATACAGTATAATGGACCCCACATAGTCCTCCATACAGAATAATGGACCCCACATAGTCCTCCATACAGTATAATGGACCCCACATAGTCCTCCATATAGTATAATGGGCCCACATAGGGGTGTTTTTTCTGGTGTCGCAGGCCAAATATAATCACTCTGCTGTCCAGATTTGGCCGACGGGCCAGAGTTTGACATATATGATGGCATATATGAAAAGGCGCTGTAAGGGCTCGTGCACATCATCGTATTTTCGGTCCGAGTGCTATTTGTTAAGAAAACAGATCGCACTCGGACCAATGTAATTTAATGGGGCAGCGCAGCTGAACAATATTTTCACTGACTTTATCTGCAGGTGAAAAAAAAATTGCAGCATGCACGATTTTCCTCCGCAAATCAGATGAGATCCATTTAAAGAGGTTGTCCACTACTTTTTCAATGATACCCTATCCCCAATAACAATTTAAAGACACATAGAGGTGGGCCTCAGTAACGACATGTTCCCATTAGAAAGGAGTGGTTCTGCTATCCAGTTTTAGGGTATGCAGTGAGTACAACAGCTGCCAAAATTTGGGAAAAACCCCAATAACAATTTAAAGACACAAAGAGGTGGGCCTCAGTAACGACATGCTCCTTCCTAGATAGGAGCGGTTCTGCTATCCAGTTATGGGGTATGCAGTGAGTACGACTGCCAAAAAATTGGAGGCACTCCAATGCCCCTTGCAAGAGACGTAGAGGAGTGCCTCATGAAAAAAATGTTCAGATTATTAGGAAGTGGGTCTCCCATATTGTTTGCCTATGCAGTGAATGCAATGGCTGCCAAAACTATGGAGGCACTCCAATGCCCCTTGCAAGAGATGTAGATATGGTGGTGATAAGGTGGAGGAGGACAAGAGCAAATAGAGAAAATCAGAAAGTGTATACCCATGTCTAGGTGTGAAGACAGAGGTGCATGGGAATAGAGTTAGACCTCCCCAAAAAAAGACACTGTATTTGAGTTTACGTTACGATGCTATCATTCGGTGGTGTTGAGAAGTCTGGCCCAAACCAGTTTATTTTTATAAGAGTTAGCCTGTCAGCATTTTCAGTAGACAGGCGGAGGAGCCTATTAGTTAAAATTCTCCCGGTGGCACTAAAAACCCGACAAAACACTAGAGGCAGGGCATGCCCAGGACCTCCAAGGCGTAGAGAGCCAGTTCATGCCACGTGTCCAGTTTGGATACCCAATAATTATAAGGCACAGAGGAATCACGGAGGATGTTGGTACAGTTGGAAAGGTACTCCTTCAGCATCTTCCCAAACTTTTGCCTACTACCCTGCGCATCAGGGCTTGTACGATGGTAGGGTCTGAAAAAACTGTCTCAGAACTTTGAAAGTGTTTCCCTGCCTTTGCTGGATTGGATTTGTGTCTCTCTTGCCTGTACTCCTTGTACTTCCGCAACAAGGGCCTTCTGGTACTGCGCCATTTTATGAGACCTGTCCGCTGCAGGAATAAGAGATAGAAAGTTCTTCTTGTAGCATGGGTCTAGAAGTGTCACCAACTAATAATGACTGTCACCCAAAATTTGGAGAACGCGAGGGTCACGGGAAAGGCAGGGTAACATAAACTCAGCCATGAGTAACATGCTGCTAACAGGCAAGACTTCCGTGTCCTCACCAAGAGGACGACTGACCATTCTCTCCTCCTCATCCTACTCCTTCTCCACCTCCTCAGGCCATCCAAGCTGAACAGACGGTATGACAGTTGTGCGGGTAGTACCGTCTATAGTGCAGTAAACTAGCTCCTGTTCTTCCTCCTCTTCATTGTCACCCAATCCACGTTGGGATGAGATGAGGCTGGACTGTGTGGAATCACTGTGTATAGTTCCTTGCTCCATCTAATCATGCTTCGCCTGCAATATCTCTTCTTTAATTGTGATCATTTCAGAAGACTGACATCCATGCCCACTCCTGAGGTCTTATGTGTGGAGGCTGACCTGAATACTCACGGCCGTGTTGATGCTGGTAGTCAACAACTGCCCTTTGCTGCTCATACATACCTTCCCAACATCTACAACGTTGAGTTATAAAGCATGGGGACATCGCACACCAGTCGGTGACCTGGAAGCTGCAAATGCTGCTGAAGCACGGCAAGGTCGGCGGAAGCTGTAGCTGACTTTCTAAAATGGGCACACATGCGGAGTACTTTGACAAGCAGATCCAGGTAGGTTTTCAGAAACTGCTGAACCACAAGGTTAAGCACATGGGCCAGGCATGGTACATGTGCGAGCTCGCCTCGCTTCAGAGCCGCCACCAGTTTCCGGCCATTGTCACACACGACCATGCCTGGCTGTAGGTTCAGCGGTGTCAGACACAGATCTGCCTGCTCTTTCAGAGCTGTCCACAAATTTGCAGCGGTGTGCGGTTTGTCACCTAAGCATATTAGCTTCAGCAAAACCTGCTGCTGCTTGGCCGAGGCAGTCCACCAGTGCTTTCAGCTTGCAACTGATGTGGTAATTTAGGAGATGGAGGTTGAAGAGGATGAGAAGGCGGTGCAGGAGCTGTAGAATGTGGGGGCAACCCTGATTGACTCAGGGCCCGCAATCCTCGGCGTCGGGAGGACGGGTTCCGTCCCAAGGTCCAAATGGGTCCCGGCTTCCACTATATTAACCCAGTATGCCGTCAGCAAGATGTACCATCCCTGCTCACAATCACTTGTCCACGTGTCCGTGGTTAGGTGGACTTTCCCAGTAACTGCATTGTTGAGGGCACGACTAATGTTGTGGGACACGTGCTTGTGTAATGCGGGGACGGCACACCAGGAGAAATAGTGGCGGCTGGGGACCGAGCACCGAGGGACGGCCGCCATCATGCTGCGGAAAGCTTCCGTCTCCACAAGCCTAAAAGGCAACATTTTGAGCGCAAGCATTCGCGAAATGTGTGAATTTAGTAGTGTGGCCTGTGGGGCGTTAGCTGTGTATTTGCACTTGTGTTCCAAGGACTGGGGTACGGACAACTGAACGCTGCGCTGGGACAAGGACGTGGATGCTGATGGTGCTAGTTGAGAGTGTACAAAGTCAGGTGCAGGGCAGGAGGCATCTTCGCATACACCATTGACAGGGGATTGGCGTGCACGCACAACAGCGGAAGAAGCAGTGGTGTCACCCACAGACACTGTTTCTGGACCCTTAGTACGGTGCTCTGCTGTCATGTGAGTGATCATACTGGTGGTGGTCAGGCAGGTAGTTTTGCTACCCCCGCTGATGCTGGCCTGGCAGATGGTGCAAAGGGCCTTTTTGGGGTTATGTGCAAAGTCTTTAAAAAAGATCCAGGTAAGACCTAACATTTGAACTGGCAACTTCTGTTGTGTTGGTGTTGCGGGGAATGCTTGCCCGCCTTGTGTCTGCCACCACACTGCTTCTTCCTGCCTGCTGTGGTTTTACGCCTCTCTCCCACTGTGTGCTGCTGTCCTCGCTCGGCATGTCCCCCTGCCAGGTTGGGTCAGTGACTATATCGTTCATCACCTCGTATTCCACTTCAGCACACTGGTCCTCCTCCTAACTTTCTGGCAATTGTATCTCATCATCATCATCATCATCCACCTCTTGCGACAGTAATTGCACTTTCCCACCATCACCTTTATGAGACTGTGGCTGCTCAAATATTTAAGCATCGCTAAACGCGTTCTCCTCTTGCTCTGCTTGAAGCTGGCTGGGCGAGAGGCCCGAATCTATAAATGGAAAAGTGAATAGCTTGTCCAAGTGTGGGATCAGTTGTCTCTGGGCACTCGGCATGGTGGGAGGAAGGAGGATCAGGGTGAGGAATATGCGGTCCAGACTCACGGCTACTGAGACTTGACCAAGTGGAAAGGCAGGGTGATGGTGGTGGCAAAGTGACTGGAAGCATTATCTGCTATCCAACCAACAACCTTTTGACACTGTTCTGTGTTCAACAGTGGTGTCCTGCGGTCCCCTAATAATTGGGACAGGAAGGTCGAGAGCCAAGATGTGGGGGTTTGTTGTGGCACAGTTTCAGCTTGACCACGGCCTCGGACTCTGCATGCACCATCAGCATCATGTCCACTTCCCCGTCCCTTGCCACGCGCCTTGCCCATTTTAAATGGAGGACAATATTTTCCATGTTCACTACAAATGGCTAAATTTGGATCGCAGTTATATGTGATATGTCTGACGGACAACCACAGTTTTAAATAGCGTCCCTGTAGTTTACTATTCTTCACAGCCAGCACGTGTGCATAGCTTCACTGACACACTGCAACAAAATGTAAATGGAGGCCAGAAATGGCTGAATTTGGACCGCAGTTATATGTGATAACTCTGACGGACACCCACTGTTTTAAATGGCGGCCCCGTAGTTTACTTTTCTTCACAGCGACCTTGTGTGAATAGCTTTACTGACACACTGCAACAAACTGTAAATGGAAGCCAGAAAAGGCTGAATTTGGACCGCAGTTATATGTGATAGGTCTGACGGACAACCACGGTTTTAAATAGCGTCCCTGTAGTTTACTATTCTTCACAGCGAGCAAGTGTGAATAGCTTCACTCACACACTGCAACAAACTGTAAGTGAAGGCCAATATTTTCCGCATTCACTACAAATTTCTGGATATTTGTCGCTGTAATACGTAAAAGATCTGGCTATATTCTGCAGTGCTAACAAGCAAATGGAGCAGAAAAATGGTATACTCTGTATTGCTTTTTAAGCAAATAATCAGGATTAAGATCCTAAAAAAATAGCCCTAGCCCCTTATATCTGGGGCTATGTCTACAAATATCTGTAGCTGCAGCAGCAGCAGACAGTACTTGCAATGGACCCTCTTGTACTGTATACACTGTCTGCCACAAACCCTGCCTGCCGGCCTAACTCCTGCTATCACCACTGCATATATGCAGCTGGATTAGTCCTCAGAAGGACTGTTAGTTCAGATGGATATATAGATATGTTGTGGAATAACTACACTAACTAAAAAACAAGCAAATCCCTTCCTCACGCAACAGCATCTCGCCCTACTCTGCCTGTTTCCGGGGTAGACTGTGATGAGCCCAGCGTCACCAGGTCTTAAATGGACCCGATGATGCTATGCGGCCAGCCAATCACTGTAATGCCACAGCCAACATGACTATGGCATTACAGTGCGTGGCAAACAATCCCTGCATGTTCATTGGCTCTCTAAAGAGCGACAAACATGCAAGGAGGGTACCCGAGATCACGCCGGAGCAAGCCGGAAATACTGACAGAGTGCCGAGTATATTGAGCACAGTGATGCTCGGGCGAGTACCGAGTAGTGGCGAGCACGTTCGCTCACCACTAGTATGGAGTTCTCCCGACTCTCCATTGACATAGAAAAAACCCATTTAGCGCAAGCAGCTACAAGTCATGTAACCGGAGGTCATATTTAAGGGGCTACATCAAATTATCAAGAATTAATAAAAACAGTATTTACAGTCTGGTGGTGGAAGTGTTCTCAGCTGCCAAATCTGATTGTAATAAATGTGTCTTTTCATTGGAAAGGACGGCCGGATTACAGATTACAAGATCCATTTGAAATCCACCTGGTAAAGCGTAAATGAAATTCCAGGATATACGAAGTAAGGCAATGACATTAATAAGACCTTTATATCCAGAGCAAACCACAAATCATCTTATCAATTAATACATGGGGATTTTAAAGACATCAAATTTACATTTAATATGTTTTTACTTATAGGTAGGTCATCCCTATATCCTGCCAATACAGCTGATGGGAAGCTACCAAAACAATTCATCTCACTATGGACATGTTACAACTGAATACAAGAAATACAACCAAGGACATATATACAGCTGGAAAGAAGGGTTCCACTCTGGGCGGGCTGCACTCCTTATGTTAATGGGCAGTGAGAACTTATTCTCCTTTCCCCACTAAAAACACTTGCATGCTTTTGCATGTGTATAGCAGGGAATATGAAGAACAGCTCTCTGCCGAAAAAGCAATCAGCTGATATAGCTATTAAAAAAGTATGGCCACATTAAGAATTTGTCAAACAGGGTTTTGAGGAATGAAATAATGGATAAAGGAAAGGTGATGGTGCAAACAAGAACAAAGTCCTCCTGTCTTAACCCATTTACAACCCAAGGTGGTTTGCACGTTAATGACCAGGCCAATTTTTACAATTCTGACCACTGTCACTTTATGAGGTAATTACTCTGGAAATCGTCAATGGATCCCCCTGATTCTGAAACTGCTTTTTCGTGACATATTGTACTTCATGATTGTAGTAAAATTTCTTCGATATCACTTGCGTTTATTTGTGAAAAAAACTGAAATTTGGCGAAAATGTTGAAAATTTTGCAATTTTCTAAATTTGAATTTTTATGCCCTTAGATCAGAGAGATACAGTACAGACCAAAAGTTTGGACACACCTTCTCATTTAAAGATTTTTCTGTATTTTCATGACTTTGAAAATTGTACATTCACACTGAAGGCATCAAAACTATGAATTAACACATGTGGAATTATATACTTAACAAAAAAGTGTGAAACAACTGAAAATATGTCTTATATTCTAGGTTCTTCAAAGTAGCCACCTTTTGCTTTGATGACTGCTTTGCACACTCTTGGCATTCTCTTGATGAGCTTCAAGAGGTAGTCACCGGAAATAGTTTTCACTTCACAGGTGTGCCCTGTCAGGTTTAATAAGTGGGATTTCTTGCCTTATAAATGGGGTTGGAACCATCAGATGTGTTGTGCAGAAGTCAGGTGGATACACAGCTGATAGTCCTACTGAATAGACTGTTAGAATTTGTATTATAGCAAGAAAAAAGCAGCTAAGTAAAGAAAAACGAGTGGCCATCATTACTTTAAGAAATGAAGGTCAGTCAGTGCAAAAAATTGGGGAAACTTTGAATGTGTCCCCAAGTGCAGTTGCAAAAACCATCAAACGCTGCAAAGAAACTGGCTCACATGAGGACCGCCCCAGGAAAGGAAGACCAAGAGTCACCTCTGCTTCTGAGGATAAGTTTATCCGAGTCACCAGCCTCAGAAATCGCAGGTTAACAGCAGCTCAGATTAGAGACCAGGTCAATGCCACACAGAATTCTAGCAGCAGACACATCTTTACAATAACTGTTAAGAGGAGACTTTGTGCAGCAGGCCTTTATGGTAAAATAGCTGCTAGGAAACCACTGCTAAGGACAGGCAACAAGCAGAAGAGACTTGTTTGGGCTAAAGAACACAAGGAATGGACATTAGACCAGTGGAAATCTGTGCTTTGGTCTGATAAGTCCAAATTTGAGATCTTTGGATCCAACCACCGTGTCTTTGTGCGATGCAGAAAAGGTGAACGGATGGACTCTACATGCCTGGTTCCCACCATGAAGCATGGAGGAGGAGGTGTGATGGTGTGGGGGTACTTTGCTGGTGACACTGTTGGGGATTTATTCAAAATTGAAGGCATACTGAACAAGCATGGCTACCACAGCATCTTGCAGCGGCATGCTATTCCATCCGGTTTGCGTTTAGTTGGACCATCATTTATTTTTCAACAGGACAATGACCCCAAACATACCTCCAGGCTGTGTTAGGGCTATTTGACCAAGAAGGAGAGTGATGGGGTGCTACGCCACATGACCTGGCCTCCACAGTCACCAGACTTGAACCCAATCGAGATGGTTTGGGGTGAGCTGGACCGCAGAGTGAAGGCAAAAGTGCCAACAAGTGATAAGCATCTCTGGGAACTCCTTCAAGATTGTTGGAAGACCATTTCCGATGACTACCTCTTGAAGCTCATCAAGAGAATGCCAAGAGTGTGGAAAGCAGTCATCAAAGCAAAAGGTGGCTACTTTGAAGAACCTAGAATATAAGATATATTTTCAGTTGTTGTTTCACACTTTTTTGTTAAGTATATAATTCCACATGTGTTAATTCATAGTTTTGATGCCTTCAGTGTGAATGTACAATTTTCAAAGTCATGAAAATACAGAAAAATCTTTAAATGAGGTGTGTCCAAACTTTTGGTCTGTACTGTATGTCACATAAAAAAAGATAATAAATAACATTTCCCACATGTCTACTTTACATCAGCACGATTTTGGAACCAAATTTTCTTTTTATTAGGGAGCTATAAGGGTTAAAAGTTGACCAGCGATTTCTCATTTTTTCAACTAAATTTACAAAACCATTTTTTTAGGGACCACATCACATTTGAAGTCACTTTGAGGGGTCTTTATGACAGAAAATACCCAAAAGTGACACCATTCTAAAAACTGCACCCCTCAAGGTGCTCAAAACCACATTCAATAACTTTATTAACCCTTCAGGTGCTTCACAGGAATTTTTGGAATGTGGAAGAAAAAAATGAACATTTAACTTTTTTCACAAAAATTATACTTTAGACCCAATATTTTTTATTTTCGCAGGGGTAACAGGAAAAAATGGACCCCAAAATTTGTTGTGCAATTTCCCCTGGGCATGCAGGTACCCAATATGTTGGGAAAAACACTATTTGGGCGCACGGCAGGGCTCGGAAGGGAAGGAGCACCATTTGACTTTTTGAATGTAAAATTTGCTTTAATAATTAGCGGACGCCTAAACAGTGGAAACCCCCCACAAGTGACACCATTTTGGAAACTAGACCCCTCATGGAGCTTATCTAGATGTGTGGTGAGCACCTTGAACCCCCAGGTGCTTCACAGAGGTTTATAACATTGAGCCGTAAAAATAACATTTTCACATTTTTCCCACAAAAAATTTTTCCCACATTTTTTCAGCCCCCAATTTTGCATTTTCATTAGGGTAACAGGAGAAATTGCACCATGCAGTTTGTTGTGCAATTTCTCCTGAGCACGCCAATACCCCATATGTGGGGGAAAAACATTGTTTGGGCGCACGGCAGGGTTCGGAAGGGAAGTAGCGCTATTAGACTTTTTGATTGTAAAATTAGCTTCAATAATTAGCGGACGCCATGTTGCGTTTGGAGAGCTCCTGATGTGCCTAAACAGTGGAAACCCCCCACAAGTGACACCATTTTGGAAACTAGACCCCTCAAGGAACTTATCTAGATGTGTGGTGAGCACCTTGAACCCCCAGGTGCTTCAAAGAAGTTTATAACATTGAGCCGTAAAAATAAAATTTTCACATTTTTCCCACAAAAATGTTCTTCAACCCCCAATTTTGCATTTTCATAAGGGTAACAGGAGAAATTGCACCATGCAGTTTGTTGTGCAATTTCTGAAGAGTAAGCAGATAAACCATATGTGGGGGAAAACCACTGCTTGGGCGCACGGCAGGGTTCGTAAGGGAAGGAGCACCATTTGACTTTTTGAATGTAAAATTTGCTTGAATAATTAGTGGACGCCATGTTTCATTTGGAGAGCCCCTAATGTGCCTAAACAGTGGAAACCCCCCACAAGTGACACCATTTTGGAAACTAGACCCCTCAGGGAACTTATCTACATGTGTGGTGAGCACCTTGAACCCCCAAGTTCTTCACAGAAGTTTATAACATTGAGCTGTAAAAATTAAATTTTCACTTTTTTCCCACAAAAATGTTTTTCAGCCCCCAATTTTGCATTTTTATAAAGGTAACAGGAGAAATTGCACCATGCAGTTTGTTGTGCAATTTCTGCAGAGTAAGTAGATACCCCATATGTGGGGGAAAACCATTGCTTGGGCGCACGGCAGGGTTCGGAAGGGAACGAGCACCATTTGACTTTTTGAATGTAAAATTTGGTAGGTTAATTAGCGTATGTGCCCCTGATGTGCCTAAACAGTGGAAAGCCCCCACAAGTGACACCATTTTGGAAACTAGACCCCTCAGGGAACTTATCTAGATGTGTGGTGAGCACCCTGAACCCCCAAGTGCTTCACAGAAGTTTATAACATGGAGCCGTGGAAATAAAAAAATCAAACTTTTTCCACAAAAATTATGTTTTAGCCCCAATTTTTT
The DNA here is from genome assembly GCF_046119375.1 of Phyllobates terribilis. Classification (NCBI taxonomy): domain Eukaryota; kingdom Metazoa; phylum Chordata; class Amphibia; order Anura; family Dendrobatidae; genus Phyllobates; species Phyllobates terribilis. Next base: position 473,217,843 of record NW_027362761.1, read on the forward strand.
TATTTTCACAAGGGTAAGAGGAGAAAATGGACCCCAAAAACTTTTGTGCAATTTCTCGTGAGTACGCCAATACCCCACATGTGGGGAAAATACAGTGTTTGGGCGCACGGCAGAGTTCAGAAGGGAAGGAGCACTGTGTGACTTTTTGAACGCAAAATTGGCTGTAATCGAGAGCGGACGTCATGTCGCATTTGGAGAGCCCATGATGTGCCTAAATAGTGGAAAACCCCCACAAGTGACCCCATTTTGGAAACTACACCCCTCAAGTATTTTATCAAGGGGATTTTATCACAGAATTTGATAACATTAGGTCATCATATTGAATAAGTTGTCATTAGTCTTGAGTGCAAGTGCTCGCTACTTGAGTTAGCATCGGGTACTCAGGTATGCACCATGTATCGTGCATGCTCGAGTGACATGCTCGAGTCGCCACCCGCATGTTTCACGGTTATTAGACACCCAAAAAAAAAAACAGGCGGGGATCGCTCGTGCATGGCAGGCAATCCCCGCAAGGATTTTTTGGCCACGAAGCATATGGGGCGGAGACTCGAGCATGTCACTCGAGCACCCATAATACTCAGTGCATACCCGAGCACCCGATGCAAACTCAAGTAGCGAGCACTTGCGCTCAACACTAGTCGCTATCTTTTTTTTTTTACTTTTGAAAAAAATCCCAACCCTAACCCTAGCCCAACCCTAACCCCAACCCTAACCCCAACCCTAACCCTAAACCCAACCCTAACCCCAGCCCAACCCTAACCCTAGCCCAACCTTAACCCCAACTCTAGCCTAATCGTAGCCTAACCCTAACTCTAACCCTAGCCCAACCCCAACCCTAGCCCAACCCTAACCCCAACCCTAGCCCAACCCTAACCCTAGCTCAACCTTAAACCTAACCCGGGAGTTTATATTTTACTCCGTTCCTCGCGCGGTATAAGTGATTAGACGACTTTATTCTTCGGGTCGGTGCGATTACAGTGATACCAGATTCATATCGGGTTTTTATGATTGACAGCTGTCACACACTAAAAGACGCATTTTTTTGTAAAATCTAGTTTTTGCATCGCCATATTTTGAGAGCTATAATTTTTCCATATTTTGGCCGACATCATGTGACGGCTTGTTTTTTTGTGGGATGAGTTGATGTTTTTACTTGTGCCATTTTCAGGCACGTGACATTTTTTGATCACATTCTATTTCGATTTTTGGGAGTCAGAATAAACAAAAACCAACAATTCAGGAATTGTTTTTTTTTTACATTTTTTATGCTGTTCCGCGTGTGGTAAAATTTATAAGGTAGCTTTATTCTTCGGGTCAGTATGTTTACAGCGGTACCACATTTATATAGTTTTTCTATGTTTTGGCGCTTTTACACAATAAAAGCTATTTTATAGAAGAAATTATTTTTTAACATCGCTTTATTCTGAGAGCTATAACTTTTTTATTTTTCGGCTGATGGAGCTGTATGGCGGCTTGTTTTTTGCGGGACAAGATGACGTTTTCAGCGGTACCATTTTTATTTATATTTGTCTTTTTGATCGCGTGTTATTCCATTTTTTGTTTGGCAGTATGATGATAAAGCATTGTTTTTTGCTTCGTTTTTATTTTTATTTTTTTAGCATGTTCACTAAAGGGGTTAACTAGTGGGACAGTTTTATAGGTCAGGTCGTTCCGGACGCGGCGATACCAAATATGTGTACTTTTATTGTTTTTTTTCTTCATCATAATATTTATTGATGGGTACATTATATTTTCATTTTTGGTGGATTATTATTATTTTTTTACCATTTGTACAATTATTTATTTATTTTTTTCCTTTCTGACACGTTTTTATTTTTATACTTTGTCCCACTATGGGACTTTCATCACTTTTTTTATTCTGATCGCCTGTATAGCACAGGAATGCAGCACCAATCCTGTGCTATGCAGGCTGTCAGCGCTGCACAGGGAGAAGATAGTTTGGTCATGTGTATGACCAAAGAATCTTCCTGCTGTCTGGTGACCCGGATGTTGTCATGACGACATCGGGTCGTCATGGCAACATCCGGGAAGCTGCGGCAGACAGCACTGGAGGCCGGAAGAGGAGGTGAGTATTGCGATCACCTCCCCTTGCCATCGCAATGCTGCGATCGACTTCGATCTCAGCATTGCGGGGGTTAATGTGCTGGGAGCGGTGCGGGACCACTCCCTGCACATAGTACCGGGTGTCAGCTGTGACAATCAGCTGACACCTGGCGGCGATCGCCCCGCACAGCCTGTGTACGCACGCGATCGCAATGACGTATTAATACGGGTCAGGCTCTTAAAGCCCAGGGCGCAGACGCGTATTAATATGTCTTGGGCTTTAAAGGGGTTAAAGGGAATCTGTCACCAGGCTTTTGCCACCTAATCTAAACGCAGCATAATGTAGAGATCGAGACTCCGATTCCAGCGATGCTACTTACTGGGCTGCTTCCTGTTGTTTTGATAAAATCACAGTTTTATCAGCAGGAAAATATTACTAGAGGACTAGTAACCCTGCTGCCATGTAGTCCTCCATAGTCATGAGCTCTGTATAACCCGGCCCCCACCTCTCTGATTGGCAGCTTTCTGCCTAAGCACAGTGTATGCAGAAATCTGTCAATCAGTGGTGTGTGTGGGCGGGGTTATACAGAGCTCAGCGTTCAGAGAACTGATAGACCTGTAGCAGATAAAACAGGGATTGTATCAAAATGTCAGCAAGAAGCTCTGTAAGTTACATATCAGATTAGGTGGCAAAAACCTGGTGACAGATTTCTTTTAAGGGTGTGGTCACATTAAATTGTAAAAGACCTCACTTGAATCCTTTGCTATGGTGCCCGGTCAAATCTATATATCCTCTCTACAAGATTATGTTGACGATTGACTGATGGACACAAGGAACATCTCACATAGTTATAGCAGTAACTGTATTTTCTGCTGAACATAATTCACAACATAATTCACACAATAACATGCATGCCACTCATTAACCAGATGTAAATGTAGGGAGAAACTCCATCCTGTACTCTTTGTTCGGCTACAACTAAGGCTGGCCATACACGAGATACACATGCCGGCCGAACAGCTAAGCAGACAGCTATCTCTCCCAAATGCCCTGTACACATGAGCGCTCAGCTCAGAAGAACACTCTTATTTTCAGTATAGGGAAGAATAACAGTGCCAAACAGCTCTTGTAGAGGCTTATCTCTCCTGAAAACAAAAGAGTCAGGTGTTAAAATTCCAACTGCCTGATCCTTCTCACCCCTGACATCATCTCCTCCTGAGAGCCGGTAGGCCTCCATATGCCAAAAATGGGCAGCTGACCCTCGTATAAAGTGCATGGGGGCCGATAGTGGATAGACGGAAGAGGCCACTGTCCCTTCAGATGACACGGTACGGTACTGCTCACAATATACTAAGCAGAAAACAGCAACATACCGGTAATGTGTCATTACAAAGTATGGTGAAAATCCCCATTGGTGTTAGACCCGTCTGTGACCTTGTGATGTTATGGAGTCACAGACATCCTTGTAGAATTGACAGTAGTGGTTACAGTATCCCATAGGGCAGGACGGTGGCTCAGTGGTTAGCACTGCAGCCTCGCAGCACTGGGGTCCTGGTTTCAAATCCCACCATCTGCAAGGAGTTTGTATGTTCTCCCCATGTTTGTGCGGGTTTCCTCCAACACTATAGGGAATTTATAAAATGAGCCCCAAATTGGGACAGTGATGATAATGTCTGTAAAGTGCTGTGGAATTAATTGCGCTATATAAGTGAGTAAAATGCATACATACATAGACAATCCCCTTGTTATGAAGAATGTAGGTCGTGTTTGTATACCTGTGTGTAGAGAAAAGAGTCCTAGATGTAAGAGCTTAGTGGATTTACTAAGAAATGCACATTTTGCTCTAAAATGTTATCACACATAAATATCACCGCTGCATCAGACTGATGAAAACAACTGACAGTTTTATCTTTGTGGGGTATCTGGAAATGACCTCTTTGAAAAACAATATCAGGTATTTGGTTTCAGTTCACCTAAAGCTTTGAAGGAACATTAGTTGAAATTTGCGGTAACAAGAATCATCTGTGTGATTGCTGCAGCTCAAGGTCCCGTGGTCACGGCCCTATAATGTGCTTATATTCATGTTACCCAACATCCCTGATGAGAATAATGACAGAGCAAGGTTACAATTCTGAGAAATAAGTGCCTTGGCCACGCTACCTGTTGACCAATTACTCGGAGCCCAGTTACATTTGATATGACTATTAATAATGTTCATTCTGATTGTTTCCAGCAAGTTGCTGCAGATCACAACTATACTCTATAGATGAAATATAATCCTAATAAACCAGCAAAGCATAGAAAATTGAAATACAAAAAAGTGACCTATATTTAAAGGCCAACACCAAAAAAATGTACTAAGCATATTAGGCTAGGTAGGAACAGCCATTACAATATGCACCAGAACCTGCATGACTTAGGCCCCCTCTACACATTAAGGCCCCGTCACACTTAGCGACGCTGCAACGATCCCGACAACGATACGACCTGTCAGGGATCGTTGCTGCGTCGCTATGTGGTCGCTGGTGAGCTGTCAAACAGGCAGGCTCACCAACGATCAGGGGAGCAGCGACATCGTGGAAAGAATCTTTCCACGATGTCCTGCTCCTGGTTACCAGCCTGCTGAAGCAGGAGCAGAGTGGTAACCATGATAAACATCGGGTTACTAGGGGCACACGCGCACCTAGTAACCCGTTGTTTATCATGGTTACCACTCTGCTACGGTGGGCGGGAGGTTACCGCTCACTTTAGCAGGCTCGTAACCATGATAAACAACGGGTTACTAGGTGCGCGTGTGCCCCTAGTAACCCGATGTTTATCATGGTTACCAGCCTGATCGCTGCTCCCGCTGGTCACACACAGCGATGTGTGCTGACCAGCGGGAGAGCAATGACCAAAAAATGGTCCAGGACACTTTGCAGCGATCAGCGACCTCACAGCAGGGGCCTGATAGTTGCAAAGTGTCACACATAGCGACATCGCTGGTGAGGTCGCTGTTGCGTCACCAAAACCGTGACACAGCAGAGATCTCGCTAGCGATCTCGCTATGTGAGACGGGGGCTTTAGACTGAGGTCTGCAGAAGCTGTCGACATCTATGAGCTTGGCTGACAGTTTAATGTATAGAGGTCCCCGATACTCTATTTCGGATTACCAATCCTTTTTTTTCTCTAAGAGATAAGCTGCTGCCAAAGATGTCTGATGGCAGCTCTTTCATAGAGAACACAGGCTCGCTCCTGTGGATATGAGAGTCGGGCAAAACAGCAGCCGGAATAACGATCGACCAAACCATTGTTTAGCTAATGAGTATGGGGGGCTTTATATGAGGATATTGTTACAGATTTCAATGAGGTTCGGCCACAGATGTTACCCAGAGCATATTGCTTTCATAAATAAAAAGTACAATCTATGGATGACTTTTTACGCTGTTTGTAAATGGGCTTTATAGAACTTCATTTAGTTTATTGTGCTTTTTCAGACTTGTAGTATAAATTCTGCAACCAGTAATCTATGCCTGAACACAGGTTTATTGGGTCTATTATTTATGAATTTCACTGAAATGTAACAGCCAGTTAATAAAGTTTTATAAGATTAGAAACAAAAGTTGATTTTTTGTGCGGAAATGTTACATTTTTTCCCATGACACTTTTTTTTGCACGGTTTACCGGCTTAACCAAAGTGGATATGATGTAATGAAAACTTATGCCAACTTAGAGTTTACATATGTTGTGTAATTGTGCGTTTTTTTTAAATTGTAAAAATATTTGAAAAAAAAAATCCTGCTTCCCAAAAATCGGCATAGAGAGTGCTCAAAACACATTATGTGACCGAAAATGGTACCAATGAAAACATCAATTCGTCAGGCAAAAAACAAGCCCTAACATGACTCTGTTGGGCGAAATATGGAAAAATTATAGCTCTCAAAATACGGCGATGCAAAAACTTTGTTTTGCAAAATAAAGCATCTTTTATGTGTGATAGTAGCTAAACATAAAACACCAATATAAATCTGGTAGCGCTGTAATCGCACTGACCAGGAAAATAAAGTCGTCTAATCACTTATACCGCACAAGAAATGGTGTAAAAAAATAAATAAAACCAATTCTTCACTTGCTGTTGATTTGTTCATTCTGCCTCCCAAAGATCGCAGGAATACATTTACCCTATGCTCTGCGCTGAGCACTTACACCGGGGTTTCCGTGTAAATCTCTGAAATACGTGATTCAGATAGAACCCCCGGCAGAAGATTCCCTATAATGAGGCAGATGGAGGCACTGTAGACAACGTCTTGCCTACGATCCGGTGTTGAGCTTCAACTCAATCCACAAAAAAGCAAGTCCCCACTCAGGTCCACCATCTGTCAATAGAAATATAGGCTGCTTCTACGTTACTGGTAGCACAAAGGCACTGGAAATGTGCTATAGCTCCCCAAAAGAAATTCAGCAAATTCTGAGCTCCCAAATCCAAATGCCCCCTCCCTTCTGAGCCCCACAATGTGCCTATCCCACAGTTAGAATCCACATTTGGCATTTCTGTAACGATGAGAGCCTGCTTAATTTAAGGGGTCCATGTCTCCAGAAGCACAAACTGGGCACGGTGTATAGGCACTACAATATACGGGCACTACAATGGCAAATTCGCAATTTTCTCTCAGCAACATTCACTGCTGCTTGTTTCTTGCAAACAACCATGGAGCCAAAATCGTCACTACACCTGTAGATAAATTCCCAGATGGGTATAATTTTCAAAATGGGGTCAATTGAGGGGGGATTTTGCAATTCTGGCACTTAGTGTTTTTTTATATGGAGTCAACAAAGTATTCTACGATAATTTATTCTTCAAGAATCAAATAGAGCCTCTTCCGTTCCAAGACACACTGCGTGACTAAGCAGTACCGTACAGCCACATATTGCCACGTTCAGTAGACATTGTAGGACAAATTTTGGTGACATTTTTACCCATTTCCCAATGTGAAAATGTAAAATCTGGGGCTAATACTAAATTTTTGTGGTAAAAATGTAATTATTTTTTCTTCACCACCAAATGGTATAAAATTCTGTGACACATGTGGTGTCAATATGCTCATTGCACCCCTAGATGAATTGAGAGGTGTAGTTTGCAAAATTAGGTCACTTATGGCGGGTTCTGCTGCTCTGGAAACTCAGGGGTCCTGCCAATGTGACATTGCACCCTCAAACCATTCTAGCAAAATGTGCACTACAATATGGTGCTCCTTCCCTTCTGAGCTTTTCACTATGCCTCAAAAGTAGTTTTTGACTACATATAAAGTATTGGCGTACTCAGGAGAAATTGAGTAAAATATTTGGTGGTCCATTTTCTCCTATTATCCTTTTTGAAAATTGAAAACTTGGGGCCAAAGTAACATTTCAGTGGAAAAAATGGTAATTTTCCATTGACTCAACTCAATGTTATACAATTCTGTGAATCGCCTGAGGGATAAAAATGCTCACTACATGGCTAGATGAATTCCACATGAGGTGTAATTTCTGTTGTTTTGGCATGTCAGGGGCTCTTCAAATGATACCAAAGCCTAAGAATGCTTGGCATTCGAAACGCATCTGGTTTCGTAAATTTTATTCTGCCTCCGTCCCCCCTCCACCTCTTGCCAGAGGATTCACCGCCTGTTATTAATTTTGTCACATTTCCCCTTAATTTTTAAAATGTTTATAATAAAGGACTATTGGTTTTAACACATAGTGGAAATATGAATCTGGGAGCTGGATCATATCCTTTCTTCCCTTGCTCTTCAAATGTGACATAGCATCTGCAATTTGTTACAGCCAAAATTGCACTCCAGAATCTAACTGGCGCTTCTTCCCTTCCGAGCCCAGCCGTGAGCACAAACAGTAGTTTTCCACCACATATTTATGGTCCTTTTCTCGTGTTACCCTTGTGAAAATGAAAAATTTGGTGCTGAAGCAACATTTTTGCGGGAAAAATTTATTTTTTCATTTTCACGGCTCAACATTATAAAATTCTGTGAATCACCTGTGGGTTCAAGGTGCTCACCACACCTCTAGATTAATTCGCTGAGAGGCGTATTTTCCAAAATGGGGTCACTTGTGGGGGTTTTTCACTCTTTAGGCACATCAGGGGCTCTGGAAATGCTAAATGGTGTACCCTATCTATTTGAGCCAATTTTGCGCTCCAAAAGTCAAATGGTGCTCTTTCCCTTCCGAACCCTGCCATGCCCCCAAACAGTAGTTTTCCTTCACATATGGTATCGGGCATCCTCAGGAGAAATTGTACAACAAATTGTATGATTTTCTCCTGTTACCCTTGAAAATATTCAAAATTTGGGGCTAAATGAACATTTTTGTGGGAAAAATTAAAATATTCATTATTTACTTCCACATTGCTTTAATTCCTGTTAAGCACCCAAAGGGCTAATGAACTTCTTGAATGTGGTTTTGAGCATTTGGAGTGCAGTTTTTAAAATGGTGTCACTTTGGGGTATTTTCTATCATATAGGCCTTTCAAAGTAACTTCAAACTTGATGTGGTTCCTAAAATAAACGGTTTTGTAAATTTTGTTGGACAAATAAGAAATTGCTGATAAACTTTTAACCCTTCTAACTTCCTAACAAGAAAAAATTCTGCTTAAAAAATTCTGCTGATGTAAAGTAGACATGCAGTAAATATTATTTATTAACTATTTGGTACAACATGACTAACTGGTTTAAGGATATAAAAATTGAAAGTTTGAAAATTGCAAAATTTCTGCCAAAATTCAAATATTTTCACAAATAAACGCAAAAAAATTCAACCTAAATTTACCATTAACATAAAGTACAATGTGTCATGAAAAAAAACAATCTCAGAATCAGTGGGATCCGTTGAAGCTTTCCAGAGTTATCACCACATAAAGTGACAGTCATCAGAATTCTAAAATTTGGCCTGGTTAGGAAGGTGGAAACAGGCTTTGGGGCAAAGGGGTTAAGGAGAATCATTATTTGTCAATTCATCCAAAAGTGAGTGATTTGGGGTCAGGCATATATGTGTTAAAAGGGTAATTATATTTTAATTGTATCCAGGGTAGAAGAGAATGTCAGGTTAACTTTTATTGAAATTTTTTACAAGATTGAAACATTTTACATGACTAAAGAGAGACATTTTGGTGCACTGTAAATCAGTATTATGTGTCCTGTACCGCAGCTACGTACAAATGTTTCACAATAATTACAAATCGACCATGAGGGAAGCCCAACACTTGTGAAAACAAAACTGTTACATTTCAATGTCCACCCATTACTCCACAAACAAATGGCCGCTCTCACACCTCAGCCTGCGCTTACGGTTGCCATCGCAAGGAAAGCAATGCTGCACTACAGTGGAGGAATCATATACATGGGATGGTGGCTAATTTATGTTGCACTTCTCTAGAAACAACACTTTGCGTACCAGGGCTATGCCACACAGCAGATTTTTTAGCTCATTATTTTCTATGAAGTAGTTTACATGGAAATGACCTGACTGTAAAGTAATGCTGCCACTAAAATGGAAAGTCAGCAATTCCAATGACAAGCTGTCCCCATAGAAGATAATGAACTTGGCCATGACTTTACATTGTGAAAACAGAAAATTCTTCTACTGTCACAGCAACAAAATTTCATGACAGCCCCATATGTATGTGGCCTTGTAAGAGTCAATGGAAGGGCGCATCACTGCTGCTACAATACGCTAACAACCAAACACAATAGTGATGGAAATAACCGCTCATCTTTACTCAGACATAGTTACGGAGATATACACGGGAATATTACTTATATACACAAAGGAAAACATCTACTTTAATGCAAAATAACCCAAATGAATAATAATAAAAAAAAGGGAAATAGAATTATTTTTCTATTTTCACATTTTTGGCTATTTTATATATACAGTAATTGTTAGAATATATCTCAATTATTGTGATTTGGTTCAAACCAAGTAAAATCAAGCCTGGGATTCAATTACAACATGCTCCCTTCTTGGTGTTCTCACAAGGGTGAGGAACAGTTTCTATCACTGCCCCCAAAAGGGAAAGGCGCTGGTGTCACTCACACTGCTTCTATCACTGCCCCCTGGTAACGATTCCTTTCTGGGAATGAGACTGCAGTATTAGAAGCAGAGACTGTGATAGCGGTGGCGACTGAAGATGTGGTCACTCCTCGATCACCTCTACTGAACCAGAATGTCATCAGGGGACGGCAGTGATAGCAGATGTGGTAAATGACCGGAGCACTGCCCCCTGATCATGTCCTGTTTCAGGAGGATGTGATAGATGCTGCAGAGAAGTGAGTGCACCACAGCCTCCTTTGACGTTCCAGTTGAGACTCCTCTCAAATGTCATAGGAAGTAAAGTACAAATAAACTAATTTAGAGAAAAGCAGGATAGGAAGAAGTGTAGGGAATTGAATAATAAAGCTAATTACAAAAGTGGTTAGGACTTAAAAGTAGATATATGTAAAGGGCTTAATAGGTATCGGATAACCCCTTTAACATTTTTACGACCATAATGCAGTTCCCTACAAAACCTAATGACACGTGGGATTAATAGTAGAAGGAAGCAAGAAGGTGAATAAATACTGCAGTAGGTGTACATCTCATACCTTGGAGGACAATCATTTAAACAACACTTGTGAATCGTTTGATGTATACATTCATGTATCCCTGACCGGGGGAGGATATGTCTCTTACATGCTTGAGTTATGCTCCTGAAAGTGGCTGATAAATATGGGCAACCACCCATAAATAAATTTCCAGTACCTGCAAAGATTTTCACACGAGACATAATCTTTATTCACTGTAAGAACAATAATAGTCTGACCGGTATTATGTCCCTTCTAACCACAGCTGCTAAACAGAGACAAGCAATCTAGCTTTGATTTAGATACAGCAAGTTTGTGGTCTGGAGAGGAAAACTACTTCAAAGGTTATGGATTTTATGAACAACAATAAATCTGTGTATATACCGATGTGCCCGGAGGAATGTATACATAGTCTGTAAATAATACACACTGGCTTCATGGAAAAGCTAAAATACACATCCCAATCCAGCCTTTTCTGCTGGAAATTTGTATTCTAGAATATCAGGACACAAACACACATTAAATATCAGTTATAGAGGAAGAGTGGCTATTGATATAATTTATTCTTCAGGATAAATCTGCATAGCATAACATTAAAGCCTAACTTTACTACAAACCTGAAAAATTCCTAAAAACCCTAATTTGAGTTGGGTCTTGCAAACAGCTGACTTTGGTGGTGGAAGTTGGCAATTTTCCCTGCAGAAATGAAGCATTACACAAAGGATATTTATATGATAATATCAGGATGACGAGAGTCCACCACAGCAAGGGATTGGTCAAACTTCTGGCTCATGAGGAAACCCTGTTTAGTCTTTTACAGAACCCATTTTTATTAATATCTACAGGGAGATGTGTACAGTATATGTATGAAAATGCTGTATATAGTCCTCACATGCTGGGAGGAGACAGAAAACAGCAGGGAATCAATGCTCAAGAGCAGCATTTTGACCCCAATGAATTTCATTTGAAGTGAACTTGTCTCATTGAAATTGCAGTTCAATCTCCAGGCAGTATGTTATAGAGCAGCAGGAGATGAACAGATTGATACATACATTCCTGGGAAATAATTCATTATAACCTGTGATTTATTCTTTAAATCCCTCCTCATTCTAGAATTTTCGGTAAAGCGGGTGGCCTAATCGGGAAAGCAGTCAGTCGGACCTCCCACTTGACTTAAAAGTCCGCAATGACCAGAGATTTAAATGACCAAAACACAAGTTATACTGAATTTTTTTTCAACAAACCTATATATCAATCTGCTCAGCTTCTCCTGTAGATTAGACAACATTTTCAATGTGTCAGGTTCCCTTTAAGATGACTGTACCAGTCACAGGACACCTCCTCTATGGCTTTTTAGACCGACGCCAGTTAGCATAAATATTTGCATTTAATCTATTAGACATAAACCAAGAAAGAAAAGGAAGGCAAAACTGACTCAGAAAATATAAATACATTTTATAAGTTTCATATTGAAATAATATACATATAAGACAAGGTCTCTTGAAATTAAAATGGACTGACATATACCAATAAAAAATAAAGTACCTATAAAGACTATATCTTATTCTCAAAACAATGGAGAGGACCATGACTGAAAAGTGTATGGGACAGTAAATGATAAGGTAAAATGCAAGTGCACAATGGTGAGATTAGGTCACGACATGGGTAAAAATATGCACATACATCCACAGTATATGGAGTAAAGATAAAGTATCTAGTGCAGGTGCAATAAAGAATATATATTATAGTAAAATCTTTGCATAACATACACGAGAGTTAAAGGGAATCCATCATCTCATCTAAGAGCAGCATGATGTAGGCAAAGAGACCCTGAATCCAATGATGTATCACTTGGAGTTCTTAGATGAAACATGAAGCAGAGCTGAGAAAGAAAGGTGTAGTCCAAACAATGATAATCACCAGGTGCTAAAACCTTCATTGTAAGTAAACAACAGCACACAGTCTGATAAATGACACATCCTTGAAATGTGTGTTTTAATCTCTATCTCATGATGTCCTCAGATTACGTAACAAAAACCTGCTGATAGATTCCCTTTGAACTTGGGTTATATATATGTAAGAATGTTCCTCATTGAGGAAAGGTCCTCAGATTACATAACAAAAACTTGCTGACAGATGAATGTTCCTCATTGAGGAAAGGAAACTAATCCACCTCAGATCGAAAATTGTCATTGTAAATAGTATCAAATGATCTTGCATGTTTGACTGGTTACTTGGTGTTCATCCCTGTGCCCTGATGCACGCTTCACCCATTCTTCATCAGGGGGTGTATACATCATTTATTTTTATTGATGTTTGTCAGTCTCTTTAATTTCAAGAGACCTTGTCTTATATGTATTTAATACAATATGCTTCTAATGAAATGTATTTAGTGTAAGTTTTTCTTTTCCTTTGTCAAGGCGGTTACTCGCACGCCTCCCCAGAGCCTCTGTACTCACAGTGTGGTTTCTTCTCATGTCAGGCCACTCCGCTGAGTCTGTTTCATGCAGCACTGCTGCATCTACATGTGGCACTCATTCAGCCTTAGGGGGACGTGGTCTGTCTCTGCAGGAATTTAACCCTGCTGTGTCCTGCAGAGATTAGGTTCCCCGGCCTATGCCCTGCGAGCAGGGCCTATATTGGGCAGCCCCTCCTACTACTCCTTGCCTGAACGCTGGTTCCTAGCCAGTCCGTCTGCTAGCATGCCATTTAAGCATTTGTGTATTGTTGACTCTCCCGTTTTTGACTCTGTTTGCTTACTCGTCATGCGTGACCCCTCAGCTACTGACCTTGGGTACGTTTACTGATCCTGTGCTGCCTGCCCCAACCTTGAATCATCTGACTATGCCTCTGTCTCGCCCCATCTCACATCCACGCCTCTGACCCTCTAGTCAGCTGCTTCAGAACAGGGGACTGCCCTGGAGTGGTACCTAGTGGCTACCGGCGGCAAAGCCTATCCTCACCTTCAGAGACTCTAGTGAACACCCGGTAGCCACTTAGTTAAGCTCACCGGGCAAGCCCTACCCATGGCGCAGTGGGCCCACATCCACCAGTGTTACGCCCTTCTTTGTTGGTTTATATTTACTTTGGCTATGTGATTTACCATGCAAATAGACAGCGTGTCTGAAACTCTTAACACATCAGGATGACAATCAGAATGTCAGATATTAAAAGTAAAACACCCCTGCAGTTTGTGTGCTAAATAGTCATAATTAGAAAAAAAAATCTTATTCCTATCAGGATTTGAACTCCTAACACTGTAGTTTCAGAGGCTGATGCCTTACCATTAAGCTATCCAATCAATTGATACTAACTGATAGCTTTTCTTGTCTTATGAGATCAACCATGAAAATACTCAGGGTGACTAAAAGTCATTGTGATTCTGATTCTGATGTTTGAAGAAAGTCACACATCAGACTCACACATCAAAATCAAACATCATTTGAATTCGGCTTGCTTGCAGTCTGTGCATACGTCCCAATGAGTTTTAGATAAGTTTGCACTGAAAATCATATAACCAAATAGAGGTCCTAGGTGTTTACAACTGAGTTTATAGCTCAGTGGTTGGTGCACTGGTTTTGGGAAACAGAATTTTGGGTTCAAGTCCCATCAGCGAACAGTTACTTTTTTTTTTTATTATTATTATTATTATTACAGTTGTAAAAGTCACTTGTCAAAGTCACTTGTCAGAATCACTCGTCAAAATCACTTGTCAGAATCACTTGTCAGAATCGCTCGTCAAAATCACTCATCAAAATCATTTGTCAAAATCACTCGTCAGTATCGCTCGTCAAAATCACTCATCAAAATCATTTGTCAAAATCACTCGTCAGTATCACTCGTAAGAATCACTCATCAAAATCACTCGTCAAAATAACTTGTCAGAATCACTCATCAGAATCACTTATCAAAATCAGTTCTCAAACAGGGTATTTAGCCTCATCATTCTGATGTTTGATTTTGATATCTGATCATGTCCTAAAATGGACACTGTAATAGTGACCCTCTTGTTGGTTTCATTAATTCATTAGCCAGTAGCTATAGTAGGGATAATGTTTTAAGGTAGACATTGATATGAAAGTAATTAGAAACTTACTATAAACAACCATCATTAAAGTGTAACTAAACATGGAACTAATTTTTGATGTTGTATGACTTGTTTGGTACAGCTGATTGGTGGAGGTCCCTGTCTTGACACCAACGATTGCTCAAACCAAGTGTCAGTAGGGCCCAGCTAATCTTTGAGCATGCGGTATTCGGCCCCACAGACTTTCTAGTCTTTACATCTCTGCTCGCGTTTTGTTTTGAAGCTGAGGCTTCTGCCCCTTGGTTTGAGTGCTCGATCGGGTTACACTTTAAAATAGTTGGCATTTGGATGGCACTAAAAGTTAAAGTGTTTCCTTTGATTTCTTGTTTCTTACTGGAAAATGTAATATCTATGGGAAGGGAGATTAAGAATATACACGTCTACAAATACATCATAACAATATTTGTAACAATGGATACAGAGAAAAGTGAATACATTTGTAGGACCCATCAGGTTTTTTTGTGACCTCCAGATGGGAGCCCTTCAAACCTCCTCCTACCTGTCGATCACCCCCAGCGCCTCTTCTGTTTAGTAGGTAAAGTGTCCATCAAGCCACATTGATGACGTTGCACCCGGTCTAAAGATCAGAAGAGGCACCAGGGATTTCTGCAGGTGCGAGGGAGTTAGAAGGGCTTTGGTCTGGCGGCCACAGAATGCTGACATGGCCACAGGACCAGGGTTCTGTGAATTTATTTTCTCATCTCAAATGGGAGCTATTTTTTTCATTAATTAAAAAAAATCCGTCATTTTAAATATCTCTAACTAGAAAACACTTTAAGTTGATTTTTTTTTTATGGTACTTCTGAAAAATCAAGATTAAAGAGTTACAGCCCCCTTCAATAGCTAGCAACAAGGGGGATCCATACAGTGCAATCGATTAGTTGTGCCTTTAAGCAGTGTCATGAATCATAGCTACAACCTCTTCCTGAGTATAAAGAGCTTCTTAGAAATTTACAGGAGAAGGTTACGGGGGTGCACTGACCAAATATGTTTCAGATGTGCACAAAACCTACAGGCAAGCAACGAAAAAAACAAGCGAGCGCACAGATCAATGGTATGACGGGGGGCTGCGCTATTACAAGTGACGGAAATATGCAGATTGTAATGAGCAGGCAGCTATAAGAGAGACGCACAATGATGTCTGGACATTAGATTGAGATTATGTATATCGCACAGTGGTAAATAAATTCTCATTAAAGCCTGGTATCTACACGACCAGGCTCTCTCGCTCCGCTCTTCGACATTTTAGCTAATGAAACCTTGGAAAAATGTTTCTAAGAGAAAAATAAGGATAAAATATTGTAGTGACTTTTGTAGAATCCCTATTAGTGAGAATATATATCATGCTAGTTACAGAATATTACAGCTAAGGGAAAACTAAATCAGGCACTTAATCCAGGAAAGACATATATGAGCTTCATTTCTACAGCCAGTATAGAACAGAAGCTTTTTCCCTTATGCCCTACAACACTAGAATGAATCCTCATTTGCCATGATAAGATTTATGTGGACCATGTCCTCTGTGCCCCGGGATGTAAGAGAATATGCTCATAGGCAGCATACCATATGTACGTTGTAGTCATACACAGCTACCTACTAACCTACATTAGGGCATGCGGGAGGTACTACCATGCGCCAAGCTACGTCAGCGGTTGCTTCACAAGTCTCTGTAACAGACAGTAAAATGGTAATGATTCCTGGGAGTCTTGTTCCATGATTGACGCAGTAGGGGATGAAGGATTGGTTCTCATTATCAGATCTGCAGACCCCCAGCTACGCCTGAGTACTACTATTCATTCACCATGCCCCTCCACCAAAATATTGGCTACAATGGGGAGAATTCCACATTTATCTGAAATATGTAGTAAAAAAGAAATGTAAAAATCCAAGCTTTTTATACATGTACATAAAGTTCTGTGAAAAAAAAGAACCCCATTCTATTTTGGCATCAAAAATTCTGAAAAAAAGTCTGATACAAATTTTGGGGCGTTTTTGATGCGTTCTTTCCACCACTCATTTCTTAATATGGGTGAAAAAACGCTGAAAGAAGTGACATGCTCTATTCTCCAAAAAAAGCATGCAAGGCACAAAATCCTGAACAAAAAACACCTGATGTGTGAACAGAGAATTCTGGTTTCTCATAGACTTTGCTGGTACTGCAAAAGGCAGCTGAAAATTTGCATAAAAAACTGCATCAAAAAACACTGAAAAAAACATGATGTGTGAACAGAGAATTCTGGTTTCTCATAGACTTTGCTGGTACTGCAAAAGGCAGCTGAAAATTTGCATAAAAAACACTGAAAAAAACATGATGTGTGAACATAGCCTAAGGAACATGGAGGACTGATTTATTAGAAATTTTGAGTACATAAAAATGGATATATCAATTTGCACTTTTGTCCTGATATTTCGCTACAATGCACAATGCTGTAAGAAAGTGCTTGACCCTTGGCTAATCGTATGTATTTTTGCATATTTGTAGCAACAGAAAGCTTCAAACAATAAACTACTTTTAATGGAAGACCAAGATAATACAAATAACCACAAAATGCTGTTTGTAGATGATGATTTCATTTATTGAAGGAAACGTGCTATTCAGCCCTATCTGGGCTCATGTAGAAAAAAAGTAATTGACCCCTAGCTCTTAAATTAACCAGTTAACCCAATTCAATCGACAGGTCTGTCATGATTACTGACAGACCTGTTAAACCTACGTCACTTAGATGGACGCTGTTGGACAATGTGAAGCAGCTAGAAAGTTTTATAAAGCAGAACACAATGCCACCTCCTAAAGAAATTCAAGTACAGATGCCAAAATAATTGAAAGCTATAAGCCTGGAAAAGACTAACGGAGTCCTCTACGTTAAAACTTATTGTGTATGGACCAGAGTGGAGAAGTAAAAAGGAATAAAAACCTGTACGTACCTGGCACCACTCCCAGATACTGGCTACTGTGTCCTCCTCTGGTATCCTAGCTTAAACAATGTGACGTGATGGCTGAAACAAATCAGCAACCGCTAGGGGCCATAGTAGACAGAGCAGAGGAGCGCCGTGTGTCCTGCTGGTGAGTACAGGTTTTTGTTTTTAAATACCCACTTTGGTGACAATCTCTTTAAATGGGTTCTCTAACACAGTAATAAAATGGCCTCCCTCACGTAATTCAAAAGATAAATCTTCTCCTCAGCTGACTGAGCGCAAAGCATTTTTTCTCCAGCCTCAGACACTCGTGGGTCAGACGAGGAGAAGATTTATTTCTTCTCATGTCACAGACCTTTTCAGGCAGCTCACTGAGGTATGTGTGCTTACGACATAGTTCCTCTGTCAGTTGAGGCACAGGTCTTCGGAGCTATGTTTCTTCAGACTGCAGCCCATCCTGACATGACTATAATGCGCTGCCGTTTGAATTAAGTGACAGGGGGCCATTTTATTATATTTTTGGAGCACCTCTTTAAGCAGCCATTGCTAAGGGTCTGGGACTCCAGTGAACTGAAAGTGAAGGCCATTATCTAAAAAAGGAGAAAGCTTGAATCTGGAGTAACATTTTTACCAAAAGTGCATTGATGACCCATCCAAAAAGAACCCAAATATCTAAGGAACTACAAGTGTGACTGACCTCATCTAAGGTCATGTACACGATTCTATAAAAAGAAAAAAGGCACTGGATAAAAATGTCATACTTGGCAGAGCTGTAGTATTTAAAATACTGCTAAACAAAGAGAGCTTAAAGGTTTGTTTTATTTTTGCAAAAAAAAAAATATCTGAATGGAACCATAAATTCTGTTCTCTATCCAGTGTTTTATCTATCAGCTTGTAATCTAAAGTTCAAATGCAGTTGGGTTATGAAGAAGAATAAAGATCTGAAGTCCACAACCTAGTCCATCTATGAAAGGTTCAAAAGAAATAAAAGTAAAATGTTATATTAAAAGTTAGGGATCCTATACACAATAGATGGCCGTTGGCCAACCGATTGTACAGCCGATGGTTCAGCTGGCAGATATCTTTCCCAACTACTTCATATATTGGAGCGATCACTCTGCCGAATGCTCATGTGTTCTCTATGAGAGTGCTGCTGTCAGACTGGTCTGGCGGTGGAGAATGAAAGGATTGGCAGTTTGAAATCAAACTTTATTTTCCCCAACATTATTCGATGGGGAGAATGGGGAAGCCCCATTCACAATAACTTGTCATCTGAGCCCCTTGATATCAAGGTCGACGTTAGTCTAACTCGTATAGTGGCCTTTGGTTGGACGATTTGGACGAAAAATATTTAAATTTGACAAAAAGAAGTTTGCCATACTATTTTGCAGGTTGTACGTGGCCTGTCAAGTTATTGAGGTGACTAGAAGAATCAGCTCCATAACTATACATTAGTGGACTACAATAGTTATAATAAATATAGGCACTGAGGATCATTAACCAGGCCTTAGGATGAGGTCAGGTTAATGACTGAGTAGTCTTTTCCTTTTTTTTTTTTCATACTCAAATTCAACAGCCATAACTTTTTTTCATTTTTCCATTAATATAGCTTTATGTGATCTAATTTTTGCAGGATGAATTGTATTTCTTATTACAACCATCTTGGGGCACATATACCGATTAGCTCTTATTAATTTTTTTACTGTTAGAGAATGAAAAAAACAGAAATTCCATCATTGTTCTGTAAATTTTTGCATGTGTTTACCATGCAGTAAAAATCTAAAGTTAACTTATCACTCTATGGGTTGATACCCAACGCCTATCGGTTTTCCCATGTTTTATAAAGAAAAAGGGTATTTTTGTGTTTCTGCATCCTGATGGCCATAATTTCATGATCTTTTTGTCTTTGAGATAACTATATGGGGGCTTGTATTTTATGCTAAGAGTGATTGTTATTATTAATGTATCCTGAAAGAGTAACCTTTATAATATTTGGGGGCGGATGGTGGTGGAGAAAAAAAGCAAATCTGAATTCTTCTCCCTTTTATTTTTTTTTTTACACAATACACTTTGTATAAACAATAATTTAATTTTGATCTGTGGATTGTGACAATTGTAATGGTCCAAAATATGGTAATATTTTTAAAGGGTAGTTCTCATCATAGATCATCAGGAGCACACCACTCTCCTGCCTCTCAGCTTCCAGCTTGCTGGGAGCAAGTGAGCTCCCACTAGACTGATAGTTTGGGCTAGAGTCCCGAACCTTGCTCCCCACACTGCAAGCAGAGGCAATTTTACCTTTGCAGCATGAGATTAGCTAAGGGGCACTGAAGTTGACCAGATGCAGAGATCCAGTTTCAGAGCAGAAACTCTATAACAGGCCTGCACAACATACAGCCTGCGAGCCGCATGCGGCCTGCCAAAGGATGTTGTCGGTCCGCGAAGCTGTCCAGGATACGTCGTCTCCTTCTAGGGTTTAGATCTCCATATCTCACCATCCACTTTGGCTTTGAACATGAGACTACCATCATTTTATAGATAATCATCTTGGCTATCTTATACAAAAATTTGACGTGTAACTATTAAGCATATGATTAGTTATGCAGATTCTTGTCATGTCACTGCATTGTTACTGTTTTGCTCCTAAAAATCTAACATTTAATTTTTATTATTTTGATAGCATTTTGTAAATCCACATTTGGTTTTCAACACTGCCCGAGTCCTTCTGGGCATGCCCTTGATCAGATTCAAGCATGTGTCGACCGACATCTGATCCCAAGTCTCTTCTTCACATTCCCAAAAGTTGGTGCATACTGGTCGACTCACTTGGGTATGTATACAACTTTTTCTTCAACTCTACCTACAAGTGTTCAATTGGGTTGAGCTCTGGGGACTGTGGGGGCCAATCCTCTACTTCTACTTCATTGTCATTGAACCATTTCTTCGCCAATCTCGATGTATGCTTCAGGTCGTTGTCCTTCTGGAACACTGTCGTCCTTTTCATACCCATAGTACTCGAGTGTACGAAGTAACTCATCTTGTAGGATATTCACATATAGCTCAGCATTGAGAATACCATCGATCTTGGTCAAGTATTCAACACCTTTCGCTTTGAAACAATACCATATCATCAGGCTTCATCCACCGAACTTGACAGTTCCTTCAATTTCTCGATCCATTATCCCCTTTTTCCCTTATTTCTTCCAGACCCATTTGTACCAATCAGAGTCTAGTCTATTGACTTTCATATCATCGCTCCAAATCACACGTTTCCAATCCTCTACTGTCCACTTTTCGGATTTTTTTGCAAACTCGATCCGACGCTTCTTATGACGATATTGAAGTCGAGGCTTCTTCACCTTTTTTTCTGGCCACAATGCTAGACTTGTGTAACGTGGGTCGCACGGTGCTTGCATAGACATCTGTGATCTCACTATTACGAAGCATACAAGCCAAATCCACTGCCGTGTTTGTTGTGCTATAACAAATAGACCTTGTGATGAGCTGAGTTGTTGACTCCGATATTTTGCCAGGACGTTCACCTTTTGAATGGATGGACGGATTTCATTTTGTATTCTCCCAACTGTCATGGCCCTCACTTGATGCAATTTGGCAATTTTCTTGGCCGAGAGACCGCTATCGATGTGCTGAATGAAGCCATTTCTCTTTTCTTGAGAAATCTTCTTCATGCCTGCTCCTCGATTTGAACCAGTGACCTTTCGCTTGGGAATCAACCTAATAACACCCTAAGTTATTAGGAAATGTGAGAACAGGGTGTAATTTGTAGCATACAGGAAGAAAAAGATTTTTCCACACAAAGCAGCAAAACAGTAGCAATGCAGTGACATGACAAGAATCTGTATAACTAATCATATGCTAAATAGTAGCAAGTCAAATTTATGTATGAGATATCCAAGAAGATTGTCTATAAAATGATGGTAGGCTCACGCTCTAAGCAGTAGTGGATGGTGAGATATGGAGCCTGAAAGTCAAAAGTTCAAAAGGTAGTGTATAGAGTTTAGATTTACTCTTTGAAATCTGGTAACAGATCAGCTTTAATTGAAATACAGTACTTTTGTAGAGGAAGACAGGTACAGATAAGGTTTTATTATTTCAGTAAAGTAGTCTTTGGCTGTCGGAATGTTACCTGGGGCTCACAACACAGT
Organism: Phyllobates terribilis; assembly: GCF_046119375.1. Classification (NCBI taxonomy): domain Eukaryota; kingdom Metazoa; phylum Chordata; class Amphibia; order Anura; family Dendrobatidae; genus Phyllobates; species Phyllobates terribilis. Next base: position 473,239,665 of record NW_027362761.1, read on the forward strand.
GATATATATGTGTTAGTGAGCACGTGGACATAACACGGACACTGCGAACACGTCTGCTCTTTTAGTCAGCTATAGAGTTTAGGTATATTCCAGAAAGTGAGTTAAGTATATGACTATGACTCAGACACCGATGTGACGTCTTCAAGTACTGAACAAAGTGCAGGAGACAACAAAAAAACTCATACTAATGCTGTGCACCATCTATATTACATGTAATACGTACACAGTAATGAGTCTGCAGATAAAAAAGAAAATAGACATTTAGTTTCTGATGTCTACTAATGAGTCATCCAATGCTTAGGTATCTTCCAGAAGAATTAATGATGACAGTGTTTATTGTAGCAGTTCTCAGACAAGACAGTCTAGTCTTCTACAAGAGCACTCTCATCTAAATTAATAGGATAACATTTCATTACATTATAGATTTCATAGAATTGTAAACTGTCGGCACTGTAAATGTTTGTTTCTATTTGTGTTTTTACTGTTCTTTTATGTTCTTTGCAAGAATAGAGTTGTCTGTGGCACAAATTGCTGTTAAAAAACACTACAACTCCAAGTGAAATCTGTAGAACCCATTTGCAAAGTTGAAGGGGTAATTGTCACGGGGTTACCGCAATGGGGTGGAGCCAGAAGACTGAAGCGTCTGATGCCTCCTACTCTGGCTCCGAGAAGAAGCACTTCTCGTTCATTTTAAGACATGTTTTATTTCTTCTGGCAGAACAGGGGTTAAAACGGCCATGTTGGAAATCCTGTGCTCACAGCTGAGCTTGGTTAGCCACTCCTTTTCCCTTTATAATCTGGGCTCTGATACTAATCCTTGTCAATTGCTGCATGGCTAATAAAGGGAGAGGAGTTCCAATGAGAAGGAATGTGTTGGAGGAATTATTAGTGACAGTTGTTTGGTTTGTATGCATGGTAATTCCTTATCTTTCTCCATTTTGGTTTATCCCCCTACCTTCACACCCTGGTGCTTTCCTCTGTTATATGTGAGTGAATATTTCGTGTACCTGGAGTTTTCTGTTAACCCCTGTCTGTGTAGCCTTGTTTGTCGGGTTGGTGTATTACAGTGCACAGTAGCATCCCCCTTCTCTGGGTGGGGGAAGGGAACAGACGGAGGGCTAACTCAAGAGTTAGGGCGAGGGCGGAGGCCTCGGCATCCTCATCTTCAGAGGTATCCCGGGAATAGGGCAAGCTAGGGCCCCCTAGTGTTAGGGACAGGGTAGAATCCCCTGTTCCCTGGTCATCCGACAGCTGTGTCGTGACAGTAATAACTGGATGTGTGTAAATTATTACATTGGTGTGGGTCCCGTTGATGTGTCACTCACTCTTCCTTGGCAGCAAGAATGGACCAGTGGGCTACACATGTTTAAGTCTATGGCCCTGTAGATAGTTGTGTGAGGTGCTGCCCTCAGCTATCATCGTCAGTGCCATACACTTTGAATGGAGCAACAAGGCGCAAATCCGAAAATATTCTTATAGGAAAGTATAACCAATGTTTTAAGAATGGCGGTAAGTTTAAGAAAACCAGTTGGAAAGCAGAGAAAACATGTCAGTCTTTTCCCAAATGTCAGTGTAACTGGATACTCCACCATTGAGGCTCTCAGTAATTTGGAATATTGGCATGTTAGTTAATTAGTGCATTATTATTATGCAATTATTGGTCAATACCAGGACGTGCATGTTCTTGCTCTTTCAACTAAAGTTATTGGAAATTATGGAGCCACATGCTTCTATCCCTTTCCTGGATCATATTGACATATCATTTAAAAAAAACAACAACTTTGCATGTCTGAGAAAATTTGAACTTAATTGGTTAAAAATTAATTGTTAATTCATGACCATGTCATACCCACAAAGCCACGGGGCAATGATCAATCACCATGTCATTTAAGAGACATTCTGGACAGTCCATTTGAACTTCATGCAAACATGAGTCTTGACCTGTGATGGCCCCTATCCTAGTGGAGATGGAGATAGCTGCAGATGGTGCATACTAATCTCTGCTTGGATGTGGGTGTCAAGTGTCCATTGTCCCTGATGGAACAAGGGTTTGTTAATCTGCTTTTCCTGATAGACAAAGGTCATATTAAAGGGAATGTAAAAGAATAGAAAAACATGGCTATCTAAAAGTTCTGTCTGGTTCGGGAACTCTGCTGCAAAACTACACACAACTAGTAGACAGGTGCATTGTTTTAATTCTATGCAACCACTTTAATAGGGTGTACAGTACATAAGTCTATGATGGGAAACTCCTTTAAATGACTATTGTAAAATTGTCAAATAACCTTCAACAATGCACTAAGCAATTATCAGATACAAAGCATTCTCCCCCACAAGTCAATGGAGTGTAGTCTCCAGCCCACAAACCTGACCTGGATAAGACAATTGTTACAGTAATGAGAATGTACACATTCACACTAGGAGACGGTTATACTGCTTGTAAAATCGGAGGCCCAGATGCACAATTAGCAACTTTATAACCTTTCTAAAGGCAAATAAAATGTTCCAAATGTACCCCTTAACATCACTTCTCATTCCGGCAAATTTAGGCCACACAAGATGAAGAATGCCTAGTTCCGGGAAAAAAGAGCATCAATATTGTAATGTGTAAAGAAGGCTCTGCAGTATTAGGCAGACCATAAGACCAAACGTGGGCAAAATGGTTTCTATATCTCGTTTTCTAAATAAAAGGAGCTCTTTTTGCTCTTCTTCTGGAAGTAATTTTATCTATACAAGCATATGAGATTCATATCAAGACTGTCATAGATGCTTTAAAGGAGTGGTCCGAAGGCAAAGCATTTTTCACTATCTATTTAGTCCCATAATCTAAGCTATTTTCTAATATACTTGCTTTAAAAATTCCCACCATTAAGTACACTAACTACTTTTGTATTGTTTTTCTCTACTTCCTGTCTAATGATGATTCGTTTGAGTATCACCAGTGCATGCTGGGATACTCAAACAAAGCATCACCAGGGGGCAGAGGCTGCGGTCACTATCACAGCCCCTGCCCCCTCCCTGAAATGAAGAATCATCAGGGGGCAGAGGCTGAAGTCACAATCACAGCCCCTTCCCCCTCCCTGAAACAAAGCATCATCAGGGGGCTGAGGCTGCAGTCACTATCACAGCCCTTGCCCCCTCCCTGAAACAAAGCATAATCAAGGGGCTGAGGCTGCAGTCACTATCACAGCCCCTGCCCCCTCCCTGAAATGAAGCCTCATCAGGGGGCAGAGGCTGCGGCCACAATCACAGCCCCTACCCCCTCCCTGAAACAAAGCATCATCAGGGGGCAGAGGCTGCGGTCACGATCACAGCCCCTGCCCCCTCCCTGAATCAAAGCATCATCAGGGGGCTGAAGCTGCGGTCACTGTCAAAGCCTCTGCCCCCTCCCTGAAATGAAGCACCATCAGGGGGCTGAGGCTGCGGTCACTGTCACAGCCTCTGCCCCCTCCCTGAAATGAAGCACCATCAAGGGGCAGAGGCTGCGGTCACTATCACAGTCTCTGCCCCCTCCGTCAAATGAAGCATCATCAGGGGGCAGAGGCTGAGGTCACCATCACAGGCCCTGCCCCCTCCCTGAAATGAAGCATCATCAGGGGGCAGAGGCTGCGGCCACTATAACAGCCCTTGCCCCCTCCCTGAAATGAAGCATCATCAGGGAGCAGAGGCTGCGGCCACTATCACAGCCCTTGCCACCTCCCTGAAATGAAGCATCATCAGGGAGCAGCGGCTGCGGTCACTATCACAGGCCCTGCCCCCTCCCTGAAATGAAGCATCATCAGGGGGCAGAGGCTGCGGTCACTATCAAAGGCCCTGCCCCCTCCCTGAAATGAAGCATCATCAGGGGGCAGAGGCTTTGGTCACTATCACAGACCCTGCCCCCTCCCTGAAATGAAGCCTTATCAGGGGGCAGAGGCTGCGGCCACAATCACAGCCCCTGCCCCCTCCCTGAAACAAAGCATCATCAGGGGGCAGAGGCTGCGGTCACTATCACAGCCCCTGCTCCCTCACTGAATCAAAGCATCATCAGGGGGCCGAGGCTGCGGTCACTGTCACAGCCTCTGCCCCCTCCCTGAAATGAAGCACCATCAGGGGGCCGAGGCTGAGGTCACTATCACAGCCCTTGCCCCCTCCCTGAAATGAAGCATCATCAGGGAGCAGAGGCTGTGGTCACTATCACAGGCCCTACACCCTCCCTGAAATGAAGCATCATCAGGGGGCAGAGGCTGCGATCACTATCACAGCACCAGCCCCCTCCCTGAAACAAAGCATCATCAAGGGGCTGAGGCTGCAGTCACTATCACAGCCCCTGCCCCCTCCCTGAAATGAAGCATCATCAGGGGGCAGAGGCTGCGGTCACAATCACAGCCCCTGCCCCCTCCCTGAAACAAAGCATCATCAAGGGGCAGAGGCTGCGGTCACTATCACAGCCCCCCCCTCCCTGAAATGAAGCATCATCAGGGGCAGAGGGTGCGGTCAATATCACAGCTCCTGCCACCTCCCTGAAACGAAGCATCATCAGGGGGCAGAGGCTAAGGTCACTAACACAGGCCCTGCCCCCTCCCTGAAATGAAGTATCATCAGGGGGCAGAGGCTGTGGTCACTATCACAGGCCCTACCCCCTCCCTGAAACGAAGCATCATTAGGGCGCAGAGGCTGTGGTCACTATCACAGCCCCTGCACCCTCCCTGAAATGAAGCATCATCAGGGGGCAGAGGCTGAGGTCACTATCACGGCCCCTGCCCCCTCCCTGAAACAAAGCATCATCAGGGGGCAGAGGTTGTGGTCACTATCACAGCCCCTGCCCCCTCCCTGAAACAAAGCATCATCAAGGGGCTGAGGCTGCAGTCACTATCACAGCCCCTGCCCCCTCCCTAAAATGAAGCCTCATCAGGGGGCAGAGGCTGCGGCCACAATCACAGCCCCTGCCCCCTCCCTGAAACAAAGCATCATCAGGGGGCAGAGGCTGCGGTCACTATCACAGCCCCTGCCCCCTCCCTGAATCAAAGCATCATCAGGGGGCTGAGGCTGCAGTCACTATCACAGCCCCTGCCCCCTCCCTGAAACAAAGCATCATCAAGGGGCTGAGGCTGCAGTCACTATCACAGGCCCTGCCCCCTCCCTGAAATGAAGCCTCATCAGGGGGCAGAGGCTGCAGCCACAATCACAGCCCCTGCCCCCTCCCTGAAACAAAGCATCATCAGGGGGCAGAGGCTGCGGTCACTATCACAGCCCCTGCCCCCTCCCTGAATCAAAGCATCATCAGGGGGCTGAAGCTGCGGTCACTGTCACAGCCTCTGCCCCCTCCCTGAAATGAAGCACCATCAGGGGGCTGAGGCTGCGGTCACTGTCACAGCCTCTGCCCCCTCCCTGAAATGAAGCATCATCAGGGGGCTGAGGCTAAGCTCACTATCACAGGCCCTGCCCCCTCCCTGAAATGAAGCATCATCAGGGGGCATAGGCTGTGGTCACTATCAAAGGCCCTGCCCCCTCCCTGAAACGAAGCATCATTAGGGGGCAGAGGCTGTGGTCACTATCACAGCCCCTGCACCCTCCCTGAAATGAAGCATCATCAGGGGGCAGAGGCTGAGGTCACTATCACGGCCCCTGCCCCCTCCCTGAAACAAAGCATCATCAGGGGGCAGAGGTTGTGGTCACTATCACAGCACCTGCCCCCTCCCTGAAACAAAGCATCATCAGGGGGCTGAGGCTGCAGTCACTATCACAGCCCCTGCCCCCTCCCTGAAACAAAGCATCATCAAGGGGCTGAGGCTGCAGTCACTATCACAGCCCCTGCCCCCTCCCTGAAATGAAGCCTCATCAGGGGGCAGAGGCTGCGGCCACAATCACAGCCCCTGCCCCCTCCCTGAAACAAAGCATCATCAGGGGGCAGAGGCTGCGGTCACTATCACAGCCCCTGCCCCCTCCCTGAATCAAAGCATCATCAGGGGGCTGAAGCTGCGGTCACTGTCACAGCCTCTGCCTCCTCCCTGAAATGAAGCATCATCAGGGGGCTGAGGCTGCAGTCACTGTCACAGCCTCGGCCCCCTCCCTGAAATGAAGCACCATCAGGGGGCAGAGGCTGCGATCACTATCACAGCCCCTGCTGCCTCCCTGAAATGAGGCATTATCAGGCGGCAGAGGCTGCGGCCACTATCACAGCCCTTGCCCCCTCCCTGAAATGAAGCATCATCAGGGAGCAGAGGCTGCAGTCACTATCACAGGTCCTACCCCCCCTCCCTGAAATGAAGCATCATCAGGGGGCAGAGGCTGCGGTCACTATCACAGGCCCTGCCCCCTCCATGAAATGAAGCATCATCGGGGGCAGAGGCTGAGGTCACAATCACAGTCTCTGTCCCCTCCCTGAAATTAAGCACCATCAGGGGGCAGAGGCTGCGGTCACTATCACAGCCCCTGCCCCCTCCCTGAAATGAAGCATCATCAGGGGGCAGAGACTGCGGTCACTGTCAGAGCCTCTGACCCCTCCCTGAAATGAAGAATCATCAGTGGGCAGAGGCTGCGGTCACTATCACAGCCCTTGCCCCCTCCCTGAAATGAAGAATCATCAGGGGGCAAAGGCTGAGGTTACTATCACAGCCCTTGCCCCCTCCCTGAAATGAAGCACCATCAGGGGGCAGAGGCTGCGGTCACTATCACAGCCCCTGCCGCCTCCCTGAAATGAAGCATTATCAGGGGGCAGAGGCTGCGGTCACTATCACAGGCCCTGCCGCCTCCCTGAAATGAAGCATTATCAGGGGGCAGAGGCTGCGGTCACTATCACAGGCCCTGCCCCCTCCCTGAAATGAAGCATCATCGGGGGCAGAGGCTGAGGTCACTATCACAGCCCCTGCCCCCTCCCTGAAATGAAGCATCATCAGTGGGCAGAGGCTGCGGTCACTATCACAGCCCTTGCCCCCTCCCTGAAATGAAGCATTATCAGGGGGCAGAGGCTGCGGCCACTATCACAGCCCTTGCCCCCTCCCTGAAATGAAGCATCATCAGGGAGCAGAGGCTGCGGTCACTATCACAGGCCCTACCCCCTCCCTGAAATGAAGCATCATCAGGGGGCAGAGGCTGCGGTCACTATCACAGGCCCTGCCCCCTCCCTGAAATGAAGCATCATCGGGGGCAGAGGCTGAGGTCACTATCACAGCCCCTGCGCCCTCCCTGAAACAAAGTATCATCAGGGGGCAGAGGCTGCGGTCACTATCACAGCACCTGTCCCCTCCCTGAAACAAAGCATCATCAAGGGGCTGAGGCTGCAGTCATTATCACAGCCCCTGCCCCCTCCCTGAAATGAAGCATCATCAGGGGGCAGAGACTGCGGTCACAATCACAGTCTCTGCCCCTTCCCTGAAATTAAGCACCATCAGGGGGCAGAGGCTGCGGTCACTATCACAGCCCCTGCCCCGTCCCTGAAATGAAGCATCATCAGGGGGCAGAGGCTTCGGTCACTATCACAGCCCCTACCGCCTCCCTGAAATGAAGCATCATCAGGGGGCAGAGACTGCGGCCACTATCACAGCCCTTGCCCCCTCCCTGAAATGAAGCATCATCAGGGAGCAGAGGCTGCGGTCACTATCACAGGCCCTACCCCCTCACTGAAATGAAGCATCATCAGGGGGCAGAGGCTGTGGTCACTATCACAGGCCCTGCCCCCTCCCTGAAATGAAGCATCATCGGGGGCAGAGGCTGAGGTCAATATCACAGCCCCTGTCCCCTCCCTGAAACAAAGCATCATCAGGGGGCAGAGGCTGCGGTCACTATCACAGCACCTGCCCCCTCCCTGAAACAAAGCATCATCAAGGGGCTGAGGCTGCAGTCACTATCACAGCCCCTGCCCCCTCCCTGAAATGAAGCATCATCAGGGGGCAGAGGCTGCGGTCACAATCACAGCCCCTGCCCCCTCCCTGAAACAAAGCATCATCAGGGGGCAGAGGCTGCGGTCACTATCACAGCCCCCCCCTCCCTGAAATTAAGCATCATCAGGGGGCAGAGGCTGCGGTCACTATCACAGCTCCTGCCACCTCCCTGAAACGATGCATCATCAGGGAGCAGAGGCTTCGGTCACTGTCAGAGCCTCTGCCCCCTCCCTGAAATGAAGCATCATCAGGGGGCAGAGGCTGCGGTCACTATCACAGCCCCTGCCCCCTCCCTGAAATGAAGCATCATCAGGGGGCAGAGGCTGCGGTCACTATCACAGGCCCTACCCCCTCCCTGAAATGAAGCATCATCAGGGGGCTAAGGCTAAGGTCACTATCACAGGCCCTGCCCCCTCCCTGAAATGAAGCATCATCAGGGGGCAGAGGTTGTGGTCACTATCACAGGCCCTGCCCCCTCCCTGAAACTGTGGTCACTATCACAGCCTCTGCACCCTCCCTGAAATGAAGCATCATCAGGGGGCAGAGGCTGCGGTCACTATCACAGGCCCTGCCCCCTCCCTGAAATGAGGCATCAGGGGGCAGAGACTTAGGTCACTATCACAGCCCCTGCACCCTCCCTGAAATGAAGCATCATCAGGGGGCAGAGGCTGCGGTCACTGTCAGAGCCTCTGCCCCTTCCCTGAAACGAAGCACCATCAGTGACGTTCGTTTCAGGGGCTGGTCCCTCTTATGCCCCTGTGTGTCTCCATTGTGCAGTGTCTCTCCCCAGCGCCCTGTGCGACAGGAGTGTCGTCCAGTGTGTTTTCTCCTTAGCTGAATAGTAATAAGATGCCCTCATCATCTCCCGCCTCGACTACTGCAACCTCCTGCTCTGTGGCCTCCCTTCTACCACTCTTGCACCCCTCCAATCTATCCTAAACTCTGCTGCCCGACTAATCCACCTGTCTCCCCACTATTCCCCGGCCTCTCCTCTCTGTCAATCCCTTCACTGGCTCCCCATTGCTCAGGGACTCCAGTTCAAAACCCTAACCATGACATACAAAGCCATTCACAACCTGTCTCCTCCATATATCTCTGACATAGTCTCCCATTACATACCCGCACGCAACCTCCGATCCTCACAAGATCTCCTTCTCTACTCCCCTCTTATCTCCTCCTCCCACAATCGCATACAAGAATTCTCCTGTGCTTCCGCCCTACTCTGGAACTCTCTACCCCAACACATCAGACTCTCGTCGACCGTGGAAATCTTCAAAAGGAGCCTGAAGACCCACCTCTTCCGACAAGCCTACAACCTGCAGTAACCACCACTGCATGACCAGCTCTACCCTCACCTAATGTATCCTCACCCATCCCTAATAGATTGTGAGCCCTCGCGGGCAGGGTCCTCGCTCCTCCTGTACCAGTCGCTGTCACATTGTGTTCAAGATTATTGTACTTGTTTTTGCTATGAATACCCCTTTTCACATGTAAAGCGCCATGGAATAAATGGTGCTATAACAATAAATAATAATAATAATAATAAGCTGTCAGCAAAGCGTCTGGTAGATAGTGTAGTTAGGGAACGATAGGGAATTTTTAATGCAAGTATATTAGAAAATATATGAAACAGAGGCTCCTTAAGTGCTTTGTCAGGCCAAAAGCACTTAATGCCTTATTTGCATATGAATTCAAATGCAAATTTCTGAAAAATGCAGCAACACATAAAAGATATAAAGGGGTCAATGGATTTACATTTCAAAGACCTGCATGTCCATATATGCAGTTTGGAAAGGTTGATCTTACTGACCAGATTTCCTTTAAACACACTGATTATTATTATGAATTCTGTTATGAATTATGAATTGTTATGAATTCTGCTGGCAGATTTGCTGAGGACTTTTTTTGTGCCGTGTGCAAACCAAAAAGACAAAGTGTTTGGCTTCTGTATATTATTATGAAATCATAATATACAGTATACATTACAAAGCATAGAAAGCTAACATTAAGATATTCCTCATCTTCCTAAATGTCAGCTGTAGAACATCTGGAAAGGAGGAAGATTTCTTATCCCTTGTCTTTATAGCTGGCAAGGGACACTTTAAGATTCATGATGTGCTTACAAATAAAAGGTAAGTTAAGTAAGCAAAAGCAGTGAGCATAGTGTAAACTTTATACACCCTGTGGGTGCAGAAAAGTGATTGTATCATGTAAGAAGGAGTCAAGTTGCCTCCAGGCTGGCTTACTGGAAGCAATTATTTCATGCTTCAGACAGTTAAACTTGCATATGTATGCCAAACTGCATTCCAAGATAAACCGACTACCTGAATCATCAGATCTGCTGGGAGCCCAGCTCTAGGGCCGCGTGTAACAGACTTTAGTGCCAGACTCTGATCTGTTACAGGAAATAGTTAATAGTCCAGAGTGCTTACCTAAAAGAAAAAGCCATTGGAAAATAGGTGTTACATAGTTAGGCTCTGTCACCTGTCCAGTACTTAAAGGGGTATTCCCATCTCCAAGATCCTATCCCAAAATGCAGTAGGTGTAATAATAATAATATTAGCAAATATCTCCAACTAGAAATGTAGTATAGTTTTTCTGATTCCTCATGTGCAGGCATAGCAGGACCTTAGGTATCCATGGTTACGACCACTGATATAGTGACAGTTAGCTAGTTGCTAGTGGTCGTAACTATGGATACCTAAGGTCCTGCAATGCCTGCACATGAGGAATCAGAAAAACTATACTACATTTCTAATTGGAGGTATCTGGTATTATTATTATTACACCTACTGTATATTGGGATAGATAGGATCTTGGAGATAGGAATACCCCTTTAATTCTATTTTAGGATCAGTTTTGGAGTGACGAAAATGGCAATAAAATGATCCACTACAGGATTTATTCATTTGCATGGGGACAGAAATGTAATGTCTTCTGTGTGACCATCCAGTTGCAATCTGTTTCTTAGCTGGATCAAAAAGAGTATTCTGCAGACTTCTGTTGTCCATCCAACAAAACGGATAACAACTGGCTCTGCTTAGTTTACATGGAAGTCTATGGGAAACGCATCATAACGGAGGGTCATCTGTTATCTCATACAATAAAGGATCAATTTTTTAGGATGGCACACGACATTACAGATGTTCATAGACACCGCTAGTAAAAATGGATCTGTTACAAATGGAACAAAAACAAATGCAAAATGGAAACCATAGTATGAGTCTGTTTTTGCTCCATTTATAACAGATCTAGTTATTTTAATACTGAATCCATTATAAACGGATAAGAACTGGAACATCTGAACAAAGCCTACATAGGTTATAGTACATCAAAACCCCCAGACTCCATTTTCCCTTACTCCTTGCTAACCTGTTGAATTTTTGTTAGGTAGAAGTTGTTACACACCTGTCCCGGGTATCCCAGTCGATGCTTCCTTCCCGTGGGTCCACTGCCTTCTGTTGTGCTCCACGTCGCGCTTTGCAAGTTGCCCACAATGGATCACTGACATCATCTCCCTGGTCCTATTTAAAACCCATTGACGGGCACACAGCTGTGTCATGGAATTGAGTTTCTAAGACTCCTAGTCCTATGTTGTGTGTGCTCCATTATTTGTGCTGTCTATTTTTTGTGTTCGTTCTTGCATTCAGTCCTTTTGGGTTCAACTGCAACCGCACTGCTGATTTCTGGTGATCCTTTTCAGTCCTCGCTGCCCATGTGCCTTTCTGCTTGCTGAATCTAGGCTGTGGGTCCGTGTGCCCACCCAGACCTGGGGCTTAGAGGATCCACATCACCTGGTGAGCCATGACAGAAGTCAGGATAGGAGGGAGAATGACATGTAGATCTGACTACACAAGGTTTGTTGGTAGTCTGTTACCATAGAGACACACAATTTTGCTTTTTGCCTGTGGACCAAAAAAAAGTTTGCAAAGTTGCCTGATTTTCTTTTTAGATTAACTGAAGATGCTTTTCTAATTCATGTTCTGACCCTGGTAATGATCTTGCTACTCCAAGCGGGAATTAAGTGTGAAGAAAGAAGAACAGTAGGGTTTGTTAATCTCAGCACGATGGTTAGTCAGTTAATGGAATAGAGGATCCATTATACCAGCAATTTCTGCTACAGTTGCAAAGACATAAAACATTAGTTTAGTATACTATTTATATATATACTAGCTAATTGTCAGCAATATTACAAAAGCACAAGTTGCCCCGCTACACGTATTACTAATGTCCTGCACTGTACACACATTTCCTATGGACGGTGTAGTGGGCTGTGGAGGTCTGCACCAACCTGTCCCTTTGTGAACGTTCACCAAGTGTGCCTATCTTGGACATGCAAAATTGCATCTGTTAGCATTACTTTACTACGGCCAATTGCAATTTTGAGAGCAATGAATAAATCACAGCCAGTCAGCTAATGTTCAGGTCAGTAAATCACGATATGCACAAGTCACCGCTCAATAATGCCCAGGAAGCATTGTGAGACGACGATTCCTCTGCTTGCTTCGTAAGTGAAGTATGCCAGGCCGAACATCCCAACATGTGCGCACACAATTATTGCATCCATACACAAAGCACATACATCACATACATAAATTGATTTAGTTTGACCTGAAAATTGGGCCTGTTAATCACAGATTCATCCTTTGACAACAACGCAATCTGTGCTTCTTTTATCCAGCAAGTACTTGTCTCATAGATCATTTTCACATGACAAATTGCTTTGTAAATGGAATTAAATGGCTCAGCAAAAAGATAATTAAGTAGAAAAAAAATATCAGCAAAGATAAAGGCAAAAAAGCACAAAAAAAAGAACAAAAACAGATGTTCAAATTACCCTTGTTATCTGTGTGTCTGGGAGAGCTGGCTAACAAGTCATTTGGTCACCATTACAGATCTCATACCCAATTTACGTTATTTTATAAGGATGACTTTAAATATCTGGAATATTGGGATCAGCCGCTCTTAGGGCCCAGTCAGACGCCGTATAAATCAAGCTGAGATCGGAACACAGTGCATGGACTGGCCGGCAGCTCTCCCGGCCCCAACTTGACAGCTTCATGTATTTCTATGCAGCGGTCATGCTCAGATCGGGAGAGCCGCCGGCCAGTCTGTGCACTGCAATCCGATCTCAGTCCAATTTATAAGGCCGTCTGACTGAGCCCTTAGAATGAAGTCGAACCCAGTAATTAGTTGTTCTGGTGTCGCTAGCCCCTGACGATTGACTGTAGGTCATACGTGTAAAACTCTGGCCCGCGGGCCAAATCTAGCCCTCAGGGTTATTATATTTGGCTTGTGATGCCATATGGAGGACTATGTGGGGCCCCTTATACTGTATGGAGGGCTATATGGGGATAACAGTTGGGGCATCATAGTGTGTTGGGGTCAACATACTTTGCCAGGGGAATTGAGTGGAGAGGTACAGTAGGACATCATACCATGTGATGGCATCATACTTTATGGGAGCAATGAAAGGGCAAGCTTGGGGCTTCAATAAGAGGAAAATTACTTTGTAAGGGCTGCAAAGTTGTGAGATGCGCTCTTCTGTGACCCCACCGAATAATAAGGTTATCTTTTTTTTGATGGGGACGGGTCCGAATCAGAACTTCTTCTATGGGGCCCCATAATTTCTTTGTACGCCCCGGCCTGCGAGGAAATACCCAATGCTCCGGTCATGTAGTCTATCTCTTAAGATTTATTCATTAAAATGTACTTTATTTGTGGGAAAACCCCTTTAAGTTTGTTTTCATATTAGATGACAAGGAAAAACTTCCTTAATAGTACACTTTTTTTTTACTATGCCCAAGTTTTACATTTTGGCCCCCTGTGTATTTGAGTTTGACATTCCTGCTGTAGGTAACCGCTAGCCCCTGACGATTGGCTGTTGGTAGTTGCTAGCTCCTGATGATTGGCTGTAGGTAGCCGCTAGTTCCTGATGATTGGCGGCAGGTAGCCGCTTAACGCCAGACGATTGGCTGTAGGTGGCCGCTAGCCCCTGATGATTGGTTGCAGGTAGCCGCTCATTATCCTGCAGTATCTAATGAATGTAGAATTACATGGTGCCTGTTATTATTAAGGGGCAACCACATAATGCATTATTTATATTAAGTCTCCCAAAGTGAGAGCCATTAACTGCCGTGGACCTCCACTCTGGCTCAAGAGGGTCTCTTGATCTGGGGCTACCCTATATTATGTCTGTGTGCCATTATTATTGTATATGTCCTTTATGAACAATACTTTAACGACTACTTTGTAAAAAGAAGGAATGATTTGAGTTTGAACATGAAAGGGTGCAATGTTCTTCATACTGCCTGAGAAAATTGTGCATGTCAGCACAAAAACCAAAAATATATCAGCATTAGCCAAACTCAGAAAAATCAGAAGAGATTATGTTTTGTGAAAGGAATTACAGGATGAGGTCTGCAGGGCTGCGATCTGGCTACAAAAATATTTATTCACACAGCTATGTGGTCGGGAAGCAGGCTAATACAACACTGAACTGTTGAGTGCTGTCTCCTTTAATCTTCCATCTTTCCATGTACCCTCAGCCCAAAATGATAATCATAAGGACATTATTCCTCTGTTCTCTATCTGCTCATGAACGTTTATACAAATTGCACTAAAACATCTGGATGACCCGAACTAAAATTAAGATGACAGCCAGGATTAAAAGGGGTGTTGACAAGTCAGATGATTGACAGCCTATACAAACTGAACTTTGACAGCTTTTAAAACTTTCCTTAGGTGACCCCAGAATGTCACAGAGCAGTGGAAATTAACTAAATAGCTCAATGATGTGACACTGCTTAAGAGGGAAGGGTGGAAGGTTTGGGATATGACATGTGAAGACTGGAAAATTTAGAAAAAAAGAAAAAGTGTTTCAATTGTGAGAATGTGGAACAGATTAAGCGGATTCTCAGCGCTCTGTTCTGTAATAGCTTCTAGAATATCTGCCTTAGAAACCAGAGGCTTTGTTATTCCACTGAGGTCCCAGGTAACATTCGGCACAGGGGCAGCGACGTCATAGGTGTGGTGGTTAAGAAGCTACTTCATAGAAATCGCAGCATCTTTCATCTTGATTATTAGAAACTAATTGCAAATTGCTTGCCTATTATTAATGGCTGTGCGGCTTCTGTAAAACCGGGCGGCATCTTACTACATAAAGAGCTTAATGTTGAGGTGAGTTGAAGAAAAACATCAGCTGCAATCACTTCAGTAGGCCAGAGGGGCGGCATACAGAGAGATTTCCACGCGATCTATCCTGGGCAATTCACTTTTGAATTGGTGAACGTCTCTGTAATCTCCTAAATGTTATTTTTGTTTTCCGTAATGCCATTTACTAATTTATTAATTATGACAACTTTGTTGTTTATCGCGTAAAAAGGCTGAAAGTAAATAGACATGGGTAATTTGAGTTTGTTTTTGTTATGTAGAGCACACTTTTCTAGCTTCCGAAACTTAAACTTATTAGTTTCGGAACTTGGGCTGCTAGTTTAACAATAGGCAAGACATTTACAATTCAGCTCTAATGATGCAGCGGAAAGTTGCTGCCGGTGACTTTTATGATGCGGATTCTTAGCACCCATACATCTGATGCACATTACATGTGCCGATCGCTACGTGGGACCCAGCCGAACAGTAATAATTAAGCTATCACGAAAATAAAATGCTTCAACCAATAATTTCTACTGATGGTGTCATAGTCCTGTACTATCACGAAAAAGTGGAACCCCGCTTGACTCCACAATAGGATGTAAGGAGGCTTCCACCACCCGCATTGTTGCCACCATGTGGGCATTTAAATAGCTTTCATCCGAATAAGTGTAGGAATACCGAGTGCCACCGCTTGATGCATGTGGTGTCATGTTGGTTGGCAGATCGAATGTCTACATAAAAGTTTAGAAACCTTCCACGACCAAGTACAGTGCTCGGCCATCTCCAGTTGTCCCGTAGAGAATGAAGTGGAGGTGTGCATGCTCCATTCAGGTGGAGCTCTGTAAAGTCTAATTCTCTGAATTGGTGGGGGTCCCAGTAGTCAGACCCCAGCAGTCAGTAAGTTATCTCTTACCTTATGGATTGGTTTATTCGATTTTTGCACAACTCCTTTAATGTAACTATTGTCAACGAAAAGAAAATAAAAGAAGCAGAAACAAAAACGGAAAAGAACAAGGGTGACCATGAAGCAGACACAGTCCTTGAATCTACACAATTAAGTGCTTTTTAGGGAGTAATATTGACTGAAGAGCAACATAGAGAGATAAAAAAAAAAAAAATGTCCATATTCTAGATTTGTTCTCATCTGCAGTGAATTGTGCTTACCAACAAAGTTCATCTAGGACACGGTGTCCCTGACCCTAACATTCTACATTAGTAACGTTGGGTAGAAATGAGAGCAAACAATCTGTTCACAGCGGAGTGTGATTGACAGTCCAGAAATCTGCTGCATCTGGACTGGTCATTCAAGGGGGAAGACAAGGATGGCATGCCGATTTATGCAAGTGAAATTAAGAACTTAATAGCTCTATCTAAAGCCTGTCGTAAACACTTTTTAAAAAAAAACAAAAAAAAACCACTACAATTATTGAGCAGGCCCAATTCAAAATATTCACGTCCTATAAATGAAGCAATTGACTGTAATTGCAATTAAACAAACGCTCCCATGTATATTTTTTATGAAATATCTGTATATATGTAGTGTGAGTGCATTAATATACTCACCTACCACCGCTCTCTCCAGTGTCCAGCACCGTTCTGCTCCTCTTCCCAGTGATGTCACTGCCCTTCAGGGTCTCCAGGTCACACTGTGATCTGCGTGACTTGTAAGTGGCTTTTATAATGTAAGTCTATGGATCAAGCGTCAGAACGAGGCACCATAGACTTACATTGTGAAAGAGACTTCCGGCTCACACATAGAGCCTACATGGAGCTAAACTGTCTAATCAGCGGTCACTTCACTGAGAAGAGGTACAGAATGGCGCTGGATCCCAGAGAGAGCCACAGTAGGTGAGTATATCATCACACTACACTTAACTACATGCACATGTGCACTTATTTAATGAAAAAAAAATATTCATGGGAGTGCTTCTTTAAAGGCTGTTGTGACTATAAATTATATGTAACTCATTATTTATTGGCACTGCTTAACAGCAATTTATTTTTTATTTGTTGACTGATGCTTTGCTGCCTTTTAGCTCAGCGTCATAAGAGCAGAGCTGTGATCTGTGACTACAGCAGAGTTAGGGCCCCGTCACACTAAGCGATGCAGCAGCGATCCCGACAACGATACGACCTGTCAGGGATCGTTGCTGCATCGCTAATACATCGCTGGTGAGCTGTCAAACAGGCAGGCTCACCAACGATCAGGGGAGCAGCGATATCGTGGAAAGAATCGTTCCACGATGTCCTGCTCCCGTTACCAGCCTGCTGCAAGCAGGAGCAGGCTGGTAACTATGGTAAACATCGGGTTACTAAGTGCGCGTGTGCCCCTAGTAACCCGCTGTTTACCATAGTTACCAGCCAGATCGTTGGTCCCGCTGGTCACACACAGCGATGTGTGCTGGCCAGCGGGAGGCCAACGACCAAAAAATGGTCCAGGACACTTTGCAACAATCAGCGACCTCACAGCAGGGGCCTGATCGTTGCAAAGTGTCACACACAGCGACATCGCTGGTGAGGTCGCTGGTGAGTCACCAAAACCGTGACTCAGCAGCGATATCGCTAGCGAGCGATATCGCTATGTGAGACGGGGGCTTTACAGTACAGTCTGGGACACACCCCTGTCTCATTATTGGCTGAGGCTGCCACTCCCTCCTTCCACCCTTAAAGTGGCTGTACTCCTTTTTGTGGTGGCTGAGAAGGAAGAGTTGATCCAGCGCCCAGGAAGCCAAATTTAATTAAAAACATGTGATTACTTTATTTCTTTCATGGTTGAAATCCAAGAGATAGGTCAACAAAATGACAGAGATATACGCCACAGCAAGGGGGAACATATGAGGCAATTAATAGACGCATTTCGAATGTAAACACATTGTTAGACTTGGTATGAATGAGTGTTCAACAATGGAGGAAACACCCCTTTATACCTGACTCAATTACTAACTGACATCACAGGTGAGTAAGATTCGCAGAACATAGTTGTGTGAAGCTAAAAGCACAGAGAGAAGGAAAAATAACAACTTATTTTACATTTAAATGCACAAATATTTGTGGCTTAAAATCATTTTTGCAATTGGATTTCATAAAACAATTGTTTTACACCATTTTGCTTTTACAAGCTTTTTGTTTCCAGGTACATTCAACTTTGACGTGGTCTGTGGTCATAGGTCAGAAAAAGACAGTGTTCAAGTTGGCTTCTCACTATGAGCTCACTGGCAGATTTTCAGATAACTCATTCTGCAGCGAGCAATGCACAGAATAACACAGAGAAGGCTGTAGAAGAAAAACAGTGAAAAATTTGTTGATGAAACCCAATTGCAAAAATGATTTTTAGCCCCAAATACATGCATTTAAGTACGAAAAAAATCCCCTTTCATTTTTTTCCTCCTGTATAAACACATCTGATCAGAAAATAAATACTTATATTCATTATAGTAGAGGCAAAAAATTAGAAAATGCAGATTACTAAACCAAGAACGCGAAGTACAGTAGATGGTTATCAGGTAACTGGCAGACATGCCCTAAGTGGCCACTTTTTTAGAGACCCCCAATCTAGCAGTGTGTTGTACCTTATTTGAACCTTCTGAACCTTCATTGTGTCATAGACTATACAGATATATGGTAACGATCCAGTAAATGATAAAAAAATACAAAAACAACGGCTTTTTTTTCTTTCAGGACAAATAAAGCTCTGTACTACCTTTGGTCCTCTTGAGTTCCAAGTTGCGAAGGTTTATGCTTCATTTGTGTGTAATATCCTTTTTGCCCTCGTTGCCTCCGCTTTCTGCTTGGAGCAATATCTGGAGAATCATCAGGGCTCATTAAAAGAGATTGGCTCCTGGATGCAGATGGTGGAGCTGAAAAATGAAATGAAAACAGTAGTATTAGTAAAGAAACCTGCAATTATACTTGGGAAAAACATTCTGGATGTAATGCACACGCCCGGGCTGAGCGGCGTGTGCGTGTGATTGTAGTGATTCCACTGTACCGTACCGGAGAGTGCCTGGAGGGGCGTAACTAAGTGTCTGCCCGATCCGACCAAGATCGCACGACGGCATACGACGCCAGTGCACCAGGGAGGAACCGAGCAGAGGTACCAGGGTCTACTCCAGGTCAGACTCCGGACACGGCTGTTGGCCCACACCGGGGAATACAGGAACTGGAAGGTTTAGGCTGGCACACTGGTATGCAGACGGGGAGGTACTGGCAGGTACAACAGGTTGGAGCACAGAGAGGATAGAACCCAGTACAGACTGGGACTTCTGGAACAGAACCGCAGAAGCGGTATACAAACACAGCAGGTTGAGAGCAAGACGAGGCCGCCAGGAGCGGAGCAAAGAGTCAGAGCAGAGCGAGGCTGCCGGAGCAGCGAGCAAAGGGTCTGAGCAAAGCGAGACTGCCAGAGCAGCGAGCAAAGGGTAAGAGCAGGGTAGGACTGCCGGAGCAGTGAGCAAGAGGAAACAGAGCGAGACTGCCGGAGCAGCGAGCAAAGGGTCAGAGCAAACTACCGGAGCAGCAATCTAGAGGGAGCAGGGCGAGACTGCCGGAGCAGCGAGCAAGAGGGAGCAGGGCGAGGCTGCCGGAGCAGCGAGCAAAGGGTCAGAGCAGAGTAGGACTGCCGGAGCAGCGAGCAAAGGGTCAGAGCAGAGCGAGACTGCCGGAGCAGCGAGCAAAGGGTCAGAGCAGAGCGAGACTGCCGGAGCAGCGAGCAAAGGGTCAGAGCAGAGCGAGACTGCCGGAGCAGCGAGCAAAGGGTAAGAGCAGACTGTCGGAGCAGCGAGCAAGAGGGAGCAGAGCGAGACTGCCAGGGCAGCGAGCAAAGGGGAGAGAGCAGAACGAGACTGCCGGAGCAGTGAGAAAGAAGGAGCAGAGCGAGACTGCTGGAGCAGTGAGAAAGGAGAGAGCAGAACGAGACTGCCGGAGCAGTGAGAAAGAGGGAGCTGAGCGAGACTGCCGGAGCAGTGAGGTAAAGGGAGTGAGCAGAACGAGACTGCCGGAGCAGTGAGAAAGAGCAGAGCAGAGCAGGACAAGACCGCCTGGAGCGGTGAGCAAGAGCAGAGCAGGACGAGACCGCCTGGAGCGGTGAGCAAGAGCAGAGCAGGACGAGGCCGCCTGGAGCGGTGAGCAAGAGCAGAGCAGGACGAGGCCGCCTGGAGCGGTGAGCAAGAGCAGAGCAGGGGGGACAGGGCTCTGTTCACACGGAACAGACAGGAAGGGAAAGGCAGAGCCAGATACCCACAGGGTACTTGCAGAGAAGTAGCGAGTGGACCACAAACTCACAAACGGGAGTACAGAGACAACAAGCAGGAGTTAGGTACGAGTTCAGACTCTGCACAAAAAGGAAAGGAACGGACATAGAGAAAAAACAGGTAAAAGATAGGAGAGAGTTCATACTGGAACTGAGTGTACGGAGGAGACAGACACTGCAGCGGAATACAGGAGCGGGTCTGGGAATACGGCCCCCAGAGAGGCGGGACGAACAGGCAAGGAGCGTGTTCAGACAGGACAGACAAGATACAGGAGCAGGTCTAGGTAATCGGCCCCTAGAAGGCGGGAGGAACAGGCTAGGAGCGTGTTCAGACAGGCCTGGAAATACAGCCTCCAGGATAGGCAGACAAGAGGCAAGGAACGTGTACAGACTGCAGGTTAGGGTACACAGATAGGACACAGTACAGACATGGGAACAGATACTGCAAGACAGGTAACATAGACAGGACCTGGCATGTCAGAGACAAAAGCCAACTGACAGGGCAAGATGCTCAGGCAGGGATTGATTGGAGCAGCTGGGTTAAATACCAGGTGACAGACAGCAATAGGCTGAGGACGCACAAGGGGTGTGACCCACAGCAGGTACAAAAAGCAGGAAGTGATCGGGTGCCGCCCTTAAGCAGCAGAAACAGACACAGACAGCATGGAGGGAATCCAGAGAGACATTCTCAAGTGCGCGCTCTTGCACAGTGGGAGATGGACCACTATGCAAAGACGCCGCCAGGTATGTTACACTGTATCATTTATTACATCTTATGGAGACCTCTATTAAGCTTATTGCATGGGATTTTATATACAACATGTGTATGAATAACAATATATATATAACACATAGAGGGTGGTCCAAAAGTAGGTGGCCAGAAAATAATAACATTTATTTTGATTTATATATAAAATTATATTTACTAACACAAGCATAACATTGACAATTAAATTTTATTCTGAACAATACAAAAGCCCTTAAATTTTATCAACGCAGGTGCTCAAACTGTTTTCCATTACAATTTGCACAGCTTTGAAGTCGGCCTCTTACGCTTCGACAAACTTTTTTGCACAAGTCTCTTTGGGTATTAATTTCTTGAAATGCATCTCTTATGTAATTCTTCAAATCACTGACACTTTTTGGTTTTCGACTATAAACTTAGTCCTTGAGTACTCCCCAAAAGAAAAAATCCATTGGGGTCAAGTTTGGTGAATGTGCCTGCCAATCAAGTGGGCCTCTTCGGCCAATCCAATTATTAGGAAATGTTTCATCGAGATACTGGCGGACTACTCTTGAATAATGTGCAGGGACCCCATCTTGTTGGAAATAAAGGTCATTTGAATTAGGCTGTTTCTGTAACTGGGGAACAACTTGATTCATTAGAATTTTGAGATACTTCTCTCCGGTGACTGTTCCATCAAAAAATATTGGTCCTAACACACCAAAACTTGAAATACCACCCCAAACATTGACACCAGGCTCATTTAGTTGTTGCTCTAATGTTAAATGCATGTTCTCATTATACCAGTAAATACAATTATGTGTCTGTTAATATGGCCGGATAATTTGAAAGAAGCTTCATCATTCCACATAATGTTATCTAAAATTACTGGATTTTGTTTGATAAATCTCCCCCTTCATAACCTTATTACACTTTCTGTCCACCTACTTTTGGACCACACTGTATATAAAGCCAATTAAGGTTATGACCAGCAAGAATACATAGAGCAATTGGAGTTTCTTGTGATATACAGTGGTGGCCAAAAGTATTGGCACCCCTGCAATTCTGTCAGATAATACTCAGTTTCTTCCTGAAAATGATTGCAATCACAAATTCTTTGGTATTATTATCTTCATTTAATTTGTCTTCAATGAAAAAACACAAAAAGAATTGTCCTAAAGCCAAATTGGATATAATTCGGCACCAAACCTAAAAAAGGGGGTGGACAAAAGTATTGGCACTGTTGGAAAAATCATGTGATGATTCTCTAATTCGTGTAATTAACAGCACCTGTAACTTACCTGTGGCACCTAACAGGTGTTGGCAATAACTCAATCACACTTGCAGCCAGTTAACATGGATTAAAGTTGACTCAACCTCTGTCCTGTGTCCTTGTGTGTACCACATTGAGCATGGAGAAAAGAAAGAAGACCAAAGAACTGTCTGAGGACTCGAGAAACCAAATTGTGAGGAAGCATGAGCAATCTCAAGGCTACAAGTCCATCTCCAAAGACCTGAATGTTCCTGTGTCTTCCGTGCGCAGTGTCATCAAGAAGTTTAAAGCCCATGGCACTGTGGCTAACCTCCCTAGATGTGGACGGAAAAGAAAAATTGACGAGAGATTTCAACGCAAGATTGTGCGGAATGTGGATAAAGAACCTCGACTAACATCCAAACAAGTTCAAGCTGCCCTGCAGTCCGAGGGTACAACAGTGTCAACCCGTACTATCCGTCGGCATCTGAATGAAAAGGGACTGTATGGTAGGATACCCAGGAAGACCCCACTTCTTACCCCGAGACATAAAAAACCCAGGCTGGAATTTGCCAAAACTTACCTGAGAAAGCCTAAAACGTTTTGGAAGAATGTTGTCTGGTCAGATGAGACAAATGTAGAGCTTTTTGGGAAAAAGCATCAACATAGAGTGTACAGGAAAAAAAAGAGGCATTCAAAGAAAAGAACACGGTCCCTACAGTCAAACATGGCGGAGGTTCCCTGATGTTTTGGGGTTGCTTTGCTGCCTCTGGCACTGGACTGCTTGACCGTGTGCATGGCATTATGAAGTCTGAATACTACCAACAAATTTTGCAGCATAATGTAGGGCCCAGTGTGAGAAAGCTGGGTCTCCCTCAGAGGTCATGGGTCTTCCAGCAGGACAATGACCCAAAACACACTTCCAAAAGCACTATAAAATGGTTTGAGAGAAAGCACTGGAGACTTCTAAGGTGGCCAGCAATGAGTCCAGACCTGAATCCCATAGAACACCTGTGGAGAGATCTCAAAGTGGCAGTTCGGAGAAGGCACCCTTCAAATATCAGGGACCTGGAGCAGTTTGCCAAAGAAGAATGGTCTACAATTCCAGCAGAGCATTGTAAGAAACTCATTGATGGTTACCGGAAGCGGTTGTTCGCAGTTATTTTGGCTAAAGGTTGTGCAACCAAGTATTAGGCTGAGGGTGCCAATACTTTTGTCTGGCCCATTTTTGGAGTTTTGTGTGAAATGATCAATGATTTGATTTTTGCTTCATTCTCTTTTGTGTTTTTTCCTTGCAAGCAAATTAAATGAAGATAATAATACCAAAGAATTTGTGATTGCAATCATTTTCAGGAAGAAACTGAGTATTATCTGACAGAATTGCAGGGGTGCCAATACTTTTGGCCACCACTGTATTTGTGTGTATATATCTACAGAATGTATATTTGTTCTGCTCCCATCACTATTCTCGGCAGCACATCCCTGTTTACATTAGAGGATACGCCATATAACAACGGCAACTTTTAGGCCCAGATAAAAGATGCAATCAGCTGGATATGCTTCTTAGGGCTCAATCAGACGTCAGTGAGTTTTCTTGCACACAAATCAGTGTTTTGAGTCTCATCAGAGTTTGGTCACTGTCCGTTTCTACCATCAGTTTGGTCAGAGATTCATCAGTTTTTCCAGTTTCTCACGTTTCTCCTATCAAACAGTCCATGATGGGATCCAAGTCAGGTCTGATTTATCCAAAAACCCATAGTCTTACATTGGTGAGTTTGAACCGATACTCCGATACAAATCGGACATGTCTCCAGGATTTTGTGGGCAAAAATATATAAATACATGAACAGCTTCAAAGAGAGAGAAGAGATTATAATAGGTATAAGTTCTGTCGGTAAAAAATACTGATAGAACTAATGCTAGAAAAACTGAAGCCTGTTTGAGGCCACGGCCCCACTATCAGTATTTGGTCAGTATTCAATCAGTATTTTTTCTCATGAGTGGGAGCCAAAACACCAGTTGAGGAACAATCAGAGAAAAGGTATAATAGAAACAAGTCACCAATTCTGCATTTATCACCCACTCCTGAGAAAAAATACTGACCAAATACTGATCGTGGGGCCGTAGCCTTAGAGCGATGATCAGAAACGAGTTCCTATGAACGTTCGTTTGGGCGATGGACGACGCATGTAGAAGGACCTCAAAATTATGGCTACAATGAAATCTCAAGTCTATCAAGGGATTCTAGAGAGAAATGTGCAGCCCAGTGTCAGAAAGCTTGGTCTCAGTCGCATGTCATTGGTCTTGCAACAGGATAATGACCCAAAACACACAGCTAAAAACACCCAAGAATGGCTAAGAGGAAAACATTGGACTATTCTGAAGTGGCCTTCTATGAGCCCTAACCTAAATCTTATTGAGCATCTTTGAAAAGAGCTGAAACATGCCGCCTGGAAAAGGCAACTTTCAAACAACTGCAGCAGTTTGCTCATAAGGAGTGGGCCAAAATACCTGTCGAGAGGTGCAGAAGTCTAACTGACAGTTACAGGAATCATTTGATTGCAGTGATTGCCTCAAAAGGTTGTTCAACAAAATATTAAGTCAAGGGTACCATCATTTCTGTCCAGGCCTATTTCATGAGTTTAATATTTTTTTTAATTCTGTAGAAGCAGGGTTGAAAAGCAATGTCTGACTTTCATTTGTTCATTTTCATAGATTTTTAATTTATTATTACTTTTGTCAGATTCAAGTTATTTCTGTGACCATTATGGGTTTTTCTTTCATTAAACGAGGAGTACCAACAATTTTGACCACGTGTGTATGCAGATTTCTACGTAAAGAAATTTGGGTGGAGAAAAAAAAAGAAAATCACTCAACGCGCTGTGTTACACATGTCCAAAGCAGCATATCAAACTCTGCTCTCCAGGACTCCTTTCCCAACAGATGGTCTTAGAAAACCAGGACTATTTAGTCAAAGGTTCATTTTTTTAAAGAATAACCGTAAAAACTGGATGAAAGTAAAAGGCAGGGTTTCTGAGTAGTAAAGGGCACACAGGGGGAGTAAGCGTCTTCAAGACAGCTCTGAGGAAATAAGTTAAATGTCTAATCAGACGTAATCTTTCAAGTTCACAAACACCACTCTCTCCCACTCATTTACTGTCAACTTGTCCAGTTTAATCTTCATTCCTTAAAGATAACTACATTCTTGGAACAGTGGTCTTCATTTCTTAGGTGTTCTGATAAGAGGACAAAAGAACCAGGAATAACAATGTGAACTGTTGGGATCTACTTACATCCATATCACTTAAGTAAGGTGAAATTGCTGCTTATAACGTGACGATCTTGTACAAAAGGTTCAGCCAGTACTTCATTTAAAGAAAAAATAGACTACAATATGCAGAGTAAATCTTCATTATTGGACATAAGATGCCATTATAATCTCCACCGCCTCCGCACTCTCTTCGCCTTCCTTCTTATCTGCCAAGATGTTTCCTTTAGTGTATTCTGTCTGTTTCCGCTTTCTCAAAATCCTCTTTGGGAGAAGTGTTGAGAACACTTACAGGGAGTATAGAAAAAGTGTACATGATGTAGAGGCATCAAGGAGGAGAAGCCAAACCGATAGTCTTGTTTGAGATTGCACCATAATGAAGTGGCGGACACGGTGTGCCTACTAGTTCTACTCTATACTGAATGATGATAATTATAAGAACCTCACTAAAGCTTCCCAAGCAGGAAGATATTGCAATATACACATATATAGGTTCACACATCACAGAAATTATCTATAGTTTTCTTTATTAATAACAATTTAGAATACATGAATGGATAGATCATATCCATTTAAACATAAAAAATACCCCCATCCACACTTCCAAATTTTGCTTCTGAGTTAAATTCATTGTTTATTTGCAGGTGGAACATGTAGTCATTATAATCTCTTGGCTTTTGCATATGGGCAGGCTTGGATTGGCCCACAGGTGAACAGGTGAATCCTCCGGTGGGCCACCACCCTCTTATATGAGCAGTACTTGACACTATATACTGGAATCACTATGAACAGACAAAGGCAGAATCTCATTCATTTAGCAATCTACCCAGTTCATTGTTATATAAATTTGTGATTAAGGATAATGTCACATTTGCATGTAGCTGAAAAGTGGTGCACTGGAGTTGGTTAGTAAATTTACTACCCTTATTTAAATTAGGGAGCAGAAACCTACAGATCCAATGAATGAAACAGGTTCTCTACAATAAAAAAGGCAATTATCTTCCACAACTAGTGCAGAAAACAATAAGATGAGAAATCACTTCAAGACCTCATTTTAACACATAAGTAGGACAGTATATCAAATGTACGGGTTGTGGGCCACTTAGGTAAAATACTGATCATAAAAGATTACGTTTTTATTCATCCATTAGTAAGATTTTACAATATTACAATTTGGTTAGGCTAATTTTCATGTTCAAGAGATAACCTTGATTCCATGAGCTGTGACAATATCCTTATAGACTTATAGAAGAATCCTGAATAGGACCTGTGTACAATATATACACTATGGAAATAAACAAGCTAGAAATAGGCGGAAACTACTATGGCTAAATAGAGCTGTAAGGGGCAAAATAAGTGACAAAAAGAAAGCATTTAGGGGATTACAGCAGGAAGATAGCGCTGAGGCATAACAAAATTATAGAGAAAAAATAAACTGTGTAGAAAGCAAACCATAGCAGCGAAGATGGAGACAGAGAGGCTCATTGGCAAAGAAAGTAAAAATATTCTAAAATATATTCTTCAACTACAGTAAAAAACTCAAAAATGATAGTATTGGCACCCTCAGAAATAATATGGGAAAAATGGTGGAAGAAGATGAGGAAAAAGTTAATCTATTATAAAACCCTTCTTTTTCTAAAGCATTTACACTTAAAAATCCCATGACAGACAACATGATCAAGGATACTACAAATTCTCAATTAAATCCCACCTACCTAACCCAGCAGGATTTATGGCATCAACTCAAAAATTGCTAAAATAGACCAGTCACCGGGCCCGGTGACATACACCCTCAAGTACTGCAGGAGCTAAGTATAGTATTAGGCAGACCATTCCTTCCAATACTTAAAGAGGACATGTCTTTTTCCATAAATAAGTATTTTTTTAAAATCTAGTATAAATGCTGCTGTTCTCTTGAATCTGATGTGGTTTTTCTTTTGTTCCTGGGATATGGTCCTCTCCTTACATGAATTTAATCTATTTAGGAGAGTGAGTGGACCCCCAACTCTTTTTCATGAGAATCTTCTTGAGGACCATGTCCAGTTAGCTAAAAATACATGATTTACATATAGGGAACATACGGCCATGTCCTGAGAATGGTGAGGTGCAGAAAGAAAACAAACACTTACTCCGTGCTAAAAACGCACATATTTATGTCAAATTACAGGGTCGGCTCCACAGGACTGGCGCATAGCAAACTTGGTGCCAATATTCAAAAATAATGTGTATGTCACGGGTATGTCAGAGGTGACAGTCGCCCTGCAGTTGGTTGCAGAAGATCTCTACATTTGTCATTGCAGACAGCTTCTTAGATGAGAGGTTGTCTTTAGGACCTAGCCGCTACCTCCCTCTGCTAATTAGCTCTCTGGCCTGGGTGTATATATACCTGGTGTGTCTGAGAGGGAGGTGCCGGCTATATTCATTTCTACTTGTGAGGCTTAGCAGGAGCAGTACTTCGTCCTCTCTGGAGCTTGAGGCCGTGTGCATATTGGAGTCATCTAAAGCTAAGCTATTTCCCCCTGTTTTGTCTATAATGTTTAGTGGAGGTTGACTAGTGCTCATCTCCTCCCATCCCTGGCCATACGCCAGGGACAGTAGGGCGAGGCTTGCGTGTGGCGATTGCTGAAGAAGCAATATAGGGACGGTAGTTGAGACAGGGTGACACTAGACCAGACTAGGAGGTCTCCATTTCCCCCTTTCCCTAGTGTCTGTGCTCCCTTTCCTCTTTCCCTCTGTGTTTAACTAACACCTGGCGTGAAAGTGTAACTGAAAAAAACCTCATAACCAACCCAGCATCACAATGTGTTTAGGAGGGATCCTTATCTGATTACCTTCTATGAGGAGGTAAAGTTCCAGACTGGACAGAGGTAAGGCCGTGTATGTTGCATATCTTGACCGTTTAAAGGAACTTGATACGATGTCACATAAATGATTGGTACAGCAAATGATAACAATGGGACTTGGGAAATATGTGTAAATAGCCTGATAACGGTATGAAAGGGTTGTTTCAAAAAGGGGCATACAGGGTAGCAATCCTAGAAGCCAATACTGACCCTTACCAGAACCTTGCCACATGATTTAGAATACAAAACCAAGACCTCAAAGAAAACCAAAAGACCTCTAATGCAAAATAGAAGACAGATTGCCCACGTGTGAGGCCTTTTATGGAGAACTAAGGGTGAAGTTTCTTATTAAAGATAATGCCAAGTGGTTAGCACTGCAGCCTTGCAGCGCTGGGGTCCTGGGTTCAAATCCAACCAAGGAAAAAATCTGCAAGGAGTTTGCATGTTCTCCCCGTGTTTGTGTGGGTTTCCTCCGGGTTCTTGCTACACTCCAAAGACATACTGATAGGGAACTTAGATTGCAAGCCCCAGTGGGGACAGTGATGGCGGAATTAATGGCGCTATATAACTGAGTAAAATAAATATATATCAAGTGCCTTTGATGCTAATTGCAAATTACAGAATGTTACTTACAGCATAAGGCTTTGTTCACACATGTTGGGTTTTTCAGCGTTTTTTGCTGCAGATTTTTATGCAAATTTTCAGCTGCGTTTTGCAGTGCCAGCAAAGTCTATGAGAAACCAGAATTCTCTGTTCACACATCATGGTTTTTTGTTGTTGGTATTTTGTGCCTTGGTTGGGTTTTTGGAAAATAGAGCATGTCACTTCTTTCAGCGTTTTTTCAGCATTTTTTCACCCATAGAAAGTAGTGGTGAAAAAAACGCATCAAAAACGCACCAAAATTTGAATCTGCATTTTTTTTTTCAGCGTTTTCGATGGCAAAATACAATGGGGTTCTTTTTTTCATAGAACTTTATGTACATGCATAAATAGAGACAGAAGGACAATGAAAAAAACGCTGAAAAAACGCACAAAAAGTTTTTCATAGATAAAAGTTACTAATTAACATAAATAAAAAAATGGAACCTCTCTGTGCACACCCGCTTTTAGTCAAACAACTCATAGCAACATCAGTTGTATACCTAAAGCCACACAAAAGCCACATTTCCAGAGGAAATTTGATCTGAGGTCACAGTTTAACTTGGGTTTCTAGACTATAGTTAATATCTGTTCATGTTTCTTGACTTTTATTATATTTAGAATGATTTACTGTAATTGTCTTTATCACAATTATGATTCTTAAAAACCAAAGCAAAATGAATAATTGTACATGTAACAAGACCTGAATATGAGATAGATGTTACCATATCTCAAAAATATTGGCAGGACATTTTTTATATTCTTTCTTTTTTTAAAAAAAAATATCTTACAAACAAAACAAACACAATCTCTAGACCCCCAACAATCTCTCTTCCCTCACCTTCTTAAAGGGAATATGTCAACAGTTTTTTGCTACCTCATCTAAGAGCAGCATGATGTAGGGGCAGAGACCCTGAATCCAACGATGTATCACAAAGGGTGCATTCACATTGCGGGTCCCGATGGGGCCATAGACTATAATGGTAACGGCAGAGCGAATATGCGCTCTTTTGTGCATAATTTTCGGGGGTATAGACCTACTGGGGGCGGACAACCACATGAAGTAGAGTAGTATTGTAGTGCTGCTGCCGGCGCCCCAGCATGGTGTCCCCTTCTCCCTCAATACAGGGACGCCGGCTTACTCACCTCCCTCGGTGCGGTCCCTGGCGTGCTCCTGCCTCCTGATTCCTGTATATGTGCTGCAGTCCCGGCGGCACGCCTAGTATGTGCATATGTGCGCTTCCCCGTTCTTAAAGGGGCAGCGAGCGCATTTTGCTAAATTCTCTCAGCTTGTTGCTGAGAGCATTTAGCATAAGTAGTACACCTGAAAGATGGCTCCCAGTCAACAGCTGGGAGGCATCATGTATAAAAGACTCCCTCTCCCCTAGGAAATCGCCAAGCAACATGTAGAGTCATTAGTCAGTAAGGTGTTCTACTAGTGAGTTGTGAGAGCCCCTGTGCGGCCATTGTCCTGAACCTGTATCCCTGGTCCCGGTGTGGCCAGTTCTGTGCCCTTGTCCCCTGGTCCTAGAGTGGCCAGGGCCTGAACCCTCGTCCACTGGTCACAGAGTGGCAAGTGCCTAAACCCTCATCCCATGGTTCTGGAGTGGCCAGTGCCTGAACCCTCGTCCCCAGGCCCCATAGCGGACATGTCTGAACCCTTGTCCCCTGGTCCCGGAGCGGCCAGTTCCTGAACCCTTGTCTCCTGGTCCTGGAGTGACCAGTGCCTGAACCCTTGTCCCCTGGTCCCAAACTGACCAGTGCCTGAACCCTGGTCCCAGAGCGAACAGTGCCAGAACCTCGTCCCCTGGTCCCAGAGAGGCCAGTGCCTCAACCCAGATCCCAGAGCGGCCAGTACCTGAACCTCGTCCCCTAGTCCCAGAGAGGCAAGTTCCTGAACATGGTTCCCTGGTCCTGGTGTGGGCAGTCCTATCCCCAAAGTTCCTGTTGCCTAGCCCCGATGCAACCAGCATCTGAACGTTTCACTATCTGAATCTTTGTGTCAGTGATCCTGAACTGTACATACTAAGTCTGAACCGAGCCCTAATTAGTGTCAGCTAACCTGACCCCTGGGGTCAGCTGCTACTGCCGAACACCACCCTGGAGTGGTACCTGGCAGCTACCTGCCGCACAAGCCTGACCTCAACACTAGAGGTTCAAGTGAACACCAAGACCAAGGTAGCTGCTTAGTCACACCCCTCCAGGGTAGGCCCGGTCCATGGCACAGTGGGTCCACAAATCTACTTGCACCATCATCGGGTATAACAAGTAGTTGTTTTATTTTTGCATGCATCAATAAATAAGCTTGTGTATAAGTCCACTACAACCATGTATCAAAGCCTCCTAGGGAGCTTAGCTCTACGAAACACAGGGTGTTTTATAAAAAAGTGTAAGGAACACAATCGGGACAACATAAGATGCACAAGTAATGCTTCAAGAGAGAAGAACATATGTCATCTATCTTCTCTAATCTCTAGACTTTAAAATCCAAACATAATAAATGCATGCATCAACATTTGGGGAACCATCAGAATTTTGGAGATCGTGCAACCCAGGGCTTTCTACTTTTCTTAAAGCAGTATATTATCTTCCAAGTCATCTCCAGACATTCTACACAGGTGCTAAAGGCCTGTTACTGTAGTGCTTAACACCCCATGTTGGAGCCTAAAATCAGGAGGAGTTGAATGTGCCTCTTGCTACATTGCAGGCCAGACCATCCCACTCATTTTCAACAATGACAATGGATTCCAAACTTTTATCATGGAGGAACCCTTGAATATGTTTATCACTTCTTAAAAACCCTTAGTTACATTTATACCCCTAAGAGTATTGGCAAAACGAGATATTAAAGTGATTGTCTCATTGTGTTAATTGGTTAAAATTGCAAAGTGGTTGTAAAAACAAGCAACATTGCAATTTACCTTTTACTAAAACTATACTCCATTCACAAGAATGGATTAATCTCTAGTTCTATAATCTACTGTTCATTGCCTAGATTACCGGCCACTGCTGCAGACTATCAGAGGTGGCCAGTCTCCAAGTAAAGGAGTGCGTGCTTGCTAGTTTTGTTCTTTAGAGCATCCAAAAGCTGATCTGAAGTTGACGAGATCACTGAATCCCGCCAACTTCGGTGCTCCTGGACTTCTCCGATGTTGCCTCTGCTGGCCTTATAAAAGATTGCACAGTTCGGCCAGTGGAGCATACTGTTGGTCTAAACTGTCCTTCTTCCAAGGCTCACACACTCTCTATGGCAAGCAGGAAGCTCGGAGGCAAAAGAGAAGTGCGCTCCTGAACGAAGAGCAAGAGATAACCCCTTCAAGCATTCTAGAATTCTTGCCCAAAGCTAAATATCAGCCCAAAAGTATTGACTGTGTTACGCAGTATGTTTGAGCAGGACAACAACCACAAACGTAGAGCTAATATCGTTAAAACCTATCTTCAGTGTAAAGAACAAGGAGCCCTGGAAGTGATAATATGGCCCCACAGAACCCTATTCTCAACATCATCTAGTCAGTCTGGGATTACATGAAGAAAAAGAAGCATTTGAGCAAGCGTTTATTCATAGAGGATCAGTGGTTAGTTTTCCAAGAGGTTTGAAATAACCTCACTGGCGAGTTCCTTCAAAAGCTGTGTCTAAGTATAGCTTGGCGAAGTGTGGTCACACCAAATATTTATTTGATTTTGAATTATTTTTTGTTCATTAACTTTGTAATTTAATAAAAAATAAAAATTAACTATTAACGCTTCTATTTTTCAAAGCATTCTTACTTTGCAGCATTTACGTACACCTGATTAAAACTTTTGCACAGCACTGCACTTCACAATATCTTTAGTTTCATTTTTCCCATTAATATTTAGAGCCATCATATTTCAGAATCTATCTAACTTGCACAATGACTTGCCTGTATTGGGTGCTTATAAACATGTTTTAATTAAAAATGTTTTTGAATTAAAGTGTCAAAACTTAAAGAGTTTCAGAGAGAATGATGGTTTTCTTTGATTAGGTCTCTAGAGAACTGTTAATTATATCACAAAAGAATAACAATGGAAAGCAAGACCTCATAAATAATGAGGGGCATACCACTAAACATTAGATGAGCAAAAGAGGGACCATAAGTGTTTCAAAAAAACCCAGAGTAAGACATAGTTAGAACACAATATGTTGACTAAAAAGGTACAAAGCTTTATTTGAATATTTAAAAAGACACACAATTTCATGTATCAACAGACATGACATGGGCAGGTAAGGAAACAGAGGGCAGGTAGAGACACAGTTGGTATCAAATTTACAACAGACCTATAATAAGTCACTTAGTCCAACCCATATAATCCATTGATCGCAACAAAGGTGAGCAGGAGAAGCTACAGTAACATAGGTCATGTGACCTGTATCAGGTCTATGTAAACAGTCATTTCCACAGCATATATATCCGAGATCAGCGACGTTTCCCCCCTTGTCTATCTATTACCAAAGATCCATAAAAACTCACTGACTCCGCCGGGTCGTCCAATTGTCTCTGGCATTGGAGGGCTGTGCGATATGATATGTAAGTTTATTGAATATTATCTACATCCACTTGTTGAGACGCTGCCCTCCTTTGTCAGGGACACTTCGGACGTCCTGCGGTTGTTAAATGGGCTTAAATTGGAGGGTGGGGTATTGCTGGCTGCTGTTGACAAGGAGGCCCTCTACACCAGTACTGAACACCATCACGGATTGAGTGCGGTGAAGTATTTCTTGGAGACAAGTAGTCTGGAGGCATCGCTCTGCTCTCTGGTCCTTACCCTATTAGAGTTTGTACTTAAACATAACTTCTTCCTGTTCGGGGACCAATTATACCTACAGAGGAGGGGCACTGCGATGGGCGCGGCCTGCGCCCTGTCATACGCAAACCTTTTTCTCGGATTCTGTGAGAGGGAGGTTTTCGGTGGCGCAGTGCTGGCTCCATGCGCAGTGCTGGCTCCGTTATATTGATGACATTCTCATCATTTGAGATGGATCGGTCCCCGAGCTGGAGGAATTTATCTCCTTCCTGATCGTGAACAAGTACAACATCAACCTCACTTATAAACATCATCTGCAAAGTATTGACTTCTTGGATATCAAGATTTTAATACATGAGGATGGTGGGGTAGGTACGACCATATTCAGGAAGGAGACCGCGGGCAATTCTCTCCTGCACGCCTCATCTGCACACACAAAATCTACAATTAGCGCAGTACCTATAGGACAATTTTTACATCTCAGACGTATTTGCTCTGATGAGGTGGATTTTAATGTGTGTGCGGCGGACATGCGGGAGAGATTTGTTTTGAGAGGCTACAGTAATCGTAGCATTAAGAGGGGTTACCAGAGAGCGAAGGGTGCCTCCAGACAAGAGCTGCTCGTACCTAAGCCACCCCCAGTCGACCCGTGGTGAGATTTATATCCACATTCAACAAACAGTGGCACGCCATCAGGGGCATCCTTGACAGACACTGGCAGGTCCTAAAAACCAATCCAAGTCTCCGAGAGTTTCTACCAGATTGTCCTTTTATGACTGCGAGCAGGGGCAGGAGCCTCAGAGATACTCTGGTGCGCAGCCAGATACTTGGCGAGTACCCGAGCGTGCTTGCCGAAAAGGTAATACATGCTTGATCATCACTAGTCCCTACGTCATCCATTTAGTGGTCCCCGGCATCAAGCTCCTGTGCAAGCATACTCCTCTGCCCTGACTAGGGCAGAGTTAAGTGCTGCAGTGCGCAGGTGCCGGGTAAGGTCAAAGAGCCCCGGCGCATGCGCACTGCAGTACTTTTCTTTGCCCTAGTCAGGGCAGAGGAATATGCTTGCGCAGGAGCGTGATGCCGAGGAACACTGTATGGATGACGTAGGAACGCGGTATCAAAAGAAGAAGGGAGGCACCAGACCAAAACCAGCGAAGCCCATCTGACCCGACCACCCCGTAGGTGAGTATAATAAAAGGTGTTTTTCTTTTGCTGCAGGCCGGATTTGGGGGCATATACACAGCATATTAGAACCCTGTATATCAGGGCTGAAAGGTGGTGGTCTTATCTCATATGGGACAAATCTGGTGACAGGTTCCCTTTAATGTCTTAATAGCTCCAGAATTGGTGTGGTGTTTACCCCACCTAAATTTCAAGAAATTAGTTATCTACAATTAAAATAAACTTAGTTATCTACAATTAAGACTATGTGTATGGTAAAATAAGTGTCAAAATGGTGTTAATGCTGCTGAGATAAGGCACCATGTATCATGCCCTGACTCTGAAATGCTGAAGTGTTTCAGTGAAAAACATACTTTAAAATCTGCCGGGAACTGAGCAGTGCTGGAGGCAAGTCTCCCCGCCCGTTCCCCTTGAGTGACAGGTCTCTCCCAGCGTATGTGTCTAGAGAGAGACCTGTCACTACAATGCAGTGGTCGAGGAGAAGCTGCCGGAAACGCATCTACCGAACTAGTCTCCTGTGCGGTTTAGTCCTCAGCGGCTTTAATAGTACGGCTGAAATCAAAAAGTGAGTGTCTGATACATGCTGCTTGGATTGTGGATGTGGATTGGGCAGCATGTATCAGCTGTCAAGTTCCCTTTAAGTGGCCCCAACTATTGGACACTTAGCAGGTTCCCAAAAGTATTTATTGAATTTTATCTTAAAAAATTAACAAAATGCACAGTTTGAGATCAAGAATAGGGAGCAGATGGAAGAGAGTAACATAGTAATAAGCTATACAAAGGAATTGTCGTCTGCATACATAGACGTGCATGGGTAGATGATTTTATTTTTATTAAAGCCTATTTTCAAATGCATTGTTTTGTTTAGACGCATTGGTCACAAAAGAGTACATAATCTTTAATTTTAGGTATTTGTACAAGTGATTTCACTACTAGTCAAATAGTATTATTATCATCTTAACACTATTGGTGTTTCTAATAGAAGGCTTCAGGCTGTGAACAAATATCTATGGCCTTTAAGGGAACCTGTCACATTGAATATAAATTCAGATCTACTGGCAGCATGTTGCAGTTCTTCAATACAAAAAGTGAAACTCATACAGTACAGACCAAAAGTTTGGACACACCTTCTCATTTAAAGATTTTTCTGTATTTTCATGACTATGAAAATTATACATTCACACTGAAGGCATCAAAACTATGAATTAACACATGTGGAATTATATACTTAACAAAAAAGTGTGAAACAACTCAAAATATGTCTTATATTCTAGGTTCTTCAAAGTAGCCACCTTTTGCTTTGATGACAGCTTTGCACACTCTTGGCATTCTCTTGATGAGCTTCAAGAAGTAGTCACCGGAAATGGTTTTCACTTCACAGGTGTGCCCTGTCAGGTTTAATAAGTGGGATTTCTTGCCTTATAAATGGGGTTGGGACCATCAGTTGTGTTGTGCAGAAGTCTGGTGGATACACAGCTGATAGTCCTACTGAATAGACTGTTAGAATTTGTATAATGGCAAGAAAAAAGCAGCTAAGTAAAGAAAAACGAGTGGCCATTATGACTTTAAGAAATGAAGGTCAGTCAGTCCAAAAAATTGGGAAAACTTTGAAAGTGTCCCCAAGTGCAGTTGCAAAAACCATCAAGCGCTACAAAGAAACTGGCTCACATGAGGACCGCCCCAGGAAAGGAAGACCAAGAGTCACCTCTGCTTCCGAGGATAAGTTTATCCAAGTCACCAGCCTCAGAAATCGCAGGTTAACAGCAGTTCAGATTAGAGACCAGGTCAATGCCACACAGAGTTCTAGCAGCAGACACATCTCTACAACAACTGTTAAGAGGAGACGATGTGCAGCAGGCCTTCATGGTAAAATAGCTCCTAGGAAACCACTGCTAAGGACAGGCAACAAGCAGAAGAGACTTGTTTGGGCTAAAGAACACAATGAATGGACATTAGACCAGTGGAAATTTGTGCTTTGCTCTGATGAGTCCAAATTTGAGATCTTTGGTTCCAACCACTGTGTCTTTGTGCGACGCAGAAAAGGTGAACGGATGAACTCTACATGCCTGGTTCCCACCGTGAAGCATGGAGGAGGAAGTGTGATGGTGTGGGGGTGCTTTACTGGTGACACTGTTGGTGATTTATTCAAAATTGAAGGCATACTGAACCAGCATGGCTACCACAGCATCTTGCAGTGGCATACTATTCCATCCGGTTTGCGTTTAGTTGGACCATCATTTATTTTTCAACAGGACAATGACCCCAAAAACACCTCCAGGCTGTGTAAGGGCTATTTGACCAAGAAGGAGAGTGATGGGGTGCTACGCCAGATGACCTGGCCTCCACAGTCACCAGACCTGAACCCAATCGAGATGGTTTGGGGTGAGCTGGACCGCAGAGTGAAGGCAAAAGGGCTACCATCTCTGGGAACTCCTTCAAGATTGTTGGAAGACCATTTCCGGTGACTACCTCTTGAAGCTCATCAAGACAATGCCAAGAGTGTGCAAAGCAGTCATCAAAGCAAAAGGTGGCTACTTTAAAGAACCTAGAATATAAGACAATTTCAGTTGTTTCACACTTTTTTGCTAAGTATATAATTCCACATGTGTTAATTCATAGTTTTGATGCCTTCAGTGGGAATGTACAATTTCCATAGTCAAGAAAATACAGAAAAATCTTTAAATGAGCAGGTGTGTCCAAACTTTTGGTCTGTACTGTATATTATATAGAGTCATTACAAACAGAGTGATCTATTTCAAGTGTTTATTTCTGTTAATGTTGATGATTATGGCTTACAGCCAATGAAAACACAAAAGTCATTATCGCAGTAAATTTAAATAATTAACAAAAAACACCTGCAAAGGCTTCCTAAGCATTTAAAAAGGTCCATTAGTCTGTTTCAGCAGACTCCACAATCATGGGGAAGACTGCTGACTTGACAGATGTCCAGAAGGCAGTCATTGACACACTCCACAAGGTCCCAGAGTTACAACTTTCATTTGGAAATCAAGGTCCCAGAGTCTGGAGGAAGAGTGGAGAGGCACACAATCCAAGCTGCTTGAGGTCTAGTGTGAAGTTTCCACAATCAGTGATGGTTTTGGGAGCCATGTCATCTGATGGTGTAGGTCCACTGTGTTTTATCAAGACCAAAGTAAGTGCAGCAGTCTACCAGGAAATTTTAGAGCACTTCATACTTCCCTCTGCCGACAAGCTTTTTGGAGATGGAAATTTCATTCTTCAGCAGGACTTGGTCCCTGTCCACACTGCCAAAAGTACCAATACCTGGTTTAAAAACAACAGTATCACTGTGCTTGATTGGCCAGCAAACTTGCCTGACCTTAGCCCCATAGAGAATATGGGGTATTGTCAAGAGAAAGATGAGAGACACCAGACCCAACAATGCAGACGGGCTGAAGGCTGCTATCAAAGCAACCTGGGCTTCCATAACACCTCAGCAGTGCCACAGGCTGATCGCCTCCATGTCACACTGCATTGATGCAGTAATTGATGCAAATGGAGCCCCGACCAAGTATTTAGTGCATTTACTGAACATACATTTCAGTAGGCCAACATTTCGGATTTTAAAATCATTTTTCAAGCTGTTGTTATAAAGTATTCTAATTTACTGAGATAACGACTGTTGTGTTTTCATTGGCTGTAAGCCATAATCATCAACATTAACAGAAATAAACACTTGAAATAGATCACTCTGTTATAATATATGAATTTCACTTTTTGTATTGAAGAACTGAAATAAATTAACTTTTTGATGATATTCTAATTAAGTGAGATGCACCTCTAGTGTGTGAAGGGGTTATCCAAGTAGTTGACAAGCCCTTTAAGCATAGAAAAAGCAAGTATTTAAAGGGAACCCGGTAGCAGAATTATGTTATCTGAATCAAAGACTGCCTGGCCATGTAATTTAATCTAACTCATACATACTTTTAAAAGCTGGCCGAAGACCTTGCGTCTCGAATGACTAGTGCAAGGAAGGTCTCCAGCAGCATCTCACAGCCCCACTCCCCTAGAATGACAGATCTCTCCATATGTTTATAGGGAGGGAAGAGTCAGTCTAGAGTAGCAGGACACGAAGAAGTCATCTGTAGTGTTACGCGAACCTGCTTGGATAACGTGTTATATATGAGCATGCTCGAGTTCTAACCGTGTATCTTCGACAAGCTCGCAAAATACGTTCACGTCGCCGTGGCTGCATGTCTCGCGGCTGTTAGACAGCCGTAAGACATGCAGGGATTGCCTGTTTGTCAGGCAATCCCTGCATGTCTAACAGCCGCGAATCATGCAAACGCAGCAATGCGAACATATTTTCCGAGCATGCCGAAGATATTCGGTTAGGACTCGAGGGTGTGATAACCTCTTATCTGAACATGTTCGTGCAACACTAGTCATCTGGCACTGTCCTCTTGGACTAGTCATCCAAGACACATAGTTCTCGGTCAGAATTTCAAAGTATGTTTTCTCTGAAACGTTGCAATGTAAGCAGAAATAAGTGATCAAAATAGAGTTTATAGTTCATCTTTAGGAGTCAAAGTGTTATCTGAATCCATGAAATTCACTTTCTAAAGCTAAAATCACAAATTCATTTTTTATAGCAATTTTCTATGCAGTTCTTGCAGCCAAACACACAAGTAAATGCAAAAGGGAAAACATACCAGTTTTCCTTTGAACATTTCATTATCTTTGTATCCACTTATGCACTTTGCTCAATAAAATAGAACCAATACTTCATGTATGATTCAAGCCATAAATGAATCTAGGATTTTATGCATATTGTGAGACTATAAGCAAGACAAGTGATTATCAACCTGTCACTTCACAACGGCGCTCACTCAGAAGGCTCCATAGTTAAACATTTAACTTCAAAGGGTTTTTTTTTTCATGGTGCAATTTAAATGGATTGACTATAAAGATTTACTACTGCACCTAGAGATATTAAACGTTCGTCTTACAGTAGCGGGATTGAATGACTTAATAAGCGAGCTATTAGACTGCACGTTTCCAGATTTTTGCTGTAGATTAAATGGCGCTTTAGGTGACAGTATAAAAGCTTTGGTAATGCTGCTCTTGAATTACCAGTCATGTGATAAATGAGCTTTGCAGATACCGTTCTCCCAGAGAAGTCAAACTCCGCACAGCCAACACAGCTGGGGATCACTTTTAATAAGGTTTAGCATCCAGTGTTTGGTGTAACCGGAGATATCTTTAGAAATGCAACACTTTCAGTCTTCAGGGGTAGAGCCATAAAAGTGTCATAAACCAAGGCTATCAAAAGGGGGAAAGGAGCAGCGTTTTATGTTTATTTAGACAACAATTTATCCTGTTCTTCCTTAAGTTGACGTATCTTTGCTTAAAATGCATGTCTTTCCTTGCTTGCAGAGCTGCGCTATGTATTCCCTTGTTTTCCTTGATTGCTGAGATGAGCTATGTATTCCCTTGTTTTTCTTGCTCGCAGAGCTGTGCTATATATTCCCTTTTTTCTTGCTCGCAGAGCTGTGCTATGTATTCCCTTGTTTTCCTCGCTTGCAGAGCTGCGCTATGGATTCCAGTGTTTTCCTTGCTCGCAGAGCTGCACTATGTATTCCCTTGTTTTCCTTGCTCGCAGAGCTGCGCTATGTATTCCCTTGTTTTTCTTGCTCGCAGAGCTATGCTATGCATTCCAGTGTTTTCCTTGATTGCAGAGCCGCGCTATGTATTCCAGTGTTTTCCTCGCTCGCATTGCTGCGCTATGCATTCCAGTGTTTTCCTCGCTTGCAGAGCCGCGCTATGTATTCCAGTGTTTTCCTCGCTCGCAGAGCTGCGCTATGTATTCCCTTGTTTTCCTTGCTCGCAGAGCTGCACTGTGCATTCCTTTGTGTTCCTTGCTCGCATTGCTGTGCGATGTATTCCCTTGTTTTCCTCACTCGCAGAGCCGAGCCATGTATTCCAGTGTTTTCCTTGCTCGCAGAGCTGCGCTATGCATTCCCTTGTTTTGTTTGCTCGCAGAGCTGCGCTATACATTTCCTTGTTTTCCTTGCTCGCAGAGCTGCACTGTGCATTCCTTTGTATTCCTTGCTTGCATTGCTGTGCGATGCATTCCCTTGTTTTCCTTGCTCGCAGAGCTGCACTATGCATTACCCTGTTTTCTTTGCTCGCGGAGCTGCGCTATGTATTCCCTTGCTCGCAGAGCTGCACTATGCTTTCCCTTCTTTTCCTTGTTCGCAGAGCTGTGTTATGTATTCCCTTGTTTTCCTTGCTCGCAGAGTTGTGCTGTGTATTCCCTTGTTTTACTCACATGCAGAGCTGCGCAATGTATTCTCTTGTTTTCCTCACTCGCAGAGCTGCGCAATGTATTCCCTTGTTTTCCTCACTCGCAGAGCTGCGCAATGTACACTGTGTTCCAAATTATTATGCAAATAATATTTTCTCGGATTTTCCCAAATTACCTATATGAATTGAAGTCATTGTAATTTTCCAGTCAAATAACTATAGAGTACAATTGAAAGGTTTTGGTACAAACTGCCTATGATAACAGTATATTTTTTAAAAAAATAAAAAACTCAAACTGCACTCAAAATGCATGTTCCAAATTATTATACACAGCAGAGTTTTCAACCTTTTCATTTTAATAAAGAACAAAAAATGGTGATTTTTGAAATTATAAGCATTAGCAGGTCATTACAAACTGAAATCAAACAGTTTTCAACTCTAAACTTTATTCTAGGTGATGTTACATTTGCACATAGGACCCCTTGTTCGAAAGGAGCTTCTGAACTCTCTCGTCCATTGAATTTGTCAGGTTTTGGATGGTTTCTGCTTCAATTGTTTTGCATGAGGACAGAATACCCTCCCAGAGCTGTTGCTTAGATGTGAACTGCCTCCCGCCATCATAGACACTCCTTTTGATGATGCTCCAGAGGTTCTCAATGGGGTTGAGGTCAGGGGAGCATGGGTGCCACACCATAAGTTTGTCCCCTTTAATGCCCATAGCAGCCAGAGATGCAGATGTGTTATGTGCAGCATGAGACGGGGCATTATCATGCATGAAAATGATCTTGCTGCGGAATTCACGGTTCTTCATCTTGAACCATGGAAGGAAGTGCTGTTTGAGAAACTCAACATACAATATGGAGCTCATCTTTACCCCTTCAGGGATCCTAAAAGGGTTGACAATCTCTCTCCCCATGATTCCAGCCCAAAACATTACTCCACCTCCTCCTTGTTAGCGCACTAGCCGTGTTTGCATGGGGTATCCATCAACCAGCCATCCTCCACTCCATCCATCTGGACCATCGAGATCATTTCATGCATGATAATGCCCGGTCTCATGCTGCACATTACACATCTGCATCTCTGGCTGCTATGGGCATAAAAGGGGACAAACTTATGGTGTGGCACCCATGCTCCCCTGACCTCAACCCCACTGAGAACCTCTGGAGCATCATCAAAAGGAGTGTCTATGATAGCGGGAGGCAGTTCACATCTAAGCAACAGCTCTGGGAGGGTATTCTGTCCTCATGCAAAACAATCGAAGCAGAAACCATCCAAAACCTGACAAATTCAATGGACGAGAGAGTTCAGAAGCTCCTTTCGAACAAGGGGTCCTATGTGCAAATGTAACATCACCTAGAATAAAGTTTAGAGTTGAAAACTGTTTGATTTCAGTTTGTAATAACCTGCTAATGCTTATAATTTCAAAAATGACCATTTTTTGTTCTTTATTAAAATGAAAAGGTTGAAAACTCTGCTGTGCATAATAATTTGGAACATGCATTTTGAGTGCAGTTTGAGTTTTTTATTTTTTTAAAAATATACTGTTATCATAGGCAGTTTGTACCAAAACCTTTCAATTGTACTCTAATAGTTATTTTACTGGAAAATTACAATGACTGCAATTCATATAGGTAATTTGGGAAAATCTGAGAAAATATTATTTGCATAATAATTTGGAACACAGTCTATTCCATTGTTTTCTTTGCTCGCAGAGCTGCACTATGCATTCCCTTGTTTTCCTTGCTCGCAGAGTTGTGTTGTGTATTCCTTTGTTTTCCTCACTCGCAGAGCTGCGCGATGTATTCCCTTGTATTCCTCACTGCAGAGCTGGCCGATGTATTCCCTTGTTTTCCTCACTCGCAGAGCTGCGCAATGTATTCCCTTGTTTTCCTCACTCTCAGAGCTGCGCGATGTATTCCCTTGTTTTCCTCACTCGCAGAGCTGCGCGATGTATTCCCTTGTTTTCCTCACTGCAGAGCTGCGCGATGTATTCCCTTGTTTTCCTCACTTGCAGAGCTGCGCAATGTATTCCCTTGTTTTCCTCACTCTCAGAGCTGCGCGATGTATTCCCTTGTTTTCCTCACTGCAGAGCTGCGCGATGTATTCCCTTGTTTTCCTCACTTGGAGAGCTGCGCGATGTATTCCCTTGTTTTCCTCACTCGCAGAGCTGCGCAATGTATTCCCTTGTTTTCCTCACTTGCAGAGCTGCGCAATGTATTCCCTTGTTTTCCTCACTCGCAGAGCTGCGCAATGTATTCCCTTGTTTTCCTCACTCGCAGAGCTGCGCGATGTATTCCCTTGTTTTCCTCACTTGCAGAGCTGCGCGATGTATTCCCTTGTTTTCCTCACTCGCAGAGCTGCGCGATGTATTCCCTTGTATTCCTCACTGCAGAGCTGCGCGATGTATTCCCTTGTTTTCCTCACTTGGAGAGCTGCGCGATGTATTCCCTTGTTTTCCTCACTCGCAGAGCTGCGCAATGTATTCCCTTGTTTTCCTCACTCTCAGAGCTGCGCGATGTATTCCCTTGTTTTCCTCACTGCAGAGCTGCGCGATGTATTCCCTTGTTTTCCTCACTTGGAGAGCTGCGCAATGTATTCCCTTGTTTTCCTCACTGCAGAGCTGCGCGATGTATTCCCTTGTTTTCCTCACTTGGAGAGCTGCGCGATGTATTCCCTTGTTTTCCTCACTGCAGAGCTGCGCAATGTATTCCCTTGTTTTCCTCACTTGGAGAGCTGCGCGATGTATTCCCTTGTTTTCCTCACTCGCAGAGCTGCGCAATGTATTCCCTTGTTTTCCTCACTCGCAGAGCTGCGCAATGTATTCCCTTGTTTTCCTCACTCGCAGAGCTGCGCAATGTATTCCCTTGTTTTCCTCACTCGCAGA
Source organism: Phyllobates terribilis (assembly GCF_046119375.1). Classification (NCBI taxonomy): domain Eukaryota; kingdom Metazoa; phylum Chordata; class Amphibia; order Anura; family Dendrobatidae; genus Phyllobates; species Phyllobates terribilis. Next base: position 473,283,753 of record NW_027362761.1, read on the forward strand.
GCTGCGCAATGTATTCCCTTGTTTTCCTCACTCACAGAGCTGCGCGATGTATTCCCTTGTTTTCCTCACTCGCAGAGCTGCGCGATGTATTCCCTTTTTTTCCTCACTCGCAGAGCTGCGCAATGTATTCCCTTGTTTTCCTCACTCACAGAGCTGCACGATGTATTCCCTTGTTTTCCTCACTCGCAGAGCTGCGCGATGTATTCCTTTGTTTTCCTCACTGGCAGAGCTGCGCAATGTATTCCCTTGTTTTCCTCACTTGGAGAGCTGCGCGATGTATTCCCTTGTTTTCCTCACTCGCAGAGCTGCGCAATGTATTCCCTTGTTTTCCTCACTCGCAGAGCTGCGCAATGTATTCCCTTGTTTTCCTCACTCGCAGAGCTGCGCAATGTATTCCCTTGTTTTCCTCACTCGCAGAGCTGCGCAATGTATTCCCTTGTTTTCCTCACTCGCAGAGCTGCGCAATGTATTCCCTTGTTTTCCTCACTCGCAGAGCTGCGCAATGTATTCCCTTGTTTTCCTCACTCACAGAGCTGCGCGATGTATTCCCTTGTTTTCCTCACTCGCAGAGCTGCGCGATGTATTCCCTTTTTTTCCTCACACGCAGAGCTGCGCAATGTATTCCCTTGTTTTCCTCACTCACAGAGCTGCACGATGTATTCCCTTGTTTTCCTCACTCGCAGAGCTGCGCGATGTATTCCTTTGTTTTCCTCACTGGCAGAGCTGCGCAATGTATTCCCTTGTTTTCCTCACTTGCAGAGCTGCGCAATGTATTCCCTTGTTTTCCTCACTCGGAGAGCTGCGCAATGTATTCCCTTTTTTTCCTCACTCGCAGAGTTGCGTGATGTATTCCCTTGTTTTCCACACTCGCAGAGCTGCGCGATGTATTCCCTTGTTTTCCTCACTCGCAGAGCTGCGCAATGTATTCCCTTGTTTTCCACACTCACAGAGCTGCGCGATGTATTCCCTTGTTTTCCACACTCACAGAGCTGCGCGATGTATTCCCTTGTTTTCCTCACTCGCAGAGCTGCGCAACGTATTCCCTTGTTTTCCACACTCGCAGAGCTGCGCAACGTATTCCCTTGTTCTGTGCCCACACTGTGGTTTTCTACAATCCTCTTTATTTGATGAAAAGGCTGAGTAGGTTGTAATGGTAAAGTCCCACAGTCTGTGTGTATTGAGGATTATTATTATTTTTTCTTTTATAAACTCTGAGTTGTATTGAACCCACACAAATCAAATCCCAAAATAGAGTGCAGAATATTTCCAACATCGTACGCCATCCAATATATAGTGAATAGCATGTAATTAATTTCAAATGTACAATAAAACGAGCTCTGTACTAGCGGAGACTGATCTTAAAGTGGTATTTCTTATTTATGCAGTATCTTTACATGGCCAGTCCGTACCTACATTTCTAAGAAATCAGTGTTTTAATTTATATGCACATGAGGCTGTAGATTTGAAGCCTCCGTCACTCCAGCTCTATCCCCCAGACAGCGCCGTCTTCTCCTGCTTCACTGACGCCCTCTATTCTGTGTACTATCAGTCAAGCAGAAGAATACAGCACTGTGCAGGGAATAGAGCTGGAGTGACAGAGACATCAAATCTACAAATAATTCTTCATTATCATTTGCAAATCAAACACTGATTTCTCAGTAATGGAGGAAAAGACTGGCCATGTAAATGTATTGCTGAACTTGTCATTGAAAAAGCTACATATGCATATAAATAGTTTGGGGGGTGAATCCTGTCTTGGCAGATTCCCTTTAAGCAAACTTATGCAGAGCATGAAACATGGCTCCCAGAAGTCCTGCAATGTAATAACGCAGCATTTGTGAAACATCTAAATGAAAGATATATCCATTTTTGTAAGTGCGCTTATAATAAATTGAACCTACCCTTTAAACTACACACATTCTTTATTATACTGGCTTATATCCTCCCAAAACCACTGCACTTAGAACTTAGAAGTTCCAATTGTTGAATTATATATTGCATACGGAGGCTTCAGCATTACAAACATCGATCTTTTATCTAAAATGTTGCCGAGTTTCAGAGAAAAATATAGTTAAATGCGTGACAGAGGATGAGATGACTAGTCCATGAGGATTAGACTGACAGGTCTACCCTTATACACCGACAGGTAGAGATCTGCTAGTCCAGCTGAACTGCGGGGAGAAGGCGGCCGGGGTATAACTCTTGGACTAGTCACCTCGTTTTAAATAGCTGTAACATTTCAGAGTAACACATACATGTTCGTAACACAGGAGTTGGTCTCTTCCATGCAGCAGCAGACAGAGATAGAACAATATGTGATGCTAGTCACTGCTCACAGATAAGCCGCGAGGCTGGGTAGTTAAGAGGTCCGAGGACAAAAGCTGAGAGGGTACGTCACAGACAGAGGGGTGAGACAAAGGCATAGTCAGGAAATAGTCCAAGGTCAATATTCCAAGAAGGTAGCGGATCACGACAAAAGGGCAAGGCAAACGAATGGTCAAGACAGATCCTAGATTGAGCAGCAAAGATCAGAATACAAGACTAGTAGCACACACCTCACACACCTCATGAGAAAAACTACAACAGGCAGAAATCAATGTAATGCAGAATTCCACCGGCTTTGTAGGTGGTAGTGGCCCCCTTACCTCTTGGGCCCCTGTGCAGCTGCACAGGCTGCACCAATGGTATGACAGCCTCTCCTCCTGTGGTTTGAGCAGCCTCAATTGTAGCTTTTCAGATATCCAAAATACTTTGAAATTAATATATTAGAAAGGTAATTAAGATGTCATTGATGTCTGAGAACAAAATGACAAAAAACATTTTTTTTATTTTAATCGTTTCAACAATATTTTAAAGAAAATTTCCCTCATATTTATTGGTCATACAGTATAATCAAATCAGAGTTTTACACTGCTACTCCAATTAGACATGGGAAAACATTCAGACAATGCACGATGGTCAAGCAAAACAAATCATATATAAGACATAATTAGGGGCATTACTTGGCCTGGCCAAATAGAAAGAAGAATGCCGAGATGCCAACATTACCATTCAATCTGTCAAGTTTCTATAAATAATAAACTATGGAAAACCACTTTAGTGGATAATAAGTCTCAAATAACCGAAATACAACGTCTTAGCTTTCACCGGCTGCATAATTGGGGCCTCTATCTGTGACCCATGTCAGAGCGCTTTACCACTAACATAATGCTCTCATTGTTGCACTGTAAGTCAGGTACTGTCTTCTGAACGCCCCACGAGCTGCATTCCTCTGCGCTGGTATCATAGGATCTCAGACAGCAGCATATAGATTATTATTATATAGAGGACAATCGGCCGCAATGCACAACTAGCAGCTCCATCAATCTCCTCTACGATAGACCCTGATATCACAATTAAGGACACGTTTAGATAGCAGCTGCATGTACTTTACTGCTGTTCATTCTCTTGCTAATGTCGACCATAGAATGAAAGTATAGGAAATGTAGAAGGAATTACAGAACGTAAAGGTGTGGAAGACCAACATCAAATTACACACTGCGGTAATACAAAGCACTGAGACACTGATGGACACTGTAAGTATGTGGGACTGTCTAACAACTGTGCATTGTGTCTCGTATTATCTCATCCAATCAGGATTTAACAAAAAAGACTTGGCAAATAATGTTCATGTTCAGCACTTTATTTCACCCTGGGGCCTGGTGAGCAGAAGCACAAGAGGGGAGGCCCCCCTCTGTACTTCTGCTCACCTGGCACCATACAGCAGTAAGGGCAGTAATGCCCTGATGGCGGCCCTGCGTATGCGCCGACGGGGCATTGACTATAATGGTGCAGATGGAGTCACTGTGCTGTCTGTCGAGCATCATTTCGGCTGTAAAGACCTATTGGAGGCGGAGAGCGAGAGGTAGTAAGACTATGTCTGGGTGTCCGTCTCTAATGCCAAAAATGATGCATGACAGAGGGCACAGTGAATCTGTCTGCACCATTATAGTCAATGCCCCATTGGTGCATAAGCCAGAATCAGGTTTTATGGGGGGAGGGGATTGGATGTAAGCCCCAATGGGGCCACTGACCATACGAGAAAACAAAATGTGAAAGGGTCCTAGGCCCTACCTGCTCAAAGGCAGCACAGCTGTTCAGAAAACTGCAACTAGCACAATTCACGTGAATGAGGCCATGTTGTACTTCTTGGAGGAGTGTGTGACTGGGACATACTGTACTGTGCAGGGTAAATGAATACATGGACCGTAGGAATAAAACAGCAAGGTGGGCTCTTCAAGCTCAAAATTTAAAGGGGTTTTCCCACGGACAAAGGTAATTCTAATTAACATTTTAATTAATAGATCTTGGAATAATAATAAGTCCCACAATTGGATATGTTTAAAAATATTGTTCCTGCGATGAGATAATCTTATAAATGTGCCCCTGCTGTGTACTGTGTAATGGCTGTGTCTGACCGTGCAGGAACATGGTCTGATCATACCACAGCTCCTGACATTGGGAACACAATGGAGAGTATACAGATAGCAGATAGTATCACAGTGGATTGTTTCTTTGAGGTAAAACATTGTTTAAAAACAGGCAGGGAAATGTTTTACCTCAAAAAAAAAAATCTGCTGTGATCCCCTGCTGTAATGTCTGTATACTCTTTTGCTTCCCACCTGCCCAGGAGATGTGGTATGATCAGACCATGTTCCTGTACGGTCAGACACAGCCATTACACAGTACACAGCAGGGGCACATTTATAAGATTATAGCAGCACAGGGACAATATTCTTAAACACATCCAATTGTGGAAGTTATTATTATTCAAAGATCTATTAATTTAAATGTACTTTGTTTGTGGGACAACCCCTTTGAGGAGGTCTCATAGGTGGGTCACCCTACCTACAAGTTAGCGATATGCCCTCATTTTATAAGATGGAAATAACTATTTAATGAAAGTATTTAAACAAAACAGAGATATATGAAATGTGACATAAAGCTAATCAAAGAGCTAGATAATTTTCATGATCTGATTCATATAAATATATGTATGCAAGTTAGCGTATAAACATTTGTCTATAGCCAATGTACACTCAATGGCTATAAGCATCCATGATTATATTCAAAAAAGTATCCATTTATACAAGTTCTATTTTTTAATTTGCATTTTGATTAACTTTTGCAAAACTAAACTTAATCAAATATTGAAGAAAATCTCAACAGCAACAGAGCAAGGGAAAAACAAATGGTAAATGGTCAACTGGGAAATCATCACCATTAAACGTATTAAAAAATTCTAGACCTGTAAAAGCCTCTTCTCTTCCATCAATTTAAAGCCATCTGAACTAAGTGACAGCTATTAATGATGGGCTGGCTACTTAGAAGCCAGTAGTTGGTGAGGCCATGTATCCCTAGCACAGTGTAAGGCATCACTTAGGGCTCTTTCAAACAACTGTGGATCTCGGTCCGATCACGGACAGCAATGCTCGGTCCGGCCATGGGTCTCCTGATGGGAGTATGGCAGCTTCATGTATTTCTATGAGGCTGTCATGTTCGGGTCAGGAGACTTGCAGCCAGTCTGTGCACTGCGGTCAGTGATCGGACCGAGATCCACAGACGTTTGTATGAGCCCTTACCTGTAAAACTGAAAGCTGGATAGATATTTGCGGCAACAGTGGGAAAAACATTTTCTCCTTCAGCTCAGTCGGTGTTATTAATCAGGTATGAAGGTAATGGGGTTTCTCATCATCATCATCATCATCAATGGGTAAAATTGCAAAGTACCGTATATTCCGGCGTATAAGACGACTTTTGAAGACTGAAAAATCTTCTGTCTAGTCTGTGGTCGTCTTATACGCCGGTAATGCTTTTGAACTTTCAGAAATTGACATGCGGGGATACTCTGGGGGTGTTAATAAGCTGCCGTGGCCGTATCCCTGCCATGTCGGAGTTAATATAAGGTGGAGGGAGTTAAAATACGGCGGCGGTAGGTCCAGACAGTCAGCGCTTCTGTGCTGAAACTGACACATCGCTGCGTATTCCCAGCTCCGGACACAGCGCAGGGCTTCTGTGCCGACAGCTTTCACTTGTCACAGAAGCGCTGCGCTGTGTCCGGAGCAGGGAAGTTCGCATCGCTTCTGTGACAATATATGAAAAGCCGGCAATTCAGCAGCGGCATAAGCCGGCACCCGACAATTTAGAATAGAAAGAATAGAGCTTCACACATAGATTAGATAGATAGAAACATGTCAGTCCCATATATATGAAGTACAGTGACAGTATTGCTTACTGTACTTGTCATTTAGTGTAAAGGATTTATTAAAACAAATAATAGTGTTTTCATGCACTGTCTCTTTAAAAAAGCCGGCCGGCAATTCAGCATCTGTACCCAACAATTTATAACAGACAGAATAGAGCTTCACACATAGATTAGATAGATAGAAACATGTCAGTCACATATATATGAAGTACAGTGACAGTGCTGGTTACTGTACTTGTCATTTAGTGTTAAAATAACGGATTTATTTTAAAAAAAATTGGCGTGGGGTTCCCCTTAATTTTAGTCTCTAGCGGAGGTTAAGCAGACAGCTGGGGCAGATGTTTGAAGCCTGGGAAGGGGGAAATACCCACGGAGCTTCCCAGGCTACTAATATCAGCCCCCAGCTGAATACCTAGCCTTTACTAGCTATTAAAATGGGGGACCCCCCCAAAAAAATGACGTGGGGTCCCCCCTAATTCAATAGCTAGCAAAGGCTAGGCAGACAGCTGGGGGCTGATATTAATAGCCCAGGAAGGGAGCCATGAATATTGGCCCCCTCCCAGGCTAGAAACACCAGCCGTCAGCCGCCCCAGAAATGGCGCATCCATAGGATGCGCCAATTCTGGCACTTAGCCTCGCTCTTCCACGCTGCCCTGGTGCGGTGGCAGGGGGTAATAGGGTTGGGGTTGATGTCAGCTTATAATGCCAGCTGACATCAAGCCCAGGTTAGTAATGGAGAGGCGTCTATAAGACACCCCCATTACTAACCCCATAGTCAAAGTTACAAAAAAACACAAACACCCAGAATAAAGTCCTTTAATTGAAATAAACACACAATTCTTTATTGTTCTAAATTAAACCATACTTACCATCACGCCCATTCCAGCTGAAGCCAACGATCTCCTGCAATAAAAGTAAAATAATAAAGCAACCTCATCCTTACCTTTCCATGGTTCCCAGGACAGCTCCAGCTCTGCTACATCGAGATGACAGGCTGGACCGCAGCAGAACGCTGCCATCCAGCCTGTCATCCCGCAGACACTGAGAAGTGCAGGCATGCTTGCGCTCCTCAGTGTCTCGCTGTGACGGCATACAGATGAGCCGACAATGAACTCAGCTCACCTCCTGGACGTCCGTCACTGACAGCGTGGGAAACTTCTACTGCGCATGCGGGGAGCAGGAGAATTTTCCCACGCTGTCAGTGACGTGCATGAGGTGAGCCGAGTTCATTGGACATGATCTCGGCTCATCTGGATGCCGTCACAGTCAGACACTGAGGAGCACAAGCATGCCTGCGCTTCTCAGTGTCTGCCGCATGGCAAGCTGAACGGCAGCGTTCTGCTGCGGTGCAGCCTGTCATGTGAATGTAGCAGAGCTGGACCGGTCCTGGGAACCATGGAGAGGTAAGGATGAGGTTGCTTTATTATTTTACTTTTATTGCAGGAGATCGTTGGCTTCAGCTGGAATGGGCGTGATGGTAAGTATGGTTTAATTTAGAACAATAAAGGATTGTGTCTTTATTTCAATTAAAGGACTTTATTCTGGGTGTTTGTGTTTTTTTTAATTACTTTACTAGAAATTCATGGCGGTCATGTCTAATATTGGCGTGACCCCATGAATTTCGGGCTTAGGGCCAGCTGATAATGCCAAGCTGGCCTTAACCCCTTTATTACCCAGTGAGCCACCGCACCAGGGCCCTGGATGAGTTGGGTACAGTGCCAGAAGATGGCGCTTCTATGAACGCGCCATTTTCCGGGGTGGCTGCGGACTGCAATTTGCAGCGGGGGGGGGCCCAGAAAGCTTGGGCCTCCCTGCGCTGCAGATTCCAGCCCCCAGCTGCCTAGTTGTACCTGGCTGGACACAAAAATAGGGCGAAGCCCCACGTCTTTTTTTTTTTAATTATTTCATGAAATTATTTTAAAAAAAGGGCTTCCCTATATTGTTGTGTCCGGCCAGGTACAAATAGGCAGCTGGTGGTTGGGGGCAGCCCGTTCCTGCCTGCTGTACCTGGCTGGACACAAAAATATGGCGAAGCCCACGTCAACATTTTTGGGAAAAATTAATTACAAAATTAATAATAATTTAGGGACTGCATCTTTATTAACCCCTCAATTGTCATTTAGTGTTAAAATAAAGGATTTTTTAAAAAGAAAATTGGCGTGGGATCCACCATCATTATAGTCTCTAGCGGAGGTTAAGCAGACGGCTGGGGCAGATGTTTGAAGTCTGGGAAGGGGGTAATACCCACGGAGCTTCCCAGGCTACTAATATTAGCCCCCAGCTGAACACCTAGCCTTTACTAGCTATTAGAATGGGGGACCCCCCCAAAAAATGACGTGGGGTCCCCCCTATTTTAATATGTTTATGAGTGACAGTTTTCCTGCTATATACCTGCATGTCATAAGAATTTAAATTAAAAAAGGACCATGTTAAATTCAAATCTGTTTTTTTTTATTTTTACCGGTGTTTGGTATGCGTTGGAAAAGGGGTAGTCTTATACGGTGAATATATCCTAAACTCTATATTTTAACAGGAAAGTAGGGGGGTCGTCTTATACACCAGGTCGTCTTATACGCCGGAATATACGGTATTTGTAAAAGAAGCAACTGTACAATTTAGCTTTTATTAAAAATCCTCTTTTTTGAATAAAGGATAGATTTTTAATTCTATAGTGTACTGCTGATTGTCTAGGTTACCGTTCACCTCTGAAGTCTATCAGCGGTAGGCAGTCTCATTGGCAATGAGCACGTGCTTACATGCTTTTTGCTATAGAACTTGCAAGCACTGCTCTGAAACTGACCAGATGGAGAGATCCTGCTGTCGATCATTCAGGAGTGATTGCCCCCTAACAAGCTGGGAGGCAGGGGAGCAACACACTCTGGAAGATGGGATCATGAGTACAACCCTTCAAGTGACATTCTAATACTAAGATATTAGACCACCAGTACACCTGCTCTTTAAGGGGTTATCCAGCCTAAGGACAGTACAGCCCCATTAACCTGGGAATGGATCATGATATTATTATTTAAAGGATAAAATCTGCCACTCTTTATGCAGAAAAGTAGACAATTTATTCAGAACCTGCAATCCATTTTATGTAACGTTTCGGTCATAACATTCTGACCTTCATCAGACTATGATAAACAAAAAAATAAAATAAAATCAAACAAAGAAAGAAAAAGGAGAACATAAACTATACATAGGATAAATCGAAATTATACAACATCCTTGTTTAGTAGTAATATAGATATGAGACCGAGAATGATATAATGCTGGTATTTTTATTGGTATGGGACTTCAAATGTGCTACAAGTCTCCTTTGTATAGTAAGGAGTAGTTTCCTTTCTGTGCACCAAGTATCACATGGAGTGATGTATATCCGAATCTATTATTATTATTATTGTCTCTCTAACATTTCCTTATTATTATTATTATTATTATTATAATTATTGTCCCTCTAACATTTCCCAGTTTATACAGCTACAAAGACTTGGGCAATCTTGTGTGCCAGCGATGCTTACTCCAACGTAACTTTAGCCTCTCTACGATGATCAAACATCTCAGAATTTCAAAGTTCCTAAAATGTCATAATAATAAGTTCCTAATAAAAGACCATCAAGGGATATCTGATAATGTAATAAACTGAAGACTAAAGTGTAGCAGATGTGAAGTGTTTTGTCTAGCACATGTAAAATGAATATTGTACATTAGGGGGACACAATCTGTAAAGCTGCAGTTAAATCTTTATATCTCAAAATAAGTTTGTGAATCAAATTATACAAAATCCCCAACATGTGTTTTAAATGATATTCTATATGTTCAGGTTATAACCCAAATACAATGTAGCAGGCAAGCCCCGATCCATGGAAATGTAGACTTATGCTTGGCTTATACGGATGAAGTAGGCTTGGTGGGAAGATTATCATCCGAGTCTTCTACTTGTTAATTACTTTAATGATGCAATTCACGTTGTGAATGACGTAGTATAGTCGTTTTAGGTATTAAAAGCTGCTTTACAATATGGACAGAATGACCTATTCCTGAAACAAACGTGCAGAACTGATTAACCTCTTCTATCCCATCACATGATACTATTAGAAAGAACCTCGCACTATTCCCAATGCTGCGAAATGTTTAATCTCACAAAAAAAGGAAACAGAAATTTTCTACTCATGTAAAACTTCTAAATAGTCCATTAAAAGTCACATTATGTCAGAGAAATTCCCAGAAAAAGACTGTTAGTGTAGTGAATCTATGTGTTTCTACAGCTGATGAGTCTCATCCATACAGAAGAAAGGACTAGGACTGCATGGAGCTTCAGGAGAAAGTTTTGCCGACATGACGTTGATTTGCCGGTATCATTTTCTTCAGACTCAGCCTATGTGACATGGCACGGGGATGAACTGATGTATGCTATAAACCTTGCTCTCTTCTCCCCATGGCTTTCTCATGTTGCATTCAGATAAAGCACAGGAACATAAAACCCTGGCCCGCATGTGGCATTAGGCTTCATTCACACATATCCATGTCATGTACTGTTAACACATTAATACGTGAAATGTCAGTTCCACATAAATCTGACAATACCAATATTATTCCCTTATTAGAGTTCTGATATATATTACAAGCATTTACGATGAGCGCACACATGCCAATGAGAGGACAAAACCACAGAACATAAAAAAGCAATGAAATAGGAGCAGTCAGCCCTCAAGCCTATTTTGCTAAATATTCACCATGAAATAAGATCTCATTTCCATTTATCAGGCCATACAATGTTATTTTACTAATATATTGAAAATTCTTATAACATAAAGGTACTCAGAGCACAAATTAGCCAATTAACCGAGCACTCCTTTCATCAGCCTAAGGCCTCATTCAGACATCAGTTTTTCTCGTACGCGTGCCATTTGCGTTTTTCACAGATAGCACTCGTACCTGTGATATTCTATGGGGCTGTTCTCATGTCTGATTTTGTCCACTAACCGAGTGATCCGTTTAAAAATATGGAGACATATTAGATTTTGATCTGAGGGTCGAATCAAAATCGGCAATGCAAGTCTATGGGTCTCTAAAAAAAAAAATCGGACTGTACTCGGATGACATCCAAGTGTGGTCCAATTTTCACGGACTGTCACATAGAAGAAAGTGGAAAAACTTTTTTTTTCTCCACGTATGAGAAAAACTGATGACACTCGGATCACACTCTGATCAAACTTATCAGTCTGTTTTATCGTACATGAGAAAGATGGATGTCTAAATGAGTCCTAAGGCTGCTTTCAATTAGTAACGAATACTACCAGACCTTTAAATTTGCTGTTTATTTGGCATATTTGCTAAATATCAGGTTAGGGTCCCGTCAGACATAGATTGCCTTGTCATGGCTAGTGGGCTCACAAGAATTGACCAATTTGTGCACTAGTTAACTTCATTTTATAAGTATATTATATATGGCAGTAATGCAGATTAAATATCACTTATTGAATGTTAGATTACATTTTAGTGCACATAGTGCGCTGCTGCAGTCATAGCAGTTTGCACATCATCACATTTGCTTCATTCTGTAAGAAGGTGCTGGTCAGTTTTTTGTAGCATAAGATGTAATTTGCCTCCAACAAGATGCCAGAGTGACATTGATGCCAGAACTGATCCTTTGCATCATTTGCTGCCCTTTCTAGTCCTAACGTCAGATTGAAAAATGATCCATGCAGTGTTTTCTGGACTAGTTATGGCCGCCAGACCGGTAAATAAAGTAGACAACTTCGCATCAGTTGTGTCTGGCTCAGGTATAGAACATCAGGTTAGGGATAACTGATACAGATCACAGTACTGGATCACCTTTTCAGACAAGTCCTCTTTAAAGGTGAAGTGAGAGGCGAGTCATGCCACCTGCACCGCGGGCAGCATGGATCAGACACTGATTGTGTTATTGCAGCCAGGAATGTGCAGCTAGTATCTGATTCAGCAGCATTGTGGTTTGGGCAGCATAAGGCTATGTGCCCACAATGCCGAAATGCTGCAGATTTTTCCTGAGCGTTTCTGCATCTCCCTGGCAGAAAAAACGCATGCGGATTGTACATGCGGATTGTACATGCGGATTGTACATGCGTTTTTCCTGCCAGGGACAAGCGGAAGTGAAGCGTTTTGATCATGCGATTACGCATGCGGGTTGTCAAGCGCTTTCCAAGCGATTTTAGCATCACTTAGAAAGTGCTTGACAGTTTGGTCACACTATATAAATCCATGCAACCTGTATGGATTTTATATAGTGTGACCAAGTTAGTTAAAAAAAAAGAATAAAAATGGTAAAAAAAAAATAAAAAAACATATACTCAACTTCCGTTGACCCCGGTCTCCTTATCCGATGCGTCCGGTCTTCCCGGTGTCTCGCGGTTGTGTAAAAGGACCTGCCATGACGTCATTTAGTCATGTGACGGGTCACGTGACCGCCGCGAGCTGCCAGAAAGACCGGACGCATCGCTATGGAGACCGGGGGCCATCGGAAGGTGAGTATAATGTATATTTTTTATTTCAATTCTTTTTTTTACAAGTACTATGGTACCTGGGTCTGGAGAAGAGTCTCCTCTTCTCCAAACCTGGGTCCCATCCGCACACTGAATCGCTTAATATCAGCATGTGTACATGTAGTCATGCGGATATTAAGCGATTCAATGCAAGTCAATGGCGGCGAAAACGCTGCAATTCCGCAAAATAATTGGTAGTGCTACGGATTTTTCCGCAATGATAATCCGCAGCGGAAATTTCCGCAGCATGTGCACAGCACATGCGGATTATCATTGGGGAACATGGCAGACCTTCTACCAAGCGTTTTTTAAGCGTTTCTGCAGCGGAATTGCCGCTGAGGAAACGCAACATTGGAGCAACATTGAAATTGTAACAAGGACAAGTCATGAGATTATGAAAATCTCCTGATGGATAGAAATGTTAATGATGCGCACATGATAAAAAAATGGAAACAAAAATTTCAAAACATGTCAATTCATGTAGTATGGAGTATAAGCACCACATGCAGAAATCCCCGCACTTAAATGTCTTGTTATGCTATCAATGAGGTTACTAATGGTTGTCTGAGGAATGTTCTGCCATGGTGAATGCACTTGGGCAGGGAAATCATCAAGATCCGCTGCTGGCAGCTCCCTTAACAACTGCCGACTAATGACGTTCCAGACATGTGCAATGGGAGACAATTCCGGAGACGCTGCAGGTCCAGATAGCTCATTTAAGTGAAGATGGCTGTTCACAGTAGCTCAAGCAACATGCAGTTTGGTGTTGTCATGTTGAAAAATAGCTCCTGGGACATTTTGGAAAAATAGCTGTACCACTGGTTCTATGAGCAAATCAATGTAACACCGTGCTATTAGTATACATAAAATGAAGACTAGAGAGTTCTGGCTATCATACTTTATGCCACCCCACACCATAATCCTATGTGTAAGACAGATGTAACATTCCCTAGTGAAGGCCTCTTCATGGTATTGGCCAGACGCCCACTTATTTTTCTCATACATTCGCCAAGAAAGATGTATAAATGTGGTGAATTAATTCACCAAGGCATCCCAATGTGATGCGAATCAGAAATTCAGGCAAACATTTCCTCACCTACATTGCCAGGAGCCTGGACTCTACCATATATAGAATACTATAATAAATCAATTCCCCTACAAACCACCACAATAATTATATGGTTCCCTCAAAACAAAATCAAGTATCTACAAACTTCAAACGGATATAATGCCCAGTGCTTTTAAAATAAATAAATGTGATTAACAAATAATAATGATTAAATATGCAGAATTATTGGGAGAAAGGTGGGATGATTTGATTTACCATCCCTTACACTGAAAAACATAGAAGCAGAATCCCATCCACCACTAGTATCTTTCCAAGTAGAAGAGCTGGAGAGCATATAAGCGCAAAAAGGGTCATATCCAACAACACTTGATTTATTTAAAAACAGGATACGTTAACCTGATGTAGTTGAAAACACCCATTTAGTAGGTAATCAGCTACAGCAGATCCATGGGTCACCAGACCAATTGCAGAATAAGAAGGAATTATTATTTTTTTTTTTTAGAGTGTTCGACGCTGCTGGAGGAATAAAGAAAGTCCGGTGCCAAGAGATAAATTAATTTGGTTTTCATTCGACGCGCTTTGAAGTATATCATACTTCTTTAGGAAACAACCATGATGGGGTTGTTTCCTGACGTATGATATACTTCGAAATGAGTTGAATAAAAACCACATTAATATACCGGTATCTCTTGGCACAGGACTTTCTTCATTCCTCCAGCAGCGCAGAAAACTCCACAATTTTTTTTTATCTTATAGTATCTTTCCAAAGCACAACAAAATATTCAAAAAAAGCCAAATATCCCATAATAGTTAATGTGTGCATTGCTTGAAGAGTAATCTATAATCCGGTTATGGCTCTATACGTTGGAGCAAAACATCCAACAATAAACATAAGATGAAGAGCACCAAGTGGTAGTCACGCTTTGTGCTATTCACCAAGGGGAAACTACTAGTCTATAAAGATGCCTCTTACAAAGTTTTGTAGCAACTTTGCAAACTAAATTCAATTAAAAAACAGATTTTAGCATGTCTGGCTTTCATTTTAATTGACTTATTTAAAAAGTCTATGAGAACAGGGTGTGAGCTGTTTGTTTGAAATCTTGCAGCCAAGGTTTGTGAATAATGTAAGAATATGCATAATTGGTATAGTTACAAGAAGAGTGAGGCAGTTTTTATATTAATATCCAATAGACCAACCTTGAAGCTGCAATATTACCAAAAGTGTAATACTTTCATCACCTAGAATGGGCTGGTCTGAGAACAATGAGGCAGAAATTTGTTTGCGGTAAGCACGTTTTAGGATTGTGTATCAAAACAGAATAAACTTTGGAGAAGAATTATGAAAACTTTATCCACCTGCAAAAAAAAAAAACTATGGTGCACTGGAGTAAGATGTAGCAAATGTGGAGCACCTTTGGCTGTCTGTGAGCCAGATTTTACTCATCACAATTGGTTCTCTCGTCATATAAAACGTATTAATTTTTCATTTGAAATCGTTTAAAGTGAACTCACTTCTGCATGGTCAATATGAAAAATTGCAGGATTGAAGCGCACTCTCTTAGGCCTCATTCATACGTACAGTATGTGTTGTATCGATTTTTTTCACAAGTACAGCAGGCACCCATTATAATCTATGCTGTAATTCACACGTCTGTTTTTTTCATGGACTGTGTGCCTGCGCAAAACTCATGGAGAAATGTCAGTTTTTCTTCGATGTCAAGGATGAAAAGTGCTAATACAGGTCTGTGGGTCAGTGAAAAACTCGTACAGCAGATGGATGGGATATCTGCTGATGGGATAACAATGAAAAGTATATGAGAAACTTTGTAATTTATTTATTTCTTTATCCACCTGTGAAAACCACGGATGAAATAGTAATGGTAAAAATGGACACCCAGATCATACACTGATGAAACACTGATCCGAAACACTGATGACACAGTACCATTATTAAAAGTACGTTTTTAAACAAGAAGTGTGAATGAGGTCTAATGGTAATAGGTCTGGGCTAAGTTAGGAATCCTCTTGTAATAAGACAGATATAGCATCAATTGCAAATCGTTTTTCGGTTCTGGTCTGCACCCTTCATCAGGCACTTGGATGAATTCACCATGGTCACTAAATGGCTACTGCTCCAGGAGAGGCTAAGCCATCCTTTTTTCATTAACAATAAAGTGATTGGAGGTGAGCTCCCACCAATTTTTTTTACTGCCACCACTGACGTTAACATATCATCTCCTCTCTCCTCTAGCGTCTTCTGGTGCATCTGTCCTGTTACTTCGCCTACTAGTGTCCAGTAAAAGTCTCACTACTAGGATCCTCTTTTACAAGCTGTATAGATGTACAAGCCAGGAAGAAAACTGAGAAGCAAACGACTGTCTTCTCTCACAGGGACTGAACAGATTAGGTTGAGGCTCTACTTAAAAAAAAAGGAACATTACGATAACAATCTAAACACAGGAGCATTTTTTCCCCATTTTTTCAGTTGAAAAATTGATGTGCTTTGCATGATTAAAAAAGTGTAATTACTTGACAATCCATTTAGAAACTACCTTTCCAAAGTTTGATCTAATAAGAGGTTTACATCAAGATGGGAGAGCATTTTCGTATACATTGTCTTAGAACTAAAAATCAAAAGATCAGATGTCCAACTTTCTACTGTTTTCAGAGCTGGATTCACAGTTACACTGTTTAGTATCGATGTGTAAAGTTCTCCATGCTGCTGCTGTTTCTAATGGTATGATACGCTGGAGAGCAAGACCTGCGTATGTCTCTGTATTCTGTGTATAGGAGGCATCTAGTCTTCACCAACTGAGAAAAAAAGCTGGCAATTACAACTAAAGTCTGCAGAAGGGAAAACTGGTGAAAAATACAAGATGCAAGTTCTGATATATATTGTCATGAAATTGTGTTCGTGTTCATGTATATACATTAAACAGCTTAATCTGAAATGTTATTTAAAACACCAGGTAGGTTTTAAAGAGAACCTATCAGTTGATGCATGCTGATCAAAGCCAAGGTAGAATGAATCGCAATCTGCCTGTGCAACATAAGACAGGTGTATTATTCTCTGAAATGCGTTTTATAGAAAATATACTTTGAAGATCCAGTGGGGGATCACAGAAAGAAATAGGACTAGTCCGTCAACGCCCCCGGACCGGCTCTTCCCAGCGCCACAGCAGGTGATTGACAGGTCTCTCTCTTGCAAGTACATAGGGAGAGACCTGTCAATCACCCACTGCATCGCTGGATCTGAGGGACGGATCTTCAAAGTATATTTTATCGGAAAGACCAGAACATGTCATAGAATACTATACCTGGCTGCAATCATGTAACTAGGCAACTAAGTATAAGGATTATTTACTGATATATCAAGCAATGAAGTGTCATTTATGATGATTTGATTTACGGTAAGTTATCCTAAAGAATTTTCACACCTAAATAACACATGAAGATGAATATAAAGATCTCTGCCTCTATGGAATCACAATGAAGCGTATATGAAAGTACAGCTGTGTGATGGATTGCTGCAAGGAGGCTTAGCAGAAAAACATCACATGTCATCACTTACATAGTTTCCCATCAATGCAAGACATGTGAATAATATATGACATCATACATGTAGATTGAAAATTCACACATTTTCCAGAGGCTTTCATAGGAATAAACACCAAACAAGTCACATATCTCATTAAGCTTCACACTAATGCATTGAGTGAAGAAATCATGGACATCATCATCAAACATTGTTTTCCTCCTGTAATCCGTGACAGACACTAAACCACCAGTATAAGGACTAATAAAATGTCCTACAAAAAAATCCAACAGAGAAGTAGATACCTTCTATGTTACCGTATTCTAATTCACTCAGATGGAAGGTAGAAAAATCTCACATTCGTCAAGTGAGAATGAACAAAAACAGACACTTCTGATAACATCTCTCATTTATGGCACAGAGCGACTCAATGTGGCCGATATACACAATAAGTTGTCAAACCACTGTTTTTCTAAAAAGTGTGATTTGAGTTTTTTCTTTGTGCCAGCCTATATTCATTTACTAGTCCTTTATTCTTACTGTAACTAAACTCAATTGGTGCGCGATTCATCAAAGTGTTTTTTTCAGAAAACTGGTGTTAGATACTTCACAAAGTTGCAAAATTTTTGGGCAACGCCCATCAAATTTAGCAAAAGTTGCGGCGTTTCAAATGCCTTGACTGGAGTGGTATTTTGCCATACGCCACTGAGAAGATACGCCAAGTTCAAAAAGTGGCATGCACTTCTTAATAAATATGGCACAATGTACTCCAGCAACGCCTTAATTTAGACTGGCGTGTGCCAAACCAGTCTTAACAAATTGGCCCCAATAAGTCTGTCCAACACACAAGTCAGGGATCATCAAGCAGGTCAGAGCTGTGGAGTCAGTAAGCCAAACCACCGACTCAGACTTCTCAATTTACCTGACTTCTGACGCCCACTCCACAGCACTGGTAGGAAGAGCCTCACTACTGAGCGTGTACATAAAGTGCAGCACAGATTCATCTCAACTAAAAGCCGAGACCCTTAGATCAGGAACAGAGCAGACATTTATAGGACATTTCAGAACTTTCCCAAATTCTTATGAAAACATTTATAGCACATCCTGCATTGAACTACTGTACCCATTTTATTATATATTTTAGGAGTTGGGAGTCAGTCCATTTTATACCGACTCCACCAAAATGGATACCGACTCTGACTCCACGATTCCATGTCCGACTACATAGCCCTGACGCTGGCTATCCAGTATATGATTTGCCCACATCAGGTTTTTCCATTGATATAGTTGTACAAGGGCTTGTTTTTTGCAGGACTAGTTGTAGTTTTGAATGACACAACTCTGCCCAGATTTTTGGGGTTTTGTTTTTATGGCACACACTCTGTAGAAAAAATTTCTGTGAATCGTGATTTGCCAGGTCAGTACAATTATGACGATCACAAACTTTTTTTTTTTTTCCTTTCAGTGGCGAAAAAAAATCAGAAATTTGAAAAAAAGAAAAAAAAATACATTTTTTGGTTGTGTTGTCATATTCCGAGACCCGTGTGCGGCTTGTTTTTTTTGTTTGAAGAGCTGTCTGTTTTATTGATACTAATTTGGGGTAGATACGACATTTTGATCTGTTTTTATTGCATTTCTTCTTGCGTGGTGACTGAAAAAAAGCAATTCTGGTGCTTTGCTTTTATTTCTCGCTTTGCTGTTTACTGTTTACTGATCGGGTTAATTAATTTTATACTTAGACAGATCAGACTTTTATGAACGCAGTGATACCAGAAATGTTTATTTTTTTATTTATTTTTTTTTTAATGGGGGGAAAAGGTTGGTTTGAACTTCTAAAGTTTTTCTTTTTCGTCTCATTACTTTTCTAGTTTCCACAGGGGACTTGAACATGTGACCTTCTGATTGTTTATCCTACATACTGCGATACCAGAGAAATTGGGTTCTCCTTTGAGGCTCTGCGTATGGCCATGTTCACACGTTCAGTATCTGGTCAGTATTTTTTCTCAGTATTTGTAAGCCAAAACCAGGAGTGGGTGATAAATAGAGAAGTGGTGACGTGTTTCTATTCTACTTTTCCTCTGTTCCACTCCTGGTTTTGACTTATAAATACTGATGTAAAACACTAACCAAATACTGAACGTGTGAACATGGCCTATAGCGGAGCTTCAAATAAGGAACAAGATGTCAGCAACGGGGGCCTTCAGCAGTCCCCCAGCTGTCATAGTAAACCTTGACCGCTTCGTGATTCCATCATGGGGCGCCGATCGAATCCGGTACGGGTTCCATTTAAATTCCAATGTCAAAAATGGAAAGAGGCGTTTAAACGGTTAATAACGGAGAACGGAGCTCATCTGTTAGAGACAGATGACGGGTATTTAATATAGCTGGTATCTGCCACATGTGGAGAGAGCGCACATACATGAAGGTGATATTGTGTTAATAGGTTAAATAAATATTATTCCTTATTTCTCCAATATCTTCAAAACTGGAAGAAAGCATAGATTTCTCATAGATGGAGAATGATGTATTGCCTTCATTAACATAAACCACTTAACACACTCATTCACCATATCATTTCTCAAAAGAATTCTTCAGAAATCAATTAAAGTATCTCCATGAATCTTTGGTAGACAATAGCACTGATCAACAGAACTGTGTTAATGACCACAGTTGCTGAACACCGTGATAAATTGCTAATTGTGCCTTTTGATATCCCAAACGTAACATAATCGGGACTATGGGCACAATGGCTTTGAACTCTTCCTAAAATCTATGTTGTATATTCATGTGTGAAGCACATACAGAATGATGCCCACATTGTTATGGTAAAACGCTTATTATTCAACATACAATTGAGGAAATTTTATTTACCACACCGCTATATGGCAGCTGGCTGGATGAATACACACATTCTATTAAAGCTTGAGTTCCCCATTATGATTATTTATTAAGGAGGCAGTCGTGTTACATAATATACAACACTTTGTTTCATCTGTTTTATACAGTTAGGTCCAGAAATATTTGGAGAGTGACACAAGTTTTGGCATTTTAGTTGTATACCAAAACATATTCAAGAAACAGTTACATAAGAGCAGACTCTCAGCTTTGAGAGTATTCAAATCCTAATAGAAGTAAGAGTTTAGGTATTACAGCTCTTTAATATCTAGCTGTCTCTTTTTAAAAGGACTAAAGGTAATTGGACATTTATCTCAAAAGCTATTTAATGGGCTGCATGGGCCTTGTTAATCCATTATCAACTAAGCAGTTAAAATGTCTGGAGCTGATTCCATGTGTAGCATTTGCAATTGGAAGCTGTTGCTGTGAACCCACAACATACCGTCAAAGGAGCTCTTGCGCTCTTAATAGAAGTGAAACATATCATCATTAGGCTGAAAAAAAAAGAGTTTGGTACATTCTGCAAAAAAAAAAAAAATAAGTGCACTGGTGAGCTTAGGAACTGAAAAAGGCCTGGACGTCCACAGAAGACAACAGTGGTAGATGATAGCTGAATCCTTTCCATGGTGAAGAAAAACCCTTTCACAACATCGACCCAAGTGAAGAACACTCTTTAGGAAGTAGGTGTTTCAGTACCTGAGTCTACCAATATGGATAATGGTCCAAAACATACTGCAAAAGCAACCCAGGAGTTTTTTAAGGCAAGGAAGAATAACATTCTGCAATGACTGAGTCAATCACAAGATTTCAACCCCATCGAGCATGCATTTCACATACTTAAGACCCCTTTCACACGTCCGTTTTTCATGTCCGTATGCGGTCCCTTTTTTAAGGACCGCAAATACGGACACATGCACAACCATCACATTCAGTGGTGATGCGCACATGTCAGGTTTTTCACACGGACCGGAGGGGGTGTTAATGCACCACTCTGCATACCCTTAGACTTTTTCTGTTATGATCTGCAACATGTACTAAGGAAAAATAGGGGAAAGCTGTCCCTACAGTAAGACTAAGCTGAATCCCTACGATGTAGCGGGCTGCCTGTTCCTAGTGAACAGACCCGCCTTAGTCCTCGGCTAGTCTGAACGAAGACCTATAGAATTAAGAGAGGGGTCCCTAAAAGAACTAAGGACTGGGACAAAAATGGGACACCTCCTAAACAGAAGTTGTTGCAGAACACAAAAAAGACAAACTGACAAAAATGTACTAGAGGTCCCAGAGGACCAAGCGACTTGACAGAGAAAGGCACAGAAGCACCAGGCTAGAGAAACAGTCAAACACAGAAGTCCAGCACAGCCAGAAGGGCGGAGCTGGAATATAAAGGCAGATGGTCACATGACCGCAAACCACAAGATAGAAAAAACAAACAGGAGGGTTCTAACAGTACCCCCTCTTTTATGAGGATCCTCCGTATCCTCCAGGCCCAGGCCTATCCAGAAACCTCATGTGGAAAGCTTGAACAAGCATAGGAGCAGAGACATCATCCGTCCTTACCCAGGAGTTGTCTTCGGGACCGAAACCCTTCCAGGAGACAAGATACTGTAATCTCCCTCTATGCCATCTAGAATTCAAGATACGAGAAATTTCATATTCGCCGTCTTCCACCACAGGAGGAACTGTGACAGTGGC
The DNA here is from genome assembly GCF_046119375.1 of Phyllobates terribilis. NCBI lineage: Eukaryota > Metazoa > Chordata > Amphibia > Anura > Dendrobatidae > Phyllobates > Phyllobates terribilis. Next base: position 473,305,712 of record NW_027362761.1, read on the forward strand.
GTCCCTATCAGATACGTCAGCCTTTTTCAACAAGGAAACATGAAACACAGGATTAATCTTCCAGGAAGTAGGGACATCCAACCTAACAGCAGACGGGTTAACAACCTGAAGCACTTTAAATGGACCCACAAACTTAGGACCCAGTTTTCTAGAGGGAATCCTCAACCCCAGGTTCTTCGAGGACAACCAAACCATGTCACCCACAGTAAACAAAACCTCTTTACGTTTCCTGTCAAAATACTTCTTGGACTTCTTGTTAGCCTCTTGAAGGTTACAACGTACGTTAGTCCAAACTCTCTCAAAATCACTGGAAAAAATCTCCTCCTCCGGCACCGCCGACCCCAATTTGGAGAACGAATCAAAAGACGGATGTCTCCCAGTAGAACAAAAAAAAGGAGAACACCCAGCAGAGGAGGATGTATGATTGTTAAGAGCAAATTCTGCGAGAGGCAGAAACTCAAACCACACCTCTTGATTGTCTGCCACAAAACAATGCAAAAACTGTTCAACATCCTGGTTCTTTCTTTCAGTCTGTCCATTAGACTCAGGATGATAACCAGACGAAAATGACAAATGGACTCCCAACCTGTCACAAAAAGCACGCCAAAAACGAGCCACAAACTGAGGTCTTCTATCAGAAACAATATCCGTGGGAACGCCATGGAGCCTGACAATCTCCTTAACAAACGCCTTAGCGAGTGTCTTGGCGCAGGGCATGGAACCAAATGACACATCTTACTAAAACGGTCCACAACCACCCAGATGACAGTAAAACCCTCGGACACAGGAAGATCAGTAATAAAATCCATTGTGAGATGCGTCCAAGGCGCACTAGGAACCTCCAGAGGGCAAAGCAACCCCGCAGCAGGGGTATGTGAAGCCTTTGACCTAGCACACACAGTACACTGACGCACCCACTTGATGACTTCCTTGTTCCATCCAGGCCACCAAAAACTGTGACTGATAAGTCTCTTAGTCGCCGAAATTCCTGGATGACCTTCCAACCGAGACTCATGACACTCCACAAACAAATCTCTCCTAAAGGCTCTAGGCACGAACAACCTCCCATGGGGAGTGTTAGATGGAGCATCATCTTGAGCCTTCAGAATCCCATTCTCCAAAACAAAGTCCAAAGCCGCCACCACAACTCCTTTCTGTAAAATGCTCTCCTCCTCCTTGGCACCGACCGTAGGAGAGAAGCTACGAGATAAAGCATCAGCTTTAACATTCTTAGTACCAGGGATATAGGTAACAGAAAAATGAAACCGAGAAAAAAAAAGTGCCCACCTAGCTTTCAAGCGCTTGGCAGCATCCAGATAGATCAAATTCTTATGATCTGTGAAAACCTGAATAGGAAATCTAGCGACTTACAAAAAATGACGCCAATGTTCAAACGCAAGTTTAATAGCCAGCAACTCCCGATGTCCAACATCATAATTCAGTTCGGTTTTCGAAAATTTTTTCGAAAAGAAGGCACAAGGATGTACTCCACCCTTGTTCTCCTGAGACAAAACTGCTCCGACCCCCACCGATGAAGCATCGACCTCGACCAGAACTGAACCTCTCTTTAAGATACTCAAACGCTTCAATGGCCTCAGTAGTCCACTGGGCCGTATTCGCACCTTTCCTGGTGAGATCGGTTAGAGGTTTAACAATTACAGAAAAATTCTTAATGAATTTCCTGTAATAATTGGCAAAACCCAAAAATCTCTGTATAGATTTCAAACCAATAGGCCTAGGTCATTCCTGCACAGCGTGAACCTTCACAGGTTCCATCCCAAAGCCCTCGCTGGAGACAATGTAGCCCAAAAAATTAATTTTCTGCACAGCGAACTCACATTTCTCCAGCTTAGCAAAGAGTGAATTATCACTCAATAACTGCAAAACTTCAAGTACACTCTGCCAATGGGACTCTAGATCTGGTGAATAAATCAAAATGTCATCCAAATACACAACCACATTCTTACCAATCAAAGGTCTCAGGATGTCATTAATAAGGTTCTGAAAAAATGCAGGTGCATTGGTAAGACCAAAAGGCATCACCAGATTCTCAAAATGACCTACCGGAGTGTTAAAAGCAGTTTTCCATTCATCACCCTCCTTCACACGTAACAAATTGTATGCCCCCCGGAGATCAATTTTGGAGAACCACTTGGCTCCCACTAACTGGTTAAACAAGTCAGGAATTAAAGGCAATGGGTAGGAATTGCGTACAGTAATCTTATTAATTTCACGAAAATCCAGACATGGACGTAAACCGCCGTCCTTTTTTTTTAACAAAGAAGAATCCGACTGCCACAAGCGACTTAGAAGGTCTAATGTGACCAGCAGCCAGGCTAGTCTCTATGTACTCCTCCAAGGCCTTTCTTTCAGGGATAGTCAGATTAAACAAGCGACTTTTGGGAAGAGTAGCACCCGGAATAAACTCAATGGCGCAATCATAATCCCTATGTGGAGGTAAAACTTGCGACTCCTCCTCCGAAAAAACCCTCCAAAAATCTTGAATAGGTACCGGTAATTCCCCTTTTTCCACAGCCGCAATGCGACCATTACAACATTTATCATAGCAGTTTGGACTCCAAGACTTAATCACATTAGTAGACCAGTTCAATAAAGGATTGTGCTGTTTTAACCAAGGCAATCCTAGAACAACTGGAGAGGGCAAATTATCCAAAACAACCAAGTCCAAAATTTCTTGGTGAACTCCATTGATAGTGAGGGGAAATGCCGCAACCTTGTGAGTAATACATTTCAAAGGAGTGTTATCAATTGCAACCACAGAAATAGGTGATGACAAAGGTTTGGATTTCAATTTAAGGTTTTCCAAAAACCCTTTATCAATCACATTAAGTGTTGAACCGCAATCCACAAATACCTGAAATTCAATCAAATCTCCCTGCAGAGTAGTACTCCCAGAAAGAAATACGCCTGCAGAGCGTAAACAAGCTATACGGGCGTAACAGACCTTTTTTTTTTCTTTACTTAAACGACGCTCACAATACTTAATCAAATTGTCAGCTTTACCACAATAAAGACACAATCCCTCGGCGAACCTCCGGTCTCTTTCCTGAGAGCGGAGTGACATCCCCCCAACCTCCATCGGTTCCCCGCCGTCAGAGCAGATTTTCTGGGGACTAGGACCTGACATTACAGGAGTCTTTACCTCATTGAGCCTGCACCTCAGTCCTGTCTATACGAACAGCTAACTGCATAGCATCCTGCAGAGTCTCAGGCGCAGGGAATGCAATTAGCAAATCCTTAACCCTTTCACTCAGACCAGCAAGAAATAAACATCTCAGCGCAGGATCATTCCACTTAACTTCTGAGGCCCATCTCCTGAAGTGGGTGCAATAATTTTCAACATCATCTGACCCCTGATTCAAACGTCTAAGTTCTGATTCAGCAGATGAGATTCGATGAGGATCGTCAATATAATAGCCCCACAGCAGAAAAAAATTCTTCAACAGCCCTTAAACACGGATCATTAGTCTGGAGAGAAAAGGCCCACCCCTGTGGTTCATTGCGCAAAAGTGACATAATAAAACCAATGCGCTGTGATTCATTTCCAGAGGATCTTGGTCTCAAAAGAAAATATAACAAACAAGCATTTTTAAAGTAAAAAAATCTTGCTGTTTACCTTAAAAAACATCAGGCAGTCCTACCTTGGGTTCCACAAAATGCGCTCCAGAACAGCTACTCACATGTTGCTGAAGCTCGGCCACCTCCAGAGACAATCCCTGCAGGCGTTGAGCCAAATCCTGGACAGAAACCATACTGATCCCCGAATTTCTTTCCTTTTAGTTTTTTGGGCTGGACTTACTGTTATGATCTGCAACATGTACTAAGGAAAGATAGGGGAAAGCTGTCCCTACAGTAAGACTAAGCTGAATCCCTACGATGTAGCGGGCTGCCTGTTCCAATGAACAGACCCGCCTTAGTCCTCGGCTAGTCTGAACGAAGACATATAGAATTAAGGGAGGGGTCCCTAAAAGAACTAAGGACTGGGACAAAAATGGGACACCTCCTAAACAGAAGTTGTTGCAGAACACAAAAAGACAAACTGACAAAAATGTACTAGAGGTCCCAGAGGACCAAACGAACTTGACAGAGAAAGGCACAGAAGCACCAGGCTAGAGAAACAGTCAAACACTGAAGTCCAGCACAGCCAGAAGGGCGGAGCTGGAATATAAAGGCAGATGGGCACGTGACCGCAAACCACAAGTTAGAAAAAACAAACAGGAGGGTTCTAACATTTTCTATATATGTGAAGTAGTGCACGTGTTTATTGTGGGCGTATGTTTATGCATTTACATGTGTGTATGCATGTGTGTATGCATAAATTATTTATGTAGATTTCATACACTAAGTAATTAATGAGTATATATATATTTATTGCACAAGCATTTTATGTTAATTTATTCTCATTAATTTAATATACAGTACAGACCAAAAGTTTGGACACACCTCATTTAAAGATTTTTCTGTATTTTCATGACTTTGAAAATTGTACATTCACACTGAAGCCATCAAAACTATGAATTAACACATGTGGAATTATATACTTAACAAAAAAGTGTGAAACAACTGAAAATATGTCTTATATTCTAGGTTCTTCAAAGTAGCCACCTTTTGCTTTGATGACTGCTTTGCACACTCTTGGCATTCTCTTGATGAGCTTCAAGAGGTAGTCACCGGAAATGGTTTTCACTTCACAGGTGTGGCCTGTCAGGTTTAATAAGTGGGATTTCTTTCCTTATAAATGGGGTTGGGACCATCAGTTGTGTTGTGCAGAAGTCAGGTGGATACACAGCTGATAGTCCTACTGAATAGACTGTTAGAATTTGTATTATGGCAAGAAAAAAGCAGCTAAGTAAAGAAAAACGAGTGGCCATCATTACTTTAAGAAATGAAGGTCAGTCAGTCCCAAAAATTGGGAAAACTTTGAAAGTGTCCCCAAGTGCAGTTGCAAACACCATCAAACGCTACAAAGAAACTGGCTCACATGAGGACCACCCCAGGAAGGAAGACCAAGAGTCACCTCTGCTTCTGAAGATAAGTTTATCCGAGTCACCAGCCTCAGAAATCGCAGGTTAAGAGCAGCTCAGATTAGAGACCAGGTCAATGCCACACAGAGTTCTAGGAGCAGACACATCTCTTCAACAACTGTTAGGAGGAGACTTTGTGCAGCAGGTCTTCATGGTAAAATAGCTGCTAGGAAACCACTGCTAAGGACAGGCAACAAGCAGAAGAGGCTTGTTTGGGCTAAAGAACACAAGGAATGGACATTAGACCAGTGGAAATCTGTGCTTTGGTCTGATAAGTCCAAATTTGAGATCTTTGGCTCCAACCACCGTGTCTTTGTGCGACGCAGAAAAGCTGAACGGATGGACTCTACATGCCTGGTTCCCACCATGAAGCATGGAGGAGGAGGTGTGATGGTGTGGGGGTGCTTTGCTTGTGACACTGTTGGGGATTTATTCAAAACTGAAGGCATACTGAACCAGCATGGCTACCACAGCATCTTGCAGCGGCAAGCTATTCCATCCGGTTTGCGTTTAGTTGGACCATCATTTATTTTTCAACAGGACAATGACCCCAAACACACCTCCAGGCTGTGTAAGGGCTATTTGACCAAAACGGAGAGTGATGCGGTGCTACACCAGATGACCTGGCCTTCACAGTCACCAGACCTGAACCCAATCGAGATGGTTTGGGGTGAGCTGGACCGCAGAGTGAAGGCAAAAGGGCCAACAAGTGCTAAGCATCTCTGGGAACTCCTTCAAGATTGTTGGAAGACCATTTCCGGTGACTACCTCTTGAAGCTCATCAAGAGAATGTCAAAAGTGTGTAAAGCAGTCATCAAAGCAAAAGGTGGCTGCTTTGAAGAACCTAGAATATAAGACATATTTTCAGTAGTTTCACATTTTTTTGTAAAGCATATAATTCCACATGTGTTAATTCATAGTTTTGATGCCTTCAGTGTGAATGTACAATTTTCATAGTCATGAAAATACAGAAAAATCTTTAAATGAGAAGGTGTGTCCAAACTTTTGGTCTGTACTGTATATTGATTATTTATGGTTTATGTTTTTCATAATATATTTTTTGAAATTAGCTGAAGATAGAGGCAATCATGTATATTTAAAAATATTATTCAATAAAAACTTGTTTGGCAAAGTGTATTTTCAAGAGAAGACCCATATGTTACATCTATTGGAGACATCTCCCTCCTGAGCTGTTTTGGTTTTATTATATGTTTTTAATTGTTTGTCTTGTTGTCTGTTTTTATTTTGTAATAAAATATATGAATCACACCTTACATAGTTGTAGTCCCGTGTTGTACCTTTCTTTTGTGGTTTGCTATTCGGAGATTGAGGTATTTGGGTATATCATTATTGACATCTGGTATTTCCTTCTTTTTAAAGGAGTTATTCATCTTCTCATCAAGACCACTGTTAACAGTTTTGTTGAATCGGGTCCAAAGAGTAACATTTTGGAAAACAAAAACATTTGTAGCTCAGAAGGGATTGTCTAACTAAAGTGAAAAGATGCCTACAGGCAGCAATACAGCTAAACAAAGTAAATAAGATACAATCACCCCTTGATTCGAACTGCTGATTCTCTCTGCTGGTGAACTGTTTACATGACCACTGCAGTCAATCACTGGCCTCAGAGATATACGACAACAGGCATCTTAGCCCTGTGATTGGCTGCAGAAGTCAAATGGGGGTATACAGACTGTGATACCTACAGACAATGTAAAGAGTTCACTGGCATGGAAAATCAAGGATGTAGGGCTGGAAAAGAAGGGAGTAGAGGGGTTAGTAAATCTTATTTACTGATTTTAGCTGTATTGCTACATGTGGGCACATTTTTGCTAATCTCAAACAACCACTTTAATATGAATGGATTAACAGCATTTTCTGTGAACTTGAAGAAAAAATATAACCCACATGTCTTGCACAATGTCAAAATAAAATCACAGACTGGTGTCATTTTTCCTACAGACAGCAGACAAAAGATTTTTATTTTTATGGACTAGAGCTAAATTTACAGACAATTAGCAAACTTGTGATGGTGGTCACCAATATGGCTACACCAAAGATGAGGCAATTCTTATCACACTGACAAAATCACACTATAGAGCGGTTATCTTCTTGTGGTACTATTACACCCAGCTGTGATATTGTAAGGAGACTTTAAAGTAAATGTAGATTTGAGGAAAAGAAAGTTCTGCAATTTTATATACTGCTGTAATCTCGCTGACAACGCTAATGAAATATGGCATATGAAAAATGCTAATTTTTTTAAATTTTATTAAAGATTTTTTTCAAAGTTTTCCAGCAGAAAAGAAATAGAAACAACTCAATGAATGTTAATTTAGTCCTTACTCACAAAGACTTGTAATTCCTAGACAATAAGGGCTCTAAAATATATTGCTATAATTAAGGGTGAAGTACTGGTTCTCCAATAAGAGATCACCTAAGTATGGAGTCTTAGGTCAATGCTCTATGTTAAATTAACTCTCTCACAAAGTGAAAGAAACTATCTCAATCATGTAAGCACAAAAGTGGAGAGGGAGCTAATATACAGTCACATACAGTGGGTATGGAAAGTATTCAGACCCCTTTGAATATTTCACTCTTTGTTTCATTGCAGCCATTTGGTAAATTCTAAAAAGTTCATTTTTATTCATTAAAGTACACTCTGCACCCCATTTTGACTGAAAAAAAACAGAAATGTAGAAATTTTTGCAAATTTATTAAAAAAGAAAAACTGAAATATCACATGGTCATAAGTATTCAGACCCTTTGCTTAGACACTCATATTTAAGTCGCATGCTGTCCATTTCCTTGTGATCCTCCTTGAGATGGTTCTACTCCTTCATTGGAGTCCAGCTGTGTTTAATTAAACTGATAGGACTTGATTTGGAAAGGCACACACCTGTCTATATAAGACCTCACAGCTCACAGTGCATGTCAGACCAAATGAGAATCATGAGCTCAAAGGAACTGCCCAAGGAGCTCAGAGATAGAACTGTGGCAAGGCTCAGAGACAGAACTGTGGCAAGGCACAGATCTGGCCAAGGTTACAAAAGAATTTCTGCATTACTCAAGGTTCCTAAGAGCACTGTGGCCTCCATAATCCTTAAATGGAAGATGTTTGGGACCACCAGAAGTCTTCCTAGACCTGGCAGTCCAGCCAAACTGAACAATTGTGGGAGAAGAACCTTTGTGAGAGAGGTAAAGAAGAACTGCAAGATCACTGTGGCTGAGCTCCAGAGATGCAGTAGGGAGATGGGAGAAAGTTCCACAAAGTCAGCTATCACTGCAGCCCTCCACCAGTCGGGACTTTATGGCAGAGTGGCCCAACGGAAGCCTCTCCTCAGTGCAAGACATATGAAAGCCTGCATAAAGTTTTCTCAAAAACTCATGAAGGACTCCCAGACTATGAGAAATAAGATTCTCTGGTCTGATGAGACGAAGATAGAACTTTTTGGTGATAATTCTAAGTAGTATGTGTGGAGAAAACCAGGCACTGCTCAGCACCTGCCCAATACAATCCCAACAGTGAAACATGGTGGTAGCAGCATCATGCTATGGGGGTGTTTTTCAGCTGCAGGCACATGACAACTGGTTGAAATTGAAGGAAACATGAATGCGGCCAAGTACAGAAATATCTTGGATGAAATCCTCTTCCAGAGTGCTCTGGACCTCAGACTTGGCTGACGGTTCACCTTCCAACAATACAATGACCCTAAGCACACAGCTAAAATAACAAAGTTGCTTCAGAACAACTCTGTGACCATTCTTGACTGGCGCAGCCAGAGCCCTGACCTAAACCCAATTAAGCATCTCTGGAAAGACCTGAAAATGGCTGTCCACCAACGTTCACGATCCAACCTGATGGAACTGGAGAGGATCTGCAATGAAGAATAGCAGAGGATCCCCAAATCCAGGTGTGAAAAACTTGTTGCATCATTCCCAAGAAGACTCATGGCTATACTAGCTCAAAAGGGTGCTTCTACTCAATACTGAGCAAAGGGTCTGAATACTTATGACCATGTGATATTTCAGTATTGCTTTTTTAATAAATTTGAAAAAATGTCTATATTTCTGTTTTTTTCCAGTCAAGATGGGGTGCAGAGTGTACTTTAAGGAGAAGAAAATGGCTGCAATGAAACAAAGAGTGAAAAATTTAAAGGGGTCTGAATACTTTCCGTACCCACTGTAAGTGTTGGCACCGTTGAAATTGTTCCAGACAATGTTTTATTGTACACATGTTTATTTCCTTTGTGTATACTAGAACAACACATAAAATCAGAGAAAAAAAGCCAAATTGGACATAATTTCACACAAAACCCCAAAAACGATCCGGACAAAAATGTTGGCACCTTTCCAAAATTGTGGGTAAACAACTTTTGTATCAAACACTCACCTGTGGCAAGAAACAGGTGTGGGCAATAGGAAAATCACACCTGAAACCAGATAAAAAGGGGGAAGTTGACAAAATTTTTGCATTGTAGTTCTGTGTCCCCCACACTAAGCATGGAGAATAGAAAGAGGAGAAGAGAACGGTCTGAGGACTTGAGAACCAAAATTGTTGAAAAATATCAACAATCTCAAGATTACAAGTCCATATGCAGAGATCTTGATGTTCTTTTGTTCACGGTGTACAACATAATCAAGAAGTTTACAACTCATGCCACTATAGCTAATCTCCCTGTACGTGGATGGCAGAGAAAAATTGATGAAAGGTTGAAACGCAGGATAGTCCAAGTGGTGGATAAGCAGCCCCAATCAGGTTCCAAAGAAATTCAAGCTGTCCTGCAGGCTCAGGGTGCATCAGTGTCAGCGCGAACTATCTGTCAACATTTGAATGAAATGAAATGCTATGGCAGGAGACCCAGCAGGATCCCACTGCTGACACTGAGACATAAAAAAGCTAGACTGCAGTTTGCCAAAATGGATGTGAGCAGGCCAAAATCCTTCTGGGAAAGGGTCTTGTGGACAGAAGAGACCAAGATAGAGCTTTTTGGTAAAGCACACTATTCTATTGTATATTGAAAACGGAATGAGGCCTACAAAGAAAAGAACACAGTAGCTACAGTCAAAAGTCAAATGTGGTGGAGGTACAAATATATTTTGGGGTTGTTTTGCTGCCTCTGGCACTGGGAGCTTTGACTGTGTGCAAGGCATCATGAAATCTAAAGATTACCAAAGCATTTTGGGTAGCAAGGTAGTGCCCAGTGTCAGAAAACTGGGTTTGCATGGTAGGTAATAGGTCTTCCAGCAGGACAATGACCACAAACATACTTGAAGAAGCACCCAGAAATGGATGAAAATAGAGTGCTGGAGAGTTCTGAAGTGGCCAGTAATGAGTCCGGATCTAAATCTCATTGAACACCTGTGGATAGATTTTAAAATTGCTGCTGGGAGAAGGCGCCTTCAAATATGAGAGACCTAGAGCAGTTTGCAAAAGAAGAATGGTCCAAAATTCCAGTTGAGAGGTGTAAGAAGCTTGTTGATGGTTATAGGAAGCGATTGATTGGAGTTATTTATTCCACAGAGTGTGCAACCAAATATTAAGTTGAAGGTGTGAACAATTTTGTCAAGTACATTTTTGGGGTTTTGTGTGAAATGATGTCCATTTTGCCATTTTTTCTCTTTTTTTTCGTGTTGTTCCAATATACACAGAGATAAACATACAGTACAGACCAAAAGTTTGGACACACCTTTTCATTTAAAGATTTTTCTGTATTTTCATGACTGTGAAAATTGTACATTCACACTGAAGGCATCAAAACTATGAATTAACACATGTGGAATTATATACTTAACAAAAAAGTGTGAAACAACTGAAAATATGTCTTATATTCTAGGTTCTTCAAAGTAGCCACCTTTTGCTTTGACGACTGCTTTGCACACTCTTGGCATTCTCTTGATGAGCTTCAAGAGGTATTCACTGGAAATGGTTTTCACTTCACAGGTGTGCCCTGTCAAGTTTAATAAGTGGGATTTCTTGCCTTATAAATGGGGTTGGGACCATCAGTTGTGCTGTGCAGAAGTCTGGTGGATACACAGCTGATAGTCCTACTGAATAGACTGTTAGAATTTGTATCTTGTATTTCTATCTAGGTTCTTCAAAGTAGCCACCTTTTGCTTTGATGACTGCTTTGCACACTCTTGGCATTCTCTTGATGAGCTTCAAGAGGTAGTCACAGGAGAACATTTGCAGTAGCGATGCAAGCAATTCTATGGTGCCTGCTGCGATATATTTTAGCCAACCATGCAATAAAAAAACAATTATGATTAGCTAAAAAGCATCACATGACAAGTACTTTTCTCTGTACCCCTTCAAGCACAATAGATGCAGGAATCTTTTAAATCTCTGTTTTAAACTATACAGAAATTTATACCCCACAATTTATAAACCTTTTTAAGTGATATTAATAATCAAATATCTGTATTTTGCAGGATAATACATACTTAAGCTTTCTTCAAATGGATCGTTTAGGTTTTACAAAACTTTTTTGGGGTTCACCAGAAATAAAGGTTGTGCCTGTAATGCTTAAATGATACAGTAGCTTTATTGTTCTGCTGGAAACTACACTGTGTGCAGAATTATTAGGCAAGTTGTATTTTAGCGGATTATTTTTATTATTGATCAACAACTATGTTCTCAATCAACCAAAAAGACTCATAAATATCCAAGCTTAATATTTTTGGAAGTTGGAGTGGGTTTTTTTTAGATTTGGCTATCTTAGGAGGATATCTGTTTGTGCAGGTAACTATTACTGTGCAGAATTATTAAGTAACTTAATAAAAACCAAATATAATCCCATCTCACTTGTTTATTTTCACCAGGTAAACCAATATCAGTGCACAAAATTTAGAAATAAACATTTCTGACATGCAAAAACAAAAACCAAAAAAATTAGTGATCAATATAGCCACCCTTCTTTATGATGACACTCAACAGCCTTCCATCCATAGATTCTGTCAGTAGCTTGATCTGTTTTCGATCAACATTGCGTGCAGCAGCCACCACAGCCTCCCAGACACTGTTCCGAGAGGTGTACTGTTTTCCCTCCCTGTAGATCTCACATTTTATGATGGACCACAGGTTCTCTATGGGGTTCAGATCAGGTGAACAAGGGCGCCATGTCATTATTTTTTCTTCTTTTAGACCTTTACTGGCCAGCCACACTGTGGAGTAGTTGGATGCATGTGATGGAGCATTGTCCTGCATGAAAATCATGTTTTTCTTGAACGATACAGACTTCTTCCTGTACCACTGCTTGAAGAAATTGTCTTCCAGAAACTGGCAGTAGGTCTGGGAGTTGAGCTTCACTCCATCCTCAACCTGAAAAGGTCCCACAAGTTCATCTTTGATGATACCAGCCCATACCAGTACCCCACCTCCACCTTGCTGGCGTCTGAGTCGGAGTAGAGCTCTCTGCCCTTTACTGATCCAGCCTCTGGCCCATCAAAAGTCACGGTCATTTCATCAGTCCATAAAACCTTTGAAAAATCAGTCTTAAGATATTTCTTGACCCATTCTTGACGTTTTATCTTATGTTTCTTGTTCAAAGGTGGTAGTTTTTCAGCCTTCCTTACCTTGGCCATGTCCCTGAGTATCACACACCTTGTGCTTTTTGATACTCCAGTAACGTTGCAGCTCTGAAATATGGCAAAACTGGTGGCAAATGGCATCTTGGCAGCTTCATGCTTGATTTTCCTCAATTCATGGGCAGTTATTTTGCGCCTTTTTTGGCCAACACGCTTCTTGCGACCCTGTTGGTTATTTGCCATGAAAAGCTTGATTGTTCGGTGATCACGCTTCAAAAGTTTGGAAATTTCAAGACTGCTGCATCCCTCTGCAAGACATCTCACAATTTTGGACTTTTCAGAGCCCGTCAAATCTCTCTTCTGACCCATTTTGCCACAGGAAAGGAAGTTGCCTAATAATTAAGCACACCTTATATAGGGTGTTAATGTCATTAGACAACACCCCTCCTCAATACAGAGATGCACATCACCAGATTTACTTAATTGGTAGTTGGCTCTCAAGCCTATGCAGCTTGGAGTAGGACATGTATAAAAAGTATCAAAGTGATCAAAATAAGCATTTGCCTAATAATTCTGCACGCGGTGTAGATAGGCAGGAAAACACAGCTGAAAAAAGTGCTATATTAAATGGTTTAACAATTCTAAATAAGCCTGCCATGTTTTCTTTAAAGCCTAATGCTGTATTAAAATACATCAGTATGAAAAAAAAGTTTATTTCATTGAACCAGTAGTTTGTCCTTTTTTACGTAAAAGCTGCTGTTTATGGCATCATGATATAAGCCAACATGCATAAAGTTGTATGCATGGTGCTTCAAAATGAGAAAGAGAGCGGTATGGAGTCGGTATGGAGTCGGTATGGAGTCTGCATGGAGTCGGCATGGAGTCGGTATGGAGTCGGTATGGAGTCTGCATGGAGTCTGCATGGAGTCTGCATGGAGTCTGTATGGAGTCTCCTAAGTCACTGGCTTATGTAAGGGGAGGAGATGTACCCTGGAGGCCGCATGAAGCTATGAAACTCTTCTTCTTGCCATTGGTCTCATTTACGTCTACCGCCATAAAGTGTCTACATGTTGCACTGTGCCTACAATATGGCAGCACAAATCTAAAAATAAAAGACCACGTCTAAAAAGTAAATACATATGTTCATGTCATTAATAAAACCAAGACAGGACTGATGACTGATTTCTTGCATAATTAAACACTAAGGCGTAGTGTAGAAATGTGACAAAGAACAGTGAAATGAAATAACTTTTTCCACCTTCCAGCAGATGATCAACAGTTCAATATTGGCGCACTTTTACTTGTTGACCTGTCTTGGAAATGTTTAAAGAATTAGTTTTATTTTCTAGACAACTTACACAAATTCTTTCCAGCACGCATATGTTGTAGTAATAGTTTAAAGAGGAAGCAGGTGGAGCGTTGTACGGACATCTCTCATCACAGCTCGCACTTTACAGATGACTGATCATTCCGCTTTTCCTGCTATAGTACTGGATTGGCATTGCACAAGAGAGATTTCACATGCCTAAACCTTGGATGTATCATCACTATTATACTATTTTTAAAGGACACACTTCTCTTTAAGTGCGTAAACCACAAGTGATGATGCACAGTGATGGTGTGAGGAAAAGCACTGATAGAAAAGATGAAAACGTAAGACATGAGTCCAAGAAGGCTGCAATGTAATGGGTTCATGGTGGAATGAATGTAGATATTATTAATTAGACAATTTATTATAGAAAATCAACATTGTAGGTCCATTATTATAGCTCCAGATTAATTAAAAAAAAAAAAAGAAATCGTAAAAAAAAACTGTGCACTGATGAACTACAGCATTTACACTAGGCTGTGGATTTACAGGAGCACTGATTACACTGGACCACTGGGTGTCCGAACATAGAATTTACATTGAGAACTGACCAACTGCAGCACATGCACTACACTGTGGACCGTCCGACCGACCATAGAGTTTCATGAGGCTGGGAACTGACCGACTGCAGCACATGCACTACACTGTGGTCCGGCCAACCATAGTTTCATTAGGCTGTAAACTGACCGACTGTAGCACATACAGTAATCTGTAAACCAACCAACCCTTTTCCATTAAACCATGAACTGAACACTCACACAGCATTAAAAGGGTGTTCTAAAGTTTGGAATCTACCCCCCTATTCGATGGATAGAGGATAACTTCCTGATCACTGGGGGTCCGACCAATAAAACACTCACCGATCTTGATAACTAGGGCTCTGAATATTCCCGTGTGAATGGAGCGGTAATCAATAATCTATTTCTCTAATCTTTATTCCCCATATTCAATCACTCACTCACTCACTCACGCATGTCACCTGCACCTTAAAAACATCTCCAGAATCCAAGCTTTTCTCAGCTTTGATACTGCAAAAACTCTTACTGTCGCTCTTATTCATTCTCGTCTGGACTACTGCAACTCAATTCTGATCGGACTCCCTCTAAACAAACTCTCTCCTCTCCAATCTATTCTGAATGCGGCAGCCAGGGTCGTACTCCTACCAAGCCGCTTCACTGACGCCTCTACCCTGTGCCAGTCATTGCACTAGTTACCCATTCACCACAAAATACAATACAAACTCATCTCTCTCACCCACAAAGCTTTACACAGTTCTGCACCACCCTACATCTCATCCCTCATTTCTGTCCATCGCCCCTCCCGTGCCCTCCATTCTGCATCTGATCTAAGACCGACATCCTCCTTAATCCGAACGTCACACCTCCATCTCCAAGACTTCTCTCGTGCCGCGCCAGTTTTCTGGAATGCACGGCCCCAAACAATCCGACTGATATCTAGACCTCATGTCTTCAAACGTGCTTTAAAAACACATCTGTTTAGACAAGCCTATCACCTCAACTCACCAACCTAACTCTCTCCTGTCTCCTCCTAAATATTAATCTTAATCTGCCCCCTGCGTATTCATCTGTCTCCACATCCATCATGCACCAAATACCACACGGTAACTGCCCTTAGACAGATACTGGCTGATGACCATGTTCTACCTATTGTGTCCCCCCATTTCCATATAGATTGTAAGCTTGGAAGCAGGGCCCTCACTCCTCATGTAACTGTTAAAATGTGATACATTGTATTGTTTATATTGTCTGTACATGTCCCTACTTAATTGTAAAGTGCTGTGGAATATGTTGGCGCTATATAAATAAAAAATATTATTATTATTATTATTATTCTCTAGTGATTTTTACGGGAATGCCGAAGACTGGCTATCTCTGACGGTCCCATTAGAATGATTCACTATCGCTCCATTCAAGGGTTCAGGATCGGTGGGAGTTCCAGAGGTCGAACACTCAACAATTAGAAAAAGTCATTGCCAGCAGTATTTCAATGGAGTAATCACATGTGCATCAGCTCCTTTGGGCCAACCATGACAGTATTGTAGGGGTGTGGACAGTCTTACCCTGGTCCAGCCCCTGAAGACAACAAACGCGCTGTGTGTATAGTGTCATGTAGTTTTACATGTAATAGTGATGTGCGTCTGATATAATGTGTTATGGTAATGTACAGCATATAAGTCATGTAAAGTGTTAATGTACAATGTGAGTAGTGTATAGTGCAAGGTAAGCATAGGACTAGCTTTGAGATAGAATGATAATGGTTTACATAGTAAGCAATTTAGCAACGGTATAGAACATGCCAAGTTCATAAAAGTTCAAACTATCAAAATATAAAGACAAGAAACCCATTCGGTAACAAAGTTCTGCATTTTTTAAACCATTAAAATAATAAAAACCTATATAAGTTTTCATAGGTTATCTTTATCATATAATGAACACCATAAAATCAAAACCCAAACTTACACTTTTTTTCACTGCTTCATCCCAGTTGGAATATTTTTCTGAATACCTTGTATAATAAAATGAATGGTGGCATTCAAAACTACAACTCATCTTATAAAAGAAAGCAAGCCCTCAAACAACCATGTTGATGGAAAAATAAAAAAAAATAAGGCTCATACAGGAAAAAAAGGAAAAAATTACTGGTCCTTTACGAGTTAAGAGGCTACATTATATTACCATAATCTGCATCCTATTCTTCATATTAAATACCAAATACTGGTTTTAGTCAAAGATTATTCACTGCCCATATCTAGTGCACGGCCCATAGCAACAAATCACATAATGCTTTAGAAATATGAACCGATGCTGTGATCTGCTGCATGAGCAACAAAGACAGTTTTTCTGTTGTACAATTTTCATAAATCCATTGAGCACGATTGAGTCGGGTTCAAACTGCGTTTGGGCCACACGTCTTGGCTCCATTGAGGCTTCTAACCAATGTCTTGAAAAAAGAGATTCGGGCGAAATGGAAGCACTGTCGAAACAGAGTCCAGACAAATAACAAAGGGACTCTGTCTGCCTTAGTAAAGAGAGTGGCCCCGTCGGGTGATCTGCCCAAGTCCTGTATTTCAGAGCTTTAGACAGAAGCCCAAACTCAATGTGGACATCCCCTTATAGCCACACACAGGACAGCGAGCAGGAGGAGAGGAACAAGGCTGAGCTGCTGATACTCAGGGAAGATAATTGTATGCGCCTCTTAGTCTTAGAAGCTTTCTCTATGTCTCCAAGATTAAACTGAGATATGAGACAAAATAGGATCAGAGAAAAAGAAAAGGTTAAAAGAGAAATTAATAGGATTTTTTTTTGTGTGAATTTTCTCTGTTTTGTGCTCCTCTAAGCTGCCAGTTCCCAGCAGGATGCAGACTTAGCCACATTTTACATGAGAGGTTGCAAAGATGCAAAAAAAATTTTTGGCGGTATATAATATGTATTTTACAGTGCATTGCATTTTGGATATTATAATTTTGGATATTTACTAATGCCACTTTTCTCATACCAGTCTCCTCTTTAACCTCAGAGCTTTCCTCATCCGTTGAACCACTGTACTCTGCAATCGGGAGGGTATCAAATGGAAGGGAACTGCTGCTGTGGAACAAAGAGAAAAAATGGTTGAGATTCATCTAATACATGACTATTTTTCTACATTAATGAATGGCTTGCTGAAGTGATCCCCATTACAACAAAACAGAGCCCATTGTCATCAATCATGAGGATCTACAGCTCTACGTATGTACTTAAACCACCATACATCATAGATAGCAGTTGGCTGAACTTTAGTTTGGTCGATAGTTCAGCCAACAACTATCTGCTCCAACTCCCCCATACACAGGAGCGCTCTGCAGGCCCAGCGCTCTTCTGTTCTCTAGGATACAGCCGCTGTCAGACATCTTTGATGGATCTGAACTCTTAGAAAACAAAAGAATCGGGAGTCTGAAATAAGGAAAAGCCGGATCCATTAGTTCTCCGACATCATCTATCCGGAGACAGTCGGGAAGCCCCTATACAAGTAGGCCGAACCTGTGGATGTTGGCGGGCTCGGCCGCCATTAGTCCAATGTGTAAGGGGAGAAAACTACACTAAAACATCCAAATTTTACTTCATATAGATTAAAAGGACAGCATATCGTAGTATTGCATGTCGTCCATAGAAAACATCTGACGCGTTTCAGGCTTGTAGCTGTCATTACTCATAGTAAATGTTAAAAAGCAAAACTGGAATTTATTTAAAACCCATAGCAGCCTACCACTGCGCATAAATCCTGATGATGACAATTGGAAGCACTTATGAAACAATCATTGCACCTCTCAAAAATCACTATTAGGCTATGTTAACACGTTGCATTTTTGCTGAGTTTTTTTAATGCAAATTAACCCCTTTACAACCCAAGGTGGTTTGCACGTTAATGACCAGGCCAATTTTTACAATTCTGACCACTGTCACTTTATGAGGTAATTACTCTGGAACGCTTCAACGGATCCCCCTGATTCTGAGAATGTTTTTTCGTGACGTATTGTACTTCATGATTATCGTAAAATTTCTTCGATATCACTTGCGTTTATTTGTGAAAAAAAGGAAATTTGGTGAAATGTTGAACATTTTGCAATTTTCAACATTTTAAATTTTATGCCCTTAAATCAGCACAATTTTGGAACCAACATTTTTTTTTTTATTAGGGAGCTATAAGGGTTAAAATTTGACCAGCGATTTCTCATTTTTGCAACAAAATTTACAAAAACATTTTTTAGGGACCACATCATATTTGAAGTCACTTTGAGGGGTCTTTTTGACAGAAAATACCCTAAAGTGACACCATTCTAAAAACTGCTCCCCTCAAGGTGCTCAAAGCCACATTCAAGATCTTTATTAACCCTTCAGGTGCTTCACAGGAAGTTTTGGAATGTGGAAGAAAAAAATGAACATTTAACTTTTTTCACAAAAATGTTACTTTAGACTCATTTTTTTTTAATTTTCGCAGGGGTAACAGGAAAAAATGGACCCCAAAATTTGTTGTGCAATTTCCCCTGGGCACGCAGATACCCCATATGTGGGGAAAAAACACTGTTTGGGCGCACGGCAGGGTTCGGAAGGGAAGGAGCGCCATTTGACCTTTTGAATGTAAAATTTGCTTGAATAATTAGCGGATGCCATGTTGCGTTTGGAGAGCCCTTGATGTGCCTAAACAGTGGAAATCCCCCACAAGTGACACCATTTTGGAAACTAGACCCCTCAGGGAACTTATCTAGATGTGTGGTGAGCACCCTGAACCCCCAAGTCCTTTACAGAAGTTTATAACATGGAGCCGTGGAATAAAAAAATCAAACTTTTTCCACAAAAATGATGTTTTAGCCCCAATTTTTTTATTTTCACAAGGGTAAGAGGAGAAAATGGACCCAAAAACTTTTGTGCAATTTCTCCTGAGTACGCCAATACACCATATGTGGGGAAAATACAGTGTTTGGTCGCACGGCAGAGTTCAGAAGGGAAGGAGCACTGTGTGACTTTTTGAACGCAAAATTGGCTGGATTCGAGAGCGGACGCCATGTCGCGTTTGGAGAGCCCCTGATGTGCCTAAATAATGGAAACCCCCCACAAGTGACCTCATTTTGGAAACTACACCCCTCAAGGATTTTATCAAGGGCTATAGTGAACATTTTGAACCCAGAGGTACGACACAGAATTTGTTTACATTAGGTCATCATATTGAATAAGTTGTCATTAGTCTTGAGCGCAAGTTTGCATCGTGTACTCAGGTATGCACCATGTATCACGGGTGCTCGAGTGACATGCTCGTGTCCCCGCCCGCATGTTTCACGGTTATTAGACACCCAAAAAAAAAACATGCGGGGATCGCTCGTGCATGGCAGGCAATCCCCGCGAGTTATTTTTGCCTGCGGAGCATATGGGGTGGAGACTCGAGCACCCGCGATACTCAATGCATAGCCGAGCACCCAATGCAAACTCAAGTAGCGAGCACTTGTGCTCAACACTAGTTGCCATATTGTCATCTTTTTTTTTTTTCACTTTTGAAAAAAATCCCAACCCTAACCCCAACCTTAGCACAACTCTAACCCCAACCCTAACCCTAGCCTAACTCTAACCCTGGCCCAACCTTAACCCTAGCCCAACCCTAACCCTAGCACAACCCTAACCCTAGCACAGCCCTAACCCTAGCACAACCCTAACTCCAACCCCAACCCTAATCCTAGCACAACCCTAACCTGAGAGTTTATTTTTAATGCCGTTCCTTGTGCGGTAAAAGTGATTAGACGACTTTATTCTTCGGGTCGGTGCGACTACAGAGATACCAGAATCATATTGGTTTTTTATGTTTGACAGCTGTCACATACTGAAAGATGCAGTTTTTTGTAAAATCTAGTTTTTGCATCGCCATATTTTGAGAGCTATAATTTTTCCATATTTTGGCCGACAGTCATGTGACGGCTTGTTTTTTGCGGGATGAGTTGACGTTTTTATTGGTGCAATTTTCAGGCATGTGACATTTTTTGATCGCTTTCTATTCCTATTTTTGGGAGGCAGAATAAATAAAAACCAACAATTCAGGAATTGTTTTTTTTTTATTCTGTTCCACGTGTGGTAAAATTGATAATGTAGCTTTATTCTTCAGGTCAGTATGTTTACAGCGGTACCACATTTATATCGTTTTTCTATGTTTTGGCGATTTTACATAATAAAAGCAATTTTATAGAAAAAATTATTTTTTTGCATCGCTTTACTCTGAGAGCTATAACTTTTTTATTTTTTGGCTGATGGAGCAGTATGGTGGCTTGTTTTTTGCGGGATGAGATGACGTTTTCAGCGGTACCATTTTCATCTATATTCGTCTTTTCGATCGCGTGTTATTCCATTTTTTGTTTGGCGGTATGATGATAAAGCATTGTTTATTGTTCATTTTTTATTTTTTATTTTTACTGTGTTCACTGAAGGGGTTAACTAGTGGGACAATTTTATAGGTCAGGTCGTTCCAGACGCGATACCAAATATGTGTACTTTTATTGTTTGTTTTTTTTCATAATAATATTTATTGATGGGTACATTATATTTTTATTTTTGGTGGATTATTTTTTTTATTTTTATTTTTTTATATTTTTACAATTTTTTTTTCTTTTTTTCACTTTCTGACAGTTTTTTTACTTTTATACTTTGTCCCACTATGGGACTTTTACATTTTTTATTCTGATCGCCTGCATAGCAAATGAATGGAGCACCATCCCTGTGCTATGCAGGCTGTCAGCGCTGCACAGGGTGAAGATAGTTTGGTCATGCACTGCGCATGACCAAAATATCTTCCTGCAGTCTGGTGACCCGAATGTTGTCATGACGACATGGGGTCGTCATGGCAACATCCTGGAAGCCGCGGCAGACAGCGCTGGAGGCCGGAAGAGGAGTTGAGTATTTCGATCACCTCCCCTTGCCACCGCAATGCTGCAATCGACTTCAATTGCAGCATTGCGGGGGTTAATGTGCCCGGAGCGGTGCGGGACCACTCCCTGCACATAGTACCGGGTGTAAGCTGTGACAATCAGCTGACACCCGGCGGCAATCAGCCTGTGTGCGGGCATGATCGCAAAGACGTACTAATACGTATCAGGCTCTTAAAGCCCAGGGCGCAGATACGTATTAATACGTCTTGGGCTTTAAAGGGGTTAAAAGCTGCTTTTTACTGTACCAGCAAAAACTATGAGAATTCAATAAATCTCATGCAAACGCTTGCTTTTTTTTTCCTGAATTGAAAAACTGCGTTTTTTTTTTTTTTAAATCAGTGGCATGTCAATTCAGTCAGTGTTTCTGCGGCATTTTTTCACCATAGAAAGCAATGAGACAGTGCAAAAACGCTGCAAAAAAATGCAACCATGCATTTTTGCTGCAATTTTGGTGAATAAAACTAACTTTTTAAGCATGTGCTGAAGACAAATGACACATGTATTCTGCACCAAAAAACAGCACAAAAGCAGCAAAAACGCACTAAAATCTGCTTTTTGAAAGCAGCTTATTTACTGCCAAGTGAGCAGGTTTTGCCTGCAAAAAGAAAACGCAACAATAATGCAAAATGTGAATATAGCAAAACAGCCTAAGACCTCATTCACATGCCATCATTGCATGCTCTTGTATGGTCCAATGTGTACAGGCGCCTTTGGTAGACTGGTGTTACCAGATGATAATGATAGACAGGGATGGTCACATTTTCTGTCTCTAGCACTAAGAATTGATAAAAACTATCGACAACGCATTCCTGCACATACCTCTTCTCTGACACCTTTTGTGCAGTCTGTGACAACTTTTGATTAAGACTTCTAATCTTTGCTTTCTTTTCATTTAGCACCAATGTAAATCGAGTATAAAGACCTCGCTCCAGTTCCTCCTTGCTGCTTACAAATTTATCAAGCCTAAAAAAAAAATAAAAAAATGAATAAAGTGGCTATGCGCCATTTATAATCCTTTTCGGTTAGTAATGTCCCTCAAAATCAGGCCAGTCACAAATTGTCCTACTGCTGTAAACTCTGTGATCATCACTATGGTGTAAGGCTATGTTTTTTGAGGCATCCAAAAAGTTTTTTAATCTTTGTTTCAGGAAGTGTTCCTTTCAGGAAATGTGCACACAACGACATTTAGACGCCATCAGGAAAACATTGGCAGTCGTTCTCATGAGGTAGCTTCGCCGTCGTTCTTACGGCGGATCCACCGCCAGTGGCTTTCACTCTTTAATGTTCAGTAGAGAGAGTGGGCATCTCCCTTGCGGAAGCCGCCTTAGGAATGAGCATGTCACTTCTTTTACCCGCTTCCGGGTTTCCGAACCTTACAATGGTTAAAAGAAGTGACATAAGACGGAACATGTGCACAGCAATGTCGTTTTGACAGCAAACTCTAACTCCACCATCAGGAGCTCTAGTGAAAACCAGGTAGCCGCTTAGCTACATCCCTCCTAGGTAAGCCTGGACCTGTGCCTGACATCGTGACAGACACAAGGTAAGATTTTAAAACTATAGACAGGTTAGGACCATCCCGATGGGTACACCTTGTCGTGGTGGGATGCTTTTTATGCATTCTTCATCAAAATAGCGTTAACTAAGTACCCTATGTTATGTACATGTACTATTTCTATATTCTTATTTACTTGCTGTAGGGTCTATGCTCATTTTGTTTTTTACTGGGTTTTGTCTGTGAAATGGCCACAGTGTGAACGTGCTCTTACACTTTGCAGGTACACCAGCTTATAGTCTAGCTCATTTCTTTGTTTTTGCTGTATTATCTTGTACTTTGTAGAAACAGGGACACTGCTCCCCTTTCTGAGCTAAGGATTTCATATTTATAGCTTCATATGAATGGGTGTCTCAATCTGGTCCTGCCCTGGTTTGTCCTTATTCATATTGAAGTTGTTTGACCCAAGCCCGGACCTGTGCCTTACATAGTGACAGACACAAGGTAAAGTTTTAATACTAGAGACGGCTTAGGACTGTCCCGATGGGTACACCTTGTCGTGGTGGGATGGTTTTTATGCATTCTAAATCAAAATAGGGTTAACTAAGTACCCTATGTTATATACATATACTATTACTATTTACTAGTTGCAGGGTATATGCTCATTTTCTCTTTATTTTATTGGGTTTTGTCTTTAAATATGGCTTATGCATAAATACAATGGTGACAGAAGGATTCCACATGTCACTTTTCTAGCTCAGCTTAGAAAATGAAAGTCGTAATTAAATTTTGTCCTGAAAGGTTTCATAAATTTTGGGAATTCTGACGAGCGGATTAGACAGTACCAACATATTCTGCGTGTTGCTACATAGAAGTGAATGTAAAAAAAACAACAACTCTTACTCTTCATGCATGTCATTCCAGTCCTGTCGTAGCCTTTCATTTTCCTTCAGCAGATGTTCATTTCTACTGTGAAATTCTGTGGCACAGCTCAAGCAATAATCAATTAACTCTTTGATGATTCCAGCAGGGTCTGCGGCATTCTGGAGTCTGAGAGATCCAAGCTTGAACTGGAAAGACGCAGAGTGTGATATAGAAGCATAGAGACATTGGGGAGAAAGCATCTCTCACATATATACTGTACAAAGCTGGTAAAAAAACAATATTCATCCATCTGCAGTTACCAACTAAATAGATTGGGCAAGTTTTTGAGTTGCATTGACAGCGGCAGGGTGCCTTAAATTACTGGGGTCCTGAGGCCTAAATGCTGCAGAAACGCTTAAAAAACGCATGGTAGAAGGCCTGCATATTCCCCAATGATAATCCGCATGTGCTGTGCACATGCTGTGGAAATTTCCGCTGCGGATTATCATTGCGGAAAAAAACGAGGCACTACCAATTATTTTGCGGAAGCTCTGCGTTTTCGCCGCCATTGACTTGCATTAGACCGCATGGATTCCGCTTCACTAGATAAGCACATGCGTTATACATGCGTTCAATGTGTGGATGGTACCCAGGTGTGGAGGAGAGGAGACTCTCCTCTGGACCCGGGTAGCATAGAAAACTGTAAAAAAAAAGAATAAAATAAAAAATATATGTTATACTTACCTTCTCATGGCCCCAGGTCCGCTCGTCCTCTCATGCAGGTAGATCACGATGGACTGGAGGACCTGCACTGACGTCATAGTCATGTGACGGGTCACGCGACGCTGACGTCGGCAGATCCTTCAGTGTACCGCGATCTGTCGGCATGAGAGGACGGAGTGAAGCAAGACTGCGGGGGCCATCGGAAGGTAAGTATAGAATTATTTTTTATTTTTAAACATTCTTTCGGTCACACTATATAAATCCATGCCGGTTGCATGGATTTATATAGTGTGACCAAGTTGACAAGCACTTTCCAAGTGATGCTAAAATCGCTTGGAAAGCGCTTGTCAACCCGCATGCGGAAATGCATGTGAAGAACGCTTCACTTCCGCTTGTCCCTGGCAGGAAAACACATGTACAATCCACATGCGTTTTTTTCTGCCAGGGAGATGCAGAAACGCTCAGGAAAAATGTGGAGCATTTCAGCATCGTGGGCACATAGCCTTACACAGATTACAATGATAACTTTGGTGAAGAAATCCGCTTTGTGGTTCTTCTTTAATGATTATTTGAAGTTTTCTGCTAATTAGATTTCGGTGCACAGGGGCCGGACTGTGCACTGTTTTTTCTCCTCCCAGTCTGTGATTGTGCGGAGCTTCGCCCACCTCCTCTGTTTGAAAAGCATGTCACTGCTTTTTTAGTGACCTCCCTCCTCTGTTGAAACCTTTTCGTCAAACAGAGGAAACAGGCGGAAGGCCCGGGAAATCACAGACTGGGAGGAGAAGACCCATTGCACAGTCCGGCCCCTGTGCACCGAAATCTAATCAGCAGAAAACTTTCAATGATGATTAAAGAAGAACAATAAAGTGGATTCCTGAACCAAAGGTCTCAGTTTAATCAGCATTATAGCACCATTACAGTCATGTCTTTACTTTATATGACAGATTCTGTTTAACTACTTGCGTTCTGCTCAATATCCTAACATGTTAGGACGGTCACAACATGACTCTCCATGGACGATTTTGAGTGTCCGCTCAGAGGAAATACCTGCAAGGAGATCATGCAAGTGCAGGAGTGGGGAGCCAGCTGTCATAAGCCAGTCAGAATTCCCATAGAGAAGGCAGAAATGATATATTGCCATCTCTGCCTTCCTGATAGTTGAGTATACATTTTACAAAGTATTATCCGCACCTGCACCTTCCATCCTAACCATCATGTGATTGGAGTGTCCCAGGAGGGAGCAGGAGCTGCTGTATCTTAGCAAACCAAGATCAGCTTTGTAGACAGAATGTACAATTTGCCCTGTAACTGGAAAAAAATTTGCAGTTTCAGTATATCAATGTATCTTATATATGCAAATAATTAAATATAATATACGGCAATATCCTTTCTGAAAGATTTGATAATTCCAACTATTTCATAAAACAACACTACAGACAGGACATCGGATCACCTTACTCTGCAGTAATTAAAACGCCAAGGACAAGTCAGGCTGGATTGTACATGATGAAAGTCTCTGGGTTCAAATGCCAAGGTAAAGTCGATGTAACGTAAATGAAAACCACCATGAAATATAGAGAACTATCAAAGTATGATATTCACTGCTCACATTATTGAAATACTATCAGTGTGTTTCTAAATCATATCACACGTGAGATGCTGGGGATCAGCGCAGCGCTGGACTCATAGAGACTGAATTTTTACTGATGTTGTAATTACTGTAGATAATTTGACATACGTGACGGTAAAGCTGCAGTATGAGGCTTCAGTGACCTTCACTTAAATTATACCTCAGGAAATTAAATGTGTGCAGAGAAATATCTAATTACAGATGCATTCCTTTACATACTATACAGTAATACCCATGTTATGGCCTGCTTGAGTAAGAAACCGCCATAGAGGTGGCTGATTTATGGAAGGCTTTTGGAGGCTTTGATGGCCACTGGGGTATTTGCCAAGTCCTACAGGAGTCCAGAGGTCCCCCATTTTCCTATGAGCTGCAGTCTTGTAATAATTTGCTGGTGGCTTTGTACATTAGATAGCTGGCCTTACACCTTAGATTAGCTTTTTATCTACTGCCCGATCCTCATCTTCTTCTACATCTGCCACTGGAGGAGAGTCAGGAAGCCCCTATATACATCAGATGGTGGCCTGGTCCTGCCGGAAAGTGTTCATCTGCTGTACAGTACAGCTTTTGGAATACTTTACACTGGATTATATTTTTACAGAATATCCATTCTTTTGTAGTCAAAATTCATTCTTACAACATAATATTTAGATTTGAGAGTCCTCAGTGGTTGATACCTTTTAACAGCCAACTGAAAAGATGGTAACAAATTGCAAGCTTTCGAAACTACTCACGTTTCTTCATCAGGCAAAATATAACACAAAATCTGAACTATTCCAATATTTACGGCCACAACTGTTTATCCCTCTCCCATAGTTCTGCTTTACGCCACTTGTCTCATCTATTGCATTATTTCTGTGTCTTGCTGTATATAAATATGTGACTCTTCAGATTTTGTGCTATTCTATGCCTGATGAAGAAACCTGAGTAGTTTCGAAAGCTTGTAATTTCTTACCATCTTTTCAGTTAGCCATTTAGCGGTATCAACCACTGAGGACTCTCAAATCTATATTCTATATATTTTTCTATCTACTGGCTAACACTACAAAGATATATATTTTTTCTTTTTACAACAAAGTCACCCATCGGCATGGGTCTGCCAATCATCTGGTATTGCTAAGTAAAGCTTCTTATGGCCATCGGAAAAAAAATAGGTCACTGTGTGAAAAATGGTTTTGTCAATCCCGCCATAGATGAAGCAGCTCTTTGTAATGGATCTCCTCCTTGGCTCGTTAAGAGTGGTCTGGAGCAGAGGACTCCATTCCTACAATGTCTGTGTCTTATTAGGGTATATATACAGGGATTGTCCAAAAAATTACCTAGAAAGTTAGTTTCAACAGTGATGGGGAAGGAAAACAGATGAAAGTCCCCAAATATAAGTGACAATATCTTACAAACATCCCAGCAAACTTTCATACAGAAGAAATTCCTAACATATATGTCAAGCTACAATTATGCTGTCGCCTTCAGTGCAGACGATTGGAGTGACAATCCACAGTCTTGAATCTAATCTACAGGCTTTAACAAAGATGACCATTTGTGTTGGGAAAATCTTTTTCAACACTTGCATGGCACAATCATTTAGGACGGATAAAAAAATTCATGCCACACACTGCAGTAAGACAAATTAGCTGTGTAAATACATGAAGACAGATAACTGGTTGTTTCTAATCTCACAAATTAAGTGAGGGATTAAATGTCTAATAACTTGAGACATGTCTGATTTGTGTATGAGTAAGTGCGGGAAATGAAGTGTTTGGCAGTGATTACATGGACTAATGGTGACATATCATTGGGGGGATGCAGGCTGGCAGAACATGGAATCTTCAGTAATCCCATTAGCAGGTCAGATTCCATTGTCGGCTTCACTGTGTTATGTGGTGGTGTCAGAGACGTTGTCACATGAAAGAAATGAATAGGAGTCTTTTAGTAGAAATTATTTTCTATTTGCTGAGTACATTCCACAAAGCAAACTTTTTTTCAACTAATTGTGTGTTTAATATTTAGTTAAGTTATTAAATTATGCTATGATCAGTTGCCAGATATAAGCTTTTCATCTCACCATCAGTCACGCCATATTGATGAGCAATACTTTAGATGGAGACAGAAGCTGGATGAGCATATATCCTGTTATAGGACCAGGGGAAAGTGAAGGATGGTGTGTATATTTCACCTAGGTCCCTGTATTATACTGTGTAAATGAATTAGCCAGGGAGTTTGGTAGTAGGGATCTATGGATTTCCCTGCTCCAGGTTACGGGATGATTACGACCTGCGCTATCCTGTGCAGAGATGCTTTATAAATGCAGGGCTCCTGGGAAAGCTGCTGTCAGTAAAGCAACTGTAATGTTTGGGAAACTGCATTAGGCGCAGCTCCCCTGAGTTAGCGTTCACCTGGACAGTTAGCGGCCGGCCAGTCGAAGCTTTTATTTTGTATTAATTTTTATTTTGTTCCCATACACAGCAAATAAAACTGGTTGAGGACAGTTGTATTAAATTTGTTTGGTGTGAACTGTGTTCTTAGAGTGCTTGAAGAGCCCATTTGTCCGAGGAGGTGGCAATCCGGTGAGCTAATCCCCTAAACTGTCTCTTACATAGGCTGCTTACCAGGCAAACTTTTAAGAGTACCTGTCATCCTGGTATATATCGACAAATAGATTATCCAAAAACAGCTTCGATGGCCAGATGTAAAAATATGGAATGGAGCTGCAGAGCACATCTACATTCAATTTGTAGTCTCCGCTGCCAGGTACTGCAGAACAGATCTTTGATATATAAGCTGTTCTGCAGAACCCTCTACACTTTGAATAGAGCTGTGCTCCGTAGATTTGTTCCAAATTATTATATCCGACCACCTCTGGAGCAGTTTTTAGCTAATAGGTGGGGATGCAAGGTGTCGGAACCCCACCGATATTCTATTGATTATCATTCCTTAAGATATGTCATCAATATGATGTGACAGCCCCTTTAAGAAATGGAAAAAATTAGGCCAAAGTGACACATTTTATAAAATGAAACTATTACTTACATGCTAAATTCTTCTCAACAGTGCCTGTTTACTTCCTTGCAGTGCTCAAGTGCCATCTACCCACATGACTTCTGCATCTAAATACTGGAATCAATATTTTTAGATCTTATTTTAGAACAATTCTGGAGCATCTTTTCTTTAAACCCTGCATTGTACTATCCCTCTGCTATAAATCATGGAACTGAATGAATAAGGCTGAGGCTGCAGCAAAGGTCGCACCACAATGAAAGTGCATGTGGTCACTTTGCTGTGTGTTAGCGCTCACCTGGTGAGGTAGATCCACAAGGTTGCAGGTAAGGGTGCACAAACGGACCCAAGGCATTGGCACAGCAGGCTGGTTGGCACATAGAACAGAAGGGACCAGGACAACAAGATATCAGAAGGCAGACAAGCAAGTGAGGCAGGACCCCACAGAAGCAACAGAACTAAGAGAACAGATGAAGAAGAAAATGGCAGTTCCGAAGCACTGACTGATCAAAAATCCACAGCAGATTGTAGCATAATGTGAACAGTCTCAAATACGTTTGTGGCGCTTACAGAAAATGAAGGGTTAACCAGCAGGTCACAGAGGCAGTAGAAGCAAAATAAAGAAATCACAGGAATCAGACTAAAGATGAGACAGGTGTATAACACCATGACAGTGACACCCAATTTTAATTCCAGCAGATTTTAATTTATTGCTACTTTTTCTGCATCTTGTTTGTTGCAATACAAAAAGATTCACTTTCATTATGGTAAAGCATCAACATGGTGCAGTCTTAGAGTGCATGATGAGTTGTGGCAAAACTTGCAGTGAAGCCCCAGCCTTAATTGTCAAATCGGTGTTATCATTCCCCTAGTGTATTTCTCAACATAGTCGGACACTGTGAGAACTGAATGAACAGTATCATTTATCTGATTTGGTAGTGGCACTGGCAGTGGCCCAGAGAACAATCAGATTATAAATCATAGCTACATTGGTCAGTTTATCTTTAGAACAAGGGGGGTGACTATGATGAGACAACACCTTTAATATTAGAAAGCTTTTTCTTTTAAAAAAAGGTGCTGATTATGACATTATACTTGGTATTTCAAACATTAAAATTTCACAAAACAATGGATTTAGCTACGTTTTTAATATTTCTCAGTTTTGGCTTTCTGCAGTCTTTTGGATAAAATATTAACTGAATAAAGTCTATTAAGTCATTACTATATTTGGTAAAAGAGCCATTTATTTCCTATACTTATTAGAATCTTCTATACAGTGTGGTAGATCGGCTCACTCAGCTGCACAGGAATACTGTCTCTAAGTCCTTCACTGGTTTATTACTGTACATACATGTGGCATAAACCATTGCGAAGTAAAAAAAAAAAAAAACACGGCCCTTCGGGCAAAACAGGAAAAAAAAAGAAATGGTATAGCAGAAATCATACGCCTGCGGGGATCCGCCTGCTTAATGATTCAAAAGGCTGCCTATTTATATCCCAGACCACACCGTGGGGTGGAGATAAGGTAAACAACCTCCCACTCGCTCTATGGCTGTTCACAAAAACCCAGCCCTTAAAATGGCCGATTAACCCCTCTCAGCACATAATGTGCTGGAGCAAACTTCTAGGTTTCAAATCACTGAAGCGAATAGCCTCAGTGAAACATATCTCCCCTCCAGTGCTTTGCAGTGATTTTGTCACAACAGTTAGAAAGTAATACAGCATGAATTTTTGATGCAGCTTTTTTTGTTTCTAAGGGTTCGCTCATATGAGCAAATAACACGGCCGAGTGCTCTCTGATGTTTTATCAGATAGCACTTGGACCAATGTTATACTATGGGGCAGTGCAGATGAACGATTTTTTTCTTAAGACCGAATCGTTCTGTGGAAAAAATAGATCGGATGACGCACACCCATACAAGTCTATGGGTGTGTGTCATCCGAGTGCAGTTCGACATCCGCGGACTCAGACAATGGAGAAGATGGAGAAATTAAGTTCTCCATCTTCTCCACACCTGTGCTCCGATGCAAGAGAATTGGATTGCACTAAGATTGCACTCGGCTCACACTATGATCAGAGTTTGAGCTGAGTGTCATTAGCAAAGTCGATCCGATTCTCTCGCATGAGAGAATCGACGGCCGTGTGAGCGAGCCCTAATTGTTATGTAGCAAATATACATTTTAAACGTGATATAAACAGAATTATAATCATTTCATGAATAATAATACCAATAGAGCTATTTAGTTGTTATTCCCACTGGTGGCCATGTGGATTAGTGGACCCACTGTGCCACAGGGCTGGGTCTGCCTAGGTAAAGACGTAGCTCAGTGGCTACCTGGTGTTCACTGCAGCTCCAGATGGTGGAGACAGGCTGGGCTGCAGGCCGCCGCCAGGTATCACTCCTAGGGAGATTCTGGTACTGCAGCAGCTGACGCTAGGGGTAAGATTAGCTGACACAGACTAGGACACAGCATTGAGCAGATGTTCTCTGCATGCTGTATATTTGAAGACTTTACAGCTTAATACGCTTTTCTGTTATTATTTTAACATTATTATGGTGATTGGGTAAATATGATTTAAGCAATGGTGAAAAAAGTCAGTAGCCAAAAATTTGCATTTTATTAATATTGTATCAATATTTAGACATTTAAAAAAGGTAAATTACCATTCGTGAGGCGGGTTGGCAAGTACATAAAAGAGTCTCAAACAACATGTGAGTAAATGTCTGCCTGCATTGGTACATGGGCATTCATTGTGTGCTCAGATAAGAACATTTAGTGCAGCACAGAATAAAAATATGTTCTCAAATGGATAGAAAACGAGCAGGTTTGCTGGGCAGAACACGGAAAAATCTGAGAAATGCTTTGTTTTCAGATATGCAGGCACTGAAGTTTATATTTATTCATATCTGACAGGACAAAATGTACTCTAAATAGTCTTGTCTGGTACCAGCAATGTAAGTATTTGTTCACATTCAGCATCTGTCCCCAACTAAAGTACTTAAGGAGAAAAAAGTGAATTTGAGATATTCAAAGTGCATGAAATTCATGGTAAATTTCACATTGAAAGCTAGGATTCAATAAAGTCTAACTACAAAGAGCGTACATCACAAGACACTGCAACCTTTAAAAAAATCGCTTCTTTGTTAGGGTATTTTCACACTGGGCTTTTTTGCTGCAGAAAAAAAATACAGTGTTTTTCAGTATCAGCAAAGTAAATTACATTTCTGAAATCTCATGCATATACTGCTTATTTTCCTTGCAGATGTGAATCATCAAAGCGTTTTTTTTTTGTTTGTTTTTAACACTAGGACTACTGGACTCGTGACCCCGCCTAGAACTACTGAAACTACTCATTTTGACTCCTTGCTTGTTTTCGTTTATTTTTAGAGTTTCATTTGTGGTTATTTATTAATAATTATATTTTTTGTAATGTATTATTATTGTGAGATCCAACAGTAATGCTTTTGATTGTTTTTTTTCTGCTTTTCTTATTTTTCTACAGAAAATAACAATAATTATAATAGACGTTTTTCAAACATTTTTTTTTATTCAAGTGCACACATATAAACAACAACTGAAGAACAAAAAGCAGAGAAAATGTAGGTGGAGGAGCATAAAAATGAAAATATGGCGCAGAATTCACCTTCTAAACATTTGGTGTTTCGCATTTTAGGCATTGCCTTTGATTTATGGCAGTACATTGCCCACACAAAGACTTACCACAAGTCTTACAATTTCCGACAGATCTATTTTTCTTGCACTTTTCTTTGAACTGGCAAAATTTTGTTTGAACCATCACTTCTGAGCATGTAGAAACTTGGGACGTGGAACCCTTTTCCCTATCTGTGACATAAGGACCACTCAACTCTCTCACAAGCGTTTGCAAAAATGCCTTGCGTGACATTTTTTGGTGGGTAATCTCCTTGAATATTATCCATGCATTTATACCCGCAAAGTCTAAGGCATTTTCAAATGCATGAACAGGCCATCTCCTTGTGCATGTTCGTGTGGTATATTTTCGTGCCATCTGATCCACTACATCTACTCCATATTTTGTTTCATTGTAAAACTTTACCGTTTCTGGAGTTTTTTTAGCGGAATCAGACGCAACAACAACATCTGGATGGACGGAACTCAAAATGACAACATTTTTGTTGGGCTTTCCTTGATATACTGCAAGTGTAAAATTGTCTTCATTTCTAAACACTCTAGTGTTGTACAATTCCTCTTTCATGGATTTTATTTCTTTAGGCACTTCTCGCCTTATCTTGTTCAGTGTTCCCACGATGGTTGTTCCTTTGCTTTTTAGCTGTTTAGCTAATTTTACTGAAGTAAAATAATTATCGGTTGTAACATTGCGACCTTTTTTCAAAAACGGGTCCAATAACTTCATTACCACATGGTCAGCTAAACGGTCCTCAGCACGGCGTGTGTCATCTTTGCCTAGATAAGGGAAGCCATTTGCCAGATATTTGCTCCTCTTATCAACAGCTAGCCAATATTTGTGGCCATATTTATCTGGTTTGGAAGGCATGTACTGCGTGAATGGACACCTAGTTTTGCTTGGGAAAAGTTGCTCATCCACCGTTATGTATGGGCCAGGTTTGTAACCCGCAATACAATTTTCAATAAACCTGTCCCACACAGTAGAAAATAGAGCAAACTTGTCCGTTTGCAGTCTCTCCGATCGAGTAGATTTCTCATCAAATCTGAGAAACCTCATAATTTCAACAAAGCGGTCCCTAGACATTGTCGCTTTGCAAAACGGTATTCCCCAGTCATTACACCAAATACTGCTAATCGAGTGACGGTTCGTGCCAGATATTCCACGAGCATAGAATATCGCAATGAATGCATCTAGCTCCTCATCAGATAGAGTAAACTGTAAATTATTGTTCCTGCATGCTTCTGCAAGCGTACAGTTCTTTATATGTGTCAATATATATGAATCAAAAAATAAACGCCATGCGCTCAAAGGACTATCGATAATGATATTTCTTCTGGCGTATCCTGTAGGGCCAGGTGCTTCTCGAAGAATATTTTGGCTGTCACGCCTACCAGGCAAGTGTTCTCCAATTTCAACAGGTTTCCATTGAATACCATCCGCTGAAACTAGTATTCCTTCAGATTCGCCTTCTCTGGTGTTTGTTGTTGCATTACCTTCGCCGCCATCGTTATCTGTTGTTCTTTCATTTCTGGGACGTTTTGCTGATTTTTTCTGTCCACGACCAGGAGGATGGTCACGAGGCAACATAACTGCATGAGCCAGATCCCCAGTTGATGTGCTTGGAATATCTGTAAAAAAGTTGATGAATATTTAGAATTTTTGTTTTGTAAGGGTCCGTGCACACTGGCTGGATTAGCGGCGGAATATCCGACCGGATATTCTCACCACAATCCGGCCCGTACCTGCCCGCTCAGGTACAGAGCGGAGTTTCATACCTGAAGCTCCGCTCCGAACCCCGGGCTGGAGCCGCTGTCTGGGACGGAGCCGTGCTTGCGCGTAAGCAAGCGCTGCTCTGTCCCTGACAGCGGCTCCAGCCCGGGGTTCGGAGCGGAGCTTCAGGCATGAGCGGGCAGGTACGGCCTGTATTGCGGCAAGAATATCCAGATGGCTATTCAGCCAGAATTCTGCTAGTGTGCACAGGCCCTAACTCAGTGTGTGGAAGAACAAATAAATACACATAACTACTTACCTTCTGGATTTGTTCCTTCTGAGTCTTCAGATTCACTTGATATGTTCTGAGGAATGAAATCTTCATCACTGTCAGAATCAAATACATGTTCCTGCAATTCGGATTCCGATTCATCCTCCGGTATGGATTGCAAAGTAGCCAGAATATCCTGAGGCTTTATCAAACGTCTTCTCTCCATATTCCTCACAAATTCCATAATTCTATATAGTTCCCTGCTGAAAAATAGAAATGAAATGAAAACTAAAAGAAATAATAACTGTTCTGCCACCTTCAAAAGTAGGTGGGCTGAATCAGTTGACAGACAGCTAAACTATTTCATAACAATTCATACCTGTATGAGTCTTCAGAGCTCGTATGTCTGCGTCTGTTCTCTTTGTCTCTTCAGCTGAACTGAAAATAAAGTTACTATCCAGAATACTGTCTCCTGCTAGGACCTTAGAAAAACACCACCCTTCATTAGCATAAGATAAGAGCCTAGAGTAAACAAGCTATTTTGTTCAGCATTACACAGTAATACAAGCAGGTAAAACACAAGGAAAATGTGAAAAGTTGACATGTAAATTGAACTACATCTATATGAACATCAGGGTAAATAAGACAGAGTGAAAAAATTATGCACAAAACTTTATAGCAACATTTAGTGACAAAAGGACCTCAAAATATAGTAGGGAGTCAAAATGACTCCCTTCAGTAGTTCTTGGTAAATTTTGAAAAAAACGCGCAAATTTTTCACCAAAATTATTTATTCTCACAAAATCTTTTTTCACATCATATTTGAGGAAAAGTCACAGAGTTTCAAGCCGGAATTCTGAAAAATGTAGTCACAGAAGAGAAATAAAAAACGAAAGGAGTCAAAATGACTCCATCAGTAGTTCTAGTGTTAAATCTGCAGTGTGTTATTTCTTTCTGCATTTTTACAGCATTTTTCACCCATTCAAATGAATGGAAAAAAAAGCAAAAAGGTATTGAAAAACCGCACATAAAAATGCGTGTATTTTCCTGCCACCACTCTCGCTTGTGGTGCAAAAAACCCAAAAACTGCAAAAAAACCAGGTGTCAACATGTCCTTAAGGTCTTACTTACTGTTGAGATCTCTAGTAATGAGCTATAATCTGTTGAGGAAACCAAAAGCAAATGTTTAATGTTTTTTGGGGGGATTATAAAAAAGTTGCTCAAAAGATGGAAATGTGCTGATTAGCTTCAGCAGTCTTGTGACTAATATACAGTCATGGCCGAAAGTGTTGTCACCATTAAAATTGTTCCAGAAAATTAAGTATTTCTCCCAAAAAATTATTATAATTACACATGTTTTGTTATACACGTGTTTATTTAATTTGTATGTATAGGAACAACACAAAAAAATAGAGAAAAAAGGCAAATTAGACATAATATCACACAAAATCAACAAAATGGGCCGGACAAAATTTTTGGCACCTTTCCAAAATTTGGGTAAACAACTTTGTTTCAAGCATGTGATGCTCATACATACTCACTCATACCTGAAACCAAATAAAAAGGGGGGAAGTTCACTCAATCTTTGCATTGTGTGTCTGTTTGGGCAACACTAAGTATGGAGAACAGAAAGAGGGGAAGAGAACTCTCTGAGGACGTGAAAACCTAAATTGTTGAAAAATATCAACAATCTCAAAAGGTTACAAGACCATCTACAGAGACCTTGATATTCCTTTGCCATGGTGCACAACATAATCAAGAAGTTTACAACTCATGGCACTGTAGCTCATCTCCCTGGACATGGACGGCAGAGAAAAATTGATGAAAAGTTGCAGTGCAGGATAGTCCGGATGGTGGATATGCAGCCCCAATCAAGTTTCAAAAATATTCAAGATATCTTGCAGGCTCAGGATGCATCAGTGTCAGCGTGAACTATCCATCGACATTTGAATGAAATGAAACACTATGTCAGTAGACCTAGGAGGACACCACTGTTGACACAGAGACATAAAAAAGCAAACTGCAGTTTGCCAAAATGTACGCAATCCAAAATCCTTGTGAGAAAGCGTCTTGTGGACAGATGAGACCAAGATAGAGCTTTTTGGAAAAGCACATCATTCTGATGTTTACCAAAAACAGAATGAGGCCTACAAAGAAAATAACAGAACCTACAGTCAAATATGATAGAGGTTCAAAGATGTTTTGGGGTTTTTTTGCTGCCTCTTGCAGTGGATGCCTTGACTGTGTGCTAGACAACATGAAATCCGAAGACTCCCAAAGGATTTTGGGTCGCAATGTAGTGCCCAATGTCAAAAAGCTGCGTTTGCATCCTAGGTCATGGTATTTTCAGCAGGATAATGACCCCACACATACTTCAAGAAGCACCCCAAAATGGATGGAAACCAAGCACTGGAGAGTTCTAAAGTGACCAGCAATGAGTCAATCCCTTTGAACACCTGTGGAGAGATATTAAAATTTCCAATACACACAAAGGAAATAAACATGTGTATAACAAAACATGTGTAATTGCAATAATTTTCTGGGAGAAATACTTAATTTTCCGCAACAATTTCAAGGGTGCCAACACTTTCGGCCATGACTGTACAGTGGGTACGGAAAGTATTCAGACCCCTTTAAATTTTTCACTCGTTGTTTCATTGCAGCCATTTGGTAAATTCTAAAAAGTTCATTTTTTTTCTCATTAAAGTGCACTCTGCACCCCATCTTGACTGAAAAAAAACAGAAATGAAGAAATTTTTGCAAATTTATTAAAAAAGATAAACTGAAATATCACTTGGTCATAAGTATTCAGACCCTTTGCTCAGTATTGAGTAGAAGCACCCTTTTGAGCTAGTACAGCTATGAGTCTTCTTGGGAATGATGCAACAAGTTTTTCACACCTGGATGGAGGGATCCTCTGCCATTCTTCCTTGCAGATCCTCTCCAGTTCCGTCAGGTTGAATGGTGAACATTGGTGGATAGCCATTTTCAGGCCTCTCCAGAGATGCTCCGTTGGGTATACGTCAGGGCTCTGGCTGGGCCAGACAAAAATGGTCACAGAGTTGTTCTGAAGCCACTCCTTGGTTATTTTAGCTGTGTGATTAGGGTCATTGTCTTGTTGGAAGATGAACCTTCTGCCAAGTCTGAGGTCCGGAGCACTCTGGAAGAGGTTTTCATTCAGGATATCTCTGTAAATGGCCGCATTTATGTTTCCTTCAATTTCAACCAGTCGTCCTGTCCCGGCAGCTGAAAAACACCCCCATAGCATGATGCTGCCACCACCATGTTTCACTGTTGGGATTGTATTGGTCAGGTGCTGAGCAGTGACTGGTTTTCTCCACACATACCGCTTAGAATTATCACCAAAAAGTTCTATCTTCGTCTCATCAGACCAGAGAATCTTATTTCTTATAGTCTGGGAGTCCTTCATGTGTTTTTGAGCAAACTCCATGCGGGCTTTCATATGTCTTGCACTGAGGAGAGGCTTCTGTAGGGCCACTCTCCCATAAAGTCCCGACTGGTGGAGGGCTGCAGTGATAGTTGACTTTGTGGAACTTTCTCGCATCTCCCTACTGCATCTCTGGAGCTCAGCCACAGTGATCTTGGGGTTTTTCTTTATCTCTCTCATCCAGACTCTTCTCCCACGATTGCTCAGTTTGGCTGGACGGCCAAATCTAGGAAGACTTCTGGTGGTCCCAAACTTCTTCCATTTAAGGATTATGGAGGCCACTGTGCTCTTAGGAACCTTGAGTAATGCAGAAATTCTTTTGTAACCTTGGCCAGATCTGTGCCTTCCCACAATTCTGTCTCTGAACTCCTTGGGCAGTTCCTTTGAGCTCATGATTCTCATTTGGTATGACATGCACTGTGAGGTCTTATATAGACAGGTGTGTGCCTTTCCAAATTAAGTCCTATCAGTTTAATTAAACACAGCTGGACTCCAATGAAGGAGTAGAACCATCTCAAGGAGGATCACAAGGAAATGGACAGCATGCGACTTAAATATGAGTGTCTAAGCAAAGAGTCTGAATACTTATGACCATGTGATATTTCAGTTTTTCTTTTTTAATAAATTTGCAAAAAATTCTACATTTCTGTTTTTTTTCAGTCAAGATGGGGTGCAGAGTGTAGTTTAATGAGAAAAAAATGAACTTTTTAGAATTTACCAAATGGCTGCAATGAAACAAAGAGTGAAAAATTTAAAGGGGTCTGAATACTTTCCGTAACATTATATTTGTTGAAACCAATGGGTTGTCTATTGAATGTATATCGATTGTGCTGAGTCTTCTTAAATGAGAACCGGTAGAGATGCTCTCAGATGTAGGTAACATATGAGGATCCTGAACGAGCAGAGTCCTTTTTTAACTTGTAATTCCTAAAAAAAGGGGGTTAGACAACAAAAATTATGTAATTACCACAATGCTAATAAAATAAGTTAATAGAGCAGATTAATTAGGATATTGCAATTCATCACCAGATTATTTTCTAAATGGAAATACCTCTCCACGGGGGTAAAGTTCAGGCAGGACTGTTTGGAACATTAACAGAAGAGCAGAATACTGTATCAAGCAGCTGAGATTATGGACCCTTTGGGAGAGAAAATAGAGCAAGTCTAAAGCTTTCCAAGAAAATATGCTGGGGGTAGAATTCTTGGAAAAGGAAATGACTGTAAAATGGAGATACCTAGAGCTGTTTTAAAAGGGTAACTTCCGTGATCTGAACCATACAATTCCTTGACATGTCTTTAGTAGAGCGTAAAGCGCTGCAAATTATATTTGAAAAATAATCCATGAGCATCAGCTGAAAACATCTACCATATAACTAATGCAACAGGCAAACATATGACAGAAAATAGAATATAAAAGTAGTTACCACAAGCAGATAATGTGATTTTGCACCTAATAAATGATTCTATCACTTTGCTCTGCAGTTTTTAAGTACATAGAATAGCATAGTAAATGTGTTTACAGGCAACAACAATCACAACTGAGAGGTAAATCAGATCTGTAGTAGGAAAGAACAAGATATCAATGTATGACATAAAATAGAATCAATGCTGTGCCTACCAAATGGTGTGTGGCACCTTGTAGCCCAGGGGTGGGGAATCTTTATTTCTGCCAAGGGCCATTTGGATATTTATACAATCCTTCGGGGGCCGTACAAATTCCGCCCTAACTCTGCCCACAAAGTACGTCTTGATGCTGGCACTGCTGTCAGTACATAATCTTTCATTGCACGCGCCTCAGGGTTCAGTAGTGAACATGGCATGCACATGCTCCCAGAGCAAGAAGAAATAAATGGGCTGGCGGCCGTCAAAACACAGCTGCTGGCCCAAGCACTGCGGTTTCCCGGAATCTGCCCGGGGCTGGATAAAAGGTCACTGAGGGCCATAAACACCCATAGGCCTGAGATTCCCCACCCCTGTTGTAGACGATATTGTCACGCAAAAAATCCCTTTGATTAGTGTTGTCCTAAATTCTCTGGATAATCACTGCACGGGATATAGCGGGATATATCCTAAGATCGCAATGGTGTGTGTGGTTTCGTCTGCAGAGCCCAGGCTGGTGGCACTTGTTCAGACACTCACTAAAAAACTGCTGCTCAAGCAATGTGACATCACTAGCTACAGGCTCATAGCAAGTGACGTCACATTGCTTGACTTTTCCCAGAAAGTACACAAGATTGAGTCACCCTTCCGCTGGCTCGCCGGGGATTAGAACCTCCGTGACTTCGGGGCATCTGGGCCAACTACCCCAACCAGTAGCACCCCGACTTTGTGGGCTGAGTGGTGGGTAGTGGAGCAAATTGTATTCCACCAGCTGGAATGATGGTTCCTGGGCTGACGTCCTGTAGAGTCACCCCGGTGACAGGAGCAAGGCCTTTTTATAACCCACAGCTCTCATTTCAGGGCATTGCCCCACAGGATTGGAGGAAGGTAACCCTTTATTGTTCAATTAGGCTGCATATTTGTCCTCCTAGTTGTGCAGACTAGTACACCGCAGGGGTCTAAAGCTATACGTAATCAGCAGACATTCCACAAATAAACATGCAACAAGGGTCAAAGGACAGTATCACATGAAACAATGGCTCATGTCCCTGAACAAAGGAACAAGGTCTTGTATAATTAAAAATAATTCACCCCCGCACCAGTGGCCAGATTGACACTGTGTCATCATATTAGGTTTACCAGATATTCCTACTTGCACTTTATTTACTGTATACTAACCACTGTATAAGTGAACATCCCACAAGACCTGCTCTGACCTAGTCGTCCAGCCATCAATTTGGACCTTCTGCTAGTCCGTAAGATTCTGACGTTTGTCCATTTTTTCGGCTTTGCATTTACATCTCCTTCAAGAATTTACGTCTCACTTGAAGTCTACTGTAATATATCTGTCATAAGCTTGAGGAAGGCTCTGGAGAGAGAGTAGAACCATATCAGTTGTAAATGAATAAAGGAGCCTTTATACTTTTTTATCTAACAGGAGGTGCTGCTTCATCATTTGAATAGTTTGATAATTGTGGATAAGATTCAAGGCCAGTTGCACTTGGAGGATTTTGCACTCGCTCAGGCTATATTAGTATTTTTCTATAGTATTTATTATTTTAGATATATTAACATGCCTTATACTCAATTTGTATCTTGACAGCTACCATTGTAACCAGATAAACAATGCTACGCCCACAGTGAGCCATTATAATGTTATGGCTGAGCGGTGTTTTACAAAGTTTCATTGATATGCCAAAAATAGATGACAGGTATTCTTTAAGTAAAAGAGTCAAATATCTGTTTGTGTCTGTTTCTGCTGCTTAAGGGCGGCGCCCGATCACTTCCTGCTTTTTGTATTTGCTGTGGGTCACACCCCTTGTGCGTCCTCAGCCTATTGCTGTCTGTCACCTGGTATATAGCTCAGCTGCTCCAATCATTCCCTGCCTGAGCATAGTGGTTCATTCAGTGTGTGCTTGCACGCTGAAGGTGCCAGGTCCCGTTCTGTGTTCTCTTGTCTGCCTATCCTGGAGGCTGTATTTCCAGGCCTGTCTGAACACGCTCCTAGCCTGTTCCTCCTGCCTTCTAGGGGCCGATTACCTAGACCCGCTCCTGTATCTTGTCTGTCCTGTCTGAACACGCTCCTAGCCTGTTCCTCCCGCCTTCTAGGGGCCGATTACCTAGACCCGCTCTTGTATCTTGTCTGTCCTGTCTGAACACGCTCCTAGCCTGTTCCTCCTGCCTTCTAGGGGCCGATTACCTAGACCCGCTCCTGTATCTTGTCTGTCCTGTCTGAACACGCTCCTTGCCTGTTCGTCCTGCCTCTCTGGGGGCCGTATTCCCAGACCCGCTCCTGTATTCCGCTGCAGTGTCGGTCTCCTCCGTACACTCAGTCCCAGTCTGAACTCTCTCCTATCCTTTACCTGTTTTGCCTCTATGTCCGTTCCCTTCCTTTTTCTGCAGAGTCTGAACTCGTACCTAACTCCTGCTTGTTGTCTCTGTACTCCCTTTTGTGAGTTTGTGGTCCACTCGCTACTTCACTGCAAGTACGCTGTGGGTATCTGGCTCTGCCTTTCCCTTCCTGTCTGTTCTGTGTGAACAGAGCCCTGTCCCCCCTGCTCAGCCTTGCCTGCTCTGACTCCTTTGCTCACCGCTCCGGCGGTTCTAGCCTGCTCTGACTCCTTTGCTCACTGCTCCGGCGGTTCTAGCCTGCTCTGACTCCTTTGCTCACCGCTCCGGCGGTTCTAGCCTGCTCTGACTCCTTTGCTCACCGCTCCGGCGGTTCTAGCCTGCTCTGACTCCTTTGCTCACCGCTCCGGCGGTTCTAGCCTGCTCTGACTCCTTTGCTCACCGCTCCGGCAGTTCTAGCCTGCTCTGACTCCTTTGCTCACCGCTCCGGCGGTTCTAGCCTGCTCTGACTCCTTTGCTCACCGCTCCGGCGGTTCTAGCCTGCTCTGACTCCTTTGCTCACCGCTCCGGCGGTTCTAGCCTGCTCTGACTCCTTTGCTCACCGCTCCGGCGGTTCTAGCCTGCTCTGACTCCTTTGCTCACCGCTCCGGCGGTTCTAGCCTGCTCTGACTCCTTTGCTCACCGCTCCGGCGGCCTTGTCCTGCCCTGTTCTCGCTCACCTCTCTGGGCGGCCTCACTCTGCTGTGTTTGTCCGCCACATCTGTGGTTCTGTTCCTGAGTCCCAGTGTGTACTGGGTCCTATCCCGCCAGTGTCCCTACCTGCTAGTGCCTCCCTGTCTGCACTCTAGCTGTGCTTGCCTGTACCCCTCTGCCTGTATTGTTCCTGAGTCCCAGTGTGTACTGGGTCCTATCCCGCCTGTGTTCCTACCTGCTAGTGTCTCCCTGTCTGCACTCTAGCTGTGCTTGCCTGTACCCCCCGGCCTCCATACCCGCCTGCCTGCATACCAGTCGTGCCTGCCTATACCCACCAGTCTGTGCGCCAGCCTAACCAGCCTGTTCCTGTATTCCCCTGTGTGGGTCAACAGCCGTGTCCGGGGTCTGTCCTGGAGTAGCACCTGGTCCCTCTGATCGGTTCCTCCTTGGTGCACTGGCGTCGTATGCCGTCGTGCGACCCTGGTCGGATCGGGTGAATACCTAGTTACGCCCCTCCAGGCATTCACTCTCCGGCACGGTCCAGTGGAATCACACGCACACGCCGCTCAGCCCGGGCGTGTGCATTACAGCATGCTCAGGCCATGGTTCCCGTTGAGCCCCACGGCCTTCGCTCTCTGAGAAGTTTTCCAGCGAATACATGCATTAAAATAAATAAATAATTTTTTTTTTCCCTTTAGCTGAGTTCCAGGCGAATTACGCACCCGTCCAGATGGATCTATCTGCTCTCGTTCCTGCGGATCCGCTACGTTATTATGGGGATCCAAGACAAAGTCGTGCATTTGTGGAGCAATGCTTGCTACACTTCAAGTTCTACCCTCTATGTTTTCCCACCGATCGGGTTAAGGTGGCATTCATTATGTCTTACCTGGCGGGTGATGCCTTGGAATGGATCAACCCCCTATATGAAACACAGGATCCGATCCTCCTGGACCTAATGGCCTTCCTGGTGGCCTTTCTAATGGTCTTCGATGATCCTAACCCGGAGGCTCCTGCTGAAGCTTCACTTCCCAATATCCCGGAGCAGCCCCAATGGGTAATGTGTGTGGGTAGCGCAATAGTCCTCCAGCCCAATGAGACTACTGCCCACCCAGAATCCTCACAGGGTGACTACGCTTTCCGGAATACTTCTCCCAACCTCAAGAGGCAGTCCAGACGTGCTAGACGTAGAGGCAAGCCGTCACGCCAGGGTCTGTCCTCCCTGAGACCTCCTGACCCCAACCTTGAAGTCCCTACTGAAGCTTCATCTCCCTGTATCCCGGAGAAGCCCCAACGGGTAATGTGCGTGGGTAGTGCACCAGTTCTCCTGCCCGAAGAGACTTCTGCCCATCCAGACTCCACACAGGAGAACTTCCTGCACCCGGCATCAGATGCTTCACCCACTTTAACCGGTGTGCATGTCCAAGGATGCTCCAAAGCTGTGGTTACCTCAGAGTCTGTGCACCTCTACTACCTGGCGGAGGACCCCCTGTTGCCTCCTGAATCCTCCGGGATACCACTCGATGACAAATGGAGAGAGACTTCTCTACACCCGGTACTCGATACTTTGTCCGCTTCGTCCTGTGAGCCTGACAATGGGTACCCCAAAGTGGTAGTTACCCCCGAGTCTCTACACCCCTCCGACCAGGCGGAGGACCTCCAGTTGTCTCCAGAACCCTTCGGGGTGCCACCTGGTGGTGAATGGACAGAGACTTTCCTATATCCTGGATCTGATACCTCGCTTGCTTCGTCCAGTGAGTCCGACCTAGTGTACTCTGAAGCAGAGGTTACCCGTGAGTCTCTACACCCCTCTGACCAGGCGGAGGATCTCCAGTTGTCTCCAGAACCCTTCGGGGTGCCACCTGGTGGTGAATGGACAGAGACTTTCCTATATCCTGGATCTGATACCTCGCCTGCTTCGTCCAGTGAGTCCGACCTAGTGTACTCTGAAGCAGATGTTTTCTCTGAGCCTCTGCACTCTTCTGACCCGGCGGAGGACCTCCAGTTGTTTCCTGAATCCTCTGGGGTACCACCAGATAACAAAGAGACAGTGCCTTTTC
Source organism: Phyllobates terribilis (assembly GCF_046119375.1). Lineage (NCBI taxonomy): Eukaryota > Metazoa > Chordata > Amphibia > Anura > Dendrobatidae > Phyllobates > Phyllobates terribilis. Next base: position 473,350,615 of record NW_027362761.1, read on the forward strand.
CTCATTATGTACCTGATAACCCGTCTATTTCTTCCTGTGAGCTTGACAAGATGTACCTCGAAGCAGAGATTACCCCCAAGTCTCTGTCCCCCTCCAACCCGGTGGAGGACTTCCAGTTGTCTCCTGTACCCTCTGGGGTGCCACCTGAAAATAAGTGGAGAGGGACTTCCTTGTGTGCTGTTCCTGGTACTCCACCCGTTTCGTCTGTTGCTAAGGGTGGCTGGATGGGAGGTAGCATCCTAGCTACCCAGAGGAGACCAGTTTTTCCGGTGGACAGTGGAAGTGATCTCTTCGAAGTGAAGAATTGGCCCTCGAATTCCCTGCGGAAGATTCTGGCAGGCCTGAAGAAGAGGGGGCGTAAGGGGGGAGGTACTGTAACATACCTGGCGGCGTCCTTGCATAGTGGTCCATCTCCCACTGTGCAAGAGCGCGCACTTCATCTCCTGTCCAGAATGTCTCTCTGGCTTCCCTCCATGCTGTCTGTTTGTGTCTGTTTCTGCTGCTTAAGGGCGGAGCCCGATCACTTCCTGCTTTTTGTACCTGCTGTGGGTCACACCCCTTGTGCGTCCTCAGCCTATTGCTGTCTGTCACCTGGTATATAGCTCAGCTGCTCCAATCATTCCCTGCCTGAGCATAGTGGTTCATTCAGTGTGTGCTTGCACTCTGAAGGTGCCAGGTCCCGTTCTGTGTTCTCTTGTCTGCCTATCCTGGAGGCTGCATTTCCAGGCCTGTCTGAACACGCTCCTAGCCTGTTCCTCCTGCCTTCTAGGGGCCGATTACCTAGACCTGCTCCTGTATCTTGTCTGTCCTGTCTGAACACGCTCCTAGCCTGTTCCTCCCGCCTTCTAGGGGCCGATTACCTAGACCCGCTCTTGTATCTTGTCTGTCCTGTCTGAACACGCTCCTAGCCTGTTCCTCCCGCCTTCTAGGGGCCGATTACCTAGACCCGCTCCTGTATCTTGTCTGTCCTGTCTGAACACGCTCCTTGCCTGTTCGTCCTGCCTCTCTGGGGGCCGTATTCCCAGACCCGCTCCTGTATTCCGCTGCAGTGTCGGTCTCCTCCGTACACTCAGTCCCAGTCTGAACTCTCTCCTATCCTTTACCTGTTTTGCCTCTATGTCCGTTCCCTTCCTTTTTCTGCAGAGTCTGAACTCGTACCTAACTCCTGCTTGTTGTCTCTGTACTCCCGTTTGTGAGTTTGTGGTCCACTCGCTACTTCACTGCAAGTACCCTGTGGGTATCTGGCTCTGCCTTTCCCTTCCTGTCTGTTCCGTGTGAACAGAGCCCTGTCCCCCCTGCTCAGCATTGCCTGCTCTGACTCCTTTGCTCACCGCTCCGGCGGTTCTAGCCTGCTCTGACTCCTTTGCTCACCGCTCCGGCGGTTCTAGCCTGCTCTGACTCCTTTGCTCACCGCTCCGGCGGTTCTAGCCTGCTCTGACTCCTTTGCTCACCGCTCCGGCGGTTCTAGCCTGCTCTGACTCCTTTGCTCACCGCTCCGGCGGTTCTAGCCTGCTCTGACTCCTTTGCTCACCGCTCCGGCGGTTCTAGCCTGCTCTGACTCCTTTGTTCACCGCTCCGGCGGTTCTAGCCTGCTCTGACTCCTTTGCTCACCGCTCCGGCGGCCTTGTCCTGCTCTACTCTTGCTCACCGCTCCAGGCGGCCTTGTCCTGCCCTGTTCTCGCTTACCTCTCTGGGCGGCCTCACTCTGCTGTGTTTGTCCGCCACATCTGTGGTTCTGTTCCTGAGTCCCAGTGTGTACTGGGTCCTATCCCGCCAGTGTCCCTACCTGCTAGTGCCTCCCTGTCTGCACTCTAGCTGTGCTTGCCTGTACCCCCCGGCCTGCATCCCCGCCTGCCTGCATACCAGTCGTGCCTGCCTATACCCACCAGTCTGTGCGTCAGCCTAACCAGCCTGTTCCTGTATTCCCCTGTGTGGGTCAACAGCCGTGTCCGGGGTCTGTCCTGGAGTAGCACCTGGTCCCTCTGCTCGGTTCCTCCTTGGTGCACTGGCGTCGTATGCCGTCGTGCGACCCTGGTCGGATCGGGTGAATACCTAGTTACGCCCCTCCAGGCATTCACTCTCCGGCACGGTCCAGTGGAATCACATGCACACGCCGCTCAGCCCGGGCGTGTGCATTACAGTAAATTACATAGGAAAATAACAATAAGCACTGTCTAGATCAAAATAATTTTATTAGACGAGTACAAACACGTCATACAGGAATAGGAATAAGACTCTCACATGCATACGTCTATTATTACTTTTGTAGGTAGGTCATTTCCTACCATTTAGAAATTTCACTCTGACGTAAAGTGTTTTCTCTTGGAAGAAAACAAATCCATTTTCCATGTTGCTTTACTAGCAATGGTAAAATGTAATCCATGTATTGGCAGATCCCAGAGAGCCCACCCTTTGGCTGACTGATGGCTTCCTGGCTTCTTTAAGATGAAATCCTGCATAATACATCAGAGACGAGAATGTGAAGCAGAAGACGCCTTAGAAATTTCCTGGGTCTCTTACTATATATCCAACTGCAGAAGATACTGTCACTCGAACTGCAGGTTTCATGGTTTAAAAAAAGTATTTTAGAGAATTACCATCTGTATTCCCTGAGCGTCTCGTGAAATATGTACCATATTCAATTAAAAAGCAACAGTAGCTCACAGCTAGAAGAGCTCGGCTAATCCCTTTGGAGACATTCTGACAAATTGCAAAATTGGATTCTAAGAGGAAAAGAATTAGACGACTTCTTGTGATCTATGAAGTCTACTTGTCTCATTCAATCATTGCACTGAAATACTGAATCAAAGTTCTGAAGGAAGAGGAGAACTATCTAGTACTGATTCACTAGAGAGAACGGCGTTATGTTACAGCCAAACCTCAGATCTACAAATGGAGACTCTACAGCGGACTTTATTAATTAAATATTCAAAATTAAAGAGGTTGTCCACTACTTTTACATTCATGGCCTCTCCTTAGGAAAGGTCATCAATGTCTGATCGGCCGAGATACCCCCACCGATCAGCCGATGCTGGCGGCGACCAGAAGTACTTGCTTGTGGAGCTGGCCATCTAATTGTAGTGGCTGCTGCAGGGTACTATACATCCGCCTCCTATTGATTTGAATAGAAGGCGAATGTGCAGTACCTGCGGCAGCCTCTACAAGTAGACGGCCAGCTCCGCAAGCAAGCACCGCCGGCCTGAGTCGGCCGCCGCCGATAACGGCTGATCGGGGGGGAGAGGGGGTGCCCGACCCCGGCCAATCAGCGATTGATGACCAATCCTAAGAATAGGCCATCAATGTAAAAGTAGTGGACAATCTCTTTAATTAACTTAATTATTAAATCAAAATAAATTAACTTTGTTTTTCACTTGACCCGAAAGCAAGAGCTATGTTGACCAGCACCTTATTTCGTGTGTTTTTAGATGACTGTGTTCACTTTTTTTTTCAGCACCTTAAGACATGTATCAAAGACACCTCATATAAAGCAGTTTTAGATAATGTCTCCACATAAACCATGTGGTTTTATGTGCAGTATAAAACATAGCGAGCTTCCAATAGGGCCATCTGCTATTTATACTGCACTCCAGTTTCCTTGTGTCTTACACCCTGTAAAAAGCAAAGATCTTTTCAAAGTCTAGATCGGTTTTGAGTTGAAGTAAAAATACCTGCTTACACCTTAAAGCACCACTCTCTTGAGACAGATGCGACAAATAACAGCGTTGCTGGGGCTGACGGCGCATTGTTACGTGGTAAAAAGATTCCAGAGTGTACCTCAACATTCCCATAGGTCCCCATTCACAGATAGGAGGTCAAAGGACTATTCTACTTTGCTTTGGAACAAAAATGTAATGGAATTTATCAGCAGGATGCAGGATGATGTTGGGGCTGAAACCCTGATTCCAGTGATGTGTTACTTACTGCTCTGCTTGCTGTCATTTTGATAGAATCACAGTTTTCTTTGATGCAGATCTAGCAGTGCTCAGAATGCTGAGCCCTGTATAACCCCGCTCACACCACTGATAGGCAGCTTTCTGTGTATATGATGTATTGACAGAAAACTGCTCATCAGCGGTGGGGGCAAGGTTATACAGAGCAGTTGACAAGGAGGGAAAAGATATTATCCTGCTTATAAAACATTGATTTTATTGAAACAGCAACACACTACCTATTAAGTGACACACATATAGAAGGAATCAGGCTTTCAGCCCCTACATCATGATGCTCTCAGATTATATACCAAAACCCTGCTGACAGATTCCCTTTAAGTAACCCTCTGGTGAAGGAGCTTATTTTAACATCTGATGAAGGATAAAGAGAAATAATACCTGATCCATTTGCTTCTCCTTGCCATAAAATCACGGTTTTAGGATCCTCTTTTCTTTTCTCCCAAACACGGTTGCATACTTCCGAGATTAGCGGATGCACAGTGTGCATTTGAAGATTAAGCTACACCCTTTAAGCTCAGAGGAACTATATACATTGTGCATTGGCTATTCTGGAGGAGTCATGTCAGGTCAATAAGGAAGAGACCCTAAAATGTCAAATCAGTGGCATAGTGAAGCAAAATGAGGGTACCAGGCTCCTACTCCATTAATGAACATGAGTATTGCTTTAACTGATATTTAAAGGGGTTTTCCCCTTTCAATTAAGTATCTACACTGGCTACAGTTTGTTATAAAAAAGCAAATAGGGCAGTATTCACCCTCCCTAGGTCCACCCCTGAGTCTCAGAAGCCAATCAGTGAGCTCAGCAGTTCAGGCAGTGTAGCTGGAACAGCCTTCTCAGAGCCGCTGAGCTCACTTATTTTATTATTTATTTATTACGCATGGCTTATATATAGCTATCATACTCCACAGCGCCTAACATACATTTTTATTATTGCTGTCCCATTGGGGCTCACAATCTAGATTCCCTATCAGTATGTCTTTGGAGTGTGGGAGGAAACTGGAGAACCTGGAGGAAACCCACGCAAACACGGGGAGAACATACTAACTCCTAGCAGATGTTGTCTTTGGTGGGATTTGGACCCAGGACCCCAGAACTGCAGGGCTACAGTGCTAACCACTGAGCCACCATGCTGACATCAGCACTGCAGACAATTGCTGACACTGGGAGCACCGGCGGCAGAGACTCACCGGAGGATACGGGGAAGCTGAGTACAGTACGCTTTGTTTGTTTTATAACAGATCACAGCTAAAGTAGAAACTTACTTGAAAGTGAACAACCCCTTTAAGGTCGGGCTTTTGCAGATGTCACGAGAGTGTCTAGACATATATTGTATAAAACAGGACTTCTCAAAATGTATTTCTTTACAAGCACAAGGAACTTTAAAAATAGAGGACAGCAGCTGTGATTATGCCACCAGAATTCAATGTGTCGTCTCTTCTCACAATTTACTGGTTAATGGCACCTGTATTTTAAGACAGAGCCAGAAAAGCCCCCAAGGGGGATTTGAGCTCTCAGCTACCAGCGTCCTCTATTACACAAATCACTTCTGCTTGGCATGGTATGATGGAACTGCTTATAGTGCAATTTCCATAGCATACTCAACTGGCTTCAAAAGAGGAGATTCACCGTCACAAAGGCACGGACGCATCTGATGGAGTCATTATTACACAATGTACAACTGCAAAGTTCTGGTACATTGAAGATGTAAGAGAAAAAAATAATGACATCATATCTTTACAAATAAAATGAACAGAATAGGCTCATCAGAGAATGGCTGGTGGGTTACCCAAACAAACAATCACTGAGCCATTGAGAACCACTGACATTCTGCTAGTTACACAGAGAAACAACTATTGCAACAGAATGGAGTCTGGAAAACATTAAGATTTCTTAGTTCCTTAATCAGTCAACGAAAACTCTGGATTTTTTTTTATGCTGAGCCACCATTATCTCCGGGGAAATTGTGCAAGAGTAGCCATGACGTCCATAGGTGTGGTGTGGAAGCACTATTGCTGAGGGATACATTGTCATGGAAATACAGAAGCCCTGGTAGCGTATGTTATTTACTAGCAAAATGCAAAAAGACAGTACCGGCTGCCAAGAAGCGCGGAGCCGAGCAGAGGAGCTGCAGGCAGGTTGTCTCATTGACAACTGTTATTTGTCATGAAATGAGATGTAAAAGAACCACATTTATATGTCACAGATGACGGATGAGATCAGGATATCCTATAGTACATTATCTTATAGTTAGAGGTCAGTATTGTGTGAACGCTGCCGGACAACGTGCCAGGAAAGTTTCTGCCTCATCTTTTCTCTCTCCAGTAAAAGCTCTTAGGCTTCTGGATGGAAGAAGCGGCCTGTGCTGCAGTGCATAAAGGAACACTTTCTGAGCCATGAGAAAGTCATATCCTCACCACAGTTTATGACTGCTTCAAGACAATTCCACGCAAAGCAGAGATTCAAATGTCTCAATCTTTACTATGAGGTGGTACAAATCTTAATGTGTATATGTAAAGCGTGAAAATTGCCTCTTCAGAGAGAGCACTAATACTCTAGTGCCACCTATTGGAAGTAGCAATCCTAAAAGTCAATATCGACCCTCTAACAAGCCTTGTCACATGACTTCGGATAAAAGCCAAGCCAGAATCCCAATTTGCAGACACACGTTTCAGGGTGTTTCCCTTCCTCAGTGAAAAGCATGAGATCTGATTTGGCTGTATGAGAGGCCTCTGACTGGAGTGTAAGGGGTAACATTTCTCCTTGTGGAGGGTGACATGCCTGTATAAGGAGGAGGGACAACACCCCAAAACATGTGTCTGCAAATTGAGATTCTGGTTTGGCTTTTATTCTAATCCATATGGCAAGGCTCATTAAAGGGTCGATATTGACTTTTAGGATTGGTACTTTCAATAGAGGACACTAGAGTTCTAGACCTCTTACTCTCTGAAGAAACAATTTGCATACTTAATTTCCCAGAGGAACATTGAATGGCCTATAAGTCTCCTTATACTAAGATGTCACTTTCTACAAGGAGAAATGTTACCCCTTGGACCCTATGTAAACTGTAGTGCAGCTCACCTTTGGGAAAGGGGTTTTCCAGGTCCTAGACACTGAAGGTCTATCTTTCGAATCAGCATTCATAGTGGGCACAACCACAACTGCTCAGTAGAATAGTCGGGTCATCGTGTTCCCTTCATTGTATTCACAAGCACTGTTACCCACCTGTCCCAGATCCGTGCCTTGCTTCTCTCTCCCTGGTCTGTTGGACTCTACTGTGCTCCATGTCGGGCTTTGCAAATGGCCCAGCGTGATCTCATGTGTGCATCGGCCTGGGTCTATATAAGGCACAATGAGACACACCCTTGTGTCTTGGTATGGCACTAAGACTTCTGTTTTGCTGGACCTTAGCTTGCTACTCAGCTTCTTCTGCACTTCACCTGCCTGTATGTGGTTTTCTGACGTACTCCATCTGCCTGGGGTTTCCTGACGTACTCCGCCTGCCTGCAGCTTCCTGGCATCCTTTACCTGCCTGCAGTTCCTGCACTCTGCGTGCCTGAGGTTTACTCTGCCTGCCTGTGGTCTTCCGCACTCTGCCTACTTGCCTGGGATCTCTTGTCCCTTGGCTGTCCATGTCCTGTGTGCTCCTGCTATTTTCTGCACTGACGCCAGCCGTCCGTGCGCCCACCCAGATGTTGGGCTTGGAGGATCCACCTCACTTGGTGAGTCTAACAGGCACTGGGACTGGTCCATAAGGACAGCTGTGCCTGGTACTGTAGTTGAGTCCCATTCAAATTGCCAGCCTCTTTATTTTGCTGATCTAGGAATCAGAGGTAAGTCACCCACCAATCTTTTTCACCTACCTGGTGGATAGGTCATACATCCCTCCCAAGATCCAAATTGGTTACGAGCTTGATGAATTACTAAAACTTTTCATTTATTGGATTTTTGAAGCAGAAGCAGAATGAAAATGCTAGGGGGGGATTTTTTTTCCACCAGTCTTAATATAAAGACTAATAAATGTTGGTGCTTTTTTGGGGGCTGACCATGCTTCACGTGACGTCTATGACAGACATGAGCTGGCACTCAATTCTGCTGGCAAGCTTCAGTATAAATTATAGTAAATCTAGTGTATAACAGGTAGAGCACATGATAACCACCCTAAAAGTGTGAAAGTAGGACCATAATGAAACTAAACTTAAAGGGAGTCGGTGAGCACACAATGCTTGTTCAAACCAAGTACAGATGCTCGGTGCACCCTTGGTGTGGCTAACATTTAAGTGCACCTTTCCACTAACTTGGTTTCCCTTTATTCCTGCCCCCCTTTATTCTGATTGATATCTCTGGCTTTATACAGTCAGAGAAAGATAGAGATGTATGGAAAACAAGAAGGTGGGAAGGTGTACTGAATTGTTTTATCCACACCAAGGGTTCACCGAGCACCAGTAATTAGTTTGAATGTGGCTACTGCTCTCGGCACCCCAGTAAACAGCTGGTGAAGCAAACTCCTGCCAGGCATTAATACATGCATCCAAACGTATTAGGGCTAAAGTGTGTAAAAACAGCAAAAAAAAAATTAATACAACCCTTCAGGTCAATAAGTATAATTTATCCAGTCAATTGCAGGCAGAAGTGGAAGACGACTAAAAAGATACCTCCCATCCCTGCAATGAGCTACATAGGCAGCCTTTGACATTACCTTCAACAGGGATTTCATCATTCTGGATACTGCCTTGCAAGTAATCATTTTTTACATTGTCCCCAAAGTTGTTTCTGTGTTTTCTGTGGTTTTGAAAAGAAATGACAGAATGTAGGGACATTTTCAATAGTAATTGAAAGGTAAGTGTTGACACTTCTGTATGTGAGTAACCTATTTACCTACATTATATAAAATTCTAGAAGGCAGGCAAATATTGGTTTAGGATTTCCCAATACATAAAACTAGATATTAATGCAATAATCAAAAAGGTTTTAAAAAAATGATCACTAAAGATTTCAGTACGACAAGACAATGTGCAACAATGTTACATATATTTGCCAATTGTGATTTTTCCAGATTTTATGTATTATCCCTGAAACAATGAACACGTTAAGCTCTTTATCCCAATATCCTGAATCAACGCTAATTACCTCCCACTATGGAAGGGGGAAAGATATGTGCTGAGCCAATAACTTGAATATTTTTACTACTTATACCTCTCAAGCCCACACGGAAAGGAGGAAAGTTCTTGGAATGCCTTAGGAGCATAACTCACTAGAGAAGACGTAATGCACTTTACCTTGCAATCTAGTAACTAATTCTATATGCCAGTAGGAGAGATGCATATTAAGCCTGCACCATCTTAATCCCACAAAAATTCGAGGCATAAGGTACTGCACGGAGCCCTTAGACTTGTTCAGTAAAGCACAATAGTCAGCACTTTAGTAATAGAATAGTATGATGTAAGAGCGTACATTGAATATAGTCATATTTTGTGACCGTTTTGCTTAGATCCCCAGTAGATGACTTTATGTGACCTATATAGTAACCGATGTTATTCTTCACCCCATACTAAGCTGCAGACAAAATGATCTCCGCATTAGAGAACTTCAACATCTGGTAAAATCATATCAAATTATTCTGCTTAGTCATATTTTGTTAGATTAGATTTTTCGTGTGGGATAAACACTAGAGAACCCAAAGATGCATTCAAGCATATCGGAAATATTTAAAGAGCGTAAAGCTTTAATAACAATTGCATACCCACAGATGTAGTAATGGCTATTCCAGTTCTCTTTTCCTTCTTAGCCATCTATGGAACTATTTGCTAGGCTGATGTGATAATTGCATTGAGAATCCTCAAGTAACAGCAATAAAAGGATGTGGCATCAAAAAATTATCTACTATTTAAGCCAAGTTTTATGTTACATATATTTTTTAAAACATTTTTGGAAATTGCTATTTTTTCATATCATATATTTGTATTACAAAGAAATTTTGCAGTACTCTGACTAGCCAATGGGGTTATTCCTGACTTCCAGTTCTTTCATGAAATTCACATGTGCATTAGCAGCAATAGACTGACTCAAACCCTATCTTTTGTACTGAGCATGTGCAAAGGTAATTCTCAAGGATTGGAGGATCAGGGGGGAGCAATTACTTCATCTATTGTGAATGATGGATCCTTTGTTATCAGCTGTGTATAGAGGTGTTACCTGTCATTGTAATCCTACCTATAATAATAATGAGACTGCTGAAAAATGGTTGTACACAACATTAAAGGGTTGGTCCGGTACCTAAATGTCCTTTCTAAATATCTATCTTTACACCCTAAACACTTTTGTAATTAGTTTTATTACACAATACCCTACACTTCTCTCTATCTAATCTCTAAATGTGACATTTTGTTTGAGTGGAGTCTCAAACAGGACGTCACAGGAAGCGGGGGCTGCACTCACTGCAATGCAGTATCCTAGAACAGTCCGTCATCAGGGGGCAGCACTGCAGTTAATTGCTACAGTTTCTTGCATTGCCACACTCTGAAGATACTCTGGATCCAGGGTGATTGACGCTGCAAGAGAGGTGAGTGCGGCATTGGCACTCTATTTCTATCTCCGAAGCCGCTGCTTCTAACTGTGAAAGAAAACATTGTCAGAGTGTGGAGTTAAAAGCAGTGTGTGACAAAAGCGTCGCACCACTAGTTCTATCATCGCGCTCAAACGAATCATCATCAAGGGGTGGTGATAAAATCAATGACTGACACCAGACTTGCCCCCTGATGATAATTCTTTTGAGGGTGGTGACAGAAGCTGTGGTGTGGCGCTAGTGTCACTCACTGCTTCTATTGCCACCCCCTGACGGCATCTTCTTTCACCATTACAAGCAGTGGTACAGGAGAAAGAAGCAGAGTGCGGGCGCTGCGCTCACCTCTCCCATGGATTCTATCACCATGACCAAGGTTCAAGGACATCTTCAGAAGGCAGTGATGCAAGAAACTGTAGTAAGTAACTGATAACATTCGGCTTCAGGAGGGGCGATAGACGCTGCAGGAAAGTGAGTGCAGCCCCAGCCTCCTGTGACATCCTATTTGAGACTCCTCTCAAGTGAACAGCCCCTTTTAAGTAAATCATGCATCTGAATGTGATCTTTCAATGGGGATTGAAGGGTTAGAGTGATAAGACTATGAATTGAATAATGGTTTCTAGATCTTTGGGTTGACAACTATTGGTGAGTCTGAAATTTTTCTTTCATTCCAATGCCCAGGATTTTGTCCATTCCTGATGTAAAGTGATAAATAGTTTGTGACTTCAACCAACATGTAAAAACTATGATCGTATAAGTTGTTTATAATGGAGCCTTTAATCACCAAAACATTTCTACAGGATTTCTTCCATTGTCAATGGACACATGTTTTGCTAAACATGGCTCTGATAGGAGGCCAGTGGAACCAAGAAACAAAGAAACCTACAGCGAAAAAATCATAGAAGAAAACACTGTCAACAAAAATAGACTTGGAAACTAGAGTAAAAGAAATGAGAAAAAAACAGCATTAAGGGGGTGGGATGCTACATAAATAAAAGTAAATTAAATAGGTGTAAAAAGTGCTATCATGGGTTTAATATGGAACCAAACAGAAGATAATATGGTGGCACATGGAGTCTCAGGGGCTTTATAGTACGATGCTGTGAATAGGAGAGATATGAAAGAAGCAGGTGGTCCAATATGGCCTTGTTAGCAAAATGTAGGACACCATTTACTTTTGTTCTTCCTATGACATAGATTATACATGCTGATTCATTTATCACATTGTTCTCGATTGAAGAAGTAATCCTGATGACAGATAACTATATGTGCAATATTTAACCACAGAGGATGTTAAAAACGTATGCCTGAATCCAAGATTTTTTTTTTTATTAACAAAACATCCAGACCATATGTCACAACAATTCGCTTATCTTCTTATCATGCGTATACAGTGTCTGGTCCATCCCACACAATGATTGCCTCAATAGCGGATGTGATACTTTTTCTTCGTGACTTATAAAAACAGTCACGTAGTAAAAAAAAATTACAATAAAGTCATCTGTGTTTGGCAATCATTGCATTTTCTTTGGGAGGGGGGAAGGGTGGGCACTTTTGCATGCTCATCTGAAACCAAATCGGATTTGCCAGGTCAAGCATGCTGAGGGTTAATGGGAATTGTTAGCGGACTTTTCTTTCTTTGCTTGGAAACTAAGCTGTATGCCCCTGTGAATAAGCATGAGATAATGCCTAGACTGAGGAAAAATAAAAGTTTTACCAAAGTGTGCACTACAAACAATTTTCCAGAATGAGTAATACCATGGATTTAATGTGAACAAATCAAGGACTGTTTGCTTGCATTCATTCTACTGTTCTTAGCATTGCTTAAAGACTCCACCCCATGAAGCTGTTAATTATATAGGCATCTGAAGGAGAAAGCACACAAATTGCCCCTCTCTCAATATCCTATCCGAGCTTTAATTAGGCATTGACATTTATTTGCCTTGTAAAACATTCGGCTGTGCGTGTTTTGACAGCGAGCGTTAGGCCATAGGTAGACTTTTCAGAAACGGTAAAGTTTCCAAGTACCTGAACACTTGGGCTTGTGACTGATCTGGTGTGAACTGTACGAGTTCTCACCTAAAAAAAGGGAATTGAGTAATTAAACAGCATGTAAACAGCGTGTAAACGGGGCCTGTATTCTGCGGAGTGGTCTGCTGGCAATCACAGGGAATTTGACATTTCCCAACACCCTGCAATTCTTCTCTGGGATTTCAGTTTTCGGTCCATACCATTATATTAGGGAATTGGACTCAGTGAAGTTCGTGAATAAAAAATATGTTTCTCCAAAGGTGGAAGAACATTTCTATCTGTCTTGTAGTTGTTTCACGAAAGCGCCAAAATGAATGTTAGTAAGTTCTCAAAACATAATCTATGGAAGGATGGTAAAAGGATAAAGATGTAGAAAGTAAGAAGTGTAAAAACAATTATAGATTAAGCTGCTACATTGATAACATTTTGGTATAGATATGACATTTTGATTGCTTCTTACTGCATTTTTTGTGGCAAACAAAAAAACTGCAATTTTGGCGGTTTTAATTTTTTTCTGCTTATGCTGTTTAACAATCGGTTTGATTAATTTTATATTTTGATGGCTCAGACTTTTATGGACATGGCAATATCAACTATATTATTTTTTTTGTTTTACTATCATGTTATTTTTAGAGAGAAAAGAGTGGTCAATTAAAATTTATGTTATTTTTGCCACATTTTAAAAACTTTTTTTCTACTTTTTATTGTATTTGTTAGTCCCTGAACCTGCGATCATCTTATCTCTTGTACTGTATGCTATATAAAGCAAAAATTACGTTCTCTTTTGAAGCCACATGATGAGTTTCAAAGGAGCTCCATGATAGCAGGCATTGGGGGCCATCAACTGACTCCCAGCTGTCAAAGCAACCACTTGGCGACCTGCGATCACTTTGCACGGCGGTCACTCTGCGCAGGGAATGACGTGCCCCCATGCCGATGCAGTATTAATTCCGTCAGTAGCATTTAGCAGGTTAAACATCACGGGTGGAGATCTGCTCCAAGCATGGCTGTTAAAGGCATAGCCTGGCAGTGACACGCAGCCATTACCTGCCAGGTATGTGGTGGGCTCAGTCTGTGAACCCGCTCGATACACCTGCTGCAGACTTACACCGTACATGTATGCGGATGTAAGGACGTGGTTAAAGATTCAGCTGGGGATCACAGCAGAAGACGAGATTCATGCACATCTACTTTTTCCACTGTCGCTGTAGGTGAATGACGGGTCAATCGCTAGCAGTGGCGCTTAGAATTGCCGGCCAGGGGCAGAGCTGGAAAAGTCTATAGTGATGAAAGAGCATGCTCTGATATCAAGTTATCTGAGTGAGTTCTGGTTTGGATAGAGGAGCCAGCTCGAGCCAAATGATCGGGTACACTGCCGCTAAACATGTAGAGAATGGCCTATACATGAGCAGGTGGCCCTAGGCTACTTAGGTTGGCCATAATTATATTGCAATGGCAAGGAGTATACAAGAGCTTCAGGCTTATGCTGCAGGAAAGTACCTTAAGCAGACAGTTCTGTGTGACCTCTTTCATTTGTGTGTCAAAGTTTTTTTTCCTATAATCCTCATTGTTGCTGATGTAGAGGACAATGGTTGCCAGATATCATAAGTAAAACATTTAATTCTCACAAAATGAGACTGCTGTTAAATCTGCTGAAAGCTGAAATCTGCAACCACAGAATGCACAGGATGGTGGAATCATTTCTGAGCGCTCGGTAGCCATTGCAAAGAAGTTGGGCATGGTTATGTAACATTGTGCCAATAAGCTCATGATGGCACCCTCTTTATTGGAAAAGGAAGGCCACCATTGCACACATCAGTCACTGTGGAGCACAGCTGGATGAGCCCGAACCTTCCCCATTAACACTATGTTTTTGCAGTAAAAGACAAAACAATATAAAGTGACTTTTTACTTTTGAAGACTAGCAGGTGCTTCCTCACTTAATATGGCTCTGTCTGCCAAGACTAAGCAACATAAAAACAATTAAGTCGGGAACCCATGAACAAGGCATAAAATAATCTTGCTTTTCATGGAAACGCGCCACTTGCTTCTATGTCAATAAAACGGTATGATACGATTTCCCCAACGTGTGCGCCTGCAGTGAATCGCAAGATTAGTGTTCAGTTACCTCAGAAGCAATGAAGAATCCTTGTAAAGATGAATATGTATTTTATTCAGATTTATGCAGAAACAGCTATTCCGGAGTCTCTCCTAAAATGGGATTTACTCCGGCATAACGAGCTTTCTTACTGGAAGTGTTGATGTTGAGGTGTTGCCAGCTCTTGCTCCAAGTAAATCCCACTTATCTGATGCATACTCATGTCCTCGCTCTAAAATAATGCATTTCATTTCACAGGAGGGTGCAAATATAGAATTTAGCTGTTTAGCCATATTGTCTTATTGTAGGCAAGATGGACTTTTTCAGACTGCACCATTCATCATGAAAGCCCCGACATATGCTAGTCATTTTCTATGACATGTTAAAGCGATTGTATGTCTTTCCATGCTGCAATGCTATAGAGTCCATTAAATGTGTCTGCAGGAGGAGATTCTGCAAGTGATTTAAGTGCGACCAGCACTAAGAAATGCAATGAACTGAGACTGGAGAGTATTTTACTATGTGGCCATTCATGCCTACATTAAGACTACATTTCAATAGGTAATGAAAAAAAAATAACTATAAATCAAATACAGATTAATAGTGATGATCCCATACAGAACTACTGATCTAGTATCTCCTAAAATCTATTAGCTCTCTCTCCCACACCTCAGGGAACATAAGAGGTATTTTCAGGCAAGAAGAGGTTGTCACAGCAGACAGCCCCATACAAGCAACAGACAACTCATTAAATTGTAAAAAAAAGCCCTTTTCATGTAACATACCCTTTTAATCTGCATATTTTACATCCTTTCCACGTTACACATTAATCTATATGTTTTTCACCCTTTTCATGTTACACACCGATCCATAATTATTTATTTATTTTACTCATTTATATAGCGCCATTAATTCCACAGCGCTTTACATACATTATCGGCACTGTCCCCATCGGGGCTCACAATCTAGATTCCCTATCAGTATGTCTTTGGAGCGTGGGAGGAAACTGGAGAACCCGGAGGAAACCCACACAAACACGGGGAAAACATACAAACTCCTTACAAATGTCCTTGGTGGGATTTGAACCCATGACCCCAGAACTGCAGAGCTGCAGTGCTAACCACTGAGCCACCAATTTATGCTCTTTTCATGTTACCTGTACGATTTACGCCCTTCTCATGTTACACACTAATCTGTATGTTTAACAACCTTTTTATGTTACACACTAATATGTATGATCTACCTCCTTTTCAGGTCACACACTAATCTGTATGTTTTACACATCACACACTAATCTGAAAATTTTATGCCCTTTTCATGTACACATTAATCTGGGTTTTATGCCCTTTTCATGTATTATACTAATTTTCACAGTTCACCTAAAGTGAAGGAAACAAATGAAAAGTTCTCCCTCTAAAATGTTACTTTTGAGGACTTGAGATCTTGAGGCTTCCTTGCCTTTTTTATTAATAGGGCAATGAAAGCTTCAATAATATAACACTTCTTTGTATAATCCGCAAATGCCACCATACAGCTGGGGAATATTTCTTTATACAGATTAGAGGGTGAATAGTGCCATCGCTCAGCGCTTTGGATTATCCAAAGCAAACCAGAAGAACACCTTAGCACCCATTTAGCGCCATTGACTTGCATTGGAACGCATGACATCCGCATCACTGCATCTGTACATGCGGATACCATGCGTTTCAATGTGCGGATGGTACCCGGGTTTGGAGAAGAGGAGACTCTCCTCCGGAGGTACCATAGTACCTGTAAAAAAAGAATAAAATAAAAAATATACATTATACTCACCTTCTGATGGCCCCCGGTGTCCTTAGCGATGCGTCCTGGCTTGCCGTCAGCTCGCGATGGTCTAAAAAGGACCTGCAATGACGTCATTTAGTCATGTGACGGGTCACGAGACCGCCGACGTCGACGGCCACGTGACCCGTCACATGACTAAATGACGTCATGGCAGGTCCTTTTAGTCCACTGCAAGCTGCCGGCAAGCCAAGACGCATCGGATAAGGACACCGGGGACCATCAGAAGGTAAGTATAATGTTTATTTTTTACCATTCTTTCACGGTCACACTATATAAATCCATGCCGGTTGCATGGATTTATACAGTGTGACCAAGTTGTCAAGCATTTTCCAAGTGATGCTAAAATTGCTTGGAAAGCGCTTGTCAACCCACATGCGGAAATGCATGTGAAGAACACTTCACATCCGCATGTCCCTGGCAGGAAAAACGCATGTAAAATCCGCATGCGTTTTTTCTGCCAGGGAGATGCAGAAACGCTCAGGAAAAATCCGGAGCATTTCTGCATCATGGGCACATAGCCTTAATTGCATATTATTTTCCCATGGAGCATTGCCAATGAGACTACTTATGCAGCAAGTTTCTTAAGATAGCTAAACCCACTTTCCCACAAAGCTGTATGCAGTGTCTAAAACCCTGTTCTGCACTGATTAGGGAAAATTACTGTCATGCATCTGGGTACGAACCCTTGAGCTTGTGCTTTGTGATCGGCTTCTCCAACCACTGAGCCACAGTAGTTACATCTTTTCTCTGGGTGTTTATCTGTTATCCTTGTTTTAGTCTTTTTAGGTTAACGGGAGTTTTCATTTACTCATTCTGCTCAATCACCTTTCGGGTTTGGCTATATATACTTTGCCCCTGCTGGTATTTCCTTCTGGTGATAGTCTCATTTGGATGTCACTACCATTGTTTATGCCAGCCAGGGAAAGACCAGCTAGGGTTTATCTGTCTGCTGATTATGCTTTACACCCTGCACCTATCTTCCGTTTTCTTGTTTAGGTAGTAGGAGGCATACTCTCTGTACCTAGTAGGTACCTTATCTTTTCATTTTGTAGTTCTTGGTTTGTTTTAACTCACTCTAGGATCTCTTTCTATCTCAGCACTCCTTCCCTTTTGTAGGTAAATTGCACTTTGCTCTGCCATGTGGAGGAACGTGAAGCACTTGATGGGATTTTAGGCAGCATAGGTCAGAGTTGCCATTGTTTAGTCTGTTGTTAGGGCTATTCCAGCCCACGTAGGAACCACTAAGAACTATGAGTTCAGGATCTCTAGTCTGTACAGGAACCGGCTGGGTCAATTGCAATTTTTTTGTGTTTTACCTAAGAAACTGCTGTTTGTAGATCAGTGTCTGACTAAGAAAATAGGCCTAATCATGTTGCAAGACTCACTAAGTGGGTTATCTGGGACTTAGGATTTTTTTTTCTTATGGGGCTAAAAATGTATAGGTACATATTGCCACACTGGTCCATATGAAATAATTAAAAAAAATTGACGTGGGGCTTCGCCCTATTTTTGTGTCCAGCCAGGTACAGCAGGCAGGAACGGGCTGCCCCCAACCACCAGCTGCCTATTTGTACCTGGCCGGACACAACAATATAGGGAAGCCCTTTTTTTTTTTAATTATTTCATGAATTTCAAGAAATAATTAAAAAATAAAATACGTGGGGCTTCGCCCTATTTTGTGTCCAGCCAGGAACAACTAGACAGCTGGTGGCTGGAATCAGCAGCGCAGGGAGGCCCAAGCTTTCTGGGCCCCCCCCCACTGCAAATTGCAGTCCGCAGCCACCCCAGAAAATGGCGCGTTCATAGAAGCGCCATCTTCTGGCGCTGTACCCACCTCATGCACGTCACTGAAAGCGTGGGAAAATTCTCCTGCGCTTGCGCTTGAAGTGAGCTCAGGAGAATTCTCTCACGCTCACCGCATGCGCAGGAGAATTCTCCCACGCTGTCAGTGACGTGTATGAGGTGAGCTAAGTTCATTGGACATGAACTCGGCTCATCTAGATGCCGTTACAGCCAGACACTGAGGAGCGCAAGCATGCCTGCGCTTCTCAGTGTCTGCGGCATGCCAAGCTGGATGGCAGCTTTCGGCTGAGATCCAGCCTGTCATGTGAATGTAGCAGAGCTGAAGCCATCCTGGGAACCATGGAAAGGTAAGGATGATGTAGGTTTATTATTTTACTTTTATTGCAGGAGATCTTTGGCTTCAGCTGGAATGGGCGTGAAGATAAGTATGGTTTAATTTAGAACAATAAAGAATTGTGTGTTTATTTCAATTAAAGGACTTTATTCTGGGTGTTTGTGTTTTTTTTTAACTTTGACTATGGGGTTAGTAATGGGGGTGTCTTATAGACGCCTCTCCAGTACTAACCTGGGCTTGATGTCAGCTGGCATTATAAGCTGACATCAACCCCAGCCCTATTACCCCACTGCCACCGCTACAGGGCAGTGGGAAGAGCGAGGCTAAGTGCCAGAATTGGCGCATCCTATGGATGCGCCATTTCTGGGGCAGCAGACGGCTGGTGTTTCTAGCCTGGGATGGGGCCAATATTCATGGCACCCTTCCTGAGCTATTAATATCAGCCCCCAGCTGTCTGCCTAGCCTTTGCTAGCTACTAAAATAGGGGGGACCCCACGTCATTTTTTGGGGGGTCCCCCATTTTAATAGCTAGTAAAGGCTAGGTATTCAGCTGGGGGCTGATATTAGTAGCCTGGGAAGCTCCGTGGGTATTACCCCCTTCCCAGGCTTCAAACATCAGCCCCAGCCGTCTGCTTAACCTCCGCTAGAGACTAAAATTACGGGGAACCCCACGCCAATTTTTTTTTTTAATAAATCCTTTATTTTAACACTAAATGACAAGTACAGTAATCAACACTATCACTGTACTTATTATATTTGTGACTGACATGTTTCTATCTATCTAATCTATGTGTGATGCTCTATTCTTTCTGTTCTAAATTGTCGGGTACCGATGGTGAATTGCAGGCCGGCTTTTTTAAAGAGACGGTTCATGAAAACACTATTATTTTTTTTAATAAATCCTTTAACACTAAATGACAAGTACAGTAACCAACACTGTCACTGTACTTCTTATATATGTGACTGACATGTTTCTATCTATCTAATCTATGTGTGATGCTCTATTCTTTCTGTTGTAAATTGTCGGGTACCGGTGTATGCCGGCTTTTCATGTTTCACTGTGAGCACTGTTCCCATCGATTTGGGCAACCACTGTAATGCCACAACCACCATGGCTGCGACATTACAGTGAGTGGCAGACAATCTCTGCATGATGTGAAAAAATCCAGTTTCGCTTTTGGTGCACGAACAGTTATCGAACATAACCTCGAACAGCCGAATTTTTTGCAAATCGTTCGCGTTCGTCGAACGACTCGAACACGGCCCAAAACAGCTCGAATTTGAGATTGGCGAACAGCTCTAGTCGAACACGGCTCATCTCTACTAACGACAGAACAGACCAGAAGAGATTGGTGCGGGCTAGAATGTAAGTTTTTAGTCCCATAAGAAAAAAAATCATAATAACTTATTTAAAGTATCAGAAACTTACAGAATACAAACCTCAAATAGACAGCATTAATTTTCTTTCCTTCTGGAAAACAGCAATTTTGCAGATTTTACATGAAATATATAATTTATATATTTTTGGAGGCAGATTCCCAGGGAGATCTCTGTCCAGCCCATAGATCTTAACAGCTCATTTATATATTTAGAAAAATGTGCTTATCTCGGGAACAAGACAGATATCAAAGTATCATTTTATTCAGCCTCCTATGAACTACATGCCCATATAGACGGCTTAGGAGGGCTGATCCTACTGACAGGTTCCCATTAAGAATCCCTCTTTCCTCTGACAAATGCTTTTTTTTTTCCCTTTACAAACTTACAACATCAAAATAATAATAAAAAAAAACCATCAAATGTTATGTGCCAGGTTTTGCTGACGTTGAGTAGGTCATCATGCACATCTTAAGTAATGGTGATGTACAGATAGAAGTTATTATTGCTAATAATGCAAGTCTTTGTTCACAGAGAATTAAGTAGCAGTCGTTTGACTCCAAGTAAAACAAATGCTAAACCACAACTACCACACGGAGGCTATTTAATTGCTAACAGCTTACAGATGGGATCCATTTTGTTGCTTGTATTCAACCATTGATTAGTAAGACACAATTGACCCAACGAGTAGGGCCGTGCTGTGCAGTGGTGAATTATCCTATATACAGGTAATAAGTACATAATACTAAATAAAAGAAAGAAAACGGCAGAACTTAGTTTAGGTAAAACTTTACCGCATTCGAGTTTCAGAACATTGTCACAAATGAACATATTGCAGACACCACAGGGCGGTATGACATATTACAGATTTCTGTATGTGTATATGCAAATATAAGAGACATTTCATAGTAAAAGGAAACTATCGCAATGAACAGCGGTACATGTCTATACCAGTGAATTACAGACAGTTTGTTCCACTGAGTCGCTCATGAAATCCTAAAGCTGTCAAGCAACTAAGTAGAGGATGGAACAAAAGGGTAGACAAAAGTTGCATCAATTTCAATAAAATGCTTCTGAGAATAGTATGGGTATATCTACATAGGACATTTTTACTGTGAGGCCAAAAAAGCACCAAAACTAAACTAATAAAACTAAAAATGAATGTATTGCAGAATAAAAAAATTAGAAGAATACACTGTATAAGAGGATGTTTCCGCAGGTCAGATGTTCTCGGCTGTGAATACTGACCTAGGGAGCACCCTGCACCTTTGTCACCTCGCTGGCTGATCTGTTTGTTTTATTTAACTTTTTGTCCCTAGTTGTACAAACCTTCCCAGTGTGTTCCCTGCCAGTTCCCATACTGCTCTAACATATAATCACCTTTGCTGCTTTGTTCTAGGTTTATTTATGGTCCCAGCATTATGCAAAGCTTCCTCTGAAATCCCCAGGCAGCCAATTTAGCAGCCTGACAGTCCTTTCACTGGGGTGGTCCTAAAAGATTTCACTCGGCTTCATCCATAGTAACAAATGGATACATAATTATAGTGATTACCTCTAAAAAAACATATGTGGAAGACAGGCCCATTACAAATTGGATGCAAAAGAGAAGAGCTCCACTGATTATAATGGGGTCCATAAGATTTCCACAATGGGCCCATTTTTTGAGAATAAAAGTTCTGCGTTCTGCTCTTCTTGTTCTCTGTTCCTAAAATGGAGTTTACCAAATATAAACCATCTAAGGGGTTAGTCGGAAGAAAGAAGCTCCCTCTGTCACCACCTCATTATCTCCCCCTCAAGATGTAAATGAGGGGGTCCCAATGCATTGTCATGGCTGCCATGGTACTACCAGAGGCACAACCAAAGGGTTTCCTATCAACTTCATACTGACAGGCTGAATATACCTCAGTGCAGCAGTCCTGCAGTGTATAGTATAGTATAGTATAAGCAATCAGAGGATCAAAAAAGTAAAAATACACAAAATGTTTACAAAAATAAAAAAAAGAAGAAAGAAAAAAAAAAACATTAAAATTCAGTGAATACAATATAATAATAAAAAAAAGTTCTGTTTTTCATCCACATAATAAGATAAATAAATATTAAGGGATAAAAATAAGTCTTATGTACAGTGGGTATGGAAAGTATTCAGACCCCTTTAAATTTTTCACTCTTTGTTTCATTGCAGCCATTTGGTAAATTCTAAAAAGTTAATTTTTTTCTCATTAATGTACACTCTGCACCCCATCTTGACTGAAAAAAAAAACAGAAATGTAGAAATTTTTGCAAATTTATTAAAAAAGAAAAACTGAAATATCACATGGTCCTAAGTATTCAGACTCTTTGCTCAGTATTGAGTAGAAGCATCCTTTTGAGCTAGTACAGCAATGAGTCTTCTTGAGAATGATGCAACAAGTTTATCACACCTGGATTTGGGGATCCTCTGCTTTTCTTCCTTGCAGATCCTCTCCAGTTCCGTCAGGTTGGGTGGTGAACGTTGGTGGACAACCATTTTCAGGTCTCTCCAGAGATGCTCAATTGGGTTTAGGTCAGGGCTCTGGCTGGGCCTGTCAAGAATGGTCACAAAGTTGTTCTGAAGCCACTCCTTTGTTATTTTAGCTGTGTGCTTAGGGTCATTGTCTTGTTGGAAGGTGAACCTTCGGCCAAGTCTGAGGTCCAGAGCACTCTGGAAGAGGTTTTCAACCAGGATATCTCTGTACTTGGCCGCATTCATGTTTCCTTCAATTGCAACCAGTCGTCCTGTCCCTGCAGCTGAAAAAAAAAACCATAGCATGATGCTGCCACCACCATGTTTTACTGTTGGGATTGTATTGGGCAGGGGATGAGCAGTGCCTGGTTTTCTCCACACATACCACTTAGAATTATCACCAAAAAGTTCTATCTTCGTCTCATCAGACCAGAGAATCTTATTTCTCATAGTCTGGGAGTACTTCATGTGTTTTTGAGCAAACTCTATGAGGGCTTTCATATGTCTTGCACTAAGGAGAGGCTTCCGTCGGGCCACTCTGCCAAAAAGGCCCGACTGGTGAAGGGCTGCAGTGATAGTTGACTTTGTGGAACTTTCTCCCATCTCCCTACTGCATCTCTGGAGCTCAGCCACAGTAATCTTGGGGTTCTTTTTTACGTCTCTCACCAAGTCTCTTCTCCCACAATTGCTCTGTTTGGCTGGATGGCCAGGTCTAGGAAGACTTCTGGTGGTCCCAAACGTCTTCCATTAAAGCATTATGGAGGCCATTGTGCTCTTAGGAACCTTGAGTAATGCAGAAATTCTTTCGTAACCTTGGCCAGATCTGTGCCTTGCCACAATTCTGTGTCTGTGCTCCTTGGGCAGTTCCCTTGAGCTCATGATTCTCATTTGGTCTAACATGCATTGTGAGCTGTGAGGTCTTATATAGACAAGTGTGTGCCTTTCCAAATCAAGTCCTATCAGTTTAATTAAACACATCTGGACTCCAATGAAGGAGTAGAACCATCTCAAGGAGGATCACAAGGAAATGGACAGCATGTGACTTAAATATGAGTGTCTGAGCAAAGGGTCTGAATACTTAGGACCATGTGATATTTCAGTTTTTCTTTTTTAATAAATTTTCAAAATTTCTACATTTCTGTTTTTTTTCAGTCACGATGGGGTGCAGAGTGCACATTAATGAGAAAAATAAAGATGAACTTTTTAGAATTTACCAAATGGCTGCAATGAAACAAAGAGTGAAAAATTTAAAGGGGTCTGAATACTTTCCATACCCACTGTAGGTCAAAATGGTACTAATGACAATGGTAACTCATCTGGCAAAATAACAAGCCCTCAAACGGCTCAGTTGACAAAAAAAGTTATGGCTCTAATAACTTACCGCACAGTTTATTCAGTACAGTCGATGCTATAAAAATGACCCCACCAGCCCCTTCCCAAAAAGAAAATATCCAAAATTATGCTTTTTAGCAGTTTTTCCCCAAAATAATAAGAAAAGATTTTCACTATACACTACTCACAAAAAGTTAGGAATATTTGGCTTTCGGGTGAAATTTCAGGATGATCCTAAAATGTTCTCTAACCTTTTCAGGTGAACTTAATGTGACCGTCTCTAAACTTCTGAATGCACAAGTGCAACTGTTCAATGTTTCAGTACTTTTTGCACAACTCGCTGTTCTCTAAAAGGAGCTTAATCATAGAATCATAGAATGGTAAAGTTGGAAGGGACCTCCTGGGTCATCTGGTCCAACCCCCTGCTCAAAGCAGGATTCACTAGATCATCTCAGACAGATGTCTGTCCAGCCTCTGTTTGAAGACGTCCATTGAAGGGGAACTCACCACCTCTCGTGGCAGCCTGTTCCACTCATTAATCACCCTAACTGTCAAAAAGTTTTTTCTAATATCTAATCTGTGTCTCCTCCCATTTAGTTTCATCCCATTGCTTCTAGTCTTTCCTTGTGCAAATGAGAATAAAGATGATCCTTCTACAATGTGACAGCCCTTGACATATTTGTAGACAGCTATTAAGTCTCCTCTCAGTCTTCTTTTTTGCAAGCTAAACATTCCCAAATCCTGCAACCGTTCCTCATAGGACATGGTTTGCAGACCAGTCACCATTCTGGTCGCTCTTCTCTGAACTTGCTCCAGTTTGTCTATGTCTTTTTTAAAATGTGGTGCCCAAAACTGTACACAGTATTCCAGATGAGGTCTGACCAAAGAGGAGTAAAGACCGATAATGACTTCACGTGATCTAGACTGTATGCTTCTGTTAATACATCCCAGAATTGTATTTGCCTTTTTTGCTGCTGCATCACACTGTTGACTCATGTTCAGTCTATGATCTATTAGTATACCTAAGTCTTTTTCACATGTACTGTTGCTTAGCTCTATTCCTCCCATTTTGTATATGCTTTTTTCATTTTTATTGCCCAGATGTAGTACTTTGCATTTTTCCCTGTTAAAAACCATTCTGTTGGTTGCTGCCCACTGCTCCAGTTTATTTAGGTCTTTTTGAATCCTCTCTCTCTCTTCTCTAGTATTAGCTATCCCTCCTAGCTTTGTGTCATCAGCAAATTTAATCAGTTTACCCTCAATTCCTTCATCTAAATCATTGATAAAGATGTTGAACAATACAGGTCCCAGGACGGAGCCCTGTGGTACCCCACTTGAGACATTCATCCAGCTGGATGTGAAGCCATTTACAACCACCCTTTGAGTCCGATCACTAAGCCAGTTATGAATCCACCTAACAGTTGCCTGGTCCATTGCATACTTGGTCATTTTTTCAATAAGGATGGTGTGAGATACTTTGTCAAATGCTTTGCTGAAGTCAAGATATACTATATCTACAGCATTTCCCTGATCCACCCAGTCAGTGATTCTGTCATAGAAGGAAATTAAGTTAGTCTGACATGACTTGTTAGTTACAAACCCATGCTGACTCTGGTTAATCACTTCATTCTTATCCATGTACTTACATACATGTTGTTTAATAATTTGTTCAAAGATCTTTCCTGGTATAGAAGTCAGACTCACCGGCCTATAGTTCCCTGGGTCCACCTTCTTCCCCTTTTTGAAGATAGGAACAACATTTGCTCTTCTCCAGTCTTCTGGGACTTCTCCTGTTCTCCAAGAATTTTCAAAGATTATGGAGAGTGGTTCTAAAATTTCTTCTACGATCTCCTTCAGTACTCTGGGGTGTAATTCATCTGGACCTGGAGACTTGAACTCATTTATGTTAGCTAAATATTCCCTCACAATCTTTCTGTTTACAGATAACTTGGATTCCTCTATTCCTTTAAAAGGACAGTGAAGATCAGTTGATGTTACATTTTCTTTCTGAGAGAAAACAGATGCAAAATAGGAATTAAAAAGTTCGGCCTTCTCAACATCTTCTCTTACCATTTCTCCATTTTCATCCTGTAAAAATCCTATAGCATCTTTGACTTTTCTTTTACTTTTGACATACCCCCAAAATCCTTTTTTATTGCTTTTGACATCTCTTGCAAGCCTTAATTCATTGTCAGCTTTAGCTAACCTGATACATGCCCTGCAGGATCTGCAGACTGCATTATAATCTTCTTTAGATATGCCTCCCTGGCAAAATTCACAACAGGTGTTTGATCCATGAATAGGTCAATACATTTTGAGGTTCAATTAGAATTGGTACAGTCCTCCTCCTCATGCCTATCACATTTTGACATCATGA
Organism: Phyllobates terribilis; assembly: GCF_046119375.1. NCBI lineage: Eukaryota > Metazoa > Chordata > Amphibia > Anura > Dendrobatidae > Phyllobates > Phyllobates terribilis. Next base: position 473,376,783 of record NW_027362761.1, read on the forward strand.
GACCAAGGAGACAACTAACAATTGATCCACAATACCTTGCCATTTGGAGGATTCAAGCAGGATGTTCTCAGATGGAGGTGGCCACTGAGCTCAGAATGTCACAGGGTGTCATCAGCAGGTTGCAACAGAGATACAGAGACTGGAAGAGCCACAGAAGGGCAGAGAAGTGGACATCCTTTGGCCACATCCCACACTGATGACCGCTTCATTGTGAACAATGTCCTTCAGTACCGAAAGATGAATGTCACACAGTTACCCCAAAATCATGGTATTCAAAAGTACAACTCGTGATGCAAAAAAAGGAAGACTATTGCATACACTAAATGCACACACACACTTTTTATAATAGATTCCTATGGGGACGAATACTACTGTGTGATTATAACGGCAGCCGTGACATTACTTGTGTATAGGGACAGAACCCTGACTGGTGAAAGCCAATTATCAATTTATTAATCCCTTCATGATGTGGCAAATTTCCGTTTTTGTGTTTCCATTTTTTCCTTCGTCTCTTCCCAGAACCATAACTCTTTTATTTTTCTGTCCACATAGATATATGAGGCTTGTTTTGTACTTTTGAAAGACATCTTTCATTTTACCACATATTGTACTGGAAGATGGGAAAAAAATTCCAAGTACAGTGAAATTATGAAAAAAAACGCTCTCCCCCACTATCAGTATCCGGTCACTATTTTTTCTCAGGAGTGGGAGCCAAAACCAGGTGAGGAACAATCAGAGAAAAGGTATAATAGAAACAAGTCACCAATTCTGCATTTATCACCCACTCCTGAGAAAAAATACTGACCGAATACTGACCAAATACTGATAGTGGGTCCGTGGCCTTAGCCTTGCTATAGCTATCTACAGCTACAGAGCAATACTATATCTTGTTGCTCTGTGCCAATTTGCCACTGTGCAAGCAGTATAATAAGAACAGATATATTGTATTTATATTATCATATATAATATTTGTGCACTTTGTTTGGAGATTTACATGTCCTCTATGTTGCAATAATGAACAAAATCTATATAGATCTGAATATTTCTCAAAATATATTTATATCTGTATTGTAGATCATTCCCTCATACACTATAACACTTTATTTAAAATATGCTGCTTGTCTAAAACATATTAGAACTTTTTGCTGCTGTCTGGTTCATTGTTATGGCCTGTTTTTGCATTTTTGGTGTTTTTAACTTGTCAGTGTTGGTCTGTTAACATGTTAATAAAATTATTTATTTTATTCATAGTGATTCCTGTAGTGTGCATACCTCTTTTCTTCTTTACCTTATTTATAGGTAGGTCCTAGCCGTAACACACAGCCATCATCTGCACTGCGTGAACCCACTCCAAACACCCGCTTCCGACTTACATGTACAGCGGATGTCGTGAAGGGGGTTAACATATTTCTACGAGGAATAATAGAGGAAAAGTACAACACAAAGTTGTTAAAGGGAATCTGTCAGCAGGATTTCCTTCCCCCAAACTATTGATATGCAGTTATCTCTTTTAAAGACCAATCCAGCAATATCTTTACATAGCCTGTCCATTCATCTGTTACTGAGAAATCATCTCTTGAATTGATAAGCAAATGATACTGTAGATATGAAGCCTCTGTCACTCCAACTCTATTCCCCGTCCAGCATTGCCTCCTCCTGCTTGACGGACGGCTCCTTTGCCTGAAGTCACACAACATAGAGGCTGTCAGTGAAGCAAGAGGAGGAGGCGCTGTGTTCCTGTGTATAGAGTTGGAGTGACAGAGGCGTCACTGATTTCTCAGTAACAGAGGAATGGACAGGTCATGGAAAGGTTGGACTGGTCTTTGAAAGAGCTGATTGCGCATATAAATCATTTTGAGGGAAAAAACCTGAAGACAGGTTCCCTTTAAGAAAAAAACTATGTTATATTTCATGGGGAATGCAATAATTTTCTAAAATAAACATGTGAAGGCTTAGTGCCCACGATGTAGAAATGAAGCAGAAATTTTCCTGAGCATTTCTACATTTCCTTGGCAGAAAAAAGCATGCGGTTTTTCCATGCGTTTGTGATGCGTATTTGACGCCTTTTTGCATGCGTATTTGCCATGCGTTTTTCCAATGCACTGTATAGGCAAATACGCATGCAGAATCGCACAAGAATTCGTCATGTCCGTATTTTTTTGCGAGTAAAATCTGCGCAGAAAAAATCCTGACCATGTGCACAGAACTTGCAGAATGCCATAGGAAGTCATGGGATAAGGTATGCAATGCGCTTCTGGAGCGTTTACGCGCTGCAAATAAGCACCAAAAAACGCACCAAAAACGCATCGCGGGCACACAGCCTAAGAGTGGTGAAGGATCCTCTTTAATGTATTGAATATAGTGGCCAGTAACAAGCCTTTGAAAAGGTTCATTCGAAGCTGATTCAAGAAGAGCCACTTCTGTTATGTCCATTACTGCTGCTAGCTCCGCTTTGTAGGGCTTGGCCTGCAGATTACAATGTCATGCATTAAAGAATGTATGACTTCCAGCGCACGTCATGTTAGCATACAATGCTATCTACTGTCTAGTTTCCACAGCAATGTGCATGTTTGTCCTAACACATTGGTGTGTGATCCTCGATACATCTCAGGGACTTTGTGTTCAGTTTCAATTTTTTTTTTCCACGTCCAGTAGTTCAAGAGCCAGGAATGCAATGGCTTCAATTAAATCTACATCAGTCGCAAAACGTGTCCAAGTTTTCGGAAAATAGAGGTCATTCCTTACAAGTGCAGGGTCTGAGAGGTTCTATTGTAGCCCAATGTCTTTAATTAATAATTTCAGAAGAATAAAACAAATCAGATTTTTCCTTAGCAGCTGTAACTGTTGCCACAACATACGATTGTAAAGAGCACAGATTAAAAATGAACATTGCCTTTAAAATAATAGTAACTATTAGAACGCAAAAATACAAACAAGACTTTTTTGGCCAATAGAAAATTTACACGTCCCTATAGAAGGGCCTGCTATGGGAATTACATTCAATTCTCAAATAATGAGCAGAGCAATTGCCATCAAGAAGACTACCTCCCATTAATCATTACAGCAATCATGCAATGAATGCATACCAATTTAGATTCATGCCATTTGGTGTCACGCTAGTTTTGGTCTTTTTTTTTGGGGTGCACAACAATTTGTACTGTCCATTTTTCCATTTGATGTATACATACTTAAAGAGGTTTTCGCACGAACAAAGTTAATTTCAAAGTTGATTTTAATCAATACATCTTGGAATAATAATAATTTCCACAATTGGATGTTTAAAAAAATAATGTTCCTGTGCTGAGATAATCTTATAAATGTGCCCCTGCTGTGTACTGTGTAATGGCTGTGTCTGACCGTACAGGGACATGGTCTGATCATACCACATCTCCTGGACAGGGGAGGACGCAAAAGAGAATATACAGATAGCATAGCATGGGATCACAGCTGATTGTTTTTGTGAGATAAAACATTTCCCTGCCTCTTTTTAAAAAATGTTTTACCTCAAAGAAAGAATTATTTGTGATCCCCTGCTGTAATGTCTGTATATTCTATTTTGCTTCCTCCCCTGCCCAGGAGATGTGGTATGATCAGACCATGTTCCTGCATGGTCAGACACAGCCATTACACAGTACACAGCAGGGGCACATTTATAAGATTATCTCAGCACAGGAACATTTTATTTAAACACATCTAATTGTGGAACTTATTATTTTACCAAGATATATTGATTAAAATCAACTTTGTTCTTGGGAAAACTCATTTCAACCATTGTCAACTCCAATCAACCAATGTCATTAATGTACAGCATTCATCAGCAGAGGATGAATGGAGAGGGCTCTGTGACAGTAACATTTACAGTGCACGTGGCGGGAGATGCACGTTTTAACTGCCCATCGCTGCTCCTGTGACGTGATAGCGGTGTGCAAATGGGTTGACATGATGGCTGGGCGTCTGCTGAATACCCTTATGCCTGTCATAACCGTACTACTGTAAACGCCAGCTTTTGGATGGTGTTCACAGGAGACCATGATAGTGCTATGTACAGAGATACCGGAGTCTCAAAAGAGACCATGATTTATGCTAGATGCAGCAGTACTGTGGCATTGCTGGGTATAGTATAAGCAAACGGCAACCCAAGACCCACTTATTTATCACTAAGTGCCAACACGGCAATTTAACCTGGGCCAGGCGTAGGCATTACAGGAGACTTGCAAAATACACACACTGCCCCTCTGAAAAATATATACACACACACAGGCCGGCTCCAGGTTTTTGAGTCACAGTGGTCCCTTTAACACATACCATGATTCATGATGCACAGATATGGGGGACAAAAATAGGTATACAACACAGGGCCTAGCCTGCCCCCTCATCCTTCACATATGCGGACATGCACGCGCACACACACACACAGTACGCACACACACACCACGCAAACGTACGCACACATACACACACAGTACACAGACGTGCGCACGCATACACACACAATTCACAAAAACACATATAAACAGACATAAATATATACACAGTCATACACACTGACATACATAAATATACACATCATACATGCACACACAGACACATTAGACATTTTTTTAATATGGTGACTCCAGCAACAAGCCTCGCTCACCTGCCCCCGGCTTGTCTCCCTTCCAGCTCCTGTGGCATGTGGCTGTGGAGGGTGCGCTTCTTGATTGTTGTCACTTAAACAGACATGGCAGCGTGCAGTGCACTATGCGCGGTCATCTCTGTTTAAGTGATGGCAATCAAGCAGCGCCGGGGGCCCTGCACAGCTGCTGGGGAGCGGCCCAGGTCCCGGCGGCGAGTGGGCCCCACCTTTGTCCAGGGCAACAGAGGGGTAACAGAGGGCCACACCTTTATCTGACAACGTAAATTCTGACGAGGCTATTGATTGTGGCTTCTAAGCAGTTGAACTGAGTGATCATAGTAAACTCCATCCAGTGTCAGCTTTATAAAACAGTAAACTCCCAACTTGTACAGAGATGACCCAGCTACTAAATCCACAACATACATGTGGAGCTGACATGTGCCACACATCTACAGCAGATGGAGGAAAGGGATTAAAGTGGATCTGTTAAAGGGACAATGCTGCTATATTTAAAGGGCAGCAAAGTACAGGTACTACTTTTCCCACCTTTTAAAAAACAGCTAAAAAAAACCCCCAAAACATTGTGCTGTTGGGGTAGTGAGAACAATTGGGGAATACGACAGCTGTTTATCATCTTAAACCTTGCTTCCTTTTCCAACGGCTAGCTCTCTATAGTAGTCTGTGCAAGATTACTATGGTAAGGAGGCAAGCATCTCTGAGGTCATCACTGAAGGCCTTTTAGGGCTGGCTCATCCTCTCATGTGTGCATGAGTAGTCAGGAAAGTATAGCATTTAGCTTGCAAAGGCTATTCCAAGAGTTGGCCGACTCTACCTCAAAATTCTAAATCCCAGTCAAGCTTGATAGTCACTCTTTCCTCACAGTTTGACTTCATCCACACCTATCATCCAGCAGAGAAAAACAGAAAAACAGCAGGACTGATGCCCTTACCAGGTCTTGATCAATGTGATGCCTCTGCAGACACAACCTTTGTGGCATCCAGTCCTTACTGTGCACTGTCATGGTGTCATGAATGTCATGAGAGATGCTGTTCACAGCAGGAGTGAACTTTCTGATGCAATTGGCAGAAGAAGACAAGGCTCTCGACCAAACCCTGTGACAAAGGAAGATTTCCCAGAAGACTCAGAAACTGAATTGACGCAAATTCAGCTCATGGAAGCAAATCTAGCCAATTATTCTTGATGGGAATTAGAGAAAATTTGTAGATATTCTTCTATAGACTGGTTCGTTCAGTTTACCATTACTTTGGAGAGGAGGAGTTTAAGGAAATATGTTGATTCTTGCAGAGTGCCATCCAGAACCTGGATGCAAATTGCTCAACAATGTCAGACACTACAAGAGCTTGAAGACCGTGGAACTGAAAAATTTCTTTGATGAACATTTGTGCCAGCTGTAGAGCAGAAGGAAGTTCAAGTAAAGGAACAAAATGAGACATCTTGAAGAAACAGTCCACTGTGACCCAAATCATAGGTAACCTTGTGTCCCGGGAAGATCTGTACTAAAATCTAAGTCCATGGCTCTTGTGTAACAGGTAGAGGTTGAAGAGGACCCCATGGCGCTTGATGTGGAGCTTTGATGTGTGCACAATAAGGACAAGACACCACAAACTCTTTGATGTTTTGTTTCCAACTATGCCACCAATAGAAATGGGAAAGATTCCACTAAGAAGGGTGGATGTAAGGATAGCACTCCCCGAATTAATATAACAAATTCATAAACTTTGTGTCTGGTGTTTTATCTCATTACTTCTGTTAGCCAAACAACATAATTATTTTTATTATATTAGCCAGTTACGAGAACAGATTTTCTTCTTACTGTTATCTATTATGCTTTAAATACATACATCTTGTGATAACTACATAGTGTAAGCCAGCATCAGCCACTCTATAGGGCCACAGTTATAAAGTTTAACAAATGGCTACATTTCTTCATAGCAGCAGATACAATAACGAAATAATGTCAGTATGATACACAGACTGATTTACTGCATGTTACCGCGCTGCAAACAGATTTTATTTACAATAACACATAGCAACATCTTACTTTTCTCCAAAGGAAATGGTGAGGCATCCTGGAAAAAAAAAACCCAGATGTTCTTGATTTTAAGAGCAGGGTCACCTGTTTATATTAACTTTCCAGTAAGGATGTCCACAGCTCCGAGGAGTATAGCAGAAAACAAAAGATTGTGAAAATACAGTATAATATATCATTTTCTTCTACACTGAACAGATCATTAAGTTACAAAACATATGGTAAAAATCGAAGCAAGAAACATTAAATTGAGATTTAAATTACAATATGAGCAAGTAGCAGAGGCCTGAAGAAAGATTGACAGCACATGGGAACAGATGACTGTGCCACCAAGAGTGTGCTAATGTGCCTTCAGTTACCAATTATACTAGTCTGTAAGCTCAGATCTATACAAATCTCCAAGGTTTAGGTATTTTAATGCAGCGGCTTGCTTGGCATTACGGTAATGGTCCAGGATGTGTTTTGCCTGACCATGTACCTTCCCCCTCAGGTGACTGGTCACATGACTGTGACATAGTGCAGGTCCTGTGCACACAGAATGTCTGATCACATGACTGTGACATCAGCACAGGTCCTGTGGGTGTGTACTACAGGATATATGAACCCTGGTAGTCTTGACACAGGTGTGTAAGGCGGGAGGCCGGTTCCTGTGTGGGACGCCGCAGGAGTGTGAGGCCTAGTGAGGCCTATTGAAGCCTGAAAGGCAAAGGCTGGATGTTGGCGGTGTAAGCCTTGGATGGTACGAGGGCTGGAGACCCCCACCTGGGAAGCCTAAAAGCCACAGTGGTGGCAGACTAAACCTGAAGCAGCTAAAACCCGGCAAAGGTAAAAACACTGCATTATATGGACATTTATGTTGTTGCCTAGCTGAGGGCAGTAACTGGAGCCAAGTGGACGTGACTGTCGCTGGAAAGGCTCCCGAATGTTATGTGTGTAATATGCCGGGGAGCCACTAAGATGGACTGTGTGATAAGCGGTTTATGATAAATAATAAACTGCTGCATTGTGAAAAAACCGGAAAGACATTGCATGTGTGCTTTACTTGACCCGGTGCAGCGAGTATCCCCAAGTATGATGACTAGCGCTGCCTTACAGTATATAGTTAGTCATTGCGTTTGGCATCTAATACATGTTCATCTATTATATATCCATGTGCAATAAATACTTCATGCAATACCTATACATTGTAACTCACAGTGATCTTTTCTATAAGGGAACCTGTTATCAGATTCTTGCTGACCAAACCATGGACAGCATAAATCAGAGTCTGGCTGTGCGAATGGAGCCAGGTAGGTTTTTTTTCTGAAACTTTGTGGCATTTGTAAAGTACACATACTTCAAAAAGCCATTCGGGGACAATGATCCTGATTCATAAAAGTCGCAAACTTTCTGCACAATGTAAGGTTATGCAAAAAATTAGCGACCTTTTGCATCTTCACAACAATTTCGGCAAAGTTCTGCCAAAATGGTCGGAGCTAGGGCAGGACGGGGACTTGACAGGGCCATATTTCACTGAATGCAAGAACAATCTCCAAAATTTTGACAAGACTCAATTTCACAAAACATTTTTTTAACCCATAACATGAAAAGTTAATAATATAACTTTCATTACAAAATCTTCAGTTTCACTCAAATTAATTGATGCAATAACGAATACACCCCACATCAAATACTACTACATCTAGTACGGTGCATAACCGCCATGATTTTTAAGGACAACAAAAGGTCTTCTAGGCATGGAATGAACAATTTGTTGTCATATTACAACAGCTATGTTTTTTCATTCTTCAAGAATGACCTCTTTTGGAGCCGGGATGCTGGATGGAAAGTGATGCTCAACTTGTCTCTTCAGAATTGCCCATAGGTTTTTCGGTTGTGTTCAGATCAGGAGACACTTGGCCACTGAATCACTTTCACCCTGTTCTACTTCAGAAAAGCAACAGATGTGTGTTTTGGATCATTATGATGTTGGAAAAGTGCACATATACCAAGGGCACGGAGAGATGAAGCATCTTCTCTTTCAATACAGAGCAGGACATCTGTGAATTCATGATTCCATCAATGAAATGTAGCTTCTGACACCAGCAGCATTCATGCAGTTCCTCATAAGAACACTGCCACCACGTTTCACTGCAGGCACCATATATTTAGAAAAATTAATTTAGAAAAATGAATGGTGTCTACAGTGAGACATTGTGGTGACAATGTCCTTATGTGGGGCTCCATGAGAGCTGCTGGTGGACATGCACTTTTCCAATATGCATTATGTCGCTAACTTGTTCATCCCTGCCTAGAAGACTTGGTGCTGTCCTTAAAGAAGTACTCCGTCAAAGTTTTTATCCTCTTAATAAATTGCAATAATCATATTATATAGCACTGTATACTTACAATCGTTCATTTTGCCTTTCTACCCAGGTAATTCTTCTCTTTTCCATTAGGTCTATGAAATCACATGATTAAAAACTGACTAGCTGAATCCTTCTAAGCCCTATGTAGAAACAGGAGGTCAATTTTCCCTGCATGACACATGAGTCACTGCAAACGTCCCTGGCAGCGGGAGGAGGGAGCAGATGGGTCAGGAGGTGAAAAATGTAGGGAGACTTCCTGTTTCTTCATAGAGCAGCGAAAAGAGAAAAATTAGCTGGGTAGAAAGGCAAAATGAGCAATTGTAAGTACACAGTGCTATATAATATGATGACTCCAATATATTAAGAGGATAAAAACTTTTATAGGAGGAGTGCTTCTTTAGAAATTATGAACGTCATACAAAATACTAGATGTAATAGTTTTTGATATGGGGTGTATTCATTTTTTTTATCAACAAATCTGAGCAAAACGGAAGATTTGTAATGAAAGTTAAATTAATAATCATACTTTCATGTTATGGGTTAAAAAATGTTCTACGAAACTCAAGTCTTGCCAAAATGTTGTAAATTGTTGTGTTCAGTTAGAAATTGATTAAAATCTTACATTTCAAAGGGGATGTACTCACTTATGCTAAGCACTGTATATATACATAAAATGTTAACATTTCTTTGTATCTGTAGATTTTCTCAGTTATTCTGGTTTGGCTTTTATCCTAAGTCATACGGCAAGACTTGTTAAAGGGTCGGTATTGACTTTATACTTTGGACCTACGGGTTATCTCGCAACTACTGTCACATAACTCCTCTTTACACACGTAGTATCTGATTTATATAGATCACATATTGCATCATGTGCAAAATCAATGTGGTCTTTGTAGAGTTATATTTAGTTTATGTATTGTGTACTCTTACTAATTCCTCTATCAATCAAACGCCGGTGTGATAAAACTATTCACACCCTCTTCTCTCCACCCATTTTTTTTGGCGCCCATTCTCTCTTTAAATTACTTTCTCTGTCTGCATTACCTGTATCGCAAAGTACGGCTTTGAAATGTCTAGTGTTTTTCACCACTTTATTTCATACAATAAATGCAACCACTCGTAGTGAGTTTAACCCCTTCACAATGGGCAATTTTCGTTTTTCCTTCCCTTCTTCCCAGAGCCATAAGGCTGTGTGCACACGATGCGTTTTTAATGCGTTTCCGCGGCGTTTCTGCAGCAGCGGAAACGCATTAAAAACGCATGGTAGAAGTGCAGCAATGTTCCCCAATGGAAATCCGCATGTGCTGTGCCCATGATATGGGTTTTTCCGCAGTGTAAACGCAGCGATCAAAAATCCGCAGCATGTCCATTAATTTTGCAGAAACGCTGCTCTTTTGCCGCCATTGACTTGCATTAGACCGCATGGAATCCGCATCACTGTATATGTAGATGAGCATTCCATGCGTTCTAATGTGCGGATGGTACCCGGGTGTGGATGAGAGGACTCTCATCCAGACCCAGGTACCATTAAAAAAAAAGAATAAAATAAAAAATATATATATACTCACCTTCCGGCGTCCCGCGCTGCGTCCTCCTGGCTTCCCGGGCACTTCGCGGTTGAATGAAGGACCTACGCTGATGTCAGAGTCATGTGACGGGTCACGTGACGCTGACGTCGGCAGGTCCTTCAGTCTTACACTGCCGGCAGCCGGGACGGAGGGAAGCAGGACACCGGGGGCCATCGGAGGGTAGTATATATTTATTTTTTTATTTTTTGACATTCACACACAATATAATGCCGGTTGCATGGATTTATATAGTGTGACCAAGTTGTCAAGCACTTTCCAAGTGATGCTAAAATCGCTTGTCAACCCGCATGCGGAAATGCATGTGAAGAACGCTTCACATCCGCATGTCCCTGGCAGGAAAAACGCATGTACAATCCGCATGTACAATCCGCATGCGTTTTTTCCTGCCAGGGAGATGCAGAAACGCTCAGGAAAAAATCCTGAGCATTTCTGCATCGTGTGCACATACCCTAACTCTTTTATTTTTCTGTCCACATAGACATATGAGGGCTTGTTTTTTTGCGAGCCGAGTTGTACTTTTGATTGACACAATTAATTTTACCACATAGCGTACTAAAAAATGGGAAAAAAATAATTCCAAGTGCGGTGAAATTGTGGGAAAAAAAAGCAATTCTGATATTGTTTTTAAGGAATTGTTTTTACGGTGTACATTTTGTGGTAAAAAGTACCTTGCAATACGATTCTCCTCATCAATATGATTACAGTAATAACCAACATATCTATTTTTTTATTATTTTAGTGATGAAAAAAAATCAGACGTTTGCAAAAAAGAATTTGGGGGTTGTGTTGCCATTTTCTGAGGCCCGTAACATTTTTATTTTTCGGCCAATGAAGCTGTTTGATTGCTTTGCGGGGTGACATTTGATTTTTGGGATAGACGTGACATTTTGATCACTTGTTGCAGCCTTTTTTGTGGAATTACGGCGCCAAAAAATCCGTAATTTTGGCATTCTTGAATTTTTTTTGTTTGCTGTGTTTACCGATTTGATTGTTTTTATATTTTGATTGATTGGACTTTTCTGAAAGCAGCGATACTACATATGTGTATTTTTTATATATCTTTATTTTCAATGGGTTAAAAGGGGGTGGTGGGAACTTTTAAGGTTTTTTTTTTCATTTTTTTTTAAAGCATTTTCTTTTACTTTTTTATTGTTATTGTTAACCCCCTTAGAGAACTTGAAGCTGCGATCGTCCGATCGCTTGTGCTATATACAGGGATTCCACAGCTTCGCTGCATATAGCAAAAATCACGGTCTCCTTCAAAGCCCAGTCACAGGGCAGGGTTTCAAAGGAGTTCTGTAATGATAGGCATGGGGGTCATCAGCTGACCCCCGGCTGTTATGGCAACCCATCGACGACCTGCAATCACGTCACGGGAGTGCCAATGGGCAAAGAGAATGACACGCATGCAAGCTGGCGCGTGTTAAATGCTGCTGTCAGAGACTGAAGCAGCATTTAACAGGTTGTGTTCCGCCTGCGATTGTTAGTGGCAGGTCCTAGCTGTAATACACAGCGATCACCTGTCCAGTATGGGGCGGGCTCGCTGTGTGAGCCCGCTCGATACACCCGCATCTGGCTTGCGCCATACATGTATGGCGGGTGTCGTGAAGGGGTTAACTGATTATTACCTCCTGATCGCCGCACCGCAACATTGGCTCTCCTTCCAGTGACAGCGCCCACCTTTATGGTTTTTATGCTCCCAATTGAAAAAGAGATTTGAGAGAGTTTACTGGCCAGACCTAAGGACACTTTTCAGTTTCAGCAGTGCCCAGCAGACACGTGACGAAGTAGAATTTAACTTTTCCTCCATTATGTTACAATTATAAATGATAAAATAGGAACTGTATAGCTATAAAAGGGGTTTGCTTAGATACTTCCTATCGGCAGCTAGGAGGCTGATCCCTAGCCATCTGAACCAAAGGGAACCTCCTACTCCAGCTGAATTTGTGATGAAGCTAAATGATACCCATATTTATTTATTTTACCCACTTATATAGCGCCATCATATTCCGCAGCGCTTCACAGAGATTATCATCACTGTCCCCATTGGGGCTCACAATCTACATTCCCTATCAGTATGTCTTTGGATTGTGGGAGGAAACCAGAGAACCCGGAGGAAACCCACACAAACACGGGGAGAACATACAAACTCCTTGCAGATGTTGTCCTTGGTGGGATATAAACCCAGGACTCCAGAGCTGCAAGGCTGCAGTGCTAACCACTGAGCCACTGTGCTGCCCTTAGAATGGAGAAACTAACTGCCCAAGTTTCAGGCACAGTGGACAAAGTTTCTGGCACTGGGGCACCTTGGATCATGATCAGAGTCACAGGAATTAGTCACCTGGTTAACTCTGTTTCCATATTTTGTTATATTTTCCTTTCCATATAAATAATAGACAGATATCCATTTAGGTGAGAGTCTTTTTTCCTTTTCCCCTTCTCTTATCTACATCTCCCTCCTTCCTTGCTCCCCTCTCACTTTACCCCTTTTTCGGTTCTCTCTAGAGTCTGACGTTCCTTCTCTTCTCCTATCCATTTTCTTTTCCTTTTCTCCTCTTTTCCTCTTATCTCTGGTCATTCCACACAGTTTAATAAGGTTTTTTGAGATAGTAACTGTTATGACTGTCTACTTCGACTACTGATTACATTGTATAATTGTTAATATTAATGCATTCCAGCTTGATCGCTTTGCCGATCTGACTTTACCCTGTGAAAATGCAGTGAACTTTCAATTTACCCTAAAATATGAACTGTATGTTTATCGCTATAGCAAATTTTCACCTCCTGAACAGACTCCATTTTTTCAAATCTGACATGTGTCACGTTATGTGGTAAAACTTTGAAATACTTCTACATTTTTTATTTTTATATGCCCATAAAACAAAGTACACTTTAATTAATAGATATTGGAGTAATAACAAGTTCCACAACTGAATGTGTTAAATAAAAGTTCCTGTGCTGAGATAATCTTATAAATGTGTCCCTGCTGTGTACTGTGTAATGGCCGTGTCTGACCGTGCAGGAACATGGTCTGATCATACCACAGCTCCTGGACAGGGGAGGAAGAAAAAGAGGATGCAGACATTACAGCAGGGGATCACAGCTGATTTTTCTGTGAGATAAAACATTTCACTGCCTGTTTAAAAACATGTTTTACCTCACAGAAAAAAACAGCTGTGATCCCCTGCTGTAATGTCTGTATACTCTTTTGCTTCCTCCCCTGTCCAGGAGATGTGGTATGATCAGACCATGGTCCTGCACAGGAAGACACAGCCATTACACAGTACATAATGTAAATAAAAATGATTTTTATTCCAAGATTTATTGATTAAAATGCACTTTGTGGGAAAACTTCTTTAAAGAAGGTATTCACATCATGCAAAAAGGATAAATAATTTTTACTATATGTCTACCTTACATCACAATAATTTTTTCAACATCCTATTATGTTGAAAAGCTTAAAAGGAACCTGACAGGTCACCCATGCCCCCCAAACCATCACCTTGTGCTTATTCTTATGTTAATACCCTGTCTAAAAAACCCTTTCTATAGTATAAGTGATTGCAGCGTACGGCATAAAAATGTTAACAATTCATTTCCAATATGCTAGTGTCCGACTAGTCGAGAGGCTGTTGGTTTCCCCAGAGTAGTCGTCCCAATAATCATCTGTAAGAGTCGGAGTCTTGAGCATGCGTGCAACTTTCGACATATGTCACTGCACCGTCAAGCCAGGTAACATACACCGTACATTAGATGTTGGGAAAGGGTTACATTTTCTATCATGGCACCTACATGGCATGTGTGGGCAGGTTGGTAGGATATAATAATATTTTTCAGACAGCCTGTAGCTGCCACTAGAGGGAGCTTAGGAAACAAGTGTATTCTGCAGATATATTTGCCCACATTACTCACATAAAGTAGAAAATTGCACACATTTTTCTTAAAGGGGCTGTCCAGTCAAAAGTGATAAGTCTGCAGTCACTCTGTGTGACTGCAGTCTTATGAATCCCCCCAGCGCAGGCACTGCGGGGATTCGCCGGTAAGAGACCCGAGACCGGAGGGTATGTATATGTTATGTGTAGTATATATAATTATATGTGGTATACATACCACCGGCCAGTGGGCGCGGCCTCGCTCTCCATACACTTGTATTGCGCGAGGCCACACCTTCTAGTCGGACGCGCCCACTGGCCATCATGTCACTAGACGGGGCGTGGCCTCACTCAATACAAGCGTATGGAGCAAGGTGGCGCTGAATGGCCGGGGTACCGGGTCTCATACCGGCGAATCCCCGCAGCGCACAGTGGCTGCGCTGGGGGGATTCATAAGTCTGCAGTCACACAGAGTGACTGCAGACTTATCACTTTTGACCAGACAAACCCTTTAAGATGAAAAAATAGTTGGTTAACAACATTTAGACAGATTTGATCCTATAAAATGGTACAAATTCTGTCAGAAATCTAGAAATTTGGCACAGTTTACTCCAACCATTTTTTTTATTTTTGGGATATGTAGGAATTCTATAAAAGAAACAGTAAGCAGTTAGTACTGGGCAGCCACAATTTAATTATGAACTCTTTGGGCCCAATTTATTTATCCATCTGTGCCTGTGTTTTGTTTGGTTTTTGGTGCTTTCCCTCATTCATTTGTGCCTACTTTTTCTTTTTAAAGTCTATTTTATATGTGTTCGCCTGTTTTTTCTTATATTCGGTTCACCATTCTGGGCAAAATTTGGAGTTTTCAAATGTTTACAGCTGATTCATCAACTGCGACTTTTCAAAGAGAACCTGTCACGCTCAAAATAATTAAATTAAATACGTTTTAAAGACAACATGTCAACAGGTTTTTGCTATTTAAGCTGAGAGCAGCATGATGTTGGGGCAGAGACCCTGATTCCAGCAATGTTTCGCTTACTAGTCTTCTTGCTACAGTTTTGATACAATCGTTGTTTTTTCTTCAGCTGATCTAGCAATGCTGAATCCTGTATAACCCTGCCCACACCACTGACTGGCAACTTTCTGTGTTCATTTTTTTTAAACAACAGCACACAGCCTAGTAAGTGTGCTTCTTTCAAATTACATAGCAAAAGCCTTCTGACAGACTCCCTTTAATAATCCCTGAGCTCTCCTGATTTTGCCACTATTTTCCGTTTTGCACTGCATCGCACCATTGCAGAAATATTCACATTTGTTTTTTTCTGAAGTGCAATATGTGAAATCTCTGCTTTGCAGTCCAACTGGGTACTTCTTCACAGTCTTCTTTCGGGCTCGTACTTTCATCCCTCCTTCCCAGCCTCCCAGACATTACATTACAGCTTGGCACATTATCTAGCAAATTAAGACTCTGTCAAACTGTGAATGGCAGTATCGAAGGGAGGGGTGAAAGCAAGCACCCTCAAAGAAGACTGTGAAGAAACGTACAGCTGCACTACAAGCAGAGATTTCACATACTGCACTCCAGAAGAAACAAATGTAAATATCTCTGCAATGGATTGATGCAGCACAAAATGGAAAACAGCAGCAGAATCAAGGGAGCTCAGGGATTCTTACAAGCTATTTGACTCAATTTTCTTCAGCAAGTGACATGTCCTCTTTAAAAAGATGCAAAATTTGTACTCCAGTCAGTCCTGGAGTAATCGTAAAATGTGTTACTTTTTGTACAAAAACATCACAAAAAAAGTAAAAGACAAAAAACTTTTGAACCTCATGTACTATTTTTAAAAATTTGGAGCAAAAAAAAAAAGGTGACAAATACCACAATACAAAAAAGAAAAGTGCTGTAAAATAAAATGGAAGTGATGAACCGCGGCCTTTGTCTGCATCTGACATTGGAAGCTCTGTGTTATAACACTACAGCTTCATTTACTTTCAAGAAAAGTCCTTTGTTAAATATGACGGAGTATATATACACCTAAAGAGGAGCCAATCTTCTCACTTCATGGACAATGCACAGCATGGACTGAGCGGAGACAACCCCTTTTACAGGGAGCTAGTGCCCACTAATGAGTTAACTTCACAAGAAACTTTTGAGTTTGGTTTATGAGCCACAAGTGGCCCGGGGATGATTTTGTCTTTTGTTGTAAGATTTTTAGTTTTCTTGACTGAGCCCATTTTTTCCCTTATTAATGCATTAAACAGAGATTAAAAACTCTTCGTACATACTGAATACAGAGATAAAAAGACACAATAAAACTTTACTCCCAAAAACCAATACAGATTGCTTAATCGGATTTCCATTGGAATATGGATTAATGTGAATGGTGACAATCTTTGTACCTCGCTATAGAACATGTTAGTGCTGCATAAGCAGCAGAAAATAAGCATTAATTCACCCACTGCAGTACCTTCTTTAACAATTATATTTAAAGGGGTTTTGCCATCTACAATATCCTAACCCGATATGTAGTAAGTGTAATAATAGATAATATAGCTCTATTACCGGCTAATAACTGCAGATTCTATCTTTCTGAATCCAATTATATTAGCAGCATTGAAAGATTCATTTAATAGATGACCTTTAATTAAACATTTAAAAACAGTATTACTTCCAAACCCTGGTTTCTGAAAACAGAAAAGATATCACTAGGCCCAAAACCGGGATCATAAACCCACTTTCAAGATAAGAAGGACCTATAGGTGCCACTTATAAGGTGTTTACACTCCATTTACAACCAGCATCTAGCAAACAGTCCTGCCCGCCACATGATGTCACATTAACAGTGAGTACCACAATAAGTAGGACCCATAAACTCACATAAAGTGCCACCATGCATAAAAAATAGTGCAAAAAAGTGTCAATCTCACCCATTTTGTCCAAACGGGGTTGCCATGCAGGACAGGCTTTTCTGTATGGTCTGGGGCAGGATGTCCCTGTCTAACTTCCCTGTTGTGCCCTCTACTTGTTTGTTTACCTTGTTGTCTTTAGTTACAGTGTGGCCTGACTAGTGTTCACCCCATCCGCTTCCTACCTAGGGCCTAGCTCTAGGGACATTCAGGGATCAGGTTTCCTGCTAGGCGTTAGGTGTGGAACCTATTTAGGGACGATTGGGTAGGCAGGGTGATATTATATCGGCCTAGGGGTCCGATATAATATGTCATAAGCGACATAGCTTATCAGAAGAACTATACTACATTTCTAATTGGAGGTATTTGCTAATATTATTATTATACCTACTATATATTGGGATAGGATTTTGAAGATGGGAATAGCCCTTTATCTTTTGTAAATAAATTATATCGGGCTCCAGCGTTCCGCTCCACAAAAATACAAATATAATAAACAAAGGTCTGGGAGAAAAAAATTAAATGTACAGTCAGGTATCTCCCGTCTTCTCGATCACATTCTTAAAATTGGTTACTTCTATAGATTGTGTGTAGTAAGAGCCTTGCTGAGCTCCCAGACTGAAATCCTCTCCTGACTACATTGAAGCACCAAGCAGTGTCCTCTGATAACCTACTGCTACTTACAAAACTGACAAAGGATCTATCTCTGACCCACTTTCCCCTGCCATGCCTATCTGAGTGATGAGGAAAGTGTGCTTCTTATCAATCCTTCATTCACAAGAACACATGGGTCACATACAACTCTCTACATTGTTGAAATAAGCATCACTTACTCCCATACATATGTACAATGTACAAGAGAGGGCATGCCTGTGTCTACGGGGATGTCCTCCTCAATAGTCCTACATGACACTATAACTGTCTCCTATTGTGAGAGCATGGACTGTCCGTTATGGGGTTACCGGTAACCGGCATTCTTTGCATTGCAAGTGTTTCTCAAGAAATGTACACGACAGATACAAACATGTTCCAACAATACAAGAGCTTTTAGATGATCAGAGAAGGAGCAGAATCACACAAGAGAGGTAAAAAACAACACAAGACACTTTAAAAAAAAAGAACGTATGCCAGGAATAAGAAGCGACATTTTCATTTAGGAATCCGGATGCTACTCCTTAAAGGGGTTTTCTCACAATGACAACCCATGCCTGTATGCCCTCTATAGCGTACAGACTTCATAAAGGTGCATCTTCTACTCGGCCCTCTATAGACTACTATTGGCTATAGATAAATGTACGGCATGGAGAAACACAGCTTCCCCAACAGTTGACCAATGAGGGAAAGAGAAGGATAGGTCAGCGATATTCTGATCACGGAAAAGTCTTTAAATCCCACTCTAAACTACATGATGAACTGACTCCACAAACTGATAAAATAAAGTCTTTAGGCTCTATTCATCACTTGCGTTCTATTTGGAAGTCACTTTTATTTTTTTTTGTGGTATTCATCGACTTCTGTGCTAAATTTTTCTAAATGGCAGACTTACTCTATGTTTTTTCCCTTTGTGGTGTCATTTTGAAGCAAAAAGCTGCATGTTCTGCTAGAATGTTGCAAAATTAAAAAATATACCAACTGCTTCTTCAGAGAAGAGGATTAGAACTCTAGTGCCACCTATTGGAAGTAATAATCCTAACAGTCAATATCGACCCTTTAACGAGCCTTACCACATGACTTAACATAAAAGCCAAACCAGAATCTCAATTTGCAGTCACAGTGTTTCGGGGGGGCTGCCCCTCATCAGTGCAAAGTGTGAGATCTGGTGTGGCTGGGTGAGAAGCGTCTGACGAGGATGCAAGGGGTAACGTTTCTCCCTGTGGAGAGTGACATGCCCAGCCTGGCATGCCAATGTGAGGAGACTTTTAGGGTATGTGCCCACGACGAGGAGCTGCTGCGGCCCCAATGCTGCAGAACAGGCACACGACTTCCGCCCTCATTATGCAAATGAGTGGCTGCAATTTATTTTTTTTTCACATGCGTACTTTCCTTATTGATTTAAGTCTATGGGGAAAGTCCACATGCGTACCTGTGGCGCCCCTGCGGGTTCAGTCGCCACAGAGGTACTGCATCTCACCCAGAGGTGTGGTATCCCACTCTCAGGTAAGGATAGAGTGCTGCCCGGGACCCTAACACCTGCATCCAACACATCCACTTCAGTAGGGCAGGGCGAGATTGCTCCTAAGGGAGAGCACAGTCCCTGGTCCCTTGCTGGAGTGGAGGGGAACCAAGTGAGGGGGAACCATGTAGTGGGTGTGGGGGGAGGACGTAGTTCAGGGGAGTACAGGAAAGGAAGCTGTGTAAAAAGGGGAACCATCTTGGGAGAGGAAGTCAGTCCAGCCAGTCAGAGGAGGAGAAGTGAAGGGAGCAGGGGCTCTGCAGGAGCTGTGCTCCAGAGTGGGCCTAGCAGAGAGGAAGGAAGGCTCCAGGAGGAACGAGGGGATCCTAGGGGAACGGGCAGTGCTGGAGGCCACCCGTACGCCCAAATCTACCTAGTGTGGAGGGATCAAGCCGCAGAGGGGACCGGCCCCTAAACTAGTGGAGAACTACAAGGCTCAGCTAGAAACCGGAGGCTGCTGTACTTGCAAGGTGCAGTGGCCACAACCACAATTACATCGCCGAAAAGGTGGCCATAGAGGGTCCAGGGGACTGCAGGTCGCCCGACAAGACCCGAGGCTACCGGATTGGGACACTGATTGTGAGGCGCAGGACAGGAGGGCAAGAGCCAGCGCAGGAAGACGACTGAGGAAGGCACACAGAAAGGGGTCCTGTCAGGCACTCTTGAACTACCTGAGGGATTACTGAACCCCTGCCTGGTAAACGCAGCGCGACGTGGGAGGCTGTAAGCTGGACAGTGCAACCTGAGGAACTTAACAATTGTGAGTAAATTCGGAAGACGGCTCCCCACTGTCTCTGTGATTATTATCTGCGCCATTACCCCTGCACTACAACGCCCAGCATCACCTATATCATCTACAACATCTACATTGCCCTGGAGCTAAGCTCTACCTGTGGAGAGCTAAACCAACTCTGCTGCACTCACATCAGCTCCAGAGGACCTGCTCCACAGCGGCGGCCCCCTTTAGAAGCATACCACAGGTGGCGTCACAAACTTTATATATAAAAATCCCCTTTTCATTGACCGCCCTGGGTCACCGCCACTGTGACATCTCCCCTAGCAACGACCGGCCCGGCACAGAGTACCCCACGGCCCAGAGGGCACGTCATACCCACAAGAGAAATTTACATGCTGCAGATCTGAAAGACCCACCACATGTCAGTTTCCGCTGATTGTCCGCAGGTGCAAATAGATGCATAGTGGACATGGGATTTCTAGAAATCCCATCCACTATGCCGCAACATCGGGCTGCTGCGGTTTTGATGCTGCATAAATATGCAGAGTCAAAACCGCAGCAAATCCTGAACATGGGCACATACCATTAGGCCTTGCAATGCTCCTCTAGGAAATTAAACACGCAAATTGCTTCTGTAGAGAGGACTAGAACTCTAGCGCCACCTATTGGAAGTAGCAATCCTAAAAGTCAAAATTAAATAATACATTGTAATATAATATATTGAGTGAACACATCTTCTGCTGGGGCTTGCATTAGATATCAAAAAGCATTTAACAGTGTCACTTGAGTTTATCTACTAGGATTCGCAAGTACATGATTCAGTCCCTATTACTTTCAAACATTTAGTCCCCCTTAATTTCACCAAATTTTGATATTACACAATGTACTAATGGCTACAAAGGAAATAAAATGTGTTATTTTTTAATTTTGCCTATCTGTTGCGGAGATATTAGCAAAGTATTTAGCACCTAATGAGTTAACTTTTGTTAAGTCCAAGTGGGTATTAATCAGAGAGCAACTCATACAGGGAGAATAAGTACATGCCTCCTGTGATAACACCCACTTGGACTTAAAGGGGTATTCCCATCTCCAAAATCCTATCCTAATGTGTAGTAGGGGTAATAATAATAATATCATATCGCCAATTAGAAGTGTAGTATAGTTCTTCTGATTCACTAAGTCGCTCACCCCATGTGCAGGGCATTGCAGTAGCTTAAGTATCTATGGTTACGAGCACTAACTAACAAATTGTCACTATATAAGTGGTAGTAACCATGGATACCTAAGCTACTGCAATGCCCTGCACATTGGGTAAGCGACATAGCGAATCAGAATAACTATGCTACATTTATATTTGAAGGTACAGTCATGGCTGAAAGTGATGGCACCCTTGAAAATGTTCCAGTAAATTAAATATGTCTCCCTGGCAATTATTGCAAATACACATGTTTTGTTATACACATTTATTTCCTTTGTGTGTACTGGAACAACACAAAACAAAAGAAAAAAAAGGCAAATTGGACATAATTTCACACTAAATCCAAAAAATTGTTGCCACTTTTTCAAAATTAAGGGTAAACAAATTTGTTTCAAGCATGTGATGCTCGTTCAAACTCACCTGAGGAAAGTAACAGGTGTGGACAATATGAAAATCACACCTGAAACCAGATACAAATGGGAGAAGTTGACTCAATCTTTGCATTTTGTGTCTGTGTGTGCCACACTAAGCATGGAGGACAGAAAGAGGAGAAGAGAACTCTTCAAGAAGCACCCAGAAATGGCTGGAAAAGCACTGGAGAGTTCTGAAGTGACAGCAATGAGTCCGAATCTAAATCCCATTGAACACCTGTGGAGAGATCTTAAAATTGCTGTTGGGAGAAGGCACCTTCAGATATGAGAGACCTAGAGCAGTTTGCAAAAGACGAGTGGTCCAAAATTCTAGTTGAGAGGTGTAAGAAGCTTGTTGATGGTTATAGGAAGCGATTGATTGGAGTTATTTATAAGCAGCCCTTTGTAGAATGCCAAATATAGCGGGAGCCCAAACTGCCTCCAAGGTGCATAAAACAACTCTTTTTATTGATAATTTATTAAATTCCAATAATCTTAGTCAATCATTTCTGTACCTTAAATGGGGTTTCCACTATTGCACAACTCCTTTGTAACAGCAACAGTCTGGCAAACAAAATAATATCATTCCTGACTAGAGTAAGATTTGTGGCGAGGCATATATGGAGGCGCACGTCACAAGTCCGACAGTCCTGATTCCTTAAGAGGCATGTGCTCCTTAAAGAGTAACCCACTGTTTTAATTTTTATTTCACAGATCAATACTAAACTTTGTGATGTATCTTTTCAGAGAAATGCGCTTCTTTCTCCACCAGGACTGATCTTTCAATCTCAAATGATGGGTAACATCTGTTTTCAGATACAGGATGTAAGAGCTGGAACTTTTAAAATTCCACAGAGGAGGAGGAGGGAGGAGCTAGAGGCCGACACAGACATTCTGCTGCAAGTTCTCCTGAAACAACAGTTACAGTTCTCCATAGAATTATACGAGCACCAACTGTCATCTCCTATCTCAGTAATAGGAAAATCTCTATTCGTTGAAGACAGATTTTACTCATGAATTGAAAATTTTGAGGATGAATGATCAGTTCAGGAGAAAAAAGCAAGATTTTGATAATAAAATATATTACAAAGTTTATTATTTTCACGTGTACTATTGGTTTCTAAGAGAAAAAAAACATGATGGTTACTCTTTAATAAGACTTCCTCATTGTGTGCCGGAGAGATTGAAGAGGTCAGCCACTTTCTCATGTTATAGTGCAGCTTTCCTCACACACTGACCAGCTCTTCTGTCCATACAATGGCCGCTGGTGGAGGAGCATGTGACCAGACCCGCAGACTTCTCCAATAGAAAAGCTGTTCGGAGGAGACTGATGGAACGGTCTGGTCACATGCTCCTTCACCAGCAGCCATGAAGAGCTGGTCAACGTGTGAGGAAAGCTACACTAACAAAAATAAGTGGACAACTCCTTTAAATGATATCTACCCCAATGCATTACCATTTCCATTTAAAGGCTGCATGCGGCGGTCTTGTACCACGATGGCTAGCTTCGGGACCTATATACCTGGCCTGATTGAAAAAGTAGCAGAAAAATCATGCCCTAAACTACTATCGATAGGTGTAGGCATATTCATAGCTTTGTCAGCTAGTAAACCTATCTACAAGCTATCTCAATATATTTTCATAGCTGGAAGAATCCATCTAAGATCTCGTAGCTTCTAAATGGACACTACTTATCTAAGCACTAGAGTATACATAACCATCAGATACAAATGCCTATGTAGACATCACATATGTCATGCGAACAGTTAAACGCCATGCAGTAATTGACCCTAGCATGTTTAGGATCACTTGTATATGTGCTGGATGGGCCTAGTATTATGTTCTAGGGAATATTATGTAAGAATACATTCAGGGATAATATTTAATTCTGCACTACATTTACAGGATTGGAAAACTTTCCAGCCCTAAGCCTGTTTTCCAGATGCTCTCTGTACAATGATCTCCCCTATCAGGAAGCTTCCTGTTGAGGCATGTCATGGGAATAATAAACAAATCTTCCACCAAGTTTTCACATGCCTGCTGGACGCACAATCTACCTTTTCTTTGTAATAGAGTGTATGATGTGTATGGAAAAACCTATTACATAACCATTTATGATACCTCTTTAGGATCTGCCATCTGATTCCTAAGTATAATTGTGAGGATGAATATTGTAATTATAAATCTGCTCTAGTCATGCCGACCAATGAGATTTTGTGCAGGTAAAGTTCTCTGCACATCAAGTTAAAGGGAACCCGTCAGCAGGTTTTTGCTATGTAATCTGAAGACAGCATGAGGTAGGGGTTAAAACACAGATTTCAGAAATGCCTCTCTCATCAAGATCAGTGGTTTGGTTTGCTAGCAATTATTGTTTTAGCACCAGTAGATTATCATTGCTGGGACACAGCAGCTTGTGCATGCTAGTCGGACACGCCCCCTCATGTAATAGGCACCTAACTGTCTATGGACATTGAACCTGGTGTGGGCAGAGTTAGCAGTGGTGTGGGCGGGGCAGCTTGCTCAGCTCTGCTGCATAGCTAAATCTAACAACTCTGTATCAGGACGGCTGCACCCAGTAAACTAAGTGATACATCATTGGATTCAGCTTCTCTTTGCCTACATCAGGCAGCTCTCAGATGTAGAAAAAACCTGCTGACAGATTCCCTTTAAGTCCCAGCGTTTAGGACTACTAGTACACTCCCATTGTAAAAAAAAAAAAAAGTATGTTGTGCCGTGTACCTATTTACTATATACCTTTATATACAGTATAAATGCCAAGAAAAACTTTGGAGCTCTTTAAAATCTGCTATTAACCTGAATTTTTCATGAGTAAAAGATTTTTCATGCTTTAGTTAAATTTTGACATTGTGGATGTGGATAACGTATCTTTTTTTAATTGAGAAATAAACTTTCACTTCCACAACAGCCTACACGGATGTGCTTGGATAAGTAGACATAATACGATACATGCATATAGTGTAACACGCCCTAATGCTGCCATAATCCCTCAAAGAAACAAGATCAAAGATTTAGTAAATATTTACAAAATCTGATACCTAAACCTTTGTTTCACCAAGCTGCCGCAGCCATCTTAATCATAGAATAGAATCATAGAATGGTAGAGTTGGAAGGGGACATCCTGGGTCATCTGGTCCAACCCCCTGCTCAATGCAAGATTCACTAAACCATCTCAGACAGATGTCTGTCCAGCCTCTGTGTGAAGACTTCCATTGAAGGAGAACTCACCACTTCTCGTGGCAGCCTGTTCCACTCATTGATCATCCTCACTGTCAAAAAGTTTTTTCTAATATCTAATCTGTATTTTAGCTTCTAACGTCTTCTAAGCATTGGTACAGCGACGCGGCTCCCAATAAGCAAAGACTTTCCATTATAATGTATCTGGACTTGGCACAGATTTTTCCATGCAATGTAGTGGACACAACATTTCTGCCCCATGAAAATTCTCAATGAAGGTAACAATAATTAGTTTAACATCCTGGAAAGATATGTTCTATGTGGCACAAGAATCTGTATGGCTGCAAAGCAAGATTATTGTAAAAGGGTTAAACTAGTAAATCTAATGAATGGGAATAGCCAAGCTGCACCAAGGGAGTTCAACATAAAGGATGTAAATGTATAAATTTCCCTTCTCCCAGCTGTGAAATGGAAAACATTTTGGTTGTTTTTTAGTTTACCCCACAGTAAGCAAACAGCTTGCAGAACACATGAAAAGTAACCCACTGAGCAGCCTTACAGTGTCTATTAGTTCCACTCTTCCTTGTATATCCACATTGTCAATGTTAACTTTTCTCACGAAACCTGAGGGACATATTACAGGGCAATCTCCATGTCCAACCCTTAATTTATTGTTTACACTCCTTATTTTCTATCTCTAATGAACGGCCTGATTCCCGGCTTTGAAAAGTGGAATTTTGCTACTTAATATGGTAGTTTTTTGGGTTTAACCTTCATAACACATTTTATGCAGCCAGGCCATGTAACATCTAATGTATGTGCAAAACAAAGGTGATGTTTCTGTTGAAAAGTTATACTGCAGTTGCCCTCCACTAATAAACTGAGTGAGCAGAAATGATGAGTTCCCTCATTGCACACTTTACGTGGATTACAACGATCTTATTGAAAACCCAACATAGACTACAGTCAGGCCTGCAGAAGCTTTTAAGGTCCCCATACACATTAGACTAAAGTTGCCTGAACCTGCCAGATGTTGGGGGAGAGAAGGCTTTGGCTGTGGCTCATAGAGGACACAGAAAGTCGAGAGAGACAGCTGTTGGCCAAGCGATAGTTAGGCCAACTGCTTTCTAAAGAGTATGGGGGTCTTTAGGCTCATTCACATCCTCTAAAAGTGAACTTGTCTGGCTCCCTAAGGCTTCATCCCTAATTTATAATCAAGTGTAAACTGTAAGGTAACTATGGATCAATAAGCAGTATAAATTATTTTGTATTGATGCTCATGATATGGTAATTAGCCAGAACTAGTTAGGCGTGACATCTATCCATTTGGACTAGACCCAGCCTTGGATGCAGAAATCAAACCCACTCCGCAGTATTGACATCTTCTCCACTGTGCTCAGTAAAAGCTAAAGTGCAGGCGTACAATGTGCGGCAATGAAGCTATGACTGGGGTAGCAGAGTCAAGTAGGACAGGGTTAAGTCCTAGCTCTGCATGTACCAGTCTAGCTTATTACTAAGAACCAGGGCCTGGGTTCACTAGGTGTGTCAGTCTTCTGGATGTTGAGCAGAGTCGAGTGTGTGGTTGCTGAGTGTCCAGACAAAATGTGAGCTGTAGCTGTGAGAGAGACATGCCAGGATCTCTCTCTCTGAATGTAGACTGCATGGGTCAGCTGGGAAAAGCTGAGCAGTCTGTTTGTAGGAGCTGCAACCTGTTCAGTGTGAATTGTGCCAGGAGATGAACACTCCTTTTTGTCGCTAGAGACTGCCGGAGCTCAGGCTGAAGGGGATACTGAGACTGGTGGGACTGGTGGGATCGTGCCTCTCTTTGATCTGGGAAAAAGAACTGTAACCTGTTTGGGTGACCCCGCAATGACATAGATGTGCCCGGCTAAATAAACTGTTTATTTGCTGCAATATCTTTGTGCCCAGAAGAGGCTGTTTTGGTTTTGAATGCCTTGGAGTTTTATGAAAGCAATAAAACCGCACGTTTGGACCAAACTGCATTGCCCGTGTGAACGCTTCCTAATGCCTACCTGAGAGCATGAATCACTACACTGGGCATAGTGAAGCAGATGTCAATCGCATTGAATAGGAGTGATTACAGCACCAGTGGTTGGGACTAGTCCAGGGAGATAGTGGCCCTGCTGGACTTATCATAATCTGTGAAACAAGTGTGTTTTTGCTGCCCATAGCTCCAAAGTGTTCTCAAACTAGCATGGATAGGGTTCTGGGATAGGGCTCTGGTGGAAGTTTGGGGTCTTTAGGGTTCCTGATATGTTTCCTTTAAACAGATTTCATAAATGCCTATGTGTCAAAGATAGCACTGTATGGGATACATCACCCATGAACTATACGGCTAGCTCTATACGTTTATATGATGCCTGTGATGAATTCTCTGTGGTTGTAACAGTCATAGATCTAAATGTTAAAAAATGAATAGTGTCCACTACTTCACTTGATACTATTGTTTCGAACCGTGTGGTCTACTATGGGGTATTATAAGATTTACTAATGTAAACTAGTGAGAAAAAGGCCGAAATAACACCCATGGCCTTGTTTCAATAATGCACCCTATATACAGGTTTAGCAACTACATAGCGAGCTTTCCCACGTACAAGAAAAGCAATAACAAGAATCAAGATGTGAACGGGACTTTAGCTTGCTGTGATATTTCCAGCTCGTTCTTGCACAATATATACGTATCACATCCTAATATCTCCTGGGCCTCTGCGAGTGTGACATGCCATAATAAAATACTGGTTTACTGCATTTTTAGGTATTAAGTGGAGTGAAACTTTGGTAAAACATGGAATAATCCAAATTATACCTCACAATCCAGGGGCACATAAAGGGGACAGCGTACAACAGTCCACTGGGACATGTAAGTTTACTTTGCAGCTATTTTTCTTGCATTGAAAGTGCAAGACACCATCGTGCATCCTCACAACAGTTGTCACAAGTCCACTTCTACATCTCAACACAGAATTGTTTTTTTTGTGCAGAAGAAAAGCTTTTACATTTTATGTTGCTCTGTAAATAGACTTCTGTCTGGGAACATGAATTTCTACGCTTGACTTGCTGAAAGGACCATCGTTGTCAAATAAGAGGACAAATAATTTACCTAGTGCACGCATTGTACAAGAGCATATTACTGCATCCCCAGGTAGCCAGGTAAACGTGCTCCGGGCCATCAGTCAGCTATCAATGTGTGACTTGTCTTTCCTTTTGTATGGGACCCGACAAAATAACAGCCTGGGAAACTAGACGAACTTTGCCTGACCTTCTCTATCCAAGAAGCTACTTATGATTTCTAGGAATGATTAACTTTATATATACATTTATTCCAATGTAAACTGAATAACAATTTGTTGCTCTTGCTGTCCACCTCAAGTAGCGCGCACACGCGATGCACTAACAGATGTCACTGTCTAACCGCGCAAGAAAAAAAGAAAGTGACAGCAATGTAATTTGTTAACTATTAGTTAGATGTTTCATGTAGCTAAACCTAAGGCTATGTGCCCACGATGCAGAAATGCTGCATATTTTTTCCGCTTCTCCCTGGCAGGAAAAACGCATGCGGATTTTACATGCGTTTTTCCCGCCAGGTAGAAGCGTTTGCCAACGGTTTTTGCATACATTTCTGCATGCGGGTTATCAAGATCTTTCCAAGCGATTTTATCATCACTTGGAAAAGTGCTTGACAACTTGTTCACACTATATAAATCCATGCAACTGGCATTGATTTATAGTAGTGTGACCAAGTTAGTTAAAAAAAAAAAAGAATGGCCTCCCGGTGTTTTCTCTGCTGCGTCCGGTGTCTTGGGCGGCTCGCGGTGGTCACGTCATGGCAGGTCCTTCACAACAACGCGACCCATACAGCAGACCAGACAGAGGGGAGAAAACACCAGGAGGACATCGGAAGGTAAGTATAATCTTTATTTTTTATTTTAAATTCTTTTTTTTACAGTTTCTATGGTACCCAGGTCTGGATGAGAGTCTCCTCTCCTCCAGACCTGGGTACCATCCGCACATTGAACCGTGTGATATCTGCATGTGCACATGTAGTGATGCGGATGTCACGCGGTCCAATGCAAGTCAATGGCGGCGATTACGCTGCGTGGCCGCAAAATTAATGGATATGCTGCGGATTTTTCCGCAATGATAATCCGCAGCGGAAATTTCCGCAGCATGTGCATAGCACATGCGGATTATCATTGGTGACCATGGGGCATGTATTACCAAGTGTTTTTTAAGCGTTTTCGTTGCAGAAATTCAGCGGCAAAAATGCTTGAAAAACGCATAGTGGGCACGCAGCCTAAAGGCCCACATACACATTAGAGGGTTATTCTCAACTTTGATCTTCAGGAGCTCAACTCTCCCATTCCTCCTTGATAGTTTGGAGCAGAAGAATTGCTGCACCGTGGGCTCAAACTGTGCCCTCTCCCATGTGGCAAGCAGAGGCAGCTTCATCTCCGAGACCTTTGACATCTCCCATCATGGGACAGTAGTTGAGACACTCCATACATACAAGATGGTTGGGCAGTTTGGCTGATGTTAATATAAGGTGTATTAGCATATTATGTGTATAAATCAAGTCAACCTTTGTGTAACCACATCACTTATTTTGAAACTGAACAATTAGGGTATGTTCACACAGCGCTTTTTTTCCACATGAATAACGCAGTGTTGGTGGGAAAAACATTGTGTATATTATGCAAGTTTTCATGTGTTTTTTTATGCATTCAATTGAATGGATAAAAAAGGAAAAAAATTCTGCAAAAATTAACATGCTGACGTTTTTTTAAAAAAAATGCACCACAGCTCAAAAAACACAAGGAAATAAAAACAAGCCATGTGAATGAGATTTTCAGCATCTTCTTTATTTTTCGCATGTAAAAACACAGACTAGGAAGTAACAACAACCAAAGAGAGGAAGTACATAAACCCAAAGTAGTACAATAAAATTACTTTTATTGAAACAATTCAATTAAAATAGTTTAAAATTCAATTATAGTGTGGTAAGGGGAAATGTAGGGCAGATTGACGCCCACCCAGGTACTATCACAAGATATTTAAAGAAATTGTCCAGCTATGTCTGCCAGTAATGTAGTTAATCTGAGACAGTTTTAAATAGAGCCACCTAGTGGTAAGCTCTTAAATTGGCATAGTGTCAGTCTGAAAGATACATGAGGCAATATGAATAATAAATCAAAATGTAATAGTTTCTAAGTCTCATGCACCGTTCAGAGAGAGTATAAGTATATCAGAGTGACATCATATACAGTAATGGATAGAAAAACATGAACAAATGCATGTATCATTACATGCAGTAGCAGATAGTACATAAATAAACCATATACATGTGCATATACATGTATCATTTAGTCAGCGTTAATGTCCAATCAAAACCCAGGTTGGTAGGTTGAAAAACTAAATAACTAAGGTGTCTATATACATCTAAACTAATCAAAAATAAGGTGCAAAGTGCCAATAAAGTGTCCAGACCTGTGTTGGAGATGCAGAAGATCCAAAGGGACTGAAATGTATAATGTATATATGGACAAAGGAGATACCTGGAATAGTGAAGTATCAGCTTCGATGGGCCGGAGCCCCGATGCGCGTTTCACATTTGCTTCTTCCTAGGGGCGTTGTCAAAATATGGTTTATGCATGAACTATCTGATACTGCATGTAATGATACATGCATAAGGTTCATGTTTTACTATCCATTACTGTATATCATGTCACATTATTTTATTTGAATTGTTTCAAGAAAAGTAGTTTTATTTTACTACTTTGGGAATATGTACTTCCTCTCTTTGGTTGTTGTGTATTTTGGAGGTACCCCTCTTTACATACTATATGGTCAACTATAGGCATTAATTAACTCAGGAAGTAAATGAAATGGTGGGCACTAATATTTTACATGTCTGCATCTATATAAGTGGCTGAAAAAATGGATTACTATGAATGAGAGTAATGTGCAGACTTATAGCTGCTCATAAGACATGTAAAATGCATCCCCACCGCTGGACTGCCTGATATCATCTCTAATGCAGCAAATCGTGGCACAGACTTTACAATACAAAGTTCGGACTACTCACTTATACCATTATAACATTTTTAGTAAAATAAAATGTATACAAAATAACAAAAATTATAAAATATAAATCGAACCATGACCGGCTGTACGACAGAGCTGTTAGAGACTGGACATGCTGAATTCACATTTTAACTTCCGGTTGTAAAAGGAAGACTATTTGTAGAAACTAGTAGACAGGGAGACTCCGTTTTATATAATGTCTGAGCTATATTACAAAAATGGCAAAAAACAGATTGTCTGCTGTCCTCTCCATTATACAAATTACCACTATGGAAAGTTTTAAAGCTATGGTCTTCTAATGCATGGAGCTTTCGTGTCATTAATGAGATTTTCTGCACATGTTGTAGAAGAAGCCAACATCACTGTACAAAATGAGATCTTGGTTGAGTATATCCCCTCATTTACCAAGATCAAGAAATAAACCACAGCCTTCAGGACATTGTTTGCTTAGGTGGCAATAGTTTAGCTCAATGACCCCTCACAGAGTAGTGTGTGTGGCCCGGCTTGCAGCTGGCTTGACACACTAGTACCTAAGATACCTAAGCCATTGTTTTTCTATGTGACACTTTACAACGTGTGCTCTCCTAATTACCCTAATAGCTGTACTTCTTGCCTACAGCAAACCAATTTATAAAAAAGAAAATAGTTTACCACAAATGCAACCTCGATGGGAAGAGTAGTTCCATGGTTCGCTGCAAATAAATATTTGTCTTACATTTTGACCTTTATGGTAATTGAAACAATTTTTGAGACTGAATAATTACAAAATCGCTTCATCCTGCCTCTCCAAGTGTATTACCAGAAAGTATCAATATGACCATTGACTGTTCATAGGAGAAACCATTCTGCTTAAATATCGGTAGCAAACCCTTTCTGCAGAATGACTTCAAATGGGCATCACTCAAAACATAATTCTCATTTTCAAGGGACCAATAATATAATTTAGGCGAATTGTTTTTTTTTTCACTTTTTCATTTTTACGAATCAATTTGTGAAGCACCTGGGGGTTCCAAGTGCTCACTATGCATCTAGAAAGGTGCCTTGGGGGGTCTAGTTTCCAAAATGGGGTCACATGTGGGGGAGCTCCAAAGTTTGGGCACACAGGGGCTCTCCAAACACAACATGGCGTCCGCTAATTATTCAAGCAAATTTTACAATCAAAAAGTCAAATGGCGCTCCTTCCCTTCCGAGCCCTGCCGTGCGCCCAAACAGTGTTTTTTCCCCAAATATTGGGTATCTGCGTGCCCAGGGGAAATTGCACAACAAATTTTGGGGTCCATTTTTTCTTGTTACCCCTGTGAAAATAAAAAAAATTGGGTCTAAAGTAACATTTTTGTGAAAAAAGTTAAATGTTAATTTTTTTCTTCCACAGTCAAAAAATTCCTGTTAAGCACCTGAAGGGTTAATAAAGTTCTTGAATGTGGTTTTTAGCACCTTGAGGGGTGCAGTTTTTAGAATGGTGTCACTTTTGGGTATTTTCTGTCATAAAGACCTCTAAAGTGACTTCAAATGTGATGTGGTCCTTAAAAAAATGGTTTTGTAAATTTTGTTGGAAAAATGAGAAATCGCTGGTCAACTTTTAACCCTTATATCTCCCTAACAAAAAAAAATTTTGGTTCCAAAATTGTGCTGATGTAAAGTAGACATGTGGGAAATGTTATTTATTAACTCTTTTGTGTGACATATCTCTCTGATTTCAGGGCTTAAAAATTCAAATTTTGAAAATTGCAAAATATTCAAAATTTTCGCCAAATTTCCGTTTTTTTCACAAATAAACGCAAGTGATATCGAAGAAATTTTTCCACAATCATGAAGTACAATATGTCACGAAAAAACAGTCTCAGAATCAGGGGGATCCGTTGAAGCGTTCCAGAGTAATTACCTCATAAAGTGACAGTGGTCAGAATTGTAAAAATTGGCCTGGTCATTAACGTGCAAACCACCCTCGGGGCTTAAGGGGTTAACATAGCTCAGTCCTGTAATTCCCATAACTTTCATGACTTTTCCTTCTTGATTTTGCAATTTCAATGTAGAAGAGTGAACCTTGTGTCTGGTTGCAGTGCTCAGTCTTGCCATGGTGTATGACCTGAGACATGAAACTGTCTTCCACAACCTCACCTTTGTAGCAGAGTTAAACTGTTTCCACTAATGACACTTTCAACCTAGGTATGAAAATGCTGATTATTATCACCTGTTTTGTATAATTAGTTACTTATACACCTGACTATAATCCTAAAAAATCCCTAACTTTGTGCAAATGTACCTAGAATAATTGATGCAGTACTGAAGGTAAAGGGCGGTCACATCAAATACCGATTAGATTTAGATTTCCTTTTGTTCATTCACTTTGCATTTTATTATTTATAAACTTTTGCCCAGCACTGTATAACCATATTCATTGCAGATGGAAGTTTCTGGACCATACAATACAAGAACTTTTTACCTTCACTATTTCATCTGTTACTCCTGTTTCCTCATAGATCGTAAGCTCTTGTGATTACGGCCCTCACTGCTCTTGAATTGTTAACACTAGGACTACTGGACTCGTGACCCCGCCTAGAACTACTGAAAGGAGTCATTTTGACTCCTTGCTTGTTTTCGTTTATTTTTAGAGTTTCATTTGTGGTTATTTATTAATAATTATATTTTTTGTAATGTATTATTATTGTGAGATCCAACAGTAATGCTTTTGATTGTTTTTTTTCTGCTTTTCTTATTTTTCTACAGAAAATAACAATAATTATAATAGACGTTTTTCAAACATTTTTTTTTATTCAAGTGCACACATATAAACAACAACTGAAGAACAAAAAGCAGAGAAAATGTAGGTGGAGGAGCATAAAAATGAAAATATGGCGCAGAATTCACCTTCTAAACATTTGGTGTTTCGCATATTAGGCATTGCCTTTGATTTATGGCAGTACATTGCCCACACAAAGACTTACCACAAGTCTTACAATTTCCGACAGATCTATTTTTCTTGCACTTTTCTTTGATCTGGCAAAATTTTGTTTGAACCATCACTTCTGAGCATGTAGAAACTTGGGACGTGGAACCCTTTTCCCTATCTGTGACATAAGGACCACTCAACTCTCTCACAAGCGTTTGCAAAAATGCCTTGCGTGACATTTTTTGGTGGGTAATCTCCTTGAATATTATCCATGCATTTATACCCGCAAAGTCTAAGGCATTTTCAAATGCATGAACAGGCCATCTCCTTGTGCATGTTCGTGTGGTATATTTTCGTGCCATCTGATCCACTACATCTACTCCATATTTTGTTTCATTGTAAAACTTTACCGTTTCTGGAGTTTTTTTAGCGGAATCAGACGCAACAACAACATCTGGATGGACGGAACTCAAAATGACAACATTTTTGTTGGGCTTTCCTTGATATACTGTAAGTGTAAAATTGTCTTCATTTCTAAACACTTTAGTGTTGTATAATTCCTCTTTCATGGATTTTATTTCTTTAGGCACTTCTCGCCTTATCTTGTTCAGTGTTCCCACGATGGTTGTTCCTTTGCTTTTTAGCTGTTTAGCTAATTTTACTGAAGTAAAATAATTATCGGTTGTAACATTGCGACCTTTTTTCAAAAACGGGTCCAATAACTTCATTACCACATGGTCAGCTAAACGGTCCTCAGCACGGCGTGTGTCATCTTTGCCTAGATAAGGGAAGCCATTTGCCAGATATTTGCTCCTCTTATCA
This sequence comes from Phyllobates terribilis, assembly GCF_046119375.1. Lineage (NCBI taxonomy): Eukaryota > Metazoa > Chordata > Amphibia > Anura > Dendrobatidae > Phyllobates > Phyllobates terribilis. The sequence continues at coordinate 473,411,693 of NW_027362761.1, forward strand.
ACAGCTAGCCAATATTTGTGGCCATATTTATCTGGTTTGGAAGGCATGTACTGCGTGAATGGACACCTAGTTTTGCTTGGGAAAAGTTGCTCATCCACCGTTATGTATGGGCCAGGTTTGTAACACGCAATACAATTTTCAATAAACCTGTCCCACACAGTAGAAAATAGAGCAAACTTGTCCGTTTGCAGTCTCTCCGATCGAGTAGATTTCTCATCAAATCTGAGAAACCTCATAATTTCAACAAAGCGGTCCCTAGACATTGTCGCTTTGCAAAACGGTATTCCCCAGTCATTACACCAAATACTGCTAATCGAGTGACGGTTCGTGCCAGATATTCCACGAGCATAGAATATCGCAATGAATGCATCTAGCTCATCAGATAGAGTAAACTGTAAATTATTGTTCCTGCATGCTTCTGCAAGCGTACAGTTCTTTATATGTGTCAATATATATAAATCAAAAAATAAACGCCATGCGCTCAAAGGACTATCGATAATGATATTTCTTCTGGCGTATCCTGTAGGGCCAGGTGCTTCTCGAAGAATATTTTGGCTGTCACGCCTACCAGGCAAGTGTTCTCCAATTTCAACAGGTTTCCATTGAATACCATCCGCTGAAACTAGTATTCCTTCAGATTCGCCTTCTCTGGTGTTTGTTGTTGCATTACCTTCGCCGCCATCGTTATCTGTTGTTCTTTCATTTCTGGGACGTTTTGCTGATTTTTTCTGTCCACGACCAGGAGGATGGTCACGAGGCAACATAACTGCATGAGCCCGATCCCCAGTTGATGTGCTTGGAATATCTGTTAAAAAGTTGATGAATATTTAGAATTTTTGTTTTGTAAGGGTCCGTGCACACTGGCTGGATTAGCGGCGGAATATCCGACCGGATATTCTCACCACAATCCGGCCCGTACCTGCCCGCTCAGGTACAGAGCGGAGTTTCATACCTGAAGCTCCGCTCCGAACCCCGGGCTGGAGCCGCTGTCTGGGACGGAGCCGTGCTCGCGCGTAAGCAAGCGCTGCTCTGTCCCTGACAGCGGCTCCAGCCCGGGGTTCGGAGCGGAGCTTCAGGCATGAGCGGGCAGGTACGGCCTGTATTGCAGCAAGAATATCCAGATGGCTATTCAGCCAGAATTCTGCTAGTGTGCACAGGCCCTAACTCAGTGTGTGGAAGAACAAATAAATACACATAACTACTTACCTTCTGGATTTGTTCCTTCTGAGTCTTCAGATTCACTTGATATGTTCTGAGGAATGAAATCTTCATCACTGTCAGAATCCAATACATGTTCCTGCAATTCGGATTCCGATTCATCCTCCGGTATGGATTGCAAAGTAGCCAGAATATCCTGAGGCTTTATCAAACGTCTTCTCTCCATATTCCTCACAAATTCCATAATTCTATATAGTTCCCTGCTGAAAAATAGAAATGAAATGAAAACTAAAAGAAATAACTGTTCTGCCACCTTCAAAAGTAGGTGGGCTGAATCAGTTGACAGACAGCTAAACTATTTCATAACAATTCATACCTGTATGAGTCTTCAGAGCTCGTATGTCTGCGTCTGTTCTCTTTGTCTCTTCAGCTGAACTGAAAGTAAAGTTACTATCCAGAATACTGTCTCCTGCTAGGACCTTAGAAAAACACCACCCTTCATTAGCATAAGATAAGAGCCTAGAGTAAACAAGCTATTTTGTTCAGCATTACACAGTAATACAAGCAGGTAAAACACAAGGAAAATGTGAAAAGTTGACATGTAAATTGAACTACATCTATATGAACATCAGGGTAAATAAGACAGAGTGAAAAAATTATGCACAAAACTTTATAGCAACATTTAGTGACAAAAGGACCTCAAAATATAGTAGGGAGTCAAAATGACTTCCTTCAGTAGTTCTTGGTAAATTTTGAAAAAAAACGCGCAAATTTTTCACCAAAATTATTTATTCTCACAAAATCTTTTTTCACATCATATTTGAGGAAAAGTCACCGAGTTTCAAGCCGGAATTCTGAAAAATGTAGTCACAGAAGAGAAATAAAAAACGAAAGGAGTCAAAATGACTCCATCAGTAGTTCTAGTGTTAACTTGTTTGTTACTCTGCAATCTCCGATACATACTTTCCACATGTACCCTCTGAACTGTGAAGTGCTGTGGAATAAGTTGGTGCTACTCTATGACTACTTCAAGAAAAAAAGGTACTTTTTGCCCCATTCACATGTAGCAGAAAAAATCTGTATGAAATAATGAATATATGTGGATCTGCAGGCAAACGTTTAAATTGCACACAAGTTTCTTTGAAAAAAAATCTGCCAATTCTACAGTTGTGAAAATTGCCTTCTAAACATCGGTGAAAATTTTTGGGGGAGATATTGTTGTGGGAGGAGGAACAAAGGGAGTATTTTTTTAATGTTCAGGTATAGTGAAAAATAATGCTATGCAGACATAAGTCTGAATGTAAAACAATTTAATGAGTACATAACAGCACATCTAGGAGGTGTACATCAAAATGTCTGTACTATCCAGGAATTTATTGAATATTCCCTTAAGTCTATTAAGTAAAGAGATAGTTTAAAATACGTCAAGCATCATGGCATGGGCCAATGATTGCTAGTACATCTGTGGGGCTTTTATGGCTTTGACATGCCCCTTGCACACCAACTGCAGACATCCAATAAAGCAGTCAGTGGTACAGACTCTGTTTGCTCTAAATCATGTTGTTAGTATATTTTGTAAATGTCAAGTGGTATTCACTTCTGAATTGGAGAAAAAACACAAAGCTAGAACAGTCAGTAAGGCACTGCTAAATTTCTGATAGTGAATTTAACTGTGAAATATATATATTAATGTATACGGAAAATATGGAAAAACACCATATAGTGAATTTATAGCTGGTCTGTATTCAATCCATCAGCGATCCAATGGAATGGTAATGGCTATGGCTATGCCCTTTATGCATGAGCACATGTTGAGCTTCAAACTGGGTATTGCATGCAGGCTATGTGCACAATTAAATTACATTTGCTCCTAAATGTCCCCCATCCATTCCCTAGTTTTGGCACAAGGTGGATGTCACGTAAAGTGCTTTCCTCCTGCTTCTAGTGCTCATTGTCATGCTCCTGGATTCAAACCCTTGAGCTTGTGTTTTGTGTTCTGCTTCTCTGTCCCTGGAGCCACAGCAGACACACTTTTTTTCCGGGTTTTTAGGTTCTGTTATTCTGGCTGCAGTTTGTTTAGCATAACACAGGGGTTTTCATTTGTCTGCCCTTTCACCTTTCGGGTGTGGCTTTGTATTCTGTCCTCCTGCTGGCATTTCCTGCTGGTGATAGTTTCTTTTGGATGTTCAGCCATTATGCTATAGCTTAAAGCCAGTCAGTGAAATTCCAGATAGGGTTTATTATCCTTGCGGTTTCTGTTCTTTACTTTGCATCTTCTTTATGTTTCTTTTAGGAAGTAGGCAGCATATAATCTAACAGTACGTACTTTATACTTTATCTGGTATTTCATGGTTTTCTTTACTCTCTCTGGGTTCTTTCTTTTTTTCAGCAGACTTTTCTTTTTGTAGGTAATTCACACTCTGCTCTGCCTTCTGTTTTTTTAGGAGGAACGTGAAGTGCTCGGTAGCCTTTCGGGGAGCATAGGTCCGAGCTGCCTTCTTCTAGTCTGTGGTTAGGGCTATCTCCGCTCATGTAGGATCCTTTAGGGACTGCTGGCTAGGATCTGTAGTTTGTACAGGAACCGGAAGGGTCAGTTGCAGTTTTTAGTTTGTTACCTATTTTTCCGAGTGAGCAGCTACTCTAGCATAACACCCATTCTTTCTTAATGATATTTTGAAATGTCTAGTTTTTGAATTAGATCTGTCCATACCTAAGCACATACGCCTTAAATGGCTTTTGGCCGACTTTTCGGCTGACAGTTTTTTTCCCATATAGTTGAGAGCTACTGTGTTCTCTATAAGAGAGCTGTTGCTAGACATCTCTGGAGATGACGTGTCTCTTAGAAAGTAAAAGGGCTGGCAGTCAGAAATTAGACAACCTGGATCCTTCTATTCCCCAACATCATCTGTAAGGGGACTGATGGAAAGCCCCCATGCACATTACACTGTCAACTGAACCCACTTATATCAGTGGGTTTGGCCAACAATAGTCTAATATGTAGTGGGGGCTTTAGTTGCAGTATCTATTATCTGTCTATATGTCTCTGCATGCTTCTATCAAAGGAAAAAATATTACCCAACACCGAAGATAAAACAAATACAGATTTCAGTCTAATGTGAAACAAAATCACATACCAGATAAGTTGTCAGTAAAAATTCAAAGCATTTATATTTTTCAAACACATGGCCACTACTTTTACATTGATGCCCTATCCATAGCATTGGGCATCAATGTATGATCGGCCAGGGTCCCGCACGCGGCACCCCCGCCGATCATCTGATGTCGGTGCCGGCGGCGGCTGCCAGCCGCAAATGCTCACCTGCAGGGCTCCGCCGTCAAGTGGTAGTGGCCGCCGCGGTGTACTGCACATCCGCCTCCTATTCAATTGAATGTGAGGCCGACCTGCAGTACACCGCGGCCACTACCGCTTGACGGTGGAGCCCCGCAGGTGAGCACTTCCAGCTGGCGGCCGCCGGCACCAATAACAGCTGATCGGCGAGGCTGCCACGTGCGGGACCCCGGCCGATCATACATTGATGCCCTATCCTATGGATAGGGCATCAATGTAAAAGTAGTGGACTTCTTTAAATTAGCTTAGAAAGTTTTAGATATTAATTTTCACCTAAAGACTTGCAATAAGAAATAAGTGGGCTTGTGACCACCTAGTCATCATTCATTTGGCTTTATTGAGCACATATAGAACAGAATATTAAAGATTCCAGACTGGAAATTATTGGCGTTTCTACTGTTGCCAAAAGGTATAGATTTGATTGTGTGTTTTGGATGGTTACTTGTCAATTGTAAACTATAAGTGAAGACAAGATGAAGTCAATGTAACAAGAAGACTGGTATGACAAGCACATCTTCAAATTAGAACATCATCTATGTAGCCTCCATACCAGTGGAAAGCAGACCAGAACAAATTTTGCACAGTATGGATAATAGTCTACTCTCATCATGCCATTATGAGGTTTGCAAATTAAGGCGAGTACTTGAGTGTTAATACTGTGCACATACACACAGCCCCTCTTTCAGGGGACCTATACCCGTGATTACTGCTCTCAAGTACACAGCCCCTCTTTCAGAGGACCTATACCCGTGATTACTGCTCTCAAGTACACAGCCCCTCTTTCAGAGGACCTATACCCATGATTACTGCTCTCAAGTGGTTGCAAATAAACACTACTATGAATTTTTGGTAATGTGTGCAAAATTAGTGTAATTGGAATTTGAATAGACAAATAGTTGCATTGTTTTTGAGACAAACTCTTATTACAAAAACATTTGTCTCCAAATGAAATATGTTCTGAAACGCTTTTGCAATTTGTAACACTTTGGTGTTTACCAAGATTTTAATGTTCAAAATATGAAGTATTCATTTATTGAACATTTGTAATTCTCGTTTACATATTTTAGAGAACAGGATGTTCACGAGAATCACAGTCTAACCCTAGTCTACTATTTTGACAATCAGTTCCTTTTTATGTGAGTGACCGTTCAAGCCTCAATATTGTAAAGTAATAATGAAAATAGTTTTTAGAGGTTTCATGAAGTTTTTTAAAGTTCTGTCCTATTAGGCAATCCATTACGGGTGTTCTTCATTCCAGAGGATAAACTGATCTTTGGTGCTTTCAAGTCAGGTGCATAAATAATTTTCAAGAATACATTTTTACTTAATACATTTTAAGACCAAAGTTCCTACAAAAATAATGTGGAGTACTGTTCCTTGATGTGCATGACATGTTCTTAAATTCATTCATTCATTCACAATCACAAAGTGAGAAAACTATTGAAGGCCACCCATCTTGTAAAAAAAAATGTTTTCCTGCTAAAGATCTTAAAAATGGATTAATACCTCCATATTTTGAGAAAAAGAACCAAACTTTTATCTGCAGAAATTATAATTTATTGTAGGTTTTGTACCACTTTTGTCCTGAAAGAATTAAATTCATTGGTTCAACCAATTTCTTATGTGAATATAGTGATTTGAGTAGTTTAATTCCTCTCCTATTCATTTTGTGGGTAATATAAGCTAAAGAATATTAATAACTTCACAAATTGGCAAGTGTAATGTATTTGCTATTCCCGTTCTATTTGTACTTACAATAGCCGTCATATATTTAAAGTCTGCCTATTTATTTTATATGTTGTGTGTCTTGCAGATTAATGGGGGTCCAAACACAGAGACCCCAATCAAGTTCTCAAAAAATAGCCCATGGGTCTGTACTACACTCTAAGCATGCACTCATGGAGGAGCTCAGCACTTCTGAACAGTTTTTTTGGGCAATCAGTGGGGTTCTCGGGAACCAATCAACAGAGCGTTTAAATGCCTACAACATGTCAAAAAAATGTCTAAATACGCTTTAAATTAATTTTAAGGCCCCATTTTTAGGTATTCTAAGAATAAGAGTAGAGCAAAGGTTGTGATCGATGGGTAAATGGCTTTATATTTTTCCTCATAATTTATACCTGGAATGTGATTTTATCCATGTTGGAAAGAAATAAGGTTGAACTGGAATGTCTCCCTGTTGCTGGACAATACTTTTTCCTTTGACGTTACACTAACTAAAACCTGAACCAAAGGTCGCTTGTGTGCACAAAAGGAAAAATACAATGGAGGGGGAGAGTTGGGATGCTTTTCTGCTTTCATCAATCAGTATGTTTTCACTCTACTACTACCTGGTCTCCGGGGGAAGGGGCTGTACTCCATCTCTTACTATGCACTGTAATAATGTATGCCATTTCTCTCTTAAGTAACTCATGAATTTCGACTGCCATAAAGCACACAGCCCTGCAGCGCTGTCTATGAAGACAATACAGGAAGGAAGTGTATGCCTTCAATATGGCCGCCCCAAAGAAGTTACAAAAAATCCTGTTACAGACTAAAATCAATTTCATTCAATCAAAATGAAAAACACAAGACATTCTTCGTTTTAAGAAATGCAAAGAAAGATAGATGATAAAGCAAGAAAGAAAATTAAAGTAAGATTTATTTTATATTCAACAGATAAACTTTTTTATAGCAGTGCATCCCAACTATAAACAAAATGATCTGCCTTTGTATAGTGACAAATATTATTATTATTATTATTATTATTATTAATAATAATAAAGTGCCACATTTGGGATTTATAAGTAAAAGTCTTACCAGTGCAGCTGCTGTTCGTAGCAAATCAAACCAAATTTTGATGCGAGTTTGAGAAAAAGGAAAGATGACGGAAACCTCCAATAAAGTAAAACTTTAACCCCCTGGTGACTTCAGTCATATATTTATAGCAGCTCTGTGCACTTATTAGATAGAGCAGGCTCGGGATCTGAGCCTGCTCCACACGTGGCAGGTGCTGACTGTGTTATACAACTGTCACCTAGGAGTAATTGCCATAATTAGAGTGAGCTCTGATCGAAGTAGTTTAAACTTTAAGATGCAGAATTTCTAATGTTAGGAAAGGGGATGGGTCACTTCCGATGCTCATCGCCTCCTCTGTTTCCGCTCACAACTTTATAGTTGGGTGGTGCTGATGTGTTGTCAGGGCAGCTGGGGCCTTACTGAAGCCCCCATGCATGGATGTTAGTACAAGTATGAAGCCCATCCTTTGGGTAAGCTTCATAAAAGACAGGTAATTGTACACTAGACAGCAATAATGTCCCATTGGTGGACTAATAAAAAGTGTAAGAAAATATTTAAAAATAGTTATATTTATAATAGATGTATATCATTTAAATATAAAATATATCTTGTGTTTTTCATGTCAACTGAATATATAAACATTTAAATAACACGAAAGGTTATATATAGAACTCGATGGTCTTATGTCTACTTTCAACCTTAAGTTATGGCTCTCAGAGTCATTTCTTTTTACATTTTTGAATACCACAAAGAAAACGTTGTAAAAACAAAACCCAAAAAAGAAAGGCAGGACTGCTGTGTTTTGGTTTTTTTTTTCAATTTCGATCATGCTTGAATTTTTTTCCCCGTTTTTCAGCACTTTATATGCTAAAATGAATGGTGTCTACCAAAGCTACAACTCGCTCTACAAAAATCAGGCCCTCTTACGATGATATTGACGAAAATTTTTAAAAAGTCATGGCAATTGGAAGGGAAGGAAGAAAAAAATGAAATTTAAAAATGGCTGCATCTCTAAGGGGTTAATCAATTATGACAAATAAACTGCCAGCCTGAAGGCCCACAAATAATTACACTTAAAGGGAATCTGTCTTGTAAAAAACTTGAAGATATGGGGTTAATCTGCAGATTAATAGCGTTCTGAAGCTGCCCGACACCTGCACTGAGAGTCCCACTGCCAGGAGGAAACTATCTTGTTACCTTCCAGCAGCCTTGAGCTGACAGTCATAGGGGTGTGGCCAGTGCAGCTTCAGTTACTGCTCAGTACATAGTGAGCACTGACTGACAGCCAGCTCTGCATTAGAGCCGGTATCTGCGGTGTGTGGAGGAAGCTGACCTTCTGAGTCCCCTGCACACATAAGGACTCCTTACCAGGACATTAATACACCGTCCTTTTTGCGGGAAAAGGTTAGTAAATTAAATACATTTTTAATAAAGATACAAATATTTATAAGACTTTAGATAATTTCTACTAATGGAACCCAAAGGCTCTTTATCCATATATTCTATAGGCACAGTTGACTACAAAGGAATCTAATAGCTGTGGAGTGACAAATTGTGTTGTGATTTTGGTGCTGGCATGAGACGAGAATCAGTCTGATTAACCTATGAAGTATCTGATTGATATATTCTTCAGAAATTTGGAAATTATCTGATATTATTGTGATAGTCTTATAACTGAATGTTGAATGTTTGGCTAAATCAGATAAGGAAGTAGAATGAAAAATGTGGAAAAAAAATACTTAAAGACGACATTAATTCCATGGAAATGGCAGGAATTAAAAGGTAACTAAAACATGAAACTCTTTTCTATATATAAATAGAAGAAAAATGCTCTCTAATTTAATGATGAAAGTTCTGGCCCTACAAAAGAGGGAGGCTGGAACCTGCAGAAGTCGGGCTCTCCACTGTCTGCCTATTCTGAGCTGTTACACCTCTTGTTTCTGAGCTGGTGGATACCATTATATGGGGGAAGACTGTACACAGGATGTGAATGCAGGGGAACTCAGGATGGCCCCCTGAACCGTGTCAGGATGAGAAGGAAGGGGTCTATTAAAATAAGTTACATCTTCATTGAGGGACTTATGTCATTTTTACTTGGTGAACATTGGTTTTCCAAAATTAGATTTTTATGGTATGTTGTTGTTTACACATATTTGCATATATTTTGTATTCGATGTTTGTGGCAGTGTTTATTGAAGTAGTGCGTTACTTATCAGAGTATTTATATAGGGTCAGTGGATAGACGATTGGGGCATCATATCACATATCTTCGCACTCAGTTTGGGAGTTATTGTAAGGCAAAACAGGAACAGTCTATCATCTCTAGGCTTTACTGTTTAATCATTTATCTTGCTTGGGATAACTTTTTTTTCTGGTGGAATTATTTATATATTATTATTATTTATTATTATAGCGCCATTTATTCCATGACGCTTTACATGTGAAAAAGGGTATACATAACACAAACAATTACAATAATCTTGAACCATACAAGTCAGTGACTGGTACAGGAGGAGAGAGGACCCTGCCCGCGAGGGATCTATTGTCTTTGAAAATCAATTTTTAGGTTAACTACTATTGTGTTGATACTATTGTGATGACAATAGGATCTTAATAAGGCATTTTTTGATCCCTGTATTTTGGCAGATTTATTTGGTGGACCTACTTCTCTTTTAACCTAAATATGTTGCATTTGAGGTATATGCTCAGTATATGCTATTTATTGCCATATTTCTTGTGTTTTTAATGCATAGCTAATAAAAAGATATGTTTTAGTGGGGTTATTTTTTTGCTTGTGCTTAATTCATGTTGGATGCTATTATATAAGTAACAATGTGAGATGAAAAGCAGAAGGAGGAGGATAGAAGGAGAAGCAACAGATGAAAATCTTGTCAGTCTTCTCTTCATTGTGGCTACTGCAAGCAATGTGCAAGACACTCTGAATAACCCCAATAAGTATGCTTCTCTTGCACAACAAATCTTTAGTTGCAGCTGTGTCCTCATTTTGCAGATTAAACTTTTGGATGCAGCTATGTCCTCGTCTTCCGGATTAACCTTTTAAAAGCAATTATATCCTCCTCCTTTATCTCCTCTGCATAAAAATGACATTTTATTACACATCTGATAAAGAAAACATTCTCCATATAGTAAAGTTGAAGCTCCTGGCAGCAAGTGAAGAAAATGGTGACCTGATTTACGTATGACTGGAGTTCATACTTTATTTTTGGTGAATTTATGAGAAAAATAGGTATATTAATTCTCCCATTCCCATTGTATTCTATGGCGCAGCAACTAAACGAAACGTCAAAAAAGGCAAATCATTCTGTTCACCCTAAACTCTTACAGAGTAAGATTACAGAGTACAAGGACATCATCTAATTCACTAAAATGTTTTTCACAACTCTTTTACTTTCATCTTTTTTACTTTCTGTGTTTTTCTCCTAACTGATAGGTCTTCAAATGTGCAAACAATGCTTATGTGGGTAGTTAAAAATCTAAAGTCAGTAAGGAAATGACAGTGTTAGAAATGCGCTCTGGTGGTGGTAAAGCAGACAGTGGTGCATCTGAAGAGCTCTGTAATGTCAGGATGAATAATACAGGCACAGATTTTCATTTGAACATCCCAGATGATGTATGTTACCAAACCATCATAGACGATTTCTATGGGTCTGAAGTGTGAGAGCTTAAGTAAGCACATCTTCATGGAAAACTTAAGTTGAACCGTAAGCAGAACCCCCTGCTCGATTTCTTTGTTTTCTGAATCAGGAAATAAACAAATCTAAACAATAAGAAAATACAGTCCATCCATTTCCTGTGGATTATTTATATTGTAATTCATGTGAACAAAAGAGCTGTTCAAGGGAAAATAACCAGAAAGGGATGCGTTTCGGGAACGTTTAGCAGTACGTCTAATCCTAATACATTTGTTTTTGTGACATGAAGGCAACATGTGCCGCAGAAACACTCAGATCTCTGAAACAAGATGCACTGGGAAAAAAATGAATTCTTTCCTCCCCTTGTATGACCTAGTGGTAAATACGTTTCCTGGAAGTAGTGGTTCGTATATTGCATAATGTGTATGTGATTTTGTAGATCACATTACGCAGCCAGACCGCAGTAACTGAATAGCGACCATAAATGAAGCAATGGTCAGTACAAGTACACCCAATGCCAGAACTTTACCCCATACCTGTGACATGTAAACTTGCTCAATATTACCCCCCTGAAGGGTTTCTGCCAGCAGCACTCTCACCCACATTGTGTGTTTAATAGGAAAAAGATGAATTGTCCTTTGCACACACTGTACATATAAATATGTATTGTGACATTCAGTAAGGATATGTACATCCTGTGTGCTACCATACTGCTTTTTGCATGTTTCCATAGTGTTCAGTAAGGGTGTTTTATATGTTCTGTACGTTGCTACATGGACTTCCTATGGGTTCCTTAAAAACACATTATTTTTTAAAGGTAATCTACTACCAGGGTTTTTCTACCTAATCTGAGAGCACCTTAATATAAAGAAAAGATCCTGATTTCAGCAATGTAACACTTGGTGGGCTGCTTGCTGTAGTTTTGATAAAATCCCTATTTTATCAGCAGAAAATTATCACTAGATGACTAGTAAACCTGCTCCTCCACATTCATGAGCCCTGTATAACCACGCCCCCACAACTGATTGGCTGCTTTCTGCCTATGCACAGTGTACACAGAAAGCTGCCAATCAGTGGTGAGGGCGGGGTCATACAGAGCTCAGCATTCAGAGAACTGTTAGATCTGCAGCAGATAAAACAATAATTTTATCAAAACTGCAGCATGTAGCCCGGTAAGTGATACAACGCTGGAATCAGAGTTACTGCCCCTACATCATACTGCTCTTAGATAAGGTAGCAAAAATTTTCCACATTTGCTATTTCAGGGAGAATTCCACTTTAAATGTCTTTAATTTAATATTCAGACAATTAAATAAATCATGATATCTATTCATTAGAATGTATTCATTAGATAAGGGGTCTCAATCTTATTACTGCAACATTTTGGAATAGAGTGCTCTATACAGACACAATCTGCATTTAACAATGCAACTTGTCCAGGATTTCTACCACATGTACTGTGTAGCTGAGATTTGTTTGGTCATGGTGAACCGCTCACTATGAGAAGTACATACAATAAACCGTGACTACAAGAAACAAACAACATTCTAGGAAATGAAGAAGCAAGTTGATTGAAGCCATGGATGGTATTCATCTTCACAGCTCAGCTGACTTGGCATTATTGATATTTTCATGGAATAAAGTATGTGACTCTGTTCTGGGAATGGTACCAAGTAATAGAAGAGTTTAAAGGGAACTTGTCACCTCCGAAAATAAATGTAATTTATCTGCATATACAGTGGTAATCTGAAAATGAAGATTGCCAGTCACCAGGGATGTGCAGCCCTTTGACAGCCTGCTTTGCAACGTATGTGCAGAGTCGGCTGTCAATCATTGTGCCAGGGAGTGATTACAGCCACTGTATCGCCCCAATGACTTGAAGCGAGCAGCTGAAGAGAGAATATAACTTAATTTTCTCCCTGCAGCCACTCTTTCAGTAAGTCTACTAAAGAAGGTTTAAAGCTATTTGCCTGCAGAATACCTGTATATCTGAAGTTAAATAGCATTTTTTTTTAGGTCAGAGGTTCTCTTTTAATTCATTAAACTAAAGGAGTATTTATATTGCAAGATAACCGTGAAGGAGCGTTGTTAAAAACACTTGTTTCACGATTATCATGCTGTGAAAACAGGCTGCCGATCACCCGATGAACGAGCAAAACGCTTATTCATCGAGTGAAATGATCTTGTGTGCAACAAAAGATCATCGTCTTCGGCGGTGTAAACCGGACTCGTGCTACCAAGAACCATGGCAGCCAATGTGCAGTGAGCGATCTAGTAGGCAGTAGATCTAGAATAGATAGGTCAGTTCAGTGTTTGCTTTGGTCTGCCTGTGTAGGCAATTACACAACCCCAGATCAGTATAACTTTACCGATTGCAGTCGTGTCGTGCCGCCGGTCGCTCCATGTAAATGGACCTTAAGTCATTCCAGAAGCGCAGGAATAGAATAACTCTGTATTCTCATATGCAGCCTGCTTTTGATACAGCAAGTACAAACCACGTGTTCTACAGTATACAGCACATTGGACAAAGGCAAGGCAAAGTACCAATCACATGTCTGGGCTGCAATTTTCATTTAAGAATACAGCAAGCAGCCACAGATTTTACTAAATAAAACTTATAATAACTTGCTAAATATGGCCATGATTTTACTAAATTTAATACAAAAATGCTGAGAAGTGTCCCCATTGGCAGACTAATGGATCCGACTCTCTAGCAAAAGTCAGGTCCGAACTTCCGGGATGTTGGATCCTGGCATGCGGTGAAGATTCCCACAACCCTCCATCATGGTGACAGTACAAATTACTGCAAGATCTTGTGCTATGAAGTAAACCAGTGTCGCCGCATGCTTCAGTAAGCAATTACTGCGAGGAACCCTTCCAATGATGCTACCGATCGGTAAATGATGCAGCAGCGCTGATTTACGTCAAAGCACGAGATCGTACAGAATGGGATCCCACAATCCTTCCTGAGAAGTGAGAGACCTCGCATTTTACCGCAAGATCTCAGGCTTCAAACTAAACCAGCGCTGCCCCTCATTCGCTAGTCAGTTAGCTATCGGTAACATCATTAGAGCGGATACTGACCGGTAACTGCTTAGTAAAGGTTGTGACAGCGCCGGTGCAAGATCTTGTGCTTTCACAGTAATGGGGGCTATGGAGGGCTCTGCATGCCAGGAGCACAAAGCCCAGCAGGTCGGACATGACTCTTGTTGGAGAGATGGGTCCATTAGCCTGCTATTAGGGACACTTCTCGGCATTTTGGATCATATATGTTAAGTAAAATATCAGTTTACGCCTGTCCTCTGTATTCCTAAATGAAAAGGGCAACCTCAGACTGGTGAACGCTTTCAAGTTCCTACATCCAGTACAAAATCACCACCACAGAAGCCACCCTGCATGGTGAGGAGATGAACACATGCCCAACCAAAAACGAGAAAGAATCCACAATGCAATTATAATTTACAACTAATACAAAAAGAAACAACCAAACTAAAATGTAAGCGTGTAAGTTCCCAAAGTGCCACTGTAATAGTACAAAATCTGATGTGACAGGACTAAAGGAAGTGGCTACTATTGGTGACCCTAATTCAGGATCTGGTTACTATCACAAGGTTCGGACCAGTGATAAAGTTCAGCCTTGTAATGACAACCCCTAGGGTCAATGGTGCCGAAGTATATCTGCAGCTGCCAACAACTACAGAGCCGCACACAGAGGGCTGAAGCCAGTGGCCGGGAAGTACTGCTGTATACCATCTATACACACTATATAGGTTACACATCTATTAAATCTACATATAGCAAAAGAGGACAAGAGTGAAAATAACATTTATCATCAGCAGCAGACTGTTCTGTTATGTACCAGAGAGCACTGTTAGGCACTAAATATGACTGATACACATTTTAAAGGGAATCTGTTAATAGGTGTTTCGCTACCTCATCTGAGGACAAAATGATGTAGGGGCACAGACCCTTATTCCAGTGATTTATCACTTACTGGGCTGCTAGATACAGTTTTGGCTAAAAACAGTTTTATCTGCTGCAGATCTAGCAGTTCTCTGAATGCTGAGCTCTGTATAACCCGGCCCACGCTACTGATTGACAGATTTCTGCCTATGCACAGTGTACACAAAAATCTGCCAATCAGTGGTGAGGTTGTGGTTGGACTATCTGGTAGCAGGTTTACTAGTCCTCTAGTGATATTCCCCTGCTGATAAAATGGTGATTCTATCACAATTACAACAAGAAGCACAGTAAGTGACACATCACAGAATCAGTGTCTCTGTCTGTACATTAGGCTGCTATCAGATTAGGTGATATGTTTCTGTGTACACGGTGCATAGGCAGAAAACTGCCAATCAGTGGTGGTGGTGTGGTTGGACTACTCAGCAGCAGGGTTACTAGTCCATTGGTTATAATTTCCTGCTAATAAAACAATGATTTTATCAAAACTACAGCAAGCATCTCAGTTAGTGATACATCGCTGGAATTAGGGTCTCTGCCCCTACATCACTCTGCTCTCAGATTAGATAGCAAAAACCTGGCGACTAGTTTCCTTTAATAAACTGTTTTATATATGTTGACTACCTATTCTTAGCTATCTACTAATAGTATTATCAGATTTTGTACTCACCGAAATAGCGTTTAAAGTTTTCTCATATGTAAAACAATACATTTCAGGGTTTTCTTCATCCTTCACAAGGTCAAAGCTATACCTGCTACCAGTCTGCGGAGCAGTGATTAAGGCTTTTTTTAACTCTTCCATGTACTTTGAATGATTCATCTCCATATCTGCAGCTTCCTTGGACAAATCCTCCTTGGTCACTTTTAGAGAAAAGCACATTTAGTGACAAGTACTCCAGATACAATGAAGCAGCACAGTGTGACTATGTGGCATTTGGCTTAGGATACAGTGACATTTTGGATAGCTTTTTTCACATAATGTTGTAAATACAAGGGGCCCAGAAATTATTATTTCTCAGTGGTCACCACAATCATATTCTAAATCGGATGAGAAAAATACAAAAGCACTGCAATGTACCGTATATCACCAAGCGCCATGATTCTCCTGCAAAAATCATTTGCAACCCGGAAAGAGAAATATTTGCAATTTCCAGCAGGAGGTAGAGAGACAGACATGATCTTCTTAGATATTGTGACTCTTCTACAGTGAGGAAAATAAGTATTTGATACACTGCTGATTTTTTAAGTTTTCCCACCTACAAAGAATGGAGAGCGCTATAATTTTTATCGTAGGTACACTTCACATGTGAGAGACAGAATCTAAAAATAAAAAACAGAAAATCACATTGTAAGATTTTTAAATAATTACATTGTATTTTATTACATGAAATAAGTATTTGATCACCTACCAACCAGCAAGAATTCTGGCTCTCACTGATCTGTTAGTTTTTCTTTAAGAAGCCCTCCTACTCTGCACTCGTTACCTGTATAAATTGCACCTGTTTGAACTCGTTACCTGTATAAAAGACATCTGTCCACACACTCAATCAATCACATTCCAACCTCTCTGTAACGGGTCCGGGAGGCGGAACCTCTGAGCTACTATACAAGGGGGCGGCCCTTGTAAGGGAGCGGGTGGCAGTCTCTGGGTGAACGGACAGGGAGTTACGGCAAGTGATCAGGGCAGTCTCTGGGTAAGGGGTAGGTACGACCTGTGATGGCAGAGCCTCCGGGTAGGCTAGCAGGCAGATGGTAGATGTGTGCTCCCAGGTGAGCAAGCGAGAGTCTCTGGAATAGCAGGTGGTCACGGCACGTGACGGCGGAACCTCCGGGCTGGCAGGCAGGTAGGAAACGGAGAAGCGCTCCCAGGTGAGCGGGCAAGAGTCTCTGGAATAGCTGGTGGTCACCGCACGTGACAACGGGACCTCCGGGCTGGCAAGCAGGCAGGTAACGGAGAAGCGCTCCCAGGTGAGCGGGCAAGAGTCTCTGAGATAGCTGGTGGTCACAGCACGTGACAACGGAGCCTCGGGGCTGGCAAGCAGGCAGGTAGCGGAGAAGCGCTCCCAGGTGAGCGGGCAAGCTGGTCCATAGACAGACTGACCGGAGTTGTAAGGCAGACCGTCGGACCTCAGGCAAGCAGGCAGGTAGCTGATGTGCGCTCCCAGGTGAGCGGACAAGTTGGTCCTTAGACAGACTGACCGGAGTTGTAAGGCAGACCGTCGGACCTCAGGCAGGCAGGCAGGTAACAAGTATTCAGGCAGGAATCAGGCAGGTAACTAGCAGGAAACTGGCAGGAAACTGGCAGGTAACTGGCAGGTAACTGGCAACGGGACCTGAGGGCTGAAGCACAGGTGAGACACAGGTGCAAACAACATTGCTCGGGCACCTCCATTTTGGAGGAGGTGCCTTATATATGATGAAGTCCTCCGGCCATTGGCCGGGGACTCCTTAGGACGGCGCGCGCGGCCCCTTTAAGAGGAGGGGAGCGCGCGCGCCCTAAGCACAGGGGTCGGGAAGGAGCGCGCGCTGAGAGCAGAGCGGGAGGAGGACGCCGGGAAGGAGCGCGCGCTGACAGCAGAGCGGGGAGAGGACGCCGGGCACGGAGCAGAGCGGTGAGGGGAGCAGCGTCCCTGCCTAGCAGAGGGCAGGGACGCCAGCGCTACAGTACCCCCCCCTTTAGGCCCCCCCTTTTTTAGGCCAGACAGAAATTTAGCTAGGATGAGAGGGGCATGGATGTTCTCCCGGGGCTCCCACGTTCTCTCCTCAGGACCAAACCCCTTCCAATCTACCAGAAAAAAGGTCTTTCCTCTTACCCTTTTGGTGGCAAGAATGTTCTCTACCTCAAACTCGTCCTCAGCAGAAACCGGAGCAGGAGGCGTACCTGTAGACTTGGAAAAAGAGTTAAGCACCACAGGTTTGAGGAGAGACACATGGAAGGAGTTAGGGATCCGTAAGTTGGCCGGGAGTTTCAATTTATAGGCCACCGGGTTGATCTGACTGATGACCTCCAGTGGACCGATGAACCGAGGCCCTAACTTATAGGAAGGGATCTTGAGCCGGACATATTTGGACGAGAGCCAGACTTTATCCCCAGGGCGGAATTGAGGAGGGTCCAGACGTTTTTTGTCAGCGTGTCTTTTCATACGCTCGGAAGACAGAAGGAGTGCGGACCGGGTACTCTCCCATATGGAGGAAAATTTGTTAACAAGAGATTCCGCAGCCGGATTGTCCGCCGAGGTGGAGACGGGAAACGGGATCCGAGGATGCTGACCGTAGACTACAAAAAACGGGGATTTGGAGGAAGACTCGCTCTCGTGATTGTTGTACGAGAATTCGGCCCATGGCAGGAGATCCACCCAGTCGGAATGGTGGGCATTAACGAAGTGCCGAAGGTAACTGGTCAGGTTCTGATTGATCCGCTCCACTTGACCATTAGACTGTGGGTGGTATGCGGAGGAGAAGTCCAGGGTGACGTCCAGCAATTTACAAGTGGCTCTCCAGAAACGGGAAGTGAACTGTACCCCACGATCCGACACGATGTGACGGGGCAGGCCATGAAGACGGAAGATGTGGCGGATAAAGTCTTTAGCCAGCTCGGGTGCAGACGGAAGACCTGGCAGAGGAATGAAGTGAGCCATCTTGGAGAAGCGGTCAGCGACCACCCAAATGACCGTACAACCGGCAGAGACGGGTAGATCAGTAATGAAGTCCATCGCTATATGCTGCCAGGGGGCAGCAGGTACTGGCAGAGGTAGGAGGCGGCCGGCCGGCAGGTGTCTCGGGACTTTGTTGCGGGCGCAGGACACACAGGCAGAAACAAAGTCTATTACATCCTTGTGCAGGTTAGGCCACCAGTAGTGCCGGGTAATAAGCTGGAGGGTCTTTTTCTGACCGGCGTTGCCAGCTAGTTTAGACGAATGACCCCAGTGTAGGATCTTCTCCCGATCAGGTACTGGTACGAACGTCTTACCAGGAGGAAGACGATTTAGACTCACGGGAGCCACCTGCATTACTCTGGCGGGATCGATGATATGTTTCGGATCCTCCTCGAGATCAGACACCAGAAAGGACCGAGACAAGGCGTCCGCCTTGACGTTTTTGTCAGCCGGGCGAAAATGAAGGACAAAATCAAAACGAGCAAAAAACAAGGACCACTGGGCTTGGCGCGGGTTAAGTCTCTGGGCATGCTGGAGGTAAGCCAAGTTCTTGTGGTCAGTGTAAATTATTACCGGGTGAAGAGCCCCCTCGAGCAGGTAACGCCACTCCTCCAATGCCAGTTTGATGGCCAATAACTCTCGGTCTCCTGTGGAATAGTTGCGCTCAGAGGAGGAGAAGAGTTTAGAGAAGAAGCCACAAGTTACCATCCTCCCGGAAGATGATTTTTGAGTAAGTACCGCTCCGGCTCCAGAGGAGGAGGCGTCAACTTCCAGGAAGAACTGTTTGTTGCCATCTGGGCGATGCAGCACCGGGGCGGAAGAGAAGGCCTGTTTAAGGGAAAGAAAGGCCTCCTCTGCTTCGGGTGGCCACTCTTTGGGATTAGTACCTTTACGGGTGAGCGCAGAAATTGGGGCCGTCCGGGAAGAGAAGTGTGGTATGAAGAGGCGGTAGTAGTTGGCGAAGCCCAGGAATCGCTGAATGGCCTTCAACCCCTCCGGTCGGGGCCATTTCTCGATGGCAGACAGTTTCTCAGGATCCATTTGTAGGCCGGTCTGAGAGATAATGTAGCCCAGAAACGGAAGCGAGGTCTGCTCAAAGAGGCACTTCTCAAATTTAGCGTAGAGATGGTTCTGCCTTAGCCTGAGCAGGACCTGACGAACGTCCCTCCGGTGAGTCTGGAGATCCGGAGAGAAGACCAAGATGTCGTCCAGGTACACCACTACGCAGGAGTAGAGAAGGTCCCGGAAGATGTCATTGACCAACTCTTGAAAGACGGCAGGAGCGTTACAGAGACCAAAGGGCATTACCAGGTATTCATAGTGGCCGTCCCGGGTGTTGAATGCCGTCTTCCATTCATCCCCCTGACGAATACGAACCAGGTTGTACGCCCCACGAAGGTCCAGTTTGGTGAAGATCCTAGCCCCCCTCAGGCGATCAAATAATTCTGGAATGAGCGGAAGGGGGTACTTATTCTTCACCGTGATCAGGTTTAGGCCTCTATAGTCTATACAGGGACGGAGAGAGCCGTCCTTCTTTTTGACGAAAAAGAAGCCTGCTCCCGCCGGGGAGGTAGATTTCCGGATGAATCCTCTGGCTAGATTCTCCTCAATATATTCGGACATTGACCGGGTCTCAGCAGCGGATAAAGGATACGCCCACGGGGAGGAGTAGTACCGGGTAGCAGATCGATGGGACAGTCGTATGGTCTATGTGGTGGTAATGTCTCTGCCTCCTTTTTATTAAAGACATCTGCATAAGACCAATAAGGAATCGGAAGTCCAGGTAGATTAGCTGGGGTAGGAGAGGGACGGACGGGATGGACGGGAACCAGGCAGGTTTTATGACAGTCTTGTCCCCAGCGAAGGACCTCTCCGGTTTGCCAGTCTAGCACGGGTGCATGTCTCTGGAGCCAGGGCAGACCTAGCAAGAGGGCGTGAGAGAGTCCAGGCAGAACATGAAAGGAGATACTTTCAGAATGCAGCATTCCCACCTGCAGGGTAATGGATTCGGTGATGAGTTGAATGGGGCGAGGTAAGAGGCCCCCATCCACGGCAGCGACAGACAAGGGTACAGCCAGAGGTTTGGTGGGGATGCGGTATTTCTCAACCAGGGACTGTGAAATAAGGTTCCCGGCTGCTCCAGAGTCAAGTTGGGCTAGTTCGAAATAACGGTTCTCCCCGTAGATGATCGAAACTGACAACAGCAGGGATGGAGAGGATTTATTCTTGTCTAGGTGGACCTCTCTGAGCGAACCTAGACACAGGCGTTTCCCGACCTCTCCGGGCAGGCACGGATCCGGTGCTCCTTACTGCCACAGTAGAAGCAGCTCCCCTCGGCACGGCGTGAGTCCTGACGGGTTTTGACCATCTTGGTCTGGTCGACCTGCATAGGCTCAGGAGAGTGTACCTGGGGAGAGATGGAGGGAATGACGGGTTTCTGGAAAGTAGGAGCTAAACGTGGAATCCTTCTCTCACGGGTGACCTCTTTGGCACGCTCCTGGAACCGTAGGTCAATCCGGGTGGCAAGGGTTATTAGATCATCGAGAGAGGTAGGAATGTCCCGACCAGCAAGTTCATCTTTAATACGACCGGACAGACCCTCCCAGAAGACGGATACCAGAGCGTCGTTATCCCAGGCCAGCTCCGAGGCAAGGGTGCGGAACCGTATGGCATATTGGCCCACGGTGAGACCCTCCTGACGGAGGCGTAGCAGAGAGGATGCGGATGAGGTCTTCCGTCCGGGTTCGTCGAAGACTTTCCGGAAAGCCGAGAGAAAAGCAGGCAAGTTGGACACCAGGGGGTCTCCCCTCTCCCATAGAGGATTTAGCCAGGCCAGGGCCTCCCCGGTGAGATGGGACATGATAAAGGCAATTTTGGCCCGGTCGGAATTAAACTGATGGGACAAAAGTTCAAAGTGCAGGGTGCACTGATTTATGAAGCCCCGAGCCTGGACGGGGTCGCCTCCGAAGCGAGGAGGTGCAGAGAGCCGGGGTCCGGGGTAGGATACCATAGTATTAGTGGGCAGCGGAGCTGCCGGATTGCAAGATATGGCACTGGCGGAGGTTGTTGGTGGATCAGACAGAGTGTTCAGGCGAGTATTAACATTCCGCAGGTGACCCAGGATGGCCTCCTGTTGGGACCTCTGACGGGACAGTTCAAGACAGAGGTCCGAGAGCGAGGGAGCTTGGGTGCCACCGGGTTCCATGGCCCGAGCAAACTGTAACGGGTCCGGGAGGCGGAACCTCTGAGCTACTATACAAGGGGGCGGCCCTTGTAAGGGAGCGGGTGGCAGTCTCTGGGTGAACGGACAGGGAGTTACGGCAAGTGATCAGGGCAGTCTCTGGGTAAGGGGTAGGTACGACCTGTGATGGCAGAGCCTCCGGGTAGGCTAGCAGGCAGATGGTAGATGTGTGCTCCCAGGTGAGCAAGCGAGAGTCTCTGGAATAGCAGGTGGTCACGGCACGTGACGGCGGAACCTCCGGGCTGGCAGGCAGGTAGGAAACGGAGAAGCGCTCCCAGGTGAGCGGGCAAGAGTCTCTGGAATAGCTGGTGGTCACCGCACGTGACAACGGGACCTCCGGGCTGGCAAGCAGGCAGGTAACGGAGATGCGCTCCCAGGTGAGCGGGCAAGAGTCTCTGAGATAGCTGGTGGTCACAGCACGTGACAACGGAGCCTCCGGGCTGGCAAGCAGGCAGGTAGCGGAGAAGCGCTCCCAGGTGAGCGGGCAAGCTGGTCCATAGACAGACTGACCGGAGTTGTAAGGCAGACCGTCGGACCTCAGGCAAGCAGGCAGGTAGCTGATGTGCGCTCCCAGGTGAGCGGACAAGTTGGTCCTTAGACAGACTGACCGGAGTTGTAAGGCAGACCGTCGGACCTCAGGCAGGCAGGCAGGTAACAAGTATTCAGGCAGGAATCAGGCAGGTAACTAGCAGGAAACTGGCAGGAAACTGGCAGGTAACTGGCAGGTAACTGGCAGGTAACTGGCAGGTAACTGGCAGGTAACTGGCAACGGGACCTGAGGGCTGAAGCACAGGTGAGACACAGGTGCAAACAACATTGCTCGGGCACCTCCATTTTGGAGGAGGTGCCTTATATATGATGAAGTCCTCCGGCCATTGGCCGGGGACTCCTTAGGACGGCGCGCGCGGCCCCTTTAAGAGGAGGGGAGCGCGCGCGCGCCCTAAGCACAGGGGCCGGGAAGGAGCGCGCGCTGAGAGCAGAGCGGGAGGAGGACGCCGGGAAGGAGCGCGCGCTGACAGCAGAGCGGGGAGAGGACGCCGGGCACGGAGCAGAGCGGTGAGGGGAGCAGCGTCCCTGCCTAGCAGAGGGCAGGGACGCCAGCGCTACACTCTCCACCATGGCCAAGACCAAAGAGCTGTCTAAGGACACCAGGGACAAAATTGTAGACCTGCACAAAGCTGTGATGTGCTACACGACAATAGGCAAGCAGCTTTGTGAGAAGGCAACAACTTTTGGCGCAATTATTAGAAAATGAAAGAAACACAAGATGACTGTCAATCTTCCTCGGTCTGGTGCTCCATTCAAGATCTTCCCTTGTGGGGTAAGGATGATTCTGAGAAAGGTCGGGAATCAGCCCAGAACTACATGGGAAGACCTGACCAATGACCTGAAGAGACCTGGGAACACAGTCTCAAACAATACCATTAGTAACACACTATGCCGTCATGGATTAAAATCCTGCAGGGCACGCAAGGTCCACCTGCTCACGCCAGCACATGTCTAGGCCCATTTGAAGTTTGCCAATGACCATCTGCATGATCCAGAGGAGGCACAGGAGAAGGTCATGTGGTCAGATGAGACCAAAATAGAACTTTTTGGTATCAACTCATTCGCCGTGTTTGGAGGAAGAAGAAGAACGAATGCAACCCCAAGAACACTGTCCCAACCATGAAGCATGGTGGGGGAAACATCATATTTTGGGGGTGCTTTTAAGCAAAAGGGACAGGATGACTGCATCGTATTGAAGGGAGGATGGATGGGGTCATGTATTGCGAGATTTTGGCCAACAAGCTCCTTCCTTCAGTAAGAGCATTGAAGAGGGTTCGTGGCTGGGTCTTCCAGCATGAAAATGACCCGAAACACACAGCTAGAGTAACCAAGGAGTGGCTGCGTAAGAAGAATTTCAAGGTCCTCAAGTGGCCGAGCCAGTCTCCAGACCTGAACCCAATAGAAAATCTTTGGAGGGAGCTGAAACTCAATGCTGCCCAACGACTGCCCCGAAACCTGAAAGATCTGGAGAAGAGGAGGGGGCCAAAATCCCTGCTGCAGTGTGTGCAAACTTGGTCAAGAACTACAGGAAACATCTGACCGCTGTAATTGCAAACAGAGGTTTCTGTACCAAATATTAAGTTATGTTTGTCTATTGTATCAAATACTTATTTCATGCAATAAAATAAAAATTAAGTATGTAAAAATCATACAATGTGATTTTAAGGATTTTTTTTTTAAAGATTCTCTTACAGTTGAAGTGTACCACCAATAAAAATTACAGACCTCTCCATTCTTTGTAGGTGGGAAAACTTGCAAAATCGGCAGCGTATCAAATACTTATTTTCCCCACTGTATATCCAAGACATCTTACAATCACTGCATGCAGTCTAGCTCAAGCAAGCATTAACCACTACCAGAAAAGACAGCTTATAGTAATAATAGTTTATGAGAGCCATCAAGTAATGGACGTCATGCTAAGAAGAAGCACAATGACGTTTCATTTTTCCACTTCAGGCAGCCTTATCTTCTGGGTTTTAACTTGTCAATCATTTCCTCTAAACAACCACCATAGTGTAGCTGCTGTTCAACAGCAACATGCTCTTCCATAAAATGTCAGATTTATCACTTTGTGTAAACTTATGGTATAACAATGCTAAGGCCTTGCCTTGACTTCATCAACGCACTGTGCATCTTCTTACATGAAACACCCATGATATATACTGAACAAAAATATAAACGCAGCACTGTTGTTTTTGCTTCCATTTTTCATGAAATCAGTTTGTTGATTGTGACCTGAGGGATGTTGGTCCATTCATCTTCAATGGCTGTGCGAAGTTCTTGCATGGCCAGCATATTCACCGGACATGTCACCCATTGAACGTGTTTGGGATGCTCTGGATTGGCGTATAAGACCTTCCTACCAATATCCAGCAACTTCGCACAGCCATAGCAGAGGAGTGGACCAACATTCCACAGACCACAATCAACAACCTGATCAACTCTATGTGAAGGAGATGTGTTGCACACTGCACACTCAGTTATGAGATGCAAAGTCTCCACTGAGCTGTAATAGTGATGCACAATTCACAGAGCAGGCCAAGAAGTAACACGCTGGTTATCTGCGGGATCCTTGGTGCTGAATATATTCATTTTTTCAATTAGTGGATACTGTGGATCCCAAAAGTAGAAGTTTGGTAAAGGTCAGCAAGGTACAACCAGTTAAACCAGTGATCTTTATTCCTTCATATTAGGACGCATTACCACACCACTAGCAAGAATATATAAAAGCATACATGTTTCTTACTAGTGCCCTTAATCGAAGCATAACATACAAGATAATAAAAATCCTTTTATGTCACATCTTGAAAATTCTCATGTTCACGGTTAGCCAATAGATGTACTGTATATAATCTCAATAGCATCAGAATTTCATTCTTCGCCTTGGGGGACATTTTTTTCTTACTTAAAGGGAATCTGTCACCAGGTTATCGCCACCTAATCTGATAGCAGCATAATGTAGAGACAGAGACCCTGACTCCAGTGATGTGACAATTACTGGGCTGCTTGTTGTAATTTTTATAAAATCACCATTTTATCAGCAGGAGGACATCACTAGAGGATTAGTAAACCTGCTGCCAGGCAGTCCAACCACAACCTCACCACTGATTGGCTGCTTTCTGCCTATGCACAGAGTATAAAGAAAGCTGCCAATCAGTGGTGAGGGCGGAGTTATAAAGAGCTCAGCCTTCAGAGAACTGCTAGATCTGCAGAAGAAAGCAGACATTTTATCAAAACAGCAGCAAATAGCCCAATAAGTGATACACAGCTGGAATCAGAGTCTGTGCCCCTACATCATGCTGCTCTCAGATGGGTTAGCAAAATCCTGTTGATAGATTCCCTTTATATGTATGCATATTTGGCTAAAAATCATATTTGTTAAGGGGCTTTGATAAAAACGTTACACTGTTTGCCTTATATAGACTATGTGTTGCTGGCTATGAAATGGGAAAACCGAGAATTCTTCAATAAAGACATTCTGATGACTAATGGGAGTTTGTAACTCTTTTATCCGTCTTTTCCTGAGCTCCTTACAGCTGTTTTATAACCACAGACCACATCAAAGTTGATTGTGCTGGGAAACAAAGAGCCTGTAAAAGCAAAATAGTGCAAGTGTTTGAATGAAGCTGAATGAGGTTTAGCAACAAATATATGCATTTAAGTAAAAAAAATATATATTCCTAAAGGAGACAAGTCTTATAATAATAATAAACAACATCCTTAATCCTAATGAGGGTTTTAGATTATAGGTAAAATATCTACCATGATTCCGATTTAAAAACGTCCATTAATGATCTCCCCTTCCCTTAGACCTAAAAACTCTCACTATCTCACATCTATACGTCTCCTATTGGCTAACCCTCACCATGTGAATTTAAAGGATGTAATAAGAGGATTTTTGATATCTTGTATTTCATGTAACAATTAAGGACACGCTTTTCTTAAATATCTTTTCTAGCATTGAAATGTGTGTTTTAATATGAAGGACTAAAGATCACTGTTTTAACCAATGAGATTGTTTGTGTTGGATTTATTCCTTTTTACAATTATTGAAGACACTTTCCAAGCAAATGACCCAGCAAGGTTATCTCCAATGCCGGCCCAATGAGCTGACCCTCCTTTTCCTCTATGTTTGTTCAAAATTTGATCTTTATTACCATGGGAAAAACTCCACTTGCTGAACATTTAGTTTATGTTCACATGCAGCTTTTTTATGAAAATAAGAAGCAGCTTTTTATAGTATCAACAGAAATCTCATGCACACGCTTGTCTTTATTTTCCTGACTGAATTTGAGAACCACAACGTTTTTGAAATATGCAGCTTGTCAATTCTTTCAGAATTTTTCAGCCATAGAAAAATGCAGTAAACAGGTTTAGCAGTGCCTTTTGTAAAAAAAAAATAACTTTATTAAACATGTACTGTAGACAAATCACACATTTAATCCACATCAAGAAAAAGCTGCAAAAAAACCTGAGTGTGAACATAGCTCAACCGCCATTTCTGGTTGAAAGAAACTTGGTTTAGGTTTGAGTAAATACTAAAGCAAACTACAGCAGTACAGTACACAGCCTTATCTCATAGTCTATTGTAAGGTTTCAGCTGTCGGGTAACCGCTTGGATATGGACCGGCACAGGGTTTTTATATCAGAACAACATAAAATTTATTGTCCATCATAAACTTTACAGCTACAAAAAGCTTTTCTCTAGTACAAATGATTAACATAAACAGTCCTTTCTTCAGGCACAATGAAACAAAGTAAGTGTAGCAGCCTCACTAGTCTCTGGATTCCAGGCTGTAGCAGCTCAAGCAGTTTAAAAGCGTTTACCAAGCAAACACACCTCTGTTCAGTTCCAGCACAACTCCACTCTGCTGTGCTAACCCAGCTGCATGTTATTATGCCTGTAAGCCCTTGGTTGGATCATGGGAACGACCTTTCACAACCATCCTCTTTTGGTTGCTCCTAAATCCTGAACCCAAACTCCAGTCATATTAAAACTCTCTCAATCTAGTTTTACTGGTACAGACTTTATATTTCCAAGGCCAACCACCTCGGTGACAGCAGGGGACAATGATGAGAGTAGTATTCTGCTTCCAATGTCTACAAAAACTGTAAAAATAAGAATAAGATAAAAAAAAATCATTATACTCACCTGGCTTGAGGAGACTGCACAAGCTGAGAAGCAGAGGAGAATGACTCACTGCAGCGAGCGGGCCCCTGAACGGCGCTGAGCTGAGTGAGTGACAGGACACTCCTCAGTGAGCTCAGCGCAGGTCAGGGGCCCACTCGCTGCAGCGCATCTTTCTCCTCTGCTCCTTAGCATGTGCGGTCGCCTCAAGCCAGGTGAGTATAATGATTTTTATTTATTTTATTCTTATTTTTACAGGTTTTGCAGATATCGGGAGCAAAATACTTCTCTCAACATTGTCCCTTGCTCGCGATGATTGCAGCACAAGCAGGGGACAATGATGAGAGCTGCCTACAGCACTCGGTGCCTGAGAACAGCAAGAACACTGATTCCCAGGCGCCAGTATGTGTGATCCTGATGCGGCACACAGTTGCCACACATATCATACACAGTTTCATACGAAACATATCTCCGGTACTGTTTTTTCCAGTACTGGAAATATTAGGGTGGGGGAAACATGCCTTACTGTTGGGGGAAAACAGGATTGGGGAAACAGACCTTACTGATGTTCTCTGCTCCAGAAGTCAAATGTCCGAAACAAAAGTGTACATTAATGCTATCCTGACTTTTGGCACGAGGAGGTGATTTATGAGTGGTCGCACACCAACTGAATGGTACACCAGTAAGTCCCATATGGTCGGATGTGCAAGAATTTTGCTGCTGCCTGTGTTTGGTGGCGTCCTAATGTGGCAGATTTTCTGGGGATTTCCAGTGAAAATTCAGGACTAAAAAACTTCATTAAAGTAAAGTACAATATATGTGAGTGGGGTTTCAGTATCTGTGAATCATGGAGAATGATGTAAAAAATGTTGTAAGAAAGATATGGAAAGTCTTCACACAAGAGAACTGCTTTACAACATTGTTCTGAATTTACCTTCACCGATCCATGCGTCACGTCCATCACAGAGCGTGACATTAAATCCACCGTCTAATTCTCTCTCCCATCCAATCTGGAGAAAGTACGTAGCTTCTGGTTTCGATGCAATTGTAATTTTCCTCACTTTTCTCTCCATGTTGAACTATAAACATAAAATAAGTACATGTAAAAGATATATAGAATGAAGTTACAGGAGCTACTGGGAAAAGGACAAAAGAAGGTCACCCCCCTGGGTATTTGTCAGACCTAATACAACCAGATGTGATTAATGAGCCCCTGTGAGGAGTATCCTGTTACACTTTCATCTGTATGGGAAGGCATGCTAGAAGTTGAAAAAACACTAAATTAATAGCAGTCAAAATAATAGATCACATAAAAAAAACTTTCACTCCTTACAACCAAACCAAATTCATTAGTTTCATTTCCGTAGTCACCCATCGTCCCATCTTAGTCTTCTGGACTCCTGGGAATATGTCTAGGACGGGAGTGGGAGACTATGATTATGTAAAGATTAGTGCACAGGTTGCCATAAGGAGGACCTGTCGGTTGTACTAGCAGTCCTGTATGTGAGCAGTGCAGAACAACCCCCTGGAACTATTCTCCCACAAAAATATATTTTATTCTGCTAAGATCTTGCTCTGCAGATTACTAGCCATGGTTAACATTACAGATTACACTTAATGTATACAGTTCTTTTAACCTTAAAGGTAACATGTGATTAGATTCATGCTGCCTCAATCACAAGCACCAGGAATCAGAGCCTGGCTGCCCGACTGAAGCCAAGTATGTCTTTTTCTGAAATGCTGTCCGGATCCATAGGTAGAGACGTGAATAGTCCAAGACAGGTCCCCGAACTGCTCCAGTTGATTGACAGGTCTCTCCCTATGTACACACATTGAAAAGACTTGTCAATCAATTGGAGTGGGAAGAGGGGAAGCCGACTGGGGGCATTGCTGGACTACTCCGGTCTCTCCTTACTGTCCTGGCTTTTCAAAATCAGCGGTTTAACGAAAGACATACCGTCCCTTGATGCAATTGTGCAACCAGCAACTGATTCATGTTGCCCAACTTTTCTTTTTAAATTGTCGAAGATAAAGGTGCCCATACACATAAGACTAAAGTATATGGGGACACCGGCTGACTGATCATTGGGAGAGACGTTGATCGTGCATATCCAATTTTGGACTGTCACATTTTTCTCTCGGAGATAACCCACCGGCTGAAGTGTCAGTCGGCAGCGTTCTCATAAAGAACACAGGGGAGCTCGGCAGAACGAGCGATCCTGTGTATGGGAGAGTCAGCGGAGATGGGTGTCAACCGAACGATCGTCAGAAGCATCATTCAGCCGACAGCTATCTAATGTTTATGGCCACCTTCAATCGTTCACGCCAATTGACATATTTCATCTTATCAGAAGCAAAGACAATGCAACAGATCACAGCACAGATCTATGAATTGCTGTCTTAACTTAGGGCTTATGACAATCTTCACAGACTAACCATAAACCACAAGTTGTTCATAAAGAGTCTAGTATAAAGGTCCCCTTCAATGTAAAAATTTCTGTCCAATTTCTATACAATCAGACTTACATCAATGTAAACTGATCTGTGCAAGTAACTAGTTGATAAAAGTTTTCAATATAGAACAACGGATTGTTGGGCAGTCAATAAACATCTGCTGATGGATGGATGGATGGATAATAGATAGATCATTTTCAGACTATCGCATACACTACATTTCACCACAGTAGTAGTCTCGAGCTGTTAAAATATCAGTTCATTTCTTGAAAATGAAGATTCTGGGATAAACAGACCATCGTTGTCTAACTTTCCTATAATGAGAGATCCTTTTTGTTTTCTTTTAAAGGGGTTGTACAGTATTTTATAACCAGCAGTCAAGCGTATCTGTAATTGTCTAAGCCGGCATCTCGCTGACGATCACGTGATTCAATGTGTTTCTACAATTTTTTCCTCTATTCTATGTAACCCTCTTCAGGGCTCAGGATTCTTACACATCATCACCACGCTCCCTCAGGACAAGGATCTGTGAAGAGTTGGTGACAATCCAGTGAATTCAGAGGTCGGAAGAGAGGCAAATTGGAAGGAAAGTCACTGGAAGAAACCATTATATCACATGTCCGGCAGCAAGATGCTGGCTTAGAAGCATGCACTATAATGACTATTACAAATATGCTGGTCTACAGCTGTTAGGACTGATGGTGGTAGGTTATAAAGTAGTGGACAACCCCTTTAAGTTGGAATAACATATTATGTAAAGGCAAAACAAAGAAAAGCTTAATTAACCAGTGAGCATAAGACAAGTCTAACCTACTCCAATTTCCAAAACTTACACCTAGTGTCTGAGCTTGTTTTTGCAGAAATCGGAATTTGTCAAAATACCATCTCCAACTCAATATAAAAGAACTAAATATTATTCATTTTGAATAACTACATTTACATTCACTGGTAATTAGAAAGATTTAGAAATTGTGTTCTATTAATCTTAGGCTCCTATTTACCATTTTACCAAGTAAATGTGTTACTACAAATGATCTATGGGCCATTTATGAAGTAGTCCGAGTAGGAGTGTGGAAAATCAGAGCAGCCATAAGTTTAGCTTTCCGACTCCACAGATCTGGGTGCTGTAGTTTTCTTTTTCATTGGTAGAACAGATCCACAGAGCCTTGTGTCAAATGCAACACAATTCTTTCCACAGCTCAACTTTCTCAAGCACTCTACATGATAGTCTATGTTACACTAGTCATCCATAATGATCATTAATCCCGGTTACAGGACTGGCAGGACTTGTATTCTTCTTATCCATGCAGTGTTCTCATTGGAAAGGAAAATCCTTCTTCCTTCTGAAGCCCAATAGCCCAAGAAGAGGAAAATTACATCGTCGATTTTGCTCAAAGGTACAAAATTGTGTCCACAAGATGATCAGAGATGGTCATTTTATACACTTTAAAAACGTGTAGGCTAATCACAGACTTGACACAGAGCTATAGGGGTACTTAAAAGCTGGAACCCTCCATATTGTCGGCTACAGAAGACTTTTTCGTCAAGTTTACAAACACATCTTGTTTTGCATCTTGCAATTTGACCCTTAAGTGTTTTCAAGCGACAGAGAACTGATGGGAACATTTCTACTTCTCGGTATTGAATATCACACAAATAAACAAAGGGCAGACGAAGAGGCTCCAACACTACTGGTAGAGATCATCTACTTTCTAAATTATGTTTATTTTACCTAAAGAACTTTATTTTTTTATCCAAGAAAAAGTTGTCACCTTTAAGATTTTGCATTTTAATTTTGATAATTTCTAAATATTCAAAGCTGCAATACTTTAAGGTAGTTTTATAACTTATTTTCTACTTTTACATCTTGAATTTGTTAAAAGGGGTTTCTTTAGCTGAAAAGAAAAGTCTGTGTGACTGCAGATTGTCCAGTCGAGACAGTGTGCAATGCTCACACTGTCACGACTCCCACGTATTTGCAGGGTTGGTGGACAGTCACATTGAGTCATTTGCATACTTACGGTCACATGACAACTAGAGTCTCAGCCGCTTCTCTAAATGTTTCATTGAGAGCGCCATGTGCCCGCAAATAAGAAAATAGCATACGCGTGGTCATGTGGCAGCCCATTCGTGCTGCAAATACACGCAAGTCCTGACAGTGTGCGCACTGAGTGAGCTTTTCAGCCTGGAAAACCCCTTCAATATTGTGATCGCTTTCTTCACCCAGACATCTGTGCCAATTACTACAGCATAATAACAGAGCAGACAGAAAATACTGTCCTATAGATGTAGATGATAGTCATATTCGATTTCCAGGAAATGGCTAAATAAATGTAACTAGTTTTGCTGGAGAAACTTAGTAAACTTTCGAGTAGCTCGATAAAAATGTAAATAGGGACCTGGCTAACAAGAGCATTTTAAGGTACTAAAGCTTTGTTAACAATCAATGACAATTCTTTCAACTGTTATTGTACTTGTCATAAATTACTAAGGTCATACAACAGAGCCAACGACCAGTCAGTCAACCAGAGGAAGGTGGAAGTAGATGGGGAGTACAGAGGGAGGCTGAGGAGCTTGCAGTGCATCGTCACACCCCAATGCACTTCTGGAATCATTTGTATCTTCAAAAGGTGATTTCTCACAACAGAAGCTGCACTTTGGGGGGACCGGTATAGACTGTCGTATATTTCAAAAAAGCTACACAGACATATAAATTGTGTGAGGGGGGTAAAAGATGCAGAAAGTTTCCCTTTGAAGTGGATTTGTCACCAGATTTCACAACACAAACTGAATATATTATTAGCTAGACCTCTTACACCAGATGATGCTGATGTACTTACTGTAAAAATCAAAGTCAGAATGGATATATAATTTGGATAATAAAATGAGCACTTCATGAACCCAGTTAAAGAGCTCATAAGTCCAAGTATATTCAATATCGGCTGAATATAAGCATATATTCTATGGATGGCTATCCGCAACCTTTTATACTCCTTATAGCGTATAGGAGTAAGCAATAGAACCATAATAAAAAAAACAACAACTTTTATTTAATCTACATCGTAACTCACAAACTTTGAAAATAAGCCAGGAATTGGCAGAAGGAATTAGAATGGGCTTGATTGGCAAGTCTCTCCCTATACACAAACAGAAAAGCCTAGGCAGAGCCGCCCCCTTGACTCTATTCTCTGTGCCTGGATCATTCCTAAGCTGTTTGGCGCAATGCTGCAGCATTTTGTATCTGTCTTAGTCATTAGAATTGGGTAGAAACATACCTGTGAACCACGTTTACATCCGGTCGTTTATCACTAGATGTGATGTTACTGTCCCCAATCACCTCCCAATATGAAAGTGAGCGGATGAGGAATAACGGTTTTAGCATCATACATGATTTTGATAGCTGCATAGTCATTAAACTCTATGAGATTCATCTGCAAATAAATTCTTACAGCTAGAATAAAAAGATATCCTTGTCTTCCGTTCTGGAGATAAGATACATCTCTTGTATTCACACCTATCAAACATTGATGGTATATTGTGTGGTTATGCCATTAATTTGTAAGATGACAATACACCATTAAAAAACATTAGCGAAACTGCTACAAATAAAGACCCAACCCGTATTCCCTACTTAAATACTTGTGAAAAAGGCTTTGTTATATGACCATAAGTGGACTACCCTTCTTGTATGTGTAACTTGATTGCTTTGCTGGGGAGAAAGAAAGAAATCTATCAGTTAACTCCTAAATAACAAGCACAGATAGTACTGCTTTACTTTTAATGAATCTACAATGAAATAAGACATTGGCTCCACATGTATATGTAATGTCATTCTTAAGATGCCCATACACCTTAGCTGCCTATGAGGCAAATGCTTGTTTTCTCGCCTGGTATCTCATCAGACCTGCCATACACTTCAACATTTGGTTTGGTCATGTGTATATGTTTTCTTAATGAGGAGAGCAGAGTAAGTAGCTGCAAGACATCTCTAGTAGCAGCTTATCTCCAGGGAGGAAAAAAAAGGAATCGGCATCTGAATTTAAACTACTTCATTATTTGACAGGGGAGAGTTGGGAGGCCACCATTAATAGCCGGCAATTCCCACTGTAATCAGTGGACTCAAAAGCCTTTAAGGAGGACCTTTCACAAACTGGCCACATCATGGTATAGTGGCTGCAGAGCAGAGGTCTTTTTTAGTTTTTGAATTTCTCCTCTGCGTTGCGGCGATATTAAATTGCAAAGTTTAAGTTATCATTTATAAATCCATGGGGGCGTTACTAGAGATTTGTCTCTGGGGTGTGTACTTTTTCTCCTGCATGACATTGACCAATTATAAGCAACATGCATCATGCAGTGGAAAAAAGGAACACACCCCAGAAAGTCAGAAGAACATGCTTTCTGATGTTATGACAGACAGCACCTGATCTCTGCAGCTACTGTGTTGTATTAGATAAAAGAAACGCAAAGCGCAA
This sequence comes from Phyllobates terribilis, assembly GCF_046119375.1. Classification (NCBI taxonomy): domain Eukaryota; kingdom Metazoa; phylum Chordata; class Amphibia; order Anura; family Dendrobatidae; genus Phyllobates; species Phyllobates terribilis. The sequence goes on from NW_027362761.1 coordinate 473,446,091, forward strand.
TAGGGTCTTATCCAAGAAAATTAGTGATGATGAAAAAAGCTTAACCTCACCTGAAAAGGCTGTGTGCGAAACAACCATTAATGAGGCGCAAATGTCAGCTGCTGCAATATCCACGAATGTTTTCAGAGAAATACGGGGGTAGGGTGGATTTTGATACGTGCTGCTGATTTTGAATACAATCCAAGAGATCTCAGGAAAAAGTGGTTTAATGTCAACACATGTCAGAGTCCATCTGACTCCTTCCTCAGGACAACCACATGTGACTATGTGTGATTACAAACACCTCTTGTAGCTTTCACCTCCCTGCAGTCAGTGTGGGGGGGATGGGTACAACAGATTACTTGAGAAGAGCAATTGGTGAAGATGATGAAGCTTACAACATGGACAGCACCAATCCTGAGGAACGTCAACCACTGTTAAGAACGTCAACCATCTGATAGATATAGCACCATGCTCTGGACTCTGCTATAAATGGAATCCACAAAAGTATATGTGAGCTAAGACTTACTAATATCTCCGGGCACATCATGTTTGTGCTCCCAAGAAGTCTAAAGATGTCCGAATGTATAGTCCACAATTATACAAATGTATCCCAAACAGTTGTATTCAAATGGTCATACTCCCAATGTAAAAAAAAATAACATGCCACCTTTTTTAAAAGGACGCATCTGTATTAAAAAGTGCAACTGATATAAATTGCAGACGTCTATGGACAAATCGGAAAACTTCCTTGTAATTATTTTATCCTAAAAATGCCACGTAATATATATTATTTGAAACAATGAGTGCTGTAACCAAAAAGCTTTGAGGGAAAAAAATCTGAAGAAAAAATGCCAATATATTTTCACTCTATAATCATAAAGAAGATCTACAAAAAATATCTATATGTATGACACACGGAGAGATTTCTCCTGTGACAGGACGGTATTTTTTCCTTTTTTATTTCAGAAATTGCTAAAAAAAAAAGGCTACTCTTAGCTCACGGCCAATTGAACTTACTGAGCTATTTCCACTGATCAAAGGTAGGGTTAAAGGATTTCTAGATTATCCATAGAGATCAGTAGTATGATATGTTTTTGAAGAGAAGAATCAGGTGTCAGGTGTATGGCAGCGACATTGACAGCAGCCCTACAGAGGAAAAGGAGGAAGAGCGATTCAGGAGATACGGAAAAGCCCTTAAATGTGAAACACATGGGCTCAATGAGCGTTTGATGCTCAGTACTAACAAATGAAAGTGTTGTTAATGGGAGGAATTTCAGGTAAAATCTCTTGTTCTTTTATTTCATATAATGACAGCCCCTGACAAGGTGTTTGCACAATGTCTCTATTTAATAGACAACTGTTATAAAAACACATAAAAAGGTTTGGCAATCCCATGTACAGTACATTTAAAGGTGTAGTAAAGGCAAACATTCTGTGTATTCTCTAACAGTATGATCTCACAAGAAACTATGGGCGAGAGGAACTTGATGGAACCGAAAAATGATGCCAACTTGGAGACATTCAATGCTTTCTTTTTGGTGCCTCACATAAGATCATCACATAGGATGTGATGATGTCTCAGCCACACTGATGATTAGAGTCCATACTAAATTAAAAATACACTTTACTTTACATTCTATTTGTTTCTTAAAGGGAATATGTCACCTGGTTTTTGCCACCAAAGAAAGCAGCATAATGTAGGGTCAGAGTCCCTGATTCCAGTGATGTATCACTTAAGCCATCTAAGCATATTAGATAATTGTTGGCCGAACAAAGTTGGCCAGTGCCCCAATGCATATTAGTATCTACCGAACTTGTCAACATCAGCGGGTTTGGCCGACATTAGTCTAATGCATGGGTGTCCGAACTGTTGGCGTCTTTGGGCCACATTGGAAGAAGAGTTGTCTTGGGCCACGCAATGAGTGTTGGTGAGGTGACCATGCTGTCATCAAAGGTCCTTCTTCTCTTGAAAACTGTACTGATTATACAGAACTGGCATTTTCAGGGCAGTTTTTTTTTTTTTTTTTTTAAGACAGGCGGTCCAGCTACCGTATCAACTACCCCTCCACACCTGACGCTGTGCAGGGGTTCGCAAGGTGCCCTTTTAGGGACGGGGGCCATTACAAATTAATCAGTTTTCGCCCATTCCCACCACAGGCCTGGCCTGTGCCCAGAAGGTATGATGTCACTACCAAGAGGGTGAGGAGGTCTGTTTGCTGTTTATGGCATGACCTGAAATGGTGGCTTTGCCTTTATTTTGTCCTGGCGACCTCCAGGTCCCTCACAGCCTATGGATCCTCTCTCCTGACTCCTGTCTCTTTCAGGTAACTTCGACTCCACTTTCTCCTACTTGGCGTCTTTCATTCATTTTCAGTGGGTCTTCTTTATCCATGCTTTATGCTAGACTTCCTCCTTATTGCCCACCCCCTGTTCTCTGCGCATGGTCTGAAAGATGGGAATAATCATCTGTTTCTTCCATATCTCCATTCCATGCAGTATAGGAGCTCCCGCTAGCTCCCCTGATTCCTCCTACTGTGGCTGGCCCACCAGAATTTCATTTGGGCCAGCGATTTGGAGGAAGTACTAGTCGCAGAGGAAGAGGAGTTATTTAGGCCACCACACCATACTCAGCTCTGTAAGTAAATCAGTGTGTGCATGCCTGCACAGTGTTCAGCTTGAGAATGCTACTGAGCAGCACAGCTTTAAATAAAATAAACTTCATTGCAACCTATGGAATTAATAAGTTTTGGGGTGATGGACCTATCATGCGGGACACTGGCCTCCAATCAAAGTGTCTAACGATGCTATTGCTCAGCCCTCTATGATGCACAGCAGAAAGCCGATCATAAAGGAATTAGTGAGGTGTTGTGGGGGTGTAGATGTGCCCTTACAGGGGTTGTCCGGTCCAAACTGATAAGTCTTGCAGTCACTCTGTGACGTACTGTGAGCAGCAGGGATTTGCTGGTTTCAGACTCTAGAACGGAGGGTACGTAGGAGTTATACATACTTCTGGCCAGTGGGCACAGCCTCGCTCCATACACTTGTATCGAGCAAAGGTTGCGGGCCGTCTAGTGACTTGGCTGTCTAGTGGGCGTGGCAGACTAGAGGGCATGGTCTCCTTTCATACAAGTGTATGGGAGCAAGGCTGCACCCACTGGCAGAGAGTATGTATAACTTACACATACCCTCTGCACTGGGGGGATTCATAAGTCTGCAGTCACACAGAGTGACTGCAGATATATCAGTTTGGACCGGACAACCCCTTTAATAATAAAATAAGAACACTTACCTGACTTCTAAATAACATTAAAATCCTAATGTTGCAATGATAGGTTGAAATATGATTTGTAATCGCTGCCTCTCCAAGTCACCATAAGCACATGTAATGTCTGTTTGTGTCAGTTTTACAAATAGTGAGGGAGTATTTATTCTACATGACATTGGGTCTCTGCCCCTACATCATGCTGCTCTCAGATGTGATAGTAAAAACCTGGTGACAGATTCCCTTTTAACCTGGTCTAACATTAAAGAGGTATTCATGAATGACTGAAATGGGAATAACTGGGTCTATGCGGCCTTCGAGACAACGGAAACAGATGAGCGGGCTGCTACATAGAAGCCACAGTTCATATATAGAGAGAGAGAGGCGAGAAAAGAAAGAAGAAAGAAGATAAAAGAGAGTGGAGAAAGAAAGAGGGGAGAAAAAGAGAGGGGAGAAAAAGAGAGGGGAGAAAAAGAGAGGGGAGAAAAAGAGAGGGGAGAAAAAGAGAGGGGAGAAAAAGAGAGGGGAGAAAAAGAGTGGGGAGAAAAAGAGAGGGAGGAAAAAGAGAGGGGAGAAAAAGAGAAGGGAGAAAAAGAGAGGGGAGAAAAAGAGGAGGGGGAAAGAGAGGGGGAAGAGAGGGGAGAGAAAAGAGAAGAGAGAAAAAAGAAGAGAAAAGAGAAGAGAGAGAGGAGAGAAAAGAGAAGAAAAAAGGGAAGATAAAGAGAGAGGAGAGAATGGGTGGTTTAAAGGGGGGAGATAAGAGAGGGGGAAAAAAAGAAAAGAAAAAAGAAAGTGGAGAAGAGAGATAAAAAGAGAGGACAAAAGAGAGTGGATAAAATAGAAGAGAAGAGACAGGGGAGAAAAAAGAGGGGAGAAAAGAGAAGAGAGAAAAGAAAGAGAGGAGAGTGGAGAAATAAGCAAAAACGATTTTCATTACCCTGGAATGCAGTTTGGTGCTTTGTGGCAGCTGAACTAGCGCAGTGGGAACTACCTCGGCCGGTAATTGAATGCCAGCATCCTGGGCGCCTCCTGAGATCGCTAGAACACATCACCATCATGACATTATGTGAGGCCTAGGCACAGGGACCTAGTAATTGCAAGAGGTGCTATGGATGCACCGACTCCAACTCAAACTCCACGACTCCGACTCCCTCATACATGGCTCATGTTTAAGTGATGAATTTACTTTAGCACAGATTCATCTCAGCTAAAAGTCTAGACCCTTACAGTCATGGCCAAAAGTATTGAGAATGAGACAAATAGTAATTTTTCCAAAGTTTACTGCTTCATTTTTTGTAATGTCAATTTGCATATACTCCTGAATGTCAAAGAGTGATCAGCTTAACAGCAATTACTGTACTTGCAAAGTCAATATTTGCCCAGAAAATGAACTTTAACCCCCAAAACACATTTCAACATCGTTGCAGTCCTGCCTTAAAAGGAGCAGCTAACATCGTTTTAGTGATTGATCCATTAACACAGGTGTGGGTGTTGATGAGGACAGGGCTGGCGATCAATCAGTCACGATTAAGTAAGAATGACATCACTGGACACTTTAAAAGGAGGCTGGTTCTTGGTATCATTGTTTCTCTTCAGTTAACCATAGTTATCTCTAAAGAAACACGTGCAGCCATCATTGCACTGCACAAAAATGGCCTAATAGGGAAGAGTATCGCAGCTACAAAGATTGCACCTCAGTCAACAATCTATCGCATCATCAAGAACTTCAAGGAGAGAGCTTCCATTGTTGTCAAAAAGGCTCCAGGGCGCCCAAGAAAGACCAGCAAACGCCATGACCGTATCTTAAAACTGTTTCAGCTGCGGGATCGGACTACCAGCAGTGCCAAGCTTGCTCAGGAATGGCAGAAGGCTGGTGTGAGTGCTTCTGCACGCACTGTGAGGCGGAGACTCTTTGAGCAAGGGCTGGTTTCAAGGAGGGCAGCAAAGAAGCCACTTCTCTCCAGAAAAAATATCAGGGACCGACTGATATTCTGCAAAAGGTACAGGGAGTGGACTGCTGAGGACTGGGGCAAAGTCATTTTCTCTGATGAATCCCCTTTTCGATTGTTTGGGACATCTGGAAAACAGCTTATTCGGAGAAGAAGAGGTGAGCGCTACCACCAGTCTTGTCTCATGCCAACTGTAAAGCATCCTGAAACCATTCATGTGTGGGGTTGCTTCTCAGCCAAGGGAATCGGCTCACTCACAGTCTTGCCTTAAAAACACAGCCATGAATAAAGAATGGTACCAGAATGTCCTCCAAGAGCAACTTCTCCCAACCGTCCAAGAGCAGTTTGGCGCCCAACAATGCCTTTTCCAGCATGATGGAGCACCTTGCCATAAAGCAAAGGTGATAACTAAATGGCTCATGGAACAAAACATAGAGATTTTGGGTCCATGGCCTGGAAACTCTCCAGATCTTAATCCCATTGAGAACTTGTGGTCAATCATCAAGAGACGGGTGGACAAACAAAAACCAACAAATTCTGGCAAAATGCAAGCATTGATTATGCAAGAATGGACTGCTATCAGTCAGGATTTGGTCCAAAAGTTGATTGAGAGCATGCCAGGGAGAATTACAGAGGTCTTGAAGAAGAAGGGGCAACACTGCAAATATTGACTTGCTGCATTAACTCATTCTAACTGTCAATATAACCTATTGGTACTCATAATATGATTGCAATTATATTTCTCTATGTGATATAAACATCAGACAAACACTAATAAAAACCAGAGACCAGCAGATCATGTGAAAATATCATTTGGTGTCATTCTCAAAACTTTTGGCCATGACTGTAGATCAGGAACAGAACAGACAATTATAGGACATTTCATAACTTTCTCAAATTCCTATGAAAAAATATTCCCCAGAAACTGCATTGAACTACTGTACCCAATTTATAATATATTGTCGGAGTCGGAGTCAGAGTCTGTCCATTTTATACCGACTCCGAGACTCTGACTCCACAGCCCTGCTAATATACCATATATATCTCAGATTACTGAAGTCTTCACCATTGTGGAGAGCGAGGATGCATGTTTTAATTTTTTTTTTTTTTTTCTTTCTTTTTTCAGAAAAGGCAGTCTCTTAATTAGAAAATCACTAATAGGGGTGAGTAACTGTGAGTCAAAAGAGCAAATTCTAGGACAGTTTACTGCACACAAAAACAGAGAAAAGCTTTTACATATAAACAGTCAGTAAACAGTGTCTCCTAGATACTAGGGTCACATACGACCCCTACAGGGTGACCCATTGCCTCTTATTGGATTTATGCATCTCAGAAAACACAAGTGTCTATAAGACTAGTAAATTCCCTCAATGAACTGAAAATATGTTTAACTTGTTTTTTTAGTTTTGTGAAAACCTAGTGTTTAGATTACAATCTCAGCGATGCTCAACATAAACAGATTCCCTCAAATCACGCTCTAACATGCAAGCAGCTCAGCGCTAATGCCAAAAGCACATACACTCATTCAGGCTTAAAACTGGAAAAGTAAATTGATTTCATTATGCCACACAAAAGGATTTTAAGACGTTTCTGGGAACAGAAAACAGTGACAATTTACTACAATTATCTATTATTTTTTTTGAAAAGACAGCAAAAAAATTGAAAAGTTATTTTTAACTTAGGGATCTAACAGATTTGTTAAGTATGTACAGGCTGTGGCTCTCCATCCAGTCCACCACTCAAAGTAACTGGCTAATAACACAATTTCAGTGGCATCGCCCTATTAATTTATGCATGGTCTCTGATAGCAGGATCCTGCTGTCACATTGATAAAATTAGTTCCCTGCAACTAATATACACTTCTCAAAAAAATAAAGGGAACACTCAAATAACACATCCTAGATCTGAATGAATGAAATATTCTCATTGAATACTTTGTTCTGTACAAAGTTGAATGTGCTGACAACAAAATCACACAAAAATCATCAATGGAAATCAAATTTATTAACCAATGGAGGCCTGGAGTTGGAGTCACCCCCAAAATTAAAGTGGAAAAACACACTACGGGCTGATCCAACTTTGATGTAATGTCCTTAAAACAAGTCAAAATGAGCCTCAGCATTGTGTGTGGCCTCCACGTGCCTGTATGACCTCCCTACAATGCCTGGGCATGCTCCTGATGAGGTTGCGGATGGTCTCCTGTGGGATCTCCTCCCAGGCCTGGACTAAAGCATCCGCCAACTCCTGGACAGTCTGTGGAGCAACGTGACGTTGGTGGATGGAGCGAGACATGATGTCCCAGATGTGCTCAATCAGATTCAGGTCTGGGGAACGGGCGGGCCAGTCCATAGCTTCAATGCCTTCATCTTGCAGGAACTGCTGACACACTCCAGCCACATGAGGTCTGGCATTGTCCTGCATTAGGAGAAACCCAGGGCCAACCGCACCAGCATATGGTCTCACAAGGGGTCTGAGGATCTCATCTCGGTACCTAATGGCAGTCAGGCTACCTCTGGTGAGCACATGGAGGGCTGTGCGGCCCTCCAAAGTAATGCCACCCCACACCATTACTGACCCACTGCCAAACCGGTCATGCTGAAGGATGTTGCAGGCAGCAGAACACTCTCCATGGCATCTCCAGACTCTGTCACGTCTGTCACATGTGCTCAGTGTGAACCTGCTTTCATCTGTGAAGAGCACAGGGCGCCAGTGGTGACTTTGCCAATCCTGGTGTTCTGTGGCAAATGCCAAGCATCCTGCACGGTGTTGGGCTGTGAGCACAACCCCCATCTGTGGACGTCGGGCCCTCATACCACCCTCATGGAGTCGAAATCTAATCGTTTGTGCAGACACATGCACATTTGTGGCCGGTTGGAGGTCATTTTGCAGGGCTCTGGCAGTGCTCCTCCAGTTCCTCCTTGCACAAAGGCGGAGGTAGCGGTCCTGCTGCTGGGTTGTTGCCCTCCTACGGCCCCCTCCACGTCTCCTGGTGTACTGGCCTGTGTCCTGGTAGCGCCTTCAGCCTCTGGATACTACGCTGACAGACACAGCAAACCTTCTTGCCACAGCTCGCATTGATGTGCAATCCTGGATGAACTGCACTACCTGAGCAACTTCTGAGGGTTGTAGAGTCCGTCTCATAGTACCACGAGTGTGAAAGCACAACCAACATTCAAAAGTGACCAAAACATCAGCCAGAAAGCATTAGTACTGAGATGTGGTCTGTGGTCCCCACCTGTGGAACCACTCCTTTATTGAGGGTGTCTTGATAATTGGCAATAATTTCCATCTATTGTCTATCCCATTTGCACAACAGCATGTGAAATTGATTGTCAATCAGTGTTGCTTCCTAAGTGGACAGTTTTGATTTCACAGTTTGATTTACTTGGAGTTATATTCTGTTGTTTAAGTGTTCCCTTTATTTTTTTGAGCAGTGTATTTCAAACACAGCTCTTATGTTAAAGGGGTTGTCCACTACTGGGCCAACCCCTTCTCAGCCCTCATGTTTCGCCCCATTAAAACAAAATCACTTATACTCACCTCCGTGCCAGTGCCATTCTAGCGGTATCGGAACTCGCGTTCTCAGGGTCCACGTGACGGTGTTATCCACATGAGGGTGTTATGTCACCTGAGCCCTGCGCCCAATCAGCGCCAGCTTCACTGTGCCCGTCTTCGGACGTGTTGAACATCAGCAGGAAGTCAGGGCTGCGACTGATCTCTGACTTCCTCTTCATGATCGAATTGTCTGAAGGCAGGGACAGTGACACCGACGCTCATTGGGTGCAGGGCTCAGGTGACATAATACCCTCAAGTGGACCCTGGGAACTTCATCGGCACCGGAGGGGAGTATGTGTTTTTATTTTAACGGGGCCAAACATGAAGGATGAGAATGGATTGTCCAAGCAGCGGACAACCCCTTTAACTTCTAAGCATGAGAATGCAAGAACGACTTTGGGCAGCTGCTAGAAAATCCTGTGAAATAATTAAAGATTAATTAAACTTTCATTAATTTTTTAAATAATTTTGTCTTCATTCCCGTAAAACTTACAATGTAAGTGACTTTATTTTCACCAGTCTAATTGCCTGCATTTTGCTGCATTGACATCAGGGCGTGCTCCTTTGGAGTACAGGTGCTTGCAGTGAAAGAGTCAGCACCTGTCTCCCCTTCTGAGTGTTGGGCTTGTCAGAACAACCTCCTGCAGCAGTTTATCCCCAGAGTTAGTGAGGCTAAGGTGCTGACACTTTCACTGCCATCATCTCTACTCCAAATGAGTATGTTCTCCTAGCACTGGAGCTGAAGGTAGGAAAATAGATTTCGGAAAAGCAGGAGTTTGCCAGCATTTGTTTTACAATAAGGGAAAAATGCCCTAATAAAATGATTTGCAAAGTTTCATAATTTTCTAGGTTGAAGAAAATGCTAATAAAAACCCGCAAAAGTTTAGTTACTCTTTGATGACATCACAGGGATTCCCCGAGTAAAAAACTTGTAGAAAAAAGTGACCATCCTACCCCTGAACCCCAATTGTATTACACAAACCAAATAAAAAAGAAGGTATATATTAAAAATAAAATTAAAGATAAAAAAGGGTGGTCCAGCTCCCCAAAAATATCTTTAAATAAAAAAGTTACATAACCTATTAATAGATTTACAATATATTATATATATTCCATATATCAAGAGACAAGCATCCCGGCAGCTTTACTTTCTGTTTGGGTTTCATACAGGAGAACGCATGTGACCCGTGTGTGATGTCCGCACCACGGCTTCATTGGCACACTGTGCATGCCCAGGGAGGCAGCGGTGTCTCAGGACTAATTGTTACATTGTTGTGTCATGTGACCGCTGCAGCATATCAGTAGGCACTGATTGGCTTCAGCCTTCACTATTTCGTCAGAACAGAGTACACTATGATGGAAAATTGATAAGCTGCAGCCGATCAGTGACTAGATTGTCTGCAGCTGTCCAGTGACAGAACAAGGTCATATGATCTGCCAGGAATAACAGCGCCAACATCAGTGGAACAACAACGCTGTGGGAGGTGGGTATACAGTGCCTTTATTTTGGTTATCCAGTAAGCCACCCTCTCTGTGTTCTCAAACTTCATATCCGTCACCATTTAGAACTTTCGGCCATTTGGGTACATGTTGCCTCATTTACTCTTGTGGTTGCAGGAAGACCTGCTCACTAGGCAACCTCATCTAAGGATTCGAGAGATTACATCAAGAGTAAGACCTCCATGAAATGCAGCGAGATATCTCTGTAGAGTCATGATTTGCTCATGTCGCCATGTGTATGCAGATACGTCACTGGTGTAAGGCGTTTACACAGTAAAAGATGAATAATTCTGAACACAATGGGTGTGCCACTTCGGAGACTCTTACAGACCCCAGTAACCCAATATTCTTTGAAGTACTCAGAACTGTTTGGCACTGCCCAGTTATTTAACTAGGAAAATCTGACATAGTTCCTGTATTTGAGAGCTATATTTTTTATAACGCACAATATAGATCAGGAAAATATTTGAAATGTATTTATGCTGATAGAATTGCTTATATCTTTGCCAGGCAGTTTTGGTGGCAATCAGTGAACCACCTGCTTTAGAATTTACTGGGTCCCGCGGTGGAGCACGTCTCACACCGTGGTGACTGTATCTGTCTATTGTAATTACATTCTATCACTCCACTTTTCATGGGACTGACATGATGTTGGTTCTAACTTCACGGCCTCTTACAAGAGACGTCTGCACTCCAACCACTGTCAGCTCAGACAGATTCATTATGGCTTATAAAGCTACGAAGTGTTTCCTGCTCTGTCATCACCCATTCTGACGTGCAACTACTCTTTCTTGCCAAATATATTAAGTGCACAAATGGGCTCATACATATGAACCAAGAACACCAATCATTCGCTTCATTACCGTTCTTATATCAGAGCTTCCAGCACCTGTGAAAAGAACTGAACCATTATTTTTGTATCTACAAAACATTCCCTGATAAACACAATGAGAATCCATGTTCCTGCCATGATAATGAGCTACGAATCAAATCTACATCCATTAACCTGTACAGTGCTCACAAACATATCTCTGGACCTAGAGGCCTGAGTCACATGGCAATTTTTTGCGGCACTACTGATTGAACTTTTAACTATTGTGTTTCCCCAAAAATAAGACAAGGTCTTATATTATTTTTTGCTCCTAAAGATGGGTTAGGGCTTGTTTACCATGAGCAACAATCCACATATATTTTTTAACAAAGAAAATCAACATTTACTCAAATATAATAATGTTGTCATACACACTGCACTATACACATGTACAGTACAGACCAAAAGTTTGGACACACCTCATTTAAAGATTTTTCTGTATTTTCATGACTATGAAAATTGTACATTCACACTGAAGGCATCAAAACTATGAATTAACACATGTGGAATTAGATACTTAACAAAAAAGAGTGAAACAACTGAAAATATGTCTTATATTCTAGGCTCTTCAGAGTAGCCACCTTTTGCTTTGATGACTGCTTTGCACACTCTTGGCATTCTCTTGATGAGCTTCAAGAGGTAGTCACCAGAAATGGTTTTCACTTCACAGGTGTGCACTGTCAGGTTTAATAAGTGGGATTTCTTGCCTTATAAATGGGGTTGGGACCATCAGTTGTGTTGTGCAGAAGTCTGGTGGATACACAGCTGATAGTCCTACTGAATAGACTGTTAGAATTAGTATTATGGCAAGAAAAAAGCAGCTAAGAAAAATGAGTGGCCATCATTACTTTAAGAAATGAAGGTCAGTCAGTGCGAAAAATTGGGAAAACTTTGAAAGTGTCCCCAAGTGCAGTTGCAAAAACCATTAAGCGCTACAAAGAAACTGGCTCACATGAGGACTGCCCCAGGAAAGGAAGACCAAGAGTCACCTCTGCTTCTGAGGATAAGTTTATCCGAATCACCAGCCTCAGAAATCGCAGGTTACCAGCAGCTCAGATTAGAGACCAGGTCAATGCCACACAGAGTTCTAGCAGCAGACACATCTCTTCAACAACTGTCAAGAGGAGACTTTGTGCAGCAGGCCTTCATGGTAAAATAGCTGCTAGGAAACCACTGCTAAGGACAGGCAACAAGCAGAAGAGACTTGTTTGGGCTAAAGAACACAAGGAATGGACATTAGACCAGTGGAAATCTGTGCTTTGGTCTGATGAGTCCAAATTTGAGATCTTTGGTTCCAACCACTGTGTCTTTGTGCGACGCAGAAAAGGTGAACGGATGGACTCTACATGCCTGGTTCCCACCATGAAGCATGGAGGAGGAAGTGTGATGGTGTGGGGGTGCTTTGCTGGTGACACTGTTGGGGATTTAGTCATAATTGAAGGCATACTGAACCAGCATGGCTACCACAGCATCTTGCAGCGGCATGCTATTCCATCCGGTTTGCGTTTAGTTGGACCATCATTTATTTTTCAACAGGAAAATCACCCCAAACACACCTCCAGGCTGTGTAAGGGCTATTTGACCAAGGAGGAGAGTGATGGGGTGCTACGCCAGATGACCTGGCCTCCACAGTCACCAGATCTGAACCCAATCGAGATGGTTTGGGGTGAACTGGACCGCAGAGTGAAGGCAAAAGGGCCAACAAGTACTAAGCATTTCTGGGAACTCCTTCAAGATTGTTGGAAGACCATTTCCGGTGACTACCTCTTGAAGCTCACCAAGAGAATGCCAAGAGTGTGCAAAGCAGTCATCAAAGCAAAAGGTGGCTACTTTGAAGAACCTAGAATATAAGACATATTTTCAGTTGTTTCACACTTTTTTGTTAAGCATATAATTCCACATGTGTTAATTCATAGTTTTAATGCCTTCAGTGTGAATGTACAATTTTCATAGTCAAGAAAATACAGAAAAATCTTTAAATGAGAAGGTGTGTCCAAACTTTTGGTCTGTACTGTATATATACATACTGCACATACACATGTATAGATACACACACACACGTAGTGGGTAAGGAAAGTATTCCGACCCCTTTAAATTTTTCACTCATTGCTTCATTGCAGCCATTTGGTAAATTATAAAAAGTTCATTTTTTTTCTCATTAACGTACACTCTGCACCCCATCTTGATTGAAAAAAAAAACAAATGTAGAAATTTTTGCAAATTTATTAAAAAAGAAAAACAGATATATCACATGGTCATAAGTATTCAGACCCTTTGCTCAGACACTCATATTTAAGTCACATGCTGTCCATTTCCTTGTGATCCTCCTTGAGATGGTTCTACTCCTTCATTGGATTCCAGCTGTGTTTAATTAAACTGATAGGACTTGATTTGGAAAGGCACACACCTGTCTTTATAAGACCTCACAGATAACAGTGCATGTCAGACCAAATGAGAATCATGATCTCAAAGGAACTGACCAAGGAGCTCAGAGACAGAATTGAGGCAAGGCACAGATCTGCCCAAGGTTACAAAAGAATTTCTGCATTACTCAAAGTTCCTAAGAGCACAGTGGCCTCCATAATCCTTAAATGGAAGAAATTTGGGACCACCATAAGTCTTCCTAGATCTAGCCGTCCAGCCAAACTGAGCATTCGTGGGAGAAGAGCCTTGGTGAGAGAGGTAAAGAAGAACCCCAAGGTCACTGTGGCTGAGCTCCAGAGATGCAGTAGGGAGATGGGAGAAAGTTCCAAAAAGTCAACTATCACTGCAGCCCTCCACCAGTTGGGCCCTTATGGCAGAGTGGCCCGACGGAAGCCTCTCCTCAGTGCAAGACATATGAAAGCCTGCATAGAGATTGCCCAAAAACACATGAAAGACTCCCAGACTATGAGAAATAAGATTCTTTGGTCTGATGAGACGCAGATAGAACTTTTTGGTGATAATACTAAGCGGTATGTGTGGAAAAAAACAGGCACTGCTCATCACGTGCCCAATAGATTCCCAACAGTGAAACATGGTGGTGGTAGCATCATGCTATGGGGGTGTTTTTCAGCTGCAGGGACAGGACGACTGGTTGCAATTGAAGGAAACATGAATGCGGCCAAGTACAGAGATATCCTGGATGAAAACCTCTTCCAGAGTGCTCAGGACCTCACACTTGGCCGAAGGTTCACCTTCCAACAAGACAATGACCCTAAGCACACAGCTAAAATAACAAAGGAGTGGCTTCAGAACAACTCTGTGACCATTCTTGACTGGCCCAGCCAGAGCCCTGACCTAAATCCAATTGAGCACCTCTGGAGAGACCTGAAAATGGCTGTCCACCAACGTTCACCATCCAACCTGATGGAACTGGAGAGGATCTGCAAGGAAGAATGGCAGAGGATCCCCAAATCCAGGTGTGAAAAACTTGTTGCATCATTTCCTTGTTGCACAGAATTTGACACAAATGGGTTTGAATGGCTACTAAATGTAACATCCTCACCTGTGACCTGTTTGCTTGTAATCAGTGTGTGTGAAAAAAAGCTGAGTGAGTTTCTGGGATCCAGACAGACTCTTGCATCTTTCATTCAGCCACTGACGTTTCTGGATTGTGAGTCATGGGGAAAGTAAAAGAATTGTCAACGGATCTATGGGAAAAAATAGTTTTTAACTGCATAACACAGGAAAGGGATACAAAAATATATCCAAGGAATTCATAATGCCAGTCAGCAGCGTTCAAACTGTGATTAACAAATGAAAAATAAGGGGCTTTGTAAAAACCAAACCACGGTCAGGTAGACCAACAAAATTTTCAGACACAACTGCCAGGAAAATTGTTTTGGATGCAAAGAAAAACCCACAAATAACATCAGCTGAAATTCAGGACTGTCTGAAAACTAGCGGTGTGGCTGTTTCAAGATGCACAATAAGGAGGCACTTGAAAAAAAATGCATGGTCGAGTAGCCAGAAGAAAGCCATTAATGCGCAAATGCCACAAAGTATCTCGCCTACAATACACCAAACAGCACAGAGACAAGCCTCAAAACTACTGAAACAAGGTAATTTGGAGTGATGAGACCAAAATTGAACTTTTTGGCCACAGCCATAAACTTTACATTTGGAGAGAGGTCAACAAGGCCTATGATGAAAGGAAGACCATTCTTACAGTAAAGCACGGAGGTGGATCGCTGATGTTTTGGGGATGTGAGAGCTGCAAAAGCACAGGAAACTTGGCAAAAGTTGAAGGATAGATGAATGCAGCACGTTATCAGCAAATACTGGAGGCAAATTTGCACTCAACAGCGCGGAAGCTGCACATGGGATGTAGTTAGACGTTCCAAAATGACAACGATCGAAAACAGAAGGCCAAGTTGACCTGTCATTGGCTACAGCAGAAGAAAGTAAAGGTTCTGGAGTGTCCATCTCAGTCTCCTGACCTCAATATCATTGAGCCACTCTGGGGAGATCTCAAGCGTGCAGTTCATGCTAGATAGCCCAGGAATTTACAGGAACTAGAAGCTTTTTGCCAAGAAGAATGGGCAGCTTTACCATCTGAGAAATTAAAGAACCTCATCCACACCTACCACAAAAGACTTCAAGCTGTCATTGATGTTAGAGGGTGCAATACACGGTATTAAGAACTGGGGTATGTGAACTTTGATCAGGGTCATTTGGATGTTTTTGGTTGTCATTAAGATTTAAAAAGAGAAAACACAGTAGTTTGACAATAAATGGCTTCACCCAACCAATAACCATGAGCAGAGAAAAAGTTTTTTGTCATCATTCATATTCTCTGAAACAAGGCCAAGACAGGAAAAATTCTGCTGGTGTATGTAAACTTTTGAGCACAACTGTATATTCACACACACATGCATGTATATAACACACTGCTCATACCATACATACCAGCCTAGTTATTCTAGACCAGGGGTCCTCAAACTACGGCCCGCGGGCCACATGCGGCCCGCGGAGGACTTTCATCCGGCCCGCTGGGCTATGGGCGAAGGAGAGGAGAGCGGTGCCATGGCCCACCCTTCCCCCCGCTTGCTCAGGGCCCCGGCAGGTGGATACTTACCTCTCCCCGTGCCTCCGCAGATCCGCTGTCTTCCGTGCTCTGCGCTTCCTGTGACGTCTCAGGTCAGAGGGCGCGGTGACGTCTTTACACCGCGCCCTCCCCTGAGCCGTCACAGGGAGCGCAGAGCGGGACAACGCCGCTGCGACGCTGGAGTCCAGACCAGAGCAGCGGCAGCAAGTGAGAAGTGAGGTGAGTATTGGATTTTTGATTTTTTTCTTTTAAATGTATGGAGGCATAGGTCATTATATGGAGGGTGACATCCTGCAAGCAGTATAATATGGGGGGGTGACATCCTGCATGGGATATAATATGGGGGGGCGACATCCTGCATGGGGCATGATATGGGGGGAAAGGGACATCCTGCATGGGGCATAATATGGGGGGGTGACATGCTGCATGGGGCATAATATGGGGGGGTGACATGCTGCATGGGTCATAATATGGGGGGGTGACATCCTGCATGTGGCATGATATGGGGGGAAAGGGACATCCTGCATGGGGCATATTATGGGGGGGGGGTGACATCCTGCATGTGGCATTATATGGGGGGGTGACATGCAGCATGGGGCATTATATGGGGGGGTGACATGCTGCATGGGGCATTATATGGGGGGTGACATGCTGCATTATAGGGGGGGTGACATGCTGCATGGGGCATTATAAAGACAGGGGAGTGATATCCTGCATGGGGCATTATATGGGGGGGGTGACATCCTGCATGGGGCATTATATGGGGGGTAACATCCTGCATGGGGCATTATATGGGGGGTGACATCCTGCATGGGGCATGATATGGGGGGTGACATCCTGCATGGGGCATGATATGGGGGGTGACATCCTGCATGGGGCATTATATGGGGGGGAAAGGGACATCCTGCATGGGGCATTATAAAGACAGGGGAGTGATATCTTGCATGGGGCATTATATGGTGTGAGAAAGGGACATCCTGCATGGGGCATTATATGGGGGGTGGCATTCAGCATGGGGCATTATAAGGGGGGAACAGCCTGCATGGGGCATTATAAGGGGGGGAACAGCCTGCATATGGCATTATAAGGGGTAAACAGCCTGCCTATTGGGAACATTTACCTGCCCATTGGGGACCTATGCTGCCTATTGGGGACCTATGCTGCCTATTAGGGACCTTTGCTGCCTATTGAGGATATTTACCTGCCTATTGGGGACATTTACCTGCCTATTGGGGATATTTACCTGCCTATTGGGGACCTATGCTGCCTATTGGGGACCTATGCTGCCTATTGGGTACAGTTACCTACCTATTGAAATACCGGTTGATTTAACTTTACTTGTTCTTCATTTTAAATATTGTATTTGTTCCTGTATTGTTTTTACTTCAAAATAAGATATGTGCAGTGTGCATAGGAATTTGTTCATAGTTTTTTTAAAAAACTATATTCCGGCCCTCCAATGGTCTGAGGGACCGTGAACTGGCCCCCTGTTTAAAAAGTTTGAGGACCCCTGCTCTAGACTCCAGCAGTTAAAGGATCTTTGGTCACATGACTGTGATGTCACCAAAGGTCCTTAAGCAGTCTTAACCACAGAATAGAAATGCTGGGGGCCCCTAAGAGAGTGGGGGCCCTTGGAAATTACCCAGTTTGTCGCCACCCCTAACACTGCCCCTGACTGTAACTAGGGCTTATTTTTGGTGTAGGGCTGATATATCAAGCATACTCGAAAAATCCTGTAAAATCAAGCTAGGGCTTATTTGTGCTGTAGGTCTTATTTTCAGGGAAACACGGTATTAAGTGGCATCTGCAGTCCTCCAAATTGCATACAACTCAATGTATTGCTTTAGACTGCAGAGGTAGCCAAATAGTTAAAATCAATCAGTGGTGCAACAAAAAGGCGTTGTTTAGCCCAGGTCTCAGGGTAAATTCACATGCTGTCAGATGGCCATATAAATCAGAGCAATGCATGGACTGTCCGGTGGCTCTCCTGACAGTGTGACAGCTGCATAGAAATACATGAAGCTGTCATGCTCGGGTCGGGAGTGCCGCCGGCCAGTTCATGCACTGTGTTCCGATCTTGCTCTAATTCATACGGAAGTCTGACTGCACCCTTAGTTTTAGATATACCTGACTTATTTACCTGTGGTCAGATTCAGAGGGAACCTTTAGGCTGTGTGCCCACGATGCGTTTTTTAAGAGTTTCCGCAGCGGCAAAAACGCTGCAGAAATGCTTAAAAAATGCATGGTAGAAGGCCTGCCATGTTCCCCAATGATAATCTGCATGTGCTGTGCACATGCTGCGGAAATTTCCGCTTCGGTTTATCATTGCGGAAAAAAACGCAGCACCACCAATTATTTTGCGGAAGTGCTGCGTTTTCGCCGCCATTGACTTGCATTGAAACGCATGGATTACGCATCACTGTATATGTAGATGCGTATTCCATGCGTTCCAATGTGCGGATGGTACCCGGGTGTGGAGGACAGGAGACTCTCCTCCGGACCCGGGTACCATAGAAACTGTAAAAAAAAGAATAAAATAAAAAATAAATGTTATATTTACCTTCTGGCGGCCACCGATGTCCTTGTCTCTGCTTGCCGGCAGATCGCGATGGACTGAAGGACCTGCGCTGACGTCATAGTCATGTGACGGGTCACGCGACGCTGGCGTCGGCAGGTCCTTCAGTGTACCGCGATCTGCCGGCAGTCAGGACGGAGCGAAGCAAGACTGCGGGGGCCATAGGAAGGTAAGTATAGATTTATTTTTTGACATTCTTTTACGGTCACACTATATAAATCCATGCTGTTTGCATGGATCTATATAGTGTGACCAAGTTGTCAAGCACTTTTCAAGTGATGCTAAAATCGCTTGTCAACCCGCATGCGGAAATGCATGTGAAGAACGCTTCACATCCGCATGTCCCTGGCAGGAAAACGCATGTACAATCCGCATGTACAATCCGCATGCGTTTTTTCTGCCAGGGAGATGCAGAAACGCTCAGGAAAAATCAGGAGCATTTCTGCATCGCGGGCACATAGCCTTAAGCTAAAAAAAAAAATACTATTTACCTGCAGACATAGTGGCAATCGGCAGGTAAATGGCTTTTCTAACTGGAAAAGTGACTACATGGAGAAAATTAAGTTTCATCCTCCCTGCAGATGCTCACTTCCAGCCATCAGTACGGTGGAGGGAGCAGTGAACAGTCACAGCTCACTGAACAGTGAGCGAGCTGTAATCACTCCCTCTGCTGCTTGATGGACAGCCTGCTCAGCAGCATATGTGCAGTGTGTGAATGTGTAAAGCAGTGTGTGAAAAGTGATAAAAGCACGATCACGGTGTAGTGACTGTTAATTAATGGAAGCTAATGGCTGCTGGGAGAATAAAACTTCACTTTCTCCTTGTAGCTGCTCAAATAGCTTTTCTTTAGCTGATCGGTACCTTTAAAGGGGTTGTCTCAACATCAATAATAGTAAAAACAACCGATTTTGACATTTTAACTTTTTCTGACGTATGACATATTATTATGTTATATTTCGTGTCCTCATCTTAGATCAGAGGTCTCAAACACGTGGCCCACGAGCCGCATGCGGCCCCTGAGACTGCTTTATGCGGCCCGCAGGCACAGACCCCCTGACGATCCTGACCTGGTCCAGGAGGAGCCGCCGACAGCAGCGCTACATTGCCGCGCAGAGACCGGCTCTCTGCACAGCATTTCCAATGCCAGCCGCCGGCCAATCAGAAGCCAGCAGCTGATATCTGCGTCCCAGCGCAGCAGCGTATGACGTCACTCCCATGCACAGATATCAGCTGCTGGCCTCTGATTGGCTGGCGGCTGGCATTGGAAATGCTGTGCAGAGAGCAGGTCTCTGCGCGGCAATGTCGCTCTGCTGTCGGCGGCTCCTCCTGGACCACGTTAGGATCGTCAAGGGGTCTGTGCCTGCGGGCCACATGTGCACAAAGGAAGCCGAGGGAATGGAGGACCGGTGAGAGGAATCTTTTTTTTTTTCTTTTTTATATGTGTGAAGAACAGCGCAGGGGACAATTCTACCACATGGGGACCAGGAAGGGGCATTATACCGGATGGTGGACATTACGCCAAGACGAGGATAAGGATTGGGCACATTACTACAAGATGGGGACCACCAGGATGTGGCACATTACTCCAAAACGAGGACCAGGATGGGGCACATTACTACAAGATGGGGGGCACATTACTACAAGATGGGGACCACCAGGATGTGGCACATTACTACAAGATAGGGACCACCAGGATGGTGGCACATTACTACAAGATGGGGAACAGGAAGTGGGCACATTACTACAAGATGGGGACCAGGATGGGGCACATTACTACAAGATGGGGACCACCAGGATGGGCACATTACTGCAAGATGGAGACCACTAGGATGGGGCACATTACTACAAGATAGGGACCACCAGGATGGGGCACATTACTGCAAGATAGGGACCACCCGGATGGGGGCACATTACTACAAGATGGGGACCACCAGGATGGGGCACATTACTACAAGATGGGGACCACCAGGATGGGCACATTACTGCAAGATGGGGACCACTAGGATGGGGCACATTACTGCAAGATGGGGACTACGAGGATGGGACACATTACTACAAGATAGGGATCACCAGGATGGGGCACATTACTGCAAGATGGAGACCACCAAGATGGGCACATTAATGCAAGATGGGGACCACCAGGATGGGGCACATTACTGCAAGATGGGGACCACCAGGATGGGGGCACATTACGGCAAGATGGGGACCAGCAGGATGGGGCACATTATTACAAGATTGGGACCACCAGGATGGGGCACATTACTACAAGATTGGGACCACCAGGATGGGGCACATTACTAGATGTTTGCCAGAATTACTATATGGTAAAACACTATTAATGTATGTGGCCAATTGGAGGAAATAAAGTTGTAAAAAAAAAAAAATTTAAAATAAAAGCATGAAAAAATATTTTGCCACTAAAAATGCTGTTTTATATATAAACTAAAGTAAACACAAAATAATGCACGTTTATTATCGCCACATCCGTAACGACCTGAGCTATAAAAAAAATAAAATAAACACAGCAAAAATGTTCAGACGGAGTATACAAAAAAAAATGGTATCACTAAAAATGTTACTTTGACCTGCAAAGAATGCGGCCACCCAAATTCAAACTTTTTCCATGTGCAGCCCATATACCCAGCCGAGTTTGAGACCCCTGTCTTAGATGCAGCCCTAGGAGCTGAGCCTGCGTCTTTCCTGTTACACAGTCATCATCTCTCTCTAACAGCAGCAAGCAGAGCTGAGCTCTGCTTGCTGCTTTTAACCACCTCTGAGACACAGTCAATCTGTGACAGAATCATTTAAAGCACAAGGTGAAGGGGGCAACGTGATTGCGGAAGGTCGATGGGTTTCCATGGCAGGCCTCCATGCCTGCCGTGACAGCGCTCCTGTGAAGAGAAGCATGTGGCTAACGTTCATAGGAGACCGTGATTTTTCAATATACTTTACTGTAATATTGTGGTATTGCAATATATAGTACAAGCGATCAGATGAGTGCAGATTCACGTCCCTTAAGGGGACTAACAAATAAAGTAAAAATAAAAAAAGTTTTTCAAGGAATACTACAAATTAAAAAATATAAAAATGTAAATCACTTATCTTTTACCCACATTAAAAATAAAAAATGAAAAAATAAACATATTGCGTGTCACTGCTTCCATAAAAGTCCAGTTTATTAGAATATAAAATTAATTAACCCAATCAGTAAATTTGTAACGAAAAAAAAATCAAACCCTCAGAACTCCACAAAAAAATGCGATAAGAAATTACCAAAACATCATGCATGAATAAAAACATCACCTCGTCTCGCAAAAAATAAACGATTTGGATCTCAGAAAATGGTGACATATTCAATTTTTTTTATGAATTTCCAAATATTTTTTCAACACTCAAAAAAAAAAGCTATACAACTTTGGTATTGCTGTAATCGTACAGACCTGAAGAATCATGTTGAGATTTCATTTTTACCATAAAATGAATGTAAAACCAAAAAACATTTGCATAACTGCATTTTTCAGTAATTTCATCGCATTTGTAAATTTCTCCTGCTTTCTAGTACTTTAAATGATAAAATGTCTCACATAAAACAACGCCTCATAGGTTTGTGTCGACATAAAAATTAAAAAGTTACGGCTGTAAGAAACGGAGGAAAAAAACAAAAAGTACTAAAATCAAAATTACCATGTAAGGAGGGGGTTAATCTTATTAACTATCCTATTCATTTACAAGAACATAGGGATTTTTGTTTGTATTGTTTAAGGCTCTTTGTCTAGGTTATGGACCACCACTGCACTGTGGCAGCATTGGCATAGTGCTTAAAGGGAACCTGCTTTTTAAGTAACACTATTAACCTACAGGTTATTAGTGTTCTGATACCATGCAGCACCTCCACTGCCGGGAGGAAATGAACTGTATTCCCCCAGCAGCAGTTGCCTTTCAGTCATAGGCGTGGCACCAGCACAAAGACTACGAATGAAACCGCATCAGTCCACACCTATCACTGAAAGCCGGAGTTCATTTTCTCCCAACAGGGGGGCTCTCGTTGCGGACATCGGACAGCTTCAGAACGCTATTAACCTGCAGATTAACTCCATATCTGCAGGATTGCAGGATAATACCATTTTTTTACATGATCTCTTAGTACAAAATCTCTCCTTAGTATCCCAAGGCTCTTCATTCCTGCAGCACAGCCCGCCTAAACGGGCCAGCTTCCATTTTTGCCATTATACCTCTGGAAGAACCTTTTTCTCCAACCAGGGGACAGAAGAATCTGCTTTCCATGCTTTTATAGGTGTTGTGCCTGCACACAACCCCTTTAGGTGAGTGCTACCATCGATTATACCTATCCTTTACCAGACGGTATTGCCCTATTTCGTGTGCGCTTTTGTCCCTCTCCAGAGCTTCTTAGAAATCTGGTGAAAGCACTTTTATGAATCTGGCCCTAGATTTATATACAGGGAAGAGAGGACTAAATCTCGGGAAATGAAAGGCACAGGAACTTACCGTACTCCAAATTATTTACAGGTGCTTCTCACAAAATTAGAATGTCATCAAAAAGTTAATTTATTTCAGTTCTTCAATACAAAAAGTGAAACTCATATTATATAGAGTCATCACAAACAGAGTGATCTATTTCAAGTGTTTATTTCTGTTAATGCTGATGATTATGGCTTACAGCCAATGAAAACACAAAAGTCATTATCTCAGTAAATTAGAATACTTTATAACAACGGCTTGAAAAATGTTTTTAAAATCTGAAATGTTGGCCTACTGAAATGAATGTTCAGTAAATGCACTCAATACTTGGTCGGGGCTCCTTTTGCATCAATTGCTGCATCAATGCGGCGTGGCATGGAGGCGATCAGCCTGTGGCACTGCTGAGGTGTTATAGAAGCCCAGGTTGCTTTGATAGCAGCCTTCAGCTCGTCTGCATTGTTGAGTCTGGTGTCTCTCATCTTCCTCTTGACAATACCCCATAGATTATGGGGTATTACTTGGGCTAAGGAGAAAAAGACCTGGACTGTTGCTCAGTGATCCAAGGTAATGTTTTCAGATGAAAGTAAATTTTGCATTTCTTTTGGAAATCAAGGTCCCAGAGTCTGGAGGAAGAGTGGAGAGGCCACAATCCAAGCTGCTTGAGGTCTAGTGTGAAGTTTCCACAATCAGTGATGGTTTGGGGAGCCATGTCATCTGCTGGTGTAGGTCCACTGTGTTTTATCAAGAGACCAAAGTCAGCGCAGGCGTCTATCTGGAAATTTTAGAGCACTTCATGCTTCCCTCTGCCGACAAGATTTTTGGAGATGGAAATTTCATTCTCCAGCAAGACTTGGCACCTGTCCACACTGCCAAAAGTAGCAATACCTGGTTTACAAACAACAGTATCACTGTGCTTGATTGGCCAGCAAACTCGCCTGACCTTAACCCCATAGAGAATCTATAGGGTATTGTCAAGAGGAAGATGAGAGACACCAGACCCAACAATGCAGACGAGCTGAAGGCTGCTATCAAAGCAACCTGGGCTTCCATAACACCTCAGCAGCGCCACAGGCTGATCACCTCGATGCCACGCCGCATTGATGCAGTCATTGATGCAAAAGGAGCCCCGACCAAGTATTGAGGGCATTTACTGAACATACATTTCAGATTTTAAAAACATTTTTCAAGCTGTTGTTATAAAGTATTCTAATTTACTGAGATGACTTTTGTGTTTTCATTGGCTGTAAGCCATAATCATCAACATTAACAGAAATAAACACTTGAAATAGATCACTCTGTTTGTAATGACTCTATATAATATGAGTTTCACTTTTTGTATTGAAGAACTGAAATAAATTAACTTTTTGATGACATTCTAATTTTGGGAGAAGCACCTGTAAATAATTTGGAGTACGGTAAGTTCCTGTGCCTTTCATTTCCCGAGATTTAGTCCTCTCTTCCCTGTATATAAATCTAGGGCCAGATCCATAAAAGTGCTTTCACCAGATTTCTAAGAAGCTCTGGAGAGGGACAAAAGCGCTCACGAAATACGGCAATACCGTCTGGTAAAGGATAGGTATAATCGATGGTAGCACTCACCTAAAGGGGTTGTGTGCAGGCACAACACCTATAAAAGCATGGAAAGCAGATTCTTCTGTCCGCTGGTTGGAGAAAAAGGTTCTTCCAGAGGTATAATGGCAAAAATGGAAGCTGGCCCATTTAGGCGGGCTGTGCTGCAGGAATGAAGAGCCTTGGGATACTAAGGAGAGATTTTGTACTAAGAGATCATGTAAAAAAATGGTATTATCCTGCAATCCTGCAGATATGGAGTTAATCTGCAGGTTAATAGCGTTCTGAAGCTGTCCGATGTCCGCAACGAGAGCCCCCCTGTTGGGAGAAAATGAACTCCGGCTTTCAGTGATAGGTGTGGACTGATGCGGTTTCATTCGTAGTCTTTGTGCTGGTGCCACGCCTATGACTGAAAGGCAACTGCTGCTGGGGGAATACAGTTCATTTCCTCCCGGCAGTGAAGGTGCTGCATGGTATCAGAACACTAATAACCTGTAGGTTAATAGTGTTACTTAAAAAGCAGGTTCCCTTTAAGCACTATGCCAATGCTGCCACAGTGCAGTGGTGGTCCATAACCTAGACAAAGAGCCTTAAACAATACAAACAAAAATCCCTATGTTCTTGTAAATGAATAGGATAGTTAATAAGATTAACCCCCTCCTTACATGGTAATTTTGATTTTAGTACTTTTTGGTTTTTTCCTCCGTTTCTTACAGCCGTAACTTTTTAATTTTTATGTCGACACAAACTTATGAGGCGTTGTTTTATGTGAGACATTTTATCATTTAAAGTACTAGAAAGCAGGAGAAATTTACAAATGTGATAATATTACTAAAAAATGCAGTTATGCAAATGTTTTTTGGTTTTACATTCATTTTATGGTAAAAATGAAACCTCAACAACATGATTCTTCAGGTCAGTACGATTACAGCAATACCAAAGTTGTATAGCTTTTTTTTTTGAGTGTTGAAAAAATATTTGGAAATTCATAAAAAAAATTTGAATATGTCACCATTTTCTGAGATCCAAATCGTTTATTTTTTGCGAGACGAGGTGATGTTTTTATTCATGCATGATGTTTTGGTAATTTCTTATCCCATTTTTTTGTGGAGTTCTGAGGGTTTGATTTTTTTTTCGTTACAAATTTACTGATTGGGTTAATTAATTTTATATTCTAATAAACTGGACTTTTATGGAAGCAGTGACACGCAATATGTTTATTTTTTCATTTTTTATTTTTAATGTGGGTAAAAGATAAGTGATTTACATTTTTATATTTTTTAATTTGTAGTATTCCTTGAAAAACTTTTTTTATTTTTACTTTATTTGTTAGTCCCCTTAAGGGACGTGAATCTGCACTCATCTGATCGCTTGTACTATATATTGCAATACCACAATATTACAGTAAAGTATATTGAAAAATCACGGTCTCCTATGAACGTTAGCCACATGCTTCTCTTCACAGGAGCGCTGTCACGGCAGGCATGGAGGCCTGCCATGGAAACCCATCGACCTTCCGCAATCACGTTGCCCCGTTCACCTTGTGCTTTAAATGATTCTGTCACAGATTGACTGTGTCTCAGAGGTGGTTAAAAGCAGCAAGCAGAGCTCAGCTCTGCTTGCTGCTGTTAGAGAGAGATGATGACTGTGTAACAGGAAAGACGCAGGCTCAGCTCCTAGGGCTGCATCTAAGACAGTGGTCTCAAACTCGGCTGGGTATATGGGCCGCACATGGAAAAAAATTTGAATTTGGGGGGCCGCATTCTTTGCAGGTCAAAGAAACATTTTATTATTACTACATATTATTTACTGAGATAATGACTTTTGTGTTTTCATTGGCTGTAAGCCATAATCATCAACATTAATAGAAATAAACACTTGAAATAGATCACTCTGTTTGTAATGACTCTATATAATATATGAGTTTCACTTTTTGCATTGAAGAACTGAAATAAATTAACTTATTGATGATATTCTAATTTTGTGAGAAGTTACATAGTTACATAGTTTATAAGGCCGAAAAAAGACAAGCGTCCATCCAGTAAAGCCTATTTCTTGTGCACTGCAGCTATTCCGCAGCGTTGATTCAGGGGAAGGCAAAAAAAAAAAACATGCGGTATAGGCCAATTTACATCATTGAGGAAAAATTCACTTCCTGACACCAATCTGGCAGTCAGATTAAATCCCTGGATTAATTAACTAAGCATAAGATGTAATTTTATTGTTCTCAAGAAAGGCGTCCAGGCCTCTCTTGAACTCATTAAGTGAGTTGGACATCACCACTTCCTCTCCCAGAGAGTTCCAGAGTCTCACGGCTCTGACCGTAAAGAATCCCCTTCTATGCTGGTGCAGGAACCTCCTTTCCTCCAGATGCATAGTGTGCCCCCTCGTCTTTGTCACCATCCTTGGTATAAACAGGTCATGGGAGAGATCTCTGTACTGCCCCCTGATGTATTTATACATGTTTATGAGGTCTCCCCTAAGCCTTCTCTTTTCCAACGTAAATAGGCCTAATTTTGACAACCTCTCTGGGTATTCTAGTCCCTCCATTCCCTTTATTACCTTAGTCGCCCTCCTTTGTACCCTCTCTAGCTCCAATATGTCTTTCCTGAGCACCGGAGCCCAGAACTGTGCACAATATTCTAAGTGCGGCCTTACCAGCGCTTTATACAGAGGAAGAACAATGTTCTCATCATATGCCCCTATTCCTCTTCTGATGCATGCCATGACTCTATTTGCCTTCGCAGCTGCTGCCTGACACTGGGCACTCCAATTTAATTTGCTATTAACCAAGACGCCCAGGTCCTTCTCCATGTCAGATTTCCCCAACGGTTTCCCATTTAATATGTATGGGTGACTGCTGTTTTTCTTTCCCATGTGCATGACCTTACATTTATCGGCATTGAACCCCATTTGCCATTTTTTGGCCCAACTCCCCAATTTATCTAAATCCTCCTGTAGCTGTGCCCTATCCTCATCTGTATTAACTACTTTACAAAGTTTAGTATCATCTGCAAATATTGCTATTTTACTATGCAACCCTTCCACTAGATCATTAATAAATATATTAAATAATATAACCTGTGTGTATGGCAAGTGACATATGTGGAGATTTATTTTAGCAGTAATAATGAGCGTTGCAAATAGACTATATATACGAGGCTTCATGTTAAAGGTAACATTAATAAAGCTGGGACTGTGTGGTACAAGCGATTAAGAATGCTGAAGCTGCAGCATTTCACATCAATGCTTCCATCAACGATCCTCATCCCCATGTGTAAGCTTTCTTGTATTCATGCTGAATGTCCGTACAGTTGGATCCATTCAGAAAATAACAGACTGACTTTCAATCTCCTTACAGTCTTCCAAATGAATAAAGCTCAATCTGACTGCTTCATTAGGAAAGCACAGTTCTTCCTTTCTAAGCGCCCATGGCTTTACGCGTTTCTCCATAGAGGTCTGGAGACACCTGCAAGCACAGCAGACTGGAATGGCTGCACATGAAGATGACATGAACCAAACTCACTTTCAGTAATCAATGACACTTTGTTATAAGTAGCTGCAGTAGATCTGACAGCGCTGGCTTCCGCCCTCTACCCTGTGGCCATTCAACGCCAGATAGAATATTCTTTGTAAGTTAATTTAAACCATGTCTTGTTTATTCAGAAGACACTGTGTAAGGGAATTGTTCTGCATTGAAACTTCTGTCAATGCCAGATCAGCCGACAGCTAGTTTTTCTTTTCTTGTACATTACTTAATTTAGCTTACATGAGCCAAAGGAAAGGAAGAGATATGGACCTCGATAGATAAACCCTGTGAATAAATGGCTGATTTACACTTCTTCTTGAGTGGGCCTCTCGTGCTCCCACCTGCAGGATAGCTTTCCAGGTTTCTTTTTACTTGTAGAAGTGTAATGTGACCTCTGCTCCGGTTTTAACAAAGCGCTGACTTTCTGCTCATCCCAATCTGTCATTCCTTCTGCAGACATCTGCTGTGCCAGGTAATTGGACAAATGCAATCATTTTCCTGTATCCATAACTTAATAAAGAAGATAAAATCTTAGAGCGTCAAGAGTCCATATCTCCTTGTGTAACTCTAAAATTTTTGGCATCCGGCCTTTATTGAAGGTTCGTAGAATGTGTAAGAAAAGGCAAGATCCACAAAGACCTCCAAGTAAAATCGGAGAACAAAAAAAGCTCATTAACATGCTCCCTGCCACCTCCTGTGCTCCACGGCTGATAATCTATTATTTGTCTATAGCCGGTGCTATGTAAATGTGGATGCATCGCTGCCTTCCTGTAACACCGCCGAGGTCATGTAAGACGCCACGGTCACACATATCGGTGCCATAGACAGCGCTAGGACACGTGTGCGCTTACAGTAGTCTGAAGTGTCTCATGGCAATGACAGGAAGCGCTCTCCGGAATTTAGCTCTGGAAATAAGCATTCACCAGTGAAGTATAGAGGCACAATTCATCCAGTGTCTACAGAGAAGGAGAATCAAATAGCAACTGTACTTGGCCATGTGAAGCTTAGTTTACCGAGAAATGTCACAAAGAAAGTAAACAGATTTGCATCTAAATCACAGACACGCATCGTTTACAGGAAGCATCTGAAGCTCCTTCCAAATGTGGATCTTTTATTCTCTTTTCTTAGACTGTAACCTCTTGTATGTCCTATCATACAGATTATTTTTAGAGTAACATTTTGTTCTCATTTAAGAAAAATGTTATAGAAATTTACAATGAGGAATATTATTTAAAGGGTCACATATTGATCACTTATCTTTAGCAGATATAATCAATATCAGATCAGAAGGGGGAGGAAATTCAAGACAATAAAAGCCGATCTATGGCAACCGGCAACGGCCAATATACCGTAAATGGAGCAGTGCTGGTCAATGTGGTTCAATATTTACGTAGCGACGGCGCCGGAGCAAATAAAAGTTAATAGATAGAGGGGTATAGAGTGTTGGACCCCCAGTGATGACCTGTTCATCAATGTCAATTTGACCAGTGAACCCCTTTAAGCACATACCCTTTGTGGGTGGGATCATATACGAGGGTCGTTACATGTCCCCCAGGATGGGCATAGAAACATACAGAACTCACTGAAGAGCATTGTAATTACAGCCACACCTGTGGTTACAATGCAAAGTAATAGAGTGTGGACTTGGTC
This sequence comes from Phyllobates terribilis, assembly GCF_046119375.1. Lineage (NCBI taxonomy): Eukaryota > Metazoa > Chordata > Amphibia > Anura > Dendrobatidae > Phyllobates > Phyllobates terribilis. The sequence continues at coordinate 473,476,041 of NW_027362761.1, forward strand.
AAGCTATTTAGGAAAGATTTAGGAAAACCTTACATTAGGAAAACCTTACATGGGTTTCTATTTTTGGAGGGATCTGTAGGAAGGTAGTGGGACGGATCTGTCCCTTCACTCCGGGTCTTGGGAGTGGACCTTGTCCACGATTCCCATTTAGACTTTCAGTTCAGGTTTGGGTGTGTCAGTATTGGTTTTTGCAAGCAACAGAGCAGAAGCTCTGTGTATGCCTGGTCTGTGTGAGACTAAACATACGCAAAGCCAGAGAGAGCAAAGCCATTGCAGCACCCATGAGTTACACAGTGGTGCAGTCGCCCACAGCAACGGACTGATACGGACTGTTATGGATGACCCGACTGCGAACCGGATGACAACTTTTGAGTTTATTTTCACAAGTTGGTAAAATAAAGACATTTAAGTTGAACTATCTTGGGTCACTGCCTCATTACCTTGTGAAAGGCGCAGCCTTAAACCAGACAGAGAAAAAAAAACAGCACTCAGGGGTTGAGCTGTATAGTGAACATTTTTAATTAAACAATCCAAATGCAATATACACTGCTCAAAAAAATAAAGGGAACACTCAAATAACACATCCTAGATCTGAATGAATGAAATATTCTCATTAAATACTTTGTTCTATACAAAGTTGAATGTGCTGACAACAAAATCACACAAAAATCATCAATGGAAATCAAATTTATTAACGAATGGAGGCCTGGATTTGGAGTCACCCCCAAAATTAAAGTGGAAAAACACACTACAGGCTGATACAACTTTGATGTAATGTGCTTAAAACAAGTCAAAATGAGGCTTAGTATTGTGTGTGGCCTCCACATGCCTGTATGACCTCCCTACAATGCCTGGGCATGCTCCTGATGAGGTTGCGGATGGTCTCCCGTGGGATCTCCTCCCAGATCTGGACATGATGCCCCAGATGTGCTCCATCGGATTCAGGTCTGGGGAATGGGCGGGCCAGTCCATAGCTTCAATGCCTTCATCTTGCAGGAACTGCTGACACACTCCAGCCACATGAGGTCCGGCATTGTCCCGAATTAGGAGGAACCCAGGGCCAACCGCACCAGCATATGGTCTCACAAGGGGTCTGAGGATCTCATCTCGGTACCTAATGGCAGTCAGGCTATCTCTGGCGAGCACATGGAGGGCTGTGCGGCCCTCCAATGAAATGCAACCCTATACCATTATTGACCCACTGCCAAACCGGTCATTTTGAAGGATGTTGTAGGCAGCAGATCGCTCTCCACGGCATCTCCAGACTCTGTCACGTCTGTCACATGTGCTCAGTGGAAACCTGCTTTCATCTGGGAAGAGCAGAGGGCGCCAGTGGCAACTTTGCCAATCCTGGTGTTCTGTGGCAAATGCCAAGCATCCTGCACGGTGTTGGGCTGTGAGCATAACCCCCATCTGTGGACGTCGGGCCCTCATACCACCCTCATGGAGTCGGTTTCTAACCGTTTGTGCAGACACATGCACATTTGTGGCCTGCTGGAGGTCATTTTGCAGGGCTCTGGAAGTGCTCCTCCTGTTCCTCCTTGCACAAAGGCGGAGGTAGCGGTTCTGCTGCTGGGCTGTTGCCCTCCTACGGCCCCCTCCACGTCTCCTGGTGTACTGGCCTGTCTCCTGGTAGCGCCTCAAGCTTCTGGACACTACGATGACAGACACAGCAAACCTTCTTGCCACAGCTCGAATAGATGTGCCATCCTGGATGAACTGTACTACCTGAGCAACTTCTGTGGGTTGTAGAGTCTGTCTCATGCTACCACGAGTGTGAAAGCATAACCAACATTCAAAGTGACCAAAACATCAGCCAGAAAGCATTGGTACTGTGGTCCCCACCTGCAGAACCACTCCTTTATTGAGTGTGTCTTGATAATTGCCAATAATATCCATCTATTGTCTATTCCATTTGCACAACAGCATGTGAAATTGACTGTCAATCAGTGTTGCTTCCTAAGTGGACAGTTTTATTTCACAGAAGTTTGATTCACTTGGAGTTATATTCTGTTTAAGTGTTCCCTTTATTTTTTTGAGCAGTGTATATTTGATGTTTCAGTCTCAGATTCCAGACCTTTATCTGAATCAACGGATTGCTGTGGATGGGGTAGTTTCAGGAGAAGTAGTGCTGAGGAATTGCAACCATAGTCGCACGCAATGGCACCATTAATACTCCATCCATGACAATCTGTTGATTTCTGATCCAGAATCAAGGACCAAAACGTCAAATATATATTGCAATTGGATTGTTTAAATAAAAATTTTCACTACACTATTACTCAACCCCTGAGTGACGAGTTTTTTTTTCTCTATATACAGCTCTATCAAAAATTAAGAGACCACTGCAACATTTTCATTTTCTCTGATTTTTCTCTTTGTAGGTATATTTTTGAGTAAAATGTACATTGTTATCTTATTCTATAACTACTGACAACATGTCTCCGAAATTCAAAGCTAAAAATTTTGTATTTATTTGCAGCAAATGAGAAATCGTCAAAATAATAAAAAAGAAACAGTGCTTTCAGACCTCAAATAATGCAAAAATAACAAGTTCTTATTCATTTAGAAACAACAATACTCATGTTTTAACTCAGGAAGAGTTCAGAAATCAATATCTGGTGGAATAACCATGATTTTTAATCACAGCTTTCATGAGTCTTGCCATGCTTTCCACCAGTCTTTCACACTGCTTTTGGGTGACCTTATGCCACTCCAGGCTCAAAAATTTAAGCAGTTCTTCTTTGTTTGATGGCTTGTGACTATCCATCTTCCTCTTGATTACATTCCAGAGGTTTTCAATGGGGATCAGGTCTGGAGATTGGGCTGGCCATGATAGGGTCTTGATGTGGTGCTCCTTCATCCACACATTGATTGACCTAGCTGTGTGGCATGGGCCATTGTCCTGCTGGAAAAAACAGTCCTCAGAGTTGGGGAACATTGCCTGAGCAGAAGGAAGCAAGTGTTTTTCAAGGATAACCTTGTATGCGGCTTGATTCAAACGTCCTTCGCAAAGATTAACTTTCCCAATTCCAGCCTTGCTGAAGCATCCCCAGATCATCACCGATCTTCCACCAAATTTCACAGTGGGTGCAAGACACTGTGGCTTGTATGCCTCTCCAGGTCTCTGTTTGATACTGTGTATTCATGATATCTACAAGATATAACATAAATATCTCGTAAAGGAGGGTATCACCTCTGGGGCCGGAATTTATCTCTAGAACGTTTCAACCAAAGGCTTTTTGCTTGTTGGTCCTTTGATTGCCCGCTTGTTGACAAAAGGCATTAATCACCGAATGCTTGTTCTTTATTATCAGATCAACTAATTTTAGCCTTAAAGCACCACACCAGCGGGACGGGGGAGGAGGAGAAGATTCAGCACTGGAGTGGTGCTTCTAATCTAAGGCCCTTGCCTCCAATCTTATACTCACCATCTGGCGTCTTCACCTTTTGTCAGCACCGCTCGGTTCCTGAGGTGCCAACTTGGGAACACAACTTCTGAATGGCCGGCCGTCAGATGTTATGTCACAAGCTCTTAATTCAAGTCTATGAGAGCCAGAATGAGGATCTTATAGACGCTAAGCTCCATGAAACACTGGAGCGATCCGGCAGGTCGCAAACTGCCGGAAACCGACAGGAGCAGCTGCAATAGAAGGGGAAGATAGCAGCAGGAAGTAGGAGAGAAGAGTCGGGGACCTTAGATTTAAAGCACCACTCCAGAAGTGAAATTAAAAAAAAAAACAACGCTGGAGTGGTGCTTTTAATAGATTGTACCAAGTTTAGGAGATTTGGAAGTTATAATGTCCTAATTACTGGGGATCTGACTCTGGGAACCCACCAATCCCAAGAACCAAAGCTCTGAGGAGCCCCGTGCGAATAGAGTGGTGGTCGATCATGCACACCTCTGCTCCATTTGATTCTCTATGAGACCACCAGCTGGTCTTCAGTGCACCCACTAAGAGTGAATGGAGGTGTGAATGATGGAGTACAGCTCCATTCACATGAGGCTATGTGATATTGTGCTTATTCATAGAAACCACAGGTCTTTCTCAAATTTATCAGAGAATCTTCTACTCACATATAGTAGGTTCTACGTGACTACATGAACATTTACTAGGCAAATGTATGCATATGAGTAGGAGTCTTCAACGTGCTTATTATTTCTACCCGACACAATTCTTTCAATAGTCACAGTGCTTTATTCCACAATGTCTCCTATTAGTAGATAGGCCAGCGATTCTCAAAGACTTCACTTTAATATTCTGACATAATAAGAAAGCATTATATCCGGCAGCTCTAATACTCGGATGTTGCATAAATTGGCTTTACAAGGGCAGTAAAATGTTGTGTCTGAGTGAAAGATCATTTGGCCTCACGGGGTACATCCTCAGTCACCAGTGACAGGACTCAGAATAGAAGCTTTTTTGACAGGCCAAGACTGAGAGGATTGTAAAAAAAATCCCTGCACAGACACGGAGGCCAGCGATAAGAGGATGCTAAGCTCTCTTTAGCATGTGCAAAGTAACTGATAAAACCTCAAAAAAGTTGAAGATAAAACAACAAAGAAAAAATATGTAGCAAATACTTAAACATAAATGGATGAGCGATATATTTTAAGTATAAATGCAACCATACTGATGAAAGCATTCTGGTAAGGAGCCCACTTTATTTTTACAGCAATTTCTGAAGCCCTGATAACTATATACTGGTGCATCTCACTAAATTAGAATATCATCAAAAAGTTAATTTATTTCAGTTCTTCAATCTATATTATATAGAGTCATTACAAACAGAGTGATCTATTTCAAGTGTTTATTTCTGTTAATATTGATGATTATGACTTACAGCAAATGAAAACACAAAAGTCATTATCTTAGTAAATTAAAATAGTTAACAAAAAACACCTGCAAAGGCTTCCTAAGCATTTAAAAAGTTCCCTTAGTCTGTTTGAGTAGGCTCCATAATCATGGGGAAGACTGATGACTTGACAGATGTCCAGAAGGCAGTCATTGACACACTCCACAAGGTCCCAGAGTTCCAATTTTCATTTGGAAATCAAGGTCCCAGAGTCTGGAGGAAGAGTGGAGAGGCCACAATCCAAGCTGCTTGAGGTCTAGTATGAAGTTTCCACAATCAGTGATGGTTTGGGGAGCCATGTCATCTGCTGGTGTAGGTCCACTGTGTTTTCTCAAGACCAAAGTCAGTGTAGTCGTCTACCAGGAAATTTTAGAGCACTTAATGCTTCCCTCTGCCGACAAGCTTTTTGGAGATGGAAATTTCATTCTCCAGCAGGACTTGGCACCTGTCCACACTGCCAAAAGTACCAATACCTGGTTTAAAAACAACAGTATCACTGTGCTTGATTGGCCAGCAAACTCACCTGACCTTATGCAGACGAGCTGAAGGCTGCTATCAAAGCAACCTGGGCTTCCATAACACCTCAGCAGTGCCACAGGCTGAAATTCACTTTTTGTATTGAAGAACTGAAATAAGTTAACTTTTTGATGATATTCTAATTTAGTGAGATGCACCTGTACCTCGTACTAAACTAAGGAAATCCTGAAAATGTGAGCTGAAAAACACTGACCTAAGAGTGCCATAGATTAGATGCAGCTTTCTATACCAACGTTAAGGCTGTGTGCCCACAATGCAAATTCATTGCGTTTCTGCGGCGGCATTTCCGCCGCGGAAACACATTAAAATTGCTTGTTAAGATGTCTGCCATGTTTCCCAATGATAATCCGCATGTGCTGTGAACATGTGAAATTGCGCCCATTGACTTGCATTGAACCGCATAACATCCGCATGTATACATGTTTACATGCGGATATTATGCAGTTCAATGCGAGGATGGTACCCAGTTTGGGAGAAGAGGAGATTCTCATCCGACCCGGGTACCATCATACCTGCAAGTTAAAAAAGAATTATAAAGAACAAAATAAAAATAAATATTCATACTCACCTCTCCGGCGGCCCCCCGTCTCTTCCGGGCAGCGTCCTCTCTATTCGGCGTCCCGAAGAGTACTGGCAGGACCTGCGGTGACGTCATTTAGTCAGCTGATGGTCGCGTGACCATCAGCTGACTAAATGACATCACCGCAGGTCCTGCCAGTACTCTTCGGGACGCCGAGTAGAGAGGACGCTGCCGGGTCGCGTGACCATCAGCTGATCAAATGACGTCACCGCAGGTCCTGCCAGTACACAGTGGGCCGCCGAGGAGAGGGGATCGCCACCGGGAGGAGACCAGGGGCCGCCGGAGAGGTGAATATAAGGTTTTGTTTTTCTTTTTAATTCTTTTTATTTACACTAGATGCAAGATTTGAAGCACAAATCTCCTCATAAGTTGGTCACACAATATAAATCCATACCAAAAAGGGAAAGGGAAAAAAAGAGAGAATGTGTGCAATTCAAGATATTGTAATCAAGTGATAATATATGATCTTCACAGCTTATTTCTGGAACCAGAAAGGTGGATACAAAAAGAGGTCAATGCATAGTACATACAATCATACACTTAATGATATACAGTCATTAGTCCATAGGTTATGGTAAAAAATTATGTTTGAAAATGAACTTTTTTGTCTTTAAAGATCGGTTTTATTTGCAGAGGCGCGGTACTTCCATGGGCGAGGCATGTGCCCCATCGTACGCAAATCTTTTCCTCGGCCTTTGGGAGAGGGAGATCTTTTGCGTTGATGGGGCAAGTGCTGTTGGCCATGTGCAGTACTGGTTTAGATATATAGATGATCTTTTGATCATATGGCAGGGATCTGTAATTGAATTAAAAACTTTTTTTGAAGAACTAAATATGAATAATTATAATATCAAACTTACATATAAATACAGTAGAAAAGAGATTGACTTCCTGGATATTGCAATGTCGATTGACCAGACGGGCCTGATCCACACTAGTATTCACCGTAAGATTACGTCTGTAAATTCCGTATTACATGCCTCATCTGCTCATTTACCCTCAACTATTAGGGCCATCCCTATTGGACAATTTTTGAGAGCGAAAAGAACATGCTCCACAACTACTGCTTTTGAACAGCAGGCCCATGATCTGCGGGACCGTTTCTTGATTAGGGCCTACAGCCGCAGAATGATAAAAAAGGGTCTCAACAGGGCGATGGCAGTGACGCGGGAGAGACTCCTCATGACTACCAAAAAGAAACCAACAAATGATCCAAAGACAAGATTTATCTCCACCTTTAAATGTGAGTGGAACTCTATGAAAGATATTCTTATTAGGCATTGGCCTATTTTGCTTACTGATCCGGTCCTGAGGAAGGAGATCCCTGAGGTCCCACTCATGACGGCAAGACGTAGTAAAAACCTTCGGGATCACTTAGTCAAAAGCCACTATGTGGCGAAAGTGAAAAATCATTTTGGGACCCACAAACAGAGATGGGGATGCTTTCCCTGCGGCGAGTGCTTTGCCTGCACAAGGGGTAATATTATTAGAGCTACTTCTTTTGACACAGCAGATGGGACTGGGACCTTCGCGGTCACCAGCTACATATCCTGTAGCACAACTTATGTGATATACTATGGTGTAACGGGTCTGGGAGGTGCAACCTCTGAGCAACTATACAAAGGGGCAGTACTTGTAAGGAAGCGGGTGGCTCCCAGGGAAGGCGGGCAGGTAGTCTTGGCAAGTGACAGGGACAGTCTCTAGGTAGAAGGGCAGGAAGTCACGGCAAGTGACGGGGACAGTCTCTTGACAGGCGGATGGTCACGGCAAGTGACAGCAGGGTAAGAGTCTCTAGACGGGCAGGTGGTCACGGCAAGTGACAGCAGGGAAAGAGTCTCTAGACGGGCAGGTGGTCACGGCAAGTGACAGCAGGGAAAGAGTCTCTAGATAGGCTAGCAGGCAGGGAGCAGGTGAGCGCTCCCAGGTGAGCGGGCAAGAGTCTCTGGACAGGCAGGTGGTCACGGCAAGTGACGGCAGAGCCTCCAGGTGGGCTAACAGGCAGGTAGCAGGTGAGTGCTCCCAGGTAAGCGGGCAAGAGTCTCTGGACAGGCAGGTGGTCACGGCAAGTGACGGCAGAGCCTCCAGGTAGGCTAGCAGGCAGGTAGCAGGTGAGCGCTCCCAGGTGAGCGGGCAAGAGTCTCTGGACAGGCAGGTAGTCACAGCAAGAGACGGTTAAGCCTCCAGGTAGGCTAGCAGGTAGGTAGCAGGTAAGCGCTCCCAGGTGAGCGAGTAAGAGTCTCTGGACAGGCAGGTGGTCACAGCAAGTGACGGCTAAGCCTCCAGGTAGGCTAGCAGGCAGGTAGCAGGTGAGCGCTCCCAGGTGAGCGAGTAAGAGTCTCTGGACAGGCAGGCAGGTATCAGGCAGGTATCTGGCAGGTACTTCCTGGTCCGCAGGCGGACTGATCCATAGACAGACTGGCAGGTGCTGGTAGGCAGACTGTCGGACCACAGGATAGCAAGCAGGTAAACAGATATCAGGCAGGTATCAGGCAGGTATCAAGCAGGTATCAAGCAGGAATCAAGCAGGAATCAAGCAGGAATCTGGCAGGTGCCTGGCAGGTAACTGGTAACGGGACCTGAGGGCTGAAGCAGAGTTGAAAGGCTTTGCAACAACATTGCTCGGGCACCTCCATTTTGGAGGAGGTGCCTTATATATGGTGAGGTCCTCCGGCCATTGGCCGGGGACTTCTTAGGACGGCGCGCGCGGCCCCTTTAAGAGAGGGGGAGCGCGCGCGCCCTAAGCACAGAGGCCGGGAAGCAGCGCGCGCTGCCAGCAGAGCGGGAGGAAGACGCCGGGCACGGAGCGGAGAGGTGAGGGGAACGGCGTCCCTGCCTAGCAGGAGGCAGGGTGGCCGACGCTACAGTACCCCCCCCTTTAAGCCCCCCCTTTTTTAGGCCAGACAGAAATTTATCAAGGATGAGCGGGGCATGGATGTTCTCCCGGGGCTCCCATGTTCTCTCCTCAGGACCAAACCCCTTCCAATCCACTAGAAAAAAGGTCCTTCCTCTTACCCTTTTGGTGGCCAGAATGTTCTCTACCTCAAACTCGTTTTCAGCGGAAACTGGAGCAGGAGGCGTACCTGTAGACTTGGAAAAAGAGTTAAGTATCACAGGTTTGAGTAGAGATACATGGAAGGAGTTAGGAATCCGCAAATTGGCCGGGAGTTTCAATTAATAGGCCACCGGGTTGATTTGTTTGATAACTTCCAGTGGGCCGATGAACCGAGGCCCTAACTTGTAGGAAGGAATCTTGAGCCGGACATATTTGGCCGAGAGCCAGACCTTATCTCCAGGACGGAATTGTGGTGGATCCAGACGTCTCTTGTCAGCCTGTTTTTCCATCCGCTCGGATGACTGAAGAAGTGTGGATCTGGTACTTTCCCAAATGGAGGAAAATTCGTTAATGAGAGATTCCGCAGCCGGATTGTCCACCGAGGCGGAGACGGGAAACGGGATCCGAGGATGCTGACCGAAGACTACAAAAAACGGGGATTTGGAGGAAGATTCGCTCTCGTGATTATTGTAAGAAAATTCGACCCACGGTAAAAGATCCACCCAGTCGGAATGGTGAGCATTAACAAAGTGCCGGAGGTAACTGGTTAAAATTTGGTGGATCCGTTCTACTTGGCCATTGGACTGTGGGTGATAAGCAGAAGAAAAGTCTAAGGTGACCCCCAGCAGTTTACACATGGCTCGCCAAAAACGAGAGGTGAACTGAACCCCTCGGTCGGATATGATGTGGAGAGGAAGACCATGAAGACGGAAGACATGATGGATAAAGTCTTTAGCTAACTGATGCAGACGGGAGGCCCGGCAGGGGAATAAAGTGAGCCATTTTGGAAAAGCGGTCAGCGACCACCCATATGACCGTACAACCGGCAGAGACAGGGAGGTCCGTTATAAAGTCCATAGCTATATGCTGCCACGGGGCAGCAGGTACAGGAAGAGGAAGGAGACGGCCGGCTGGCAGATGTCTCGGAACCTTGTTGCGGGCGCAGGACACACAGGCTGAAACAAAGTCTATTACGTCCTTGTGCAGGGTAGGCCACCAGTAATGCCGGGTAATAAGCTGGAGGGTCTTTTTCTGACCAGTGTGGCCAGCTAGCTTGGACGAGTGTCCGCAGTGTAGAACCTTCTCACGATCAGGAACAGTTACGAACGTCTTACCGGGTGGAAGACGATTTAGATTCACGGGGGCCACCTGCATTACTTTGGCGGGGTTGATGATCTCCTCAAGATCAGAGACCAAAAAGGATCGGGATAAGGCATCAGCTTTGATGTTTTTGTCAGCCGGGCGAAAATGAAGAATGAAATTAAAGCGGGCGAAGAACAAGGACCACCGGGCTTGGCGCGGGTTAAGTCTCTGGGCACTCTGGAGGTAAGCCAAGATCTTGTGGTCCGTGTAAATTATTACCGGGTGAAGAGCCCCCTCGAGCAGGTAACACCACTCCTCCAGTGCCAGCTTAATGGCCAACAATTCTCGGTCTCCTATAGAATAATTGCGCTCAGAAGAGGAGAAGAGTTTGGAGAAGAAGCCGCAAGTTACCATTCTTCCGGAAGACGACTTTTGGGTAAGTACTGCTCCGGCTCAGTAGGAGGAAGCGTCGACTTCTAGAAAAAATTGTTTGTTGCCGTCCGGACGATGCAGCACAGGGGCGGAGGAAAAAGCTTGTTTTAAGGAAAGGAAGGCCTCCTCTGCTTCGGGCGGCCATTCTCTGGGATTAGCGCCCCTACGGGTGAGCGCCGAGATAGGGGCAGTCCGGGAAGAGAAGTGCGGAATGAAGAGGCGGTAGTAGTTGGCGAAGCCCAGGAACCGCTGAATAGCCTTCAACCCCTCTGGTCGAGGCCACTTCTGGATGGCAGACAGTTTCTCAGGGTCCATTTGTAGGCCGGTCTGAGAGATTATGTAGCCCAGAAACGGAAGCGAGGTCTGCTCAAAGAGGCACTTCTCATATTTAGCGTAGAGGTGGTTCTGCCTGAGCCTGAGCAGGACCTGACAAACGTCCCTCCAGTGAGTGAGAAGATCAGGAGAGAAGACCAAGATGTCGTCCAGGTACACCACCACGCAGGAGTAGAGAAGGTCACGGAAGATGTCATTGACCAACTCTTGAAAGACAGCGGGAGAGTTACAGAGACCGAAGGGCATTACAAGATATTCATAGTGGCCGTCCCGGGTGTTGAATGCCGTCTTCCATTCATCCCCCTGACGGATACGGACCAGATTATACGCCCCACGGAGGTCCAGCTTGGTGAAGATTCTAGCCCCCCTCAGACGGTCAAATAATTCCAGAATGAGCGGAAGGGGGTATTTATTCTTCACCGTGATCTGGTTAAGGCCTCTATAGTCTATACAGGGACGGAGTGAGCCGTCCTTCTTTTTGACGAAGAAGAAGCCTGCTCCCGCCGGGGAGGTAGATTTCCGGATAAATCCCCGGGCCAGATTCTCCTCAATATATTCAGACATGGACCGGGTCTCAGCAGCGGACAAAGGGTAAATACGCCCACGGGGAGGAGTAGCACCGGGCATCAGGTCAATTGGGCAGTCGTATGGTCTATGAGGGGGTAATGTCTCTGCTTCTCTTTTATTAAAGACGTCCGCAAAAGACCAATAGGGAACCGGTAGGCCGGGTAGATAGGCTGGGGTAGGAGAAGGACGAGCAGAATGAACGGGAACTAAACAAGTCTTATGGCAGACCTGTCCCCAGCGAAGAACTTCTCCGGTCTGCCAATCAAGCACGGGTGCGTGTCTATGGAGCCAAAGTAGGCCTAGCAAGAGGGCGTGAGAGAGTCCAGGCAGAACATGGAAGAAGATGCTCTCAGAGTGCAGCATTCCCACCTGCAGAGTTATGGATTCGGTGATGAGTTGGATGGGATGTGGTAAGAGGCCCCCATCCACGGCGGTGACAGATAAGGGTACAGCCAGAGGTTTGGTGGGAATGCGGTATTTCTCTACCAGGGACTGAGAAATGAGATTTCCGGCAGCTCCAGAGTCAAGTTGAGCCAGTTCAAAATAATGGTTCTCCCCGCAGATGATAGAGACCGACAGCATTAGAGATGGAGAGGATTTATTTCTGTCTAGGGTGACCTCTCTGAGCGATCCTAGACACAGGCGTTTCCCGACCTCTCCAGGCAGGAACGGATCCGGTGCTCCTTACTGCCACAATAGAAGCAGCTCCCCTCGGCACGGCGGAATTCTTGACGGGTCTTGACCATCTTGGTCTGGTCGACCTGCATAGGCTCGGGTGAGTGCGCCGGAGGAGTAACGGAGGAAGTGACGGGTCTCTGGAAGGTAGGGGCAAGGCGTGGAAACCTCCTCTCACGGGTGACCTCTTTGGTGCGCTCCTGGAACCGGATGTCAATTCGGGTGGCAAGTGTAATTAAGTCGTCGAGAGTGGTAGGAATGTCCCGACCGGCGAGTTCATCTTTAATACGGCCGGACAGACCCTCCCAGAAGACGGACACCAGGGCGTCGTTATCCCAGGCAAGCTCCGAAGCAAGGGTACGGAACCGTGTGGCATATTGGCCCACGATGAGATCTACTTGGCGGAGGAGTAGCAGAGATGAGGCGGATGAGGTCCTCCATCCTGGTTCGTCGAAGACCTTCCGGAAAGCAGAGAGAAAGGCTGGCAGATTGGACACCAGGGGGTCTCCTCTCTCCCATAGAGGATTTAGCCAAGCCAGCGCCTCCCCCTTGAGATAGGACATGATGAAGGCTACTTTGGCTCGGTCGGTGGAAAACTGATGTGCCAACAGTTCGAATTGCAGAGTGCACAGGTTAATGAAGCCCCGTGCCTGACCGGGATCTCCGCCAAAACGAGGCGGGGCGGTGAGGCGGGGACCGGGAAGAGATGCGAAGGAATTGATGGGCAGCGACGCTGCCGGGGTAGGAGTCGTGCGACTGGAAGCCGGTCCCGAAGATGTAGTCAGTGTGTCCAGGCGGGAGTTAACACTACGCAGGTGACTCAGGATGGACTCCTGTTGGGACCTCTGATGGGACAGTTCATGGCATAGGTCCGAGTGCGAGGGAGCTTGGCTGCCACCGGGTTCCATGGCCCGAGCAAACTGTAACGGGTCTGGGAGGTGGAACCTCTGAGCAACTATACAAAGGGGCAGTCCTTGTAAGGAAGCGGGTGGCTCCCAGGGAAGGCGGGCAGGTAGTCACGGCAAGTGACAGGGACAGTCTCTGGGTAGAAGGGCAGGAAGTCACGGCAAGTGACGGGGACAGTCTCTTGACAGGCGTATGGTCACGGCAAGTGACAGCAGGGTAAGAGTCTCTAGACGGGCAGGTGGTCACGGCAAGTGACAGCAGGGAAAGAGTCTCTAGACGGGCAGGTGGTCACGGCAAGTGACAGCAGGGAAAGAGTCTCTAGACGGGCAGGTGGTCACGGCAAGTGACAGCAGGGAAAGAGTCTCTAGATAGGCTAGCAGGCAGGTAGCAGGTGAGCGCTCCCAGGTGAGCGGGCAAGAGTCTCTGGACAGGCAGGTGGTCACGGCAAGTGACGGCAGAGCCTCCAGGTAGGCTAGCAGGCAGGCAGCAGGTGAGCGCTCCCAGGTGAGCGGGCAAGAGTCTCTGGACAGGCAGGTGGTCACGGCAAGTGACGGCAGAGCCTCCAGGTAGGCTAGCAGGCAGGTAGCAGGTGAGCACTCCCAGGTGAGCGGGCAAGAGTCTCTGGACAGGCAGGTGGTCACAGCAAGTGATGGCTAAGCCTCCAGGTAGGCTAGCAGGTAGGTAGCAGGTAAGCGCTCCCAGGTGAGCGAGTAAGAGTCTCTGGACAGGCAGGTGGTCACAGCAAGTGACGGCTAAGCCTCCAGGTAGGCTAGCAGGCAGGTAGCAGGTGAGTGCTCCCAGGTGAGCGAGTAAGAGTCTCTGGACAGGCAGGCAGGTATCTGGCAGGTACTTCCTGGTCCGCAGGCGGACTGATCCATAGACAGACTGGCAGGTGCTGGTAGACAGACTGTCGGACCACAGGATAGCAAGCAGGTAAGCAGATATCAGGCAGGTATCAGGCAGGTATCAAGCAGGAATCTGGCAGGTGACTGGCAGGTAACTGGTAACGGGACCTGAGGGCTGAAGCAGAGTTGAAAGGCTTTGCAACAACATTGCTCGGGCACCTCCATTTTGGAGGAGGTGCCTTATATATGGTGAGGTCCTCCGGCCATTGGCCGGGGACTCCTTAGGACAGCGCGCGTGGCCCCTTTAAGAGAGGGGGAGCGTGCGCGCCCTAAGCACAGAGGCCGGGAAGCAGCGCGCGCTGCCAGCAGAGCGGGAGGAAGACGCCGGGCACGGAGCGGAGAGGTGAGGGGAACGGCGTCCCTGCCTTACTGGAGGCAGGGACGCCGACGCTACATACGGGGTGTGTCCATGTGAGAAAATCTATGTTAGATTAACATCCAGGGAGCTAAGCATCCGGACTCAAGAGCATGTTAAGGATATCATTGCGGCAAGGGAGGTGGAGGATCTAATGACTATGAAGATCATTCCCAAACACTTTAAGATCTTTCACAATTCCGACCCCCGGGGTTTTAAAATAAGGGGGATTGATCGAATCCACTGTGGAATTAGGGGAGGTGATGTCAACAAAGCCTTAGCTCAACTTGAGCTTAAGTGGATTACCAATTTGGGGACTATGTCACCAATTGGTCTAAATGAGAAACTCAGTTTCTCACCTTTCCTATAATCTCTACGCTTTTTAATTCTGATCTTAATTTTGTTCGGTGTGGTTGAAATTTTCTTTTCTCTTCATGCCTCTGTATTTTAGTAAGAATAATCTGTTATTGTCACCATTCTGTGAAAATGTGGATCCATCGACATATTGGAAGTATTTAAATCTAATCAGCTGTGGATTTGTCATTATTTGGGCCCCTTACTCATCCGAACCCCAATAAAGAACAAAGAGAATGGAAGTGCTGCCTACACACCAGCGGATACCTTCTTATCTGAGATATACATCTATTTGTATAAATGACAGATGTTATATTGTTCTACTATATATCCTGATGGATATGGTTGTTAATCTAACATGTATGTTTATCTATTCTTCGGTGTTATGTTTGATACATCCAATAAGCACGCTTCCTTACTCTCTGGTTTTCTCTCTTTTTCCTTTATATATTTTTTCCTTCTTTTCCCCTCTGCCCTCCCTATGTCACTTATATTGTATTGCACAATGATTTATATCGGGAGGCATTATGTGGGGACAATTTCTCCGCGACATAGTCCTTTTGCGGACCTCTAGTTGGGGGCTGTATATCTTCCCCTTTCTGTATATATATATGGGTGCTCTTACCATTGACTACATGTTGGTGGTTCCAGGGGTGGATAGGCACTATGCTTCCATTTGTCCGCGGCTGTAAACGCATATGGGACTTCTAAAAAATGGCGCCGGCAGGTGCATGCGCACTGCGACAGTCTAGACATTGTCGGGCTAAGGCCTCCGTCACTTCCGGTACGCACATGCGACGTCAAATGGGGATTTCCCTTGTGCGTGCCGGAAAGGAGAGCCGGACCCCGTACTTCCGGCTTTTCTGTTGCAGCGCTGACATGCGGTCCACTAATTGGCGGATACCGGATGGGAATATGTATAAATATGGTGAGGCATGTGTTCTTTCATTACACACTCCCCTTGAGAAAGCACTGGGTGTGCAAAACGCGCGTTGGGGTGTTAATTGCGGCACGGGACTGAATTTAGTGACATTCCTGATGGGTAAGTCTAACGATTTAGGCTGGTGCTCTTATCAGTGCAAGCACCTCTTTATTATTCTCTTCATGTTGCTAAAAAACTTTTTGTGAGCCAGACCATTTGATTTAACTTTAGGGTCTTCATTAATACGGTGTTTTGATCCATGGCATTATCTATATGGCCACCGTTATTAGTCAATATGGGAGATATCACTGTCATTATCTCATGTAGTCCTCCTTTGTAGGAATACTTACCCACAGGAACTCAAGGTCACTAAAAAACTATAATTATACCTGTCCATGCGTGCCTGTTTGTTTGTTTCATCCTTTCCCTCTTTCAAACTATTTTTAAATTTTGTGATCATTTGATAATGAATTTTTAATTATTATTCCTTAATAAAGAATATTATTTTATATCTGCAAGTGGTTTTTGGAATTTTTCCAAGTTTAGGTGTTAAGGTATATAAAGAGGCTGTGGCTTGGGGCTCATCATATTCCCCCGTGATGAAGCTATAACTCAAAGAGGAAACGTACGTTGGGGTTTGTAAGCGGGAGATTCTTCCACTGTGGGGTCCATGGATGGTGCTGCACTTTACGCAAGTTAGGCAGGGTACCCTTAAACCACACTTTGTATGTGTACCATTATGCCTTATGTGATGTGTATTTACTATCTGTCCTTTTGTGGTTTAATACTTTATAATCTCTGTGGTTTGTAGACAAATATGGTCATTTGTGATCATTCTAATACATAATTCATATGGACTGACATTATATTACTTTTTTATTTACTACCATAACCTGTGGACTAATGACTGTATATCATTAAGTGTATGATTGCATGTAACATGCATTGACCTCTTTTTGTATCCACCTTTCTGGTTCCAGAAATAAGCTGTGAAAATCATATATTATCACTTGATTAAAATATCTTGAGTTGCACACATTCTCTCCTCTTTTTTTTCCTTTCCCTTTTTGTTATCCATTTCTTGAGTTTTATTTGCCTGGTGATTATATGTCCCCTAGACACATTTCATGGATTGTATGGAAATCTTATATATAAATCCATACCAGTTGCATGGATTTATATTGTGTGACCAACTTGTCAAGCACTTTTCCAAGTGATGCTCAAAATCGCTTAAAAGACGCTGAAAAAACGTATGTCAAATCCGCATGCATTTTTTCTGCCAAGGAGATGCAGAAATGCTCAGGAAATTTCTGTTTCAAATCTGCATCGTGGGCGCTAAGCCTAAATGAAACTTCTTCTAAAAAGCAAGAGATGAAAATGTTATGTCCAACAATGAAGGATGGGATGACTGATGTGATATAACCAGGGCTATGGAGTCGGTAAGCCAAACCTCCGACTCTGACTCCTCAATTTCCACGACTGCGACTCCCTCATACATGGCTCATGTTTAAGTGATAAATTTACTGTAGTACAGAATCATCTCAGCTAAAAGTCTAGACCCTTAGATCAGGAATAGGACAGACGTTTATAGGACATTTCATAACTTTCCCAAATTATTATGAAAAAATATTCCCCACAAACTGCATTGAACTACTGTACCCAATTTATTATATATTTTAGGAGTCGGAGTCGGTCCATTTTATATTGACTCCGACTCCACAGCCCTGGATATAACCATGCAGAAGGAGATTACACATGCCCAGATGAAACATAACCTACAGTCAGCCATGGATAAACCTTTCCTGGCACAATTAATTTACAACCGTCCACCATCTAAAAAAATCGAACATGGCAAAAATTTGTTATTGTACAATATTTCTAAACACGCTGGGCCCAATTTCTTCTTTGCGATTTATGGAAGTCACTTTTCTTTTTTGCCTTGTGATACTCAGTGACTTTTTCTGCACCAAATTCTTTAAAATGCGCATGCGATTCTGGAATTTGGCACGAAAATCAAAAAATGCTCTCTTTTTTTTTTTCTTTTTACCTAAAGTCGCAAATTTTTTAAAAAAAGTTGCAAAAAATGCACCAAACTAAACAACTCGTTTCACAGATATGCCAAAAAATGTGACATTTGGTAAAAGGTGTATTTCATGAATCTGTCGAAAAAAAACATCTGGAGTAAAGTTGTGGAGGAAAAATAAAAAAAAGACTTAAAAAAAAAAGACAATTTAAAACTTAAAATGAATGAATAGAGGGAATAAGACACAAATACTTAAGTTTCTAAACAGGAGAAAATTACTCCAGAAAACTAGAGCAACAGCAATGATAAATCGGGATCTCTGTCGGAAAAAGAAATGGTCGACAATTGGGAAACATTCTGAATCCTATGTTGCAATCAACAATTCTCATAGCCAGTTTATAAATCTGTCCACCTCAAGTTTTATGAACTGCAATAACACTCAGCAGAACCAAAGCACCGCACTGTCTATCCTGTTCTACTGGCTCATAATCAAGAATCAGATGGCATAAAATTTGCCAAATTCTTGAGGAGCACAGCATTAACCACTTCGCGCCAGAGCCTGTTTTTGCCTTCGTGACCGGGCCAATTTTTTCAATTCTGACCACTGTCACTTTATGAGGCAATTACTCTGGAACGTTTCAACATATTCCCCTGATTCTGAGACTGTTTTTTCATGACATATTGTACTTCATGATAGTGGTAAAATTTCTTCGACATAACTTGCGTTTATTTGTGAAAAAATCGGAAATTTGGCGAAAATTTTGAAAATTTTGCAATTTTCAAACTTTGAGTTTTCATGCCCTTAAATCAGAGAGATACAGTACAGACCAAAAGTTTGGACACACCTTCTCCTTTAAAGATTTTTCTGTATTTTCATGACTTTGAAAATTGTACATTCACACTGAAGGCATCAAAACTATGAATTAACACATGTGGAATTATATACTTAACAAAAAAGTGTGAAAGAACTGAAAATATGTCTTATATTCTAGGTTCTTCAAAGTAGCCACCTTTTGCTTTGATGACTGCTTTGCACACTCTTGGCATTCTCTTGATGAGCTTCAAGAGGTAGTCACCGGAAATGGTTTTCACTTCACAGGTGTGCCCTGTCAGGTTTAATAAGTGGGATTTCTTGCCTTATAAATGGGGTTGGGACCTTCAGTTGTGTTGTGCAAAAGTCTGGTGGATACACAGCTGATAGTCCTACTGAATAGACTGTTAGAATTTGTATTATGGCAAGAAAAAAGCAGCTAAGTAAAGAAAAACGAGTGGCCATCATTACTTTAAGAAATGAAGGTCAGTCAGTGCGAAAAATTGGGAAAACTTTGAAAGTGTCCCCAAGTGCAGTTGCAAAAACCATCAAGCGCTACAAAGAAACTGACTCACATGAGGACCGCCCCAGGAAAGGAAGACCAAGAGTCACCTCTGCTTCTGAGGATACGTTTATCCGAGTCACCAGCCTCAGAAATCGCAGGTTAACAGCAGCTCAGATTAGAGACCAGGTCAATGCCACACAGAGTTCTAGCAGCAGACACATCTCTTCAACAATTGTTAAGAGGAGACTTTGCGCAGCAGGCCTTCATGGTAAAATAGCTGCTAGGAAACCACTGCTAAGGACAGGCAACAAGCAGAAGAGACTTGTTTGGGCTAAAGGACACAAGGAAAGGACATTAGACTAGTGGACATCTGTGCTTTGGTCTGATGAGTCCAAATTTGAGATCTTTGGTTCCAACCACCGTGTCTTTGTGCGACGCAGAAAAGGTGAACGGATGGACTCTACATGCCTGGTTCCCACCTCGAAGCATGGAGGAGGAGGTGTGATGGTGTGGGGGTGCTTTTCTGGTGACACTGTTGGGGATTTATTCAAAATTGAAGGCATACTGAACCAGCATGGCTACCACAGCATCTTGCAGCGGCATACTATTCCATCCGGTTTGCGTTTAGTTGGACCATCATTTATTTTTCAACAGGACAATGACCCCAAACACCTCTCCAGGCTGTGTAAGGGCTTTTTGACCAAGAAAGAGAGTGATGGGGTGCTAAGCCAGATGACCTGGCCTCCAAAGTCACCAGACCTGAACCCAATCAAGATGGTTTGGGGTGAGCTGGACCACAGAGTGAAGGCAAAAGGGCCAACAAGTGCTAAGCATCTCTGGGAACTCCTTCAAGATTGTTGGAAGACCATTTCCGGTGACTACCTCTTGAAGAGAATGCCAAGAGTGTGCAAAACAGTAATCAAAGCAAAAGGTGGCTACTTTGAAGAACCTAGAATATAAGACATATTTTCAGTTGTTCCACACTTTTTTTGTTAAGTATATAATTCCACATGTGTTAATTCATAGTTTTGATGCCTTCCGTGTGAATGTACAATTTTCATAGTCATGAAAATACAGAAAAATCTTTAAAGGAGAAGGTGTGTCCAAACTTTTGGTCTGTACTGTATGTCACACAAAATAGTTAATAAATAACATTTCCCACATGTCTACTTTACATCAGCACAATTTTGGAACCAAAATTTTTTTTTCTAAGGGAGCTATAAGGGTTAAAAGTTGACCAGCGATTTCTCATTTTTCCAACAAAATTTACAAAAACATTTTTTTCGGGACCACATCATATTTGAAGTCACTTTGAGGGGTCTTTTTGACAGAAAATACCCAAAAGTGACACCATTCTAAAAACTGCACCCCTCAAGGTGCTCAAAACCACATTCAAGAACTTTATTAACCCTTCAGGTGCTTCACAGGAATTTTTGGAATGTGGAAGAAAAAAATTAACATTTAACTTTTTTCACAAAAATGTTACTTTAGACCCAATTTTTTTTTATTTTCACAGGGGTAACAGGAAAAAATGGACCCCAAATTTTTTTGTGCAATTTCTCCTGAACACGCTGATACCCCATATGTGAGGGAAAACCACTGTTTGGGCGCACTGCAGGGTTCGGAAGGGAAGGAGCGCCATTTGACTTTTTGAATGTAAAATTTGTTTGAATAATTAGCAGACGCCATGTCGCATTTGGGGAGCCCCTAATGTGCCTAAACAGTGGAAACCCCCCACAAGTGCCACCATTTTGGAAACTAGACCCCTTAAGGAACTTATCTAGATGTGTGGTGAGCACCTTGCACCCCCAGTTGCTTCACAGAAGTTTATAATATTGAGCCGTAAAAATAAAATTTTCCCATTTTTCCCACAAAAAATGTTTTTCATTCCCTAATTTTGTATTATCATAAGGGTAACAGGATAAATTGCACCATGAAATTTGTTGTGCAATTTCTCCTGAACAAGCCGATACCCCATATGTGGAGGCAAATTACTGTTTGGGCACATAGCAGGGTTTGAAAGGGAAGGAGCGCCATTTGACTTTTTGAATGTAAAATTTGTTTGAATAATTAGCGGACGCCAAGTCACATTTGGGGAGCCCCTAATGTGCTTAAACAGTGGAAACCCCCCACAAGTGCCACCATTTTGGAAACTAGACCCCTTAGGGAACTTATCTAGATGTGTGGTGAGCACCTTGCACCCCCTGCTTCACAGAAGTTTATAATATTGAGCCGTAAAAATAAAATTTTCACATTTTTCCCATAAAAAATGTTTTTCATTCCCTAATTTTGCATTATCATAAGGGTAACAGGATAAATTGCACCATGAAATTTGTTGTACAATTTCTCCTGAGTACGCCGATACCCCATATGTGGGGGAAAACCACTGCTTTGGTGTAAGGCAGGGTTCGGAAGAGAAAGGAGCGCTATGTTGGCTGGGATAGGCAGCAGACACCATGTCACATTTGAAGAGTCGCTGACATGCCAAAACAGCAGAAACCCCCACAAGTGACCCCATTTTGTAAACTACACCTCTCAAGGAATTCATCTAGGGAAGTAGTGAGTACTTTTTAATTTTTAAATTTATACCATTGGGCAGTGAAAAAAGCATAATTATATTTTTACCACAAAAAAATGTTTTACCCTCAGATTTTACATTTTCACACAGGGCAATGGGTAAAAATGGTGCCGAAATGTGTCACACAATTTCTTCTAAAAGTGTCAATACCCCATATGTGGCTGTATCGTACCGCTTAGCCATACGGTGAGATCTGGGGGGGACGGAGTGCTATTTGACAATTGGAGAACAAATTATTGTAGAATAGGCACTTGGATTTGGGAGCACAAAATTTTCTGAATTTCTTTTGGGGGGCAAGGGTCATTTTGCTTTTCCAGAGCCTTTCTGCTACCAGTAACTTGGAAGTCCCTTATATTTTTAACAGATGACGGACCTGAGTGGGGACTAGCTTTTTTTGAGGACTGAGTTGAAGCTTTTATTGGGAACATTTTACGTAACATTTATCCGGCGCTCTAGGCTGAGCACTTACATCGGGGTTTCCATCTAAATTTCCAAGTGATGTAATTCAGATGAAACCCCTGCGGGATCCATTCACTGTAATGAGGCAGCAGAGTTACTCTGGACACCGTCTGGCCTCTGTTTAGCGGTGTCCTTTTTTTCAGAAGTGCACAAAACTGTGGCCAACCGCACTTTTATGCACGCCTAAAACAAATGACACCGTGGGATCCCAGGCTAGACGGCGTCCACAGTGGCCTATATCTGCCTCATTACAGGGAATCTTCCGTCATGGGTTCCGGCTGAATCATGTATTTCAGAGATTTACACTGAAACTCTGGTGTAAGTGCTCAGCGCAGAGCACAGGATAAATGTGAGCAGAGCCTTACTGGGATCTTTGGGGACATAATAAACAAATCAGTAGCAGGTGAAGAATTGGTTTTATTTATTTTTTACGCCGTTCCTAGTGTGATATAACTGATTACATTACTTTATTCTTCGGGTCGGTGCGATTACAGAGATACCAGATTTATATCGGGTTTTTATGACTGACAGCTGTCACACACTAAAAGACGCTTTTTTTGCAAAATCTAGTTTTTGCATCACCATATTTTGAGAGCTATAATTTTTCCATATTTCGGCCGACAGAGTCATGTGACGGCTTGTTTTTTGCGGGACGAGATGACATTTTTATTGGTACCATTTTTGGGTACGTGACATTTTTTGATCGCTTTCTATTCCGTTTTTTGGGAGGTAAAATTAACAAAAACAAACAATTCAGGAATTGTTTTTTGAGTTTTTTTTTTATGCCGTTCTGCGTGTGGTAAAAGTGATCAGGCAGCGTTATTCTTCGGGTCAGTACGTTTACAGCGATACTACACTTACTGTATTTTTTTATGTTTTGGCGCTTTTACACAATAAAACAATTTTATAGAAAAAAATATTTTTTTTGCATTGCTTTATTCTGAGCGCTATAACTTTTTTATTTTTCGGCTGATGGAGCTGTATGGCGGCTTTTTTTTTGCGGAACAAGATGACGTTTTCAGCGGTACCATTTTTATTTCTATTTTGTTTTTTGATCGCATTTTTTTCCACTTTTTGTTTGGCGATATGATGAAAAAGCATATTTTTTTGCTCCGTTTTTTATTTATTTTTATTACGGTGTGCACAGAAGGAGTTAATTAGTGTGACAGTTTTATAGCTCGGGTTGTTTGTGCACTTTTTTTGGTTTTGTAAAAATATACGGATTTATTGGTTTAATATTTTATTTATTTATTTTTATTTATTTTGTGATTTTTTTTTTAATAGTTTAAAAACTTTTTTTTTTACTTTTTTTTTACATTTTTTCTTAGTCCCTGTATGGGACATTAATTTTCATTTTTCTGATCACTGATCTCATGTAATGTAATAGACATGTATTACATTACAATACATGAGATCTTCCCTGACTGTTTCAGTCAGAGTCTCCTGTCTGGCTACAGCTGCAGCTGAGCCAGACAGGACACCATATATGGCAGAGCTGGAGGCGGTCATGTGACCTCCAGCTGCCATAGCAACCCCAGGTCCTGGAAGGACTCGGAGGTCTTCGGAGAGGTAAGTTGACGACCCCCTCTCCTCCTGCTGTCTCCTATATGCCGCGATCACTATAGATCGCAGCATATAGAAGACAGCAAAGGGTTAACATCACTGGGACCTGATCTAATCAGGTCCCGATGATGTTCCCTGTCAGAGCTAACGCTCTGCACCGGAATCGCAGCGCTTGCAGGACCCTGGGGGTCCTGAGCGCTGCGAGACCACCCGTTTTTAAACGTCGGCGCTGCACAGAGCCCAGCAAGCGCCGACGTTTATCTACAGTGGGCGGTCGGGAATCGGTTAATGGTGCATTTTTGAGCTTCCCATGCACCACAAACTGAAGTATAAGCCAGATATGAGCTGGCACTGATTTGTGCTATAATTTATACCAATTTTAAGCATAAATTATAGTAAATCTGGAGTACAACAGATAAAGCCCTTGACAACCGTCCTAAAAGTGTGAAGGTAGTAACACAACGAAACTGAACTTAATAATGCAGATTCATGTGCCATTTTTGGTCTGTGGTCTGCTGGACGACATCCCTTATAGGCACTGTGACAACATTTATGTGCCCCTTGAAAGTATTTTATCATTTTCAAAGTCAATGGCTGCTCTCTCTCCCCAGTCCCGCAAGTTTGCGTCCTCGGGGTAATCCTGGACTCTGATCTCTCCTTCAAACCACATATCCAAGTCTTTTCCACTTCCTGGCAACTCCAACTCAAAAAATATTTCCCGGATCCGTACATTCATTAACCAAGAATCTGCTAAAACACTAGTGCATGCCCTCAACATCACTTGCCTCGACTACTGCAACCTCCTGCTTTGTGGCCTCTCAAACACCTCCAAACTATCCTAAACTCTGCTGCGCGACTAATCCAC
The DNA here is from genome assembly GCF_046119375.1 of Phyllobates terribilis. Lineage (NCBI taxonomy): Eukaryota > Metazoa > Chordata > Amphibia > Anura > Dendrobatidae > Phyllobates > Phyllobates terribilis. The sequence goes on from NW_027362761.1 coordinate 473,500,403, forward strand.
CTATTCCCCCGCTATTCCCCGGGCTCTCTTCTCTGAGAATCCCTTCACTGGCTCCCCATTACCCAGAGACTCCAGTTCAAAATCCTAAACTTGGCATACCAAGCCATCCACAACCTGTCTCCTCCATACATCTGTGACCTAGTCTCCTGGTACTTACCTACACGCAACTTCCGATCCTCACAAGATTTCCTTCTCTACTTCCCTCTTATCTACTCTTCCCACAATCGCATACAAGATTTCTCCCGTGCTTCCCCCTACTCTGGAACTCTCTACTCCAACATATTAGACTCTAGCCTACCGTGGAAACCTTCAAAAAGAATCTGAAGACCCTCCTCTTCTGACAAGCCTACAACCTGCAGTAACCCTCGCTCCACCATACTACTGCACGACCAGCTCTACCCTCACCTACTGTACCCTCACCCATCCCTTGTAGACTGTGAGCCCTCGCGGCCAGGGTCCTTCGCTCCTCCTGTACCAATCGATGACTTGTAATCGATGACTTGTATTGTTCATGATTATTGTAATTGTTTTGCTATGTATACCCCTTTTCATATGTAAAGTGGCATGGAATAAATGGCGCTGTAATAATAAAGAATAATAATTTTCACCCATATAAGATGGCAAAGTACCTCATAAACTGCTAAATATAATAGTAACAACAATTAATACAAGATGGTGAGATTTATGCTTCTAGCTAATTTTGCCAGTACCCTATGGTATCACTAATTTTTAAAACTAAACTACTATTTTACACAGTTACCCATTATAGTCAATGGGAAAGTTTACATTTCTGCATGGATTGTTGGTCCGTAACGAAAAAATGGCAGAATGCACTAGTGACGGCCGATTGTCGGATGAGTCTTCCCAAGAGGCCTTGCAATGAATATGTAAAACAGGTCAGCACACATTTCAACTTGGATGTAAAACGCCTCTGTTTTTCAGACTAATACATTTTTTCATTCCTTTGTATCAGCCTTAGAAATATGAATATATACAACTTATTAATGTAATTATATTGACAAAAATATCCCAATCTCGGAAGCTCGACTTCTGCTTGATAAGTGAGAGTGCTTCCAGTGTTGGCACATAATTAGTGCTGTGTGTGAAGGGGGCTGGCTGACCTGTTAATTTCAACAACTAAGTCTATTCCCTTCGACTGGGTTAGATACTGAAATTAGGCTATCAGAAAGCACCTTACATGCATAGCATTAATGATGTGCAAACACTGGAACCTCCTGTGTCAAGCGCAAGTGGAAATGAAGTTGCTGAAGCCAGGACTGAAGGGAATAATTGAAGATCCAGACACGTTTGATAATACTAGTACACTAGTAAGTTGTATGTATTGATAGAGAATATTTTTGGAAGTGGACAATCCTGTAAAGACTTTATTAAAACTGGAGTCATCGCTTGTTTAGAATGGAAGCTGTAATGCTGTAATGGATCCATCACATTTGACCTTTCCAACCAGTCACGGACAGAGTCTACTGATTGAGGGGTTGTGCTATTCTTGCTATTATAATGCCAAAAAAACTCAACATAAACAACCAAACACAAATTTGAACACAACATACAAGAAAGGTTACAAATAGATTCCTTTCCTCTATGTGTACAAACACCAATACTCTGGCCATGCAGAACAGCGGTTTAAAGGGAATCTGTCACCACTTTGGAGTTATCAAATCCCATGGTAGAGGTCTGATTGCAGAGAAATCTGTTTTTATAAACTCTGTTTGTCACAGGCATGGTGTCCGGGGGACGCCAAGAAATCCCCGCCTATGTGCTTGTTATTCCCCCAAATCCCTGCCTATATGCTTAATTATCATATTCCCCCCTCCCCTGCACGTTCTATGTGATCAGCGCTTTGCGCATACTCAGGAAGTCAGGGAGCACAGTGCACATCACAGGGCCCTGTGACGTGCAAGGGAGGGGGAGAATATGATAATTAAGAATAGAGGTCCCCCAAACGCCAGGCCTGTGAAAAACGGAGTTTATAAAAACAGATTTCTCTGCAATCAGACCTTTACTATGGGCCATGCAGGTATGTATAGATTTACTTTTCTATACCCTGTAGAGGTCTGATAACTCCAAAGTGGTGACAGATTCCCTTTAAAGAGGTTGTCCAGGCTGAAATGAAAAATCTGTCACTTAACGTGCACACTGTTACGATTCCCCATGCGGGCGGGCAGTCACGTGACCACTTGATAAACATATTTACAGTCACGTGCCGACTAGGCCATCTGACTTCTCTCAATATAATAGAATTGAGAGACATTGAGTGACTGAACACTTTTCATTTTAGCCTGGACAAATCACTTTAATAATAAATAAGAATTTTATTTATATAATAATTTTATTTATATAGCACCACCATATAACATAGCACTTTACAATTGAGCGGGGACAGATACAGACAATAAACACATTTCCAAGTAACAAATAGTTCAACAGTTACAGGAGTGAGGTCCCTGCTCCCAAGATTACAAGCTCAAGGGAAACAGGGGGGCACAATAAGTGAAAAGTGCTTGTCTGGTCCAGTCATCATAATAATAAATAGGGGTTTTCAAATAAAGTTGCATGATCCAGTCATCAGCCAGTATCTGCCTAAGTATAGTTACAAAGTGCTATTGGGTGCATATGGATGTGGAGACAGATGAATAGGGGGGACCTGATTCCGAGGAAAATGTAGAAAGAGGGAACAGGGAAGAGTTAGATTGGTGAAGTGAGGTGATAGATCTGTCTAAAGAGATGTGTTTTTAAAGAACGATTAATAATGTGGGGGCTAGGTATTAATCTGATCGTCTGGGGTAGAGTATTCCATAAAACAGGAAAAGGAAGAGGTTCAGATTATGAAGGATGTTAGTCTTAGACCATTTGCAGAACTGAGAGCACAGGTAGGGGGATAGAGACGAGGGAAGAGATGTATGGTGGTGCAGAACTGTGGAGAACTTTCTGGGTAAGAGAGAAAAGTTTATATGGTACTCTATAGTGGATGGGTAATCACTGCAGTGACTGGGACAGGGTGGAGGCATCAGTGTAGTGGAAGGATAGAAACAGGACCCTGGCTGCCGCATCCAGGATGGATAGGAGAGGAGAAAGTCTAGTTAGAGGGAGACTGATCAGTAGAGCATTTCAGAAGTCCAGACAAGAATGAATGAGAGAGACAGTAAGAGTTTTTGCAGTTTTGGAGAAGTTTTTATTGTGCAGGTGACATGACTGAGTGAGTGCTCGGATATAGGGAATAACGGAAGGTTCTGTGACAAATATGATCCCAAGACAGTGAGCGTGCTGCTTGGGAGTTATGGTTGAGCCACCCAAGGAAATTACAATATCAGGTATAGATAGGTTGATAGAGGGAGGAAACATGAGAAGTTCAGGTTTAGAGAGATTCGGTTTCAGATAGAGGGAGAATGATGTTAGAGACAGCGCACAGCCAAACACTGGTATTTAGCTGTAATGCAGGGGTGAGGTCAAGAGATTATGTGTATAATTGATTGTCATCAGCATATAGATGGTACTGGAAACCAATATCTGCTGATGGTTTGTGAAATGAGGGCCAGTGTATAGAGAGAAGAGGAGGGGGCCTGGCACTGAACAGTGAGGAACCCCGATAGTAAGGGGAAGAGAAGAGGAAGAAATGCCAGCAAAAGACACAGTGAAGGAGGGATCAGAGAGCTGTGGGGAGACTCAAGGGAGGTCAGTTTGTTTGAGGCCGAGAAAGCAAAGTATAGTGAAGAGGAGCTGGTGATCCACAGTCTCAAATGCAGCAGAGAGATCCAGAATCGGCAGGGCGTAGTGGCTATTAGATTTAGCTGTTAATAGTTGGTAGAGACTTTGGGAGGGCAGTTTTAGTAGAGTTTAAAGAACGGATACCGGATTGTAAAGGGAATTATCTGAAAGATAGTGGATTAGACGAGAGAGGACCAAGTGTTCCAGGATCCCTTTAACTGTGAAGATCCAGTGCTAACAAAAGAAGGGTTTGTCTTGCTAATTGGATAATGCATGCACTACGGGACTGTAAATCTACATATTTCAGATTATTTTCCTTAAATCCACATTGCTATTTAAAACAATAGATGCACAGAGGTGATATTGAGTTATGTCACAGATTTCATACAACTGAGAGGGAATTACTTAACGTGTGGTGACAGGATATCCAGGAACATCTGCTGTACCATAATGGGGCACTGTGCTGAAGTAAAAGATTTTACTGTCCTTGGCTTTAGTAATTTACGTGAATCTTCCAGTTTTATGGGATCAGGAAACAGCTTTTGAAGACTGCACTTTTTCAGTGGTGGTTAAATGTGTGTATGACGATAACAGACATAAGCTTCGTTGCTACAAGATTTAAGCTTTGGTATGGAAAATCTCCCCAATACTACACTTGGTTGCAAAGTATATATACATACATATATTTATATCTGTATATATTGTTTATCAAGAAACTTTAGATTTAGGACAATTTCACATATCAGTTTTTTTCTTATACGTGAAAAATGGGCTGAGTTTTTTCAATATGCTGGACACATTTTGTTCCATATCTTAGATTTTACGATCATTGTTACATTCATTTTACTTGAATAAAAAAAATACCCATAAAACAGTTAAATACGGACAGGACATGAATGAAATACGTTATTTTCATGGGGTCATTGACTTTCATTGGCGAGTTTGTTTGCAACACAGATATTTAGATGTATAGGGGTTTTTATTGTGGACAATCAGTCCACAAAAAAGGGCATGTGGAAAGGCACATTAATTGTAATTAATCAATAGAGGATCTGTTATCTATCCCCAAAGATCCCCATAGATCTGTTATCTATCCCCAAAAATAACGGATAGCACACGTACCAAAAAGACGTCAACTGTGGTTACAAATCCCGAAAAAGTAATGCTGTTTTCCTCTTAATCCTTCATAAAGAAGTGCAACAAAAAATAATTATGGCTCAGCATTACAATTATCACACTATATTCTCACAAGAATTAAGGGGCATTCCAGCAATTTCCACTGATGCCCCAGCAATAATACAGAAGGAAGCCTTTACATTGGCATGTAAACTATATACTTCTAGAACAAATTCTGCTCACATATCAGGGAAGGAATTCTGGGAGATTTTAGCTCTGGATTCTGCAAACTACAAATGTAGCTCAGGGCTACAATACAGAAGTCATGAACAAGAAATTATAACAAATGCAATGTATTCATGACATTACCCTACTTTTCACATATTCTATATTTAACATATTTTAATTGCATTTTTTCAAGAACCCTTTGTGCTGTAGCAGAAGCCACAGAGGTGCTTCCTCACCTGGGACTAGACCCGGCTACTGGGAAACTGTCACTCAATACTTGAATGTGGCAAAAAAACATTACACTGTATCCTGTGGAAGTCAATGCATTGTGCATGGATTTTAATAGATGCATCCGTTCCTCAGAGCAAGAACTGCAATTTGCTCCAGGAAAAGACAAGGGATTCAATATGGCTTCTAGTAACTGAAATTACATTTATGTAGCATTTAACAGACAACCCCCTTTACGTTAACACCACTACATAATGAACATATTTAAGGATGCATACTTTTTAGTAACCTGTAGATACCACAAAAATATGGATTGAGGGCACCTAGGTCTGGGGCCAATAAACCACAAGCATGATGTTATGCAGCTGGGGTATGCTGCTTTCTTAAACATGCCCATATTAAAAATGGCCTTTCCAGTATTAGGTTATAAAAGGCTTTTACTTTCACATTACTCTGAAAATGCATCCATGGGCAACAGTACGCCTTGCAATGCATGTGTCCACTGCTGGACTCCTCTTGGCAATGTATAAATCCTTTTACTAACCTATACCTAAATGCTTGGTGTTACCATGGATATGTTTTCAATACTAAACAAGCTACTAGTTTAGCGGCCCCCAAACCTAGAGACAGGCTTTATAATCTGTGCCCTCTGAATTATATTTTTTCAATCAATATACTCTGTTGAGAATAGAAGCCACAATTCACATTCTTCAGAAGATATTTCTCTAAAGAAGGAAGAAGAAAAGATGGATCTTTCTTCTATATTGCCTCATCCAGGGCTGTGGAGTCGGAGTCGGTGTCCATTTTGGTGGAGTCAAAGTTGGAGTCGGTATAACACTGGCTAACTCCTAAAATATATAATATATTGGTACAGTAGTACAATGCTGTATGTGCTGTAAATGCTTTCATAAGAATTGGGGAAAGTTCTGAAATGTCCTATAAATGTCTGTTCTGTTCCTGATCTAAGGATCTTGGCTTTTAGTTGACATGAATCTGTGCTGCACTTTATGTACACGCTCAGAGGTGAAGCTCCTCCTACCAGTGCTGTGGAGTCGGAGTTGGAGTTGGAGTCGGAAGTCAGGGAAATCGAGGAGTCTGAGTCGATGGTTTGGCTTACCAACTCCACAGCCCTGGCCTTGATTCAACTCCAATATCCGACGATAACAGGAACTGCGAGCGCAAGTGATCAATATATAAGAACCTTTCCCTTATTCTGCCCTTCTTTACGAGAAAAAAATGAGGAGAGGATCATTAGCAGGTACCCTCTGTCCCAAAAGCAAAGAAAGTGCCGAGACTAGAGACCTCATTTGGATGAAAAATAGATTTGAGGAGTTCGATTTTCCTAGCATGACAACTACGTTACCGAAGTTCAGAGGAACCAAATCCCAATGTAACACAATTCACTAGGTTTTTATTATACTCAACTTCTTTTCAAGTAGAAGCACAATAAAGAGCAAATAAATAGCTAGTCTCTCCACGTGTCATGGTCAAACAACTTGGTGCCTTAATGTGGGCTATCGGCCATTAATGGTGGATATTAAAACGTGTCTCTGTCTTTTAGATTTGGCATTATCAATGTGAACAATGCTTCTATATGAACGTAATTTTACAAGGGAGGAAAAAACTGTTAACAGACAAGAAACATGTTATGAGGTGTCAAAAGGTCATGTCCTACATTTATAACGGTCTTCTAAGTGCATGAAATATGCTGGAGGGTTAAAGTGACACAACACTGCAAGAGGTCAAGGAGCAAAGAGAATCTTCTTTCTAAAGTGCTCCAGATTGTTGACCTTTCTTTTGCAGTAATGGAACATTTTGATGCTGAATTAAGGAGATGTACAATTCAGCATTTCATCATAATAGAAAGTTATTAGGAAGCGTACTAGGCTATGATGTTACAAATGGCCTTCATGTCTCTTTCTCCTTGGATCTTTTAGAAAAAAAACAGAATTAGTGCAAAAACCTAGACAATCCTTATTCAAGCCACTATAAAGCTTCATTCACTTCCACAGATGAAAGAATGCACAAGTTTTAGGAAGCATTTACAGAGAAATGGTGGAGGCAAATGATCCTTTGAATTAGGAAAAAAAAAATTTAAAAAAGATTTTGGAAAGATAAAAAAAGACCTTAGAGGTTAATTCATTAAGGCAGGCATGTACAAGGGGAATAGTGGGGTGAAATGCACCAAATTCATTAAGAGGTGCACTCCATTTAAAGAGGTTGCCCACTACTATACATAATGCCCCCATCGATTTAAAGAGTGGAAAGAAGTGTTTTTGTAATTACCTTGTGTTGTCATTCTTGCCTGTGTGCGGCGCTATCGCTGACCGCTCACTAGACATCATGTGACCCCGGCTGCAGATGAAGAGGAGAGGGAAAGCGCACGGTGGATGCTGGGCTGTGACGTCCGGTGACTCGTCGACCACAGTCCATCAATCAGGGGGGTGTGCGTCACTAGGTCACTCTTGGCCGTAGCCGGAACTTGACGTGACATCAGCCGAGGCTGCAGCCAGTGTCACATGATGCCTAGTGAGCGGTCAGCGATAGCGCCGCTCACAGGCAATAATGACACACAAGGTAATTACAAAAACACTTATTTCCACTCTTTAAATCGATGGGGGCAATATGTATAGTAGTGGATAACCTCTTTAATGAATTTGGTGCTTCGTCTCAATAGCATATGCCTCCATGCGTCTTGTGAGAAATACTACTCCACTCGGTGAAAGGAGTAACATTTCTGGCGAAAGTTACATTACCAAACTGGCATAACTTTTGACAAATTCGGTGGAAGGCAGCTGCCCTGCCCTGTCCCACCCATGCTCTGCCAACTTTTGAGGACCTGGTTGGGGCTGAAATGAAAACGCCAAAATTTGCAAATGTTTCAGCAACTTCATATTGCGCAAAAAATTTCCATCTTTCAAAATAGTTTTTTTGTTAGCCCTTACTACTTTGTAAACGTTATTTTTTTTAAATAATGATGATCGTCAAGTGGGTCCATGTACAGTTAGGTCCAGAAATATTTTGATAGTGGCACACATTGTGGCATTTTAGCTGTTTACCAAAACATATTCAAGATACAGTTATATAATCAATATAGGCTTAACATGCAGAATCTCAGCTTTAATTTGAGGGTATTCACATCCTAATCGGAGTAAAGGTTAAGCAATTACAGCTCTTTAATGTGTACCTGCCTCTTTTTAAAGTAATTGGACAATTATCTCAAAAGCACTTTAATGGGCTGCATGGGCTATTCCTTTGTTAATCCATCATCAATTGAGCAAGTAAAAAGGTCTGGAGCTGATGCCAGGTGTGGCATTTACATTTGGAAGCTGTTGTTGTGAACCCACAACATGCGGTCAAAGGAGCTCTCAATAGAAGAGAAACAGACTATCCTTAGGCTCAAAAAAATGAAGAAATCCATAAAAGATAGCAGAAATGTCAGGAGTGGCCAAATCCACAGTGTGGTACATTCTGCGGAAAAAAAGCATACTGGTGAGCTTGAAAACTTAAAAAGGTCTTGAAGTCCATGGTGGATGATCGCAGAATCTTTTCCATGGTGAAGAAAAACCCCTTCACAACATCCACCCATGAGAAGAATACCCTGCAGGAAGTAGGTGTTTCAGTATCTAAGTCTACCATAAAGATAAGACTTCTTGAGAGCAAATACACTGTGTTCCAAATGATTATGCACAAAGTGTTTAGGAGTGATAAGGTAAGAATTTTTTTGTTAGTCAGTTAAACTCATTGATGGTGATGTGTGTCAGGGCTCTTTATATCACTGTAAGCAATTGCAGACACCTGTGCTAATTAGTTTGGCAGGTGTGTCCAATGAAAGGCAAGACTACTTAAGAAGGCTGTCCCACATTATTAAGCAGCCTACATTTTCTGCCAAAATGGGAAAGAAAAAGGATGTGTCGGCTGCTGAGAAGCAACAAGTTGTGGAGTGTTTAGGTCAAGGCATGACTACAATCAACATTGCCAAGACACTTCATCCTGATCATCGCACAATCAAGAAGTATGTAGCTGATTCACAGTACACATGTGTGCGTGCTGATAAGGGAAAATTGAGGACTCTTTCCTACAGGCAATTACGTCAGGTTAAAAGAGCAGCGGCAAAAAGCCTTGTCATAGCAGCAGACAAGTTTTTGAAGCTGCTGGTGCCTCCAACGTCCCCCGAACAACAAGATGCAGGGTCCTTCAGAGGTTTGCAGCTGTGTGTAAGCCATCCTGTCGACCTCCTCTATCCACTGCACACAAGCAGAAACGGCTCCAGTGGGCCAAACAATACATGAAGACTGACTTCAAAACTGTTTTGTTCACCGATGAGTGCCGTGCAACGCTCGATGGTCCAGGTGGATGGAGTGGAGGATGGCTGGTTGATGGACACCCCATGCAAACACGGCTACAGCGCCAACAAGGAGGAGGTGGAGTAATGTTTTGGGCTGGAATCATGGGGAGAGAGATTGTCGGCCCCTTTAGGATCCCTGAAGGGGTAAAGATGAACTCCATAATGTATGTTGAGTTTCTCAAGCAGCACTTCCTGCCATGGTTCAAGAAGAAGAATCGTGTATTCCACAGCAAGATCATTTTCATGCATGATAATGCACCATCTCATGCTGCACATAACACATCTGCATCTCTGGCTGATATGGGCATAAAAGGGGACAAACTTATGGTGTGGCCCCCATGCTCCCCTGACCTCAACCCCATTGAGAACCTCTGGAGCATCATCAAAAGGAGTGTCTATGATGGCGGGACGCAGTTCACATCTAAGTAACAGCTCTGGGAGGGTATTCTGTCCTCATGCAAAACAATTGAAGCAGAAACCATCCAAAACCTGACAAATTCAATGGACGAGAGAGTTCAGAAGCTCCTTTCGAACAAGGGGTCCTATGTGCAAATGTAACATCACCTAGAATAAAGTTTTGAGTTGAAAACTGTATGATTTCAGTTTGTAATAACCTGCTAATGCTTAGAATTTCAAAAATGACTTTTTTTTTGTTCTTTATTACAATGAAAAGGTTGAAAACTCTGCTGTGCATAATAATTTGGAACATGCATTTTGAGTGCAGTTTGAGTGTTTTATTTTTAAAAAAATATACTGTTATCATAGGCAGTTTGTACAAAAACCTTTCAATTGTACTCTAATAGTTATTTGACTGGAAAATTACAATGACTGCAATTCATATAGGTAATTTGGGAAAATCTGAGAAAATATTATTTGCATAATAATTTGGAACACAGTGTACAGAGGGTTCACCACAAGGTGCAAACCATTAATCAGCCTTATAAGTAGAAAGTCTAGATTAGACTTTGCAAAAAAAAATCTAAAGAAGCCATCCATGTCTGGAAAAGCATTCTTTGGACAGATAAAACTAAGATCAACCTGTACCAGAATGATGGGAAGAAGAAAGTATGGAGAAGAATTGGAACGGCTCAAGATCCAAAGCACACCACAACCTTTGAAAAACATGGTGGAGGCAGTGTGATGACATGGGCTTGCATGACTTCCAATGTCGCTGGGTCACTAGTGTTTATTGATGATGTGACAGAAGCAGGTTGATGAATTTTGAAGTTTTCAGGGGTGATACTTTCCGCTCAGATTCAACTACATACAGTAACATTGATTGGACGTCGCTTCACAGTAAAGATGGACAATGATCCAAAACATACTGTGAAAGCAACCCAGGAGACTTTTAAGGCAAAGAAGTGGAATATTCTGCAATGGCTGAGCAATCACCAAATCTCATCCTCACTCAGCATGCATTTCACATGCTTAAAGCAAGGGCTGTGGAGTCGGTAAGCCAAACCTCCAACTCCGACTCCATAGCACTGCCTCCCTACTGAGCATGTACATAAAGTGCAGCACAGACTCATCTTAACTAAAGCCTAGATCCTTAGATCAGGAACAGAACAAATTTATAGGACATTTCATAACTTTCCCAAATTCTTATGAAAAAAATTACAACACATACTGCATGGAATTACTGTACTCGAGTCGGAGTATTTTATACCATTACCGATTAAGACTCCACGACTCCAACTCCACAGCCCTGTTTAAAGCATAAAGACCCCAAAAACAAGCAACAACTGAAGTCAGCTGCAGCATTTGGTAACATCCATGGTTTTCAGACTTCAAACAGTCATTGCCTGCAAAGGATTCTCTACAAAGTATTAGAAATGAACATTTTATTTATGGTAAAGTTAAAAAAATTGTTGTAATTCCTAAAAGTTTCACAGGATATTTATGTTCAACCCCTTTACTAAACTTGAAAGTCTACACTTCAATTGCATCTCAGTTGTTTCATTTTAAATCAAAAATAGTGGAGTGCAGAACCCAAACCACAAAGATTCGGTCACAGTCTAAATATTTCTGGACCTAACTGTATTTAAAGAAGCACTCAGGTTTTTTTTCACCTGATTGTCTGTCAGAAGCTGTACTTTTTATATACATAATGTACTTATTTCCATGTAGTTCAGCCTCCATCTAAATTCCTAGCTTTCGTCCTTCATTTAATTCAATTATGCTCTGCCATAAATCTCATAAAGCATCATACAGCATCACATGACCAGCTAGTGTCAGTAGCATCTCGGTCAGCTGGAATGGCACTTTGATTACCCTTCCTTCTAATTTCTACCAAATATGCTAATATATTATAAGTATCAAGTCCGGAGGCTGAACTGTCATCTCCTACATTATACTCGTGAGACAGGAGTTGTGTAATCATCATCATTATCTGTAATAAAAGCTTATGTCCCTGGTTCAATAAAGTATTGCCACGCTGTTTTACCCTCAACCTGTGTAGTCTGAGAAGCGTTATTTCCACAGAAGACCCCGGGTCTTCACAAACATCTCAAGACATTAGCAAGAAAGTTAAAGCTTGGGCAGAAATGTGTCTTCCAAATGGACAATGGCCCCAAGCATATTGCCAAAATGGTAACAAAAGTGGCTTAAGGATAACAACGTCCATGTTTTTGAGTGGTCATCACAAAGCCCTGATCTCAATCCTATTGAAAATTTATGGGCAAGGCTGAAAAGGCTGCGAGCAAGATGACCTACAAACCTGGATCAGTTACACCAGTTTTGTCAGGAGGAATGGGCCCAAATTCCGACCAACTATTGTGAGAAGCTTGTGGAAGGATATCCCAAACGTTTGACCCAAGTCATTCAGTTTAAGGGCAATGGTACCAAATACTAATGAAATGTATGGAAACTTTTGACTTTGCAGTAAGTAATAAAAATGCTTTAAAACATTCTCTCTCTCTCATTATTCTGCCATTTGGCAAATATTAAAAATTATGGTAATCCTAATTGACCTAAAACGGGAAAGGTTTATTCTGATTTCATGTCAGATATTGAGAAAAAATGCATACAGTGCTGGCCAAAAGTATTGTCACCCCTGCAATTCTGTCAGATAATACTCAGTTTCTTCCTGAAAATGATTGCAATCACAAATTCTTTGGTATTATTATTTTCATTTAATTTGTTTGCAAGGAAAAAACACAAAAGAGAATGAAGCAAAAATCAAATCATTGATCATTTCACACAAAACTCCAAAAAAGGGCAGGACAAAAGTATTGGCACCCTCAGCCTAATTCTTGGTAGCACAACCTTTAGCCAAAATAACTGCGAACAACCGCTTCCGGTAACCATCAATGAGTTTCTTACAATGCTCTGCTGGAATTGTAGACCATTCTTCTTTGGCAAACTGCTCCAGGTCCCTGATATTTGAAGGGTGCCTTCTCCAAACTGCCATTTTGAGATCTCTCCACAGGTGTTCTATGGGATTTAGGTCTGGACTCATTGCTGGCCACCTTAGAAGTCTCCAGTGCTTTCTCTCAAACCATTTTATAGTGCTTTTGGAAGTGTGTTTTGGGTCATTGTCCTGCTGGAAGACCAATGACCTCTGAGGGAGATCCAGCTTTCTCACACTGGGCCCTACATTATGCTGCAAAATTTTTTGATAGTCTTCAGACTTCATAATGCCATGCACACGGTCAAGCAGTCCAGTGCCAGAGGCAGCAAAGCAACCCCAAAACATCAGGGAACCTCCACCATGTTTGACTGTAGGGACCGTGTTCTTTTCTTTGAATGCCTCTTTTTTTTCCCTGTACATTCTATGTTGATGCTTTTTCCCAAAAAGCTCTACTTTTGTCTCATCTGACCAGAGAACATTCTTCCAAAACGTTTTAGGCTTTCTCAGGTAAGTTTTGGCAAACTCCAGCCTGCCTTTTTTATGTCTCGGGGTAAGAAGTGGGGTCTTCCTGGGTATCCTACCATACAGTCCCTTTTCATTCAGACGCCGACGGATAGTACGGGTTGACACTGTTGTACCCTCGGACTGCAGGGCAGCTTGAACTTGTTTGGATGTTAGTCGAGGTTCTTTATCCACCATCTGCACAATCTTGCGTTGAAATCTCTCATCAATTTTTCTTTTCCGTCCACATCTAGGGAGGTTAGCCACAGTGCCATGGGCTTTAAACTTCTTGATGACACTGCACATGGAAGACACAGGAACATTCAGGTCTTTGGAGATGGACTTGTAGCCTTGAGATTGCTCATGCTTCCTCATAATTTGGTTTCTCAAGTCCTCAGACAGTTCTTTGGTCTTCTTTCTTTTCTCCATGCTCAATGTGGTACACACAAGGACACAGGACAGAGGTTGAGTCAACTTTAATCCATGTTAACTGGCTGCAAGTGTGATTTAGTTATTGCCAACACCTGTTAGGTGCCACAGGTAAGTTACAGGTGCTGTTAATTACACGAATTAGAGAAGTATCACATGATTTTTCAAAGGGTGCCAATACTTTTGTCCACCCCCTTTTTTAGGTTTGGTGTGGAATTGTAACCAATTTGGCTTTAGGACAATTCTTTTTGTGTTTTTTTCATTGAAGACAAATTAAATGAAGAGAATAATACCAAAGAATTTGAGATTGCAATCATTTTCAGGAAGAAACTGAGTATTATCTGACAGAATTGCAGGGGTGCCAATACTTTTGGCCAGCACTGTATGTGTCTTTTCATATAGTGTATGTAAACTTCTGGTTTCAACTGTATATAGGGGAACTTGTGATGTAATGAATTAAAATGAAATAACGTGGAATGCCACTTTAAACAAATTAAAAAAAAGTTAGTAACGTGTGTTAATATTGTAGTTATATTCATTATTCATCTAAGAGACTAGATGTGTACAAGCTCCACACCAACCTCAAAATATACAAAACTGAGCAGTCAAAAATGTTTATTTGAATTTATATTGTCTGCAAATAAAAAGCCAACGTGTACGTTTTATGATATGGCACAAATGTATGTGGCCTGTAAAACAACCTATCTTTTTGCAAGAAAATGTGGGAAACAGATGTCTGAAAAAGAGAACAGTGACGTGAAAGGCAAGATTTATCCAAATACTATTTCTTGTAAAGCTGTACGGCACCACAACATACACATTAACAAGCTAAACATAAATTAAATAACCATAGGGTGGCTAGAATAGGAGTGCTTGATGCCTCACTCTTATAAGAAGTTGTCCTGGAGTATAATAGCCATGTTCTATTATGCCAATTAAAAGATAAGCACAACTGTACATTTTGTATGTTAATGTACATGAGTATACTCAGGAGTTCTGTATGGGAAAAGATCCTAAATATTCATCTAATTAATATGTTATTGGTGGACATAATTGGAAAGTCCTTATAAAAACAAGCTATTTGCAAATTACTTCTCATTAAAATTATGAATGATTCCCATAACACTTATTTTTCACTGTTTACAGCTCATTGCTTAGGATACCGGCCGAACATGTGCAGTGCTTATAAGGTCCTTTCTAGTGAGCTTGTGAGCGCTGCTCTGAAGCTGGTCAGGAAACATGTTGTTAGCTCTGGGTGCAAGCCGTCTTCAGTACTACACTGCTCAGAGCACAGAGTCCAGGCCAACAGTTTAATAATGGTGCTTGTCCTCTCTGTCAATCAAGCAGACGCATCCACTTCACCCCAGCAAACAGGAAGTTGGAAGGATGGGAAGCAGTGTGCTCCTAAAAGGAATGGGTGATACAAAGCCTTTCATTCATATCCTGTATGTAGTCCACTGACAGTGCTGCCATGCTGCTCAGACAGTCTCCTCACCAGTTTAGGGAATGTCTGCTCCTGCAAATATTCTCTAGGGTCTCCTCCAGAGATAACAGTATGTCTGCACAGTTACAGCTGTGAAGCTCTGTATCCCATCCCTGCACTCATCTTTATAATCTGTGCACCTAGAGCACAGCATGCAATCAAACTTCATCCTCCCATTACAGCCTGTACAACTATTGAGCCTTGAGGGGTAAGGAGAAACCCCAACACTTCCCAAGGACACTAGAGATCTTTTAAATTAACTCCTTCTTTACCTTAAATCACCAGATGTACTGTCTTAAAGGAAATCTGTTACCACATTTGACCTATCTAAACTATTAAATATGGGCATACAAAAGCCCTCCCTGTATGCCTCATATCAGATGCCTTGTTGCTTGTTGTTGAGAAATCATCTATTATCACTCTCTGTAAATGGCCTCTTCCAGGCTATGGGGAGGGTGTTGTCTGGAAGACAGCTCTGCCCCCAGAGCTTATTATACATGAAGGGAGAGTTACCAGTGTGATGTGTAATGGCCGCTCTCTGCTCTCCTGATCTCACTGCAGAGCTGTGTGTGATTATACCTGACTCATCTGCAGGTTCCTCTCAGCTTCAGCTTCCATCTCACAGGCAGACAGGGTTACCAGTGTGATGTGTAATGGTTACCAGTGTGATGTGTGATAGCCGCTCTCTGCTCTCCTGATCTCACTGCAGAGCTGTGTGTGATTATACCTGACACATCTGCAGGTTCCTCTCAGCTTCAGCTTCCATCTCACAGGCAGACAGGGTTACCAGTGTGATGTGTGATGGCCGCTCTCTGCTCTCCTGATCTCACTGCAGAGCGGTGTGTGATTATACCTGACACATCTGAAGGTTCCATTTCACAGGACTGCCATATTGTTATGTGACACCCCAGGGGTCTGGTTGCCACAGTGATAGAGATGTTATGTCTGAGAGCAGGTGGGAGGTCCTTTGGTCAGGGATCCTGTGCATGCCGCACCTCCTGCCCAGTCTTGGGAGGGGAAGAACTTCCCCTATATAAACCCGGGGCTGAAGCAGGGTTAGGAGTCAAGGAGAGTAGAGACAAGAGACAGTCATAGGAAGAAACAGCTGGAGCTCAGTGGGAGCAATACTACTACGAGTCAGGGGCTGGCAGCTGCAGAGCTCGCCCTGAGTGGGAAGCTTTCTTACAGGACCCGGCGTCCGAGGCTGTGGGGACTAACTCTTACCCAGCAGCAGAAGCCGACCGGCAGGGGATTTCAGGTCCTCAGGCCCAGAAACCCGAAGGCACGGTCACACGTGTGGGACCAGCACCGCCATCGTGGAGCGGAAGCCAATAGAAGGCCCCGAGTCACCGGCCATACGGGTGAGCACCACGCGGTACACTCAGGGACGTGGGCTACTTATATCCGCTTCTAGCAAGGTAGCCAGAAGAGTACAGTCAGTTTGGGAGGCCTACAACTCCGCCTGGCCAGGGGAGATCCCATCTGCTCAAGGACTGACCAGGCCCCGTTCGCTAGCAAGTACTCCGGGAGGGTCTATCGTTGTTACCAGTAAAGACCCTGAATTACACCACACCGTCTCTGAGTGGTTCCTGCTACCCCCATCTTCCACGTCGGCTGCCCTGAGGCCATACCCCTCCCGTTGGGGGTTATACTATCACGCTGCACAATTCTACACCGGCCTCAGCGGTCTGCCCTGCAGCGGCAGCTCCATAGCTGCAAATCAACGGGTGGCGTAGTCGACACTCAAATAACATCTATCAAGACTGCCACACACTCAGTCTGACCCCCTGGGCACGGACCGGGTCCCCGCCACTCGGAGACTACAACCCTCATCTGATCCGGTTCCGGGTAAGCCCCCGTGCGCGAGACGCTGCGCGACACAGCAGGCCCAGGGGCACGTCAACTTTGGCGTAGTCGGCAGGATTTCGTGCCCGCAACCACCGGGTACTGCGTGCCTGAAAAGCAAAGACTGTTCAAACTTACCAGTGGTGAGGTTTCCCGCCATCCGGCGCCATCTTCTGCCTTCTTCCCGCCATCCGCGAAGTTTTCCCGCCATCCGGCGCCATCTTCGGCCTTCTTCCCGCCATCCGTGGAGTTTTCCCGCCGTTGGACGCCATCTTGAGGACGCCGCGCGGGAAGAAGAGGGGCGTGGACTTCGAAAGCGCGCGAGAACTGAAGCCCCGCCTCACGTCCGGACGTTGCGTAAGGTCCTGGAAGGAGCCCAGCAGACGCCGACGTCACCGGAGCGCGACGGAAGGTCCTCAACCCTGACGATCTACTGCGGAGCCGCGGCCTACGGAACAGGATCATCGCAAGGTAGGCCACGGTCCACTAGGGGGGAGGAAGATGTCGGATACGGAGGAGAACTTCACTGCCTCAACCCCCGCCAGCGCCACCGCTGCTGCAGTTATGCCCTTCACCATGCCCTATATCCCGGGAGCAGCTTGGCTACCCCAGTACTCAGGGGAGTCACATACCCTGCATGACTTTAGAGAAAAGCTGGATAGCCTCTTCCAGGTGTACCCCCTCACAGAAGAGCAAAAAGTGAGCATCCTGGTGGCCCAACTAACCGGGGCAGCTAAAAGGGAAGTAAAATCCTGGCCACCTGGGAGGAAGACTGTCGCAGGGATACTAACCCGGCTGAAGGATACCTTTGATACCCGCACCTCAGCCGAGATTAAGCTTAGATTCTACGGGTGCAAGCAGCGAGCGCATGAGAGTATAAGGGACTATGCACTAAACCTACAAGAGGCCCTGAGGGCCATTAAGCAGACCGACCCTGATGGAGTGGGAAACGAGGACAGGCTGTTGACTGAACAATTTATAGAGGGACTGTATTGTAATGCCCACCGAACCCAGTTGCGGGCGATGGCCTTACAGGATCCCCATCTGGGCTTTGCACAGTTCAAGGACAGAGCCATCCGGGTGCTCCGAGAACCGGCACCGGGTGGCGTTATGACCCACAGGCGCCCAGCTATTACTTACCACCAGGAGGCGGCGCCCTTGTCGGCAGGGCCTGTGGGAGCTGATGCGCAGGCTTTGGACAATGACCCGGCTCCAGACCTACACCATCAGGTCCAAGAGCTAGCTAAGAGCGTTGCTGCGCTAACCCGAACTGTGCAGTCTTTACAGGTTTCCACCCCAGGGAAGATCCAGCTGGCATCCGGACCGGAGGACATCCCGTGGCGTCGACCAAGGAGGACCCCACCGGCCAGAGGAAGACCCAGTGACCGATACAGCGAGGATGGACGACCCATCTGCCGCCGCTGCAATCAACCCGGACATATGGCAAGGTACTGTTCTTTAAACGGGCACAACCTGGGGTAGAGGGCCAACCCCCAGGAAAAAGATCACCAGGCCCATCGAACTGGCGCGACAGATATGTGGGAGGACGTCCAGTCTTGCCGGTGGTACTGGATGGCATTCCCATGAGTGCCCTACTGGACACCGGGTCGCAGGTCACCACCATCCCGTACGTGCTCTTTAAGCAGTACTGGAATGACTCTGATATTACCCGCTACCCTGACGACGACTTGAGTATCATCGCCAGCAATGGCCAGCCCGTGCCACAGATCGGATTTAAAGAGGTGACCATCAAAATCGGTAGAGTCGAACTGGCAGCACAGGGACTGATCATTGTAGATATTGACATATGAGAGTCACCCAAAAATAACTCTAGGAACTAATGTAATTGAAAATTGTCTTGCAGAGGTGATTTTCCTTTTACAGCAGGTTGCCAAGAACGCCAGCTCCGGCGAGCAGCGGGTGCTCCTGAAAGAGATCCGGGCACTGATGCGACGGCAACAGGTGGAACTCTCCGGCGGTGAGATTGGTAGCGTAAGAATGTGTGACCCTTTTCCTATTGCCATGCCCCCAAAAAGTGAAATGATGATTTGGTGCCGGGCAGCTATTGGTCTGAGAGGTAGGGATTACCAGGCAATGGTAGAACCAGTTTACTCAGACAGTAGGCCCACCATTTTGACAGCACGGGGGGTGGTTGATGTACGCCATGGGAGGGTGCCCGTTCGCATAATAAATATCGGGGAGAGGGAAGTGTACCTGCCCCGGTATGCCACGCTAGCCAAATTATATACCATTAATCAAAATTCTATACAATCTGTGGAACCCTTGCCTCCATCTCACCCAGAGGAAGGTAACGGCTCTAAGAAAAACAAGGAGGACTGGTGTCAGCAACTACATCTGGGTACTGACTCCACTCCCTCACACCAGAAACAAGGAGTCTATCGGGTGGTTCAGGAGTACGAGAGAGTGTTCAGTAAACACCCGTTAGATTTCGGGCGAGTCAAGGGGGTAGAACACCACATCCCCACGGGAGACCATCCTCCTATAAAAGAGAGGTATCGACCCGTACCCCCTGCCCACTACAAACACGCCAAGGGGATGCTTAGAGACATGAAGGAGGCTGGGGTGATCAGGGATAGCTGTAGCCCCTGGGCAGCTCCACTAGTCTTAGTCAGAAAAAAAGACAACACCATGAGGATGTGTGTAGATTACCGGAAAATCAACCGTATCACACACAAGGATGCGTACCCCTTACCAAGGATAGAGGAGTCATTGGCTGCTTTAAGATCTGCTAACTTCTCTCTACCTTGGATCTCACTAGCGGGTACTGGCAGGTTCCTGTAGCAGAGGCGGACCGGGAGAAGACCGCATTCACCACCCCGATGGGACTTAGCGAGTTCACCTGCATGCCGTTCGGACTCTGCAACGCACCAGGAACCTTCCAACGACTAATGGAGTGTTGTCTGGGCCACAGAAACTTCGAGACGGTCTTGTTGTACCTGGACGATGTCATCGTATATTCCAAGACGTATGAGGACCACCTGAAACACCTGGCGGAAGTGTTCGAAGCTCTGGCGAGTTACGGCCTAAAGGTGAAACCCTCCAAGTGTCACCTCCTGAAACCAAAGGTGCAGTACCTGGGACACGTGGTGAGCGCTGACGGAGTGGCTCCCGACCCTGATAAGATCACCGCAATTAAGGAATGGCCAAGCCCCTCCAGCGTAAAAGAAGTGCGGCAGTTCCTCGGGTTGGTAGGCTACTACCGAAGGTTTATTCCCGGTTTCACCAAAAAGGCAGCACCTATGCAGGACCTCCTGATAGGCCAGTCCCGGAAGGCCAAGAACCAGAAGCCGCCCTTCAAATGGGAGGAGTTGGAAGAAGAGTCCTTCCGCCAGCTGAAGATGGCCCTCACGGGGGACGAAATCCTGGCGTACCCGGATTATAGCCAGCCCTTTATCGTCTACACCGACGCCAGTAACATCGGGCTAGGAGCCGTACTGTCCCAGATCCAGCAGGGGAAGGAACGAGTAATCGCCTACGCCAGCCGAAAACTGCGACCCACCGAAAGGAACCCCGAGAATTACAGCTCATTTAAGCTAGAGTTCCTGGCCGTAGTATGGGCAGTCACTGAGCGCTTTAAGCATTACCTCGCTTCTTCCCGGTTCACCGTGTACACGGATAACAACCCGTTGACACACCTGGACACGGCAAGACTCGGTGCCCTGGAGCAGAGGTGGATGGCCCGTCTGTCCAACTACGAGTTCACAATCAAATACCGGGCCGGACGCTCCAATACCAACGCGGATGCCCTGTCCAGGATGCCCAACCTGCCGGACGAAGGAGAAGATCCGGAGGGACTGGAAGAAGTTGAACTCCCTGCGTTCCACCGTCATGGGACTATCCAGTATTCCCACCGGGTAAGGAATAAGCAGGCTGCTACGTTGAACCCCTTACCTCACTACAACTGGGCGGAAACGCAAGACAGCGACCCTGCCGTCCGACTGGTGAAGGAGATGCTGACTCGCCCGGAGGCTTGCCTTGAACCAGACGCTCCGGAGGAAGCCAAACAACTATGGGCAGAGAAGAGTCGACTGTTCCTTTACAAGGGGAAGTTGTGCCGCAGAATGGTTAACTCCCGGACGCATGAACTACTCTGGCAAGTAGTGGTGCCACGAAGAGACGCAGCCATGGTGATGGAGGCATACCACGACGGAGCTGGACATTTCGGGTGGAAGAAGCTGGAGTTCCTGCTGCGCGAGCGATTCCACTGGGTAGGCATGAGGGGAACCATTGAGAAGTGGTGCAGAGACTGTGGCCCGTGCAACCTGAGAAGGAAGGACCGTGCCAGCCAGAAGACTCCCCTGCAGTCCATCGTCACCCGGCAACCGTTGGAACTGGTAGCCTTGGATCATGTAAAACTGACCCCAAGCAGAAGTGGCTACGTCTACGCGTTAACCATCGTGGATCATTACTCCCGGTTCTTGGTTGTCGTCCCCGTCAAGGACTTAACGGCTCAAACAGCAGCTAGAGCCTTCCAGCAGCACTTTTGCCGTCCACACGGGTACCCGGACCAAGTGCTGACGGACCAGGGACCTGCCTTTGAAGCGGAGGTCTTCCAGGAATTCTGCAATCTGTATGGCTGCCGGAAGATAAGGACGACACCCTACCATCCGCAAACTAATGGACTTTGTGAGAAAATGAACCAGGTGGTAATGGATCTTTTAAAAACGTTGCCCCTGGAAGAACGCAGTCTGTGGCCTGAGAAGTTGCCCGATCTGGTGGACCTATACAACCACATCCCGGTAGGTTCCACCAACTGTACCCCGGCTTACCTAATGAGGGCAAGACCTGGTAAGTTACCTGTTGACCTGGAAATGGGAGTCCTGACACCCGAGGACACTTCACCAGAAACAGACTGGGACACGGAGAGGCAGCAGCAGTACCGGAGAATACAGGAGAGCGTGGAGCGAAGTCTCTGTCAGGCTAGGGAAAGACAAGAGAAAACTTACAACCAGTATGCTCCCGCTGTTCCCCTGGTACCCGGAGAGCAGGTCTTGAAGAGGAAGAGACGGCTCCACAAGTTGGACGACCAGTGGGAAAAGGACCCGTACACCGTACTGCCCTCAAGCCACGAGAACCCGAAGGTTTGTACCATTAGTAAAGACGGAGGGGAAACCACAGCTATTGTATCCCGGGACCACCTGAAGAAGTGTCCCGAACAACTGAGGAACCCTGAAGAGGAACAAGAAGACCATCGACCCGTAGAGGAAAGGGAAGATATGGTTAGTACTGTGCTCGGGGACTTCCCTCGGTCTTGGACTCAAGTCAATGGTGCAGTTGTGGTACCCGTACTCACCTTCCTCCAACCAGCATCCCAAGCACCTACGGAGCAACAGGTAGAGCTGGAAGAACAGCCGGTCCAGGAGGCAGAAGACTCCACACCAGCAGATCAGGAGGATCAACCCTCTGCTTGCAGTGAGCCTGCCATATCCCTAGTGAGCCAAAGAGCCGGTAGACAGCTGCCCAGTTTACCCTTGACAGCTCCTACACCCTGTAGTTCAGGGCTAGGCAGTCAGCTCCGTAGGTCCACTAGGGCCACTAGAGGCCAGTTACCCGCACGGTGGAGGATTTGAAGTGTATAAATTGTTTTATTTATGTGTATTGTTGCTTGTGTATAATTTTGTGTTTCTAGTTATTTGTAGGAGTCCTTGGTGGATTTACCGGGAATCCTTGTACATAGTTGGAGCGTAACCCAGGACGGACTAAAGACTGTTAAGGACTCGGGGTAGGACAGACCCCTGCCTGGTTACGTCTCCCTGTTTTGGTGAAATGGACACCTTGCTTTTCAAAACTGCACCCGGTTGCGGACACGCCGTGACCATCTTTATATGTTTTTCTAAAATATGTTTAGTCCCGGAGAACTAAATTTCACTAGGGGGGAATGTGACACCCCAGGGGTCTGGTTGCCACAGTGATAGAGATGTTATGTCTGAGAGCAGGTGGGAGGTCCTTTGGTCAGGGATCCTGTGCATGCCACACCTCCTGCCCAGTCTTGGGAGGGGAAGAACTTCCCCTATATAAACCCGGGGCTGAAGCAGGGTTAGGAGTCAAGGAGAGTAGAGACAAGAGACAGTCATAGGAAGAAACAGCTGGAGCTCAGTGGGAGCAATACTACTACGAGTCAGGGGCTGGCAGCTGCAGAGCTCGCCCTGACTGAGAAGCTTTCTTACAGGACCCGGCGTCCGAGGCTGTGGGGACTAACTCTTACCCAGCAGCAGAAGCCGACCGGCAGGGGATTTCAGGTCCTCAGGCCCAGAAACCCGAAGGCACGGTCACACGTGTGGGACCAGCACCGCCATCGTGGAGCGGAAGCCAATAGAAGGCCCCGAGTCACCGGCCATACGGGTGAGCACCACGCGGTACACTCAGGGACGTGGGCTACTTATATCCGCTTCTAGCAAGGTAGCCAGAAGAGTACAGTCAGTTTGGGAGGCCTACAACTCCGCCTGGCCAGGGGAGATCCCATCTGCTCAAGGACTGACCAGGCCCCGTTCGCTAGCAAGTACTCCGGGAGGGTCTATCGTTGTTACCAGTAAAGACCCTGAATTACACCACACCGTCTCTGAGTGGTTCCTGCTACCCCCATCTTCCACGTCGGCTGCCCTGAGGCCATACCCCTCCCGTTTGGGGTTATACTATCACGCTGCACAATTCTACACCGGCCTCAGCGGTCTGCCCTGCAGCGGCAGCTCCATAGCTGCAAATCAACGGGTGGCGTAGTCGACACTCAAATAACATCTATCAAGACTGCCACACACTCAGTCTGACCCCCTGGGCACGGACCGGGTCCCCGCCACTCGGAGACTACAACCCTCATCTGATCCGGTTCCGGGTAAGCCCCCGTGCGCGAGACGCTGCGCGACACAGCAGGCCCAGGGGCGCGTCAGTTACAATACAGCAGAGCTGAGAGGGACGCAAAAAACGTGTTTACAAAAAGACAAATCTCATTTCTCCTCTTCTATCTATGTTAGTTCCTTGTCTCACACTGGTAACTCCCCCTTCATGTATAATAATCTCTGGAGGTAGAGTTATCTTCCAGGCAGCGTCCTCCCCAGAGCCTGGAAGAGGTCATTTACATAAAGTGATAAAAGATGATTTCTCAACAACAAAGGATCTAATATGAGACATACAGGTAGGACTTTTTTGAGCTTTCTATAACCTGCATGCCCATATTAATAGGTTAGATAGGTCAAATGTGGTGACAGATTCCCTTTAAAACAGATCAATTGCTAAAGGTAACTTTTCTGAATAAATGACTTGAACCCTGCATATTCCACCAGATTTTGCCTCCGTAGGCGCTATCCCTAATCATCAGTTGTCTCTGAGATAGTGGATGGAGACTAGCAGCTAGCAGGCAGTATGGTGGCTCACTTATTAGCACTGTTGCTTTGCAATGGGGTACTGGGTTCAAATACCACCAAGGACAAATCTGCAAGGAGTTTGTATGTTCTCCCCATGTTTATGTGTGTTTCCTCCCGGTTCCCCGGTTTCCTCCCAAGCTCCAAAGTGATAGTGAACTTAGAATGTGAGTACCAATTGGGCCAGTGATGATAATGTCCGTAAACCGCTGCGGAATATAATAGGGAATAGGACTCCCACCAATAAACAATGATAACCTATCCCAAGCATAGCCGACAATAATTTTAGCTCTGGAAAATATTTAATTCATGCTTTTACAAAACAAATTTCAATATTTTCTAGTCAATATATATTAAAACCTGATAAAAAAAAGCCTCAATTCTCAATTTCACTTTGTATTTTCCAAGTGCCTTGTCTTGGAGCAGCATAGGTTTTTTAACTCTGCGAATAAAATATCAAGAGCTGTAGCAAGACATTATATATAAGGTGAACACAAAGCGTTTTCTAATAGCGGAAGACTGGAAATAATGAAGTGTCACCAAAATAGTTCTCGAAATTCAATATCTCTATTTAGTTTAAAAAGAAAAGAAAAGAAAAAAGACAGAAACCGAGGCTATCCGACTTCCAGTTTAGGTACCTGCAGGGATAGTAACTCCACTGCTTAGTAGTCCCCTGGGCTAGAAGATTCATTAACCCGGGAATTGAATAGACAGAAAGTCTGGCAAGAGCTTCCTCGCTCCCGTCTCTCCACGTGATGACAGGATTCTTATTTTTTTGGCCACACAGAAGCTGTAAGAGACCTGTGAAGCTGGAGGCAAATGGTTATCAGGTCCATGAGAGCAACAGTGTTTTGGGTCGTTGCCTCAGTTTTGGGAATTATATTCCCTCTGCCAATACTTGTAATAAATTTCTGGTAATCGGATACCTGCACAGGGGCTCAGTGAACTCAATGGGTTTTTCAGAGCTATCTCTAGCAATCAATCTTCAAAAATGAAAGAGTGTAATCTAGTATTTAACATGATAATAGAAACTCTACATAAAATAATACCTCATCTATAGTCAACCTTGAAGTGACATGAGTTTCATGAGCAACATCCATCTGCTAAATGAAGATTTCTTGCACACAAAAAAGCAGCAGAAAAAAATGCAGCATTTATGCCATGTGGGAACATGGTTTTCGGAAAAGTTTTCTCATACAAATCAGTCCTTTGTTGCTCTGTACAATCAAATTCATGCAGTCCCCATTGGGATCCCCATTAGGATCTTATAATAAAATAATATAATAATTTTATTTGTATAGCACCAACATATTCTGCAGCCTTTACAATTGAGTGGGGACAGGATATATACGGCACATGTCGAGTCCCTGCCTTCAGCGCGGGCTCCGGCGATGAGCCTGCGCCTTTCCGGGGACATAACACGTGATCTGATCAGCTGTCATGTGCCTCTAACAGTCGCGGGTGGAATTGCGATCCACCTGCGGCTGTTAACATGTTAAATGCCAGAGTAAATCTCTGACAGCGGCATTTAACATGGCCTCGGCGGAAGGACGTCATAAGTCCGGCCCATCAGCGCCCGTGTCACATGACCGTGGGTCGCTAATGGGTTGGCATGACAACCCATGGTCTGCAGAAGACCCTTGTGGCTGTCATTGCCGAACTGCTATGAGCACCGCCCAGCGGTTGGCGTTCATAGCAAGTGAGCAATTCTATTACACACAGGCGATCTGGTCAGATAATCGCAGCTTCTAGTCTCCCATGGCGACTATTGAACCATGTAAAAAGTAAAAAAAAATGTTTTTAAAAAAATGTAAAAGTTCAAATCACCCTCCTTTCGCCCCATTCAAAATAAAATAAAAAAAAATCAAATATCCACGTATTTGGTATCGCTGCATTGAGAATCGCCCGACCTATCAATATATAAAAATAATTAATCTGATCAGTAAACAGCATAACGAGGAAAAAAAGGAAAACGCCAGAATTACGGGCTTTTTGGTCGCTGCAACATTGCAATAAAATGCAATAACGGGTGATCAAAACATCATATGTATCCCAAAATGGTAGCAATAAAAACGTCAGCTCAGTGCGCAAAAAATAAGCCCTCAACCGGCCCCAGATCCTTAAAATTGGAGACGTTATGGGTCTCAGAAAATGGCGTCTTTTTTTACAAACTTTTGATTATTTTTTTCACCACTTAAATAAAACAGAACCTATACATGTTTGGTGTCTACGAACTCATAATGACCTGGAGAATCATAGTGGCACGTCAGTTTTAGCATTTAGTGAACATGATAAAAAAAAAAAAGTGGAATTGCACTTTTTTTGCAATTTCACTGCACTTGGAATTTTTTTCCCATTTTCCAGTAAACGATATGGTAAAACCAATGGTGTCGGTCAAAAGTAAAACTTGTCCTTCAAAAAATAAGCCCTCACAAGGCCATATTGATGGAAAAATAAAAAAGTTATGGCTCTGGGAAGAAGGGGAGGAGCAAAAAACAAAAGTGCAAAAACGGAAAATGACCCGGAGGTGAAGGGGTTAAGGAGAGGAATCACGTTAAGATAGGTTCCCAGCAAAAGAAGCTTGCCTAGCTGTGGCTGCTAGGCACACATAAATTGGCCAAATTATGTGCCAAGTATCTTCGCTTTTTCCTATTTTCTAGAGCAGTAATGTGCAAATGGTCTCTTCAGAGAGGAAGAGGACTAGAACTCTGGCTTATATCCTAAGTCATGTGATCAGACTCGTTAAAGGGTCACTATTGACTTTTAGGATTGCTACTTCCTGTAGGTGGCACTAGAGTTCTGGTCCTCTTCCTCTCTGAAGAGACAATTTGCATATTTCCCAGAGAAGCATTGCAGCTTTAAAAATTCTCACCGTGACATGCTTAACATGTCGCTCTCCGCAGGGAGAAATATTACCCCTTAGATACTAGAGCAGTAATGCAATTCAAATTTCATATATTATAGATAATTAAAAGTGGATCTTTGAAAGTCCATGGAGTTGCTGATGTAATACGTGAAACCCTTAGATTTAGTATGTATAAAACAAGCCTCTAAGAACCAGTCTATTGTAACTTTCGGCTGCTCCTAAAGCAGTGTGCCCGACTATAACTTATTATAACGACATTGGGGTTTCTCGTTTCTTTCTGTCACCAAGTGTCTGTAGGGCTTCATTGGTATGGCCTCCTAATAGTTTCCAAAAAAAAAACGTAAAGTAAAGAAAATGGAAGAAACAGCGTTTAAAAAAAAATACAATATTACTTGAAAAGAGAGATTTTCACACTAGTCCACAAGCAAGATGGCAGGGAACGCACAACGAGTTCAATACATTTCTTTGGCTGAGTTCACACGATGCGTATTTCATGCGTTTCCGCGGCGTTTTTGCAGTTGCGGAAACGCCGCGGAAAAGCATGAAAAACGCATGGTAGAAGGGAAGCAATGTTCCCCAATTGAAATCCGCATGTGCTGTGCCCATGATGCGGATTTTTCCGCAGCGTAAACGCTGCGCTCAAAAATCCGCAGCATGTCATTTAATTTTGCGGAAACGCGGTGTTTTCGCCGCCATTGACTTGCATTAGAACGCGCCAATTCCGCAAGACTGCATCTGTACTTGCGTAATTGGCGCGTTCTAATGTGCGGATGGTACCCGAGTGTGGAGAAGAGGAGAGTCTCATCCACACCCAGGTACCATTAAAAAAGCTGTAAAAACAAGAATAAAATAAAAAATATATATATACTTACCATCTGTCGGCCCGCGCAGCGCTCGTGCTTTGTTCCCGGCACTTGAAGTGAGTTGTAGGACCTGCGGTGACGTCAGAGTCATGTGACGGGTCACGTGACGCTGACGTCGGCAGGTCTTTCAATTCAAAGTTGCCGGCAGCCGGGAGAACGGAGTGAGCAGGACAGCGCGGGCCATCAGAGGTAAGTATATACACTCTCTCGGGTCACACTATATAAATCCATGCTGTTTGCATGGATTTATATAGTGTGACCTAGTTGTCAAGCACTTTCCAGGTGATGCTAAAATCGCCTGGAAAGCGCTTGTCAATCTGCATGCGGAAACGCATGTGAATCTGCATGTGGATCCACATGTATTCTGCAGGAAAAACGCATGCACAATCTGCATGCGTTTTTTCTGCCAGGGAGATGCAGAAATGATGCAGAAATTTTCTGCTTCATTTCTGCATCGTGTGCACATACCCTTTAAGTTCTTCCAAGGCGGCACATGCATAGATGAAGGACTTCTATATAACAGATGGTGAGCCACATATTTCCTCGAACTAGTAACCCATGGCCAGAAAACGAGCTCCAGTCTGTTATCACAATGTTGCTAACCTGCAAAGAGGTTTTACAGTTGGTTTGTGTGGGAGCATTGAGGCACGTTCACAGTAGTCTTCTCAAGGGCATGCTAAACATCCTCAAACAGCTGCTATCCATCTTTACAACTAACAGATATTTTACAGCTGTAAAGTCGTGGCACGCATTCATTTAGGAAATGTGATCACACTCAATTTTCTGAATGCTGCTTTCTCTTTAAGTCACCCCTTTCGAAGGTATCACTGCTAGGAAATCACTGGCAGCTCATGGTATGATGAACCACTGATGTGCATCCAAAGAATAGTGGCTAAGCCCAATGTGAGACTTCAATTAGCATTTCTATCCTTGGGTCACTTAGTCTACAATCCTGGGTCATTATAGGCCTCAGCTCACACAAGCGACACGGCTCCTGGTTCAACACTGAGTCTTTATTGCTAAGGTTACCAGTGATCCTTGATGGACCAGCTGACATTAATGGGGTCTCATGGGGTCCTGGTATTTTTGACAGAAGAATAGAAAAATCAAGTGACCTGAATAATATTGACCTTGTGACAATGCCATTGATTAAGGGATGGCATATAGTGTGCAGCAAGTGAGCTGTCAGGTATAGAAACTGATGAGTTGGAAGCAGGAAAAATAGGTGAATGTAGGGAACAAAGCGACCTAGACAAGGGCAAAATTGTCATAAGTAGACAGCTGGTTCAGGGTATCTCCAAAATGGTAGATATAAGGGTGCTACCTGATAGGGTTCCTAGCACCCATTCATTGATGCAAACGTACAGTAACAGACCACCCAACAGAGAACCTGTAATGCTCTGGCCAATGTTCTACTGGGAAAATCATCTTGGTTCCAGATACCACAGTGCTCTCACAGAGGAGTCCATGCTTGGATGGGTCAGGACAGTTTTGCCAGCATAAAGGAAAACCCACAAGATTAGGCATGTCATTTTTCTTTAGTTTTTCTATGGCACATCGGTATATCATGATGGTTTACAAAATGCTTCTTTGAGCAATAATCCCAAAACTAACCACACAAGATACACTATATGAACAATCGTATTGGGACACACCTCAGGCTGAGTGCACATCTTGCATCTGCAGTTCCTTTTTTTGACAGTGGCTTGCGAAAGTATTCACTCCCCTTGGCATTTTCATATTTTGTTACCTCACAACCTGGAATTTCACTACTTTTTTGAGGCTTTGCATCAGTTCATGTAAAGAACATGCCTACAACTGTGAACATTTGCTTTTAGTGAAGCAAACAACAAATAGGACAAAATAACAAAAAACTTCAGTGTGCATAACTAGTCACCTCCCTAAAGTCAGTACTTTGTAGAGCCTCCTTTGTCGGCAATTACAGTCGCTTTGGATAAGTCTCTATGAGTTTTCCACATTTGGCCACTGGGATTTTTGCCCATTCCTCAAGGCAAAACTGCTCCAGCTCCTTCAAGTTAAATGGTTTCCTCTGGTGAACAGCAATCTTCAAGTGTGACCACAGATTATCAATTGGATTAAGGTCTGGGTTTTGGCTATGCCGCTCCAAAACATTTACACACTTCCCCTTAAACCACTCAAGTGTTGCTTTAGAAGTATGCTTTAGGTCATTGTCTTGTTGGAAGGTGAACCTCCGTCCCAGTCTTAAATCACTGACAAACAGATTTTGCTCAAGAATATCCATGTATTTTACACCATCCATCTTCCCTTCCACTCTGACCATTTTCCCTGTTCCAGCAGCTGAAAAACTTCCCCACAGCATGATGTTGCCACCACGTTTCAATGGCTGACACACTGTAGAGGGATAAGCTTTATTCTCATTTGCACATTGAAACACGAGACCCAATGGAAAGAAACTGAAAGGGAGAAGATACAGATTAGATATTAGAAAAAACTTTTTGACATTGAGGGTGATTAATGAGTGGAACAGGCTGACACGAGGAGTGGTGAGTTCTCCTTCAATGGAAGTCTTCAAACAGAGGCTGGACAGACATATGTCTGAGAGGGTTTAGTGAATCCTGTATTGAACAGGGGGTTGGACAAGATGACCCTGGAGGTCCCCTCCAACTCTACCTTTCTATGATTCTAAGCCTAACACAACCCTGGTGGTTAGATTTGCAACCAATGCAAACTCAAGTAGCGAGCACTTGCGCTCAACACTACACTGTGTGCAGAATTATTAGGCAAATGAGTATTTTGATCACATGATACTTTTCATACATGTTGTCCTACTCCAAGCTGCATAGGCTTAAGAGCCAACTACCAATTAAGTAAATCTGGTGATGTGCATCTCTGTAATGAGGAGGGGTGTTGACTAATGACATCAACACCCTATATAAGGTGTGCTTAATTATTAGGCAACTTCCTTTCCTTTGGCAAAATGGGTCAGAAGAGAGATTTGACAGGCTCTGAAAAGTCCAAAATTGTGAGATGTCTTGCAGAGGGATGCAGCAGTCTTGAAATTTCCAAACTTTTTAAGCGTGAACACCGAACAATCAAGCGTTTCATGGCAAATAGCCAACAGGGTCGCAAGAAGCGTGTTGGCCAAAAAAAGCACAAAATAACTGCCCATGAATTGAGGAAAATCAAGCGTGAAGCTGCAAAGATGCCATTTGCCACCAGTTTTGCCATATTTCAGAGCTGCAACGTTACTGGAGTATCAATAAGCACAAGATGTGCGATACTCAGTGTAGCATCGGCGTCTCTGCCCCGTACTAGGCAGAGACGCCGTCACTCTCACCTCCCCGCTCCTGGCGCGGCGTCCTTCAGCGCTTCTCTTCCCGCTGCTTCCGGCACGCGCTCCTTCCCCGGCAGTGTGCTTAGGGCGCGCGCTCCCCCTCTCTTAAAGGGACCGCGCGCGCCGTCCTAAGGAGTCCCCGGCCAATTGCCGGAGGACCTCCCATATATAAGGCACCTCCTCCAAAATGGAGGTGCCCGAGCAATGTTGTTGCAAAGCCTTCACTCTGCTTCAGCCCTTAGGTCCCGTTACCAGTTACCTGCCAGTCACCTGCCAGATTCCTGCTTGTTACCTGCCAGTCACCTGCCAGATTCCTGCTTGTTAACTGCCAGTCACCTGCCAGATTCCTGCTTGATACCTGCCTGATATCCGCTTACCTGCTTGCAAGCATGCGGTCCGACGGTCTGCCTTCCGACACCTGTCAGTCTGTCTATGGACCAGCCTGCCCGCTCACCTGGGAGCGCTCACCTACCTGTCTGCTAGCCTACCTGGAGGCTCCGCCGTCACGTGCTGTGACCACCTGCCTGTCCAGAGACTCTTGCCCGCTCACCTGGGAGCGCTCACCTGCTACCTGCCTGCTAGCCTACCTGGAGGCTCCAACGTCACGTGCTGTGACCACCTGCCTGTCCAGAGACTCTTGCCCGCTCACCTGGGAGCGTCCACCTGCTACCTGCCTGCTAGCCTACCTGGAGGCTCTGCCATCACTTGCCGTGACCACCCGCCTGTCTAGAGACTGTCCCAGTCACTTGCCGTGACCTCCTGCCCTTCTACCCAGAGACTGTCCCCGTCACTAGCCGTGACTACCTGCCCACCTTCCCTGGGAGCCACCCGCTTCCTTACAAGGACTGCCCCCTTGTATAGTTGCTCAGAGGTTCCACCTCCCAGACCCGTTACACTCAGGGACATGGCCAAGGTAAGGAAGGCTGAAACACGACCACCTTTGAACAAGAAACATGAGATAAAATGTCAAGAATGGGCGAAGAAATATCTTAAGACTGATTTTTCAAAGGTTTTATGGACTGATGAAATGAGAGTGACTCTTGATGGGCCAGATGGATGGGCCAGAGGCTGGATCAGTAAAGGGCAGAGAGCTCCACTCCGACTCAGATGCCAGCAAGGTGGAGGTGGGGTACTGGTATGGGCTGGTATCATCAAAGACGAACTTGTGGGACCTTTTCGGGTTGAGGATGGAGTGAAGCTCAACTCTCAGACCTACTGCCAGTTACTGGAAAACAACTTCTTCAAGCAGTGGTACAGGAAGAAGTCGGTATCGTTCAAGAAAAACATGATTTTCATGCAGGACAATGTTCCATCACGTGCATCCAACTACTCCACAGAGTGGCT
Organism: Phyllobates terribilis; assembly: GCF_046119375.1. Taxonomy (NCBI): domain Eukaryota; kingdom Metazoa; phylum Chordata; class Amphibia; order Anura; family Dendrobatidae; genus Phyllobates; species Phyllobates terribilis. The sequence continues at coordinate 473,533,421 of NW_027362761.1, forward strand.
GGCCAGTAAAGGTCTAAAAGAAGAAAAAATAATGACATGGCCCCCTTGTTCACCTGATCTGAACCCCATAGAGAACCTGTGGTCCATCGCAAAATGTGAGATCTACAGGGAGGGAAAACAGTACACCTCTCGGAACAGTGTCTGGGAGGCTGTGGTGGCTGCTGCAAGCAATGTTGATCGAAAACAGATCAAGCAACTGACAGAATCTATGAATGGAAGGCTGTTGAGTGTCATCATAAAGAAAGGTGGCTATATTGATCCCTAATTTTTGGGGTTTTTGGTTTTGCATGTCAGAAATGTTTATTTCTAAATTTTGTGCACTGATATTGGTTTACCTGGTGAAAATAAACAAGTGAGATGGGATTATATTTGGTTTTTATTAAGTTGCCTAATAATTCTGCACATTAATAGTTACCTGCACAAACAGATATCCTCCTAAGACAGCCAAATCTAAAAAAAAATCCACTCCAACTTCCAAAAATATTAAGCTTGGATATTTATGAGTCTTTTGGGTTGATTGAAAACATAGTTGTTGATCAATAATAAAAATAATCCTCTAAAATACAACTTGCCGAATAATAAGCACACAGTGTAATGACAACTTATTCAATATGATGACCTAATGTTATCAACTTCAATGTCATAACTCTGGGTTCAAAATGCTAACTATACCCCTTGATAAAATCCTTGAGGGCTGTAGTTTCCAAAATGGGGTCAATTGTGGGGGGTTTCCACTGTTTAGGCACATCAGGAGCTCTCCAAATGTAACATGGTGTCCACTGTAGATTCCAGACAATTTTGCGTACTGAAACTCAACTGGTGCTCCTTCCCTTCCGAGCACTGCCGTGTGCCGAAACAGTGGTTTTCCCCCACATATGGGGTAACTGCGTGCTCATGAGAAATTGCACAACAAATTTTGTGGTCCATTTTCTCTTGTTACCCTTGTGAAAATAAAAAAAAATTGGGGCTTGAAGTAAAATTTTTGCGAAAAAAGTTAAATGTTCATTTTTTCCTACCACGTTGCTTCAGTTCCTGTGAAGCACGTGAAGGGTTAATAAACTTCTTGAGTGTGGTTTTGACCACCTTGAGGGGTGCAGTATTAAGAATGGTGTCACTTTTGGGTAATTTCTGTCATATAATAGACCCCTCAAAATCACTTCAAATGTGATGTGGTTCCTAAAAAAAGTGGTTTTGTAAATTGTGTTGCAAAAATTTGAAATCGCTGGTAAACTTTTAACCCTTATAACTTCCATACAAAAAAAATTTGCTTCAAAAATTGTGCTAATGTAAAGTAGACATGTGGGAAATGTTACTTATTAACTATTTTGTGTGACATATCTCTCTGATTTAAGGGCATAAGAATTCACAGTTTGAAAATTGCAAAATTTTCGCCAAATTTCTTTTTTTTTGACAAATAAATGCAAGTCATATCGAAAAATTTTTACCACTAACATGAAGTACAATATGTCACGAAAAAACAGTCTCAGAATCAGAGGGATCCATTGAAGCGTTCCGGAGTTATTACCTCATAAAGTGACAGTGGTCAGAATTGTAAAATTTGGCCTGGTCAATAAGGACATAATTGTCTCCGTCACTAAGGGGTTAAGCCTATATTTTTCTCACTTCACTTCACCAACTTAGACTATTTAGTGCTGATGCATCTCACACAAATCGGATTACAAACATATTTAAACACAGGACAGCGGTCCGAAACGCGTGCGCAGTGCTTCAACGACACACAGGTATGTCATTGTACATTCAGAGACATAGTTTGTGAATGTTTCCATTCCCTGATATTTTCCTGATACTCCACGGTCTGTTGCCTCCAGCATGGATGGAATTGGGGATATGGGCCATGCACACATTTGTGAGATATTTCTTTAAACGATATACACATTGAATTTATCCCTATTAGTGCATGGTGCATTGACTTGATCCCTCTTCCCTCTGTGTTTGATGGCATAAGGTTTAGACTCATATTAAGTATATATTACTTTTTTCAATCATTCATGCATTATGGAATAGTGGAGAGTTTTTCAGGCACTTTTGGGATTGAACTGACTACTATATTATTTGTTTCTTTCCTGTGTAATCTAAATATATGAGTATGTACTATCATTCTTCTATCAATATATGTTATGTGCTGCACATGTACTTCTCCTGTATGGTGTACCATGGTTTCTATATTTAATAAAGGTATTTGATTCATCTTTAGACACTATTCAATTGTTCTTTACTGATTTAGGGACCGTAGGTTGGGTTTGTTCTCTTTTTTCTTCATGTATTGTTATCGAATGGTCTGCCATTCCATGGTCCTTGTGCTGACTTCCATGGTTTGGATTTCATGCCGGAGACTGGATTCCAATACACACTTGTATTTAGATAGTTTTCCAGTGGCTTCATTTTCTATATATTTAAACACAGGTTGTAATGTACCAAAATAAGTAAAAAGCCAAGGGGGTGAATACTTTTGTAAGACACTGTATATCATATTGAGGCAAAACACTGGATAAAAGCACAGCCTGAGCACCACTGCCACAGATGTATAAAATCCAGCCCCTTGCCATGTCATCTGCCCTAATATTTGTGGAAAAATGGCTGATTCTATAGAGCTCACTAATATCCGGGTGATCGTGTAATAGGAGCCTCTGACGTAATAAGTCAGTTCATGGAATGTCTTCCCTCCCTAATAATCCACCATCACCTGTCACTAGTATTATTAAAAAGTGGAAGGAACCATAGCAACTTAGCCATGAAGTGGAGACGACATAAAGTTTCAAAGCAGGCTCACCAAATGCTGAGGCGTATAGTGTATAAAAGTCGCCAACGCTCTGCTGACTCAATATCTGCAGTCCAAACCTCCTCTGGCAGTAACATCATCATAAAACTGTGTGCCAGGAGCATCATGGCATGGGTAACCATGGCCGAGCAACTGCATCCCAGCCAAGCATCAGATGGGGTAGTGGACTACAGAGCAGTGGAACATTCTGTAGAGTGATAGATCCTGCTTCTCTGCTGACATCCGATGGACAAGTCTGAGTTTGGTGAATGCCAGGAGGAAATTACAAGCCTGGCAGCATTGTGCCAAATATAAGGTTTGGTGGAGGAGGGATACAGCTATGGGGTGGTTTTTCAGAGGTTGGCCTCCACCCCCTAGTTCCAGTGAACGTCATACCTTTCAAAACCGGGACGCTCTTTATAGAAGACAACTTGTTGGGCCATTTCTCTTCCAAAGGGGGATGTCCCTGTACAGTCTGACACTGTTAGATTTTAAGACATTTACACTAGAAAGTTACAATTTCTAGAGATGGCTGAAGCTTTTTTTTGGAAATGTGTTATGTACAAAGGTTTTTTAAATATTTTTTCTATTGACTTCAATGAAAACAAAAACATATAAAGCATTTAACTTTAGTGATCACTTTACAATATTTCTTAGAACGGCATCACACTCGTTTCCCTTACACCTTGCAAACCTACCGAATGTATTTTATCAAAAAGCAGAAGACATGATGGATGTGAGTATAACTGTAGGATCAGACTACACGGGTCTTGTTTGTAGTCTGTCACCATGGAGAGACACTAGTCTGTATAGGAGCATAAAGGAGATTATTCTCCACCAGAAAGCCACAACTTCTTGAAGCTTACCTCCATTAAAAAATAAAAAATGTGACAATCCTCCTAATTCATTATATAAGGTACTTGTGTGGTACATAGGGCTGTGGAGTCAGAGCCAATTTTGGTAGAGTCGGTATAAAATGGACAGACTCCGACTCCTAAACTATATAATAAATTGGGTACAGTAGTTCAATGCAATTTGTGGGGAATATTTTTCATAAGAATTGGGGAAAGGTATGAAATGTCCTATAAATGTCTGTCCTATTCCTGATCTAAGGGTCTAGACTTTTAGCTGAGATGAATCTGTGCTACAGTAAATTTATCACTTAAACATGAGCCATGTATGAGGGAGTCGGAGTCAGAGTCGGTGTCATGGAAATTGAGGAGTCGGAGGTTTGGCTTACCGACTCCACAGCCCTGGTGGTACAGGCCTCTAATATGGGGTCATTGAATTCTGTTGATCTCTGAGTCTTTATACAAGCATATACCCAGTGGTTTAATTCATGGATGTGATACATAGCTATGAAAACAATCATGCGATACATCATACCATGCTTGACTCTTTTGCAGAAGTATTAGCTTCTTACGGAGGCATTATATGGCAGCACTCAGACCGCTTATGGTTATATAACACAGGACTAAAGGAACTTCTAGGCCGACGGATCTGGCATAAGTATGGGAGCATAGAGAACTGCTTCTAATGGCCTCAAAAGGCCTTAATCAAGGAATGAAATCCAGCAACCACTGTGTTCATTTCTTGCCATAGGCAGATACTGAAATAGCATGAGCACCTCTACAATATGAGCAGCTCAAGATCTCATTGTACTGGAGCCCTCGTATTGTCACGTGTGAAGAATAGGAGATAGACAGTGACACCCAGATTTACAGTAATAGGAATCTTAAAGAGGTTTATCAGTTTTAGAAAAATTGGCACCAAAAGTTTCCTAGTAATGTAAAAATAACAATAGAAGATTGTACTTGCTGTCCCCGAGTCTAACACCAGCTCTCTGATGATAGCTGCCAAGATGATGTCAGTAACCAAAATACTGAGACTGGAACAGCAATGGAGAGTCTGAACAGGACCCGGGGAGGGTGAGTACTGTATGATTTTATTATTTTAAATCTAATGCACTAACATATAGTCCTAATCATGATCTCCTATGAAGTCCAGCCTATGCAGTGCAAAGATGACAGCAACTGAGGCTTTCAGAAGGCATCGCATCACTTAGATACTACTGCCACAGATAAACAGAGGCGTTTAACAGGTTAAACAGCAGCTATGAAATCTAGTTCCAATTGCTGCTTTCAAAAGCAGGTGTCGGCTGTATAACACAGCTCCTAAGCCAGATCTGTGATAGATATACATACAGTGGCATGTAAAAGTTTGGGCACCCCTGGTTAAAATTACTGTTATTCTGAACAGTTAAGCAAGTTAAAGATTAAATGATCTCTAAAAAGCCTAAAGTTAAAGATGACACATTTCCTTTGTATTTTAGACAAAAAATATATATATATTGTCATTTTTTACATTTTAAAAGTTAAAAAAAAGAAAATGGGCAGATGAAAAGTTTGGGCACCCTGCATGGTTAGTACCTAGTAGAGCCCCCTTCTAAAAGTATCACAGTTTGTAAACGCTTTTTGTAGCAAGACAAGAGTCTTTTAATTCTTCTTTAAAATAAAACATTAGGGAGAAAGTAGCACAAATAGGGTCTTATCCAACAAACATTTAAAAGTATTTCTATCAGATTGTGCTAACTTGATCCGTATTCTTTGGCGTTTTAAGTTTGATCTTCAGGTGCTGCGGATCCATGGGTTTGTCAAAACCGATGAATATCAGGATTTGGAGAAATTTGTGGATACTTCCCGCGCTGCTGGTTTATTGAAGAGGTCAATTCAGAATGGTTTATTAAATTGGGCTTTTTATTCTACGTGTTTCAAAGTGACAAGCAAGTCTTCTTCAGGAAACAACCACATACAGACAAAATCGTGCCTTTCAAAACTGTCTTGCACGATTTTGTCGGTATGTGGTTGTTTCCTGAAGAAGACGTGCTTGTCACTTTGAAACACGTAGAATAAAAAACACAATTAAATAAATTCTTGTTTGAGGGATTTTCATCCTTTCTTCCTTGGAAAATTCTTCCAGTTCTGTGAGATTCCTGGGTCATCTTGGATGCACTGCTATTTTGAGGTCTAGCCACAGATTTTCAAAGATGTTCAGATCAGGGGACTGTGAGGGCCATTGTAAAACCTTCAGCTTCTGCTTTTTGAGGTAGTCTATTGTGGATTTTGATGTGTGTTTAGGATCATTATCCATTTGTAGAAGCCATCCTTTTTCAATTTCAGCTTTTTTACAGATGCTGTTATGTTTGCATCAAGAATTTGTGAAATGTTCCCTGTGCCATTGGCTGCAACACAACCCCAAAGCATGATTGATTCACCCCCATGCTTAATGGTTGGCGAGATGTTCTTTTCCTGAAATTCTATGCTCTTTTTTCTCCACACATACCTTTGATCATTGTGGACAAAGAGTTCTATTTTAACCTCATCGGTCTACAGGACTTGTTTCAAAAATGCATGAGGCTTATTTAGATGTTCTTTTGCATACTTCTGACACTGAATTTTATGGTGAGGACGCAGGAGAGATTTTCTTCTGATGACTCTTCCATGAAGGCCATATTTGTGAAGGTGTCTCTGAACAGTAGAACAATGTACCACAACTCCAGAGTCAGCTAAATGTTTCTTAAGGTCTTTTGCAGTCAAGCGGGGGTTCTGATTTGCCTCTCCAGCAATCCAACGAGCAGCTCTCACTGAAATTTTGCTTGGTTTTCCAGACCTTATCTTGACCTCTACTGTTCCTATTAACTGACATTTCTTAATTACATTTCAAACTAAGGAAAAGGCAACTTGAAAACAATTTGCTATCTTCTTATAGTCTTCTCCTGTTTTGTGGGCCTCCAACATTTTCAGAGTGCTAGGCAGCTGGTAGAAGAACCCATGGTTGCTGTTTTTTGCCACAAGGTTAGAGGAGACTGGGTTTAATAAAGCTGGAAAGTTTGCATCATCTGGCCTTTCCTAACGACGATAATGAACAAGCCATAACCCTAACAGGCTAATTAAGATCTGAAACCTTGGTCAAAGTGATCAAAGCACATAAATCTCCAAGGGTGTGTGAACATTGGCCCATTTTCTTTTTTGTAATTTTTAAAATGTAAAATTTGAAAATATATATTTATTTATTTATTTTGGCCTAAAATAAAAAGGAAATCTGTCATCTTTAACTTTAGGCCTTTTAGAGATCATTTCATCTTTATCTTGCTTAACTGTTCACAATAGCAGTAATTTTTACTAGGGATGCCCAAGCTTTTACATGTCACTGTACATCATGGAGCTGGAAGTGACTAAACAATTAAGCAAAGAGTCACACAGCCATATAACTCAGATGAGGATCGCAACGCAATGCTCAGACTGGCCGTCGGCTCTCCCAATCCGAGCGTGACAGCTGCACAGAGATACATGCTGTAACCCTCAGTTTGGGATATCGCGTTGTGATCCTCATCCCAGTTATATGGCCGTGTGACTCTTCCCGTATAAATACTTCCAGCCAAAACAGAGGTGCAACCAGTGTAGCCAATGATGGGCTGGTCACTGTTGTGATCAGAGATTTGCAGCAGTGGTCACACATTGTCACCCCCTGAAGGGGAAGGAGACCTGGACAGCGACACAGGCGGTGCAATGGGGAATCTATATTTTGGGGTTTTTTGCAGCGACAAAGTATTGGACAATCCCTATAAGGTATATTCACACAAAGCAGAATTTTTTCAGACTTTTCTGAATGGAGACTGCAGAGATCCATGCACATGCTACGCAATAAAAGTACTGGAAGTTTCTACAACCAATCTGCCAAGTGGGAACATGACCTTATGGCCTCATCCGAACGTCTGTGAATCACGTACTTGTTCTCTCCATGATTTTCAAGGGTCGAAAATGCACCTATTATAGTGTATGGCGCTGTTCACATGCCGGATTTTTTCAGACTGACTAGCTCTCAAAAAAATCAGAGATAAGTCTGTTTTTGATAAGAGTCATGGATAAATTTACCCATCCAAGTCGACGGATCCGTAATATGAGAGCTAGCACATAGATGGCATCACGGAAGCTTTGTAATTGATATATTTTTAGTGAAAAATCACTGAGTAAAAATAATTATATAAAAACTGACACTGATGAACAACAGCCTGTGTAATTACATACAGTGGTGGCCAAAAGTATTGGCACCCCTGCAATTCTGTCAGATAATACTGTTTCTTCCTAAAAATGATTGCAATCACAAATTCTTTGGTATTATTATCTTCATTTAATTTGCTTGCAAGGAAAAAACACAAAAGAGAATAAAGCAAAAATCAAATCATTGATCATTTCACACAAAACTCCAACAATGGGCCAGACAAAAGTATTGGCACCCTCAGCCTAATACTTGGTTGCACAACCTTTAGCCAAAATAACTGCGAACAACCGCTTCCGGTAACCATCAATGAGTTTCTTACAATGCTCTGCTGGAATTGTAGACCATTCTTCTTTGGCAAACTGCTCCAGGTCCCTGATATTTGAAGGGTGCCTTCTCCAAACTGCCATTTTGAGATCTCTCCACAGGTGTTCTATGGGATTCAGGTCTGGACTCATTGCTGGCCACCTTAGAAGTCTCCAGTGCTTTCTCTCAAACCATTTTATAGTGCTTTTGGAAGTGTGTTTTGGGTCATTGTCCTGCTGGAAGACCCATGAACTCTGAGGGAGACCCAGCTTTCTCACACTGGCCCCTACATTATACTGCAAAATTTGTTGGTAGTCTTCAGACTTCATAATGCCATGCACACGGTCAAGCAGTCCAGTGCCAGAGGCAGCAAAGCAACCCCAAAACATCAGGGAACCTCCGCCATGTTTGACTGTAGGGACCGTGTTCTTTTCTTTGAATGCCTCTTTTTTTTTTCCTGTACACTCTATGTTGATGCTTTTTCCCAAAAAGCTCTACTTTTGTCTCATCTGACCAGAGAACATTCTTTCAAAAAGTTTTAGGCTTTCTCAGGTAAGTTTTGGCAAACTCCAGCCTGCCTTTTTTATGTCTCGGGGTAAGAAGTGGGGTCTTCCTGGGTATCCTACCATACAGTCCCTTTTCATTCAGACGCCGACGGATAGTACGGGTTGACACTGTTGTACCCTCGGACTGCAGGGCAGCTTGAACTTGTTTGGATGTTAGTCGAGGTTCTTTATCCACCATCCGCACAATCTTGCGTTGAAATCTCTCGTCAATTTTTCTTTTCCGTCCACATCTAGGGAGGTTAGCCACAGTGCCATGGGCTTTAAACTTCTTAATGACACTGCGCACGGAAGACACAGGAACATTCAGGTCTTTGGAGATGGACTTGTAGCCTAGAAATTGCTCATTTTTCCTCACAATTTGGTTTCTCAAGTCCTCAGACAGTTCTTTGGTCTTCTTTCTTTTCTCCATGCTCAATGTGGTACACACAAGGACACAGGACAGAGGTTGAGTCAACTTTAATCCATGTTAACTGGCTGCAAGTGTGATTTAGTTATTGCCAACACCTGTTAGGTGCCACAGGTAAGTTACAGGTGCTGTTAATTACACGAATTAGAGAAGCATCACATGATTTTTCAAACAGTGCCAATACTTTTGTCCACCCCTTTGTTTAGGTTTGGTGTGGAATTATATCCAATTTGGCTTTAGGACAATTATTTTTGTGTTTTTTCATTGAAGACAAATTAAATGAAGATAATAATACCAAAGAATTTGTGATTGCAATCATTTTCAGGAAGAAACTGAGTATTATCTGACAGAATTGCAGGGGTGCCAATACTTTTGGCCACCACTGTATGAGGAAAATCAGGGACATCTGAATGAGGCCTAAGGTGCCTTTACACTGAGCAATCTTCACGATCGAGGGTTTCCTGATAATTCTGAAGTGTAAGCCGGCTGCCGATCATCCCATGAGCTAGCAAAACTGTTCATCAGGTGAAATGATCTTTTATGCAACAAAGAGATCCTCGTTCTCTGTGGCGCACCATCGCGTGTAGACAGGATCCGCGCTGCCGAGAATATGACAGATCACTGTGCGCATTGTTTACCGCGGCAGCCGTTTAGTGCCGCCGGTCATTGGATTACACCGCCAGACTAGCAGCAGTAAACGACTGCCAATCAGTAAAGATCTACCAGTCGGGCGGTCACTTAACAGCCTTATTACGCAGACAGCGCGCTCTTCAGATCAAAAATAAATCAGTAAGTGCACGGACTATTACTGTTCTCGGCAGCACAAGATGATACGCTGCCGAGAACGACGATCTTTTCTGCAGCACAACTCATCATTTCACCAGACGAACAAGTGTTTTGCTTTCACCGGCAGCCGGTTTCCACTACACGATTATCATGACGCCAGCGCTGTAGGGCACACGTTCACACTAATGGTGCAGTGTAAGAGCACCGAGCCCCATACTGCTTATGTAGTCATATACAGAACATATTACAGCGCCCACATATAATGCAGCGCTGTACACAGTCTCCTCACTGCCACCTATGGATGTGTGAGCAGTACAGGGGGTTAATACATGACTGCACTGTCATGGGAGGACTGTGACCTCTGGTGAAGGTGGGTCATGGTGAGTATTTGCCCCTAACCTGCCCCAGGTACACAGGGGCTGTAGGTGCCCTTGTCTGGGCACGGCCTGGCCTTATACCGCCAGGCTTCTATCACTTATACCGCCGCACACATTGTTTCCTACCTCACTGACCAAAGAAACTCTCCGCTTCCGACATACAAACACGATTTTCGTTTCCAGCCAATCAAAATTCACCGCGAAACACGTCACTGAACATGGAAACAAAGGGCAGAATCCTTACATCTCAGGAGTCCGCTACCATGGAGTGGCAGGCAAAGCACATTCATTTGCAAGTCAATGACCAGAGGACTACAAGAAAATGGCCGTCAGGCAAAACGAAAGGCGACGAAGGAGACCGAGTGAAACGCGGAAGAGCGGAGATGACGTCACGCGAGCGTCTCTCCTTGAAGTGTGATGTGGCTGAGAGGGGCTCACCATGGTAAGTTGTGTGCAGCTGTGTTGCGGCTGCTTTGTGTGTGCAGTGACAGGACCTGATTTGGGGGACACAGAGGCTGTGTGCAGTCACAGGACCTGTAATGAGGGACACACAGGCTGTGTGCAGTGACAGGACCTGTAATGGGAGACACGCGGGCTGTGTGCAGTGACAGGCCCTGTAATGAGGGACACGCGGGCTGTGTGCAGTGACAGGACCTGTAATGAGGGACACACAGGCTGTGTGCAGTGACAGGACCTGTAATGAGGGACACACAGGCTGTGTGCAGTGACAGGACCTGTAATGGGGGACACGCGGGCTGTGTGCAGTGACAGGACCTGTAATGGGAGACACGCGGGCTGTGTGCAGTGACAGGCCCTGTAATGAGGGACACGCGGGCTGTGTGCAGTGACAGGACCTGTAATGAGGGACACACAGGCTGTGTGCAGTGACAGGACCTGTAATGAGGGACACACAGGCTGTGTGCAGTGACAGGACCTGTAATGGGGGACACGCGGGCTGTGTGCAGTGACAGGACCTGTAATGAGGGACACACAGGCTGTGTGCAGTGACAGGCCCTGTAATGAGGGACACGCGGGCTGTGTGCAGTGACAGGACCTGTAATGAGGGACACACGGGCTGTGTGCAGTGACAGGACCTGTAATGGGGGACACGCGGGCTGTGTGCAGTGACAGGACCTGTAATGAGGGACACACAGGCTGTGTGCAGTCACAGGACCTGTAATGGGGGACACGCGGGCTGTGTGCAGTCACAGGACCTGTAATGGGGGACACGCGGGCTGTGTGCAGTGACAGGACCTGTAATGGGGGACACGCGAGCTGTGTGCAGTGGCAGGCCCTGTAATGGGGGACACGCGGGCTGTGTGCAGTGGCAGGACCTGTAATGAGGGACACACAGGCTGTGTGCAGTCACAGGACCTGTAATGAGGGACACACAGGCTGTGTGCAGTCACAGGACCTGTAATGGGGGACACACGGGCTGTGTGCAGTGACAGGACCTGTAATGGGGGACACGCGGGCTGTGTGCAGTGACAGGACCTGTAATGGGGGACACGTGGGCTGTGTGCAGTGACAGGACCTGAAATGGGGGACACGCGGGCTGTGTGCAGTCACAGGACCTGTAATGGGAGACACGCGGGCTGTGTGGCGTGACAGGACCTGTAATGGGGGACACACGAGCTGTGTGCAGTGACAGGACCTGTAATGGGGGACACGTGGGCTGTGTGCAGTGACAGGACCTGTAATGGGGGACACGCGGGCTGTGTGCAGTGACAGGACCTGTAATGGGGGACACGCGGGCTGTGTGCAGTGACAGGACCTGTAATGGGGGACACGCGGGCTGTGTGCAGTGACAGGACCTGTAATGGGGGACACGCGGGCTGTGTGCAGTCACAGGACCTGTAATGAGGGACACACGGGTTGTGTGCAGTGACAGGACCTGTAATGGGGGACACACGGGCTGTGTGCAGTCACAGGACCTGTAATGAGGGACACAGGCTGTGTGTAGTGACAGGACCTGTAATGGGGGACACGCGGGCTGTGTGCAGTCACAGGACCTGTAATGAGGGACACAGGCTGTGTGTAGTGACAGGACCTGTAATGGGGGACACGCGGGCTGTGTGCAGTGACAGGACCTGTAATGGGGGACACGCGGGCTGTGTGCAGTGACAGGACCTGTAATGGGGGACACGCGGGCTGTGTGCAGTGACAGGACCTGTAATGGGGGACACGCAGGCTGTGTGCAGTCACAGGACCTGTAATGGGGGACACGCGGGCTGTGTGCAGTGACAGGACCTGTAATGGGGGACACGCGGGCTGTGTGCAGTGACAGGACCTGTAATGAGGGACACGCGGGCTGTGTGCAGTGACAGGACCTGTAATGGGGGACACGCGGGCTGTGTGCAGTCACAGGACCTGTAATGAGGGACACGTGGGCTGTGTGCAGTCACAGGACCTGTAATGAGGGACACAGGCTGTGTGTAGTGACAGGACCTGTAATGGGGGACACGCGGGCTGTGTGCAGTCACAGGACCTGTAATGGGGGACACGCGGGCTGTGTGCAGTGACAGGACCTGTAATGGGGGACACGCGGGCTGTGTGCAGTGACAGGACCTGTAATGAGGGACACGCGGGCTGTGTGCAGTGACAGGACCTGTAATGAGGGACAAGCGGGCTGTGTGCAGTGACAGGACCTGTAATGAGGGACACGCGGGCTGTGTGCAGTGACAGGACCTGTAATGGGGGACACGCGGGCTGTGTGCAGTGACAGGACCTGTAATGAGGGACACGCGGGCTGTGTGCAGTGACAGGACCTGTAATGAGGGACACGCGGGCTGTGTGCAGTGACAGGACCTGTAATGAGGGACACGCGGGCTGTGTGCAGTGACAGGACCTGTAATGAGGGACACGCGGGCTGTGTGCAGTGACAGGACCTGTAATGGGGGACACGCGGGCTGTGTGCGGTGACAGGACCTGTAATGGGGGACACGTGGGCTGTGTGCGGTGACAGGACCTGTAATGGGGGACACGCGGGCTGTGTGCGGTGACAGGACCTGTAATGGGGGACACGCGGGCTGTGTGCGGTGACAGGACCTGTAATGGGGGACACGCGGGCTGTGTGCGGTGACAGGACCTGTAATGGGGGACACGCGGGCTGTGTGCGGTGACAGGACCTGTAATGGGGGACACGCGGGCTGTGTGCGGTGACAGGACCTGTAATGAGGGACACGCGGGCTGTGTGCGGTGACAGGACCTGTAATGGGGGACACGCGGGCTGTGTGCGGTGACAGGACCTGTAATGGGGGACACGCGGGCTGTGTGCGGTGACAGGACCTGTAATGGGGGACACGCGGGCTGTGTGCGGTGACAGGACCTGTAATGGGGGACACGCGGGCTGCGTGCGGTGACAGGACCTGTAATGGGGGACACGCGGGCTGTGTGCGGTGACAGGACCTGTAATGGGGGAGACGCGGGCTGCGTGCGGTGACAGGACCTGTAATGGGGGAGACGCGGGCTGCGTGCGGTGACAGGTCCTGTAACGGGGGACACGCGGGATGTGTGTGGTGACAGGTCCTGTAATGGGGGGGACACGGGCTGTGTGCTGCGACAGGACCTGTAATGGGGGAGACGCGGGCTGCGTGCTGCGACAGGACCTGTAATGGGGGAGACGCGGGCTGCGTGCTGCGACAGGACCTGTAATGGGGGAGACGCGGGCTGCGTGCTGCGACAGGACCTGTAATGGGGGAGACGCGGGCTGCGTGCTGCGACAGGACCTGTAATGGGGGAGACGCGGGCTGCGTGCTGCGACAGGACCTGTAATGGGGGAGACGCGGGCTGCGTGCCGAGACAGGACCTGTAATGGGGGAGACGCGGGCTGCGTGCCGAGACAGGACCTGTAATGGGGGACACGCGGGCTGCGTGCAATAATAACCTGGAGAAATTAACAGATGTCACCCAGAGTGTGTGTAATGTCTGTCCACAGCTGAGCTGTAGTATTGTGCTCTTCATACCACTACAGATATTTTGGGTCATCCCAATACATGCAGGATCTCTGGGGGTCCGCTGACTGATCCCGAGAATGGCCGTCTTATAGTCCCTATATAAATGGACCACTGCTCCAGTCGCTTCTGTTGGACGGTCGGATGTCTCCAGTGGACTACATTTTGCCACACCTCATTTTTGTTTTACCAGTTGCATGCTGGGAGTGCTCCTTCCTACTTTACACATCTGACTTGTGGACCTGTGTGTGCAAGTGATGGTAATGGAGATTGCTTCCTACCTGCCTGTTGTGCTCGCCTTCAATCATCGCCATCACAGAACGCTCCTGCCAGGGATTCAGCCGCCTCTGCTGACTACACATCGACAGAGCGCAGGCTTCTTCTCCGCTCTGCTCTATTGACAAGGCGAGACTTCAACGTCATTCTGATTGATAGCCGGCTCCCCCAGTTAAGCAGCGGGAATCCAGCTGTCAGTCAGAATGACATTGAAGTCTCGTCCTGTCAATAGAGCAGAGCGGAAAAGAATCCCCGGCAGGAGCGGTGTGTGATGAGGAAGAACAGCGCCGGGCACTACAGGCAGGTGAAAAGCAACTAGTGATGAGTGAGTGTGTATTGTTAACCCTTTCGACGAGCACGCTCGGGTGCTCGGCATCTATGTTAGTGTTGCGGCTGTTAGGCAATCCCTGCATGTGTCACAATTGTCTAACATGCAGGGATGGCCTAACAAACAGGCAATCCCTGTATGTGTCACAGCTGTCTAACAGCTGTGACACATGCAGCCGCGACGACACTAACGTAGATGCCGAGCACGCCACATATGCTTGGCGAGCACCCAACAATACACGCTCACTCATCACTAGTTGCTACTTACCTGCCTGTTAGAGCTTAGGCACATTTTTTGTTTTTCAATTTCGGCATCTCTGTAGTCACGTGGAGCTGGAGAATCACTTTGCCAGGGAATTTTTCCCATTCAATGAATGTTATAAAAGCCACACCCAGAAACAATAGGTGAATTGGAATTATTTGATTCCCATTTTCCAGTACATTGTACTGTAAAATGAATGGTGTCATTCAAAACTATAGCAGGTTCCATAAAACAGAAGCCCTCGTACGGCTATATCAATTGCAAGATAGAAAACTTATGCCTCTTGGAAGAAAGGGTCCAGTATTGCCTCTCCACTGATGCTCCAGTTTTTGTTAACAGAGTGCAATGGTGATATCATGACTACTGCCTCTGTGACCGCTGCAGGTTATCACAGTAATGCTCAGTTACAGTAGTTGGCACGAAAATGCTGAGCATAGTGCTGCTTTCGGTTACATGTGCTCTAGTTGTGCAACCCATAAACAAAGACTACAACAATGGCAGAGCGACAGCAGTGGACCTGGGGAGGGGGAGTGAAAGCTCCTTTCATTATGTTAACCAAGTTCATGCTAGTGTAGAAAAAGTAGTTATAACGGGAAATCCCCTTTAAGGGTACATGTCACGGGTTCACCGCCACAGATAGGAGTCAGAAGACCACAGCGTCTGAGTTCACATACTCCTGCATTGAATGGAAGCACTTCTCCCTCATATTAAATGGTGCTAGTTTCTTTCAGCAGTGCCAGGGCTTAATCTGCTCTTCTTTGAGTCTCTGTAACTTCTATTTGGAAGTTCTCAGCTTTGCAGCATCAGTCACTCCCCTCTCCTATATAGTCTCTGCTCTGGCTATCTGGGATTGCCAGTGTTATGTCTTCTACAGCCTGGTGAGGAGTGGAGGATTTGGTGTTCGGTAGAGGCCTTTTGGAGAGTTGTACTGTGACTGTTGCTTGGTGTTTCGGCTGTGTGCTTAGTCCCCATCCTCTACTATTTTGTTTACCTTCCTAATCCCTCCGGTGTTTCCCTCCATCTGTGAGTGCATATTTTTTACTTTTGATATTTTCATTTGTCCCTGTACGTTCTTCCTTGTTTGTGTATATACATACACTATTCCTCCCCTCTTCCCTGGGAGGGGAAGGGGACAGATAAGGACTGATTCAGGAGAACAGCAAGGTACATGGTCCCAGCATCTTCACCATCAGAAGTAACGTGAGAGGCAGGGATAGATAGGGCGCCCCTAGTGTTAGGGACAGGGTAGGAACGCCTGGTCCCTTGTCACAGCAGCAACTTGACAGTAGAGCTACACGTGTCGTGCAGCAAAAACATTTGTTCAACTTTTCTGCTACTTGCTGTCCCAAGACTATTTTAGAGCTCTGATTTTGCTGTAATTAAAACTGCCAAACTTTAAATCACATGTGACTTGTATTGAAGTCTATAGTAAGTTTGTTGCGTGCGACACATTTGGAGACATTTGCAACTCTGTTCCACAGACCATAACACAATAGGAAATCCTTACATCTAATATTGCAGTGGCTAGCTGTGGTTTCTGTGTCATGTCACCATGTAGCCCTAGCCCAATTATTGCACTTGGCTGCTCAACTAACACTACTAGCTCTTAATTCCATCTCCTATCCTGGGGCCACTCCAAGCCACCCAGCAGTGAGAGTCTGTGCCAACTTTTAGAGTTATCTGTCATCTGTAGGATAGGGAATGAATTTCCAACTGCTTATTTGCCCAGAATGGGACTACCGGAGAAAATCAAACGCTGTGCTCGGCAATCTCCTGCAGTTCCATAGCAAATGAAAGCAGTGGAGGTGTGCATGCTCAACCTCTCGGGGGCTCTTCAGATCAGTTGGACCCCTAGCAAACAAGGAAGTTCAACAGGGGACACCTTCAAAAGTCACGTCGCACAGATAATGTTGCGCTAGCCCTAACATATCAAATGCTGTTCCAGGAATGCCAGAAAGTATGAGATTCGCGGGATTCCGGTGTAGCTCCCAGGTACCACTGACCAAGACATTGGACCGGAGTCCCACAAATCGATCCACTTATATCTACTGAGGAGTTACATGGCCGATATGCATTATTGTGAAGTCAGTAGGACGCAGATTTACACCACAATACTGCCCCGGTTTTCTCTCTGCAATCCCCGCCCGAGCACGGGTCTAATAACGCAAAGCATCATAGATGGTATGGAGGCTGCAAATTTTTTTCTTTAGATTTCCCATTCCTTTTGAATCCACTCCTGGCAGTGTCTCTGTCACAACTGCAAAGAAAGCTTCCATGAAAACTGCACATGTAACACCAGCAGTAAACCGGACATGTCGGCTCTCCCGATATGTCCATTTTAGTAAATTCTTGTAGTTCCCATAACGTTGCGGACCTGAGGCATATTTTTTACGCTTCTCCCTGGCGGGAAAATCGCATGCGGATATTACATGCGGTTTTCCCGCCAGGTAGAAGCGTTTGTGAGGCGTCTTTGCATGCATTTCCGCATGCGGGTTTTCAAGCACTTCTCCAAGCATCACTTGGAAAAGTGCTTGACAACTTGTTCAGAATGGTAAAAATTAAAAAAATAAACTTTATACTCACCTTCCGATGCATTCTCTGCCCCGTCCGGAGTCTTGAGCGGCTCACGCTGTTGTGTGCAGGACCTGCGGTGACGTCATTGAGTCATGTGGTGGGTCACATGACTCAATGACGTGGCAGGTCCTTCAGACAACAGCGCGACGGAGGGAAAACATCAGAAGATAAGTATAAACTTTATTTTATTCTTTTTTTTTCCTTTTTCTTTGGTACCCAGGTCTGGATGAGAGTCTCCTCTCCTCCAGACCTGGGTACCATCCGCACATTGATTCCGCTGCGCTTCCGCAAAATTAATGAACATGCTGCGGATTTTTGACCGCAGCATATACGCTGCGGAAAAATCCGCAGCATGGGCATTGACATTGCGGAATGCCATTGGGGACCATGGGGTGCGGATATAAATGCGTTTTTCAAGCGTTTACGCTGTGGGTGTGTGCCCACGTAGCGTTTTTCAAGCGTATATGCTGCGGAATTTCCGCAGCGTAAACGCTTGAAAAACGCATGTATATCCGCACCCCATGGTCCCCAATGGCATTCCGCAATGTCAATGCCCATGCTGCGGATTTTTCCGCAGCGTATATGCTGCGGTCAAAAATCCGCAGCATGTTCATTAATTTTGCGGAAGCGCAGCGGAATCAATGTGCGGATGGTACCCAAGTCTGGATGAGAGGAGACTCTCATCCAGACCTGGGTACCAAAGAACCTGTAAAAAAAAGAATAAAATAAAGTTTATACTTATCTTCTGATGTTTTCCCTCCGTTGCGCTGTTGTCTGAAGGACCTGCCACGTCATTGAGTCATGTGACCCACCACATGACTCAATGACGTCACCGCAGGTCCTGCACACAACAGCGTGAGCCGCTCAAGCCTCCGGACGGGGCAGAGAATGCATCAGAAGGTGAGTATAAAGTTTTTATTTTTTACCATTCTGAACAAGTTGTCAAGCACTTTTCCAAGTGATGCTTGGAGAAGTGCTTGATAACCCGCATGCGGAAATGCATGCAAAGACGCCTCACAAACGCTTCTACCTGGCGGGAAAACCGCATGTAATATCCGCATGCGATTTTCCCGCCAGGGAGAAGCGTAAAAAATATGCTTCAGGTCCGCAACGTGGGCTCATAGCCTAAAAAGCTTCTTATTTTACACCTGTGTGCTGAGGCAGGTTTTTGTTATTCCTCCTGAAAATTTATGCATACACTGGAATCTTGATTTCACCATGGCTATTAACAATCAGACTGTACTTATAGATTTCCTGGAGGAATAAGAAAGGGAGGACTATATATAATAGAGTGGTAGCAAAAGAGGAAATCTTCTCCAGGGTATAATGATGTCTGTGTGTATATATATATATATATATATATATATATATATATATATATATATATATATATATATATATATATATATATATATATGTGTGTATATATACAGTACAAACCAAAAGTTTGGACACACCTTCTCATTTAAAGATTTTTCTCTATTTTCATGACTATGAAAATTGTACATTCACACTGAAGGCATCAAAACTATGAATTAACACGTGGAATTATATACCGTATTTTTCAGACCATAAGACGCACTTTTTTTCCCCAAAATTTGGAAGGAAAGTGGGGGTGCGTCTTATGGTCCGAACGGTACTTTACCGATGGTGGGGGATCGCAGGGTCCTCCGGCGGCGGCAGAGGTGAGATGTGGCTGGAGCTGGGGCCTGTACCTCTGCTGGTGTCCGGCGGTGAGGCAGAGCAGCGTGTGTGGCTTCCGGTGGCCGCGGCCATCTTCCCGAGGCCGTAATCCACGGGAAAATGGCCGCCGGCGCATGCGCCGACCCGGAGCTCCGGCGGCCATTTTCCTGCAGATCACAGCCTCAGGACGCCGCAAACCACACACGCTGCTCTGCCGCATCGCCGGACACCACTCACAGCCCGGCAGAGGCCCCGGCTCCTCTGCCTCACCGCCGGACACCAGCAGAGGTACAGGCCCCAGTCCACAAGCCCCAGGCCAGGCCCCAGTCCACAGGCCCCAACCAGACACCGACATCTCACCTCTTCTGCTGCCGCCGGGTTCCTGAGGCCGGGAACGGAGGGACCTACGATCCTGCTCCACCACCCCCCCGGGTATGATACCTAATCAGACTATAAGATGGAGTCCATCTTATAAAAATTATTTTTTTTCCTATTTTACACCCCAAAATTTGGGGGGCGTCTTATGGTCCAGTGCGTCTTATAGCCCAAAAAATACTGTACTTAACAAAAAAGTGTTAAACAGCTGAAAATATGTCTTATATTCTAGGTTCTTCAAAGTAGCAATCTTTTGCTTTGATGACTGCTTTGCACACTCTTGGCATTCTCTTCAAGAGGTAGTCACCGGAAATGGTTTTCACTTCACAGGTGTGCCCTGTCAGGTTTAATAAGTGGGATTTCTTGCCTTATAAATGGGGTTGGGACCATCAGTTGTGTTGTGCAGAAGTCAGGTGGTTACACAGCTGATAGTCCTACTGAATAGACTGTTAAAATTTGTATTATGGCAAGAGAAAAGCAGCTAAGTAAAGAAAAACGAGTGGCCATCATTACTTTAAGAAATGAAGGTCAGTCAGTCCGAAAGATTGGGAAAACTTTGAAAGTGTCACCAAGTGCAGTTGCAAAAACCATCATGCGCTACAAAGAAACTGGCTCACATGAGGACCGCCCCAGTAAAGGAAGACCAAGAGTCACCTCTGCTTCTGAGGAAAAGGTTATCCGAGTCACCAGCCTCAGAAATCGCAGGTTAACAGCAGCTCAAATTAGAGACCAGGACAATGCCACACAGAGTTCTAGCAGCAGACACATCTCTTCAACAACTGTTAAGAGGAGACTTTGTGCAGCAGACCTTCATGGTAAAATAGCTGCTAGGAAGCCACTGCTAAGGACAGGCAACAAACAGAAGAGACTTGTTTGGGCTAAAGAACACAAGGAATGGACATTAGACCAGTGGAAATCTGTGCTTTGGTCTGATGAGTCCAAATTTGAGATCTTTGGTTCCAACCACTGTGTCTTTGTGCGATGTAGAAAAGGTGAACGGATGGACTCTAGATGCCTGGTTCCCACCGTGAAGCATGGAGGAGGAGGTGTGGGGGTGCTTTGCTGGTGACACTGTTGGGGATTTATTCAAAATTGAAGGCATACTGAACCAGCATGGCTACCACAGCATCTTGCAGCGGCATGCTATTCCATCCGGTTTGCATTTAGTTGGACCATCATTTATTTTTCAACAGGACAATGACCCCAAACACACCTCCAGGCTGTGTAAGGGCTATTTGACCAAGCAGGAGAGTGATGGGGTGCTACGCCAGATGACCTGGCCTCCACAGTCACCAGACCTGAACCCAATCGAGATGGTTTGGGGTGAGCTGGACCGCAGAGTGAAGGCAAAAGGGCCAACAAGTGCTATGCATATCTGGGAAGTCCTTCAAGATTGTTGGAAGACCATTTCCGGTGACTACCTCTTGAAGCTCACCAAGAGAATGCCAAGAGTGTGCAAAGCAGTCATCAAAGCGAAAGGTGGCTACTTTGAAGAACCTAGAATATAAGACATTTTCAGTTGTTTCACACACACACACACACACACACACACACACACACACACACACACTGAAATAAGTATTGACTATGTCACCAATTTTTTAAGTAAATATATTTCTGAAGGTGTTATTGACATGATGTTCTCACCAAATGTTGATAACTCATCCAATCCACACAGGCAATGAAATCAAGCCATAGATGTCCACAAATTATGTGTAATAATGAGAAATGACAAGGGGAAAAATTATTGAATATACTTACTGAAATGTAATTAATACTTCTTACAAAAGCTTTTGTTGGTGATGACCACTTCAAGACGCCTCCTGTATGGAGAAACTAGTAGCATGCATTGCTCAGGTGTGATTTTGGCCCATTCTTCAATACAAACACTCTTCACATTCCGAAGGTTACGTGGGCTCCTTCTATGAACTCGGAGCTTTAGTTCCTTCCATAAATTTTCTATTGGATTCAGGTCCGGTGATTAGCTGGGCCATTCTAGCAGCTTTATTTTCTTTCTCTGAAACCAGTTGAGAGTTTCCTTGGCTGTGTGTTTGGGATCATTGTCTTGCTGAAATGTCCACCCGTATGTTCAAAAACAGCCCGACACCATGACGTTCTCACCACCAAACTTCACTGTTGGTATGGTGTTTTTGGGGTGATATGCAGAGCCTCTAAACATGTTGTGTATTATGGAATCCAGAGAGTTAAATTTTGGTTTTATCTGTCCAGACTGTATTCTCCCAGTATTTCACAGGCTTGTTTAAATGTTGTTGAGTAAACTCTAAAGGCGCTTGAACATGCTTTTTGTTCAGCAATAGAGTCTTGCGTGGTGAGTGTGTATACAGGCCATAGAGGTTGTCTGCATTACTTATAGTTTTTATTGAAATAATTGTACCTTCTGATTCCAGGTCTTTCTGTAGCTCTCCACACATAGTCCTTGGCTCTTGGACAGCTCTTCTGATAATTCTTTTCACTTCTCTGTCTGAAATCTTGCCTGGAGCACCTGGTCGTGGCTGGTTTATGGTGTAATGATGTTCTTTCCACTTCCGAATTATGAACCAAACAGTGCTCACTGGAACCTTCAGTAGTTAGAAATTCTTCTGTGACCAATGCCATCAGTATGTTTTGCAACAATAAGGTTACAAAGGTCTTGAGTCAGCTCACTGGTTCTACCCATCATGAGATGTTTGTTGTGCGGCATCTTGGTAATGAGACATATTTTTATAAGTATCAGTTCAACCAACTGATATTATTTTTCACTAAGTGGCAGGATTGCTCTCTAATTACTGATAGATTTCAGCTGGTGTCATAGCTTTCCACTGCTTTTTGCGCTTCTTTCTTCATGTGTTCAATACTTTTTTCCTATGTCATTTCTCATTATTACACATAACTTAATTTAATGACATCTATGGTTTGATTTCTTAGCATATGTGGATTGGATGGGTTGTTCTCTGGTGAGAATTTCATGCCAATAGCACTTTTAGAAATATATTTACTTAGAAAATTGCAGCTAGTGATGAGGGTTACACCTCTGTCCGTATAATGTTTCTTCTCGCTTTATACCCTTCTTACCTCACATAAAGCCAAAGTGCATCAGATGAATACATTTTCGATGTTGACTGAATTTAAGGCCAGTTTCACACGTCCGACATTCACTGTCCAAGTAAAAATCCCAATGTCCTGGATGACCATGGGTCTGCTGCCCCGAACTCTGCAGTCTCATATAAGCCTATTGGGTGAGGAGACCCATGGCCAGTCCAGATATTGGGGTTCATATTCGGACCGGGAAAGTTGGGTTTGTGAAATCAGCTTAATGTAGAGACAAGAACCACCATGAACAGTGTCTATTCCCCCATCAGATGTGTCCACATAGCAATACTGTTCTGGTGTACAGTTTACGAGGGTACAGACAAGTGGTAGAAACGTTAGTTTTTTTATGCCAGCATCACATGATGAGTGTCCCAGACCCTTAATACACTGATGTCTTCACATCTGATTTTTTTTTTATCATTCAGAACCTCGTCAGGGATTTCACAGATGTTACTGTTGGAAAAGCCTATTTTAGCTTCTCTTGCATGAGGGCAAAGTGCTTCTAACAAATGGGCAATAACTTAACAGTAGTTTTATTGCTTGCATGCATGTTTACCTTTACTAGTTTTTGACATCTCACAAAAGCAGGAAAAAGAGGAAGGATGAGGGGGCAGAAATAGAAATATTTGCCAGATGTCAGTATAAGAGCTGTTCACTCACCCTGGGTCAGCGGTTATGTGCTCTTCTTGATTGAGGCTGGCGATGATTGATGAATTTTCTTTTGTTCATAGATGGTTAGATTTTGTGCTGTAAACAACCTCAAAACATTATTTCCATTGTCAGCATCACATTGTGTGAAATAAAGGCTGTATGTATGCAATGCAATTCCCAAAGTAAAAATGTCTGCACAGATGAAGGCCTCAAGGGCTCTGTATATAAATCATGCCCTTAATAAGCTACTAGATGGTGGCCCGATTCTAACGCATCGGGTATTCTACAATATGTATGCGGCCAACCGGGCGCAATCAGCAGAGCGGTGTTTAAATTTAGCAGCAATATCGGTGATTGGTCGCGAGCAGCGGCCGCGACCAATCAGCGAACCGTGTTAGTGAGGACTGGAGAGCTTGTTTAAATTTGGCGCCAAAATCGCTGATTTAGTCTCAACCGCGACCAATCAGCAAAGCGGTGTTTAAATTTGGCGCCAATACTGCTGAGTGGTCGCGGCCGGCGACCGCTGCCAATCAGCAGAGCGGTGTTTAAATTTGGCGCCAAAATCGCTGATTGGTCGCGACCTATCAGCGAATCTTATTAGTGATGATCGGGGAGCGGCGCTTCGTGTGCGGGTACTTCCGCTGCGAGCAGCCGGGAGATGAGCGGCTGCTTGCAGCAGAAGTATCCCGACCGGGGCGCCGCTCCCCGGTCCTCCCTTCACACTTGCCGTTGGGAGATCAGTGGCCCTAGGCGCTGATCTCCCGACTGTAGCCGCATGGAGGGCAGCGGCGCCGCTGGTTGGGGTCATTCTGCTGCTAGCAGCCGGGAGATGACCGGCTGCCGTCGGTCATCTCCCGGCTGCATCGCCGCTGACCTCCGTGCGGCAGATGAGCCGCTAACGGCCACCATCTTTTTGTGAAATCCCGCGTCGCTGATTGGCCACGGCCAGACCAATCTGCAACGCTGGATTTCCTGGACAGACAGACAGCCGGGATAAGACTATTATATATATTAGATGAATGCATGTAACTGACATTGTGTTACCGTAGGCTTAAGCCCCCGTACACATTAGATAATTGTCAGCCAAACAATCATGTGGACGACAGCTATCTTTTCTGACTCGCCCTTAGACTGGTTGCAGACGAGCGTATGAAAAATCATCCGTGTTTCATCCAGAAAAATTGGACAATTTTCACCCATGTGCCATCTGTGTTCTATCTGTTTTCATACATCTACATTAAAAAATGTACATGAACAAATACAGTTTCCTAGGTTTTTAGTCTAAATGTATCCATAAAAATTCGGATACCACTTGGATGTTCCATGTGGGAACTGATTTTTTTTCACGCACCCATAGACTTGAATGGGTGAGTCTCATCCAAGACTCAAAGACAGTAGTGCATTCTGCGATTTGACATATTTCTTTCTTTCTCATGGACAGTCAGACCCAGGGTTGCCAACCGTCCAGTAATTCCTGGACAGTCCGTGAAAATAGGGCACTTTTTTCCGTTTGTAAAAAAAATTGATTTGTCCGTGATTTTTTTGAAGCTGGAGAGAATTATACAGACTTTGATGATCGTATTTATCAACCTTTTACAGTTCACTGTGAATACAGCTAATTTCTTCTGTAGACAGGTATCGCTTATAATCTTAATGATTTGTTATGGTCATCTAATGCGTCCGTAATAAAGGTGTCAGTCTTTGATTTTTTAAAAACTGTTCAGAAAACATAAAAATGCAACCCTAGTCAGACCGAGAAAAAAAATCAAAAATTAACCAGCACTGGTCCAATTTATACGCTCGTCTGCACAAGCCCTAGCACAGGATTTCTGAGTTTTCTGTGATGGAGACACTGCTACTACACTCCTCTGGCGGTGAACAAAAAGATCAGCCATTGGATATCCAACAGATCCAATCCTTTTTTCCCTCAACATCATCTGTCTGGAAAGAGTCAGGAAGCTTTCATACGTATTAGATTGTCGGCCAATCCCGCCAACATCACCGTGTTTGGCTGATTCCATTCAATTGTGTGATCTTTACTGTCCCAATCCGACAATGGCACAAGGATCCAGGGAGCTGAGACACACAGAGTTGGTTTGGTTTGCACTTCAGTTGATAAGCTGATGACTAGTGATGAGCGAGCACTAATATGCTCGTTACTCGAACCGGGCAGGCTTAACTCGATTAACGAGTATAATGGAAGTCATTGGGAAACTAGAGCCTGCTTCTCTCTTTCTCACTTTTTTTTTTAAACTGAAATTGCAACCTTCTACATGGGAAGCCCAATTGGATTACTTTCTAGAAGATGTCTTTCTCCACACAAGGATACTAAACAGCTTTATAGGGGTTGCGCCCATATGAGGAAAATAAGTAATGCTGCAATCTGATCATGTAGCACGTACTCACTGCACCCTCAGGTCTTTGTTAATGGAGCAAATGGGACGATGTGCAGTGCGACAATCCTTAAAATTATTACTGTGCAACAGATCAAACTCTAACTCAGGGTTTGTCCAAAGGGACTTCTACACATTAGATCTCGTTGTGCAGGTACTGACTATGTTCAAAGCAAAGGGTATAATCCACAGCCTCTACAGGCCAGTTTAGGTTTTGGAGTATTTATAGTGTGTTGATGAAATTTTATTGCATTTCTAAACTTATCACCTGGTGACAGGTCCTTTTTAAATGCCCATACAGGTCCAGCTTTGCATCTGATGACGACTTCCACAGACCTGGAATGGGCTTCACCTATAATATCATAACTTAACATCCACATTGGCTCTAATCCTTACTATTTAATGATCTAAGCAGGGCTGTGGAGTCAGTGTCCATTTTGGTGCAGTCGGTATAAAATGGACCAAATCCAACTCCTAAAATATACAATAAATTGGGTACAGTAGTTTAATGCAGTTTGTGGGAAATATTGTTTTCATAAGAATTTGGGAAAGTTATGAAATGTCCTATTCCTGATCTAAGGGTCTACACTTTTAGCTGAGATGAATCGGTGCTACAGTAAATTTATCACATAAACATGAGCCATGTATGAGGGAGTCAGTGTCATGGAAATTGAGGAGTCAGTCGGAAGTTTGGCTTACCCACTCCACAGCCCTGGATCTTAGGAACCTTAGCTTTAGTAAGTAGTCATTACTAACTTTTCGCAAAAAAAATGAAAAAGTGTGAAAATCAAGGCTTCTGAAAAATGTCACAATCTATTTCTAAGGCTTTCAAACTCTACTCTTCAGTAGGAACCATTATTTCCTAATGGAGACTTAGTCTTAGAAATCTAATTAGCCTTAGCGTATGTTCACACAACGCTATAAAAGTTTGCAGGAATCCCAGGCAGCCAATCTGAAATCTGCCACAGTTGTGTTACTGGTGGGCAACTGATCTGCTCTATTGGCATTAAATGCAGATCATATTTGACATTAACATGCAGAATCAGTATACATATGTAGCATGCTTGTTATTTCTACAGAATTTTTTTCAGATGAATAGGTTCGTGAAAATCCCATTCTCATGCATCGGATGTGGATTGTCCTTGTGCATTCCACTTAAAAATCTCATCATATCTGATTCTTCTTTTCAATTGAGCCTTTTATGGCTGAGACGGGCATATCTGACTCCTTACTCCAGCCACATGTGGTCAAGACTACTTCTAAGCAGCCCGGCGGGCTGTGTGTGACACTGTTTCCGCAACTCTCAAAGAAGTTGCTAGAAGAGACAGGATAGCACAGCCCACTTGTCTAATTTCACTAGCAACCTCCTTACCTGGATCAGGGAAATGCTGTAGATATAGTATATCTTGACTTCAGCAAAGCATTTGACAAAGTATCTCACACCATCCTTATTGAAAAAATGACCAAGTATGCAATGGACCAGGCAACTGTTAGGTGGATTCATAACTGGCTTAGTGATCGGACTCAAAGGGTGGTTGTAAATGGCTTCACATCCAGCTTCATGAATGTCTCAAGTGGGGTACCACAGGGCTCCGTCCTGGGACCTGTATTGTTCAACATCTTTATCAATGATTTAGATGAAGGAATTGAGGGTAAACTGATTAAATTTGCTGATGACACAAAGCTAGGAGGGATAGCTAATACTAGAGAAGAGAGAGGGAAGATTCAAAAAGACCTAAATAAACTGGAGCAGTGGGCAGCAACCAACAGAATGGTTTTTAACAGGGAAAAATGCAAAGTACTACATCTGGGCAATAAAAATGAAAAAAGCATATACAGAATGGGAGGAATAGAGCTAAGCAACAGTACATGTGGAAAAGACTTAGGTATACTAATAGATCATAGACTGAACATGAGTCAACAGTGTGATGCAGCAGCAAAAAAGGCAAATACAATTCTGGGATGTATTAACAGAAGCATACAGTCTAGATCACGTGAAGTCATTATCGGTCTTTACTCCTCTTTGGTCAGACCTCATCTGGAATACTGTGTACAGTTTTGGGCACCACATTTTAAAAAAGACATAGACAAACTGGAACAAGTTCAGAGAAGAGCGACCAGAATGGTGACTGGTCTGCAAACCATGTCCTATGAGGAACGGTTGCAGGATTTGGGAATGTTTAGCTTGCAAAAAAGAAGACTGAGAGGAGACTTAATAGCTGTCTACAAATATGTCAAGGGCTGTCACATTGTAGAAGGATCATCTTTATTCTCATTTGCACAGGGAAAGACTAGAAGCAACGGGATGAAACTAAATGGAAGGAGACACAGATTAGATATTAGAAAAAACTTTTTGACAGTTAGGGTGATCAATGAGTGGAACAGGCTGCCACGAGAGGTGGTGAGTTCCCCTTCAATGGACGTCTTCAAACAGAGGCTGGACAGACATCTGTCTGAGATGATTTAGTGAATCCTGCTTTGAGCAGGGGGTTGGACCAGATGACCCAGGAGGTCCCTTCCAACTCTACCATTCTATGACCTGTGACTCGTGTCTATTGTCATCTACTGTATGTCTGTCTCAGCCATAAGTGAGGGAGATAGGAACAACCCTCTAAGAATCAGAGATTCCAGGAATCCCCAAGTGAGAACCCCTTTGTCATTGGCCCTTCAGGCTCTGTAATAAGTACAGGATAGGTCTTGTCTGGGCTGTACCTTTAACTAGTTCCAGACTGGACTATTTCCATTCATTTATGACCAGACATGTTTTCATGTTTTGTTTTGTTTTTTTTCATCTGCACTGACTCATTGAATAAGATTGGTCCAAGTGCAGTCAGTTTTTTTCACGGACAGCACTCTAATCAAAAATATGGTCCTGTCACTGAGCCCTCAGTGTGCAGAATTATGTAACTAAATGAAAAATGTAAATTTGACCATCTCAATTGATTATTTTCTTTTGTTACAGTGAGAATAATAGCCAAACAAGTTAAAAGGTACAAAAATACATTTCTGACATTTCAAAAAAGGTCACTAACCAGTATAGCCGCCCTTCTTTTGCGTTTTTTCAGCGTTTTTTTTTTTTCTGCAGCAAAACCTGATCTCTTGCTAGGAAGGTTTGTTCAGGATTTTGCTTGTTTTTTATCTTGTTTTTTTGGTGCATTTTTCAGGATTCCAAAGTTAAGTTTGCTTCCACCACAGAAGCATGAACACAGGTCACGAATGCAAGACATATGTGAAACCATATTAACCAGAATTTCAAATGTAACAGTGGGGGGAGGCGAATTGTTCAGGAATAGTTTACCTGAGACACTGGCAGTACATTGAGTTTGTAGGACACTATTTATTTTTTCACTATGGTCTGCCATTGAATTGCTCAGGGATTGTTCAATTTCACACCTCACCGGGCCACAGGTATTGTTCAATCTCACACCTAGCTCAGCCACTGTTTACAGGTGTACACATCACTAATTTAATTAAACTATACTATCCACACTGCCATCTCAGGTGACCAAGGTTGGATGGTAAAATCACAAAAATAAATGAGTTTCACATACTGCTCTACTTGCTTTTTTTCACTAAAAATGCAGCAAAACCTGATGGCTATGTTCACACAAGGCGTTTTTTCACCACCAATTACTTCCAATGGGTGAAAAACGCTTAAAGAAGTGTCATGCTCTAGTCTGCAAATAAACATGCAAAGCACTAAATACTGATCAAATAAAAACCAGGGTGTGTGCCTGAGATTTCTGGAATCTCACAGACTTTGCTGGTACTGTAAAACGCAGCAGAAAATTTGCATAAAAAAAACGCAATGTGTGAACATAGCCTAACAGTCATAAGCTCCATCCATTTAGTCTGTCAGTTTCTTAATCTGTTGACAACTTTTTGGGCAGCATCAACCACAGCCTCCCAATACAATGTTAAGAAGGCTGGGCTCTTTTCCTTCACGGTAGGTTTTTCGTTTGCAAAGAGCCCACAAGATCTCAATCCATCTTTAAGGCCTTTACTGGCAGCCAAGCAGTCGAGACTTTGATGTATGCAATGGAGCACTGTCATGGTTTTCATGAAAGATGCAGACTTTTTCCTGTACCACTGCTTGAGGAAAGTGTCTTCTAAAAACTGGCAGTAGGTTTGGGAGTTTATCTTGAGTACATCTTCAACCTGAAAAGGTCCAGCTAGCTCATCTTTAATAATCCCAGCCCATAGCAGTAACCCACCTCCACCTTGCTCTTGTGTGAGTTGAAGTGCAGGTCTGTGCCAGGTACTGATCCACCCCGGGCGGAACCATCTGGTCCTTCAAGAGTCACTCTCATCTAATCACTCCATTAAACCTTTGAAAACGGTCTTCAGTTATATCTTGGCTCAGTCTTGAATTTTTACCTTCTGAGTCTGGTTCAGTGGTGGTCGGGTTTCAGCCTCCCTTATCTTGGCCATGTGTCTGAGCACTGTTCACGTTTGTTTCTTTTCAAATCTTTGGCAATTAATGTGTCTTTTTTTGCCACCTTGTTGACTATTTGCAACAAGGGTAGACTACTTACAGCCTACTCTCCATGATTTGCGTGACATTTTTATTTAGTTGCTAAGCAATAAGAACATCATTAAAACATAACTAAAATATTGGCACCTGCAGTCATTTTCTGGGCATTTTGGCCACTTTGCACCTGGGATTTGTCGAGCCTTGGCTTAAAAATATCAGGAATGACAAGTATTTTAGAATTTCTCTGTGTATCCCGACCCTGGAGACCTATGAGACTATGTCACTGTGGCCTCATTCCAAATGGATCCATTTCCTCTACATTTATTTTTCAGGTGGTCTTTGCCGTGCACTCTTATTGTTTTGTTATGTCCATAGAGGTGAGATACTATGAATAGAAGTACTTATGCAAACTTTCATTGACTTTATTGTCTTTGATGACAGATACACAGTGTAACCATGTACATCTGTTGTGCCATGTCTCATGGGATTTACAGAACAAATACTTTTTCTTCCCCATATCGTTGGTTAACAAAAATGCAAAGGTGTTTCTGCTCATCTTTTTGTTGTATGTAGTTTAGCTCAGATTACCATGACAATTTTTGGAGAAAATATTTTTCAGCCCCCTAATTGTGATCCATCACTAATTCTATCTCCTCTTTTCCAGTCTACAGTTAAGTCAGTTTATTCTATGTAGTAAAATGAAGCATCAGCCGGGCTGTGAAGTCGGTAAGCCAAGCCAACGACTCAGACTCCGACACCTCAATTCCTGGATGCCAATACAGTTGAAAGCAATGATGAAAGAGTGAGCCCTCAGCTGACACTCCGCCATCATTCTCCCTATGCCTCTGCCGTCTCAGCGCAGTGGGCACGATGATGTCACTGCAACACACCCGCTGTGCCAAGGTGTGCAGAGGTTCAGAGCACTCAATGCGGAGACCAGACCCGTTGGGATCCGGGGATAGGTGAAATTATATATATAATTTTTTTTTTATTTTTTTTTTTAATGTGGGGCCATTATACTGCATGGAGGACTACGTGTACCCATTATATTGTATGTAAGGCAATCCAGGGCCAATTATACTGTATGGAGGACTATGTGGAACCATTATACTGTATGGAAGGCAATGCAGGGCCCATTATACTGTATGGAGGACTATGTGGGGCCATTATACTGTGTGGAGGACTATGTAGGGTCCGTTATACTTTGTGGAGATCACAGTTGGGGAATCATACTGTGATGTGGTCACCATACTTTGTCAAGGAGTGGAGGGTAGAGTAGGCTTATCATACCGTGTGTGTGGAGGGATTCACTGTGTGTGTATCGTACTGTGTTTGGTGTGCTTTTTTATTGGTATTATACTTTATCTGTATTATTCAAGGTTTTTTATCCTTTGTTATAACATATTTAAATCAGGCCATTGGGCCATATGCTATTACTGCTCTTGCATAACATATATTATTCCAGTATGCTCCATTTGTGATTAAATGTTAATTTTATTATAAAATATGTTAATTAAAATGTACTTTGTTCGTGGGACAGCTCCTTTAAGTTTGTTTCCATGTGAAACGGTTCATCTTTATATTTGATAAGAAGGAAAAACGTCATCAGTTCTAGACCTTTTTTTTTTTTTTAATAAATATCAAGGTTGTCCCGCGACTTTGTCCCAAGTTTTTAATTTTGGCCCATTGTCTATTCGAAAGAGTATCACTGATGTATATGAAAATCCCTCAAAATACAGGACTCACTGAAGGAGATTGTAAAACTTAACTTTTTTTTCAATAATAAAAGTTAAATTATCCTTAAAAGGACATACTACAAAAGTGCGCTTTAGTAGTATGTCCTTTTTTGGGTTATTTAAAAAAATAAAATAAAATAAAAGTTGAGTTTTGCTATCCATTTCAGCGAGCCTTATTGTGTATTTGAGTTTGACATCCCTGCAATAAACCAATGAAACAAGAACAATTTTAATAGCTCAGTATAGCTAATAACAAGTGGTTTCTCCAAATTCAACACAAAATTTCAACTGCAGTCTCAGAACTATTCGACCCCCTTTATGACAAGCATCTTTAGTACTTAGTTGAGCACCTTTGGCTGTTATGACCTATGGCAAACATTGACACCAGCTTTTAGCAGTGAAATAAGATGACAAAGGCCTTAAATGGTCCTATAGATACCATTGAAAATCAAGTTCACAAGTTTAAAGTTATAGGAACAGGCACATACTAATCCCTGAAGGTCTCCATGATAAAACTCCAACACGTGCACCTTATACTGAACCAAAAACACAAGGAAAGTCAGGTCCTTAGTGCTCAAAACCAAATTCATAAGCCACAGAAGTTTTAGGACTCTTGTTCTGTGGAACTTTCCAGGCCTTTGGATCAGCGGTATCAGTGGGAAGAATAAGTATTTGATACACTGCTGATTTTACAAGTTTTCCCACTTACAAAGAATGGAGAGGTCTGTAATTTTTATAGTCTGTACTCTTCAACTGTGAAGGACAGTATATTGAAAAAAATCCAGATAATCACATTGTATGGTTTTTAAATAATTACATTGAATTTTATTGCATGAAATAAGTATTTGATCACCTACCAACCAGCAAGAATTCTGGCTCTCGCAGACCTGTTAGTTTTTCTTTAAGAAGCCCTCCTACTCTGCACTCATTACCTGTATTAATTGCACCTGTTTGAACTTGTTACCTGTATAAAAGACACCTGTCCACAAAATCAATCAATCACACTCCAACCTCTCCACCACAAGGTCCCCCTGCTCTCCAAGAAAAGGAAAGAAAATCCAGCTTCCAAATATCCAAAAATGTATTAGAGTAAAAAAAGACACACATATTTAAAAAGCGCTCCATGGCAAATATGAAGGTGATCAATAACAAAGCTTAATAATTAAGCAATTGAGTCCATTTTTGACTGCATTCCTTTGTAAAGTGAAGAAGTTGGGCCAAAAACAACATTTTAATATTTTTTTATTTATTTTTGAGTCTCAATTTTATAAACTTTGGTGAAGCACAGGTGAATCCAAAGTAGATAAATTTGATTAAGGGTGTAATCTCCAAAATGAAAGGACGTTGTGCAGCATTGTAAGATGAGCATCGCTCACAACAGAACATCTGAACGTGTGCCTAGATGTGCACGCACCCTGGCCAGTGTGAACAGAGCTGACAACATCCGTGACATTTGCTGATGTGGAAGTGAGCAGCGCCAGACAACTCGTATGCTTCTAGAACAGACTAACCCCAAAATATGGCATAGCATTGACAGTGGCACAACTTGTTTCTCCGATCAAATATATGAGAACAAAAAAACCCTTGTATAAGATCTGAAACACGTGGAGGTAAAGTATGGCCAACAGAATATGCTCCACTTTATGGACCCTTGTAACACAACTGTACCCATGCGCCGCCCAATGAAAAGAAAAAATATTTCTTTTGGTTGGTTTAATGCTAAATAATTAAAATTAACAATTACTTTCTATTATGCTAAATTCTTCTTTTTCTCATATTCAACATTCAGTACACACATTATCTTTCTTAAGAAAGCTTTCGAGAGACTCTTAGCCGACTGTCACTCTCCCTCTAACTGTTTTGCTCATCTCACAAAATCTTCTACCACTTAAAATCTGAAAGCCTCTGTCCAGGAAGTATCTCAGCTCTTATCATGAGAAGGTCAGCGGGACACAACAGTCGAAGGTGTTTGTGGATGAGATGGCTTTCTAATGGTTCAACGCATCCTTAAAACTGGGGATACATTTTATATTCATGTAGAAAACTACCTAGCCACAAGTTATCTTACTATTTAAATATGATTTTATGACAAATATTCTTTTATAGTAGAGTCATGGAATATCAGTCCCTGTGTTTTTCATTGTATTTGCTTGTGTATCTTCTTTCTCTCTGTAAGTTTGCACAATAAAGTTCCGAGTTAAGACCCCAACGGGCAAGCTTGTTGTGAACAGGTTTTCTGTGGGCATAATACCACTCAGACAACACGGGGTGAGGGTAAAACATTGTGGCAATACTTTATTGAACCACAAACCAGGCAATAAACACACAGAATAGTCCAAGCTAATACCCAAGATGGTAAAACATTACACAGTCTCACCTTTCCGCTCCGCCCGCCTGGGATAGAACAGCTGCGACCTTTGGAACTTCCAGGGCCAACTACCGCAACCAGTGGCCCCCACAGAAGGTATCGGCAAGCTTAGGAAGCCGATAGTCCATCAAGGTACAAGGCCAGGAGACCCGAGGGTCCCACCCTGGCTTCTCTGAGAGTTTCCATGGGGCCAGATGACCGGCTGGTCCCAATCTGGCTTCTCCAAATGTCTCCATGGGTTCCAGGCAACCAGAGGGTCCCACCTGGCAACCCCAAACAACATATTCATGGGGCCAGGTGACGTCATCGTCCCAACCTGGTCTCCATGGGCTCTCTGATGGTAATGGAGCAGATAATAATAATCTTTATTTTTATATAGCGCTAACATATTCCGCAGGGCTTTACATACATTATCGTCGCTGTCCCAATCGGGGCTCACAATCTAGATTCCCTATCAGTATGTCTTTGGAGTGTGGGAGGAAACCCACGCAAACACGGGGAGAACATACAAACTCCTTGCAGATGTTGTCCTTGGTGGGATATGAACCCAGGACCCCAGCGCTGCAAAGCTACAGTGCTAACCACTGAGCCACCGTGCCGCCCGTAGATCTGTATCTTTCCAGTCATGGCCACATACACTTAGGCTGGAATCATGTATAATCCAAATCTGTCTCTCTTTGGGTAAAGCCATGCTACCAAGCTGATGGTGTGAGGAGAGTCTGATCTTTAATTCTCCTTGTAAAATCTCTTTTCAATCTGTTTCAAATCTCTTTTCAGCAGGATAGAAAAACCCTTTTTTATATTTACATATGCGGCTAAGGTCATCAGTCACAGGTCAGAGATAAAGGTGCAGGGCACACTCAGGTCTCATTGTTTGAGCTAATGAATTTTGTCACAGATTTTGCAATGGGTAAAATCTGCATTAAGTACTCAGATTAACATACTGCGAAATTAAAAATTTGCACCCCTTGTCAGTTTCCATTGTGAAAATATTTGTATTTTTAAGATTTCTTAAATATCAACCACATATCTGGTACTGATTTTCTATGCACAAATCCACAAAGAAAATCCATAGCAAATCCACTTGTGGACGTTTGTTTTTTTTGTAATTCAATGGGTCTCAGGATTTCGGACTGATACACCAGAACTTCTAATTTTACTTCAATTTCAGGTCATGGCATGCTACCAACATCATTTTTATGATTTCAGCTTTCCTATGACTCCTCTGGTTAATTACTTTGGATATCCAGAGGTTTCCTTTCCTGTTAATACTTGAATTAAACATGCAGAGGTGTAAGTATTGATGACCTCCATAGCATGCACATTCCTATGCTTCTTTGTGTTGAAAGATACATTAGGACATGAAGATAGAAGCCAGAAGTCTATTTCCCCTTCATCAGATAAGACACAAGGTTAGGCCCAGGAGAGATGGTTCTGATAGCCAGGCTCTGGTATCCATTGCCTTGACAGCTTTCCAACTGGTGCCTGAGGCAATGCTAATGTTTTGTCTTTAGAGCATATCAAATGGTTAAATTCAATTTCTAGTTTCCAGTGCAGTATATGTGAGGTCAAACAAAGTCAAAATGAAAGCGATCCTCGTCCCCTTGAGTCTTTCACTCTAACCAGGAATTGCAAGGTATTCTTAGTGAATCGCAATGGCACACGGCTTGCCGGGGGATGAACGTGCCCCATCTTGTATTTCTATATCTTTGACCTTATGGATGCTTCACAGGAGGACACCCAGTAAATTTATTTGTGCTATGCCAGTTAGATCCCATTTGGTCGCCATTTTATACTAATTTCATTGTAATCTATACAACCTGGATTGCAGCAGGCCTACAATATCCTTCACAGAGGTCGATGCAGAAATGAAATCCAGATGTTCAAATTAGGAGGACGTTCTTCTGGCCAGTATTTCTAAATGAAACTTCTAATTAAGGGCAGCATTGCTTAGTGTTGGGATTAAATGGTTACTGTCGTTTCAGCAACGTTACATAAATAGTACACTTCAATATATAAAACTTTTGTAATGTATCTTACGAGAGAAATCTGCTTCTTTCTTCTTCATTTACCTCCTGAACTCCTCATTCACTATGGAAAAATGTCTTGGTCAGTGACCTACTGCTAGCTCACACAAGTATCAGGTTGCAGCAGCTATTCAACTCTATGGAGAGGGAAGGAAGAGCTCTCAGCACAGTGTGAGACCAGGCAGATAGTGATGTCATTTTACTCCAGTGTTGGATTCACAGCTACAAAGATCAGTACTGGTGTATAAAGTCTGCCATGCTGCTGCTTCTGTTTGCGTTCTGCAGAGAAAGAAAATCAGGAATACATCTGTGTCATTTAATGTAGACATCATAGCACCTAGTCTCTACCCACTAGTTCAGAGAGAACTGAAAATTGGAAAGCGAGAGCGGCAAAGAGGAAAACTGGTGAAAACCGCAGGGTATAAGTCTTATAATGGCCAAAAATCGTTTTATTCTTCCTTTATTCCTCTGTCACTACATTGTGCTGCTCTCAGATTAGGTGGCTAAAGCCTGGTGACATATTCCCTTTAAGTGACTTATTCTTATAGTGGGTAGATGTAGAGAAGTTTTCCTGTTGTGATTTGTAAGTTATTTTAATATTTTATGTTTATCCCACAGTCTGCCATTTTTAACTTCCAAAGCCTGTTGACGGTGATCCTTCTGCTAATATGCACATGTGCGTATCTCCGAGCCATGGTTCCCAATCTTCTTGATAAAAACAAAACTGGGTACGTAACCTTTGCTGTATGTAGTGAATTTTAATAACCGATCAATATATGGAGCCAGACTCTCATTACACATCACAACCTCCTGAATGTATATTATAGCTCAGGAGCTTTGGGTTTTTTGGGAGGTTTTTTTGTATATGGCATAGGTAATCCTCAGTCATGCTTACATTTCTTATTAACTTCCATTTTTATGCCTTGAGTCGATGCTTTTAGCTAGAAAGCATTTTTCATAACTTTACAAGTGAACACAATTTAATAACTTTCCTGGGAAAACCACTTAACACCTATCCGCGGGGGTTGCCCACCTCTGAGACCTCCGTTGATCACTAGAACTAGTGTCCCGATCTCTTCACTGCTGGTCAGGATTGAGTGGAGCAGACTGCTCGTACATAAGTGCTGCCATTTCAGTCTGTTTCCATGGGATTATCCGAGATGGCCAAGTAGTATGGTCAGCCCATAAACATTGCGGCAGCAGTCATACACGACCATGCCAGACCACTCATTCCCAAGCCCACTGAAGAAAACCAGGGAAGTGGAACCCCTGTTCTTTTGATCCGTGAAGATCAGACATTTACTACATATCCTATTAGATGATAAATGTCTTTTATGAAAAAAGAAACCTTAAACTTCTTTTAGGATATAAAAAAATATATACAAACTTACATTTTGGCAGAAACTTTACTTTTGTTTCCTTTTATTGCAGAGTACTTGGCATTTTTTGGAAGTGTGCAAGAATTGGTAAGTCGTCTTGTTTCATCTTTTCATTTCCATAATGCCTGCACAGGAATTGACCATTGTATTGAAAGTTGATAAAATGACTGATGACTTTCAGCCAACAATTCATTTTCCAAAAATTTCATGCTGGGCTCATCATGCCCGAATGGAGGTTTATTTTATTAGAGAGAAGGTGAAAAGCCTCTGGCAGTAACTTATCTTACACCTGAACTTTCCTGATCTTTTCATGTATCTCACTCACATTAGATCATCTGCCCAAATTGGCAGGTTTGGTTAAACATTGTGTAGACCAAACCACCATTATGATAACACATTCATCTTTTTTTCTTAAAAAATGTTGCCTTATCTCCTGATCTCTTTTTGGGTCTAGGTAATATTAGGGTATTGGAATGATCTAAAGCTGTCCATAAGGCTGTGTGCCCACTATGCGTTTTTGATGCGGAATTTCCGCAGCGTAAACGCTTGCAAAACGCTTGGTAATCTGTGCCCCATGATCCCCAATGAAAATCTGCATGTTCTGTGCCCATGCTGCGGAATTTTCCGCAGCAGATTTCCCTTGCGGAAAAATCCGCAGCATGTCCATTATTTGTGCGTTTCTGCATGCGGATTTGAGGTCCCAATGCATTTGAAAAACGCAAGTCAAATCCGCATGTAAAAACGCGTGTAAAATCCGCAAGCGTTTTTTACAGCCAAGAACATGCAGAAACGCTGCAGAAATTTTCTGCTTCATTTCTGCATTGTGGGCACATATCCTAAGCTTTTTAAGATTTTAAGCAGGTAAAAGTCCTTAGATAATGACATGAACTATGAGAATCAAAGCAATCTGAAGCTTTAGGCTACGTTCCCACGATGAGCTTTTGTTGCGTATTTTTGCTGCGCCAAAGTGGATGGGATTTATAGAGATCTAATGCCCACTGTGCTTTTATATTACTCAGCGTAAACTAACCTACGAGTTCCAAATGTCACTTTCTCTTGCGAGTACGCTGAGTTTTATGTGCAGATTTTCCCCACAAACTGGCATTAGATCCAGAAAATCTGCAGATAAAAAAAAACGCACATGCGTCTTTAGTGCGTTTCCGTGGCGGCAACGCGTAAAAACCGCATGTAATCTGTAAGTATGTCAATAAAGTTTTGTCAAAGCCAAATACCAGGAAGTATAAAAACAAAGCAGCTTTATTTTAAAACATGACACCAAAAAAGAGAAAAGCTTCAGCGACAAAAACCGCAAGTAACCTAATCTACATAATCGGTGCGGAAAGGGTGCAGTGCCAAAAATTCACAAAAAGCTCATCCTGGGAATGTATTAAAGTGGTTTTCCTGCCTTGGATATTTAAGACATATGTAAAATATATGCCGTGAATGATAGATCCACAAATCTGACTGGAGAATCGGCAGTAGATAGTTGACGGCAAGTTTAGACAACTTTTATCTCAAAAGTATGGGCATATTAAAGGGGTGAAACAAGAGTAGAAAAAATGGTTGTTTCTTCTAAAAACAGAACCACACTTGTGAGTTAACTGAGTTGAGTCTGGTATTAACACTCAGCTCAATCGACATAAAGGGGACTGCAATACCACACAGAGCCTGTGGTCCGAGGTGGTGCTGTTTTGGAAGAAAGCTGACACTTTTTCTAATTTTATTAACCACTTCGCGCCAGAGCCTGTTTTTGCCTTCGTTACTAGGCCAATTTTTTCAATTCTGACCACTGTCACTTTATGAAGCAGTTACTCTGGAACGCTTCTACGGATTCCCCTGATTCTGAGATTGTTTTTTCGTGACCTATTGTACTTCATGATAGTGGTAAAATTTCTTTGATATCACTTGCATTTATTTGTGAAAAAATCGGAAATTTGGCAAAAATTTTGCAATTTTCAAACTTTGAATTTTCATGCTCTTAAATCAGAGAGATATGTCACACAAAATAGTTAATAAATAACATTTCCCACATGTCTACTTTACATCAGCACAATTTTGGAACCAAAATTTTTTTTTGTTAGGAAGCTATAAGGGTTAAAAGTTGACCAGCAATTTCTCATTTTTCCAACAAAATTTACAAAAACATTTTTTTAGGGACCACATCATATTTGAAGTGACTTTGAGGGGTCTTTATGACAGAAAATACCCAAAAGTGACACCATTCTAAAAACTGCACCCCTCAAGGTGCTCAAAACCACATTCAAGAACTTTATTAACCCTTCAGGTGCTTCACAGGAATTTTTGGAATGTGGAAGAAAAAATTAACATTTAACTTTTTTCACAAAAATGTTACTTTAGACCCAATTTTTTTTATTTTCACAGGGGTAACAGGAAAAAATGGACCCCAAAATTTTTTGTGCAATTTCTCTTGAGCGCGCTGATACCCCATATGTGAGGGAAAACCACTGTTTGGGCGCAGGGTTCGGAAGGGAAGGAGCGCCATTAGACTTTTTGAATGTAAAATTTGTCTGAATAATTAGCAGACGCCATGTTGCGTTTGGAGAGCCCCTGATGTTCCTAAACAGTGGAAACCCCCCACAAGTGACACCATTTTGGAAACTAGACCCCTTAGGGAACTTATTTAGATGTGTGGTGAGCACCTTGCACCCCTAGCTGCTTCACAGAAGTTTATAATGTTGAGCCATAAAAATTAAAATTTTCACATTTTTCCCACAAAAAATGTTTTTCAGTCCCTAATTTTGCATTATCATAAGGGTAACAGGATAAATTGCACCATGAAATTTGTTGTACAATTTCTCCTGAGTACGCCGATACCCCATATGTGGGGAAAACCACTGCTTTGGTGTACGGCAGGGTTCGGAAGAGAAAGGAGCGCTATGTTGGCTGGGATAGGCAGCAGACACCATGTCACATTTGAAGAGTCGCTGACATGCCGAAACAACAGAAACCCCCACAAGTGACCCCATTTTGTAAACTACACCTCTCAAGGAATTCATCTAGGGAAGTAGTGAGTATTTTTTAATTTTTAAATTTATACCATTGGGCAGTGAAAAAAGCATAATTATATTTTTACCACAAAAAAATGTTTTACCCTCAGATTTTACATTTTCACACAGGGCAATGGGTAAAAATGGTGCCGAAATGTGTCACACAATTTCTTCTAAAAGTGTCAATACCCCATATGTGGCTGTATCGTACCGCTTAGCCATACGGTGAGATCTGGGGGGGACGGAGTGCTATTTGACAATTGGAGAACAAATTATTGTAGAATAGGCATTTGGATTTGGGAGCACAAAATTTTCTGAATTTCTTTTGGGGGGAAAGGGCCATTTTGCTTTTCCAGAGCCTTTCTGCTACCAGTAACTTGGAAGTCCCTTATATTTTTAACAGATGACGGACCTGAGTGGGGACTAGCTTTTTTTTCAGGACTGAGTTGAAGCTTTTATTGGGAACATTTTACGTAACATTTATCCGGCGCTCTAGGCTGAGCACTTACATCGGGGTTTCCATCTAAATTTCCAAGTGATATAATTCCGATGAAACCCCTGCGGGATCCATTCGCTGTAATGAGGCAGCAGAGTTACTCTGGACTCCGTCTGGCCTCTGTTTAGCGGTGTCCTTTTTTGCAGAAGTGCACAAAACTGTGGCCAACCGCACTTTTATGCAGCCTAAAACAAATGACACCGTGGGATCACAGGCCAGACGGCATCCACAGTGGCCTATATCTGCCTCATTACAGGGAATCTTCCGTCATGGGTTCCGGCTGAATCACATATTTCAGAGATTTACACGGAAACTCTGGCGTAAGTGCTCAGCGCAGAGCGCAGGATAAATGTGAGCAAAGCCTTACTGCGATCTTTGGTAGACATAATAAACAAATCAGTAGCAGGTGAAGAATTGGTTTTATTTATTTTTTATGCCGTTCCTAGTGTGATATAACTGATTAGATTAGTTTATTCTTCGGGTCGGTGCGATTACAGAGATACCAGATTTATATCGGGTTTTTATGACTGACAGCTGTCACACACTAAGACGCTTTTTTTTTGCAAAATCTAGTATTTGCATCGCCATATTTTGAGAGCTATAATTTTTCCATATTTCGGCCGACAGAGTCATGTGATGGCTTGTTTTTTGCGGGACGAGTTGACATTTTTATTGGTACCATTTTTGGGTACGTGACATTTTTTGATCGCTTTCTATTCCGTTTTTTGGGAGGTAAAATTAACAAAAACCAACAATTCAGGAATTGTTTTTTGAGGTTTTTTTTTATGCCGTTCTGCGTGTGGTAAAAGTGATCAGGCAGCGTTATTCTTCGGGTCAGTACGTTTACAGCGATACTACACGTACTGTATATTTTTTTATGTTTTGGCGCTTTTACACAATAAAACAATTTTATAGAAAAAATATTATTTTTGCATTGCTTTATTCTGAGAGGTATAACTTTTTTATTTTTCGGCTGATGGAGCTGTATGGCAGCTTGTTTTTTGCGGAACAAGATGACGTTTTCAGTGGTACCGTTTTTATTTCCATTTTGCTTTTTGATCGTATTTTTTTCCACTTTTTATTTGGCGATATAAGGAAAAAGCATAGTTTTTTGCTCCGTTTTTTTATTTATTTTTATTACGGTGTGCACAGAAGGAGTTAATTAGTGTGACAGTTTTATAGCTCGGGTTGTTTCCGACGCGGCAATACCAAATGTGTACTTTTTTTATTTTTGCAAAAATATATGGATTTATCGGTTTAATATTTTATTTATTTATTTTAATTTATTTTGTATTTTTTTTTAACAGTTTCAAAACATTTTTTTTTACTTTTTTTTTTACATTTTTACTTAGTCCCTGTATGGGACATTAATTTTTATTTTTCTGATCTCATGTAATGTAATAGACATATATTACATTACATGAGATCTTCACACAGTCAGTTTCCTGTCTGGCTTAGCTGCAGGCTGAGCCAGGCAGGACACCATATATGGCAGAGCTGGAGGCGGTCATGTGACCTCCAGCTGCCATAGCAACGTCAGGTCCTGAAAGGAATCAGGGGTCGTCGGAGAGGTAAGTGGACGACCCCCTCTCCTCCTGCTGTCTTCTATATGCCGCGATCACTATAGATCGCGGTATATAGAAGACAGCAAAGGGTTAACATCA
Source organism: Phyllobates terribilis (assembly GCF_046119375.1). Classification (NCBI taxonomy): domain Eukaryota; kingdom Metazoa; phylum Chordata; class Amphibia; order Anura; family Dendrobatidae; genus Phyllobates; species Phyllobates terribilis. The sequence goes on from NW_027362761.1 coordinate 473,576,435, forward strand.
CTGGGACCTGATCTAATCAGGTCCCGATGATGTTCCCTGTCAGAGCTATCGCTCTGCACCGCTCCCACAGCGTTTGCAGGACCCTGGGGGTCCTGAGCGCTGCGAGACCACCCACCGTTTTTAAACGTCCGCGCTGCACAGAGCCCAGGCAGCGCGGACATTTATCTACAGTGGGCAGTCGGGAAGCGGTTAAACCCCTTATGTCTTTGAAATGAAGTCCCCCCTTTTTTTCACTCCAGAATTCTGCCGTAAAAGCTTTGATGAATCGGGGCCAACGTGCACATTTTTGGTGCTATAGAGGACTAATCTGTGTTTGTAGAAGTGTTCTATTATTTTATGAAATAGCTTTTTTTCAGAAATGTCTCCTTTTGTGTATATCATATGTTGCCTCAAACCAAGAAGCAGAGGGTCACACACTACTTGGCTCCATCTTGACAGTCATGATCTATGAACTTGAATCGATCTTTTCTTTTTTCGTGCATCTACCCATTCATCATTAAGAACATTCTGCTGCCCACGTCTTACAATCCTGAATAAATGTGCTCACGTACAGATCGGGCTCAAGCGATACCCACAGTTGTCTAAATTCATCACAGGTTGTTTAGTTCTTCACCAGACATTATAGCAATGTGCCATAATGTTGATCGCAGTGATTGACAGGCCGTCCTGTGCACCAGAGCGACTCTTGTCCGCAATCTATTTCAAGGTGATTTCAGATGCCAAAAACGTGTTAATCTTGGATCGCGTCCATCCATTTTTCCACATCTTGAAATTTTTATCACTGATACAAAATGTTAAATATCATATTTTTTTTAACAATTTAGAAAAAAATCATGAAACATTAATATTTTTCAAAGTATTAATATTAATAATTCATTTTGCAGGTGAAAGAAAAAGTCCTTATGTGGCCGTGTGCTGTGTGGTGATGGCTTTCAGTATACTCTTTATGCAATAGTCTGCCAAGGATTCCAGCCAGCTCCATTTATATTACTTGTGGAATAAATATCTTTGTGGTCATTAATGTGTTCAGAAATATTTTCTTTGATAAGTTAAGTAACTGACAGATTAGGCTTCATGTTATGATCCAAGACAGTCAATGGATCCTCAGGATGAATGAGACCGGAACATAAGACGGGCGGCGCCATGTTTTTGTTTTGAAAATGTCATTTTATTCTAAAAGTGATATTTATTGGGAGGGAAATGAAAAGGTCTGTCTAATTATCTCCAAAAGTATTGTTTCATGACCATGTTTTGAATTGATAAATAAAATTGATGACGTGTTTTTCAGAAACTGTTTTCTTGTATTTAACCTTTTTCATTTTTTTTTTAATTTTTGCAAAAATCAATAGTTAGTTTGTGTAATTAAAGGAAGATCTGTGTCCATCAAATTCATCCAAAAGAGGAAAGGAACTATGGATAACTTTCAGAAATTTGTATTATCCAATAGATACAAATAAAGGAGAAAAAAGGCCCATAGGGGAATATTCACAGGTGGCACCTTTCATGGTACGAGCAAAGTAAATGAGATTTCAGAAATCTCATTCACGCGCTTATTTTTCCCCCCCCTGTGTTTTTGTGCTGCTGGCTGTTTTATGAAATCTGCAGCATGTCAGTTCTTGAATGGGAAAAAAAACACCGCAAAAACTCACCGATTTTACCCATTGTTTTTCCTGCTAACAGTCCAATAACCCCATGTATGAACATATGCTAAGACATTTGCCGGTCTACTTTAAAAGGGAAAAATGTTACTTCCAAATTAAAATACATAGAGTGAATTCATACAAACAAGGCCATATAGATTAGTAAAAAAAATGGTGGAGATGGGAGGTGTCTGAGAGCTGCTAGGAGGAATTATGTACAGGAATATACACAAACGGAAAATTGACCTGTGTATACAAGAAAGCAAGTTGTGAACTTGTGGTAGTCAGACTGGGATCATATGACATATTTTTTTCATAATTATATGGATGCAGCTAATAAAACGAAATACTGCACTCAATATTGCTGGTAAGTTAACATAAAAAAAACATTGCTGATGTGGCGAGCTACTTTGGTTGCTTTGTAAATAAATTGCTTAATATTTTATTTAACCATGTGTACCGTCACCATCAAAAAAGCCTACCAAAATGATGTTTAAATGGGTAAATGTGCAGTAGCTGTGCAACAGATGAAAAAACTATAAAGCTGCAAAAAATTTAAATGACACTTTTTTTTTATGACACTCTACTTTCCTTTTGTGACTGATGAAAACTCTGAAGTAATATTGGGGGAATTAACTAAAAGAGGATTTTTTTTATGACAATTTTGTGTGAGGCTGCATTGTCGTTATTTGCACCAAATTTGTGGAAGTGCTATACCTATGTTTGATAGATTTGGTGAATCTTTGATACATTTTGTGCGACATTTTAAAATAGTTGCATCTTATACAGTGGTTAGTGTTGAGCGATACCTTCCGATATCTCGAAATATCGGATCCGATTGGATCAGACCGATGCCCAAAAATAATAATAATCTTTATTTTTTATATAGCGCTAACATATTCCACAGCGCTTTACATACATTATCATCGCTGTCCCCATCGGGGCTCATAATCTAGATTCCCTATCCGTATGTCTTTAAAGTGTGGGAGGAAACCGGAGAACCCGGAGGAAACCCACGCAAACACGGGGAGAACATACAAACTCCTTGCAGATGTTGTCCTTGGTGGGATTTGAACCCAGGACCCCAGCGCTGCAAGGCTACAGTGCTAACCACTGCGCCACCGTGCCGCCAAAAAGTATCGGATATCGCCGATTCCGATACCGGAAACCAATGCAAGTCAATGGGACACAAATATCGGAATAAAAATAAACCCTTTCTTTCCTTGTAGGTTAATTCTACATGAAGGAAAACAACTAAGAATAATGTAGAATAACCTGAAAAGCCGGCAATTCAGCAGCGGCATACACCGGTACCCGACAATTTACAACAGAAAGAATAGAACATCACACATAGATTAGATAGATAGAAAAATGTCAGTCACATATATATGAAGTACAGTGACAGTGTTGCTTACTGTACTTGTCATTTAGTGTAAAGGATTTATTAAAAAAAATAACAGTGTTTTCATGCACCGTCTCTTTAAAAAAGCCGGCCGGCAATTCAGCAGCGGTACCCGACAATTTAGAATAGAAAGAATAGAGAATCACACACAGATTAGATAGATAGAAACATGTCAGTCACATATATAATAAGTACAGTGACAGTGTTGATTACTATACTTGTCATTTAGTGTTAAAATAATAATGTTTGAAGCCTGGGAAGGGGGGTAATATCCACGGAGCTTCCCAGGCTACTAATATCAGCCCCCAGCTGAATACCTAGCCTTTACTAGCTATTAAAATGGGGGACCCCGAAAAAAATTACATGGGGTCCCCCTTATTTTAATAGCTAGCAAAGGCTAGGCAGACAGCTGGGGGCTGATATTAATAGCCCAGGAAGGGTGCCATGAATATTGTCCCCCTCCCAGGCTAGAAACACCAGCCGTAAGCCGCCCCAGAAATGGCGCATCCATAGGATGCGCCAATTCTGGTACTTAGCCTCGCTCTTCCCACTGCCCTGTAGCGGTGGCAGTGGGGTAATAGGGTTGGGGTTGATGTCAGCTTATAATGCCAGCTGACATCAAGCCCAGGTTAGTAATGGAGAGGCGCCTATAAGACACCCCCATTACTAACCCCATAGTCAAAGTTAAAAAAAAAATCACAAACACCCAGAATAAAGTCCTTTAATTGAAATAAACACACAATGTTTTAATGTTCTAAATTAAACCATACTTACCATCACGCCCATTCCAGCTGAAGCCAATGTCTTCTGCAATAAAAGTAAAATAATAAACCAACCTCATCCTTACCTTTCCATGGTTCCCACGACAGCTTCAGCTCTGCTACATTCACATGACAGGCTGGATCGCAGCCGAAAGCTGCCATCCAGCTTGCCATGCCGCAGACATGGAGAAGCGCAGGCATGCTTGCGCTCCTCAGTGTCTCGCTGTGACGGCATCCAGATGAGCCGAGTATTGGAATGCTCAACACTAACAGTGGTGCTTTAAAGTTTGTGAGCCATTCAGAATTTATGATATTTCTGAATAAATTTGACCTAAATTATATAAGTCCTAAAAGTAGATAAAGAACCAAATCAAGCAAATGCGTATAAAAATTTAAGACATTGTCATTTTTATTGAGGAAACTGATCCAAAATTTACATGCTTCTGCAACTTGTTGAAGACTTCTGATGGCAAAAAACATTTTGGATTGTAAGACTATTCTGTAATAAATACTGAAGTTGTTTTTAAAATGCTGACGTTCATCCTTTTCCTTTCGTGATGTTCTACATGGCTAATCCTTCCGGAACTAATATAACTTTTTGGTTTGGTGGTATTGAGCCTGATTCATTATTGCATTTATGTCTGTTTTTTATTGCGTTTTTAGTGTTTTGCTTGTTGTTCCATATTTTTTTGGTTGTGCCATATAAAATTTTCAATTTCTGCCATTTTTTACCTTTATTTTATGTATTCAATTCCTTGCCATTGTTAGCGGAGTTTAAGGTTTTCAGATATTTTCACCTGGTTCATAATTTACCACTTTTTCGAAATGTTACAAAATTTGTTCCCTCCCTGAGGTCATTTTATTTGCGGCACAAAATATCTGAAATAATGTTTGCGCCATTTTGAAAAAAGAGCTACATTTTTTGCTAAAATAAATCTCTTAAAAAGGTTAAAGCCAAAAATAAAGAACATTCTTTTCTCAAAATTTATGAACCGCGTGCACCATTTTGAAAAATTTGAAGCATCAACGAATACCACAAGAAACAATAGAAAAGTGGTGTAAAAGAAATAAATAATTAATTGGAACCAAAGTTTGCCAAGCTCACACACAAGGGATGTATCATATGTCATTTGATTAAAAACATGCTACAGAATGAATGCTTAGAATGGGGATTGTAGCAAATTGGTTTAGAAATGCTACAGACAAAATAAGTGAGGAATAGTTCTTTACAAGGATCACTACGTTGATTAAAGGGAACTTGTCACCTGAAAAAATGTTATTAGTGTTATTAAATTGCCCGGCGCCCCCACTGAGAGCCCCGCTGCAGGGAGAAAATTAACTTTCTCCCACCCTGCAGCGTTCAGGTTTCAGCAACGGGGGTGGTGCCGGCGCAGGTTCAATGTATAGAGAGGGGCTGGTGTAACTTGGCCCCCAGCCCTGACTGACGGTGGCTCAGCATTAGTGTTGACTGTTGGTCATGGCTGGGGGCGCAGTTACAGCCGCTGCTCACTATACAAAGATCGGTGACTGAAACCCGAACGCAGCTGGAAGGAATAAAGTACATTTACTCCTGGTAGCGTGGACCGGACAGGTTCACAATGCTATTAACCTGCAGATTAACCCCATATCTGCAGGTTAATAGCGTTTTTTCAGATGACAGGTTCCCTTTAAAAGTCTTTCGAGACTATGCGATTTATCTAGTTGTTTAGATTCTGAATTTTTATTTTGATAAAATTTATTTCTGCTAATTATTCACCATAAAGATGTTTGCATGAGCAGTGCGGTAATGTGGGAATTTTTTTAAGAAGTTGTGTGATTTGTGGTTAGGCATGTTGGCATTGAAAAATAATTCTGGAGTAGAACTCTGCAAATTCTCTCTCAATCCAAATGCAATATTATCTAGTTAGTTTCATGTATCCTGTGGGACCTTAGCATTAGATGCTGGTAAGATTTCCAATCTGGATCACTTTGTTACAAGCTTCTCTGTCTGGGAACATGTACCCGCTGGGATTTAGGGGCAGAATCCGAAACTATCCATGTAATGAAATTGCTTGCTTAGAGAAAAAAAAAAATCTACTTTGTTAGATTTGTAAAAATATTTTGTAAAGTGAACTGGAATATATGCCACAACATATTCAGACTGACTGTCGTACTGCATAGCTTATTTATGGCTTCAGAAGGACACTGATAATTAGTGAATATTATCCCTAGGTCTGAGACCAGACCTGGGCAAACTGTGACCCGCGGTCCACATGTTGCTGTTTGGTTGTTCTGGTGCAGACTGGGACAGTCAAAGGGCTTTGTGCAGTGGCTACCCGCACCACACAGCCACCGTGTGTCCAGCATGTCACTTTCACTGATATCTGCATCCTCTGGACACAGATACTGGTGAAAACAATGGTGGAATATGGAGTCATCAGGTTAACATAATACCATGTAAGGGGACTGTGTGGGGACATAAAACTATGTGGGAAACAGTACTGTGTGTGGGGGACATAGTACTGTGTATGTGGACATTATACTTTGCAAGGGGACTGAGTGGGGTCATAATGTGTAAGGAGACTGTGTGAACATAATGCTGTGTGGGGACATAATGTTTATGGGGCTATATGGGGACATAATATTGTGTGTACTGTGTGGGGGGGGCATAATACTGTATATGGGGAGAATATTGTGCAAGGGTACAAAACGGGGGTATAATACTGTGCAAGAGGACTAAGTGGGGGCATAATGCTGTGCGAGGGGACTGTGTGTGAACATAATACTGTGTAGGGGGGCTGTGTGGAGGACATAATGCTGTGTAGGGATGTCATTCTGCATGATGAGTTGTGGGTGTATTCTGCATAGGGGGCTGTAGGAACATCATACTGTGTAGTGAGGCTTTTGGGGAATGTAATCCTGTATAGGGGGAACTGTGTGGGTACATCATACTGTTTGAGTGAATGTGTGGGGACTGTGAGCATCATATTGTATTGGGAGATGAGATGTTGATCAAGGTCTAAGGGTTGCATAACAGGAACAGAAGGACTTACTACTTTATAAAAGCAGTAAATTTTATATGGTTTTGATTCGCTGTTACAGTTAAGAATACATATTACAATAAGCCGTATCGTAACATATATTAACCGTTAAGAGACTTAATACTGCTCAATGTTATGTGATAAAAATGTATCTAAAAAAAATAATAATAAGCGGAAATAAGTCCAGCTGGTTGGTACAACCTGCCACAACAGTCACTGTATCTCATGTGGCCCCTTGAGAAAATGAATTGCCCCCCCCTGTCCTAGACTATATAGGAAGTTTCTAGAAACAAAATCACCTCTGAGAGTTCATTGCATTTTGTAGAAATACTATTAATCCTCTATCGCTCAGCTACACTAGTGGTCATGGACAGTAATGCATGTGCAGCACCACAGTTGTGCAGTCTGTGTAAATGTGTATAAAATTATTATACAATATTTTAAATTCACAGCAAATTCCTCTATTCTCTTCCCTATGATCTCAGGCTCAGGTTATTGGTCGACATTCCTCCATTACAAGTTACACATAAAGTGGATTCATTTTCATAGGATGAGAGCAGCTGCATCAACAGGTGGTCAGACCATCCAGGCTGGTGGTATCAGAAGTTATAGAAGCCCACCATGTTTTCTGGTGGTGCGTAACCTGTTACAAAGGATGTCCGCAGAAAATCTAGTGCTTGCCATATAATTATGTTTTTATTAGCACAGATCGTGCCTTTTTATTATTAAAGAGGAACTAAACTTTCATTATTTTATCATTTTGTCTAGCGTGGATATATAGCTTTGCAAATCACTTTATTAGATTTGTCCTAATTTCTGTAAAAAACAATTGCATGTAAGAGGCTTCCATACCTTGGCTTTTCCCCAGTCTATTTGCCTACCTTCAAATGCACTGATATCAGAGCATACTCCTTTGGAGTACAGATGATGGCAGTGATGGGTCAGCACAGGTCTTCTCTGATTGTTGTGCTTATCAGAACAATCCCTTTCAGCAGTTTATCCCCAATGTTAGTGAGAAATCGGTGCTGAGCTGACCATTTCACAGCCATCATCTGTACTCCAAATGAGTACATTCTAATATCCATGCTGCTAAAGGCAGGCAAAAAAACAACTGGGGAAAAGCAGGGGTATGGAAGTCACTTACATGCAGTTTCTTTATAGGAATGAAGACAAATCCCTTAATAAAGTACTTTTGGAATTTTGATAATTTTCCATGATAGGCAAAATTATTACAAAATAAAACTAAGTCCTCCATTCAACAAGACTAGTGTTTTCCTCAACGGTCTTGATGAGGGGGTGTGCTAGAGTCAGGGCGCTCCTTATTCATTAAGAGGCGCATGTCGGGGGCCGCTGTAGGATTTGTGGTGGAAGGAACTCCGCCCTTTGTTATGAATTTGATGAGCAGGGGTTGCTACGCCCCGTTCCGTCCGAGCTCTGCCCATTTTGTCAGACCTGGGTGAAACGCCAAAAGTCGCCAAATTCTAGCAGAGCCTCGCGCTGCACCAAAATTTTGCGATTTTGTGAAAGCTCTGATGAATCGGGGCCCTAAATTTTCTACTTATGGTTTTAGCTTCTATTTTTTTTTTTAAAAGTAGCAACTGGAAATGCAGTTTTATTTATGCAAAATGAAATTCAATATGGCTGAATCTTTGACCTCTCTTGAGATGTTTGATGTAGTAATACTGAATGAACTTTACATTGAACTCTGTGTTGTGACATTCCTCTTTTATTCTTCCTGGAAGGGTATAAATAAGATTTCGTGTCTCTCTCTTTAGCACAGACTCTAGCAATGAGCCCGCGCCTTTCCGGGGACATGACAGCTGATCTGATTAGCTGTCATGTGCCCCTAACAGCCGCGGGTGGAATCACGATCCACCTGCAGCTGTTAACAACATGTTAAATGCCACCATCAATCTCTGACAGCGGCATTTAACATGGCCGCGGCGGAAGGACATCACTAGTCCCGCCCATCTGCGCCACTAATGGGACTATTGAAAAAAGTAAAGAAAAAAAAGGGGGGGTTTTAAAAATATTAGCAAAATGAAAAATATATAAAAGTTTAAATCACCCCTCCCTTTCGCTCCATTCAAAATTAAACAATAAAAAAAAAATCAAATATACCCATATTTGGTATCACTACGTTCAGAATCGCCCGGTCTATCAATTCAAAAAAAGAATTAATCCAATCGCTAAACTGCGTAATGAGGGAAAAAAAATCAAAACGCCAGAATTACATTTTTTTGGTTGCCGCAACATTTCAATAAAATGCAATAAAGGGCGATCAAAACATCGGATGTACCCCAAAATGGTATCAATAAAAACGTCAGCTTGGCACGCAAAAAATTATCTCAGCGGCCTCAGAGCCCGAGAAATGGAGATGCTATGGGTCTCGGAAAATGACAACTTTTTTTTTTTTTTTTTTAAACAAACTTCGGATTTTTTTTCACCACTTATATAAAAAAGAACCTATACTTGTTTAGTATCTACAAACTCATAATGACCTGGGGAATCATAATGACAGGTCAGTTTTAGCATTTAGTGAACATGATAAAAAAAAAAGTACACAATATAGTAAAACCAATGGTGTCATTCAAAAGTACAACGTGTCCCGCAAAAAATAAGCCCTCACATGGACATATTGACCAAAAAAGTTATGGGTTTGGGAAGAAAGGGAGCAAAAAACAAAAGTGCAAAAATGGAAAATGGCCCAGGGGTGAAGGGGTTAATTATGGAAATGCGTCCTGCTGCAATACATAGCCATACAGCTGTCATTCTATAGCTAAAATCATTCAGTTGTTCTACAGAAAGTCTTTTTTTAGCCCTAGTGTAATTCATAGCTGGATGTTACTATCTCCCTCCTAAGTGGGTTCTTCTGTAGAGGCCTGATACATCTGAGGCTGTGGACACTCAGACTGTGCAGGGACACAAGGACTGCTAACATCCTGTTGTCAAATGACTTATGCATTTAATAGGGGCAATGTGGAGTTCTAAGTAAAGATGCTTCATAATGGTTATTACACAGGTAGTACATGTAATTGCTAAGGGTGCTTTCACATTGTGTTTAGTACACGCTCGGTGGCCCCGTCAGGGCTTACGTCTGACTCCACCCTCCCCCCACAAAACGGGATTGGGGTGTATGCGCTGTTAGGACCACAGTCTATAATGGTGCCAGCAGAGCAAACGTGAGCTCTGCCCTGAATCATTTCCGGGCATATACCTCTACTGGAGGTGGACACTAAGGCCGGGAGGAAACCCGGCCGGGAGGAAGCAAAGCGCGCTCTATAAGAGCCGCGCTTTGCGCATGCGCCGGGAGGTGGGGAAACAAAGCGCACGTCACAGGTCCCTGTGACATGCGGGGGAGGAGGGAAAATGGTAACTAGGCTGATAGGCGGCGATTTAGGGGAATAATAATCAGATAGGTGGACATTGCTTGGCGTCCCCTGGACACCAAGCGTGTTGAAGACCAAAAAGATGAAACTACTTTTCTCTGCAAACAGACCTCTACTATGGGCCATACAGGTAAGTATAGATTTACTTTTCTATAACCTGTATGCCCATAGTAGCGGTCTGATAACTCCCAGGGGGTGACAGATTCCCTTTAATGGTATAATGTGCCTTGCAAAGAGAGAAGAGAGACCAGGCTGAAATCCTGTGCTAAATGTTCTAATGTCTCCTGTTAGTGGGGTTTCTTCAAAGAAATTGCTATTTTTCAGAAAAGAAAACAAACTTTTTTTTCATATGTCCGTGATTTTTTTTTTAAAATGTGCCCCTTTTTATTACCTCCCTTCACATGTTTGGCTTAGGATAATGGAGGATATGAGCAAATTTGTGTAACATGACACATGTTTGGTTTAGGGCACCAGGGTACAGGTTGCATCTGCTGCACAATGATTATGTGGGTGATGTTATCATCTGAAATTAATATGTACCCATCATCTCTCCTGATATGTCTGTATTAGCGAGTACTTCTATTGCCAATGAAGTAATTGTTGAGCATATTTTTTAGTACTCTGCAATGGGCAATTCCTGTAGTTTTCCTCCAGGAAATGTAAGTTTAGATTGATAACTTTATTATTGATGGAACATAGTGGCTAACACTTAGAGTAACTAAACTTTTCTAAATTTAATTATCCTCAGTTTAGATATAGTGTAGATGCCTTAGGTTTGGTATGTGACATCGAATTATTATTATTATTATTTATATAGCACCATTGCTGTACATGAGAAGGGGTTACATACAAAATACAAATATAAATTACAGAGAACAGACTACCAATGACAGACTGGTACAGAGGGGAGAGGACCCTGCCCTTGTGGCCTTACAGTCTGCAGGATAATGGGAAAGGAGACCGTAGGCTAGGGAGCTTGCAGCAGCTTCTGTCGTGGTGGGGTGGCTGCAGGGTCATTGCAGGCTGTAAGCTTTCTTGAAGAGATGGGTTTTCAAGTTTTCAAGTCTGAAAGTTCCAAAACTGGTGGATAATTCGACTTGTTGGGGTGCAGAATTCCAGAGGATGGGGGATATCTGGGAGAAGTCTTGGAGGTGATTGGATGAGGAACGTATGAGTGTGGAGGAGAGAAGGAGGTCTTGGGAGGACTGGAGATTACGTGTTGGAAGATATCGGGAGATTAATTTGGAGATATATGGAGGAGACAGATCAATCAATGAAACCAATGGGATGTCCATTTCTCCAAAGCGTCTCAGTAGCCATTTTTCACATAGACCGCATGTTCCTGGTGTTTCTGTGTGCAGCCTATGTGGCCTATACGTGCTGCCACGGCCTGCAGCGTCTCCAGACTTGTCTCCCATCGAGCACATCTGGGACATCATTGGTTTGTATTTGCAAAGGGAGCTGCTGCAGCGGATCCTGAGGATTTGTGTGCCTAAGTGTATTCAGCGTGGCAGAACAGTCCACAGACAACCATTAACAACCTCATTGTCATTACACAGTCCACAGACAACCATTAACAACCTCATTGTCATTACACAGTCCACAGGCAACCATTAACAACCTCATTGTCATTACACAGTCCACAGACAACCATTAACAACCTCATTGTCATTACACAGTCCACAGGCAACCATTAACAACCTCATTGTCATTACTCAGTCCACAGACAACCATTAATAACCTCATTGTCATTAACCGAGATGTTTTGAAAATGTTTCCATAATTTGCATATCATTAATATGTCTATCGATTCTGTGATATCTACAATTAAATTACTTTCCTTTTTGGTGTTGCAATTTCAGTGTCAAGGAGTGTATATCATTACCATATTTTGCTTCCCTTTGTGCTGCAGCGCTGTTACAGTACCCTGTTCATGCTCCTTTCAATAACTGCTATTCAACGATCAGCAGTCTACATTCAAAGAGTCTATGCGCGGGAATTCTCCTGTGTTAGGGGGTGGGGAGCAGAGAGGCTCAGACAGGGAAAGCCCAAGTCTCTAATTAATTGAATATTGTATGTTGAGCAACTGTCCTGAAAAAAAATATTTCTGTTTTTGAATAAAATATAATACTTAACCTCTGACTGATCACAAATATTACGTTTTGGGTAACAGAACATTTTCTAGGGTTTGCGATACAAGTGTTTGTAGGAAGTGTTTCAGTTTGAAGTTAGGTCAGTCTGTCCTTGCTTGTCATGTGGTCCTGTGGTCATTAGGACGAGAATGGAGATATTATATACAACAGAGTCAAGTCATTTATTTCCATGACCTTGTCTAAAGAATAAGACAGTTGTCTTACAAGGAAATAATAAGCAAAGTGAAGGAGACTGAGTATTATAACATATCTGCACTCAGGACCTTGCTTTGTTTCACTATTTAATTTTTAGCAACAAATATCCCATATGCAGGTCATTGGAAATGGTGTCTCTTGTGTAGAGACTTTTCTATAATACCTCTTATGACTTATGAAAGATGCAGCTAATTTTTTTTAGTTTAATAGCTGGCACAATCCATAACAAACGTTGCCCTGGAAAACATGAAATATAATATGATTTCATACAACTATTTACCTGTTATTAGATTGTGATATAACCAGGTAAAAATGGAAAGAGATTCAGAATTACTTTTGGAAGACATGATTGACACTCTATACTGCAGAATGACAGCAGCCTGGTGCATGGATCCAAATCAGCGGGTAACTACTTTGACAGGATAAAATATCACAAATCCTCAATTCCAAATATGAGGGAATTTTTTGATACATCAATTGAAACACCAAAAAGGATACCTGCTGACTTTAGTTTCCTCCACATGTGAAAAAGTGCATAGGACAGGCAGAAATGATTTGGAAGGAAGACTGGTACTGTCTATAGGGAACATAGCCCTGAGTGACATCTTGCATTGTTATTGGAGTGATTTACCTATTTAGTCCTCCAACCATTTCCTATAATTTTGGAGCAATGTAATACATTTATTAATAATCAGGGATTTCTATCACAGTGGATAAAATTAGTATTTTGTGTCTGGGTTGGGTGCATCATTTCTTAAGGAAGGTTCAGTCTACATAACACTACAATCTACTACTATGTCCTCTCGTTCTGGAAATATCATTTTTGAAAGGGTTTTCCCTTTAAATAAACTTTGATACAGTGGCCATTGATATGAATAGGCAACCAAATGATACATGCTGACGTTCAGTTACGTAAAGAAGGAGCTAATTTTTCCAGTGGATCTTACCTATGGTTAAAAGGGATATGGATAACTCCATTAACTCTACTCCTTTAAGAATCAGAAATTTACAGTGCTTAGTTGTCGGCTTTAATACGCACAGTTGTAAATTTACAATGCAGGATTAAAAGGTTTGTCCACTACTTGGACAATACTGTCTCAATCATCATGTTTGCCCCAGTAAAATAACAACACGTATACTCGCCTCCGGTGCCGGTACTGGCACTCTCGGTGATCACGTCACATTACAACGTTAAGTAATCCCTTTGCACAATTGGCTCTCGCTTCACTCTCCCCGCCTTCGGACAAATCGTCAAGACGTCAAGAGGAAGTCAGTGCTGCGGCTGGTCGCTCACGTCTTCTTGATGTCTGATATGTCCAAAGGTGGGGAGAGTGAAGCCAATGCTTAGTGGGGGCAGGGATCTCGTGACATAACAATGTTATGTGATTCCCGGAGAGCCAGTGCCGACACTGCTAGAATAAATGTTGTTATTTTACTGGGGGCAAACATGGTGATTGAGACGGAGTTGTTCAAGACAAAAGGGAATCTGTCAGGTAATTTTTGTGTAGAGTCCTAATATTATCCTGAAATAAGTCTTGGAAAGCCCTTTCAGGAAATGTAACTTTTATTTCCCTATGTGGGCCCTTTGTGCTCCTGTAAGCCCTGGACAAGTTTGTCGAGCACCAGCAAGTCAAGCATATGTAAATTGCAAATGAATATTCACCCCTCCCACTAGACATGATCCCACCCACCCCTCTGCACTGGCGTCACTAATTCTGTCAGACTGCCGTATGCCCGAGGATCGCATTGCAATCCTTGGACTGGCCATCAGCTCTAATGACCTGAGAGTGACAGCTGCATAGAAACATATTCTGTCACGCTCAGGTCAGAAGAGCAGGCGGCAAGCCTGAGAATTGTGATCCTCAGACGAGTAACTCAGCAGTCTGACTGAATCAGTAACGCCGGCTGGGAGGGATGGGCAGCATTATGGTGGGATACGGGTGAATATTCATTTCGCATTTACATGTGTGCCAGCAAGTCAAGCGTATGTAAATGCCAAATGAATATTCACCCTTTCTCCCGCCCATAATCTCGTCCACCCCTCCTGGCCGGCGTCACTGATTGGATGCAGTCAGATTGCTGTGTTACTCGACTGACAATCACATCGCAATCCTTGGACTGCTCTCCTGACGTGAGCATGACAGCATGTATTTCTATGCAGCTGTCACTCAAGTTAGGAGAGCAGATGGCCAGTACGAGGATTGCGATGCGATCCTCAGGCATATGGCAGTCTGACTGACGCCAGTGCAGAGGGTTGGCGAGATTATGGGTGGGGTAAGGGATGAATATTCATTTATAATTTACATATGCTTGACTTGCCGGCCTGAGACAATAAATTTATCCAGGGCTTGCAGGACACAACGGGCCAAGTAGAGAAATAAAAGTTACATATCCTGAAAGGACTGCCCAATCCCTATTTCAGGATACTACTAGGATACTACATAAAAATGACCTGACAGGTTCCCTTTAAAGCTATTTTGTAATTTAGCGTGAGCAGGTCGGGTCCTGAGGAGAAGACAAAGGTAGTTTAGCATTACTGGTGGATTAGCATCACTTCTGTCTTCTCTTTTGCTGTCTCCATAATGCTCATTGAGTTCTTTTTGTTGGAAAGAAACAATATCAATGTTTCTACTCTATCTGGTGATGATATGGTGACAAGGTATCAGATGGCATAGCAGAGCTGCAGAGTCCTAGCAGGCAAAGCTCAACTCTGTCAGTGACTTATGTCACTGTATTGGGTTGTTTTCCCCTGTAACTGGGGAATCTATTGATGACCCAATCAAATTGAAAAGTGCACGATAAAGTAAAAAAAATTACTGTATGTCCCTCCGAGATCTGTTATCCCGAAAGAGATCTTTTAGAATCTTTTGGGGAACAGATTATGTAAAAAATGTAAAAAAATTTAGGGACAAAAATTATAATAAAAAAAGAAAAACTATGCAAACTATCCACATGACTAATAATCTGAAGAATTTAGTCAACAGGTTAATAAGAAATTAGTAGAAAAAAACTCCCCAAAAAAATTTCAGATTTGTAGGTGGTTCAACAGATAAGTAATGCTTATTTTATAAATAATATACTTGTCCCTAGTTTTGATTGAAAACCAGACAACCCCTTTACCAATTTAAGAGGTTTCAAAAATGAAGGTTTAGGCAAAAAAGTCAGATTACTCCAGGTTCTGTAAAGCAATGGTAGATGACGGGAGGAGCTATTTCAGGAGTGAATACCTGGGTTTCTTCTTTGTAATTTTTGAGACCCAAACTGTATATCACTGTGCAACTACTGGTCTTGAAGAAGAAAAGGAGAGCTGAGCCATGCACTAAATCTGGAAATATGCACAAGGGAGAGAGGCACCATTCCAGTAGACTTTAGAGGACCAATATGGAAGGTTAGAAGGAACGATCTCCATGGGAAATTTTTCAAATACTCAGGGGGAATAAGGTGTTTGTGGCCACCAGTGTCAGAATTATAGAGGAGTGACATTTTGATTAGGCATTAGATCATTAAGAATTTTTTTAGTAGATAAACCTAAAGTGATAACAGTGTAGATGTCCCGAATTAAGTCATAAAATAATAATAATATGTGACAAGATGCAGATGGATGAGGCTCAACCTCTGCTCTATTCAAGTTCTCACTGCGGTTGTGCATTGTGGAAGGACAGGGGGCTCAGGACCTCCATTTTAATGATTAATGGGGGTCGTAGTAGGGGGTTGCCTGCAATCAGAAATGTATTACCTGTCTGTGAATTCATAATTAAGGTTCATTGTGGGATAAACCCTTTACTGACAGCTTTAATGTACTGATAGAAGTCTAGATCAGGCAGGATAGTAAATTATACGGATAAAGCTCTACATTCAGCTTCCTATTTTTGGGGAAGGGGCTGTTCCCTGGGAGCCTCTAAAAATGAATGGCATTTGTGTCAGTTGACCTCCCATTAGTTTCAGCTCCCATAAAGATCACACGTCCTAATGTTATTGATGTACTGCCTTTACAGGAAATACCAGAAATCTGTGTCTCCAATATATCCAATAATAGTGAGAGTCAGCACGCCGCCAAATGTTGCGGTGCACGTGGAGAAAACAGCATACAAAACGTTTTGTATGTGGACTTCCATTAAAGAAAATTAAAACTATATTTGAGTCCCGGCATTCACCATTGAGTCTTTATGTGTCTCCAATATGGCCGCCTCAGGTAAGGTATTATGTATAAAAAACAATCACAAAAAAGTGAACATTCTTGTCATATACTTAAATTTAATGAATGAAGCTAATTTATTTTCTAACAATGGTGTCCATACTAATTCTTGTGTTAAAGAACATGGACACCATAATATTTTTTATTTTCATTTAAATGCTGGTGTTTTCGCTAAAAAATATTTTTGCAATTGAGTTTCATTATATGCAATATTCTTTCAGTATACTGTTATACAGTGTAGCTAGAGTTTATGACTTGCGGCTCGTCTTAGGGATGCTACTTCTATATTCGTAATATGGAGATGTTACATTTGGCCGATTATATTATTCCAGAGGTTTGCCATATTATCTTTACATAATATAAGACCTCTAAACTATAGTATAATGTCTAACAGTATCGAATTGTCATTTTTCCACATGAAATTACGCACATTCAGCATAAATTAATTGTCTTGAAATATGGCATAAATATCATTAGGGTTTAACTTTTGATTTAAGTGTGAATTTCATGTGTACAGCCAACAGCTATCCACATCATCTTGTCTACAACCTTGTCAATTAAAATCATTGGTCGTAGCCAAGGGCTGAGCAGCATGGAAAGTTTGTATTGATATTGTCCAAGAACAGAATATATAACACTGAGAACAAGCAGGCCTCACTGTATGAGGGAAACTTGGAGAAATTTTCTCATGGATTACATGCTGAGCTAAAATATAAAATACAGATACAAACAACATATAGTCTGTAAGAATATCTCATCTCTCACTCGTTACTGATACTTTCTTTCAGGAAATCTGAAATTACCATCTTTCTCTTCATGCTAGACTTCTTTTTGGTTTCATTTTATTTTGCGTTTTTCCTTTATTTGAACAAAATCTTAAAAAGGTGAAATGATTGAAGCTGGTATCTAATTCCATATACACTGCTGAAAAAAAAAGGGAAAACTTAACTTGTAGATCACAGTATAATCCCAGTCAATTGCACTTTTTTCTTGGCTTGATAAAGGCCCTGAGTGGCCGAAACGTTGCTGTGTGTACACTGGTGTCAATAAAAAAAAAATTCTTGGAAGGCTCAGAATACCCATTGCTTTGGGTTCTTGGAGTACGTGCAGTTTTTACAATCCAGTGGAGGTGGCTGTACCAAGTTTGCTCAGAACACTGAGTGGTGCATGGGATCTAATATAACCTGTATAGACCCAGTCAATTAAACTTCTCAGGTAACAATCTGTCAAATTAGGAGCCATAAGTTATTGGAATCAATGTCACCTGCTTTGGTGTAAATGGAAGTGATAACAAGTTCACTGTTTTGTCCCACCAAAAACTGAAAACTTTTGCAGGTGGTGACCACAGACAGTTACTCTCTTTATCCTTCCTGACTGATTCTTCTCTAACATGAAGCAGATACCAGTACATGGGCCATTATGCTATTAGAGCTGTACAGGTCCATAAAAGAGCAGCAAGCAAGATATCTGCTAAAGATGAGTTCGAGACGTATGGAGGACCGAGTGTGGGGCTGCGGTGACAGTACAGTTGAGCAATTGTAATGCCACAAAGTTGTTGTGTATGTGCCTTTAAACCCTTTACAACCCAAGGTGGTTTGCACGTTAATGACCAGGCCAATTTTTACAATTCTGACCACTGTCACTTTATGAGGTAATTACTCTGGAATGCTTCAACGGATCCCCCTGATTCTGAGAATGTTTTTTCGTGACATATTGTACTTCATGATAGTGGTAAAATTTCTTCGATATCACTTGCGTTTATATGTGAAAAAAACGGAAATTTGGGGAAAATTTTGAAAATTTTGCAATTTTCAAAATTTGAATTTTTTATGCCCTTAAATCAGAGAGATATGTCACACAAAATAGTTAATAAATAGCATTTCCCACATATCTACTTTACATCAGCACAATTTTGGAACCAAATTTTTTTTTTATTGGGGAGCTATAAGGGTTAAAATTTGACCAGCGATTTCTCATTTTTCCAACAAAATTTACAAAACCATTTTTTAGGGACCACATCATATTTAAAGTCACTTTGAGGGGTCTTTATGACAGAAAATACCCAAAAGTGACACCATTCTAAAACTGCACCCCTCAAGGTGCTCAAAACCACATTCAAGAACTTTATTAACCCTTCAGGTGCTTCACAGGGATTTTTGGAATGTGGAAGAAAAAAATTAGCATTTAACTTTTTTCACAAAAATGTTACTTTAGACCCAATTTTTTTTATTTTCGCAGGGGTAACAGGACAAATGGACCCCAAAATTTGTTGTGCAGTTTCTCCTGAGTAAGCAGATACCCCATATGTTGGGGAAAACCACTGTTTGGGCGCACGGCAGGGTTCGAAAGGAAAGGAGCGCCATTTGACTTTTTGAATGTAAAATTTGCTTGAATAATTAGCGTACGCCATGTTGCAATTGGGGAGCCCCTGATGTGCCTAAACAGTGGAAACCCTCCACAAGTGACACCATTTTGGAAACTAGACCCCTCAGGGAACTTATCTAGATGTGTGGTGAACACCTTGAACCCCCAGGTGCTTCACAGAAGTTTATAACATTGAGCCGTAAAAATAAAATTTTCACATTTTTCCCACAAAAATGTTTTTCAGCCCCCACTTTTGCATTTTCATAAGGATAACAGAAGAAATTGCACCATGCAGTTTGTTGTGCAATTTCTCCTGAGTTAGCCAATACCCCATATGTGGGGGAAAACCACTGTTTGGGCGCGCGGCAGTGTTCGGAAGGGAAGGAGCGCCATTTGACTTTTTGATTGCAAAATTTGCTTGAATAATTAGCAGATGTGCCCCTGATGTGCCTAAACAGTGGAAACCCCCCACAAGTGACACCATTTTGGAAACTAGACCCCTCAGGGAACTTATCTAGATGTGTGGTGAGCACCTTGAACCCCCAAGTCCTTTACAGAAGTTTATAACATGGAGCCGTGAAAATAAAAAAATCAAACTTTTTCCACAAAAATGATGTTTTAGCCCCAATTTTTTTATTTTCACAACAGTAAGAGGAGAAAATGGACCCCAAAAACTTTTGTGCAATTTCTTCTGAGTACGCCAATACCCCATATGTGGGGAAAATACAGTGTTTGGGCGCATGGCAGAGTTCAGAAGGGAAGGAGCACTGTGTGACTTTTCGAACGCAAAATCGGCTGGAATCGAGAGCGGACGCCATGTCGCGTTTGGAGAGCCCCTGATGTGCCTAAATAGTTGAAACCCCCCACAAGTGTCCCCATTTTGGAAACTATACCCCTCAAGGATTTTATCAAGGGGTATAGTGAACATTTTGAACCCAGAGGTGCGACACAGAATTTGATGACATTAGGTCATCATATTGAATAAGTGGTCATTAGTCTTGAGCGCAAGTGCTCGCTACTTGAGTTTGCATCGGGTACTCAGGTATGCACCATGTATCACGGGTGCTCAAGTGAAATGCTCGAGTCCCCGCCCACATGTTTCACGGTTATTAGACACCCCAAAGAAAACATGCGGGGATCGCTCCTGAATGGCAGGCAATCCCCATGAGGTTTTTTTGGCCGCGAAGCATATGGGGCGGAGACTCGAGCATGTCACTCGAGCAACCACGATGCTCAGTGCATACCCGAGCACCCGATGCAAACTCAAGTAGCGAGCACTTGCGTTCAACACTAGTTGCCATATCGTCATCTTTTTTTTTTTTTTTTTTTTTTTTACTTTTGAAAAAAAAAAACAACCCTAACCCCAACCCTAACGTTAGCACAACCCTAACCCCAACCCCAGCCCTAGCATTTATTTTTTACGCCGTTCCTAGTGCGGCATAAGTGATTAGACGACTTTATTCTTCGGGTCGGTGCGATTACAGAGATACCAGAATGATATCGGGTTTTTATGATTGACAGCTGTCACACAATAAAAGACGCATTTTTTTTGTAAAATCTAGTTTTTGCATCGCCATATTTTGAGGGCTATAATTTTTCCATATTTTGGCCGACAGAGTCATGTGATGGTTTGTTTTTTGCGGGATTAGTTGATGTTTTTATTGGTGCCATTTTCAGGCACGTGACATTTTTTGATCGCTTTCTATTCCAGCATTTCGGAGGCAGAATAAACAAAAAGCAACAATTCAGGAATTGTTTTTTTTTTTATTCTACTCCGCGTGTGGTAAAATTGATAAGGTAGATTTATTATTCGGGTCAGTACGTATACAGTGGTACCACATTTATATCGTTTTTCTATGTTTTGGCGCTTTTACACAATAAAAGCTATTTTATAGAAAAAAATATTTTTTTGCATCGCTTTATTCTGAGAGCTATAACTTTTTATTTTTCGGCTGATGGAGCTGTATGGCGGCTTGTTTTTTGCGGGACAAGATGATGTTTACAGCGGTACCATTTTTATTTATATTCATCTTTTTGATCACGTGTTATTCCATTTTTTGTTTGGCGGTATGATGATAAAGCATTGTTTTTTGCTTCGTTTTTTATTTTTTACCGTGTTCACTAAAGGGATTAACTAGTGGGACAGTTTTATAGGTCAGGTCGTTCCGGACGTGGTGATACCAAATATGTTTACTTTTATTGTTTTTTTTTTTTTTTTTTCATAATAATATTTATTGATGGGTACATTATATTTTTATTTTTGGTGGACTGTTTTTTAAATTTTTTTTTTATATTCTTTCTAAAAAAAATTTTTTTTTTTCTAAACACTTTTTTTACTTTTATTTTTTGTCCCACTATGGGACTTTCACTTTTCTTATTCTGATCGCCTGTATAGCATAGGGATGGAGCACCATCCCTGTGCTATACAGGCTGTCAGCACTGCAGGTGCAGAAGATACTTTGGTCATGCACTGCGCATGACCAAAGTATCTTCCTGCTGTCTGGTGACCCGGATGTTGTCATAACGACATCGGGTCGTCATGACAACATCCGAGAAGCCCCGGCAGACAGCATTGGACGCCGGCAGGAGATTACCTCCCCTTGCCACCTCAATGCTGCAATCGACTTCGATCGCAGCATTGCGGGGGTTAATGTGCAGGACCGCTCCCAGCACATAGCACCAGGTGTCAGCTGTGACAATCAGCTGACACTCGGCGGCGATCGCGCCCGCAGAGCCTGTGCGATCGCCATGACGTACTAATACGTATCAGGCTCTTAAGTCCCAGGGCGCAGATACATATTAGTACATCTTGGGCTTTAAAGGGGTTAAAATAGTAGGCAGGTCACCGAAAGCACAATGACCTGTCACAAGGCAGAAATAGGAATACATGAATACATAATGAGAGCATATCATTATTTCAGAACTGAAAATACAGATTATAAAAGAACCACTGGACGTTTTTCATCATCAAAGGTATCATTTTACTCAGTATAATAGCGCCCATCTGACAGTGTATGTGGTTTACTAAGCACAGTCCTGCTGACAGGTGCGCTTTGAATTTCTTGTATTGTTCAAAATTTATATCATAGCCTGTTAGAAGCAAAAACATGAGATCATCAGATTATGAAGCCAATATACAGGCATACATTACTTATAGGGATACATGATGTACAATATGTAAGTGTATGTTCGGGGCAATTCATGCCCTTCATCCCTTTCTAATTAAATAGGTATGCTCTTGTTGTAATGTGTATAAGGTTTTATGATTATTAACACTGAATGATTTAAATGTATTTGATTGACATTGACATGTTCTAGTATTACATGTATAGATAGAGATAGTGTAAGGATAAGAAGTTAACACACAGGTATAGGATTAATATTAAACATAAGCTAAGGCTTCGTGCCCACTATGCGTTTTTCAACTGTTTTTGCTGCCGTGCCCCATGGTCCCCAAAGATAATCCGCATGTGCTGTGCACATGCTGCTGAAATTTCCGCTGCGGATTATCATTGTGGAAAAATCCGCAGCATGTCCATTAATTTTGCGGACACGCAGCGTAATTGCCGCCATTGACTTGCATTGAATCTCTTAATATCCGCATGACTACATGTGCACATGCAGATATTAAGCGTTTCAATGTGCGGATGGTACCCGGGTGTGGAGGACAGGAGACTCTCCTCCAGACCCGGGTACCATAGAACCTGTAAGAAAAAGATTTTAAAATAAAAAAAATACATTATACTCACCTTCTGATGACGTCATGGAAGGTCCTTTTACACCACCCACCGCGAGCTGCCGGGGAGCCAGGACTCATCGCACAGGAGACCGGGGGACATCGGAAGGCGAGTATAATGTGTTTTTTTTATTTTTTACCATTTTTATTCTTTTTCTTAACTATTAACTTGGTCACACTATATAAATCCATGCCATGGATTTATATAGTGTGACCAAGTTGTCAAGCACTTTTCCAAGTGATGCTAAAATCGCTTGCTAAAGCGCTTGATAACCCACATGCAACGCTTCTACCTGGCAGGAAAAACGCATGTAAAATCCGGGAGATGCAGAAAAAATTTCTGCATCGTGGGCACTTAGCCTAAAACTTCAAACAGTGCAGTTGTGAGCACAATAGAAATAGGACATGGGAAGTGACAGTGATGACACAGTTAATTGTTCAAAGAATTGCTCCACTGTGGGAGGGGCTTAGTTCATGTGTTTAGGGAATTTCCCAGTTGGGAGGGGCGTAGTTAAGATAAGGGAGATAGCATTTCCTGTCATAGTTTAGTTCAGTCAAAGGTACTGAAGTGCCTAGTGTCAGGTCCAAGTTCAGGTGCAGTGGGCTGCTAGAACAGCATGTGTCAGTCATGCGAGGCAGTGGGAGACCAAACTGAAATCTATAATAGATATTCCTGAAACGTCTGGAGCCTACGGCTTGGGCCAGGTATCAAGGAGCGGGCCTGGTCTACTGACATCTCGATGTCGGTGGACGTGGAATTACATGGGGAGTAGGTGGCCGGTCCTGTGTGTACTGCCGGAATGGACAGCGAATCCCTGAGGCTGATGGAGTCAGAGGGCTTGGGGTTAGTCCAGAATGAGCGTGCGACAGAAGAGAAGAGGAGTTGTGCTCAGGAGGGAGGAAGTCTGAGATGCTGTGTCCTATCCCACCTGTATTTATGTGATGACCTTGGACTGTCTAGTAAAAGTTTGAATTTTGCAAAGAACCTGGTGTCCCATACATTTGGTGCGACGGCTCTTGAGTAGAGATGAGCGTTGTTCGACTCGAACTGTTCGCCAATCTCAAATTCGAGCTGTTTTGGGCGGTGTTCGAGCCGTTCGGCGAACACGAACGATTTGAAAAAAATTCGGCTGTTCGAGGTTATATTCGATAACTGTTCGTGCACCAAAATCATAACTGGATTTTTTCTCAGTAATGATGAAAATTAATGTTAATACGCAGTTTGAGTGTACAGCGGGGCGGGGGGAGGGGCAGGGGATGGATCTCTGCAGGAATAATGAAGATCTCCATTTTTTTTTTCTCTTTCCCGCATTTACAGTGGGGAGGTGCAATCTGTCAGCCTATCAGCAGAGCACACACGGAGCGAAGTGCTTTTTTTCACACAAGCAAGGGCATGTGTCATTGGCAGTGTATGTCACATGTCCTTGCCCTATAAGACCCAGCCATTTTCCCCGTCGCCACCATTTTCTCACTGCTGCAGCTGCGTGTTAGACGGCACCGCTGTTGCTGTGTGCGCTATACCTTGTTAATTTCAAGCCAATTTTCGCACAAATCTACAGATAGCTTGGGAGTAGGGAATAGTTGTGATTGCAGTCCTTTTAAGGACTAGGTTACAGCATTTCCTACGACTTTTATCAGGCTGGTCTGTGCTCTTAAATAGATAGGTTGTGGGAGTAAAGACTAATTGTAATTGCAGTCCTTTTCAGGACTAAGTTACATCAGTTCCTATCAGTTTTTGCCAGGCAGGTCTGTGCCAGTGCTGTGCAAGTTTTTATCACAGCATTTGGCTAAATCTAGCAAAGCTAATCCTTTTTGGCCTATTGCAGAGTGTGTTAGTCACTGGAGTAGCCTATCTGTGTTGCAAGCTACACCACCTGTGTATAGAATACCAATTTTTTTACTGCACCTAGTGAAGTAAAACCTTTGGGGCATAGCATCATTCTATTAGTCCATCTATACTGGCCTCCATCACGTTGCAAATTGAATATAATTTTTTTATGCATCTAGCTCTGAAAAAATATTTGGCCTTCTAGCTGTGTGTGGGACTTGTTCTATTAGTCCATCTATACTGACCTCCATCAGGTTGCAAACTGAATATAATTTTTTTCTGCATCTACCTCTGAAAAAATATTTGGGCTTCTAGCAGTGTGTGGGACTTGTTCTATTAGTCCATCTATACTGACCTCCATCAGGTTGCAAACTGAATATAATTTTTTTCTGCATCTAGCTCTGAAAAAATATTTGGCCTTCTAGCAGTGTGTGGGACTTGTTCTATTAGTCCATCTATACTGACCTCCATCAGGTTGCAAATTGAATATAATTTTTTTCTGCATCTAGCTCTGAAAAAAAATTTGGCCTTCTAGCTGTGTGTGGGACTTGTTCTATTAGTCCATCTATACTGACCTTCATCAGGTTGCAAACTGAATATAATTTTTTTCTGCATCTAACCCAGACAATAGTATGGCCTAATACCACAGTTTGGCCACTCAGCTCTGCTCGGTTCCCATCCATTGTTTTTTTGTGCAAACAACTCCAGAGTTGTGAATTAGTTAACCACCAAAATGAGTGGAAAAAGGCCTGCTGCTGGTGGAAAGGGGAATAGGCGTGTTGGGAAGGGGAAAAAAGGTTGTGTCTGTGGAGTAGGTGTTAAAGCAACAGTAACATCTGCAGAAGAAAGACCATCTTCCAGCAAAACTAAAATGTCTACTTCTTTTAGCGGACAATGTGATAAGATCCCTTTCTTACGGCCACGCCAATCACTACAAATTCCAGATGAGGCACAAAAACAGCAGGTGCTTCAACGGATATCAAGTGCTCCTTTAAGTGGGCTCTCCTCCACATCAACTTCAACATCACAAATACTCCAGTCCTCAGAGGTGTCACCACAATCGCACTTGCTTCCTCACAGCTCCCAAATCTCCAGCTGCCCGTCTGAGTATGAGGTAGAACAAATGGTTGAGTCTGCAGAGCTGTTTACTCATACTATAGCCTGGGAATCAGAGGTCGGCTCCAGCGCTTCTGTGAATCCAGACGAGGAAATGATCTGCACTGATGCCCAGAATCTTTATGAGTCGGATCCAGGACCAGACGCAGAAGGTTCTGACCATAATGTAGACCCTCATTCCCAAACTGTAACTCCTGTTGGTGGAGACAATGAGGAAGACGATGATGAAACTCAAATACCTGATTGGAGCGACAACTTTAGTTTTTTGTCAGGGCAGGAACATGTTGGCTCTGAGGACGACGGGTGTGATAACACACAGGGTGATGATGATGAGGTTGGAGATCCCACTTACTGTCAACCCACAGTCAGCCAAGAGATGAGGTCAGCAGAGGAGGTGGAGGAGGATGCTAGTGACGACGAGGTCAGGTTGCCCCTTCCTGGACAGAGACATAGTACTGGAAGCACGTCAACAACTGCATCCTCAAACACAACTCTGCCTCTGACCACAAGTTGTGGTGGCTCTTCAGGTCGCATGGGTGCTAAGCCTTGCATAGCCTGGGCATTTTTTCAGATCAATAAAGATGACCCAACTCGTGTTATCTGTAACATTTGTCAACAAAAGCTAAGTAGAGGCCAAAAAATACATAGTTTGAGTACTTCATGCATGAACCGGCACGTGGACATGAAGCATAAGTTGCAGTGGGAAGCTCACTGTGCTACAATGCGGCCTAGCCGGCCGGGCCAACCACCGTCTGCCCCATCTTGTGCATCTGCGGCCTCTTCATCCTCTGTGACTGGGGGGACAGCAGTCACACCTGTTTTGGGATGCAGACCTGCCACCTCTTTACCCGCAACAGCCAACGTGATTGGCAGGTCATCATTTTCTTTGGAGGTGGTAACACCAGCTGGTGTTGAGCGCTGTCCGACATCGATAGCACCACCTTTGGATCAAGGCAACCTAACATGTCCGCCTGCATCTTCCTCACAGACCGGCAGTTTGCCGGGGACACCCTTATCAACCCCATCTAAGCACAACAGCCAGCCCTCAGTCCCTCAGATGTAGACAAGTAAAAGACCATTTCCTCCTAGCCATGAGAAAGCTAAGAGGTTGAATTTCACCATCTGCAAGCTCTTGGCTACAGAAATGCTGCCTTTCCGCCTGGTGGACACAGAGGATTTTCGAGACCTTATGTCCGTCGCAGTGCCCCAGTACCAGATGCCCAGTCGGCACTACTTCTCAAAGAAAGATGTGCCTGCGCTCCACCAGCATGTCGCATGTCTTTGAGAAACTCTGTGTGTGACAGGGTGCATTTCACCACAGACACTTGGACGAGTAGGCATGGACAGGGGCGTTACATGTCGCTGACTGGGCACTGGGTAACTATGGTGACAGCAGGACAAGGGGCTGCTGTCCAAGTCTTGCCGTCCCAACGAGTTGTGCGTCAATCCTCTTTATGTCAAAGTTCCTCCACTGCTTCTGCCTCCTCAACCTCCTCTCGGTCCTCCACCTGCACCCAAAGCCTGTCTGGTCATGCCACAAGCTTTCTAACTGCGCAGAAGGGATCCAGCACACCTCCTTACTATGCTGGCAGTAGGGCTCAATGTCATCAGGCGGTTTTTACTTTGAAATGTCTGGGAAATGTGAGTCACACAGCTGAGGAGTTGTGGTCAGCTCTGGAGAACCAATTTCATGAATGGTTGTCTCCACTGGACCTGAAACCAGGGAAGGCCGTGTGCGACAATGTTGCAAACCTGGGTGCGGCCCTTCACCGGGGCAATGTCACACACGTGCCTTGTATGGCTCACGTGTTGAACCTGGTTGTCCAGCAATTTTTAGCCCACTATCCCGGACTAGATGGCCTTCTGCAGAGGGCACGGTCGCTGTGTGCTCACTTCCGCCATTCGCATCCTGCAGCTCAGCGACTTACATCTCTACAGAAGTCGTTGGGCCTGCCACTTCACCGGCTAAAATGCGATGTGCCTACCCGGTGGAATTCAACTCTGCACATGTTGCAGCGACTGTGGCAGCACCGACAAGCCCTGGTGCAATACATTCTGACGTATAGCCTGGGGCAACGGGATCCAGAGGTGGGGCAAATCACGCTGGAGGAGTGGTCTCAGATCAGGGACCTATGCACCCTTCTGCACAGTTTTGAAATGGCGACGAAGATGTTTAGTGCTGACGATGCCATTATCGGCATGACTATTCCGGTGATTTACATGCTGGAGCACATGTTAAACAGAATTCTGAGTCAGGTGGTGGCACAAGAGGAGGTGGAGGAAGTAGAGGAGGAGGAGTTGTATGCGGAAGGGCTAACATCTGCAAGGTCCAGACGGTCGGCAGCACCAAGGCGGCAGGCATGTGAGGGTGGGGGAGATGGTTTTACAAGGGCGCATGGTAGCAACCAAACTAGTGAGGAAGGTGCAGGAGCCCAGGAAGAAGTGGAGGACGAACTGATGGAAGACCCATCAGATGAGGGAGACCTTGATCACATTTCTGTTGTGCGAGGTTGGGGGGAGAGGACAGAGGAAGGAAGCATGATTGTTACCTCGCCACCAACACAACAGGGACTTGGTGCTCCTGGATGCGCAAGACACATGAGTGCCTTCTTGCTGCACTACCTGCAACATGACCCTCGAATTGTGAGAATTAGAAATAATCCTGACTACTGGGTTGCCACACTCCCCGGAACAAAAGTAAATTTGCAGAAATAATTCCTCCCATAGAAAGGGATGTACGCATGCAGGAGTATCAGCAGAGACTGTTGCAGAATCTTACATGTGCTTTTCCACAAAACACCAGTGGTGCACGTAGTGAATCTCACAGTTCCAACTTGCCAACCGTGGGACCGTCGAGTGTTCAGCACTCAAACCGTAACAGAAACACAGTATCTGCTGGTAACATCAATTTTGCGGAATCATTTCACCACTTTTCTAGCTCATCCTTTGCAAGGCCACAGGAGACAAGAAGTCTGACACATAGTCAACGCCTAGAGACGATGGTACAGGAGTATCTCCAAGTAAACATTGAAGCCATGACTGTGTCACTGGACCCTTGCTCTTTTTGGGCTTCCAATCTGGATAAATGTCTGGAGCTCGCCACTTACGCCTTGGAGATCTTGTCATGCCCCGCAGCCAGCGTACTGTCTGAACGTGTGTTCAGCGCTGCTGGTGGTGTGCTGACAGATAAGCGCACGCGGCTCTCCACTGATAATGTACACAGACTCACGTTCATAAAGATGAACAAATCATGGATCCGAAACGACTTTTCTACCCCTGTGTCATCCTGGGGAGAGTAAAAGCTTGATGATTGGTTAAAATCACCTCACCAACCGTTTTAAGCTTTCAAATTACTAATCATGTTTATCTGTATCTTGGCTGGAAAATAATTTGGGCTTTGTAGCAGTGTGCAGTACTGATTCTATTAGGCCATCTATACTAAGCTCCACCAGATTTAAAATTACTAATCATGTTTATCTGTATCTTGGCTGGAAAATAATTTGGGCTTTGTAGCAGTGTGCAGTACTGATTCTATTACGCCATCTATACTAAGCTCCACCAGATTTAAAATTAATAATAATTTTTAGCTGCATCTAGCCCGGAAAATAATTTTGGGGCTCCGAGATGCGCAAGACACATAAGTGCCTTCTTGCTGCACTACCTGCAACATGACCCTCAGATTGTCAGAATTCGAAGTAATCCTGACTACTGGGTTGCCACACTCTTAGATCCCCCACACTCTTCGATCAACCTTTTCATTTTAATAAAGACCAAAAAACTGGTCATTTTTGAAATTATCAGCATTAGCAGGTTATTAAAAACTGAAATCAAACAGTTTTCAACTCAAAACTTTATTCTAGGTGATGTTACATTTGCACATAGGACCCCTTGTTCGAAAGGAGCTTCTGAACTCTCTCGTCCATTAAATTTGTCAGGTTTTGGATGGTTTCTGCTTCAATTGTTTTGCATGAGGACAGAATACCCTCCCAGAGCTGTTGCTTAGATGTGAACTGCCTCTCGCCATCATAGACACTCCTTTTGATGATGCTCCAGAGGTTCTGAATGGGGTAGAGGTCAGGGGAGCATGGGGGTCTCACCATAAGTTTGTCCCCTTTTATGCCCATATCAGCCAGAGATGCAGATGTGTTATGTGCAGCATGAGACGTTGCATTATCATGCATGAAAATGATCTTGCTGTGGAATACACGGTTCTTCTTCTTGAACCATGGCAGGAAGTGCTGTTTGAGAAACTCCACATACATTATGGGGTTTATCTTTACCCCTTCAGGGATCCTAAAGGGGCTGACAATCTCTCTCCCCATGATTCCAGCCCAAAACATTACTCCACCTCCTCCTTGTTGGCGCTGTAGCCGTGCTTGCATGGGGTGTCCATCAACCAGCCATCCTCCACTCCTTCCATCTGGACTATCGAGCATTGCACGGCACTCATCCGTGAACAAAACAGTTTTGAAATCAGTCTTCATGTAATGTTTGGCCCACTGGAGCCGTTTCTGCTTGTGTGCAGTGGATAGAGGAGGTCGACAGGATGGCGTACGCACAGCTGCAAACCTCTGAAGGACCCTGCATCTTGTTGTTCGGGGAACGTTGGAGGCACCAGCAGCTTCAAAAACTTGTCTGCTGCTATGACAAGGCTTTTTTGCCGCTGCTCTTTTAACCTGACGTAATTGCCTGTAGGAAAGAGTCCTCAATTTGCCCTTATCAGCACGCACACGTGTGTGCTGTGAATCAGCTACATACTTCTTGATTGCCAAGACACTTCATCCTGATCATCGCACAATGTTGATTGTAGTCATGCCTTGACCTAAACACTCCACAATTTGTTGCTTCTCAGCAGCCGACACATCCTTTTTCTTTCCCATTTTGGCAGAAAATGTAGGCTGCTTAATAATGTGAGACAGCCTTCTTAAGTAGTCTTGCCGTTCATTGGACACACCTGCCAAACTAATTAGCACAGGTGTCTGCAATTGCTTACAGTGATATAAAGAGCCCTGACACACATCACCATCAATGAGTTTAACTGATAAACAAACAAATTCTTCCCTTATCACTCCTAAACACTTTTTGCATAATAATTTGGAACACAGTGTACATGTGCTTTTCCACAAAACACCAGTGGTTCACGTAGTGAATCTTACAGTTCTAACTTGCCAACCGTGGTCTGTATGGAGTTGTTCAATAAAGGGCCCAAAATTAAGACAACATAGATGGGAGAGGTCTCTATGAATAGGAATTCCTAAGGATTTGATACCCTGTGAGGGCCAGGCAAAGGGAAAGTTGGACTGGATGGAATCCTGTATGGATTTGGGGAGGGAGACATCGAGGGCCTCAGACTTCGCTGTATTGATTTTAAAATTTGACCATGTAACAAAGTGATCTATTTCAGCCATAACAGCCTGCTGATGGATATATGTGATTGACATCATCAGCAAATGCAGAGCACTTGTACTCGGTGCCTCCCACCTCAATCCACCTAATATTGGGGTTATGGCAAATTGATGAGAGCAGGTGCTCCGTCACTAGGATGTATAAGAGAGGGGACAGAGGACATCCCTGCCTTGTCCCATTGGTGATTATGAAAGGTGATGAAAATGTTCTGACGCGCCCCCTGGGCCTTGGGACATCCGGAGCCGGACCCTTTTTGGTGGATGCTGGTGGTTGTTGTCTCCGTGGCGGTGACCCGGTTCCGTGGCTCAGGGCGGTCAAACCAGTGGCGGAACTATTTATGTGGTTTTGATGTTTAAATGTCCGACTACGCCACCCGTGGATTGCGGTCAGAGTGAACCGCTGCTGCAGGGCAGACCGCTGAGGCTGGTGTTGTGGGTGCAGCAGAGCGTAGCATAACTCCCCACGGGAGGAGTAGAGCCTCAGGGCAGTGTATGCGGAGGATGGGGGTGATGGTGCAGGGCAGCAGCAGTAACGACACGGAGTCAGTGATGCAGTCCAGGGCCTTTACTCACAGTTCTTATTATCCAGACTACTTCTGCAGGTAACGGCTGCCCACGTCGTACTGTGCTCACCAGGTGAGGGGCTCAGACAACTCCCAGATAACTTTGGAGCGCTTCACAGGACCCCCTTTGTGTGTCCTTTGTCTGGCCTTTCTTACCAACCCTTCTGTCCGGCTGCCTCGGGCCTTGTCTTGGTAAACTTGGCGCCAGTTTCCCTGACCCTATGTGGTGCCTTCCTAGCGGGTGTAGCGAGGGGCTGCGCCACATAAAATGTCACAGCCTCCGGTTTCTAGCTGAGAGTCGTTTCCCGCCTCCTCTAGTTTCGGGGACCGGTCTCCCCCTTTGGCCTGACCCCTCCACGCAGGTGGATTCGGGCGTGCGGTGGCGACTCGCCCGTCCACACCCCTGGGATCCCTTCGTTCCTCGTTCCTGGAGCCTTCTCTGCTCCTCTTCCTTCCTTCTCCCTCTTCCAGGCCTGGGCCTCTGTTACTAGGCCCGCCTCTGGAGCAGAGCTCATGCAGAGCCCCTGCTCCCTGTCACTTCTGCTCAGACTTCTCTGCACTGAACTAAGATGGTGCCCTCCTTTTATCCTCCCTTCTCAATGCACCCAGGAACTGCTTCCTCCCTGCTCCTGCACTACAGGGTTCCCCTTCCTCAGTGTTCCCTCCCCCCACTCCAGCCAGGGACAGGGACTGTCGTGCCCATCTCAGGGGCATATTGGTCGCCCTGCCCCACGGCAATGTGGTGTAATGCATGCAGGGTCCTGATCCACACTCCATCCTTACCTGAGAGTGAGATATCACACCTCTGGGTGAGGTGCAATACCTCTGCAGCAACCGAGCCCTCGGGGTGCTACAGTTCCATTTATCTTCAGCCTAGGTGACGCATTGCGATACAGGGCCGTGATTTTTTCTATAAAAGGGTCCCCTTGACCCCTACCCCAAGCTTTTTAAGAGAATAATATATGGCGTGCCAAGAGACTCTATGGAATGCTTTCTCAGCATCCAACGAGAGTATCTAATTGCAAATTTTTAACTGCATCTAGCCCAGGAAATACTTTGTGCCTAGTAGCAGTGTCTGCTAGTCAGCAGATTATCCCGGCTGTTAAGCAAGCTACACCACCTGTAGTTTGGACACTTAATTTTTTCAAAGGAAATGCTTCGGGACCACGGGATACTCAGTGAAGAGCATCAGGAGGCACCCCAAGGCATAGGGGCTGGGACGTTCGGTAGGACGCCTTGCGGTGGACAGCCGAGCTCGATCCTTATAAAAGCTTTTTAACTGCAGCAGCTTTAGTGGACGCTACTGGATCTGGAATTACGCGGCTGCTGGCATGAGACTTGCCCTCCAATAGATCCTTGTAAATGGATTTAAAGTGTATTCATTCAAATTAGAGAGACAATTTAAATTAAAAAGCTTAGAGCTGCCTCCACCACAGGGGGGCTCGCTCGACCCACCAGCGGACAGGCACCAGTATTGGGAGAGGGGGGCTGGCCGTCAGGGTCCACCGCGGCTCTGGCACAAACGGAGGTGGCACGGGCAGGAACGGACTGGCCGTGTCGGCTTCTCACTTTTTGGATTTTAGAAGGGCATGACATGCCTATATCTGTGTCTCCCCCTCCTTTTACTCCTCCACCTCTTTTCTTTTAGCATGACTATATGTACTTGTCACTTTTCCATGTGTTAGTTATGTCTTCTGAGCAGTTTGTCAGCTTTTGGACACCTTTGAAGGTGTTTTCTATGTGTTTCAATGTGTTTTTGTTTGCCTGCCATTGGTTTTAACGGTGTTCGAAGGTGTTCGACGAACAGTTCGACGAACAGTTCGGCGAACAAAAGGGTGTTCGATGAACTGAACCGAACTAGAACACTACGGGGGTGGCTCAACACTACTCTTGAGGACAGATGCCTGGAGGAAGCAGAGACCTGCAGCCCACATGTGAGTGTCATGCACCCCACACCCTACAGCACATTGGGACACCCCATGTCTGTAAAGTACCAGATTGCAACCAGACAGCAGCTCGATTGAGACTACCGCATTGCAGCACTTTACACAATACATAATATACAGTGGTGGCCAAAAGTATTGGCACCCCTGCAATTCTGTCAGATAATACTCAGTTTCTTCCTGAAAATGATTGCAATCACAAATTCTTTGGTATTATTATCTTCATTTAATTTGCTTGCAAGGAAAGAACACAAAAGAGAATGAAGCAAAAATCAAATCATTGATCATTTCACACAAAACGCCAAAAATGGGCCAGACAAAAGTATTGGCACCCTCAGCCTAATACTTCTTTGCACAACCTTTAGCCAAAATAACTGCGAACAACCGCTTCCAGTAACCATCAATGAGTTTCTTACAATGCTCTGCTGGAATTGTAGACCATACTTCTTTGGCAAACTGCTCCAGGTCCCTGATATTTGAAGGGTGCCTTCTCCAAACTGCCATTTTGAGATCTCTCCACAGGTGTTCTATGGGATTCAGGTCTGGACTCATTGCTGGCCACCTTAGAAGTCTCCAGTGCTTTCTCTCAAACCATTTTATAGTGCTTTTGGAAGTGTGTTTTGGGTCATTGTCCTGCTGGAAGACCCATGACCTCTGAGGGAGACCCAGCTTTCTCACACTGGGCCCTACATTATGCTGCAAAATTTGTTGGTAGTCTTCAGACTTCATAATGCCATGCACACTGTCAAGCAGTCCAGTGCCAGAGGCAGCAAAGCAACCCCAAAACATCAGGGAACCTCCGCCATGTTTGACTGTAGGGACCGTGTTCTTTTCTTTGAATGCCTTTTTTTTTTCCTGTACACTCTATGTTGATTCTTTTTGCCAAAAAGCTCTACTTTTGTCTCATCTGACCAGAGAACATTCTTCCAAAACGTTTTAGACTTTCTCAGATAAGTTTTGGCAAACTCCAGCCTGGCTTTTTTATGTCTCGGGGTAAGAAGTGGGGTCTTCCTGGGTATCCTACCATACAGTCCCTTTTCATTCAGACACCGACGGATAGTACGGGTTGACACTGCTGTACCCTCGGACTGCAGGGCAGCTTGAACTTGCTTGGATGTTAGTCGAGGTTCTTTATCCACCATCCGCACAATCTTGCGTTGAAATCTCTTGTCAATTTTTCTTTTCCGTCCACATCTAGGGAGGTTAGCCACAGTGCCATGGGCTTTAAACTTCTTGACAACACTGCGCACGGAAGACACAGGAACATTCAGATCTTTGGAGATGGTCTTGTAGCCTTGAGATTGCTCATGCTTCCTCACAATTTGGTTTCTCAAGTCATCAGACAGTTCTTTGGTCTTCTTTCTTTTCTCCATGCTCAATGTGGTACACGCAAGGACACAGGACAGAGGTTGAGTCAACTTTAATCCATGTTAACTGGCTGCAAGTGTAATTTAGTTATTGCCAACACCTGTTAGGTGCCACAGGTAAGTTACAGGTGCTGTTAATTACACGAATTAGAGAAGCATCACATGATTTTTCAAACAGTGCCAATACTTTTGTCCACCCCTTTTTTAGGTTTGGTGTGGAATTGTATCCAATTTGGCTTTAGGACAATTTATTTGGTGTTTTTTCATTGAAGACAAATTAAATGAAGATAATAACACCAAAGAATTTGTGATAGCAATCATTTTCAAAGAGAAACTGAGTATTATCTGACAGAATGGCAGGGGTGCCAATACTTTTGGCCACCACTGTAGGTCTCTAAGATAAGAACAATGCTCATGATCGTATGTACTGCTGCGCAATGTAGTGTGCAAATTAACCATTAAATTATAGACCAATTAGATCGGGGTTGGGTCCATGAACAAAAGACTAGGGAAGTGGCTTGACAGCCTCCTTCAGCTATTGGTTCAGTGGATCAAAGGCTCCCTGAAAGATATCAAGGATGTACTTCAGAGGTGGGGAACTTTTTTTTGCCAAGGGCCATTTGGAAATTTCTACCATCGTTTGGGGGCTGCACAAAATGATCAACTTGAAAATTATCCTACTATATTTCGTCAAACAATGAATTAACTCACCCCTAATGTGGTGGCTGGAGCTGCTTCTATTTGCTGCGGTTTTGATGTTAGGTGAAATTGAGCATGTTGTTTCTCACAACTGCTTTTCCAGGTTTGCATCGGTCTGGAGCGCTGTCAAATCTTTGTGATAATATACATCACTATGGAGGCTGGGGGGCATGCACATCAATGGGGAGGGATGGGGGCATATACAACACTGGGGAAGGCTGAGGGTCATATAGATCACTGGGAGGGCTGGGGCCATAGACATTACTGAGGTCTGGGTGCATTTACATTGCTGGGTAGGCCTGAGGGTCATATACATCGCTGGGGAGGGCTTAGGGGCATATACATCACTGGAGAAGGCTGCGGAGCATATACATCACTGGGGTATGGGTGCATATTAGTGATGGGCAAGCACTAAAATGCTTGGGTGCTCGTTGCTCGGGTCGAGCACATTGGAATACTCGGGTGCTCGACCCGCGCAACGAGCCCAATGTAAGTCTATGGGAAACTCGAGCATTTTTCTGGTGGCTCCCTCCGGCGGTCTGCAGAGGGCCTAAAAATTGCCCAAATCGATGGGAACAGTGCTCAAATGGCATGGGAACAGCATGGGGAAAATCCCTGGAAGCATTTCTGACTCCCAGATCACTGCTGTCAACAATGTTGTCAGAGGTATTACACCACTTTTACAGACTCACAATAAAACATACTAAAACGAAACCAAAATGGTTTTTCCTGGGTAATATGTTAAGGAACATCCTTTCCAGGGTAATGTATATAAGGCAAAATAAATAACAAAAAACAAAAATAATCCTCCACACCTGAAAAAAAATGTTCCCATTATTAGGAAGTGGGTCTCCCATTGTGTTTGCCTATGCAGTGAATGCAAGGGTTGCCTAAAATTTTGAGGCACTCCAATGCTCCTTGGAAGAGACGTGGAGGTCAGAGGGCCTCCTGAAAACAATGTTCCCATTATTAGGAAGTGGGTCTCCTATTGTGTTTGCCTATGCAGTGAATGCAAGGGTTTCCCAAAAATTGGAGGCACTCCAATGCCCCTTGGAAGAGACGTGGAGGTCAGAGGGCCTCCTGAAAACAATGTTCCCATTATTAGGAAGTGGGTCTCCCATTGTGTTTGCCTATGCAGTGAATTCAAGGGTTGCCAAAAATTTGGAGGCACTCCAATGCCCCTTGGAAGAGACGTGGAGGTCAGAGGACCTCCTGAAAACAATGTTCCCATTATTAGGAAGTGGGTCTCCCATAGTGTTGGCCTATGCAGTGAATGCAAGGACTGCCAAAAATCGGGAGGCACTCCAATGCCCCTTGGAAGAGACATAGAGGGCCTCATGAAAAAATGTTCCCATTATTAGGAAGTGGGTCTCCCATAGTGTTGGCCTATGCAGTGAATGCAAGAACTGCCAAAAATTGGGAGGCACTCCAATGCCCTTTAGAAGAGACGTGGAGGAGGGCCTCATAAAAAATGTTCCCATTAGAAAGGAGCAGGTCTCCTATACTTGTAATGCCCATGCACTAACATTTACCCCTGGGGGGTATACATAAACATACTGTATAATTTTTTTTTAAATGCAGCAAAGAGGCAAGTAATGGGGGTTTATAAAGAGTATTCCCAGCATAGAAAAGTTATTTTTGATAGGTGATAACTTGAGACCTCCACCTGAGAACACAGCTTTAAAATATCTAGTTACAATAGAGCCATGGCCAAGCATGTGAGTTTTCCTTATGCACTCAGCTCTCCAAATCAGTAGGGGTCAAATGGTTGGACTCCAATGGTTAAGCAAATTGGAAATAATCCTTTAAGGCATCTGCCAACCCCATTTAATGTAATGAGAAAAAGGGTACTGTATAATATAAGAAATAAAAGACTTTTAAAATTAGTGGTGTAATTGAATTGTGGTATTCTGAATAGTTTGACTAGACGAAACAGACAGTGTATTTTTTAGAAGTACTGCCGAGTGCATCCAGTGTAAGTGCTCCTTTCTGTATTATTCAATTAGAGAACATTAAGAGAAATAACATTTACTAATACTTCTAAACAGTTCAAGGCCACCAAGATGTTGCAGCTACATCCAGAAGAAAAGATATCTTTGAATTGTATAGTGTTATGTATCAAGACAAACTATGAAAATATCTGGTCCTTAAAAAGACTTAAAATAAGGTACAGACAACATCAAAAGAAGAAAAATTTGGCCCACTCTTCTTTACAACATTGTTTATGGGCCTTCGTTTATTCATAACTCTTTTAAAGTCCCAACACAACATTTCAACTGGGCTGAGGTCTGGGGTATGACTCGGGATCATTGTCCTTTTTTATGACCCAGTTTCTGCCAAACGTTAGCATTTGGATAGATGGCCTCACACTCGGCTCTGGAATACTTTGGTATACAATGGAGTTCATGGTCAATTCAATTACCAAGTCCTGTGACTGCAAAACAAGCCCAAATCATTACCCCTCCACCACTATACTTGAAGATTGCAATGGCGGTTTTGTGCTAATGTGCTGGGTTTAGTTTTCACAAACTATGGCACAGAGCTTTATGGACAAACATCTTCTCTGTGGTCCCATGTGTTCAAAATACATTGTTCTAGAAGTCTTTTTGTTTGTTCAGAAGCTACTTTTTTTTTTTTTTTTAGCAACCTTCCAAACAAGCCATACTTTTTCAGTCTTTTTCTAATTGTACAGTCATGAGCTTAAACATTTAACAAGGTAACTGAGGATTTTAGAGTCTGAGCTGTAGTTCTTGGGTTTTTATTATTTTTCTGAGCATTGCGTGGATGGATCTTGTGGTCAATTTGCTGAGACATCCAGAAGATTGTCAATGAATGTTTTCCACTTGGGAATAAGCTTTCTCACTGTAGAATGATGGACTAATTGTTTGGAAATGGCCTAATAGCACTTGCCAGATTGAGGGGCAGCAACAATTGCTTCTCTAAGATCATTACTGATATATTTCCTCCTTGGCATTGTGTTAATGTTTGAATGCACCAGACCAGGAAACTGCCTAAACTTTATATTTTATATTTTTTAGCTTATCAAATAAGTTAAAATGATGAATAAAAAAAGGTTAACATTGTAACATTTAAAGAGATAAGTCATATATTTAATGTTACTTTCATTAGTTACAAAAGATGAAAGTTAACAGATTA
Organism: Phyllobates terribilis; assembly: GCF_046119375.1. NCBI lineage: Eukaryota > Metazoa > Chordata > Amphibia > Anura > Dendrobatidae > Phyllobates > Phyllobates terribilis. Next base: position 473,615,367 of record NW_027362761.1, read on the forward strand.
CAAATAATTTGTTTAACTCATTCGCGCTAAAGGTTGGTTGACGTTTTTGTGACAGGCCGAATTTTGCTGTTTTGGAATGTTTGTATATAAATCTAAATTTTAATTTTTAATCACTTTACACATGATAACACCTTAGTTTTTATGAAATTCCATATTAAAAAAAAACAAAACAAATATTATTTTCATAATTTTTTTGGTAGAGTACACTGTTCAATATATCTTGATTTCAATTACGACAAATTGATATAGGTTTTATGTACATTACACTTTCTTATTGGCAAAACAAAACAGAAAAGTGTGATTTTTTTTTCATTTTAAGACATTTTTTTCATACCATATTCTAAAATAAAATAGCTAAAACTCACTGATCATTTTTAAAGTCCAATATTATCATAATTTATGGAAGAATACATTCCAGACTTCATATAAAATGGTTAACCAAAATAAAGTGCAAATTTCCATAGGAGTGAATACTGACCCCAAAAAAGCAAATATAAACCTATAATGGAGACTATTCCAAAATATAAAAAAATATACAATCTTGATTACAAACATGATTATAAAACATAAAATATTTTAATCCCTTCATGACATATGATGTATATTGAAGTCATGTCATATCCCTGACTTTAATGCAGGCTCACACTCTGAGCCCACATCTTTCCTGACATATGACAGCTGATTTAATTAGCCATAATGTGCCTTTAACAGCAGCGGATGGAGCGGTGCTCTGCCCGCCGCTGTTAACTAGTTAACTCCTCCTATCAATCACTGTGCTGGCCGGAAGCCCGTCATTCATCCCACCCATCAGCAACCCTGTGGTGGTGATATGATTCCAAGGCGCCGATGAGTTGTCATTAGTGTTGAGCATTCCGATACTGAAATATCGGGTATCGGCCGATATTCGCGGTATCGGAATTCCGATACTTAATTCCGATACTTTTACAATATCGAATACCGGAATTGGAAGTTCCCATAATGCCTGCGCTCTGCAGTGTCTCTAAAGGATGACAAACTGGATGGCAGCGCTCAGCTGCGATCCAGCCTGTCATCAGAATGCCATCCCAGCGTGGGAGAATTCTCCTGATCGTTTAAAAGCCGGCGGGCGGTAAAAAGCCGCCGGCTTTTAAACAATCACACAGCCCCATACTGCTTCCCCGCAGCCTCCCACCCCGATCCTCCGCTCCCCTCGCCACCTCCCATCCCGATCGTAAGTTAGGACCGGGCGGGGAGTGCAGCACCAAGGAGCGGGGAGCGAAGGACCCGGGCGGGGAAGCCGGCAGTGAAAAGACTTCACCGCCGGCTTTCCCGTTCTGTGCTGTGCTTTCCCGCCGGTTATTTCAAATGAACAGCTGAGGTATCAGGTGATGCTGATCAGCTGTTCATTTGAAGTAGCCGCGGTGCCCTCAGAGGGTTCACGTGAGTTCATGCTTGACTGCATTGCATGAACTCACATGAACTTTCCCACGGCCGCACAGGTCAGCCTCACCTCCCAGACGATCAGCCCGTCATGATTGGTGTGTGTGGGTGTCTGTGCGTGTGTCTGCGAGTGTGTGCGGGGTGTCTGTGCGTGTGTCTGCGAGTGTGTGCGGGGTGTCTGTGCGATGTCTGTGCGATGTGTGCGCGGTGTCTGTGCGATGTCTGCGAGTGTGTGCGGTGTCTGTGCGATGTCTGCGGGTGTGTGCGGTGTCTGTGCGATGTCTGCGAGTGTGTGCGGGTGTGTGCGTGCAGGCAGACATAGGCCGATGTGACACTGCTACTCCCATCGGCCTATGTCTGTCCCCCGTCCACTCGTGCCAGCAGGATCAGCTCAATGGGAGCAGTAGTTCCCATCAGCCTGATCCTGTTATTTAAATTGCCCTACTGTTTCCCCAATAAATTTTAAATACATGTCATTGGTGGCCAGTGGTTACCAACAATAAATTAGTTCATACATTACCTGTCCCCGCCGATCGCCACCTAAAATAAAGTAAAAAATAAAAAACTACACCTATACTCACCTAGACACCTAATTCCCCGAAGCCATCGATCTCCTGTAATAAAATATAAAATAATAAACCACAACCTTATCCTTACCCCTCCGTAGTAGTCCACGAGTGTCCCACGATGATCTCCAGTTTAGAGCAGCCACATAGAATGTGACCGCTCTGAACCGCTGCCGCCGCTAGAATGATGGGGCCGTAAAGCAGCCCCGTCATTGCATAAGCGGGTTCGCCGGAGTTCAGGCAGCGCTGCTCCGGTTAGCTCCTTTACGGCCCTGCTGTACCGTGAGAAATTCCCATGGTACAGCAGTGCCGTAAAGGAGGTCTCCGGAGCTGCGCTGCCTGAATGCACTCCGGTGACCTCAGTCAGTGGCTCCCGGCAGTGTGAGCTTACAGCAGCCATGCACAGCTGTCACCATCTCCAGATGTGACAGCTGTGCATGGGAGATCAGCGCTGGAACGTGGACAGGTAACTATTTTTTTTTAGTAAACTAAGAATTAAATAAAATTGTGTGTTTTATTTCAAATAAATTATTTTTTTCTGGGTGTAGTGTGTTTTTTCTTTTTAACACTTTGTAGGTTAGTAATGGGGGTGTCTTATAGGCGCCCATCATTACTAACCTGGGCTTCATGGCAGCTGGCGCTGACATGAACCCCAACCCTATTACCCCCTGCCACCGCACCAGGGCAGCGTGGAAGAGCGAGGCTAAGTGCCAGAGTTGGCGCATCCTATGGATGCGCCATTTCTGGGGCGGCTGACGACTGGTGTTTCTAGCCTGGGAGGGGGCCAATATTCATGGCACCCTTCCTGGGCTATTAATATCAGCCCCCAGCTGTCTGCCTAGCCTTTGCTAGCTATTAAATAGGGGGTACCCCACGTCATTTTTTTGTGGGGGTCCCCCATTTTAATAGCTAGTAAAGGCTAGGTATTCAGCTGGGGGCTGATATTAGTAGTCTGGGAAGCTCCGTGGGTATTACCCACTTCCCAGGCTTCAAACATCTGCCCCAGCCGTCTGCTTAACCTCCGCTAGAGCCTAAAATTATGGGGGATCCCACGCCAATTTTTTTTTAAATAAATCCTTTATTTTAACACTAAATGACATTTGAGGAGTTAATAAAGATGCAGTCCCTAAATTATTATTTACTTTTTAATTAATTTTTCCCAAAAATTTTGACGTGGGCTTTGCCATATTTTTGTATGCCAGCCAGGTACAGCATCCAGCTTCTATGAACGCGCCATTTTCTGGGGTGGCTGCGGACTGCAATTTGCACCGGGGGGGGGGGGGCAGAAAGTTTGGGCCTCCCTGCGCTGCAGATTCCATCCCCCAGCTGCCTAGTTGTACCTGGCTGGACACACAAATAGGGAGAAGCCCCACGTATTTCTTTTTTAAATTATTTCATGAAATTCATGAAATAATGAAGAAAAAAATGGCTTCCCTATATTGTTGTGTCCGGCCAGGTACAAATAGGCAGCTGGTGGTTGGGCGCAGCCCGTTCCTGCCTGCTGTACCTGGCTGGACACAAATATAGTGCGAAGTCCCACGTCAATTTTTTTTTAATTATTTCAGGAAATTCATGAAATAATTAAAAAAAAATTGATGTGGGGCTTCGCCCTATATTTGCGTCCAGCCAGGTACAGCAGGCAGGAACGGGCTGCGCCCAACCACCAGCTGCCTATTTGTACCTGGCCGGACACAACAATATAGGGAAGCCCTTTTTTTAAAAAATTATTTCATGAAATAATTTTAAAAAAATTGACGTGGGGCTTCGCACTATATTTGTGTCCAGCCAGGTACAGCAGGCAGGAACGGGCTGCCCCCAACCACCAGCTGCCTATTTGTACCTGGTTGGACACAACAATATAGGGAAGCCCTTTTTTTCTTAATTATTTCATGAATTTCATGAAATAATTTAAAAAAAAAATACCTGGGGCTTTGCCCTATTTTTGTGTCCAGCCAGGTACAACTAGGCAGCTGGGGTCTGGAATCCGCAGCGTAGGGAGGCCCAAGCTTTCTGGGCCCCACCCGCTGCAAATTGCAGTCCGCAGCCACCCCGGAAAATGGCGCGTTCATAGAAGCGCCATCTTCTGGCGCTGTACCCAACTCATCCAGGGCCCTGGTGCGGTGGCTCACTGGGTAATAAAGGGGTTAAGGCCAGCTTGGCATTATCAGCTGGCCCTAAGCCCGAAATTCATGGGGTCACGCCAATATTAGACATGACCACCATGAATTTCTAGTAAAGTATTTAAAAAAAACACAACACCCAGAAAAAAGTCCTTTAATTGAAACAAACACACAATTCTTTATTGTTCTAAATCAGGGTTCCCCAACTCCAGTCCTCAAGGCCCACCAACAGGTCATGTTTTCAGGATTTCCTTAGTATTGCACAGGTGATAATTACATCACCTGCACAGGCAATAATTCCATCACCTGTGCAATACTAAGGAGATCCTGAAAACCTGACCTGTTGGTGGGCCTTGAGGACTGGAGTTGGGGAACACTGTTCTAAATTAAACTATACTTACCATCACGCCCATTCCAGCTGAAGCCAACGATCTCCTGCAATAAAAGAAAAATAATAAAGCAACCTCATCCTTACCTTTCCATGGTTCCTACGACAGCTTCAGCTCTGCTACATCGAGATGACAGGCTGGACCGCAGCAGAACGCTGGCATCCAGCCTGTCATCCCGCAGACACTGAGAAGCGCAGGCTTGCTTGCGCTCCTCAGTGTCTCTCTGTGACGGCATAAAGATGAGCCGAGGTCATGTCCAATGAACTCGGCTCACCTCATGCACGTCACTGACAGCGTGGGAGAATTCTCCTGCACTCAGCGCTTCAGCGTGAGAATTTTCCCACGCTGTCAGTGATGTGAATGAGGTGAGGTCATGTCCAATGAACTCAGCTCACCTCATGCACGTCACTGACAGCGTGGGAAAATTCTCACGCTGAAGCGCTGAGTGCAGGAGAATTCTCCCACGCTGTCAGTGACGTGCATGAGGTGAGCTGAGTTCATTGGACATGAACTCGGCTCATCTGGATGCCGTCACAGAGAGACACTGAGGAGCGCAAGCATGCCTGCGCTTCTCAGTGTCTGCGGGATGACAGGCTGGATGCAGCGTTCTGCTGCGGTCCAGCCTGTCATCTCGATGTAGCAGAGCTGAAGCTGTCCTGGGAACCATGGAAAGGTAAGGATGAGGTTGCTTTATTATTTTTCTTTTATTGCTGGAGATCGTTGGCTTCAGCTGGAATGGGCGTGATGGTAAGTAGAGTTTAATTTAGAACAATAAAGAATTGTGTGTTTATTTCAATTAAAGGACTTTATTCTGGGTGTTTGTGTTTTTTTTTTTAACTTTGACTATGGGGTTAGTAATGGGGGTGTCTTATAGACGCCTCTCCATTACTAACCTGGGCTTGATGTCAGCTGGCATTATAAGCTGACATGAACCCCAACCCTATTACCCCACTGCCACCGCTACAGGGCAGTGGGAAGAGCGAGGCTAAGTGCCAGAATTGGCGCATCCTATGGATGCGCCATTTCTGGGGCGGCTGACGGCTGGTGTTTCTAGCCTGGGAGGGGGCCAATATTCATGGCACCCTTCCTGGACTATTAATATCAGCCCCCAGCTGTCTGCCTAGCCTTTGCTAGCTATTAAATTAGGGGGGACCCCATGTCATTTTTTTGAGGGGGTCCCCCATTTTAATAGCTAGTAAAGGCTAGGTATTCAGCTGGGGGCTCATATTAGTAGCCTGGGAAGCTCCGTGGGTATTACCCCCTTCCCAGGCTTCAAACATCTGCCCCAGCCGTCTGCTTAACCTCCGCTAGAGCCTAAAATTAAGGGGAACCCCACGCCAATTTTTTTTTAAATAAATCCTTTATTTTAACACTAAATGAAAAGTACAGTAATCAACACTGTCACTGTACTTCATATATATGTGACTGACATGTTTCTATCTATCTAATCTATGTATGATTCTCTATTCCTTCTATTCTAAATTGTCGGGTACAGATGCTGAATTGCCGGCCGGCTTTTTTAAAGAGACGGTGCATGAAAACACTATTATATTTTTAAATAAATCCTTTACACTAAATGACAAGTACAGTAACCAACGCTATCACTGTACTTATTATATATGTGACTGACATGTTTCTCTCTATCTAATCTATGTGTGATACTCTATTCTTTCTGTTGTAAATTGTCGGGTACCGGTGTATGCCGCTGATGAATTGCCGGCTTTTCGCGTAATACATTCTACATTATTCTTAGTTGTTTTACTTCATGTAGAATTAACCTACAAGGAAAGAAAGGGTTTATTTTCATTCCGATATTTGTGTCCCATTGACTTGCATTGGTTTCTGGTATCAGAATCGGCGATATCCGATACTTTTTGGGTATCGGTCCGATCCAATCCGATACGATATTTCCTGATATCGGAAGGTATCGCTCAACACTAGTTGTGATAACAGCCCCATGCCTGTCATTACGATCCTTCACACTTTTTTGTTAAGTATATATTTGCACAAGTGTTAATTCATAGTTTTTATGCCTTCAATGTGATTGTACAATTTTCATTGTCAGGAAAATACAGAAAAATCTTTAAATGAGAAGGTGTGTCCAAACTTTTGGTCTGTACTGTATATATTTATATGTATATATTTAGTGGTTTCGAAAAAATAGGCACATAGAACTTGAAAGAATATAGAATAACATCAGTGTGAATATATTATAAATTCTGATCAAGACTAAAGTATACAACAATTCATTATTGAGTAGATAAAGACACCTCTAGAGGAAGTTGTCAATTAAATGAAGACAAGAAAGTTCATACAAGTGACAACCTAAAAAAGTCCACCCTTCCAGTAAAGGAAATACCCACAATGTTGGGTACAGTGTTCCAATGGGCTTAGTGAGTGAACTTATATGAAACCCCACATAACTGTAAGCATGTGAGTGTACTGGTCGTAATGCCCATTTAGTAAGAAAGAATAATTGCTTGTGAAGGAAGTGAGTCCAGCTTCAATCCAAGCTTCATTTGAAGCTGGACGCACTTCCTTCACAAGCAATGCCAATGTCTGGCAGAGACGGGACTCCGGGCTTCTCCACACCAGAAACTTACCTGATTTCCATCAAAGGTGAGCTGAATTTTTTCGTTGCTTAAGAAAAATGCCTATGTCGTCCCCCAAAGAACCCCCCACAGGGAAAAGTGAAGGGTTCCGTGGGAGATGGGAGAGTACATGTATTAAAAATCCCACCTAATACCACCAGTAAGTAGAAAATTATTAAACACTACGCTATGGAGAATTTCATAGTCCTAACACGCTCCCAACAGGCTCACAACCCTGTAAAAGACAAATCATGTGAAGCCCATGGGATGCGAAAACATAGAAACCTTAAGAGCAGTAATAACAGCAAGCACATACCACATGCCATTAAAAAATGAGCAAAAGTGTTTTGATAGGTGACCTTGCTGCAGCAAATAATGTGTATAAAAAGATCAACTCATAAATATAGATAATGTATCTCTATTCTCCACTCTAAATAAATAATTCAGCAAGCAAGAATACTTAGTTGACACTATTTTGATCAAAAAAGCATAAAAGCCATCCCACCGCAACAAGGTGTACTCAAGCAGGATGGAGCCTAACTGTAGTGTTTCACCTCGCTATGTGCCAGCAGGTCTCAAAATAGACAGGGGGCCATTTCTTTGTTTTTTCTTTAGTCTCTACAGTTGAAACCAGAAGTTTACATACACTATATAAAAAGACACATATGCATGTTTTTTCAATATCTGACATGAAATCAGAATAAACCTTTCCCGTTTTAGGTCAATTAGGATTACCATAATTTTAATATTTGCCAAATGCCAGAATAATGAGAGAGACAGAATGTTTTTAGACATTTTTATTACTTACTGCAAAGTCAAACGTTTACATACATTTCATTAGTATTTAGTACCATTGCCCTTAAACTGAATGACTTGGGTCAAATGTTTGGGATATACACTTGTACTAGGCATTGTTCTATGATTTGGTTGGGGTTTCTCCAGTAGCGTTATTTTCCTCTTTTGTACTGGTTCTTGTAGTTTTTGAGAATGGACCTGAATGATTGCTCATTTCTGAGCTATCCCCCTCATTAACACTAAAACCCTCAAAATTATCGTCACCATCTGACACAACACTTTCTTCGCTGTCAGAACATAAAAAGGCATACCTCCACTGCAGTATAAAACTGATGTACAATTTTATTACTTTTTATATATTTTATATGTAAATGTATATAAAAGTATATAATTGTTGAACTAATAGAACACTCTACAGTGTTATATTTTAGTAGAAAATAACTTTCTATCAAATTATATACATAGTATACCTTATATGTATACAGTATTTGTAAGTGTGGATATTAGTACAAAAATGAACTAATAAACAAATTAATTGATGCAACTAATCATATGATTAATGCAACTGATTGATTAACTGGTGCAGAACTTCCTATTGAATTATAGATACAGATATACAGATATAGCATATGCTCAGATTGAGATCTCTGCGCCGAGATTTCGCCTCCCGAGATCTCGGTGCCAAGATCTCAATCTGAGCATGCGCTGCCTCCGGTGGCCATTTTCCTGGAGTCCATCGCATAGGACAGTATGGAAGGTGCGGGGCACCGACTGCCACAAGATGCTGGCGGAGCCCCCGCACCACCGGACACCTCCAGCGCAGAACTTGGGAGACAGCAAGGGGCCCGCAGCCGCCTCCGAACACTCCGTCCTGACCCCACAGCATCTCCGGCACCCCGTCCGCATCTCCGGGACTCGCTCCACTGCAGCCGGTAAGGTGATTTTGCTTGCTAAGACACACCCCTATTTTCCCCCCCAAAATCTGGGGGGAAAAAATTGCGTCTTATAAAGCGAAAAATACGATATATACAAAAATAAATGAGTTGTAAAAAATAAATACATTTATTAGTTTAATGAAATTACTAAACATTATTTAATTTAAGGGCCCATTCAAACGTCAGTGTGTTCAGTACATGAGGTGACATTTTTCACACCTACCATAGAAACATAACGCCCGCAGACCCATTAAAATCTATGGGGCTGTGCACATGTCCGTGTGTTCACACAGACCATGTGTTCGTGTGATCCACATGTGGACATGTCTGTATTTTTCCGGTAGCACAGCTGCTAATATGTCCCGCACACATACACACTGATGACTTAAAGTGTGACATCTGTGTGCCCGTCCGTGTGCCACGTATTTATTATTACCAGGCTTATTAATGGGGGTGTCTGATAGACCCCTCTCCATTACTAACCCCATGGCTAGATGACAGATGTAATTTTTGACAAATTACAGCTGTCATCAAGCCGAAATACCATTACCCCAATTGCCATCGTACCAGGGCAATCGGGAAGAGGCTGGCAAAGCGCCAGAATTGGTGCATCTAATGGGATGCGCCAATTCCGGGGCAGCTGCAGGCTGGTATTTTTAGGCTGGAAAGGGCCCAATATCCATGGGTCTTCCCAGCCTGATAATATCATCCCCCAGCTGTCTGCTTTACCTGTGCTGGTTATCAAAAATAGGGGGGACCACACATTGTTTTTTTCAATTATTTATTTATTAGCATAATGTAAGTACAGTAAAATACACAAGCAAGGCACTAAGTATATCTCTCACGAATATCTATCTTGTTATCTATCTACCCCTATCTATCTCAATCTTTGCCCATCTAACACATAAACATCTGTCATTTCTATTCTGCATTCTGTTCCTGTATGTGTCAAACGGATGGTGCAGACGAACGGCACATGGATGCCACATGGATGTTACACGGATTGTACACACGAACACAGATAGTACCGGTACTAGTTTTTCCAGTACCGGAAATATCAGGACATGTGAAGGGGGCCTAATAAAGTATATATGTATGTGTATCTCTAAATAGTACAAAAATAAACTAGCTCTGAAATAATTTATTACATGAAATTAATTATGATAAACAAAATAACTGATGTAACTACTAAGAATTAATTGATTAATCAGTAAGGCACTTGCGATCAATTTATTTAAATGTATATATACATAATATATGTATTACAAAATTGAATTGATTTATTTTAATTGTAAGAATATAAATATGACACATATTAATTTAATTATTTAATGAAATCATTATGAATAATGTAACTTATATATCAACTTATACTACAAATAGCCTATCTTACTCTATATCCTAACTAATGAACTGATGAGACTAAATGGGAAAGGGACTAAATGATTTTTTTCAGTGTCTGTTTTACTGTATGACAAAATCGCTCACTCACAGAAGCTCTTGTCAGTACCACTTTTCTCACTGTCTTTCCTCTGATCGCTCACTTACAGAAAGAGGAGAGACAGCGTGATATATGTAGCAAATCAACCAAGAAAGATTGTTACTACAACAAACTTCCTCTCTGATTGCCATGATTGGCTTGCATTGTGATAACTTAAATAGGACCTGAGCCAATCAGGTCCCGATGATGTCTCCGGTCTGAGGCAGCGTTTAGCACCAGAATCACGGCCATTGCAGGAATGAAGGGGACTTAATATCTGCATGACCACCCACCATAAATTTACGATGGTGCTGAACAAAGCCCAAGAAGCACCAACCTATATATACCATTGGTGGTTGTAAAGATATTAATGATAATGAATAGTGTTGAGCGAGCACTAAAATGCTCGGGTGCTTGAAGCTCTGGCCCAGCGCGCCGTGATACTCGGGTGCTCGACCTGAGCAACGAGCCCAATGTTAGTCTATGGGAGACCCGAGCATTTTTGCGGCGGCACCCCCGGCAGTCTTTTAAAAGCCTAACAAGTGCCCAAAACGATAGTGACAGTGCTCAAATGACATGGGGACAGCATGGGGATCACCCCAGGAAGCATTTCTGACCCCCAGGTCACTGCTGTCAACAACGTGGTCAGAGATATTAAGCCACTTTTAAGGGCTCACAATAAAACGTTCAAAAACGAAACTGAAACTGCTTTCCTGTGAAATATGTTAAGGAAGTTCCTTTCCAGGGTAAAGACTTGTGTATAAAGTAAAATGAATAACAACAAAAAAAAAATACTCCTCCACACCTTGGGCTATGTTCACAAGTAGCATTTTTTATGCGTTTTTGCACTTTTGTATTGCTTTCAACCGTGACAAATGCATTCACCTGGAAATGTCATTTTAACATTTTACAATCTTATCTGGCCATGTGCTGTGTGACACATGCATACAGTGCTGAAAAGACATGGGAACAGCATGGGGAAGACCACTGGAAGCATCTCTGACACCCAGGTCACTGCTTAAAAGTGTGCCCATCAGAAGTCATCCTTGCCGCATCAGAAGATGCAAACTTGCAACTATCCCCGTGCAAGTTCTTGTCCCAGGGCAGTGTTCAATTGTACCTCCCCCATTCCTTGCAATGCAAGCACAAATATGCAGCCAACCACCCACCCACCCCCAGGCTGCAATACCATACTGCTTGCTTGCTTGAACTTGAAATTGGGCCTTTTAGGCATGTGGAGGTGGAATCTGGCCACCACGTCATGGCTGCGTTGGTGGCCTGGAATCCATACTCAGTCCCCAGCCGCCCAGCGGCCGGGTGTCCACACTCGGTCCCCAGCCGTCAGGGGGCGGCCGGGTGTCCATACTCGGTCCCCAGCAGCCCCGCGGCCGGGTGTCCACACACGGTCCCCAGCCACCTGGGGGCAGCCGGGTGTCCATAAACGGTCCCCAGCTGCCCCTATTTCTCCTTGGAACATCCCCCCACACACTTTTCTTAGCCCGGCCTGCTTTAGGGCAGTATTGGACGAGCCCACCAGAGAACCAGACTCCTCCGGTGGGCCCTGGCTTCTCCATCAGGGGAGTTGAGAGTGCCAAGGTGAGGACCATGATGATGATGATACAAGTTAGCATCTGCTTTGTTTTCTTGGAATGCAAGCGCATGTATGTAGTAGCGGCTATGCCTGAGGTAGTCAGCATTTTGGTGCATATCCTACCTCCTTCGAGGATTGCTGGATGTTTTCCTGCTACTATCCCAGTTCTATGACTCCCGTTAAAACAAAGCTTCAGCTGATGAATGATGGATGAGGTAGTGGCAAAGGAGAAAGAGCAGGAGGAACAGGGACCATTCACATCAATATTAGGCCAGTCAACCACATATGTCTTGTAAGATATGTTTCTGTAACAAAAGGAGCGGTTCGGCTACACAGTTATAGGGCATACAGTGAGTGCAATGCCTACCAAAAATTTTGAGGCACTCCAATGCCCCTTGGAAATGACATGGAGGTCAGAGGGCCTTAACTAAACCGTTTTTTCCATTTATAGCAACTGGGTCTTCTGTACACTGTTGGCCTAAGCAGTGAATGGAAGGCTTTCCAAAAATTATGAGGAACTGCAATGCCCCTTGAAACAGACATGGATTACAGCGTACTAAAAACCTTCTACCCATTATTGGGGAGTGGGTCTCCCTTAGTTTTTGCCTTTGCATTGAAAAGCAAAAGCTGACTAAAATTAGGAGGAAATGCAATGCCCCTTGGAAGAGCTGTGGAGTTCAGAGTGGCTTAAGAAGACGCTTTTATTGCCCCTTTTAAGAGACGTGGAGGTCACAGTAGCTTAACAAGACGGTTTTAATGCCCCTCGGAAAAGACGTGGAGGTCCCAATAGCTTAACAAGACGGTTTGAATGCCCCTTGGAAGAGACGTGGAGGTCACAGTAGCTTAACAAGACGGTTTTAATGCCCCTCGGAAAAGTGGTGGAGGTCGCAGTAGCTTAACAAGATGCTTTTAATGCCCCTTCCAAGAGCCATACAGTAGAGCATATTACAAACATTATTCCCATTATTGGGGAGTGGGTCTCCCATAGTATTTGCTTATGCCTTCCAAGCAAAAGTTGCCAAAAATTAGGACGGAGGAACTTGCAATGCCCCTTACAAGAGCCATTCAGTACAGCATATTACAAACATTATTCCCATTATTGGGGAGTGGGTCTCCCATAGTATTTGCTTATGCCTTCCAAGCAAAAGCTGCCAAAAATTAGGAGGAAATGCAATGCCCGTTCGAAGAGTCGTGGAGGTTAGAGTTAATTAAAAACAACATTTCAATGCCCCTTGGAAGAGCTGTGGAGTTCAGAGTGGTTTAACAAGACGCTTTTAATGCCCCTCAGAAGAGACGTGGAGGTCCCAGTAGCTTAACAAGACGGTTTGAATGCCCCTTGGAAGAGATCTGGAGGTCCCAGTAGCTTAACAAGACGGTTTTAATGCCCTTCGGAAAAGTGGTGGAGGTCGCAGTAGCTTAACAAGACGGTTTTAATGCCCCTTGGAAGAGACGTGGAGGTCCCAGTAGCTTAACAAGACGGTTTTAATGCTCCTCGGAAAAGTGGTGGAGATCCCAGTAGCTTAACAAGACGCTTTTAATGCCCCTCGGAAAAGTGGTGGAAGTCACAGTAGCTTAACAAGACGCTTTTAATGCCCCTCGGAAAAGTGGTGGAGGTCACAGTAGCTTAACAAGACGCTTTTAATGCCCCTTACAAGAGCCATACAGTACAGCATGTTAAAAATATTATTCCCATTATTGGGGAGTGGGTCTCCCACAGTCTTTGCTTATGCCTTCCTAGCAAAATCTCACAAAAATAAGGACGGAGGAATTTTCAATAATGGCAACACGGACCACGGTCTTCCTGGTGGTATAGTGGTGGTGGAGGCTGAGGATAAGAACATAAAACAGCCGAAATGAGGAAGCGTATACCCATGTGTGGGTGTGAAGCGGTGCATGTGAATACACCTCCGGAAATAACACAGTGGATTTGACTTTATGTTACTCTGCTGTCATTTGGTGGTGATGAGAAGTCTGGCCCAATCCAGCCCTTGTTCATTTTGATAAGGGTCAGCTTGTCAGCATTGTCAGTTGACAGGCGATTGCGCTTATCAGTTATAATTCTCCCAGTGGCACTAAAAACACGCTCCGAGAACACGCTAGCGGCAGGGCAGGCCAGGACCTCCAAGGCGTACAGAGCGAGTTCATTCCAAGTGTCCAGCTTGGATACCCAATAATTAAAAGGCACAGAGGAATCACGGAGGATGCTGGTACGGTCGGCAAGGTACTCCCTCACCATCTTTTGAAACTTTCCACTCCTTGTAAGAGTACCCCGCGCCTCAGGGCCTGTAAGATCGGCGGGTGTCAGAAAACTGTCCCAGAACGTTGACAGTGTTCCCCTGCCTCTGCTGGATTGGAGTTGCCTCTCTCTCGCTTGTACGCCTTGGTTGGTCAATGAACTGTGACCTCTGCCGCTAGCGTGTTCAGATGGGAATTTTTTTAACAGTTCTGCATCAAGGGCCATCTGGTACTGCCCCATTTTTGTAGACCTCTCCATCTCAGGAATAAGAGAGTAAAAGTTCTCCTTGTATTAGGGGTCTAAAAGTGTCACCAACCAGTAATGACTGTCATCCAACATTTTGACAATGCGAGGGTCACAGTTAAGGCAGCGTAACATAAAGTCAGCCATGTGTGCTAGACTGGTAACGGGCAAGACTTCCGTGTCCTCACCAAGATGATGACTGACCATGCTCTCCTCCTCCTCCTCCTCCTCTCCCTCATTGTCCCCCAATGCACGCTGGGATGAGATGAGGCTGGGCTGTGTGTAATCGACCGCTACGGCTTCTTGATCCATCTCATCATACTCTGGCTGCAATGCCTCCTCTTTAATTCTCTGCAGAGAGCATGGCAAAAGACAGACAAGTGGAATGCTGACGCTAATGATGGCGTCATCGCCACTCACCATCTTGGTGGACTCCTCAAAGTTTGTCAAGATGGTACATATATCAGACATCCAGGTCCACTCCAGAGGTCTTATGTGTGGAGTCTGACCTGAATATCGACGGCCTTGTTGCAGCTGGTACTCCACAACTGCTCTCTTCTGCTCACAAATCCTTTGCAACATGTGGAGGGTAGAGTTCCAACGTGTGGGGACATCACACACCAGTCGGTGTGACGGAAGCTGCAAACGCTGCTGCAACACAGCAAGGGCAGCGGAAGCTGTAGCCGACTTGCGAAAATGAGCTGACAGGCGGTGTACTTTGACGAGAAGATCTGGCAACTCGGGGTATGATTTAAGAAACCGCTGAACCACGAAGTTAAGCACATGAGCCAGGCATGGTACGTGTGTGATCTCGCCTCACCTCAGAGCCGCCACCAGGTTACGGCCATTGTCACACACGACCATGCCTGGATGTAGGTTCAGCGGTCTCAGCCACAGATCTGCCTGCTCTTTCACAGCTGTCCACAACTCACAAGCAGTGTGAGGTTTCTCACCTAAGCTTATAAGTTTCAGCACAGCCTGTTGCCACTTGTCGGAGGCAGTACTGCAGTGCTTCCAGCTTGTAACTGATGTAGTGATATCTGAGATGGAGACTGAACATGAGGAGGAGGAGGAGGATGATGCGCAGGAGCTGTACACTGTGGGGGCAACTCTGACTGACATAGGGTCCACAATCCTTGGTGTGGGGATGGCCACCGCCATAAGGTTGCGGAAGGATTCCTTCTCCACCAGCCTAAAAGGCACCATTTCCAATGCAAGCAGTCGTGAAATGTGCAAATTTGTGGCCTGTGGGGCGTTAGGTGCGAATTTCCGCTTTCGTTCAAAGGTCTGGGATATGGACAATTGAACGCTGCGGTGGGACATGGACGTGGACGTTGATGCTGTTTCTTGATAAACTGCCATAACAAGTGAAGACTGAGAGGAGGGGGCATCTTTGCATGCAGTATGGACAGGGGATTGCGTTGCACACACAACAGGGGGTTCTATTGCACTCACAACAGCGGAATAAGCAGTGGTGACACCCGCTGACACTGGTCGTGGACCCTGGGGTTCGCCCCACAAAGTCGGGTGCTTTGCTGCCATGTGCCTGATCATGCTGGTGGTGGTCAGGCTGGTAGTTTTGTCACCCCTGCTGATGCTGGCATGGCAGGTGGTACAAATGGCCTTTTTGGGGTTATCAGCAGAGTCTTTAAAAAAATTCCAGACTCTGGAAGACCTACCAGATGTACTGGCAACGTCCCTCGTGTTCGTGTTACGGGGAACTGTTGCCCGCCTTCTGTGTGCGGCCACCACACTGCTTCTTCCTGCCTGTTGGGGTACTCTGCCTCCCTCACCCTGTGTGCTGCTGGCCTCGCTCTGCATGTTCTCCTGCCACGTTGGGTCAGTTACTAGATCACCAACCACCTCCTCCTCTTCCACTTGCGCACCACGATCCTCCTCCTCACTTCCTGGCAATTGTGTCTCGTCATCGTCCACCTCTTGTGACAAATTGCCAGCGTCGACTTCCTGTGGCCATGGCTGTTCAAATATTTGAGCATCGCTACATAGGATCTCCTCTTCCACCACTTCAAGCGGAGCAGGCGTGGGGCACAAATCTGGAAATGGACCAGTGAACAGCTCTTCAGAGTGTCCAAGTGTGGGATCAGTTGCTGTCTGACAACACTTGGCATCGTGGGAGGAAGGAGCATCAGAGTGAGGAGGAGTATGCGGTCGAGACTCACGGCTACTAAGAGTTGACGTGTGGAAGACAGACCGGAGGTGGTGTTGCCCAGGTAACTGGAAGTATTATCTGCTATCCAATTAATAACCTGTTCACACTTTCGCAATACTGGTGTTGTTCTGTGCTTCCCTAGTAATTCGGTCAAGAAGTGGGAGCGAGAAGATGTGGCTGTTGGTTGTGGCACATTTTCACTTTGGCCACGGCCCCGTCCTCTGCACGCACCATCACCAGAACGTCCACTTCCACGTCCCTTGCCACGCGCCTTGCCCATTGTAAAGGATGTAAAATAGCTTACACTCGCACTATCAATGGAAAAAGGGTAATAAAGTAGATTAGAACCGTGGAAGAGAAAAACCACAGTTCTATTTCTCTGGCCTACACCCGACTCTTTTAAACAATTTAATAATCAGGGAGAAACTATTACTGTTTTTCTTTACAGAAAAAATACAAAAAGCTGAATAATAGAGATTTTTTTCCGTGGAATGGCAAAACCACAGTTATTGTTTACTGGGGTATACCAGAAAATTTTAAATAGATATATTTGCGGCTGAACAGTGAGTGACACACTCAAACTGTTTTTTTTAAGGTAAAAATGGCCCAAAAGTGGATAATACAGAGATTTGACCCGTGAAACTGCAAAACCACACTTGTACTTCTCGGGCCTACACCAGACTATTTTCAAATGATATATTTGTATCTGAACAATCAGGAGACACTACTGTTTTTCTTTACAGCAAAAAATGCTAAAAAGCAGAATAATACAGAGATTTGACCCGTGGAACTGCAAAACCACACTTGTATTTCTCGGGCCTACACCAGACTATTTTCAACAGATATATTTGTGTCTGAACAATCAGGAGACACTACTGTTTTTCTTTACAGAAAAAAATGCCAAAAGCAGGATAATAGAGATTTTTTACCGTGGAACAGCAAAACCACAGTTATAATTTACTGGTGTATACCAGACTATTTTCATTAGATATATTTGTGTCTGAACAATCAGGAGACACTACTACTGTTTTTCTTTACAGCAAAAAATGGCAAAAGCAGGATAATACAGAGATTTGACCCATGGAGCTGCAAAACCACACTTCTATTTCTCGGGCCTACACCAGACTATTTTCAACAGATATATTTGTGTCTGAAAAATCAGGGAGACACTATTAGCTTTTTTTACGACAAAAAATGCCAAAAGCAGGATAATAGAGATTTTTTACCGTGGAACGGCAAAACCACAGTTATAATTTACTGGTGTATATCAGACTTTTTGACTTTTTTAAATATATATATTTGCGGCTGAACAGTGAGCGACACACTCAAACTGTTTTTTTTAGATACAAATGGCCCAAAACTGGATAATACAGAGGTTTGAACCGTGGAACTGCATAACCACACTTCTATTTCTGTAGCCTACACCAGACTTTTTTCAACAGATATATTTGTGTCTGAAAAATCAAAGACACACTTTTTTTTTTGGGGGGGGGGGACACCAAAAGGTTAATAAGACGGGTATTTGTACAGTGTGAAGGAGGAAAAAAAAAAGAGGATTTAGATGATAAAAAAGGATTTTTCCTGGCCCCCGAGACCTGGAGCTAAGTCCAGCAATTTCAGCAACAGGAGCACACAGGACTGTAATGCAGCGTTTGCTGGTATAACCACTGCGTCTCCTATACAGCCTGCCTGATATCTGGGATGGATATTAGTCCTGAGAAGGACTGTTTGTTTGATCTGGCAGCCTTTACAGACCCTACACTAACCATTTCGCAGGATATATCTCTCCCTAAATTAGCAGCGCTGTCCCTACACTGTCTGATCCGGAGCGACTGTGTCCAAGATGGCGGCGCCCGGTTTTAAATACTCGAGGTGATGCTGTACAGCCAGCCAATCACTGTAATGCCCACAAACAACATGGCTGCAGCATTACAGTGACTGGCTGGCAATCCCTGCATGTTCATTGGCTCTGTAAAGAGCGCCAAACATGCCGGGCGGAGACCCGAGCTCCCACCCGAGTAACCCGAAAATGCTCGGTGCTCGCCGAACATCCCGAGTAGCGTGATGCTCGGGCGAGTACCGAGCAGTGTCGAGCATGCTCACTCAACACTAATAATGAAATAAAATTAAATATATATAGTACTAATAAAAAGCTTGGACACACCTATTCATGCAATGATTTTCATTGTTCTTATTGGAATGTGCACAACATAGGTTGAAGGTAGGAAACCTTGAAGGAACACATATGGAGATAAGGAGTAAAGTAAAAATGTTGTGACCTTGAGATTCCTCAAAGTGGTCCCCCTTTTACTCTGATGACAGTATTACACACTTTTTGCATTCTCTCAAGCAGCTTCATCAGGTCTTCAACCTGAATGGCTTTCAAGCAGTCTTGAATGAGTTCCTAGATGTGCTGAACACTTCTTGGCTGCTTTGTCTTTACTCTGTCTTTACAATTATTTGACATGGTTTGGAATGTCCAACTCATTCCAAACCATGTCAAATAATTGTGGAGGCCATGTGATCTTATGCAGAACTTCTTCTTGATCCCATAGACCTTACGTAGACTGGAGATGTGTTTTGGCTCATTGTCCTCTTGCAATATAAATGATGGTCCCACTAAGTGCCAACATGATGGGATGGCATGTCATTGCAGCCATGGTGGGTAAGTGCACCTTGAAGTTGGAATAAATCACAGTGTCACTAGCAAAGCACAACCACACCATTACACCTTCCCCTCAATGCTTCATCATGGTCACCAAACATGCAGTATCCATTTTCTCACCTTTTCTTTGTCTCACAGAGACATGGTGGTTGGCATCAAAAATTTCACATCTCAAAACTTTTCCTGAGCATCCCCCCATATTCTGAAACTCAGAGCCTCAGCATGTGCGAATGTCTCCCACATTTGAAACCTTCACATGTAATCTGAAACAACATCTCTTCAGGAAAACTTACAGCCAGCAATGAGCCCACTGCAACCTCACTACCACTGGAGCTGCTGCTAGCCCCCCAACCTACTGTTTCCTTCCCCATTATCAAGTAGATTGCAAACCTGTGAGGGTAGGGACCGCTCTCCCTTGATACTAGACTTTCATTGTTAGTTTGTTCATTGTAATCTATATTCTTATTTTGTATGCTACCCCTCTCATGTACAACACCATGGAATCAATGGTGCTTTAAAAATAAATAATATTAACAACAACTAACTGTGGGAAATCCACATCTATTTTGAACGATTGTGGTCTCTGACGGATAAATAACATTACTGGAGAGTGTAAGAGCTAATTACCTTTACATAATAAATACATGTGGTAATACATGTCACCATCCACCTGCCACCTTACAGGGCAATGCTTCTATATCATGGCAGACAATGTATCATGGCGGCCAACCTCCTATCATTTTTAAAGCACCTTTGATATGTCATAATGACAAAACATTGAATTGGTAGTGGTTTGGGTGCTGAGACCCCCACAGTTTGCTAAAACCATAAGGCAGAAGTGCTATTTTGAGAATTGGGCACCGCTCTATATTATAACACTAATAATTCTGTAATACTTCATGATCGGTCATTTCATTGCCTTTTCACATTTTATTTACTATAGTACAAACATCCAGCAGAAATAGATGAACGCATTTATTATTATAAACAGAAGACAAAAAATATCATGGAAATCTCCAATCTACAGAATATGAACTTTCATTACTTTAGGGAACAAGAGCTCTACCCACACAAGTAATAAATGACATAAGAAAAATTATTTCCTCTGTATTTCATTGTTATTTAGTACAAAATATTTAAGTAATACTGAAAGCTTCTGTCTGAGGATCTAGTCAGTTTTGGGATTTCCACTTATACTAAGCAAGTAAGTACAGAATGCCCAGTTTCTGATAATGTCTAGAGATAATTGCAAAGTTCAAGAACCACGTATACAGTATGTAGTATCGGATGTATATTGTTAATAATAATTGTCTAAGCTTTTCAGTTAGCAGTACTAGTAATAGTTAGTATACACTGTTTTTTTTTCGAAAACTGGGAAAATGGGCAATGAATCAATAACAGCACAATAACTTTCAAGCACTGCTGCTTAGTATCCACGTGTATATATTAAAGATGAGTGAATCAATTAAATGTGTAGATTGTGTAGAATTTTCAGAAAATCTATTTTCAATTTGCAATTTAAAATGCACCAATTGTTAAAAAATTCCCAGCTGTCATTTTACACACTGCAGAAGATTGCAACAACCAGAGATAGGTCACTTGGCCTCAGGCCGTGTGAAGTCACAGTATAGAGGGGACAGTATGCTGAGGGGGCAGACATGTGAGGAGGGGGCACAGCATAAAGGGTGCAATGTGAAGAGGGAATCCAGTACAGAAAAGGGGCGGTATAGGGGGACGACACCTGAGTTAGGGTCAGTGTGGGGGTTATAGTTCATAAGGTGGATGGTGTGGAGGCAATATTTTATAGGAGACAACAGTGTGGAGGCCATGTACCATGAGAGGGACAGTGTGGGGGTCATATTTTGTGCCGAGAGCAAAGTGAGGGGAAATTATTTATTGAGGTGCACAGCAAAAGGCAGATTTTTTATTCAGAGACATTATAATGACACCGTTACTTCTAAGGGCACCGTATTTGGATATGCTGCAGAAGACTGGAGAAGATAGAAGTCTGCATAGATGAGCTGTAGATGAGAAAAGTCACCATGGCATCTGGAGAACATTCAGTAGAAAAGAAAAAGAATAACTCTTATGGCTTTTTATCCTAAGTCATGTGGCAAAGGCTCATTAATTAATCAATATTGACTATTAGGATTTCTACATCCAATAAGTAGTGCTAGCGTTCAAGTCCTCTTCCTCTTTGAAGAGGCTATTTGTAGTAGAAGGCAATAAGCCATCAGAACTTCAGAAGAACTCTTGCAGGATGTGCCAGAGATGAGGAGAGATTGCCATCTGCTGGACAGACGCAATCAAGCGGAACCAAGTGGTGCTAGAGGAGTTGAAGGAGGAGCAGATTCAGAGGTTGGACCTGATCATGTGACATCCAGGAAAGATTTCTTGGATATAAACATCCAGGGCGCCAAGAGACAGGCAGATTTGGTGCCAGGCTGCAGAGTGGAGCAGACGTGCTCCAGAGGGACCGCAGAGCCCAGCTCGACAGGCCTCAGCTGGAGGCCTGCGCTGCACCAGAGTTGGACACCACCTGAGAGGCTCTGGACTCCTCACAGAAGCGTCCTGAGCATGTTGGCCAGAGTCATGACCTGCGCCCCACTCTAAGTAAGTTCCCGGAATCTGACGCCGCCTATCAAGAGCAGAGGTCTGGATTCCTTTACCGCAAGTGTGAGAGACTACCGTCGATGGTCAAGCCGAGAAGAGCTGAGAGGGAACTGCAACAGGAGAGATGCGCCAGCAACCACAGAGGAATCGCGGAAGTGAACAGGGCCGTCACTTACAACTCTCACCTACAGTACCGGGGACAGTTGGGATTAGGATTTCAGGTTGTGAATGGGCCGGCTGGTGCGTGGGAGGCTAAGCAGGATCTGATAGACTTTATCTGGGAGACACTTGTGGCTTGCGGGAATAGCTGGTGACCCCCGCTAGGGCCATATAAAGAGAACTTACGTGGTGACTCCCACGACTGTTATTCACTTAAAGATATTTTCTTATTGTTATTCCAAGTTGCTGTTTATTACCTGTCAGGTATTTCACAGCGACGATACTGGGGAGATCACACAATATCTCACCGTGCCGTCACTCTGTCAGGATTTCGTCAGGGATCCGCGAGCACACGGTCCCCACTACTCACTACAGAGGTATGGGCAACTGACCAGTGAGCATGTGGTGTCACACCTCTGGATTCCAATGCATGGAATATGTGTTTACGCCCTCCATACGGTCACTGTCAGCTTCACGATAGCCCAATTATTAATATAATTCGCTGCCACCACTGGCTGAGTTTGAAATATAATACAGGCCCGGCCGGATGCCTGCATTCTGGTAGCATATGGCTTCAGGGAAGGGAACGATTACAGGACAAAAGAAACAGAACTAATACATTTAATATTTAATCCAAAAGGGAGCCAGTGTTTAGGAAAAATATACAAAAGATTTTACAAAAGGAGACTATACAATACATAGGCAGTTACACAAAATAATAAGGATTAAAGAAGAAACTTACTCTATACAGTTTAGTGTTGAGCGAGTAAGTTCTGTTCTGAGTATGCTCGGGCCGAGCTCCGAGTATTTACACCTGCTCGGTGATATGTTTGAATCGCTCCCGTGTGTATGATTTGCAACTGTTTGACAGCTTTATTACATGTGAGGAATGTGTAAGAAATAGACATTCCTCACATGTATTAAAACTGTCAAACTGTCGCAAATCATGCACACTGGAGTGATTCAAACATATCACCGAGCAGCTGTAAATACTCGGAGCTCGGCCCGAGAATACTCGGCGAAAGGGTTAACAGAACATACTCGCTCAACACTAATACAGTTCACAGGGACGAATCAGCATAGGGGAAGGAGGGGCTTCCTGCTTTGAGTGTTATTGAACGCGATCCATTGCTTATAGTATCTATACCCCCCTGGCAAAGAATATGGATCAATCTTCAGTTGGCTCTTTTATGCCTAAGGAGAGATCTACCCACACACCCCTGTGGTGACATCATGTGGGCTCGGGCTCCTCCCTTCATGTTTTTATTAAAATAACTACTATTCATGATAACTTATCCCTTGTTGCTCGCAGAAGCTTGCAAGCAACGCCATTTTTCCATTATGAATTTACCTTTCCGTAGAGACCATGCATCGTGTAGTTGTGATATCTATTTTTTTACTTTTGCTCCACAGCCCCCCAGAGAGGCTTACAGCTACGAAAAAATAAGCATCTTGTTCCTTGGCTGACCCTGCCACTAAAAATATGGGTCTCATTATTAGCAGAGTTATGGAACTTCCAATATTCCATATTTTGTTTCGGCTCTGAAGATCCTGGGACCCTCTATTCGATTCCCTTTTTCATCCTGGGAAACAAGCTTCAACAGGTACCTGTAAATTATCGCAAGCCAGCGTCTAATCATCCCCTGCCTCTATCAGGGGAAAACATACTCACATGTTAAGTAGGTTGGTGGCACCTCTGGTATGCCAGTGTTTGATTAAGCTACTTCGGCTATGGGTGACAATTTGCAGAGGGACAAATGCTGGACTGTCAGCTCTCCTATGACTAATGGGGGATAAGGGAGGGGTGAAGAGGGGCTTGGGAGAAAGACTTCTTAATATCTATGACAGTGGGAGAAAGAATATTTTCAATATTTCTCAATATTTCCCTGACATTACCCTTGTTACTAATCCCCTTGCACAATAGTTGTTATACATATAAAGTGGTTATGTTCCTACCTTGTGTCTCTGTGTGTTGCATTCCGGCACCTGTGTTACATTTAGCGTAGTTGGCAGAATGCAACATTCAGACACAGAGATGGCGACCCAGTCTGCTGCCGAGGGGACATATACCCTTGGGGCCTATGCTCAGCAATCTTACTAAGTTTATAGGAAGCAGCATATCGCTGTGGGACTGGGTAGAAAGACTGAGAAGTATGCTTCGCATGTATCCCCTGAACCCTCTCCCCAGGCTGTGCTAGCCCTCCTAACCCTTGATGGGGAGGCCCGGCAGACCGTGATGTACCGCCCGCCTGGGGATCATGATACCGTGGATAAAGTGATAAAATGGACATTCACGGTGATACCACGGACCGGAGCCACTTACGTCTGCGGATATTTCAGCGGGTCCAAGGGGAAAATGAGACCATAAACCAATATGTTAATGCATTGCAGAAAGTGACAGCCCATATCGTAAAGAAGGCTCGAGGTGAAAACCGGGCACTAGGACCATTAGATGAAGTGTCGTGCAACCAACTGACTGCTGGCCTGAAGGATCCCTCCCTGAAACAGATCTTAAAGGCGCGACTGCACTTTAGTTCTGATTTGGGCTTCCTGGAGGTTGGGGCCGAAGCTAAAGTCCTGGAGAAAGTGGTTCCTGCTCTAAAAGCCATAGTCCAGAGCAATGAAGTGACTATCGCTGAATTAACCCACAAAGAGCCCGACTGGGTGCGGGAGATACGTCAAGAGATCCGGAATATTCGAGGTGAGCTGCACAATATTAAAGGGACCGCCACTGCCCTCTCCCTGGTGGACCACAGAGCCCCATGTGGATGGAGGTCAGAGTAAGAGAAACGCGCTCCACCATGTCGTATACCCAGCCCATCACAAGAGCGAGGGCCAGACTGTTGGACCTGTGGAGGTAGAGGACATATCTCCAAAGACTGCCTGAACCGAGAAAGGAGGAGATGGGGGCAGCCATTAAACGAAGGCGCCCCACAGTTGTGGAGAATACCGTGGGGTTCTGAGCCTCAGGGAGTGGAAAGGGGAACTCTGAGGACATTGTCTCCGAGATGCCCATCATCTGGGCTGAATTTAATGGGCGACGCATTCGTTGTTTAATGGACACAGGGTCTCAGGTGACTACTATGCCTGAGGCATATTTCCAAAGTCATTTCCCTGAAGTTGCTCGCTCCTAGAAAGAACCCACTACCTATTCCAGTAGCAGGAGTCCGGGTGTGCGGAAAGGACCTCAGTCGAAAAGGGATAGTGTTGACTACGGGGTCTGGACGTGAAGGACCCATTGTAACCTTGGGCATTAATGTGCTGAAAGATGTCAGGCAGTTCTTAGCCGAGGCCCCCGACAAAAACAGCCACTCGTGATCCGGCCACCAAGAGAGTATTCCAGTATGTAACATCCCTGGCGGCGTGCTTGCATGGTGCACCACCTCCCACCATGCAAGACCGCAATCTTACCTATCAGTCCATGCTGCACTCTTTGCTCCAGTACCTGCTCTGTCCATATCTCTTGTCTGATTGCTTAGGGCGTCAGCACGGCTTTCTGCTTGTTTCTTATAGCTACTGTGTGCACAGTCCTAATGCATCCCCGCCTATTGCTGTGAGTCACTGGATACTTACCCCTCCACCCAGTAGGAGGTGCCTGAGTAACACTTTCACTCAGTTTGTCTTTTGTAACTGAGGTGCCAGGTCCTGTCCTGACTCTAATCTGTCCGCCACCCTGGGGGCTGAGTACCCAGGGCCTTTTCCTGTACCTGTGACTTCTAGTCTGTTTCTGCCACCCTGGGGGCTGAGTACCCAGGGCCGCTACCTGTATCTCTGACTTCTAGTCTGTTTCCGCCACCCTGGGGGCTGAGTTCCCAGGCTCGCTCCGGAATCTTGTTCCCAGTTCAGTTCCTGTCTGAACAGTGTCCTAGCCCGTTACTTGCTTCTCTCTATGTTTTTACCTTCCCTTTGCCTGCAGTGTCTGAACCCGCACCTAACTCCAAATCGTTGTATCTGTACTTCTGTTTGTGAGTTTTTTGTCCACTCGCTACTTCATTGTAAGTACCTTGTGTGTATCTGGTTCTGCTTGTCCCCTTTCCCTGCCTCCGTATCTACCTCCTGTGTTCTAACCATCTTCCTGCATTTTCCAGTCTGTTCCATGTGAACAGAGCCCTGTCCTGTCTGCCTTCACCTTCTGCTCTGTTCTGCTCTGCTCGTTCACCGCTCCGGCGGTTCCGCTCTGCTCCGCTTGTTTACCGCACTTGTGGTTCTGTTCTGCTCTGCTTGTTCACCGCTCCAGCAGTTCCGCTCTGCTCCGCTTGTTTACCGCACTTGCGGTTCCATTCTGCTCAGCTTGTTCACCGCTCCGGCGGTTCCGCTCTGCTTCGCTAGTTTACTGCACCTGCGGTTCTGCTCCGCTCTGCTTGTTCTCTGCACCTGCGGTTTTGCTCCGCTTTGCTTGTTCACCGCACCTGCAGTTTTGCTCCACTCTGCTTGTTCACCGCACCTGCGGTTTTGCGCTGCTCTGCTTGCTCACCGCACCTCCGGTTTTGCTCCGCTCTACTTGCTCACCACACCTGCGGTTTTGCTCCTCTCTGCTTGTTCACCGCACCTGTGGTTTTGCTCCGCTCTGCTTGTTCTCCGCACCTGCAGTTTTGCTCCGCTCTGCTTGTTCACCGCACCTGCAGTTTTCCTCCGCTTTGCTTGCTCACCGCACCTGCAGTTTTGCTCCACTCTGCTTGTTTACTGCTCCTGCGGTTTTGCTCCGCTCTGCTTGTTCACCGCTCCTGCGGTTTTGCTCTGCTAGTCCACCGCACCTGCGGCTCTGTTCCTGTATCCCAGTCTGTACTGGTCCCTATCCAGCCTGCGTTCATACCTGCCAGTATCTGCCTGTCTGCATTCCAGCCGTGCCTGTCAGCACCCGCCTGTCTGCATACTAGCCGCGCCTGCCAGTACCCACCTGCCGTCATACCAGCCTTAACCTGCCTGTTCCTGCATTCCCCGGTGTGGGTCAACAGCTGTGACCTCTGCTCGGTTCCTCCCTGGTTCACGGAGTCGATTGAACCTTGGTCGGACCGGGTTGATACTTAGTGACGCCCCTTCAGGCACTCCTCGGTTCATGGTACAGTGGGATCACTAATCACGCTCACGCCAGTCAGTCCGGGCGCGAGCGTAACACAGTACCTTGTGCGAGTCAACCAAATCCAGAAGCTACCCGCTGGCTCCCAGTATTTTGGCAAAGTATCGATACCGCCCGAAGCCACGGTGACACAGCCAGTGGGACAGATTGTACTCACTATACCAGTACTGGCACAAGTATCCTTAGAGGGCGAGGATGTTCAGATTGAGCTAATGGAGGTAGAGGAGGCACCCTCCGGACTCTTGATTGCTCGCACCCTAGCCACCGTGCGTCAGGGACGAGTGTCCATACGTTGCATCAATCTAAGCGGAGCGAGTCTACAGTTATTGCCCTGACAAGAGGTGGCTCTAGTTTGTATAATGCCAGAGGACCTCACCAGAGCTGACACTATAGAATTGACACCTGTGAAAGGAGAACCATGGATCCTAGAGGTGTCACTCAACTGTCAAGAGAATGGAAGAAAACCACTGGCTGGACGCCAGCTCTTAGATCAAATGGAGGCTAACCTTACTGAATTTTCCGCAAGCCAAGTCAGACAGGTTAAGCAGTTACTGCAGCGGTACCAGGGAGTGTTTGCACAGCATGACGATGACTTTGGGTGCACACAGGACATTCAAGCATGAAATACCTACAGGGAATACCGCTCCCATTCGAGAGAGGTATCAGCAGATCCCACCTCAAATGTATCAGGAGGTGAAAGCACTATTGGCTCACATGTTGCGGAATGTCGTAATAAGCAAGAGTCAGAGTCCCTGGGCAGCCCCTATCATGTTAGTCCGTAAGAAGGACGGTACTTTGAGGTTTTGTGTAGACTACCGGAAGCTTAATGCACGCACTGTGCGGGCTGCTATCCCTTACCCAGAATCAAAGAATCTCTATCAGCACTAGGAAGCGCTAAGTTCTTCTCTTCCCTCGACCTAGCTAGTAACTATTGACAAGTCCCGGTAGCTGAGAACGACCATCCGAAGACAGCTTTTGTTCTCCCTATGGGCTTGTTTGAATTCAATGCTGTTCAGGCCGACAAATGCGCCAGGGACCTTCCAAAGGCTGATGGAAAGATACTTGGGGGATCTTAACTTCGAAGACACTTTGATATACCTAGATGATTTAACTATCTATTACGCTATGTTTGAAGCTCACCTCCGCTGACTAGAACAAGTGTTAGAGCGACTTCAGACACACGGATTGAAAATCAAGTGTCGAAAGTTTCATTTATTCAAGCGGGAGATTGAATATTTGGGACACACCGTGTCCAGTGCTGGAGTGCACCCCACCGCAGAGAAGGTAGCTGCAGTACAGAAGTGGCCCATACCTACCAATCTGAGAGAGCTGAGGGCATTTCTGGGACTTGCCGGATACTACTGCCGATTCATAAAAGACTTAGCTAAGATTGCGGTACCACTCAATGAGCTGTTAAGAGGAACAGCGGAGGGAGCCAAGCGACAACCTATTCAGTGGGGCCCACGACAAGAAGAAGCCTTCCGAGCATTGACGATGGCACTAACGGATGCCCCAATTCTGGCCTATGCTGATTTTTCACAGCCCTTCATGTTGTACACTGATGGGAGCTTGCATGGTCTGAGAGCAGTATTGGCACAAGTACAAGAAGGAAGAGAGCGGGTGATCGGTATGCCAGTTGGTCACTGCAGGATACAGAGAAGAACCCAGACAACTACACTTTGTTCAAACTGGAACTACTGGCATTGGTATGGGCCATGACCAAGAAATTTGCCGAGTACTTGTTGGGGTCAGAAGTACAAGTGTGGACTGACAACAACCCCTTGGCCCTCTTAAAGAAAGCAAAGCTGGGCACGTTAGAACAGCAGTGGGTCACAAGGATGTCTAAGCACCAGTACAAGATCGGTCTAAGGCTCTGAACACTCATGCAGACGCCCTGTCTCGAGTCACCCAAGCAGGGCCGAAAAGAGATATAGATGAAGAGCTTGAAGGTGACGAGATCTCGGATTTCAGTCAGTTTGCCGCTGCTATAGTAGACACCCAGGAGTCTGGAAGAGAGCCACGACCCATTTAAATTCTGGGCCGATCAAGAGACGAGTGGATCCGTTTACAGCAGTCCAACCTAGAACTGGTGAAACTGAGAGAATGGGTCGCCCTGGGGGAAAAACCTGACCATGAGGCCAGGTCTGCTTTGCTCCTAACTACCCTGAAAATCTTGGGCCAGTGGGAAAGGCTCTTTCTGAGCGATGGCTTGCAATGCTGAAGGATCCAATTACCTCGGGAGTTTGATGTTACCTGGCAAGTATTGGTTCCAGAAGCGCTAGTAGTACAGCTAGCCAAGGAAGCTCATGAAAGGGGTGCTCACTTTGGCGTGGAGAAGATCTTCCGGTGGTTACAACGGCTGGTGTATTGGCCCCAAGTGTGGCAAGAAGTTGAAGGAGTTTGCCGAAAATGTCGCCAGTGTGAGCTAAGTAAGCCCCCAGAGCAGAGGGCTCCCGTTCAGACCATCCGAACTTCTGCTCCTTGGAGGTCCTGATGATTGGAACTTCGTACAATGGTTACGGGTATTGCTTGGTGATGACTGACCCCTTCACCAAGTTCACGGTGGTGACCCCTACTCAAGACCAGACGGCAGAAGCTGCAGCTAAGGCTATCTGTCAGGATTTCATTCAAATATATGGGTGCCTGAAGCGAATACACTCCTACCAGGGAGCTTGTGTAACATACCTGGCGGCGTCCTTGCATGGTGGTCCATCTCCCACTGTGCAAGAGGGCGCACTTGATCTCCTGTCCAGAATGTCTCTCTGGCTTCCCTCCATGCTGTCTGTTTGTGTCTGTTTCTGCTGCTTAAGGGCGGCGCCCGATCACTTCCTGCCTTTTGTACCTGCTGTGGGTCACACCCCTTGTGCGTCCTCAGCCTATTGCTGTCTGTCACTTGGTATATAGCTCGGCAGCTTCCTTCTATCCCGGCCTGAGCATAAGTGTTTTCCTTCAGTGTGTGCTTGCACTCTGAAGGTGCCAGGTCCCGTCTTTGTTTCCTTGTCTGCCTTTCCTGGAGGCTGTATTTCCAGGCCTGTCTGAACTGAGTCCTGTATGTCTCCTGCTTTTTGTATCAGTTCCCGTGTCTGAACTGAGTCCTGTATGTCTCCTGCTTTTTGTATCAGTTTCCGTGTCTGAACTGAGTCCTGTATTTCTCCTGCTTTGCGGTATTAGTTCCCGTGTCTGAACTAAGTCCTTTATGTCTCCTGCTTTTTGTATCAGTTCCCGTGTCTGAACTGAGTCCTGTATGTCTCCTGCTTTTTGTATCAGTTCCTGTGTCTGAACTGAGTCCTGTATGTCTCCTGCTTTGCGGTATCAGCTCCCGTGTCTGAACTGTGTCCTGTATGTCTCCTGCTTTGCGGTATTAGTTCCCGTGTCTGAACTAAGTCCTGTATGTCTCCTGCTTTGCGGTATTAGTTCCCGTGTCCGAACTGAGTCCTTTCTGTGTTCTCTTGTCTGTCCTGTCTGAACACGCTCCTTGCCTGTTCGTTCCGCCTTCTAGTGGCCGATTTCCTAGACCCGCTCCTGTTTCTGGTCTGTCCTGTCTGTACACGCTCCTTGCCTGTTCGTTCCGCCTCTCTGGGGGCCGTATTCCCAGACCCGCTCCTGTTTCCCGCTGCAGTGTCGGTCTCCTCCGTACACTCAGTTCCAGTCTGAACACTCTCCTGTCCTTTACCTGTTTTGCCTCTATGTCCGTTCCCTTCCTTTTTCTGCAGAGTCTGAACTCGTACCTAACTCCTGCTTGTTGTCTCTGCAAGTACTGTGTGAGTATCTGGCTCTGTCTTTCCCTTCCTGTCTGTTCCGTGTGAACAGAGCCCTGTCCTCCCTGCTCAGCCTTGTCTGCACTCTAGCTGTGCTTGCCTGTAACCCTCTGCCTGTATTGTTCCTGAGTCCCGGTGTGTACTGGGTCCTATCCCGCCTGTGTTCCTACCTGCTAGTTCCTCCCTGTCTGCACTCTAGCTGTGCTTGCCTTTACCCCCCTGCCTGCATACCCGCCTGCCTGCATACCAGTCGTGCCTGCCTATACCCTCCAGTCTGTGTGCCAGCCTACCAGCCTGTTCCTGTATTCCCCTGTGTGGGTCAACAGCCGTGTCCGGGGTCTGTCCTGGAGTAGCACCTGGTCCCTCTGCTCGGTTCCTCCTTGGTGCACTGGCGTCGTATGCCGTCGTGCGACCCTGGTCGGATCGGGTGAATACTTAGTCACGCCCCTCCAGGCATTCACTCTCCGGCACGGTCCAGTGGAATCACTACCAATCACACGCACACGCCGCTTAGCCCGGGCGTGTGCATAACAGCATGCTCAGGCGATGGTTCCCGTTGAGCCCCACGGCCTTCGCCCTCTGAGAAGTTTTCCAGCGAATATATGCATTAAAATAAATAAATAATTTTTTTTTCTCTTAGCTGAGTTCCAGGCGAAATTACGCACCGTCCAGATGGATCTATCAGCTCTCGTTCCTGCGGATCCGCCACGTTACTATGGGGATCCAAGACAGTGTCGTGCATTTGTGGAGCAATGCATGCTACACTTTAAGGCCTACCCTCTCTACTTTCCTTCCGATTGGGCTAAAGTGGCCTTTATGATGTCTTACCTGGCGGGTGATGCCTTGGAATGGATCAACCCCCTATATGAAACACAGGATCCGATCCTCCGGGACCTAATGGCCTTCCTGGTGGCCTTTCTAATGGTCTTCGATGATCCTAACCCGGAGGCTCCTGCTGAAGCTTCACCTCCCAATATCCCGGAGCAGCCCCGATGGGTAATGTGTGTGGGTAGCGCAATAGTCCTCCAGCCCAATGAGACTACTGCCCACCCAGAATCCTCACAGGGTGACTACGCTTTCCGGAATACTTCTCTCAACCTCAAGAGGCAGTCCAGACGTGCTAGACGTAGAGGCAAGCCGTCACGCCAGGGTCTGTCCTCCCTGAGACCTCCTGACCCCAACCTTGAAGTCCCTACTGAAGCTTCATCTCCCTGTATCCCGGAGAAACCCCAATGGGTAATGTGCGTGGGTAGTGCACCAGTTCTCCTGCCCGAAGAGACTTCTGCCCATCCAGACTCCACACAGGAGAACTTCCTGCACCCGGCATCAGATGCTTCTTTCTCTTTAACCGGTGTGCATGTCCAAGGATGCTCCAAAGCTGTGGTTACCTCAGAGTCTGTGCACCTCTACTACCTGGCGGAGGATCCCCTGTTGCCTCCTGAACCCTCCGGGATACCACTCGATGACAAATGGAGAGAGACTTCTCTACACCCGGTACTCAATACTTTGTCCGCTTCGTCCTGTGAGCCTGACAATGGGTACCCCAAAGTGGTAGTTACCTCCGAGTCTCTACACCCCTCCGACCAGGCGGAGGATCTCCAGTTGTCTCCTGAACCTTTCGGGGTGCTACCTGGTAACGAAAGGACAGAGACTCTCCTATACTCTGTACCTGATACCTCGCTCGCTTCGTCCAGTGAGTCCAACCTAGTGTACTCCGAAGCAGAAGTTACTCCCGAGTCTCTACACCCCTCCGACCAGGCGGAGGACCTCCAGTTGTGTTCAGAACCCTTCGGGGTGCCACCTGGTGGTGAATGGACAGAGACTTTCCTATACTCGGTACCCGATACCTCGCCTGCTTCCTCCAGTGAGTCCAACCTAGTGTACTCCGAAGCAGAGGTTACTCCCGAGTCTCTACACCCCTCCGACCAGGCGGAGGACCTCCAGTTGTGTTCAGAACCCTTCGGGGTGCCACCTGGTGGTGAATGGACAGAGACTTTCCTATATTCGGTACCCGATACCTCACCTGCTTCCTCCAGTGAGTCCGACCTAGTGTACTCTGAAGCAGTTATTTTCTCTGAGCCTCTGCACTCTTCTGACCCGGCGGAGGACCTCCAGTTGTTTCCTGAATCCTCCGGGATACC
Organism: Phyllobates terribilis; assembly: GCF_046119375.1. Taxonomy (NCBI): domain Eukaryota; kingdom Metazoa; phylum Chordata; class Amphibia; order Anura; family Dendrobatidae; genus Phyllobates; species Phyllobates terribilis. The sequence continues at coordinate 473,648,315 of NW_027362761.1, forward strand.
ACCAGATAACAAAGAGACAGTGACTTTTCCTCATTATGTACCTGATAACCCGTCTATTTCTTCCTGTGAGCTTGACAAGATGTACCTCGAAGCAGAGATTACCCTTAAGTCTCTGTCCCCCTCCAACCCAGTGAACGACTGGTCCTCGAATTCCCTGCGGAAGATTCTGGCAGGCCTGAAGAAGAGGGGGCGTAAGGGGGGAGGTACTGTAACATACCTGGCGGCGTCCTTGCATGGTGGTCCATCTCCCACTGTGCAAGAGGGCGCACTTGATCTCCTGTCCAGAATGTCTCTCTGGCTTCCCTCCATGCTGTCTGTTTGTGTCTGTTTCTGCTGCTTAAGGGCGGCGCCCGATCACTTCCTGCCTTTTGTACCTGCTGTGGGTCACACCCCTTGTGCGTCCTCAGCCTATTGCTGTCTGTCACTTGGTATATAGCTCGGCAGCTTCCTTCTATCCCGGCCTGAGCATAAGTGTTTTCCTTCAGTGTGTGCTTGCACTCTGAAGGTGCCAGGTCCCGTCTTTGTTTCCTTGTCTGCCTTTCCTGGAGGCTGTATTTCCAGGCCTGTCTGAACTGAGTCCTGTATGTCTCCTGCTTTTTGTATCAGTTCCCGTGTCTGAACTGAGTCCTGTATGTCTCCTGCTTTTTGTATCAGTTTCCGTGTCTGAACTGAGTCCTGTATTTCTCCTGCTTTGCGGTATTAGTTCCCGTGTCTGAACTAAGTCCTTTATGTCTCCTGCTTTTTGTATCAGTTCCCGTGTCTGAACTGAGTCCTGTATGTCTCCTGCTTTTTGTATCAGTTCCTGTGTCTGAACTGAGTCCTGTATGTCTCCTGCTTTGCGGTATCAGCTCCCGTGTCTGAACTGTGTCCTGTATGTCTCCTGCTTTGCGGTATTAGTTCCCGTGTCTGAACTAAGTCCTGTATGTCTCCTGCTTTGCGGTATTAGTTCCCGTGTCCGAACTGAGTCCTTTCTGTGTTCTCTTGTCTGTCCTGTCTGAACACGCTCCTTGCCTGTTCGTTCCGCCTTCTAGTGGCCGATTTCCTAGACCCGCTCCTGTTTCTGGTCTGTCCTGTCTGTACACGCTCCTTGCCTGTTCGTTCCGCCTCTCTGGGGGCCGTATTCCCAGACCCGCTCCTGTTTCCCGCTGCAGTGTCGGTCTCCTCCGTACACTCAGTTCCAGTCTGAACACTCTCCTGTCCTTTACCTGTTTTGCCTCTATGTCCGTTCCCTTCCTTTTTCTGCAGAGTCTGAACTCGTACCTAACTCCTGCTTGTTGTCTCTGCAAGTACTGTGTGAGTATCTGGCTCTGTCTTTCCCTTCCTGTCTGTTCCGTGTGAACAGAGCCCTGTCCTCCCTGCTCAGCCTTGTCTGCACTCTAGCTGTGCTTGCCTGTAACCCTCTGCCTGTATTGTTCCTGAGTCCCGGTGTGTACTGGGTCCTATCCCGCCTGTGTTCCTACCTGCTAGTTCCTCCCTGTCTGCACTCTAGCTGTGCTTGCCTTTACCCCCCTGCCTGCATACCCGCCTGCCTGCATACCAGTCGTGCCTGCCTATACCCTCCAGTCTGTGTGCCAGCCTACCAGCCTGTTCCTGTATTCCCCTGTGTGGGTCAACAGCCGTGTCCGGGGTCTGTCCTGGAGTAGCACCTGGTCCCTCTGCTCGGTTCCTCCTTGGTGCACTGGCGTCGTATGCCGTCGTGCGACCCTGGTCGGATCGGGTGAATACTTAGTCACGCCCCTCCAGGCATTCAGTCTCCGGCACGGTCCAGTGGAATCACTACCAATCACACGCACACGCCGCTTAGCCCGGGCGTGTGCATAACAGCTTGTTTCCAGGTGCGAGTGATGGATGAGCTGTATTGAATCTATGGAATCGATAAATCCCGTACAACGCCATATCACCCCCAGGGGAATGGGACCTGCGAACGCTTCAACCTAACCCTGTTGCAAATATTCCGAACTCTTGAAGAAGACAAGAAGATGAAGTGGCCTGAATTTGCGTGTGAACTGGTGTGGGTGTATAATAATCAAGTCCATGCGACTACTGGCTACACCTCTTACATCTTGCTGTTTGGGAGGAATGGATGAGAAATCACTGAACTGGAGCTGGACTCAGAGGACCCCTTCCCGGGCTGCAGCCTAAGTACCTGGATTCAGGAGCACCGACGCTGACTTCACACTGTGAGAAGATTGGTTGAACAGAATTCCGGGAAGTAGAACATTCAAGTCGGCCCCCGACCTCGGGTGGACCACTCCAGCTAAGAGACCATGTGCTAGTGTGAGCCAAGCAGCTCGGGAGTAAGCTGGATCACAGTTGGGTGGCAATGCCCTACCGAGTGGTGAAGAAGGTCCACCCGGATAACCCGGTCTATGAGGTCCAACCGGAAGGGGGTGACACAATGACATCTAGAGTGTTGCACCGCAATATGCTGCGGCCCTGCTCTTCCAAAATGTAGGACTGTCATGGGGCTGAATCTCCAACTGAAGTGGCTGAAGCATCACAAACAGGGGTCTTACGGGATGAAGAAGGATGGGCTACAGTATCGTTGAGTATGTCAGAGCGGCCAGTGCCACTTTCGAGTGAGATAAAGAATGAATCGGGAGGCAATTTACAATCCCCATTGATTGATTCTTCAGGAACTCCAGAATCACCTCTACAGGAGAAGATCTGCAGGACTGAGGGGGTTAATGCCAGAATCCCTCCTAACCAGTATGCCCAAGAAGACTTAATCTGGTCTCAGATTCAACAGAAAACAGAAGAGTATGCTCAACTCTTGTCTGAACTTGCGCTGCCTGGAAGGAGTTGTCAATCCCGCAAGAAGTCTACTCGCCCGAGTAGACTTCTTGGAGCCACAGCACTCCAAGAGCTAAGGAACATATTTCACAACAACAATTTCTTTCAGTTGATTTATTGAATGAGTTGAACAAAGACTTTGTATTTGAATCACAGTGGACTGGAGGAGGTGAAGAATATGATTCAAATGCATACCCTTGTCGGTGACTCTTCTCAGCCATGGTAATAGGGACATTCGTAATAGCACCTGAGGTGTAAGTGGGCACTCAAGGAAAATCTAGAGTTGGAAATTAGTCGAGGGGCCTAAGAGATCAGGACCTTTCCCACACTGAGGCAGCTGATGATGACTATGTGATGGTGTAGGACCATGAACCGGGGAGGTCTGTCCCAGAATACAGCGGGCCAACAACCAAGAACATGACCAGACAAATTGTTAAGGAACTACTTTTTACTAACAACAAAAACTGAGTTACCCCGGAAGCACAAGAATGAAATAAAGATAAATTTAACACACACCTAGCCCAGGACAGCTAGGACCCCCTGGATCTCTATGGTGGGGCCTGAGCTCAGGACTTACCAGCTGTAAACTGATCACTGAAGAGGCTGTCTGATCTGCTGTTTAACTGGGAGGCCAAGGAGTGGATCCTGCACTTGTCACCTGGAGAGTAGTTTTAGCCTGATAGGCTAGAAGAAGGCCATTCACATCATAGCAGATGCTTTGGGGGGAATCCAACTCTGCATCCAACCGTAAACATCCTCCAAAAGTAATTCTTCCTCTCTGGCAGGGATCACAGGAACAGTTGCACCTTTCCTCAATAATCTGCTCAGCTTCCAGCATACTGCACACACTGAGCTTCAGGATGCCGCACGATTCACCTGCTCCATCAGCTTCCTGCTTCAACTAACTAAAACACCATCAAGTCCTCTATAGAGTCCCTTTCAGAGGCAACAAAGACCTCGTGTGGCCGGAGTCCAATACTGCAACAATGTCCAATCATTCCCATCTCACATGCCACCCCACTAGAGGTTGGCGTCCTCTGCACACCTTCCTAGATGAAATCGTCCTATGCACAGGTTTGTAGGGGTATGCCAGCGGTGGCCTGAGTGGTTCTTCGCAGGACTGGAGTTGTCGAGTCCCCCAGTACATTATCGCTGGGGACAGCCACAGGTTGAATTGGGGCAGTCGTCTCTTCCTGTATATCATCTCTGGGGGGCACCACAGGTTGGGAAATAATTTTTCTGGGGGAAATATTACAATAGATGGGCCCTCAGTCTGTAAGGGAGCATGTACAACCCACCAATCAACATCTATGTGCGGGTTCGCTGTCCTTGACTCAGGTTCAGGTGTCGCCTCAACGACTGCTGGTTCTTCAAACTTACACCATAGCAGCATGTTGCTATGGAGATTCCTAGTCGGCCCCCAGTCACCACCGGTTCCACCTCATACACGGGAATATTGGGTCCCACTCTCCTTTTCACCACATACTGTACTGCCTCTCATCAGTCATCTAACTTCACAGGCGGCCTTTTGACTCGGATAGCACTCTTTCCCCTGGAGCAAACACTTCCTTCTGTACCGGTCTCTGTCCATGATGTAACAAAGAAAATGACGGCACTTCCACTACAAAAAATAGGTGTGAACAGGTGCTTACTAAGAGCAGCTACCTCCATATATAATGAACCTATTTTTTGTAGTAGAAGTGCTGTCATTTTCTTTGTTACTAGATTTAAGCTTTGACTGAGCACTCCACCCCCATGCCGCAGGTGGTTTTAAATGCATCAGGATCTGACTTTCCCACACATAAGCAGACGGAGGTCTCTTAGAGAGGTATTCACATTGGTAGGTCCTGACATCGAGAAACGCCTTACCGCGGCTGTCAGGTACACATGAATTGGCCAATTTATGCGCTAAGATTTCTCATTTATTTACAGCAGTAATGCTATTCATTTTTCATACTTCATATTTACATGCGCTAAAACAAATTTTCAAAAAATTTTTCATTTATTTCTATTTTCTACAGCAGTTATGCTATTCATATTTCATATTTCATATCTATATACTCAGTGTTACAGTGTGCTACTTTATTTGTTCATTCTGGCCATGATGTGTCACCTGTCTCAACCGGTCACCCACCACTCTGTGCACCGTTCTCAAGCACCGCCAGTGCTCCTGGGCCCATGCGATAATGGTCTGAGAAAGATCAGCCATGAGTAGTGTTGAGCGATACCTTCCGATATCGGGAAATATCGGATCGGATTGGATCGGACCGATACCGAAAAAGTATCGGATATCGCCGATTCCGATACCGGAAACCAATGCAAGTCAATGGGACATAAATATCGGAATTAAAATAAACCCTTTCTTTCCTTGTAGGTTATTTCTACATGAAGGAAAACAACTAAGAATAATGTAGAATGTATTGGGGGAGGTGGGGGAGACAATAAAGGCATAGAGGTTTAGCCCAGTCAAATGGAATAGCAGGAATTAATATTTTTTTATTATGTTCTGAGTTACGGAAATATTAACTATGTTAAGTATTTTTATATTTTGTCAGATATTTATGTTTCACTACTTCCATGCTCTTCACCTTCTTTTTTACTTCTCCCACACTTTCTCCTTCATCATCCTCAGCATCTTTTTCATCCACTTCTTCTTCACCTTCTTCTTCTTCACCTTCTTCGTATTATTCTTTTTTTTACATTCTTCATATTCTACTTCTTCATCTTCTTCATATTCTTCTTCTTCATCATATTCTTATTTGTGACAGGCATTCCTGTAGTTGTTATCTATAAAAGGTTGGACATTACACCTTTCGTTCTGCCCGTCACAAAAGATTTACAACAGGATTTGTCCGCGTTCAGTTTGGCCTGCAGCAGCAGGTCTTTTCCAGGGGCACCACGAGGAGGAACGGACTCACCCCCATACACTGCTTAGTCATCTTCTGCTTATAATTTAGATATTATCTTTTGCTCTGATTTTTAGTCTTATGCTTAATGTTCTTCCGCTTTTTGTTCTGCAGCTTCTTGTATTTCTGCTTCTTGGTTTTCTGTCTCTTGTTTTTCTGTATCTTGGTGCTTGTCTTCTCTTCTTTGTCTTCTTGGTCAACTTCTTCAGGGTCATCTTCTTGGTCTTCTTCGGGGTGGTCTTCAGGGTCGTCGTCTTCGGGGGTCCTCGTCTTCGGGGTCCTCGTCTTCTTCGGGTTGGTCTTCTGGGTCCTCGTCTTCGGGGTCCTCGTCTTCTTCGGGGTGGTCTTCAGGGTCCTCGTCTTCTTCGGGGTGGTCTTCAGGGTCCTCGTGTTCTTCGGGGTGGTCTTCAGGGTCCTCGTCTTCAGGGTCATTGTCTTCGGGGTCCTCGTCTTCTTAGGGTTGGTCTTCAGGGTCCTCGTCTTCAGGGTCCTCGTCAGGGAGATCCAGAGTGATTACCAAGAACCATTTCAAAAAGCTTGAACTTGGAAATGTAGCAGAAGGTACAAGAAAGCTGAGGAACTACCGAGGACCAGCTGACGGTACTGGAACCCGGATGGATAGCAGAAGGTACAAGAGCCAATGGAACTACCGAGGACCAGCTGATGTTACTGGAACTCGGTTACTAAGCAGGAGGTACCTGTGCCAGAAAGCACTACCAAGGACCAGCAGACGTTGGTGGAACTTGGATACCGAGAAGGAGGCACCTAATCCAAAGGCACTGCCGAGAACCAGCTGACGGTACTGGAACCCGGATGGGTAGCAGAAGGTACAAGAGCCAATGGAACTACCGAGGACCAGCTGATGTTACTGGAACCCGGATGGGTAGCAGAAGGTACAAGAGCCAATGGAACTACCGAGGACCAGCTGATGTTACTGGAACTCGGTTACTAAGCAGGAGGTACCTGTGCCAGAAAGCACTACCAAGGACCAGCAGACGTTGGTGGAACTTGGATACCGAGAAGGAGGCACCTAATCCAAAGGCACTGCCGAGAACCAGCTGACGGTACTGGAACCCGGATGGGTAGCAGAAGGTACCCATGTAAAAAAAAAGTTCAAGGCCGCGAGCCGGCCGCAGTTACCAAAACCCACAGTCCTACAGAGGGTGCTTGTCCTATTGGCACTATGGAACCAGCCTTCATTGCCAGATCCCGCAGCCCACATAGGAGTCACCTAAACTGCAGGCACCATAGAGTCGGCTAACCCGACCGCAACACGACAGGACAACGCATTGGAGGCAAAGTGACGTTGACACTACCCGGAAACAGCTGGCGTGCTGGAACCAGGCTGGGCAGGAGGGAGTACCCGTGCCAAAGACACTGCCGAGAACCAGCTGACGGTACTGGAACCCGGATGGGTAGCAGAAGGTACAAGAGCCAATGGAACTGCCGAGAACCAGCTGGCGGTGCTGGAGCCCAGGGTAAATACTAAAAACAGAAGAGCCAGAGGTGTATTTGGAGGAGGTTTTAAATCCGTACTACAGTGGATGTGGACAAAGCAGGAGAATTTGCCGGACACACAGCTGGGGATCAGCTGACGTTACTGAATCCCAATAACACTGGAGCAAGCGTTGACTGTGCAGACGGCACTTCTGAGCAGCAACTAGCGGTATTGGAGCCCAGGGTAAATACTAAAAACGGAGGAGCCAGAGGTGTAATTGGAGCAAGTTTTAAATAAGTAGCACAGTGAATATGGACAGAGCAGGAGAAATTGCCGTGAACACAGCAGGGGAACAGCTGACGTTACCGAACCCCAATAACACCGCAGCAAGTGTTGACTGTGCAGACGGCACTTCCGAGCGCCAACTGGCGGTGCTGGAGCCCAGGGATAAGAATGAAAACAGAGGAGCCAGAGGTGTAATTCGAGCAACTTTAAAATGTGTAGTACAGTGGATGTGGACAAAGCAGGAGAAATTGCCGTCCGCACAGCAGGAGAACAGCTGACGTTACTGAACCCCAATAACACGGCAGCAAGTGTTGACTGTGCAGACAGCACTTCCGAGCGCCAACTGGCGGTGTTGGAGCCCAGGGTAAATACTAAAAACGGAGGAGCCAGAGGTGTAATTGGAGCAAGTTTTAAATAAGTAGCACAGTGAATATGGACAGAGCAGGAGAAATTGCCGTGAACACAGCAGGGGAACAGCTGACGTTACCGAACCCCAATAACACCGCAGCAAGTGTTGACTGTGCAGACGGCACTTCCGAGCGCCAACTGGCGGTGCTGGAGCCCAGGGATAAGAATGAAAACAGAGGAGCCAGAGGTGTAATTGGAGCAACTTTAAAATCTGTAGTAGTGAGAATGTGGACAGAGCAGGAGAAATTGCCGTCCGCACAGCAGGGGAACAGCTGACGTTACTGAACCCCAATAACATGGTAGCAAGTGTTGACTGTGCAGACGGCACTTCCGAGCGCCAACTGGCGGTGCTGGAGCCCAGGGATAAGAATGAAAACAGAGGAGCCAGAGGTGTAATTCGAGCAACTTTAAAATGTGTAGTACAGTGGATGTGGACAAAGCAGGAGAAATTGCCGTCCGCACAGCAGGAGAACAGCTGACGTTACTGAACCCCAATAACACGGCAGCAAGTGTTGACTGTGCAGACGGCACTTCCGAGCGCCAACTGGCGGTGCTGGAGCCCAGGGATAAGAATGAAAACAGAGGAGCCAGAGGTGTAATTCGAGCAACTTTAAAATGTGTAGTACAGTGGATGTGGACAAAGCAGGAGAAATTGCCGTCCGCACAGCAGGAGAACAGCTGACGTTACTGAACCCCAATAACACGGCAGCAAGTGTTGACTGTGCAGACAGCACTTCCGAGCGCCAACTGGCGGTGTTGGAGCCCAGGGTAAATACTAAAAACGGAGGAGCCAGAGGTGTAATTGGAGCAAGTTTTAAATAAGTAGCACAGTGAATATGGACAGAGCAGGAGAAATTGCCGTGAACACAGCAGGGGAACAGCTGACGTTACCGAACCCCAATAACACCGCAGCAAGTGTTGACTGTGCAGACGGCACTTCCGAGCGCCAACTGGCGGTGCTGGAGCCCAGGGATAAGAATGAAAACAGAGGAGCCAGAGGTGTAATTGGAGCAACTTTAAAATCTGTAGTAGTGAGAATGTGGACAGAGCAGGAGAAATTGCCGTCCGCACAGCAGGGGAAAAGCTGACGTTACTGAACCCCAATAACATGGTAGCAAGTGTTGACTGTGCAGACAGCACTTCCGAGCGCCAACTGGCGGTGCTGGAGCCCAGGGATAAGAATGAAAACAGAGGAGCCAGAGGAGTAATTGGAGCAACTTTAAAATGTGTAGTACAGTGGATGTGGACAAATCAGGAGAAATTGCCGTCCGCACAGCAGGAGAACAGCTGACGTTACTGAACCCCAATAACACGGCAGCAAGTGTTGACTGTGCAGACGGCACTTCCGAGCGCCAACTGGCGGTGTTGGAGCTCAGGGATTACAGTTCAGGTGGTAGAAACATGAACAGAACAGGAGACCTGGATACTGTTGCCAACCAATTATTTATTCTGGAAGAGGACTGGCAAATTCATGAGAGATCCAGGCCTTGTTCATTTTGAGAAAAGTAAGCCGGTCAACGTTATCGGAGGATAGTCGCATGCGACGGTCTGTTAGTACACCACCTGCGGCACTAAAGACGCGTTCCGATAATACACTAGCAGCAGGGCAAGCTAGCACCTCCAGTGCATACTGACTAAGCTCTGGCCATGTATCCAGCTTACAGACCCAAAACTTGAAGGGAGAAGAGCCGTCTGGGAGTACACTAAGAGGGCAAGACATGTAGTCTGTCACCATCTGACGGAAACGTTGCCTCCTGCTGACTGGAGCTGTCTGTGATGGTGTAGACATTTGTGGCGGCGGGGACACAAAACTTTGCCACATTTCGGCCATACTGGTCTTGCCTTGTGCTGAGGCGCTGCTTCTGCTCCCTCTTTGTGCAGAGCTTCCTCCACTGCCTCGACGCACTGAGCTGCTTTGTAAAGCACTAGCAGCACTGCTCTCGGTTGGAATGGAGAACATGATGGAATGCACCAGTGCGTCTTGGTACTCCCGCATTTTACGCTCCCGGTTCAATGGTGTTATGAGGCTTTGTAAGTTGTCCCGGTAGCGAGGATCTAGGAGGGTGGACACCCAATAATCAGCCGTGTTGAGAATGTGGGCGATGCGGCGGTCGTTTCTGAGGCACTGCAGCATGAAATCAACCATGTGCTGCAGACTGCCAACTGGCCAAGAAACGCTGTCCCCTGCTTGAGGCGTGATCTCTGCCTGCTCTGCATCACCCCACCCTCGCTCTAGATACTGACTACTAGAGCATTGTGTACCTCCCTCCTCTGGACAGATGTCTTCCTCATCCATTGACTCCTCCTCATCCTCCTCACAAAGTGTCCCCTGCCTAGGCCTTTGTGAGGAACCACGTTGCGCAGACTGTAGAGAAGCAGATGGCATTTGTGACTCCTCATCCTCCACCTCTTCCAAAACCTCGTCCCTTAGTGCTTGCAGTGTTTTTTCAAGCAGGCAGATAAGGGGGATAGTCATGCTGACTAGTGCATCATCTGCACTCGCCATCCGCGTGGAATAATCGAAGGCACGCAAAACGTGGCAAATGTCCTTCATAGAGGCCCACTCAGTGGTGGTGAAGTGTGAACGGCGCGCACTGCGACTTGTTTGCGCCTGCTGCAGCTGGTACTCCATTACTGCTGCCTGCTGCTCACACAACCTCTCCAACATATGTAACGTTGAATTCCACCTGGTGGGTAGGTCACATATGATGCGATGTTCCGGAAGACATAATCGGCGCTGCAGAGCTGCAATGCGTGATCTTGCATTGCTGGAACGCCGCAAGTGAGCGCACTCTATGCGGACCTTGTGAAGCAGTGCATCAAGATCCGGATAGTCCCTCAAAAAACTCTGCACGACCAAGTTGAGCACATGTGCCAGACATGGGATGTGAGTGAGGTTGCCTAGGCCCAGAGCTGCCACCAGATTTCGGCCATTGTCACACACTACCATGCCTGGCTGGAGATTCGCTGGCACAAACCACACGTCACTCTGCTGCTTGATGGCATTCCAGAGCTCCTGCGCTGTGTGGCTTCGATTCCCCAAAGAAATTAATTTTAATACGGCCTGTTGACGTTTGGCCACGGCTGTGCTCATATCGGTCATCATAACAGGTAACCGTTCACGGGTCGATGTGGAGGTAGACCGTGACGGCTCCTGCAGCGCTGATTCAGAGGAACTGGAGTATGAGGAGGAGTCAATGTGTACAGACTGGATTCCTGCAATCCTTGGAGTTGGCAGAACACGTACAGCGCCACTCTCAAGATCTGTACCCGGCTCCACAACATTTACCCAATGGGCAGTGAGGGAAAGGTATCGTCCCTGTCCATGCTTACTGGTCCACGCATCAGTGGTCAGGTGGACCTTGCTACTGACGGCGTTTTGTAGCGCATGTTTAATTTTTCCCTCCACATGATGTTGCAGGGCAGGGACGGCTTGCCTGCTGAAATAAAAGCGGCTGGGCATGTTGTATTGTGGGACTGCCAATGCCATAAAGTTACGGAATGTGTCAGTCTCCACCAGCCTGAATGATAGCATTTCAAGGGCCAGTAGTTTAGCAATGCCAGCATTCAGAGCCTGTGCTCGGGGTGGTTTGCCGAGTATGGGCGCCTTTTCTCCCATGCCTGTGCTAACGATGGCTGTAGACTGGCCTGGGAGTGTGAGGATGACTGGGAAAGTGGTGCTGTGGGTGGAATTACACTGTGTCTCTGTACAACAGTGCCAGAGATTCTTCCATGGCGATCCTGTGAGGAAGCCGAACCAGCTGTGTGTGAGCTGGAGGAAGAGGCTACAACACGAGCTGAAGAGGTGGTAGGTGGCGCTGTAGGTTGGCCTAGGTCTTCAGTGTGTTTGTGTAACTCCACCACGTGCTTGGTCCGCACATGTTTCCACATATTTGTGGTATTGAGGTTGCTGACACTTTTCCCTCTTTTCACCTTCTGATTACACAGCTTGCATTTGACAAAGCAAATGTCATCTGCAACTGTGTCAAAAAAGGACCAGGCACTGCAAGTCTTGGGAGCGCCCGCTTTGGATTTTGGAAGAGCCATGCTCCTAATGGGTGCCGAAGTGGAGGCTACAGGCAACCAAGTCTGCCCCCTCCCTCTCCCTCCTTTTTGGGCCGTTCGGGGAATCTCTTCCTCAGAGCTGCTCCCACCACCTTCCTGTCCCTCACGCCATGATGGGTCAAGGACCTCATCATCTACACCACCCTCTTCAAACAACTGCTTCTCCTGGGTAGTCTCGACAGCACAGTACGCACCAGAAAGTGGCACCTGAGTCTCATCATCAGATGCGTACTGAGGTGTGCTGCTGACCATAGGCAATGGCCCACCCGCCTCTTCAGATTCAGAGAGACAAAACGGTTGCGCATCACTGCATACTACCTCTTCTTCAAATTCTCGAATTCTGCTTGGCTGGCCCCCTCTTTCCAAGCCAAGAGATTCAGAGAACAGAAGTAGAGATGGCTCCTGTCCAGGGCTCTCTGACTGCCTGGGCAATTTGGCAGGTGGTGAAGAGACAGATGGGTGCTCTTCAGTGCTCAGGACCTGAGAGGATCTGGAACTAATTGAAGTCGATGCGTTAGCTGCCATCCATCCGACAACGGCTTCAATTTGGTCCTCGCGCAGCAGTGGGGTACGGCTAGCTCCTACAAAGCTGCACATAAAGGACTGTTCCCTGGTAAAACTGGGGGATGCTGAGTCACTGGTGCCCGCAGCAGGCACAGAATCCCCACGTCCTCTCCCTGCAGGCACAGAATCCTCACGTCCTCTCCCTGCAGAAACTCCACGCCCACGCCCACGACCACGACCACATGCCTTACTCCCTGCCTTCTTCATCTTGGTAGACTGATAAAGATAGGCAGAAAAGTACTAAGGGCTTAGTGTGCTTATTCCTGAACAGCTGCTAACAGGTATAAGAAACACTAATTTTATAAAGTGTGGACTAGACTTTAATATGAGCTAATGTGGCCTACACAACTGTAAAGTGGAGTGTTTGGTGAACTTTATTTAGGTTTTTTTTGTCACAAAAAGACACTGGATGTGCCTAAAGATGTAATAACGATAGTATCACAAACTTTTTGTAGCTATTACAATGTAGGAAGGTAACCTACAATGCAATAGATGAGGCTGCAAAAAATAGGCTAATACTAATCTGGCTGGGGCTGCAGGGCCCAATGCTGCAGAAAGGCTCCTCTATCTACTCCTATATAGTGTGTTTGGAATCAATTTAGCTGAATATGGATGGAACCACCACACTAATAGGAGATATCAGGAAAAATTATGAATTGGCAATAAAGGACAATGTATGAGGCAGTGACACACACTGAGTGCACTACAACCAGACGGGGTTGAAGCACACACTACAGGGTGAGCTGCACTCACACACCAGACCTTGCAGACAGCGGTGAACAGTACAGATGCAGAGCACTGTGCACTAGTGCTGCAAGACGGAAAAAAATTCTCTATCTACTCCTATATAGTGTGTTTGGAACCAATTTAGCTGAATACAGATGGAACCACCACACTAATAGGAGATATCAGGAAAAATTATGAATTGGCAATAAAGGACAATGTATGAGGCAGTGACACACACTGAGTGCACTACAACCAGACGGGGTTGAAGCACACACTACAGGGTGAGCTGCACTCACACACCAGACCTTGCAGACAGCGGTGAACAGTACAGATGCAGAGCACTGTGCACTAGTGCTGCAAGACGGAAAAAAATTTCTCTATCTACTCCTATATAGTGTGTTTGGAACCAATTTAGCTGAATACAGATGGAACCACCACACTAATAGGAGATATCAGGAAAAATTATGAATTGGCAAAAAAGGACAATGTATGAGGCAGTGACACACACTGAGTGCACTACAACCAGACTTGGCTGAAGCACACACTACAGGGTGAGCTGCACTCACACACACAGACCTTGCAGATAGCGGTGAACAGCACAGGGAACTGTGCACTAGCACTGCAAGGCACAGTGATTTAGAAAGTAGCTTGGGTAAAGCAGTATAGAGCAAATAGGTAGCTAAAACTGTCCCTCAGAACAACAGCGTCCTATCCCTAACTGAATTCACAGCAGAGTGAGCTCAAAATGGCGGCGGTGGCTTTTATAGTGCATCATGACATCATTTCAGCAGCCAATCACAGCCATGCCATTAGTTAAGATGCCTACATGCCTAACAGGATGTGCCCACACTTCTTAGGATCCTCATTGGCTGAATAAAATGAAAATGTCTCATTGCATTATGGGAACTTCCGATTCCGGTATACGATATTGCAATAGTATCGGAATTAAGTATCGGAATTCCGATACCGCGAATATCGGCCGATACCCGATATTTCAGTATCGGAATGCTCAACACTAGCCATGAGATCAGGCATATGTAGGTCTTCAATCTTCCTACCTGCCCACCCAAACATCAGCATATGGGACAAGTACCCTGTCGTGCTGTGCATCCGATTGTTATAGGCTCACATCAGTTCAGGCAGCTACTCAGGCCAGTGCGCTTTTTGATCATTCTCCAGGGTCCGCAGCATTTGCAGGTGGGTGCGGTTGAAACGTTCACCGTTGCCTTGCGGATGATAGGGCGTCATCCTAGACTGCTCAATACCATACAGGCAATAAAGTTTCTTCATTAAGGCACCCTTGAAGCACGCTCCCTGATCGAAAAGAATCAGTCCCCATTAGGTGCTCTGCAAATCATTCGGTCATAGCCTAAACCAAAGCCAGTAGCTCTAGCCTGAATGAACTATAGTTTGTGGGATTACGCTCTGTCTCTCTTAGGGAATGGCTTCCATAGGCACCCACTCTCTCCCGACCTTCCTGTACCTGCGATAACACTGCTCACAGACCATGCAGGCTTTCATCTGTGTAGCGCAGGAACGGGGTATCAAACTGGGCATAAGCCAGAATTGGTGACTTGGTTAGGGCAGCTTTCACTTCCTCAAAGGCCTTATGTTGCTGAGGACCCCACTGAATGGGACAATTCCTGGGCCCTCGAGATGTGCCTCTCAGCAGCTCGTTCAAAGGACTGACCAGATGGGCGAACTTTGGGATAAACCGCCGGTAATATCCCGCCAGTCCCAAAAAGGCTCTCACCTCTTGCAAAGTTCTCGGCTGAGGCCACTTCTGGATGGCCTCAACATTGCTGGCAGCTGGCTGTACTCCTTCAGGAGTCACCACATAACCCAGGTATTCTATACGGTCTCGGAACAATTGTCATTTCTTGGGCTTGATCTTCAGTCCATGGTCTCGAAGTCGCTGCAGGATTTGCTGTGGTTTCTGCAGATCATCCTCGGATGATGTCCCGAACACCACTACATCGTCCAGACAGATCAACATGGACTCAAAATTTAGGTTGCCCAGGCAAAGTTCCATTAGCTGCTGAAATGTCCCAGGTGCATTTGAAAGACCAAATGGCATTCTGTTGAACTCATAGAGTCCCAACGGGAGGATGAATGCCGTCTTCGCCTTGTCTTTCTCTGCTACTGGAACTTGCCAGTATCCACTGGCCAAATCAGGGATGGAGAAGTACTAAGCCCGACTCAGAGCGGATAGTGATTCTTTGATTCGGGGGAGAGGATAGGCGTTACGTACTGTGGGAGCATTCAGTTTTCCGTAGTCGATACAGAAACAGAGGGACCCGTCCTTCTTACGTACTAATACCACTAGTGCTGCCCAAGATTCTGGCTCTCTTGTATTATCTGGTTGTCCAACTTGCTGGCCACCATGTTCTTTACTTTTTGGTACACTTTTGAAGGAATCTGACGGTAGCATTCCCGAATCGGAAGAGTATTCCCTGTTGGAATCTCATGCTCGATGGTAGAGCAGCATCCAAAATCTTCCCCATGATGAGAGAAGGCCTCCTGAAATTCCCATAGGGTATCTTCCAGAAACCTCTGCTGAACAGGGGCCAGTGTCTTCCGATCTATCCCCATCTGATCTATTATGATTCGGCCGTTCCACTCAGCAGTCGGGTTTTCTTTCCTGGCCACTTCAACAGCATAAGTCCAGGCTGAACTCCGATTGGGCTGGAAGTTGAATCCTGTTCTTTGGAGTATCTCTCCATCAGGCACATAGACTTCAGCAAGCAGCGTACCCCCGGGTATAGTGACTTCGCTCTCCAGCACGTTAATGCAACAGATGAGCGCACAGCCATCTTTCACAGTTGCTAGCACACGGGTCACCAAAGGTCTTGTCTGGGACCCTTCCTCGAATATCGGCTCTATCAACACCTCCAGTCCATTCAGCCTCTGATAGGCCCCACAGGTAACATCAGCAGTTATTTTCTCTTAGGTGCGATCACCACTGATATACGTGAGGGGACTTTGACCAAGCCCACGGTACGACCGGATGAGGCACTCTTCTGAAAGCTTCAACTTCTCACCACCTGCTGCAGGACCCTCTGTGTTAGTCGGTGGGTTGTCGTGCGTTGGCTACATAGCTTCACTCTCATCCACATGATTCCCTTCACAAGCTGCTGTCCATTGTTTGCTGCTGTAAGACAAATAAAGCTCCCATCATTGGGTTCCATCATATGGCCAAAAAGCTCTCGAAGATCTCTAGGGGCATAATAGTGCATTCAGACCGGTATCCACCAAACACTTCACTTTCTGCCCTTCAAAATTAGCCTCTAGCACTGGACTGCATGAATACAAATCATGTTCTCCACGTTGTGGGCTTTGCAAATCGGGGGCCGCTACAGGGCGCCCAGCTACAGCAGTGGTTGGTAGTTTAAAGCTGGCGCCATCATTTTGAGGTCAGTCTAGGTGTGGCAATCCCTAGCAAGGTGGCCCAATCATCAACAATTTCCGCAGAGGGGCCTCTGAGTCTCTGAGCACCAGACATGTTTCCTCCATTTGGCCTCCGCACCCGAGTTGGGATAGATGGAGGAGCTCGGGGAGAAAGAACTGTCTCCAGAGGTTGGCACAATCTCATTCACATCTGGGACACTTCTAGTGGAAGATCTTTTAGTTCTGCCCACAGAGCCTGAACAACAGCCTTCAGAGTCTCCAAGTCTTTGGCCATCGCCCAGCTGCCCATCTCTTAAGCGCTACTCACCTCTTTCTCGACCACAGGCGTGGACTCCTCCTCCCTCTCTATTGTGGCAAGGTAAATATTGTAAAGCGTCAGATCAGCCGTCATCCGGGTCATCTCTTGCAACTTGTCCTGTAGGAATTTGTTGGCTAACCCAGCAATGAACTGATTCTGCAACAGCCTATCCACCTCCTGGAAAGTTCCCATAGGCTCTGTGCTTCATTCAACGCTTCTTGCAAGGCATTGGAGTATTGCATTAGAGTTTCGCCTTCCTGCTGTGGCCGGATGAAAAAGAAACTTGGCAGTTGAGTCACTTTGGCACACCCCCCGTGGGTTCTTTCCAGCAGTGTGAGTATTTTGTCTAAGGTTTCACTTTCGGACCATTACTGTCTGTCTGGCATCGCCTTCTAGGACATTCAGTGCTATTTCTGCTCGCAACTCTGGGACCAAGTTGCATATTTTAATAACACTCTGCATTCTTTCTGTCCAGTCTTTGCAATGTCATGTTTTTACCATCATATTTTGGCAAATGCTGCAATAGTGCCCCGGCCGAAAGGTACTCCGTTGGAACCAAGGTTGTGGCAGGTGGGTTCAGCACCTGAGCCGGGGCCACTGGCAATAAGGGACATCACAGCAGATGCCTTGGGGGGAATCCAACTCTACATCCAGCCGTAGTCGTCCCCCCAAAGTAATTCTTCCTCTCTGGCAGGGATCACAGGAACAGTTGCACCTTTCCTCAATAATCTGCTCAGCTCCCAGCACACTGCACACACTGAGCTTCAGGATGCCGCATGATTCACCTGCTCCATCAGATTCCTGCTTCAACTAACTAAAACACCATCAAGTCCACCATAGAGTCCCTTTCCGAGACAACAGAGACCTTTTGTGGCCGGAGTCAGATACTGCAACAATGTCCAATCATTTCCATCTTACAATGGACAACAACTGAGAACCAGATTGGAGTGATGAGGAGGTGATGTCAACATAGGAGGAGGGTGGTGGAGTTGGTAATAAAGAGAGGAGGCAATGTCCAGTGAAAAGATATTCCAGGGGAAGATTTGCTTCCTTTGCTGTCAGCTCGGGAGTAGTGTTGAGCCAACCCCGTAGTGTTCGAATTCGGTTCGGTTCGTCGAACACCCGTGTGTTCGCCGAACTGTTCGTCGAACTGTTCGTCGAACTCCTTCGAACACCGTTAAAACCAAAGGCAGGCAAACAAAAACACATAGAAACACATAGAAAACACCTTCAAAGGTGTCCAAAAGCTGACAAACTGCTCAGAAGACATAGGCCCAGGCCCAGGCCTGGAAGAGGGAGAAGGAAGGAAGAGGAGCGGAGAAGGCTCCAGGAACGAGGAACGAAGGGATCCCAGGGGTGCGGATGGGCGAGTCGCCACCGCACGCCCGAATCCACCTGCGTGGAGGGGTCAGGCCAGAGGGGGAGACCGGTCCCCGAAACTAGTGGAGGCGGGAAACGACCCTCAGCTAGAAATCGGAGGCTGTGACATTTTATGTGGCGCAGCCCCTCGCTACACCCGCTAGGAAGGCACCACATAGGGTCAGGGAAACTGGCGCCAAGTTTACCAAGAGGAGGCCCGAGGCAGCCGGACAGAAGGGTTGGTAAGAAAGGCCAGACAAAGGACACACAAAGGGGGTTCTGTGAAGCGCTCCAAAGTTATCTGGGAGTTGTCTGAGCCCCTCACCTGGTGAGCACAGTACGACATGGGCAGCCGTTACCTGCAGATGTGGTCTGGATAATAAGAACTGTGAGTAAAGGCCCTGGACTGCATAACTGACTCCGTGTCGTTACTGCTGCTTCCCTGCACCATCACCCCCATCCTCCGCATACACTGCCCTGAGGCTATACTCCTCCCGTGGGGAGTTATGCTACGCTCTGCTGCACCCACAACACCAGCCTCAGCGGTCTGCCCTGCAGCGGCGGTTCACTCTGACCACAATCCACGGGTGGCGTAGTCGGACATTTAAACATCAAAACCACATAAATAGTTCCGCCACTGGTTTGACTGCCCTGAGCCACGGAACCGGGTCGCCGCCACGGAGACTACAACCACCAGCATCCACCAAAAAGGGTCCGGCTCCGGGTGTCCCAAGGCCCAGGGGGCGCGTCAGAACATTTTCATCACCTTTCATAATCACCAATGGGACAAGGCAGGGATGTCCTCTGTCCCCTCTCTTATACATCCTAGTGACGGAGCACCTGCTCTCATCAATTCGCCATAACCCCAATATTAGGTGGATTGAGGTGGGAGGCACCGAGTACAAGTGCTCTCTATTTGCTGATGATGTCCTAGTATATATCACTCAATCACATATATCCATCCCTGCTGTTATGGCTGAAATAGATCACTTTGTTACATGGTCAAATTTTAAAATCAATGCAGCAAAGTCTGAGGCCCTCGGTGTCTCCCTCCCCAAATCCATACAGGATTCCATCCAGTCCAACTTTCCCTTTGCCTGGCCCTCACAGGGTATCAAATACTTAGGAATTCCTATTCATAGAGACCTCTCCAAACTATGTTATCTTAATTTTGGGCCCTTTATTGAACAACTCCATACAGACCACGGTTGGCAAGTTAGAACTGTAAGATTCACTACGTGAACCACTGGTGTTTTGTGGAAAAGCACATGTACACTGTGTTCCAAATTATTATGCAAAAAGTGTTTAGGAGTGATAAGGGAATAATTTGTTTGTTTGTCAGTTAAACTCATTGATGGTGATGTGTGTCAGGGCTCTTTATATTACTGTAAGCAATTGCAGACACCTGTGCTAATTAGTTTGGCAGGTGTGTCCAATGAAAGGCAAGACTACTTAAGAAGGCTGTCCCACATTATTAAGCAGCCTACATTTTCTGCCAAAATGGGAAAGAAAAAGGATGTGTCGGCTGCTGAGAAGCAACAAATTGTGGAGTGTTTAGGTCAAGGCATGACTACAATCAACATTGTGCGATGATCAGGATGAAGTGTCTTGGCAATCAAGAAGTATGTAGCTGATTCACAGTACACACGTGTGCGTGCTGATAAGGGCAAATTGAGGACTCTTTCCTACAGGCAATTATGTCAAGTTAAAAGTGCAGCGGCAAAAAAGCCTTGTCATAGCAGCAGACAAGTTTTGAAGCTGCTGTTGCCTCCAACGTCCCCCGAACAACAAGATGCAGGGTCCTTCAGAGGTTTGCAGCTGTGCATACGCCATCCTGTCGACCTCCTCTATCCACTTCACACAAGCAGAAACGGCTCCAGTGGGCCAAACATTACATGAAGACTGATTTCAAAACTGTTTTGTTCACGGATGAGTGCCGTGCAACGCTCGATGGTCCAGATGGATGGAGTGGAGGATGGCTGGTTGATGGACACCCCACGCAAACACGGCTACAGCGCCAACAAGGAGGAGGTGGAGTAATGTTTTGGGCTGGAATCATGGGGAGAGAGATTGTCGGCCCCTTTAGGATCCCTGAAGGGGTAAAGATGAACTCCATAATGTATGTGGAGTTTCTCAAACAGCACTTCCTGCCATGGTTCAAGAAGAAGAACCGTGTATTCCACAGCAAGATCATTTTTATGCATGATAATGCACCGTCTCATGCTGCACATAACACATCTGCATCTCTGGCTGATATGGGCATAAAAGGGGACAAACTTATGGTGTGACCCCCATGCTCCCCTGACCTCTACCCCATTCAGAACCTCTGGAGCATCATCAAAAGGAGTGTCTATGATGGCGGGAGGCAGTTCACATCTAAGCAACAGCTCTGGGAGGGTATTCTGTCCTCATGCAAAACAATTGAAGCAGAAACCATCCAAAACCTGACAAATTCAATGGACGAGAGAGTTCAGAAGCTCCTTTCGAACAAGGGGTCCTATGTGCAAATGTAACATCACCTAGAATAAAGTTTTGAGTTGAAAACTGTTTGATTTCAGTTTCTAATAGCCTGCTAATGCTTATCATTTCAAAAATGACCATTTTTTTGGTCTTTATTAAAATGAAAATGTTGATCGAAGAGTGTGGGGGATCTAAGAGTGTGGCAACCCAGTAGTCAGGATTACTTCGAATTCTGACAATCTGAGGGTCATGTTGCAGGTAGTGCAGCAAGAAGGCACTTATGTGTCTTGCGCATCTCGGAGCCCCAAAATTATTTTACCGGGCTAGATGCAGCTGAAAATTATTATTAATTTTAAATCTGGTGGAGCTTAGTATAGATGGCGTAATAGAATCAGTACTGCACACTGCTACAAAGCCCAAATTATTTTCCAGCCAAGATACAGATAAACATGATTAGTAATTTTAAATCTGGTGGAGCTTAGTATAGATGGCCTAATAGAATCAGTACTGCACACTGCTACAAAGCCCAAATAATTTTCCAGCCAAGATACAGATAAACATGATTAGTAATTTGAAAGCTTAAAATGGTTGGTGAGGTGATTTTAACCAATCATCAAGCTTTTACTCTCCCCAGGATGACACAGGGGTAGAAAAGTCGTTTCGGATCCATGATTTGTTCATCTTTATAAACGTGAGTCTGTCTACATTATCAGTGGAGAGCCGCGTGCGCTTATCTGTCAGCACATCACCAGCAGCGCTGAACACACGTTCAGACAGAACGCTGGCTGCAGGGCATGACAAGATCTCCAAGGCGTAAGTGGCTAGCTCCGGCCATTTATCCAGATTGGAAGCTCAAAAAGAGCAAGGGTCCAGTGACACAGTCATGGCTTCAATGTTTACTTGGAGATACTCCTGTACCATCGTCTCTAGGCGTTGACTATGTGTCAGACTTCTTGTCTCCTGTGGCCTTGCAAAGGATGGGCTAAAAAAGTGGTGAAATGATTCCCCAAAATTGATGTTACCAGCAGATACTGTGTTTCTGTTACTGTATGAGTGCTGAACACTCGACGGTCCCACGGTTGGCAAGTTGGAACTGTGAGATTAAGTACGTGCACCACTGGTGTTTTGTGGAAAAGCACAAGTAAGATTCTGCAACAGTCTCTGCTGATACTCCTGCATGCGTGCATCCCTTTCTATGGCAGGAATAATTTCTGCAAATTTACTTTTGTACCGGGGATCTAACAGTGTGGCAACCCAGTAGTCAGGATTATTTCTAATTCTCACAATTCGAGGGTCATGTTGCAGGTAGTGCAGCAAGAAGGCACTCATGTGTGTTGCGCATCCAGGAGCACCAAGTCCCTGTTGTGTTGGTGGCGAGGTAACAATCATACTTCCTTCCTCTGTCCTCTCCCCCCAACCTCGCACAACAGAAATGTGATCAAGGTCTCCCTCATCTGATGAGTCTTCCATCAGTTCGTCCTCCACTTCTTCCTGGGCTCCTGCACCTTCCTCACTAGTTTGGCTGCTACCATGCGCCCTGGTAAAACCATCTCCCCCACCCTCACATGCCTGCCGCCTTGGTGCTGCCGACCGTCTGGACCTTGCAGATGTTAGCCCTTCCGCATACAACTCCTCCTCCTCTACTTCCTCCACCTCCTCTTGTGCCACCACTTGACTCCGAATTCTGTTTAACATGTGCTCCAGCATGTAAATCACCGGAATAGTCATGCTGATAATGGCATCGTCAGCACTAAACATCTTCGTCGCCATTTCAAAACTGTGCAGAAGGGTGCATAGGTCCCTGATCTGAGACCACTCCTCCAGCGTGATTTGCCCCACCTCTGGATCTCGTTGGCCCAGGCTATACGTCAGAACGTATTGCACCAGGGCTTGTCGGTGCTGCCACAGTCGCTGCAACATGTGCAGAGTTGAATTCCACCGGGAAGGCAAATCGCATTTTAGCCGGTGAAGTGGCAGGCCCAACGACTTCTGTAGAGATGTAAGTCGCTGAGCTGTGGGATGCGAACGGTGGAAGTGAGCACACAGCGACCGTGCCCTCTGCAGAAGGCCATCTAGTCCGGGATAGTGGGCTAAAAATTGCTGGACAACCAAGTTCAACACGTGAGCCATACAAGGCACGTGTGTGACATTGACCCGGCGAAGGGCCGCACCCAGATTTGCAGCATTGTCGCACACGGCCTTCCCTGGTTTCAGGTCCAGTGGAGACAACCATTCATGAAATTGGTTCTCCAGAGCTGACCACAACTCCTCAGCTGTGTGACTCACATTTCCCAGACATTTCAATGTAAAAACCGCCTGATGACGTTGAGCCCTACTGCCAGCATAGTAAGGAGGTGTGCAGGATCCCTTCTGCGCAGTTAGAAAGCTTGTGGCATGACCAGACAGGCTTTGGGTGCAGGTGGAGGACCGAGAGGAGGTTGAGGAGGCAGAATCAGTGGAGGAACTTTGAGATAAAGAGGATTGATGCACAACTCGTGGGGATGGCAAGACTTGGACAGCAGCCCCTTGTCCTGCTGTCACCACAGTTACCCAGTGCCCAGTCAGCGACATGTAACGCCCCTATCCATGCCTACTCGTTCAAGTGTCTGTGGTGAAATGCACCCTGTCACACACAGAGTTTCTCAAAGAAGCGTGATGTTGTGTGCGACATGCTGGTGGAGCGCAGGCACACCTTTCTTTGAGAAGTAGTGCCGACTGGGCATCTGGTACTGGGGCACTGCGACGGACATAAGGTCTCGAAAATCCTCTGTGTCCACCAGGCGGAAAGGCAGCATTTCTGTAGCCAAGAGCTTGCAGATGGTGAAATTCAACCTCTTAGCTTTCTCATGGCTAGGAGGAAATGGTCTTTTACTTGTCCACATCTGAGGGACCGAGGGCTGGCTATTGTGCTTAGACGGGGTTGATAAGGGTGTCCCCGGCAAACTGCCGGTCTGTGAGGAAGATGCAGGCGAACATGGTAAGTTGCCTTGATCCAAAGGTGGTGCTATCGATGTCGGACAGCGCTCAACACCAGCTGGTGTTACCACCTCCAAAGAAAATGATGACCTGCCAATCATGCTGGCTGTTGCGGGTAAAGAGGTGGCAGGTCTGCGCCCCAAAACAGGTGTGACCGCTGTCCCCCCAGTCACAGAGGATGAAGAGGCCGCGGATGCACAAGATATGGCAGACGGTGGTTGGCCCGGCCGGCTAGGCCGCATTGTAGCACAATGAGCTTCCCACTGCAACTTATGCTTCATGTCCATGTGCCGGTTCATGCATGAAGTACTCAAACTATGTATTTTTTGGCCTCTACTTAGCTTTTGCTGACAAATGTTACAGATAACACGAGTTGGGTCATCTTTATCGATCTGAAAAAATGCCCAGGATATGCAAGGCTTAGCACCCATGCGACCTGAAGAGCCACCACGACTTGTGGTGAGAGGCAGAGTTGTGTTTGAGGATGCAGTTGTTGACGTGCTTCCAGTACTACGTCTCTGTCCAGGAAGGCGCAACCTGACCTCGTCGTCACTAGCATTCTCCTCCACCTCCTCTGCTGACCTCATCTCTTGGCTGACTGTGGGTTGACAGTAAGTGGGATCTCCAACCTCATCATCATCACCCTGTGCGTTATCACACCCGTCGTCCTCAGAGCCAACCTGTTCCTGCCCTGACAAAAAACTAAAGTTGTCGCTCCAATCAGGTATTTGAGTCTCATCATCGTCTTCCTCATTGTCTCCACCAACAGGAGTTACAGTTTGGGAATGAGGGTCTACATTATGGTCAGAACCTTCAGTGTCTGGTCCTGGATCCGACTCATAAAGATTCTGGGCATCAGTGCAGATCATTTCCTCGTCTGGATTCACAGAAGCGCTGGAGCCGACCTCTGATTCCCAGGCTATAGTATGAGTAAACAGCTCTGCAGACTCATCCATCTGTTCTACCTCATACTCAGACGGGCAGCTGGAGATTTGGGAGCTGTGAGGAAGCAAGTGCGATTGGGGTGACACCTTTGAGGACTGGAGTATTTGTGATGTTGAAGTTGATGTAGAGGAGAGCCCACTTAAAGGAACAGTTGATATCCGTTGAAGCACCTGCTGTTTTTGTGCCTCATCTGGAATTTGTAGCGATTGGCGTGGCCGTAAGAAAGGGATCTTATCACATTGTCCGCTAAAAGAAGTAGACATTTTAGTTTGGCTGGAAGATGGTCTTTCTTCTGCAGATGTTATTGTTGCTTTAACACCTACCCCACGGACACAACCTTTTTTCCCCTTCCCAACATGCCTATTCCCCTTTCCACCAGCAGCAGGCCTTTTTCCACTCATTTTGGTGGTTAACTAATTCACAACCCTGGAGTTGTTTGCACAAAAAAACAATGGATGGGAACTGAGCAGAGCTGAGTGGCCAAACTGTGGTATTAGGCCAAAACTATTGGCTGGGTTAGATGCAGAAAAAAATTATATTCAATTTGCAACCTGATGGAGGTCAGTATAGATGGACTAATAGAACAAGTCCCACACACAGCTAGAAGCCCAAATATTTTTTCAGAGGTAGATGCAGAAAAAAATTATATTCAGTTTGCAACCTGATGGAGGTCAGTATAGATGGACTAATAGAACAAGTCCCACACACTGCTAGAAGGCCAAATATTTTTTCAGAGCTAGATGCAGACAAAAAAATATTTTTAATTTGCAACCTGATGGAGGTCAGTATAGATGGACTAATAGAACAAGTCCCACACACTGCTAGAAGGCCAAATATTTTTTCAGAGCTAGATGCAGACAAAAAAATATTTTTAATTTGCAACCTGATGTAGGTCAGTATAGATGGACTAATAGAACAAGTCCCACACACTGCTAGAAGCCCAAATATTTTTTCAGAGCTAGATGCAGATAAAAATTATTTTTAATTTGCAACCTGATGTAGGTCAGTATAGATGGACTAATAGAACAAGTCCCACACACTGCTAGAAGGCCAAATATTTTTTCAGAGCTAGATGCAGACAAAAAAATATTTTTAATTTGCAACCTGATGGAGG
Organism: Phyllobates terribilis; assembly: GCF_046119375.1. NCBI lineage: Eukaryota > Metazoa > Chordata > Amphibia > Anura > Dendrobatidae > Phyllobates > Phyllobates terribilis. The sequence goes on from NW_027362761.1 coordinate 473,674,060, forward strand.
TCAGTATAGATGGACTAATAGAACAAGTCCCACACACTGCTAGAAGCCCAAATATTTTTTCAGAGCTAGATGCAGACAAAAAATTATTTTGAATGTGCAACCTGATGGAGGTCAGTATAGATGGACTAGTAGAACAAGTCCCACACACTGCTAGAAGGACAAATATTTTTTCAGAGCTAGATGCAGAAAAAAATTATATTCAATTTGCAACCTTATGGAGGTCAGTATAGATGGACTAATAGAATGATGCTATGCCCAAAAGGTTTTACTTCACTAGGTGCAGTTAAAAAAATTGGTATTCTATACACAGGTGGTGTATCTTGCAACACAGATACGCTACTCCACTGACTAACACACTCTGCAATAGGCCAAAAAGGATTAGCTTTGCTAGATTCAGCCAAATGCTGTGAAAAAAACTTGGACAGCACTGGCACAGACCTGCCTGGCAAAAACTGATAGGAACTGATGTCACTTAGTCCTGAAAAGGACTGCAATTACAATTAGTCTTTACTCCCACAACCTATCTATTTAAGAGCACAGACCAGCCTGATAAAAGTCGTCGGAAATGCTGCAACCTAGTCCTTAAAAGGACTGCAATCACAACTATTCCCTACTCCCAAGCTATCTGTAGATTTGTGCGAAATATGGCTTGAAGTTAACAAGGTATAGCGCACACAGCAACAGCGGTGCCGTCTAACACGCAGCTGCAGCAGTGAGAAAATGGTGGCGACGGGGAAAATGGCTGGGTCTTATAGGGCAAGGACATGTGACATACACTGCCAGTGACACATGCCCTTGCTTGTGTGAAAAAAAGCACTTCGCTCCGTGTGTGCGCTGCTGATAGGCTGACAGACTGCACCGCCCCACTGTAAATGCGGGAAAAAGAAAAAAAAATGGAGATCTTCATTATTCCTGCAGAGATCCGTCCCCTGCCCCTCCCCCTGCCCCGCTGTACACTCAAACTGCGTATTAACATTAATTTTCATCATTACTGAGAAAAAATCCAGTTATGATTTTGGTGCACGAACAGTTATCGAACATAACCTCGAACAGCCGAATTTTTCTCAAATTGTTCGTGTTCGCTGAACGGCTCGAACACCGCCCAAAACAGCTCGAATTTGAGATTGGCGAACAGTTCGAGTCGAACAACGCTCATCTCTACTCGGGAGCAGATGATGCTGCAAAGGGTGTTGGTTGAAGAAGCTAAACAGAACCACAAAGCTCTGGTTGTAGTCAGTATGATTGCGAGTCCTATGTGTGGGCATCTTGGATTATTGTATTTGCTTCTTTGTTTGTCTGTTCTTTTGGTGTTTTTCGCTTGTTTTTCATTTGTGCTTATTTGTTCTTTTATTTTGTGCCTTTATTAAAATTCATTTTATGTGTTCACCTTTTAATTTTTTTATGTTCGTCATTATGGGTAATGTTTAGGGTTTAAAGAAGTTTGCGCCTGATTCATTTGCAACTTTTTGAAAAATCACAAAATTTGGCACAAATGGATTCTAGTTTCCCTCTACAGTGATTTTAAGTATGCCACAATTTTTTTGTGACATTTTTGCAATATTTTGTGAAATGTGTGACTTTTTGCTCTATATAGTCACAAAAAAGATAAAGACAAAAATAAAGACTATTTTTGACAAAATTCATGAGCTTAGTGGCCTATTTTGAAGACTGTTGGGCAAAAAAGAGTAATGTATACCACAAAAGAAAAAATAAGTGACTTGAAAAAAAATATGCAATTGATGAATCAGAACCAAAGTGTCTAACCTCTTAAATGTCACAGTACAGATTTGAAAAAATGGAATACAATAAAAAAATTTAAAAAGACACCACCACTATCTGTAACTATAGCAGTAAAGCTCTGTTTACCTGTTTACAATTGGTTTGCCTAATAGACAATAGCAGCTCCAGGGGACCCCTATCTATAATATAACTAAAGATGTGTTCTTCTGTCCGAAACCTCTATAGACTGAAGCGCTCATCCAGACCGGGGGGAGAGAGTGTGGCCCTGGAGATCGCAGTATGCGTAGGCGCTGACCGCATACTGCAATCTCCGATGCCATGAGGACATACTGTGATCTCAGGCAAGGCTGGAGGAGGAGTGTGGCGCCGGAGTCAGGATTAGGGAGCATTCAGTTTCAGTCTCTGCTCTGAGAATACAGAGGGGCCACTGTAACCGTGCCCCCGGCACTGACTGACAACTGGCCTCAATGTAGAATCAGTGTCAGTCAGTGCCAGGGGCACGTTTACAGTGGCCGCTCTGTATTCTCAGAGCAGTGACTGAACCGGCAGCGCCCCCACGTCCATGACTGAAATCGAATGCTGGTGGAAGAATAAAGTTAATTTTCTCCCCCTGTATTCGGCTTCGTGCAAGCACCACATAATAACGCTATCAACCTGCAGATTAACCGCATATCTGTAAGTGAATAGAGTTATTTCTGATGACAGGAGCCCTTTAATTTTGGAGTACAATACTCCAATAAAATGTCGCCGGAGTCAGGGCATGCGTATACCGATCTATCTGACGCCATTTTTTTTAAGACATTGTGTCTGCGAATTTGCATATACAGTGTCTTCAATAAAATGGAGCATAAAAGCACGGTGTACGCATGCACTGACTCTGCCGCCATTTTAATGATGTAATGTACTATACACATCAACATAGCAGTGTGCACGCACCACCCGTCGCCATTATTCCTATGGCCGGCGCGTGCACACTGCTATGTTGATGTTGTAGTACATTACTTCGATAAAATGGGGCCAGAGTCAGCACGTGCCTATACCGCGCTATACAGCGCCATTTTATTGAAGACACTGTATATGCAAATTTGCAGACACAAGGTCTTAAGAAAAAAATGGTGCTGGAAATGTACCAATAAAAATGCTCTCCACTCGGGCATAGAACGGGTTCAATAGCTAGTTGATGTATAATGGGGTCTGTCGGATTCCGCCAAGGAATCTGTTGTTTTGAATGCTGCACTAATTTTTCATAATAATTGACAGAGACTAATGTAAGCATACTTTAATAGAAGTATAAAAATGTTATTTAATAGATTTATGAAATTTTTATCTGCATAGGTTTGCTGTTATAGTAACACAGCAACACAGACAGTATTTTCTTGTAAAGTTAGAACAAGTTGTTTTTTTCTTTCCTAAAACGATGTTTTCACTCCTAAAATTGGCTCCTGCTTTTATGTTTTTTTACGAAAAAGTGGCATTCTTTCAAAACATGTCTTAAGAACATGGTTTGTATAGTGGAAATGTGGAGGACCCTTAAAAACAAATTAGTGTACCAGCACCTACAGCTAATATTAAGAGTAATTGTTACACACAACCATATTCTTCTTGGAAGAGGTTGCCCTTGTGTAGTTATGAGTATGCTTTCCTTGTCTCTTTATTCCTAATGTCTGGCAAGCCACAACATGTGACGGCACTGTAAAACCCTGCCAGCGTCATTGATCACAGGAAAACATGGTTTTCTGGCTCTCTGTGTGGGACATTGGGATCCATTGCCTAAACAGAGAAAAAGTATATATACTTAGAGCTGAACTTGACTAATGAATAGAATGGCTGTCTGTCTGGAATTTTACTGCACAGCAGGGTCGGGACAAGGTATTTTAGTGCCTTAGGCAGATGAAGCTGATGTCACCCCCTTACCCGATAAACCCTCAGTCCCAAGTAAAGGAATGGGTCAAACACTAAGTAAAAGGAGCCCTAACACAACTCCCTCCCATGGGACAGGTAACAAGTTCTGATGACCACTTCCACTAGAATTGTTACCTTTTTAGATTGTGTAAGATTATTAGATTAAAATTAGATTGGATTGGAAGATTATGTACTTTTGGTGTGAGGCTCAACAGAGAGTGCATTTTTAAAGTTAGATATAGAATCATTCATTGTTTGGGAACTATTTACACAATACCAGGGACAGATATTGATATTAAACCCTGACATCCTATATTTTATATGTCAGACACAAGGACAGTTATAGAAACTAATATAACTTAACTATAATGGGGGCCCATTGGTTTCAAATAAGGTGTCCAGCATTTGGCAGATACCTTGTTCATGTGACAAATACAATTTTCAGCAAAACTGATGGTGGTTCTGGTGCCATAATCCTGTACTGATGGTGGTTTTGGGGGTGTATTCCTGTACTGATAGTGGTTATTGTGTTGTATTCCTGCTCTGCTGGTAGTTGTGGCGATGTATTCATATACTACTGAAGGCTATGGTTATGTATTCATGCAGCGATGATGGTTCTGGGGCTGTATTCATCACCAGAACCATCACAAGTACATACAATAATGGCCAAAAGTGTTGGCACCCTTGAAATTGTTCCAGAAAATTAAGTATTTCTCCCATAAAATTATTATAATTACATATGTTTTGTTATACACATGTTTATTTTGTTTGTATTTATTGGAGCAACACAAAACTGAGAAGAAAAGGCAAATTGGACATAACTGCACACAAAAGCCCCAAAATGAGCCAGACAAAACTGTTGGCACCCTCAATTTAATATTTGGTTGCACACCCTTTGGAATAAATCATAGAATCATAGAATGGTAGAGTTGGAGGGGACCTCCTGGGTCATCTGGTCCAACCCCCTGCTCAAAGCAGGATTCACTAAATCATCTCAGACAGATATCTGTCCAGCCTCTGTTTGAAGACGTCCATTGAAGGGGAACTCACCACCTCTCGTGGCAGCCTGTTCCACTCATTGATGACCCTAAGTGTTAAAAAGTTTTTTCTAATATCTAATCTGTCTCCTCCCATTCAGTTTCATCCCATTGCTTCTAGTGTTTCTTTGTGCAAATGAGAATAAAGATAATCCTTCTACAATGTGACAGCCCTTGAGATATTGGTAGACAGCTATTAAGTCTCCTCTCAGTCTTCTTTTTTGCAAGCTAAACATTCCCAAATCCTGTAACCGTTCCTCATAGGACATGGTTTGCAGACCAGTCACCATTCTGGTCGCTCTTCTCTGAACTTGCTCCAGTTTGTCGATGTCATTTTAAAATGTGGTGCCCAAAACTGTACACAGTATTCCAGATGAGGTCTGACCAAAGAGGAGTAAAGTCCAATAATGACTTCACGTGATTTAGACTGTATGCTTCTGTTAATACATCCCAGAATTGTATTTGCCTTTTTTGCTGCTGCATCACACTGTTGACTCATGTTCAGTCTATGATCTATTAGTATACCTAAGTCTTTTTCACGTGTACTGTTGCTTAGCTCTATTCCTCCCATTTTGTATATGCTTTTTTCATTTTTATTGCCCAGATGTAGTACTTTGCATTTTTCCCTGTTAAAAACCATTTTGTTAGTTACTGCCCACTGCTCCAGTTTATTTAGGTCTTCTTGAATCCTCTCTCTCTCTTCTCTAGTATTAGCTATCCCTCCTAGCTTTGTGTCATCAGCAAATTTAATCAGTTTACCCTCAATTGCTCATCTAAATCATTGATAAAGATGTTGAACATTCATCCAACTGGATGTGAAGCCATTTACGACCACTCTTTGAGTCCGATCACTAAGCCAGTTATGAATCCACCTAACAGTTGCCTTGTCCATTCCATACTTGGTAATTTTTTCAATAAGGATGGTGTGAGATACTTTGTCAAATGCTTTGCTGAAGTCAAGATATACTATATCTACAGCATTTCCCTGATCCACCCAGTCAGTGATTCTGTCATAGAAGGAAATTAGGTTAGTCTGACATGAGTTGTTAGTTAAAATAACTAAAATCAATCACTTCCTATAACCCTCAGCAAGCTTTTTACACCTTTCAACTGGAATTTTGGACCACTCTTCTTTTGCAAGCTGCTCCAGGTTTCTCATATATGAAGGGTGCCTTCTCTCAACAGCAATTTTAAGATCTCTCCACAGGTGTTCAATGGGATTTAGATCCAGCATCATTTCTGGCACTTCAGAACTCTCCAGTGCTTTGTTTCCATCCATTTCTGGGTGCTTCTTGAAGTATGTTTGGGGTAATTGTCCTGCTGGAAGACCCTTGAGCTAGGATGCAAATCCAGCTTTCTGACACTGGGTACTACATTGTGACCCCAAATCCTTTGGTAATCTACAATATTTGACTGTAGGTACTGTATTTTTTTCTCTATAGGCCCTATTCCATTTTCAGTAAACAGTAGAATGATGTGCTTTACCAAACAACTCTATCTTGGTTTCATCTGTCCACAAGATGCTTTCTCAGCAGGATTTTGGCTTATGTACATTTTGACAAACTGCAGTCTAGCTTCTTTATGTCTGTGTCGGCAGTAGTGTCCTCCAGGGTTTCCTGCAATAGCGTTTCATTTCAATTCAAATGTTGATGGATAGTTCGCGCTGACACTGATGCACCCTGAGCCTGCAGGACACCTTGAATTTCTTGGAACTTGATTGGGGCTGCTTATCCACCATCTGGACTATCATGTGTTGCAACCTTTCATCAATTTTTCTCTGCTGTCCACGTCCAGGGAGATTAGCTACTGGGTCATGGGTTGTAATCTTCTTGATTTTGTTGCACACCGTGGACAAAGGAACATCAAGATCTCTGAAGATGGACTTGTAACCTTGAGGTTGCTGATATTTTTCAACGATTTTAGTTCTCAAATCCTCAGACAGTTCTCTTTTCCTATTTCTGCTCTCCATGCACTATGTGGCACACACAGACACACAATGCAAAGATTGAGTCAACTTCTCCCCCTTTTATCTGGTTCCAGGTGTGATTTTCATATTGCCCACACCTGTTACTTGCCACAGGTGAGTTAGAGCGAGCATCACATGCTTTAAACAAAGTTGTTTACCCACAATTTTGGAAGCATGCCAACAATTTTGTTTATGCCATTTTTAGGGTTTTGTGTGAAATTCTGTGCAATTTGCCTTTTTTTTCTCAGTTTTTTGTGTTGTTCCAATATACACAAAGGAAATAAACATGTGTATAACAAAACATGTGTAATTGCAATAATACTTCATTTTCTGGAACAATTTCAAGGTTGTCAACACTTCCTGCCATGACTGTAAATAAGAAACCAGAATCATCATCAGTACATAAATAGAACACCAGAACTATAAACAGTAAATAAATAGGTAGCTAGAACCACCATTGGTACATGAATATGGCACTAGAACCACCATTAGTACATTAATGAGTCACCAGAACCTCAATCAGTACATGAATACATCATGAGAACCACCGTCAGTAGATTAATACAACACCAGTACTTGTATACATCACCAGAACCACCATCAGTACATGAATACCTCACCATATTCACCATCAATATATTAATGCATCACCAGAACCTCAAACAATACATGAATACATCAGGAGAACCATTGTCAGTAAATAAATACAACACCAGTACCATTATCAGTACATGTATACATGACCCAAACCACCATTACTACATGAATACAGCACCAAGCTTAGTACAGCAATCAATTGTAATGTCAAGTCAGGCCCATATACATTTGTATCTCGTGAACCTACAACTCCAAATATGTCCTTAACAATGGTAAGGAGATGCTGGGAGTGGTTGTTATTAGTCTTTATCAGTCTGTGGACCATACATGAACCACAGTACTGATGAGATGTAGTCAGTATCAACAAGTAAACATTTACATCCATGTACTTTATAGGTGACATCTTGTCTGATTGAGTTATTTTTTGGATTTTCTTCTCCATTCAGTCTTGACACCTTCATGACTTTTCAAATCTACAGCTCTTCTCTCCAGATTCCCTCTTCTGCGGTCTTCTGGTCTTCCGGTGTTTTCCCTTACACTCCCTAGATCTCCACACTGTCTCCCTGCCATGGTATCCTCTCTCCATACTGTGCCCCCATTTCATGCTGCCCCTATATCTTCATATCCATTCTGTGCTCCTTTTTCACACTATGCCCTCATACTGCTCACCTCCAAACTGTACTGATGGTCACCACAGCAGTCCAAACAGTATGATGTCTTCACAGCCTCAAGTATAATGTCCCCACAATCCCCTATACATTATGATGTTCCCCACAATCCCCTATGTAGTATGATGCCTTCCACAGCCCCCAGTATCTTGTCCCCCATAGCTCCCTATACAATATGATGCCCTTCACATATCGTATATAGTATGATGTCCCCACAGCCCAGGTATAATGTCCCTCTCAGCTCCCAGTATAATATTCCCCATAGTCTCCCATATAATATGATGTCCCACATAGCCCCTCTTGTTATGTCCCCACAGCTAGCACCTCTTGTAATGTCCCCACAGCCAGACTGTCTTTTGTCCGCACATCCAGCCACACGTATATGTCACCACAGCCAGCTCACAAGCTCTCAATGTAAGTCTATGAGGGCCTCGTTCTGGCTCTCAAAGACTTACAGTTGGGCTCAAAAGTTTACACACCCCAGCAGAATTTTTCCTTTCTTGGCCTTGTTTCAGAGAATATGAATGATAATAAAAAAAACTTTTTCTCCACTCATGGTTATTGTTTAGGTGAAGCCATTTATTATCAAACTACTGTGTTTTCTCTTTTTAAATCTTAATGACAACCAAAAACATCCAAATGACCCTGATCAAAAATTGACATACCCTGGTGATTTTGACCTGATAACATGCACAGAATTTGACACAAATGAGTTTGAATGGCTACTAAAGGTAACATCCTCACCTGTGACCTGTTTGCTTGTAATCTGTGGGTATGCATAAAAGCTGAGTGAGTTTCTGGGATCCAGACAGACTCTTGCATCTCTTATCCAGCCACTGACGTTTCTGGATTGTGAGTCATGGGGAAAGCAAAAGAATTTTCAACGGATCTACGGGAAAAGGTAGTTGAGCTATATAACACAGGAAGGAGATACAAAAAAATACAAGTCATGACGATGCTGGTAGTAACACACTGCCTTCTTGTCAATCAGTTTAAGGCAGAACTCCAGCCTTTTTTTTTTTTATTGCATTGCTGGAGTGGTGCCATTAATCTAAGGTCTCTGCCCCTAGTATGATACTTACCAGCCGCCATCTCCAGCTTTTATCTGCGCTGTGTCGGTCAGTCTCCAGCAGTTTGCGACCTGCCAGATCGCTCCATTGTTTGCTGGGTGAACCAGAAGTCACAACTCAATGTAAGTCTATGAGAGCCAGAACAAAGCAAGAACAAGGCTCTCATAATCTTACACTGAGAGCTTGTGACTTTTGGTGAATCAGAAGTTGTGGTCACAAGTAGGCAGCGCGGGACCAGAGAGGCACCGCACTGGGAAGAGGTGAAAATGGCAGCTGGTGTGTCTAATACTACGGTCAGGGAACTTAGATTAGTGGCACCACTCCAGCCCTGAAATAAAAAAAAAATGCTGGAGTGGTGCCTTTAAAGTGTTTTCTATTTCTGTGCCTGGGTTGTAGCTCTCTAATGAATCCAATTCCTACTTGCTAATAATTCTACATATGAACAATAGAAACTTTGTTCAGGAGAAGGTCCATAAAGGTGGAGGTTCACTTTAAAGACACTTTAAGAGTAGTTTAGTTTATTCAGTCTGTCTTTCTCCTAGACCAGCAGTCATTTCCAGTTCATTCATGCATTCACTGTAGTTGGCAATCCAAAGATTCCATTGTTTTTCTTCCGAAACTCTCAGTTATGCATTTTCAGCTTAAGTGCAGTTTTGTTATTGTTAGTGTCTTCCTAGGCTTTCCCCTTTCTGTAAGTGCCCCACCCTATAATTCATAAACTGATGACTCTCAGACATCCCATGTGATTCCTCTTGTTTACTGTTAGCTGTTTATTACCAGTTGCTTTAGATGAAGTTGTCAGTTCCTGTAACCTTCTCATCCTGCATCTGATGGAGGACAGACTATGTGACATAGAAGTGCTCCACCCAAACACTTTGCCCTAACTCTCACCATGGTGTTCTCAGTCTAAACACTAGACCTATGTTACATGGAATTCACATACTGTATTCGTTCATTCCCTGTACAAACTTCTAGATCAAGCAAATCGTAATCTTCCTTAAATGCCTACAGATTTCCTAACATCTATAATTACCGTATCAAAGAAAAATGATCATCTATTCGATCTCTATATGTTTTCTCCTTAAAGGGCTTTTTCCATGAACAAAGTACATTTTAATGAATAAATCTTGGAATAATAATAAGTTCCACAATTGGATATGTTAAAAAATGTTCTTATGTTCTTGTGCTGAGATAATCTTATAAATGTGCCCCTGCTGTGTGCTGTGTAATGGATGTGTCTGACCATGCAGGAACATGGTCTGATCATACCACATTTCCTGGGCAGGGGAGGAAGCAAAAGAGTATACAGACAGGACAGCAGGGGGTCGCAAATAAATCTTTCTGTAAGGTAAATCAATTCTCTGTCTATTTTTAAACAGTGTTTTACCTCACAGAGAGAGCCCCTGATGTGGCTATACAGTGGAAACCGCCCACAAGTGACACCATTTTGAATATTAGACCCCTCAGGGAACTAATCTATATGGGTGATGATTATAACATTGAGACATGAAAATAAAAAAATCACATTTTTCCCACAAAAAGATGTTTTTTAGCCCCAAATTTAGCATTTTCATAAGGATAGCAGGAGAAATTGAACTGAACAATTTGTTGTGCAGTTTCTCCCGAGTACGCTGATACCCAATATGTGGAGGAAAACTACTGTTTGGCTTTTGTAACTCAAAATTTGCTGGAATCAATAACGGATGCCATGTCCCGTTTGGAGAGCACCTGATGTACCTAAACAGAGGAAACCCACGACAAGTGACGCAATTTTAGAAACTAGACCCTTCCAGGAATGTATCTTGATGTGTTGAGCACCTTGAACCCCCAGGTGCTTTACAGAAATGTATAAAAATGAGCTGTGAGAATAAAAAATCACATTTTTCCCACAAAAATGGTATTTCAGCCCCAATTTTATTATTTTCACAAGGATAACAAGAGAAATTGCACCATACAATTTGTTGTGCAAATTCTCCTGAGTATGCTGATATACCATATGTGGGGGAAAACTACAGCAGGGCTCAAAAGGAAGGAAAGCATACTTTGAACGAACCAGACTTTTTTTGGAATGGTCTGCGGGTATCATGTGGCGTTTGGAGAGCCCATGATGTGCCTAAACAGTGGACACCCCCAACAAGTGACCCCATTTTGGAGACTAGACCCCTCAAGGAATTTATCTAGACATGTCATGTGCTGCCCCAGGTGCTTCAGAAAATTTTACAACTTTGATCTTTGAAAATGAAAAACAAAATATATTTTTTCCACAAAAAAAATGTTTTAGCCCCAATTTTTTTCATTTTCACAAGGATAACATGAGAAAATGGACCCCAAAATGTGTTGTGCAATTTCTCCTCAGTACACCGATACACCATATGTGGTCAAAAACTACTTTTGAGGCACAATGCAAAGCAGAGATTGGAAGAAGTACCATATTGGAGTTCAAATTTTGCTGGAATGGTTTTAGGGTGCCATGTCACATTAGCAGAGCCCCTGAGGTACCAGAACAACAGAAACCCCTTGTATATGACCTCATTTTACAAACTACACCTCCCAATAAATTCATCTAGGGGTGCAGTGATTGTATTGACACCACGTGTGCCTCATAGAATTTTATACCATTGGGCGGTGAAGAAAGAATAAATTGAATTTTTAGCATTAAAATGTTATTTTAGCCCTAAGTTTTTAATTTTTTAAAGGGCTAATAGGAGAAATTTTTACAACAAACTGAGGTCCATTTTTTACTGAGTACGCCAATACCCTACAATTTTCAGGCACAGTGCAATGCTCAGAGGGGAAGGAGCATCATATTATAGTGCAGATTTTATTGTTATGGTTTGCAGATGCCATGACCCACTGGGAGAGCCCCTGAGGTGCCAGAACAGCAGAACCCCCCATAAGTGACTCCAGGTTACAAACTACACCTCTCAATGAATTCATGTAAGGGTGTAGTGATCATATTGATGCCACAGGTATGTCACAGAATTTTATACCATTGGGTAGTGAAGAAAAAAATATTACATTTTTACCACCAAAATTTTGTTTTAGCCTCAGATTTTACATTTTCACATAGGGAAGAGGGTAAAAATAGCACCAAAATTTGTCCCATAATTTCTGCTGAATGTGGCAATACCCCATATGTGGCTGTACAGTACTGTTTAGTCATACGGCGAAACTTGGGAGGGACAGAGCGCTATTTACCTCCTGGAGCGCAGATTTTCCTAGAATAGTTTGCAGACTCCATATACAGAGATCCTATGTGCTAGAAGAGCAGAATCCCCCCTCAATGACCCCATTTTGGAAATTACACCCCTTTGAGAATTTATCCACAGGTGTAGTGCCGATTTTGACTCCATGGGTGTTTATCAGAAACAAGCAATGTTGCTGAGTGAAAATTGCAAACTGCCATTGTAGTGACCAGTACGTTGTAGTGACCAGTATGTTGTAGTTACAAGCACGTTGTAGTGACCAGTACTTGGCAGTGCCCATCTCGTGCTTCTGGAGACATGCACCTGTAAATTAGACAGTCTGCCATGGCTACAGAAATTCCAAAATATGGACACTAAATGTAGTTTTAGGCACACTGGGGCTCAGAAGGGAGGGGGGCATTTGGATTTGGAAGTGCAGAATTAGCTGGATTTCTTTTGGGGGGCGAGGAGCCATGACACTATTCCAGAGCCTTTGTACTACCAGTAACATGGAAGCCCACTATATTTCTGTTAACAGATGACAGACCTGAGTGGGGGCTTTTTTTGTGGATTGAGTTGAAACTTTTGTTGGGAACATCTAACATAACATTTTGGATCACATTTATCCTGCACTCTCTGCTGAGTACCTACATCAGGGTTTCCATTTAAATCTCCAAATGACGTGATTCAGATGAAATCACTGAGGATTTATTCACTATAATTAGGCAGCAGAGTTGCACTCTGTCTGGCCTCTGTTCAGCTGTGTTTTTTTTTAAAAAGTATACAAAACTGTGACCAACGGCACTTTTATGCACACCTAAAAAGACGGATACTGCCGAATCATAGGCCAGATGGCGTTCACAGTGCTTCCATCTGCCTTATTATAGGGAATCTTCTGCCGTGGGTTCTGTCTGAATCAGGTACACTAAAAGATGCTTTTTAGTGTACATTTTTGCATTGCCAAATTTTGAGAGCTATATTTTTTCCACATTTTGGCCGGCAGCATCATGTGATAGCTTTTTTTGGGGGGGACGACTTGACGTTTTTATTGGTATCATTTTTGGGCACATGACATTTTTTGATCGCTTTCTTTTCAGATTTTTGGGAGGCAGAATGAACAAAAACTAGCAATTCAGGAATTGTTTTTTTTTAATGTCATTTCACTTGTGATAAAATTCATAAGGCAGCTTTATCCTTCCCATCAGTACAATTACAGTGATACCACTATATTGTTTTTTATGTTTTGATGCTTTTACAATAAAGAAAATTTATTTTATAGAAAAAATAATTATTTTTGCATCGCTTTATTCTGACAGCTTTAACTTTTTTATTTTTCCGCTAAAGGAGCTGGACAAGATAATGTTTACAGCGATACCATTTTTATTTACGTTCGTCTTTTTCATCGCGTTTTATTCCACTTTTTTTGGTTGTATGATGAAAAAGCATCGCCTTTTGCTTTGTTTTTTATTTATTTTTTTACGGTGTTCACTGAAGGGGTCAACTACTATAACAGTTTTATGAGGAAGGTCGTTCTGGACGTGGCAATATCAAATATGTGTACTTTTTTTTTTTTTTTATATAAAATTACATATTTACAGTGGGTATTCAGACCCCTTTAAATTTTTCATTCTTTGTTTCATTGCAGCCATTTGGCAAATTCTAAAAAGTTCATTTTTTTTCTCATTAAAGTACACTCTGCACCCCATCCTGACTGAAAAAAACGAAATGTAGAAAATTTTGCAAATTTATTAAAAAAGAAAAACTGAAATATCACTTGGTCATAAGTATTCAGACCCTTTGATCAGACACTCATATTTAAGTTACATGCTATCCATTTCCTTGTGATCCTCCTTGAGATGGTTCTACTCCTTCGTTGGAGTCCAGCTGTTTAATTAAACTGATAGGACTTGATTTGGAAAGGCACACACCTGTCTATATATAAGACCTCACAGCTCACAGTGCATGTCAGACCAAATGATAATCATGAGCTCAAAGGAACTGCCCAAGGAACTCGGAGACAGAATTGTGGCAAGGCACAGATTTGGCCAAGGTTACAAAAGAATTTCTGCATTACTTAAAGTTCCTAAAAGCACAGTGGCCTCCATAATCCTTAAATGGAAAAAGTTTTCCTAGACCTGGCCGTCCAGCCAAACTGAGCAATCGTGGGAGAAGAGCCTTGGTGAGAAAGGTAAAGAAGAACCCCAAGATCACTGTGGCTGAGCTCCAGAGATGCAGTAGGGAGATGGGAGAAAGTTTCACAAAGTCAGCTGTCACTGCAGCCCTCCACCAGTCAGGCCGTTATGGCAGAGTGGACTGACGGAAGCCACTCTTCAGTGCAAGACATATGAAAGCCCTCATAGAGTTTGCTCAAAAACACATGAAGGACTCCCAGACTATGAGAAATAAGATTCTCTGGTCTGATGAGACGAAGATAGAACTTTTTGGTGATAATTCTAAGCGGTATGTGTGGAGAAAACCAGGCACTGCTCAACATCTGCCCAATACAATCCCAACAGTGAAACATGGTGGTGGCAGCATCATGCTATGGGGATGTTTTTCTGCTGCAGGGACAGGACGACTGGTTGAAATTGAAGGAAACATGAATGCGGCCAAGTGCAGAGATATCCTGGATGAAAACCTCTTCCAGAGTGCTCTGGTCCTCACACTTGGCAGATGGTTCACCTTCCAACAAGATAATGACCCTAAGCACACAGCTAAAATAACAAAGAAGTGGCTTCAGAACAACTCTGTGACCATTCTTGACTGGCCCAGCCAGAGCCCTGACCTAAACCCAATTGAGCATCTCTGGAGATACCTGTAAATGGCTGTCCACCAACGTTCACCATCCGACCTGACGTAACTGGAGAGGATCTGCAAGAAAGAATGGCAGAGGATCCCCAAATCCAGGTGTGAAAAACTTGTTGCATCATTCCCAAGAAGACTCATGGCTGTACTAGCTCAAAAGGGTGCTTCTACTCAATACTGAGCAAACGGTCTGAATACTTATGACCAAGTGATATTTCAGTTTTTCTTTTTTAATAAATTTGCAAAAATTTCTACATTTCTGTTTTTTTTCAGTGAAGATGGGGCGCAGAGTGTACTTTAATGAGAAAAAAAATGAACTATTTAGAATTTACCAAATGGCTGCAATGAAACAATGAGTAAAAAATTTGAAGGGATCTGAATACTTTCCGTACCCACTGTATCAGTACAATATATATATTTTTTTATTATTATTTTTTGATTCTTTTTTATATTTTTACAATTTTTTTTACTTTTTTCTACTTTTTACTTTCACATTTAACAGTATGATTGCAGTCACAAAGCATAGCAATGCAGGAGCATTACTATGCTTTGCAACTGTCAGTTGCACTGCGCATAATCTAACTAACTTACTAGTGCCTGGTGACCTGGATGTTGTCATGAGAAAAAAAATTACAGACCTCTCCATTCTTTCTAGATGAGAAAACCTGCAAAATCAGCAGTGTATCAAATACTTAATTTGCCCACTGTCTAAATAGATCACTCTGTTTGTAGTGACTCTATATAATATACGAGTTTCACTTTTTGCATTGAAGAACTGAAATAAATTAACTTTTTGATGATATTCTAATTTAGTGAGAAGCACTTGTAGGTCATAGGAAGTTGAATGAAATTATACCTTGACATCTGCGATCCAATTTCTTATTTCAGAAAAATCTATATAATCCTCATACAGTGGCATGTAAAAGTTTGGGCACCCCTGGTCAAAATTACTGTTATTGTGAACAATTAAGCAAGTTGAAGATGAAATGATCTCCAGAAGGGCTAAAGTTAAAGATGACCCATTTCCTTTGTATTTTAGTCAGAAAAAAATATGTTCAGATCAAGGGACTGTGTGGGCCAGTGTAAAACCTTCAGCTTGTGCCCTTTGAGGTAGTCTATTGTGAATTTTGGCATGTGTTTAGGATCATTATCCATTTGTAGAAGCCATCCTCTTTTAAACATCAGTTTTTTTTACAGATGATGTTATGTTTGCATCAAGAATTTGTTGAAATTTAATTGAATCCATTCTTCCCTCTAGTCACGAAATGTTCCCCCCATTGATTCACCCCCATGCTTAATGGTTGGCGAGATGTTCTTTTCCTAAAATTCTGTGCCCTTTTTTCTTCACGCATACCTTTGAACATTGTGGCAAAATAGTTCTATTTTAACTTTAGCTTCCAAAATGCATCAGGTTTGTTTAGATGTTCTTTTGCATAATTCTGATTCTGAATTTTATGGTGAGGACGCAGGAGAGGTTTTCTTCTGATGATTCTTCCATGAAGGCCATATTTGTGCAAGTGTCTCTGAACAGCAGAACAATGTACCCCAACTCCAGAGTCTGCTAAATTTTTCTGAAGGTCTTTTGCAGTCAAGCGAGGGTTCTGATTTGCCTCTCTAGCAATCCTACAAGCAGCTCTCACTGAAATTTTGCTTGGTCTTACAGAACTTATCTTGACCTCCACTATTCCTGTTAACTGCCATTTCTTAATTACATTTTGAACTGAGGAAAGGGCAACTTGAAAATGCTTTGCTAATTTCTTATTACCTTCTCCTGCTTTGTGGACCTCCACCATTTTCTAAGCAGCTGCTTAGAAGAACCAATGGCTGATGTTTTTTGGCACAAGGAGAATGGATTATTATAAAGCTGGGAAATTTGCATCACTTGGCCTTTCCTAATGACAATAGTGAACAAGACATAACCCTAACAGGCTAGCTAAGATCTGAAACCTTGGTCAAAGTTATCTGAGCACACAAATCTCCAAGGGTGCCCAAACTTTTGCATTGGCACATTTTCCTTTTTGTAATTTTGAAAATGTAAAAAATGACAATATACAGGTGCAGCTCACTAAATTAGAATATCATAAAAAAATAAATGTATTTCAGTTCTTCAGTACAAAAAATGAAACTCATATATTATATTGAGTCATTACAAACAGAGTGATCTATTTCAAGTGTTTATTTCTGTTAATGTTGATGATTATGGCTTACAGCCAATGAAAACACAAAAGTCATTATCTCAGTAAATTAAAAAAATTAACAAAAAACACCTGCAAAGGCTTCCTAAGCATTTAAAAAGGTCCCTTAGTCTGTTTCAGTAGGCTCCACAATCATGGGGAAGACTGCTGACTTGACAGAAGTCCAGAAGGCAGTCATTGACATACTCCACAAGGTTCCAGAGTTCCAATTTTCATTTGCAAATCCAGGTCCCAGAGTCTGAAGGAAGAGCAGAGAGGCACACAATCCAAGTTGCTTGAGGTCTAGTGTGAAATTTCCACAATCAGTGATGGTTTGGGGAGCCATGTCATCTGCTGGTGTAGGTCCACTGTGCTTTATCAAGACCAAAGTCAGCGCAGCCGTCTACCAGGAAATTTTAGAGCACTTCATGCTTCCCTCTGCCACCAACCTTTTTGGAGATGGAAATTTCATTCTCCAGTAGGACTTGGTCCCTGTCCACACTGCCAAAAGTACCAATACCTGGTTTAAAAAAAACAGTATCACTGTGCTTGATTGACCAGCAAACTCGTCTGAACTTAACGCCATAGAGAATCTATGGGTTATTGTCAAGAGGAAGATGAGAGACACCAGACCCAACAATGCAGATGAGCTGAAGGCTGCTATCAAAGTAACCTGGGCTTCCATAACACCTCAGCAGTGCCACAGGCTGATCACCTCCATGCTACGCCACATTGATGCAGTAATTGATGCAAAAGGAGCCCTGACCAAGTACTGAGTGCATTTACTGAACATACAATTCAGTATGCCAACATTTCAGATTTTAAAAACATTTTTTCAAGCTGTTGTTATAAAGTATTCTAATTTACTGATGTTTTCATTGGCTGTAAGCCATAATCATCAACATTAACAGAAATAAACACTTGAAATAGATCACTCTATTTGTAATGACTCTATATAATATACGAGTTTCACTTTTTGTAATGAAGAACTGAAATAAATTTCATTTTTGATGACATTCTAATTTAGTGAGATGCACCTGTATATATTTGTGTGACTAAAATACAAAGGATATGTGTCATCTTCAACTTTAGGCATTTTAGAGATCATTTCATCTTCAACTTGCTTAACTTTTCACAATAGCAGTAATTTTGACCAAGGGTGCCCAAATATTTACATGCCACTGTATATAAATGAGCTGTTTAGGACTATGAGCTGGTCACTGATCTGCATGATAATTTGCATCTGGAGAATATATTAAATAAAAAAGGTGGAGTTACCAGCGTGAGACATGTAACTAACACAGATCAGTAGAATTGAACTTTGTCTCATTGCAAATATGTTATCAGCTGCAGCTCTCACAGCTCTGCAGTATTGCGACACTGGCTGCCTGTGAGATGGAAGCTGAGACAAACTTGCAGATGTGTCAGGTATAATCACATACAGCTCTGCAGTCAAACAGAAAGTCAGAGATCAGGAGAGCAGAGAGTGGCCATTACACATTGCACTCACAATTCATTTAACTTTAGCTCTGGAGGCAGATTCTCATGTAGATCTCTGGCCTGCCATGCTTTACATGTAAGAAAAACATGGATTTCTCTGGAAAACACGCTGTGCCAGTTCAATGCCGACAGCTGTCTGTGACAGCTGAGCGGCATGAGAAGGGGTGCAGGGACCCATGCCGTCGGTCCCTGCACCCAGATCGCTGCGATCAGTCAGTCAATCTGACTGACCGATCACAGCATGATGAAGCAGGAGACGCTGAAATTTCAGCGTCGGCTGCTCTATCAGTGCCAGAGCTCAGCGCTGCCAGTGGCTGAGCCGTGGCACTAAACAGCCAGGAGCGATGTCAGCTCTGCCCCTGGCTGTTAATCCCCTGAATGCTGCGATTGAGCGCGATCGCAGTGTTCAGGAGACAGGCAGAGGGCTGGGAGATCCCTCTGCCTTCAGGTCGGCGCCCCTGTGACGTCATCGCGGGGGCCCGACCGTTGCCATGGTGACCAGGGACCGTCATGATGACCCCCAGGTCACCAAGCTATGGAAAGTTCCTGAGACCAATGCACAGCATGGTCTCAGGAGCTTTCAATATAGGTATAATGTTTTGCTATGCTAGTGCATTGCAATACATTATATCTGTGAGAAAAGTGAAAAAGTGAAAAAAGTGAAAGTCCCATAGTGGGACTAAGTAAAGAAGTTTTAAAAAAAAATGTAAAAAAAAATGTAAAAATCTAAAAAAAAAAAATGTAAAAATATATATATATATTACACTAATAAATACAGATTTTTAGGTAAAAAAAAACCCAAAAAAGTACACATATTTGGTATCGCCACGTCCGGAACAACCCGATCTATATACGTGTCACACTAGTTAACCCTTTCAGTGAACAGCGTAAAAAAAAAACCACGAGAAACTGAGTTTTCATCATACCGCTGGAAAAAAGTGAAATAAAATGCGATCAAAAAGACGGATGAAAATAAAAATGGTAGCGCTGAAAACATCATCTTGTTCCGCAAAAAACAAGTGTCACATGACTGTCGGCCGAAATATGAAAAAATTATAGCTCTCTAAATATGGCGATGCAAACATTAGTTTTTGCCAAAAAAACGTCTTTTAGTGAGTGACAGCTGTCAATCATAAAAACCCAATATGAATCTGGCATCGCTGTAATCGCACCGACCCAAAGAATAATGTCGCCTAATCACTTTTATACTGTACGAGGAAAAGGCGTAAAAGATAAATAAAACCGATTATTCACCTGCTGCAGATTTGTTTATTCTGCCTCCCAAAGATCACAGTAAGGCTCGGCGCACATCTATCCTGTGCTCTGCGCTGAGCGCTTACATCGGCGTAAATCTCTGAAATAAGTGATTCAGACGGAAACCCTCGGCGGAAGTTTCCCTGCACTGTGGACGCTGTCTGACCTATGATCCGGTGGTGTCCATCTTTTTAGGAGTAGATAAAAGCGCAGTCGGCCACAGTTTTGTGCACCTCTGAAAAGAAGGATAACGCTGAACAGAGGCCAGACGGAGTCCAGAGTAACTCTGCTGCCTCATCTCATTATAGTGAATGGATCCCTCAGGGGTTTCATCTGAATCACGTCATTCGGAGATTTAGATGGAGACCCCAAAGTAAGTGCTCAGCGTAGAGCGCCGAATAAATGTGATCTAAAATATTATGTAAAATGTTCCCAATAAAAGCTTCACATAAAAGCCTGCACGCAGGTCTATCATGCGTTAATGGAAATATAGGGGGCTTCCACTTTACGGGTAGTACAAAGGCTCTGGAAACGCTAAATGGCTTCTCGTCCCCCAAAAGAAATTCAGCAAATTCTGCTCTCCCAAATCCAAATCCCCCGCCCTTCTGAGCACCGCAGTGTGTCTAAACCACATTTAGTGTCCACATGTTTGGCAGGGGTATTATTTCCAAAATGAGGTCACTTGAGGGGGGATTCGGGTCTTCTAGCATTTATGGAGTCCGCAAACTATTCTAGGAAAATCTGTGCTCCTGGAGGCAAATAGTGCTCTGTCCCTCCTGAGTGTCACCGTGTGGCCAAGCAGTACTGTACAACCACATATAAGGTGTTGCCATATTCAGCAGAAATTATGGGCCAAATTTTGGTGCTATTTTTATCCATTATCCCAGTGTGAAAATGTAAAATCTGGGACTGAAACAAAATTTTTGCGGTAAAAATGTAATTATTTTTTCCGCACTGCCCAATGGAATAAAATTCTGTGACACACCCGTAGTGTCAGTATGATCACTGCACCCCTAGATGAGTTCATTGAGAGGTGTAGTTTGTAAAATGGGGTAATTTATGGGGGAATCTGCTGTTCTGGCACCTCAGGGGATCTCCTATTGGGTCATGGCACCCTCAAACCATAACAGTAAAATCTGTACTATAATATGGTGCTCCTTCCTTTCTGACCTTTGCACTGTGCCTCAAAAGTAGTTGCCAATTACATGTAGGGTATTGGCATACTCAGGAGAAATTTCACAACAAAATAAGAGTTCAATTTTCTCCTGTTAGCCTTGTGAAAATAAAAAATTTGGGGGTAAAAGAAAATTGTTGTGATTTTTTTTATTTTCACGGCTCTACATTATAAACTTCTGTGAAGCACCTGGGGGTTCGCAGTTCTCACCACACATCTAGATAAGTTCATTGAGGGGTCTAGTTTCCAAAGTGTGGTCACTTGTTGGGGTTTTTCGCTGTTTAGGCACATCAGGGGCTCCCCAAACGCAACATGGTGTCCACTAATTATTCCAGCAAATTTTGAATTCAAAAAGTCAAATGGCACTCCTTCCCTTCTGAACCCTGCCGTGCGCCCAAATAGTGGTTTTAACCCACATATAGGGTATCGGCGTGCTCAGGAGAAATTGCACAGCAACTTTCGGGGTCTATTTTCTCCCTTTACCCTTGTAAAAATAAAAAATTGGGGGCTAAAAGAAAATTTTTGTGATTTTTTTTTTTCATGTCTTTATGTTATAAACTTCTGTGAAGCACTTGGGGGTTCAAAGTGCTCATCACACATCTAGATAAGTTCATTGAGGGGTCTAGTTTCCAAAATGGGGTCACTTGTGGGGGGTTTCCACTGTTTAGGCACATCAGGGGCTCTCCAATTGCGACATGGCATTCACTGATTATTCCTGCAAATTTTGAATTCAAAAAGTCAAATGGCACTCCTTCCCTTCCGAACCCTGTCGTGTGCCCAAACAGTAGTTTTCCGCCACATATTTAGTATCCGCATGCTCAGGAGAAATTGCACAACACATTTTGGAGTCCATTTTTATCTGTTACCCTTGTGAAAATAAAAAAAATTTGGTCTAAATTTAATATTTTGTGAAAAAAGTTAAATGTTAATTTTTTTCTTCCTCATTGCTTCAGTTCCTGTGAAGCACCTGAAGGGTTAATAAACTTCTTGGATGTGGTTTTGAGTTCCTTAAGGGTTGCAGTTTTTAGAGTGGTGTCAATTTTTGGTATTTTCTGTCATAAAGACCCCTCAAAGTCACTTCAAATGTGATGTGGTCCCTAAAAAAAATGGTTTTGTATATTTTGTTGGAAAAATGAGAAATCGCTGGTCAACTTTTAACCCTTATAGCTCCCTAACAAAAAAAAACTTTGATTCCAAAATTGTGCTGATGTAAAGTAGACATGTAGGAAATGTTATTTATTAACTATTTTGTGTGACATATCGCTCTGATTTCAGGGCATAACAATTCAAATTTTGAAAATTGCTAAATTTTTTAAATTTTCACCAAATTTCCATTTTTTTCACAGATAAACACAAGAGTTATTGAAGAAATTTTAGCACTATCATGAAGTACAATATGTCACGAAAAAACATTCTCAGAATCAGGGGGATCCGTTGAAGCCTTCCAGAGTAATTACCTCATAAAGTGACAGTGGTCAAAATTGAAAAAATTGGCCTGGTCATTAACCTATAAACTGGCTCGGTCCTTAAGGGGTTGAATATCCCTGTTATGTATATCTGTATGTAAATATTCATATGTAAATTTATACCATACAGAGAATATCATGTATGTTACTAGTCATCTGGCTCTATTAAAAAGGACATGACAGAAACAAGTAATAATTTGCTGCCACATATAACAAAATGCAGACACAATCTTTGACTTCAGCGGAAATGTCAACCAATTTTTGTGTCTAATTCTAATCTTCTGGGAGAACATTAACAATGACCATGATGAATATTAATGCTTTCTCCACTGCTCTTCTCCTGGCTTTTGGACTTCTGGGAGAGTCACCTAATTTGGGCCTTTAAGTGGTTACATACAATGTAAGTTTAACATTAAGGCATTGTATGCATTTACCAGAAAACATTTTGCCAACATATTCCAGAAGTAACTTAGAACACTTGTGTAGTATCTTTCTCATAAGAATCGTAGACTGGATATTCCCATAGGAAATTGTAATACTAGTACATCCAGAGCCAGCGTAAAATAGGAAACAGATTTAGTCTTACCGCAGTGCTGGACACACAAGAAGAGAAAAAAAAGCTCTTTAAGGTAGATTTTCTGAGTTCCACAATTCATATTCTTTGGTAAGTGAGGCATTGTGCAATTTGTATAAGTACATAATAAAAACATTATTTTGTTATTTATCTTTAGTAAATAAAACAATTAGTATGCAATATACTTATTGTGTAACTGCAACATTGTGACTGGTGGTTTAAAAAAATGGGCAATTGAGCAATGTTAGAAGTTGGACTGGTATAATGAATCAAGTTTTCTTTTATATCAGGTGGATGGCTGGGTGTTAGTTTGCTGAATACCTGAGGAAAAGATTGCACAATGGGATTAAAGGGAATTTTTCACCACCAATACACAAAATGAAACCTCTTATACAGATATGTAGGATACTCAGCCTCTATAAAAATCATAAATGTAGTATAGATATTAGTGGTTTAGGTGCCAGAAAAAAAAAGATTTTGTATATAATTGAAAGGTTTTCAGTGCACCCTTGGAGTGGCCAAGAGTTCAGTGCAGGTTATAGCCTCTCAATTTGCATACTAAACACATCATATCTTGATTGACAGCATTGCCAGAACTCGGTGGCTCTGTACCTCCGCACAGGCACTGCAGAAGCTGAGGCTTTCTGTCACTGTACGCTCTCATCACTGGCTCCTGCCTGCAGTACAGTACCAAGCAGTGTCCTGAGACAGTGATGAGAGCCCGCACTAACAATACATGAGTGCAGCTGGGCTTCTGCAGTGTATGTGCAAAGGTGCAGAGAATCTGATTGAGATTTTTGGGTTTATTCTTCACTGTGGGAGATTTTAGAGTCAAAAATATCATTGAATTACACTAACCATACTATTGGTGACCTGAATGAAGACAAGAATTTAAGAAGTTTACTTGCACAACATGCGCTCATTTCAAACTGCACATGCAGTTGGGTCTCCTCCAGCTCTTGCCAATTATAGCCAAACCTTGGAATGAGAACACAAAAAAACATTTTTACCTATTTGGCTTCTGCTCAAGGAATTACTACCATCTGCTTAGTGGCAGATCATTTTGTCTGATTTAGCCTCAGTGCCACAGTAGGTATAGGAAATATTTTGACTTAATTGTCTTCTTTTACACTTTGACTTTTATTGTAAAGTGCAATTTGTATCTTGGTGATGTAAAGAGGTGTACTGCTGTGGTCACATTCCTTTCTCTGAAGACACCAATCGCATTAATGTGATGTAAAGTGTAATGTTATGCGTTAATGATATGTAATGAGAAGTGTGTTGTGTATTTTAATGTGTGTTAGCTATGTGTAGTTTGTAAGAACAATCAGAGTTAATAGTTGGGATTTGCCCACAGTGGGAGGGCCTAGTGTAAAGGAAGGTGACTGGGAAGTTAGATAAAGCCTGTAGTGTGTAGTGAGTGGACCACAAGGTACAAGGTGTACAGTGCCACATTCGAGGGTGACCCTAGATGAGAGGAGACCAAAGAGAGGGGATAGCAAATTCCTTTGTATAAGTGACAGAGAGACAGAGTGGCCTTCCAGAGACGGGTCTTAGGAGAGGACGCCTAGCCATGAGACCCTGAGCTTACACCACAGAAGGTAGCGGGCCTAAACGGGATTGAGTATGTGGGACTAGTGAAGGGTCTCAAGTGGAAGTTCCAGGGTGCCAGTAGTGGAAAGAGGACATGGAACCACAGAACAAGTAAAGAACGCTTGTTGACAAGGACAGTAGTGTTAAAGCTGGGTTGTGGCGAAGTAGGGAGAAACAGTGGACAAAGAGATTCCTGGAGTATACTACTAAGGAAGGAGACTCTGTGGAAAATTATTTACATTGCAAAGGAAAAGTACATAAGATTTTGTACCTGCTATCCTATGGATATAACCCTTACCAAGTTACTGTTCAGTAAAGAGTTTATTTGTGAATTGTGCTCTCCCTCATTGAACTGTGAAACATCTGGTCCTAGCAAACCCGCAACAATGGTTACATGCGGCCTTCATGGGCGTAATGCCCTCACAGCACAAGTCCACACATCCAGCCAGGACCTCCACTTTCATGTAATGTGCCAGGACGCTACAGATGAGTGCCTTGCCCATGGTCCCGCACCATGTTGCAATGGGACTGTGTAAATCCTTAAAAAATTCTCTGGACTTTTCTTCTGGTCACCATCCTTAGAGTAATGGCCCTAACGAGTAGCTCAAACAAGTATTTAAGCAATATCCCACAGCCCACACTAATGCATATCAGGATCACCATGAATGGCTATATTGGACTGAGTTGACGACAACAACATATCTACAAGTGAAGTCAAAAAAATTATATTTGTATTACAACTTCGCCACAGATACAAGCCATTGTGGATGCTACTAAAAATATTCAGGGTATTTATAAAGAGCTCACAAAAATTAAAAACTGCTGATGCTAAGTCTGAAAGGGGTGCTGATAGCACTGATTCCAAGGCCCTTAAATTGCATCTGGGGATAGAGTCTGGCTGTCTGGTGCAGAAAATAAAAATTTTATGGCTGCAGCAGTCATGTGACAAAACAATGTGACTGCGCCATGCTGCTGCTTCTGCTAGTAGCAGCAAGGCGCAGGAGCGCCGCTCAGACACCACATCATTAGAGCACTCTCCATACAATACTTTCCTGTAACGTATTAAAAGCACTACTACCTCCAGCAGCTCTTTAATCTGGGGATTCCTATTTTCATCATTACAATATGACTGAAAGAACACCACAGCAACCAAATACAGTACATTGGTAAATGATATTATATTTATAAATATATGTGTTGCTGCTCAAAAGAGAGGACTGATACTACACTAGTCGTCATACATATGATATGCAAGGAGAGTGGCCTAAGCCAAAAATAGACGACATAAACGGTAATGATATTAAATATTAAAAAGTATACTTTATTGGATAGAACATGGTACAAAACATAAAATACACTCCTTAAAAAACACACTCAATGGAGCCATCAGGAGTGGTGGCACATGGTGTATCATTTTGATTGCACTCTATATATATAGGGAATTGATGCAAAACATACTGAATCCAAGTGTGTCTCACATATAGACATCAAACATAGTACATCAAATGAATTTACAACATACCTTCCAGAGCGATCTACACCTGGTCACCACACTGAGGCCGTCCCCAACGCACGTTTCAGCGCTTTGCCTTTCTCAAGGGGCAATACCAATTGACACACACCTGCTCTATATATAGGGGGGCCAATTACCTCCTAATCACCACCTTCTTTACACTTGTCTAAACCTCCCCCTACACACGTGACCACGCCAACCCTACCCCACCGCCAATTATATACATAGATCGATGTGCCTTGCGTCCCAAAAGAGGGGCGGAATTGACTGCAGACATTCCCCCGGTATAGTGGAAGTGACGTTCCTTATGCGACGGGTTTGGGCGGAACCTACGTCATACGCGTCATCATTAAGGGCGGAAGTGACGTTATTCATATAGCGTGGTTGGGCGGAACTTACATCATACACAGCATCATTAAGGGTGGAAATGCACCCAAGTACATTCACCATGCCCATAGATGACGCAGAGAAGTCACCATTTACCAGGATACACGGCGGCGACGGCGTCCACGTCCTAGGACGTTTGAGGACGCCGTAAGCCGGCGTATACACCAGGACCGTGACCCCACTGCGTACAGGCATAGCCCATTTGACCAAAGGTTCACTATTAGTCACACCGGACTCACACACAAGTGAAAACAGCAAGAGATCCTATGTACAACTATGGGACCTCATTATCACAAAACAATAATATATACACACATATCTTTCATTTTTTCTTTTATAGTTGTAAAGAGGTACCCGGAATAAAAATTGAGATATAGTAAATAAATATAGGATCACATTACATATGGGACCAATACCGCGATACGTATGGAATACTCTATATCATGTCATGTGCATATTAACCCATATCTCTCCCCAAATTATCTCTTATAATACCAAATACTTTGAAAAAAACTATTACAATACTTTCGTCATATATAAATAGAAAATTCACAATCATTAGCATTACAATAATAATATCATGGTATAATTGGCATATATGTACACAGATGCCCAAAGAGACAACTATCAAATATCGGGTATTTTCCTCCACTGTACATAATACACTTAGAAACGAATAGATCAGGGAAGAGGAGTTTTTCTTCCACATATATGGGGGACACCACAGAGCTCCATAGTCTCCCACTATTTTCCATTATGATATCCGTGGTACGGTGTGAATAGAACCTTCACGTTGGATCAATGGGTAGATGTATATTGCCGTAGTTATCCACAACAGGTAGGCGGCAAACAGACACATAAAACCCTAGAAATTAAAACAACAATTAGATATACAAACATAAAAGGGATTCTTTTCATTTAAATTTGTTGGTTATACAGAGGACAGCAGACTATAGAAACGGGGCGAAACTGATATTTTCATTGAGTCCAGTAGGATGTAGAGTGTTTAAAGTCCACATCCACCTAGACTCCAATCATAGAATCATAGAATCATAGAATGGTAGAGTTGGAAGGGACCTCCTGGGTCATCTGGTCCAACCCCCTGCTCAAAGCAGGATTCACTAGATCATCTCAGACAGATGTCTGTCCAGCCTCTGTTTGAAGACGTCCATAGAAGGGGAACTCACCACCTCTCGTGGCAGCCTGTTCCACTCATTAATCACCCTAACTGTCAAAAAGTTTTTCTAATATCTAATCTGTGTCTCCTCCCATTTAGTTTCATCCCATTGCTTCTAGTCTTTCCTTGTGCAAATGAGAATAAAGATGATCCTTCTACAATGTGACAGCCCTTGACATATTTGTAGACAGCTATTAAGTCTCCTCTCAGTCTTCTTTTTTGCAAGCTAAACATTCCCAAATCCTGCAACCGTTCCTCATAGGACATGGTTTGCAGACCAGTCACCATTCTGGTTGCTCTTCTCTGAACTTGCTCCAGTTTGTCTATGTCTTTTTTAAAATGTGGTGCCCAAAACTGTACACAGTATTCCAGATGAGGTCTGACCAAAGAGGAGTAAAGACCGATAATGACTTCACGTGATCTAGACTGTATGCTTCTGTTAATACATCCCAGAATTGTATTTGCCTTTTTTGCTGCTGCATCACACTGTTGACTCATGTTCAGTCTATGATCTATTAGTATACCTAAGTCTTTTTCACATGTACTGTTGCTTAGCTCAATTCCTCCCATTCTGTATATGCTTTTTTCATTTTTATTGCCCAGATGTAGTACTTTGCATTTTTCCCTGTTAAAAACCATTCTGTTGGTTGCTGCCCACTGCTCCAGTTTATTTAGGTCTTTTTGAATCCTCTCTCTCTCTTCTCTAGTATTAGCTATCCCTCCTAGCTTTGTGTCATCAGCAAATTTAATCAGTTTACCCTCAATTCCTTCATCTAAATCATTGATAAAGATGTTGAACAATACAGGTCCCAGGACGGAGCCCTGTGGTACCCCACTTGAGACATTCACCCAGCTGGATGTGAAGCCATTTACAACCACCCTTTGAGTCCGATCACTAAGCCAGTTATGAATCCACCTAACAGTTGCCTGGTCCATTGCATACTTGGTCATTTTTTCAATAAGGATGATGTGAGATACTTTGTCAAATGCTTTGCTGAAGTCAAGATATACTATATCTACAGCATTTCTCTGATCCACCCAGTCAGTGATTCTGTCATAGAAAGAAATTAAGTTAGTCTGACATGACTTGTTAGTTACAAACCCATGCTGACTCTGGTTAATCACCTCATTCTTATCCATGTACTTACATACATGTTGTTTAATAATTTGTTCAAAGATCTTTCCTGGTATAGAAGTCAGACTCACCAGCCTATAGTTCCCTGGGTCCACCTTCTTCCCCTTTTTGAAGATAGGAACAACATTTGCTCTTCTCCAGTCTTCTGGGACTTCTCCTGTTCTCCAAGAATTTTCAAAGATTATGGAGAGTGGTTCTAAAATTTCTTCTACAATCTCCTTCAGTACTCTGGGGTGTAATTCATCTGGACCTGGAGACTTGAACTCATTTATGTTAGCTAAATATTCCCTCACAATCTTTCTGTTTACTGATAACTTGGATTCCTCTATTCCTTTAAAAGGACAGTGAAGATCAGTTGATGTTACATTTTCTTTCTGAGAGAAAACAGATGCAAAATAGGAATTAAAAAGTTTGGCCTTCTCAACATCCTCTCTTACCATTTCTCCATTTTCATCCTGTAAAAATCCTATAGCATCTTTGACTTTTCTTTTACTTTTGACATACCCCCAAAATCCTTTTTTATTGCTTTTGACATCTCTTGCAAGCCTTAATTCATTGTCAGCTTTAGCTAACCTGATACGTGCCCTACAGGATCTGCAGACTGCATTATAATCTTCTTTAGATATGCCTCCCTCTTTCCATTTAATAAACATTTCTTTCTTTCTTTTTAGCATGTGTTTAAGTTCTGTGTTCATCCATCCTGGTTTCCTTAAATGCTTCCCATTCTTCCTACTTTTCGGGATTGTTAACGATTGTGCTTTGAGAATCTCATTTTTAAAAATTTCCCATCCTTCCTGGACATTTTTGTCCTTAAGGACATCCAGCCATTGGATCCCTCCTATTCTCTTTCTGAGTCTCTTAAAATCTGCCTTTCTAAAATCTAACCTTGAAGTTTGAGTCTTCACATGTCTTCCTCCTCTAGTTATCCAAAATTCTATAATAGCATGATCGCTGCCTCCTAGGGTCCCAGCCACCTTTACCTCCTCAACCATTTCCTTCCTGTTTATAAGGATTAGATCCAAAGTAGCAGATCCCCTTGTTTTCTCCCCTACCTTTTGGAAGATAAAGTTGTCAGCAAGAGAGGATAAGAATTTGCTTGACCTGTTAGTTTTACTTGAGAGAGATTCCCAACAAATGTCTGGATAGTTGAAATCTCCCATGACCACTACGTCATATTTTTTGGAGAACTTGGTCATTTGATACATAAAGAGTTCATCCATATCTTCAGCTTGCCCAGGTGGCCTGTAGTAAATGCCTACAATCGTGTCCTTTCCGTTGTTCTCTCCTTGTATTCTTACCCAAACAGTTTCCACAGAACTCCCAGTCTCTGAAGCTTCAATCTCTGTGCAGATATACGCTTTTCTAACATACAATGCAACACCTCCTCCTCGTTTATCAAGTCTGTTTCTTGCAAATAAGTTGTATCCTTTTAGCCTTTTATTCCAATCATGTGTATCGTCCCACCAAGTTTCAGTGATTCCAATGACATCATATTCCTTTTCCTGCATTAGTAGTTCCAATTCTCCTTGTTTGTTGCCCATGCTTTGTGCATTTGTATAAAAACATTTTAGTTTGTGATTGGTTTCTCTTCCTCCCATATTTTTATTATTTAGATTTTTTTGTCTTTGTTCTTCTTTTCCACTTCCAGTAGCAGAGATCTCAATAGTATTTGTCAGCTGTATGGCTTTTTCTGGCCTTTTGCTTCCCTTCCCACATTGTTCTAGTTTAAAGCTCTTCTGATGAGTGTAGCAAGGCGACTTCCAAATACATGTTTTCCAGTCTTCGTAAGGTGCACCCCATCTCTAGCAAGTAGTCCATC
Source organism: Phyllobates terribilis (assembly GCF_046119375.1). NCBI lineage: Eukaryota > Metazoa > Chordata > Amphibia > Anura > Dendrobatidae > Phyllobates > Phyllobates terribilis. The sequence goes on from NW_027362761.1 coordinate 473,704,796, forward strand.
GTATAGGTAATTCATTCCGTGATCCAGAAATCCAAATCCTTGTTGACGGCACCATCGACGTAGCCAGTTGTTCACCTGTAGAATCTTATTCCACCTCATTGTTCCATGGCCATCCACTGGGAGGATGGATGAGAAGACCACCTGCGCTCCCAATTCTTTCACTTTCTTGCCTAAGTCTTCAAAGTCACTGCAGATGGTTTCCAGGTCCTTTCTTGCGGTGTCATTTGTCCCCACATGTATTAGCAGGAATGGGTAGTGATCTGTAGGTCTGAAGAGTCTTGATATCCTGTCAGACACATCTTTAATTTTTGCTCCTGGAAGACAGCACATTTCTCTTGAGGTTATGTCTGGTCTGCAGATAGCGGCCTCTGTTCCTCTTAACAGGGAATCCCCCATGACCACCACTCTCCGTTTTTTCTTCAATCGAGCTAGTCATTGAGAGATTGGACCACCACGTATCCCCACCTCGATAGTATCAATACCCCGAACCCTCAATAGACTTGGGTTACTTTGATGGTAAAGTTTAAAATGTCGGGGGATGGTTTTCAGCATGGATGCGTCCACGTGGTCTGCTGAGGCTGCAATCCCCAACACGTGCTCCCGAACTCTAACTTTCAATTGTCTAGTGGTTAGGCCTATATAAATTAGACCACATGGACACAACGCATAATAGATAACATTACACGTATAGCAAGATATAGATTGTTTAGTATCGTATGTTAAGGAGCCATCTGCATTAGAAAAAATATTGCAGCGATCAACGTTGGGACAGGCCATGCAGCTCTCACATGGACTACATCCACGCCGCACCACCGCAGCATCTAGAAAAGTTGGCCTCGATATCTCCTTATAGTGACTACGCACAAGATGGTCACGCAGATTTTTAGCCTGGCGAAATGTAAGAGCCGGTTTGTCAGGAATATATCTAGAAATAATAGGGTCAGCTTTAAGAACCAGCCAAGCTTTTATCAATGCTCTCCTCATAGCCGGGACTTGCGTATGGAATTTGGTAATAAATCTCACAATTTCGTCGTTGGAGTTCTCCTTTTTGCCATAGAGAAGATTATATCTTGATGAGTGCTTAGCTCTATGAAAAGCCCTCTTCACCATCCTGTGACTATAACCACGCTCATAAAAACGCTCCTTAAGGTCACGAGCCTGTACTTCAAATTCATGGTCGGTGGAGCACAATCACCGTAGGAGCAAAAATTGCCCCACTGGTACTGATCGCACCATATGTCCAGGATGAGAAGAGGTAGCATGCAGTAGTGTGTTTGTCGAGGTGGGTTTTCGGAAAATGTTAGTTTGTATAGCATTATCATCATCCCTTGATAGGGTGACATCGAGGAATTCAGCCTTGTCGGAGTCACACTGATACGTGATATGTATGTTCACATCATTGGCATTTAGATTCTTCATAAATACCTCCAGTTGAGGTTGCGTCCCCTGCCAGATTAGCAGAATATCATCGATGTACCGCTTCCATGAGAGGACGCGGCACATCGACGTCTGCCAAGTGGGCAAGGAGAGGTCCCTTTCCCACAGCCCCAGGAACAGATTGGCGTAGGATGGCGCAAAGGCCGTCCCCATGGCTGTTCCTTGGAGCTGCAGAAAGAAAGACCCCTTAAACAGGAAAAAATTATGCATCAGTGTGAACTCCAGCAATTCCAAAACCAACGATTGCATCTCTTTAGATAAATCAGAACTTCCCAGAAAATACCTGGTAGCCGTGATTCCATCTATATGCTTGATGTTGGTATACAGGGACTCGACATCCGCTGTAACCAACATCGTGTCCGACTCCAAGTACAGACCGTCGACCCTCCTCAACAAGTCACCTGAGTCCTTTAAATAGGATGGCAGGCATTCAACTAGAGGCTGGAGCATTGAATCGATCCATCTACTGATGGGTTCCAAGAAGTTCCCCTCCCCAATATAATAGGGCACCCAGGGGTTTACTAAGATTTTTATGAAGCTTTGGAAGCAAATGCATAGTAGGAATAGTTGGTTCTACTACTACCAAAGCTGTGGCCAATTCGGAATTAATAATTCCCTTACTTGTTGCCCGATGTAGTATTAAACGTAGTTCTTCTCTATAGGAGGACAAGGGGTTAAATGTAAGTTTTTTGTAATATAGCTTATTATTTAACTGGCGAAAAGCATCTCGCTCATACATTACTTTTGGCCAAATGACCACATACCCCTCCTTGTCCGCCGGTTTTAACACAACATCGGGAAGATTTTTTAAAAACTTTAGACTGTCTCTCTCCTCTCTCGTAAGATTGTCCCCGAGAATATGTCTCGGGATTTTATGAAACTCCCTCGCTACAATTTTTGCACAAATACATCTACATTAGTACACGAGGAAAGAGGGGGGAACTTCCTGGAGCCCTGTCGAATAGAGGGAGGGATCTTACCGCTCTCTGGAGTTGCGTGCTCCACAGCCAATTCCTCAAGTGTTTTCAATGCCATTTGTTCTTCTTCTGTAGGGAACAATTTAGAGACACTATCATTATAAAAATATCTTTTTAATAATAAGGATCTAGCAAAAATATGCAGATCTTTCACTGCGCTAAACTCATCAAAACCAGAGGCTGGCGAAAAAGATAAACCTTTCCCAAGAAGGGAAAGATCAGCCTGAGTGAGTATGTGTTCACTAAGATTTATTACCTTATTATCTCGTTTTTGACCCTTCGGTGATCGGAACCCTTGTCTCTTGTAGGGATGGTAGTTATGGTTCCGCTGTTTTCTAGTATATGTACCTGATCTCGTCACAATAGACAAAGATGCTGCGTCCGACATAACACTTCATGTGGATATTGAAGAAAACGAAGGGGTACGGGTAGTCCGTACATGCTGTGCAGAAGTCTGTCGCCACCGATAAACTGTCTTAGATTGGTAATCACATAAGTCTCTATTGAATTTGGTGGAATAGACCTCCTGGATCTTTTTAACTAAATCATCCATAGTCTTATCCATTTGTTTATCAAATTCTATTAATTTCGCCGCCGGACATCCCGTCCTGAAGTCAGTTTGTGCCACATCTAAAGCTACAACCAAATCTTTGATTGTAAAGCTACAAGGCATCAGAACAAGACTCCCTACGCTCCCATTGTAATGGCAACATTAGAGTTTATGTGTGAGGCGGCAAATCGTTACATGACCCAGAAGAGAACCGGAGTGGAGAAGACAGCGATCAGTGAGTATAAGAATGCACTTACACTACCCTACATATGCACTCCTATATGTTTAGCCAATAAAAATTTTAATGGGAGGATTTTTTTTAAAGCACCACTCTAGCGCTTGTTTTTTGGAGCTGCTTGTTTTAACCTATCAGATGAGTTTACTTTGAATTGTGTTGCTTTGTTGAAGATGTGATTTGTGAATGTATTATTTATAAGGGAATGTTGTCTTGAATACTAAAGCCCACACTATTAAAATCAATCATCTGGTCATTTCTAGTTTTTGCCACTGCTCAGAAAACAGGAAGTGATTGTTTAGAAAATAGGATAATTAATTAGCAGTTACAGGAAACCTTAATTATAATGCAGCATGATGATATATGAGCTAAAGAAAATATTGCTCTCCCTTTCTCCTGAACAATAACATGGTCTACAAAAGAGCCACATGTGGGTCCACAGTAAGGAGATCTTTATTAACCAGGATAAATTCATCAGCACTTTGTACAATATGGGGGCCAGTCGTGTGCAGACGTGATTTATTCACTTATTTATGTATGAATGAGTGAAGCATAGAGAAGGTGACTCATCAACAATGAAACTGCTTAAGGGAGCCATTAAAATGTATTTAAATTGTCCCTAACACCAAGGGCTAGTATACCCAGTAAGCAAAATGTCAGCAGATATATTATGAGGGCAGCTTCAATGTTATAAACAACATGCCAGCAACCATATTATATGCATGGGAATTTCTTTTATGGACAACCTTTCTGATAATCTGATAATGCTGAAATACAGTGAAGGACTGGAAGTAAAGCCAATACATACATGGGGCTTGCTTTAAAATGACCAAACATATGTAGAATATAGCAGATTTTCAGCTGTTTCTAAGGATAATCAGGATACTCCCAAAATCTCAAGTTATCTCCTAGTCATAGGATTAGAAGCTAACATGCTGATTGCTGTGGATTCCCACCGATCCAGAGAACTTGGCTCCAGAAGTCCCATCTTGAATGATATGGAAGTGCGCATATTCTGCCTCCACTCTATCAATGAGACTGCCAGAAATAGCCAAACGCTGTACTCATCTTTCTCCGAAAGTCCCAAAGACACTGAATAGAGTATAGGTTAAAGGGACGCCCATAAGACCGGACCGCCCCGTATGTGAGTATAATGTAACCTTTTTTGTTTTATGGAGAGCACATTGGGGACAAACAGACAGCACTCTAGAATGCTTTAACTGAGGGTTTACAGGTGCTGGCCTACTTTATATGGGAAAAACCTGGTGACAGGTTCCCTTTAAGCATTCGCATCTCTGCTCCGTTGTTCCATTCTCGGAGTTCCCTTTTTCCTGTCCATGGGATTGCTGGGAATCTCAGTGGATAGAGGATAACATGCAATTTTGGGAAGACTCCTTCAATCAGTATTGAGTAAACTTGATTCTTAACCCCTTACCGACATATGACGTTTTGGTAAGTCTTATGCCGGCTCCCTGACTTTGATGTGGGCTCACATGTTGAGCCGCATCTTTCATGGCAGATGATGGCTGATTTAATCAGCCATCATGTGCCTTTAACAGCCGCAGATGTAGTGGAGCACCTCCCGCAGCTGTTTACCTGTTAAATGTCACTGTCAATCTCTGACAGCGGCATTCAACAAGTGCCGGCAAGGGGGGCGCGTCATTTCACCCGCCCATCCATACTGTGACGTGATCGCGGGGCGCCGATGGGTTGCCTGTAATTATGATACTTTTGTGAAAGCCAGCGTTTAGCTGGCATTCATAGGAGTTTGTGATTTTCACTCTACATTGCATTGCTGATGCACTGCTTTGCATAGCACAAGTGATGGAATTATCGCAGCTTTAAGTCCCTAAGGGGACTAGTAAATACAGTAAAAAGTGGGAACACAAAAGTTCAAATCACCCCGCTTTTGCCCCATTAAAAATAACACAATTTAAGCAAAAATACACGTATTTTGTATCCCTGCATTCGCAAAAAGTCTAATCTATGAACATCTAAAATAAATTAATCCAAAATTAATGAGAAAAAAAATAAAAAAGCCAGAATTATTGGCCAACGCAACATTGCAATAATATGCAGTAAGAGCTGATAAAAACATCGTATCTACCCCAAAATGGTGTCAGTAAGCAAGTCAGCTCAGGGCACAAAAAGTAAGCCCTCACACAGCCATGTATCCTGAAAATTGAAAACGTTACGGGTCTTAGAAAATAGCGAAAAAAGCTACATTTTTTTGTTTTACCACTTAAATAAAAAAAAACAAAACTTGACAACTTTGGTTTCTGCGTAAATAGTCCTGATCTGTACAATCATATTGCCAGGTCAGTTTTCCTGTATAGTGAACATGACAAATTAAAAACTCAAAAAACAATTGTGGAATTGCAGTTTTTTTGCAGTTTCAATGCACTTGATAAAATTAATGGTGTCATTCAAAAGTAAACCTTGTCCCTCAAAAAACAAACCAAAGGTATCACTTTAAGCAGTTCTAGAGCGCCATTACAGCCATGGCTTTACTTTACATTATTAAATCCTGATGAAAGTTTCTGTTTAAGATCTTGCTATATTAAAGGGATTGTCCACTACTGCACAACACCTTAATCGCAACAGTCTGCTGCATAAAAAAAAGAGTCTGCATGCCTATCTTCTGGACCGGTGTTGCTCCTACCATCTCTCTGCCGCCTCTCCCGGTGATCTCGTGTTGGAAGTTTGCTCTGACTTAATGCAGAAAGCTGCAATATCACATGACTGCCGGAAGAGAGTTACTAAAGATCGAAGGAGCCGTGGTGTTCCAGGAGGTAAGTGTGATTTTTTTTATTTTATGCAGCAGACTGTATCTATCAAGAATGGGGTTGTCCAGTAGTGGACAATCATTTTAAGACAAAGCCATCAGACACACATGGATACCCAAATCACATAATTAATTAACCATTATTTATCTTTTATCTATCAGTATAACAAGATCAGAACTATAGTAACTGTTTTCTTAAACTTATTCCAGTTTTGAACGATAAGAAATTCCATCTGCATATTCAGCATCCACATTGATCACAGGCATTGAAAACATTTGTCTACAATGGTTTGTAGATTGATCAGAATAAATATTAAACATTCCCATATGGTCATCAGAGCCCATTTTCACATGGGACTAATATAATTTATGATAGTTGAATCAGAACAGTATGGAAAACCTTGGGGATCATGCACATGGACGTGTTACTGCTACATTTTGTATTGATCTGTTATCGGTTTCTTAGAAACTTGTGCCATCTTTATACTACACTGTTGTTTACCTTTGGTTTCATACAAAGTTTTTTTTGCTGAGAGATTACCAATCTGACAAAAAAAATGTGGCTTGTTCCATCATTTCCATGAAGCAGAATTGTTATTTCCATCCACCAGGTTGTACAAAATTTCCTTGTTGGGGAGTTAGGTGTATAAAATTACTATGCATGTAATCCCTGTGTTCTCTCTGCTTACCTGCCAAAAGAAATATCAGTTTCCCATACAGTTAATCCATTGGAACAAGCGTTGTACATTTTGTTCATATACACCTCAACACCCTGAGATTTAATGGATGGGAAAAAAAAAATAGAGGCTGAAATGCTGGTTAAAGTAAAGATATTATATTTTCCATGATGGTTTTTATGGTTATGAGCAACATTTTTTTGTGGTTTTCTTACAATCACAAGAGTAGAGAGTGGATCTTTTGTACAGAGTATTGCTTTTGCACATTTACTTAACCGTTAAGAGAGTGAATGCAACTGCCATGATTCAGCAGGAAAAAATGTGAAAAGGTAATAAACACCAACAAGTTTCATCAGGCTTGGAGCAGTGCCATAGGGATAGGGGACAGCTTGTAAACGGGATCATGCCCCTGCCAAGCTGATTATTCATCACTACATTATTAAAAAAAACATTTTGATGCATAAAATGAAGGAATAAGAACGTTTTCTCCTTATTGATGTAAACAAGGCGAACTAGACCTTTAACATTCTTTCTATATGATTGATGCATTTAAAGGGAATTGTTCAAAGGAAAAAAAGGATATAAAATTTTTCTACTGTCAGTGATTGCAGTAGTCATATGTTCACGAGATGGGACATCATCAGTGCCTCAGGAAGTAAAGTTCAGCATTTTGTATAAATGTTTTACTCCCAGGCCGCTCTTTAAAGGCACTTTTCATTTGCCAGTGCCATTTGCCAGTGCAATTTGCCTGTGCCATGTGACATTATAATATGTTTGTGTAGGGCACTGAGGGGGCTTCATAGTGTGTGTACAGTGGGTATGGAAAGTATTCAGATCCCTTTAAATTTTTCACTCTTTGTTTCATTGCAGCCATTTGGTAAATTCTAAAAAGTTTATTTTTTTTCTTATTAATGTAAACTCTGCACCCCATCTTGACTGAAAAAAAAACAGAAATGTAGAAATTTTTGCAAATTTATTAAAAAAGAAAAACTGAAATATCACAGGGTCATAAGTATTCAGACTAGTGTTGAGCGAGCATGCTCGACACTGCTCGGTACTCGCCCGAGCATCTCACTACTCGGGATGTTTGGCGAGCACCGAGCATTTCCGGGTTAGTCGGGCGGGAGCTCGGATCTCCGCCCTGCATGTTTGGCGCTCTTTACAGAGCCAATGAACATGCAGGGATTGCCAGCCAGTCACTGCAATGCCGCAACCATGTTGTTTGTTGGCATTACAGTGATTGGCTGTCCGCACAGCGTCACCTCGAGTATTTAAAACCGGGCGCCGCCATCTTGGACAAAGTCGCTCCGGATCACACAGTGTAGGGTCAGTGCTGCTGAGCTAGGGAGAGATTTATACTGCGAAATAGTTAGTGTAGGGTCTCTAAAGCCTGCAAAATCAAACAAACAGTCCTTCTTAGGACTAATATCCATCCCAGATATCAGGCAGGGAGGCAGGCTGTATAGGAGGCGCAGTGGTTATACCAACAAACACTGCATTACAGTCCTGTGTGCTGCTGCTCAAATTGCTAGACTTAGCCCCAGGTCTCAGGGGCCAGGAAAATCCTTTTTTTAAATTTCATCTAAATCCTCTTTTTTTTTTTTTTTCCCAGTCAGACTGTACAAATACCCGTCTTATTAACCTTTTGGTATTCCCCCCCCCAAAAAAAAAAATTGAGTGTGTCTGTGAGTGTTCAGACTCTATTTAAAAGAGTCAGGTTTCGGCCAGATAACTAGAACTGTGGTTTTGCAGATCCACAGTTCAAATCTCTATATTATCCACTTTTTTGCCTTTTTTCCATTAAAAAAACAGTTTGAGTAGCTCCCTGACTGCAATGACACAAATATATCTATTTAAAAAAGTCTGGTATATGCCAGGAAATTAGAACTGTGGTTTTCCTCTTCCACGGTTCAAATCTGGGTGTTATCCACCTATTTGCCTTTTTAAAATAAAAAAAAAACAGTTTGAGTGTCTCGCTGACTGTTCAGACACAAATATATCTGTTTAAAAGATTCTGGTGTAGGCCAGAGAACTAGAACTGTGGTTTTCCTCTTCCACGGTTCAAATCTGGGTGTAATCCTCCTTTTTGCATAAAAAAAACAGTTTCAGTGTCTCGCTGACTGTTCAGACACAAATATATCTGTTTAAAAGATTCTGGTGTAGGCCAGAGAAATAGAACTGTGGTTTTCCTCTTCCACGGTTCAAATCTGGGTGTAATCCACCTTTTTGCCTTTTTTACATAAAAAAACAGTTTGAGTGTCTCGCTGACTGTTCAGACACAAATATATCTGTTTTAAAGATTCTGGTGTAGGCCAGAGAAATAGAACTGTGGTTTTCCTCTTCCACGGTTCTAATCTCCTTTTTATTACCCTTTTGCCATTGATAGTGCGAGTGTAAGCTATTTTACTTAATTTACAATGAGCAAGGCACGTGGCTAGGGACGTGGAACTGGACGTTCTGGTGATGATCGTGGCCAAGGTGAAAATGTGCCACAACCAACAGCCACATCTTCTCGCTCCCAGTTCTTGACCAAATTACTAGGGAAGCACACAACAACACCACTATTCCGAACTGATCAGTGTGAACAGGTTATTAATTGGATAGCAGATAATACTTCCAGTCACCTGGGCACCACCACCTCCGGTCTGTCTTCCACATGGTCAAGTGTTAGTAGCCGTGAGTATCGACCGCATACTCCTCCCACCATGCCGAGTGTCGTCAGACAGCAACTGATCCCACAGTTGGACACTCTGAAGAGCTGTTCACTGGTTCATTTCCATATTTGGACCCCTCACCTGCTCCAATTGAAGTGGTGGAAGAGGAGATCCCATGTAGCGATGGCCAAATATTTGAACAGCCACGGCCACAGGAAGGTGATGCTGGCAATTTGTCACAAGAGGTGGACGATGACGAGACACAATTGCCACGAAGTGAGGAGGAGGACCGTGGTGCGAAAGTGGAAGAGGAGGAGGTGGTGGATGATCTAGTAACTGACCCAATGTGGCAGGAGGACACGCAGAGCGAGGCCAGCAGCGCACAGGGGGAGGGAGGCAGACTACCCAACAGGCAGGAAGAAGCAGTGTGGTGGCCGCAGACAGAAGGCGGGCAACCATTCCCCGTAACACCAACATGAGACAAGTTGCCAGTACAACCGGTAGGTCTTCCAGAGTCTGGAATTTTTTTAAAGACTTTGCTGATACCCCCAAAAATGCCTTTTGTACCACCTGCCAGGCCAGCATCAGCAGGGGTGACAAAACTACCAGCCTGACCACCACCAGCATGATCAGGCACATGTCAACAAAGTACCCGACTTTGTGGGGCGAACCCCAGGGTCCACGACCAGTGTCAGCGGGTGTCACCACTGCTTCTTCCGCTGTTGTGCGTGTAAGAGAAACCCCTGTTGTGCGTGCAAGGCAATCCCCTGTAAATACTGCATGCAAAGATGCGCCCTCCTCTCAGTCTTCACTTGTTATAACAGTTTCTCAAGAAACAGCATCAACGTCCACGTCCACGTCTCACCGTAGTGTTCAATTACCCATATTCCAGACCTTCGAACGAAAGTGCAAATTTGCAGCCAACGCCCCACAGGACACAGTACTAAATTCGCACATTTCACAACTGCTTGCGTTGGAAATGCTGCCTTTTAGGCTGGTGGAGACGGAATCCTTCCGCAACCTTATGACGGTGGCCGTCCCTTGGTACTCGGTCCCCAGCCGACACTATTTTGCCCGGTGTGCCATCCCCGCACTACACAAGCACATGTCCCAAAACATCTGCCGTGCCCTCAACAACGCAGTTACTGGGAGAGTCCACCTGACAACGGACACATGGACAAATTCTTGTGGCCAGGGACGGTACATCTCCCTGATGGCACACTGGGTAAACATAGTGGAAGTCGGGACCCAGTTGGACCTTGGGACGGAACACATCCTCCCCACACCGAGGATTGCAGGCCCTATGTCAGTCAGAGTTGCCCCCACAGTGTACAGCTCCTGCGCATAATCCTCCTCCTCCTCCTCATGTTCAGCCTCCATCGCAGATATCACCACATCAGTTACAAGCTGGAAGCACTGCAGTACTGCCTCAGCCAAGCGGCAACAGGCTGTGCTGAAACTCATAAGCTTAGGTGATAAACCTCACACTGCTTGTGAGTTGTGGACAGCTGTGAAAGAGCAGGCAGATCTGTGACTGAGACCGCTGAACCTACATCCAGGCATGGTCGTGTGTGACAATGGCCGTAACCTGGTGGCGGCTCTGAGGCGAGGCGAGATCACACACGTACCCTGCCTGGCTCATGTGCTTAACCTCGTGGTTCAGCGGTTACTTAAATCGTACCCCGAGTTGCCAGATCTGCTCGTCAAAGTACACCGCCTGTACACAGCTCATTTTCTGATGTCGGCTACAGCTTCCGCCGCCCTTGCTGTGTTGCAGCAGCGTTTAGAGCTTCTGGCACACCGACTGGTGTGTGATGTCCCCACATGTTGGAACTCTACCCTCCACATGTTGCAAAGGATTTGTGAGCAGAAGAGAGCAGTTGTGGAGTACCAGCTGCAACAAGGCCGTCGATATTCAGGTCTGACTCCACACATAAGACCTCAGGAGTGGACCTGGATGTCTGACATATGTACCATCCTGACAAACTTTGAGAAGTCCACCAAGATGGTGAGTGGCGATGACGCCATCATTAGCGTCAGCATCCCACTAGTCTGTCTTTTGCAACGCTCTCTGCAGAGAATTAAAGAGGAGGCATTGCAGCCAGAGTATGATGTGATGAATCAAGAAGCCATAGCAATTACACACAGCCCAGCTTCATCTCATCCCAACATGCATTGGGGGACAATGAGGGAGAGGAGGAGGAGGAGGAGGAAGAACAGGAGCTGCTATCATGCGCTGTAGACGGTAGTACCTGTACAACTGTCATACCGTCGGTTCAGCGTCGGTGGCCTGAGAATAGGGTGGAGGAGGAGGAGGAGGAGGAGAGCATGGTCAGTCGTCATCTTGGTGAGGACACGGAAGTCTTGCCCGTTACCAGTCTGGCACGCACGGCTGGCTTTATGTTACGCTGCCTTAACCGTGACCCTCACGTTGTCAAAAGGTTGGGTGACAGTCGTTACTGATTGGTGACACTTTTAGACCCCCCGCTACAAGGAGAACTTTCACTCTCTTATTCCTGAGGTGGAGAGGTCTACAAAAATGGGGCAGTACCAGAAGGCCCATGCTGCAGAACTGTTAAAACAATTCCCATCTGAACACGCTAGCGGCAGAGGTCACAGTTCGTTGCCCAACCAAGGTATACAGGCGAGAGATATGCAACTCCAATCCAGCAGAGGCAGGGGAACACTGTCAACGTTCTGGGATAGTTTTCTGAGACCCGCCCAGCTTACAGGCCCTGAGGCGCGGGGTACTCTCACAAGGAGTGGAAAGTTTCAAAAGATGGTGAGGGAGTACCTTGCCGACCGTACCAGCATCCTCTGTGATTCCTCTGTGCCTTTTAATTATTGGGTATCCAAGCTGGACACTTGGAATGAACTCGCTCTTTACTCCTTGGAGGTCCTGGCCTGCCCTGCTGCTAGCGTGTTGTTGGAGCGTGTTTTTAGTGCCGCTGGGGGAATTATAACTGATAAGCTCACTCGCCTGTCAACTGACAATGCTGACAAGCTGACATTTATCAAAATAAACAAGGGTTGGATTGGGCCAGACTTCTCATCACCACCAAATGACAGCAGAGTAACATAAAGTCAAATCCACTGTGTTATTTCTGGAGGTGTATTCCCATGCACCGCTTCACACCCACACAAGGGTATACGCTTCCTCATTTCGGCTGCTTTTTGCTCTTCTCCTTATCCTCAGCTTCCACCACCACTATACCACCAGGGTGACCGTGGTCTGTGTTGCCAGCATTGCAAGTTCCTCCATCCTAATTTTTGGCAGCTTTTGCTTGGAAGGTATAGGCAAAGACTTTGGGAGACCCACTCCCCAATAATGGGAATCATGTTTTTAATATGCTGTACTGCATGGCTCTTGTAAGGGGCATTGGAAGTTTCTCCGTCCTAATTTTTAGCAGCTTTTGCTTCAAAGGCATAGGCAAAGACTATGGGAGACCCACTCCCCAATAATGGGAATAATGTTTTTAATATGCTGTACTGCATGGCTCTTGTAAGGGGCATTGCAAGTTCCTTCGTCATAATTTTTGGCAGCTTTTGCTTCGAAGGCATAGGCAAAGACTATGGGAGACCCACTCCCCAATAATGGGAATAATGTTTTTAATATGCTGTACTGCATGACTCTTGTAAGGGGCATTGCAAGTTCCTCCGTCCTAATTTTTGGCAGCTTTTGCTTCGAAGGCATAGGCAAAGACTATGGGAGACCCACTCCCCAATAATGGGAATAATTTTTTAATATGCTGTACTGCATGGCTCTTGTAAGGGGCATTGCAAGTTCCTCCGTCCTAATTTTTGGCAGCTTTTGCTTGGAAGGCATAGGCAAAGACTATGGGAGACCCACTCCCCAATAATGGGAATAATGTTTTTAATATGCTGTACTGCATGGCTCTTGTAAGGGGCATTGCAAGTTCCTCCATCTTAATTTTTGGCAGCTTTTGCTTCGAAGGCATAGGCAAAGACTGTGGGAGACCCACTCCCCAATAATGGGAATAATGTTTTTAATATGCTGTACTGCATGGTTCTTGTAAGGGGCATTAAAATCGTCTTGTTAAGCTACTGTGACCTCCACGTCTCTTCCAAGGGTCATTGATATTGTCTTTTTATTCCACTGGGACCTCCACCACTCTTCCAAGTGGCATTGATATTGTCTTTTTATTCCACTGGGACCTCCACCACTCTTCCAAGGGGCATTGATATTGTCTTTTTATTCCACTGGGACCTCCACGTCTCTTCCAAGGGGCATTAAAACCGTCTTGTTAAACCACTCTGAACTCCACGTCTCTTCCAAGGGGCATTAAAACCTTCCTATTCAGCTACTGTGACCTCCACGTCTCTTCCAAGGGGCATTAAAACTGTCTTGCTAAGCTACTGTGACCTCCACGTCTCTTCCAAGGAGCATTATACCCGTCTTGTTAAACCACTCTGAACTCCACGTCTCTTCCAAGGGGCATTAAAACCGTCTTGCTAAGCTACTGTTACCTCCACGTCTCTCAAGGGGCATTAAAATCATCTTGTTAAACCACTCTGAACTCCACGTCTCTTCCAAGGGGCATTAAAACCATCTTGTTAAGCTACTATGACCTCCACGTTTCTTCCAAGGGGCATTAAAACCGTCTTGTTAAACCACTCTGAACTCCACGTCTCTCCCAAGGGGCATTAAAATCGTCTTGTTAAGCTACTGTGACCTCCACGTCTCTTCCAAAGGTCATTGTTATTGTCTTTTTATTCCACTGGGACCTCCACCACTCTTCCAAGAGGCATTGATATTGTCTTTTTATTCCACTGGGACCTCCACGTCTCTTCCAAGGGGCATTAAAACCATCTTGTTAAACCACTCTGAACTCCACGTCTTTTCCAACGGGCATTAAAACTGTCTTGTTAAGCTACTGTGACCTTCACGTCTCTTCCAAGGATCATTGATATTGTCTTTTTATTCCACTGGGACCTCCACCACTTTTCCAAGGGGCATTGATATTGTCTTTTTATTCCACTGGGACCTCCACCACTCTTCCAAGGGGCATTGATATTGTCTTTTTATTCCACTGGGACCTCCACGTCTCTTCAAAGGGGCATTAAAACCGTCTTGTTAAACCACTCTGAACTCCACGTCTCTTCCAAGGGGCATTAAAACCGTCTTGTTAAACCACTCAGATCTACACGTCTCTTCCAAGGGGCATTAAAACCATCTTTTTATTCCACTGGGACCTCCATGTCTCTTCCAAGGGGCATTAAAACCGTCTTGTTAAATAACTCTGAACTCCACGTCTCTTCCAAGGGGCATTAAAACCGTCTTTTAATTCCACTGGGACCTCCACGTCTCTTCCAAGGGGCATTAAAACCATCTTGTTAAACCACTCTGAACTCCACGTTTCTTCCAAGGGGCATTAAAATCGTCTTGTTCAGCTACTGTGACCTTCACGTCTCTTCCAAAGGGCATTAAATCCGTTTTGTTAAATCACTCTGAACTCCACGTCTCTTCCAAGGGGCATTAAAACCATCTTGTTAAGCTACTGTGACCTCCACGTCTCTTCCAGGGGGCATTAAAACCGTCTTGTTAAACCACTCTGAACTCCATGTCTTTTCCAAGGGGCATTGAACTGTTGTTTTTAATTACCTCTAACCACCACGACTCTTCCAACAGGCATTGCATTTCCTCCTAATTTTAGTCAGCTTTTGCTTTTCAATGCATAGGCGAACACTAAGGGAGACCCACTCCCCAATAATGGGTAGAAGGTTTTTAGTATTCTGTAATCCACGTCTATTTCAATGGGGATTGCAGTTCCTCATAATTTTTGGAGAGCCTTCCATTCACTGCTTAGGCCAACAGTGTACAGGAGACCCAGTTGCTATAAATGGAAAAAATGGTTTAGTTAAGGCCCTCTGACCTCCATGTCACTTCCAAGGGGCATTGGAGTGCCTCGAAATTTTTGGTAGGCATTGCACTCACTGTATGCCCTATAACTGTGTAGCCGAACTGCTCCTTTTGGTACAGAAACATATCCTACAAGACATGTGTGGTTGACTGGCCTGATATTGATGTGAATGGTCCCTATTCCTCCTGCTCTTTCTCCTTTGCCACCACCTCATCCATCATTCATCACCTGAAGCTTTGTTTTAATGGGAGTCATAGAACTGGGATAGTAGCAGAAAAACATCCAGCAATCCTCGGAGAAGGTAGGATATGCGCCAAAACGCTGAACACTTCAGGCCTAGCCGCTACTACATACATGCGCTTGCATTCCAAGGAACAGAAAGCTAAGGAGATGGATGGCCTCATGATCATGAATAATTTACTCGTTGTGTAGAAGGCCGATCACTGCTGCTGTCTACCTTCTGAACTTTGTGTTGAAGCTTGATTGACCCACGACCCGCAATCCTCTATGTCTGGAGGACGTGTTGCATCCCAGTGTCCAACTGTGTCCCGGCTTCCACAATATTAACCCAGTGTGAAGGCCTCAGTGAGATGGACCATTCCTGGCCGCATTCACTTGTCCACGTGTTTGAGGTTAGGCTGTCCTTCCCACTACATGCACTGGGGAGGGCACAGGTAATGTTTTGGTATGCGCGCTTGTGTATATGGCGCACCGGGACAAATAGGGGCGGCTGGGGACTGAGTATGGACACCCGGCTGCCTCCAGGTGGCTGGGGACCGAGTGTGAACACCCGGCCGCCGGGCGACTGGGGACTGAGTATGGATACCAGGCTTCTTACGCAGCCATGACATGGTGGGCCGGCGTCTAACTCCACAAGCCTAAAAGGCCTCATTTCAAGTGCAAGCAAGCTAGCAGTATGGTATTGCAGCCTGGGGGTGGGTGGGTGGCAGGCTGCACACTTACGCTTGCATTCCAAGAAAACAAAGCAGATGCTAACTTCTATCATCATGCTCCTTACCTTGGCACTCTCAACTCCCCTGATGGAGAAGCCAGGGCCCACCGGAGGAGTCTGGTTGTCTGGTGGGCTCATCCAATGCTGCCCTAAAGCAGGCCAGGCTAAGAAAAGTGTGGGGAAGGTTCCCGGGACAAATAGTGGTGGCTGGGGACTGATTATGGAGACCTCGCCGCTGACGCAGCCATGAGGTAGTGTCCAGCTTCGGCCTCCTCCAAACTAAAAGGCTCCATTTCAAGTGTAAGCTAGCAGTATAGTATTGCAGCCTGCGGGTGGGTAGGTGGTTGGCTGCATATTTGCGCTTGCATTGCAAGGAATGGGGGAGGTACAATTGAACACTGCCCTGGGACAAGGACTTGCACGGGGATAGTTTAAAGTCTGCATCTTCTGATGCGGCAAGGATCACTTCTGATGGGCACACTTTTAGGCAGTGACCTGGGTGTCAGAGATGCTTCCAGTGGTCTTCCCCATGCTGTTCCCATGTCTTTTCAGCACTATATGCATGTTTCACACAGCACATGGCCAGATAAGGTTGTAAAATGTTAAAATGACATTTCCCGGTGAATGCATTTGTCACGGTTGAAAGCAATACAAAAGTGCAAAAACGCATAAAAAATGCTATTTGTGAACATAGCCCAAGGTGTGGAGGAGTATTTTTGTTTTTTGTTATTTATTTTACCTTATACACAAGTCTTTACCCTGTAAAGGATGTTCCTTAACATATTTCACAGGAAAACAGTTTCAGTTTCGTTTTTGAAGGTTTTATTGTGAGCCCGTAAAAGTGGCTTAATACCTCTGACCACGTTGTTGACAACAGTGACCTGGGGGTCAGAAATGCTTCCTGGGGCGATCCCCATGCTGTCCCCATGTCATTTGAGCACTGTCACTATCGTTTTGGGCACTTTTTAGGCTTTCTATAGACTGCCGGGGGTGCCGCCGCAAAAATGCTCGGGTCTCCCATAGACTAACATTGGGCTCGTTGCTCGGGTCGAGCACCCGAGTATCACGGTGAGCTCGGCCCGAGCTTCGAGCACCCGAGAATTTTAGTGCTCGCTCAACACTAATTCAGACCCTTTGCTCAGTATTGAATTGAAGCACCCTTTTGAGCTAGTATTGCCATGCGTCTTCTTGGGAATGATGCACAAGGTTGGATTGTGTACATTGGTGGACAGCCATTTTCAGGTCTCTCCAGAGATGCTCGATTGGGTTTAGGTCAGGGCTCTGGCTGGGCCAGTCAAGAATGGTCACAGAGTTATTCTTAAGCCACTCCTTTGTTATTTTAGCTGTGTGCTTAGGGTCATTGTCTTGTTGGAAGGTTAACCTTCGGCCAAGTCTGAGTTCCAGAACACTCTGGAAGAGGTTTTCAACCAGGATATCTCGGTACTTGGCGGCATTCATGTTTCCTTCAATTGCAACTAGTCGTCATGTCCCTGCACTTGATAAACACCCCCATAGCATGATGCTACCACCACCATGTTTAACTATTGGGATTGTATTGGACCGGTGATGAGCAGTGCCTGGTTTTCTCCACACATACCCCTTAGAATTATCTCCAAAAAATTCTATCTTCGTCTCATCAGACCAGACAATCTTATTTATTATAGTCTGGGAGTCCTTCATGTGTTTTTGAGCAAACTCTATGAGGGCTTTCTTATGTGTTGCACTGAAGAGTGACTTCCGTCGGGGCACTCTGCCATAAAGACCCGACTGGTGGAGGGCTGCAGTGATAGTTGACTTTGTGGAACTTTCTCCCATCTCCGAACTGCATCTATGGAGCTCAGCCACAGTGATGTAGGAGTCCTTCTTTACCTCTCTCACCAAGGCTCTTCTCCCACAATTGCTCAGTTTGGCAGGACAACCAGGTCTGAGAAGACTTCTGGTGGTCCCAAACTTCTTCCATTTAAGGATTATGGAGGCCACTGTGCTCTTATGAACCTTGAGTACTGTAGAAATTGTTTTGTAACCTTGGCCAGATCTGTGCCTTGCCAGAATTCTGTCTCTGAGCTCCTTGGGCAGTTCCTTTGAGCTCATGATTATCATTTGATCTGACATGCACTGTGAGCTGTGAGGTCTTATATAGACAGGTGTGTGCCTTTACAAATCAAGTGTGACATGCAGAAGTAGTGCTTTTGCGGAGTGTTACATGCAGAAGTAGTGCTGGTACTTTAAAAGCATCCAGTAACTAGAGGGGTTAACACAGTCACAGGAGAAGGGGAGTGTTTTAGCAGAGCTCCAGGGGGATTGTGGGGAAGTTGTTTACTGTCTGGCTGGAGCTGAAGAGAAAGGTGGTGTGTGTGCTCTGTATCTCACAGAAGCATCCCTTCAAGTGAAAAGGATTCAAGTTAGGAGTGAAGCTAAGCACAGGTCAGGTAGAGTTCCTGAACTAGCAGCGCAGAGTATTTTCAGGCATAAAGATAAGGACTGGAAGAAATGGTGTCACAGGGATCATCTCCCTCAGCAAACCCTCCCCCCCTCCTCCACCTCCTCACTGTGCTGTATAGAATGCTGTGCTCATTAATGTGCCTCTGCATTAGAACTGTGCTGTCCTGTACTACTGGGAAGACTGTGAACTGCTGTGCTGCTAAGGAAACTGTACTGTTTGTCACTGGAGCCTGTTGCTCATGAGACTTAACTTGCACTGGCTTTGCGGCTTCTTATTAAATGCTACTGTTCTACCGTTCATGAGGACTCTTGTCAAGTGTGTCTGGTCAGCAAGTGAAATAACCTATATGTCTGTGCCTGACGGTCAATACCCCTGTGTGCCTGAGAGAAGCTGCAGCACATTGTCTATGGTCGCCCTGAGTAACGGTTCCCCCAGGATTCCAAAGAATTCTTGTAACCTGTCTCGCCCCTATCTGAACCTAGTGGTATGGGTGTAACATTGGTGGCCCATACAGGGAATCCTGATCGGGAATTACCGTGTAGAGGGAGAAGAGGAAAAGTGTCTGGAAAAACACAGCAGCACAGCACCTCAACTCAACTCTGCTACACCAGCTAAAGGGGACCAGCCCTAAAGTAAAACTCACTAGCAGCAATGGATGTGTTAATACAAATGGACCGAATTAGTGTGCTGCTTCTTCAGTTAACCTGTGAAGAATTGAGAACAGTAGCAGAAAATATAAAGATTTCAGTAGAACAGATTTCCAAAGCACACAACCGCAGGCAACTGTTAGCTGCCATTAATGCAAAAATGTATGAGCTGCGGGAGAAAGAAGCTGAAGACGTCATGGGGACATAACATAGTAACATAGTAATATAGTTTTTAAGGTTGAAGGAAGACTAAGTCCATCTAGTTAAACCCATAGCCTAACATGGTGATCCAGAGGAAGGTAAAAAAAACATGTGGCAAACACTAAGCTCCACCATTGGGGAAAAAAATTCCTTCCTGACTCCATATGACAATCATACTAGTTCCCTGGATCAACTCCCTATCAAGGAATCTAGTATATATAACCTGTAACATTATACTTTTCAAGGAAGGCATCCATGCCCTTCTTAAATTTTAGTAGTGAATCACTCATTACAACATCATGCAGCAAAGAGTTCCATAGTCTCACTGCTCTTACAGTAAAGAATCCACGTCTGTGATTATGATTAAACCTTCTTTACTCCAGACGTAGAAGATGCCCCCTTGTCCCCGTCTCAGGCCTCAGAGTAAAAAGATCAGTAGAAAGGTCTTTGTACTGTCCCCTTATATACTTGTACATAGTAATAAGATCACCCCTAAACCTTCGTTTTTCCAAACTAAATAACCCCAAGTGTAATAACCTGTCTTGGTATTGCAGACCCCACAGTCCTCTAATAACCTTGGTCGCTCTTCTCTGCACCCTCTCTAGTTCAGCTATGTCTTTCTTATACACTGGAGACCAAAACTGTACACAGTATTCTAAGTGTGGTGGCACTAATGACTTGTATAGAGGTAAAATTATGTTCTCCTCATGAGCATCTAAGCCTCTTTTAACCGGTTCCCGACCGCCCACTGTAGATAAACGTCGGCGCTTGCCGGGCTCTGTGCAGCGCCGACGTTTAAAAACGGTGGGTGGTCTCGCAGCGCTCAGGACCCCCAGGGTCCTGCAAGCGCTGCGATTCCGGTGCAGAGCGTTAGCTCTGACAGGGGACATCATCGGGACCTGATTAGATCAGGTCCCAGTGATGTTAACCCTTAGCTGTCTTCTATATGCTGTGATCTATTGTGATCGCGGCATATAGGAGACAGCAGGAGGAGAGGGGGTCGTCCACTTACCTCTCCGAAGACCTCCGAGTCCTTCCAGGACCTGGGGTTGCTATGGCAGCTGGAGGTCACATGACCGCCTCCAGCTCTGCCATATATGGTGTCCTGTCTGGCTCAGCTGCAGCTGTAGCCAGACAGGAGACTCTGACTGAAACAGTCAGGGAAGATCTCATGTAATGTAATATATGTCTATTACATTACATGAGATCAGAGATCAGAAAAATAAAAATTAATGTCCCATACAGGGACTAAGAAAAAATGTGAAAAAAAGTAAAAAAAAAGTTTTTAAACTATTAACAAAAAAATCACAAAATAAATAAAAATAAATAAATAAAATATTAAACCAATAAATCCGTATATTTTTACAAAACCAAAAAAAGTACACATATTTGGTATCGCCGCGTCCGAAACAACTCGAGCTATAAAACTGTCACACTAATTAACTCCTTCTGTGCACACCGTAATAAAAATAAATAAAAAACGGAGCAAAAAAATATGCTTTTTCATCATATTGCCAAACAAAAAGTGGAAAAAAATGCGATCAAAAAACAAAATAGAAATAAAAATGGTACCACTGAAAACGTCATCTTGTTACGCAAAAAAAAAGCCGCCATACAGCTCCATCAGCCGAAAAATAAAAAAGTTATAGCGCTCAGAATAAAGCAATGCAAAAAAAATATTTTTTTCTATAAAATAGTTTTATTGTGTAAAAGCGCCAAAACATAAAAAAAATACAGTAAGTGTAGTATCGCTGTAAACGTACTGACCCGAAGAATAACGCTGCCTGATCACTTTTACCACACGCAGAACGGCATAAAAAAAAAACTCAAAAAACAATTCCTGAATTGTTTGTTTTTGTTAATTTTACCTCCCAAAAAACGGAATAGAAAGCGATCAAAAAATGTCACGTCCCCAAAAATGGTACCAATAAAAATGTCAACTCGTCCCGCAAAAAACAAGCCGTCACATGACTCTGTCGGCCGAAATATGGAAAAATTATAGCTCTCAAAATATGGTGATGCAAAAACTAGATTTTGCAAAAAAAGCGTCTTTTAGTGTGTGACAGCTGTCAGTCATAAAAACCCGATATCAATCTGGTATCTCTGTAATCACACCGACCCGAAGAATAAAGTAATCTAATCAGTTATATCACACTAGGAACGGCGTAAAAAATAAATAAAACCAATTCTTCACCTGCTACTGATTTCTTTATTATGTCCCCAAAGATCCCAGTAAGGCTCTGCCCACATTTATCCTGTGCTCTGCGCTGAGCACTTACACCAGAGTTTCCGTGTAAATCTCTGAAATACATGATTCAGCCGGAACCCATGACGGAAGATTCCCTGTAATGAGACAGATATAGGCCACTGTGGACGCCGTCTAGCCTGGGATCCCACGGTGTCATTTGTTTTAGGCGTGCATAAAAGTGCGGTTGGCCACAGTTTTGTGCACTTCTGAAAAAAAGGACACCGCTACACAGAGGCCAGACGGTGTCCAGAGTAACTCTGCTGCCTCATTACAGTGAATGGATCCTGCAGGGGTTTCATCTGAATTACATCACTTGGAAATTTAGATGGAAACCCCGATGTAAGTGCTCAGCCTAGAGCGCCGGATAAATGTTACGTAAAATGTTCCCAATAAAAGCTTCAACTCAGTCCTCAAAAAAAGCTAGTCCCCACTCAGGTCCGTCATCTGTTAAAAATATAAGGGACTTCCAAGTTACTGGTAGCAGAAAGGCTCTGGAAAAGCAAAATGACCCTTGCCCCCCAAAAGAAATTCAGAAAATTTTGTGCTCCCAAATCCAAATGCCTATTCTACAATAATTTGTTCTCCAATTGTCAAATAGCACTCCGTCCCCCCCAGATCTCACCGTATGGCTAAGCGGTACGATACAGCCACATATGGGGTATTGACACTTTTAGAAGAAATTGTGTGACACATTTCGGCACCATTTTTACCCATTGCCCTGTTTGAAAATGTAAAATCTGAGGGTAAAACATTTTTTTGTGGTAAAAATATAATTATGATTTTTTCACTGCCCAATGGTATAAATTTAAAAATTAAAAAATACTCACTACTTCCCTAGATGAATTCCTTGAGAGGTGTAGTTTACAAAATGGGGTCATTTGTGGAGGTTTCTGCTGTTTTGGCATGTCAGCGACTCTTCAAATGTGACATGGTGTCTGCTGCCTATCCCAGCCAACATAGCGCTCCTTTCTCTTCCGAACCCTGCCGTACACCAAAGCAGTGGTTTTCCCCCACATATGGGGTATCGGCGTACTCAGGAGAAATTGTACAACAAATTTCATGGTGCAATTTCTCCGGTTATCCTTATGATAATGCAAAATTAGGGGATGAAAAACATTTTTTATGGGAAAAATGTGAAAATTTTATTTTCACGGCTCAATATTATAAACTTCTGTGAAGCAGCTGGGGGTGCAAGGTGCTCACCACACATCTAGATAAGTTCCCTAAGGGGTCTAGTTTCCAAAATGGTGGCACTTGTGGGGGGTTTCCGCTGTTTAGACACATTAGGGGCTCCACAAATGTGACATGGCGTCCGCTAATTATTCAAACAAATTTTACATTCAAAAAGTCAAATGGCGCTCCTTCCCTTTCAAACCCTGCCGTGCGCCCAAACAGTGTTTTTCCCTCACATATGGGGTATCAGCGTGTTCAGGAGAAATTGCACAACAAACTTCATGGTGCAATTTATCCTGTTACCCTTATGATAATACAAAATTAGAGAATGAAAAAGATTTTTTGTGGGAAAAATGTGAAAATTTTATTTTCACGGCTCAATATTATAAACTTCTGTGAAGCAGCTGGGGGTGCGAGGTGCTCACCACACATCTAGATAAGTTCCCTAAGGGGTCTAGTTTCCAAAATGGTGGCACTTGTGGGGGGTTTCCACTGTTTAGTCACATTAGGGGCTCCCCAAATGCGACATGGCGTCTGCTAATTATTCAAACAAATTTTACATTCAAAAAGTCAAATGGCGCTCCTTCCCTTTCAAACCCTGCCATGCGCCCAAACAGTAATTTGCCTCCACATATGGGGTATCAGCGTGTTCAGGAGAAATTGCACAACAAATTTCATGGTGCAATTTATCCTATTACCCTTATGATAATGCAAAATTAAGGGATGAAAAACGGTTTTGTGGGAAAAATGTGAAAATTTTATTTTTACAGCTCAATATTATAAACTTCTGTGAAGCACCTTGGGGTTCAAGGTGCTCACCACACATCTAGATAAGTTCCCTAAGGGGTCTAGTTTCCAAAATGGTGTCACTTGTGGGGGGTTTCCACTGTTTAGGCACATCAGGAGCTCTCCAAACGCAACATGGCGTCTGCTAATTATTCAGACAAATTTTACATTCAAAAAGTCTAATGGCGCTCCTTCCCTTCCGAACCCTGCAGTGCGCCCAAACAGTGGTTTTCCCTCACATATGGGGTATCAGCACGCTCAAGAGAAATTGCACAAAAAAATTTGGGGTCCATTTTTTCCTGTTACCCCTGTGAAAATAAAAAAAATTGGGTCTAAAGTAACATTTTTGTGAAAAAAGTTAAATGTTAATTTTTTTTTTCCACATTCCAAAAATTCCTGTGAAGCACCTGAAGGGTTAATAAAGTTCTTGAATGTGGTTTTGAGCACCTTGAGGGGTGCAGTTTTTAGAATGGTGTCAATTTTGGGTATTTTCTGTCATAAAGACCCCTCAAAGTGACTTCAAATATGATGTGGTCCCTAAAAAAATGTTTTTGTAAATTTTGTTGGAAAAATGAGAAATCGCTGGTCAACTTTTAACCCTTATAGCTCCCTAACAAAAAAAATTTTGGTTCCAAAATTGTGCTGATGTAAAGTAGACATGTGGGAAATGTTATTTATTAACTATTTTGTGTGACATATCTCTCTGATTTAAGGGCATGAAAATTCAAAGTTTGAAAATTGCAAAATTTTCTAAATTTTTGCCAAATTTCCGATTTTTTCACAAATAAACGCAAGTTATATGGAAGAAATTTTACCACTATCATGAAGTACAATATGTCATGAAAAAACAGTCTCAGAATCAGGGGAATACGTTGAAGCGTTCCAGAGTAATTACTTCATAAAGTGACAGTGGTCAGAATTGAAAAAATTGGCCCGGTCACGAAGGCAAAAACAGGCTCTGGCGCGAAGTGGTTAATGAATCCAATTATTTTATTTGCCTTTGCAGCAGCTGCCTGACACTGGCCACCAAGCGTGAGCTTGTCGTCCACCAATACACCCAGGTCTTTTTCAGTTACAGTTTGCCCAGTGATTTACAATTAAGCATATAATTATATATTTTATTTCCTCTGCCCAAGTGCATTACCTTACATTTATCCCCATTAAAGCTCATTTGCCATTTATCACCCCAAGTTTCTAGTTTATATAGATCCTCCAGTAATACAAAATTGTCCTCCTCTGTATTGATTACCCTGCAGAGTTTAGTGTCATCTGCAAATATTGAAATACTACTCTGTATGCCCCCTACAAGGTCATTAATAAATATGTTAAAAAGAAGGGGGCCCAATACTGACCCCTGTGGTACCCCACTGTTAACTGAGACCCAGTCTGAGTGTGTTCCATTAATAACCACCCTTTGTTTCCTATCACTGAGCCAGTTCTTAACCCACTTACATATATTTTCCCCTATCCACATTGTTCTCATTTTATGTATCAACCTTTTGTGTGGAACCGTATCAAAAGCTTTTGAAAAGTCCATATACACAAGATCCACTGCATTTCCTTGGTCCAGTCCGGAACTTACCTCTTCATAAAAGCTGATCAGATTAGTCTGAACGGTCCTTCGTAAACCCATGTTGATATTGGGTCATGAGGTTATTCTTCTTCAGATGCTATACTAGATTATTTCTTAGGAAACCCTCCAGGATTTTACCCACAGTAGAGGTTAAGCTTACTGGCCTATAATTTCCAAGTTCAGTTTTTGGCCCCTTTTTGAATATTGGCACCACATTTGCTATATGCCAGTCCTGTGGTACAGACCCTGTTATTATGGAATCTTTAAAGATTAAAAATAATGGTCTATCTATGACGTTACTTAATTCCTGCAGTACTCGCGGGTGTATCTCATCCGGGCCCGGGGATTTGTCAACTTTAGTGATTTTTAGATGTTGCCGTACATCCTGCTGGGTTAAGCAAGTGACATTTAATGGAGAATTTTTGTCATCACTGATCATGTTTTCTGTCATGCGATTTTCTTGTGTAAATACGGTTGAAAAAAAATCATTTAGCATATTGGCTTTTTCCTCATCCTCATCCACCATTTCACCCAGACTATTTTTAAGGGGGCCAATACTATCATTTTTTAGTTTTTTACTATTTATGTAGTTGAAGAATATTTTGGGATTATTTTTACTTTCTCTGGCAATGATTCTCTCTGTCTCAATCTTTGCTGCCTTGATTTGGTTTTTACAGAATTTATTTAATTTTCTGTATTTATTTAATGCCTCATCACTACCTACTTGCTTTAGCTCTCTAAATGCTTTCTTTTTTCACTTACAGCTCTATTTAGCCATAGTGGTTTCCTCCTATTTCTAGCATGCTTATTCCCATAGGGTATATATTGTGCACAGGTCCTATACAGGATGCTAATAAATGTCTCCCATTTGCTTTGTGTAGTTTTTTTGTCTCAGGATATCGTCCCAGTTTGTTTCACTAAGATCATCTCTCAACCGTTGGAAATTTGCCTTCCTGAAGTTTAGTGTCCTTGTAACCCCTCTACCACACATCTTATTAAATGATACATGAAAACGTATTATTTTGTGATCACTATTACCCAAGTGACCCCCAACTCGTATATTTGATATGTGGTCTGGCCTGTTGGTTAATATTAGGTCTAGCAGTGCCCCCCTTCTTGCTGGGTCCTGAACCAGTTGTGAAAGGTAATTGTCTCTCATAGTTGTCAAAAACCTATTACCTTTGCTGGAACTACAGGTTTCTGTTCCCCAATGTATTTCAGGGTAGTTAAAGTACCTCATAATAATGACTTCTCCTTGAGTCGCTGCTTCATCTATTTGCTTTATGAGGATATTCTCCGCAGCTTCCATTATTTTTGGAGACTTATAACAAACCCCTATCAGTAATTTATTATTTTTCCCCCTCCCCTTATCTCTACCCACAGGTACTCTACATTTTCATTAGATTCACATATATTCTCACGAAAGATGGGTTTTAAGGATGATTTTACATATAAACACACATCCCCCCCTTGCTTGTTTGTACGGTCATTTCTGAACAGATTATAGCCCTGTAAATTAACTGCCCAGTCATGACTCTCATCCAGCCATGTCTCAGATATCCCCACCATGTCATAATTATTTTCCAACAAAATTAATTCTAATTCCTCCATTTTGTTGGTGAGGCTTCTGGTATTAGTGTACATGCATTTTATGTATCTCTCTGTACCTCTATTCCTTCTTACTATATTGACTGTTCTAACCCCACCCACAATTTCTTTATTTGTGCCCAGGTCACTATCTGCACTATCTTCCCCACCTATAAAATGAATACCCTCCCACCAATCCCTAGTTTAAACACTCCTCCAACCTTCTAGCATTTTCTCTCCCAGCACAGCTGCACCCTCCTCATTGAGGTGCAGCCCGTCCCTAGCGTAGAACCTGTAGCCAACTGAGAAGTCGGCCCAGTTCACCAGGAACCCAAACCCCTCCTTCCTACACCAATTCCTGAGCCACTAATTTATCTCCCTAATATCCCATTGCCTCTCTGGCGTGGCACGTGGTACAGGCAGTATTTCATAGAATACCACCTTGAATGTCCTTGCTTTAAGCTTGCAGCCTAATTCCCTGAAATCATCTTTAAGGACCTTCCACCTACTTCTAACTTTGTCATTTGTGCCAATGTGCACCATGACCGCTGGGTCCTCACCAGCCCCTCCCAGTAATTTGTGAACCCGATCAGCGATGTGCCGGACTCGAGTGCCAGGTAGGCAGCACACTATTTGACTATCCCTGTCTTTGTGACAGATTGCCCTATCTGTTCCCCTAATAATTGAGTCCCCCACTACCAGCACCTGCCTGGCCTGCCCTGCTCTCCTATTTCCCTCCTTACTGGAGCTGACACTCCTCCGGCTTTCAGAGGACATGCCTTTCTGCAGCAGTGCTACCCCTCTACCGACACCCCCCTCATCTGCCAACTTTGCAAACTTATTGGGGTGTGCTAGATCAGGACTAGCCTCCCTGGCACTCTTCCCTCTACCCCCCTTTCTGTCACCCAGCTAGCTGCCTCACTGTCCTGCAGCTCCCTACTACCACCCTCCCCCACATCTACCCCAGTGAGCAGCTGCTCAGTGTGCAGCAGACTCCTTTCCATATTGTCAATGGATCTCAGTGTTTCCAGCTGCTCATTTAGATCCAGTACCTGGGCTTCCAAACGCACAACATGCACACATCTCGCACAGCAGTATGCACCCACGACTGGCTGTTCAAGGATCGCATACATGTGTCAAGATGTACACTGGATAGCATTGTCAATAATGGAGCTCATTTCCTAATGGGGATTGCACTAGACAGAAATGTTAAGTAAAAAGAATGGTAAAGAATTAATAAAATACAGACAGCAATTCAGTCCAAATTCCTCCATTCCAAACTCCCTGAATCCAAGTCACTGAAAAACAAGTCACACACTTACTTCCGTTTGCACTTACACTCCAGTCACACTCAGCTCGTTGACTCTCGCTATGGAAGAAGATTTAAGGAGTTTTTTTTTTCCCTTCAGCAGCAATCCAACCTACAGCTCAATGCACTTCCAAAGGACTGGATGCCCCAACCAGCTGCCCCTTATAAACCCTTAATTATGACCACTCACCCTTAATTAACCCCTTGTGAGTATAGCTACACCTCAGGATTTAAGTGCAATGTAGTTAACCCTTAAATACACAGGTAGTAAAATAAGAGACTGTAAAACTGTAGAGAGAAAATAGGTTTTAAAAAACCCAATAAAACTAAACAGGTAGAAAAGCACTCAGCAGTTCACAAGTCAACAACTCACAGCAATTTACACAGGTATTTTCTGCAGGATTCCCAATTACCTAATCACTGAAAAGCAAGTCACACACTTACTTCCGTTTGCACTTACGCTCTGGTCACACTCAGCTTGTTCACACTCGCTAAGAAAGAAGATTTAAAGAGTTGTTTTTTTTTTTTTTTTTTTTCCCCTTTAGCAGCAATCCAACCTACAGCTCAGTGCAAAACATTCCTCCAGGAACTAACAGTTTCTAACCAGGTTGAAGTTGGAGGATGGAGGGGCGGCACCAATTACCAAAAGTGGGAATCTTCGTCCACAGACTGGACTACAGGAATTGAAAGAACAATTCAAAGCTCTAACAACAGCCCTGCAGGAATTGACCAAAACCTCTGAACGAGTGATAGACTCAGACAGGAACGTTAACCTGCTTGGGTTAGATAAAGCAGGGAGACAGTCCTTTCTAACGCCACAAATCACCATAAGGAAAGAATTCAAGAACCTGGGACAGATTGGAGACTGTGAACAGAAAGAGAAACTGTCTTATATGAACTTGTTGCACCAGATCGATGCAGGATTACAGAAAGGCTACCAGCCAGATGAGATCGTTGAGGGGGTGGTGAAAGCGATCAGCCCAGGACTGAACCTCCATAGTATGCTAGAAATGAAGAGTCAATTGACCTTGCCACAGCTGAAGATGATTTTAGAAGGGCGCTCTAAAGAAGAGAGTACTTCAGAATCGTTCCACCGACTCATTAACCTCTCACAGAAAAATAATGAATCACCCCAAAGTTTCTTGTTCAGAGCTA
This sequence comes from Phyllobates terribilis, assembly GCF_046119375.1. NCBI lineage: Eukaryota > Metazoa > Chordata > Amphibia > Anura > Dendrobatidae > Phyllobates > Phyllobates terribilis. The sequence goes on from NW_027362761.1 coordinate 473,734,067, forward strand.
TTGAACTGAAGGATAGACTGTTGTTTGCATCCAGAGATGTAGAAGCAGAAGATAAGTTTGATGCTGGACTAGTCCAGAAGAAGTTCTTGAGATCATTGGGAATGGGATTAATCAGCAAAGATATCAAGTTGCAGCTGAAACAGTACATAGAAGATCCTGGCATTTTGGACAAAGTTCTAATTGAAAAAATTAATGAGGCCACTAATTTGGAGTCAGAGAGCGAACAGAAGCTAAAGAAAGGCTCTCCTCCTAAAATCACCAAAATGAGTCAGCTGAACTTGGAGACCCCCTGTGGCAAGTCCGAAGATCGTCATAGAGATCCTCCAGTGCCATCTCCGAGAGGGAACCTTAAATCACCAACAAGAGAGGCCTGCCAGCGCTGACTGGGAGGAAGTAATAGGAGAACTGTGAGCCGAGTTGTTTGAGGTGAAAAAGTTGATTCACTCCAGGCCTGAACCTGTATCCCTCAGACTCAGGAGTGGGTTCCAAAACAGAAGATACCTGGCTTGTGAAGCGTGCCGTTCATCAAATCAGAATACGGTATGTGTCCACTGTCTAAGATGTGGTGAGGAAGGACATTATGCCAAGGAGTGTGTAGCGTCGGCGTCCCTGCCTCCTGCTAGGCAGGGACACTGTTCCCCTCACCTCTCCACTCCGTGCCCAGCGTCCTCCTCCCGCTCTGCTGGCAGCGCGCGCTGCTTCCCGGCCACTGTGCTTAGGGCGCGCGCGCGCTCCCGCTCTCTTAAAGGGGCCGCGCGCGCCGTCCTAAGGAGTCCCCGGCCAATGGCCGGAGGAGCTCACCATATATAAGGCACCTCCTCCAAAATGGAGGTGCCCGAGCAATGTTGTTGCAAAGCCTTCACTCTGCTTCAGCCCTCAGGTCCCGTTACCAGTTACCTGCCAGTCACCTGCCAGATTCCTGCTTGATACCTGCCTGATATCCGTTTACCTGCTTGCAAGCCTGCGGTCCGACGGTCTGCCTTCCGACACCTGTCAGTCTGTCTATGGACCAGCCTGCCCGCTCACCTGGGAGCGCTCATCTGCTACCTGCCTGCTAGCCTACCTGGAGGCTCCGCTGTCACTTGCCGTGACCACCTGCCTGTCCAGAGACTCTTGCCTGCTCACCTGGGAGCGCTCACCTGCTACCTGCCTGCTAGCCTACCTGGAGTCTCCGCTGTCACTTGCCGTGACCACCTGCCTGTCCAGAGACTCTTGCCTGATCACCTGGGAGCGCTCACCTGCTACCTGCCTGCTAGCCTACCTGGAGGCTCCGCTGTCACTTGCCGTGACCACCTGCCTGTCCAGAGACTCTTTCCTGCTCACCTGGGAGCGCTCATCTGCTACCTGCCTGCTAGCCTACCTGGAGGCTCCGCTGTCACTTGCCGTGACCACCTGCCCGTCCAGAGACTCTTGCCTGCTCACCTGGGAGCGCTCACCTGCTACCTGCCTGCTAGCCTACCTGGAGGCTCTGCCGTCACTTGCCGTGACCACCTGCCTGTCCAAAGACTCTCGCCCGCTCACCTGGGAGCGCTCACCAGCCACCTGCCTGCTGTTCTTCTACCCAGAGACTGTCCCTGTCACTTGCCGTGAGTACCCGTCCTTCTACTCAGAGACTGTCCCTGTCACTTGCCGTGACTACCTGCCCTTCTACCCAGAGACTGTCCCTGTCACTTGCCGTGACTACCTGCCCTTCTACCCAGAGACTGCCCCTGTCACTTACCGTGACTATCTGCCCGTCTTCCCCGGGAGCCACCCGCTTCCTTACAAGGACCGCCCCCTTGTATAGTTGCTCAGAGTTTCCGCCTCCCAGACCCGTTACAGTTTGCTCGGGCCATGGAACCCGGTGGCACCCAAGCTCCCTCGCTCTCGGACCTATGTCATGAACTGTCCCGTCAGAGGTCCCAACAGGAGTCCATCCTGAGTCATCTGCGGAATGTCAACTCTCGCCTGGACACTCTGACTGCTCCACCAGCAACCACCGCTAGTGTCATGACTCGCAGCCCGGCAGCGCCACTGCCCACCAATACCATGGCATCCTGCCCCGGACCCCGGCTTTCTGCACCTCCTCGCTTCGGAGGCGACCCCGCTCAAGCTCGGGGCTTCATAAACCAGTGCACCCTGCATTTTGAACTCCTGTCCCACCAGTTTATCGCCGACCGGGCCAAAGTAGCCTTCTTCATGTCCCATCTCACGGGGGAGGCACTGGCTTGGCTAAATCCTCTATGGGAGAGAGGAGACCCCCTGGTGTCCAACCTGCCAGCCTTTCTCACGGCTTTCCGGAAAGTCTTCGACGAACCCGGACGGAAGACCTCATCCGCATCGTCTCTGCTACGCCTCCGTCAAGGAGATCTCACCGTGGGCCAATATGCCATACGGTTCCGTACCCTTGCTTCGGAGCTGGCCTGGGATAACGACGCCCTGGTGTCTGTCTTTTGGGAGGGTCTGTCCGGCCGTATTAAAGATGAACTCGCCGGTCGGGACATACCTACCACTCTCGACGACTTAATAACTCTTGCCACCCGGATTGACATCCGGTTCCAGGAACGCACCAAAGAGGTCACCCGTGAGAGGAGGTTTCCACGTCTAGCCCCTACCTTTCAGAAACCTGTCCCTTCTCCTGCTACTCCCCAGGCGCACTCACCCGAGCCTATGCAGGTCGACCAGACCAAGATGGTCAAAACCCGTCAAGAGTTACGCCGTGCCGAGGGGAGCTGCTTCTACTGTGGCAGTAAGGAGCACCGGATCCGTTCCTGCCCGGAGAGGTCGGGAAACGCCTGTGTCTAGGATCGCTCAGAGAGGTCGTCCTAGAAAAGAGTAAACCCTCTCCATCCCTGTTGCTGTCGGTCTCTATCATCTGCGGGGAGAACCGTTATTTTGAATTAGCCCAACTTGACTCTGGAGCTGCCGGAAATCTCATTTCTCAGTCTCTGGTAGAGAAATACCGCATTCCCACCAAACCTTTAGCCGTACCCTTATCTGTCGCTGCCGTGGATGGGGGCCTCTTACCACATCCCATCCAACTCATCACCGAATCCATAACCCTGCAGGTGGGAATGCTGCACTCTGAGAGCATCTTCTTTCATGTTCTGCCTGGACTCTCTCACGCCCTATTGCTAGGCCTACCTTGGCTTCAGAAACATGCACCCGTGCTTGATTCGCAGACCGGAGAAGTCCTTCGCTGGGGACAGGACTGCCATAAGTGTTATGTTCTGCTACCAAAGCTAAGGAAAGAGAGGAGATCTGTCCCTACTATAAGACTCAGCTGAATCCCTACGATGTAACAGGGAACCTGATCCTGCGATCAGACCTGCTAAAGTCCTAATCTAGTCTGTACGAAGACCTATAGATGTGGGGAGGAAATCCCCACAGGTACTAAGGACTGGGAGGAATATGGGACACCTCCTAACAGAAATAGTAGCAGACAGACGAACAAACAAAATAGATAGAACATAGAGGTCCGTAGACCAAGCAAACTAACAGAGTTAGATACAGAGCACAGGCTAGCCAGAAAGTAGATATACAATAAAGTCCAGCAAAGCCAGAAGGGCGGAGCAGGATTAAATAGGCCAACAAGGTCATGTGACCAGCAAAGGAAAAAAAACCTAACAGCAAGGTTCTAACAGTACCCCCCCTTCTAAGAGGATCCTCCGGATCCCCTAGGACCAGGCTTATCAGGAAATCTCCTGTGAAACGCTCTGATAAGTCTGGACGCGGAAACATCATCTGACCTCACCCAAGAGTTATCCTCGGGTCCGAAACCTTTCCAGGCCACAAGATACTGCAAACTACCTCTATACCGTCTAGAGTCAAGGATGCGAGAAATTTCATATTCCCCGTCCTCCACCACCGGAGGAACAGAGGCAGAGGCGTCACCATCCGACACGACAGCTTTTTTTAACAGAGAGACATGAAAGACCGGATTAATTCTCCAGGAGGTAGGAACCTCCAACCTAACAGCAGATTGGTTGACAACCTGAAGCACCTTAAAGGGCCCTACAAACTTGGGACCCAATTTCTTAGAAGGAATCCTCAACCGCAGATTCCTAGAGGACAACCAAACCATGTCACCAACAGCGAACAAAACCTCCTGTCGTTTCCTATCAAAGTAGTCTTTAGATTTTCTGTTGGCCTCCTGAAGATTACCACGCACATCCGTCCAAACTCTTTCCAAATCACCGGAAAAATTCTCCTCCTCAGGCACGGCAGATCCCAACTTGGAGAACGACCCAAACGACGGATGTCTCCCAGAACAACAAAAAAAAGGCGAACAACCAGCAGAAGAAGATGTATGATTGTTCAGAGCAAATTCGGCAAGTGGCAGAAACTCAGACCACCCCTCTTGATTGTCTGCCACAAAACAACGCAAGAACTGCTCAACATCCTGGTTTTTCCTTTCTGTTTGGCCATTAGATTCAGGATGGTATCCGGACGAAAACGACAAATGAATTCCCAACCTGTCACAAAAGGCACGCCAAAAACGAGCCACGAACTGAGGACCCCTATCAGAAACAATGTCAGTAGGAACGCCATGAAGTCTGACAATTTCCTTGACAAAGGCCTTAGCGAGAGTTTTAGCGCAGGGCAGTTTGACGAAGGGAACCAAGTGACACATCTTGCTAAAACGGTCCACGACCACCCAGATGACAGTAAAACCCTCAGAGGGGGGAAGGTCAGTTATAAAGTCCATAGCCAAATGTGTCCAAGGAGCACTGGGGACCTCCAAAGGACAAAGCAACCCCGCAGCAGGAGTATGTGAGGACTTGGATCTAGCACATATAGTACATTGGCGCACCCACTTAATGACTTCCTTCTGCCATCCAGGCCACCAAAAACTGCGACCCACCAGTCTCTTGGTCTCAGAGATTCCGGGATGACCTGCCAACCGAGATTCGTGACACTCAACAAACAAATCTCTCCTAAAGGTCCCAGGCACAAACAACCTCCCATGAGGAGTGTTAGATGGGGCATTCTCCTGTGCTTTAAGAATTTCATCTTCCAAAACGGAGTCTAAAGCAGCTATCACAACACCTTCTTGTAAAATGTTTTCCTCTTTCTCAGCACCGACTATGGGAGAAAAACTGCGAGACAAGGCATCCGCCTTAACATTCTTAGTACCAGGGATGTAAGTAACGGAGAAATTAAACCGCGAGAAAAACAGTGCCCACCTAGCCTGACGGGCATTCAGGCGCTTGGCAGCATCAAGATATATCAGATTTTTATGATCCGTAAGAACCTGAACGGGAAATTCCGCACCTTCCAAGAAGTGGCGCCAGTGTTCAAATGCGAGTTTAATAGCCAATAATTCCCGATTACCAATATCGTAATTCAATTCAGTCTCCGAAAATTTTTTGGAAAAAAAGGCACAAGGATGTAATCCATCCCCGTTATCCTGAGACAATACTGCGCCAACCCCCACAGAGGAAGCATCAACCTCAACCAAAAACGGCCTAGTAACATCAGGCTGCATAAGGATGGGAGCAGAGGTGAACCTCTCCTTGAGATACACAAAAGCTTCAATGGCCTCAGAAGACCACTGAACAGCATCAGCACCTTTCCTGGTGAGATCAGTCAGAGGTTTGACAATACTAGAAAAATTTTTTATGAATTTTCTATAGTAATTGGCGAAACCCAAAAACCTCTGTATCGATTTCAAACCAATAGGCCTAGGCCATTCCTGCACAGCCTGAACCTTAACCGGATCCATCTCAAAACCTTTGCTGGAGATAATGTAGCCCAAAAAACTAATTCTCTGTACAGCGAACTCACATTTCTCCAGCTTAGCAAAAAGCGAATTGTCCATTAATAACTGTAATACCTCACGCACGCTCCGCCAATGAGACTCCAGATCTGGCGAATAAATCAAAATGTCATCCAAATACACAACCACATTTTTACCAATCAAAGGTCTAAGGATGTCATTAATCAGATTCTGAAAAAATGCAGGAGCATTAGTAAGACCAAAAGGCATAACCAGATTCTCAAAATGACCCACAGGAGTGTTAAAAGCAGTCTTCCATTCATCACCCTCCTTCATGCGCAACAGATTGTATGCCCCCTTAAGGTCAATTTTAGAGAACCACTTGGCCCCCAATAACTGGTTAAACAGATCAGGAATCAATGGCAGTGGGTAAGGATTGCGTACCGTAATTTTGTTAATCTCACGGAAATCCAGACAAGGACGTAAACCACCGTCCTTTTTTTTTACAAAAAAAAATCCAACCGCCACAGGAGACTTAGAGGGCCTAATGTGACCGGCGGCCAAACTTGTCTGTATGTATTCCTCCAAAGCCTTCCTCTCAGGAATAGTAAGGTTAAATAAACGACTTTTAGGAAGAGTCGCTCCAGGGACAAATTCAATAGAACAATCATAGTCTCTATGGGGAGGCAAAACCTGCGATTCCTTCTCAGAAAAAACTCTCCAAAAATCCTGAATAGGAACAGGCAATTCTCCCCTATCCAAAGCTGCAATACGCCCGTTACAACACTTGTCATAACATTTATGGCTCCAGGATTTAATTTCACTGGTAGACCAATCCAGTACAGGATTGTGAAATTTTAACCAGGGCAAACCCAATATTACTGGAGAAGGCAAGTTATTCAACACTACCAAATCCAATTTCTCATGGTGAACACCATTAATAGTGAGAGGAAATTCACTGACCTTGAGAGTAATATTCTTCAAAGGGGAGCCATCCACAGAAACCACAGCAATGGGGGATGATAAAGGTTCAGGTTTTAAATTGAGTTTTTCCACGAATCCCCCATCAATTACATTCAATGTAGACCCGCAATCAACAAACACCCGAAATTCCATTAATTTTTCCTGAGCAATCGTGGAAGCAGCTAAAAATATACCCTTGGAATTTAAACAGGCAATACGGGCGTGACTGACCATTTTTTTTTCTTTCTTCATACGAAGCTCACAGCCTTTAATCAAATGACCAGATTTTCCGCAATAGTAACACAAGCCTTCTGAAAAACGACGATCTTTTTCTTGAGAGCGAGGTGCCACCGATCCAATCTCCATCGGTTCACCACTGTTAGTACACACATTATCATAACCAGAAACTGACATAGCAGAGGATTTGCTCTCATTAACCCTAGCACGCAGTCTCCTATCCACCCGTATAGCTAATTGCATAGCCTGTTGTAAATCCTCAGGTGTAGGATAAGCAATTAGCAGGTCTTTAACCCTTTCACTGAGCCCAGCAAGAAATAGACTTTTCAGAGCAGAATCGTTCCACCCTGTTTGAGTAGACCAACGACGAAAATGTGTACAATATTTTTCTACAGTACCAGATCCTTGTTTTAGACGTCTCAACTCAGTCTCAGCTGATGCGACACGGTCAGGATCATCATATAATAGTCCTAAAGCAGAAAAAAAACTATCCACTGATCTGAAGCATGTATCACTAGGTTGCAAAGAAAAGGCCCACTCCTGAGGCTCTTTGCGCAAAAGTGACATTATGAACCCTACGCGCTGGGATTCATCCCCAGAGGACTTGGGTCTCAAACGAAAATACAATAAGCAAGCATTTTTAAATGAAAAAAATTCTCGATGTTCACCAAAAAATAAATCCGGCAAACATACCTTAGGCTCCAAGAAATATGCTCCAGGACAGTTACTCACGTGCTGACGGAGCTCGGCCACTTCCAGAGAGAGTCCCTGCAGGTGTTTAGCCAAATCCTGAACCGACACCATGATGGAACAAAAAAAAAAAAAAATCTTTCCTTAGAGAATTTGCAGGCTGGACTTACTGTTATGTTCTGCTACCAAAGCTAAGGAAAGAGAGGAGATCTGTCCCTACTATAAGACTCAGCTGAATCCCTACGATGTAACAGGGAACCTGATCCTGCGATCAGACCTGCTAAAGTCCTAATCTAGTCTGTACGAAGACCTATAGATGTGGGGAGGAAATCCCCACAGGTACTAAGGACTGGGAGGAATATGGGACACCTCCTAACAGAAATAGTAGCAGACAGACGAACAAACAAAATAGATAGAACATAGAGGTCCGTAGACCAAGCAAACTAACAGAGTTAGATACAGAGCACAGGCTAGCCAGAAAGTAGATATACAATAAAGTCCAGCAAAGCCAGAAGGGCGGAGCAGGATTAAATAGGCCAACAAGGTCATGTGACCAGCAAAGGAAAAAAAACCTAACAGCAAGGTTCTAACAATAAGACTTGTTTAGTTCCCGTCCATCCTGTCCGTCCTTCTCCTACTCCAGCCAATCTACCTGGTCTTCCGGCTCCTTAATGGTCGTATGCGGACGTCTTTAATGAAAAGGAGGCAGAGACATTACCCCCTCATAGACCATACGACTGCCCAGTCGACCTGATACCCGGCGCTACTCCTCCCCGTGGGCGCATTTACCCTTTGTCCGCTGCTGAGACCCGATCCATGTCAGAATATATTGAGGAGAATCTGGCCCGGGGATTCATCCGGAAATCTACTTCCCCGGCGGGAGCAGGCTTCTTCATCATCAAAAAGAAGGATGGCTCACTCCGTCCCTGTATAGACTATAGAGGCCTTAACCAGATCACGGTGAAGAATAAATACCCCCTTCCGCTCATTCCGGAATTATTTGACCGTCTGAGGGGGGCTAGAATCTTCACCAAGCTGGACCTCCGTGGGGCGTATAAACTGGTCCGTATCCGTCAGGGGGATGAATGGAAGACGGCATTCAACACCCGGGACGGCCACTATGAATACCTGGTAATGCCCTTCGGTCTCTGTAACGCTCCCGCCGTCTTTCAAGAGTTGGTCAATGACATCTTCCGGGACCTTCTCTACTCCTGCGTAGTGGTGTACCTGGACGACATCTTGGTCTTCTCTCCGGATCTCCCCACACACCGGAGGGATGTTCGTCAGGTTCTGCTCAGGCTCAGGCAGAACCACCTCTACGCTAAATATGAGAAGTGCCTCTTTGAGCAGACCTCGCTTCCGTTTTTGGGCTACATAATTTCTCAGACCGGCCTACGAATGGATCCTGAGAAACTGTCTGCCATCGAGAAGTGGCCTCAGTTGAAGGCTATTCAGCGGTTCCTGGGCTTCGCCAACTACTACCGCCTCTTCATACCGCACTTCTCTTCCCGGACTGCCCCAATCTCTGCGCTCACCCGTAAGGGCACTAATCCCAGAGAATGGCCGCCCGAAGCTGAGGAAGACTTTCTTTCCTTAAAACAGGTTTTCTCTTCCGCCCCGGTGCTGCATCGCCCGGACGGCAACAAGCAATTCTTCCTGGAAATTGACGCCTCCTCCTCTGGAGCCGGAGCGGTACTTACCCAAAAATCGTCTTCCGGGAGAATGGTAACTTGCGGCTTCTTCTCCAAACTCTTCTCCTCTTCCGAGCGCAACTATTCTATAGGAGACTGAGAATTATTGGCCATTAAGCTGGCATTGGAGGAGTGGCGTTACCTGCTCGAGGGGGCTCTTCACCCGGTAATAATTTACATGGACCACAAGAACTTGGCTTACCTCCAGAGTGCCCAGAGACTTAACCCGCGCCAAGCCCGGTGGTCCTTGTTTTTTGCTCGCTTTGATTTTGTTCTTCATTTTCGCCCGGCTGACAAAAACATCAAAGCTGACGCCTTGTCCCGATCCTTCCTGGTGTCTGATCTTGAGGAGGAACCTAAACACATCATCGATCCCGCCAGAGTAATGCAGGTGGCCCCCGTGAGTCTAAATCATCTCCCTCCCGGTAAGACGTTCATAACGGTACCTGATCGGGAGAAGATCCTACACTGGGGTCACTCGTCTAAGCTTACTGGCCATGCCAGTCAGAAAAAGACCCTCCAGCTTATCACCCGGCACTACTGGTGGCCTACCCTGCACAAGGACGTAATAGACTTTGTTTCTGCCTGTGTGTTCTGCGCCCGCAACAAGGTTCCGAGACACCTGCCAGCCGGTCGCCTCCTTCCTCTTCCAGTACCTGCTGCCCCCTGGCAGCATATAGCTATGGACTTCATAACAGATCTCCCTGTCTCTGCTGGTTGTACGGTCATTTGGGTGGTCGCTGACCGCTTTTCCAAAATGGCTCATTTCATTCCCCTGCCAGGCCTCCCGTCTGCACCCGAGCTGGCTAAAGACTTTATCCGCCACATCTTCCGTCTCCATGGCCTGCCCCTCCACATCGTGTCGGATCGTGGGGTTCAGTTCACCTCACGCTTCTGGAGAGCCACATGTAAGCTGCTAGACGTCACCCTGGACTTCTCCTCCGCATACCACCCACAGTCCAATGGTCAGGTGGAGCGGATCAATCAGATCCTGACCAGTTACCTCCGGCACTTCGTTAATGCCCACCATTCAGACTGGGTGGATCTCCTGCCATGGGCCGAATTCTCTTACAATAATCACGAGAGCGAATCTTCCTCCAGAAAACCAGTTTTTTGTAGTCTTCGGTCAGCATCCTCGGATCCCATTTCCCGTCTCCACCTCGGTGGACAATCCGGCTGCGGAATCTCTTTTTAGCAAATTTTCCTCCATTTGGGAGAGTACCCGATCCGCACTCCTTCAGTCGTCCGAGCGGATGAAAAAACACGCTGACAAAAAACGCCTGGATCCTCCACAATTCCGTCCTGGAGATAAAGTCTGGCTCTCGTCCAAGTATGTCCGGCTCAAGATTCCTTCCTACAAGTTAGGGCCTCGGTTCATCGGCCCACTAGAAGTTATCAAACAAATCAACTCAGTGGCCTATAAATTGAAACTCCCGGCCAACTTGCGGATCCCTAACTCCTTCCATGTATCTCTCCTCAAACCCGTGGTACTTAACTCCTTTTCCAAGTCTACAGGTACGCCTCCTGCTCCGGTTTCCGCTGAAAACGAGTTTGAGGTAGAGAACATTCTGGCCACCAAAAGGGTAAGAGGGAAGACCTTTTTTCTAGTGGATTGGAAGGGGTTTGGTCCTGAGAAGAGAACGTGGGAGCCCTGGGAGAACATCCATGCCCCTCTCATCCTTGATAAATTTCTGTCTGGCCTAAAAAAGGTGGGGCCTAAAGTGGGGGGTACTGTAGCGTCGGCGTCCCTGCCTCCTGCTAGGCAGGGACGCTGTTCCCCTCACCTCTCCACTCCGTGCCCGGCGTCCTCCTCCCGCTCTGCTGGCAGCGTGCGCTGCTTCCCAGCCACTGTGCTTAGGGCGCGCGCGCGCTCGCTCCCCCTCTCTTATAGGGGCTGCGCGCGCCGTCCTAAGGAGTCCCCGGCCAATGGCCGGAGGAGCTCACCATATATAAGGCACCTCCTCCAAAATGGATGTGCCTGAGCAATGTTGTTGCAAAGCCTTCACTCTGCTTCAGCCCTCAGGTCCCGTTACCAGTTACCTGCCAGTCACCTGCCAGATTCCTGCTTGATACCTGCCTGATATCCATTTACCTGCTTGCAAGCCTGCGGTCCGACGGTCTGCCTTCCGACACCTGTCAGTCTGTCTATGGACCAGCCTGCCCGCTCACCTGGGAGCGCTCATCTGCTACCTGCCTGCTAGCCTACCTGGAGGCTCCGCTGTCACTTGCCGTGACCACCTGCCTGTCCAGAGACTCTTGCCTGCTCACCTGGGAGCGCTCACCTGCTACCTGCCTGCTAGCCTACCTGGAGGCTCTGCTGTCACTTGCCGTGACCACCTGCCTGTCCAGAGACTCTTGCCTGCTCACCAGGGAGCGCTCACCTGCTACCTGCCTGCTAGCCTACCTGGAGGCTCCGCTGTCACTTGCCGTGACCACCTGCCTGTCCAGAGACTCTTGCCTGCTCACCTGGGAGCGCTCACCTGCTACCTGCCTGCTAGCCTACCTGGAGGCTCCGCTGTCACTTGCCGTGACCACCTGCCCGTCCAGAGACTCTTGCCCGCTCACCTGGGAGCGCTCACCTGCTACCTGCCTGCTAGCCTACTTGGAGGCTCTGCCGTCACTTGCCGTGACCACCTGCCTGTCCAAAGACTCTCGCCCGCTCACCTGGGAGCGCTCACCAGCCACCTGCCTGCTGTTCTTCTACCCAGAGACTGTCCCTGTCACTTGCCGTGAGTATCCGTCCTTCTACTCAGAGACTGTCCCTGTCACTTGCCGTGACTACCTGCCCTTCTACCCAGAGACTGTCCCTGTCACTTGCCGTGACTACCTGCCCTTCTACCCAGAGACTGTCCCTGTCACTTACCGTGACTATCTGCCTGTCTTTCCCGGGAGCCACCCGCTTCCTTACAAGGACCGCCCCCTTTTATAGTTGCTCAGAGGTTCCGCCTCCCAGACCCGTTACAGAGTGCCAATGGTCACGGTCGTTTGAGTTAAAAGACAGGAGATTGCCAGTGCGGGGTGACTGGTAACCGCGACACGGAGGAGGCCCCAGAAGCAAATCCAAATCTCACCAAACCCCAGAACGACGCATGAGGTAAAACGGCTGCGTCAGTACTATCCCCAAGTGTGTTCCCGTCCACAACAGCTGCAAGGGAGACAGGGGCATCAGTTACTTAATGCCCAGTGTGGAGGTCAAACGATGTACTACTGGGAGGAGGATTCCTCAGTCAGTAAAGATAGCCTCATCAGCCTAATCAGTGAAAGGTGCTTTATACAGTTCCAGCTAGATGGACTCCTAGTAAAAGCACTGTGGGACATAGGAGCCCAAGCGAGCCTTTTAAATGAAGAATGGAGAAGGCGCTACCAGCCATACACTTGCCTTCGGTCACTAAAAGAACTCTTGAGACCAGTGGAACTCCATGGTAAAGCCGTCAACCAGACCGAAATCCCTTTCATAGGCTCGGTGGAAGTGACTTTCCAACTCAGGGCCATGAAGAACAGCAACACCATTGTCCTCTTGGTACCCTTTCTCGTGACCAGTGATCAGAACATGGCAGAGGATCCTATCCTGGGTTATAATGTAATCAGTGAGGTCATCACGAAAGACAAGTCAGGGACACTGTTGCTGGATGCAATTGCCACATCGCTTGCCATACCCAACGCCATGGCGGAAAATGTGATTCATAGAGTAAAGAAAACACAGAATATAATGGACCTAAAAGAAGTCAAGGTAAGCTGGCACCCCACCCTCATCCCTGCAAACCAAATGGTGGGGGTGAGTTGTGGTGTCTGGGTAGAACCGGAAAGAAAAGTCCAGAAAAGACTGTTCGTGACAAAAGACTCCTCAGAACTTCCGGAAGGCCTAGTTCAAGGTGAGACTGTGCTTACGATTCCTACTGGTGGGTTTGCTCGAGTGACAATACCGGTGATGAATACTACGAGACACAAAATTAGGCTGGATCCAAAGACTTTGTTAGGTCACATTGAAACCGTTAAAATGGTATATCCAGCCAGTGTGAGACCCACCCAGGGGTCTACAGTGAATTCAGTCTCCCCACCAAGGAACAGGGGTTGCCCAGGGGAAGAAATTTCACCACCCACCTCGGAGTTCTGGGATCCTCCAGTACCCCTGGAACACTTGTGTGCTGAAGATTTAGCGGTAGCAAAACAGATGCTGAGAGAAGAGTGTCATGCGTTCTCCAAAGATGACTCTGATATAGGCTGTATCCTATTGTTGCAGTTGAAAATCAATTTGAAAGACTCAACCCCAGTAACCAGAAGTTACATGTCTGTGCCAAAACCATTACACCGTGAAGTGAAAGAATATTTACAAGATCTCATCAACAGAGGTTGGGTCCAAAAGTCGAAGTTGTCTTATTCCTCTCCTATTGTCTGTGTTAGGAAGAAGGCCGGTGCACAGAGACCCTGTTGTGATTACCGGGAACTAAACCGAAGTCAGTACCTAATCGACACCCGATACCAAAGATCCAAGATATGCTGGATAGCCTATCAGGAAGCACCTGGTTCTCTGTCCTCGATCAGGGTAAGGCATACCACCAAGGGTTTGTTGGAGAGTCCAGTAGACCCTTGACAGCATTCATCACACCGTGGGGAATATATGAGTGGATCCGCATACCGTTTGGGCTCAGTTTAGCTCCTGCAGAATTACAGAGAAGCATGGAGACATGTTTAGAAGGATTGAGGAACGATATCTGCCAGCCATACTTGGATGACAATGTGGTACACCGCAAAACCTTCCTAGAGCATGTCGATCACATGAGGACCGTATTACAACAGTATCAACAACACGGAGTTAAGTTGACCCCAAAGAAGTGTGAACTGTTCAAAACACAAGTCCGATTTCTAGGGAAAATTGTGTCCGGGGAAGAATATACCATGGACCCAGCAGAAATCACTCCGGTACTGGCCTTAAAAGACAAGCGGCCCTCTACCATCGGGGAGTTGAGGCAGATATTAGGATTCCTCTCCTACTATCTATCGTACTAACGTTCGGAACTTCTCCAGGATTGCCGCCCCACTATATCTCCTCTTGGGGGGGCAACAGAGACAACAACACCCATGGAGAAAAAGAAGAACGCGGGTAGGACTAGGCTTAAAAGAAACAACGCCGTTTTGTCCCAACAGCCCATTCTCTGGACAGCAGACCACCAGGAGGTATTGGAAGAACTAGTAGACTACATGGTAAAACCACCCATCTTCGGATATCCTGATTTCAATTTTCTATTTGTTCTTCATTTTGATGCTTCTCAATTTGTACTGGGAGCTGCCCGGTATCAGCATCAAGATGGAAAAATGAGAGTCATCGGTTACAATCTAGAACATTGACAGACGCCGAGAAGAATTACCATATACATTCCGGAAAATTGGAGTTTCTGGCATTGAAATCGTCTATCTGTGAATGATTTAGAGATTATCTCTACTACAGCAAAGAGTTTGAGGTATACACTGAAAACAACCCTTTGACCTCTGTCCTTACTACAGCCAAACTGAATGCAATGGGTCAGAGATGGGTAGCTGAACTAGCTGACTTCAATCAGCATCAAGTACAGGCCAGGAAAATGCAATGCGGATGCTGACAGGTTGTCAAGAATGCCACTAGAGCCTGAGGAGTTCATGCGAGAATGCTCGGAGGAAGTCAGTCTGTAAGCAATTGAGAGCTCTACCCAAGCAGTACAAGCTTATTGTTACGGGTCCGGGTGGTGGAACCTCTGTGCTGCGGTGCAAGGAGGGACCAGAGGGGTGTAACTAAGTGCCTATTCGGACCGACCCAGGTCACATGGCAGCTCAGTTGACTCCGTGAACCAGGGAGGGACCGGGTAGGTGGACCAGGTGCCACTCTGGGGCCGACCTTGTGTGAGAGCAGGTGACTCCCAGATGACAGGAGCAGACTGGTACAGCGGATGAGCACGGCAGGAAGGCTGACTGTTGTTCCGGGTAGATAAGCAGGCTGGTACGGCAGATAGCTAGACAGGTGCTCTGGGTAGGCAAGCAGGCAGGCACGGCAGGTAACTGGCAGAGACAGGTGCTCCGGGTAGGCAAGCAGGCGGACACGGCAGATAACTGGTAAGTGCTCCGGGAAGACAGGCTTGCGAGCACGACAGGTTACAGGCAGGTGCTCTAGGTAGGCTGGCTGGCGGGCACAACAGGTAACTGGCAGGTGCTCCAGGTAGGCAGGCTGGCGGGCAGAACTGTTAGACAGACTGGCGAGCTGAGCTGTAGACAGACAGGTGGGCTGGACTGTTAGACAGACTGGCGGGCTGGACTGACAGGCAGCGGGACCTGAGGGCTGAAGCAAGCGTTAGCACACGGAACAACAACCTTGCACAGGCACGTCCATTTTGGAGGAGGTGCCTTATATAGGAGAAGTCCTCCAGCCATTGGCCGGGGACTCCATAGGATGGCGAGCGCGGCCCCTTTAAGAGGGGGGGAGCACGTGCGCCCTAAGCACAGTGCCCAGGAAGCTGCGCGCAGTGCGCACCACAGCAGCAGTGGAGCAGGAAGGCACCGGACCTGGACCATGGTGGTGAGAGGAACGGCGTCTCTGCCCAGCAGGAGAATGCTACAGTACCCCCCCCTTTACGCCCCCTCTTCTTTAGGCCTGTGAATTTTTTTTTAAGAAGATGAGGGGCATGAATGTTCTCCCTGGGTTCCCAAGACCTCTCCTCGGGGCCAAACCCCTTCCAATCCACAAGAAAGAAAGTCTTTCCTCTTACCCTCTTAGTGGCCAAAATGTTCTCTACCTCAAAGACGTTCTCAGCGGAGACTGGAGCTGGGGCGGTACCTGGATCGTCAGAGAAAGAATTAAGGATAACAGGTTTGAGGAGGGATACATGGAAGGAGTTGGGAATCTGTAAGGTGACCGGGAGTTTCAGTTTGTAAGCCACGGGATTGATTTGGCTCATGTTACGGATCCGGGTGGTGGAACCTCTGTGCTACGGTGCAAAGAGGGACCAGAGGGGCTTAACTAGGTATCAAATCGGACAGACCAAGGTCGCACGCGGCTCAATCGACTCCGTGAACCAGGGAAGGACCGAGCAGAGGGACCAGGTGCTACTCTGGACCAGTCCTTGTATAAGAGCAGGTGACTCCCACGGGTCAGAAGGCAGGGACTGACCGGTACAGCAGATGAGCACGGCAGGTAGGCTGACGGGTGATCCGGGTAGACGGACTGGCAGACCCCATGGGTAACTGGCAGGAATCTCAAGGTAGGCTGGCTGGTAGGCATGGCAGGTAACTGGTACGTTCTCCGGGTAGGCAGGCAAGCCTGGCCCATAGACAGACTGGTGGGTTTTTACTGTAAGCAGACTGTAGGGCTGGACTGGTAGTCAGGCTGGCAGACTGGACTGGTAGTCAGGCTGGCGGACTGGACTGGTAGTCAGGCTGGCGGACTGGACTGGAAGTCAGGCTATCGGACTGGACTGGTTGTCAGGCTGGCGGACTGGACTGGTAGTCAGACTAGCAGCGGGACCTGAGGGCTGAAGCAGAGTTAGTACGCTGAGCTACATCCTTGCACGGGCACCGCCATTTTGGAGGAGGTGCCTTTTATATGAGAAGTCCTCCGGCCATTGGCCGGGGACTCCTTAGGACGGCGCACGCGCCCTAAGCACAGTGCCCACGAAGCTGCGCACCGGCAGCAGCAGGAGAGCCTGAAGACGCTGGGCCAGGAGCGCGGCGGTAAGAGGGACGGCCGATGCTACAGCTCAGAACCTCGAACGGACTGATGAACCGCGAACCCAACTTATAGGAAGGTATCTTGAGATGAACATATTTGGAGGAAAGCCAGACCTTGTCTCCCGGATGGAATTGAGGTGGATCCTGGCGTCTCTTATCAGCATGTCTCTTCATCCGCTCGGAGGACTGAAGAAGGGGCGATCTAGTGTCTTCCCAAATAGCCGAAAATTCGCTGACAAGAGACTCAGCGGCAGGATTGTCCACTGAAGAGGAGACAGGAAACGGAATCTGGGGGTGTTGACCGTAGACCACAAAGAACGGGGATTTAGAAGAAGACTCGCTCTCATGGTTGTTATAGGAGAACTCGGCCCAGGGCTGGAGCTCAACCCTATGAAGCTTGGTGAAGAGCTTCGCGCCTTTAAGGCGGTCGAACAGCTCCGAGATGAGAGGCAGGGGGTACTTGTTTTTGATGGTAATCTGGTTAAGGCCCCTGTAATCGATACAGGAACGTAGAGAGCCATCTTGCTTCTTGGCGAAGAAGAATCCTGCTCCAGCCGGAGAGGTGAATTTCTGGATAAATCCCCTAGCAAGATTCTCTTCTATGTACTCAGACTTGGCCCGGGTCTCAGCCAGCGACAAGGGGTAGATACGCCCACGGGGAGGAGAAGCACCAGGTACTAGGTCGATGGGGCAATCATACGGCCTATGAGGTGGTAGTGTCTCTGCTTCCCTTTTGTCGAAGATGTCCGCATAGGACCAGTAGGGTGCCGGCAGACCAGGTAGATTAGCCGGAATAGACGGGGGTCGAGCTGGACAAACAGAAACCAGACAGGACTCATGGCATTACTGACCCCAACGGAGCACCTCACCAGATCTCCAATGAAAGGAGATCTTCTCCGAGTGCAACATTCCCACCTGAAGGGTTACAGTCTCTGTGACGAGCAAGATGGTCTCTGGAAGAAGCCTCCCATCCAAGGAGGCAACTGCCAACGGTTCAGCCAGATGTACAGTAGGAATCTGATACAGCTCCACAACAGCCTGTTGAATGAGATTCCCAGCGGCTCCGGAATCCAGATGGGCAGTCTCGAAGAAGCAGGTCTCACCACTGGAAATAGAAACAGACAGAGTCAAGGACGGAGAGGATTTACTCTTGCCTAGGACGACCTCTCCGAGCGGTCATAGACACTGGAGTTTCCCGACCTCACCGGGCAGGAACGGATCAGATGCTCTTTACTGCCAAAGTAGAAGCAACTCCCCTCAGCTCGGCGCATCTCCAGGCGAGACTTGACCATCTTGGTTTGGTCAATTTGCATAGGCTCAGGTGAACATGCCCGGGGAATTGCTAGTTGCGAGGCTGGCCTTTGGAATACAGGAGCAAGACGCGGAAGTCTTCTCTTCCGGGTAGTCTCCTTAGCACATTCCAGAAAACGGATGTCAATCCGGTAGCTAATGACACCAGGTTGTCCAGGGTGGAAGGGATGTCACGACCGGCTAGCTCATCCTTGATCCGTCCGGAAAGACCCTCCCAGAAGGTGGACACCAGGGCCTCGTTGTTCCAGAAAAGCTCAGATGCGAGGGTTCGGAAACGTATGGCATACTGGCCCACAGTGAGACTCTCTTGGCGGAGACGGAGAAGTGAGGAGGCAGTAGAAGATTTTCGTCCGGGCTCATAGAAGACCTTCCGGAAGGCAGCAAGGAAAGCCAGAAGATCGGACACCAGGGGATCCCCTCTTTCCCACAGAGGGTTTAGCCATGCTAATGCCTCCCCTGTGAGGTGAGACATGATAAATGCCACCTTGGCCCGGCTGATGACAGCCCAGTGTATGAAATCCAGTTGGAAATGGGAGACAAGAAAACTAATGTAGTCCATCGGAATTTACTACTACCCTATGATTATCTCCCACCATAGCAAGACTTCCCAGAAGTAGATCGACATCATCCGAGATCGAGCAAGGGACCACCACAGACTGAAGCTCCGGAGGTGGATAGTGACCTTGAAGTTCCGATGAAGAAGAGCATACCATCGTATTTCACAGACCGGCAAGGAGAGGGATGTACCATCCTCAGGAGAGTGAACTAAGTCCTGAGGCTCCAGAGTTTGTACCAAGGAGTACAGATGAAGTCCAATTCAGATCTGATGATCGAACACGGGCCCCTGAAGAGACCGATCGACTCTCAGGAGGAGCGGAATTACCAGACCATGTGGAAACAAGCGACTCAGTACAGGTACTTGCAGAGGCAGCTCCAAGAGCATCTGAGGAAGAACGGGAAATGAGTGCAATGTAAGAAACTTCTGTGACCGACCAGGAGGATGTCGACTTGAGAAGTGAGGAAGTCCTAGATGCTGACGTATGAGGCACTTGGTGAACCGAGTCAAGTGCCAAGAACTGTCGACCGGAAACAGTTATCTCCGCCTGTGGACCAGGTAAGCCCACTTGAGTGGTATTCACTACCGAGAGTCAGTATGGAAGATGTTGCCTACTGGAAAGACTTGTTTTTATGCTTTGATTTTCCTTAAAAGACTTTGTAGAAACAAAGAACTGTTAAAGCATAGAGAGAGAGAGCTGGTTGAAGACGTACGAAAAGCTCCAGGTGAAGAAGGCAGGGAAAGAAGGCAGGGACATAGCCAATGATGTTATTATATACGTCATCTGTCGAGAAGGAATTGAAAATATAAAATAAAAGCTAACAAATGATTGTATCAAATTCAATTTAGTATCAATAAATCCATCAGCTCCATCAACCAAGAAAAACAGGCCCTCACACAGCTCAATTGATGGGAAAATAGAAATGTCATGACTCTTGGAAAAAATAGTTAAAACAGCATACCACCCCCGTCCCCCAACCACCCCGTTTTTTGTTTTTTTCTGCAAACATCTGAATTTTTTTCTGAACCACTGAAATAAAAAAACAAAAAAAACAACTATGGAAGTTTGGAATCATAGTAATCATATTGACATGGAGCATTTTGTCTTCAGGTCACTTTACCGTACATGCTGTAAAGGGTTAAGGATAGGTCACATGTATGAAAATGGCCTAGTTTTCTACTGGTTAGGCCTCTTTCACACGTCCAGATATTTCTGGTACTGGTAAAAATAGTATGTGTGGCAACCGTGTGCCGCCGGTGTGCCTGGGAATCCACAGTACAGTTCGTTCTGTTCCCAAGCGCCGGGTGCTGAAGACATCTGTAATCATTGTCCACTGCTTGCACTGTAATCAGCAACAGCAGGAGACAATGTTGACAGTTGTATTCTGCCCCCGCTGTGTCCAGCAAGTGTAAAAATAAGAATAAAATAAAAAAATAAAATAAAAAACATTATACTCACCTTTACACCTAATTCTCTTTAGCCATTGTCCCCTGTAAAAAAAAATAAAATAAAAAACAACCATAATACTCACCTGTCTGACATGCAGTCCTACACTGTAATCCATCTGACTGACAATTCTGCATCAGCGTCTGCAGTGGCTTGAGGCGACCGCAAATGCTGAAGAGCAGAGGAGAATGACTCATTGCAGTGAGCAGGCCCCTGACCTGTGCTAAGCTCAGTGAGCGATGTCCTGTCACTAAGTGAGCTCTGTGCAGTTCAGGGGCCCGCTCGCTGCATCAAGTAATTCTCTTCTGCTCCTCAGAGTTTGCAGTCACCCAAAACCACCGCAAACATTGATGCAGAATTGTCAGTCAGATCAATTACGGCGTGGGACAGTATATTGGACAGGTGAGTTGTTTTTTACTTTATTTTTTTTTACAGGGGACAATGGCTTCAGGGAATTATGTGTAGAGGTGAGTATAATGTTTTTTTAATTTTATTCTTATTTTTATACTTGCTTGACACAGCGGGGGCAGAATACAACTGTCAACATTGTCCCCTACTGCCGATAATGGCAGCGCCAGCAGGGGACAATGATGACAGATGCCATGCCTTCAGCAACCAGTGGTTGGGAACAGCGCTGACTGATTCTCAGGTGCCGGTACTGCTCCATCAATGTGGGACATTTTGCGGCCTGCACAGCGTGAAAAAAACAGACATGTCAGCGTGTTTTGCCCATGGACTAGGTGTGTAAGTTTCTCCGGTACATGTAAAAACTGTCACCACACATACCGGACACACTGACATGTGAATGAGGTCTTATATGGTATAAGAATTGACATGATGTCACAGGTGTGTCAGAAGTGATAGACAGTTGCCCTGCAGTTGGTTGCAGGAGATCTCTATGTTTGACATTACAGACATATTCTTAGAGGCTGTCTCTAGGACCCAGTGGCTACCTTCCTCTGGCTAATTAACACCCTGGTCTGGGTATATAAATACCTACTGTGTACAGAGGGAGGTGCCGGCAATATTCATTACTCCTTGTGAGACTTCAGCAAGAGCAATACTTCGTCCTCTCTTGTGTTTGAGGACGTGTGCGCACTTGTCTGGAGTCGTCTAAAAGCTAAGCGATTTCCCCTGTTTGTCCTCCCTTTTTGTCTTTAGAGTTCAGTGGAGATCGACTAGTGCTCATCTCCTCCCTTCCCTAGCCTGAGTCTAACACCAGGGAAAGACAAGACGAGGAACGCGTGCGGTGATTGGTTAAGAGCCAGTAGGGTCGATAAATGAGACAGGGTGACACTAGACCAAACTAGGAGGTCTCCACTCCCCCTTTCCCTAGTGTCTGGGCTCCCTTTCCCTCTTCTCTCTCTGTTGCACTAAGTCTTTCCCACACCTTGCGTGACATTATCACCGGCCAAAGGAAAAAGCAAAAAAAAAAAGAATAAAACTGACACTTTTTTTTTTTTTCTCTGTGTGTTTTTGGGCTTGGACCTTTTTTTTTCCTTTCTCCCTTGGTATGGTTTCAGTTACAGATCTCGCAGAGCGGCTGCACAAGCTGTCTCTGGAGGTGAATGACCTCCGCCGTGAGGTACAGCAGGAGCATCAGTGGCTACAGGTCACCAATGTGGAGGTCTCTGCAGGTAGACCCGTCCAGCCTGATCCCAAAGTTTCCCTCCCGGACAGGTTTTCAGGAGGTAGGGACAAGTTTTTTGTATTCAAGGAGGCATGCAAACTGTATTTTAAACTTCATTCTTATTGATCCAGAAATGAGGAGCAACGGATTGGAATTGTGATCACTCTTCTGTAGGGAGATTCTTAGTCGTGAGCGTTTTTGTTACCGAAAGGACTCGGTTTGTCTCCAGTCTGTGGAGGGGTTTTTCGGGGCTCTGGCCCTCATCTATGATGACCCTGACCGAGTCGCCTTGGCTGAGTCTAGGCTACGTTGCCTTCAGCATTGGAATCAGTCAGTGGAAACGTACAGTTCGGAATTCCGTAGATGGGCAACGGATTCTAAATGGAATGACTCAGCCCTTAGAAGTCAATTTTGTGAGGGGCTTACTGAAAGGTTGAAAGATTTCTTAGCAGTATATGAAACCCCTCAGTCCTTGGAGGCTGCCATGTCGTTGGCCATATGTCTTGATAGACGTCTTCGGGATAGACGGATGAGACCAACTTCTCCGGGGCCTTCTTGCCGGGGATGTGTACCTCTGCTGGGGGAGCAGTCTGGGGGTGAACCAGTACTGGGGGAGGTGGAGGAACCCATGCAGTTAGGGGGTGTCTCTTCATCATACATTCCCCGGAGATTCGCAAGGGGTATGTTTTTTTGTTGGAAATAAGGACATTTGTTGGGACCTGTCCTTCAGTTCCTAAACAAAAGGAGACTCTATTAACTCTTTATAGTCTGGAGTTGAATAAACAAGGGGTGCATTTGTGGCCAAACCGCAGTTTCTGCTTTGTCCTGACAGCAAAGGTGGTGCTAGAGAGCAAAACCGAGAACATTTCTGTGTTTGTTGACAGTGGAGCTGGGGTCAGCATGGTTGATGCTGAGCTTGTGAAGACTCATGGTCTTTCTTGCTGTACTTCAGATAAACCTATTTCCATTTTTG
This sequence comes from Phyllobates terribilis, assembly GCF_046119375.1. Lineage (NCBI taxonomy): Eukaryota > Metazoa > Chordata > Amphibia > Anura > Dendrobatidae > Phyllobates > Phyllobates terribilis. The sequence continues at coordinate 473,756,955 of NW_027362761.1, forward strand.
CCATCGACTCGGCGCCACTTGCACAGAAAGCATTTATTCAGATTGTACATAATGTAAAACTGAGGGTGGTGTCAGTTCATTGTGAAAAAACCTGCTATGTCCTGGACAATCTTCCCACACCTATTGTTTTGGGCATTCTGTGGCTTGTTAAACATAACCCGTTGGTGGATTGGCAAGCCGGGGAGATTATTGAATGGGGAGTTTACAGCCATGAGAACTGTTTAGATATTTCCCTCGCTACTGTCTCTATGGAAATATTACCTGCTTTTTAGTGTTGAGCGAACATGCTCGACACTGCTCGGTACTCGCCCGAGCATCACGCTACTTGGGATGTTCGGCGAGCACCGAGCATTTCCGGGTTACTCGGGCAGGAGCTCAGGTCTCCGCCCTGCATGTTTGGTGCTCTTTACAGAGCCAATGAACATGCAGGGATTGCCAGCCAGTCACTGTAATGCTGCAGCCATGTTGGTTGTGGGCATTACAGTGATTGGCTGGCCGCACAGCGTCACCTCGAGTATTTAAAACCGGGCGCCGCCATCTTGGACACAGTCGCTCCGGATTAGACAGTGTAGGGACAGCGCTGCTGATTTAGGGAGAGATATAAACTGCGAAATAGTTAGTGTAGGGTCTGTAAAGGCTGCCAGAACAAACAAACAGTCCTTTTCAGGACTAATATCCATCCCAGATACCAGGCAGGCAGGCTGTATAGGAGACACAGTGGTTATACCAGCAAACGCTGCATTACAGTCCTGTGTGCTCCTGTTGCTGAAATTGCTGGACTTAGCACCAGGTGTCGGGAGCAAGGAAAAATCAAAAACAGTTTGAGTGTGTCGCTCACTGTTCAGCCGCAAATATCTCTATTTAAAAAAGTGTGGTATACCCCAGTAAACAATAACTGTGGTTTTGCCATCCCACGGTAAAAAATCTCTATTATTCAGGTTTTGGTAGTTTTTTCCGTAAAGAAAAACAGTAGTGTCTCCTGACTGTTGTGACACAAAAATATATCTGTTGAAAATAGTCTTGTGTAGGCCCGACATCCCAGTGTGGTTTCGCAGTTCCACGGGTCAAATCGCTGTACTATCCAGTTTTGGGCCTTTGGTATCTAAAAAAAAAGCAGTTTGAGTGTGTCGCTCACTGTTCAGCCGCAAATATCTCTATTTAAAAAAGTGTGGTATACCCCAGTAAACAATAAGTGTGGTTTTGCCATCCCACGGTAAAAAATCTCTATTATTCAGCTTTTGGTAGTTTTTCCGTAAAGAAAAACAGTAGTGTCTCATGACTGTTGTGACACAAAAATATATCTGTTGAAAATAGTCTTGTGTAGGCCCGACATCCCAGTGTGGTTTCGCAGTTCCATGGGTCAAATCGCTGTACTATCCAGTTTTGGGCCTTTGGTATCTAAAAAAAAAGCAGTTTGAATGTGTCGCTCACTGTTCAGCCGCAAATATCTCTATTTAAAAAAGTGTGATATACCCCAGTAAACAATAACTGTGGATTTGCCATCCCGCGGTAAAAAATCTCTATTATTCAGCTTTTGGTAGTTTTTTCCGTAAAGAAAAACAGTAGTGTCTCCTGACTGTTGTGACACAAAAATATATCTGTTGAAAATAGTCTTGTGTAGGCCCGACATCCCAGTGTGGTTTCGCAGTTCCACGGGTCAAATCGCTGTACTATCCAGTTTTGGGCCTTTGGTATCTAAAAAAAAAGCAGTTTGAGTGTGTCGCTCACTGTTCAGCCGCAAATATCTCTATTTAAAAAAGCGTGGTATATTCCAGTAAACAATAACTGTGGTTTTGCCATCCCACGGTAAAAAATCTCTATTATTCAGCTTTTGGTAGTTTTTTCCGTAAAGAAAAACAGTAGTGTCTCCTGACTGTTGTGACACAAAAATATATCTGTTGAAAATAGTCTTGTGTAGGCCCGACATCCCAGTGTGGTTTCGCAGTTCCACGGGTCAAATCGCTGTACTATCCAGTTTTGGGCCTTTGGTATCTAAAAAAAAAGCAGTTTGAGTGTGTCGCTCACTGTTCAGCCGCAAATATCTCTATTTAAAAAAGTGTGGTATACCCCAGTAAACAATAACTGTGGTTTTGCCATCCCACGGTAAAAAATCTCTATTATTCAGCTTTTGGTAGTTTTTTCCGTAAAGAAAAACAGTAGTGTCTCCTGACTGTTGTGACACAAAAATATATCTGTTGAAAATAGTCTTGTGTAGGCCCGACATCCCAGTGTGGTTTCGCAGTTCCATGGGTCAATTCGCTGTACTATCCAGTTTTGGGCCTTTGGTATCTAAAAAAAAAAGCAGTTTGAGTGTGTCGCTCACTGTTCAGCCGCAAATATCTCTATTTAAAAAAGTGTGGTATACCCCAGTAAACAATAACTGTGGTTTTCCTCTTCCACGGTTCTAATCTACTCTTTATTACCCTTTTTCCATTGATAGTGCAAGTGTAAGCTATTTTACTTCATTTACAATGGGCAAGGCGCGTGGCAAGGGACGTGGAAGTGGACGTTCTGGTGATGGTTCGTGCAGAGAACGGGGCCGTGGCCAAGGTGAAAGTGTGCCACAACCAACAGCCACATCTTCTCGCTCCCACTTCTTGACCGAATTACTAGGGAAGCACAGAATAACACCAGTATTGAGAACTGATCAGTGTGAACAGGTTATTAATTGGATAGCAGATAATACTTCCAGTTACCTGGGCACCACCACCTCCGGTCAGTCTTCCACACGGTCAACTGTTAGTAGCCGTGAGTCTCGACCACATACTCCTCCTCACCCTGATGCTCCTTCCTCCCACCATGCCGAGTGTCGTCAGACAGCAAGTGATCCCACACTTGGACACTCTGAAGAGCTGTTCACTGGTCCATTTCCATATTTGGGCCATTCGCCTGCTCCGCTTGAAGTGGTGGAAGAGGAGATCCCATGTTGCGATGCCCAAATATTTGAACAGCCACGGCCACAGGAAGTCGACGTTGGCAATCTGTCACAAGAGGTGGATGATGACGAGACACAATTGCCTGGAAGTGAGGAGGAGGATCGTGGTGCGCAAGTGGAAGAGGAGGAGGTGGTGGATGATCTAGTAACTGACCCAACGTGGAAGGAGGACATGCAGAGTGAGGCCAGCAGCACACAGGGGGAGGGAGGCAGAGTACCCCAACAGGCAGGAAGAAGCAGTGTGGTGGCCGCAGACAGAAGGCGGGCATCCGTTCCCCGTAACACCAACACGAGGGACGTTGCCAGTACAAGCGGTAGGTCTTCCAGAGTCTGGAATTTTTTTAAAGACTCTGCTGATAACCCCAAAAAGGCCATATGTTCCACCTGCCATGCCAGCATCAGCAGGGGTGACAAAACTAACAGCCTGACCACCACCAGCATGATCAGGCACATGGCAGCAAAGCACCCGACTTTGTGGGGCGAACCCCAGGGTCCACGACCAGTGTCAGCGGGTGTCACCACTGCTTCTTCCACTGTTGTGCGTGCAATAGAACCCCCTGTTGTGTGTGCAAGGCAAACCCCTGTCCATACTGCATGTAAAGATGCCCCCTCCTCTCAGTCTTCACTTGTTATTGCAGTTTCTCAAGAAACAGCATCAATGTCCGCGTCCACGTCCCACCGCAACGTTCAATTGTCCATATCCCAGGCCTTTGAACGAAAGCGGAAATTCGCAGCTAACGCCCCACAGGCCACAGTCCTAAATTCGCACATTTCACGACTGCTTGCATTGGAAATGCTGCCTTTTAGGCTGGTGGAGAAGGAAACCTTCCGCAATCTTATGGCGGTGGCCGTCCCTCGGTACTCGGTCCCCAGCCGACACTATTTTGCCCGGTGTGCCATCCCCGCACTACACAAGCACGTGTCCCAAAGCATCTGCCGTGCCCTCAACAACGCAGTTACTGGAAGAGTCCACCTGACAACGGACACGTGGACAAGTACTTGTGGCCAGGGACGGTACATCTCTCTGACGGCACACTGGGTAAACATAGTGGAAACCGGGACCAAGTCGGACCTTGGGACGGAACACATCCTCCCCACACCGAGGATTGCGGGCCCTATGTCAGTCAGAGTTGCCCCCACAGTGTACAGCTCCTGCGCATCCTCCTCCTCATGTTCAGCCTCCATCTCAGATATCACCACATCAGTTGCAAGCTGGAAGCATTGCAGTACTGCCTCCGCCAAGCGGCAACAGGCTGTGCTGAAACTCATAAGCTTAGGTGATAAACCTCACACTGCTTGTGAGTTGTGGACAGCTGTGAAAGAGCAGGCAGATCTGTGGCTGAGACCGCTGCACCTACATCCCGGCATGGTCGTGTGTGACAATGGCCGTAACCTGGTGGCGGCTCTGAGGCGAGGTGAGATCACACACGTTCCATGCCTGGCTCATGTGCTTAACCTCGTGGTTCAGCGGTTTCTTAAATCGTACCCCGAGTTGCCAGATCTGCTCGTGAAAGTACGCCGCCTGTCAGCTCATTTTCGCAAGTCGGCTACAGCTTCCGCCGCCCTTGCTGTGTTGCAGCAGCGTTTGCAGCTTCCGGCACACCGACTGGTGTGTGATGCCCCACACGTTGGAACTCTACCCTCCACATGTTGCAAAGGATTTGTGAGCAAAAGAGAGCAGTTGTGGAGTACCAGCTGCAACAAGGGCGTTGATATTCAGGTCAGACTCCACACATAAGACCTCAGGAGTGGACCTGGATGTCTGACATATGTACCATCCTGACAAACTTTGAGGAGGCCACCAAGATGGTGAGTGGCGATGACGCCATCATTAGTGTCAGCATCCCACTTGTCTGTCTTTTGCAACGCTCTCTGCAGAGAATTAAAGAGGAGGCATTGCAGCCAGAGTATGATGAAATGGATCAAGAAGCCGTAGCGGGCGATTACACACAGCCCAGCCTCATCTCATCCCAACGTGCATTGGGGGACAATGAGGGAGAGGAGGAGGAGGAGGAGGAAGAACAGGAGCTGCTATCATGCGTTGTAGACGGTAGTACCTGTACAAGTGTCATACCGTCGGTTCAGCGTGGGTGGCCTGAGGACAGGGGGGAGGAGGAAGAGGAGGAGGAGGAGAGCATGGTCAGTCGTCATCTTGGTGAGGACACGGAAATCTTGCCCGTTACCAGTCTGGCACGCATGGCTGACTTTATGTTACGCTGCCTTAACCGTGACCCTCGCGTTGTCAAAATGTTGGGTGACAGTCATTACTGGTTGGTGACACTTGTAGACCCCCGCTACAAGGAGAACTTTCACTCTTTTATTCCTGAGGTGGAGAGGTCTACAAAAATGGGGCAATACCAGAAGGCCCTTGCTGCAGAACTCTTAAAAGAATTCCCATCTGAACACGCTAGCGGCAGAGGTCACAGTTCGTTGCCCAACCAAGGCGTACAGGCGAGAGAGATGCAACTCCAATCCAGCAGAGGCAGGGGAACACTGTCAATGTTCTGGGACAGTTTTCTGATACCTGCCCAGCTTACAGGCCCTGAGGCGCGGGGTACTCTCACAAGGAGTGGAAAGTTTCAAAAGATGGTGAGGGAGTACCTTGCCGATCGTACCAGCGTCCTCCGTGATTCCTCTGTGCCTTTTAATTATTGGGTATCCAAGCTGGACACTTGGAATGAACTCGCTCTGTACGCCTTGGAGGTCCTGGCCTGCCCTGCCGCTAGCGTGTTATCGGAGCGTGTTTTTAGTGCCGCTGGGGGAATTATAACTGATAAGCGCACTCGCCTGTCAACTGACAATGCTCAAAATGAACAAGGGCTGGATTGGGCCAGACTTCTCATCACCACCAAATGACAGCAGAGTAACAAAAAGTCAAATCCACTGTGTTATTTCGGGAGGTGTATTCACATGCACCGCTTCACACCCACACATGGGTATACGCTTCCTCGTTTCGGCTGTTTAATCTTCTTCTCCTTATCCTCAACCTCCACCACCACTATACCACCAGGGTGCCAGCATTGCAAGTTCCTCCGTCCTAATTTTTGGCAGCTTTTGCTTGGAAAGCATAAGCAAATACTATGGGACACCCACTCCCCAATAATGGGACTTATGTTTGTAATATGCTGTACTGCATGGCTCTTGTAAGGGGCATTGCAAGTTGCTCCGTCCTAATTTTTGGCAGCTTTTGCTGGGAAAGCATAAGCAAATACTATGGGACACCCACTCCCCAATAATGGGACTTATGTTTGTAATATGCTGTACTGCATGGCTCTTGTAAGGGGCATTGCAAGTTGCTCTGTCCTAATTTTTGGCAGCTTTTTCTTGGAAAGCATAAGCAAATACTATGGGACACCCACTCCCCAATAATGGGACTTATGTTTATAACATGCTGTACTGCATGACTCTTGTAAGGGGCATTGCAAATTGCTCCGTCCTAATTTTTGGCAGCTTTTGCTGGGAAAGCATAAGCAAATACTATGGGACACCCACTCCCCAATAATGGGACTTATGTTTGTAATATGCTGTACTGCATGGCTCTTGTAAGGGGCATTGCAAGTTGCTTCGTCCTAATTTTTGGCAGCTTTTGCTGGGAAAGCGTAAGCAAATACTATGGGACACCCACTCCCCAATAATGGGACTTATGTTTGTAATATGCTGTACTGCATGGCTCTTGTAAGGGGCAATGCAAGTTGCTCCGTCCTAATTTTTGGCAGCTTTTGCTGGGAAAGCATAAGCAAATACTATGGGACACCCACTCCCCAATAATGGGACTTATGTTTGTAATATGCTGTACTGCATGGCTCTTGTAAGGGGCATTGCAAGTTGCTCCGTCCTAATTTTTGGCAGCTTTTGCTGGGAAAGCATAAGCAAATACTATGGGACACCCACTCCCCAATAATGGGACATATGTTTGTAATATGCTGTACTGCATGGCTCTTGTAAGGGGCATTGCAAGTTGCTCCGTCCTAATTTTTGGCAGCTTTTGCTTGGAAAGCATAAGCAAATACTATGGGACACCCACTCCCCAATAATGGGACTTATGTTTGTAATATGCTGTACTGCATGGCTCTTGTAAGGGGCATTGCAAGTTGCTCCGTCCTAATTTTTGGCAGCTTTTGCTGGGAAAGCATAAGCAAATACTATGGGACACCCACTCCCCAATAATGGGACTTATGTTTGTAATATGCTGTACTGCATGGCTCTTGTAAGGGGCATTGCAAGTTGCTCCGTCCTAATTTTTGGCAGCTTTTGCTGGGAAAGCATAAGCAAATACTATGGGACACCCACTCCCCAATAATGAGACTTATGTTTGTAATATGCTGTACTGCATGGCTCTTGTAAGGGGCATTGCAAGTTGCTCCGTCCTAATTTTTGGCAGCTTTTGCTGGGAAAGCATAAGCAAATACTATGGGACACCCACTCCCCAATAATGGGACTTATTTTTGTAATATGTTGTATTGCATGGCTCTTGTAAGGGGCATTGCAAGTTGCTCCGTCCTAATCTTTGGCAGCTTTTGGTAGGAAAGCATAAGCAAATACTATGGGACACCCACTCCCCAATAATGGGACTTATGTTTGTAATATGCTGTACTGCATGGCTCTTGTAAGGGGCATTGCAAGTTGCTCCGTCCTAATTTTTGGCAGCTTTTGCTGGGAAAGCATAAGCAAATACTATGGGACACCCACTCCCCAATAATGGGACTTATGTTTGTAATATGCTGTACTGCATGGCTCTTGTAAGGGGCATTGCAAGTTGCTCCGTCCTAATTTTTGGCAGCTTTTGCTGGGAAAGCATAAGCAAATACTATGGGACACCCACTCCCCAATAATGGGACTTATCTTTGTAATATGCTGTACTGCATGGCTCTTGTAAGGGGCATTGCAAGTTGCTCCGTCCTAATTTTTGGCAGCTTTTGCTTGGAAAGCATAAGCAAATACTATGGGACACCCACTCCCCAATAATGGGACTTATGTTTGTAATATGCTGTACTGCATGGCTCTTGTAAGGGGCATTGCAAGTTGCTCCGTCCTAATTTTTGGTATCTTTTGCTGGGAAAGCATAAGCAAATACTATGGGACACCCACTCCCCAATAATGGGACTTATGTTTGTAATATGCTGTACTGCATGTCTCTTGTAAGGGGCATTGCAAGTGGCTCCGTCCTAATTTTTGGCAGCTTTTGCTGGGAAAGCATAAGCAAACACTATGGGACACCCACTCCCCAATAATGGGACTTATGTTTGTAATATGTTGTACTGCATGGCTCTTGTAAGGGGCATTGCAAGTTGCTCCGTCCTAATTTTTGGCAGCTTTTGCTTGGAAAGCATAAGCAAATACTATGGGACACCCACTCCCCAATAATGGGACTTATGTTTGTAATATGCTGTACTGCATGGCTCTTGTAAGGGGCATTGCTAGTTGTTCCGTCCTAATTTTTGGCAGCTTTTGCTGGGAAAGCATAAGCAAATACTATGGGACACCCACTCCCCAATAATGGGACTTATGTTTGTAATATGCTGTACTGCATGGCTCTTGTAAGGGGCATTGCAAGTTGCTCCGTCCTAATTTTTGGCAGCTTTTGCTGGGAAAGCATAAGCAAATACTATGTGACACCCACTCCCCAATAATGGGACTTATGTTTGTAATATGCTGTACTGCATGGCTCTTGTAAGGGGCATTGCAAGTTGCTCTGTCCTAATTTTTGGCAGCTTTTTCTTGGAAAGCATAAGCAAATACTATGGGACACCCACTCCCCAATAATGGGACTTATGTTTATAACATGCTGTACTGCATGACTCTTGTAAGGGGCATTGCAAATTGCTCCGTCCTAATTTTTGGCAGCTTTTGCTGGGAAAGCATAAGCAAATACTATGGGACACCCACTCCCCAATAATGGGACTTATGTTTTTAATATGCTGTACTGCATGGCTCTTGTAAGGGGCATTGCAAGTTGCTTCGTCCTAATTTTTGGCAGCTTTTGCTGGGAAAGCGTAAGCAAATACTATGGGACACCCACTCCCCAATAATGGGACTTATGTTTGTAATATGCTGTACTGCATGGCTCTTGTAAGGGGCATTGCAAGTTGCTCCGTCCTAATTTTTGGCAGCTTTTGCTGGGAAAGCATAAGCAAATACTATGGGACACCCACTCCCCAATAATGGGACTTATGTTTGTAATATGCTGTACTGCATGGCTCTTGTAAGGGGCATTGCAAGTTGCTCCGTCCTAATTTTTGGCAGCTTTTGCTGGGAAAGCATAAACAAATACTATGGGACACCCACTCCCCAATAATGAGACTTATGTTTGTAATATGCTGTACTGCATGTGACGCGCCCCCTGGGCCGTGTGTACACGTGTGTGGGATACCCGGTGCCGGGTCTCTGGGGTCTGTAGTCTCCGTCGCGGTGACCCGGTCCCATGGCTCAGGCTGGTCAAACCAGTGGCAGTCTTTATTAGGTTTTGAGGTTAATTGTCCGACTGCGCCACCCGTGGATTGCGGTCAGGGAGTACCACCGCTGCGAGGCAGACCGCTGAGGCTGGTGTTGTGTGCGCAGCATAAAATGGGATAACTCCCCTCGGGAGGAGTATAGCCTCAGGGCAGTGAGTGTGGATGATGGGGTTGATGGTGCACGAGCGCAGCAGGAATGACTCAGAGACTTTGCAGTGCAGTTCAGGGTCTTTACTGATGATTATAAGGTAGACCCTCCCGGGAGTACTGGCTAGCATAAGCGGCCTGGTCAGTCTGTGAGCAAGCAGGAGTTCCCCTGGCCAGGTGGATTTGTAGGCCTCTCCGTCTGTCTGCACTCTTCCTGGCTACCTTGCTGTAAGCGGGTAGAAGTAGCCCACGTCCCTGAGTGTACCGTGTAGTGCTCACCCGTATGGCTGGTGACTTGGGACCTTCTGATAGCCTCCGCTCCACGACGGCGGTGCTGGTCCCTTGCTTGTGACTGAGCCTCTGGGCTTCTATGGCCAGAGGACCTGAAATCTCCTGCCGCTGGTTTCTGCTGCTGGATATATAAGTCCTCACAGCTTCGGACTCCTGTGTCCGGTTCCTATTGTCTTCTGCCAGGGCGAGCTCTGCTCAGCTTCCAGCCCCTGGTCTTTAGCTCCTAGCTCCTACAGAGCTCCTTGCTGTTACTTTCCCTTGCTCTCACTCTGACTCTGACTGTTCTCTGACTCACTCAACCCCTCCCCAGATCCAGTTTATAAGGGCAGAATTCTCCCCTCCCAGGATTGGGGCAGGAGGATGTTGCATGTTTAAGGGATCCTGACCAGGAAATCTCCCACTTGCTCTCCGACGTAATATCTCTATTACTGTGGTGACCAGACCCCTGGGGTGCCACACATGGCTCTTGTAAGGGGCATTGCAGTTCCTCATAATTTTTGGAAAGCCTTCCATTCGCTGCTTAGGCCAACAGTGCACGGGACACCCAGTTGCTATAAATGGAAAAAAAGGTTTAGTTAACGCCCTCTGACCTCCATGTCATTTCCAATGGGCATTGGAGTGGCTCGAAATTTTTGGTAGGCATTGCACTCACTGTATGCCCTATAACTGTGTAGCCGAACCGCTCCTTTTGTTACAGAAACATATCCTACAAGATATATCTGGTTGACTGGCCTGATATTGATGTGAATGGTCCCTGTTCCTCCTGCTCTTTCTCCTTTGCCACTACCTCATCCATCATTTATCACCTGAAGCTTTGTTTTAACGGGAGTCATAGAACTTGGATAGTAGCAGGAAAACATCCAGCAATCCTCGGAGGAAGTAGGATATGCGCCAAAACGCTGACCACCTCAGGCCTAGCCGCTACTACATACATGCGCTTGCATTACAACAAAACAAAGCAGATGCTAACTTCTATCATCCTCATCATGCTCCTCACCTTGGCACTCTCAACTCCCCTGATGGAGAAGCCAGGGCCCACCGGAGGAGTCTGATAATGCTGCCCTAAAGCAGGCCAGGCTAAGAAAAGTGTGGGAAAGGTTACCGGGACAAATAGGGGTGGCTGGGGACCGAGTATGGACACCCGGCCACCCCCTGGAGGCTGGGGAGCAAGCGGGGACACCCGGCCACCAGGCGGCTGGGGACTGAGTATGGATACCAGGCCGCCGACACAGCCATGGCCTGGTGGCCAGATTCCGCCTCCACATGCCTAAAAGGCCCAATTTAAAGTGCAAGCAAGCAGTATGTTATAGCAGCCTGGGGGGTGGGTGGGTGGCAGGCTGCATACTTGCGCTTGCATTGCAAGGAATGGGAGAGGTACAATTGAACACAGCCCTGGGACAAGGACTTGAATGGGGATAGTTGCAAGTCTGCAACGACAGGTGCAGGGTGGGAGACATCTTCGCATGTACCATGAACAGGGGTTTGGCATGCACACACTACAGCGGAATAGGCTCTCCTTCCCACTAAATGCACTGGGGAGGGCACAGGTAATGTTTTGGTATACGCGCTTAATCTTATGTATAAGGCACACCAGGACAAATATGGGCGGCTGGGGACTGAGTATGGATACCTCGCTGCCAAAGCAGCCATGAGGTAGTGGCCAGCTTTGGCTTCCTCCAAACTAAAAGGCCCCATTTCAAGTGCAAGCTAGCAGTATGGAATTGCAGTCTGGGGGTGGGTGGGTGGCAGGCTGCACACTTACACTTGCATTAAAAGAAAACATAGCAGATGCTAACTTCTGTCATCATCATCATGCTCCTCACCTTGGCACTCTCAACTCCACCGATGGAGAAGTCAGGGCCCACCGGAGGTGTCTGGTTCTCTGGTGGGCTCGTCCAATGCTGCCTAAAGCAGGCCGGGCTAAGAAAAGTGTGTGGGGGGATGTTCCAAGGAGAAATAGGGGCGGCTCGGGACCGTTTATGGACACCCAGCTGCCCCCAGGCGGCTGGGGACCGTGTGTGGACACCCGGCCGCGGGGGCGGCTGGGGACCGAGTATGGACACCCGGCCGCCGGGCGGCTGGGGACTGAGTATGGATTCCAGGCTGCCAACACAGCCATGACGTGGTGGCCAGACTCCGCCTCCACATGCCTAAAAGGCCCAATTTCAAGTTCAAGCAAGCAAGCAGTATGGTATTGCAGCCTGGGGGTGGGTGGGTGGCAGGCTGCATACTTGAGCTTGTATTGCAAGGAATGGGGGAGGTACAATTGAACACAGCCCTGGGACTAGAACTTGCATGGGGATAGTTGCAAGTCTGCATCTTCTGATGCGGTAAGGATCACTTATGATGGGCACACTTTTAGACAGTGACCTGGGAGTCAGAGATGCTTCCAGGGGTCTTCCCCATGCTGTTCCCTTGTCTTTTCAGCACTTTATGCATGTGTCACACAGCACATGGCCAGATAAGGTTGTAAAATGTTAAAATGACATTTCACGGTGAATGCATTTGTCATTGTTGAAAGCAATACAAAAGTGCAAAAACGCATAAAAAATGCTACTTGTGAACATAGCCGAAGGTGTGGAGGAGTATTTTTGTTTTTGGTCATTTATTTTAACTTATACACAAGTCTTTACCCTGGAAAGGATGTTCCTTAACATATTTCACAGGAAAAAAGTTTCACTTTCGTTTTTGAACGTTTTATTGTGAGCCTGTAAAAGTGGCTTAATACCTCTGACCACGTTGTTGACAGCAGTGACCTGGGGGTCAGAAATGCTTCCTGGGGCGATCCCCATGCTGTCCCCATGTCATTTGAGCACTGTCACTATCGTTTTGGGCACTTGTTAGGCTTTTAAAAGACTGCCGGGGGTGCCACCGCAAAAATGCTCGAGTCTCCCATAGACTAACATTGGGCTCGTTGCTCGGGTCGAGCACCCGAGTATCACGGCGAGCTCGGCCCACGCTTCGAGCACCCGAGCATTTTAGTGCTCGCTGAACACTACTGCTTTTCTGTCTGGTTTTGAGGACGTTTTTTCTGAGAGGGGGTGTCAGGATTTGCTTCTCCATCGTGCTTTACAAATTTTTTACCAGAAATTCATCCAAAATTACTCTGTAATTGTGAAACCCCTTACCGACATGACTAAGAAGGGGTCTAATTTTTCTAATTGGTCGGATGCCTACCTCCAGGCTTTTTCTTCCTTAAAAATTAATTTTGCCACTGCACCTATACTCAGTCAACCCGATGTTTCCCAACCCTTTATTGCGGAGGTTGATGCGTCGGATGTTGGGGTTGGGGCTGTGTTGTCTCAGGTCCATCCCGTGTTAAATGGCGTCCATGCGCCTTCTTTTTTTAAAAAATTGTCTTCTGCTGAGAGAAATTATGATGTGGGTAATAGGGAACTTTTGGTGATCAAATTGGTGTTTGAAGAATGGCAACTTTGTTTGGAGGGGGATGTCCATTCTATTACTGTTATTACTGACCATATGAACCTGTCTTATCTCCAGTTAGCTAAACGTCTCAACCCTAGGCAAGCCAGATGGTCCCCTTTTAACTAGGTTTAATTTTGTTGTTACTTTTCGTCCAGGGGTCAAAAATGTCAAGGCTGATGCTTTGTCCTGGAGCTTCCCTGGTGGTGGTGACCATGAGAACCCTGCCCTGATATTACAGAAAGGGGTATTCATTTCAGCACTTTATCCTGAACTGGAGGGTGAGGTGTTAGGGGCACAGGGGGACGCCTTTGCCTCCTGCCCTTCAAGAAAGTTATTTGCACCATCTGATCTGTACCACAAAGTAATTAAGGAGCATCATAACTTTGTGCTTGCTGGGAATCCAGGTGGTAAGGCAACCGCGGACCCCCTATCTTATCGTTTTTGGTGACCAGGGTTGCATCGGGATGTGATTGAACACGTAGCTGCTTGTAGTATTTACGCGCGTTCTAAGGTTTCGCATACCCGTCCATCTGGTACTCTTCTTCCACTACCTATCCCTAGTACGCCATGGACACACTTGTCCATGGATTTTATTACTGACCTACCAGTTTCTGCAGGCGAAATGGTGGTTTTAGTCGTTGTAGATAGGTTCAGTAAAATGGTTCACTCCGTCGCATTACCTGCACTTACAAATGCCAAAACTCTTGCTCAGGTGTTCATAAATGAGATTGTGAAGCTTCACGGGGTTCCCTCCGATGTGATGTCAGATGGGTGGACCCAGTTTGTTTCCAAGTTCTGGAAGGCATCCTGTTCTTGACTGGGGGTGCAGCTGTCCTTTTCCTCTGCCTTCCACCCTCCATAGAATGGACAGACTGAGCGTGTCAATCAGAATTTGGAGACCTATCTCAGGTGTTTCGTCTCTGAAAATCAGGAGGATTGGGCATCCTACTTACCGCTGGCAGAATTTGCCATTAATAATCATCGTCAAGAATCAACTGGCAGGACACCATTCTTCGGTGCATACGGTTATCACCCACAGTTTGGTACCTTTAGTGGGGGAGGAGCTTCAGAAGTTCCTGAGGAGAAACGGTTTGCTTTGTCGCTCTCCTTGGTATGGCAGGGTGTGCTGAGTAAATTAAAGATCATGGGAGACAGGTATAAACATATGGCTGACAGAAAACGCTTGCCACGTCTGGACCTGAATGTGAATTACTTTGTGTGGTTGGCTACCAGGAATATAAGATTGAAAGTTCCTTCTTGGAAGCTGGGACCTAGGTTAATTGGTCCCTATAAAATATCCGCCGTGATTAACCCAGCAGCGTTTCGTCTTGAACTTCCTCAGGCCCTTAAGGTCCACAACGTGTTCCCCCTTTCCCTAGATCTCCACTCCCCCCTTTCCCTAGTGTCTAGGCTCCCTTTCCCTCTGTAACATCCCTGGCGGCATGCTTGCATGGTGCACCACCTCCCACCATGCAAGACAGCAATCTTACCTGTCAGTCCATGCTGCACTCTTTGTTTCAGTACCTGCTGTGTCCATGTCTCTTGTCTGATTGCTTAGGGCGTCGGCGCGGCTTTCTGCTTGCTTCTTATAGCTACTGTGTGCACAGTCCTAATGCGTCCCCAGCCTATTGCTGTGAGTCACTGGATGCTTAAACCCCCTCCTCCCAGTAGGAGGTGCCTGAGCAACACTTTCCATCTGTTTGTTCCTTGCAACTTAGTTGCCAGGTCCTGTCCTGTATCTAGTCTGTTTCTGCCACCCTGGGGGCTGTATACCCAGGCCTGTTACCTCTACCTGTGACTTTAGTCAGTTTCCACCACCCTGGGGGCTGAGTTGCCAGGCTCGTTCCTGTATCTTGTTCCTGGTTCAGATCCTGTCTGAACAGTATCCTAGTCCGTTACCTGTTTGTCTCTATGTCTGTACCTTTCTCTTTTCCTGCAGTATCTGAACCTGCACCTAACTCCAACTCGTTGTCTCTGTACTTCTCTTTGTGAGTTTTGTGTCCACTCGCTACTTCATTGCAAGTACTTTGTGTGTATCTGGTTCTGCCCGTTCTGTTTCCCTGCCTCTGTATATAACTCCAGTATTCCAGCTATCTTCTTGTGTTCTCCAGTCTGTTCCATGTGAACAGAGCCCTGTCCTGTCTACCGCATCTGCGGGTTTTGCTCTGCTCTGCTTGCCTACCGCACCTGCGGTTTTTCTCTGCGTTGCTTGTTCACTGCATCTGCGGGTTTTGCTCTGCTTTGCTTGTCTACCGCATCTGCGGGTTTTGCTTTTGCTCTGCTTTGCTTGTTCATCGCATCTGCGGTTTTGCTCAGCTTTGCTTGTTCACCGCATCTGCGGTTTTGCTCTGCTTTGCTTGTCTACCGCATCTGCGGGTTTTGCTCTGCTTTGCTTGTTCACCGCATCTGCGGGTTTTGCTCCACTCTGCTTGTCTACCGCACCTGCGGCTCCGTTTCTGTATCCCAGTCTGTACTGGTTCCTATCCTGCCTGCGTTTCTACCTGCCAGTACCCGCCTCTCTGCATGTCAGCTGTGCCTGCCTGTGCCCACCTGTCTGCATGCCAGCCGTGCCTGCCAGTGCCCACCTGTCTACATGCCAGTCTAACCTGCCTGTTCCTGCATTCCCCAGTGTGGGTCAACAGCTGTGACCGGGGTCTGACCTGTAGTAGCACCTGGTCCCTCTGCTCGGTTCCTCCCTGGTTCACGGAGTCTACTGAGCCGCCGTGCGACCTTGGTTGGATCGGGTTGATACTTAGTTACGCCCCTCCAGGCACTCCTCGGTTCATGGTACAATGGGATCACTACACTACAGTCAGTCCGGGTGCGAGCGCAGCAGTTTGCTCAGGCCATGGTTCCCGTTGAGCCTCACAGCCCTTCGCTCTCAGAGACGTTTGAATCCTTGTCTGGCGAATACGTGCACCAAGAAAATTTTTTTTCTCAAGCTGTAGCCCATGCGATTTACGCACCAGTCCAAATGGATCTATCAGCACTCGTTCCTGCGGATCCACTATGGTATTATGGGGATCCAAAACGAAGCTGTGCATTTGTGGAGCAATGCATGCTGCATTTCAAATTCTATGCTCACTATTTTCCTATGATCGGGTTAAAGTAGCATTCATGATGTCCTACCTAGCAGGTGATGCCTTGAGATGGATCACCTCCCTATGGGAAGCATGGGATCCTATCGTCTCTGACCTGCAGGCCTTCCTGGTGGCCTTCCTAATGGTCTTCGATGACCCTAATCCAGAGGCTTCTGCTAAAGCTTCCCTTCCCAATATCCTGGAGCAGCCCAGATGGGTAATGTGTGTAGGTAGCCTACCAGTTCTCCAGCCTGAAGAGACTGCTGTCCACACAGAATCCACACAGGATGACAATGCTCCACAGAACACTTCTCTTCCCAACCTCAAGAGGCAGTCCAGATGTGCAAGGCGTAGAGGTAAACCTTCACACCAGGTTCTGTCCTCCCAAAGACCTCCTGTTCCCCAGCCTGTGGAGGCAGCCTTCCGTACAGAATCCATGAAGGATGACTATGTTCGTCAGGCAAAGCAGAAGCCAGAACTCAGTCACAAAATCGGATTGCGGTCCCGCTGCGGTTGTTTGGGACCCCCTGACGGTCTTTGTCTAGCGAAGGTTGGAGAATCCCAAGACATTAGGCCTGTAGGAGAGGCTGCCCTTGGTGTTAGTGTTTCCTCTCCACAGATGACCATGACTGTCTCCATGACAAGTGAAGGCCTCGGATTAACCGGAAGTTTCGGGCTTAAAGCCTTGAAGAGTCGGTGTCTGATTCCTGTCCGACAACTCCAGAAGCCGGTTTGGGCATTGTCAGCAGAAGGACGAGCCCTACTCAGAAACAGTCAAAATATGTCTGTACAAATTAAGCTCCAGATTGGAGCATTACACATGAAGAAGTTCACATTCCAGGTGTTGTCTGGTTTACCCACAGGTCGTCCAGAGCCGAGAGATTTAGTGCCCGCTCAGGTCTGGAGATCCTGCATGGTGTTTCCTGGGGGACTGCTGAGGTGTAAGGGGTGTCCAGTCCCCATATGTTCAGGACAGTCAGCAGTTTCTTTTTCTTCTTCACCAGATCTGTTGGTCGCTGACTCGCTGTGCGCTGAAGTCTCCGAAGGAAGTGAAGCGGAGGCATTGTCCCCACACAGTCTCGACGATTGTATCAATGATCTGGCTTTAGGCACCGCCCCACCTCGCAGATGTGTCATCTCAGAGGCCAGACTGAAGTTGGTTCCTAATCAAGGATCCTCCATCTCTAACAAATCTGGCAATAAGTCCATCAAGGCGGTGGCTACCTCCAAGTCTCTGCACCCCTCCAACCAGGCGGAGGACCTCCAGTTGCCTCCTGAATCCTCCGGGGTGCTACCTGATAACAAATGGAGAGAGACTTTTCTGCACTCTGTACCTGGTACTTCGCCCACTTCATCCAATAAGCTTGGCAAAGTGTACGTCAAAGCGGTTGTTAACCCCGAGTCTCTGCACCCCTCCAACCTTGTGGAGGACCTCCAGTTGTCCCGTGAATCCTTTGGGGTACTTCCCGATGATAACAAATGGAAAGAGACTTTTCTGCACTCTGTACCTGGTACTTCGCCCACTTCATCCAGTAAGCTTGGCAAAGTGCACGTCAAGGCGGTGGTTTCCCAGTGGAGGATCTCCAGTTGTCCCGTGAATCCTTTGGGGTGCTACCCGATATTAATAAGTGGAGAGAGACTTTCCTGTGTCCTGTTCCTGGTACCTCGCCCACTTCATCTGTAGCTGAGGATGGCCCAATGGAAGGAAACATCCTAGCTTTGTTCCCTCTAGTGGAAAGAAGAGGAAATCTTCCTGAGGAGAAGGATCGGCCTCCAAATTCTCTTCAGTCCGGGCGCGAGTGCAGCACCCTCTTCCCCCTGTGTTGCACTAAGTCTTTCCCACACCTTGCGTGACACATGAGGGCAGACAGTTGGATTACAGAATTGTAGTAGAGGCAAGAGATCCTTTAAGAGAATTCTTACAGGATGCTTCAAAGATGGAGAGAGATTGCCATCTGCTGATCAGGCACAGTCAAGCGGAACCAAGATGTGCAAGAGAATTTGAAGGGGGAGCAGATGACTTCCAGGAAGGAGTTCCTGGGTATAAGAGGCCAGCACGCCAAGCCTGTGGTGGTTTTGGCGCCAAGCAACAGAGAGGAGCAGACGTGCTCCCTATGTGCTGAGAAGCCCCGAATGGCAGGCCTAAGCCAGAGGCCTGCGAGGTGCCACAGCTGGACACCAGTGGATGAGCTCCGGATCCCTCACAGATGTGCCCTGAATGCTGTGCCTACTGAGGAGAGTCGGAACCTGCTTGCGGTGCTGAGTGAGTTTGCGGAATCCGACGTCGTCCGCCGACAGACGAGGTCTGGACCCCCTTTATCCACGGCTTGAGAGACTGCCTTCAATGGCCAGGAAGAGAGGAGTTGTGAGATGGCTGCCGCAGGAAAGTCATGCCAGTGAAAGCAGAGGAGCTGCATACGTGAAGAGGGCCGTCACTTCTACTGTTCACTCACGGTCTCGGGAGGGATTGGGAGGGAAACGGTTGGGGCGAAAGAAGCTAAACGTGATTTAATTGACTTTGTCCGGAAAAGACTTTCGGCCTAGTGGGAATAACCGGTGACCCCCGCCATGACCAGACCATATACAGAGTTAAAGAACTGACGTGGTAATGATTGGGTGCACCACACTACCTTAACAGACTTAGCATTTTATTAATATTTCAAATTACCGTTCATTACTTCTGTTGCCATTCCCTTGTTTAGAATACCTGTTATATCTATATATAAACTGTTTATATTCATTTCTGACTGTCCTTGCCTTGTGTCTCTGCGTGTTGCATTCCGGCACCTGCATTACAGAATCATAGAGTATAGTGTAGGTATGGTTGGGAATTGGAGAAGGGGTGTACAAAACAACTTTAGAAGACTAGCATTTTTGACTATAACATGTTTATTTAATTTTATCCTCTATATCAGTGTTCCCCCAACTTCAGTCCTCAAGGCTCACCAACAGGCCACGTTTTCAGGATTTCCTTACTATTACACAGGTGGTGGAATTATTGCCTGGGCATGTGATGCAAATACCACCTGAGCAATACTAAGGAAATTCTGAAAACATGGCCTGTTGGTGGGCCTTGAGGACTGGAGTTGGGGAACACTGCTCTATAAGGACTATTCACCCAATGGCTTGCACATGTCTTATGTGACAAAAGTACATTTTTTTGGTTATGATCTCATGCTCCAATTTCATGTGATAAAAAAATAATGGCATGCTCCTTCACATTGTTTATTCAGGGGAGATGTCAGTTTAACATGATGTCATGTGAAGTGCCTTATATAAAGCCTCGGAGTCTCTCTGGGCTCAACTCTGCCATGTGCACAAGGTCTTGATTCAATTATGGGAAATCATTGGTCCAATTTGAGCAATATTAATATCTCCTTGTTTTCTAATTTTCAGCTTGAAAGCTCAATGGCCATCTAGTGCATGTACACCTTTTACATTATCTACAAACACATATTGTGCTTAAAGAAATGTGCTCATTTTCTGTTTTCGTGAGTGTACAGCTCCTCTGACTCCTGTTTTCTTGTTTGCTGGGGGCACTGCACCCTTAAAAAGTGACAGATCAGACTAGTGACATGGTCGAACCACTGGTCCAAACTGTACACTCTCCCATGCTGCAAGCGGAGGCAGCTTTGCCTCTGCAGCATAATAGTAGAGTTGGAAAACTGAACATTGCCGGATTCAGAGATCTGGCAGCCTCAAAGCGCCGCTTGAAAGCTGTATAGCAAACAGTGTGCAAGCACATGATCCTTGCCTAGGAGATTGCCTTAGAAAGGCAGGTAACTTTGTCACTGAACAACAAACCATAGTACTATAGATCCCAATGTTGTTAAGAATGGGGAGTATTTTTAACCCCTTTAACCCCTTAAGCCCCGCGGGTGGTTTGCACGTTAATGACCGGGCCAATTTTTACAATTCTGACCACTGTCACTTTATGAGGTAATTACTCTGGAACGCTTCAACGGATCCCCCTGATTCTGAGATTGTTTTTTCGTGACATATTGTACTTCATGATAGTGGAAAAATTTCTTCGATATCACTTGCGTTTATTTGTGAAAAAAGCGGAAATTTGGCAAAAATTTAGAAAATTTAGCAATTTTCAAAATTTGAATTTTTAAGCCCTGAAATCAGAGCGATATGTCACACAAAAGAGTTAATAAATAACATTTCCCACATGTCTACTTTACATCAGCACAATTTTGGAACCAAAATTTTTTTTTGTTAGGGAGCTATAAGGGTTAAAAGTTGACCAGCGATTTCTCATTTTTCCAACAAAATTTACAAAACCATTTTTTTAGGGACCACATCACATTTGAAGTCACTTGGAGAGGTCTTTTTGACAGAAAATACCCAAAAGTGACACCATTCTAAAAGCTGCACCCCTCAAGGTGCTCAAAACCACATTCAAGAACTTTATTAACCCTTCAGGTGCTTCACAGGAATTTTTTGAATGTGGAAGAAAAAAATGAACATTTAACTTTTTTCACAAAAATGTTACTTTAGACCCAATTTTTTTTATTTTCACAGGGGTAACAAGAAAAAATGGACCCCAAAATTTGTTGTGCAATTTCCCCTGGGCACGCAGATACCCAATATTTGGGGAAAAAACACTGTTTGGGCGCATGGCAGGGCTCGGAAGGGAAGGAGCGCCATTTGACTTTTTGATTGTAAAATTTGCTTGAATAATTAGCGGACGCCATGTTGTGTTTGGAGAGCCCCTCTGTGCCCAAGCTTTGGAGCTCCCCCACAAGTGACCCCATTTTGGAAACTAGACCCCCCCCAAGGCACCTTTCTAGATGCATAGTGAGCACTTGGAACCCCCAGGTGCTTCACAAATTGATTCGTAAAAATGAAAAAGTGAAAAAAAAGACACTTTTTCATTTTTACGAATCAATTTGTGAAGCACCTAGGGGTTCCAAGTGCTCACTATGCATCTAGATAGGTGCCTTGGGGGGTCTAGTTTCCAAAATGGGGTCACTTGTGGGGGAGCTCCAATGTTTGGGCACACAGGGACTCTCTAAATGCAACATGGTATCCGCTAACAAATTGAATGGAAAATCGGCTCAAATTGTTAGCGGACACCACATTGCATTTGGAGAGCCCCTCTGTGCCCAAGCTTTGGAGCTCCCACACAAGTGACCCCATTTTGGAAACTAGACCCCCCAAGTCACCTTTCTAGATGCATAGTGAGCACTTGGAACCCCCAGGTGCTTCACAAATTGATTCGTAAAAATGAAAAAGTGAAAAAAAAAACACTTTTTCATTTTTACGAATCAATTTGTGAAGCACCTAGGGGTTCCAAGTGCTCACTATGCATCTAGATAGGTGCCTTGGGGGGTCTAGTTTCCAAAATGGGGTCACTTGTGGGGGAGCTCCAATGTTTGGGCAAACAGGGACTCTCCAAATGCAACATGATATCCGCTAACAAATTGAGCCGACAATTTGTTAGCGGATATCATGTTGCATTTGGAGAGTCCCTGTGTGCCCAAACATTGGAGCTCCCCCACAAGTGACCCCATTTTGGAAACTAGACCCCCCAAGGCACCTATCTAGATTCATAGTGAGCACTTGGAACCCCAGGTGCTTCACAAATTGATTCATAAAAATGAAAAAGTGTTTTTTTTTTCACTTTTTCATTTTTACGAATCAATTTGTGAAGCACCTGGGGGTTCCAAGTGCTCACTATGCATCTTGATAGGTGCCTTGGGGGGTCTAGTTTCCAAAATGGCGTCAATTGTGGGGGAGCTCCAATGTTTGGGCACACAGGGGCTCTCCAAACGCAACATGGCGTCCGCTAACAATTTGAGCCGAATTTCCATTCAATTTGTTAGCGGACACCATGTCGCGTTTGGAGAGCCCGTGATGTGCCTAAACAGTGGAGCTCCCCCACAATTGTCCCCATTTTGGAAACTATACCCCTCAAGGATTTTATTAAGGTGTATAGTGAACATTTTGAACCCAGAGGTACGGCACAGAATTTGTTTACATTAGGTCATCATATTGAATAAGTTGTCAATATTCTTGAGCGCAAGTGCTCGCCACTTGAGTTTGCATCGGGTACTCAGGTATGCACCATGTACAGCGTGTGCTCGAGTGACATGCTCGAGTCCCTGCTCCGCATGTTTCACGGTTATTAGACACCCAAAAAAAACCATGCGGGGATCGCTCGTGCATGGCAGGCAATCCCTGTAAAGTTTTTTATCCGCGAAGCATATGGGGCAGAGACTCGAGCATGTCACTCAAATACCCACGATACTCAATGCATACCAGAGCACCCGATGCAAACTCAAGTAGCGAGCACTTGCTCTCAACACTAGTCGCCATATCGTCATCTTTTTTTCTTAGTTTTGAAAAAAATCCCAACCCCAGCCCTAGCCCTAGCACAACCCTAGCCCTAGCACAACCCTAGCCCTAGCACAACCCTAGCCCTAGCACAACCCTATCCCCAGCACAACCCTAGCCCCAGCACAACCCTAGCCCCAGCACAACCCTAGCCCCAAACCCAGCCCTAA
The DNA here is from genome assembly GCF_046119375.1 of Phyllobates terribilis. Classification (NCBI taxonomy): domain Eukaryota; kingdom Metazoa; phylum Chordata; class Amphibia; order Anura; family Dendrobatidae; genus Phyllobates; species Phyllobates terribilis. The sequence continues at coordinate 473,779,798 of NW_027362761.1, forward strand.
CCCTAGCCCAATCCTAACCCAAGAGTTTATTTTTGACGCCGTTCCTTGTGCGGTATAAGTGATTAGACGACTTTATTCTTCGGGTCGGTGTGATTACAGCAATGCCAGAATCATATGGGGTTTTTATGACTGACAGCTGTCACACACTAAAAGACGCATTTTTTGTAAAATCTAGTTTTTGCATCGCCATATTTTGAGAGCTATAATTTTCCCAGATTTTGGCAGACAGTCATGTGACGGCTCGTTTTTTGCGGGATGACTTGACGTTGTTATTGGTGCCATTTTCAGGCACGTGACATTTTTTGATCGCTTTCTATTCCGATTTTTGGGAGGCAGAATAAACAAAAACCAACAATTCAGGAATTGTTTTTTTTTTTTTTTTATTCTGTTCCGCCTGTGGTAAAATTGATGAGGTAGCTTTATTCTTCGGGTCAGTACGTTTACAGCGGTACCACATTTGTATCATTTTTCTATGTTTTGGCGCTTATACACAATAAAAGCTATTTTATAGAAAAAAATATTTTTTAGCATCGCTTTATTCTGAGAGCTATAACTTTTATATTTTTCGGCTGATGGAGCTTTATGGCGGCTTGTTTTTTGCGGGACGAGATGAAGTTTTCAGCGGTATCAATTTTATTTATATGCGCCTTTTTGATCGCGTGTTATTCCACTTTTTGTTTGGCAGTATGGTGATAAAGCATTGTTTTTTGCTTCGTTTTTTTTTTTTTTTTTTTACCGTGTTCACTGAAGGGGTTAACTAGTGGGACAGTTTTATAGGTCAGGTTGTTCCGGACGCGGCGATACCAAATATGTGTACTTTTATTGTTTTTTTTTTTTTTATAATAATATTTATTGATGGGTACATTATATTTTTATTTTTGGTGTATTATTTTTTTTTTTTTTTTATAATATTTTTGCACTTTTTTTTTTTTTTTTTCCACTTTCACACAGTTTATACACTTTATTACTTTGTCCCACTGTGGGACTTTCACTTTTTTTTTTCTGATCGCCTGCATGGCACAGGAATGAAGCACCATCCCTGTGCCATGAAGGCTGTCAGAAGTGCACAGTGTGAAGATTGCTTGGAGATGCACTGCGCATGCCCAAGCAATCTTCCTGCTCTCTGGTGACCCGGATGTTGTCATGACGACATCGGGTCATCATGGCAACACCCGGGAAGCCTTTGCAGACTGCGCTGGAAGCCGGAAGAGGAGGTGAGTATCGCCGATCACCTCCCCTTGCCCCCGCAATGCCGCGATCGACTTCGATCGCAGCATCGCGGGGGATAATGTGCTGGGAGCGGTGCAGGACTGCTCCCTGCACATAGTACCGGGTGTCAGCTGTGACAATCAGCTGACACCCGGCGGCGATCGCGCCCGCACAGCCTGTGTGCGCATGTGATCGCCATGACGTACTAATACGGGTCTGGCTCTTAAGTCCCAGGGCACAGACGCGTATTAGTACGTCAGATGTTATTAAGGGGTTAAAGCCCAAGACGTACTAATACATATCTGTGCCCTGGGCTTTAAGAGCCTGATACTTATTAGTATGTCTGATTGTCACAGCTGACACCTGGTGCTATGTGCTGGGAGCGGTCCTGCACCGCTCCCGGCACATTAACCGCCGCAATGCTGCGATCGAAGTCGATCGCAGCATTGCGGGGTCAAGGGGAGGTGATCGCGATACTCTCCTCTCCTGCCGGCCTCCAGTGCTGTCTGCCGCGGCTTCCCGGATGTTGCCATGACGACCCAATGTCGTCATTACAACATCCGGGTCACCAGACGGCAGGAAGATATTTTGGTCATGCGCAGTGAATAACCAAAGTATCTTCTGCATCTGCAGCACTGACAGCCTGTACAGTCATGGCCAAAAGTATTGAGAATGAGACAAATAGTAATTTTTCCAAAGTTTACTGCTTCATTTTTTGTAATGGCAATTTGCATATACTCCTGAATGTCAAAGAGTGATCAGCTTAACAGCAATTACTGTACTTGCAAAGTCAATATTTGCCCAGAAAATGAACTTTAACCCCCAAAACACATTTCAACATCATTGCAGTCCTGCCTTAAAAGGAGCAGCTAACATCGTTTTAGTGATTGATCCATTAACACAGGTGTGGGTGTTGATGAGGACAGGGCTGGCGATCAATCAGTCATGATTGAGTAAGAATGACATCACTGGACACTTTAAAAGGAGGCTGGTTCTTGGTATCATTGTTTCTCTTCAGTTAACCATGGTTATCTCTAAAGAAACATGTGCAGCCATCATTGCACTGCACAAAAATGGCCTAACAGGGAAGAGTATCGCAGCTACAACGATTGCACCTCAGTCAACAATCTATCGCATCATCAAGAACTTCAAGGAGAGAGCTTCCATTGTTGTCAAAAAGGCTCCAGGGCGCCCAAGAAAGACCAGCAAGCGCCAGGACCATATCTTAAAACTGTTTCAGCTGCGGGATTGGACTACCAGCAGTGCCGAGCTTGCTCAGGAATGGCAGCAGGCTGGTGTGAGTGCTTCTGCACGCACTGTGAGGCGGAGACTCTTTGAGCAAGGGCTGGTTTCAAGGAGGGCAGCAAAGAAGCCACTTCTCTCCAGAAAAAAACATCAGGGACCGACTGATATTCTGCAAAAGGTACAGGAAGTGGACTGCTGAGGACTGGGGCAAAGTCATTTTCTCTGATGAATCCCCTTTTCGATTGTTTGGGACATCTGGAAAACAGCTTATTCGGAGAAGAAGAGGTGAGCGCTACCACCAGTCTTGTCTCATGCCAACTGTAAAGCATCCTGAAACCATTCATGTGTGGGGTTGCTTCTCAGCCAAGGGAATCGGCTCACTCACAGTCTTGCCTGAAAACACAGCCATGAATAAAGAATGGTACCAGAATGTCCTCCAAGAGCAACATCTCCCAACCGTCTAAGAGCAGTTTGGCGCCCAACAATGCCTTTTCCAGCATGATGGAGCACCTTGCCATAAAGCGAAGGTGATAACTAAATGGCTCATGGAACAAAACATAGAGATTTTGGGTCCATGGCCTGGAAACTCCCCAGATCTTAATCCCATTGAGAACTTGTGGTCAATCATCAAAAGACGGGTGGACAAACAAAAACCAACAAATTCTGGCAAAATGCAAGCATTGATTATGCAAGAATGGACTGCTATCAGTCAGGATTTGGTCCAAAAGTTGATTGAGAGCATGCCAGGGAGAATTACAGAGGTCTTGAAGAAGAAGGGGCAACACTGCAAATATTGACTTGCTGCATTAACTCATTCTAACTGTCAATATAACCTATTGGTACTCATAATATGATTGCAATTATATTTCTGTATGTGATATAAACATCAGACAAACACTAATAAAAACCAGAGGCCAGCAGATCATGTGAAAATATAATTTTGGTGTCATTCTCAAAACTTTTGGCCATGACTGTATAGCGCAGGGCTGGTGCTCCATCCCTATGCTATACAGGCGATCAGAATAAAAAAAGTGAAAGTCCTATAGTGGGACAAAGACTAAAAGTAAAAAAAGTGTTTAAAAAAAAAACTTTTTTGTAAGAATATAAAAAAAAAAATAAAAAAATAATCCACCAAAAATAAAAATATAATGTACCCATCAATAAATATTATTCTGAAAACCCCCCCAAAAAAACAATAAAAGTAAACATATTTGTTATATTTGGCGTTTTCAGATGGGAATTTTTTTAAGAATTCCGCAACAAGGGGATTCCGGTACTGCCCCATTTTCTTAGGCCTGTCCAGCGTTGGAATAAGAGACCGAAAGTTTTCCTTGTAGCATGGGTCTAGAAGTGTCACCAACCAGTGATGACTGTCACCCAAAATTTGGACAACGCGAGGGTCACGGGAAAGGCAGCGTAACACAAACTCAGCCACATGTGCAGACTGCAAAGAGGCAAGACTTCCATGTCCTCACCAAGAGGACGACTGACCTTGCTTTCCTCCTCCTTCTCTTCCTCCTCCTCCCTGTCCTCAGGCCATCCACTCTGAACAGACAGTATGACAGTTGTGCAGGTAGTACCATCTATAGAGCAGGAAACTAGCTCCTGTTCTTCCTCCTCTTCCTCATTGTCACCCAATCCACATTGTGATGAGATGAGGCTGGGATGTGTGGAATCACCCTGTATGGTTCCTTGCTCCATCTCATCGTGCTCCGCCTGCAATGCATCCTCTTTAATTGTGAGCAGAGAATGTTTCAGAAGACAGAGAAGCGGTATGGTGATGATAATTATGGTGTCATCACCGCTCACGATCTTGGTGGAGATCTCAAAGTTTTGGAGGATAGTACATACAGTATATCTGACATCCAAGTCCACTCCTGAGGTCTTATGTGTGGTGTCTGAACTGAATAACGATGGCCTTGTTGATGCTGGTAGTCAACAACTACCCTCTTCTCACAAATCCTTCCCAAGATCTGCAATGTAGAGTTCCAAACTGTGAGGACATCGAATATCAGTCGGTGAGCTGGAAGCTGCAAACGCTGCTGAAGAACGGCAAGGGCGGCAGAAGTTGTAGCTGACCTTCTAAAATGGGCACACAAGTGGCGTACTTTGACAAACAGACCCGGGTAGGTTTTGAGAAACTGCTGAACCACAAGATTAAGCACATGGGCCAGGTATGGTACGTGTGTGAGCTCGCCTCGCCTCAGAGCCACCACCAGGTTCCGGGTATTATCACACATGACCATGCCTGGCTGTAGGGTCAGTGGAGTCAGCCACAGATCTGCCTGCTCTTTTAGAGCTGTCCACAACTCTTCAGCATTCTGTGGTTTGTCTCCAAAGCATATTAGCTCCAGCACAGCCTATTGCCTCTTGGCCAAGGCAATGCTGCAGTGCTTCCAGCTTGCGACTGATGTGGTCATTTTGGAGATGGAGTGTGAAGAGGAGGAGGAGGAGGTGCAGGAGCTGTAGAATATGGGGGCAACCCTGATTGACCCAGGGCCCGCAATCGTCGGCGTTGGGAGGACGTGTTCCATCCCAAGGTGCGACTGGGTCCCGGCTTCCACTATATTAACTCAGTGTGCCGTCAGCAAGATGTACCGTCCCTGCCCACAAGCACTTGTCCACGTGTCCATGGTTAGGTGGACTTTCCCAGTAACTGAGTTGTTGAGGGCACATCTAGTGTTGTGGGACACGTGCTCGTGTAATGCGGGGATGGGATGCCAGGAGAAATAGTGGTGGCTGGGGACCGAGTACCGAGGGATGGCCGCCGCCATCAGGTTGCAGAAAGCTTCCGTCTCCACGAGCCTAAAAGGCAATGTGCAAGCATTCGCAAAATGTGTGAATTTAGTAGTGTGGCCTGTGGGGCGTTGGCTGCGTATTTGAGCTTGCGTTCCAAGGAATTGGGTAGGGACAACTGGTGTTAGGGTTGGGCCAGCGTTAGGGTTGGGCAAGGGTTGTGCTAGGGTTAGGGTTGGGGTTAGCGTTGGGCTAGGGTTAGGGTTGGGCTAGCATTAGGGTTGGGCTACGGTTGGGCTAGGGTTAGGGTTGGGCTAGGGTTAGGGTTGGGCTAGGCTTAGGGTTGGGATTTTTTTCAAAAGTAAAAAAAAAAGATGACGATATGGCGACTAGTGTTGAGCGCAAGTGCTCGCTACTTGAGTTTGCATCAGGTGCTCGGGTATGCACTGAGTATCGTGGGTGCTCGAGTGACATGCTCGAGTCTCTGCCTCATATGCTTCGCGGCCAAAAAAACCTTACGGGGATTGCCTGCCATGCAGGAGCGATCCCCGTATGTTTTTTTTGGGGGTGTCTAATAACCGTGAAACATGCGGGTGGGGACCCGAGCATGTCACTCGAGCATCCGCGATACATGGTGCATACCTGCGTACCCAATGCAAACTCAAGTAGCGAGCACTTGCGCTCAAGTCTAATGACAACTTATTCAATATGATGACCTAATGTTATCAAATTCTGCGTCGTACCTCTGGGTTCAAAATGTTCACTATACCCCTTGATAAAATCCTTGAGGGGTATAATTTCCAAAATGGGGTCAGTTGTGGGTTTTTTCCACTATTTGGGCACATCAGGGGCTCTCCAAACGCGACATGGCGTCCGCTCTCGATTCCAGCCAATTTTACGTTCAAAAAGTCACACAGTGCTCCTTCCCTTCTGAAATCTGCCGTGCTCCCAAACACTGTATTTTCCACACATATGGGGTATTGGCGTACTCAGGAGAAATTGCACAAAAGTTTTTGGGGTACATTTTCTCCTCTTACCCTTGTGAAAATAAAAAAATTGGGGCTAAAACATCATTTTTGTGGAAAAAGTTAGATTTTTTTATTTTCACTGCTCCATGTTATAAACTTCTGTAAAGGACTTGGGGGTTCAGGGTGCGCACCACACATCTAGATTAGTTCCCTGAGGAGTCTAGTTTCCAAAATGGTGTCACTTGTGGGGGGTTTCCACTGTTTAGGCACATCAGGGGCACATCCGCTAATTATTCAAGCAGATTTTACATTCAAAAAGTCAAATGGTGCTCCTTCCCTTCCGAACCCTGCCGTATGCCCAAGCAGCAGTTTTCTCCAACATATGGGGTATCTGCTTACTCAGAAGAAATTGCACAACAAACAGCATGGTGCAATTTCTCCTGTTACCCTTATGAAAATGCAAAATTGGGGGCTGAAAAACATTTTTGTGTGAAAAATGTGAAAACTTTATTTTTACAGCTCAATGTTATAAACTTCTGTGAAGCACCTGGGGGTTAAATGTGTTCACCACACATCTAGATAAGTTCCCTGAGGGGTTTAGTTTCCAAAATGGTGTCACTTGTGGGTGATTTCAACTGTTTTGGCACATCAGGGGCTCTCCAAACGCAACATGGCGTCCGCTAATTATTCAAGCAAATTTTACATTCAAAAAGTCAAATGGCGCTCCTTCCCTTCCGAACCCTGCCGTGCGCCCAAACAGTGGTTTTTGCCCACATATGGGGTATCTGCGTGCTCAGGGGAAATACACAACAAATTTTGGGGTCAATTTTTTCCTGTTACCCCTGTGAAAATAAAAAAAAATGGGTCTAAAATAACATTTTTGTGAAAAAAGTTAAATGTTAATTTTTTTCTTCCACATTCTAAAAATTCCTGTGAAGCACCTGAAGAGTTAATAAAGATCTTGAATGTGGTTTTGAGCACTTTGAGGGGTGCAGTTTTTTAGAATGGTGTCACTTTTGGGTATTTTCTGTCATAAAGACCCCTCAAAGTGACTTCAAATGTGATGTGGTCCCTAAAAAATGGTTTTGTAAATTTTGTTGGAAAAATGAGAAATCGCTGGTCAAGTTTTAACCCTTATAGCTCCCTAACAAAAAAAATTTTGGTTCCAAAATTGTGCTGATGTAAAGTAGACATGTGGGAAATGTTATTTATTAACTATTTTGTGTGACATATCTCTCTGATTTAAGGGCATAAAAATTCAAATTTTGAAAATTGTAAAATTTTTAAAATTTTAGCCAAATTTCCATTTTTTTCACAAGTAAACGCAAGTGATATCGAAGAAATTTTACCACTATCATGAAGTACAATATGTCACGAAAAAACAGTCTCAGAATCAGTGGGATCCGTTGAAGCGTTCCAGAGTAATTACCTCATAAAATGACAGTGGTCAGAATTGTAAAAATATGCCTGGTCATTAACGTGCAAACCACCTTGGGTTGTAAAGGGGTTAATAAAAAGTTAGTTGCCAAGTTGCTTGTTTTTACAAGCACTTTGAAATTAAAACCATTAATGAACAACACATTTAATTAGGTCTAGCATAATTATTACTCCAGAACTATATAATACTGTATATGGAAAACTTCAAGCTTAGGAGGATCCATGCATCTTCTAAGATGGGTGTTCCCTCCCTTTCAGTAACCTAAAATTCCCCTATAAATAAAGTAAATGTGATTATTGGCTGAATCATGTATCACCATGGTGGTGATCTTGGGAAGCAAAATTAAAATGGATTTTGGACCTTTACCATCTATTAACTTCAGATTCCAGAGCAGATGTTGATTTTCAGAAAAATATTATGTTAAAAAGCAAAAAACCCTAAAACATATGGCTTAGTCTGCATCACTGTTATATTAATAACATTAGGAAAATATAATTCAGAGAAAATGGGTGCAACTTAACAGAAGGGCAATTTGAGTGTTGGACCTCTGCATTCTTTTATGTGTAGTTATATGGAACTGATTATTGATTATATTTCTCTGAAAAGTTCTGTATTTGTTATATGTGCTCCCTTTTGAGAATATCATTCTTTAAGTTGTCCTGCTCCAAAAATATTATGAAATGTAAAATCAATATTTCATACTTGATATGCAAATTGCCTCTTCAGAGAAAAAGAGGACTTGAAGTCTATAGCGCCACCTATTGGAAGTAGCAATCCTACAAGTCACAATCAACCCTTTAACGAGTCGTGCAATATGACTTAGGATAAAAGCCAAATTAGAATCTCAATTTGCAGACATGGTGTTTCGGGCTGTTGGCCCTCATCAGTGCAAAGTATGAGAACTGATTTGGCTAGGTGAGAGGTTCTGGACTGAGGTCTAAGGGGTAACGTTTCTCCTTGTGGAGAATGATATACCGGCTATGGCACGTGGGCCAACAGCCCGAAGCACCGTGTCTACTAATTAGTTTCTTAGAGCAGATTTGTCAGTAGATTTCACAATACAAATGATATTAATTTAATAGATGTATTAGACCTTATAAGACTAATGTATTACTTTGAAAATCAATGTCAATTGCCAGTATAATCCTGAAATTAGATGGCTATCTTATGATTACAGCTATAGCATGAAACTAACAGATTATGAGCCAGAGTATTGAGTCTCTACCTACCCATCCTGACTGACAGCTGCAGCTTGTACTGAGCAGCATGAGATTTCTGCAGGAAGTAAGGACACTGTCAACCAGGCTAGGTTAATGAAGAGTGAGTAAAACTTTTGTGAAGGACTATACAGCCATTCAGACAAGGATTTTCAAAGTAAATATAGCAGCCTCATGAGGCCTAATAATTATTATTATTATTTGTTATTATTGTAGCGCCATTTATTCCATGGCGCTTTACATGTGAAAGGGGGTATACATAGAAAAACAATTACATTAATCTTGAACAAAACATGATGGTGACTGGTACAGGGGGAGCAAGGACCTGACCCGTGAGGGCTCACAGTGTACAAGATCTAATAGATTTATTTTGTAATCTATGACATTTTTATTGTGAATTCTATTAAGATCCACTTTACTTTTTACACTCACATCTGGACTATTTGGCGTGAGCTTGGTTTGTTGTCCCACTTTGTAATGAACCGAGAAGTGCCTGGAGGGGCGTCACTAGGGGCCTCGCCAGATCCGACCCCGGACGCACGACAGCTTTATCGACTTCGCGATCCGAGGAGGGACGAGGGAGGTGACACAGGTGCTACTCCAGGTCAGACCCTGATCACGCAGCTGTTGACCCACACTGGGGTATTCAGGAACGGGCAGGTTCGGCTGGTGTGTAGACAGGCAGGTACTGACAGGCGCGGCTGTTATACAGACAGGCAGGCAGGTATGTACTGGCAAGCATACAGACAGACAGGTAGACAGGCTGGATAGGGACCAGTACAGACTGGGATACAGGCAGGAATGCCACAGAGCTCGGCCAGGCGGGAATGGCGCAGAGCTCGGCCAGGCGGGAATGCCGCAGAGCGCGGCCAGGCATGACAGGGCTCTGTTCACATGGAACAGACAGGGTCAGGAAAGCGCAGGAAGATAGCTAGAATACAGAAAATAGATACAGGGGCAGGGAAACGGGACAAGCAGAGCCAGATACACACAAAGTACTTGCTATGAAGTAGCGAGTGGATACACTCACAAGCTGAAGTACAGAGACAACAGGTACAGACAATGCAGGATATGAGAAAGATACTGGAACAGACACAGGAGATTAAGGGAAGGTACGGACAAAGAGGCAAACAGGTAACGGACTAGGAAACGAGATACAGGTACGAGCATGTGCACTAAGCTCCCAGGGTGGCAGAACTAAACAAGAAGTCACAGGTACAGGTAACAGGCCTGGGTATACAGCCCCCAGGGTGGCAGAACAAGATAGCTAAAGGACAGGACTGGACCTGGCAACTCAGCGGTTGCAGATAGCACACTGAGAGAAAGTGTTGCTCAGGCACCTCCCACTGGGTGGAGGTGGTTTAAGTATCCAGTACCTCACAGCAATAGGCTGGGGACAGATTAGGACTGCCCACACTGTTCCTTTAAGACTCAGGAAGTTCAAGTGCCGCCGCCCTATGCCTGCAAACAAGAGACATGCACACAGCAAGTAGGGGACCACATTGCACAGCCTGAATTGGTGGGTAAAGTCGTCAGTCTTGCATGGTGGGAGATGAGAAGCCATGCCAGCACGCTGCCAGGAATGTTACATTATTACATATTTATAGCGGTCAGAGCATGTATTTTCTAGACAGCGATATTACAGCTGATACTCACTGCGGATGGTGCGGACCTAGCTGCTGAGCCCAGTGCTTCCACAGATAACTAAAATTAGAGATGTGGGAATTCACCTAAAATCTCAACTTATAGTTATGTCATTTTGGGTGTAGTGCCGGCGTCCCTGCCCTCTGCTAGGCAGGGACGCTGCTCCTCTCACCGCTCTGCTCCGTGCCCAGCATCCTCCCCCCGCTCTGCTGTCAGCGCGCGCTCCGTCCCGGCGTCCTCCTCCTGCTCTGCTCTCAGCGCGCGCTCCTTCCCGGCCCCTGTGCTTAGGGCGCGCGCGCGCGCGCTCCCCTCCTCTTAAAGGGGCCGCGCGCGCCGCCCTAAAGAGTCCCCGGCCAATGGCCGGAGGACTTCATCATATATAAGGCACCTCCTCCAAAATGGAGGTGCCCGAGCAATGTTGTTTGCACCTGTGTCTCACCTGTGCTTCAGCCCTCAGGTCCCGTTGCCAGTTACCTGCCAGTTACCTGCCTGATTCCTGCCAGTTACCTGCCTGATTCCTGCCTGAATACTTGTTACCTGTCTGCCAGTCTGAGGTCCGACGGTCTGCCTTACTACTCCTGTCAGTCTGTCTAAGGACCAGCCTGCCCGCTCACCTGGGAGCGCATATCAGCTACCTGCCTGCTTGCCTGAGGTCCGACGGTCTGCTTTACTACTCCGGTCAGTCTGTCTATGGACCAGCTTGCCCGCTCACCTGGGAGCGCTTCTCCGTTACCTGCCTGCTTGCCAGCCCGGAGGCTCCGTTGTCACGTGCTGTGACCACCAGCTATCTCAGAGACTCTTGCCCGCTCACCTGGGAGCGCATCTCCGTTACCTGCCTGCTTGCCAGCCCGGAGGTCCCGTTGTCACGTGCGGTGACCACCAGCTATTCCAGAGACTCTTGCCCGCTCACCTGGGAGCGCTTCTCCGTTACCTGCCTGCCTGCCAGCCCGGAGGCTCCGCCGTCACGTGCCGTGACCACCTGCTATTCCAGAGACTCTCGCTTGCTCACCTGGGAGCACCCATCTACCATCTGCCTGCTAGCCTACCCGGAGGCTCTGCCATCACAGGTCGTACCTACCCCTTACCCAGAGACTGCCCTGATCACTTGCCGTATCTCCCTGTCCGTTCACCCAGAGACTGCCCTGATCACTTGCCGTATCTCCCTGTCCATTCATCCAGAGACTGCCACCCGCTCCCTTACAAGGGCCGCCCCCTTGTATAGTAGCTCAGAGGTTCCGCCTCCCGGACCCGTTACAGTTTGCTCGGGCCATGGAACCCGGTGGCACCCAAGCTCCCTCGCTCACGGACCTGTGTCATGAACTATCCCGTCAAAGGTCCCAACAGGAGTCCATCCTGGGTCACCTGCGGAATGTCAATACTCGCCTGGACACTCTGACTGCACCACCTGCAGCCACTGCCAGTACCATGACTCGCAACCCGGCAGCTCCGCTACCCACTAATTCCATGGTAACCTATCCCGGACCCCGGCTGTCTGCACCTCCTCGCTTCGGAGGTGACTCCGCCCAGGCTCGGGGCTTCATAAATCAGTGCACCCTGCACTTTGAACTTTTGTCCCATCAGTTTAATTCCGACCGGGCCAAAATTGCCTTTATCATGTCCCATCTCACCGGGGAGGCCCTGGCCTGGCTAAATCCTCTATGGGAGAGAGGAGACCCCCTGGTGTCCAACTTGCCTGCTTTTCTCTCAGCTTTCCGGAAAGTCTTCGACGAACCCGGACGGAAGACCTCATCCGCATCCTCTCTGCTACGCCTCCGTCAGGAGGGTCTCACCGTGGGCCAATATGCCATACGGTTCCGCACCCTTGCCTCGGAGCTGGCCTGGGATAACGACGCTCTGGTATCCGTCTTCTGGGAGGGTCTGTCCGGTCGTATTAAAGATGAACTTGCTGGTCGGGACATTCCTACCTCTCTCGATGATCTAATAACCCTTGCCACCCGGATTGACCTACGGTTCCAGGAGCGTGCCAAAGAGGTCACCCGTGAGAGAAGGATTCCACGTTTAGCTCCTACTTTCCAGAAACCCGTCATTCCCTCCGTTTCTCCCCAGGTACACTCTCCTGAGCCTATGCAGGTCGACCAGACCAAGATGGTCAAAACCCGTCAGGACTCACGCCGTGCCGAGGGGAGCTGCTTCTACTGTGGCAGTAAGGAGCACCGGATCCGTGCCTGCCCGGAGAGGTCGGGAAACGCCTGTGTCTAGGTTCGCTCAGAGAGGTCCACCTAGACAAGAATAAATCCTCTCCATCCCTGCTGTTGTCTGTTTCGATCATCTACGGGGAGAACCGTTATTTCGAACTAGCCCAACTTGACTCTGGAGCAGCCGGGAACCTTATTTCACAGTCCCTGGTTGAGAAATACCGCATCCCCACCAAACCTCTGGCTGTACCCTTGTCTGTCGCTGCCGTGGATGGGGGCCTCTTACCTCGCCCCATTCAACTCATCACCGAATCCATTACCCTGCAGGTGGGAATGCTGCATTCTGAAAGTATCTCCTTTCATGTTCTGCCTGGACTCTCTCACGCCCTCTTGCTAGGTCTGCCCTGGCTCCAGAGACATGCACCCGTGCTAGACTGGCAAACCGGAGAGGTCCTTCGCTGGGGACAAGACTGTCATAAAACCTGCCTGGTTCCCGTCCATCCCGTCCGTCCCTCTCCTACCCCAGCTAATCTACCTGGACTTCCGATTCCTTATTGGTCTTATGCAGATGTCTTTAATAAAAAGGAGGCAGAGACATTACCACCACATAGACCATACGACTGTCCCATCGATCTGCTACCCGGTACTACTCCTCCCCGTGGGCGTATCTATCCTTTATCCGCTGCTGAGACCCGGTCAATGTCCGAATATATTGAGGAGAATCTGGCCAGAGGATTCATCCGGAAATCTACCTCCCCGGCGGGAGCAGGCTTCTTTTTCGTCAAAAAGAAGGACGGCTCTCTCCGTCCCTGTATAGACTATAGAGGCCTAAACCTGATCACGGTGAAGAATAAGTACCCCCTTCCGCTCATTCCAGAATTATTTGATCGTCTGAGGGGGGCTAGGATCTTCACCAAACTGGACCTTCGTGGGGCGTACAACCTGGTTCGTATTCGTCAGGGGGATGAATGGAAGACGGCATTCAACACCCGGGACGGCCACTATGAATACCTGGTAATGCCCTTTGGTCTCTGTAACGCTCCTGCCGTCTTTCAAGAGTTGGTCAATGACATCTTCCGGGACCTTCTCTACTCCTGCGTAGTGGTGTACCTGGACGACATCCTGGTCTTCTCTCCGGATCTCCAGACTCACCGGAGGGACGTTCGTCAGGTCCTGCTCAGCCTAAGGCAGAACCATCTCTACGCTAAATTTGAGAAGTGCCTCTTTGAGCAGACCTCGCTTCCGTTTCTGGGCTACATTATCTCTCAGACCGGCCTACAAATGGATCCTGAGAAACTGTCTGCCATCGAGAAATGGCCCCGACCGGAGGGGTTGAAGGCCATTCAGCGATTCCTGGGCTTCGCCAACTACTACCGCCTCTTCATACCACACTTCTCTTCCCGGACAGCCCCAATTTCTGCGCTCACCCGTAAAGGTACTAATCCCAAAGAGTGGCCACCCGAAGCAGAGGAGGCCTTTCTTTCCCTTAAACAGGCCTTCTCTTCCGCCCCGGTGCTGCATCGCCCAGATGGCAACAAGCAGTTCTTCCTGGAAGTTGACGCCTCCTCCTCTGGAGCCGGAGCGGTACTTACTCAAAAATCATCTTCCGGGAGGATGGTAACTTGTGGCTTCTTCTCAAAACTCTTCTCCTCCTCTGAGCGCAACTATTCCATAGGAGACCGAGAGTTATTGGCCATCAAACTGGCATTGGAGGAGTGGCGTTACCTGCTCGAGGGGGCTCTTCACCCGGTAATAATTTACACTGACCACAAGAACTTGGCTTACCTCCAGCATGCCCAGAGACTTAACCCGCGCCAAGCCCGGTGGTCCTTGTTTTTTGCTCGTTTTGATTTTGTCCTTCATTTTCGCCCGGCTGACAAAAACGTCAAGGCGGACGCCTTGTCTCGATCCTTTCTGGTGTCTGATCTCGAGGAGGATCCGAAACACATCATCGATCCCGCCAGAGTAATGCAGGTGGCTCCCGTGAGTCTAAATCGTCTTCCTCCTGGTAAGACGTTCGTACCAGTACCTGATCGGGAGAAGATCCTACACTGGGGTCATTCGTCTAAACTAGCTGGCCACGCCGGTCAGAAAAAGACCCTCCAGCTTATTACCCGGCACTACTGGTGGCCTAACCTGCACAAGGATGTAATTGACTTTGTTTCTGCCTGTGTGTCCTGCGCCCGCAACAAAGTTCCGAGACACCTGCCGGCCGGCCGCCTCCTACCTCTGCCAGTACCTGCTGCCCCCTGGCAGCATATAGCGATGGACTTCATAACTGATCTGCCCGTCTCTGCCGGTTGTACGGTCATTTGGGTGGTCGCTGACCGCTTTTCCAAGATGGCTCACTTCATTCCACTGCCAGGTCTTCCGTCTGCACCCGAGCTGGCTAAAGACTTTATTCGCCACATCTTCCGTCTTCATGGCCTGCCCCGTCACATCGTGTCGGATCGAGGAGTACAGTTCACTTCCCGTTTCTGGAGAGCCACTTGTAAATTGCTGGACGTCACCCTGGACTTCTCCTCCGCTTACCACCCACAGTCTAATGGTCAAGTGGAGCGGATCAATCAGAACCTGACCAGTTACCTTCGGCACTTCGTTAATGCCCACCATTCTGACTGGGTGGATCTCCTGCCATGGGCCGAATTCTCGTACAACAATCACGAGAGCGAGTCTTCCTCCAAATCCCCGTTTTTTGTAGTCTACGGTCAGCATCCTCGGATCCCGTTTCCCATCTCCACCTCGGTGGACAATCCGGCTGCGGAATCTCTTGTTAACAAATTTTCCTCCATATGGGAGAGTACCCGGTCCGCACTCCTTCTGTCATCCGAGCGTATGAAAAGACACGCTGACAAAAAACGTCTGGACCCTCCTCAATTCCGCCCTGGGGATAAAGTCTGGCTCTCGTCCAAATATGTCCGGCTCAAGATCCCTTCCTATAAGTTAGGGCCTCGGTTCATCGGCCCACTGGAGGTCATCAGTCAGATCAACCCGGTGGCCTATAAATTGAAACTCCCGGCCAACTTACGGATCCCTAACTCCTTCCATGTATCTCTCCTCAAACCTGTGGTGCTTAACTCTTTTTCCAAGTCTACAGGTACGCCTCCTGCTCCGGTTTCTGCTGAGGACGAGTTTGAGGTAGAGAACATTCTTGCCACCAAAAGGGTAAGAGGAAAGACCTTTTTCCTGGTAGATTGGAAGGGGTTTGGTCCTGAGGAGAGAACGTGGGAGCCCCGGGAGAACATCCATGCCCCTCTCATCCTAGCTAAATTTCTGTCTGGCCTAAAAAAGGGGGGGCCTAAAGGGGGGGGTACTGTAGTGCCGGCGTCCCTGCCCTCTGCTAGGCAGGGACGCTGCTCCTCTCACCGCTCTGCTCCGTGCCCAGCATCCTCCCCCCGCTCTGCTGTCAGCGCGCGCTCCGTCCCGGCGTCCTCCTCCTGCTCTGCTCTCAGCGCGCGCTCCTTCCCGGCCCCTGTGCTTAGGGCGCGCGCGCGCGCGCTCCCCTCCTCTTAAAGGGGCCGCGCGCGCCGCCCTAAAGAGTCCCCGGCCAATGGCCGGAGGACTTCATCATATATAAGGCACCTCCTCCAAAATGGAGGTGCCCGAGCAATGTTGTTTGCACCTGTGTCTCACCTGTGCTTCAGCCCTCAGGTCCCGTTGCCAGTTACCTGCCAGTTACCTGCCTGATTCCTGCCAGTTACCTGCCTGATTCCTGCCTGAATACTTGTTACCTGTCTGCCAGTCTGAGGTCCGACGGTCTGCCTTACTACTCCTGTCAGTCTGTCTAAGGACCAGCCTGCCCGCTCACCTGGGAGCGCATATCAGCTACCTGCCTGCTTGCCTGAGGTCCGACGGTCTGCTTTACTACTCCGGTCAGTCTGTCTATGGACCAGCTTGCCCGCTCACCTGGGAGCGCTTCTCCGTTACCTGCCTGCTTGCCAGCCCGGAGGCTCCGTTGTCACGTGCTGTGACCACCAGCTATCTCAGAGACTCTTGCCCGCTCACCTGGGAGCGCATCTCCGTTACCTGCCTGCTTGCCAGCCCGGAGGTCCCGTTGTCACGTGCGGTGACCACCAGCTATTCCAGAGACTCTTGCCCGCTCACCTGGGAGCGCTTCTCCGTTACCTGCCTGCCTGCCAGCCTGGAGGCTCCGCCGTCACGTGCCGTGACCACCTGCTATTCCAGAGACTCTCGCTTGCTCACCTGGGAGCACCCATCTACCATCTGCCTGCTAGCCTACCCGGAGGCTCTGCCATCACAGGTCGTACCTACCCCTTACCCAGAGACTGCCCTGATCACTTGCCGTATCTCCCTGTCCGTTCACCCAGAGACTGCCCTGATCACTTGCCGTATCTCCCTGTCCATTCATCCAGAGACTGCCACCCGCTCCCTTACAAGGGCCGCCCCCTTGTATAGTAGCTCAGAGGTTCCGCCTCCCGGACCCGTTACATTGGGCATGGAGTTAAAAGGGTGTTCCAGAAAATATAATTTATTCCTGAAAGTCCTCAGACTGCTTGAAAAAAAAAAAAAAAAAAAATTGCCTTCTCCAGTCTCCCACAGGCCCCATTCTGACACTTACCTGATCCCTTCAGGTCTGTGCATCCTGATCCCATCTTTGAAACACCCCAAAATGTCTAGAAATGCCCAACTCAACCAGCCACTGAATCAGCACAGAATGTTAGATATTTACTTTGCTACATGTCTAAGGTAGGTGGTACCAGGGCCGGCGTCAGCACCCGGCGCACCCGGGCAAATGCCGGGGCCCTGAGCAGGCAGAGGGGCCCACTGGCGGTCGCGCACCCTGCTGGGCTATGGGCGGAGGAGAGCGGTGTCAGCGCCCGCCCTTCTCCGCCGCTTGCTCAGGGCCCCGGCAGCTGGATACTTACCTCTCCCCGTGCCTTCGCAGATCCGCTGTCTTCCTGCTCTGCGCTCCCTGTGACGTCTCAGGTCAGAGGGCGCGGTGACGTCTTTACACCGCGCCCTCCCCTGAGCCGTCACAGGGAGCGCTGAGCGGGAAGACGCTGACAACGCTGGAGTTCGGACCCGAGCAGCGGGCAGCGGGCAGCAGGTAGCAGGTGAGGAGAAAGGAGGTGAGTATTTGATTTTTTTTTTTTTAATGTATGGAGGCATGAGGCAGTATAAAGAGAAGGGGGGGGAGGGGGTGGCATCCTCCATGGAGCATTATAAAGAGAGGGGGGGGCATCCTGCATGAGGCATTATAAAGAGGGGGGGTGACATCCTGCATGGGGCATTATAAAGAGGTGGGGACAGCCTGTATGGGGCATTATAAGGTGGGGAACAGCCTGCATAGTGCATTATAAGGGGGGGGCAGCCTGTATGGGGCATTATGTGGGGGGTAACAGCCTGCATGGAGCATTATAAGGGGGGGACAGCCTGTATGGGGCATTATGTGGGGGGTAACAGCCTGCATGCAGCATTATATGGGGGCCAGTATCCTGTATGGAGCGTTAAAAGGGGACCGGTATCCTGTATGGAGCGTTATAAGGGGACCGGTATCCTGTATGGAGCGTTATATGGGGCCAGTATCCTGTATGGAGTTTTATAAGGGGACCAGTATCCTGTATGGAGCGTTATATGGGGGCCAGTATCCTGTATGGAGCTTTATAAGGGGACCAGTATCCTGTATGGAGCGTTATATGGGGGCCAGTATTCTGTACGGAGCCTTATATGGGGGCCAGTATTCCGTATGGAGCCTTATATGGGGGCCAGTATTCCGTATGGAGCCTTATATGGGGGCCAGTATTCCGCATGGAGCCTTATATGGGGGCCAGTATTCTGCATGGAGCCTTATATGGGGGCCAGTATTCCGCATGGAGCCTTATATGGGGGCCAGTATTCCGCATGGAGCCTTATATGGGGGTCAGTATTTCGCATGGAGCCTTATATGGGGGCCAGTATTCCGTATGGGGCCTTATATGGGGGCTAGTATTCCTTATGGGGCCTTATATGGGGGCCAGTATTCCGTATGGGGCCTTATATGGGGGCCAGTATTCCGTATGGGGCCTTATATGGGGGCCAGTATTCCGTATGGGGCCTTATATGGGGGCTAGTATTCCTTATGGGGCCTTATATGGGGGCCAGTATTCCGTATGGGGCCTTATATGGGGGCCAGTATTCCGTATGGGGCCTTATATGGGGGCCAGTATTCCGTATGGGGCCTTATATGGGGGCCAGTATTCTGTATGGAGCGTTATATGGGGGACAGTATTCTGTGTGGAGCGATTCACCGGTTTCTGAGCTATTGTGGAATTTACAATAGATATAACTCATGTAATGTAAGAAGTGAAATCTTTGCATTGTACTATATATATATATTTCTCCGCCGTATCTCTGCATCATGAATCATGGTATGTGTTAAAGGGGCCCACTGAGACTCTTTCGCCCGGGGCCCAGAAAAACCTGGAGCCAGCCCTGGGTGGTACCATTGGGTGGTAAAGCATATACAGTATGTAACAGGGCTGTTATCTAATTTGTTGTGGCAGCTTGCAATAAGATGTGGTTGATGAGAACTCTGCAAGCCAAAGCTAATGCTACTTCTTAAATATGGGCAATATATTATAATAACTATTGCAAATAAATTGCTGGATTAACTGTGATTTATTGATGACAACAAGATTACAATATCATACAGCAGGTCATATATAAAGCGATACTATGCAGATAATTAGCCCTTGGAAACTAATAAAAATTTGATGAATTATGCAGACTATATGAAAGCATCAGCAAAACCAGAGGCATTGAAGGAGAAATAAGGCTTCTGCTGAGCGTAGTGTGCTGTCAGGTTGTCAAGCTTTATGGTCCAGCTTCAGGGACAGGTTACTGATCGTTACACAAAACGTATGTACAAAAGTGGTGCAAGTGCATAAGTAATCCTTGAGGCTAGTGAGGCTAGTAACCATGTCTCAGATACTATATATAGCCATGATAAAAACTAAAGTACTCCCTCTTTGAATTCTGTGGTTTTACATATCATGATTAGTGATGAGCGAGCACTAAAATGCTCAGGTACTCGTTGTTCGAGTCGAGAAAATTGCTCGAGTGCTCGGTTCGAGTAACGACCTGGCAGTCTGCAGAGGGTCTAAAAATTGCCCAAATCGATGGGAACAGTGCTCAAATGACATGGGAACAGCATGGGAAAGACCCCTGAAAGCATTTCTGACTCCCAGGTCACTGCTGTCAACAATGTTGTCAGAGGTATTACGCCACTTTTACGGACTCACAATAAAACATATGAATCCAAAATGGATTTTCCTGGGAAATATGTTAAGGAACATCCTTTCCAGGATAATGACTTGTATATAAGGCAAAATAAATAACCAAAGCAAAAATGCTACTCCACACCTTGGGCTATGTTCACACGTATAGTTTTTGGTGCGTTTTTGCACTTTTGCATTGCTTTCAACCAAGACAAATGCATTCTCTGGTAAATGTAATTTTAACATTTTACAACGTTATCTGGCCATGTGGTGTGTGGCACATCATCAGACACATCCTGTTTCATTTATGATGGAGGCACTCTGAAAGTCACTAAGCCTACTTTTATAGGGCCATCAGACGACCCTTACAATTCTTAAAGCGCCATCAGCCGGATATACTTTGTTGTTCCCATTATTAACAAGTGGGTCTGCTATAGTGTTATTGCGTATGCAGTGACTGCAAGGGCTGCCAAAAATTTGGACGCAACCCAATACCCCTTTGAAGAGACATAGAGGAGGGTCTCAGTAAAAAAAATGTGCCCATTATAAAGAAGCGGGTCTCCTACAGTGGTAATGCCCATGCTCTGACTGCAAAGGCTGCCAAAATTTGGGAAAAACCCTACTAACAATTTAAAGGCACAAAGAGCAGGGCTACAGTAATGAGTTCGACATGTTCCCATTAGAACGGAGAGGGTTTGCTATTCAGTTATAGGGTATGCAGTGAGTGCAATGGCTGCCAAAATTTAGGAAAAAGCCTACTAACAATTTAAAGACACATAGAGCTGGGCCACAGTAACGACATGTTCCCATTAGAAAGGAGAGGGTCTGCTATACAGTTATAGGGTATGCAGTGAGTCTAATGGCTGCCAAAATTTAGGAAAAACCCCACTGTAACGGGTCTGGGAGGCGGAACCTCTGAGCAACTATACAAGGGGGCGGCCCTTGTAAGGAAGCGGGTGGCGCCCAGGGAAGACGGGCAGGTAGTCACGGCAAGTGACCGGGACAGTCTCTGGGTAAACGGGCAGGTGGTCACGGCAAGTGACCGGGACAGTCTCTGGGTAAACGGGCAGGTGGTCACGGCAAGTGACCGGGGCAGTCTCTGGGTAAACGAGCAGGTGGTCACGGCAAGTGACCGGGACAGTCTCTGGGTAAACGGGCAGGTGGTCACGGCAAGTGACCGGGACAGTCTCTGGGTAAACGGGCAGGTGGTCACGGCAAGTGACCGGGGCAGTCTCTGGGTAAACGGGCAGGTGGTCACGGCAAGTGACCGGGACAGTCTCTTGACAGGCGGGTGGTCACGGCAAGTGACGGCAGAGCCTCCAGGTAGGCAAGCAGGCTGGTAGCAGGTGGACGCTCCCAGGTGAGCGGGCAAGAGTCTCTGGACAGGCAGGTGGTCACAGCACGTGACGGCGGAGCCTCCAGGTAGGCTAGCAGACAGGTAGAAGGTGAGCGCTCCCAGGTGAGCGGGCAAGAGTCTCTGGACAGGCAGGTGGTCACAGCACGTTACGGCGGAGCCTCCAGGTAGGCTAGCAGACAGGTAGAAGGTGAGCGCTCCCAGGTGAGCGGGCAAGAGTCTCTGGACAGGCTGGTGGTCACAGCACGTGACGGCGGAGCCTCCAGGTAGGCAAGCAGGCAGGTAGCAGATGTGCGCTCCCAGGTGAGCGAGCAGACGGATCCATAGACAGACTGGCAGGGCTGGTAGGCAGACTGTCGGACCGCAGGAATAGTAGCAGGTTGACACGAGACAGGCAGGTATCAGACAGGAAGCTGGCAGGAAACTGGCAGGTAACTGGCAGGTAACTGGAAACGGGACCTGAGGGCTGAAGCAGAGTGATGAACTGTGCTACAACATTGCTCGGGCACCTCCATTTTGGAGGAGGTGCCTTATATATGGTGAAGTCCTCCGGCCATTGGCCGGGGACTCCTTAGGACGGCGCGCGCGGCCCCTTTAAGAGAGGGGGAGCGCGCGCGCGCCCTAAGCACCGTGGCCGGGAAGGGGCGCGTGCTGCTAGCAGAGCGGGAGGAAGACGCCGGGCACGGAGCGGAGAGGTGAGGGGAACAGCGTCCCTGCCTAGCAGGAGGCAGGGACGCCGACGCTACAGTACCCCCCCCTTTAGGCCCCCCCTTTTTTAGGCCAGACAGAAATTTAGCAAGGATGAGCGGGGCATGGATGTTCTCCCGGGACTCCCACGTTCTCTCCTCAGGACCAAACCCCTTCCAATCTACCAGAAAAAAGGTCTTTCCTCTTACCCTTTTGGTGGCCAGAATGTTCTCTACCTCAAACTCGTCTTCAGCAGAAACCGGAGCAGGAAGCGTACCTGTAGACCTGGAAAAAGATTTAAGTACCACGTGTTTGAGGAGAGATACATGGAAGGAGTTAGGGATCCGCAAGTTGGCCGGGAGTTTCAATTTATAGGCCACCGGGTTGATCTGTTTGATAACCTCCAGTGGGCCGATGAACCGAGGCCCTAACTTGTAGGAGGGAATCTTGAGCCGGACATACTTGGACGAGAGCCAGACTTTATCTCCAGGACGGAATTGTGGAGGATCCAGGCGTTTTTTGTCAGCGTGTTTTTTCATCCGCTCGGACGACTGAAGGAGTGCGGATCGGGTACTCTCCCAAATGGAGGAAAATTCGCTAACGAGAGATTCCGCAGCCAGATTATCCACCGAGGTGGAGACGGGAAATGGGATCCGAGGATGCTGACCGAAGACTACAAAAAACGGGGATTTGGAGGAAGATTCGCTCTCGTGATTGTTGTAAGAGAATTCGGCCCATGGCAGGAGATCCACCCAGTCTGAATGGTGGGCATTAACGAAGTGCCGGAGGTAACTGGTCAGGATCTGATTGATCCGCTCCACTTGACCATTGGACTGTGGATGGTAAGCGGAGGAGAAGTCCAAGGTGACGTCTAGCAGTTTACATGTGGCTCTCCAGAAGCGTGAGGTGAACTGAACCCCACGATCCGACACGATGTGGAGAGGCAGGCCATGAAGACGGAAGATGTGGCGGATAAAGTCTTTAGCCAGCTCGGGTGCAGACGGGAGGCCTGGCAGGGGAATGAAATGGGCCATTTTGGAAAAGCGGTCAGCGACCACCCAAATGACTGTACAACCGGCAGAGACAGGGAGGTCTGTTATGAAGTCCATAGCTATATGCTGCCAGGGGGCAGCAGGTACTGGAAGCGGAAGGAGACGGCCGGCTGGGAGGTGTCTCGGAACCTTGTTGCGGGCGCAGGACACACAGGCAGAAACAAAGTCTATTACGTCCTTGTGCAGGGTAGGCCACCAGTAGTGCCGGGTAATAAGCTGGAGGGTCTTTTTCTGACCGGCGTGGCCAGCAAGTTTAGACGAGTGACCCCAGTGTAGGATCTTCTCCCGATCAGATACAGTGACGAACGTCTTACCGGGAGGGAGACGATTTAGACTCACGGGAGCCACCTGCATTACTCTGGCGGGATTGATGATATGTTTAGGTTCCTCCTCGAGATCAGACACCAGAAAGGATCGGGACAAGGCGTCCGCTTTGATGTTTTTGTCAGCCGGGCGAAAATGAAGAACAAAATCAAAGCGAGCATAAAACAAGGACCACCGGGCTTGGCGCGGGTTAAGTCTCTGGGCACTCTGGAGGTAAGCCAAGTTCTTGTGGTCAGTGTAAATTATTACCGGGTGAAGAGCCCCCTCGAGCAGGTAACGCCACTCCTCCAAAGCCAGCTTAATGGCCAATAACTCTCGGTCTCCAATAGAATAGTTGCGCTCAGAAGAGGAGAAGAGTTTGGAGAAGAAGCCGCAAGTTACCATTCTCCCGGAAGACGATTTTTGGGTAAGTACCGCTCCGGCTCCAGAGGAGGAGGCGTCAACTTCCAGGAAGAACTGCTTGTTGCCGTCCTGGCGATGCAGCACCGGGGCGGAAGAGAAAGCCTGTTTTAAGGAAAGAAAGGCTTCCTCTGCTGAGGGCGGCCATTCTCTGGGATTAGTGCCCTTACGGGTGAGCGCGGAAATTGGGGCAGTCCGGGAAGAGAAGTGCGGTATAAAGAGGCGGTAATAGTTGGCGAAGCCCAGGAACCGCTGAATAGCCTTCAACCCCTCTGGTCGAGGCCACTTCTCGATGGCAGACAGCTTCTCAGGATCCATTCGTAGGCCGGTCTGAGAAATTATGTAGCCCAAAAACGGAAGCGAGGTCTGCTCAAAGAGGCACTTCTCATATTTAGCGTAGAGGTGGTTCTGCCTGAGCCTGAGCAGGACCTGACGAACATCCCTCCGGTGAGTCTGGAGATCCGGAGAGAAGACCAAGATGTCGTCCAGGTACACCACTACGCAGGAGTAGAGAAGGTCCCGGAAGATGTCATTGACCAACTCTTGAAAGACGGCGGGAGCGTTACAGAGACCGAAGGGCATTACCAGGTATTCATAGTGGCCGTCCCGGGTGTTGAATGCCGTCTTCCATTCATCCCCCTGACGGATACGGACCAGGTTATACGCCCCACGGAGGTCCAGTTTGGTGAAGATTCTAGCCCCCCTCAGGCGGTCAAATAATTCAGGAATGAGCGGGAGGGGGTATTTATTCTTCACTGTAATCTGGTTAAGGCCTCTGTAATCTATACATGGACGGAGTGAGCCGTCCTTCTTTTTGACGAAGAAGAAACCTGCTCCCGCCGGGGAGGTAGATTTCTGGATAAATCCCCGGGCCAGATTCTACTCAATATATTCAGACATGGACCGGGTCTCTGCTGCGGACAAAGTGTAGATACGCCCACGGGGAGGAGTACAGCCGGGTATCAGGTCGATTGGACAGTCATATGGTCTATGAGGGGGTAATGTCTTTGCTTCTTTTTTATTGAAGACATCCGCATAAGACCAATAGGGAGCCGGTAGACCGGGTAGATTGACTGGGGTAGGAGAAGGACGAGCAGGATGAACGGGAACTAGACAAGTGTTATGGCAGTCCTGTCTCCAGCGAAGGACCTCTCCGGTCTGCCAGTCAAGCACGGGTGCATGTTTCTGGAGCCAAGTTAGACCCAGCAAGAGTGCGTGAGAGAGTCCAGGTAGAACATGAAAGGAGATGCTCTCAGAATGCAGCATTCCCACCTGCAGAGTTATGGATTCTGTGATGAGTTGGATAGGATGTGGTAAGAGGCCCCCATCCACGGCGGCGACAGATAAAGGTACGGCCAGAGGTTTGGTAGGAATGCGGTACCTCTCTACCAGGGATTGAGAGATGAGATTACCAGCAGCTCCTGAGTCAAGTTGAGCCAGTTCGAAATAGCGGTTCTCTCCGCAGGTGATAGAGACTGACAGCATCAGGGATGGAGAGGGTTTACTTTTGTCTAGGGCGACCTCTCTGAGCGACCCTAGACACAGGTGTTTCCCGATCTCTCAGGGCAGGAACGGATCTGGTGCTCCTTACTGCCACAGTAGAAGCAGCTCCCCTCGGCACGGCGTGAGTCTTGACGGGTTTTGACCATCTTGGTCTGGTCGACCTGCATAGGCTCAGGTGAGTGTGCCTGGGGAGTAACGGAGGGAGTGACGGGTTTCTGGAAAGTAGGGGCTAGACGTGGAAACCTCCTCTCACGGGTGACCTCTTTGGCGCGCTCCTAGAACCGGATGTCAATCCGGGTGGCAAGTGTAATCAAGTCGTCGAGAGTGGTAGGAATGTCCCGACTGGCGAGTTCATCTTTAATACGGCCGGACAGACCCTCCCAGAAGACAGACACCAGAGCGTCGTTATCCCAGGCCAGCTCGGAAGCAAGGGTACGGAACCGTATGGCATATTAGCCCACGGTGAGATCTCCTTGACGGAGGGGTAGCAGAGACGATGCGGATGAGGTCTTCCGTCCGGGTTCGTCGAAGACTTTCCGGAAAGCCGTGAGAAAGGCTGGCAGGTCGGACACCAGGAGGTCTCCTCTCTCCCATAGAGGATTTAGCCAAGCCAGTGCCTCCCCCGTGAGATGAGACATGATGAAGGCAACTTTGGCCCGGTCAGAGATAAACTGGTGGGACAGGAGTTCAAAGTGCAGGGTGCACTGGTTTATGAAGCCCCGAGCTTGAGCGGGGTCGCATCCGAAGCAAGGAGGTGCAGAAAGCCGGGGTCCGGGGCAGGATACCACGGTATTGGTGGGCAGCGGCGCTGCCGGGTTGCGGGTCATGACGCTAGCGGTGGTTGCTGGTGGAGCAGTCAGAGTGTCCAGGCGAGAGTTGACATTCTGCAGGTGACCCAGGATGGACTCCTGTTGGGACCTCTGACGGGACAGTTCATGACATAGGTCCGAGAGCGAGGGAGCTTGGGTGCCACCGGGTTCCATGGCCCGAGCAAACTGTAACGGGTCTGGGAGGCGGAACCTCTGAGCAACTATACAAGGGGGCGGCTCTTGTAAGGAAGCGGGTGGCGCCCAGGGAAGACGGGCAGGTAGTCACAGCAAGTGACAGGGACAGTCTCTGGGAAAACGGGCAGGTGGTCACGGCAAGTGACCGGGACAGTCTCTGGGTAAACGGGCAGGTGGTCACGGCAAGTGACCGGGACAGTCTCTGGGTAAACGGGCAGGTGGTCAGGGCAAGTGACCGGGACAGTCTCTGGGTAAACGGGCAGGTGGTCACGGCAAGTGACCGGGGCAGTCTCTGGGTAAACGGGCAGGTGGTCACGGCAAGTGACCGGGACAGCCTATTGACAGGCGGGTGGTCACGGCAAGTGACGGTAGAGCCTCCAGGTAGGCAAGCAGGCTGGTAGCAGGTGGACGCTCCCAGGTGAGCAGGCAAGAGTCTCTGGACAGGCAGGTGGTCACAGCACGTGACGGCGGAGCCTCCAGGTAGGCTAGCAGACAGGTAGAAGGTGAGCGCTCCCAGGTGAGTGGGCAAGAGTCTCTGGACAGGCAGGTGGTCACAGCACATGACGGCGGAGCCTCCAGGTAGGCTAGCAGACAGGTAGAAGGTGAGCGCTCCCAGGTGAGCGGGCAAGAGTCTCTGGACAGGCTGGTGGTCACAGCACGTGACGGCGGAGCCTCCAGGTAGGCTAGCAGGCAGGTAGCAGATGTGCGCTCCCAGGTGAGCGAGCAGACGGATCCATAGACAGACTGGCAGGGCTCGTAGGCAGACTGTCGGACCGCAGGAATAGTAGCAGGTTGACACGAGACAGGCAGGTATCAGACAGGAAGCTGGCAGGAAACTGGCAGGTAACTGGCAGGTAACTGGAAACGGGACCTGAGGGCTGAAGCAGAGTGATGAACTGTGCTACAACATTGCTCGGGCACCTCCATTTTGGAGGAGGTGCCTTATATATGGTGAAGTCCTCCGGCCATTGGCCGGGGACTCCTTAGGACGGCGCACGCGGCCCCTTTAAGAGAGGGGGAGCGCGCGCGTGCCCTAATCACCGTGGCCGGGAAGGGGCGCGCGCTGCTAGCAGAGCGGGAGGAAGACGCCGGGCACGGAGCGGAGAGGTGAGGGGAACAGCGTCCCTGCCTAGCAGGAGGCAGGGATGCCGACGCTACACCCACTAACAATTTAAAGACACAGTTGAGCCACAGTAATGAGTACGACATGTTCCTATTAGAAAGGAGAGGGTCTGCTATACAGTTATAGCGTATGGAGTGAGTCCAACGGCTGCCAAAATTTAGGAAAAACCCCACTAACAATTTAAAGACACATAGAGGTGGGCCTCAGTAACGACATATTCCCATTATTAGGAAGTGTGTCTCCCATACTGTTTGCCTATGCAGTGAAGCAACGGCTGCCAATAATTTGGAGGAACTCCAATGCCCCTTGTAAGAGACGTAGATATGTTGATATGGTACATATGGTAGTGGAGGATGAGGATGCGGAGAAGGAGGAGGACAAAAGCAAATAGAGAAAATCAGGAAGCGTATACCCATGTCTGGGTGTGAAGACAGAGGTGCATAGGAATAGAGTTGGACCTCTCAAAAAAAAGACACTGTATTTGAGTTTATGCTACACTGCTATCATTCGGTGGTGTTGAGAAGTTTGGCCCAATGCAGCCCTTGTTCATTTTTATAAGAGCCAGCCTGTCAGGGTGAGCCTATCGGTTATAATTCCACCGGCGGCACTAAAATTCCGCTCTGACAAAACGCTAGCAGCAGGGCAGGCCAGGACCTCCAAGGCGTAGAGAGCCAGTTCATGCCACGTGTCCAGCTTGGATACCCAATAATTACAAGGCACAGAGAAATCACTGAGGACATTGGTACGGTTGGCAAGGTACTCCCTCAGCATCTTCTGCAACTTTTTACTCCTTCGGAGAGTACCCCGCGCATCAGAGCTTGTGAGATGGGATTGTCTGAGAAAACTTTCCCAGAACTTTGACAGTGTTCCTCTGCCTCTGCTCGATTGCATTTGTGTCTTTCTCGCCTGTACTCCTTGGTTGTCCAACGAACTGTGACCTCTGCCACCAGCGTTTTCAGATGGGAATTTTTTTTTCTTCTCGTACTGCCCCATTTTATTAGGCTTGTTCTGCGTGGGAATAAGAGACAGAAAGTTCTCCTTGTAGCGTGGGTCTACAAGTGTCACCAACCAATAATGACTGTCACCCAAAATTTGGATAACACGAGGGTCACGGGAAAGGCAGCGTAACATAAACTCAGCCATGTGTGCCAGACTGCAAAGAGACAAAATGTAACGGGTCTGGGAGGCGGAACCTCTGAGCTACTATACAAGGGGGCGGTCCTTGTAAGGGAGCGGGTGGCGACCAGGGTAGACGGGCAGGCAGTCACAGCAGGTGACTGGGACAGTCTCTGAATGAACAGACAGGAGGTCACGGCAAGTGACCGGGGCAGTCTCTGGATGAACGGGCAGGAGGTCACGGCAAGTGACCGGGGCAGTCTCTGGATGAACGGGCAGGAGGTCACGGCAAGTGACCGGGGCAGTCTCTGGATGAACGGGCAGGAGGTCACGGCAAGTGACCGGGGCAGTCTCTGGATGAACGGGCAGGAGGTCACGGCAAGTGACCGGGGCAGTCTCTGGATGAGCGGGCAGGAGGTCACGGCAAGTGACCGGGGCAGTCTCTGGGTAAAGGATTGGTACGACCTGTGGCGGCAGATGATAGACGTGAGCTCCCAGGTGAGCAGGCGAGAGTCTCTGGATAATCGGGTGGTCACAGCATGTGACGGCGGAGCCTCCAGGAAGATCAATAGACAGGTAGCAGATGAGCGCTCCCAGGTGAGCGGGCAAGAGTCTCTGGAATAGCAGGTGGTCACAGCACGTGACGGCGGAGCCTCCAGGTAGGCAAGCAGGCAGGTAGCGGAGGAGCGCTCCCAGGTGAGCGGGCAGGAGTCTCTGGAATAGGAGGTGGTCACAGCACGTGATGGTGGAGCCTCCAGGAAGGCTAGCAGGCAGGTAGCAGATGTGCGCTCCCAGGTGAGCGGCCAAGCTGGTCCATAGACAGACTGACAGGAGTAGGAAGGCAGACCGTCGGACCTCAGGCTAGCAAGCAGGTAGCAGGAATATCAGGCAGGAAACAGACAGCAAACTGGCAGGACTCTGGCAGGAATCAGGCAGGTAACTGGCAACGGGACCTGAGGGCTGAAGCAGAGTAGTGAACAGTGCAACAACATTGCTCGGGCACCTCCATTTTGGAGGAGGTGCCTTATATATGGTGAAGTCCTCCGGCCATTGGCCGGGGACTCCTTAAGACGGCGCGCGCGGCCCCTTTAAGAGGGAGGGAGAGCGCGCGCGCGCGCCCTAAGCACAGTGGCCGGGAAGGAGCGCGCGCTGCCAGCAGAGCGGGAGGAGGACGCCGGGCTCAGAGCAGAGAGGTGAGGGGAACAGCGTCCCTGCCTAGCAGAGGGCAGGGACGCCGACGCTACAGTACCCCCCCCTTTAGGCCCCCCCTTTTTTAGGCCAGACAGAAATTTAGCAAGGATGAGAGGGGCATGGATGTTCTCCCGGGGCTCCCACGTTCTCTCTTCAGGACCAAATCCCTTCCAATCTACTAGAAAAAAGGTCTTCCCTCTTACCCTTTTGGTGGCCAGAATATTCTCTACCTCAAATTCCTTTTCAGCGGAAACCGGAGCAGGAGGCGTGCCTGTAGACTTGGAAAAAGAGTTAAGTACCACAGGTTTGAGGAGAGATACATGGAAGGAGTTAGGGATCCGCAAGTTGGCCGGGAGTTTCAATTTATAGGCCACCGGGTTGATCTGACTGATGACCTCCAGAGGACCGATGAACCGAGGCCCTAACTTATAGGAAGGAATCTTGAGCCGGACATACTTGGACGAGAGCCAGACCTTATCCCCTGGACGGAATTGAGGAGGATCCAGACGTTTTTTGTCAGCATGTCTTTTCATACGCTCGGATGACAGAAGGAGTGCGGACCGGGTACTCTCCCATGTGGAGGAAAATTTGTTAACAAGAGATTCCGCAGCCGGATTGTCCACCGAGGTGGAGACGGGAAATGGGATCCGAGGATGCTGACCGAAGACTACAAAAAACGGGGATTTGGAGTAAGATTCGCTCTCGTGATTGTTGTACGAGAATTCGGCCCATGGCAGGAGATCCACCCAGTCAGAATGGTGGGCATTAACGAAGTGCCGGAGGTAACAGGTCAGGATCTGATTGATCCGCTCCACTTGACCATTAGACTGTGGGTGGTAAGCGGAGGACAAGTCCAGGGTGACGTCTAGCAATTTACAAGTGGCTCTCCAGAAACGAGAAGTGAACTGTACCCCACGATCCGACACGATGTGATGGGGCAGGCCATGAAGACGGAAGATGTGGCGGATAAAGTCTTTAGCCAGCTCGGGTGCAGACGGGAGGCCTGGCAGGGGAATGAAGTGAGCCATCTGGGAAAAGCGGTCAGCGACCACCCAAATGACCGTACAACCGGCAGAGACGGGAAGGTCAGTTATGAAGTCCATCGCTATATGCTGCCAGGGGGCAGCAGGTACTGGCAGAGGAAGAAGGCGACCGGCTGGCAGGTGTCTCGGAACTTTGTTGCGGGCACAGGACACACAGGCAGAAACAAAGTCTATTACATCCTTGCGCAGGTTAGGCCACCAGTAGTGCCGGGAAATAAGCTGGAGGGTCTTTTTCTGACCGGCGTGGCCAGCTAGTTTAGACGAATGACCCCAGTGTAGGATCTTCTCCCGATCAGGTACCGATACGAACGTCTTACCGGGAGGGAGACGATTTAGACTCACGGGAGCCACCTGCATTACTCTGGCGGGATCGATGATATGTTTAGGTTCTTCCTCGAGATCAGATACCAGAAAGGATCGAGACAAGGCGTCCGCCTTGACGTTTTTGTCAGCCGGGCGAAAATGTAGAACAAAATCAAAGCGAGCAAAAAACAAGGACCACCGGGCTTGGCGCGGATTAAGTCTCTGGGCATGCTGGAGATAAGCCAAGTTCTTGTGGTCAGTGTAAATTATTACCGGATGAAGAGCCCCCTCGAGTAGGTAACGCCACTCCTCCAATGCCAGCTTGATGGCCAATAACTCTCGGTCTCCTATGGAATAATTGCGCTCAGAAGAGGAGAAGAGTTTGGAGAAGAAGCCGCAAGCTACCATCCTCCCGGAAGAAGATTTTTGAGTAAGTACAGCTCCGGCTCCAGAGGAGGAGGCGTCAACCTCCAGAAAGAACTGCTTGTTGCCGTCCGGACGATGTAGCACCGGGGCGGAAGAGAAGGCCTGTTTTAAGGAAAGAAAGGCCTCCTCTGCTTCGGGCGGCCACTCTTTGGGATTAGTACCCTTACGGGTGAGCGCGGAAATTGGGGCAGTCCGGGAAGAGAAGTGTGGTATGAAGAGGCGGTAGTAGTTGGCGAAGCCCAGGAACCGCTGAATGGCCTTCAACCCCTCCGGTCGAGGCCATTTCTCGATGGCAGACAGTTTCTCTGGATCCATTCGTAGGCCGGTCTGAGAAATAATGTAGCCCAAAAACGGAAGCGAGGTCTGCTCAAAGAGGCACTTCTCATATTTAGCGAAGAGGTGGTTCTGCCTGAGCCTGAGCAGGACCTGACGAACGTCCCTCCGGTGAGTCTGGAGATCCGGAGAGAAGACCAAGATGTCGTCCAGGTACACCACTACGCAGGAGTAGAGAAGGTCCCGGAAGATGTCATTGACCAACTCTTGAAAGACGGCAGGAGCGTTACAGAGACCAAAGGGCATTACCAGATATTCATAGTGGCCGTCCCGGGTGTTGAATGCAGTCTTCCATTCATCCCCTTGACGGATACGGACCAGGTTGTACGCCCCACGGAGGTCCAGTTTGGTGAAGATTCTAGCCCCCCTCAGGCGATCAAATAATTCTGGAATGAGCGGAAGGGGGTACTTATTCTTCACCGTGATCTGGTTAAGGCCTCTATAGTCTATACAGGGACGGAGAGAGCCCTCCTTCTTTTTTACGAAGAAGAAGCCTGCTCCCGCCGGGGAGGTAGATTTCCGGATGAATCCCCTGGCCAAATTCTCCTCAATATATTCGGACATCGACCGGGTCTCAGCAGCGGACAATGGGTAAATACGCCCACGGGGAGGAGTAGTACCG
The DNA here is from genome assembly GCF_046119375.1 of Phyllobates terribilis. Lineage (NCBI taxonomy): Eukaryota > Metazoa > Chordata > Amphibia > Anura > Dendrobatidae > Phyllobates > Phyllobates terribilis. The sequence continues at coordinate 473,812,108 of NW_027362761.1, forward strand.
GGTAACAGGTCGATAGGACAGTCGTATGGTCTATGAGGGGGTAATGTCTCTGCCTCCTTTTTATTAAAGACATCAGCAAATGACCAATAGGGAATCGGAAGTCCAGGTAGATTAGTTGGGGTAGGAGAAGGACGGACGGGATGAACAGGAACCAAACAAGTCTTAAGACAGTCCTGTCCCCAGCGAAGGACTTCTCCAGTCTGCCAGTCAAGCACGGGTCTCTGGAGCCAAGGTAGACCTAGTAAGAGGGCGTGAGAGAGTCCAGGCAGAACATGAAAGGAGATACTCTCAGAATGCAGCATTCCCACCTGTAGAGTAATGGATTCGGTGATGAGTTGGATGGGGCGTGGTAAGAGACCCTCATCCACGGCAGCAACAGACAAGGGTACAGCCAGAGGTTTGGTGGGGATGCGGTATTTCTCTACCAGGGACTGTGAAATAAGATTCCCGGCTGCTCCAGAGTCCAGTTGGGCTAGTTCGAAATAACGGTGCTCCCCGCAGACGATTGAAACTGACAGCAGCAGAGATGGAGAGGATTTATTCTTGTCTAGGTCGACCTCTCTGAGCGAACCTAGACACAGGCGTTTCCCGACCTCTCTGGGCAGGCACGGATCCGGTGCTCCTTACTGCCACAGTAGAAGCAGCTCCCCTCGGCACGGCGTAAGTCCTGACGGGTTTTGACCATCTTGGTCTGGTCGACCTGCATAGACTCAGGAGAGTGTACCTGGGGAGAGATGGAGGGAGTGACGGGTTTCTGAAAGGTAGGAGCTAGACGTGGAAACCTCCTCTCACGGGTGACCTCTTTGGCACGCTCCTGGAACCGTAGGTCAATCCGGGTGGCAAGAGTTATTAGGTCATCGAGAGTGGTAGGAATGTCCCGACCGGCAAGTTCATCTTTAATACGGCCGGACAGACCCTCCCAGAAGACGGATACCAGAGCGTCGTTATCCCAGGCCAGCTCCGAGGCAAGGGTACGGAACCGTATGGCATATTGGCCCACGGTGAGACTTCCCTGACGGAGGCGTAGCAGAGATGATGCGGATGAGGTCTTCCGTCCGGGTTCGTCGAAGACTTTCCGGAAAGCCGTGAGGAAGGCAGGCAAGTCGGACACCAGGGGGTCTCCTCTCTCCCATAGAGGATTTAGCCAGGCCAGGGCCTCCCCGGTGAGATGGGACATGATGAAGGCAATTTTGGCCCGGTCGGAGTTAAACTGGTGGGACAATAGTTCAAAGTGCAGGGTGCACTGATTTATGAAGCCCCGAGCCTGGGCGGAGTCGCCTCCGAAGCGAGAAGGTGCAGAAAGCCGTGGTCCGGGGTAGGATACCATGGTATTGGTGGGCAGCGGAGCTGCCGGGTTGCGAGTCATGGCACTGGCGGTGGTTGCTGGTGCAGCAGTCAGAGTATCCAGGCGAGAATTGACATTCCGCAGGTGACCCAGGATGGACTCCTGTTGGGACCTCTGACGGGACAGTTCATGACAGAGGTCCGAGAGCGAGGGAGCTTGGGTGCCACCGGGTTCCATGGCCCGAGCAAACTGTAACGGGTCTGGGAGGCGGAACCTCTGAGCTACTATACAAGGGGGCGGTCCTTGTAAGGGAGCGGGTGGCGACCAGGCAGGCAGTCACAGCAGGTGACCGGGACAGTCTCTGGGTGTACGGGCAGGAGGTCACGGCAAGTGACCGGGACAGTCTCTGGAAGAACGGGCTGGAGGTCACGGCAAGTGACCGGGGCAGTCTCTGGGTGAACGGGCTGGAGGTCACGGCAAGTGACCGGGGCAGTCTCTGGGTGAACGGGCTGGAGGTCACGGCAAGTGACCGGGGCAGTCTCTGGGTGAACGGGCTGGAGGTCACGGCAAGTAACTGGGGCAGTCTCTAGGTAAAGGGTAGGTACGACCTGTGATGGCTGAACCTCCAGGTAGGCTAGCAAGGCAGATGGAGGATGTGTGCTCCCAGGTGAGCAAGCGAGAGTCTCTGGAATAGCAGGTGGTCACAGCACGTGACGGCGAAGCCTCCAGGTAGGCAAGCAGGCAGGTAGCGGAGAAGCACTCCCAGGTGAGCGGGCAAGAGTCTCTGGAATAGCTGGTGGTCACAGCACGTGACGGCGGAGCCTCCGGGCAGGCAAGCAGGCAGGTAGCGGAGAAGCGCTCCCAGGTGAGCGGGCAAGAGTCTCTGGAATAGCTGGTGGTCACAGCACGTGACGGCGGAGCCTCCGGGCAGGCAAGCAGGCAGGTAGCGGAGGAGCGCTCCCAGGTGAGCGGGCAAGCTGGTCCATAGACAGACTGACAGGAGTAGAAAGGCAGACCGTCGGACCTCAGGCTAGCAAGCAGGCAGGTAGCTGATGTGCGCTCCCAGGTGAGCTGGCAAGCTGGTCCTTAGACAGACTGACAGGAGTTGTAAGGCAGACCGTCGGACCTCAGGCTAGCAAGCAGGTAGCAGGAATAACTGGCAGGAAACAGACAGCAAACTGGCAGGACTCTGGCAGGAATCAGGCAGGTAACTGGCAGGTAACTGGCAACGGGACCTGAGGGCTGAAGCAGAGTAGAACAGTGCAACAACATTGCTCGGGCACCTCCATTTTGGAGGAGGTGCCTTATATATGGTGAAGTCCTCCGGCCATTGGCCGGGGACTCCTTAGGACGGCGCGCGCGGCCCCTTTAAGAGGGAGGGAGAGCGCGCGCGCCCTAAGCACAGTGGCCGGGAAGGAGCGCGCGCTGCCAGCAGAGCGGGAGGAGGACGCCGGGCACGGAGCAGGGAGGTGAGGGGAACAGCGTCCCTGCCTAGCAGAGGGCAGGGACGCCGGCGCTACAAATATCAGGCAGGAAACAGACAGCAAACTGGCAGGACTCTGGCAGGAATCAGGCAGGTAACTGGCAACGGGACCTGAGGGCTGAAGCAGAGTAGTGAACAGTGCAACAACATTGCTCGGGCACCTCCATTTTGGAGGAGGTGCCTTATATATGGTGAAGTCCTCCGGCCATTGGCCGGGGACTCCTTAGGACGGCGCGCGCGGCCCCTTTAAGAGGGAGGGAACGCGCGCGCCCTAAGCACAGTGGCCGGGATGGAGCGCGCGCTGCTAGCAGAGCGGGAGGAGGACGCCGGGCTCGGAGCAGAGAGGTGAGGGGAACAGCGTCCCTGCCTAGCAGAGGGCAGGGACGCCGACGCTACACAAAACTTCCATGTCCTCACCAAGAGGACGACTGACCATGCTCTCCTCCTCATCCTCCTCCTCTTCCTCCTCCTCCCTCTCCTCAGGCCATCCACGCTGAACAGACGGTATGACAGTTGTGCACATAGTACCATCTATAGCGCAGGAAACTAGCTTCTGTTCTTCCTACTCCTCTTTCTCATTGTCAACCAATCCACATTGGGATGAGATGAGGCTGGGATGTGTGGAATCACCCTGTATGGTTCCTTGCTCCATCTCATCGTACTCCGCCTGCAATGCATCCTCTTTAATTGTGAGCAGAGAGTGTTTCAGAAAACAGAGAAGAGGGATGGTGACGTTAATTATGGCGTCATCACCGCTCACCATCTTGGTGGAGTCCTCAAAGTTTTGGAGGATGGTTCATATGTCTGATATCTATGTCCACTTCTAAGGTCTTATGTGTGGAGTCTGACCTGAATATCGACGGCCTTGTTGATGCTGGTAGTCAGTACTTTGACAAGGATATCCAACAGATCCAGGTAGGTTTTGAGAAACCACTGAACCACGAGGTTAAGCACATGAGCCAGGCATGGTACGTGTGTGAGCTCGCCTCTCCTCAAAGCAGCCACCAAGTTCCGGCCATTGTCACACATGACCATGCCTGGCTGTAGGGTCAACAGTGTCAACCACAGATCTGCTTGCTCTTTCAGAGCTGTCCACAACTCTTCAGCTTTGTGTGGTTTGTCACCTAAGCATATTAGCTTCAGCACAGCCTGTTGCTGCTTGGCCGAGTCAGTGCTGCAGTGCTTCCAGCTTGCGACTGATGTGATCATTTTGGAGATGGAGGCTGAAGAGGAGAAGGAGAAGGTGCAGGAGCTGTAGAATGTGGGGGCAACCCTGATTGACCTAGGGCCCGCAATCCTCAGCGTTGGGAAGACGTGTTCCGTCCCAAGGTCCGACTGGGTCCCGGCTTCCACTATATCAACCCACTGTGCCATCAGTGAGATTTACCATCCCTGCCCACAAGCACTTGTCCACGTGTCCGTGGTTAGGTGGACTTTTCCAGTAACTGCGTTTTTGAGGGCAAGTTCAATGTTGTGGGACACGTGCTCGTGTAATGCGGGGACGGCACACCAGGAGAAATAGTGGCGGTTGGGGACAGAGTACCGAGGGATGGCCACTGCCATCAGGTTGAGGAAAGCTTCCGTCTCCACGAGCCTAAAAGGCAACATTTCCAGGGCAAGCATTCGCAAAATGTGTGAATTTAGTAGTGTGGCCTGTAGGGCGTTGGCTGCGTATTTGCGCTTGCGTTCCAAGGACTGGGGTATGGACAACTGAACGCTGCACTTGGACAACGACGTGGACGTGCTTGCTGATGGTGCTAGTTGAGAGTGTTCAACGACAGGTGCAGGGCAGGAGGCATCTTGGCATGCGCCATGGACAGGGGATTGGCGTGCTCACACAACAGTGGAACAAGCAATGGTGTCACCCACAGACACTGTTGCTGGACCCTGGGGTTCAGGCCACTTAGTCGGTTGCTTTGCTGCCATGTGCCTGATCATGCTGGTGGTGGTCAGGCTGCTACTTTTGCTACCCCTGCTGATGCTGGCCTGGCAGGTTGTGCAAATGGCCTTTTTGGGGTTATCTGCAGAGTCTTTAAAAAATAACCAGACTCGGGAAGACCTAACAGTTGTACTGGCAACTTCTGTCGTGTTGACGTTACGACGAACGCTTTCCCGCCTTGTGTCTACGACCACCGCACTGCTTCTTCCTACCTGTTGTGATGCTACACCTCCCTCCCCCTGTGTGCTGCTGTCCTCTCTCTGTATGTCCACCTGCCAGGTTGGGTCAGTTACTATATAATCCACCACCTTGTCTTCCACTTCTGCACCCTAGTCCTCCTCCTGACTTTCTGGAAATTGTGTCTCATCCTCATCATCCACCTCTTGCGACAGTAATTACACTTTTCCACCATCGCTTTTGTGTGACTGTGGCTGCTCCAATATATGGGCATCGCTACACACGTTCTCCTCTTGACTTGCTTGAAGCTGGCCGGGCGAGAGCCCTGGAATCTACAAATGGAAACGTGAACAGCTCTTCTGAGTGTCCAAGTGTGGGATCAGTAGTCTCCGGGCACTTGGCATAGTGGGAGGAAGGAGGATCAGGGTGAGGAATATGCGGTCCAGACTCACAGCTACTGGGACTTGACCGTGTGGAAGACATGGTGGTGGTGGCAAAGTGACTGGAAGCATTATCTGCTATCCAACCAACAACCTTTTGACACTACTCTTGGTTCAATAGTGGTGTACTGCGTTCCCCTAGTAATTGGGACAGGAAGGTCGAGCGACAAGATGTGGGTGTTTGTTGTGTCCCAATTTCAGCTTGCCCACAGCCACGGCCTCGGCCTCTGCATGCACCATCACCATCACGTCCACTTCCCTGTCCCTTGCCACGCACCTTGTCCATTTTTAATGGAGGACAATATTTTCCACATTCACAAGAAATGGCTGATTTTGCAACGCAGTTATATGATACGTCTGACAGAGAACCACAATTTTAAATAGCAGGCCTGTAATTTACTAATATTATTACACACAGTAACCTAGTGTGAATAGCTTGACCGACACACTGCAACAGAATGAAAATGGAAGAAATGGCTGATTTTGGAACAGTCTTATAGGTGCTATGTCTGACAGAGAACCACGGTTTTAAATAGCAGGCCAGTAATTTGCTAATACTATTCTTCACAAACACCTAGTGTGAATAGCTGGACCGACACACTGCAACAGAATGGAAAAGGAGGTCAATATATTCCACGTTCAGTTTAAATTTCTGGATTTTTATCGCTGAAATATGGAACAGATCTGGCTTTATTCTGCAGTGAGAACAAGCAAATGGAGCAGTAAAATGGTGTACTCTGTATTGCTTTTTAAGCAAGTAACCAGGATTAAGATAAAAAAAAAAATTGCCCTGGCCCCTGATATCTGGGCCTATGCTACAAATATCTGTAATTATTACAGCAGCAGCAGACAGGACGTTCAATGGACCCTCTTGTGCTGTACCTTACACTGCAGTCTGCCACATACACTGCCTGCCTACCTAGCACTGATTATATGGATTAGTCCTCAGAAGGACTATTAGTTCAGATGTATATATATATGTTGTGGAATACCTATACTAACAGGACGTTCAATAGACCCTCTTGCACTATATGCACTGCAGTCTGCCACATACACTGCCTGCCTAACTCCTGCTATCACCACTGAATATATGCAGCTGGAATAGTCCTCAGAAGGACTGTTAGTTCAGATGGATATATACTGTATATACGTTGCGGAATACCTATACTAACTATAAAGAAGCAAATCTCTCCCTGACGCAGCAACACCTCTCCCTACTCTGTCTGATTCTGGGGTACACTGTGACGAGCATAGCGGCGCCAGGTCTTATATAGACCTGATGACGCTCTACAGCCAGCCAATCACTGTAGTGGCCACAACCAACATGGCTACAGCATTACACTGCGTGGCAGGCAATCCCTGCATGTTCATTGGCTCTCTGAAGAGCGCTAAACATGCAGGGAGGGGACCCGAGTTCCTGCCCGAGCAACCCGGAAATACTCGCTGAGTTCGTCGAGCATAGTGATGCTCGGGCGAGTACCGAGCAGTGGCGAGTACGTTACCTCATCACTAATCAAGATATAATAAAAAATATGGTCCTTTTATAAGGTCATAAAATCTGGTAAATACAACCTCAGATGAAGTAGAACACATGACATACAATATTACACCATGTCATTAATTAATCTAGGCCATAACGTAGAAGCAGTGTGTGAAAAAGTAGTGGGAAAAAACAGAGTATCAGGCAAGTGTTGCTATTCAAACTCCCTTTATTAATTGTTCATCAGCATCTGTGATAAGCTCTATAAAAGCAGAAGTTTTGGCAAGTTGCTGGTCTGGAGAAATTTGACATGTGTTAACACAATGCCAAAGAGGAAAAACATCCGTAATGATCTACAGATGCAATTGCTGCTGCCTATCGATTTTTAAGGCCATTTCCAAACAATTTAGAGTCTATCATTCTACAGTGAGAAAGATTATTCACAAGTAGAAAACATTCAAGGCAACTGACAATCTTGCCAGCAAGTTCACCCCGTGATCAGACATTTTTGAAGTCTATTTTATAGGTGCTTGCCTATTTTTTTTTCCGCCGGCTTATAGGCAGAGTCTAGTAATTCTAGATTATTTTGCCTGATTCATCAATTGTAACTTTTTAAAGCATCACTCCGGCGTGTAATATTGAGTATGACAGTACCTTTTGGTGCAATTTTTGCAACTTTTAGAGCTAATAGTTGCAAAAACAGTGGAAGACAGGAAGAAAGCAAATTTTTAACTTTGAGCCATATTCAAGAATTGCGTGCACCATTTTGATGAATTTGGCGCCATAAACGGCAACTAATATCACAAGATAAAGAAGAAAAATGACTTAAACCCCCCAGCAAATGATGAATCGGGGCCAAAAATATATTTTTCTAGTAAAAAAATTCCAACTGAGGTTTGTATTTTCATATTTCTTCAGTGTAACTAAAAATCGTATTCCAGTTAGGCTACTGACAGTAAAGAAGAATTCCCATTAAGATTTTTTTTAAATTGATAAAATAATCAATTTTAATTCATAATTTGCCATTATCTCATATTACTTGCGATATGTCAGCTATGTACCAGCTTTGTAAAACTGTTTTTTTCTGTAAAAGAAACAAAGCAACAACTGCAAATATTGTTAGAATGTTCAGTAACACATTGTTCCATAGATAAAATGTACTCACAGAAACCAGGCGTCTGGAGGTCTCCTGCATGATAGTTATCCTTGAAAACTAATAATTGTTGTGTTTTACTTTAATTATGTACAGCACCACTCTGTAGCATCGGCGTAGACGCCGTTCCACTCACCTCCTCGCTCCCCGCACTCCCCGCTCTGCGTTCTCCAGCGCTCCTCTTCCTGCTGCCGGCGCGCGCAGCTCCCCGGGCACTGTGCTTAGGGCGCACGCGCTCCCTCTTAAAGGGGCCGCGCGCGCCGTCCTAAGGAGTCCCCGGCCAATAGCCGAGGGTTCTCCCATATATAAGGCACCTCCTCCAAAATGGAGGTGCCCGAGCAATAGTTGTTGCACAGTGTTACTTATCTCTGCTTAAGCCCTCAGGTCCCACTGCTAGCCTGACTACTAGTCCTGCCAGCCTGTTACCTGCCTGTTACCCCCCTGGTACCTGCCTGGTTCCTGCCGTGTCTGCCAGCCCGCTTACCTGGAAGCACCTGCCTGTTACCTGTCTGTTACCTGCCGTGCCTACCTGGAGGCCCCTGCCGTCACTTGCCGTGACCACCTGTCAGCCTACCCGGAGGCTCCTGCCCGTCACTTGCCGTGACCACCTGACAGCCTACCTAGAGGCTCCTGCCGTCACTTGCTGTGACCACCTGTCAGCCTACCCGGAGGCTCCTGCCCATCACTTGCCGTGACCACCTGACAGCCTACCTAGAGGCTCCTGCCGTCACTTGCTGTGACCACCTGTCAGCCTACCCGGAGGCTCCTGCCCGTCACTTGCCGTGATCACCTGACAGCCTACCTAGAGGCTCCTGCCTGTCATCTGCCGTGACCACCTGACAGCCTACCTAGAGGCTCCCGCCTGTCGCCTGCCGTGTCTGCCAGTTCATCCACCAGGACCACTCGTCAGTCTGACTGCTGTGCCCATCCGCTATACCGGTCAGTCCCAGCCATCTGACCCGTGGAAGTCACCTGCTCTCTTACAAGGTCATCCCCAGAGTAGCACCTGGTCCCTCGGCTCGGTCCCTCCCAGGTCAGCGAGTCGTTAGCCGCCGTACGACCTGGATCGGTCCGAGTTGATACTTAGTTACGCCCCTCTGGGTCCCTCCTTGCACCGCAGCACAGAGGTTCCACCTCCCGGATCCGTAACAGTTTGCTCGGGCCATGGAACCTGGTGGCCCCCAGGCCCCTTCGCTTGCTGACCTGTACCAGGAGGTTTCTCGTCAGAGATCCCAACAGGAAACCATCCTGACCTACCTGCGGTCTGTCAACACTCACCTGGACACGCTGTCTGTACCACCTGTGTCCGCCCCAAGTCGAGCAACACCTGCTCCGGCAGCGCCGCTGCCCACTAATACCACGGTATCCAACCCAGGCCCCCGGCTTTCTGCACCTCCTCGTTTTGGAAGCGACCCCGCTCTAGCTCGGGGTTTCATAAACCAGTGCACCCTGCACTTTGAACTTTTGGCATATCAGTTTCTCTCCGACCGGGCCAAGGTGGCGTTCATCATGTCTCACCTTACTGGAGAAGCACTGGCATGGCTAAATCCCCTGTGGGAGAGAGGGGATCCCCTGGTGTCCGATCTATCGTTTTTCCTCGTTGCTTTCCGGAAAGTCTTCGATGAACCAGGACGTAAATCCTCTACTGCCTCCTCCCTGCTTCGTATCCGCCAAGAGAGTCTCACCGTGGGCCAATATTCCATACAGTTCAGTACCCTCACTTCTGAGCTTGCCTGGGACAACGAGGCCCTGGTGTCCATCTTCTGGGAGGGTCTTTCCGGTCGGATTAAGGATGAGTTAGCCGGTCGGGACATTCCTACCACCCTGGATTACCTGGTGTCGCTAGCTACTCGGATTGACATCCGTTTCCTAGAACGTGCTAAAGAAACTACCCGGGAGCGAAGATTTCCTCGTCTTGCTCCTACTTTCCAGAAACCTGCCTCTCAATTAGCAACACCCCGGGCACGCTCGCCCGAACTCATGCAGGTCGACCAGACCAAGATGGTCGAATCTCGCCAAGAGTCACGCCGAGCCGAGGGGAGCTGTTTCTACTGTGGCAGTAAGGAGCACTTCATCCGTTCCTGCCCGGTGAAGCCGGGAAACGCCAGTGTCTAGGACCACTCAGAGAGGTCATCCTAGGCAAAAGTAAACCCTCTCCTTCCCTGACTTTGTCTGTCTCCATCTCCTGGGGAGAGAACCGCTACTTTGAAATTGCACACCTAGATTCCGGAGCTGCTGGGAACCTCATTTCCCAGTCCCTGGTAGAGAAATATCACATTCCCACCAAACCTCTGGCTGAACCATTGGCAGTCACCTCCGTGGAAGGAAGACTTCTTCCGGTGACCATCCTGCTCGTCACTGAACCTATAACCCTGCAGGTGGGAATGCTACACTCTGAGAGAATCTCCTTCCATGTGCTTTCCGGTCTCTCTCACTCCCTATTGCTAGGTCTACCCTAGCTTCAGAAACATGAACCTGTGCTGAATTGGCCATCCAGTGAAGTTCTCCGTTAGGGGCAGGATTGCTATAAGACCTGCCTGGTCCCGGTCCGCCCGGTTCGTCCTCCACTCACCCCGGCTAATCTACCCAGTTTACCGGCACCTTACTGGTCCTATGCAGATGTCTTCGACAAAAAGGAAGCAGAGACACTGCCACCTCATAGGCCATATGATTGCCCGATCGACCTGGTACCGGAGCCACTTCACCCCTTGGGCGTATTTACCCATTGTCGTCGGCCGAAACCCGGGCCATGTCGGAGTACATTGAGGAGAATCTGGCTAGGGGATTCATCCGGAAATCTACCTCCCCGGCTGGAGCCGGATTCTTCTTCGTCAAGAAGAAGGATGGCTCGCTACGTCCCTGTATTGACTATAGAGGACTCAATCAAATCACGGTCAAAAACAACTACCCCCTGCCGCTCATCTTCGAGTTGTTTGACCGCCTTAACGGCGCCAGGATCTTTTCCAAGCTGGATCTACGTGGGGCGTATAACCTAGTCTGAATCCGTCAAGGAGACGAGTGGAAGACTGCATTCAATACCCGGAACGGTCACTATGAATACCGTGTGATGCCCTTCGGTCTCTGCAATGCTCCCGCCGTCTTCCAAGAATTGGTCAACAGCATCTTCCGTGATCTTCTTTACTCTTGCATGGTGGTGTACCTGGACGATATCTTGGTCTTCTCTCCGGATCTTCCCAAACACCGGAGGGATGTTCGTCAGGTCCTGCTTAGGCTCAGGCAGAATCACCTCTATGCAAAATTCGAGAAGTGCCTCTTCGAGCAGACCTCTCTTCCATTCCTGGGCTATGTTATCTCCCAGACAGGCCTATGAATGGATCCCGAGAAGCTCTCTGCTGTCCTAAAGTGGCCCCGTCCGGAGGGGTTGAAGGCGATTCAGCGATTCCTGGGCTTCACCAATTACTATTGTCTCTTCATCCTGCACTTCTCTTCCCGGACTTCTCCCATATCTGCGCTCACCCATAAGGGAGCAAATCCCAAGGAATGAAGCTGAGGAGGCCTTCCTTTCCTTAAAGCAAGCCTTCCCCTCTACCCCAGTGCTGCACCGTCCGGACTGCAACAAACAGTTCTACCTGGAGGTTGATGCTTTCTCCTCCGGAGTCGGAGCGGTGCTCACCCAAAAGTCTTCATTCGGGAGAATGGTAACCTGCGGCTTCTTCTCCAAACTCTTCTCCTCGTCTGAGGGCAACTACTCCATAGGAGACCAAGAACTGTTAGCCATTAAATTGGCGCTGAAGGAGTGGTGTTACCTGCTTGAAGGGGCTCTATACCCGGTGATCATCTATACGGATCACAAAAACCTGGCTTATCTCCAGAATGCCCAAAGACTCAATCTGCGTCAGGCCCGGTGGTCTTTGTTCTTCGCCCACTTCGACTTCGTCCTACATTTCCGCCCGGCGGACAAGAATGTCAAAGCCGACGCCTTGTCCCGATCCTTCCTGTCCTACGATCAAGAGGAGGAGACTATGCACATCATCGACCCCTCCAAAGTGATGAATGTGGCCACCTTGGATCTGACTCGTCTTCCACCCAATAAGATGTTTGTAGCAGTAGCAGATCGTGAGAAGGTTCTTCACTGGGGTCATTCATCTAAACTAGCCGGCCATGCTGGCCAAAAGAAGACCTTCCTGCTCATTACCCGGCATTACTGGTGGCCTACCCTGCGCAAGGATGTGGTAGACTTCATCTCAGCCTGTTCGTCCTGTGCCCGCAACAAAGTTCCCAGACATCTTCCAGCCGGACGCCTCCTGCCTCTTCCCGTACCTGCTGCCCCGTGGCAGCACATTGCCATGGACTTTATTACTGATCTCCCAGTTTCTGCCGGTTGTACAGTCATTTGGGTGGTCGCCGACCACTTCTCTAAAATGGCCCACTTCATCCCTCTGCCTGGTCTCCTGTCTGCATCGGAGCTGGCTAAGGATTTCTTCCATCATATCTTCCGTCTCCATGGCCTACCCCTCCATATTGTGTTGGATTGAGGGGTTCAGTTCACCTCAAGTTTCTGGAGAGCTACCTGTAAGCTACTGGATGTCACCCTGGATTTCTCCTCCGCCTACCATCCACAGTCCAATGGCCAAGTGGAGCGAATCAACCAAATCCTTACCAGCTACCTCCGGCACTTTGTTAACGCTCACCATACCAATTGGGTGGAGCTCCTATCATGGGCCGAATTCTCCTACAACAACCATGAGAGTGAATCTTCTTCTAAATCCCCGTTCTTCGTGGTCTACGGTAAACTTCCTCGGATTCCGTTTCCCATCTCCGCCTTGGTGGACAACCCTGCCGCGGAGGCTCTTGTCAGCGAATTCTCCTCCATTTGGGAAGATACTAGGTCCGCACTTCTTCAGTCCTCCGAGCGGATGAAGAAACATGCTGACAAGAGACGTCTGGATCCCCCTCAATTCCGCCCGGGAGATAAAGTCTGGGTCTCTTCCAAACATGTCCGACTCAAAATACCCTCCTATAAGTTGGGTCCTCGGTTCATCGGTTCATTTGAAGTTCTCAAACAAATCAACCCAGTGGCCTACAAGTTAAAACTCCCGGCCACCTTACGGATTCCCAACTCCTTTCATGTATCTCTCCTCAAACCAGTTGTGTTTAACTCTTTTTCCAACAATCCAGGTACTCCCCCTGCTCCGGTTTCCGCTCAGGATGCTTTTGAGGTAGAGAACATTCTGGCCACTAAGAGGGTGAGAGGAAAGACCCTTTTTCTAGTGGATTGGAAGGGGTTTGGCCCAAAGGAGGGAACTTGGGAACCCAGGGAGAACATTCATGCCCCACTTCTCCTTGAAAAATTCCTTTCTGGCCTAAAAAAGAGGGGGCATAAAGGGGGGGGGGGTACTGTAGCATCGGCGTCTCTGCCCCCTGCGAGGCAGAGACGCCGTCCCACTCACCTCCTCGCTCCCCGCTCTGCGTTCTCCAGCGCTCTTCTTCCTGCTGCCGGCGCGCGCAGCTCTCCGGGCACTGTGCTTAAGGAGCGCGCGCGCTCCCTCTTAAAGGGGCCGCGCGCGCCGTCCTAGGGAGTCCCCGGCCTATAGCCGAGGGTCCTCCCATAAATAAGGCACCTCCTCCAAAATGGAGGTGCCCGAGCAATAGTTGTCGCACAGTGTTACTTATCTCTGCTTCAGCCCTCAGGTCCCGCTGCTAGCCTGACTACTTGTCCTGCCAGCCTGTTACCTGCCTGTTACCTGCCTGGTACCTGCCTGGTACCTGCCCGGTTCCTGCCATGTCTGCCAGCCCGCTTACCTGGAAGCACCTGCCTGTTACCTGTCTGTTACCTGCCGTGCCTACCTGGAGGCCCCTGCCGTCACTTGCCGTGACCACCTGACAGCCTACCCGGAGGCTCCTGCCCGTCACTTGCCGTGACCACCTGACAGCCTACCTAGAGGCTCCTGCCGTCACTTGCTGTGACCACCTGTCAGCCTACCCGGAGGCTCCTGCCCATCACTTGCCGTGACCACCTGACAGCCTACCTAGAGGCTCCTGCCGTCACTTGCTGTGACCACCTGTCAGCCTACCCGGAGGCTCCTGCCCGTCACTTGCCGTGACCACCTGACAGCCTACCTAGAGGCTCCTGCCTGTCACCTGCCGTGACCACCTGACAGCCTACCTAGAGGCTCCCACCTGTCGCCTGCCGTGTCTGCCAGTTCATCCACCAGGACCACTCGTCAGCCTGCCTGCTGTGCCCATCCACTATACCGGTCAGTCCCAGCCATCTGACCCGTGGGAGTCACCTGCTCTCTTACAAGGTTGTCCCCAGAGTAGCACTTGGTCCCTCGGCTCGGTCCCTCCCAGGTCACGGAGTATTTAGCTGCCGTACGACCTGGGTCGGTCCGAGTTGATACTTAGTTACGCCCCTCTGGGTCCCTCCTTGCACTGCAGCACAGAGGTTCCACCTCTCGGATCCGTAACACACTCCAGTGTTTATTTTTTTTCAGGGCTGGAGTGGTGATGCTAATCTAAGGTCTCTGACTCTGGTATTATGCTTATCTATCACCATCTTCTTTTATCGGCACCACTCCGATCCTGCAATGCCATCTTGTTTCCGCAACTTCTGACTGGCCAAAAGTCAAAAGTTACAGTCACATGCACTCTATGTAAGTCTATGACAGCCAGAATTTAGTGTGAGTTGATTAATATACTCACCTACCACTGCTCTCTCTGGTTTCAAGCGCCATTCTGCTCCTCTTCTACAGTGACATCACCACTCTTCAGACTCTCCGGGTCAAACTGCGCTCTGCATGACCCGGAAGTGGCTTTTACAATGTATGTCTATAAAACGTGAGAACAAGGCTTCATTGGCTTACACTATAAAAGAGACAACCGGCCAGGGGCGTACATAGGAATCATGGGGCCTCATAGCAGAAGCTCTAATTGGCCCCCCCCCCAAAAAAAAATAAAGTTAATAATTGTCGGGGTCACCAAAGATCAGATCTCACAACTTTCCAGCCATTACATAGTAATTTTCCTCCTGCTGAAGTCCTAGATCTCTCTTTCATTGCCCCATGAAGTGTGATTCCAATAAAAGGGCCCCCCAAACACAGTATGATACCCCAATGGTGAATTCCTCCACATACGCAGTATAATGACCCTACTGTACCCCACCTCAACTCCAAGGGCAAAGTATGCTCACCCCAACACAGTATGATCCCCCAACTGTGAGCCCCTAGAGCTAGAGAGGATGGTACATAATAAGGGAGGGTGTTATACATAATAAAAGAGGAAACTATATAACTAAGGATGGCGCTATACATAATAAGTGTGTACACTATATACTAAGGGACTGTGCTATACATAATAAGGCTGCATTCCTGCATCTGTGTGCAGTGTCGGTGTGCTGCCCTGTTTTACCGACGCATTGAGCATGTCCTATTCTAATCCTCAAAATCGGATCAGAACAGGACATTCTCTGACCCTCTTAGATCTCATTCTCAGATCCGTGATTTTCATGGATGTGTGAATGGATCTATAAAACTCTACGAGTCCGTGGACCATCCTATAAAAAAAATCTGGCAGCACACCGACATTTCACACAAATGTGAGAATGTGGCCTAAGGGATTTTACAGATAACATTATCAATCCAAGTCACACAGTGCAGATACAGAATAATATTTACATCCAGGCACTTACCGCTGATGTCTCATATGATCAGAGTCTGTTTCTGCTGCTTCTTCTTCATCTGGTCAGACCTTCATGTCGACATCTCCCAGCCACGACTCGTCTTGTCACGATGATCTCCAGCCTAGAAAATAACAAGGTCACATATTGTATGCATACATGTGTCTCCCCCGCACTGCACCCCTGAATACAGATATGTAACCCCCCATTAATATACTATTAGCCACTTAGTAATCAAAATATAAAGTGATAAGCAGCACTGTGCCCCCCATTAACTATAATCTCCACCTGCCAATAATATAAATTATTCAGTCTCTGTGACTCTCCCCAATTAACTGTTTAAGGCTATGTGCACACGGAAAACATACAAGGCTTCACAGTACAAGCAAAGTGAAACCCCCATAATTGCTCTCTCCCAGCACCCTCATCATTGCTCTCTCCCAGCACCCCCGTCATTGCTCTCTCCCAGCACCCCCGTCATTGCTCTCTCCCAGCACCCCGTCATTGCTCTCTCGTAGCATCCCCATCATTGCTCTCTCCCAGCACCCTCGTCATTGCTCTCTCCCAGCACCCTCGTCATTGCTCTCTCCCAGCACCCTCGTCATTGCTCTCTCCCAGCACCCTCGTCATTGCTCTCTCCCAGCACCCTCGTCATTGCTCTCTCCCAGCACCCTCGTCATTGCTCCCTCCCAGCACCCTCGTCATTGCTCTCTCCCAGCACCCTCGTCATTGCTCTCTCCCAGCACCCTCGTCATTGCTCTCTCCCAGCACCCTCGTCATTGCTCTCTCCCAGCACCCTCGTCATTGCTCTCTCCCAGCACCCTCGTCATTGCTCCCTCCCAGCACCCTCGTCATTGCTCTCTCCCAGCACCCTCGTCATTGCTCTCTCCCAGCACCCTCGTCATTGCTCTCTCCCATAACCCCCATAATTGCTCTCTCCCACCACCTCTATCATTGCTCTCTCCCAGCCCCCCCATCATTGCTCTGTCCCAGCATCCCCATTATTGCTCTGTCCCAGCACCTCCATCATTGCTCTCTCCCACCACCCCCATCATTGCTCTCTCCCAGCATCCCCGTCATTGCTCTCCCCTTCCCCACCATCCCCATCATTGCTCTCCCCAGCCCTATCAGCCCCATTATTGCTCTTCCCAGCCCCGTTATTCCTCTCCCCAGCCCCATCATTGCTCTCCCTAACCCCATCAGCCCCATTATTGCTCTTCCCAGCCCCATCACTCCTCTCCCCAGCCCCATCAGCCCCATTATTGCTCTTCCTAGCCCCATCATTCCTCTCCCCAGCCCCATCAGCCCCATTATTGCTCTTCCCGGCCCCATCACTCCTCTCCCCAGCCCCATCAGCCCCATTATTGCTCTTCCCAGCCCCATCATTCCTCTCCCCAGCCCCATCAGCCCCATTATTGCTCTCCCCAGCCCCATCACTCCTCTTCCCTGCCCCATCATTGCTCTTCCCAGCCCCATCATTCCTCTCCCCAGCCCCATTATTGCTCTCCCCCAGCCCCACCATCCCACCATCGCTCTCCCCCCACCTCCCCTCCCCAACGTTTCAGTAAAAAAAAAAAAA
Source organism: Phyllobates terribilis (assembly GCF_046119375.1). Taxonomy (NCBI): domain Eukaryota; kingdom Metazoa; phylum Chordata; class Amphibia; order Anura; family Dendrobatidae; genus Phyllobates; species Phyllobates terribilis. The sequence goes on from NW_027362761.1 coordinate 473,829,280, forward strand.
CAACTTACCTCAGCTTGCTCCCCTGCAGCAGCATCCTCCTGGTTGCCGGCAGCTTTCTTCCTGACCCAGGCGCGCGCTGCATGATGACGTCATCAAGCTGCGCCCACCTGGGTCAGGGAGGAAGCAGAGGACGAACTCTCCAGCTCCACTGCTATTCTCCTCCTGACAGCAGCGGAGCTGCAGGGATCGCTCCCTGACCGCTGCGTGGGTACCCGGCGCAGCTGCACCGGTGGCGGTATGTCCACCCATGGACTGCTATGGGGCCCCCCTGGCTCACGGGCCCCATAGCAGTCGCGTGGTCTGCCGCCATTGGCGGTACGCCACTGCCACCGGCTCACTCATAGAGACTAGAGTGAGCTGGAGAATCTGAATTGTCATGATGTCACTGAGAAGAGGAGAAGTATGGCGCTGGATCCTGGAGAAGGCGGCGCACTACATAAGATGCACATTTAAACATATTTATTAAAAAAAATCTTTGTGGGGTGAGCTTCTTAAAGACTATGATACTGATAGAAGAAATACACAGCTAAAATATTTATCCAATATTATATATGAACATTATAGAATGGTAAGTGTAGCAGCCTCTACTATGAATGGAAAAAAAATAATGGACCAAGTTTAAATTAGAAGTTTCTACATATATCAGTGCTCATTTCCAGATTTGCTTTAAAGCTTATAGATGTGGCTCTCTTGTCGGGTCTAATTTAGGAACCATGCCTTGTAGATTGGTGCTGTGTATATAGAATTGCACAATGTAATGAATTAAATTAGATGACAGTGGAATGGAAGGAGCTGACAGGTATATATTGCTTTGTAATGGATATCTGAGATGGCGTATAGTCTCCTAAATGCTGGAAGGAAAGGATATGCTTGTTTTAGGCTGAAGGTTTCTTATCTGAGCATTTTTTTTCCAGTAATTATATCTTTGATTGTATACAATGACTTCACTGGGAAGAAGTTTTCTTAGTTCTAACTTACAAAGGTATAATGGTTATGTGTTATGTGTACCCATCACAGGCACCCAAAATAGATAATTCAGTTCCGTTACTGTAATTTACAGTCGGCTGTGTTGTTGGTCTGAAAGGAAATGAATCCACTAGATTTTTTTACCAATCATAATTAGATACTGAAACATTTTATTAATAATCCTTTTTTAATTGCAATTTTCTTTTATTATTTTCCGTACATAAAGGGCTTACTCTGGCTTTCATGTTGCTTGAGATGGAAATTGAAATGGTGCCCCACTTTCGAGAAAAGTAAAAAAAAACAACAACAACAACAAAAAAACATTATTAACTCCTTAAAGGGAATATGTCACTGCCCTGTTCAGGGGAGGGGGGGAATATGGTAATTTAGCACAGAGGCGGCGATTTAGGGGAATAGTAAGCAGATAGAAGGGGTTTGCTTGGCGTCCCCTGGACCCCAAGCCTCTGGAAAACAGACTTTATAAAACCAGATTTCTCTGCAATCAGACCTTTACTATGGGCCATACAGGTAAGTAAAGATTTACTTTTCTATACCCTGTATGGCCATAGTAGAGGTCTGATATCGCCCAGGGGGTGACAGATTCCCTTTAATGACCGCCAATACGCATTAAACTGGCAGGCTTTAAGGGGCTCTATTCCACCATCGCCGTTTTAAAAAGGCGATCGGGAATAAAAGAATAGCACCACCCCGTGGCTGAAATTCCCACAGGTGAACCTGTACATGACAGCTGACACCCTGCAGTATCGGCCCCAGATGGTTTTGGAACCAATCAGGGCCAATTAACCCCTCAAATACTGCTGTCAATGAGGACAGCATCTACGATATCTAAGTGGTTAAAAGGCTCCCTTTTGACATGATCAACCACCCGCGATCGTAATCGAGGGTACCAATCTTGGCCATGGTACCCTGAGGACATCTGATGACCCCAGGGTACAGTGGTCTGTAAAATCCAGCTATAAGCCGTGTCTCACAGGCTGTGTCGGTGAGTGACTTACAGGTCTCCGGCACTGCAGTACATGATATCAACGATCAAAGTAAAAAATATACATGTCCCACAGTAGGACTAAGTGAAAAAGTTAAAAAAGTTAAATAAAATATGTGACAAAGTAATAAAAACACAAAAACACTAACACAAATCACAAAAACCCATTTTGCCACTAAAAACGCATCCTTTGTACAAAAATAAAAGTACACATAATTGGTATTGCCATGTCTGAAACAACTCGATCTATAAAACTGGTATGTTATTTATTTCATATGGTGAATACCATAAAAAAATAATTAAAAAAACACCAAAAATTTTGCTTTTTCATCATACTGACACACAAAAAAATGAAATAATGAAATGAAATTAAAAAATGAATAAAAAGCGATCAAAAAGTCATATGTAAAAAAAAAAGGTATAAATGAAAACATCAAATTGTCCCCCAAAAAAACAAGCTGTATTATGGCTTATTCAGCATAAAAAAAAGTTACAGCTCTCAGAATATGGTGATGCAAAAACAAATTAATTTTTATGGAACATTGTTTTTAGAGTGTAAAAATAGCAAATCAACAAAAAACTATATAAATCAGGTATTGCTTTAATTGTACTGACCCGATAAACAAATAGATCTTATCACTTTTACCGCACTGTGACCTGCACAAAAAAATTTGATAAAAAGAATAACTGATTTGCTGTTTTTTGTAAAACCTGACTAAAAAACGATCAAAAAATGTTATTTACCCCAAGACGGTACCAAAAAAAATCTAAATTTTGTGCTAAATATAAGCCCTCATACAGCACTTTCAACAAAAAAAAATAAAAAGTAACAGCTCTCAGAATATGGCAATTAAAAAAATATATATTTTCTTAAAAAAGCATTTTTAGTGTGTGAAAGTAGCGAAACATCTGGTATCGTTGTAATGGCATCAACCACAAGAATAAAGTAATTCTATCACTTATACCGTATGGTGAACCATGCAAAAATAAAAATAAGAACTAATCTTGTACTGTTGTCTATTTGTTCATTCTGCCTCCCAAAAATCAGAATAAGGCTCGGGTCACATTTATCCTGCACTCTCTACTGAGCATTTACATCAAGGTTTTCGAGTACCGTATTTTTCGGACTATAAGATCAACTTTTTTCCTCCAAAATTTTGGAGGAAAATGGAGGGTGCGTCTTATAGTCCGAATGTTGGGGGGGTGTATATATATATATATATATATATATATATATATATATATGGGGTGTGGGGGGAGTGGCAGCGGTGGAGGAGCGAGGCACAGGAGGCAGCATCCTGCACTGTCCCCGCTGCTAAAGAAAATGAATATTCACTGCTCCCTACGCCCATGGGGCACGAGGAGCACTGAATATTCATGCTCCTTAATAACAGCATACAGTGTAGCTGCGCTGCGGCTCCAGCAGCTGCCGGAATCGCCTGTGCCTGCTGTTAAAGGGTATGAATATTCAACCTCTCTCCACGCCCATGGGCGTGGGGAGGGGGTGAATATTCATGCCCTTTAATGAGCGGGCACATGCGATGGCCGGCAGCAGCAGGAGCCACAGCGCGGCTCTGCTGTGTGCCTGCTATGAAGGAGAGTGAAGTCACTGCTCCCTGCACACACAGTTCCAGCATGGGGAGCAGTGACTTCCGGCAGCTGATCTCTCCATGTGAGCCGCGCATGGCAGTGACGTCATGCGCGGCTCACATGGAGAGATGAGTGTGGGCAGACAGGACGCAGCGCTGGACGAGAGAAGAAAGGTGAGTAGAAGTGTTTATTTTTTTTTATGTCCAGCATGATGGGGATTAGGGGGACCATGCATACTAGGATAAGGATGAGGGGGCATACATACCAGGATATTGCTGAGGGGGCCATACATACCAGGGTAAGGATGAGGGGGCCATACATACCAGGATAAGGATGAGGGGTGCCATGCATACTAAGATAGGGATTAGGGGTGCCATGCATACCAGGATAGGGATTAGGGGTGCCATGCATACCAGGATAAGGATTAGGGGTGCCATGCATACCAGGATAAGGTTGAGGGGTGCCATGCATACCAGGACAGGGATGAGGGGTGCCATGCATATCAGGATAGGGATTAGGGGTGCCATGCATACCAGGATAGGGATTAGGGGTGCCATGCATACCAGGATAAGGATTAGGGGTGCCATGCATACCAGGATAAGGTTGAGGGGTGCCATGCATACCAGGACAGGGATGAGGGGTGCCATGCATATCAGGATAGGGATTAGGGGTGCCATGCATACCAGGATAGGGAATAGGGGTGCTATGCATACCAGGATAGGGGTTAGGGGTGCCATGCATACCAGGACAGGGATGAGGGGTGCCATGCATACCAGGACATGGAAGAGGGGTGCCATGCATACCAGGACAGGGATGAGGGGTGCCATGCATACCAGGACAGGGATTAGGGGTGCCATGCATACCAGGACAGGGATGAGGGGTGCCATGCATACCAGGATAGGGATGAGGGGTGCCATGCATACTAGGATAGGGATGAGGGGTGCTATGCATACCAGGATGGAGGGGTTCCATGCATACCAGAATGGAGGGATGCCAGGCATACCAGGATGGGGATGGGGACCACGTATAAAAGGAAGGGGGGGGCATATATACCAGGATGGGGGATATTGTCAGAATTGGGGGACATTACCCCTATACCAGTGTCAGCAGAGGACCCCCTCCCCCTTAAAAGTGCATCATGACCACAATTTTTGCTTACATTTTTTTTTTTAATTTTCCTCCTCTAAAACCTAGGTGCGTCTTATGGTCCGGTGCGTCTTATAGTCCGAAAAATATGGTATATCTCAAAAAACATAATTCAGACGAAATCCAGACAGAACCACGCACTTATGAGGCAGATGGAGTCACTTTGGACTTTTGGAAAACCTACATGGCTCCCACTCCCTCAAATAAAGTCCAGTGAAATCTTCACTCCCAAATCAAAATGTACCCCTCCTTCTGGGCCCCACTGTGCCTAAACCGAAGTAAGCGGCCACATGTTTGGCATTATTGTAGTGGGGAGAGTTCAATTATTAATTTACGGGGTGCATGTCACCCTGAGGCCTGCCATATGCCCAAACAGCAGTTTTTAACCAAATATGGGGTAGTATCCTATTTGGGAGAAATTGCATAACAAATTATTGGGACCGTTTTCTTCTATTATCCATTGCGAAAATTACAAATTTGGGGCTAAAATAACATTTTAGATGAAAAAACATAATTTTTGTTTTCGCGTTTACATTTTAAATAGTTCTGTGAAGCACGTATGGGTTTCACATGCTCAACACAGCCCTAAATGAATTCCTTGATAGGTCTAGTTTCCAAAATGGGGTCACTAGTGTTTTTTTTTTTTGCTGTTTTGGTACCTCAGAGGCTCTGCAAATGGAAAATGGTGTCTGCAATCTATTCCAGCCAAATTTACATTCCAAATGCCAAATGTTGGTTCTACCTTTCTGAACCCTGCCATTTGTCCAAACAGAACTTTTTGACTACTTGTGTAGTATCGCCAAACCCAGAGGAAAGTGGGTAATAAACTGTGTGATCCACTTTTTCATGTTTTCTCTTGCAGAAGTAAAAAATTTGGGGAGAAAATAATATTTTTTCTGAAAAAAAAGAACATTTTCAATATGATGACCTAATGTTATCAAAATCTCAGTAATACCTGTGGGTTCAAAATGCTCACTATACCCCTGGATAAAATCCTTGAGGGGTGTAGTTTCCAAACCTTAGGGGCCCTGGAAATGCGACATGGTGCCCTCTATTTCAGCCAAATCAGGATCTAAGGAAAGCAGGAGAACTGAAACTAGCTAGATCACTTGTTCTTGCTTTGATACTTACAAGCTCTATAGCAATGATTTTGCAAGTGCAGTGTTCCTTGCTGGTAACCTGGGCAATGATCATTAAATTATAGAATTAAATATACTGTCAGTTTTTGAGAATGGAGAGGATTTTTAATAAGAGGAAGCTTACAAAGTTGCTGTCGTTTATAAGCATTTTATAATTTTACCCATTCAAAAGGGAATCTGCCAGTAGGACCAACCCTCCTAAGCCGTCTGTATGGGCATACTAGTCCTGAATAAAATGATACCTTGGTATTGAGATCTGATGTCATATTCCATAGAAATCTTAGTTTTTCTTATATGTAAATGAACTCTCTCAGTCTCTGGGGAAGACATTGCTAGGGAGCTAACTCGGCCTCCAGAGCTCATTTTAATTAAAAGGAGGCGTTACCAGTGTGAAACAAGTAACTAACACAGAACAGGAGAAATTAACTTTGTCTTCTGGCAAACATATTTTTGCAGCTCTCTGAGCTCTGCTGTATTGCAACTACATTACAACTGTGTGGCATTTTTGTTGGAGCCATGTACCATAAAATCCTGAGTGACAACTTCCTTCCCTCAGCCAGGACATTAAAAATGGGTCACGGCTGGGTCTTCCAGCAAGACAATGACCCAAAACATACAGCCAAGTAAACAAAGGAGTGGCTCAAAAAGAAGCACAGTAACGTCATGGAGTGGCCTAGCCAATCTCCAGACCTTAATACCATAGAAAACTTATGGAGGAAGTTGAAGCTCCGAGTTGCCAAGCGACAGCCTCAAAATCTTAATGATTTAGAGATGATCTGCAAAGAGAAGTGGACCAAAATTCCTCCCGACATGTGCGCAACATCATCAACTACAAAAAAAATCTGACTGCTGTGCTTGCCAACAAGAGTTTTGCCACCAAGTACTACATGTTGTTTGCCAGAGGAATCAAATACTTATTTCTCACTGTAAAGAGCAAATACATGTATCTAATTTATACAATGTGACTTTCTTGATTTTTTTTTTGGATATTCTTCCTCTCAGTGTTACAATTAACCCACCCTTAAAATTATAGACTGTTCATGTCTTTGTCAGTGGGCAAACTTACAAAAACATCAAGGGATCAAATAATTATTTCCTTCACTAACTATATATATATATATATATATATATATATATTACAGTCCAAAAGTTTGGACACACCTTCTCATTTAAAGATTTTTCTGTATTTTCATGACTATGAAAATTGTACATTCACACTGAAGGCATGAATACTATGAATCAACACATGTGGAATTATATACTTAACAAAAAAGTGTGAAACAACTGAAAATATGTCTTGTATTCTAGGTTCTTCAAAGTAGCCACCTTTTGCTTTGATGACTGCTTTGCACACTCTTGGCATTCTCTTGATGAGCTTCAAGAGGTAGTCACCGAAATGGTTTTCACTTCACTGGTGTGCCCTGTCAGGTTTAATAAGTGGGATTTCTTGCCTTCTAAATGGGGTTGGGACCATCAGTTGTGTTGTGCAGAAGTCTGGTGGATACACAGCTGATAGTCCTACTGAATAGACTGTTAGAATTTGTATTATGGCAAGAAAAAAGCAGCTAAGTAAAGAAAAACGAGTGGCCATCATTACTTTAAGAAATGAAGGTCAGTCAGTCTGAAAAATTGGGATAAGTTTGAAAGTGTTCCCAAGTGCAGTTGCAAAAACCATCAAGCGCTACAAAGAAACTGGCTCACATGAGGATCGCCCCAGGAAAGGAAGAACAAGAGTCACCTCTGCTTCTGAGGATAAGTTTATCCAAGTCACCAGCCTCAGAAATCGCAGGTTAACAGCAGCTCAGATTAGAGACCAGGTCAATGCCACACAGAGTTCTTGCAGCAGACACATCTCTTCAACAACTGTTAAGAGGAGACTTTGTGCAGCAGGCCTTCATGGTAAAATAGCTGCTAGGAAACCACTGCTAAGGACAGGCAACAAGCAGAAGAGACTTGTTTGGGCTAAAGAACACAAGGAATGGACATTAGACCAGTGAAAATCTGGGCTTTGGTCTGATGAGTCCAAATTTGAGATCTTTGGTTCTAACCACCGTGTCTTTGTGCGACGCAGAAAAGGTGAACGGATGGACTCTACATGCCTGGTTCCCACTGTGAAGCATGGAAGAGGAGGTGTGATGGTGTGGGGGTACTTTGCTGGTGACACTGTTGGGGATTTATTCAAAATTGAAGGCATACTGAACCAGCATGGCTACCACAGCATCTTGCAGCGGCATGCTATTCCATCCGGTGTGCATTTAGTTGGACCATCATTTATTTTTCAACAGGACAATGACCCCAAACACACCTCCAGGCTGTGTAAGGGCTATTTGACCAAGAAGGAGAGTGATGGGGTGCTACGCCAGATGACCTGGCCTCCACAGTCACCAGACCTGAACCCAATTGAGATGGTTTGGGATGAGCTGGACCGCAGAGTGAAGGCAAAAGGGCCAACAAGTGCTAAGCATCTCTGGGAACTCCTTCAAGATTGTTGGAAGACCATTTCCGGTGACTACCTCTTGAAGCTCATCAAGAGAATGCCAAGAGTGTGCAAAGCAGTCATCAAAGCAAATGGTGGCTTCTTTGAAGAACCTAGAATATAAGACATATTTTCAGTTGTTTCACACTTTTTTGTTAAGTATATAATTCCACATGTGTTAATTCATAGTTTTGATGCCTTCAGTGTGAATGTACAATTTTCATAGTCATGAAAATACAGAAAAATCTTTAAATGAGGTGTGTCCAAACTTTTGGTCTGTACTGTATATATTGTGCTTTGTATATTTTAAATCAATAATAAATGAATTGGAATATTCACTGTGTTTCCATGGCCATACAGATTTGTTGGTTCAGACGTTTAGGTATTTCCATATATTTCACAGTGAAATCTGATATGGCAGTTGACCATTATTTAGATGGACACTGTATATTGATTTAATATTACAGCCCTGTCTGCCTGTGAGATGGAAGCTGAAGCTGAGAGGAACCTGCAGATGTGTCAGTTATAATCACACACAGCTCTGCTGTGGGATCAGGAGAGCAGAGAGCAGCTTGGTCAAGTATTTAAACCAATCCTGAAATAAATATAATATGGCTTATTAGGGCTTAGGTGGGACAGAAAATATATAAATTGTTGTGGGTAGCCTTCTGAACTAAAGCTAGTGTTTGTCTGAAGCTGAGGAAATTGTGCATCTATCAAGTAAAATGTAGAAAGGGATTAAAACCATTTCTAGTATTTATTCTATGTAACATCCCTGGTGGCGTGCTTGCATAGTGCACCACCTCCCACTATGCAAGACCGCAATCTTACCTGTCAGTCCAGCCTACAAACCTTGCTCCAGTTCATGCTATGTGCATGTCTCTTGACTGACTGTTTAGGGCGGCGGCCCGGTTACTTCCTGATTCTTATAGCTGCTGTGGGCGCACCCCTAATGCGTCTGCAGCCTATTGCTGTGAGTCACTGGATATTTAAACCCCCTCCACCCAGTAGGAGGTTCCTGAGCAACTCCTTCACTCAGTTAGTCTTTGCTACTGAATTGCCAGGTCCTGTCCTGTTTCTAGTCTGTTCCCGCCACTCTGGGGGCTGTATACCCAGGCTCGTTCTTGTATCTCATTGCAGTAGCAGTTCCTGTCTGAACTGTATCCTAGCCTGTTACCGGTTTTGTCTCTATGTCCATACCTTCCCTTTTTCTGCAGTATCTGAACCTGCACCTAACTCCAACTCGTTGTCTCTGTACTTCTGTTTGTGAGTTTTGTGTCCACTCGCTACTTCATTGTAAGTACCTTGTGTATATCTGGTTCTGCTTGTCCCCTTTCCTTTCCTCCGTATCTACCTCCAGTGTTCTAACCATCTTCCTGTATTTTCCAGTCTGTTTCATGTGAACAGAGCCCTGTTCTGTCTGCCTTCACTTTCTGCTCCGTTTTGTTCTGCTTGTTCACTGCTCCAGTGGTTCTGCTCTGCTCCGCTTGGTTACCGCACCTGCGGTTCTATTCTGCTCTGCTTGTTCACCGCTCCAACGGTTCCCCTCCGCTCTGCTTGTTCACCGCGCTTGCGGTTTTGCTCCGCTCTGCTTGTTCTCCGCACCTGTGGTTTTGCTCTGCTCTGCTTGTTCACCGCGTTTGCGGTTTTGCGCCGCTCTGCTTGTTCTCCGCACCTGCGGTTTTGCTCTGCTCTGCTTGTCTACCGCGTCTGCGGATTTTGCTCTGCTCAGCTTGTCTACCGCATCTGCGGGTTTTGCCCTGCTCAGCTTATCTACCGCATCTGCGGGTTTTGCTCTCCTCAGCTTGTCTACCGCATCTGCGGGTTTTGCTCTGTTCAGCTTGTCTACCGCATCTGCGGGTTTTGCTCTGCTCAGCTTGTCTACCGCATCTGTGGGTTTTGCTATGCTATGCTCATCTACCGCACCTGCGGCTCTGTTCCTGTGCCCCAGTCTGTACAGGTCCCTATCCTGCCTGCTTTTCTACCTGCCAGTACCCGCCTCTCTGCATGTCAGTCGTGCCTGCCTGTGCCCACCTGTCTGCACGCCAGTCATGCCTGCCAGTGCCCACCTGTCTGCATACCAGCTGTGCCTGTCAATATCCACCTGTCTGCATACCAGCCGTGCTTGCCAGTGCCCACCTGTCTGCATACCAGCCATACTTGCCAGTACCCACCTGTCTGCATACCAGCCGTACTTGCCAATACCCACCTGCCTGTATGCCAGTCTAACCTGCCTGTTCCTGCATTCCCCGGTGTGGGTCAACAACTGTGACCGGGGTCTGACCTGGAGTCGCACCTGGTCCCTCTGCTCGGTTCCTCCTAGGTCCACGGAGTCGACTAAGCTGCCGTGTGACCTTGGTCGGATCGGGTTGATACTTAGTTACGCCCCTCCAGGCACTCCTCGGTTCATGGTACAGTGGGATCACTAATCACGCTCACGCCAGTCTGTCCTGGCATGTGAGTAACATTCTATTTCCTGAAAGCAAAGATATACTTTAAAACACCAAGACCCAATGCAAATCTTTAATTGGTCCTTGCAACTGGCCAAGACAGAGACATTTTTGGTCTCAAGAACACGGTTGTGACCCCTTGTAGTTACATCCTGGCCTAAGATCTGAAATTTTTGTCAAATAAGTTGTTCAGACGACTTTTCTATCTCATACAAATATGCTATGGCTGATTTTGTGGAAAGGCAAATATCAGTATGTTTTTAGACTATGGAAGGAATGCAGAGTACCTGAGTGAAAACTATAAAAAAGGGCAAGAGTAATTACCGGGGGGGGCAGTGATCACCGAGCCACTCCATATTTCGGTTAGCAATTTGGCCAATTTGTATGTTTTTGTTCTCAGTAAACTCTCTGCAAAATCTTTTGTTTCAAATTATCTTTATTGTTTTTTTAATGGGGGGAATACAATACACACGATGGGATTAAAAACATGCAAGTAACAAGGTCAGTAGGAAGGGAAGGCAAGGGTATATGGTTGGGGAAGGATTACAGGGACATAGGAAATAAATGTAAATTTACAGTAGGCCAACCGAACCATTTGCACTCTACTTAAAATCTGAACATAAATCAAAGAACCCTTTATTTTCAGGAAAAGGTAAAAAAAAGAAAAAGAGGTATCTGGTATTAATATTACCTTGGGAAAAGTCTTAGCTCTTACAGGGACTCTTAGAGGAAAAATGAGTGTTCCATAAAGACCAATGAGTATCATACTTATTCACTGTGTTATTTCTCATGGCGGCCGCTAGTTCAAAAGTATTATTTGTGGTCACTCTGTCAATTACCTCTGATATCAAAGGCACATTTGTTTGTTTCCAATTAGTTGTTATAAGTAATTTTGTAACCAAAAAAAGATGGATAGCAATTGGTCTAACTTTGTGAGATAGGTCTTCTGCTTCCAATGAAAGAAGTGCTAAATGAGGAGAATAAGGGATATCTAAATTACGTACTTTGCTCAGTAATTCAAATACCTCTTTCCATAAATTTACTATTAATGGACATTCCCATAGTATATGATAAAGACTACCTTTGAGTCCACAGTGTCTCCAGCAAGATTCAGATTGATTCTGGAATGCTTTGTGCATCCTTACCGGTGTGAAATACCACCTAGTCAAGGTTTTATAATATGTTTCTTTCAAGCTAGCATCAATTGAGTTTGTGTATGTTATTTTAATTGCTTTCCTCCATCTTTCTGTGGAGAATTGAGTACCTATATCGCTTTCTCAGTTATTCATATACGTTTGTTTTGTAAATAAATTATCTTCATTGAAATTTGCATAAATGTTTTTTTGTGTTGCGCAAAGTGTTCTTTTCTGGGTTTTTCAAAAGACAAAATATTTCTCTAGAAATAACCAAAGGGAATTTGTATTTTTTTCTGATATATTTCCTTTTCTCAAGATATGTATACAATTCTATATCAGGAAGCCTATATTTCTCTTTGAGTTGCTGAAAAGTGTAAAAGGAATCAACTTTATTTTCCTTCAGTATTCCAGAGAAATCTTTGATCCCTTTTTTCTCCCATACTATATGTTCAAAATTTGAAATGGCAATTTTGAGAATGGAAATAGGAATATTTTCTAGATCGGCTGGTATGATGTTAGAATTTGTTGCATTAAACAGCAATTTCCATGCTAATATTGATGATTTGATGGCCGGATGTAACGGTAAATCTAATGATTTGTCAAAAAGAAATGACAATACCATTGATAAAAAGGATAAGTCCTTGTTGAATTCTCTCTCTAATTCGATCCAACAGAGTTTAATGGGTAAATTTAGGAGGCAGTTCCTACTCTGCATGACTAAATTAGCAAGGTGGTACGCATTTAAATTGGGGACACTCATGCCTCCATTTAATTTGCGTTTATAAATAATCCGTTTAGAAATTCTAGGAGGTTTGCAACTCCAGATAAAGTTTGATAATTGTTTTTGAAATTTGTTCATCCAGACTTGTGGAATAAGAAGAGGTATGGTGCGAAAAATATATTGGAGCTTGGGAAGCAGAGACATTTTATATATAATTATTTTTCACAACCAAGAAGTTTCTACCTTCTCTATCTTAGAAATGCTTTCTTGTATTTCTTTATAGATGTTAGATAGATTTATTTCTATAATCTTGTCCCCGGGTTTAGTCAATTTAATCCCAAGATATGTAATATTGGCTTTTTCCCATGTGTAAGGAAATTCATTTTTGATTATATTTTTTGTCTCTGGATCTATGTTAAAAGTTAAGATTTTTCTGCAAAATCTTTTGATTCTCTAATTTTTCATCTACTATTATAGAAATGTGTCCTGTAAATCTGCATGAAACGAAAAGAAAAATGAGCAAAAAACACACATTGATTTATTAAACAATATAATACTGCTGACCACGTGAACTCTTTATATACAGTACTATTTTATTCTACCCACTAATAAATAGAAGCAACCCAGAAAAATATAATGTAGGGCCCCAATGTACTTCAGAGAAACGACAAGAAAATGGACCCTTAAAATATAACTTTTATTAAAGAAGTTAAAATCAGAAAACTCACAAGCCCATATTAGTGAGTGTATATCTAATCACCAAATACTTAACTATTACAAGAAAAAATATGAAAAAGATATATAATAAATAAATATCTTTGCATCACTAACAAACCAATGTGGGCAGTGTACATAGCAACTAGGACGTGACAGGTCCCCTTTAAAGTGCAGTACAGGTAGTGTAATAACGCAGAGTCAGCATACAGTACAGACCAAAAGTTTGGACACACCTTCTCATTTAAATTTTTTTCTGTATTTTCATGACTATGAAAATTGTACATTCACACTGAAGGCATCAAAACTATGAATTAACACATGTGGAATTATATACTTAACAAAAAAGTGTGAAACAACTGAAAATATGTCTTATATTCTAGGTTCTTCAAAGTAGCCACCTTTTGCTTTGATGACTGCTTTGCACACTCTTGGCATTCTCTTGACAGAAAAATCTTTAAGGGTATGTGCCCACGTAGCTTTTTACAAGCGTATTTGATGCGGAATTTCCGCAGTGGAAACGCTTGTAAAACGCTTGGTAATCCGCACCCCATGGTCCCCAATGAGTTTCCGCAAGTTCTATGCCCATGCTGCGGATTTTTCCGCAGCGTTTTTGATGCGCACAAAAATCCGCAGCATGTTAATTAATTTTTCATTTCCGCATGCGGAATTGCCTTTGCAATGCAATAAAAAATGCAGGGCGATTCCGCATGTCGAAAACGCGCAATGCAATAAAAAATGCAGGGCGATTCCGCATGTCGAAAACGCGCGAAAAACGCACGATAAACGCTTGCGGAATTCCGCATGCGTTTTTCCGGAAAGGACATGCAGAAATGAAGCAGAAATTTTCGCTTCATTTCCGCAACCTGGGCACATAGCCTAAATGAGAAGGTGTGTCCAAACTTTTGGTCTGTACTGTATATTTCAGAGAGATACAATTTATATAAACCCATATAGACAATTGCTCTCAATCCATAGATAGAGACAAGGCCAATAAACAGGCATCAATATGCGCTAGGTTTCAATATAGATGATATGGTAAGCTATAAGTATAGCAGACTCCTGTGCTGAGCACACACTATTGCATGTGGCCACAGGAGTCTGCTATATTTATAGCTTACCATATGATCCCCTGATGAATCCCAATAATCCTGGGGGGATTTGACTGCAACTATAGGATTGGTCCAGTATTAAAGATAAGTACATCTGATGCCTACCCTGGTTTATGATATCTCTCTTTAGAGATCAGGATTAGTCTCTTTGCATGTGTATATACAGTATATATGGACCTGTATGATTTATATTGAAACCTAGCGCATATTGATGCCTTTTTGTTGACGTTACTATGTCATGTTACTGTGGCACCCCAGGGGTCTGGTTGCCACAGTAATAGAAATATTACGTCTGAGAGCGGGTGGGAGGTTTCTCTGGTCAGGAGCCCTAAGCATGCAACACTTCCTGCCCAGACCTGGGAGGGGAGGAATCTGCCCTTATAAACTGGGTCTGGGGCGGGATTAGTGAGTCAGTCAGAGTCTGGAGACAGTTCCAGACACAGGGAGAGTTACAGCTAGGAGCTCTGTAGGAGCAGGAGCTGAAGACCAGGGGCTGGAGCTGAGCAGAGCTCGCCCTGGCAGAAGAATCCAAGTACCGGACACCGGAATCCGAAGCTGTGGGGACGTATATTCACCCAGCAGCAGAAACCAGCTGGCTGGGGATTCCAGGTCCTCTGGCCATAGAAGCCCGGAGGCTCAGTCACAAGGAAGGGACCAGCACCGCCATCGAGGAGCGGAGGCTATCAGAAGGCCCCAAGTCACCAGCCGTACTGGTGAGCACCACACGGTATACTCAGTGACGTGGGCTACTTCCACTCACTTACAGCAAGGTAGCCAGGAAGAGTGCAGATAGACGGGGAGGCCTACAACTCCACCTGGCCAGGGGAACTCCTGTTTGCTCGCAGACTGACTAGGCCCCTTATGCTAGCCAGTACTCCCGGGAGGGTCTGCCTTAATATCATCAGTAAAGACCCTGAACTGCACTGCAAAGACTCTGAGTCGTTCCTGCTTTCTCACCGCATACAGCACTACTAGTACTGGGACACCCGTGCACCATCACTCCCATCATCCACATTCCCTGCCCTGAGGCCATACTCTTCCCGTGGGGAGTTATCCCATCTTTTGCTGCGCACACCACACCAGCCTCAGCGGACTGCCTCGCAGCGGCGGTACACCCTGACTGCAATCCACGGGTGGCGTAGTCGGACAATTAACCTAAAACCCATAAAAGACTGCCACTGGTTTGACCACCCTGAGCCACGGGACCGGGTCACCGCCACGGAGACTACAACCCCCAGAGACCCGGCTCCGGGTATCCCACACACGTCCACACTAGGCCCAGGGGGCGCGTCAACTTTGGCGTAGTCGGCAGGATTTCGTGCCCGCAACCACTGGGTACTGCGCGCCTTCAAAAGACTGTCATACCTGCCGTGGTGAAGATTCCCGCCATCTGGAGCCGTCTCCCGCCATCTTCAGTCGGTTCCCGCCATCCGGAGCCGTCTCCCGCCATCTTCAGTCGGTTCCCACCATCCGCAGCTGTTTTCCCGCCATCCGCAGTCGTTTTCCCGCCATCGGACGCCATCTTCGGGACGCCGTGCGGGAAGAAGAGGAGCGTGGACGCCGAAAGCGCGCGAGACCCGAAGCTCCGCCCCACGCACCGACGCTGCGCAAGGTCCTGGAAGGGAGAGAGAGCGACGCTGACGTCACCAGAGAGCGACGCAAGGTCCTCCACCCTGACGATCGTCTGCGGAGCCGCGGCCTACGGAGAAGAAGCAACAGAAGGTAGGCCACACTTAACTAGGGGGGAGGAAGATGATGGACACGGATGTACCCTCTACCACCAGCGCGGCCGCTGCCGCAGTAATGCCGTTCACCATGCCTTAGATCCCCGGAGCGGTCTGGCTGCCCCAATACTCAGGGGAGTCGCATACCCTAAGTGACTTTAAAGAGAGACTGTACAGCCTATTTAAGGTATACCCCCTGACGGAGGGCCAGAAAGTGAGCATATTGATAGGCCAGCTAACCGGCGCAGCCCAACGTGAAGTAAAGTCCTGGTCAGTCAGGGACAAGGAGACCGTGAAAGAGATCTTAGCCCATCTGAGGGACACCTTTGATACCCGCACCTCAGCAGAGATCAAAATGAAATTCTATGGGTGCAAGCAGCGGGCCCAAGACAGTATAAGAGACTATGCTTTGAATTTGCAAGAGGTCCTAGGAGCCATTAAACAGGCAGACCCTGACAGTGTACGGAATGCAGATGAACTGTTAACTGAGCAATTCATTGAGGGTCTGCTGTCCAACGCCCACCGAACCCAGTTACGTGCAATGGCCTTGCAGAACCCTGGTTTAGACTTTGCAAAGTTCAAGGACAGGGCCATCCGGGTGCTCCGAGAACCGGCACCGGGTAGCGCTGTAACCCACCGGCGCCCTGCTATAACCTATCATCAATAGGCGGCGCCCTTGTCTGCAGAGCCTGTAGGAGCTGGTGCGCAGGCTTTGGACAACAACCCGGCTACAGACCTGCACCATCATTTCCAAGAACTGACTAAAAGCGTAGCCGCGCTAACCAGAACTGTGCAGTCTTTACAGGTCTCTCCTCCAGGAAAGATCCAGCTGGCATCCGGACCGGAGGACATCCCATGGCACCGACAGAGGAGGATCCCATCGTCCAGAGGAAGACCCAGCGACAGATACAACGAGGACGGACAACCCATCTGCCGCCGCTGCAATCAACCCTGGACATATGGCAAGGTACTGTCATTTAAACGGGCACAACCAGGGGCAGAGGGCCAACCCCCAGGCATAAGATCATCAGGCCAATCGAACTGGCTTGATAAATACGTAGGGGGACGTCCGGTCTTGCCTGTGGTACTGAATGGCATTCCTATGAGTGCCCTACTAGACACTGGTGACTACCATCCCGTACGTGCTCTTTAAGCGGTACTGGAATGACTCGGACATACCCAGATGACGACCTGAGTATCATCGCCAGCAATGGTCAGACCGTGCCACAGGTGGGGTTCAAAGAGGTGACCATTAAGAACGGTAAAGTCGAACTAGCGGCACAAGGACTGATTATTGTGGACATTGACCGTCATGAGAGTCACCCTAAAATAACCTTGGGAACTAACGTGACTGAAAATTGTCTTGCAGAGGTGATTCTCATTTTACAGCAGGTTGCCAAGAACGCCAGTTCCAGTCAGCAGCGTGTCCTCCAAAAAGAAATCCGGGCACTGATGAAACGGCAACAGGTGGAATTATCTGGTGGTGAGATTGGTAGCGTGAGAATGTGTGACCCGTTCCATATTGCCATGCCCCCCAAAAGTGAGATGATGATATGGTGCCGGGCAGCTATTGGTCTAAGAGGTAGAGACTACCAAGCAATGGTAGAGCCCGTCTACTCAGACAGTAGGCCCACCATTTTGACAGCACGGGGAGTGGTCGATGTATGCCATGGGAGGGTACCTGTCCGCATCGTAAATATCGGGGAGAGAGAAGTACACCTGCCCCGGTATGCCACGCTAGCCAAATTGTTCACCATAAACCAAAATTCTGTAAAGGCCGTAGAACCCTTGCCTTCATCTCAACCAGAGGAAGGTAACGGCTCTAAGAAACAAATGGAGGACTGGTGTCAGCAACTGCATTTGGGTACTGACTCCACTCCCTCACACCAAAAACAGGGAGTCTACCGGGTGGTTCAGGAGTATGAAAGAGTCTTTAGTAAACACCCGCTAGACTTCGGGCGAGAAAGGCGGTAGAGCATCACATCCCCACAGGAGACCATCAGCCCATAAAGGAAAGATACCGACCTGTACCCCCTGCACACTATCAGCATGCAAAGGGGATGTTGCGGGACTTGAAGGAGGCTGGGGTAATCAGGGACAGCTGTAGCCCCTGGGCGGCTCCACTAGTTCTAGTGAAAAAGAAGGACACCACCATGAGAATGTGTGTAGACTACAGAAAGGTCAACCGTATCACACACAAAGATGCGTACCCGTTACCTAGAATAGAAGAATCTTTAGCTGCATTAAAATCTGCTAACTTCTTCTCCACTTTGGATCTTACTAGCGGGTACTGGCAGGTTCCTGTAGCAGAGGCAGACAAGGAGAAGACTGCATTCACCACCCCGATGGGTCCCAGCGAATTCAACTGTATGCCGTTCGGGCTCTGCAATGCACCAGGAACCTTCCAGCGGTTGATGGAATGCTGTCTGGGACATCGGAATTTCGAGACGGTCCTGTTATACCTGGACGATGTCATCGTTTATTCCAAAACCTACGAGGACCATTTGAAACACCTGGCAGAAGTGTTTGATGCCCTGGCAAGCTACGGCCTAAAGGTGAAACCATCCAAGTGTCACCTGCTGAAACCAAAGGTGCAGTACCTGGGACATGTGGTGAGTGCTGACGGAGTGGCTCCCGACCCCGATAAGATCACTGTGATTAAAGACTAGAGATGAGCGTTGTTCTACTCGAACTGTTCGCCAATCTCAAATTCGAGCTGTTTGGGGCGGTGTTCGAGCCGTTCGGCGAACACGAACAATTTGAGAAAAATTCGGCTGTTCGAGGTTATGTTCGATAACTGTTCGTGCACCAAAATCATAACTGGATTTTTTCTCAGTAATGATGAAAATTAATGTTAATACGCAGTTTGAGTGTACAGCGGGGTGGGGGGAGGGGCAGGGGATGGATCTCTGCAGGAACAATGAAGATCTCCATTTTTTTTTTCTCTTTCCCGCATTTACAGTGGGGAGGTGCAATCTGTCAGCCTATCAGCAGCGCACACACGGAGCGAAGTGCTTTTTTTCACACAAGCAAGGGCATGTGTCATTGGCAGTGTATGTCACATGTCCTTGCCCTATAAGACCAAGCCATTTTCCCCGTCGCCACCATTTTCTCACTGCTGCAGCTGCGTGTTAGACGGCACCGCTGTTGCTGTGTGCGCTATACCTTGTTAATTTCAAGCCAATTTTCGCACAAATCTACAGATAGCTTGGGAGTAGGGAATAGTTGTGATTGCAGTCCTTTTAAGGACTAGGTTACAGCATTTCCCACGACTTTTATCAGGCAGGTCTGTGCTCTTAAATAGATAGATTGTGGGAGTAAAGACTAATTGTAATTGGAGTCTTTTTCAGGACTAGGTTACATCAGTTCCTATCAGTTTTTGCCAGGCAGGTCTGTGCCAGTGCTGTGCAAGTTTTTTTCACAGCATTTGGCTGAATCTAGCAAAGCTAATCCTTTTTGGCCTATTGCAGAGTGTGTTAGTCAGTGGAGTAGCCTATCTGTGTTGCAAGATATACCACCTGTGTATAGAATACCAATTTTTTTACTGCACCTAGTGAAGTAAAATCTTTTGGGCATAGCATCATTCTATTAGTCCAACTATACTGACCTCCATCAGGTTGCAAATTGAATATAATTTTTATCTGCATCTAGCTCTGAAAAAATATTGGGCTTCTAGCTGTGTGTGGGACTTGTTGTATTAGTCCATCTATACTGACCTCCATCAGGTTGCAAACTGAATATATTTTTTTCTGCATCTACCTCTGAAAAAATATTGGGCTTCTAGCTGTGTGTGGGACTTGTTCTATTAATCCATCTATACAGACCTCCATCAGGTTGCAAACTGAATATATTTTTTTCTGCATCTACCTCTGAAAAAATATTGGGCTTCTAGCTGTGTGTGGGACTTGTTGTATTAGTCCATCTATACTGACCTCCATCAGGTTGCAAACTGAATATATTTTTTCTGCATCTACCTCTGAAAAAATATTGGGCTTCTAGCTGTGTGTGGGACTTGTTCTATTAATCCATCTATACAGACCTCCATCAGGTTGCAAACTGAATATATTTTTTTCTGCATCTACCTCTGAAAAAATATTGGGCTTCTAGCTGTGTGTGGGACTTGTTGTATTAGTCCATCTATACTGACCTCCATCAGGTTGCAAACTGAATATATTTTTTTCTGCATCTACCTCTGAAAAAATATTGGGCTTCTAGCTGTGTGTGGGACTTGTTCTATTAATCCATCTATACAGACCTCCATCAGGTTGCAAACTGAATATATTTTTTTCTGCATCTACCTCTGAAAAAATATGTGGCCTTCTAGCAGTGTGTGGGACTTTCTCTATTAGTCCATCTATACTGACCTCCATCAGGTTGCAAACTGAATATAATTTTTTTCTGCATCTAGCTCTGAAAAAATATGTGGCCTTCTAGCAGTGTGTGGGACTTTCTCTATTAGTCCATCTATACTGACCTCCATCAGGTTGCAAATTAAAAATAATTTTTATCTGCATCTACAGTACCTCTGAAAAAATATTTGGGCTTCTAGCTGTGTGTGGGACTTGTTCTATTAGTCCATCTATACTGACCTCCATCAGGTTGCAAATTGAATATAATTTTTATCTGCATCTAGCTCTGAAAAAATATTTGGCCTTCTAGCAGTGTGTGGGACTTTCTCTATTAGTCCATCTATACTGACCTCCATCAGGTTGCAAATTGAATATAATTTTTATCTGCATCTAGCTCTGAAAAAATATTTGGCCTTCTAGCAGTGTGTGGGACTTTCTCTATTAGTCCATCTATACTGACCTCCATCAGGTTGCAAATTAAAAATAATTTTTATCTGCATCTACCTCTGAAAAAATATTTGGGCTTCTAGCTGTGTGTGGGACTTGTTCTATTACTCCATCTATACTGACCTCCATCAGGATGCAAACTGAATATATTTTTTTCTGCATCTACCTCTGAAAAAATATTGGGCTTTTAGCTGTGTGTGGGACTTGTTGTATTAGTCCATCTATACTGACCTCCATCAGGTTGCAAATTAAAAATAATTTTTATCTGCATCTACAGTACCTCTGAAAAAATATTTGGGCTTCTAGCTGTGTGTGGGACTTGTTCTATTAGTCCATCTATACTGACCTCCATCAGGTTGCAAATTGAATATAATTTTTATCTGCATCTACCTCTGAAAAAATATTTGGCCTTCTAGCAGTGTGTGGGACTTTCTCTATTAGTCCATCTATACTGACCTCCATCAGGTTGCAAATTAAAAATAATTTTTATCTGCATCTACCTCTGAAAAAATATTTGGGCTTCTAGCTGTGTGTGGGACTTGTTCTATTACTCCATCTATACTGACCTCCATCAGGTTGCAAACTGAATATATTTTTTTCTGCATCTACCTCTGAAAAAATATTGGGCTTCTAGCTGTGTGTGGGACTTGTTGTATTAGTCCATCTATACTGACCTCCATCAGGTTGCAAATTAAAAATAATTTTTATCTGCATCTACAGTACCTCTGAAAAAATATTTGGGCTTCTAGCTGTGTGTGGGACTTGTTCTATTAGTCCATCTATACTGACCTCCATCAGGTTGCAAATTGAATATAATTTTTATCTGCATCTACCTCTGAAAAAATATTTGGCCTTCTAGCAGTGTGTGGGACTTTCTCTATTAGTCCATCTATACTGACCTCCATCAGGTTGCAAATTAAAAATAATTTTTATCTGCATCTAGCTCTGAAAAAATATTTGGCCTTCTAGCAGTGTGTGGGACTTTCTCTATTAGTCCATCTATACTGACCTCTATCAGGTTGCAAATTAAAAATAATTTTTATCTGCATCTACCTCTGAAAAAATATTTGGGCTTCTAGCTGTGTGTGGGACTTGTTCTATTAATCCATCTATACAGACCTCCATCAGGTTGCAAACTGAATATAATTTTTTTCTGCATCTAGCTCTGAAAAAATATTTGGCCTTCTAGCAGTGTGTGGGACTTGTTCTATTAGTCCACCTATACTGACCTCCATCAGGTTGCAAATTCAAAATAATTGTTTGTCTGCATCTAGCTCTGAAAAAATATTTGGCCTTCTAGCAGTGTGTGGGACTTTCTCTATTAGTCCATCTATACTGACCTCCATCAGGTTGCAAACTGAATATATTTTTTTTCTGCATCTACCTCTGAAAAAATATTGGGCTTGTAGCTGTGTGTGGGACTTGTTCTATTAATCCATCTATACAGACCTCCATCAGGTTGCAAACTGAATAAAAAAATTTTCTGCATCTACCTCTGAAAAAATATTTGGGCTTCTAGCTGTGTGTGGGACTTGTTCTATTAGTCCATCTATACTGACCTCCATCAGGTTGCAAATTGAATATAATTTTTTTCTGCATCTAACCCAGCCAATAGTTTTGGCCTAATACCACAGTTTGGCCACTCAGCTCTGCTCGGTTCCCATCCATTGTTTTTTTGTGCAAACAACTCCAGAGTTGTGAATTAGTTAACCACCAGAATGAGTGGAAAAAGGCCTGCTGCTGGTGGAAAGGGGAATAGGCGTGTTGGGAAGGGGAAAAAAGGTTGTGTCCGTGGGGTAGGTGTTAAAGCAACAGTAACATCTGCAGAAGAAAGACCATCTTCCAGCCAAACTAAAATGTCTACTTCTTTTAGCGGACAATGTGATAAGATCCCTTTCTTACGGCCACGCCAATCGCTACAAATTCCAGATGAGGCACAAAAACAGCAGGTGCTTCAACGGATATCAAGTGCTCCTTTAAGTGGGCTCTCCTCCACATCAACTTCAACATCACAAATACTCCAGTCCTCAAAGGTGTCACCCCAATCGCACTTGCTTCCTCACAGCTCCCAAATCTCCAGCTGCCCGTCTGAGTATGAGGTAGAACAGATGGTTGAGTCTGCAGAGCTGTTTACTCATACTATAGCCTGGGAATCAGAGGTCGACTCCAGCGCTTCTGTGAATCCAGACGAGGAAATGATCTGCACTGATGCCCAGAATCTTTATGAGTCGGATCCAGGACCAGACGCAGAAGGTTCTGACCATAATGTAGACCCTCATTCCCAAGCTGTAACTCTTGTTGGTGGAGACAATGAGGAAGACGATGATAAGACTCAAATACCTGATTGGAGCGACAACTTTAGTTTTTTGTCAGGGCAGGAACAGGTTGGCTGTGAGGACGACGGGTGTGATAACGCACAGGGTGATGATGATGAGGTTGGAGATCCCACTTACTGTCAACCCACAGTCAGCCAAGAGATGAGGTCAGCAGAGGAGGTGGAGGAAGATGCTAGTGATGACGAGGTCAGGTTGCGCCTTCCTGGACAGAGACGTAGTACTGGAAGCACGTCAACAATTGCATCCTCAAACACAACTCTGCCTCTCACCACAAGTCGTGGTGGCTCTTCAGGTCGCATGGGTGCTAAGCCTTGCATAGCCTGGGCATTTTTTCAGATCAATAAAGATGACCCAACTCGTGTTATCTGTAACATTTGTCAGCAAAAGCTAAGTAGAGGCCAAAAAATACATAGTTTGAGTACTTCATGCATGAACCGGCACATGGACATGAAGCATAAGTTGCAGTGGGAAGCTCAGTGTGCTACAATGCGGCCTAGCCGGCCGGGCCAACCACCGTCTGCCATATCTTGTGCATCCGCGGCCTCTTCATCCTCTGTGACTGGGGGGACAGCAGTCACACCTGTTTTGGGGCGCAGACCTGCCACCTCTTTACCCGCAACAGCCAGCGTGATTGGCAGGTCATCATTTTCTTTGGAGGTGGTAACACCAGCTGGTGTTGAGCGCTGTCCGACATCGATAGCACCACCTTTGGATCAAGGCAACCTAACATGTCCGCCTGCATCTTCCTCACAGACCGGCAGTTTGCCGGGGACACCCTTATCAACCCCGTCTAAGCACAATAGCCAGCCCTCGGTCCCTCAGATGTGGACAAGTAAAAGACCATTTCCTCCTAGCCATGAGAAAGCTAAGAGGTTGAATTTCACCATCTGCAAGCTCTTGGCTACAGAAATGCTGCCTTTCCGCCTGGTGGACACAGAGGATTTTCGAGACCTTATGTCCGTCGCAGTGCCCCAGTACCAGATGCCCAGTCGGCACTACTTCTCAAAGAAAGGTGTGCCTGCGCTCCACCAGCATGTCGCACACAACATCACCGCTTCTTTGAGAAACTCTGTGTGTGACAGGGTGCATTTCACCACAGACACTTGGACGAGTAGGCATGGACAGGGGCGTTACATGTCGCTGACTGGGCACTGGGTAACTATGGTGACAGCAGGACAAGGGGCTGCTGTCCAAGTCTTGCCTTCCCCACGAGTTGTGCGTCAATCCTCTTTATGTCAAAGTTCCTCCACTGCTTCTGCCTCCTCAATCTCCTCTCGGTCTTCCACCTGCACCCAAAGCCTGTCTGGTCATGCCACAAGCTTTCTAACTGCGCAGAAGGGATCCTGCACACCTCCTTACTATGCTGGCAGTAGGGCTCAACGTCATCAGGCGGTTTTTACATTGAAATGTCTGGGAAATGTGAGTCACACAGCTGAGGAGTTGTGGTCAGCTCTGGAGAACCAATTTCATGAATGGTTGTCTCCACTGGACCTGAAACCAGGGAAGGCCGTGTGCGACAATGCTGCAAACCTGGGTGCGGCCCTTCGCCGGGGCAATGTCACACACGTGCCTTGTATGGCTCACGTGTTGAACCTGGTTGTCCAGCAATTTTTAGCCCACTATCCCAGACTAGATGGCCATCTGCAGAGGGCACGGTCGCTGTGTGCTCACTTCCGCCGTTCGCATCCCGCAGCTCAGCGACTTACATCTCTACAGAAGTCGTTGGGCCTGCCACTTCACCGGCTAAAATGCGATGTGCCTACCCAGTGGAATTCAACTCTGCACATGTTGCAGCGACTGTGGCAGCACCGACAAGCCCTGGTGCAATACGTTCTGACGTATAGCCTGGGCCAACGAGATCCAGAGGTGGGGCAAATCACGCTGGAGGAGTGGTCTCAGATCAGGGACCTATGCACCCTTCTGCACAGTTTTGAAATGGCGACGAAGATGTTTAGTGCTGACGATGCCATTATCAGCATGACTATTCCGGTGATTTACATGCTGGAGCACATGTTAAACAGAATTCGGAGTCAGGTGGTGGCACAAGAGGAGGTGGAGGAAGTAGAGGAGGAGGAGTTGTATGCGGAAGGGCTAACATCTGCAAGGTCCAGACGGTCGGCAGCACCAAGGCGGCAGGCATGTGAGGGTGGGGAAGATGGTTTTACCAGGGCGCATGGTAGCAGCCAAACTAGTGAGGAAGGTGCAGGAGCCCAGGAAGAAGTGGAGGACGAACTGATGGAAGACTCATCAGATGAGGGAGACCTTGATCACATTTCTGTTGTGCGAGGTTGGGGGGAGAGGACAGAGGAAGGAATCATGATTGTTACCTCGCCACCAACACAACAGGGACTTGGTGCTCCTGGATGCGCAACACACATGAGTGCCTTCTTGCTGCACTACCTGCAACATGACCCTCGAATTGTGAGAATTAGAAATAATCCTGACTACTGGGTTGCCACACTGTTAGATCCCCGGTACAAAAGTAAATTTGCAGAAATTATTCCTGCCATAGAAAGGGATGCACTCATGCAGGAGTATCAGCAGAGACTGTTGCAGAATGTTACATGTGCTTTTCCACAAAATACCAGTGGTGCACGTAGTGAATCTCACAGTTCCAACTTGCCAACCGTGGGACCGTCAAGTGTTCAGCACTCAAACCGTAACAGAACCACAGTATCTGCTGGTAACATCAATTTTGCGGAATCATTTCACCACTTTTTTAGCCCATCCTTTGCAAGGCCACAGGAGACAAGAAGTCTGACACATAGTCAACGCCTAGAGACGATGGTACAGGAGTATCTCCAAGTAAACATTGAAGCCATGACTGTGTCACTGGACCCTTGCTCTTTTTGGGCTTCCAATCTGGATAAATGGCCGGAGCTAGCCACTTACGCCTTGGAGATCTTGTCATGCCCCGCAGCCAGCGTTCTGTCTGAACGTGTGTTCAGCGCTGCTGGTGGTGTGCTGACAGATAAGCGCACGCGGCTCTCCACTGATAATGTAGACAGACTCACGTTCATAAAGATGAACAAATCATGGATCCAAAACGACTTTTCTACCCCTGTGTCATCCTGGGGAGAGTAAAAGCTTGATGATTGGTTAAAATCACCCTACCAACCGTTTTAAGCTTTCAAATTACTAATCATGTTTATCTGTATCTTGGCTGGAAAATAATTTGGGCTTTGTAGCAGTGTGCAGCACTGATTCTATTAGGCCATCTATAATAAGCTCCACCAGATTTAAAATTACTAATCATGTTTATCTGTATCTTGACTGGAAAATAATTTGGGCTTTGTAGCAGTGTGCAGCACTGATCCTATTAGGCCATCTATACTAAAGCTTCACCAGATTTAAAATTAATAATAATTTTTAGCTGCATCTAGCCCGGAAAATAATTTTGGGGCTCCGAGATGCGCAAGACACATAAGTGCCTTCTTGCTGCACTACCTGCAGCATGACCCTCATATTGTCAGAATTCGAAGTAATCATGACTACTGGGTTGCCACACTCTTAGATCCCCCAAACTTTTCGATCAACCTTTTCATTTTAATAAAGACCAAAAAAATGGTCATTTTTGAAATTATAAGCATTAGCAGGTTGTTAGAAACTGAAATCAAACAGTTTTCAACTCAAAACTTTATTCTAGGTGATGTTACATTTTCACATAGGACCCCTTGTTCGAAAGGAGCTTCTGAACTCTCTCGTCCATTGAATTTGTCAGGTTTTGGATGGTTTCTGCTTCAATTGTTTTGCATGAGGACAGAATACCCTCCCAGAGCTGTTGCTTAGATGTGAACTGCCTCCCGCCATCATAGACACTCCTTTTAATGATGCTCCAAAGGTTCTGAATGGGGTAGAGGTCAGGGGAGCATGGGGGTCACACCATAAGTTTGTCCCCTTTTATGTCCATATCAGCCAGAGATGCAGATGTTTTATGTGCAGCATGAGATGGTGCATTATCATGCAAAAAAATGATCTTGCTGTGAAATACACGGTTCTTCTTCTTGAACCATGGCAGGAAGTGCTGTTTGAGAAAATCCACATACATTATGGAGTTCATCTTTAGCGCCTTCAGGGATCCTAAAGGGGCCGACAATCTCTCTCCCCATGATTCCAGCCCAAAACATTACTCCACCTCCTCCTTGTTGGCGCTGTAGCCGTGTTTGCGTGGGGTGTCCATCAACCAGCCATCCTCCACTCCATCCATCTGGACCATCGAGCGCTGCACGGCACTCATCCGTGAACAAAACAGTTTTGAAATCAGTCTTCATGTAATGTTTGGCCCACTGGAGCCGTTTCTGCTTGTGTGAAGTGGATAGAGGAGGTTGACAGGATGGCGTATGCACAGCTGCAAACCTCTGAAGGACCCTGCATCTTGTTGTTCGGGGGACGTTGGAGGCACCAGCAGCTTCAAAAACTTGTCTGCTGCTATGACAAGGCTTTTTTGCCGCTGCTCTTTCAACCTGATGTAATTGCCTGTAGGAAAGAGTCCTCAATTTGCCCTTATCAGCACGCACACATGTGCACTGTGAATCAGCTACATACTTCTTGATTGCCAAGACACTTCATCCTGATCATCGCACAATGTTGATTGTAGTCATGCCTTGACCTAAACACTCCACAATTTGTTGCTTCTCAGCAGCCGACACATCCTTTTTCTTTCCCATTTTGGCAGAAAATGTAGGCTGCTTAATAATGTGAGACAGCCTTCTTAAGTAGTCTTGCCTTTCATTGGACACACCTGCCAAACTAATTAGCACAGGTGTCTGCAATTGCTTACAGTGATATAAAGAGCCCTGACACACATCACCATCAATGAGTTTAACTGACAAACAAACAAATTCTTCCCTTATCACTCCTAAACACTTTTTGCATAATAATTTGGAACACAGTGTACATGTGCTTTTCCACAAAACACCAGTGGTTCACGTAGTGAATCTTACAGTTCTAACTTGCCAACCGTGGTCTGTATGGAGTTGTTCAATAAAGGGCCCAAAATTAAGATAACATAGATGGGAGAGGTCTCTATGAATAGGAATTCCTAAGTATTTGATACCCTGTGAGGGCCAGGCAAAGGGAAAGTTGGACTGGATGGAATCCTATATGGATTTGGGGAGGGAGACATCGAGGGCCTCAGACTTCGCTGCATTGATTTTAAAATTTGACCATGTAACAAAGTGATCTATTTCAGCCATAACAGCATGGATGGATATATGTGATTGAGTGATATATACTAGGACATCATCAGCAAATAGAGAGCACTTGTACTCGGTGCCTCCCACCTCAATCCACCTAATATTGGGGTTATGGCGAATTGATGAGAGCAGGTGCTCCGTCACTAGGATGTATAAGAGAGGGGACAGAGAACATCCCTGCCTTGTCCCATTGGTGATTGTGAAAGGTGATGAAAATGTTCTGACGCGCCCCCTGGGCCTTGGGACACCCGGAGCCGGACCCTTTTTGGTGGATGCTGGTGGTTGTAGTCTCCGTGGCGGTGACCCGGTTCCGTGGCTCAGGGCGGTCAAACCAGTGGCGGAACTATTTAAGTGGTTTTGATGTTTAAATGTCCGACTACGCCACCCGTGGATTGCGGTCAGAGTGAACCGCCGCTCCAGGGCAGACCGCTGAGGCTGGTGTTGTGGGTGCAGCAGAGCGTAGCATAACTCCCCACGGGAGGAGTATAGCCTCAGGGCAGTGTATGCGGAGGATGGGGGTGATGGTGCAGGGCAGCAGCAGTAACGACACGGAGTCAGTGATGCAGTCCAGGGCCTTTACTCACAGTTCTTATTATCCAGACCACGTCTGCAGGTAACGGCTGCCCACGTCGTACTGTGCTCACCAGGTGAGGGGCTCAGACAACTCCCAGATAACTTTGGAGCGCTTCACAGGACCCCCTTTGTGTGTCCTTTGTCTGGCCTTTCTTACCAACCCTTCTGTCCGGCTGCCTCGGGCCTCCTCTTGGTAAACTTGGCGCCAGTTTCCCTGACCCTATGTGGTGCCTTCCTAGCGGGTGTAGCGAGGGGCTGCGCCACATAAAATGTCACAGCCTCCTGTTTCTAGCTGAGGGTCGTTTCCTGCCACCACTAGCTTCGGGGACCGGTCTCCCCCTTTGGCCTGACCCCTCCACGCAGGTGGATTCGGGCGTGCGGTGGCGACTCGCCCGTCCGCACCCCTGGGATCCCTTCGTTCCTCGTTCCTGGAGCCTTCTCCGCTCCTCTTCCTTCCTTCTCCCTCTTCCAGGCCTGGGCCTCTGTTACTAGGCCCGCCTCCGGAGCAGAGCTCATGCAGAGCCCCTGCTCCCTGCCACTTCTGCTCAGACTTCTCTGCACTGAACTAAGATGGTGCCCACCTTTTATACTCCCTTCTCAATGCACCCAGGAACTGCTTCCTCCCTGCTCCTGCACTACAGGGTTCCCCTTCCTCAGTGTTCCCTCCCCCCACTCCAGCCAGGGACAGGGACTGTCGTGCCCATCTCAGGGGCATATTGGTCGCCCTGCCCCACGGCAATGTGGTGTAATGCATGCAGGTGTCGGGTCCTGATCCACACTACATCCTTACCTGAGAGTGAGATATCACACCTCTGGGTGAGGTGCAATACCTCTGTAGCAACCGAGCCCTCAGGGTGCTACAGTTCCATTTATCTTCAGCCTAGGTGACGTATTGCGATACAGGGCCGTGATTTTGGCTATAAAAGGGTCCCATAGACCCCTTCCCCAAGCTTTTTAAGAGAATCATATATGGCGTGCCAGGAGACTCTATGGAATGCTTTCTCAGCATCCAACGAGAGTATCTAATTGCAAATTTTTAACTGCATCTAGCACAGGAAATACTTTGTGCCTAGTAGCAGTGTCTGCTAGTCAGCGGATTATCCCGGCTGTTAAGCAAGCTACACCACCTGTAGTTTGGACACTTAATTTTTTCAAAGGAAATGCTTCGGGACCACCAGATACTCAGTGAAGAGCATCAGGAGGCACCCCAAGGCATAGGGGCTGGGACTGGCAGTAGGATGCCTTGCGGTGGACAGCCGAGCTCGATCCTTATAAAAGCTTTTTAACTGCAGCAGCTTTAGTGGACGCTACTGGAGCTGGAATTACGCGGCTGCTGGCATGAGACTTGCCCTCCAATAGATCCTTGTAAATGGATTTAAAGTGTATTCATTCAAATTAGAGAGACAATTTAAATTAAAAAGCTTAGAGCTGCCTCCACCACAGGGGGGCTCGCACGACCCACCAGCGGACAGGCACCAGTATTGGGAGAGGGGGGCTGGCCGTCAGGGTTCACCGTGGCTCTGGCACAAACCCGGCGACGCGGAGGTGGCACGGGCAGGAGCGGACTGAACGTGTCGGCTTCTCACTTTTTGGATTTTAGAAGGGCATGACATGCCTATATCTGTGTCTCCCCCTCCTTTTACTCCTCCACCTCTTTTCTTTTCGTATGACTATATGTACTTGTCACTTTTCCATGTGTTAGTTGTGTCTTCTGAGCAGTTTGTCAGCTTTTGGACACCTTTGAAGGTGTTTTCTATGTGTTTCTATGTGTTTTTGTTTGCCTGCCATTGGTTTTAACGGTGTTTGAAGGTGTTCGACGAACAGTTCGACGAACAGTTCGGCGAACACACGGGTGTTCGACGAACCGAACCGAACTCGAACACTACGGGGGTGGCTCAACACTATTAAAGACTGGCCAAGACCCTCCAGCATAAAGGAAGTGCGGCAGTTTCTCGGGTTGGTAGTCTACTACCGAAGATTCATTCCCGGTTTCACCAAAATGGCAGCTCCTATGCAGGACCTCTTGATAGGTCAATCCAGGAAGGCCAAAAACCAGAAGCCGCCCTTCAGGTGGGAAAAGCTGGAAGAGGAGTCCTTCTGCCAGCTGAAGATGGCCCTCACGGGGGATGAAATCCTGGCGTACCCTGACTACAGCCAGCCCTTTATCCTCCACACGGACGCGAGCAACGTACTGTCCCAGATCCAGCAGGTGAAAGAATGGGTAATCGCTTACGCCAGCCGAAAACTATGGCCCACGGAGAGGAACCCTGAGAATTATAGCTCATTCAAGCTAGAGTTCCTGGCAGTCGTGTGGGCAGTGACCGAATATTTCAAGCATTACCTTGCCTCTTCCAAGTTCACTGTGTACATGGATAACAACCCGTTGACACACCTGGACACTGCAAGACTTGGTGCCCTGGAGCAGAGATGGATGGCCCGCCTGTCCAACTATGAATTCACCATCAAATACCGGGCGGGACGCTCAAATGTCAACGCGGATGCCCTGTCCAGAATGCCAAACTTACCGGACTTAGGGGAAGATCCAGAAGAACTGGAAGAAGTCGAACTCCCTGCGTTCCACCGTTATGGGATTACCCTGTATTCCCACCGTGTAAGGGACAGGCGCTCTGCCACGTTCAATCCCTTACCCCACTACAGCTGGGCGGAGACACAAGACAATGATCCCGCAGTCCGTCTGGTGAAGGAAATGCTGAAACAGGCTGATGCCCGTCTTGACCCAGACGCTCCGGAGGAGACCAAGCAACTGTGGAAGGAGAAAAGCAGGCTGTTTCTTTACAAGGAGAAGCTGTGCCGGAGAATGGTCAACTCTAGAACACATGAGCTGACCTGGCAGGTAGTGGTCCCAAGACGAGACGCAGCTATGGTTCTGGAGGCGTACCACGACGGAGCAGGACACTTCGTATGGAAAAAGCTGGAGTTCTTGTTGCGTGAACGGTTCTACTGGGTAGGCATGAGAGGAGCCATTGAGAGGTGGTGCAGAGACTGTGGCCCGTGCAACCTAAGAAGAAAGGACTGTGCCAGCCAGAAGAGTCCCCTGCAGCCCATCATCACCAGGCAGCCACTGGAACTGGTAGCCCTGGACCATGTGAAACTGGCTCCAAGCAAATCTGGGTACGTCTACGCCCTAACCATCGTAGATCACTACTCCCGGTTTCTAGTGGTGGTCCCTGTCAAGGACTTAACGGCCCAAACAGCAACCAGGGCCTTCCAGCTGCACTTCTGCCTTCCACATGGGTACCCGGAGCAAGTGCTGATGGACCAAGGACCAGCCTTCGAAGCGGAGGTCTTCCAGGAGTTCTGCAATCTGTATGGCTGCAGGAAGATAAGAACAACGCCCTATCACCCTCAGACCAACGGACTATGTGAGAAAATGAACCAGCTGGTGATAGACTTGCTAAAAATGTTGCCCCTGGAGGAACGCAGTCTGTGGCCTGAAAAACTGCCTGATTTGGTGGACTTGTACAATCACATCCCCGTAGGCTCCACCAACTGTACCCCGGCTTACCGAATGAGAGCAAGACCTGGTAAGCTGCCTATTGACCTGGATATGGGAGTCCTGACACCTGAGGACACCTCGCCAGAGGCAGACTGGGATACAGAACGGCAGCAGCAGTATCGGAAAGTACAGGAAAGCGTCGAGCGAAGTCTGTCTCAAGCAAGAGAAAGGCAAGAGAAGGCTTATAACCAGTATGCTCCAGCTGTTCCCCTGGTACCTGGAGAGCAGGTCTTGAAGAGAAAGAGGCGGCTCCACAAGTTGGACGACCAGTGGGAGATGGACCCGTACACCGTACTGCCCTCAAGTCATGAGAACCCAAAAGTATGTATCATCAGTAAGGATGGAGGAGAGACCACAGCCATTGTCTCCAGAGATCACCTGAAGAAGTGTCCCGAGCAGCTGCAAAGCCCTGAAGAAGATCAAGAAAACCCTCAACCCGCAGAGGAAAGGGAAGAAATGATCAGTACCGTACTCGGAGACTTTCCCCAGTCCTGGACTCAAATCAACAACGCAGTCGTGGTACCCATCCTCACCTTTCTCCAGCCAGCCCCTCAAGGGCCTTCAGAAGAACAGGTAGTGTCAGAAGAGCAGCCGGCCCAGGAGGCAGAAGAATCCATACCAGCAGCCCAGGAGAATCAACCCTCTGCTAGTAGTGAGCCTGCCGTGCCCCTAGTAAGCCAAAGAGTACGCAGAAAGCAGCCAGGCCTGCCCGTAACACCTTCTACACCCTGTAGTGCAGAACCAGATAGTGGGTTACGTAGGTCCACCAGGAGCACTAGAGGACAGATGCCCGCTCGCTGGAGAATCTAAAATGTAATCTGTAAATTGCAAATGTTGAAAAAGGTTTATGTTTTTGGTGCCTGTTCATTGATTATGTTTCTCTAGTTACCCTGCAGGTTTATTTGGACTGACAGGTTATGAATAACCGGAACTACATGTAGATAGTTGCACCTTGGTGCCTCTTGCGAAGATGGCCGCGGAAGAGAAAACCTGTCTGGCGTGGCCTCCTTGTGGCCCAAAGTAGCTAGCCTCAGCCTTGCAGCCACGCCCAGGGCCAACGCTTGGGGTTTGCTTTGGACAGGTCCCCTACTCTGTGCCAAGACTTCACCTTGTTGGGTGATATGGACACCCGGTTACGGACACGCCGTGACCTCTAAAGACTAAAGCTTCTTGTATATATGTTGTTGTATTATTGTTTATACCCTGTATTTGTGTTTTCTTAAAAATGTGTTTAGTCCCGGACTACTAAAATTCACTAGGGGGGAATGTGGCACCCCAGGGGTCTGGTTGCCACAGTAATAGAAATATTACGTCTGAGAGTGGGTGGGAGGTTTCTCTGGTCAGGAGCCCTAAGCATGCAACACTTCCTGCCCAGACCTGGGAGGGGAGGAATCTGCCCTTATAAACTGGGTCTGGGGCGGGATTAGTGAGTCAGTCAGAGCCTGGAGACAGTTCCAGACACAGGGAGAGTTACAGCTAGGAGCTCTGTAGGAGCAGGAGCTGAAGACCAGGGGCTGGAGCTGAGCAGAGCTCGCCCTGGCAGAAGAATCCAAGTACCGGACACCGGAGTCCGAGGCTGTGGGGACTTATATTCACCCAGCAGCAGAAACCAGCCGGCAGGGGATTCCAGGTCCTCTGGCCATAGAAGCCCGGAGGCTCAGTCACAAGGAAGGGACCAGCACCGCCATCGAGGAGCGGAGGCTATCAGAAGGCCCCAAGTCACCAGCCATACGGGTGAGCACCACATGGTATACTCAGGGACGTGGGCTACTTCCACTCGCTTACAGCAAGGTAGCCAGGAAGAATGCAGATAGACGGGGAGGCCTACAACTCCACCTGGCCAGGGGAACTCCTGTTTGCTCGCAGACTGACTAGGCCCCTTATGCTAGCCAGTACTCCCGGGAGGGTCTGCCTTAATATCATCAGTAAAGACCCTGAACTGCACTGCAAAGACTCTGAGTCGTTCCTGCTTTCTCACCACATACAGCACTACTAGTACTGGGACGCCCGTGCACCATCACTCCCATCATCCACATTCCCTGCCCTGAGGCCATACTCTTCCCGTGGGGAGTTTTCCAATCTTTTGCTGCGCACACCACACCAGCCTCAGCGGACTGCCTCGCAGCGGCGGTACACCCTGACCGCAATCCACGGGTGGTGTAGTCAGACAATTAACCTAAAACCCATAAAAGACTGCCATTGGTTTGACCACCCTGAGCCACGGGACCGGCTCGCCGCCACGGAGACTACAACTCCCAGAGACCCGGCTCCGGGTATCCCACACACGTCCACACTAGGCCCAGGGGGCGCGTCATTACCACTGTAGGGATGTGGACTATCTTGCCCTGTTCCTGCCCCTATAGACAACAGATGTGTCATGTGAATATTGTTGTGTGGTTTTATATGTAAAAGTGATGTGCGACTTGTGTAATGTATTATGGCAATGTACAGTATGTGAAGTGTTAATGCATAATGTGAGTTGAGTATAGTATAGGATAAGCTTAGGATAGCATAAGTATGGCTTATACAGTAAGTAATTTAGTAACAGCATATAACATAAGGAAATAGTTAATGCTAGAACTAGCCCAGTGGGAGGACACTAGGGTTATTAAAAAAGGGGGCACTTACTGATAGTGGGAGTTCAGTGGGAGACACTGATGTGCTAAGTAAAGACCAAGTTTAGGTGCAGTGGGTTGTTAGGGGCAGCATGTGTCGCTTGTTACAGGCAGTGGGAGGCATTACTTGGGTCCCGAGCAGTTGCTCCTGATGCGCCCCCTGGGCCGTGGGGTACTCGGTAGCCGGGCCGGTCGGTGCTGGGGATATCACGGTGGCAGTGACCCGGTCCGTGACCCAGGGCGGTCAATTAAAGGAAAAGTAAAAGGGGAATAAAGTTTTTGGAGATAATGTTCGTGAAGCCACCTGTGGTATGCGGCTACATGGGGCCGCCGCTGCAGTGCAGATCCACTGGAGCTGATGGTGATGCAGCAGAGTTGGCTCAGCTCTCCAAAGGCAGAGCTAAGCTTCAGGGCAGGGTATAGTGATGCTATGAGGTAGCTGTTGTCGGTGTGGTGTAGTGCAGGGCTGGTGGCGCTGTAATGAGTCAAGGACACAGTGGGGTGCAGTCTTCAGGCTTTACTCACAGTTCTAGGCAGTTCCAGGTCCTGTGTCCTCCGGGGTAGGGATCTAGCAATCTCTCAGGTACCTCAGGAGCACTTAAATGGGACCCCATTCTATGTACCTTTCCCGGTCATGTCACTGTGCTGGCTCTCGCCCTCCTGCCCTGCACCTCACAATCAGTGTCCCAAGTCAGTGGCCTCGAGCCTTGTCGGGCAATGTGCTCTCAGTCCCCTGGACCCTATGTGGCCACCTTTTCGGCAATATAATTTTGGATTTTGGCTGCAGCACCTAGAAAATGCTGCAGCCTCCGGTTGGCTAGCTGAGCCTGGTTGTTCTCCACTAGTTTGTGGCTGGTCCCCTTCTGCGGCCTGATCCCTCCATGTCAGCGTGAATTCGGGCGCACGAGTGGCCTCTGCACTCGCTGTGCCCCTGGGATCCCCTCTGTCTCTCTCTGGAGCCCTTCTCACTGCTCCTCTCTCCTCTCTCTTCCTGGGCCTCTCTCACTAGGCCCGACTCTTCTCTCTACTCCCCTGAGCAGAGCTCCTCCTGAGCTCCTGCTCCCAACTCGGCTCTGAACTCTGACTCCTTCCAGAACCTTCCACCCTCTCTTTTATTCTCCTACCCTCTGTGCTCCACTGATTTCTTCCTCGACCCACACCCACTACATGGTTCCCCCTCTCTTGGTTCCCCCCCTTCCAGCCAGGGACAGGGCTCAGCAGTGAACAAATGCATCTTGCCCCTCCTGCTGGTCTGGAATGGTGTAGTGTTGGATGTAGGTGGGTGGGTCCCAGGTAGTACTCCCTCCCTACCTGAGAGTGGGGTACCACACCTCTGGGTGAGATGCAGTACTTCTGTGGCGACTGGACCCGCAGGGGCACCACACTCCTGATATGTCTGGAGCCTAACATCTGGCATAGGGGCTGCCAGACACAGTGTCCTCTGGCATACAGTGGAAGATGAACAGGGACCCACATAGACGGAAGGTGATGGCTGGTCCCAGGAGCACTGCCGAGGTGGACGAGAAATCTCTGAGACTGATAGAATCAGTGGGCTTGGAGGGTAGTAGGACGAGCTAGTGACAGGACTGAAGAGGAGTTGTGCTAAGGAGGAAGAAAATGTGAATTGCTGTGCCGTATCTCACCTGTCACCACCTGATGAACTTGGACTGTTTAGTAAAAGTTTACTTGTTGAAAAGAACTTGGTGTCCCATGCATTGTGTGCGTTGGCTCCCAAGGACGGAAGCCTGAAGGCAGCGGAGGCCTGCAGCCTACAAGTGAGTGTGATGCACCCCACACCCTACAGCCTGCAGCACACTGGAACTGGGACACCGGTTGTCTGTGAAGTGCCAGAGCGACACAGCGCAACTGGACAGCAGCTCGGTCATGACTACTGCTCTGTGCCACTTTACAACAGAATGAAAAATTACAGAAAGCCTACAATTAGAGACAGGGGAGCTGCAGTGTGCTGGAAGTTGAGACCTCTGCTATATTTCACCAAATTAGATTATTCTGACTTCTAATTTGGATCCATCTTGAATCTCAGCTGTTTCCTTAGTGGTAATGTGAAAGTGTTGTGAATTCTTATCTTACTTGATTATCTTAAATCAATAGGGATCAATTTGTCTGACCCTTGTGAAAATCAACTTATTAAAAAATCTTTAATGCAGGAAACATGGTTGCATTATTACAGCCCCTGGCAAAAATTATGGAATTACCGGGCTCGGAGGATGTTCATTCAGTTGTTTAATGTTGTTGAAAAAAAGCAGATCACAGACATGGCACAAAACTAAAGTCATTTCAAATGGCAACTTTAGGGCTTTAAGAAACACTACAAGAAATCAAGATTAAAAATATGGTACTCAGTAAGGGTAATTTTTTTCAGACCAAGCAGAGGGAAACAATTATGGAATCACTCAATTCTGAGGAAAAAAATTATGGAATCATGAAAAACAAACACACAAAAGAACACTCCAATACATCACTAGTATTTTGCTGAACCACCTCTGGCTTTAATAGCTTGCAGTCTCTGAGGCATGGACTTAATAAGTGACAAACAGTAGTCTTCATCAATCTGGCTCCAACTTTCTCTGATTGCTGTTGCCAGATCAGCTTTGCAGGTTGGAGCCTTGTCACGGTCCATTTTCTTCAACTTCCACCAAAGATTTTCAATTGGATTGATATCTGGACTATTTGCAGGCCATGACATTGACCTTATGTGTCTTCTTTCAAGGAATGTTTTCACAGCTTTTGCTCTATGGCATGATGCATTATCATCTTGAAAAATGATGTCATCAACCCCAAACATCCTTTCAATTGATGGGATAAGAAAAATGTCCAAAATATCAATGTAAACTTGGGCATTTATTGAAGATATAATGACATCCATCTCCCCAGTGCCTTTACCTGACATGCAGCCCCATGTCATCAATGACTGTGGAAATTTGCATGTTCTCTTCATGCAGTCATCTTTATAAATCTCATTGGAACGGCACCAAACAAAAGTTCCAGCATCATCACCTTGCCCAATGCAGATTCGCGATTCATCACTGAACATGACTTTCATCCTGTCATCCACAGTCCACGATTGCTTTTCCTTAGTGCATTGTAACCTTGTTTTTTTCTGTTTAGGTGTTAATGATGGCTTATGTTTAGCTTTTCTCTATGTAAATCCCATTTCCTTTAGGCAGTTTCTTACATTTCGGTCACAGACATTGACTCCAGTTTCCTCCCATTTGTTCCTCATTTGTTTTGTTGTGCATTTCCTGTTTTGGAGACATATTGCTTTAAGTTTCTGGTCTTGACGCTTTGATGTCTTCCTTGGTCTACCAGTATGTTTGCCTTTAACAACCTTCCCATGTTGTTTGTATTTGGTCCAGATTTTAGACACAGCTGACTGTGAACAACCAACATCTTTTGCAACATTGCGTGATGATTTACCTTCTTTTAAGAGTTTGATAATCCTCTCCTTTGTTTCAATTGACATCTCTCGTGTTGGAACCATGATTCATGTCAGTCCACTTGGTGCAACAGCTCTCCAAGGTGTGATTGCTCCTTTTTATATGCAGAATAATGAGCAGATCTAATTTGATGCAGGTGTTAGTTTTGGAAATTAAAATTTACAGGGTGATTCCATAATTTTTTCCTCTGAATTGAGTGATTCCATAATTTTTTCCCTCTGCTTGGTCTGAAAAAAATTACCCTTACTGAGTACCACAGTTTTAATCTTGATTTCTTTTAGTGTTTCTTAAAGCCCTAAAGTTGCCATTTGAAATGACTTTAGTTTTGTGCCATGTCTATGATCTGCTTTTTTTCAACAACTTTAAACAACTGAATAAACATCCTCCAAGCCTGGTGATTCCAAAATTTTTGCCAGGGGTTGTATGAAATTTTTTGGCTTGATTCAAGGCCATTTTCGTGAGTGCAGCTGCTTGTTTTCTGCGTGTGACAGAGAAGCCGAAGGAGCTATTGCAACATGCCACAATAGTCACAGCTGTGATTATCTCTTGGGAGTGTCTGTTTCCGCACAATCATAGTTTTGCGCTTTGAATTATGAATTGACCTTTTACAAAACATTTAGCAATAATATATCATATCCTACATTTTTTTCTGCATTTAATAGAATTTAAAAAAATCTTCTTTGCTGTTATCTTCTTTGTCTATTGGCAAATTCCTTTAGTAAAATATGTTTGTAGCTATTCCTTACGCCTCAGCAGTATAAGGGCGTTAGC
The DNA here is from genome assembly GCF_046119375.1 of Phyllobates terribilis. Classification (NCBI taxonomy): domain Eukaryota; kingdom Metazoa; phylum Chordata; class Amphibia; order Anura; family Dendrobatidae; genus Phyllobates; species Phyllobates terribilis. The sequence goes on from NW_027362761.1 coordinate 473,868,718, forward strand.
TCCCTAGGATATTCCCATTAATATTTTTGTACAGCTGCTGACATTTTTATGCTGCTCAGACGAGATACATCATTTCTTTTTGGTTTAGTCTGGTCATGGGAGTATTTAGAAGTCTCCCTTGAACTGTTTTGGCAAAAATATTAGAGCAATACATAATCTCTATCTCCTTTACACGCATCGCGTGACCTCACTGTCTAATACAGTCTCTTATTTTAGCAGTTTATTCACTGATGAAGGAATCAATCCATGTGACCCATGTAGACTGTGCTACTGTAACCTAAATAATTAATTATCAATCTCCAGGTTTCTAAACAAATGTTCTTCTGTACATTGTTAGGTGGACTTCTTAATGAAAGTGTTAAAACTTTACAACTTTGTTTCAGAGGTTAGCCTGTATTCATCTATCCTTATGTCTGTCTTCCATAAGTAACAGATGTCTGCCATAATAAATCTCAAAAAAGTAAACCAAAACTGCATTGTTTAAACATATACGGTCACAAAATAAGCAAATAAGCATGATTTATCTTGTGTTTCCAAACCATCTGGGTTCTTTATGAAGAAAAAGTGCATCTTATGTTCAGATGAGGTTTAATGACATAAATACGAGCGCATGTAGATTGGAGTGTTTACAAAGCCTTCTTTTTTTAATCTTCTGCTCTCCTTTTGGTAAATGTTTATATTCAATGGTCGTTGAAGCTGTTTGAGTTGATATTCTTGATGGTCTGAAAACCCATGTGTTTACAATCCATGCATGCCACTTTGCCAGCCTTGCTTGGTTAACCACTGCAATGCAATAAGTAGTATTGGATTATAATCTTGGTCCAATGGTTTGGTAGACCAGACACCAATCTGGACCAAACTCAGTCAATTGTAATGGTGGAATTTTGAACTTGATGAGACATATGAAAAAAGTAAAGGCCCCTATTCATCATTGTGTTTGCATCTTTTTTCTGGTGTAAAATTTGTTCTAATAGTAACATACGTTTTCACTTTATTCAATATTTAATTTGTGCTGGCCCCTAAATTATCTTCATTTTCATCTGATTTGTTTCAACAATGTGAGCTTGATTTTTCTTATTCAGATGTTTTTTTCCTATTTTATCATTTGCAACTTTTCAAAAATTTTCACAAATATTTTGAGCAATTGTACTTCAGAACACTACTAGAGTACAAAATCGGTCTAATTTTATTATTACGCAGTTGAAGACTAATGTGCAACATTTTAAGGTATGACAAAAATTTTTGCTCTAAAAGGATGCAAAAAGTTAAAAGCTAGGAAAAAAATGCATCTTCCATTTCGCATAAAATTCATCAACCCTTGGGTGCCATTCAGAAGAATTTAAGCAAGAACTGTAAGGGAACAGAGCACAGGAGACCAGAGGGTGATACCCAATGAAGAAGACAATAGAGATTAAGAAATGTACTCACCTGAGCGAGTTGTGTAAGGAACTCGTAAGAAAGTTGTAAGGAAGTTGTGTAAAGATGTGATATCAGCTGGTGCTGCCCCGTGACTCGAGATAAAATCCACCAGGATATATGACCAGAAAGGACGATTCACGGTGTTGGGCTACGCTGCCAAAATAAAGATCCCTTTGCCAAATGTAGTTTAAGCGGTTTTTATTCCACAACGCGTTTCCACTGGTGGGTGTTTACTCTTGAAAAAGAAGCTTGTCATTTAGAAGAATTTGGAGCAGTTAATAAATGCGACAAAACGGAACAAAAATCACTTAATAAAATGTAAAGGATGAGTCGGAGGAAAAGAATTTTAGAAATAATTTTCCATGTGTCTCTGTATTTTTTTTACATTTCTTGAAATAAAGTTTCACTTCTGATTAAAATTGGCTATATAATTTGCAAACATAAAATCCTGTATAATTGTTGTTACCTGTTGAAAGCAGGTGAGCTGTGTATAGATCTTATCGTGCTTTTATTTCATTCTGATAATGGCTTGTGTAGCCCATCTCAATAACACACGGACAATCAAATAATCTTTCAATACGAAGTTCTAAGAATCATTTCCTCTATTTCTACACGAAGTAGCATAGTCATTAGAAAAGGTAGAATATCCTATGACGCCTGCACAATAGTAACATATTCCTGTGTAATAAGTAAAGCTGCAGGGGGATATCAAGCTTTTAATGAATCAATAAGGTCATCAGCTCATTCCCAGCTGAGCAGCACTTTGAGCTCAAATGCCAAGCTAAGGCACACAACAGATCCATCAACAGCAGTTTGATGACGGCTAGCATTGAAATGATGATTTATTACAAAGATGCTTGATTTTAATTATGGCTGGCTATATCACTAGAAATGACCAGATCTCATGAGTGAAAAACCACCAGATTATATTTATCTGTAGTTAATACAATTCCAAATTGTGAGTATGATACTGAGGAGCTGTAGGTCTAAAAAACAGGAAAAAGCACAAGAGAGGCTGCAGGCTGTGCCCTGTGCAGCAGCACCCATGTCACAGGCAGTGGGCAAATGTAATTCTTCTGTTGGAAGGAGGGAAGATGACAATAACATTAAAAAACACAACCTAGAGGGTAACGCAGATCTGCTGTACATTCCTGGATTATTACTATGCAGAAGCATAAAGAACATTCTAGACAATACGGGTGTCCAATCAGCCTGTATAAATGATTGGTGGTGGCAGCTATTAGTGGTTCCTTTTTTGTTATTGTGGAGCTGGCAGTGACTGTACCAAGGTATATATATATTCCATGCGTTGGAATCGGAGGTGTATATACCATGCGCTCACTGTGAGTTCCCCAATAATCAAACTAGTAGTGGAAGCAGCAGCGGCCTCGTCTATCACTTATCACTCAATTGCATAATTGTCCTGATGACTGGAGGCATCGGAGTTGCGTTCCCCTGACAAACTGGTGACAGCGGTGGGATCTGCGTGATTTCTCCGGTGTCATCTGTGACAAAGTGGTAACAATGGTGGGTTCTGCGCGCACCTGCCGGCTGTTATCCTTGACAATATGTTTCCAAACTAACAAAATTCTGTTAAAAATACAATTATACATATAAATCATCACGTAAACATCTGCTTTTTTGGGGATTTTGGGTTCAGTAGGCGGTCCTATCAATGACTGACTGCTGTCTATTTAGAAGTGTGAATGCAGAAGTAGCTGTCAGTCACTGATAAGACTGCTCACTGGACTAAAAATCCCAGAACAAGCAGAGGTTTAAATGGTTACAACCAAGGTTTTGCTGAATCTTTTCTCACAAATCTATACATCAATCTACTCAGCTTCCTCTGCTCTTTATAATGCTTGTAGATTGCACTGTATTTTCATGGTGACAGGTTCCCTATACTGCAGTAATATCGTTTGTGGTATAAGTGAATGAAAAAAAAATATAGTGGAAAAAAAGCAGCCGTATTTACCAACACAGGTCAGGAAACTAATGCATTTACAGGATGCGGCAGCCCCCCTTGATAACGGTGGAGGCAACAGAGGTGAAAATTACTGATGAAACAACCACTCACACACCGACCAGTCATGGAGGTGGAGGTCACCTAGCATTAGAGTTGCTCACGGATAAGGGTTGTATACGGTGCCAGTCACACAGATGTAGTGCACAGTGTCTGGTATACAGCCCATTAGTGACCATACTATTAGATCAGGTGGGCTTCCCAGCAACAGGGACAGGCACCATAGTTTACAAGACCAATAATGATGGGCTTGGCTGCACCCTGCATAAAAAAAAAAAAAGTGCAGTAAATTATGTATAATATGCATGTCATATGGTTGATATTTTGTCCAAAATATGCAACCCACGTCAATGGCCCTCATTATTTTGCGAGTCCCTACATTAAAATCCAAACAAAAATACTGCAAAAGGACATAATGAAAAAAAATGTAGCAGGAAAAAGTCAGCCGAATTTACCGACACAAGTCAGAAAATGAATGCACTTACAGGATACAAGCCTCATCCGTGGGTAATTCTAATTCTAGGTGACCCCCCCCATGAATTGGTAGGAATTGGTAAGTGGTTATCTCATCAGTATTTTGCACCTGTGTTGCCTCCACCGTTATCTAAAGGGGCTGCTGCATCCTGTAGGTGCATTTCTTTTTTCATGTGTGTTTTTTTTTTTTTCAGCTGCTTTTTTTCTGTTATATTTTTTTTAATTTATTATGCCTTTTGCTATTTTTTTTTTTATAAATGAACGAATGGTCATTTTTTTCTATTTAAAAAACCCCAAAATTTATATGAGAAGCATATGGAAACACATCACATTTCTATTGAATCCATATTTGTAGGTTAAACCACCCAAGGGCATTAAATAACATTAACAAGGCTACACAAGGCTGTCTACATCTCCTCAGCTCCATGCATGCTCACACTCAATGTGCCATTGATCATTCGGCTACGAAAACATCCTGATTGCTGCTTGTGGTCAAACAAAATGTCCCTGAGGGATAGCTGTAAGATGGGGTCTCTGTAGCCCTCCAGATGAGAATGACTTGCCTCTGAGTATTGTGTGTACTACACAATGCACACAATACAAAGCAAATGTGAGGTCCAACACAGGTCACACTAGACCCCTTCAATTCTCAATGGGACAAAGCAAAAGTGCTATTACATTGATGAATAACAAGGCAGAGGTGGGGACTGTGAACATTACTGTACATTCACGAAAAAGGTAAGAATTCAATCAAATAAGTCAGAAACAATAATAAATCTTATAAGGGAGCTGAAAATGAGACTAAAGAGCAAAAGAATAGAAAAAGCCACAGATGAGGTTCCATAAAGCAACATTCCCGTTATTAGATTAATATGTCCACAAATTTAACCCTACAATTCAGATTAATTAGTCAAGCAATTGTAACAAGTTTTTTGCAAGGTGTCCAAGTTCTTAAAAAATTTGGAACAATATTACACTGTTGTATAGGCAGAATATTTGGTATGGCGTCCACCAAGAATTGCCATTTTTCTACATAAAAATCTTTTGTTACATTTTTGATAAATTACTCACTATATTTAATATTAATGACAATAATAATTATAATGATAACATTAATAACCTTTATATACCGCCTGTTCCATAACACTTGATATTTCAGCGGAAACATGTACAAAAAAAATCAGTCATTACAGTGTATGGGCGAATTTACACATCAGCTTTTCACGTACGTCCTCAGTCAGTGTATTTCACTGAAAAGTTATATTCTAAGTCTGAAAATATAGTCTATTTTATATTATATTCTTTTCACATGTCATGGTTTTTTTTTGGGTGACTAATAGATCACATAATAAAAAAAGGAGACGTCCTGCTTTGGTCCAACGTGTTCATACTCATGAATGGGAGAACCTGACTGTTTGCTATGAGACGTTTTAGAATGCTTCATCAGGTCTTTTTTGCCATACAAGACAAACAGATGACACATGGGTGGTAAAAATGGACACGTGGACCAAAATGGATAAAAAAATGGATCTAGCACATTGATGAAAATCGTTCTGTTTTTTTTGTAGATGTGAAAAATCACTGCAAATTTCAAAAGCATTGAGGGCTCTGTTTATAAGAGTTTACAATCTATGAGGAAATAATGGTGACAAAAAAGGTACAACCAGCTTGTTTTTTTGTTGTCCAGCAATGTTTAAATTCAATAGTTTAGTTCAAATAAAGGTGAGTGAGCTTATTTCTATTATGCCCAGATATGCATCTGACTGTAGTGGTGGATAATGTGGAAACCAAGGAGCCAATTCTGAGAAATAATGTAGAAAAGGGAGATGAAGAAAAGATTAGTGAAGAGATGTGATAGTTTTGCCTAAATTTATGTGTTTTTAGGAAGCTCTTAAAACTGTGAATGTTGAGAATTAAGACTTGCTCACACTGGAGTATAAAGCAACCGAGTGCTCTCTGATGTTTTATCGGATAGCAGTCGGCCCAATGTTATACTATGGGGCAGGGCAGATCTGCGATTGTTTTCTCATGTTGATTTGGCATCAGTGAACAATCGCAGCATGCTGCAAGTGCATCTGAGAATCGGCTCACTCGCACCCATACAAGTCTATAGGTGCGTGTGAAACATTCCGATTCCGAGAGAATCGCAGCACAGTGAACTGACACTCGTATCAAACTTTGACAAACTTGGATTAAACTCTGAGTTTGAGCTGAGTGGCATTTGCATAATTGGCCCAATTCTCTCGCATGAGAGAATCGACGGCCATGTGGGCAGGCCCTTAAAGGGAATATGTCACCACATTTGAGCTAGGTAAACCATTAATATGGGCATATGGGTTATAGACTGAATAAAAAAATGATACCTGTCTGTCTCACATCTCATTTCTCTAGTTATATAGAGAAAACCTCTGCACTCAAATGCATGTATTGATCAAATATAATTTAATAGCAGTCCACAGCAAAAAAATGTCTCGGCCAACACAACCTTTATCAGTGTACCGGTTGCTGAGAATGGTATGGGAGAAAGGGGTTGAGGACGCAATGTCTCTGTCACACAGTTTCTAGAAACCAGGGAGTGCTGGAATAGCTAACAAGATGCAGTGTCCACAGCTAGTATCCAGTGTGCTCACTAGTGGATACTAGCTGTGGACACCTCATCTTGGCAGCTATTCCAGCACTCTCTGGTTTCTAGAAACTGTGTGGCAGAGACATTGCATCCTCACCCTCTTTCTCCCATACCATTCCCAGCAACTGGTACACTGATGAAGATCATGTTGACGGAAACAATTTTTTGCTGTGGACTGCTATTAAATTATATTTGATCAATACATGTCTTTGAGTGCCGAGGTTTTCTCTATCTGTCTCACATCTCATGTCTTGTTGCAGAGAAGTCATCTTTAATGACTTTATGTTAATGAGCTCTTCCAGGCTGTGGGTAGGTTGCTGTCAGGGAGAAAATGCTGCCTCTGCACTTCATCAGCATATGTTTTTCCTCCCATCATCATTACTACGACCATGTGACGTTGGGTGCGTGGGATGAAATCATGCGCCAGCTCTTTCCATGTCCCTTAGTTCCTTTTCAATGTTCTGCCATTCTAAGGGAGTAGGCTTCACTTTCCTTCTTCACAGGTGCTGGCCAGTCTCCTGTACTTCTGCTCCAATTGTTATCAAGCGCGAAGAAAAGGTGCACTCCTGACACCAGGAGCAGAAGCATCAGTACGAGCAAAGCCTACATGATCAGTGCAGACAACATGAATGAAAGGCGAGGCATAGCCCTGACCTCCCTGGATAGCACCCCCAAATCAGGACAGTCCCGCTGTATAGGTTGGGAGTAGTGATGGGCGAGTATGTTCGGTTAACCCTTTCGGCGAGTATGCTCGGGCAAGTACCAGCGAGTAAGAGGAATGCTTGTTTCTTAAGCATTTTTCACATGTATTAAAGCTGTCAAACAGTCGCAAATCATGCACACTGGAGTGATTCAAACATATCACCGAGCACGCTGAAGATACTCGGTACTCGCTCGAGCATACTCGCCGAAAGGGTTAACCGAGCATACTTGCTCATCACTAGTTGGGAGCTATGGTATAGAATAGGACAGTAGAGTATAGGAGCTCTTCTCCCTCCGCATACATTCCATAGATTGACCTTTAGAGATTTATTTGAAAAGAGTACCAGAACTCCTCAGATTACCACCTATGTCAGGACATGTGTGCCAATGAAGGATGTCAATGATCACAAAGAAAATAGGTTGTCAGGACAATAGCTCCAGTCTCACTTTTCCAGGCATTTATCCATTAGATGAGTCAAGTTATGTTATCCAGATTTTTTTTCCTTAAATATCCTAATTGATTTAAGCATAGATTTTGTATGACATTATCTTAGCATGACCGTTCTATCTAAAACAGAGGACATAAACAGTTTTCCTTTGTAATAAAATGTTACACTAATCCTATAGGATCTTAAGTCATTTCAGCTGCACTTAAGAAAAGATTCTTTGATAATGACCTGAAAGTAACTCAAGGGAGCAGTTGCAACGGTCACAGCCTCTTCAGTAGGTTCTGTCCGCAGTCTAGATAAGGTTAACACTTCTGTTTTCAATCAGGAACCACAAAGCTTATATTAATTTTTTTTCAATCCACATTCACAATGCATTTAATATTCTAAGAGGCAGATAGGATTCAATTAAGCCAATCTGCTGATCAGGCTTTTGAAAGCTATGTGATATAATACAATACACAGCTGCTAAGGAGTTCAGCTGCTTAAAGAAAAAAAAGTTTTAAATGAGTTCCACTGGACCTTGCATTGACCCATTGCACTGCATTTCCTCCTGCCTCTCTATGGCTTCCACGCCTTTCATGTCTCGTACTTCCTTCTAGTATCACTGGAGGGGACATGGCCTTTGAAGTCTCAGATTGTTTCCATAAACTACAGTGAAGCCTAATTTTTGTGATATATGTGTGTTGTAATGAATAATATGCAGCCTGTGGCCATGGGGTAATCTATGAACTTTAACACTTTCTAGGAAGTCCAAGTTCTTAGAAATCAGTTTTATTACTAAAAAAGGTCTTGAAATTTATATTATGCTATAAATAGGGGGTTATTTTATTGGGTTCATTTAGGGATGACAACTACAATTTTAAAAAAGTTGTGCAGGTAAATAATAAAGTATGACACCTTTAAAACTCTGACCTTATGTGGTTTGCTTCATTAGAAGCGAAATTCTAAAATAAAGCTGCATTGTTTGTAAATAAATCTTAAATTATATTACCATTAAATGTATGCCAAAAAAGTAAGGTTCTACCAAATGTCGCATAAATATTTAAAACTTTATTTATATTAAGAAGGTATAGACAAAAAAAGCAGGAATTTAAAAGCAGAGTAGCTCAATGGCGGGCTAAAACGTCAAACCAGGGTTATTGCAAATGTGTAATAAAGTATATAGATGCATTTATAAAGTTTAGTCCTCAGTGGGTTGCATACGCAACAGCTAAACAAAGTAATTATAAATAACTTACATAGTACTGAAGTAGAGCCCTATATGGTGTGTAGCCCAGAACCCCAAAGTGCGTTTCACCCATCTTCATCAGGGGGCTTGTCCTTTTTAAAAAAACAAAGAAAAAAAGTTTCACAAATATTTCAAACTTTATATTAGTATCTAAGGGTTAACGTTTCTCCTTGCAGAGAGAAACATTTTAATCATGTCAAGGTGAGGAGACTTTTAGAGCCGCAATGCTCCTCTGGGAAATATGCAAATTGTCTCAGAGAGGAAGAGGACTAGAACTCTAGTGCCACCTACAGGAAATAGCAATCCTAAAAGTCAATAGTGACCCTTTAACAAGCCTTATCACATGACTTAGGATATAAGCCAGAGCCAAAAACTCAATTTGCCGACATTGTGTTTCGGGGTACTGCCCCTCGTCAGTACAAAGTGTACCTCTGCATCATATGTTTCCCCTGAGATCTGCAAAAAGAAGGGCATATGTTTTTTTCTGTGGAAAAAAGGGACATTTTATTGGGGCCTGTCCTTTGATTCCTAAGCAAAAGAAAACTCGATTAACCCTTGGTAATCTGGAGTTAGATAAGCAAGCTGTGCATTTATGATCTACTTGCAGTTCTCGCTTTGTCTTGACAGCAGAGCATGGTTAATGCTGAGTTTCTGAGAACTCATGACTTTGCTTGCTGTACTTTAGCTAAGCCCATTGCCATCTTCGCCATCGACTCCACGCCACTTGCACAGAAATCTCTGACTCAGATTGTTCATAATGTTAGACGACGGGTGGGGTCCGTTCATTGTGAGATAAGTTCTTGCTATGTCTGGACGGTCTTCCCACTTCAATTGTATTGGGTCTACCCTGGTTGGTGAAACATAATCCGTTGGTGGATTGGCAATCCAGGGAGATCATTGAGTGGAGAGATTACTGCCATGAGAACTGTTTAAATATTTCCCTTTCTACAGTCTCTACAGAAACCTTACCTGCATTTTTGTCTGGTTTTAAGGATGTTTTTTCTGACAGGGGGTTTCAGTATTTGCCTCCTCATCGTGAATATGACTGTCCTATTAACATGACCCCTGGAGTTAAACTACCAAAGTCCAGACTGTATAATCTTTCTGGCCCTGAAAAACAAGCCATGAAGGATTTCATTGCGGAAAGTCTGGCGAAGGGACATATCAGACCCTCATCTTCACCCATGGCAGCAGGGTTCTTCTTCGTAAAGAAAAAAGATGGTGGTCTACGTCCCTGTTTAGATTTCTGGGAATTAAACCAAATTACCCTCCATGAGCCATACCCTCTTCCTCTGATTCTGGATTGGTTCAGCCAGGTTGTGGGAGCTAAGGTGTTCTCCAAGTTGGAATTAAGGGGAGCCTACAATCTGGATGGAATCAGAAAGGGGGATGAATGGAAAACAGCATTCAATTCCCCCGAAGGGCATTTTGAGAGTCTGGTTATGCCTTTCGGTCTGACCAATGCATTTGCGATATTCCAGCATTCTATTAATGATATTTTCCATCATTTGGTGGGCAGGTTTGTGGTGGTCTATCTGGATGATATTTTGGTTTACTCATCTGATTTTGAGACACATCGGGGGAATGTTAAACAGGTGATTCAGATAATAAGGGATAACAAACTATATGCCAAACTAGAAAAATGTGTTTTCGCATTCCATGAGGTGCAGTTTTTGGGGTACCTGTTGTCATCTTCGGGTTTTTGGATGGATCCGGAGAAGATCCATGCTGTCCTTGATTGTGACTGTCCTGAGAACCAGAGGGCTCTAAGGCGTTTTCTGGGTTTTACTATTTTTTAACGGAAATTCATCCAAAATTATTCAGTAATTGTGAAACTCCTCACTGACATGACAAGGAAGGGGTCTAATTTTTCCAAATGCTTGGATGCAGCCCTGAAGGCTTTTTCCTCCCTAAAGAGCTGTTTTGCCACTGCACCTATACGCATTCAACCCGATGTTTCCCAATCCTTTATTGTAGAAGTTGATGCATCAGAGGTGGGGGTTGGGGCTGTGCTGTCTCAGGGTCCGTCCACTGGCAAATGGCATCAATGCGCTTTCTTTTCTAAGAAATTGTCTTCGACTGAGAGAAATTATGACGTGCATAATAGGGAACTTTTGGCGATAAAATTGGCGTTCGAAGAATGGCAACATTGGTTGGAGGGGGCTGGCCATCCTATTACTGTTATTACTGACCATATGAAGCTGTCATATCTACGATCGGCTAAACGTCTCAACCCTAGGCAAGCTAGATGGTCCTTGTTTTTTACTAGGTTCAATTTTGTTGTCACCTTCCGTCCAGGGGTCGAAAACGTCAAGGCTGATGCTTTATCCCGGAGCTTCCCTGGTGGTGGTAACCATGAGAACAGTGCCCCGATTTTTCAGAAGGTGGTAGTCATTTCGGCATTGTACCCTGAACTGGAGGGTGAGGTGTTGGATGCTCAAAGGGACGCTCCTGCCTCCTGCCCTTCAGGAAAGTTATTTGTACCATCTAATCTGTGCCGCAAAGTTATTAGGGAACATCACAACTCTGTGCTTGCTGGTCATCTAGGTGGTAAGGCAACCCCGGACCTCCTTACTCGTCGTTTTTTGTGGCCGGGGTTGCATCGGGATGTGATTGAACAGGTGTCTGATTGTAGTATTTGTGCGCATTCTAAAGTATTGCATACCCATCTGTCTGGTACTCTTCTTCTATTATTAATCACTGCCAAGAATCTACCGGCAGTTCACTGTTCTTTGGTGCACACGGTTACCATCTACAGTTTGGTACTTTTAGTAGGGGTGGGGCTTTGGGAGTTCCTAAGGATGAACGTTTTGCTTTGTCGCTCTCCTCGGTCTGGCAGGGGGTTCTCAATAATTTGAAGATCATGGGAGACAGGCATAAACGTATGGCAGAAAGGAAATGCTGGCCAGGTCCGGACCTGAGTGTGAATGACTTTGTGTGGTTGTCTACCGGGAATATCAAGTTGAAGGTTCCTTCCTGGAATCTGGGACCTAGATTTATTTGTCCCTATAAAATAAACACTGTCATTAACCCACCAGCATTTCGTCTTGAGCTACCTCAGGCCCATAAGATCCCCAATGTCTTTCACAGGTCTCTGTTCAAGAAATATGTAGAATCCCCAATCATAGTTGATGTTAATTTGGAGTTTCAGATTTCGAGGATTGTAGATTCTCATCTCCAGCGTCGTTCCCTACAGTACTTGGTGCACTGGAAGGGTTATGGACCAGAGGAAAAAATGTGAGTTTCGGCATCAGAGGTGAATGCCCCCAGGTTGGTTCATGCATTCCACACCACTTTTCCTGAGAAACCTGGTCCTGAATGTCCGGAGGCAACTCGTAGAAGGGGGGTACTGTCACGGGTGAGGCAGGTGTTATAGATAGTCACTCTGGTTCTGGCTGTAGAAGGTTACTGTGTTTGGCATTGCAGACGCCTTCGAAATCCTTCTCACTTTAAGACCCAAGGGAGACCTCCCTCCTGCTGTCAGTTGACACACCCTTGTAGGGGAGTTAAAAATGATCAGTTTGCTGCAGGGAACCGCCGGTGATATTTCTATGTTCCTTGGCTCTGCCATGGAGCACTGGCAGTCGGCTGGCTTCTTCTCTGGTGCCCTTTGAGGACCGTTGGCATTTCCCCTCTGGTGTCTGCTCAAGCTAAGTTATCCCCTTTGATTGTCTTCCTTGTTGTCTTTAGTTTGTAGTGTGGCCTGACCAGTGCTCACCCCTCCTCCTCCTTATCTAGGGCCTAGCTCTAGGGATATACAGGGTTTAAGTTTCCTGCTTGGAGATTGGTGTGGTACCAATATAGGGATGGTAGGGTAGGCAGGGTGTTATTAGATCTGCCTAGGGGTCTCCACTTCTCCTTTCCATAGTGTTTGGGCTTCCTTCCTCTCTTCCCTTCGTGTTTCACTGAGTCTTTCCCACACTTTGCATGACAATTACATTACCATTGTGTAGTAATCTCACATGCAACAAACACAATAAAATAAATATAAGAGGTATGCATATATACCTTTTTCATATAAACATAGTATATAATATGGTATCCTTGTGCTGCTGTTACCTGCTCTATTGACTACCTTAAGTAGAAGCAATACTCTTACAGAAGAATACCTCTATACTTTCGGCTCCTGATGGAGTATACTACAATTATGAAATTTAAGGCAGACTGAGCTAAGCTAAAGGCCCATCACAGTTACAATATAGACTGAGTGTGTCATTATGAAATTACACTTACCTGTTGTATCTAGTTGTTTTACTGCTTTAAACAGCACCATTAAATTCCACAATGCTTTACAAGCATCCTCTTCATTGTCCCCATTGGGGCTATCAATATGTCTTTGAAGTTCAAAAAGAAACCGGAGAACCCGGAGGAAACTCACGCAGACACATGGAGGACATACAAACGCCTTGCAGATGTTTTCCTTGGTGGGATTTGAACCCCCAAGAGCTGCAAAGCTACAGTGCTAACTACTGAGCCAATGTGCTTTTTCTTGACAACTTGCAACAAATAATATAACTGTAGCCCTTGGCTGTGTTCAGATATCCACAGTGTTGAACCTACGTGTTTAAGATCCAGGGTATAACAAGTAGAGATGAGCGGTGTTCGACTAGAACTGTTCGCCAATCTCAAATTCGAGCTGTTTTGGGCGGTGTTCGAGTTGTTCGACGAACCCGAACGATTTGCAAAAAATTCGGCTGTTCGAGGTTATGTTCGATAACTGTTCGTGCACCAAAAGCGTGTCCTGCATGTCTGGCACTATTTAGAGCACCAATCATGCAGGGATTGTCTGCCACTCACTGTAATGCCACAGCCATGGTGGTTGTGGCATTACAGTGATTGCCCAAATCGATGGGAACAGTGCCAACAGTGAAACATGAAAACCCGGCAATTCAGCAGCGGCATACACTGGTACCCGACAATTTAGAACAGAAAGAATAGAGAATCACACATAGATTAGATAGATAGAAACATGTCAGTCACACATATAAGAAGCACAGTGACAGTGTTGCTTACTGTACTTGTCATTTAGTGTAAAGGATTTATCAAAAAAAATAATAGTGTTTTCATGCACCGTCTCTTTAAAAAAGCCGGCCGGCAATTCAGCATCTGTACCCGACAATTTAGAATAGAAGGAATAGAGAATCACACATAGATTAGATAGATAGAAACATGTCAGCCACATATATACGAAGTACAGTGACAGTGTTGCTTACTGTACTTGTCATTTAGTGTAAAGGATTTATTAAAAAATATAATAGTGTTTTCGTGCACCGTCTCTTTAAAAAAGCCGGCCGGCAATTCAGCAGCGGTACCCGACAATTTATAACAGACAGAATAGAGCTTCACACATAGATTAGATAGATAGAAACATGTCAGTCACATATATATGAAGTACTGTGACAGTGTTGCTTACTGTACTTGTCATTTACTGCAAAGGATTTATTAAAAAAAATAATAGTGTTTTCATGCACCGTCTCTTTAAAAAAGCCGGCCGGCAATTCAGCATCTGTACCCGACAATTTATAACAGACAGCATAGAGCTTCACACATAGATTAGATAGATAGAAACATGTCAGTCACATATATAATAAGTACAATGTCAGTGTTGGTTACTGTACTTGTCATTTAGTATTAAAATAAAGGATTTATTATTAAAAAAAATTGGCGTGGGGTTCCCCGTAATTTTAGTCTCTAGCGGAGGTTAAGCAGACAGCTGGGGCAGATGTTTGAAGCCTGGGAAGGGGGTAATACCCACGGAGCTTCCCAGACTACTAATATCAGCCCCCAGCTGAATACCTAGCCTTTACTAGCTATTAAAATGGGGGACCCCCCAAAAAAATGACGTGGGGTCCCCCCTAATTTAATAGCTAGCAAAGGCTAGGCAGACAGCTGGGGGCTGATATTAATAGCCCAGGAAGGGAACCATGAATATTGGCCCCCTCCCAGGCTAGAAACACCAGCCGTCAGCCGCCCCAGAAATGGCGCATCCATAGGATGCGCCAATTCTGGCACTTAGCCTCGCTCTTCCACGCTGCCCTGGTGCGGTGGCAGGGGGTAATAGGGTTGGGGTTGATGTCAGCTTATAATGCCAGCTGACATCAAGCCCAGGTTAGTAATGGAGAGGCGTCTATAAGACACCCCCATTACTAACCCCATAGTCAAAGTTAAAAGAAAACACAAACACCCAGAATAAAGTCCTTTAATTGAAATAAAGACACATTCCTTTATTGTTCTAAATTAAACCATACTTACCGTCACGCCCATTCCAGCTGAAGCCAACGATCTCCTGCAATAAAAGAAAAATAATAAAGCAACCTCATCCTTACCTTTCCATGGTTCCCACGACAGCTTCAGCTCTGCTACATCGAGATAACAGGCTGGACCGCAGCAGAACGCTGCCATCCAGCCTGTCATCCCGCAGACACTGAGAAGCGCAGGCATGCTTGCGCTCTGCAGTGTCTGGCTGTGACGGCATAAAGATGAGCCGAGGTCATGTCCAATGAACTCGGCGCACGACATGAATGAGCTCACCTCATGCACGTCACTGACAGCGTGGGAAAATTCTCCTGCACTCAGCGCTTCAGCGTGAGAATTTTCCCACGCTGTCAGTGACGTGCATGAGGTGAGCTCATTCATGTCCAATGAACTCAGCTGACCTCATGTACGTCACTGACAGCGTGGGAGAATTTTCACGCTGAAGTGCTGAGTGCAGGAGAATTCTCCCACGCTGTCAGTGACGTGCATGAGGTGCGCCGAGTTCATTGGACATGAGCTTGTCTCATCTTTATGCCGTCACAGCGAGACACTGAGGAGCGCAAGCATGCCTGCGCTTCTGAGTGTCCGCGGGATGACAGGCTGGATGGCAGCGTTCTGCTGCGGTCCAGCCTGTCATCTCGATGTAGCAGAGCTGAAGCTGTCGTGGGAACCATGGAAAGGTAAGGATGAGGTTGCTTTATTATTTTACTTTTATTGCAGAAGACATTGGCTTCAGCTGGAATGGGCGTGACGGTAAGTATGGTTTAATTTAGAACAATAAAGAATTGTGTGTTTACTTCAATTAAAGGACTTTATTCTGGGTGTTGTGTTTTTTTAAATACTTTACTAGAAATTCATGGTGGTCATGTCTAATATTGGCGTGACCCCATGAATTTCGGGCTTAGGGCCAGCTGATAATGCCAAGCTGGCCTTAACCCCTTTATTACCCAGTGAGCCACCGCACCAGGGCCCTGGATGAGTTGGGTACAGCGCCAGAAGATGGCGCTTCTATGAACGCGCCATTTTCCGGGGCGGCTGCGGACTGCAATATGCAGCGGGTGGGGTCCAGAAAGCTTGGGCCTCCCTGCGCTGCAGATTCCAGCCCCCAGCTGCCTAGTTGTACCTGGCTGGGCACAAAAATTCATGTCTAAATTGTCGGGTACCGGTGTATGCCGCTGCTGAATTGCCGGCCGGCTTTTTTAAAGAAAGCGTCTTCTGAGCAGTTTGTCAGCTTTTGGACACCTTTGAAGGTGTTTTCTATGTGTTCCTATGTGTTTTTGTTTGCATGCCATTGGTTTTAACGGTGTTCGACGGTGTTCTAAGGTGTTCGACGAACAGTTCCTCGAACATCCCGGTGTTCGACGAACCGAACCGAACCCGAACACTACGGGGGTGGCTCAACACTAATAACAAGTGAGGACATCTGGTTTTACCAAATCAGGTTAATGAGTGGCATCTTTTTAAATCAAAATACTTAGTCATTACCACTACAGCCATTGTGTAAATACATCTGAGAAAAGCCTTATTCTTAGATGAAATCTGAAATGGCTTTATACTAGAAAATAAAGTCAGCATCTATTTTCATCATCTCCGCATGTGTGGAGTGTACTTCATTTGACTAGTGACAACAAATTGGATCTTCTCAATTCGAATACCCCATATCCTACACAGAAAACAATGGACGTCCCTACTCAATGAATGACATCTTGAAACTGTGAGGACTTGATAAGGAAAGTATATTGGACAATTTAATAATAACATTTGCCGAGTTTCACACTCCTTTTAAAAGTTCAGAAAAACACAATAATATGTACAGAAGAGCATTATGGCTGCTGTGTACAGAGCTTTTATTCCAAATCAAATAATATCTATTGCAGTTTATTAAACCCGCAGAGGGAGGATGGAAAGTAAATTGCAACTGCCGTTAGGCAAACCAAAGGGTAGGGATATAGTAAATATATCCATTCCTCTTCAGTAAATCCCTTCAACCAACTCATAAATTGCAAGAAGGAAATAAAATATTCATTAACCTGTTGTCTACATTATCATGGGGATATTATAATTTATTTCAGTTCCTTTTTACTATTCCAAATCCTCTGTGACTTGTAGTAAATTTATGAAGAGCAACCACAGTGCATCTGTAGTGTTGTACATATTATTCCCAAATGCTTAGCTAAATATGTAATCTGGCTTTTCTTTTCAAGAACTAAAAACCCTAATTATGGAGAATGGATACACAGCCATAAAAACATAGACGCATTTATATAGTTAAGTCAAACAGATTCATTACAATAACAGTTACCATAAACATCTGGTGATTCTCCAGCACTGCCACCATATATACGTTAAGCATAGTGATAAGTATCAAATGTTTATAACATATTATCTAATATTATAATAACACTTTACAATAGGAAGTCTCAGCTCTTGTACAGTATGGGGAGCAGTCGACCACCCAGCAATCAATGTCTTATGCAATTTACTATTATATTGTTCATCTGGACAGATTCACATAGAACCCAGGCAAAAAGTAATTTATTATGCAGACACAATTTCTCCATATGCTAAATGACCAAATATGTGATATAAAAAAACAAGGAGAAGTGTATAGCTAGAGTTCTGAAAAAAGTGGAGCAACCAGTCCCAGTTTAGTCCTATTTAAAACTAAAAAATAAATATTAATACAGTTAAGAGAGATTGTCAGAACACTGTATCTGAGTTTGGTGTTTGGACCAAACCATCCAGAAAATACAGGACAGCCCTTAAAAATAGGACACTTTTATGCCCATCCGAAAAAAAAATTGTAAGGCGTCTGTGATTTTTTTGAAGCTGAGGAAACCTATACAGATTATTATGATTCTAGTTATCATCATTTTACAGTGAATACAGCTGATGCCTTCATATCAGAATAATGGCTTGTAGACATGGATCACTTCCAATGTGTCCATAAAAAATATTGTTTGTCTGTGATTTTTTTGATAAGCTGTCCAGAAAAATTAAAAAGTCAAGTTGACAACCCTAATTTGGACTGAAAATGTTGATATGATTATTGCTATAAGTTGATTTCTATGGGACCATAGGTTGACCGAGTAGTTTATTTGAAAGTGAATCTGTCATTATAATATGCTGCCCTATGAAGGTGACAGGTTTACTTAGTCATTACACCAAATAGTACAAAAAAATAAGGAAGATAATAAATACAGCTGACTCAAAGTTACTCTATATTCATGAGTCCCCTGCCCCGCCATGTTTCCTTGAACAGGGATAATGCTACAAATATATCAAACTCATAACTTTGTGTTTGCTGTATTCTTTATATTAGGCAAACAGCACAGTATTTGTTTGTGCCATTCGATATAATAACCCAACAAAGAACAAAGAGGACAAAAGACTTACTCCCAGGTAAGTGAAACTTCACATTTCTTAAGCGCAGTTAAAAAACTCCATTTGAGTAATATTGGACACAATAATGAAGCAGACCTACTGTATGTATTTTAGCGTATAGCTTTAGCCATGGTCTGATACCTTATTGCGCCTAGTTTTATTCAAGTGGAATTTTTCAACTGTACCCAATTACTTGAAGTTTTACTTACCAGGGCCTGAATTTTCCATGTAGGATCTTTTTAGTTCGCTTTTGGGTTATTGTTGGAGTTGCTCTGACCTGGTGCAAGCGAGGTTTCCTGGAGTTCTTGACCCTGAATATCCAGATTGGTGAGCTGACCCACCCTATTCATTATTTGATACAACAATCTGGTAGATTTTTTATCATAATTTGCCCTGCAATTAAACAGGGTGGCATTTACTATAGAAACATCACCCCCCAAGATTCTTGCATTTGCTTTATCTTCTCAGAAGTTTTATAGATCACATAGTCTTAAAAAAAGTGTGTAAATGAACTCCTGACTGATCATATGGGCAACTTATCATACGTGGGTTGTCGGTCAAATCGTCCTCAGATTTGGTTAATCTGTAGGATGGTCTAATTGCAGAATAAATGATTTGTATATACAAATTCTTTGTCTATAGCAATTTTTCTTAATATTTAATAGCAATTTACATTTTTTGAGAACTAGCGGGAAATTCTATTTTTAACTGTGACATCTAAAGCCTTTGGTTTAGCTATGAATATTATTCATTGGCATGATCCTTATTTAAATCTATTGGGGCTTCAGTCAAGTAGTATTTTCTTACGGCTCAAGTAGACTGCTATAATTTAGTACCAAAAGTGGCATAGGATTGCATGTAGAGATGAGCAACTCGATTCATACTGCCTTGGTCCTGTATCCAGTCTGGTCCTTTTATGGCAGCCGGTCTTCACTTCTGCGCCCGGCATCCTTGGCCTGTCACTCTGAGCGCCACTGACACATTTCTAGTTGCTAGGACTCAACAACATGACGTAGTGGGGCTTATGAGGTTTCGGAGTTGCCCAGGATGCCAATCTGAGGATGCTGGCCACAGAAATGAAGACCATGTGCCATGGATCACCAGACTGGATGCCACCCTGAGCTTAATTGCTAATCTCTGATTGCGTCATGTGACATATAAAAGAACTTTCACAAGCCAAGCTTCTATAAAGGTTTTCTTGATCTCTTAGGTCAAGACTGGGTCATTAAATATACGACTCTTGTATAGTGCTGTAATATGACCATGTGCACACTGATGTTTCATAAAGTTCTGCTGGTTTTATCTATGTATCCTGTTTATTCCCAGGACCCCAATTCCACAATGCCAAAATGTTAACCAACAAGCCATATATGATGCCAACTAATTACCATAACTTAATTTCACTATGACATCTATCTTTCCATGGAATATTCACTGAATAAAATGCTATTTTTCAGCTAAATCTACTTGGCATCATGTGCACGTCAGCAGTAATGGGGACCGTTGTGTGTGTCCATATGACACCGAATCCCCAAAAGATTTTATTACAAGTACAACGTTCCCAGCTGCAGGAAAAGCTTTACATTTGTCAAACTTCAAACAGAAGTGTCTCCATATTTAAAACATGAGCGTAAGAGATCATACAGAGACACAAGTCCTCCGGCCTTTGTATGTTGTGCACCGGATCTGGTACAGTAAAAAACATCTCCTGCCTTCCTGAGTGTTAGCGGTGCACTGCCGCTGATATTCCCCCATTCTTTATACCCTGGATGTTACATTTTTAAGCATTTATAAATAAGTGAAGTGTTGGGGACTAACATGAAAGCTGCAATGTTTTTTTTTCTTTCACGTATGGATTTAAATGATCCAATTAAGTGGAAAGGGTCTTTCAGCGCTCATTGATGTTGCTGTGAGGCAGGTGCTGACCTGCTGGCAAATGTTGCCCAGTGTGTAGACACTGTAGGAGTAGTTTCCAGCCAAGAATATTAACTGCAGGCTTGCTCCTGGCATCGTCTTATATCTACTGACATTGCTTTTGAACCTAATCAGCTCCATAGGGACAATGGTTCACAATAAATTCAGGAGGCATAGATAGTTTGTTTCTAATACTAATAACAACAATCCATTTTTCACATATTACTTATCCTAATGTAAGAGTAAAGTGACTATATACAGAGTAAAAAAATCAAGATTGCTGCTGTAAGTGCTACAACATTGTCATTCATCATAGAAGCTCAATAGTACAAGTCTTATTGTCATGGGATATAACCATCCTTGTATTTTAATATTTTGTTTTATTAATGGTCATGGCCATCTCTGTACTTTATTATTCTACATATTGCAAGAGGATATAGTCATTTATTAATTGCCTAATATTAATATTTCCTTATTTATTTATTTTTGTTTAATTTGAAAATTTACAGCAGCTCACAGTTTACATTAATAAAGGGCTTAATTTCCCCCTTTGTCTTTTTAAAGGGTTTGTCCCATATTGTCAACTCAGGAGCATGCCGCTCTCCAGCCTCCTGATTGCTGGGGGGCAGAGCACTCCTGTTGTATTGACGGTTCAGACCAGCAGCATCATCACGCCACTTATCTAATCTGTGAGCTCGCTAATGCTGGTCATGAGGCTGCTTTTCCACTGCAGAATTGGAGGAGCGCAGTTGCCGTTAAGTTGGTTTGATGGGGAGCTAACAGTATACTCCAGCAATTCCAGCCAGCTTCATGCTGTGCTTACAAGCTTAACGCAACACTTATCCTCTTAATATATTGCAATCATCATATTTTATAGCACTGTGTATTTACAATTGCTAATTTTCCTTTCTACCCAGTTAATTCTTCTCTTTTCCATTAGGTCTATGACATCACATGATTAAAAACTAACTAAATCTTTTTAAGCTCTATGTAGAAACAGGAAATGTCTCTTTCCCTTGCATGAATCATCATTAGAACTGCAATTCTACATCACTGCAAAGTTCCTTGCAGCCCAGCTCCACCTCCTCTTCATCTCCTGACCCAGCAGCTCTGTTCCTCCCCCCCTGCCAGGAACTCGGTTCATCATAACTGCTGAACCCAGTAAAATTAGTGATACATCGCTGGAATCAGGGTTCCTGTCTCTACATCATGCTGATGTCAGATTACATAGCAAAAACCTGCTGACAGATTTCCCTTTAAGGCTGAAAAGCAGAGGACTTCCCTTGGATAATGCTTTCATCAAAAGCAATTGCTATTGCACACAATAATAATAAGGGGTTGCTAAGTGTTTGTATTGAATTTTTACTAAAAATTATATTACTATATTTAATGGGCTCAGACTGGTTAAAAGAATAAAAAAACTAATAATCTAATTAACCGATCCCTTCAGCCTCAATTCTGATGCTATTTCTGTTGTTTTCTTGTTTCTTTCTCAACACACCAAGAATGGGAAGAAATGCCCACTAATCCGCAGCAGTTGCCCTCCTCAGTGATTGCCTGAGTGGCCAACTAGGACCAGTTAAATATTGTAAGAGGAGGTACAGGGGATCAGTGGAGGGTAGTATGCCTTTTTTCTTAACCAGTCCTTTGAAACATAATTTTTATTTTCTGGACAACCCTTAGAAAGTATTTTATCATACTGGTAAATGTTCATAAATTATATATATTTCTACATATGGCTTCTGTTAATTTTTATATTTGTTTACAAAAATGTTATTGTATGTTTTACTTTACATATTTCTTCCGGTAGCTCTGAAAAATAAT
The DNA here is from genome assembly GCF_046119375.1 of Phyllobates terribilis. Taxonomy (NCBI): domain Eukaryota; kingdom Metazoa; phylum Chordata; class Amphibia; order Anura; family Dendrobatidae; genus Phyllobates; species Phyllobates terribilis. The sequence goes on from NW_027362761.1 coordinate 473,891,016, forward strand.
ATACACTTAATCAAAAGCAATTTTTAAAATGTCAAAATCATTTTTTTCCTGTTTTGGTAAGTAAATTTGACATCCAGATTATTTTTTTAGGTTATTTTTTTCCTAATTCAGTCAACATTTTTAAGGTTGCTCATGCATCTTATTCTTGTAAACACGATAGATAATTCCTGGAAAAGATCATTTCCTAATATAACCCAGGGCAAAATGAGATCCTAGAAAGCATAACATGAAATAATTATATCTAAGTTGTATATGTTTTACTAGAGAAACCTAATGTATTAGAAAGAATTAAACAATTAACTCTTCCTGCCTTCAGATCCCAATGTTTAAGGTTGGAGACCTGGCTTGGATTAAAGCCAAACTGATGTCATTTATTAGACTTTTTCATAAGAGGGTTAGGGTAAACTAAGCCATCTGCTACCCTATCATTTCTTCTGGTTCTTATTTCCTTTAGTTTTACCAATGGAGTCTAAAAGGACCTAATGGTAATGAATTCCCTGTTACAGTAAACGTACAACATTATAGCAGAAGACACGGACATTAGAATAATAATCTTCTTACAGCATGTAAGAATTAGTAAATGGATAACGGAATCTAAAAAAGAAGAATTAATGTCTCTTATTACCAAGGTATAGAAGAACAATAATAATCTGTTCCATCTGCTGTGTTCCGCAGAATAGTTTTTACTCATCTGTACAATTCTTCAAAAGGTATAAAAATGACCATAATACAGATAGCATTACATTTCAACAATTTTTAAAGAGTTAAAATAAGTCCCCCCAAAAACCTTGAAGTGTAAAAAACAGTTATCCAGACCAGTATGTACACTGCTCAAAAAAATAAAGGGAACACTTAAACAACAGAATATAACTCCAAGTAAATCAAACTTCTGTGAACTCAAACTGTCCACTTAGGAAGCAACACTGATTGACAATCAATTTCACATGCTGTTGTGCAAATGGAATAGACAATAGATGGAAATTATTGGCAATTATCAAGACACCCTCAATAAAGAAGTGGTTCTGCAGGTGGGGACCACAGACCACATCTCAGTACCAATGCTTTCTGGATGATGTTTTGGTCACTTTTGAATGTTGGTTGTGCTTTCACACTCGTGGTAGCATGAGACAGACTCTACAACCCACAGAAGTTGCTCAGATAGTGCAGCTCATCCAGGATGGCACATCAATGCGAGCTGTGGCAAGAAGGTTTGCTGCGTCTGTCAGCGTAGTGTCCAGAGGCTGGAAGCGCTACCAGGAGACAGGCCAGTACACCAGGAGACATGGAGGAGGGCATCAACCCAGCAGCAGCACCGCTACCTCCACCTTTGTGCAAGGAGGAACAGGAGGAGCACTGCCAGAGCCCTGCAAAATGACCTCCAGTAGGCCCCAAATGTGCATGTGTCTGCACAACCGATTCTATGAGGGTGGTATGAGGGCCCGACGTCCACAGATGGGGGTTGTGCTCACAGCCCAACACCGTGCAGGACACTTGGCATTTGCCACAGAACACCAGGATTGGCAAAGTCGCCACTGGCGCCCTGTGCTCTTCACAGATGAAAGCAGGTTCACACTGAGCACATGTGACAGACGTGACAGTCTGGAGACGCCATGGAGAGCGATCTGCTGCCTGCAACATCCTTCAGCATGACCGGTTTGGCAGTGGGTCAGTAATGGTGTGGGTGGAATTTCTTTGGAGGGCCACACATCCCTCCATGTGCTCGCCAGAGGTAGACTGACTGCCATTAGGTACCGAGATGAGATCCTCACACCCCTTGTGAGACCATGTGCTGGTGCGGTTGGCCCTGGGTTCCTCCTAATGCAGGACAATGCCAGACCTCATGTGGCTGGAGTGTGTCTGCAGTTCCTGCAAGATGAAGGCATTGAAGCTATAGACTGGCCCGCCCATTCCCCAGAGCTGAATCCGATTGAGCACATCTCGGATATCATGTCTCACTCCATCCACCAATGTCACGGTGCACCACAGACTGTCCAGGAGTTGGTGGATGCTTTAGTCCAGGTCTGGGAGGAGATCCCACAGGAGACCATCCGCAACCTCATCAGGAGCATGCCCAGGCATTGTAGGGAGGTCAAACAGGCACGTGGAGGCCACACACAATACTGAGCCTGTATGGAGCATTATATGGGGGCACAGCCTGCATGGGGCATTATATAGAAGCACAGCTTGCATGGGGCATTATATGGAGTCACAGCCTGCGATGTCACTTTATATGGGGCACCAGTATGAGGCATTTTATGGGGGCCAATATTCTGCATGGGGCATTATATGAGGGCCAGTATTCTGCATGGAACATTATATGGGAGCAAGTATTCTGCATGGGGCATTATATTGGGACACAGCCTGCATGGGGCATTATATGGGGGCACAGCCTGCATGGAGAATTATATGGGGACACAGCTTGCATCGAACATTATATGGGGGCACAGATTGCATGGGGAATTATATGGGGCCACAGCCTGCATGGGGCATTATATGGGGCACCTGCATGGGGCATTATATGGGGGCCAGTATTCTGCATGGGGGCATTTTATGGGGACCAGTATTCTGTATGGAGCATTTTATGGGGACCAGTATTCTGTATGGAGCATTATATGGGGGCCAGTATTCTGTATGGAACATTATATTGGGACCAGTATCCTGTATGGAGCGTTATATGGGGGCCAGTATTCTGTATGGAGCGTTATATGGGGGCCAGTATTCTGTATGGACCATTATATGGGGGCCAGTATTCTTCATGGAATGTTATATGGGGGCCAGTATTCTGCATGGAGCATTTTATGGGGGCCAGTATCCTGTATGAGCATTATATGGGGCCCATAATACTGTATGGAGGACTGTGTGGTGCCCACAATAATGTATGGAGGACTCTGTGGTGCCCATAATACTGTATGAAGGACTGTGTGGTGCCCATAATACTGTATGGAGGACTATGTGGTGCCCATAATACTGCATGGAGGACTCTGTGGTGCCCATAATACTGTATGGAGGACTATTCTGTCCGGTCTGCACTGTGCACTGTGAGGATTTGCCGGTTTCTGAGCTATTGCAGAATTTACAATAGATATCACTCATGTAATGTAAGAAGTGACATCTTTGGCCTTGTACTATATCTATATTTCTTTGCGGTATATGTGCATCATGAATCGTGGTATGTGTTAAAGGGGCCCACTGAGACTCTTTTGCGTAGGGCCCACAAAAACCTGGAGCCGGTCCTGCGAGGTGGTGTTTTTGAATTGTGCCAGTAGGGTCTTTCTAGTCTGTACAGGGACCAGTTGGGTGTGGGTGTGTCATCTCCCTGTAATAGGTCTTCCGTTTTTCCGTTACCTATGAGTGAGTGTGTGTTATGTTCATAACAGCAGGTTCCTAGCTGTACAAATAATTTTATGTCCTCATCAATCTACTATAAAGAGGGGTATTCCAAAGCACAAACTTGTTTAGTAAAGTAATATTCTCTGTTAATCCTTTTGGTGATCTTAGGCCTGATGTTTCGTATTAGTACAGGAAGTCTCAATGCACAACTATTATGGTCTGAAATTTATTTAGACATCTTGAATATGCTAATTTTAGCATTTTTAGTGTTAAATTAATATGCAGGTGCACAGATATGCTCTGACCAATATGCCAGCATATATACATACAGTAAGCGACAGCACACTGCGATTAATGAATACATGATTTCCACTATTGCTTCCATGCCCCAAGAGGGGGCCACACCCCAAATGTCATAAATACTGTAGGAACACTGGCCCCCTTTTTAAGTTCTTTGTATTGTATTGTGAATTAGGGTGTTTGTTCCCTTTCTAGGCTGTGTACTCTTCTCCACCCACCTTTCCCAAAAAGGTTTTAATTAGAGCTAAGCTTGGTTCCTATCTCTTCCCCAGTTCATCTAAGGACTGGTTAGGCTCATTGCGAGTTGATTGACTACTAGTGATGAGCGAACATGCTCAATACTGCTCGGTGCTCGCCCGAGCATCTCACTGCTTGAGATGCTCGGCGCTTGCCGAGTATTTCTGGGGTTGCTCGGTGGGAGCTCAGGTCCCCTCCCTGCATATTTGGAGCTCTTTAGAGCGCCAATCAAGATCCAGGGATTGCCTGCCACTCACTGTAATGCCGTAGCCATGTTGGTTGTGGCGTTACAGTGATTGGCTGGCCGCACAGCGTCATCAAGTCTTTATCAGACCTGGCGCCGCCATGCTCGTCACAGTCACTCCGGAATCAGACAATGTAGGGAGAGGTGAGGCTGCGTCAGGGAGAGATTTGCTTGTGTATTAGGAAGTGTAGGGAGAAAAACCGAACATTACACATATCCATCTTAACAAACAGTCCTTTTGAGGACTAACTAATCCATCTGCAGAGATATCAGGCAGGCAGTGTATATAGGCAGGCAGGCAGGGTACATAGCAGACTGCAGTGCATATAGCACAAGAGGCTCCATTCCAATTCTGCCTTCTGCTGCTGTTAGATATTTCTATACAAAGGCCCAGGTCTCAGGAGCCAGGAATACTTTTTTTGGATCTTAATCCTCCTTATTTGCTTAAAAAGCAGTCCAGAGAACACCGTTTTTCTGTGCCATTTGCTTGTTGGCACTGCAGAATACAGCCAGGTCCTTTCCATATTAGAGCGCTAGAAATACAACTATTTAAAACTGTGTTTTCTCCGTCAAATGGATCACATATACGATGTCAGAAAATACTGCCATTTCTGGCCTCCATTAAAAATTTCATTTAGTGTGTCAGTGAAGCAATTCACACCAGTTTGCTGTTCAAACTACTTACCTAAAGGCCAGGTATTTAGAACTCTGTTTTCTCCGTCACACGGATCACATATAAGTTCGCTCCAAATTCAGTCATTTGTAGTGAGCGTGGAAGATGCTGTCCTCCATTTAAAATGGGCAAGGCACATGGCAAGGGATGGGGAACTGGACGTGATGGTGATGGTGCATGCAGAGGCCAAGGACAAGGTCGTGGGCAAGCCGAAATTGTGCCACAACAAACACCAACATCTTCTCGCCTGACCTTCCTGTCCCAATTCCTAGGGGACCGCAGCACACCACTATTGAACCCAGAGGAGTATCAAAAGGTTGTTGGTTGGATAGCGGATAATGCTTCCAGTCACTTAGCCACCACCACCACCACCACCCTGTCTTCCACATGGTCAAGTCTCAGTAGCCGTGAGTCTGGAACGCATATTCCTCACCCTGATCCTCCTTCCTCCCACCATGTTGAGTGCCCGGAGACAAATGATCCCACACTTGGACACTCTGAAGAGCTGTTCACTTTTCTATTTATAGATTCGGGCCTCTCGCCTGGTCCACTTGAAGCGGGGCAAGAGGAGATCGCATGTAGCGATGCCATAATATTTGAGCAGCCACGGACACATGAAGGCGACGGTGGGAAAGTGTCACAAGAGGTTGACGATGATGAGACACAATTGCCAGAAAGTCAGGAGGAGGACCAGGGTGCGGAAGTGGAAGATGAGGTGGTGGATGATATAGTAACTGACCCAACCTGGCAGGAGGACATGCAGAGCGAAGACAGCAGCACACAGGGGGAGGGAGGCAGAGCACCCCAACAGGCAGGAAGAAGCAGTGTGGTGGCCGCAGACAGAAGGCAGGCAACCGTTCCCCATAACACCAACACGAAGGAAGTTGCCAGTACAACTGTTAGGTCTTCCCGAGTCTGGTTGTTTTTTAAAGACTCTGCCGATAACCCCAAAAAGGCCATTTGCACGACCTGCCAGGCCAGCATCAGCAGGGGTGGCAAAACGACCAGCCTGACCACCACCAGCATGATCAGACAAATGACAACAAAGCACCCGACTTTGTGGGCCGAAACCCAGGGTCCAGGAACCGTGTCTGGAAGCATCAGGAAGTGCGTCCATGTCCTTGTCCCAGCGCAGCGTTCAGTTGTCCATACCCCAGTCCTTGGAAGGCAAGTGCAAATATGCAGCCAGCGCCCCACAGGCCACACTACTAAATTCTCACATTTCACGACTGCTTGCGCTCGAAATGTTGCCTTTTAGGCTCGAGGAGACAGAAGCATTCCGCAACCTGATGGCAGCGGCCGTCCCTCGGTACTCAGTCCCCAGCCACCACTATTTCTCCTGGTGTGCCGTCCCCGCATTACACAAGCACATATCCCAAAACATTAGCCATGCCCTCAACAATGCAGTTACCGGGAAAGTCCACCTAACCACGGACACGTGGACAAGTGCTTGTGGGCAGGGACGGTACATCTCACTGACGGCACACTGGGTTAACATAGTGGAAGCCGGGACCCAGTCGGACCTTGGGATGGAACACGTTCTCCCGACGCCAAGGATTGCGGGCCCTAGGTGAATCAGGGCTGCCCCCACGGTCTACAGCTCCTGCACCTCATCCTCCTCAGCCTCCTCCTACTCTTCAGCCTTCATTTCCAAAATGACCACATCAGTCACAAGCTGGAAGCAATGCAGCACTGCCTCGGCCAAGCGGCAACAGGCTGTGCTGAAGCTAATATGCTTAGGTGACAAACCGCACAATTCTGAAGAGTTGTGGACAGCTCTGAAAGAGCAGGCAGATCTGTGGCTCACACCACTGAACGTACAGCCAGGCATGGTCGTGTGTGACAATGGCCGGAACCTGGTGGCGTCTCTGAGGCGAGCTCACACACGTACCATGCATGGCCCATGTGCTTAACCTCGTGGTTCAGCGATTTCTCAAATCCTATCCGGAGCTGCCGGATCTGCTTGTTAAAGTACGCCACCTGTGTGCCCATTTTAGAAAGTCAGATAGAGCTTCCGCCGCCCTTGCCGTGTTTCATCAGCGTTTGCAGCTTCCGACTCACAGACTGGTGTGTAATGTCCCCACATGTTGGAACTCTACACTGCAGATGTTGGGAAGGATTTGTGAGCAGAATAGGGCAGTTGTTGAGTACCAGCATCAACAAGGCCATCGGTATTCAGTTCAGACTCCACACATAAGACCTCAGGAGTGGACATGGATATCAGACATATGTACCATCCTCCAAAACTTTGAGGACTCCACCAAGATGGTGAGCGGCGATGATGCCATAATTAGCATTGCCATCCCGCTTCTCTGTCTTCTGAAACGCTCTCTGCTCACAATCAAAGAGGATGCATTGCAGGCGGAGCACGATCAGATGGAGCAAGGAACCATACAGGGTGATTACACACAGCCAAGCCTCATCTCATCCCAACGTGGATTGGGTGACAATGAGGAAGAGGAGGAGGATGAAGGACAGGAGCTAGTTTCATGCACTATAGATGGAACTACCTGCACAGCTGTCATACCGTCTGTTCAGCGTGGATGGCCAGAGGACAGAGAGAAGGAGGAGGAAGAGGAGGAGAGCATGGTCAGTCATCCTCTTGGTGAGGTCACGGAAGTCTTGCCTGTTAGTAGTCTGGCACACATAGCTGAGTTTATGTTATGCTGCCTTTCCCATGACCTCGCGTTCTCAAAATTTTGGGTGACAGTCATTACTGGTTGGTGACACTTCTAGACCCACGCTACAAGGAGAACTTTATATCTCTTATTCCTGAGGCGGACAGGTCTACAAAATTGGGACTGTACCAGAAGGCCCTTGTTGCGGATCTATTAAAAAAATTCCCATCTGAAAACGCTGGCGGCAGAGGGCACACTTCGTTGGACAACCAAGGTGTACAGGCGAGAGAGACACAACTTCAATCTAGCGGAGGCAGGGGAACACTGTCAAAGTTCTGGGAGAGTTTTCTCAGACCCTCACATCGCACAGGCCCTGAGGCGTGGGGTACTCTCACGAGGAGTGCAATGTTTGGGAAGATGCTGAGGGAGTATTTTGCCGATCGTACCAACGTCCTCCGTGATTCCTCTGTGCCTTATAATTATTGGGTATCCAAGCTGGATACATGGAATGAACTGGCTCTCTATGCTTTGGAAGTCCTGGCCTGCCCTGCCGTCAGCGTTTTATCAGAGCGGGTTTTTAGTGCCGCTGGTGGAATTATAACTGATAAGCGCATCCGCCTGTCAACTGAAAATGCTGACAGGCTGACTCTTATAAAAATAAACAAGGGCTGGATTGGGCCAGACTTCTCAACACCTCCGAATGATAGCAGCGTAGCATAAACTCAAATCCAGTGTCTTTTCTTGGGAGGTATATTCCCATGCACCTTTTCACACCCACACATGGGTATACGCTTCCTGAATTTGGCTAATTGCTCTTGTCCTCCTCCTTCTCCTCATCCTCCACCACCATATCACCAGGGTGACCATGGTCCGGGATGCAACACCCACATAATTTTTTTAAAGGGTGTTTATGATGCCCTTAAAAATGTTTTTTACACAGTATGTTCATGTATACCCCCCAGGGTTAAATGTTTGTCAGCCCATACACTTAGTGTATGGGCATTACAAGTATAGGAGGCCCACTCCTTTCTAATGGGAACATTTTTTTTATGAGGCCCTCCTCCACGTCTCTTCCAAGGGGCAGTGAAGTGCCAAATTTTTGGCAGCCCTTGCATTCACTGCATAGTCCAACACTATGGAAGACTCTCTCCTTTCTAGTGGGAATTTGTCGTTACTGTGGCCCTGCTCTATGTCTCTTTAAATTGTTAGTGGGGTTTTTCCTAAATTTGGTCAGCCATTGGACTCACTGCATACCCTATAACTGTATAGCAGACCCTCTCTTTCTAATGGGAACATGTCGTACCTTGTTACTGTGGCCCTGCTCTATGTGTCTTTAAATTCTTAGTGGGGTTTTTCCTAAAATTGGTCAGCCATTGGACTCACTGCATACCCTATAACTGTATAGCAGACTCTCTCCTTTCTAATGGGAACATGTCATACCTTGTTACTGTGGCCCTGCTCTATGTGTCTTTAAATTCTTAGTGGGGTTTTTCCTAAAATTGGTTAGCTGTTGGACTCCCTGCATACCCTACAACTGTATAGAAGGCCACATTTCAAGTGAAAGCAGCTTTAGAGGACTTTCTGGGAGAAATGACAGCTGGGTAGATATGGTTTCCCAAGTAATTTCACCAAGCTAAAGAATATGGCTGTGGTGAAATATAACTCAGCAAAAAAAGCTGTGGACTGGCTCCGTACCGTCCCTGGCCACATTCACCTGTCCACGTGTTTGTGGTTAGGCAGTCCTTCCCAGTAAGTGCACTGGGGAGGGCACGGGTAATGTTGTGGGACCCGTGCTTGTGGAAGGCGGAGACGATACCGGGAGAAATAGTGGCGGCCGGGGACCGAGTATGAAAACCTGGCCGCCGCTGGCATGAGGTTGTGAAAAGTTTCCGCTTCCATGAGCCTAAAAGGCCACATTTCAAGTTAAAGCAGCTTTAGAGGACTTCCTGGGAGAAATGACAGCTGGGTAGATATGGTTTCCCAAGTCCTTTCACCAAGCTAAAGAATATCGCTGTGGTGAAATACAACTCAGCAAAACAAGCTGTGGACTGGCTCCGTACCATCCCTGGCCACATTCACCTATCCACGTATTTGTGGTTAAGCGGTACTTCCCAGTAAGTGCACTGGGGAGGGCATGGGTAATGTTGTGGGACTCATGCTTGTGGAAGGCGGAGAAGACACCGGGAGAAACAGTGGCGGCTGGGGACCGAGTATGGACATGAATAGCTTCCGCCTCCACGAGCCTAAAAGGCCACATTTCAAGTGCAAGCAGCTGTCAAAAATTTGGCAGTATAGTATTGCAGCCTGTGGGTGGGTAGGTGGGTGGCTGGCTGCATACTTGCGCTTGCATTCCAAGGAATGGGGTAGGGGCAACTGAACGCTGCTCTGGGACAAGGACGTGGACGGTAATTGTTGCAAGTCTGCAACGACAGGTGCATGGCGGGAGGTATCTTCACATGCACCAAGGATCACTTATGATGGGCACACTTAAATGCTTCCAGAGGTCTTCCCCATGCAGTTTTCATGTCTTTTCAGCACTGAATGCATGTGTCTGATGATGTGTCACACACCACATGGCCATATAAGGTTGTAAAATGTAAAAATGACATTTCCCAGTGACTGCATTTGTCTTTGTTGAAAGCAATGCAAAAGTGCTAAAACGCATCAAAACTGCTACGTGTGAACATAGCCCAAGGTGTGGAGGAGTATTTTTGGTTTTGGTTATTTATTTTGCCTTATATACAAGTCATTACCCTGGAAAGGATGTTCCTTAATATATTTCCCAGGAAAATCCATTTTTGTTTTGTTTTTGTATGTTTTATTGTGAATCCGTAAAAGTGGCGTAATACTCTGACAACGTTGTTGACAGCAGTGACCTGTGTAATGCAGCGGCTTGCTGCATTGCTAAAATGTCCAGTGGGTGTGTTCTGGCTGACCATTTACCTCCCCCTCAGGTGACTGATCACATGACTGTGACATTATCACAGGTCCTGTGTGCACAGAAGGATATATAAATCCTGGTGGTTTTGAAACAGAGAGAAAGAGAGAGGCCTGGTGAGGCCTGGTGAGGCAAGAAGCCTGGTCCCTGTGTCTGGGACACCATTAGCCTGGAAGGCAGAGGCTGGATCCCTGTGTCTGAGATACCAGTAGCCTTGGAAGGCACGTGGCCTGGAGACTACGTCTGGGAAGCTTTAAAGCCACAGCTGTGGCGGAACCGAGCTGACAGAAGCAGCTGAGACCTGGCAAAGGTAAATCGGCACTTTAAATGAATATTCTTGCTGTAACTTGCTGAAGTCTATATTTGAAGCCAAGCGGGCATAGCTGCCACTGAAAAGGCTCTAGGATACATGTGTAACATTCCTGCGAGCCACTGAGATGGACTATGTTATGAGCGGTTTATGATGTGTAATAAACTGCTGGACTACATATTACCGAAAAACGTTGCATGTGTGCTTTAATTGACCCGGTGAAGCGAGTACCCCCCAGCGTGATGAATAGCGCTACTTTACATCTGGGAGTCACAAATGCTTCCAGGGGTCTTTCCCATGCTGTTCCCATGTCATTTGAGCACTGTTCACATCGATTTGGGCAATTTTTAGGCCCTCTGCAGACCGCCGGGGGGAGCCGCCTGAAAAATGCTCGGGTTTCCCATAGACTTACATTGGGCTCGTTGCTCGGGTCGAGCACCCAAGTATTCCAATTTGCTCGACCTGAGCAACGAGTACCCGAGCATTTTAGCGCTCGCTCATCACTAGTGACTACAGTTACCAGTCAAGAACCATCCATTTGAGGTACACATTGATAAGGTTAGATGGTCCTGTGCTTTTTGATAAGAAAAAGTCAACAAAGTACCATATTTTGCGGATTATAAGACGCTCTGGACTGTTAAACGGATCCCAAATTTTTGGGTGGAAGATAGGATTATTTTTTTTTTGTTTGAAAATAAAATAGTGATGCTTGTTATAATCCGTTTTAAAGGTAGCTTAACTGGGTGGTGGCAGCCGTGGAGCGGGGTCACAGGAGGCATGGTCATTGCTTCAGGAGGCTGGCGGTTGCAGGAGTGTGGTGGTGCTGTGGTGCCTGGGCGCTCAATAGATGTCAGCACCAGTGAATGGAGGTCCTCTTTCACATTCAATTCCCTATAGTGGGCTTCGGGACAATGGCTGCCAGAGGCGGCGCATGGCCAGATTGAGATCTCAGGAGACGAGAATCTCAGGAGACGAGATCTTGTTTACCGAGATCTCAATCTGTGCATATGCTGCCTCTGGTGGCCATTTTTCCTAAGCACACCGCAGGGATATATACAGGAAAGGGGACCTCCGCTCACTGGCGCCAACATCTAATGAACGCCCAAGCACTGCAGCAACACTGCACTCCTGCCACCAGCGCTGCCTGCCTCCTATGACCCCACTCCACCGCCACCGCCCCCCCTGGTCAACTCACTTGGGATTATAAGACACACAGCATATTTTCATCCCAAGTTTGAAGGAAAAAAAGTGCGTCTTGTAATGTGAAAAATACGGTACCTTAGGTATTTTCCCATGTATAGCAATAATGGGATTCATGTATTCATTAACTGCAATGTGCAGACGCATAGTATATTTATATACCATTTCTTCATCTGACCTGATATTTTTTTGTCTGATCTCGGGTAAGAATTAGGATTTAGGGTCTTAATAATTTTGGGTCTGAGGTCAAGTAGCATTCTGAATTGAGGCTCTGAATAAATTTTTGCAGTCTTGTTAATTTTCTGTGGTAATTTTTTTGGGGGGAGGTGACAGGAGCCACACTGAATCCTCTAGTGCAGGGTTCCCCAACTCCAGTCCTCAAGGCCCACCAACAGGTCATGTTTTCAGGATTTCCTTACTATTACACAGGTGATGGAATTATTGTCTGTGCAGGTGATGCAATTATAACCTAAGCAATACTAAGGAAATCCTGAAAACATGACCTGTTGGTGGGCCTTGAGGACTGGAGCTGGGGAACCCTGCTCTAGTGAATAAACCTGGCTAGAATGTTGCACACATTATGTACACCATCATAGGCATTATTTCTGGACAATTCTGGGGACCTTAGCTAGATGCTAGTGACGCGCCCCCTGGGCCTGTGTTGTGCTGCTGCTGTGCAGGGGGAATACCCAGAGCCGGATCGCTGGGGGTTGTAGTTCTCTGTGGCGGTGACCCGGTCCGTGCCCAGGGTGGTCAAACCAGTGGCAGTCTATTTGTATTGTAATAAGTGTCCGACTACTCCACCCGTGGATTGCGGTCAGTGGGGACCGCCACTGCGCTGCAGACCGCTGAGGCTGATGTTGTTTGCGCAGCTGAGTATGGGATGACTCCCCACGGGAGAAGTATTGCCTCAGGGCAGCTAATGTGGATGATGGTGGTGATGGTGTGAGCGTCCCAGTACTTATGGTGCTGGTGCGGCGAGGAATCACAGAGACGTGCAGTTGCAGTTTTCAAAGCTTTACTCACGGTTGTTATTCTGGTCACTTGTGCACATGAGGGACCGCCTGAGCCGTGCTGCGTTCACCAGGCAAGGGACTCGGTCAACTCCCAGGCAATTCCAGAGTGTGGTTCAGAGCTCCCCTCTTTTCCTTTCTACTGGCCGTCCCCACCAGGGACCCACCTTTGTCCAGCTTCCTCGGGCCTTCTGTTGGCGAAACCTCTCTCCGGTTTCCCTGACCCTATAAGGTATGCCTTTCTGGTGGATGTAGTGAGGGGTCGCACCAAGATGTGGTCACAACCTCCGGTTTTGGCTGAGGATTAGTCGCCTCCACCAATTCGGGTTCCGGTACCCTGCTCTGCCAACCCTTCACCCTGTATCTCCTGGGCATATGGGGTTCCTTCTGTCCTCGTGTCTCTGGGCCTTTCTCTGTGTTCCTTGCTTCCTTTCTCCTCTGTTCCAGTTCCTTTCTTACTTTCCTTTCCGTTCTCCTCTCTCTTTCTGCTGTTTCTGGCCTCACTCCAGGCCTGCCTCTGGAGCTGGGCCCAGACTGAGCCACAGCTCCCTGTCAGCCCTCTCTGGCTGAACTCCTGTCTTCTTCTCCTCCTCTCTGAACTGAACTGGACTGAACTCTGTTCTAAGATGGTGCCCACCTTTTATACCTCCTTCTGACACCCGAGCCCAGGTGACTAGCAACCAATGGGCTCCTTCCTATGCCCAGAGACCCACCCCTATCTGCTCCTAAACCACTGGGTATTCCACCCCCTCCCCACTCCAGCCAGGGACAGAAGCTGTCGTGCCTGCACTTCTGTGGGAGCACCGTTGAGCTGTCCCTCGGAAATGGAGTGTGTGTGGTGCATGCAGCTAAACGAGTCCTGGTCCACACTCCATCCTTACCCGGGAGTGGAATATCACACCTCTGGTTTGAGGTGCAATACCCCTGTAGCAGCCGAGCCCTCGGGGTGCTACATTCCCCCCTGGTAAATCACAGCACGTCCTCGGGCTGGAAAAGAGCAAAGACAATTTAAACATACAAGTTTTTAGAATGCATTCGTATATAAGACAATAACTTTTCACTTATCCCTTTATGGGAGGTATTCTTCTCTTTTTAACGTTACTTGTACTCCTTTTCATAAAACATTTTGCTAATGCCACTGGAACTCTTTTAGCATATAAAACATCACATAAAACATTTGCATTATTATTCTAGCAGCATATAAAACTTTTCAATATAAAACTTTTTCAAGTAGAACATTCTTGAGCTCTGGCCGCTGTGCAACTTGCGACCAGGTAAAGGTGCAACAGTCCATTTAATCCGTCTTGAGGTAGGCGTTGCGGTTTTTGTATAAAACCAGTAGGGGGCGCTTTAAGAAGCGCAACTATTTACAAGGGATTGGCCGCTCTCAGTCCTCGGCCAGTGGGGATAAGGGAGTGGCTGCTCACAGTCCTCAGCCTGGTAATTTAGGAAGGGGCACACAAGTAACAGTTCTTGTACTCTGACGGGTAACTATATACAGTTCCATTTTACCGTTTACTGGTAACGTGTCCTTCTCGCTCTTCCGGGTAATCTTCTGGTCCGTCCGGATCCTCAGTGTATTCCGTGTCTGGGCGGTACTGCAGTTCCTCCTCTGTGAGCCGGTGAACGTGGAGGGCGTACAGCCCCTTTGCGCCCTTGTGCCGGGTGTAGGTGACCACGTCGCCGGGGTACAGGTCACGTCCGTGATGTCCCTCTGGCAGGTGGCTTTCAACGTCCCTTCTAGTGACGAAGACGTCGGTGTCAGCCTCCGGGTCTCTGACGAAGCCCCAGCCATGCTCCAGCTGGAACTTGACTACGGTCCCGGTGGCTCTGGGTCCGCGGATGGCGTGGGTGTCTTGTCGGGCCCTCCTCTTTTGCTCCGCGCTCCTGGCCTGGAGTCGCTGCTCCCTGATGCGCCTCTGCCGCCGCTCTCTTTCATAGGTGGCTAGCTGCTGACGGCAGCACTCCAGGCGCTGGACTTCTTCCACCCGGGTCTCCTGGGTGAAGCCCATGAGGTTCTCGCCAGTGGAGTCCCATGCAAACTGGGCATCCTCCGGCAGGGGTGGAGCGATGTTGGCGGGCTCCGGGGCCGGGATCAAAGGCTCACTCAGGGGTCGCTCTTTCCGGAGATGGGGGTTGGCGAACTCCGGCGGCCATTCAAAGGGTAGCCCGTCCGGGCTGGTATATTGGGCATACAGGTCCGCGCCCAAGGGTGGCACTATGGGCTTCGAACGGGTGGCAGCGCCCGGGGGCACTCGGCCTTGCGACCAGGCCGGTGGTCGCTTGTTGGTCGCGCCCGGGGGTGGCACCGCCAAGGTAGGGGGCGCTGGTGGGGCAGCGGCGCCCGGGTGTGCTAGGCCTTGCATCCTGGCCCGTGACGTCTCACGCTGTACGGCGCCAGGGTTCAGAGGGCACAGCGCGGGGCGGGGCGTGACGACGGTGCTTGCTGCCTGAGGCCTAGCTGGTGGCGGTGGAGGCGTGGTGTCACGTACGGTCCCCGGGGCTTCGGGTCCCGCTACGGAGGGTGAGGGCAGGCTGGTGTTCCCCGGGCTTGGGGTGGTGGCGTCCCCATTACCTGCCTCGGTCTCCGTGGCCTCCTCCGCGGCGTCATCTGCAGCTGCCGGTCCCTCTTCTCCGCGCCCAGTGGTAAGCGCGCTGCCCGGTTCCGGCGGGGTCCTCTGTTGGTCACTTCCGTGCTGCCGGGCCATCTCCTCTCTCCACCCGGCAAACACATCCCGCTGCGCCCGGACCATTCTTCTATTCAGATCTTCCAGCGCTGCGCGCGCACGATCCGGATCTCTAGGCAGTTGGGCCAGCAGTTCTGTCAGGCTGCAGGGTGGCTCCGCTTGCAGCAGGCTGCGGGCCAGGGTGCTGGTGAAGTTTTCTGCTCCCTCCATCTCCGGGTGCAGCAGGTCCAGACTGATCCAGGCTGCACCCAGCCCCTCAGTTTTCTTTCCTATCCGCCCCCATGGGGGTTGGTCTTGGGGGCATCTGCTGACAATCACCTTCAGGGGCACCCCCCCCACGTTGATGGACATCTCCATTGCTGCATTCATGGCTGGTGGGGGCGGGCTCCTTCTTTGGCGCCACTCTGGGACCTGGCCCACGATGGGAGGTGGCTTCCCGCTGTCCTTTGGTGCGCAAATAATGGCGTCCGCTCTGCCAGGGCGGGAAAAACGGATGAAGATGGCGGGAAACGGTCCAAAATGGCGTCTGATGGCGGGAATCGGCTCCGGATGGCGGGAAACGACTCCGGACAGCGGGAAACTTCTGGAAATGGCGGGAGACTTCTTTTTAAGGTACATGTGCAGTTTTCTTCAGGCACGCAATACCCGCTTATGGCGGGTTGGTAATGATCCTGCCGACTACGCCAAAGTTGACGTGCCCCCTGGGCCTGTGTTGTGCTGCTGCTGTGCAGGGGGAATACCTGGAGCCGGATCGCTGGGGGTTGTAGTTCTCCGTGGCGGTGACCCGGTCCGTGCCCAGGGTGGTCAAACCAGTGGCAGTCTATTTGTATTGTAATAAGTGTCCGACTACGCCACCCGTGGATTGCGGTCAGTGGGGACCGCGCGCTGCGCTGCAGACCGCTGAGGCTGATGTTGTTTGCGCAGCTGAGTATGGGATGACTCCACACCGGAGAAGTATTGCCTCAGGGCAGCTAATGTGGATGATGGTGGTGATGGTGTGAGCGTCCCAGTACTTATGGTGCTGGTGCGGCGAGGAATCACAGAGACGTGCAGTTGCAGTTTTCAAAGCTTTACTCACGGTTGTTATTCTGGTCACTTGTGCACATGAGGGACCGCCTGAGCCGTGCTGCGTTCACCAGGCAAGGGACTCGGTCAACTCCCAGGCAATTCCAGAGTGTGGTTCAGAGCTCCCCTCTCTTCCTTTCTACTGGCCATCCCCACCAGGGACCCACCTTTGTCCAGCTTCCTCGGGCCTTCTGTTGGCGAAACCTCTCTCCGGTTTCCCTGACCCTATACGGTATGCCTTTCTGGTGGATGTAGTGAGGGGTCGCACCAAGATGTGGTCACAACCTCCGGTTTTGGCTGAGGATTAGTCGCCTCCACCAATTCGGGTTCCGGTACCCTGCTCTGCCAACCCTTCACCCTGTATCTCCTGGGCATATGGGGTTCCTTCTGTCCTCGTGTCTCTGGGCCTTTCTCTGTGTTCCTTGCTTCCTTTCTCCTCTGTTCCAGTTCCTTTCTTACTTTCCTTTCCGTTCCTTCTCCTCTCTCTTTCTGCTGTTTCTGGCCTCACTCCAGGCCTGCCTCTGAAGCTGGGCCCAGACTGAGCCACAGCTCCCTGTCAGCCCTCTCTGGCTGAACTCCTGTCTTCTTCTCCTCCTCTCTGAACTGAACTGGACTGAACTCTGTTCTAAGATGGTGTCCACCTTTTATACCTCCTTCTGACACCCGAGCCCAGGTGACTAGCAACCAATGGGCTCCTACCTATGCCCAGAGACCCACCCCTATCTGCTCCTACACCACTGGGTATTCCACCCCCTCCCCACTCCAGCCAGGGACAGAAGCTGTCGTGCCTGCACTTCTGTGGGAGCACCGTTGAGCTGTCCCTCGGAAATGGGGTGTGTGTGGTGCATGCAGCTAAACGAGTCCTGGTCCACACTCCATCCTTACCCGGGAGTGGAATATCACACCTCTGGTTTGAGGTGCAATACCCCTGTAGCAGCCGAGCCCTCGGGGTGCTACATTAGCATTATCTTTTTCATTGCTTAAAAAAAAAGAAGAAATGTTTGTATAATAGATTGGTTGCACTTCCTAAATTTTAACAATATAAATCTTTATTATATGGCAAACACAAAATCCTAGACAGCACAAATAAAAACATTTAAAAATGCGCACATTAACCCAGAACTAGTTTCCTAGGCCAAAAACTGGCACTGCAATAAAACCCAAATGCCCGACATGAAAACTAATAGAACTATGTATATATAATGGATATCTAATATAGGTAAAAATAGTAGTGATGAGCGAGCGTGCTTGTCACTACTTGTTACTCGCTCGAGCATAAATGTGCTCGAGATGCTCGTTACTCGGTGAGTATTTTTTTAAAGCTCGGCGGAATCTCAAGTCCCCACCCTGCATATTTGCCGTTTATTTGACAGACAATAAACATGTGGGTATTGCCTGCCAGTCATTGTAATGCCGTGGCCATGTTGGTAGTAGCATTACTGTGATTGGCTGGCCGCATAGCGTTATTGGGTCTATATAAGACCTGGGACCCTATGCTTGTCATAGTCTACCCCAGAAACAGGCAGAGTAGGGAGAGCTGCTGCTGAGCAATGGAGAGAATTTTAGCTGCAGATGGGCAGCAATTTGACACCACTTTTATTTCTTTAATCTGCAACAACAGCCCTTATTAGGGCTCATTGTAATCAATATTAACACTGCTGTTAGCAGTAGTTAAGGAGAGATTGTGGATGGATAGTGTAGGACGGGGTAGGGTTTATTTCAAGTCCTTTCTGCTTCTGGAGCTCATATCAATATCCCTTCTGGTGCTACTAATATTCTTTTTGCTCTTAATCCTGCAAATTGTTGTGAAAAGAGATACTGTATTATATGCCATTTACACTGCTCAAGTTGTGTTAAAAGTATACAGCCAGAGTTGGTTGATTGGAATAGCAACGCTATATAGTGCAAGCAATGAAAAAGTCCATCTGAGGTGTGCTAAATTTGCTGCGATACCCATACTGCAAAGTTTTCTCAGCCTCTAAATATTATTCGCCATTTACACTGCTCAAATTGAGCATTAAAAACATACAAGCAGACTTGGTTGATTGTAATAATATTGCTATATAGTGCAAGCAGTGAAAAAGTCCATCTGAGGTGTGCTAAATTTGCTTCGATACAAATACTGCAAAGTTCTCAGCATCAAAATATTATACGCCATTTAAGCTGCAGCAGTTGTGCGTTGAAAACATCCAGTATTGGCGTGCCTCTTTCTAATTTTGGCATCCCTTGCACTTAGTGCATATGCTTTACCAGTCCGACCCACTGCTTGTTAAAAAAAAAAAAGATTTTCTAAGGCTCCACCTTCTAGTTGAGGGAACCTAAATAGCCGGTGGGTTCTTTTAATATATGATCCAGTGCCTTCTTGTGGGCTGTCAGATGGTTGTCACATAGGGAGTTCTCACACTGTATACTGGATTTCACAGTCGGGACAGGAGACTTTGTACAGTAAGTACAGAAATTCTTGGTCTGCTCAATATCAGGCTGAGTAGATACGAAATGCTCCACTATTTTCCCCAGCAGGTTTGATGAAAGTCCTTGGTGCTGCTATGTACAAAAATTTTTTTAGGGCCGATTCAAATCTATTCTATATTCTCCAATATTACTATATTACCTTTCTTATTTGCAATTCATGTAGAGGGAGCTATCGCTCTAGGGAGAGCGTATTACAGCCATCTAGTCACAGTCAAGGCACACAGTGCCTTTATTTGTAGGTCTTATTCCATTTGCAGTAAACAGTTGAATGATGTGCTTTAACAAAAAGCTCTATCTTGGTCTCATCTGTCCACAAGACTCCTGCTGGCCCTCTAAAAATAGAGGAGGCCGCCTGCTGTCACTCCAGAAATCGTGAGGGCCACCTGCTGGCCCTCCAAGTTTCAAGTTTTACAGAACATACAGTACAGACCAAAAGTAAGGACACACCTTCTAATTTAAAGATTTTTCTGTATTTTCATGACTGTGAAAATTGTACATTCACACTGAAGGCATCAAAACTTGGAAGTAACACATGTGGAATTATATACTTAACAAAAAAGTGTGAAACAACTAAAAATATGTCTCATATTCTAGGTTCTTCAAAGTAGCCACCTTTTGCTTTGATGACTGCTTTGCACACTCTTGGCATTCTCTTGATGAGCTTCAAGAGGTAGTCACCGGAAATGGGCTTCCAACAATCTTGAAGGAGTTCCCAGAGATGCTTAGCACTTGTTGGCCCTTTTTCCTTCACTCTGCGGTTCAGCTCACCCCAAACCATCTCGATTGGGTTCATGTCTGGTGACGGTGGAGGCCAGGTGATCTGGCGTAGCACCCCATCACTCTCCTTCTTGGTCAAATAGCCCTTACACAGCCTGGAGGTGTGTTTGGGGTCATTGTCCTGTTGAAAAATAAATGATGGTGCAACTAAACACATACCGGATGGAATAGAATGCCGCTGCAAGATGCTGTGATAGCCATGCTGGTTCAGCATGCCTTCAATTTTGAATAAATCCCCAACAGTGTCACCAGCAAAGCACCCCCACACCATCACACCTCCTCCTCCATGCTTCACGGTGGGAACCAGGCATATAGGGTCCATCCGTTCACCTTTTCTGAGTCGCACAAAGACACGGTGGTTGGAACCAAAGATCTCAAATTTGGACCCATCAGACCAAAGCACAGATTTCCACTGGTCTAATGTTTATTCCTTGTGTTCTTTAGCCCAAACAAGTCTCTTCTGCTTGTTGCCTGTCCTTAACAGTTGTTTCCTAGCAGCTATTTTACCATGAAGGCCAACTGCACAAAGTCTCCTCTTAACAGTTGTTGTAGAGTTGTGTCTGCTGCTAGAACTCTGTGTGGCATTGACCTGGTCTCTAATCTGAGCTGCTTTTAACCTGCGATTTCTGAGGCTCGTGACTCGGATAAACTTATCCTCAGAAGCAAAGGTGACTCTTGGTCTTCCTTTCCTGGGGCTGTCCTCATGTGAGCCAGTTTCTTTTTAGCGCTTGATGGTTTTTGCAACTGCACTTGGGGACACTTTCAAAGTTTTCCCAATTTTTCAGACTAACTGACCTTCATTTCTTAAAGTAATGATGGCCACTCGTTTTTCTTTACTTAGCTGCTTTTTTCTTGCCATAATACAAATTCTAACAGTCTATTCAGTATGACTATCAGCTGTGTATCCACCAGACTTCTGCACAACACAACTGATGGTCCCAACCCCATTTATAAGGCTAGAAATCCCACTTATTAAACCTGACAGGGCACACCTGTGAAGTGTAAACCATTTCCGGTGACTACCTCTTGAAGCTCATCAAGAGAATGCCAAGAGTGTGCAAAGCAGTCATCAAAGCAAAAGGTGGCTACTTTTAAGAACCTAGAATATAAGACATATTTTCAATTGTTTCACACTTTTTTGTTAAGTATATAATTCCACATGTGTTAATTCATAGTTTTGATGCCTTCAGTGTGAATGTACAATTTTCATAGTCATGAAAATACAGAAAAATCTTTAAATGAGAAGGTGTGTCCAAACTTTTGGTCTGTACTGTATACGAAAAAACTAATTTGACCACCTCAGATGGATACATTATATTGCAGTAGCAATATACGGCTATGCAAAGCATAGCTGGCTGCTGGCCCTCTAAAAATGTTGAATGAGGGCTGGCTGCTGGCCCTCTATAATTTGAGTGAGGGCCGCCGAATGGCCCTCTGACAATAGTGAGGGCCACCTGATGGCCCTCTACAGATCGTGAGGGCCCCCTGATAGCCCTGAAAAAAATGGGACTTTCAGAGTCCCTCCATCATAAATTAAGCAGGATGTGTCTGATCATGACTCACACACCACAAGGCCAGATAAGGTGTGAAAATGTTAAAATTACATTTTTCTGGTGAATGTTTTTTTCACCGTTGAAAGCTATGTGAACATGCAAAAACGCAGCAAAAACACTAAGTGTGAACATAGCCCAAGGTGTGGAGGAGTATTTATTTTTTTCCTATTTATTTTGCCTTATATTCAAGTCATTATAATGGAAAGAATGTTTGTTAACATTCTTTCTAGTAAAATCCATTTTAGCTTCGGTTTTGTATGTTTTATTGTCAGTCCGTAAAAGTGGCGTAATACTCTGACAACATTGTTCTCAGCAGCGACCTTGGATTCAGAGATGCTTCCAAGGGGCTTCCGCATGCTGTACCCATGCGATTTCAGCACTGTTTCCATCGACTTGAGCAATTTTTATACCCCGGAGGGGGTCTCCGGAAAATTTGCTCGAGTTTCCTATTGACTTTCATTATACTTGTTACTTGGGTTACCGAGCATTACGATTTGCTTGACTTGAGTAACGAGTACTCATGCATTTTAGTGCTCGCTCATCACTAATAAATAACACTAACACTAAAGTTATGTGAAATAGAATTCAATAATGGAAAGAGGAACAGTGCACATATACATTAATAATGTAGTATCAAAAGAATATAAAAGAGGTCAGCAGTAATACTGTGCAATAAAATCCTATGTGCATAGTCCCAAAGGTAAATATGGGGATCAGGATCCTACACGTATTGCCACTGGAAGTAGCTTCCTCAGGGAGGACCCTATGTTATACACGGAAGTAAAAAAAATTGTTGGCAGCAAAGCCGCCGCAAACTAAAGACAGATGAGACACAAAAAAAGAAGCTTTAGGAAAAACACCGCTGGCATTTTCCTGAAGTATGTTCTGCTTAAAAAACTTGACGGGTACTCTAGTGTCTAAAAGATGCTGTGTGCACATGCAGTACTCTAAGGGCATATTCAGTAAACTTGTTCTTTGGAGATTTTTTTCCCCTGAAGTGTTTTCATGAATTTTGAAGCGTTTCAGACGAATGTATTTTCCTTAACCACTTCGCGCCAGAGCCTGTTTTTGCCTTCGTGACTGGGCCAATTTTTTCAATTCTGACCACTGCCAGTTTATGAAGTAATTACCCTGGAACGCTTCAACGTATTCCCC
Organism: Phyllobates terribilis; assembly: GCF_046119375.1. Lineage (NCBI taxonomy): Eukaryota > Metazoa > Chordata > Amphibia > Anura > Dendrobatidae > Phyllobates > Phyllobates terribilis. The sequence goes on from NW_027362761.1 coordinate 473,913,588, forward strand.
TGATTCTGAGATTGTTTTTTCGTGACATATTGTACTTCATGATAGTGGTAAAATTTCTTCGATATCACTTGCGTTTATTTGTGAAAAAATCGGAAATTTGGTGAAAATTTTGAAAATTTTGCAATTTTCAAACTTTGAATTTTCATGCCCTTAAATCAGAGAGATATGTCACACAAAATAGTTAATAAATAACATTTCCCACATGTCTACTTTACATCAGCACAATTTTGGAACCCAAATTTTTTTTGTTAGGGAGCTATAAGGGTTAAAAGTTGACCAGCGATTTCTCATTTTTCCAACAAAATTTACAAAAACATTTTTTTAGGGACCACATCATATTTGAAGTCACTTTGAGGGGTCTTTATGACAGAAAATACCCAAAAGTGACACCATTCTAAAAACTGCACCCCTCAAGGTGCTCAAAACCACATTCAAGAACTTTATTAACCCTTCAGGTGCTTCACAGGAATTTTTGGAATGTGGAAGAAAAAAATTAACATTTAACTTTTTTCACAAAAATGTTACTTTAGACCCAATTTTTTTATTTTCACAGGGGTAACATGAAAAAATGGACCCCAAATTTTTTTGTGCAATTTCTCCTGAGCATGCTGATACCCCATATGTGAGGGAAAACCACTGTTTGGGCGCACGGCAGGGTTCGGAAGGGAAGGAGCGCCATTAGACTTTTTGAATGTAAAATTTGTCTGAATAATTAGCGGACGCCATGTTGCGTTTGGAGAGCTCCTGATGTGCCTTAACAGTGGAAACCCCCCACAAGTGACACCATTTTGGAAACTAGACCCCTTAGGGAACTTATCTAGATGTGTGGTGAGCACCTTGAACCCCAAGGTGCTTCACAGAAGTTTATAATATTGAGCTGTAAAAATAAAATTTTCACATTTTTCCCACAAAACCGTTTTTCATCCCTTAATTTTGCATTATCATAAGGGTAACAGGATAAATTGCACCATGAAATTTGTTATGCAATTTCTCCTGAACACGCTGATACCCCATATGTGGAGGCAAATTACTGTTTGGGCACATGGCAGAGTTTGAAAGGGAAGGAGCGCCATTTGACTTTTTGAATGTAAAATTTGTTTGAATAATTAGCGGACGCCATGTCACATTTGGGGAGCCCCTAATGTGCCTAAACAGTGGAAACCCCCCACAAGTGCCACCATTTTGGAAACTATACCCCTTAGGGAACTTATCTAGATGTGTGGTGAGCACCTTGCACCCCCAGCTGCTTCACAGAAGTTTATAATATTGAGCCGTAAAAATAAAATTTTCACATTTTTCCCTCAAAAAATGTTTTTCATTCCCTAATTTTGTATTATCATAAGGGTAACAGGATAAATTGCACCATGAAATTTTCTGTGCAATTTCTCCTGAACACGCCGATACCCCATATGTGGAGGCAAATTACTGTTTGGGCACATGGCAGGGTTTGAAAGGGAAGGAGCGCCATTTGACTTTTTGAATGTAAAATTTGTTTGAATAATTAGCGGACGCCATGTCACATTTGGGGAGCCCCTAATGTGCCTAAACAGTGGAAACCCCCCACAAGTGCCACCATTTTGGAAACTATACCCCTTAGGGAACTTATCTAGATGTGTGGTGAGCACCTTGCACCCCCAGCTGCTTCACAGAAGTTTATAATATTGAGCCGTAAAAATAAAATTTTCACATTTTTCCCATAAAAAATGTTTTTCATTCCCTAATTTTGCATTATCATAAGCGTAACAGGATAAAGTGCACCATGAAATTTGTTGTACAATTTCTCCTGAGTACGCCGATACCCCATATGTGGGGGAAAACCACTGTTTTGGTGTACGGCAGGGTTCGGAAGAGAAAGAAGCGCTATGTTGGCTGGGATAGGCAGCAGACACCATGTCACATTTGAAGAGTCGCTGACATGCCAAAACAGCAGAAACCCCCACAAGTGACCCCATTTTGTAAACTACACCTCTCAAGGAATTCATCTAGGGAAGTAGTGAGCATTTTTTAATTTTTAAATTTATACCATTGGGCAGTGAAAAAAGCATAATTATATTTTTACCACAAAAAAATGTTTTACCCTCAGATTTTACATTTTCACACAGGGCAATGGGTAAAAATGGTGCCGAAATGTGTCACACAATTTCTTCTAAAAGTGTCAATACCCCATATGTGGCTGTATCGTACCACTTAGCCATACGGTGAGATTTGAGGGGGAAGGAGCGCTATTTGACAATTGGAGAACAAATTATTGTAGAATAGGCATTTGGATTTGGGAGCACAAAATTTTCTGAATTTCTTTTGGGGGGCAAGGACCATTTTGCTTTTCCAGAGCCTTTCTGCTACCAGTAACTTGGAAGTCCCTTATATTTTTAACAGATGATGGACCTGAGTGGGGACTAGCTTTTTTTGAGGACTGAGTTGAAGCTTTTATTGGGAACATTTTACGTAACATTTATCCGGCGCTCTAGGCTGAGCACTTACATCGGGGTTTCCATCTAATTTTCCAAGTGATGTAATTCAGATGAAACCCCTGCAGGATCCATTCACTGTAATGAGGCAGCAGAGTTACTCTGGACTCCGTCTGGCCTCTGTTTAGTGGTGTCCTTTTTTTCAGAAGTGCACAAAACTGTGGCCAACCGCACTTTTATGCACGCCTAAAACAAATGACACCGTGGGATTCCAGGCTAGACGGCATCCACAGTGGCCTATATCTGCCTCATTACAGGGAATCTTCCATCATGGGTTCTGGCTGAATCACGTATTTCAGAGATTTACACGGAAACTCTGGTGTAAGTGCTCAGCGCAGAGCAGAGGATTAATGTGAGCAGAGCCTTACTGGGATCTTTGGGAGACATAATAAACAAATCAGTAGCAGGTGAATAATATTTGTTTTATTTATTTTTTATGCCGTTCCTAGTGTGATATAACTGATTAGATTACTTTATTCTTCGGGTCGGAGCGATTACAGAGATACCAGATTTATATCGGGTTTTTATGACTGACAGCTGTCACACACTAAAATACGCTTTTTTTGCAAAATCTAGTTTTTGCATCACCATATTTTGAGAGCTATAATTTTTCAATATTTCGGCCGATAGAGTCATGTGACGGCTTGTTTTTTGCGGGACGAGTTGAAATTTTTATTGGAACCATTTTTGGGCACGTGACATTTTTTGATCGCCTTCTATTCCGTTTTTTGGGAGGTAAAGTTAACAAAAACAAACACTTCAGGAATTGTTTTTTGAGTTTTTTTTTATGCCGTTCTGCGTGTGGTAAAAGTGATCAGGCAGCGTTATTCTTCGGGTCAATACGTTTACAGCGATACTACACTTACTGTATTTTTTTTATGTTTTGGCGCTTTTACACAATAAAACAATTTTATAGAAAAAAAAATATTTTTTTTGCATTGCTTTATTCTGAGCGCTATAACTTTTTTATTTTTTGGCTGATGGAGCTGTATGGCGGCTTTTTTTGCGGAACAAGATGACGTTTTCAGTGGTACCATTTTTATTTCTATTCTGCTTTTTGATCACATTTTTTTCCACTTTTTGTTTGGCGATATGATGAAAAAGCATATTTTTTTGCTCCGTTTTTTATTTATTTTTATTACGGTGTGCACAGAAGGAGTTAATTAGTGTGACAATTTTATAGCTCGGGTTGTTTCGGACGCGGCGATACCAAATATGTGTACTTTTTTTGGTTTTGTAATAATTTACGGATTTATTGGTTTAATATTTTATTTATTTATTTTTATTTATTTTGTGATTTTTTTTTTTTAATAGTTTAAAAACTTTTTTTTTACTTTTTTTTACATTTTTACTTAGTCCCTGTATCGGACATTAATTTTTATTTTTCTGATCACTGATCTCATGTAATGTAATACACATATATTACATTATATGAGATCTTCACTGACTGTTTCAGTCAGAGTCTCCTGTCTGACTTCAGCTACATACAAGCTGAAGCCAGACAGGAAGGACACCATATATGGCAGAGCTGGAGGCGGTCATGTGACCTCCAGCTGCCATAGCAACCCCAGGTCCTCAAACGAAACGGAGGTCTTCGGAGGTAAGTAAGACGACCCCCTCTCTTCCTGCTGTCTCCTATATGCCGCGATCACTATAGATCACAGCATATAGAAGACAGCAAAGGGTTAACATCACTGGGACCTGATCGAATCAGGTCCCGATGATGTACCCTGTCAGAGCTAACGCTCTGCACCGGAATCGCAGTGCTTGCAGGACCCTGGGGGTCCTGAGCACTGCGAGACCACCCACCGTTTTTAAACGTCGGCACTGCACAGAGCCCGGCAAGCGCCGACGTTTATCTACAGTGGGCGGTCGGGAACCAGTTAAATGAGTTCTCTACCAAACAAAGTTCATTTTAACCCCTGCTCGGACGGGAACTCGGGTCCCCTCCCTGCATGTTTGGCGCTCTTTAGAGAGCCAATAAACATGCAGGGATTGCCTGCCACGTACTGTAATGCCGTAGCCATGTTGGTTTTTGGCATTACAGTGATTGGCTGACTGCACAGCATCATCAGGTCTACAAAAGACCTGGTGCCGCTATGCTCGTCACAGTCTACCCAGGAATCAGGCAGAGTAGGAGAGGTTCTGCTGCGTCACAGAGAGATTTGCTTCTTTATAGTTAGTATAGGTATTCCACAACATATATATACTGTATTTTTCGGACTATAAGACGCACCGGACCATAAGGCACACCTATTTTTTAGAGGAGGAAAAAAAATGTAAGCAAAAAATGTGGTCATGATGCCCTGTTATGGGGGAGGGGGTCTGCTGCTGACACTGGTATTGGGGTAATGTCCCCCAATTCTGTTAATATCCTCCATCCTGGAATGTATGACCCCCTCCTTCCTGGTATATGTGGCCCCCATCCCATCCTGGTATACCTGTCCCTCATCCCCATCCTGGTAAGCATGGTACCCCTTGGTCCTTCATCCTGATATGCATGGCACACCCTGATCCCCATCCTAGTATTTATGGCACCCCTTGATTCACCTTCCTGGTATGCATGGCACCCCTTTATCCCCCATCCTGGTATGCATGGCACCCCTTTATTCCCATCCTGGTAGGCATAGCACCCCTTTATCCCCCATCCTGGTATTCATGGCACCCCTTGATTCTCCATCCTGGTATGCATGGCACCCCTTGAGCCCCCATTCTGGTATGCATGGCACAGTCTACTTCGGAATAAGGCAGAGTAGGGAGAGGTGCTGCTGCGTCACGGAGAGATTTGCTTCTTTATAGTTAGTATAGGTATTCCACAACATATATATATACCATATTTTTGAGACTATAAGACGCACCGGACCATAAGACGCACCTAGGTTTTAGAGGAGGAAACAAAAATTTAATCAAAAAATGTGGTCATGATGCCCTGTTATGGGGGAGGGGGTCTGCTGCTGACACTGGTATTGGGGTAATGTCCCCCAATTCTGTTAATATCCTCCATCCTGGTATGAATGGCCCCTCCTTCCTGGTATACGTGGCCCCCATCCCATCCTGGTATACCTGCCCCTCATCCCCATCCTGGTATGCATGGTACCCCTTGATCCTTCATCCTGGTATGCATGGAACCCCTTGATCCCCCATCCTGGTATGCATGGCACTCCTTGATCCCCCTTCCTGGTATGCATGGCACCCCTTGATCCCCCTTCCTGGTATGCATAGCACTCCCTGATCCCCATTCAAGTATTCATGGCACCCCTTGATCCCCCATCCTGGTATGCATGGCACCCCTTTATCCCCCATCCTGGTATGCATGGCACCCCTTTATCCCCCATCCTGGCATGCATGGCCCCCTTGATCCCCCATCCTGGTATACATGGCACCCCTTGTTCCCCCATCCTGGTATGAATGGAACCCCTTGATCCCCCATCCTGGTATGCATAGCACCCCTTGATCCCCCATCCTGGTATTTATGGCACCCCTTGATCCCCCATCCTGGTATGTATGACACCCCTTGATCCCCCTTCCTGGTATGCATAGCACCCCTTTATCCCCCGTCCTGGGATTCATGGCACTGCTTGATCCCCCATCCTGGTATGCATGGCACCCCCTGATCCCCATCCTAGTATTCATGACACCCCTTGATTACCCATCCTTTTATGCATGGCACCCCTTTATACCCCATCCTGGTATGCATAGCACCCCTTTATCCACTATCCTGGTATTCATGGCACCCCTTGATTCCCCATACTGGTATTCATGGCACCCCTTGAGCCCCCATCCTTGTATGCATGGCACCCCTTGAGCCCCCATGCTGGTATGCATGGCACCCCTTGAGCCCCCATCCTGGTATATATGGCACCCTTTGAGCCCCCATCACGTTGCCCACAAAAAAAAACAAACATCATACTCAACTCCTCTCTCCTCCAGAACTGTCTCTGCTCTGCTGCCGACACTCTCACTGTGTGAGCCGTGCATGGCAGGGCGCACATGGCGTCCCTGCCATGCACCCTCACACAGTGTAAGAAGCTGTGCCGGAATAGTCACTGCTCCCCACGCTGTGCGTGGGGAGCAGTGACCATTTAGTCTCTTCAATAGCTGGCACACTGTACTGCAGTGCGGCTCCTGCTGTGGCCGGCGGTCAGTGTGCCCACTTTTAAAGACCATGAATATTCACTACAACCCATGGGAGTGGGTTGTAGGGAATATTCATGAGCTTTAATAGCGGGCACACAGACCGAAGAGTGGCAGCAGGAGCCGTGCTGCAGCTGCAGTGTGCCGGCTATTAAGAAAAATGAATATTCATTGCTCTCCACGCCCATGGGCGTGGGGATCAGGGAATATTCATTTTCTTTAGTAGCGGGCACAGCGTAGGCTGCAGCAGGCAGCTGCTGCCTCCTGTGCCACGCTGATCCCTCGCTGCTGCTCCCCCACACCCACCACCATGCACAGCCATGTACAGTGGTGGCCAAAAGTATTGGCACCCCTGCAATTCTGTCAGATAATACTCAGTTTCTTCCTGAAAATGATTGCAATCACAAATTCTTTGGTATTATTATCTTCATTTAATTTGTCTTCAATGAAAAAACACAAAAGAGAATGAAGCAAAAATCAAATCATTGATCATTTCACACAAAACTCCAAAAATGGGCCGGTCAAAAGTATTGGCACCCTCAGCCTAATACTTGGTTGCACAACCTTTAGCCAAAATAACTGCGAACAACCGTTTCCGGTAACCATCAATGAGTTTCTTACAATGCTCTGACCAAAGCACAGATTTCCACTGGTCTAATGTCCATTCCTTGTGTTCTTTAGCCCAAACAAGTCTCTTCTGCTTGTTGCCTGTCCTTATCAGTGGTTTCCTAGCAGCTATTTTACCATGAAGGCCAACTGCACAAAGTCTCCTCTTAACAGTTGTTGTAGAGATGTGTCTGCTGCTAGAACTCTGTGTGGCATTGACCTGGTCTCTAATCTGAGCTGCTGTTAACATGCGATTTCTGAGGCTGGTGACTTGGATAAACTTATCCTCACAAGCAGAGGTGACTCTTTGTCTTCCTTTCCTGGGGCGTTCCTCATGTGAGCCAGATTCTTTTTAGCGCTTGATGGTTTTTGCAACTGCACTTGGGGACACTTTCAAAGTTTGCCCAATTTTTAGGACTGACTGAGCTTCATTTCTTAAAGTAATGATGGCCACTCATTTTTCTTTACTTAGAATTTGTATTATGGCAAGAAAAAAGCAGCTAACAGTCTATTCAGTAGGACTATCAGCTGTGTATCCACCAGACTTCTGCACAACACAACTGATTGTCCCAACCCCATTTATAAGGCAAGAAATCCCACTTATTAAACCTGACAGGGCACACCTGTGAAGTGAAAACTATAGTTGAGCCTCCCCCGTAGTGTTCGGGTTCCGTTCGGTTCATCGAACACCGGTGTGTTCCCCGAACTGTTCGTCGAACACCATCGAACACCGTTAAAACCAATGGCAGGTAAACAAAAACACATAGAAACACATAGAAAACACCTTCAAAGGTGTCCAAAAGCTGACAAACTGCTCAGAATACACAACTAACACATGGAAAAGTGACAAGTACATATAGTCATGCGAAAAGAAAAGAGGTGGAGGAGTAAAAGGAGGGGGAGACACAGATATAGGCATGTCATGCCCTTCTAAAATCACGAAAGGCTGGAATAAAAATCTAAAAGCATCCTACCAACACCCAGACATCGTGACAAGAAAATTAAAAAAAGAAATATCTTTAGGTAGAATGGCGGTTCCATTCAGAACACTTTCCTTACAAGACGTAGTGGTATCCCCGTTGTGAGTTGTGCCAAAAATGGAACCCAATACATTCGGACTAATCCACCATTTGTCATATCCAAGGGGCAGGTCAGTAAACGACAATATCGACGCGGAACCAAGTACAATAGTATATATTGTACATCCTTTGACAAGGCAATCAGGAGGATCAAGAAGTTGGGAAGGGTCACCCTAATGGCCAAAACAGACATTGATGCGGCGTTCCGGTTACTTACTACCTGTGCCTCCGAATAGTGTCCACCTATTGGGCTGCTTCTGGGAAGGAGCATACTATATAGATCGCTGTTTTCCCATGGGGTGGTCCAGATCCTGCTCACTATTTGAGGCGTTTAGTTGCTTCCTCGCATGGGTTGTAATGGACTTTTCTAAGGGAGCACATATTATCCATTACCTCGACAACTTCTTATTCGCCACAGTGTGAATACACGCGGTAGTCCACCTGTGAGAAGGAGAAAGCTGGAGGGAGAGCGGACACCACAGGGTGAGGGAGGTAAGGGAGTACAGTGTAAGGCCGACCTGAGCTCCCCCACATTCCTGCTGGGTGGGGAACAGCCCTGGGAAGAAAAGCCGCTTGCACATCCCTTTAAGGTTACGGGCGCGAGCGTGCAGAGGGACTACGCTGGAGTGCGAAGCCGACACGGCCAGTCCGTTCCTGCCCGTGCGACCTCTGTGTCGCCGAGTTTGTGCCAGAGCCGCGGTGGACCCTGACGGCCAGCCCCCCTCTCCAAATACTGGTGCCTGTCCTCTGGTGGGTCGAGCCCCCCCACGGTGGGGGTGGGGAGTAACATCTGCTGAAGAAAGACCATCTTCCAGCCAAACTAAGATGTCTACTTCTTTTCGTGGACAATGTGATGCGATCCTTTTCTTACGGACACGCCCATCACTATAAATTCCAGATGAGGCACAAAAACAGCAGGTGCTTCAACGCATGTCAAGTGCTCCTTCAAGTGGGCTCTCCTCCACCTCAACTTCAACATCACAAATACTCCAGTCCTCAGAGGTGTCACCCCAATCGCACTTGCTTCCTCACATCTCCCAAGTCTCCAGCTGCCCGTCTGAGTATGGGGTAACAGAGATGGTTGAGTCTGCACAGCTGTTTACTCATACTATAGCCTGGGAAATGGAGGTCTGCTCCAGAGCTTCTGTTAATCCAGACGAGGAAATTATCTGCACTGATGCCCAGAATCTTTATGAGTCAGATCCAGGACCAGATGAAGAAGGTTCTGAGCATAATGTAGACCCTCGTTCCCAAACTGTAACTCCTGTTGGTGGAGACAATGATGAAGACGATGATGAGACTCAAATACCTGATTGGAGCGACAACTTGACTTTTCGGTCAGGGCAGGAAGAGGTTGGCTCTGAGGACGACGGGTGTGAGAACACACAGGGTAATGATGTCGAGGTTGGAGATCCCACTTACAGTCAACCCACAGTCAGCCAGTCGATGAGGTCAGCAGAGGAGGTGGAGGAGGATGCTACTGACGACGAGGTTAGGTTGCGCCTTCCTGGACAGAGACGGAGTACTGGAAGCACGTCAACAACTGCATCCTCAACCACAACTCTGCCTCTGACCACAAGACGTGGTGGCTCTTCAGGTCACATGGGCTCTAAGCCTTGCATAGCCTGGGCATTTTTTCAGATCGATAAGGATGACCCAACTCGTGTTATCTGTAATATTTGTCACCAAAAGCTAAGTAGAGGCCAAAAAATCCATAGTTTGAGTACTTCATGCTTGAACCATCACATGAATAGGAAGCATAAGTAGCAGTGGGAAGCTCACTGTGCTACAATGCGGCCTAGTGGGCCGGGCCAACCACCGTCTGCCCCATCTTGTGCATCTGCGGCCTCTTCATCCTCTGTGACTGGGGGGACAGCAGTCACACATGTTTTTGGACGCAGACCTGCCACCTCTTTACCCGCAACAGCCAGTGTGATTGGCAGGTCATCATTTCATTTGGAAGTGGAAACACCAGCTGGTGTTGAGCGCTGTCTGACATCGAGAGCACCACCTTTGGATCAAGGTAACATAACTTTTCCGCCTGCATCTTCCTCACAGACCGGTAGTTTGCCGGGGACACCCTACTCAACCCCATCTAAGCACAACAGCCAGCCCTCGGTCCCTCAGATGTGGACAAGTAAAAGACCATTTCCTCCTAGCCATGACAAAGCTAAGAGGTTGAATTTCACCATCTGCAAGCTGTTGGCTACAGAAATGCTGCCTTTCCGCCTGGTGGACACAGAGGATTTTCGAGGCCTTATGTCCGTCGCAGTGCCCCAGTACCAGATGCCCAGTTGGCACTACTTCTCAAAGAAAGGTGTGCCTGCGCTCCACCAGCATGTCGCACACAACATCACCGCTTCTCTGAGAAACTCTGTGTGTGACACGGTGCATTTCACCACAGACACTTGGACGAGTAGGCATGGACAGGGGCGTTACATGTCGCTGACTGGGCACTGGGTAACTATGGTGACAGCAGGACAAGGGGCTACTGTCCAAGTCTTGCCGTCCCCACGAGTTGTGCGTCAATCCTCTTTATCTAGAAGTTCCTCCACTGCTTCTGCCTCCTCAACCTCCTCTCGGTCCTCCATCTGCACCCAAAGCCTGTCTGGTAATGCCACCCGCTTTCTAACTGCGCAGAAGGAATCCTGCACACCTCCTTACTATGCTGGCAGCAGGGCTCAACGGCATCAGGAGGTGTTTACTTTGAAATGTCTGGGAAATGTGAGTCACACAGCTGAGGAGTTGTGGTCAGCTCTGGAGACCCAGTTTCATGAATGGTTGTCTCCACTGGACCTGCAACCAGGGAAGGCCGTGTGCGACAATGCTGCAAAACTGGGTGCGGCCCTTCGCCGGGGCAATGTCACACACATGCCTTGTATGGCTCACGTGTTGAACCTGGTTGTCCAGCAATTTTTAGCCCACTATCCCGGACTAGATGGCTTTCTGCAAAGGGCACGGTGACTGTGTGCTCACTTCCGCCGTTCCCATCCCGCAGCTCAACGACTTACATCTCTACAGAAGTCGTTGGGCCTGCCAGTTCACCGGCTGAAATGCGATGTGCCGACTTGGTGGAATTAAACTCAGCACATGTTGCAGCGACTGTGGCAGCACCGACAAGCCCTGGTGCAATACGTTCTGATGTATAGCCTGGGCCAACAAGATCCAGAGGTGGGGAAAATCACGCTGCAGGAGTGGTCTCAGATCAGGGACCTATGCACCCTTCTGCACAGTTTTGAAATGGCGATGAAGATGTTTAGTGCTGACGATGCCATAATCAGCATGACTATTCCGGTGATTTACATGCTGGAGCACACGTTAAACAGAATTCGGAGTCAGGTGGTGGGACAAGAGGAGGTGGAGGAAGTAGAGGAGGAGTCGTATGCGGAAGGGATAACATCTCCAAGGTCCAGACGGTCGGCAGCACCAAGGCGGCAGGCATGGGAGGGTGGGGGAGAGGGATTAACCAGGGCGCATGGTAGCAGCCAAACTGTTGAGGAAGGTGCAGGAGCCAAGGAAGAAGTGGAAGACGAACTGGCAATGGGCATGGAAGACTCATCAGATGAGGGAGACCTTGATCACATTTCTGTTGTGCGAGGTTGGGGGAGAGGGCAGAGGAAGGAAGCATGATTCTTACCTCGCTACCAACACAACAAGGACTTGGTCCTCCTGGATGCGCAAGACACATGAGTGCCTTCTTGCTGCACTACCTGCAACATGACCCTTGGATTGTCAGAATTTGAAGTAATCCCGACTACTGGGTTGCCACACTCTTAGATCCCCAGTACAAAAGTAAATTTGCCAAAATAATTCCTGACATAGAAAGGGATTCACGCATGCAGGAGTATCAGCAGAGGCTGTTGCAGAATCTTACATGTGCTTTTCCACAAAACACCAGTGGTGCACGTAGTAAATCTCACAGTTCTAACTTGCCAACCGTGGGACTGTCGAGTCTTCATCACTCAAACCATAACAGTAACACAGTATCTGCTGGTAACAGTAATTTTGTGGAATCGTTTCACCACTTTTTTAGACCATCCTTGGCAAGGCCACAGGAGACAAGAAGTCTGACACATAGTCAACGCCTAGAGTGGATCGTACAGGAGTATCTCTAAGTGAACATCGAAGCCATGACTGTGTCACTGGACCCTTGCTCATTTTGGGCTTCCAATCTGTAAAAATGTCCGGAGCTCGCCACTCACGCCTTGGAGATCTTGTCATGCCCTGCAGCCAGCGTTCTCTCTGAACGTGTTTTAAGCGCTGCTGGTGGTGTGCTGACAGATAAGGGCACACCGCTGTCCACTGAGAATGTAGACAGACTTACGTTCATAAAGATGAACAAATCATAGATCCGCAAGGACTTTTCTACCCCTGTGTCATCCTGGGGAGACTAAAAGCTTGAGGATTTGGTAAAATCACCTCACCAACCGTTTTAAGCAACTCTGGGGCAATTGATGCCACTTAAGTGGTGTCTGTGTCACAATTTTTGGAAAAAATGGAGACTCATTTTGGAGCCCTCTTGCTGTTTTTTACATGACATTGGCATCGTCAATTCCATCTAGCCTAGGCAGACTGTGGGGACCCCCAACCAAACCCAGACGCTCAGCCCCCCTACCGCCCCCCTTTCCTTGACAATACAATAATGTAACTCTTACAACTGGATGGGTGAGGATCGGTCACAGCTTTATTAACTCTTTATACTCATTCCATTAGAAAGGCATTTTATTTCTAAAATAATTCAGCTTGTTGCAGCATGCCCTGTGTCTCCACACCGGCAAGTTGGCCAACAAGTGTAACTCTCCAATATGTCCTTTCTATTTCCAGGCCACGGAGGATCCTGCGTACTCGTATGCAGGACTCTGACCCCCATCCATCACTCTTAACGCTTGTTCCACTCCGTCCTGGAGTCCTGACAGGAATATGTCCAGTCCAATATCCAATAAGTGAACACCATCGGGCCGTATGAGGCCTGCTTTATCTCCTTCCAGTTGTCGGTGTTGTATCACTACACCGCCTCTGTCTCTTCTAAATTTTGCCATCCGAATATTTATTACCCGCCTTGTCCGTTCGATGGCCGTGATGTCTCGTGCACCTTGCCATACCGCTATCTGCACAATCTCTGACCATACTATAGTTAGTTTTGTGAAAAATTCTCTGAAGCGCTCAGTGTCTAGTTTCATTATTGCCATTAGTTATGCGTTCTTGTGATGACCTAGGTCTTTTCCCCTGGCCTGTATAACTAAGATGACCGGACCTCTTGCCTCTCTCCCTATCTTGATTACCTCCATTAGTACCTGTGGCCATTGCAGGCCTCTAATACCTCTCCAGTTGAAATATGTGTTATGAAACTCTATTTCCCTCCCACCTGGGTGGACTTTCGCCCTTTTTTCTGCCCAATATATATACGAGTGGCCTATCACCCACACTGTTGGAACTGGTATCTTGATAATAAAATCCACCTGACTTTTGCACAAGACAACTGATGGTCCCAACCCCATTTATAAGGCAAGAAATCCCACTTATTAAACCTGACAGGGCACACCTTTGAAGTGAAAACCATTTCCGGTGACTACCTCTTGAAGCTCATCAAGAGAACGCCAAGAGTGTGCAAAGCAGTCATCAAAGCAAAAGGTGGCTACGTTGAAGAACCTAGAATATAAGACATATTTTCAGTTGTTTCACACTTTTTTGTTAAGTATACAGTCATGGCCAAAAGTTTTGAGAATGACACCAAAATTATATTTTCACATGATCTGCTGGCCTCTGGTTTTTATTAGTGTTTGTCTGATGTTTATATCACATACAGAAATATAATTGCAATCATATTATGAGTACCAATAGGTTATATTGACAGTTAGAATGAGTTAATGCAGCAAGTCAATATTTGCAGTGTTGCCCCTTCTTCTTCAAGACCTCTGTAATTCTCCCTGGCATGCTCTCAATCAACTTTTGGACCAAATCCTGACTGATAGCAGTCCATTCTTGCATAATCAATGCTTGCATTTTGCCAGAATTTGTTGGTTTTTGTTTGTCCACCCGTCTCTTGATGATTGACCACAAGTTCTCAATGGGATTAAGATCTGGGGAGTTTCCAGGCCATGGACCCAAAATCTCTATGTTTTGTTCCATGAGCCATTTAGTTATCACCTTTGCTTTATGGCAAGGTGCTCCATCATGCTGGAAAAGGCATTGTTGGGCGCCAAACTGCTCTTGGACGGTTGGGAGAAGTTGCTCTTGGAGGACATTCTGGTACCATTCTTTATTCATGGCTGTGTTTTTAGGCAAGACTGTGAGTGAGTCGATTCCCTTGGCTGAGAAGCAAACCCACACATGAATGGTTTCAGGATGCTTTACAGTTGGCATGAGACAAGACTGGTGGTAGCGCTCACCTCTTCTTCTCCGAATAAGCTGTTTTCCAGTTGTCCCAAACAATCGAAAAGGGGATTCATCAGAGAAAATGACTTTGCCCCAGTCCTCAGCAGTCCACTCCCTGTACCTTTTGCAGAATATCAGTCGGTCCCTGATGTTTTTTCTGGAGGGAAGTGGCTTCTTTGCTGCCCTCCTTGAAACCAGCCCTTGCTCAAAGAGACTCCGCCTCACAGTGCGTGCAGAAGCACTCACACCAGCCTGCTGCCATTCCTGAACAAGCTCGGCACTGCTGGTAGTCCGATCCCGCAGCTGAAACAGTTTTAAGATACGGTCCTGGCGCTTGCTGGTCTTTCTTGGGCGCCCTGGAGCCTTTTTGACAACAATGGAAGCTCTCTCCTTGAAGTTCTTGATGATGCGATAGATTGTTGACTGAGGTGCAATCTTTGTAGCTGCGATACTCTTCCCTGTTAGGCCATTTTTGTGCAGTGCAATGATGGCTGCACGTGTTTCTTTAGAGATAACCATGGTTAACTGAAGAGAAACAATGATGCCAAGAACCAGCCTCCTTTTAAAGTGTCCAGTGATGTCATTCTTACTTAATCGTGACTGATTGTTCGCTAGCCCTGTCCTCATCAACACCCACACCTGTGTTAATGGATCAATCACTAAAACGATGTTAGCTGCTCCTTTTAAGGCAGGACTACAATGATGTTGAAATGTGTTTTGGGGGTTAAAGTTCATTTTCTGGGCAAATATTGACTTTACAAGTACAGTAATTGCTGTTAAGCTGATCACTCTTTGACATTCAGGAGTATATGCAAATTGCCATTACAAAAAATGAAGCAGTAAACTTTGGAAAAATTACTATTTGTCTCATTCTCAATACTTTTGGCCATGACTGTATAATTCCACATGTGTTAATTTATAGTTTTGATGCCTTCAGTGTGAATGCACTATTTTCATAGTCATGAAAATACAGAAAAATCTATAAATGAGAAGGTGTGTCCTAACTTTTGGTCTGTACTGTATATATATTTATATATACATACATATATATATATATATATATATATATACAGTACAGACCAAAAGTTCAGACACACCCTCTCATTTAAATATCTTTCTGTATTTCCTTGTGTTAGGCGTCAGTCTGGTGCTGGATTTGAAATGGGTCCAGGACCTTCTGTGGTCTCATATTTTAGTCCAGCCAGGGTTGATGCTGCTCAGCATCATAGTCAGCCCCAATGCCTAGCTGTTCCACGAGCCATGCAGATTGTCTCCCAGGCATTTGTGCCTAGCAGTGTTAAGCATAGGCTGCAGATGGAGACAGGGCTTGAGGAGTCTAAGTCCAGCATTCGCCACACTGAGCATGTCCGTGACCTGGCAGATCATGATTGGTGGGTTGGCACCCACCTGACTCGGTGACCTGGCACCACCTGATTGGTCCACGGGTAACATCACCAATGGTCCGTCGCTGGGCAGTGCTTAGTCTTTAAAAGGCCTGCCCACAAACATGGCGGCGCACTCAGATCTTTTGAGCTGGATGTTTGTGGTGTGCACGCTTTTACTCTTGGGCTCTTCTAAGAGCTATAGCTTTATTCAGGCAGGTAGCTTGAGCCATATAGAGCGGGTCTGCTAAGTCCGGTAGCTCACCGGCTGAGTGCACGAGTACCCGGCGGGTATCACACCCACATACTAGCGCCGTCTCCTATAGCGTAGCGCCTGTACCGAAGACAGGGCTACTGCTTCTTTTCCGGTCACACGTCTCCCTGCGGTTCTTGGAGATTGTGTGAACCGCTTTAGCGCCATTTCCCATAGCGTAGCGCCTGTATCAAAGACAGGGCTACTGCTTCTCCCACGGTCGCACGTCTGGCTGCGGTTCTTGAAGATTGTGCGAACCGTCTTACCCTTCCATGTGCATTAACACGAAGGGCTAAGATATTTGATAGGTGCGTCGCCGGTCGCTCTCCCTCCATGCAGTTAACGGAGATAGAGCGTATCGCCTTACCCGGTCCGGTGTGCTGTTAACACGGACGGGTTATCAGTTTAGTTGTCGCTTTCCACCCGGAAAGTGTTCGACAGCAGTCCATTAGGCTGCATTGCGGACCCCGGGGTCAGTTGCGTTCCATTAAAATAAAGTTGTCTGCAACCGCCCTCTTAACAGTATCTGAGCGCCAGGGTCTTGCCGAACATGGCCGACAACCAGCAACTGCAGCGTTACGTACAGCAACTGGAGACCAGACTTAGAACTCTGGAACAAACTGCTCCGGTCGCTGATATCACTGCAGTAGCTTCCCAGGCGGCTACTCTAGCAGCCAATATTATCAACTCGGCTGTGGTGAATACTGCAACCACCGCAAGTGCCCCATTACCCTGGTTTGCTCTCCCGGAGAAATTTTCTGGGGATAGTAAACAATGCAGGGGTTTTATTAATGTATGCTCCATTCATTTGGAGATGATGGAGGCACGGTTCCCCTCCGAAAGAGCTAAAGTGGGATATATCATCTCTTTGCTTTCCCACAGGGCTCTGGAGTGGGCTACTCCTCTATGGGAGCGGAACGACCTGGTTGTAGTAAATGCGGGTCTTTTCCTTAAGACCTTAAAAGGTGTTTTCCTGGGTCCTCAGGTCACGCATGATACGGCTCTCAAGCTCCTTGCGTTGGTCCAGGGTTCGGCCACCGCCAGCCACTATGCCATCCAGTTCAGAACCTTAGCGGCTGAACTGGATTGGTCTGAGTGGTCGCTTATCCCGGTTTTCTGGAAGGGTCTGGCTGGGCATATTAAAGATTAGAGATGAGCGTTTGACTCGAACTGTTCGCCAATCTCAAATTCAAGCTGTTTTGGGCGGTGTTCGAGCCGTTCGGCGAACACGAACGATTTGAAAAAAATTTGGCTGTTCGAGGTTATGTTCGATAACTGTTCGTGCACCAAAATCATAACTGCATTTTTTCTCAGTAATGCTGAAAATTAATGTTAATACGCAGTTTGAGTGTACAGCGGGGCGGGGGGAAGGGCAGGGGATGGATCTCTGCAGAAATAATGAAGATCTACATTTTTTTTTCTCTTCCCCGCATTTACAGTGGGGCAGTGCAGTCTGTCAGCCTATCAGAAGCGCACACACGGAGCGAACTGCTTCTTTTCACACAAGCAAGGGCATGTGTCATTGGCAGTGTATGTCACATGTCCTTGCCCTATAAGACCCAGCCATTTTCCTCTTCGCCACCATTTTCTCACTGCTGCAGCTGCGTGTTAGACGGCACCGCTGTTGCTGTGTGCGCTATACTTTGTTAATGCCAAGCCAATTTTCACACAAATCTACAGATAACTTGCTAGTAGGGAAGAGTTGTGATTGCAGTCCTTTTAAGGACTCTGTTACATCATTTCCTAGGACTTTTATCAGGCAGGTCTGTGCTCTTAAATAGATAGGTTGGGAGTAAAGACAAATTGTAATTGCAGTCCTTTTCAGGGCTAGGTTACATCAGTTCCTATCACTTTTTGCCAGACAGGTCTGTGCCAGTGCTGTTCAAGTTTTTTTCACAGCGTTTGGCTAAATCTAGCAAAGCAAATTCTTTTTGGCCTATTGCAGAGTGTGTTAGTCAGTGGAGTAGCCTATCTGTGTTGCAAGCTACACCACCTGTGTATAGAATACAATTTTTTTTACTGCACCTAGTGAAGTAAAACCTTTTGGGCATAGCAACATTCTATTAGTCCATCTATACTAACCTTGACCAGGTTGCAAATTCAATACAATTTTTTTCTGCATCTAGCTCTGAAAAAATATTTAGGATTCTACCAGTGTGTGGGACTTGTTCTATTAGTCCATCTATATTAACCTCCATCAAGTTGCAAATTCAATATAATTTTAATCTGCATCTAGCTCTGAAAAAATATATAAGCTTCTAGCAGTGTGTGGGATTTGTTCTATTAGTCCATCTATACTGACCTCCATCAGGTTGCAAATTCAATATAATTTTTTTCTGCATCTAGCTCTGAAAAAATATTTAGGCTTCTAGCAGTGTGTGGGACTTGTTCTATTAGTCCATGTATACTGACCTCCATCAGGTTGCAAATTCAATATAATTTTTTTCTGCATCTAGCTCTGAAAAAATATTTCGGCTTCTAGCATTGTGTGGGACTGGTTCTATTAGTCCATCTATACTGACCTCCATCAGGTTGCAAATTCAATATAATTTTTTTCTGCATCTAGCTCTGAAAAAATATTTTGGCATCTAGCAGTATGTGGGACTTGTTCTATTAGTCCATCTATACTGACCTCCATCAGGTTGCAAATTCAATATAACTTTTTGCTGCATCTAGCTCTGAAAAAATATTTCGGCTTCTAGCAGTGTGTGGGACTTGTTCTATTAGTCCATCTATACTTACTTCCATCAGGTTGCAAATTCAATATAATTTTTTTCTGCATCTAGCTCTGAAAAAATATTTCAGCTTGTAGCAGTGTGTGGGACTTGTTCTATTAGTCCATCTATACTAAACTCCATCAGGTTGCAAATTCAATATAATTTTTTTCTGCATCGAGCTCTGAAAAAATATTTAGGCTTCTAGCAGTGTGTGGGACTTGTTCTATTAGTACATCTATACTGACCTCCACCAGGTTGCAAATTCAATATAATTTTTTCCTGCATCTAGCTCTGAAAAAATAATTCGGCTTCTAGCAGAGTGTGGGACTTGTTCTATTAGTCCATCTATACTGACCTCCATCAGGTTGCAAATTCAATATAATTTTTTTCTGCATCTAGCTCTGAAAAAATATTTCAGCTTCTAGCAGTGTGTGGGACTTGTTCTATTAGTCCATCTATAATAACCTCCATCAGGTTGCAAATTCAATATAATTTTTTTCTGCATCTAGCTCTGAAACAATATTTCGGCTTCTAGCAGTGTGTGGGACTTGTTCTATTAGTCCATTTATACTAATCTCTCCATCAGGTTGCAAATTCAATATTATTTTTTCTGCATCTAGCTCTGAAAAAATATTTAAGTTTGTAGCAGTGTGTGGGACTTGTTCTATTAGTCCATCTATACTAACCTCCATCAGGTGGCAAATTCAATATAATTTTTTTCTGCATCGAGCTCTGAAAAAATATTTAGGCTTCTAGCAGTGTGTGGGACTTGTTCTATTAGTTCATCTATACTAACCTCCATCAAGTTGCAAATTCAATATAATTTTTTTCTGCATTTAACTCTGAAAAAATATTTCAGCTTGTAGAAGTGTCTGGCACTTGTATTATTAATCAATCTATACTAACCTCCACCAGGTTGCAAATTCAATATAATTTTTTTCTGCATCTAGCTCTGAAAAAATATTTCAGCTTGTAGCAGTGTGTGGCACTTGTTCTATTAGTCCATCTATACTGACCTCCATCAGGTTGCAAATTCAATATAATTTTTTTCTGCATCTAGCTCTGAAAAAATATTTCGGCTTCTAGCAGTGTGTGGGACTTGTTCTATTAGTCCATCTATACTGACCTCCATCAGGTTGCAAATTCAATATAATTTTTTTCTGCATCTTGCTCTGAAAAAATATTTCGGCTTCTAGCAGTGTGTGGGACTTGTTCTATTAGTCCATCTATACTGACCTCCATCAGGTTGCAAATTCAATATAATTTTTTTCTGCATCTAGCTCTGAAAAAATAATTCGGCTTCTAGCAGAGTGTGCGACTTGTTCTATTAGTCCATCTATACTAATCTCTCCATCAGGTTGCAAATTATATATAATTTTTTTCTGCATCGAGCTCTGAAAAAATATTTAGGCTGCTAGCAGTGTGTGGGACTTGTTCTATTAGTCCATCTATACTAACCTCCATCAAGTTGCAAATTCAATATAATTTTTTTCTGCATCTAGCCCTGAAAAAATATTTCAGCTTGTAGCAGTGTGTGGGACTTGTTCTATTAGTCCATCTATACTAACCTCCACCAGGTTGCAAATTCAATATAATTTTTTTCTGCATCTAGCTCTGAAAAAATATTTCAGCTTGTAGCAGTGTGTGGGACTTGTTCTATTAGTCCATCTATACTAACCTCCATCAGGTTGCAAATTCAATATAATTTTTTTCTGCATCTAGCTCTGAAAAAATATTTCAGCTTGTAGCAGTGTGTGGGACTTGTTCTATTAGTCCATCTATCCTAACCTCCATCAGGTGGGAAATTCAATATAATTTTTTTCTGCATCGAGCTCTGAAAAAATATTTAGGCTTCTAGCAGTGTGTGGGACTTTTTCTATTAGTCCATCTATACTAACCTCCACAAAGTTGCGAATTCAATATAATTTTTTTCTGCATCTAGCCCTGAAAAAATATTTCAGCTTGTAGCAGTGTGTGGGACTTGTTCTATTAGTCCATCTATACTAACCTCCACCAGGTTGCAATTCAATATAATTTTTTTCTGCATCTAGCTCTGAAAAAATATTTCAGCTTGTAGCAGTGTGTGGGACTTGTTCTATTAGTACATCTATACTGACCTCCACCAGGTTGCAAATTCAATATAATTTTTTTCTGCATCTAGCTCTGAAAAAATAATTCGGCTTCTAGCAGAGTGTGGGACTTGTTCTATTAGTCCATCTATACTGACCTCCATCAGGTTGCAAATTCAATATAATTTTTTTCTGCATCTAGCTCTGAAAAAATATTTTGGCTTCTAGCAGTGTGTGGGACTTGTTCTATTAGGCCATCTATACTGACCGCCATCAGGTTGCAAATTCAATATAATTTTTTTCTGCATCTAGCTCTGAAAAAATATTTCAGCTTCTAGCACTGTGTGGGACTTGTTCTATTAGTCCATCTATGCTAACCTCCATCAGTTTGCAAATTCAATATAATTTTTTTCTGCATCGAGCTCTGAAAAAATATTTAGGCTTCTAGCAGTGTGTGGGACTTGTTCTATTAGTCCATCTATACTAACCTCCATCAAGTTGCAAATTCAATATAATTTTTTTCTGCATCTAGCCCTGAAAAAATATTTCAGCTTGTAGCAGTGTGTGGGACTTGTTCTATTAGTCCATCTATACTAACCTCCACCAGGTTGCAAATTCAATATAATTTTTTTCTGCATCTAGCTCTGAAAAAATATTTCAGCTTGTAGCAGTGTGTGGGACTTGTTCTATTAGTCCATCTATACTAACCTCCATCAGGTTGCAAATTCAATATAATTTTTTTCTGCATCTAGCTCTGAAAAAATATTTCAGCTTGTAGCAGTGTGTGGGACTTGTTCTATTAGTCCATCTATACTAACCTCCATCAGGTGGGAAATTCAATATAATTTTTTTCTGCATCGAGCTCTGAAAAAATATTTAGGCTTCTAGCAGTGTGTGGGACTTTTTCTATTAGTTCATCTATACTAACCTCCACAAAGTTGCAAATTCAATATAATTTCTTTCTGCATCTAGCCCTGAAAAAATATTTCAGCTTGTAGCAGTGTGTGGGACTTGTTCTATTAGTCCATCTATACTAACCTCCATCAAGTTGCAAATTCACTATAATTTTTTTCTGCATCGAGCTCTGAAAAAATATTTCGGCTTCTAGCAGTGTGTGGGACTTGTTCTATTAGTTCATCTATACTAACCTCCATCAAGTTGCAAATTCAATATAATTTTTTTCTGCATCTAGCTCTGAAAAAATATTTCAGCTTGTAGAAGTGTGTGGCACTTGTATTATTAATCAATCTATACTAACCTCCACCAGGTTGCAAATTCAATATAATTTTTTTCTGCATCTAGCTCTGAAAAAATATTTTGGCTTCTAGCAGTGTGTGGGACTTGTTCTATTAGTCCATCTATACTGACCTCCATCAGGTTGCAAATTCAATATAATTTTTTTCTGCATCTGGCTCTGAAAAAATATTTCGGCTTCTAGCAGTGTGTGGGACTTGTTCTATTAGTTCATCTATACTAACCTCCATCAAGTTGCAAATTCAATATAATTTTTTTCTGCATCTAGCTCTGAAAAAATATTTCAGCTTGTAGAAGTGTGTGGCACTTGTATTATTAATCAATCTATACTAACCTCCACCAGGTTGCAAATTCAATATAATTTTTTTCTGCATCTAGCTCTGAAAAAATATTTCAGCTTGTAGCAGTGTGTGGCACTTGTTCTATTAGTCCATCTATACTGACCTCCATCAGGTTGCAAATTCAATATAATTTTTTTCTGCATCTAGCTCTGAAAAAATATTTTGGCTTCTAGCAGTGTGTGGGACTTGTTCTATTAGTCCATCTATACTGACCTCCATCAGGTTGCAAATTCAATATAATTTTTTTCTGCATCTAGCTCTGAAACAATATTTCGGCTTCTAGCAGTGTGTGGGACTTGTTCTATTAGTCCATCTATACTGACCTCCATCAGGTTGCAAATTCAATATAATTTTTTTCTGCATCTAGCTCTGAAAAAATATTTTGGCTTCTAGCAGTGTGTGGGACTTGTTCTATTAGTCCATCTATACTGACCTCCATCAGGTTGCAAATTCAATATAATTTTTTTCTGCATTTAACTCTGAAAAAATATTTCAGCTTGTAGAAGTGTCTGGCACTTGTATTATTAATCAATCTATACTAACCTCCACCAGGTGGCAAATTCAATATAATTTTTTTCTGCATCTAGCTCTGAAAAAATATTTCAGCTTGTAGCAGTGTGTGGCACTTGTTCTATTAGTCCATCTATACTGACCTCCATCAGGTTGCAAATTCAATATAATTTTTTTCTGCATCTAGCTCTGAAAAAATATTTCGGCTTCTAGCAGTGTGTGGGACTTGTTCTATTAGTCCATCTATACTGACCTCCATCAGGTTGCAAATTCAATATAATTTTTTTCTGCATCTAGCTCTGAAAAAATATTTCGGCTTCTAGCAGTGTGTGGGACTTGTTCTATTAGTCCATCTATACTGACCTCCATCAGGTTGCAAATTCAATATAATTTTTTTCTGCATCTAGCTCTGAAAAAATAATTCGGCTTCTAGCAGAATGTGGGACTTGTTCTATTAGTCCATCTATACTAATCTCTCCATCAGGTTGCAAATTATATATAATTTTTTTCTGCGTCGAGCTCTGAAAAAATATTTAGGCTTCTATCAGTGTGTGGGACTTGTTCTATTAGTCCATCTATACTAACCTCCATCAAGTTGCAAATTCAATATAATTTTTTTCTGCATCTAGCCCTGAAAAAATATTTCAGCTTGTAGCAGTGTGTGGGACTTGTTCTATTAGTCCATCTATACTAACCTCCACCAGGTTGCAAATTCAATATAATTTTTTTCTGCATCTAGCTCTGAAAAAATATTTCAGCTTGTAGCAGTGTGTGGGACTTGTTCTATTAGTCCATCTATACTAACCTCCATCAGGTGGGAAATTCAATATAATTTTTTTCTGCATCGAGCTCTGATAAAATATTTAGGCTTCTAGCAGTGTGTGGGACTTTTTCTAATAGTCCATCTATACTAACCTCCACAAAGTTGCAAATTCAATATAATTTTTTTCTGCATCTAGCCCTGAAAAAATATTTCAGCTTGTAGCAGTGTGTGGGACTTGTTCTATTAGTCCATCTATACTAACCTCCACCAGGTTGATATTCAATATAATTTTTTTCTGCATCTAGCTCTGAAAAAATATTTCAGCTTGTAGCAGTGTGTGGGACTTGTTCTATTAGTCCATCTATACTTACCTCCATCAGGTTGCAAATTCAATATAATTTTTTTCTGCATCTAGCTCTGAAAAAATATTTCGGCTTCTAGCAGTGTGTGGGACTTGTTCTATTAGTCCATCTATACTAACCTCCATCAGGTTGCAAATTCAATATAATTTTTTTCTGCATCTAGCTCTGAAACAATATTTCGGCTTCTAGCAGTGTGTGGGACTTGTTCTATTAATCCATCTATACTAATCTCTCCATCAGGTTGCAAATTCAATATTATTTTTTTCTGCATCTAGCTTTGAAAAAATATTTAAGCTTGTAGCAGTGTGTGGGACTTGTTCTATTAGTCCATCTATACTAACCTCCATCAAGTTGCAAATTCAATATAATTTTTTTCTGCATCGAGCTCTGAAAAAATATTTCGGCTTCTAGTAGTGTGTGGCACTTGTATTATTAATCAATCTATACTAACCTCCACCAGGTTGCAAATTCAATATAATTTTTTTCTGCATCTAGCTCTGAAAAAATATTTTGGCTTCTAGCAGTGTGTGGGACTTGTTCTATTAGTTCATCTATACTGACCTCCATCAGGTTGCAAATTCAATATAATTTTTTTCTGCATCTAGCTCTGAAAAAATAATTCGGCTTCTAGCAGAGTGTGGGACTTGTTCTATTAGTCCATCTATACTGACCTCCATCAGGTTGCAAATTCAATATAATTTTTTTCTGCATCTAGCTCTGAAAAAATATTTTGGCTTCTAGCAGTGTGTGGGACTTGTTCTATTAGGCCATCTATACTGACCGCCATCAGGTTGCAAATTCAATATAATTTTTTTCTGCATCTAGCTCTGAAAAAATATTTCAGCTTCTAGCAGTGTGTGGGACTTGTTCTATTAGTCCATCTATACTAACCTCCATCAGGTTGCAAATTCAATATAATTTTTTTCTGCATCTAGCTCTGAAACAATATTTCGGCTTCTAGCAGTGTGTGGGACTTGTTCTATTAGTCCATCTATACTAATCTCTCCATCAGGTTGCAAATTCAATATAATTTTTTTCTGCATCTAGCTCTGAAAAAATATTTCAGCTTGTAGCAGTGTGTGGGACTTGTTCTATTAGTCCATCTATACTAACCTCCATTAGGTGGGAAATTCAAAATAATTTTTTTCTGCATCGAGCTCTGAAAAAACATTTAGGCTTCTAGCAGTGTGTGGGACTTTTTCTATTAGTCCATCTATACTAACCTCAACAAAGTTGCAAATTCAATGTAATTTTTTTCTGCATCTAGCCCTGAAAAAATATTTCAGCTTGTAGCTGTGTGTGGGACTTGTTCTATTAGTCCATCTATACTAACCTCCACCAGGTTGCAATTCAATATAATTTTTTTCTGCATCTAGCTCTGAAAAAATATTTCAGCTTGCAGCAGTGTGTGGGACTTGTTCTATTAGTCCATCTATACTTACCTCCATCAGGTTGCAAATTCAATATAATTTTTTTCTGCATCTAGCTCTGAAACAATATTTCGGCTTCTAGCAGTGTGTGGGACTTGTTCTATTAGTCCATCTATACTAATCTCTCCATCAGGTTGCAAATTCAATATTATTTTTTTCTGCATCTAGCTTTGAAAAAATATTTAAGCTTGTAGCAGTGTGTGGGACTTGTTCTATTAGTCCATCTATACTAACCTCCATCAAGTTGCAAATTCAATATAACTTTTTTATGCATCGAGCTCTGAAAAAATATTTCGGCTTCTAGCAGTGTGTGGGACTTGTTCTATTAGTTCATCTATACTAACCTACATCAAGTTGCAAATTCAATATAATTTTTTTCTGCATCTAGCTCTGAAAAAATATTTCAGCTTTTAGAAGTGTGTGGCACTTGTATTATTAATCAATCTATACTAACCACCACCAGGTTGCAAATTCAATATAATTTTTTTCTGCATCTAGCTCTGAAAATATATTTTGGCTTCTAGCAGTGTGTGGGACTTGTTCTATTAGTCCATCTATACTGACCTCCATCAGGTTGCAAATTCAATATAATTTTTTTCTGCATCTAGCTCTGAAAAAATATTTCGGCTTCTAGCAGTGTGTGGGACTTGTTCTATTAGTCCATCTATACTGACCTCCATCAGGTTGCAAATTAAATATAATTTTTTTCTGCATCTAGCTCTGAAAAAATAATTCGGCTTCTAGCAGAGTGTGGGACTTGTTCTATTAGTCCATCTATACTAATCTCTCCATCAGGATGCAAATTATATATAATTTTTTTCTTCATCTAGCTCTGAAAAAATATTTCAGCTTGTAGCAGTGTGTGGGACTTGTTCTATTAGTCCATCTATACTAACCTCCATCAGGTGGGAAATTCAATATAATTTTTTTCTGCATCGAGCTCTGAAAAAATATTTAGGCTAATAGCAGTGTGTGGGACTTGTTCTATTAGTCCATCTATACTAACCTCCATCAAGTTGCAAGTTCAATATAATTTTTTTCTGCATCTAGCCCTGAAAACGTATTTCAGCTTGTAGCAGTGTGTGGGACTTGTTCTATTAGTCCATATATACTAACCTCCACCAGGTTGCATATTCAATATAATTTTTTTCTGCATCTAGCTCTGAAAAAATATTTTGGCTTCTAGCAGTATGTGGGATTTGTTCTATTAGTCCATCTATACTGACCTCCATCAGGTTGCAAATTCAATATAACTTTTTGCTGCAAGTAGCTCTGAAAAAATATTTCGGCTTCTAGCAGTGTGTGGGACTTGTTCTATTAGTCCATCTATACTAACCTCCATCAGGTTGCAAATTCAATATAATTTTTTTCTGCATCTAGCTCTGAAAAAATATTTAGGCTTCTAGCAGTGTGTGGGACTTGTTCTATTAGTCCATCTATACTTACTTCCATCAGGTTGCAAATTCAATATAATTTTTTTCTGCATCTAGCTCTGAAAAAATATTTCAGCTTGTAGCAGTGTGTGGGACTTGTTCTATTAGTCCATCTATACTAACCTCCATCAGGTTGCAAATTCAATATAATTTTTTTCTGCATCGAGCTCTGAAAAAATATTTAGGCTTCTAGCAGTGTGTGGGACTTGTTCTATTAGTACATCTATACTGACCTCCACCAGGTTCCAAATTCAATATAATTTTTTTCTGCATCTAGCTCTGAAAAAATAATTCGGCTTCTAGCAGAGTGTGGGACTTGTTCTATTAGTCCATCTATACTGACCTCCATCAGGTTGCAAATTCAATATAATTTTTTTCTGCATCTAGCTCTGAAAAAATAATTCGGCTTCTAGCAGAGTGTGGGACTTGTTCTATTAGTCCATCTATACTAATCTCTCCATCAGGTTGCAAATTATATATAATTTTTTTCTGCATCGAGCTCTGAAAAAATATTTAGGCTTCTAGCAGTGTGTGGGACTTGTTCTATTAGTCCATCTATACTAACCTCCATCAAGTTGCAAATTCAATATAATTTTTTTCTGCATCTAGCCCTGAAAAAATATTTCAGCTTGTAGCAGTGTGTGGGACTTGTTCTATTAGTCCATCTATACTAACCTCCACCAGGTTGCAAATTCAATATAATTTTTTTCTGCATCTAGCTCTGAAAAAATATTTCAGCTTGTAGCAGTGTGTGGGACTTGTTCTATTAGTCCATCTATACTAACCTTCATCAGGTTGCAAATTCAATATAATTTTTTTCTGCATCTAGCTCTGAAAAAATATTTCAGCTTGTAGCAGTGTGTGGGACTTGTTCTATTAGTCCATCTATACTAACCTCCATCAGGTGGGAAATTCAATATAATTTTTTTCTGCATCGAGCTCTGAAAAAAAATTTAGGCTTCTAGCAGTGTGTGGGACTTTTTCTATTAGTCCATCTATACTAACCTCCACAAAGTTGCAAATTCAATATAATTTTTTTCTGCATCTAGCCCTGAAAAAATATTTCAGCTTGTAGCAGTGTGTGGGACTTGTTCTTTTAGTCCATCTATACTAACCTCCACCAGGTTGCAATTCAATATAATTTTTTTCTGCATCTAGCTCTGAAAAAATATTTCAGCTTGTAGAAGTGTGTGGCACTTGTATTATTAATCAATCTATACTAACCTCCACCAGGTTGCAAATTCAATATAATTTTTTTCTGCATCTAGCTCTGAAAAAATGTTTCAGCTTGTAGCAGTGTGTGGCACTTGTTCTATTAGTCCATCTATACTGACCTCCATCAGGTTGCAAATTCAATATAATTTTTTTCTGCATCTAGCTCTGAAAAAATATTTTGGCTTCTAGCAGTGTGTGGGACTTGTTCTATTAGTCCATCTATACTGACCTCCATCAGGTTGCAAATTCAATATAATTTTTTTCTGCATCTAGTTCTGAAACAATATTTCGGCTTCTAGCAGTGTGTGGGACTTGTTCTATTAGTCCATCTATACTGAACTCCATCAGGTTGCAAATTCAATATAATTTTTTTCTGCATCTAGCTCTGAAAAAATATTTTGGCTTCTAGCAGTGTGTGGGACTTGTTCTATTAGTCCATCTATACTGACCTCCATCAGGTTGCAAATTCAATATAATTTTTTTCTGCATTTAACTCTGAAAAAATATTTCAGCTTGTAGAAGTGTCTGGCACTTGTATTATTAATCAATCTATACTAACCTCCACCAGGTTGCAAATTCAATATAATTTTTTTCTGCATCTAGCTCTGAAAAAATATTTCAGCTTGTAGCAGTGTGTGGCACTTGTTCTATTAGTCCATCTATACTGACCTCCATCAGGTTGCAAATTCAATATAATTTTTTTCTGCATCTAGCTCTGAAAAAATATTTCGGCTTCTAGCAGTGTGTGGGACTTGTTCTATTAGTCCATCTATACTGACCTCCATCAGGTTGCAAATTCAATATAATTTTTTTCTGCATCGAGCTCTGAAAAAATATTTCGGCTTCTAGCAGTGTGTGGGACTTGTTCTATTAGTCCATCTATACTGACCTCCATCAGGTTGCAAATTCAATATAATTTTTTTCTGCATCTAGCTCTGAAAAAATATTTCAGCTTGTAGCAGTGTGTGGGACTTGTTCTATTAGTCCATCTATACTAACCTCCATCAGGTTTCAAATTCAATATAATTTTTTTCTGCTTCGAGCTCTGAAAAAATATTTAGGCTTCTAGCAGTGTGTGGGACTTGTTCTATTAGTACATCTATACTGACCTCCACCAGGTTGCAAATTCAATATAAATTTTTCTGCGTCTAGCTCTGAAAAAATAATTCGGCTTCTAGCAGAGTGTGGGACTTGTTCTATTAGTCCACCTATACTGACCTCCATCAGGTTGCAAATTCAATATAATTTTTTTCTGCATCTAGCTCTGAAAAAATATTTTGGCTTCTAGCAGTGTGTGGGACTTGTTCTATTAGGCCATCTATACTGACCGCCATCAGGTTGCAAATTCAATATGATTTTTTTCTGCATCTAGCTCTGAAAAAATATTTCAGCTTCTAGCAGTGTGTGGGACTTGTTCTATTAGTCCATCTATACTAACCTCCATCAGGTTGCAAATTCAATATAATTTTTTTCTGCATCTAGCTCTGAAAAAATATTTAGGCTTCTAGCAGTGTGTGGGACTTGTTCTATTAGTCCATCTATACTAATCTCTCCATCAGGTTGCAAATTCAATATTATTTTTTTCTGCATCTAGCTCTGAAAAAATATTTAAGCTTGTAGCAGTGTGTGGGACTTGTTCTATTAGTCCATCTATACTAACCTCCATCAGGTGGCAAATTCAATATAATTTTTTTCTGCATCGAGCTCTGAAAATATATTTAGGCTTCTAGCAGTGTGTGGGACTTGTTCTATTAGTTCATCTATACTAACCTCCATCAAGTTGCAAATTCAATATAATTTTTTTCTGCATTTAACTCTGAAAAAATATTTCAGCTTGTAGAAGTGTCTGGCACTTGTATTATTAATCAATCTATACTAACCTCCACCAGGTTGCAAATTCAATATAATTTTTTTCTGCATCTAGCTCTGAAAAAATATTTCAGCTTGTAGCAGTGTGTGGCACTTGTTCTATTAGTCCATCTATACTGACCTCCATCAGGTTGCAAATTCAATATAATTTTTTTCTGCATCTAGCTCTGAAAAAATATTTCAGCTTCTAGCAGTGTGTGGGACTTGTTCTATTAGTCCATCTATACTGACCTCCATCAGGTTGCAAATTCAATATAATTTTTTTCTACATCTAGCTCTGAAAAAATAATTCGGCTTCTATCAGAGTGTGGGACTTGTTCAATTAGTCCATCTATACTAATCTCTCCATCAGGTTGCAAATTATATATAATTTTTTTCTGTATCGAGCTCTGAAAAAATATTTAGGCTTCTAGCAGTGTGTGGGACTTGTTCTATTAGTCCATCTATACTAACCTCCATCAAGTTGCAAATTCAATATAATTTTTTTCTGCATCTAGCCCTGAAAAAATATTTCAGCTTGTAGCAGTGTGTGGGACTTGTTCTATTAGTCCATCTATACTAACCTCCACCAGGTTGCAATTCAATATAATTTTTTTCTGCGTCTAGCTCTGAAAAAATATTTCAGCTTGTAGCAGTGTGTGGGACTTGTTCTATTAGTCCATCTATACTTACCTCCATCAGGTTGCAAATTCAATATAATTTTTTTCTGCATCTAGCTCTGAAAAAATATTTCGGCTTCTAGCAGTGTGTGGGACTTGTTCTATTAGTCCATCTATACTAACCTCCATCAGGTTGCAAATTCAATATAATTTTTTTCTGCATCTAGCTCTGAAACAATATTTCGGCTTCTAGCAGTGTGTGGGACTTGTTCTATTAGTCCATCTATACTAATCTCTCCATCAGGTTTCAAATTCAATATTATTTTTTTCTGCATCTAGCTCTGAAAAAATATTTAAGCTTGTAGCAGTGTGTGGGACTTGTTCTATTAGTCCATCTATACTAACCTCCATCAAGTTGCAAATTCAATATAATTTTTTTCTGCATCGAGCTCTGAAAAAATATTTCGGCTTCTAGCAGTGTGTGGGACTTGTTCTATTAGTTCATCTATACTAACCTCCATCAAGTTGCAAATTCAATATAATTTTTTTCTGCATCTAGCTCTGAAAAAATATTTCAGCTTGTAGAAGTGTGTGGCACTTGTATTATTAATCAATCTATACTAACCTCCACCAGGTTGCAAATTCAATATAATTTTTTTCTGCATCTAGCTCTGAAAAAATATTTCAGCTTGTAGCAGTGTGTGGCACTTGTTCTATTAGTCCATCTATACTGACCTCCATCAGGTTGCAAATTCAATATAATTTTTTTCTGCATCTAGCTCTGAAAAAATATTTCGGCTTCTAGCAGTGTGTGGGACTTGTTCTATTAGTCCATCTATACTGACCTCCATCAGGTTGCAAATTCAATATAATTTTTTTCTGCATCTAGCTCTGAAAAAATATTTCGGTTTTAGCAGTGTGTGGGACTTGTTCTATTAGTCCATGTATACTGACCTCCATCAGGTTGCAAATTCAATATAATTTTTTTCTGCATCTAGCTCTGAAAAAATAATTCGGCTTCTAGCAGAGTGTGGGACTTGTTCTATTAGTCCATCTATACTAATCTCTCCATCAGGTTGCAAATTATATATAATTTTTTTCTGCATCTAGCTCTGAAAAAATATTTCAGCTTGTAGCAGTGTGTGGGACTTGTTCTATTAGTCCATCTATACTAACCTCCATCAGGTGGGAAATTCAATATAATTTTTTTCTGCATCGAGCTCTGAAAAAATATTTCAGCTTGTAGCAGTGTGTGGGACTTGTTCTATTAGTCCATCTATACTAACCTCCATCAGGTGGGAAATTCAATACAATTTTTTTCTGCATCGAGCTCTGAAAAAATATTTAGGCTTCTAGCAGTGTGTGGGACTTTTTCAATTAGTCCATCTATACTAGCCTCCACAAAGTTGCAAATTCAATATAATTTTTTTCTGCATCTAGCCCTGAAAAAATATTTCAGCTTGTAGCAGTGTGTGGGACTTGTTCTATTAGTCCATCTATACTAACCTCCACCAGGTTGCAAATTCAATATAATTTCTTTCTGCATCTAGCTCTGAAAAAATATTTCAGCTTGTAGCAGTTTGTGGGACTTGTTCTATTAGTCCATCTATACTAACCTCCATCAGGTTGCAAATTCAATATAATTTTTTTCTGCATCTAGCTCTGAAAAAATATTTCGGCTTCAAGCACTGTGTGGGTCTTGTTCTATTAGTCCATCTATACTAACCTCCATCAGGTTGCAAATTCAATATAATTTTTTTCTGCATCTAGCTCTGAAAAAATGTTTCAACTTGTAGCAGTGTGTGGCACTTGTTCTATTAGTCCATCTATACTGACCTCCATCAGGTTGCAAATTCAATATAATTTTTTTCTGCATCTAGCTCTGAAAAAATATTTTGGCTTCTAGCAGTGTGTGGGACTTGTTCTATTAGTCCATCTATACTGACCTCCATCAGGTTGCAAATTCAATATAATTTTTTTCTGCATTTAACTCTGAAAAAATATTTCAGCTTGTAGAAGTGTCTGGCACTTGTATTATTAATCAATCTATACTAACCTCCACCAGGTTGCAAATTCAATATAATTTTTTTCTGCATCTAGCTCTGAAAAAATATTTCAGCTTGTAGCAGTGTGTGGCACTTGTTCTATTAGTCCATCTATACTGACCTCCATCAGGTTGCAAATTCAATATAATTTTTTTCTGCATCTAGCTCTGAAAAAATATTTCGGCTTCTAGCAGTGTGTGGGACTTGTTCTATTAGTCCATCTATACTGACCTCCATCAGGTTGCAAATTCAATATAATTTTTTTCTGCATCTAGCTCTGAAAAAATATTTCGGCTTCTAGCAGTGTGTGGGACTTGTTCTATTAGTCCATCTATACTGACCTCCATCAGGTTGCAAATTCAATATAATTTTTTTCTGCATCTAGCTCTGAAAAAATATTTCAGCTTGTAGCAGTGTGTGGGACTTGTTCTATTAGTCCATCTATACTAACCTCCATCAGGTTTCAAATTCAATATAATTTTTTTCTGCTTCGAGCTCTGAAAAAATATTTAGGCTTCTAGCAGTGTGTGGGACTTGTTCTATTAGTACATCTATACTGACCTCCACCAGGTTGCAAATTCAATATAATTTTTTTCTGCGTCTAGCTCTGAAAAAATAATTCGGCTTCTAGCAGAGTGTGGGACTTGTTCTATTAGTCCACCTATACTGACCTCCATCAGGTTGCAAATTCAATATAATTTTTTTCTGCATCTAGCTCTGAAAAAATATTTTGGCTTCTAGCAGTATGTGGGACTTGTTCTATTAGGCCATCTATACTGACCGCCATCAGGTTGCAAATTCAATATAATTTTTTTCTGCATCTAGCTCTGAAAAAATATTTCAGCTTCTAGCAGTGTGTGGGACTTGTTCTATTAGTCCATCTATACTGACCTCCATCAGGTTGCAAATTCAATATAATTTTTTTCTGCATTTAACTCTGAAAAAATATTTCAGCTTGTAGAAGTGTCTGGCACTTGTATTATTAATCAATCTATACTAACCTCCACCAGGTTGCAAATTCAATATAATTTTTTTCTGCATCTAGCTCTGAAAAAATATTTCAGCTTGTAGCAGTGTGTGGCACTTGTTCTATTAGTCCATCTATACTGACCTCCATCAGGTTGCAAATTCAATATAATTTTTTTCTGCATCTAGCTCTGAAAAAATATTTCGGCTTCTAGCAGTGTGTGGGACTTGTTCTATTAGTCCATCTATACTGACCTCCATCAGGTTGCAAATTCAATATAATTTTTTTCTGCATCTAGCTCTGAAAAAATATTTCGGCTTCTAGCAGTGTGTGGGACTTGTTCTATTAGTCCATCTATACTGACCT
The DNA here is from genome assembly GCF_046119375.1 of Phyllobates terribilis. Lineage (NCBI taxonomy): Eukaryota > Metazoa > Chordata > Amphibia > Anura > Dendrobatidae > Phyllobates > Phyllobates terribilis. The sequence continues at coordinate 473,947,825 of NW_027362761.1, forward strand.
CCATCAGGTTGCAAATTCAATATAATTTTTTTCTGCATCTAGCTCTGAAAAAATATTTCAGCTTGTAGCAGTGTGTGGGACTTGTTCTATTAGTCCATCTATACTAACCTCCATCAGGTTTCAAATTCAATATAATTTTTTTCTGCTTCGAGCTCTGAAAAAATATTTAGGCTTCTAGCAGTGTGTGGGACTTGTTCTATTAGTACATCTATACTGACCTCCACCAGGTTGCAAATTCAATATAATTTTTTTCTGCGTCTAGCTCTGAAAAAATAATTCGGCTTCTAGCAGAGTGTGGGACTTGTTCTATTAGTCCACCTATACTGACCTCCATCAGGTTGCAAATTCAATATAATTTTTTTCTGCATCTAGCTCTGAAAAAATATTTTGGCTTCTAGCAGTGTGTGGGACTTGTTCTATTAGGCCATCTATACTGACCGCCATCAGGTTGCAAATTCAATATAATTTTTTTCTGCATCTAGCTCTGAAAAAATATTTCAGCTTCTAGCAGTGTGTGGGACTTGTTCTATTAGTCCATCTATACTAACCTCCATCAGGTTGCAAATTCAATATAATTTTTTTCTGCATCTAGCTCTGAAAAAATATTTAGGCTTCTAGCAGTGTGTGGGACTTGTTCTATTAGTCCATCTATACTAATCTCTCCATCAGGTTGCAAATTCAATATTATTTTTTTCTGCATCTAGCTCTGAAAAAATATTTAAGCTTGTAGCAGTGTGTGGGACTTGTTCTATTAGTCCATCTATACTAACCTCCATCAGGTGGCAAATTCAATATAATTTTTTTCTGCATCGAGCTCTGAAAATATATTTAGGCTTCTAGCAGTGTGTGGGACTTGTTCTATTAGTTCATCTATACTAACCTCCATCAAGTTGCAAATTCAATATAATTTTTTTCTGCATTTAACTCTGAAAAAATATTTCAGCTTGTAGAAGTGTCTGGCACTTGTATTATTAATCAATCTATACTAACCTCCACCAGGTTGCAAATTCAATATAATTTTTTTCTGCATCTAGCTCTGAAAAAATATTTCAGCTTGTAGCAGTGTGTGGCACTTGTTCTATTAGTCCATCTATAGTGACCTCCATCAGGTTGCAAATTCAATATAATTTTTTTCTGCATCTAGCTCTGAAAAAATATTTCAGCTTCTAGCAGTGTGTGGGACTTGTTCTATTAGTCCATCTATACTGACCTCCATCAGGTTGCAAATTCAATATAATTTTTTTCTACATCTAGCTCCGAAAAAATAATTCGGCTTCTATCAGAGTGTGGGACTTGTTCAATTAGTCCATCTATACTAATCTCTCCATCAGGTTGCAAATTATATATAATTTTTTTCTGTATCGAGCTCTGAAAAAATATTTAGGCTTCTAGCAGTGTGTGGGACTTGTTCTATTAGTCCATCTATACTAACCTCCATCAAGTTGCAAATTCAATATAATTTTTTTCTGCATCTAGCCCTGAAAAAATATTTCAGCTTGTAGCAGTGTGTGGGACTTGTTCTATTAGTCCATCTATACTAACCTCCACCAGGTTGCAATTCAATATAATTTTTTTCTGCGTCTAGCTCTGAAAAAATATTTCAGCTTGTAGCAGTGTGTGGGACTTGTTCTATTAGTCCATCTATACTTACCTCCATCAGGTTGCAAATTCAATATAATTTTTTTCTGCATCTAGCTCTGAAAAAATATTTCGGCTTCTAGCAGTGTGTGGGACTTGTTCTATTAGTCCATCTATACTAACCTCCATCAGGTTGCAAATTCAATATAATTTTTTTCTGCATCTAGCTCTGAAACAATATTTCGGCTTCTAGCAGTGTGTGGGACTTGTTCTATTAGTCCATCTATACTAATCTCTCCATCAGGTTTCAAATTCAATATTATTTTTTTCTGCATCTAGCTCTGAAAAAATATTTAAGCTTGTAGCAGTGTGTGGGACTTGTTCTATTAGTCCATCTATACTAACCTCCATCAAGTTGCAAATTCAATATAATTTTTTTCTGCATCGAGCTCTGAAAAAATATTTCGGCTTCTAGCAGTGTGTGGGACTTGTTCTATTAGTTCATCTATACTAACCTCCATCAAGTTGCAAATTCAATATAAGTTTTTTCTGCATATAGCTCTGAAAAAATATTTCAGCTTGTAGAAGTGTGTGGCACTTGTATTATTAATCAATCTATACTAACCTCCACCAGGTTGCAAATTCAATATAATTTTTTTCTGCATCTAGCTCTGAAAAAATATTTCAGCTTGTAGCAGTGTGTGGCACTTGTTCTATTAGTCCATCTATACTGACCTCCATCAGGTTGCAAATTCAATATAATTTTTTTCTGCATCTAGCTCTGAAAAAATATTTCGGCTTCTAGCAGTGTGTGGGACTTGTTCTATTAGTCCATCTATACTGACCTCCATCAGGTTGCAAATTCAATATAATTTTTTTCTGCATCTAGCTCTGAAAAAATATTTCGGTTTTAGCAGTGTGTGGGACTTGTTCTATTAGTCCATGTATACTGACCTCCATCAGGTTGCAAATTCAATATAATTTTTTTCTGCATCTAGCTCTGAAAAAATAATTCGGCTTCTAGCAGAGTGTGGGACTTGTTCTATTAGTCCATCTATACTAATCTCTCCCTCAGGTTGCAAATTATATATAATTTTTTTCTGCATCTAGCTCTGAAAAAATATTTCAGCTTGTAGCAGTGTGTGGGACTTGTTCTATTAGTCCATCTATACTAACCTCCATCAGGTGGGAAATTCAATATAATTTTTTTCTGCATCGAGCTCTGAAAAAATATTTCAGCTTGTAGCAGTGTGTGGGACTTGTTCTCTTAGTCCATCTATACTAACCTCCATCAGGTGGGAAATTCAATACAATTTTTTTCTGCATCGAGCTCTGAAAAAATATTTAGGCTTCTAGCAGTGTGTGGGACTTTTTCAATTAGTCCATCTATACTAGCCTCCCCAAAGTTGCAAATTCAATATAATTTTTTTCTGCATCTAGCCCTGAAAATATATTTCAGCTTGTAGCAGTGTGTGGGACTTGTTCTATTAGTCCATCTATACTAACCTCCACCAGGTTGCAAATTCAATATAATTTCTTTCTGCATCTAGCTCTGAAAAAATATTTCAGCTTGTAGCAGATTGTGGGACTTGTTCTATTAGTCCATCTATACTAACCTCCATCAGGTTGCAAATTCAATATAATTTTTTTCTGCATCTAGCTCTGAAAAAATATTTCGGCTTCAAGCACTGTGTGGGTCTTGTTCTATTAGTCCATCTATACTAACCTCCATCAGGTTGCAAATTCAATATAATTTTTTTCTGCATCTAGCTCTGAAAAAATATTTCAGCTTGTAGCAGTGTGTGGGACTTGTTCTATTAGTCCATCTATACTAACCTCCATCCAATGGCAAATTCAATATAATTTTTTTCTGCATCTAGCTCTGAAAAAATATTTTGGCTTCTAGCAGTGTGTGGGACTTGTTCTATTAGTCCATCTATACTGACCTCCATCAGGTTGCAAATTCAATATAATTTTTTTCTGCATCGAGCTCTGAAAAAATATTTCGGCTTCTAGCAGTGTGTGGGACTTGTTCTATTAGTTCATCTATACTAACCTCCATCAAGTTGCAAATTCAATATAAGTTTTTTCTGCATCTAGCTCTGAAAAAATATTTCAGCTTGTAGAAGTGTGTGGCACTTGTATTATTAATCAATCTATACGAACCTCCACCAGGTTGCAAATTCAATATAATTTTTTTCTGCATCTAGCTCTGAAAAAATATTTCAGCTTGTAGCAGTGTGTGGCACTTGTTCTATTAGTCCATCTATACTGACCTCCATCAGGTTGCAAATTCAATATAATTTTTTTCTGCATCTAGCTCTGAAAAAATATTTCGGCTTCTAGCAGTGTGTGGGACTTGTTCTATTAGTCCATCTATACTGACCTCCATCAGGTTGCAAATTCAATATAATTTTTTTCTGCATCTAGCTCTGAAAAAATATTTCGGTTTTAGCAGTGTGTGGGACTTGTTCTATTAGTCCATGTATACTGACCTCCATCAGGTTGCAAATTCAATATAATTTTTTTCTGCATCTAGCTCTGAAAAAATAATTCGGCTTCTAGCAGAGTGTGGGACTTGTTCTATTAGTCCATCTATACTAATCTCTCCATCAGGTTGCAAATTATATATAATTTTTTTCTGCATCTAGCTCTGAAAAAATATTTCAGCTTGTAGCAGTGTGTGGGACTTGTTCTATTAGTCCATCTATACTAACCTCCATCAGGTGGGAAATTCAATATAATTTTTTTCTGCATCGAGCTCTGAAAAAATATTTCAGCTTGTAGCAGTGTGTGGGACTTGTTCTATTAGTCCATCTATACTAACCTCCATCAGGTGGGAAATTCAATACAATTTTTTTCTGCATCGAGCTCTGAAAAAATATTTAGGCTTCTAGCAGTGTGTGGGACTTTTTCAATTAGTCCATCTATACTAGCCTCCACAAAGTTGCAAATTCAATATAATTTTTTTCTGCATCTAGCCCTGAAAATATATTTCAGCTTGTAGCAGTGTGTGGGACTTGTTCTATTAGTCCATCTATACTAACCTCCACCAGGTTGCAAATTCAATATAATTTCTTTCTGCATCTACCTCTGAAAAAATATTTCAGCTTGTAGCAGTTTGTGGGACTTGTTCTATTAGTCCATCTATACTAACCTCCATCAGGTTGCAAATTCAATATAATTTTTTTCTGCATCTAGCTCTGAAAAAATATTTCGGCTTCAAGCACTGTGTGGGTCTTGTTCTATTAGTCCATCTATACTAACCTCCATCAGGTTGCAAATTCAATATAATTTTTTTCTGCATCTAGCTCTGAAAAAATATTTCAGCTTGTAGCAGTGTGTGGGACTTGTTCTATTAGTCCATCTATACTAACCTCCATCCAATGGCAAATTCAATATAATTTTTTTCTGCATCTAGCTCTGAAAAAATATTTTGGCTTCTAGCAGTGTGTGGGACTTGTTCTATTAGTCCATCTATACTGACCTCCATCAGATTGCAAATTCAATATAATTTTTTTCTGCATCGAGCTCTGAAAAAATATTTAGGCTTCTAGCAGTGTGTGGGAATTTTTCAATTAGTCCATCTATACTAACCTCCACAAAGTTGCAAATTCAATATAATTTTTTTCTGCATCTAGCCCTGAAAAAATATTTCAGCTTGTAGCAGTGTGTGCGACTTGTTCTATTAGTCCATCTATACTAACCTCCACCAGGTTGCAAATTCAATATAATTTTTTTCTGCATCTAGCTCTGAAAAAATGTTTCAGCTTGTAGCAGTGTGTGAGACTTGTTCTATTAGTCCATCTATACTAACCTCAACCACGCTGCAAATTCAATTTCATTTTTTTCTGCATCGAGCTCTGAAAAAATATTTAATCTTGTAGCAGTGTGTGGGACTTGTTCTATTAGTCCATCTATACTGACCTCCATCAGGTTTCAAATTCAATGTAATTTTTTTCTGCATCTAGCGCTGAAAAAATATTTCAGCTTGTAGCAGTGTGTGGGACTTGTTCTATTAGTCCATCTATACTAACCTCCATCAGGTTGCAAATTCAATATAATTTTTTTCTGCATCGAGCTCTGAAAAAATATTTAGGCTTCTAGCAGTGTGTGGGACTTGTTCTATTAGTCCATCTATACTAACCTCCATCAAGTTGCAAATTCAATATAATTATTTTCTGCATCTAGCTCTGAAAAAATATTTCAGCTTGTAGAAGTGTGTGGCACTTGTATTATTAATCAATCTATACTAACCTCCAGCAGGTTGCAAATTCAATATAATTTTTATCTGCATCTAGCTCTGAAAAAATATTTCAGCTTGTAGCAGTGTGTGGCACTTGTTCTATTAGTCCATCTATACTGACCTCCATCAGGTTGCAAATTCAATATAATTTTTTTCTGCATCTAGCTCTGAAAAAATATTTCGGCTTCTAGCAGTGTGTGGGACTTGTTCTATTAGTCCATCTATACTGACCTCCATCAGGTTGCAAATTCAATATAATTTTTTTCTGCATCTAGCTCTGAAAAAATATTTCGGCTTCTAGCAGTGTGTGGGACTTGTTCTATTAGTCCATCTATACTGACCTCCATCAGGTTGCAAATTCAATATAATTTTTTTCTGCATCTAGCTCTGAAAAAATAATTCGGCTTCTAGCTGAGTGTGGGTCTTGTTCTATTAGTCCATCTATACTGACATCCATCAGGTTGCAAACTCAATATAATTTTTTTCTGCATCTAGCTCTGAAAAAATATTTCGGCTTCTAGCAGTGTGTGGGACTTGTTCTATTAGGCCATCTATACTAACCTCCATCAGGTTGCAAATTCAATATAATTTTTTTCTGCATCTAGCTCTGAAAAAATATTTCGGCTTCTAGCAGTGTGTGGGACTTGTTCAATTAGTCCATCTATACTAACCTCCATAAGGTTGCAAATTCAATATAATTTTTTTTTGCATCTAGCTCTGAAAAAATATCTCGGCTTCTAGCAGTGTGTTGGACTTGTTCTATTAGTCCATCTATACTAATCTCTCCATCAGGTTGGAAATTATATATAATTTTTTTCTGCATCTAGCTCTGAAAAAATATTTCAGCTCGTAGCAGTGTGTGGGACTTGTTCTATTGGTCCATCTATACTAACCTCCATCAGGTGGGAAATTCAATATAATTTTTTTCTGCATCGAGCTCTGAAAAAATATTTAGGCTTCTAGCAGTGTGTGGGACTTGTTCTATTCGTCCATCTATACTAACCTCCATCAAGTTGCAAATTCAATATAATTTTTTTCTGCATCTAGCCTTGAAAAAATATTTCGGCTTCTAGCAGTGTGTGGGACTTTTTCTATTAGTCCATCTATACTAACATCCACCAGGTTGCAAATTCAATATAATTTTTTTCTGCATCTAGCTCTGAAAAAATATTTCAGCTTGTAGCAGTGTGTGGCACTTGTTCTATTAGGGCATCTATACTAACCTCCATCAGATTGCAAATTCAATATAATTTTTTTCTGCATCTAGCCCTGGAAAAATATTTCGGCTTCTAGCAGTGTGTGGGACTTGTTCTATTAGTCCATCTATACTAACCTCCATCAGGTTGCAAATTCAATATAATTTTTTTCTGCATCTAGCTCTGAAAAAATATTTCAGCTTCAAGCAGTGTGTGGGTCTTGTTCTATTAGTCCATCTATACTGACCTCCATCAGGTTGCAAATTCAATATAATTTTTTTCTGCATCTAGCTCTGAAAAAATATTTCGGCTTCTAGCAGTGTGTGGGACGTGTTCTATTAGTCGATCTATACTAACCTCCATCAGGTTGCAAATTCAATATAATTTTTTTCTGCATCTAGCCCTGAAAAAATATTTCAGCTTGTAGCAGTGTGTGGGACTTGTTCTATTAGTCCATCTATACTAACCTCCACCAGGTTGCAAATTCAATATAATTTTTTTCTGCATCTAGCTCTGAAAAAATATTTCAGCTTGTAGCAGTGTGTGGGACTTGTTCTATTAGTCCATCTATACTAACCTTCATCAGGTTGCAAATTCAATATAATTTTTCTGCATCTAGCTCTGAAAAAATATTTCGGCTTCAAGCACTGTGTGGGTCTTGTTCTATTAGTCCATCTATACTAACCTCCATCAGGTTGCAAATTCAATATAATTTTTTTCTGCATCTAGCTCTGAAAAAATATTTCAGCTTGTAGCAGTGTGTGGGACTTGTTCTATTAGTCCATCTATACTAACCTCCATCCGGTGGCAAATTCAATATAATTTTTTTCTGCATCTAGCTCTGAAAAAATATTTTGGCTTCTAGCAGTGTGTGGGACTTGTTCTATTAGTCCATCTATACTGACCTCCATCACGTTGCAAATTCAATATAATTTTTTTCTGCATCGAGCTCTGAAAAAATATTTAGGCTTCTAGCAGTGTGTGGGACTTTTTCAATTAGTCCATCTATACTAACCTCCACAAAGTTGCAAATTCAATATAATTTTTTCCTGCATCTAGCTCTGAAAAAATGTTTCAGCTTGTAGCAGTGTGTGAGACTTTTTCTATTAGTCCATCTATACTAACCTCAACCATGTTGCAAATTCAATATCATTTTTTTCTGCATCGAGCTCTGAAAAAATATTTCGGCTTCTAGCAGTGTGTGGGACTTGTTCTATTAGTCCATCTATACTGACCTCCATCAGGTTGCAAATTCAATATAATTTTTTTCTGCATCTAGCTCTGAAAAAATATTTCGGCTTCTAGCAGTGTGTGGGACTTGTTCTATTAGTCCATCTATACTGACCTCCATCAGGTTGCAAATTCAATATAATTTTTTTCTGCATCTAGCTCTGAAAAAATAATTCAGCTTCTAGCAGAGTGAGGGTCTTGTTCTATTAGTCCATCTATACTGACCTCCATCAGGTTGCAAACTCAATATAATTTTTTTCTGCATCTAGCTCTGAAAAAATATTTCGGCTTCTAGCAGTGTGTGGAACTTGTTCTATTAGGCCATCTATACTAACCTCCATCAGGTTGCAAATTCAATATAATTTTTTTCTGCATCTAGATCTGAAAAAATATCTCGGCTTCTAGCAGTGTGTGGGACTTGTTCTATTAGTCCATCTATACTAATCTCTCCATCAGGTTGGAAATTATATATAATTTTTTTCTGCATCTAGCTCTGAAAAAATATTTCAGCTCGTAGCAGTGTGTGGGACTTGTTTTATTGGTCCATCTATACTAACCTCCATCAGGTGGGAAATTCAATATAATTTTTTTCTGCATCGAGCTCTGAAAAAATATTTAGGCTTCTAGCAGTGTATGGGACTTGTTCTATTCGTCCATCTATACTAACCTCCATCAAGTTGCAAATTCAATATAATTTTTTTCTGCATCTAGCCCTGAAAAAATATTTTGGCTTCTAGCAGTGTGTGGGACTTGTTCTATTAGTCCATCTATACTAACCTCGATCAGGTTGCAAATTCAATATAATTTTTTTCTGCATCTAGCTCTGAAAAAATATTTCGGCTTCAAGCAGTGTGTGGGTCTTGTTCTATTAGTCCATCTAAACTAACCTCCATCAGGTTGCAAATTCAATATAATTTTTTTCTGCATCTAGCTCTGAAAAAATATTTCGGCTTCTAGCAGTGTGTGGGACTTGTTCTATTAGTCCATCTATACTAACCTCCATAAGGTTGCAAATTCAATATAATTTTTTTTTGCATCTAGCTCTGAAAAAATATTTCGGCTTCTAGCAGTGTGTGGGACTTGTTCTATTAGTCGATCTATACTAACCTCCATCAGGTTGCAAATTCAATATCATTTTATTCTGCATCTAGCTCTGAAAAAATATTTCAGCTTGTAGCAGTGTGTGGGACTTGTTCTATTAGTCCATCTATACTAACCTCCATCAGGTGGCAAATTCAATATAATTTTTTTCTGCATCGAGCTCTGAAAAAATATTTCAACTTCTAGCAGTGTGTGGGACTTGTTCTATTAGTCCATCTAAACTAACCTCCATCAAGTTGAAAATTGAATATAATTTTTTTCTGCATCTAGCTCTGAAAAAATATTTCAGCTTGTAGCAGTGTGTGGGACTTGTTCTATTAATCCATCTATACTAACCTCCACCAGGTTGCAAATTCAATATAATTTTTTTCTGCATCTAGCTCTGAAAAAATATTTCAGCTTGTAGAAGTGCGTGGCAATTGTTCTATTAGTCCATCTATTAGTCCATCTGCATCAGGTTGCAAATTCAATATAATTTTTTTCTGCATCTAGCTCTGAAAAAATATTTTGGCTTCTAGCAGTGTGTGGGACTTGTTCTATTAGTCCATCTATACTGACCTCCATCAGGTTGCAAATTCAATATAATTTTTTTCTGCATCTAGCTCTGAAATAATATTTCAGCTTGTAGCAGTGTGTGAGACTTGTTCTATTAGTCCATCTATACTAACCTCAACCAGGTTGCAAATTTAATATCATTTTTTTCTTCATCGAGGTCTGAAAAAATATTTCATCTTGTAGCAGTGTGTGGGACTTGTTCTATTAGTCCATCTATACTAACCTCCATCAGGTTGCAAATTCAATATAATTTTTTTCTGCATCTAGCTCTGAAAAAATATTTCGGCATCTAGCAGTGTGTGGGACTTGTTCTATTAGCCCATCTATACTAACCTCCATCAGGTTGCAAATTCAATATAATTTTTTTCGCATCTAGCTCTGAAAAAATATTTCAGCTTGTAGCAGTGTGTGGGACTTGTTCTATTAGTCCATCTATTCTAACCTCAACCAGGTTGCAAATTCAATATAATTTTTTTCTGCATCTAGCTCTGAAAAAATATTTCAGCTTGTAGCAGTGTGTGGGACTTGTACTATTCGTCCATCTATACTGACCTCCATCAGGTTGCAAATTCAATATAATTTTTTTCTGCATCTAGCTCTGAAAAAATATTTCGGCTTCTAGCAGTGTGTGGGACTTGTTTTATTAGCCCATCTTTACAGACCTCCATCAGGTTGCAAATTCAATATAATTTTTTTCTGCATCTAGCTCTGAAAAAATATTTCAGCTTGTAGCAGTGTGTGGGACTTGTTCTATTAGTCCATCTATACTAACCTCCACCAGGTTGCAATTTCAATATAATTTTTTTCTGCATCTAGCTCTGAAAAAATATTTCAGCTTGTTGCAGTGTGTGGGACTTGTTCTATTAGTCCATCTATACTAACCTCCATCAGGTTGCAAATTCAATATAATTTTTTTCTGCTTCGAGCTCTGAAAAAACATTTCAGCTTCTAGCAGTGAGTGGGACTTGTTGTATTAGTCCATCTATAGTAACCTCCATCAGGTTGCAAGTTCAATATAATTTTTTTCTGCATCTAGCTCTGAAAAAATATTTCGGCTTCTAGCAGTGTGTGGGACTTGTTCTATTAGTCCATCTATACTAACCTCCACCAGGTTGCAAATTCAATATAATTTTTTTCTGCAACTAGCTCTGAAAAAATATTTCGACTTGTAGCAGTGTGTGGGACTTGTTATATTAGTCCATCTATACTAACCTCCATCAGGTTGCAAGTTCAATATAATTTTTTTCTGCATCTAGCTCTGAAAAAATATTTCGGCTTCTAGCAGTGTGTGGGACTTGTTCTATTAGTCGATCTATACTAACCTCCATCAGGTTGCAAATTCAATATCATTTTATTCTGCATCTAGCTCTGAAAAAATATTTCAGCTTGTAGCAGTGTGTGGGACTTGTTCTATTAGTCCATCTATACTAACCTCCATCAGGTGGCAAATTCAATATAATTTTTTTCTGCATCGAGCTCTGAAAAAATATTTCAACTTCTAGCAGTGTGTGGGACTTGTTCTATTAGTCCATCTAAACTAACCTCCATCAAGTTGAAAATTGAATATAATTTTTTTCTGCATCTAGCTCTGAAAAAATATTTCAGCTTGTAGCAGTGTGTGGGACTTGTTCTATTAATCCATCTATACTAACCTCCACCAGGTTGCAAATTCAATATAATTTTTTTCTGCATCTAGCTCTGAAAAAATATTTCAGCTTGTAGAAGTGCGTGGCAATTGTTCTATTAGTCCATCTATTAGTCCATCTGCATCAGGTTGCAAATTCAATATAATTTTTTTCTGCATCTAGCTCTGAAAAAATATTTTGGCTTCTAGCAGTGTGTGGGACTTGTTCTATTAGTCCATCTATACTGACCTCCATCAGGTTGCAAATTCAATATAATTTTTTTCTGCATCTAGCTCTGAAATAATATTTCAGCTTGTAGCAGTGTGTGAGACTTGTTCTATTAGTCCATCTATACTAACCTCAACCAGGTTGCAAATTTAATATCATTTTTTTCTTCATCGAGGTCTGAAAAAATATTTCATCTTGTAGCAGTGTGTGGGACTTGTTCTATTAGTCCATCTATACTAACCTCCATCAGGTTGCAAATTCAATATAATTTTTTTCTGCATCTAGCTCTGAAAAAATATTTCGGCATCTAGCAGTGTGTGGGACTTGTTCTATTAGCCCATCTATACTAACCTCCATCAGGTTGCAAATTCAATATAATTTTTTTCGCATCTAGCTCTGAAAAAATATTTCAGCTTGTAGCAGTGTGTGGGACTTGTTCTATTAGTCCATCTATTCTAACCTCAACCAGGTTGCAAATTCAATATAATTTTTTTCTGCATCTAGCTCTGAAAAAATATTTCAGCTTGTAGCAGTGTGTGGGACTTGTACTATTCGTCCATCTATACTGACCTCCATCAGGTTGCAAATTCAATATAATTTTTTTCTGCATCTAGCTCTGAAAAAATATTTCGGCTTCTAGCAGTGTGTGGGACTTGTTTTATTAGCCCATCTTTACAGACCTCCATCAGGTTGCAAATTCAATATAATTTTTTTCTGCATCTAGCTCTGAAAAAATATTTCAGCTTGTAGCAGTGTGTGGGACTTGTTCTATTAGTCCATCTATACTAACCTCCACCAGGTTGCAATTTCAATATAATTTTTTTCTGCATCTAGCTCTGAAAAAATATTTCAGCTTGTTGCAGTGTGTGGGACTTGTTCTATTAGTCCATCTATACTAACCTCCATCAGGTTGCAAATTCAATATAATTTTTTTCTGCTTCGAGCTCTGAAAAAACATTTCAGCTTCTAGCAGTGAGTGGGACTTGTTGTATTAGTCCATCTATAGTAACCTCCATCAGGTTGCAAGTTCAATATAATTTTTTTCTGCATCTAGCTCTGAAAAAATATTTCGGCTTCTAGCAGTGTGTGGGACTTGTTCTATTAGTCCATCTATACTAACCTCCACCAGGTTGCAAATTCAATATAATTTTTTTCTGCAACTAGCTCTGAAAAAATATTTCGACTTGTAGCAGTGTGTGGGACTTGTTATATTAGTCCATCTATACTAACCTCCATCAGGTTGCAAGTTCAATATAATTTTTTTCTGCATCTAGCTCTGAAAAAATATTTCGGCTTCTAGCAGTGTGTGGGACTTGTTCTATTAGTCCATCTATACTAACCACCACCAGGTTGCAAATTCAATATAATTTTTTTCTGCTTCTAGCTCTGAAAAAATATTTCAGCTTGTAGCAGTGTGTGGGACTTGTTATATTAGTCCATCTATACTGACCTCCATCAAGTTGCAAATTCAATATAATTTTTTTCTGCATCGAGCTCTGAAAAAATATTTTGGCTTCTCGCAGTGTGTGGGACTTGTTCTATTAGTCCATCTATACTGGCCTCAATCAGGTTGCAAATTCAATATAATTTTTTTCTGCATCTAGCTCTGAAAAAATATTTCAGCTTGTAGCAGTGTGTGGGACTTGTTCTATTATTCCATATACACTAACCTCCACCAGGTTGCAAATTCAGTATAATTTTTTTCTGCATCTAGCTCTGAAAAAATATTTCAGCTTGTAGCAGTGTGTGGGACTTGTTCTATTAGTCCATCTATACTAACCTCCACCAGGTTGCAAATTCAATATAATTTTTTTCTGCATCTAGCTCTGAAAAAATATTTCAGCTTGTAGCAGTGTGTCGGACTTGTTATATTAGTCCATCTATACTGACCTCCATCAAGTTGCAAATTCAATATAATTTTTTTCTGCATCGAGCTCTGAAAAAATATTTCGGCTTCTAGCAGTGTGTAGGACTTGTTCTATTAGTCCATCTATACTGGCCTCAATCAGGGTGCCAATTCAATATAATTTTTTTCTGCATCTAGCTCTGAAAAAATATTTCAGCTTGTAGCTGTGTGTGGGACTTGTTCTATTAGTCCATCTATACTAACCTCCACCAGGTTGCAAATTCAATATAATTTTTTTCTGCATCTAGCTCTGAAAAAATATTTCGGCTTCTAGCAGAGTGTGGGAATCGTTCTATTCGTCCATCTATGCTGACCTCCATCAGGTTGCAAATTCAATATAATTTTTTTCTGCATCTAGCTCTGAAAAAATATTTCGGCTTCTAGCAGTGTGTGGGACTTGTTCTATTAGTCCATCTATACTAACCTCCACCAGGTTGCAAATTCAATATAATTTTTTTCTGCATCTAGCTCTGAAAAAATATTTCAGCTTGTAGCAGTGTGTGGGACTTGTTCTATTAGTCCATCTATACTGACCTCCATCAGGTTGCAAATTCAATATAATTTTTTTCTGCATCTAGCTCTGAAAAAATATTTCGGCTTCTAGCAGTGTGTGGGACTTGTTCTATTAGTCCATCTATACTAACCTCCACCAGGTTGCAAATTCAATATCATTTTTTTCTGCATCTAGCTCTGAAAAAATATTTTAGCTTGTAGCAGTGTGTGGGACTTGTTATATTAGTCCATCTATACTGACCTCCATCAAGTTGCAAATTCAATATAATTTTTTTCTGCTTCGAGCTCTGAAAAAATATTTCGGCTTCTTGCAGTGTGTGGGACTTGTTCTATTAGTCCATCTATACTGGCCTCAATCAGGTTGCAAATTCAATATAATTTTTTTCTGCGTCTAGCTCTGAAAAAATATTTCAGCTTGTAGCAGTGTGTGGGACTTGTTTTATTAGTCCATCTACACTATCCTCCACCAGGTTGCAAATTCAGTATAATTTTTTTCTGCATCTAGCTCTGAAAAAATATTTCAGCTTGTAGCAGTGTGTGGGACTTGTTCTATTAGTCCTTCTATACTGACCTCCATCAGGTTGCAAATTCAATATAATTTTTTTCTGCATCTAGCTCTGAAAAAATATTTAGGCTTCTAGCAGTGTGTGGGACTTGTTCTATTAGTCCATCTATACTAACCTCCACCAGGTTGCAAATTCAATATAATTTTTTTCTGCATCTAGCTCTGAAAAAATATTTCAGCTTGTAGCAGTGTGTGGGATTTGTTCTATTAGTCCATCTACACTATCCTCCACCAGGTTGCAAATTCAGTATAATTTTTTTCTGCATCTAGCTCTGAAAAAATATTTCAGCTTGTAGCAGTGTGTGGGACTTGTTCTATTAGTCCTTCTATACTGACCTCCATCAGGTTGCAAATTCAATATAATTTTTTTCTGCATCTAGCTCTGAAAAAATATTTCGGCTTCTAGCAGTGTGTGGGACTTGTTCTATTAGTCCATCTATACTAACCTCCACCAGGTTGCAAATTCAATATAATTTTTTTCTGCATCTAGCTCTGAAAAAATATTTCAGCTTGTAGCAGTGTGTGGAACTTGTTCTATTAGTCCTTCTATACTGACCTCCATCAGGTTGCAAATTCAATATAATTTTTTTGTGCATCTAGCTCTGAAAAAAATATTTCGGCTTCTGGCAGTGTGTGGGACTTGTTCTATTAGTCCATCTATACTGACCTCCATCAGGTTGCAAATTCAATATAATTTTTTTCTGCATCTAGCTCTGAAAAAATATTTCAGCTTGTAGCAGTGTGTGGGACTTGTTCTATTAGTCCATCTATACTAACATCCACCAGGTTGCAAATTCAATATAATTTTTTTCTGCATCCAGCTCTGAAAAAATATTTCAGCTTGTAACAGTGTGTGGGACTTGTTCTATTAGTCCTTCTATACTGAACTCAATCAGGTTGCAAATTCAATATAATTTTTTTCTGCATCTAGCTCTGAAAAAATATTTTGGCTTCTAGCTGTGTGTGGGACTTGTTCTATTAGTCCATCTATACTAACCTCCATCAGGTTGCAAATTCAATAAAATTTCTTTCTGCATCTAGCTCTGAAAAAATATTTCAGCTTGTAGCAGTGTGTGGGACTTGTTTTATTAGTCCATCTATACTGACCTCCATCTGGTTGCAAATTCAATATAATTTTTTTCTGCATCTAGCTCTGAAAAAATATTTCGGCTTCTAGCAGAGTGTGGGACTTGTTCTATTAGTCCATCTTTACAGACCTCCATCAGGTTGCAAATTCAATATAATTTTTTTCTGCATCTAGCTCTGAAAAAATATGTCAGCTTGTAGCAGTGTGTGGGACTTGTTCTATTAGTCCATCTATACTAACCTCCATCAGGTTGCAAATTCAATATAATTTTTTTCTGCATCTAGCTCTGAAAAAATATTTCGGCTTCTAGCAGTGTGTGGGACTTGTTCTATTAGTCCATCTATACTAACCTCCACCAGGTTGCAAATTCAATATAATTTTTTTCTGCATCTAGCTCTGAAAAAATATTTCAGCTTGTAGCAGTGTGTGGGACTTGTTCTATTAGTCCATCTATACTGACCTCCATCAGGTTGCAAATTCAATATAATTTTTTTCTGCATCTAGCTCTGAAAAAATATTTCGGCTTCTAGCAGTGTGTGGGACTTGTTCTATTAGTCCATCTATACTAACCTCCACCAGGTTGCAAATTCAATATCATTTTTTTCTGCATCTAGCTCTGAAAAAATATTTTAGCTTGTAGCAGTGTGTGGGACTTGTTATATTAGTCCATCTATACTGACCTCCATCAAGTTGCAAATTCAATATAATTTTTTTCTGCTTCGAGCTCTGAAAAAATATTTCGGCTTCTTGCAGTGTGTGGGACTTGTTCTATTAGTCCATCTATACTGGCCTCAATCAGGTTGCAAATTCAATATAATTTTTTTCTGCATCTAGCTCTGAAAAAATATTTCAGCTTGTAGCAGTGTGTGGGACTTGTTTTATTAGTCCATCTACACTATCCTCCACCAGGTTGCAAATTCAGTATAATTTTTTTCTGCATCTAGCTCTGAAAAAATATTTCAGCTTGTAGCAGTGTGTGGGACTTGTTCTATTAGTCCTTCTATACTGACCTCCATCAGGTTGCAAATTCAATATAATTTTTTTCTGCATCTAGCTCTGAAAAAATATTTAGGCTTCTAGCAGTGTGTGGGACTTGTTCTATTAGTCCATCTATACTAACCTCCACCAGGTTGCAAATTCAATATGATTTTTTTCTGCATCTAGCTCTGAAAAAATATTTCAGCTTGTAGCAGTGTGTGGGACTTGTTCTATTAGTCCATCTACACTATCCTCCACCAGGTTGCAAATTCAGTATAATTTTTTTCTGCATCTAGCTCTGAAAAAATATTTCAGCTTGTAGCAGTGTGTGGGACTTGTTCTATTAGTCCTTCTATACTGACCTCCATCAGGTTGCAAATTCAATATAATTTTTTTCTGCATCTAGCTCTGAAAAAATATTTCGGCTTCTAGCAGTGTGTGGGACTTGTTCTATTAGTCCATCTATACTAACCTCCACCAGGTTGCAAATTCAATATAATTTTTTTCTGCATCTAGCTCTGAAAAAATATTTCAGCTTGTAGCAGTGTGTGGGACTTGTTCTATTAGTCCTTCTATACTGACCTCCATCAGGTTGCAAATTCAATATAATTTTTTTGTGCATCTAGCTCTGAAAAAAATATTTCGGCTTCTGGCAGTGTGTGGGACTTGTTCTATTAGTCCATCTATACTGACCTCCATCAGGTTGCAAATTCAATATAATTTTTTTCTGCATCTAGCTCTGAAAAAATATTTCAGCTTGTAGCAGTGTGTGGGACTTGTTCTATTAGTCCATCTATACTAACATCCACCAGGTTGCAAATTCAATATAATTTTTTTCTGCATCCAGCTCTGAAAAAATATTTCAGCTTGTAACAGTGTGTGGGACTTGTTCTATTAGTCCTTCTATACTGAACTCAATCAGGTTGCAAATTCAATATAATTTTTTTCTGCATCTAGCTCTGAAAAAATATTTTGGCTTCTAGCTGTGTGTGGGACTTGTTCTATTAGTCCATCTATACTAACCTCCACCAGGTTGCAAAATCAATATAATTTTTTTCTGCATCTAGCTCTGAAAAAATATTTCAGCATGTAGCAGTGTGTGGGACTTGTTCTATTAGTCCATCTATACTGACCTCCATCAGGTTGCAAATTCAATATAATTTTTTTCTGCTTCGAGCTCTGAAAAAACATTTCTGCTTCTAGCAGTGAGTGGGACTTGTTCTATTAGTCCATCTATACTAACCTCCACCAGGTTGCAAATTCAATATAATTTTTTTCTGCATCTAGCTCTGAAAAAATATTTCAGCTTGTAGCAGTGTGTGGGACTTGTTATATTAGTCCATCTATACTGACCTCCATCAAGTTGCAAATTCAATATAATTTTTTTCTGCATCGAGCTCTGAAAAAATATTTTGGCTTCTAGCAGTGTGTGGGACTTGTTCTATTAGTCCATCTATACTAACCTCCACCAGGTTGCAAATTCAATATAATTTTTTTCTGCATCTAGCTCTGAAAAAATATTTCAGCTTGTTGCAGTGTGTGGGACTTGTTATATTAGTCCATCTATACTGACCTCCATCAAGTTGCAAATTCAATATAATTTTTTTCTGCATCGAGCTCTGAAAAAATATTTTGGCTTCTAGCAGTGTGTGGGACTTGTTCTATTAGACCATCTATACTGGCCTCAATCAGGTTGCAAATTCAATATAATTTTTGCTGCATCTAGCTCTGAAAAAATATTTCAGCTTGTAGCAGTGTGTGGGACTTGTTCTATTATTCCATCTACACTAACCTCCACCAGGTTGCAAATTCAGTATAATTTTTTTCTGCATCTAGATCTGAAAAAATATTTCAGCTTGTAGCAGTGTGTGGGACTTGTTCTATTAGTCCATCTATACTAACCTCCACCAGGTTGCAAATTCAATATAATTTTTTTCTGCATCTAGCTCTGAAAAAATATTTCAGCTTGTAGCAGTGTGTGGGACTTGTTATATTAGTCCATCTATACTGACCTCCATCAAGTTGCAAATTCAATATAATTTTTTTCTGCATCGAGCTCTGAAAAAATATTTCGGCTTCTAGCAGTGTGTGGGACTTGTTCTATTAGTCCTTCTATACTGGCCTCAATCAGGGTGCAAATTCAATATAATTTTTTTCTGCATCTAGCTCTGAAAAAATATTTCAGCTTGTAGCAGTGTGTGGGAATTGTTCTATTCTTCCATCTACACTAACCTCCACCAGGTTGCAAATTCAGTATAATTTTTTTCTGCATCTAGCTCTGAAAAAATATTTCAGCTTTTAGCAGTGTGTGGGACTTGTTCTATTAGTCCTTCTATACTGACCTCCATCAGGTTGCAAATTCAATATAATTTTTTTCTACATCTAGCTCTGAAAAAATATTTCGGCTTCTAGCAGTGTGTGGGACTTGTTCTATTAGTCCATCTATACTGTCCTCCATCAGGTTGCAAATTCAATATAATTTTTTTTTGCATCTAGCTCTGAAAAAATATTTCGGCTTCTAGCAGTGTGTGGGACTTGTTCTATTAGTCCATCTATACTAACCTCCACCAGGATGCAAATTCAATATAATTTTTTTCTGCATCTAGCTCTGAAAAAATATTTCAGCTTGTAGCAGTGTGTGGGACTTGTTCTATTATTCCTTCTATACTGACCTCCATCAGGTTGCAAATTCAATATAATTTTTTTGTGCATCTAGCTCTGAAAAAATATTTCGGCTTCTAGCAGTGTGTGGGACTTTTTCTATTAGTCCATCTATACTGACCTCCATCAGGTAGCAAATTCAATATAATTTTTTTCTGCATCTAGCTCTGAAAAAATATTTCGGCTTCTAGCAGTGTGTGGGACTTGTTCTATTAGTCCATCTATACTGACCTCCATCAGGTTGCAAATTCAATATAATTTTTTTCTGCATCTAGCTCTGAAAAAATATTTCAGCTTGTAGCAGTGTGTGGGACTTGTTCTATTAGTCTATCTATACTAACCTCCGCCAGGTTGCAAATTCAATATAATTTTTTTCTGCATCTAGCTCTGAAAAAATATTTCAGCTTGTAGCAGTGTGTGGGACTTGTTCTATTAGTCCTTCTATACTGACCTCCATCAGGTTGCAAATTCAATATAATTTTTTTGTGCATCTAGCTCTGAAAAAATATTTCGGCTTCTAGCAGTGTGTGGGACTTTTTCTATTAGTCCATCTATACTGACCTCCATCAGGTAGCAAATTCAATATAATTTTTTTCTGCATCTAGCTCTGAAAAAATATTTCAGCTTGTAGCAGTGTGTGAGACTTGTTCTATTAGTCCTTCTATACTGACCTCAATCAGGTTGCAAATTCAATATAATTTTTTTCTGCATCTAGCTCTGAAAAAATATTTTGGCTTCTAGCAGTGTGTGGGACTTGTTCTATTAGTCCATCTATACTAACCTCAATCAGGTTGCAAATTCAATAAAATTTCTTTCTGCATCTAGCTCTGAAAAAATATTTCAGCTTGTAGCAGTGTGTGGGACTTGTTCTATTAGTACTTCTATACTGACCTCCATCAGGTTGCAAATTCAATATAATTTTTTGGTGCATCTAGCTCTGAAAAAATATTTCGGCTTCTAGCAGTGTGTGGGACTTTTTCTATTAGTCCATCTATACTGACCTCCATCAGGTATCAAATTCAATATCACTTTTTTCTGCATCTAGCTCTGAAAAAATATTTCAGCTTGTAGCAGTGTGTGAGACTTGTTCTATAAGTCCTTCTATACTGACCTCAATCAGGTTGCAAATTCAATATAATTTTTTTCTGCATCTAGCTCTGAAAAAATATTTTGTCTTCTAGCTGTGTGTGGGACTTGTTCTATTAGTCCATCTATACTAACCTCCATCAGGTTGCAAATTCAATAAAAAAATTTTCTGCATCTAGCTCTGAAAAAATATTTCAGCTTGTAGCAGTGTGTGGGACTTGTACTATTAGTCCATCTATACTGACCTCCATCTGGTTGCAAATTCAATATAATTTTTTTCTGCATCCAGCTCTGAAAAAATATTTTGGCTTCTAGCAGAGTGTGGGACTTGTTCTATTAGACCATCTATACTGACCTCCATCAGGTTGCAAATTCAATATAATTTTTTTCTGCATCTAGCTCTGAAAAAATATTTCGGCTTCTAGCAGTGTGTGGGACTTGTTCTATTCGT
This sequence comes from Phyllobates terribilis, assembly GCF_046119375.1. Classification (NCBI taxonomy): domain Eukaryota; kingdom Metazoa; phylum Chordata; class Amphibia; order Anura; family Dendrobatidae; genus Phyllobates; species Phyllobates terribilis. The sequence continues at coordinate 473,968,831 of NW_027362761.1, forward strand.
CCATCTATACTGACCTCCATCAGGTTGCAAATTCAATATAATTTTTTTCTGCATCTAGCTCTGAAAAAATATTTCGGCTTCTAGCAGTTTGTGGGATTTGTTTGATTAGTCCATCTTTACTGACCTCCATCAAGTTGCAACTTCAATATAATTTTTTTCTGCATCGAGCTCTGAAAAAATATTTCGGCTTCTAGCAGTGTGTGGGACTTGTTCTATTAGTCCATCTATACTAACCTTCACCAGGTTGTAAATTCAATATAATTTTTTTCTGCATCTAGCTCTGAAAAAATATTTCAGCTTGTAGCAGTGTGCGGGACTTGTTCTATTAGTCCATCTATACTGACCTCCATCAGGTTGCAAATTCAATATAATTTTTTTCTTCATCTAGCTCTGAAAAAATATTTCGGCTTCTAGCAGTGTGTGGGACTTGTTCTATTAGTCCATCTATACTAACCTCCACCAGGTTGCAAATTCAATATAATTTTTTTCTGCATCTAGCTCTGAAAAAATATTTCAGCTTGTAGCAGTGTGTGGGACTTGTTATATTAGTCCATCTATACTGACCTCCATCAAGTTGCAAATTCGATATAATTTTTTTCTGCATCGAGCTCTGAAAAAATATTTCGGCTTCTAGCAGTATGTGGGACTTGTTCTATTAGTCCATCTATACTGGCCTCAAAAAGGTTGTAAATTCAATATAATTTTTTTCTGCATCTAGCTCTGAAAAAATATTTCAGCTTGTAGCAGTGTGTGGGACTTGTTCTATTAGTTCATCTACACTATCCTCCACCAGGTTGCAAATTCAGTATAATTTTTTTCTGCATCTAGCTCTGAAAAAATATTTCAGCTTGTAGCAGTGTGTGGGACTTGTTCTATTAGTCCTTCTATACTGACCTCCATCAGGTTGCAAATTCAATATAATTTTTTTCTGCATCTAGCTCTGAAAAAATATTTCGGCTTCTAGCAGTGTGTGGGACTTGTTTTACTAGTCCATCTATACTGATCTCCATCAGGTTGCAAATTCAATATAATTTTTTTCTGCATCTAGCTCTGAAAAAATATTTCAGCTTGTAGCAGTGTGTGGGACTTGTTCTATTAGTCCATCTATACTAACCTCCACCAGGTTGCAAATTCAATATAATTTTTTTCTGAATCTAGCTCTGAAAAAATATTTCAGCTTGTAGCAGTGTGTGGGACTTGTTCTATTAGTCCTTCTATACTGACCTCCATCAGGTTGCAAATTCAATATGATTTTTTTGTGCATCTAGCTCTGAAAAAATATTTCGGCTTCTAGCAGTGTGTGGGACTAGTTCTATTAGTCCATCTATAATGACCTCCATCAGGTTGCAAATTCAATATAATTTTTTTCTGCATCTAGCTCTGAAAAAATATTTCAGCTTGTAGCAGTGTGTGGGACTTGTTCTATTAGTCCATCTATACTAACATCCACCAGGTTGCAAATTCAATATAATTTTTTTCTGCATCTAGCTCTGAAAAAAATATTTCAGCTTGTAACAGTGTGTGGGACTTGTTCTATTAGTCCATCTATACTGACCTCCATCAGGTTGCAAATTCAATATAATTTTTTTCTGCATCTAGCTCTGAAAAAATATTTCGGCATCTACCAGAGTGTGGGACTTGTTCTATTAGTCCATCTATGCTGACCTCCATCAGGTTGCAAATTCAATATAATTTTTTTCTGCATCTAGCTCTGAAAAAATATTTCGGCTTCTAGCAGTGTGTGGGACTAGTTCTATTAGTCCATCTATACTGACCTCCATCAGGTTGCAAATTCAATATAATTTTTTTCTGCATCTAGCTCTGAAAAAATATTTCGGCTTCTAGCAGTGTGTGGGACTTGTTTTCTTAGTCCATCTTTACTGAACTCCATCAGGTTGCAAATTCAGTATAATTTTTTTCTGCATCTAGCTCTGAAAAAATATTTCAGCTTGTAGCAGTGTGTGGGACTTGTTCTATTAGTCCATCTATACTGACCTCCATCAGGTTGCAAATTCAATATAATTTTTTTCTGCATCGAGCTCTGAAAAAATATTTCGGCTTCTAGCAGTGTGTGGGACTTGTTCTATTAGTCCATCTATACTAACCTCCATCAGATTGCAAGTTCAATATAATTTTTTTCTGCATCTAGCTCTGAAAAAATATTTCGGCTTCTAGCAGTGTGTGGGACTTGTTCTATTAGTCCATCTATACTAACCTCCACCAGGTTGCAAATTCAATATATTTTTTTTCAGCATCTAGCTCTGAAAAAATATTTCAGCTTGTAGCAGTGTGTGGGACTTGTTATATTAGTCCATCTATACTGACCTTCATCAGGTTGCAAATTCAATATAATTTTTTTCTGAATCGAGCGCTGAAAAAATATTTTGGCTTCTAGCAGTGTGTGGGACTGGTTCTATTAGTCCATCTATACTGGCCTCAATCAGATTGCAAATTCAATATAATTTTTTTCTGCATCTAGCTCTGAAAAAATATTTCAGCTTGTAGCAGTGTGTGGGACTTGTTATATTAGTCCTTCTATACTGACCTCCATCAGGTTGCAAATTCAATATAATTTTTTTCTGCATCGAGCTCTGAAAAAATATTTCGGCTTCTAGCAGTGTGTGGGACTTGTTCTATTAGTCCATCTATACTGACCTCCATCAGGTTGCAAATTCAATATAATTTTTTTCTGCATCTAGCTCTGAAAAAATATTTCGGCTTCTAGCAGTGTGTGGGACTTGTTTTCTTAGTCCATCTTTACTGAACTCCATCAGGTTGCAAATTCAGTATAATTTTTTTCTGCATCTAGCTCTGAAAAAATATTTCAGCTTGTAGCAGTGTGTGGGACTTGTTCTATTAGTCCATCTATACTGACCTCCATCAGGTTGCAAATTCAATATAATTTTTTTCTGCATCGAGCTCTGAAAAAATATTTCGGCTTCTAGCAGTGTGTGGGACTTGTTCTATTAGTCCATCTATACTAACCTCCATCAGATTGCAAGTTCAATATAATTTTTTTCTGCATCTAGCTCTGAAAAAATATTTCGGCTTCTAGCAGTGTGTGGGACTTGTTCTATTAGTCCATCTATACTAACCTCCACCAGGTTGCAAATTCAATATATTTTTTTTCCGCATCTAGCTCTGAAAAAATATTTCAGCTTGTAGCAGTGTGGGGGACTTGTTATATTAGTCCATCTATACTGACCTTCATCAGGTTGCAAATTCAATATAATTTTTTTCTGCATCGAGCGCTGAAAAAATATTTTGGCTTCTAGCAGTGTGTGGGACTGGTTCTATTAGTCCATCTATACTGGCCTCAATCAGGTTGCAAATTCAATATAATTTTTTTCTGCATCTAGCTCTGAAAAAATATTTCAGCTTATAGCAGTGTGTGGGACTTGTACTATTAGTCCATCTATACTAACCTCCACCAGGTTGCAAATTCAATATAATTTTTTTCTGCATCTAGCTCTGAAAAAAATATTTCATCTTGTAACAGTGTGTGGGACTTGTTCTATTAGTCCTTCTATACTGACCTCAATCAGGTTGCAAATTCAATATAATTTTTTTCTGCATCTAGCTCTGAAAAATATTTTGGCTTCTAGCAGTGTGTGGGACTTGTTCTATTAGTCCATCTATACTAACCTCCATCAGGTTGCAAATTCAATAAAATTTCTTTCTGCATCTAGCTCTGAAAAAATATTTCAGCTTGTAGCAGTGTGTGGGACTTGTTCTATTAGTCCATCTATACTGACCTCCATGAGGTTGCAAATTCAATATAATTTTTTCTGCATCTAGCTCTGAAAAAATATTTCGGCTTCTAGCAGAGTGTGGGACTTGTTCTATTAGTCCATCTATACTGACCTCCATCAGGTTGCAAATTCAATATAATTTTTTTCTGCATCTAGCTCTGAAAAAATATTTCGGCTTCTAGCAGTGTGTGGGACTTGTTCTATTAGTCCATCTATACTAACCTCCATCAGATTGCAAGTTCAATATAATTTTTTTCTGCATCTAGCTCTGAAAAAATATTTCGGCTTCTAGCAGTGTGTGGGACTTGTTCTATTAGTCCATCTATACTAACCTCCACCAGGTTGCAAATTCAATATATTTTTTTTCAGCATCTAGCTCTGAAAAAATATTTCAGCTTGTAGCAGTGTGTGGGACTTGTTATATTCGTCCATCTATACTGACCTTCATCAGGTTGCAAATTCAATATAATTTTTTTCTGCATCGAGCGCTGAAAAAATATTTTGGCTTCTAGCAGTGTGTGGGACTGGTTCTATTAGTCCATCTATACTGGCCTCAATCAGATTGCAAATTCAATATAATTTTTTTCTGCATCTAGCTCTGAAAAAATATTTCAGCTTGTAGCAGTGTGTGGGACTTGTTATATTAGTCCTTCTATACTGACCCCCATCAGGTTGCAAATTCAATATAATTTTTTTGTGCATCTAGCTCTGAAAAAATATTTCGGCTTCTAGCAGTGTGTGGGACTTGTTCTATTAGTCCATCTATACTGACCTTCATCAGGTTGCAAATTCAATATAATTTTTTTCTGCATCTAGCTCTGAAAAAATATTTCAGCTTATAGCAGTGTGTGGGACTTGTACTATTAGTCCATCTATACTGACCTCCATCAGGTTGCAAATTCAATATAATTTTTTTCTGCATCTAGCTCAGAAAAAATATTTCAGCTTGTAGCTGTGTGTGGGTCTTGTTCTATTAGTCCATCTATACTAACCTCCACCAGGTTGCAAATTCAATATAATTTTTTTCTGCATCTAGCTCTGAAAAAATATTTCAGCTTGTAGCAGTGTGTGGGACTTGTTCTATTAGTTTTTCTATGCTGACCTCCATCAGGTTGCAAATTCAATATAATTTTTTTGTGCATCTAGCTCTGAAAAAATATTTCGGCTTCTAGCAGTGTGTGGGACTTGTTCTATTAGTCCATCTATACTGACCTCCATCAGGTTGCAAATTCAATATAATTTTTTTCTGCATCTAGCTCTGAAAAAATATTTCAGCTTGTAGCAGTGTGTGGGACTTGTTCTATTAGTCCTTCTATACTGACCTCCATCAGGTTGCAAATTCAATATAATTTTTTTCTGCATTTAGCTCTGAAAAAATATTTTGGCTTCTAGCAGTGTGTGGGACTTGTTCTACTAGTCCATCTATACTAACCTCCATCAGGTTGCAAATTCAAAAAAATTTCTTTCTGCATCTAGCTCTGAAAAAATATTTCAGCTTGTAGCAGTGTGTGGGACTTGTTCTATTAATCCATCTATACTGACCTCCATCAGGTTGCAAACTCAATATAGTTTTTTTCGGCATCTAGTTCTGAAAAAATATTTCGGCTTCTAGCAGAGTGTAGGACTTGTTCTATTAGTCCATCTATACTAACCTCCATCAGGTTGCAAATTCAATATAATTTTTTTCTGCATCTAGCTCTGAAAAAATATTTCGGCATCTAGCAGTGTGTGGGCCTTGTTCTATTAGTCCATCTATACTAACCTCCATCAGGTTGCAAATTCAATATAATTTTTTTCTGCATCTAGCTCTGAAAAAATATTTCGGCTTCTTGCAGTGTGTGGGACTTGTTCTATTAGTCCATCTATACTAACCTCCATCACGTTGCAAATTCAATATAATTTTTTCTGCATCGAGCTCTGAAAAAATATTTAGGCTTCTAGCAGTGTGTGGGTCTTGTTCTATTAGTCCATCTATACTAACCACCATCAGGTTGCAAATTCAATATAATTTTTTTCTGCATCTAGCTCTGAAAAAATATTTCAGCTTGTAGCATTGTGTGGGAGTTGTTCTATTAGTCCATCTATACTAACCTTCACCAGGTTGCAAATTCAATATAATTTTTTTCTGCATCTAGCTCTGAAAAAATATTTTGGCTTCTAGCAGTGTGCGGGACTTGTTCTATTAATCCATCTATACTAAGCTCCATCAGGTTGCAAATTCAATATAATTTTTTTCTGCATCTAGCTCTGAAAAAATATTTCGGCTTCTAGCAGTGTGTGTTACTCGTTGTATTAGTCCATCTATACTAACCTCCATCAGGTTGCAAATTCAATATAATTTTTTTCTGCATCGAGCTCTGAAAAAATATTTTGGCTTCTAGCAGTGTGTGGGACTGGTTCTATTAGTCCATCTATACTAACCTCCATCAGGTTGAAAATTCAATATAATTTTTTTATGCATCTAGCTCTGAAAAAATATTTCAGCTTGTAGCAGTGTGTGGGACTTGTTCTATTAGTCCATCCATACTAACCTCCATAAGGTTGCAAATTCAATATAATTTTTTTCTGCATCGAGCTCTGAAAAAATATTTCAGCTTCTAGCAGTGTGTGGGACTGGTTCTATTAGTCCATCTATACTAACCTCCATCAGGTTGCAAATTCAATATAATTTTTTTATGCATCTAGCTCTGAAAAAATATTTCGGCTTCTAGCAGTGTGTGGGACTTGTTCTATTAGTCCATCTATACTGACCTCCATCAGGTTGCAAATTCAATATAATTTTTTTCTACATCTAGCTCTGAAAAAATATTTCAGCTTGCAGCAGTGTGTGGGACTTGTTCTATTAGTCCATCTATACTGACCTCCACCAGGTTGCAAATTCAATATAATTTTTATCTGCATGTAACCCAGCCAATACTTTTGGGCTAATACCACAGTTTGGCCACTCAGCTCTGCTCGGTTCCCATCCATTGTTTTTTGTGCAAACAACTCCAGAGTTGTGAATTAGTTAACCACCAAAATGAGTGGAAAAAGGCCTGCTGCTGGTGGAAAGGGGAATAGGCATGTTGGGAAGGGAAAAAAAGGTTGTATCCGTGGGGTAGGTGTTAAAGCAACAGTAACATCTGCAGAAGAAAGACCATCTTCCAGCCAAACTAAAATGTCTACTTCTTTTAGCATTATGTGATAAGATCCCTTCCTTATGGCCACGCCAATCGCTACAAATTCCAGATGAGGCACAAAAACAGCAGGTGCTTCAACGGATATCAAGTGCTCCTTTAAGTGGGCTCTCCTCCACCTCAACTTCAACATCACAAATACTCCAGTCCTCAAAGGTGTCACCCCAATCGCACTTGCTTCCTCACAGCTCCAAAGTCTCCAGCTGCCCGTCTGAGTATGGGGTAGAACAGATGGTTGAATCTGCAGAGCTGTTTACTTATACTATAGCCTGGGAATCAGAGGTCGGCTCCAGAGCTTCTGTGAATCCAGACGAGGAAATGATCTGCACTGATGCCCAGAATCTTTATGAGTCAGATCCAGGACCAGATGCAGAAGGTTCTGAGCATAATGTAGACCCTACTTCCCAAACTGTAACTCCAGTTGGTGGAGACAATGAGGAAGACGATGATGAGACTCAAATACCTGATTGGAGCGACAACTTTAGTTTTTTGTCAGGGCAGGCACAGGTTGGCTCTGAGGACGACGGGTGTGATAACACACAGGGTGATGATGATGAAGTTGGAGATCCCACTTACTGTCAACCCACAGTCAGCCAAGAGATGAGGTCAGCAGAGGAGGTGGAGGACGATGCTAGTGACGACGAGGTCAGGTTGCGCCTTCCTGGTCAGAGACGTAGTACTGGAAGCACGTCAACAACTGCATCCTCAAACAAAACTCTGCTTCTGACCACAAGTCGTGGTGGCTCTTCAGGTCGCATGGGTGCTAAGCCTTGCATTGCCTGGGCATTTTTTCAGATCGATAAAGATGACCCAACTCGTGTTATCTGTAACATTTGTCAGCAAAAGCTAAGTGGAAGCCAAAAAATACATAGTTTGAGTACTTCATGCATGAACCGGCACATGGACATGAAGCATAAGTTGCAGTGGGAAGTTCACTGTGCTACAATGCGGCCTAGCCGGCCGGGCCAGCCACCGTCTGCCACATCTTGTGCATCCACGGCCTCTTCATCCTCTGTGACTGGGGGGACAGCAGTCACACCTGTTTTGGGACGCAGACATGCCACCTCTTTACCCGCAACAGCCAGCGTGCTTGGCAGCTCATCATTTTCTTTGGAGGTAGAAACACCAGCTGGTGTTCAGCGCTGTCCGACATCGATAGCACCACCTTTGGATCAAGGCAACCTAACATGTCCGCCTGCATCTTCCTCACAGACCGGCAGTTTGCCGGGGACACCCTTCTCAACCCCGTTTAAGCGAAACAGCCAGCCCTCGGTCCTTCAGATGTGGACAAGCAAAACACCATTTCCTCCTAGCCATGAGAAAGCTAAGAGGTTGAATTTCACCATCTGCAAGCTCTTTGCTACAGAAATGCTTCCTTTCTGCCTGGTGGACACACAGGATTTTTGAGACCTTATGTCCGTCGCAGTGCCCCAGTACCAGATGCCCAGTCGGCACTACTTCTCAAAGAAAGGTGTGCCTGCGCTCCACCAGCATGTCGCACACAACATCACCGCTTCTTTGAGAAACTCTGTGTGTGACAGGGTGCATTTCACCACAGACACTTGGACGAGTAGGCATGGACAGGGGCGTTACATGTCGCTGATTGGGCACTGGGTAACTATGGTGGCAGCAGGTCAAGGGGCTGCTGCCCAAGTCTTGCCGTCCCAACGAGTTGTGCGTCAATCCTCTTTATCTCGAAGTTCCTCCACTGCTTCTGCCTCCTCAACCTCCTCTCGGTCCTCCACCGGCACCCAAAGCCTGTCTGATCATGCCACAAGCTTTCTAACTGTGCAGAAGGGATCCTGCACACCTCCTTACTATGCTGGCAGCAGGGCTCAACGTCATCAGGCGGTTTTTACTTTGAAATGTCTGGGAAATGTGAGTCACACAGCTGAGGAGTTGTGGTCAGCTCTGGAGAACCAGTTTCATGAATGGTTGTCTCCACTGGACCTGAAACCAGGGAAGGCCGTGTGCGACAATGCTGCAAACCTGGGTGCGGCCCTTCACTGGGGCAATGTCACAGACGTGTTGAACCTGGTTGTCCAGCAATTTTTAGCCCACTATCCCGGACTAGATGGCCTTCTGCTGAGGGCACGGTCGCTGTGTGCTCACTTCCGCCGTTCGCATCCCGCAGCTCAGCAACTTACATCTCTACAGAAGTCATTGGGCCTGCCACACCGGCTAAAATGCAATGTGCCTACCCGGTGGAATTCAACCCTGCACATGTTGCAGCGACTGTGGCAGCACCGACAAGCCCTGGTGCAATACGTTCTGATGTATAACCTGGGACAACGAGATCCAGAGGTGGGGCAAATCACGCTGGAGGAGTGGTCTCAGATCAGGGACCTATGCACCCTTCTGCATAGTTTTGAAATGGCGACGAAGATGTTTAGTGCTGACGATGCCATTATCAGCATGACTATTCCCGTGATTTACATGCTGGAGCACATGTTAAACAGAATTCGGAGTCAGGTGGTGGCACAAGAGGAGGTGGAGGAAGTAGAGGAGGAGGAGTTGAATGCGGAAGGGTTAACATCTGCAAGGTCCAGACGGTCGGCAGCACCAAGGCGGCAGGCGTGTGAGGGTGGGGAAGATGGTTTTACCAGGGCGCATGGTAGCAGCCAAACTAGTGAGGAAGGTGCAGGAGCCCAGGAAGAAGTGGAGGACGAACTGATGGAAGACTCATCAGATGAGGGAGTCCTTGATCACATTTCTGTTGTGCGAGGTTGGGGGGAGAGGACAGAGGAAGGAAGCATGATTGTTACCTCGCCACCAACACAACAGGGACTTGGTGCTCCTGGATGCGCAAGACACATGAGTGCCTTCTTGCTGCACTACCTGCAACATGACTCTCGAATTGTGAGAATTAGAAATAATCCTGACTACTGGTTTGGCACACTCTTAGATCCCCGGTACAAAAGTAAATTTGCAGAAATTATTCCTGCCAAAGAAAGGGATGCACGCATGCAGGAGTATCAGCAGAGACTGTTGCAGAATCTTACATGTGCTTTTCCACAAAACACCAGTGGTGCACGTAGTGAATCTCACAGTTCCAACTTGCCAACCGTGGGACCGTCGAGTGTTCAGCACTCAAACCGTAACAGAAACACAGTATCTGCTTGTAACATCAATTTTGCGGAATCATTTCACCACTTTTTTAGCCCATCCTTTGCAAGGCCACAGGAGACAAGAAGTCTGACACATAGTCAACGCCTAGAGACGATGGTACAGGAGTATCTCCAAGTAAATATTGAAGCCATGACTGTGTCACTGGACCCTTGCTCTTTTTGGGCTTCCAATCTGGATAAATGGCCGGAACTCGCCACTTACGCCTTGGAGATCTTGTCATGCCCTGCAGCCAGCGTTCTGTCTGAACGTGTGTTCAGCGCTGCTGGTGGTGTGCTGACAGATAAGCGCACGCGGCTCTCCACTGATAATGTAGACAGACTCACGTTCATAAAGATGAACAAATCATGGATCTGAAATTACTTTTCTACCCCTGTGTCATCCTGGGGAGAGTAAAAGCTTGATGATTTGTTAAAATCACCTCACCAACCGTTTTAAGCTTTAAAATTACTAATCATGATTATCTGTATCTTGGCTGGAAAATAATTTGGCTTTGTAGCAGTGTGCAGTACTGATTCTATTAGGCCATCTATACTAAGCTCCACCAGATTTAAAATTACTAATCATGTTTATCTGTATCTTGGCTGGAAAATAATTTGGGCTTTGTAGCAGTGTGCAGTACTGATTCTACTAGGCCATCTATACTAAGCTCCATCAGATTTAAAATTACTAATCATGTTTATCTGTATCTTGGCTGGAAAATAATTTGGGCTTTGTAGCAGTGTGCAGTACTGATGCTACTAGGCCATCTATACTAAGCTCCACCAGATTTAAAATTACTAATCATGTTTATCTGTATCTTGGCTGGAAAATAATTTGGGCTTTGTAGCAGTGTGCAGAACTGATTCTATTAGGCCATCTATACTAAGCTCCACCAGATTTAAAATTACTAATCATGTTTATCTGTATCTTGGCTGGAAAATAATTTGGGCTTTGTAGCAGTTTGCAGTACTGATTCTATTAGGCCATCTATACTAAGCTCCACCAGCTTTCAAATTAATAATAATTTTTACTTGCATATAGCCCGGAAAATAATTTTTTTCTCCTAGATGTGCAAGACACATGAGTGCCTTCTTGCTGCACTACCTGCAACATGACCCTCAGATTGTCAGAATTCGAAGTAATCCTGACTACTGGGTTGCCACACTCTTATATCCCCACACTCTTCGATCAACCTTTTCATTTTAATAAAGAACAAAAAAATGGTCATTTTTTAAATTATAAGCATTAGCAGGTTATTAGAAACTGAAATCAAACAGTTTTCAACTCAAAACTTTATTCTAGGTGATGTTACATTTGCACATAGGACCCCTTGTTCGAGCGCAGCTTCTGAACTCTCTCGTCCATTGAATTTGTCAGGTTTTGGATGGTTTCTGCTTCATTTGTTTTGCATGAGGACAGAATACCCTCCCAGAGCTGTTGCTTAGACACTCCTTTTGATGATGCTCCAGAGGTTCTGAATGGGGTTGAGGTCAGGGGAGCATGGGGGTCACACCATAAGTTTGTCCACTTTTATGCCTATATCAGCCAGAGATGCAGATGTGTCATGTGCAGCATGAGACGGTGCATTATCATGCATGAAAATGATCTTGCTGTGGAATACACGGTTCTTCTTCTTGAACCATGGCAGGAAGTGCTGTTTGAGAAACTCCACGTACATTATGGAGTTCATCTTTACCCCTTCAGGGATCCTAAAGGGGCTGACAATCTCTCTCCCCATGATTCCAGCCCAAAACTTTACTCCACCTCCTCCTTGTTGGCGCTGTAGCCGTGTTTGCGTGGGGTGTCCATCAACCAGCCATCCTCCACTCCATTCATCTGGACCATCGAGCGTTGCACGGCACTCATCGGTGAACAAAACAGTTTTGAAGTCAGTCTTCATGTATTGTTTGGCCCACTGGAGCCGTTTCTGCTTGTGTGCAGTGGATAGAGGAGGTCGACAGGATGGCTTACGCACAGCTGGAAACCTCTGAAGGACTCTGCATCTTGTTGTTCGGGGAACTTTGGAGGCACCAGCAGCTTCAAAAACTTGTCTGCTGCTATGACAAGGCTTTTTTGCCGCTGCTCTTTTAACCTGACGTAATTGCCTGGAGGAAAGAGTCCTCAATTTTCCCTTATCAGCACGCACACCTGTGTACTGTGAATCAGCTACATACTTCTTGATTGTGCGATGATCAGATGAAGTGTCGTGGCAATGTTGATTGTAGTCATGCCTTGACCTAAACACTCCACAATTTGTTGCTTCTCAGCAGACGACACATCCTTTTTCTTTCCCATTTTGGCAGAAAATGTAGGCTGCTTAATAATGTGGGACAGCCTTCTTAAGTAGTCTTGCCTTTCATTGGACACACCTGCCAAACTAATTAGCACAGGAGTCTGCAATTGCTTACAGTGATATAAAGAGCCCTGACACACATCACCATCAATGAGTTTAACTGAGAAACAAACAAATTCTTCCCTTATCACTCCAAAACATTTTTTGCATAATAATTTGGAACACAGCGTACATGTGCTTTTCCACAAAACACCAGTGGTTCACGTAGTGAATCTTACAGTTCTAACTTGCCAACCGTGGTCTGTACGGAGTTGTTCAATAAAGGGCCCAAAATTAAGATAACATAGACAGGAGAGGTCTCTATGAATAGGAATTCCTAAGTATTTGATACCCTGTGAGGGCCAGGCAAATGGAAAGTTGGACTGGATGGAATCCTGTATGGATTTGGGGAGGGAGACATCGAGGGCCTCAGACTTCGCTGCATTGATTTTAAAATTTAACCATGTAACAAAGTGATCTATTTCAGCCATAACAGCAGGGATGGATATATGTGATTGAGTGATATATACTAGGACATCATCAGCAAATGCAGAGCACTTGTACTCGGTGCCTCCCACCTCAATCCACCTAATATTGAGGTTATGGCGAATTGATGAGAGCAGGTGCTCCGTCACTAGGATGTATAAGAGAGGGGACAGAGGACATCCCTGCCTTGTCCCATTGGTGATTATGAAAGGTGATGAAAATGTTCCATTTATCTTCAGCCTAGGTGACGTATTGCGATACAGGGCCGTGATTTTGGATATAAAAGGGTCCCCTAGACCCGTACCCCAAGCTTTTTAAGAGAATAATATATGGCATGCCAGGAGACTCTATGGAATGCTTTCTCAGCATCCAATGAGAGTATCTAATTACAAATTTTTAACTGCATCTAGCCCAGGAAATACTTTGTGCCTAGTAGCAGAGTCTGCTAGTCAGCGGATTATCCCAGCTGTTAAGCAAGCTACACCACCTGTAGTTTGGACACTTATTTTTTTCAAAGGAAATGGTTCGGGCCCCCGGGATACTCAGTGAAGAGCATTGGGGAGACACCCCAAGGTATAGGGTCTGGGACTGGCTGTAGGACGCCTTCCGGTGGACCGCCGAGCTCGATCCTTATAAAAGCTTTTTAGCTGCAGCAGCTTTAGTGGACGCTACTGGAGCTGGAATTACGCGGCTGCTGGCATGAGACTTGCCCTCCAATAGATCCTTGTTAAAGGATTTAAAGTGTATTCATTCAAAGTAGAGAGACAATTTAAATTAAAAAGCTTAGACCTGCCTCCACCATAGGGGGTCTCGCTCGACCCACCAGCGGACAGGCATCAGTATTGGGAGAGGTGGGCTGGCCGTCAGGGTCCACCGCAGCTCTGACACAAACCCGGCGACACGGAGGTCGCACGGGCAGGAACGGACTGGCCGTGTCGGCTTCGCACTTTTTTGGTTTTAGAAAGGCATGACATGCCTATATCTGTGTCTCCCCCTCCTTTTACTCCTCCACCTCTTTTCTTTTCGCATAACTATATGTACTTGTCACTTTTCCATGTGTTAGTTGTGTCTTCTGAGCAGTTTGTCAGCTTTTGAACGACCTTTGAAGGTGTTTTCTATGTATTTCTATGTGGTTTTGTTTGCCTGCCATTGGTTTTAACGGTGTTCGAAGGTGTTCGACGAACAGTTCGGCGAACATACGGGTGTTCGACGTACCGAACCAAACTCGAACACTACGGGGGTGGCTAAACACTATTAAAGATGCCTTATCTACCAGAGAGATTCCACCCTCTCTGGAGGAGTTAGTATCTCTCGCTGACCGTATAGACTTGTATCATGCAGAACACCAGTTAGAGCTAGAGGTTGGCAGACCTCGGTATCTGTTGGCACCAGGCGTCTTTGGGTTCAAACCCAAGACTCTCGACCCAGAGCCTGAGGCTATGGATATATCTCGGCCTGAGTCTGGTCCCTCTCGTTCCCGACCTGTACATCTCTTGGAGCATCCCGTAAATAAGGGTTCCAAGCAGTCGGTAAAACGAGTGGTTCTTACCACCGTTGGAGGAGGTGGATTAAATTCTGGGACTTCATCCTCCAAGCTATCATATAAAGTGACGTTGTCCTTTGGTAGATCTGCAGTTGCTGCCAAGGCGTGGGTGGACTCTGGTGCTTAGGGCAATTTTTGTCATTTACGTTTGCCCAGAGGCATGACATCCCTATTGAGCTACTCTCTAGTCCTATGAACATTAGTGTTGTCAATGGTTCACTCCTGGATGTGCAGATCACCCATCAGTCGATCCCTCTCACCTTGTCATTTCCTCAGGGCCACCGGGAGGTTATCTCTTTTCTTATTATTCCTGGTGGATTAGACGAGGTGTTATTGGGTCTCCCCTGGTTACGTTGTCATTCTCCACACATTGACTGGAATACAGGGAGAATTTCTTCCTGGAGTGAGAATTGTGCATTTCAGTGTTTGGGCAAAGTCACCCGGCGGGTAGTCTCTAATCCTCCTATCATTGCCACACCCTCTACAGATTCTTTGTCTGTTTCCAGGACCCGGTCCTTGTCTGAGTATGTCGCAAAGAACTCTCAGGAGGAGAGGGTGGCTGCAGTGTTCTCCAACCCGGTTCCTTCAGGGAGGACGTTTGTTTCCCCTAATATACGGAGTATGGTGCTCTCCTGGGCTCATGCCCCTAAGATCGGAGCTCACCTGGGGGTCAAACATACCACTAAGTCCCTTCTACGGTCCTATTGGTGGTCCCGGTGGCGCCAGGACGTCAAGGACTTTATTCTCGCTTGTCCCGTCTGTGCGAGAGATAAATCTTTTTGCCAGAGACTGGCGGGTCCTTCCTCCCTGTCACCCGTGAAGGATCCTACGCATAGAGAGCCAGTTGTCACTGCTTCCCGTCCTAAAAGAGGGTACCCTGTACACCGGAGGGGTCACTGTTTCGTAAATCCTCTCTGTGACCAGTTGGACCACATCTTTGTCCCCCAGCTCATGGAGGAAAATGAGCGTCAAGTGGAGGGGGATAATGTTAGGCGTCGGTCTGGTGCTGGATTTGAAATGGGTCCAGGACCTTCTGTGGTCTCCCATTTCAGTCCAGCTGGGGTTGATGCTGCTCAGCATCATTGTCAGCCCCAATGCCTAGCTGTTACACAAGCCGTGCAGATTGTCTCCCAGGCATTTGTGCCTAGCAGTGTTAAGCATAGGCTGCAAAGGGAGACAGGGCTTGAGGAGTCTAAGTCCAGGATTCGCCACACTGAGCATGTCCGTGACCTGGCAGATCATGATTGGTGGGTTGGCACCCACCTGACTCGGTGACCTGGCACCACCTGATTGGTCCACGGGTAACGTCACCAATGGCGCGTCGCTGGGCAGGGCTTAGTCTTTAAAAGGTCCGCCCACAAACATGGTGGCGCGCTCAGATCATTTGAGCTGGTTGTTTGTGGTGTGCACGCTTATACTCTTGGGCTCTTCTAAGAGTTATAGCTTTATTCAAGCAGGTAGCTTGAGCCATATAAAGCGGGTCTGCTCAGTCCGGTAGCTCGCCGGCTGAGTGCACGAATACCCGGTGGGTATCACACCCACATACTAGCGCCATCTCCTATAGCGTAACGCCTGTACCGGAGACAGGGCTACTGCTTCTTCTCCGGTCACACGTCTCCCTTCGGTTCTTGGAGATTGTGTGAACCGCTTTAGCGCCATTCCCCATAGCGTAGCACCTGTATCAAAGACAGGGCTACTGCTTCTCCCATGGTCGCACGTCTCCCTGCGGTTCTTGGAGATTGTGCGAACCGTCTTACCCTTCCGTGTGCATTAACACGAAGGGCTAAGATATTTGATAGGTGCGTCGCCGGTCGCTCTCCCTCCGTGCAGTTAACGGAGATAGAGCGTATCGCCTTACCCGGTCCGGTGTGCTGTTAACACGGACGGGTTATCAGTTTAGTTGTCGCTTTCCTTTCCACCTGGAAAGTGTTTGGCAGCAGTCCATTAGGCTGCATTGCGGACCCCGGGGTCGGTTGCGTTCCATTAAAATAAAGTTGTCTGCAACCGCCCTCTTAACACCTTAACTATGAAAATTGTACATTCACACTGAAGGCATCAAAACTATGAATTAACACATGTGGAATTATATACTTAACAAAAAAGTGTGAAACAACTGAAAATATGTCTTATATTCTAGGTTCTTCAAAGTAGCCACCATTTGCTTTGATGACTGCTTTGCACACTCTTGGCATTCTCTTGATGAGCTTCAAGAGGTAGTCACCGGAAATGGTCTTCCAACAATCTTGAAGGAGTTCCCAGAGATGCTTAGCACTTGTTGGCCCTTTTGCCTTCACTCTGCGGTCCAGCTCACCCCAAACCATCTCGATTGGGTTCAGGTCTGGTGACTGTGCAGGCCAGGTCATCTGGCGTAGCACCCCATCACTCTCCTTCTTGGTCAAATAGCCCTTACACAGCCTGGAGGTGTGTTTGGGGTCATTGTCCTGTTGAAAAATAAATGATGGTCCAACTAAACGCAAACTGGATGGAATATCATGCCGCTGCAAGATGCTGTGGTAGCCATGCTGGTTCAGTATGCCTTCAATTTTGAATAAATCCCCAACAGTGTCACCAGCAAAGCACCCCCACACCATCACACCTACTCCTCCATGCTTCACGGTGGGAACCAGGCATGTAGAGTCCATCCGTTCACTTTTTCTGAGTCGCACAAAGACATGGTGGTTGGAACCAAAGATCTCAAATTTGGACTCATCAGACCAAAGCACAGATTTCCACTGGTCTAATGTCCATTCCTTGTGTTCTTTAGCCCAATCAAGTCTCTTCTGCTTGTTGCCTGTCCTTAGCAGTGGTTTCCTAGCAGCTATTTCACCATGAAGGCCTGCTGCACAAAGTCTCCTCTTAACAGTTGTTGTAGAGATGTGTCTTCTGCTAGAACTCTGTGTGGCATTGACCTGGTCTCTAATCTGAACTGCTGTTAACTTGCGATTTCTGAGGCTGGTGACTCGGAAAAACTTATCCTCAGAAGCAGAGGTGACTCTTGGTCTTCCTTTCCTGGGGCGGTCCTCATGTGAGCCAGTTTCTTTGTAGCGCTTGATGGTTTTTGCAACTGCACTTGGGGACACATTCAAAGTTTGCCCAATTTTTCAGACTGACTGACCTTCATTACTTAAAGTAATGTTGGCCACTCGTTTTTCTTTACTTAGCTGCTTTTTTCTTGCCATAATACAAATTTTAACAGTCTATTCAGTAGGACTATCAGCTGTGTATCCACCTGACTTCTGCACAACACAACTGATGGTCCCAACCCCATTTATAAGGCAAGAAATCCCTCTTATTAAACCTGACAGGGCACACCTTTGAAGTGAAAACCATTTCCGGTGACTACCTCTTGAAGCTCATCAAGAGAACGCCAAGAGTGTGCAAAGCAGTCATCAAAGCAAAAGGTGGCTACTTTGAAGAACCTAGAATATAAGGCATATGTTCAGTTGTTTCACACTTTTTTAAGTATATATTTTCACATGTGTTAATTCATAGTTTCGATGCCTTCAGTGTGAATGTGCAATTTTCAAACTCATGAAAATACAGAAAAATCTTTAAATGAGGAGGTGTGTCCAAACTTTTGGTCTGTACTGTATATATATATATATATATATATATATATATATATATATCCATCTGAACTAACAGTCCTTCTGAGAACTAATCCAGCTGCATATAATCAGTGCAAGGCGGGCAGGCGTGTATGTGGCAGACTGCAGTGTATGATACAGCACAAGAGGGTCCATTGAACGACCTGTTTGCTGTTGCTGTAATAATTACAGATATTTGTAGAGATAGCACCAGATATCAGGGGCCAGGGCAATTTTTTTGTTTATTTTAATCCTGGTTATTTGCTTAAAAAGAAATTCAGAGTACACCAGTTTTCTGCTCCATTTGCTTGTTCTCACTACAGAATAAAGCCAGTTCTGTTCCATATTTCAGCGATAAAAATCCAGAAATTTAAACTGAACGTGGAAAATATTGGCCTCCTTTTCCAGTCTGTTGCAGTGTGTTTGTAAAGCTATTCACACTAGGTGTCTGTGAAGAAAAGTATTAGTAAATTACAGGCCTGCTATTTAAAACCGTGGATCTCTGTCAGACATATCACCTATAAGACTGTTCCAAAATCAGACATTTCTTCCATTTCCATTCTGTTGCAGTGTGTCACTCAAGCTATTCACACAAGGTCTCTGTATAGAATAATATTAGTAAATTACAGGCTTGCTATTTAAAATTGTGGTTCTCTGTCAGACGTATCACATATAACTGCGTTCCAAAATCAGACATTTCTCGTGAACGTGGAAAATATTGTCCTCCATTAAAAATGTGCAATGTGCATGGCAAGGGACAGGGAAGTGGACGTGATGGTGATGGTGCATGCAGAGGCCGAGGACGTGGCCGTGGGCAACCTGAAATTGTGCCACAACAAACACTCACATCTTGTCGCTCGACTGTCCTGTCCCAATTGCTAGGGGACCTCAGGACACCACTATTGAACCCCGAGCAGTGACAAAAGGTTATTGGTTGGATAGCAGATAATGCATCCAGTCACTTTGCAACCACCACCACCCTGTCTTCCACACGGTCAGGTTTCAGTAGCCGTGAGTCTGGACTGCATATTCCTCACCCTGATCCTCCTTTCTCCCACCATGCCAAGGGCCCGGAGACAACTGATCCCACACTTGGACACTCAGAAGAGCTGTACACTTTTCCATTTATAGATTCGGGCCTCTCACCCGGCCAGCTTCAAGCGAGTCAAGAGGAGAACTCGTGTATTGATGCCCAAATATTGGAGCAGCCACGATCACATGAAGGCGATGGTGGGAAAGTGTAATTACTGTCACAAGAGGGGGATGATGTTGATGAGACACAAATGCCAGAAAGTCAGGAGGAGGACCAGGGTGCAGAAGTGGAAGACGAAGTGGTGGATGATATAGTAACTGACCCAAACTGGCAGGGGAACATATACAGAGCGAGGACAGCAGCACACAGGGAAGGGAGGAGTAGCATCACAACAGGCAGGAAGAAGCAGTGTGGTGGCCGCAGACATAAGGCGAGAAAGCGCTCCTCGTAACACCAACACGATGGAAGTTGTCAGTATAACTGTTAGGTTTTCCCGAGTCTGGTTATTTTTTAAACACTCTTCAGATAACCCCAAAAAGGCCATTTACACCACCTGCCAGGCAGCATCAGCACGGGTAGCAAAACTAGCAGCCTGACCACCACCAGCATAATCAGGCACATGGCAGCAAAGCACCCCACTAAGTGGGCCAAACCCTAGGGTCCAGCAACAGTGTCTGCGGGTGACACCACTGCTTGTTCCACTGTTGTGCATGCACGCCAATCCTCTGTCCATGGTGCAAGCCAAGATGCCTCCTGCCCTGCACCTGTCGTTGAACACTCTCGACTAGCACCATCAGCAAGCACGTCCATGTCCTTGTCCCAGCGCAGCGTTCAGTTGTCTCTACCCCAGTCCTTGGAATGCAAGCGCAAATATGCAGCCAACGCCCCACAGGCCACACTACTAAATTCACACATTTCGCGAATGTGTGGAGATGGAAGCTTTCAGCAACCTGATGGAGGCCATACTTCGGCACTCGGTCCCCAGCCGCCACTATTTCTCCTGGTGTGCCATCCCCGCATTACACAAGCATGTGTCCCACAACATTAGACGTTCCATCAACAATGCAGTTACTGGGAAAGTCCACCTAACCACGAACACGTGGACAAGTGAATGTGGGCAGGGATGATACATCTCGCTGATGGCACACTGGGTTAACATAGTGGAAGCCGGGACCCAGTCGGACCTTGGGACGGAACATGTCCTCCCAACGCCGAGGATTGCAGGCCCTAGGTCAATCAGGGTTGCCCCCACATTCTACAGCTCCTGCACCTCCTCCTCCTCTTAAGCCACCATCTCTGAAATGACCACATCAGTCGCAAGCTGGAAGCACTGCAGAAGTGCCTCAGCCAAGCGGCAACAGGCTGTGCTGAAGCTAATATGCTTGGTGACAAACCGAACAACGCTGAAGAGTTGTGGACAGCTCTAAAAGAGTCGGCAGATCTGTGGCTGACACCGCTGACCCTACAGCCAGGCATGGTCGTGTGTGACAATGGCCGGAACCTGGTGGCGGCTCTGATGAGAGGCGAGCTCACACACGTACCATGCCTGGCCAATATGCTTAACCTTGTGGTTCAGTGGTTTCTCAAAACCTATCCAGATCTGCCGGATATGCTTGTCAAAGTACACCGCCTGTGTGCCCATTTTAGAAAGTCAGCTACAGCTTCCGTCACCTTCGCCGTGCTTCAGCAGCATTTGCAGCTTCCAGCTCATTGACTGGTGTGTGATGTCCCCACGCATTGGAACTCTACATTGCAGATGTTGGGAAGGATTTGTGAGCAGAAGAGGGCAGTTGTTGACTACCTGTATCAGCAAGGCCATCGTTATTCAGGTCAGACTCCACACATAAAACCTCAGGAGTGAACATGTATGTCAGACATATGTACCATCCTCCAAAACTTTGAGGACCCCACCAAGTTAATGAGCGGTGATGACGACATAATTAGCATCACCATCCCGCATCTCTCTCTTCTGAAACATTCTCTGCTCACAATTAAAGAGGACGAATTGAAGGCAGAGCATAATGAGATGAAGCAAGGAACCATACAGGGTGATTCCACACAGCCCAGCCTCATCTCATCCCAACGTGGATTTGGTGACAATGAGGAAGAGGAGGAGGAAGAACAGGAGCTAGTTTCCTGCACTATAGATGGTACTAACTGTACAACTGTCATACCGTCTGCTCAGCATGGATGGCCTGAGGACAGGGAAGAGGAGGAAGAGGAGGAGGAAGAGGAGGAGGATGAGGAGGAGAGCATGGTCAGTCGTCCTCTTGGTGAGGACACGGAAGTCTTGCCTCAGCAGTCTGGCACACATTGCTGAGTTTATGTTGCGCTGCCTTTCCCGTGACCCTCGCGTCGTCCATATTTTGGGTAACAGTCATTATTGGTTGGTGACACTTCTAGACCCACTCTACAAGTAGAACTTTCTGTCTCTTATTCCTGCACAGAGCAGGCCTAATAAAATGGGGCAGTACAAGAAGGCCCTTGATGTGGAATTATTAGAAAAATTCCCATCTGAAAATGCTGGCGGCAGAGGTCACAGTTCGTTGGACAACCAAGGAGTACAGGCGAGAGAAACACAAATGCAATCCAGCAGAGGAACACTGTCAAAGTTCTGGGACAATTTTCTCAGACCCTCCCATCGCACAAACCCTTGGGGTACTTTGCCAAGGTGGGAAAAGTTGCAGAAGATGCTGAGGGAGTACCTTACCGACTGTACCAACGTCCTCCTTGATTCCTCTGTGCCTTATAATTATTGGGTATCCAAGCTGGATACGTGGCATGAACTGGCTCTCCACACTTTGGAGGGCCTGGCCTGCCCTGCCGCTAGCGTTTTGTCAGAGCGGGTTTATAGTGCCGCTGGTGGAATTATAACTTTCAACTGAAAATGCTGACAGGCTGACTCTTATAAAAATAAACAAGTGCTGGATTGGTCCAGACTTCTCAACACCTCCGAATGATAGCAGCGTAACATAAACTCAAATATAGTGTCTTTTTTTTTTTGGGAGGTCTAACTCTAGTCCCATGCACCTCTGTCTTCACACCCAGACATGTGTATACGCTTCCTGATTTTGTCTATTTGCTCTTGTCCTCCTCCTTCTCCGCATCCTCATCCTCCACCACCATATCACCACCATGTGTACCATATCAACATATCTACATCTCTTGCAAGGGACATTGAAGTTCCTCCAAATTTTTGGCAGCCATTGCTTCACTGCATAAGCAAACAGTATGGGAGACCCACTTCCTAATAATGGGAACATTGTTTTCAGGAGGCCCTCTGACCTCTACGTCTCTTGCAAGGGGCATTGGAGTGCCTCCAAAATTTTGACAGCCATTGCAGTCACTGCATAGGCAAATAGTATGGGAGACCCTCTCCTTTCTAATGGGAATATATCATTACTGAGGCCATTACTGTATGTGTCTTTAAATTGTTATTGGGTTTTTTCCTAAATTGTGGTAGCCGTTGGACTCACTGCATACCCTATAACTGCACAGAAGACCCTCTCCTTTCTAATGGGAACATGTCATTACTGTGGCCAAGCTCTATGTGTCTTTAAATTGTTAGTAGAGTTTTTCCTAAATTTTGGCAGCCGTTGCACTCACTGCATACCCTATAACTGAATAGCAGACCCTCTCCTTTCTAATGGGAACATGTCATTACTGTGGCCCAGCTCTTTGTGTCTTTAAATTGCTAGTGGGGTTTTTCCCAAATTTTGGCAGCCCTTGCGGTCACAGCATGGTCATTACCACTATAGGAGACCAGCTCCTTTATAATAGGAATTTTTTTTTTACTGAGACCCTCCTCTATGTCTTTTCAAAGGGGTATTGGGTTGCGTCCAAATTTTTGGCATCCCTTGCAGTCACTGCATGCTCAATAACAATATAGGAGACCCACTCTTTAATAATGGGAACAACAAAGCATAGCCGGCTGATGGCTCTCTAACAATACTGAAGGCCCACTGCTGGCCCTTTAAGAATAGTAAGGGCCGCCTGATGGCCCGGTAAAAATAGGCTTTTTGACTTTCAGAGTCCCTCCATCATTAATGAACAGGAGGTGTCTGATGATGTGTCACACATCACATGGTCAGATAAGGTTATAAAATGTTAAAATGATATTTCCTGGTGAATGCATTTGTCTTGGTTGAAAGCAATGCAAAAATGCATCAAAAATGCTATGTATGAACATAGCCCAAGGTGTGGAGTAGCATTTTTGTTTTTGGTTATTTATTTCGCCTTATATACAAGTCATTACCCTGGAAAGGATGGTCATTAACATATTTCCCAGGAAAATCCAATTTGGTTTCGTTTTTTTATGTTTTATTGTGAGTCCGTAAAAGTGGCGTAATACCTCTGACAACATTGTTGACAGCATTGACCTGGGAGTCATAAATGCATCCAGGTGTCTTCCCCATGCTGTTCCCATGTCATTTGAGCACTGTTCCCATCGATTTGCTCGAGTTTCCCATAGACTTACATTGGGCTCGTTACTCGGACTGAGCATTCGAACATTCCAATTTGCTCAACTCGAACAACGAGTACCCGAGCATTTTAGTGCTCGCTCTTCACTAATTCTGACCAGTGTCAGTTCATGTGGTACTCTGAAATGCTTCAACATATCCCAGTTTTGAAAATGTTTTTTGTGACACATTGTACTTCATATTACTGGCAAATTTAGGTGGATATGATTTGCGTTTATTTATGAAAAAAAATGGAAATTTGATAAAGTTTGAAAAATTTACAATTTTTGAACATTGACATTTTATGCCCTTAAAACAGATATACATACCAATAAAAATAATAAATAACGTTGGGCACATGTCTTCTTTTCACATGTAATTTTTTTACTTTTTTTTAGACATCTAGAAGGTTGAAAGCTTAGCAACCATTTTTCATTTTTCCAACAAAATTTACTCAACATATTTTATTAGGGACTAGTGTTGAGCCACCCCCGTAGTGTTCGGGTTCGGTTCGGTTCATCGAACACCGGGATGTTCGAGGAACTGTTCGTCGAACTGTTCGTCGAACACCTTAGAACACCGTCGAACACCGTTAAAACCAATGTCAGGCAAACAAAAACACATAGAAACACATAGAAAACACCTTCAAATGTGTCCAAAAGCTGACAAACTGCTCAGAAAACGCTCTCTTTAAAAAAGCCGGCCGGCAATTCAGCAGCTGCATACACTGGTACCCGACAATTTAGACAAGAAGGAATAGAGCATCACACATAGATTAGATAGATAGAGACAAGGCAGTCACATATATAAGAAGTACAGTGACAGTGTTGGCTACTGTACTTGTCATTTAGTGTAAAGGATTTATTAAAAAAAATAATAGTGTTTTCGTGCACCGTCTCTTTAAAAAAGCCGGCCGGCAATTCAGCAGCGGTACCCGACAATTTAGAACAGAAAGAATAGAGCTTCACACATAGATAGATAGATATAAACATGTCAGTCACATATATAATAAGTACAGTGACAGTGTTGGTTACTGTACTTGTCATTTAGTGTAAAGGATTTATTTAAAAAAATAATAGTGTTTTCATGCACTGTCTCTTTAAAAAAGCCGGCCGGCAATTCAGCAGCGGTACCCGACAATTTAGAACAGAAAGATAGAGCATCACACATAGATTAGATAGATAGAAACATGTCAGTCACATATATATGAAGTACAGTGACAGTGTTGGTTACTGTACTTGTCATTTAGTGTTAAAATAAAGGATTTATAAAAAAAAAAATTGGCGTGGGGTTCCCCGTAATTTTAGTCTCTAGCGGAGGTTAAGCAGACGGCTGGGGCAGATGTTTGAAGCCTGGGAAGGGGGTAATACCCACGGAGCTTCCCAGACTACTAATATCAGCCCCCAGCTGAATACCTAGCCTTTACTAGCTATTAAAATGGGGGACCCCCCAAAAAGATGATGTGGGGTCCCCCCTATTTTAATAGCTAGCAAAGGCTAGGCAGACAGCTGAGGGCTGATATTAATAGCCCAGGAAGGGTGCCATGAATATTGGCCCCCTCCCAGGCTAGAAACACCATCCGTCAGCCGCCCCAGAAATGGCGCATCCATAGGATGCGCCAATTCTGGCACTTAGCCTCGCTCTTCCCACTGCCCTGTAGCGGTGGCAGTGGGGTAATAGGGTTGGGGTTGATGTCAGCTTATAATGCCAGCTGACATCAAGCCCAGGTTAGTAATGGAGAGGCGTCTATAAGACACCCCCATTACTAACCCCATAGTCAAAGTTAAAAGAAAACACAAACACCCAGAATAAAGTCCTTTAATTTAAATAAACACACAATTCTTTATTGTTCTAAATTAAACCATACTTACCGTCACGCCCATTCCAGCTGAAGCCAATGATCTCCTGCAATAAAAGAAAAATAATAAAGCAACTTCATCCTTACCTTTCCATGGTTCCCAGGACGGCTCCAGCTCTGCTACATCGAGATGACAGGCTGGACCGCAGCAGAAAGCTGCCATCCAGCCTGTCATCCCGCAGACACTGAGAAGCGCAGGCATGCTTGTGCTCCTCAGTGTCTGGCTGTGATGGCATAAAGATGAGCCGAGGTCATGTCCAATGAACTCGGCTCACCTCATGCACGTCACTGACAGCGTGGGAAAATTCTCCTGCACTCAGCGCTTCAGCGTGAGAATTTTCCCACGCTGTCAGTGACGTGAATGAGTAGCACAGTAGTGTTTAACTTTGGCGGCAAGATCAGTGATTGGTCGCGGGTCAATCACCATGATGTTACAAATTTGTGTTAAACACATTTGTGTTAAAAATCGCTGATTGGTCGCTGGCGCTGCCCGCGACCAATCACCGATTTGGGCACCAAATTTAAATATCGGCCGCGACCAATCACCGATCTTGGCTCCACATTTAAACACCGCTGTACTGATTGGTCGCGGACGCTATTTAAATGTGGCGCCAAAATCGGAGATTGGTCGCGCCCAGCGTCGGCGACCAATCAGCACAGCGGTGTTTAAATGTGGAGCCAAGATCGGTGATTGGTCGCGGCCGATATTTAAATTTGGCGCACAAATCGGTGATTGGTCGCGGGCTGCGCCAGCGACCAATCAGCGATTTTTAACACAAATGTCCGGATCTTTGTAACACCATGCTGATACTGTGGGGACATCAGCGGCTAGGGTGTCAAGGGAGGACCGGGGAGCGGCGCTGCGGGTCGGGATACTTCTGCTGCGAGCAGTCGCTCATCTCCCGGCTTCTCGCAGCGGAAGTATCCGACCAGGCATCGGCGCTCCCCGGTCCTCACCAATACGATTCGCTGATTTGTCGCGCTCTCCGCACGCGACCAATCAGTGATCTTGGCGCTAAAGTTAACCACCGCTCTGCTGATTGGTCGCGGACGCTGCCCGCGACCAATCACCGATTTGGGCGCCACATTTAAATAGCGGCCGCGACCAATCAGCGAGCTTGGCGCCAAATTTAAACAACGCTCTGCTGATTGGTCGCGGACTCCAGCCGCGACCAATCAGCGAGATTGGCGCCAAATTTAAACCCCGCTTTGCTAATTGGTCGCGGATGCCGGCCGCGACTAATCAGCATTATTGGCGCCAAATTTAAACACCGCTCTGCTGATTGATCGCGGTCGCTGGCCGAGATCAATCAACAATATTGCCGCAAAATTGAAACACCGCTCTGCTGATTAGTCGCGGTCGCCGTTTCTGGGGTGGCTGACGGCTGGTGTTTCTAGCCTGGGAGGGGGCCAATATTCATGGTACCCTTCCTGGGCTATTAATATCAGTCCCCAGCTGTCTGCCTAGCCTTTGCTAGCTATTAAAAAAGGGGGGACCCCACGTCATTTTTTTGGGGGGTCCCCCATTTTAATAGCTAGTAAAGGCTAGGTATTCAGCTGGGGGCTGATATTAGTAGCCTGGGAAGCTCCGTGGGTATTACCCCTTCCCAGGCTTCAAACATCTGCCCCAGCCGTCTGCTTAACCTCTGCTAGAGACTAAAATAAAGGGGAACCCCACGCCAATTTTTTTTTAAATAAATTCTTTATTTTAACACTAAATGACAAGTACAGTAATCAACACTGTCACTGTACTTCATATATATGTGACTGACATGTTTCTATCTATCTAATCTATGTGTGAAGCTCTATTCCTTCTATTCTAAATTGTCGGGTACAGATGCTGAATTGCCGGCCGGCTTTTTTAAAGAGACAGTGCATGAAAACACTATTATTTTTTTTAATAAATCCTTTACACTAAATGACAAGTACAGTAAGCAACACTGTCACTGTACTTCATATATATGTGACTGACATGTTTCTACCTATCTAATCTATGTGTGATTCTCTATTCTTTCTGTTCTAAATTGTCGGGTACCGGTGTATGCCGCTGCTGAATTGCCGGCTTTTCATGTTTCACTGTGGGCACTGTTCCCATCGATTTGGGCAATCACTGTAATGCCACAACCACCATGGCTGTGGCATTGCAGTGAGTGGCAGGCAATCCCTGCATGATTGGTGCTCAAAATAGCGCCAGACATGCAGGACACGCTTTTGGTGCACGAACAGTTATCGAACATAACCTCGAACAGCCGAATTTTTTGCAAATCGTTCGGGTTGGTCGAACAACTCGAACACCGCCCAAAACAGCTTGAATTTGAGATTGGCGAACAGTTCTAGTCGAACACCGCTCATCTCTATTAGGGACCCCTATTTGAAGTGACTTTTGAGGGCCTATATGTTAAAAAACACCAAAAAGTGAACCCATTTTAAAAACTGCACCCCTCAAGGTGCTCAAAACCAAAATTTCTAATATGCCATTGTAGTGCCCATACATTTTGCCCAGCTTGTGCTTATGGAGATATGAACCCCTTAAATTAAAGGGGTTGTCCACTACTTGGACAACTCCTTCTTGAAATAAATGTTTGCCCAATAAAACAAAAAGCCTATACTCACTTCCCGTGCTGGCACCATCCCCGCGGTGTCAGCACCCGTGGTGTCACAACAACAGCCCGGAAGCCCCAGAACCATGAGTGCTGACATCGCAGGATCAGCACAGTACGGGAGGTGAGTATAGGCTTTTTTATTTTATTGGGGGCAAATATTTAGTTCAAGAAGGGGTTGTCCTAGTATTGCACAACCCCTTTTAGTGTGCTCTCCTCGCTACAGTAATGCTAAACATGTGGACGCTGGCTACGGTTTAGGCACACTGTGGGGCTCAGAAGGAAGGGGGCATTTGGATTTGGGAGCTCAGATTTTGCTGGATTTCTTTTTGGGGAGCCATGGCTTTTTTCCAGAGCCTTTGTTCTACCAGTAACGTGGAAGCCCCTATATTTCTATTAACAGATGATGAACCTGAGTGGGAGCATTTATTGGTAAGATTTTGGGATACATAACATTTTGGATCAGTTAAAATTTATTCTGTATTCTACACTGACTACTTACATCGGGGTTTCCATCTAAATCTCTGAAATATGTGATTCAGGATGGTGAGTGTCTCTTTTCACGTTTTATTGGTAATCATTTTTGGCACATAATATTTTTTGATCGCATTCTTTTCAGCTTTTTGGAGGCAGAATTAACAGAGAACAGCAATTCAGGAATCGTAAAAGTAGTAAGACAGTCACTCACACGGATCAGCGTGGTTACAGCGATACCACATTTATATTGTTTTTTTTATTTTTTGATGCTTTTACGCAATAAAAAGAATTTTATAGAGAAAAATTGTTTTTGCATAGCCTTATTCTGTCAGCTATAGCTTTTTTATTTTTTGATTAACCTAAAAGCAGCCTATATATTTCCTGCCGCTTCCACACCAATAACAAAACCTACAGCAAATTGGAAGCCAAAGCCAACATAATAAAAACAAATTAAACTTTATTATTCAGAGTATCACATATAAAAAGCACATTAAAAAATGGGGCAAAAACAGCAGAATTAACTTCATCAACTGGCTATACCGAATTGAATCGCCAGTTGATAGGGTTAATTCTTATATCCCCCCCCCTTTTTAATATGTTTCTATATGTGATACTCTGAATAATAAAGATTGATTTGATTGCACTATGTTGGCTTTGGCTTCCAATTTGCTGTAGGTTTTTTTATTTTTCGGCTGATGAAGTTGAAGGGGGGATTTTTTTTGTGGGTTTTCAGGGATACCATTTCTATTTACATATGACTTTTTGATCACGTTTTATTCCACTTTTTTGTTAGCTGTATAATGAAAAACATAGGTTTTGCTACATTTTTTTTTATGGTGTTCACTGTAGGGGTTATATATGACAGTTCTATAGATCAGGTCGTTCTGGACGCGTCGATACCAAATATGTGTACTCCTTTTCTTTATTTTTTTGTTACATAAATATGTGTATTTATTGACGTAATATTTTTTTCCCGATTTTTTTTTCAATTTTTATATTTCAATTCTTTTTACAGTTTTTGTTGTTGCATTTTTACTTTGTACCTCTATGGGACTTTAACTTTTATTACTTTGATCACTGATCTAATGCATTGCAATGCACAAGCACTGCAATGCATTACTCCTGTCAGTGTTACACTGACAGAATGCCTTTTAGACCATGCTCATGGCATGGTCTAACAGGCCATTGTAGCTGGCATACCTAGAGGTCATTATTTGACCTAGGGTTGCCTTGATAAACATCGACAACCCTCTATTACGTCAAAGGTGCCACAGAGAGCCCCCTTCTTTTGTTTGATGCTAAGCAAGAAACACAGAGTTCTTAATTACTATCTACAGTCAACACAATTCAAAGAATAATAAAAATAAACCGCATCAATATAAACAAGTACTGTGTACTTTTCAGAATTGTATTATTGAATTTTAAACCAAAGTATGGCATTCATAACATGTCTTGCTCTGCAAACTGTGATGGACAGACACTTCTATAATGTGTAAGAGAACAGAACCCGTAAATTCTGCTTGCTATTCTTACATCTTAATTCATAATTTTTGTAAACTATTTGTAGATATTTGTGTAGCAAAGGCACTGCAATAGAAAGTTACTGATCATGTTTGCTTGTAACACATTTTAAGACGTTCTGTAAAATCTTCCTTTGTGAACAATATAATCATAAGTGCAGCGCCGGCGTCTCTGCCTCCTGCCGGGCAGAGACGCCATTCCCCACACCGCCGCGGTCCTGGTCCGGCGTCCTCCAGCTCCCCTGCTGCTGTTGCACGCACCACGCGCAGCTTCCCGGGCACTGTGCTTGCGGCGCGTGAGCGCTCCCTCCCTCTTAAAGGGGCCGCACCCGCCGTCCTAAAGAGTCCCCAGCCAATGGTCGGAGGACCACTCCTATTGAAAGCACCTCCTCCAAAATGGAGGTGCCTGTGCAAGGTTGTTGTTTGTGTACTAACACTCTCCTCAGCCCTCAGGTTCCAGTGCCCGCCAGTTTGTCCATCAGCCGTGCCCGCCAGCCTATCAGCTGTGCCCGCCAGCCTGTCTATCAGCTGCGCCTGCCTACCTATCTACCAGCAGTGCCCACCAGCCTGACTACCTGCCGTGCCCGTCGGCCTGCCAGGTTACCTGCTGTGACCGCCTGCTTGCCTACCCGGATCACCTGTCTGGCTACCTGCTGTGCCCGCCTGCTTGCCTACCCGAATCACCTGTCTGGCTATCTGCCGTGCTCATCTGCTGTACCTGTCAGCTTCAGCCATCTGACCCGAGGGAGTCGCTTGCTCTCACACAAGGTCGGTCTCAGAGTGGCACCTGGTCCACCTGCCCGGTCCCTCCCTGGTTCACGGAGTCGACTAAGCCGCCCCGTGTGGCCAGAGTCGGTCCGAGTTGGCACTTAGCTACGCCCCTCTGGTCCCTCCTTGCATCCCAGCACAGAGGTTCCACCACCCGGATCCGTAACAATAAGGCTGTGTTTTTACCTTTTCAGTGGTCTTCAAGGATCATTCATTGGGCGCAGGCTCTGGAACAATATTAGTCACCAATAGTTCAGCAGAAGACAACACTATTTAGAATTGACTTTGGAACCATATACATGCTACTAAGAACAACTTCTTATGTATGGAATCAGAAATAAGCAATTAGACCTTACTGATGATATGGATGTTGAATAAATAGCAACAGCTATGGTGGAGGGACCCCAGATGGAGCTGTGTCTACTGTTGGAATTTGCTAATGTGTGAAGTTCTCCTAGATCGCACTGTTTTTTTTGTCAGTTCTTCTCCAGTAATCCTCCATGTTGTTATGATGATGTTGTAGATAACGCTTGCTGCATGTCCAAAGTAAAGCAGTTCATTCTCCCACTCTGAGTGCTGATCATTCCGCTGAAAGCTGCAACACACTCCTGTATATGCAACAACAAAAATAAAATATAAATGGCATTTTCTACAGATTAATCGTATTCAGTGTCAAGAAGCAATGACATCCTGAAAAAAAACTTTGTTTAAAATGTGTATTTTTCAGAACAAATTGATTACAGGATTCTATATTACATAAGCCTTGGAATCTTTTAGCTCTGAATTTTGACCAGTTGGATGGAGAGTTGTCCCATGAAAGCATGTGGTAAAGCCAGTGGTGAGAAGAAATTTATTACTGATTGAAGATCAAAAAGTAGATGACAACATGTTCTGTACAGATGGAGGGTGGGCCCTCAAAATCATGCCGTATGGTGGGCCAAAGGGACGACAATCTGAAATGGTCAATGATAATTATATTTTAAAGGAAACCTGTAAGACAATTCATGCTGCCCAAACCGTGGACAGTATAAATCACAGCTTGGATTTGGAATTTCAGAGAAAATATACTTTGAATATCTGGCTGGCTCTTTTCAGCACTGCTACAGGTGATAGGTCTCTCCCACGTGTGCATAGGTAGAGACATGTCAATCTCCTGAAGTGGCTCTGGGAACAGTTGCCAGTGGTGGTGCCGGACTAAGATCATCAAAGTTTATTTTCTCTGAAATGCTGATGGGTTTCAGATAACTATATACCTGGATGCAATTGTGCAGCTAGGTTTCAATATATCTTTCCCACTGTTTGGGCAGCATGAAAAACCTTACAGGTTCTCTTTAAAGCTGACATGATATTTCTTTGCACCAATAGAAAAACGATCCAGCTTCCTATCAAGGCAATGCTAAAAATGTATACTTTAAAGGGAATCTCTCAATAGGATCAACCATCCTAAACTGTTTATATGGACCTGTATGTCATAGGAAGCTGAATAAAATGATCTCAAGTCTTATTCCAGAGAAATCCACGTTTTTCTTATATGCAAATGACCTCTTCCAGGCTATGGGGAAGATGGAAGATAACTCTGCCACCAGAGCTTATTTTACACGAAGGGGGAGTTACCAGTGTGAGACAAGTAACTAACACAGAACAGGAGAAATTAAATTTGTCTTCTTGCAAACACATTTTTGCAGCTCTTGAGCTCTGCTGTATTATTTGCAACAATATTACGACCCTGTTTGTTTGTGAAGCTGAAACTGAGAGGAACCTGTAGAAGTCTCAAGGGCTCAAGAATATCTCAAGAGCTGTCACATTGTAGAAGGATCATCTTTATTCTCATTTGCACAAGGAAAGACTAGAAGCAATGGGATGAAACTGAATGGGAGGAGACACATATTAGATATTAGAAAAAACTTTTTGACAGTTAGGGTGATCAATGAGTGGAACTGGCTGCCACGAGAGGTGGTGAGTTCTCCTTCAATGGACGTCTTCAAACAGAGGCTGGACAGACATCTGTCTGAGATGATTTAGTGAATCCTGCTTTGAGCAGGGGGTTGGACCAGATGATCCAGGAGGTCCCTTCCAACTCTACAATTCTATGATTCGATGATTATAAGTGTCAGTTGTAATCACACACAGCTCTGCAGTGAGATCAGGAGAGCAGAGAGTGGCCATTACACATCACACTGATAACTACCCCTTCATGTAAAATAAGCTTTGGAGGCAGAGTTATCTTCCAGACAACATCCTCCCCAGAGCCTGGAAAAGGCCATTTATATAAAGTGATAAAAGATGATTTATCCACAACAAGGCATCTGATATAAGGCATACAGGGATCAAACTCCTTAGCGGTTTGTAACCTTTATGCCCACATTAATAGCTTAGATAGGTTAAATGTGGTGACAGATTCCCTTTAATATAGATTATTAAAATGCATGACACTCTTATACATATGTAATATGGCTGCTGGACACATTATTGAAGGGAGATATGTATCACAGAGGTGGTTATCTTCAGTGATGTAAGCCCGAAAGCAAACTCCAGCACATTTACTGCTAATAGTTTTAATAGCGCGTAGCAATGGCCTGGTTTATGAGCAGTCAGAGAGATGGGTGGGACTGGCTGCTCACATATTGCCAACCCTGGTGAGGGGTATGGCGGATATAATGAAGTCCAGCTGTATCATTATTGCACAGTGTGTGTAGGTAAGAAGCCCTCTGGTGTGATGTCTCCAGACTGAGTTTGTGTACTGGATGCTATCCAGCCCAAGTGCCCCAGACCCACACGAAAGTGCCGTTATTTGGACTGTTTACTTTGTATTTTTCTGCACTGAAAGGCCATTTATTTCATTAGTTTAAGTCATGGTTTATGGAGTATCAATAAACCAGCCTGGACTTTTTTACTTAAACCACTTCCCGTGCCTACCTCAAATGCAACTAAGTGAGTAGAAACTTAACAAGAGTTAATAAATTAATTTCAGTTATGTATCATTAGGTTGTATATAGTGGATTATATCAAGCATAGTGTTGAGCGATACCTTCCGATATCGGGAAATATCGGATCGGATTGGATCGGACCGATACCGAAAAAGTATCGGATATCGCCGATTCCGATACCGGAAACCAATGCAAGTCAATGGGACAGAAATATCGGAATGAAAATAAACCCTTTCTTTCCTTGTAGGTTAATTCTACATGAAGGAAAACAACTAAGAATAATGTAGAATGTATTGGGGGAGGTGGGGGAGACAATAATGGCATAGAGGTTTAGCCCAATCAAATGGAATAGCAGGAATTAATATTTTTTTTAAGACGTTCTGAGTTACGGAAATATTGACTATGTTAAGTATTTTCATATTTTGTCAGATATTTATGTTTCACTACTTCCATGCTCTTCACCTTCTTTTTTACTTCTCCCACACTTTCTCCTTCATCATCCTCAGCATCTTTTTCATCCTCTTCTTCTTCACCTTCTTCATCTTCTTCTTCTTCACCTTCTTCGTATTATTCTTTTTTTTTTACATTCTTCATATTCTACTTCTTCATCTTCATATTCTTCTTCTTCATCATATTCTTATTTGTGACAGGCATTCCTGTAGTTGTTACCTATAAAAGGTTGGACATTACACCTTTCGTTCTGCCCATCACAAAAGATTTACAACAGGATTTGTCCGCGTTCAGTTTGGCCTGCAGCAGCAGGTCTTTTCCAGGGGCACCACGAGGAGGAACGGACTCACCCCCATACACTGCTTAGTCATCTTCTGCTTATAATTTAGATATTATCTTTTGCTCTGATTTTTAGTCTTATGCTTAATGTTCTTCCGCTTTTTGTTCTGCAGCTTCTTGTATTTCTGCTTCTTGGTTTTCTGTCTCTTGTTCTTCTGTATCTTGGTGCTTGTCTTCTCTTCTTTGTCCTCTTGGTCAACTTCTTCAGGGTCATCTTCTTGGTCTTCTTCGGGGTGGTCTTCAGGGTCGTCGTCTTCGGGGGTCCTCGTCTTCGGGGTCCTCGTCTTCTTCGGGTTGGTCTTCTGGGTCCTCGTCTTCGGGGTCCTCGTCTTCTTCGGGGTGGTCTTCAGGGTCCTCGTCTTCTTCGGGGTGGTCTTCAGGGTCCTCATCTTCTTCGGGGTGGTCTTCAGGGTCCTCATCTTCTTCGGGGTGGTCTTCAGGGTCCTCATCTTCAGGGTCATTGTCTTCGGGGTCCTCGTCTTCTTAGGGTTGGTCTTCAGGGTCCTCGTCTTCAGGATCCTCGTTAGGGAGATCCAGAGTGATTACCAAGAACCATTTCAAAAAGCTTGAACTTGGAAATGTAGCAGAAGGTACAAGAAAGCTGAGGAACTACCGAGAACCAGCTGACGGTACTGGAACCCGGATGGGTAGCAGAAGGTACAAGAGCCAATGGAACTGCCGAAGACCAGCTGACGGTACTGGAACTCGGTTACTAAGCAGGAGGTACCTGTGCCAGAAAGCACTACCAAGGACCAGCAGACGTTGGTGGAACTTGGATACCGAGAAGGAGGCACCTAATCCAAAGGCACTGCCGAGAACCAGCTGACGGTACTGGAACCCGGATGGGTAGCAGAAGGTACCCATGTAAAAAAAAGTTCAAGGCCGCGAGCCGGCCGCAGTTACCAAAACCCACAGTCCTACAGGGGGTGCTTGTCCTATAGGCACTATGGAACCAGCCTTCATTGCCAGATCCCGCAGCCCACATAGGAGTCACCTAAACTGCAGGCACCATAGAGTCGGCTAAACCGAACGCAACACGACAGGACAACGCATTGGAGGCAAAGTGACGTTGACACTACCCGGAAACAGCTGGTGTGCTGGAACCAGGCTGGGCAGGAGGGAGTACCCGTGCCAAAGACACTGCCGAGAACCAGCTGACGGTACTGGAACCCGGATGGGTAGTAGAAGGTACAAGAGCCAATGGAACTGCCGAAGACCAGCTGACGGTACTGGAACTCGGTTACTAAGCAGGAGGTACCTGTGCCAGAAAGCACTACCAAGGACCAGCAGACATTGGTGGAACTTGGATACCGAGAAGGAGGCACCTAATCCAAAGGCACTGCCGAGAACCAGCTGACGGTACTGGAACCCGGATGGGTAGCAGAAGGTACCCATGTAAAAAAAAGTTCAAGGCCGCGAGCCGGCCGCAGTTACCAAAACCCACAGTCCTACAGGGGGTGCTTGTCCTATTGGCACTATGGAACCAGCCTTCATTGCCTGATCCCGCAGCCCACATAGGAGTCACCTAAACTGCAGGCACCATAGAGTCAGCTAACCCGACCGCAACACGACAGGACAACGCATTGGAGGCAAAGTGACGTTGACACTACCCGGAAACAGCTGGCGTGCTGGAACCAGGCTGGGCAGGAGGGAGTACCCGTGCCAAAGTCACTGCCGAGAACCAGCTGACGGTACTGGAACTCGGATGGGTAGTAGAAGGTACAAGAGCAAATTGAACTACCGAGGACCAGCTGACGGTACTGGAACCCAGATGGGTAGCAGAAGGTACAAGAGCCAATGGAACTGCCGAAGACCAGCTGACGGTACTGGAACTCGGTTACTAAGCAGGAGGTACCTGTGCCAGAAAGCACTACCAAGAACCAGCAGACGTTGGTGGAACTTGGATACCGAGAAGGAGGCACCTAATCCAAAGGCACTGCCGAGAACCAGCTGACGGTACTGGAACCCGGATGGGTAGTAGAAGGTACAAGAGCAAATGGAACTACCGAGAACCAGCTGGCGGTGCTGGAACCCAGGGTAAATACTAAAAACAGAGAGGAGCCAGAGGTGTAATTGGAGCAAGTTTTAAATCAGTAGTACAGTGGATGTGGACAAAGCAGGAGAATTTGCCGGACACACAGCAGGGGAACAGCTGACGTTACTGAACCCCAATAACACTGGAGCAAGCGTTGACTGTGCAGACGGCACTTCTGAGCAGCAACTAGCGGTATTGGAGCCCAGGGTAAATACTAAAAACAGAGGAGCCAGAGGTGTATTTGGAGGAGGTTTTAAATCAGTAGTACAGTGGATGTGGACAGAGCAGGAGAAAGTGCCGTCCGCACAGCAGGGGAACAGCTGATGTTACTGAACCCCAATAACACGGCAGCAAGTGTTGACTGTGCAGACGGCACTTCCGAGCGCCAACTGGCGGTGTTGGAGCTCAGGGATAATACTGAAAACAGAGGAGCCAGAGGTGTAATTGGAGTAACTTTAAAATCTGTAATAGTGAGAATGTGGACAGAGCAGGAGAAATTGCCGTCCGCACAGCAGGGGAACAGCTGACGTTACTGAACCCCAATAACACGGCAGCAAGTGTTGACTGTGCAGACGGCACTTCCGAGCGCCAACTGGTGGTGTTGGAGCTCAGGGATAATACTGAAAACAGAGGAGCCAGAGGTGTATTTGGAGGAGGTTTTAAATCAGTAGTACAGTGGATGTGGACAGAGCAGGAGAAAGTGCCGTCCGCACAGCAGGGGAACAGCTGACGTTACTGAACCCCAATAACATGGTAGCAAGTGTTGACTGTGCAGACGGCACTTCCGAGTGCCAACTGGCGGTGTTGGAGCTCAGGGATAATACTGAAAACAGAGGAGCCAGAGGTGTAATTGGAGCAACTTTAAAATCTGTAGTAGTGAGAATGTGGACAGAGCAGGAGAAATTGCCGTCCGCACAGCAGGGGAACAGCTGACGTTACTGAACCCCAATAACATGGCAGCAAGTGTTGACTGTGCAGACGGCACTTCCGAGCGCCAACTGGCGATGTTGGAGCTCAGGGATAATACTGAAAACAGAGGAGCCAGAGGTGTATTTGGAGGAGGTTTTAAATCAGCAGTACAGTGGATGTGGACAGAGCAGGAGAAATTGCCTTCCGCACAGCAGGGGAACAGCTGACGTTACTGAACCCCAATGACATGGCAGCAAGTGTTGACTGTGCAGACGGCACTTCCGAGCACCAACTGGCGGTGTTGGAGCTCAGGGATTACAGTTCAGGTGGTAGAAACATGAACAGAACAGGAGACCTGGATACTTTTGCAAACAATTATTTATTCTGGAAGAGGACTGGCAAATTCATGAGAGATCCAGGCCTTGTTCATTTTGAGAAAAGTAAGCCGGTCAACGTTATCGGAGGATAGTCGCATGCGACGGTCTGTTAGTACACCACCTGCGGCACTAAAGACGCGTTCCGATAATACACTAGCAGCAGGGCAAGCTAGCACCTCCAATGCATATTGACTTAGCTCTGGCCATGTATCTAGCTTACAGACACAAAACTTGAAGGGAGAAGAGCCGTCTGGGAGTACACTAAGAGGGCAAGACATGTAGTCTGTCACCATCTGACGGAAACGTTGCCTCCTGCTGACTGGAGCCGTCTGTGATGGTGTAGACATTTGTGGCGGCGGGGACACAAAACTTTGCCACATTTCGGCCATACTGGTCTTGCCTTGTGCTGAGGCGCTGCTTCTGCTCCCTCTTTGTGCAGAGCTTCCTCCACTGCCTCGACGCACTGAGCTGCTTTGTAAAGCACTAGCAGCACTGCTCTCGGTTGTAATGGAGAACATGATGGAATGCACCAGTGCGTCTTGGTACTCCCGCATTTTACGCTCCCGGTTCAATGGTGTTATGAGGCTTTGTAAGTTGTCCCGGTAGCGAGGATCTAGGAGGGTGGACACCCAATAATCAGCCGTGTTGAGAATGTGGGCGATGCGGCGGTTGTTTCTCAGGCACTGCAGCATGAAATCAACCATGTGCTGCAGACTGCCAACTGGCCAAGAAACGCTGTCCCCTGCTTGAGGCGTGATCTCTGCCTGCTCTGCATCACCCCACCCTCGCTCTAGATACTGACTACTAGAGCATTGTGTACCTCCCTCCTCTGGACAGATGTCTTCCTCATCCATTGACTCCTCCTCATCCTCCTCACAAAGTGTCCCCTGCCTAAGCCTTTGTGAGGAACCACGTTGCGCAGACTGTAGAGAAGCAGATGGCATTTGTGACTCCTCATCCTCCACCTCTTCCAAAACCTGGTCCCTTAGTGCTTGCAGTGTTTTTTCAAGCAGGCAGATAAGGGGGATAGTCATGCTGACTAGTGCATCATCTGCACTCGCCATCCGCATGGAATAATCGAAGGCACGCAAAACGTGGCAAATGTCCTTCATAGAGGCCCACTCAGTGGTGGTGAAGTGTGAACGGCGCGCACTGCGACTTGTTTGCGCCTGCTGCAGCTGGTACTCCATTACTGCTGCCTGCTGCTCACACAACCTCTCCAACATATGTAACGTTGAATTCCACCTGGTGGGTAGGTCACATATGATGCGATGTTCTGGAAGACGTAATCGGCGCTGCAGAGCTGCAATGCGTGATCTTGCATTGCTGGAACGCCGCAAGTGAGCGCACTCTATGCGGACCTTGTGAAGCAGTGCATCAAGATCCGGATAGTCCCTCAAAAAACTCTGCACGACCAAGTTGAGCACATGTGCCAGACATGGGATGTGAGTGAGGTTGCCTAGGCCCAGAGCTGCCACCAGATTTCGGCCATTGTCACACACTACCATGCCTGGCTGGAGATTCGCTGGCACAAACCACACGTCGCTCTGCTGCTTGATGGCATTCCAGAGCTCCTGCGCTGTGTGGCTTCGATTCCCCAAAGAAATTAATTTTAATATGGCCTGTTGACGTTTGGCCACGGCTGTGCTCATATTGGTCACCATAACAGGTAACCGTTCACGGGTCGATGTGGAGGCAGACCGTGACGGCTCCTGCAGCGCTGATTCAGAGGAACTGGAGTATGAGGAGGAGTCAATGTGTACAGACTGGATTCCTGCAATCCTTGGAGTTGGCAGAACACGTACAGCGCCACTCTCAAGATCTGTACCCGGCTCCACAACATTTAGCCAATGGGCAGTGAGGGAAAGGTATCGTCCCTGTCCATGCTTACTGGTCCACGCATCAGTGGTCAGGTGGACCTTGCTACTGACGGCGTTTTGTAGCGCATGTTTAATTTTTCCCTCCACATGATGTTGCAGGGCAGGGACGGCTTGCCTGCTGAAATAAAATCGGCTGGGCACGTTGTATTGTGGGACTGCCAATGCCATAAAGTTACGGAATGTGTCAGTCTCCACCAGCCTGAATGATAGCATTTCAAGGGCCAGTAGTTTAGCAATGCCAGCATTCAGAGCCTGTGCTCGGGGGTGGTTTGC
The DNA here is from genome assembly GCF_046119375.1 of Phyllobates terribilis. Taxonomy (NCBI): domain Eukaryota; kingdom Metazoa; phylum Chordata; class Amphibia; order Anura; family Dendrobatidae; genus Phyllobates; species Phyllobates terribilis. The sequence continues at coordinate 474,008,721 of NW_027362761.1, forward strand.
CGAGTATGGGCGCCTTTTCTCCCATGCCTGTGCTATCGATGGCTGTAGACTGGCCTGGGAGTGTGAGGATGACTGGGAAAGTGGTGCTGTGGGTGGAATTACACTGTGTCTCTGTACAACAGTGCCAGAGATTCTTCCATGGCGATCCTGTGAGGAAGCCGAACCAGCTGTGTGTGAGCTGGAGGAAGAGGCTACAACACGAGCTGAAGAGGTGGTAGGTGGTGCTGTAGGTTGGCCTAGGTCTTCAGTGTGTTTTTGTAACTCCACCACGTGCTTGGTCCGCACATGTTTCCACATATTTGTGGTATTGAGGTTGCTGACACTTTTCCCTCTTTTCACCTTCTGATTACACAGCTTGCATTTGACAAAGCAAATGTCATCTGCAACTGTGTCAAAAAAGGACCAGGCACTGCAAGTCTTGGGAGCGCCCGCTTTGGATTTTGGAAGAGCCATGCTCCTAATGGGTGCCGAAGTGGAGGCTACAGGCAACCAAGTCTGCCCCCTCCCTCTCCCTCCTTTTTGGGCTGTTCGGGGAATCTCTTCCTCAGAGCTGCTCCCACCACCTTCCTGTCCCTCACGCCATGATGGGTCAAGGACCTCATCATCTACACCACCCTCTTCAAACAACTGCTTCTCCTGGGTAGTCTCGACAGCACAGTACGCACCAGAAAGTGGCACCTGAGTCTCATCATCAGATGCGTACTGAGGTGTGCTGCTGACCATAGGCACTGGCCCACCCACCTCTTCAGATTCAGAGAGACAAAACGGTTGCGCATCACTGCATACTACCTCTTCTTCAAATTCTCGAATTCTGCTTGGCTGGCCCCCTCTTTCCAAGCCAAGAGATTCAGAGAACAGAAGTAGAGATGGCTCCTGTCCAGGGCTCTCTGACTGCCTGGGCAATTTGGCAGGTGGTGAAGAGACAGATGGGTGCTCTTCAGTGCTCAGGACCTGAGAGTATCTGGAACTAATTGAAGTCGATGCGTTAGCTGCCATCCATCCGACAACGGCTTCAATTTGGTCCTCCCGCAGCAGTGGGGTACGGCTAGCTCCTACAAAGCTGCGCATAAAGGACTGTTCCCTGGTAAAACTGGGGGATGCTGAGTCACTGGTGCCCGCAGCAGGCACAGAATCCCCACGTCCTCTCCCTGCAGGCACAGAATCCTCACGTCCTCTCCCTGCAGAAACTCCATGCCCACGCCCACGCCCACGACCACATGCCTTACTCCCTGCCTTCTTCATCTTGGTAGATTGATAAAGATAGGCAGAAAAGTACTAAGGGCTTAGTGTGCTTATTCCTGAACAGCTGCTAACAGGTATAAGAAACACTAATTTTATAAAGTGTGGACTAGACTTTAATATGAGCTAATGTGGCCTACACAACTGTAAAGTGGAGTGTTTGGTGAACTTTATTTAGTTTTTTTTTGTCACAAAAAGACACTGAATGTGCCTAAAGATGTAATAACGATAGTATCACAAACTTTTTGTAGCTATTACAATGTAGGAAGGTAACCTACAATGCAATAGATGAGGCTGCAAAAAATAGGCTAATACTAATCTGGCTGGGGCTGCAGGGCCCAATGCTGCAGAAAGGCTCCTCTAACTACTCCTATATAGTGTGTTTGGAACCAATTTAGCTGAATACGGATGGAACCACCACACTAATAGGAGAAATCAGGAAAAATTATGAATTGGCAAAAAAGGACAATGTATGAGGCAGTGACAAACACTGAGTGCACTACAACCAGACGTGGTTGAAGCACACACTACAGGGTGAGCTGCACTCACACACCAGACCTTGCAGACAGCGGTGAACAGTACAGATGCAGAGCACTGTGCACTAGCGCTGCAAGACCAAAAAAATTTCTCTATCTACTCCTATATAGTGTGTTTGGAACCAATTTAGCTGAATACAGATGGAACCACCACACTAATAGGAGATATCAGGAAAAATTATGAATTGGCAAAAAAGGACAATGTATGAGGCAGTGACACACACTGAGTGCACTACAACCAGATGTGGTTGAAGCACACACTACAGGGTGAGCTGCACTCACACACCAGACCTTGCAGACAGCGGTGAACAGTACAGATGCAGAGCACTGTGCACTAGCGCTGCAAGACCAAAAAAATTTCTCTATCTACTCCTATATAGTGTGTTTGGAACCAATTTAGCTGAATACGGATGGAACCACCACACTAATAGGAGATATCAGGAAAAATTATGAATTGGCAAAAAAGGACAATGTATGAGGCAGTGACACACACTGAGTGCAATATAACCAGACGTGGCTGAAGCACACACTACAGGGTGAGCTGCACTCACACACAGAGACCTTGCAGACAGCGGTGAACAGCACAGAGAACTGTGCACTAGCACTGCAAGGCACAGCGATTTATAAAGTAGCTTGGGTAAAGCAGAATAGACCAAATAGGTAGCTAAAACTGTCCCTCAGAACAACAGCATCCTATCCCTAACTGAATTCACAGCAGAGTGAGCTCAAAATGGCGGCGGCGGCTTTTATAGTGCATCATGACATCATTTCAGAAGCCAATCACAGCCATGCCATTAGTTAAGATGCCTACATGCCTAACAGGATGTGCCCACACTTCTTAGGATCCTCATTGGCTGAATAAAATGAAAATGGCTCATTGCATTATGGGAACTTCCGATTCCGGTATACGATATTGCAAAAGTATCGGAATTAAGTATCGGAATTCCGATACCGCGAATATCGGCCGATACCCGATATTTCAGTATCGGAATGCTCAACACTAATCAAGCATTAAAGTCATGTCCTGGTATTGGTCAAACCCATAAACTAGTCCATTGTGCATAGACAGGAGGTTTATATTAGTTGTTCCTGGTTTGTTCACCTAGGTGAGAACTTGATACTTTGATTGTAACTCCTTAAAGATATTCTGAGGATTGATGTGATCAGAATACAGTGCTGAAGAATGTGCATTAAATTATGTACTTGTACAATAGCATCCAGTCCCTACTTACATACCTTGCATTGCAACATGGTTTCATTTGTAGAGTTTGTCATGTGTATATCTAGATGATTAAAGTGACCTGACCTACCTAGAATCTTTTAATCTAATTTTCTGAAATTCACATGTAAAACATATGGCTAAAGTTTTGTTTCGGAATGTCCTTACTTCTTGACAATTATAAATAATCCCTAGATAATACATTTTACAGTGTAACCTCCAGTGGCCTAAAGTAAAGATTATGAAATATAGAGTGAAAATAATGGGTAGAAGAGCTGAAAACACATCAATGTATCTGAACATGATGATCTATATGCTGACATCAATACTCTGTCCATGCGGAGAGGACTGTTGTTCTGCTTTGTTCCTTTGTTTCTTTATGCCTTTTGCGCAAAACTTTGCTAATATCAATAGGGTTGTCTGCTCAAAAGATATTTATGACCTATCCTTAAGATAACGCAGCAATATCAGATTGGGGGGTGGGGACTGAAATCTCTTCAATCACCTTCAATAAACTCCGGCAATTCACGGATTTCAACACATTGAACGGAGCTGCAATGCACAGATCCATTCAACGTGTAGAGGATGATGTCGGGTGCTGCAGAGCAGCTTCAATTCAGGACTGGACAAACCCTTTAAAGAGGACCTGTCACCAGGAAAAATGTGGACAATTTTTGATCTATCATTTCCATTGCTCTATTGAGTTTTCTGTTTTGTTTTTTTTAAATCTGCCGTAAGATTTCAGATATATGGGCTTTTTTTTAGTGAGAATTTTTATGGTCTTACCAATGGGGTGATTCTCTGGGCGGGAGTGTATTTGGGCTGCTCTTAATTTTTAACTATTGGCAATAGCCATAAAAATTAGAAACTAAATATAAAAAATATCTCAGGAACGATAAAGCAGATTTAAAAAAGACAAAAAAAGAATACTCAGATCTTCTTTAAGTATAATAAGTATTTAGCAATAAGTATTTAGTGACTTGAACCTAGAGCAGGGCTCATAAAATGCTAACTTTAATAACAGGTGGGAAAATATTAAAAATGATCATAAAGGCATTCTGATATGAATTTTCAAAGAAGGTACACCGGCCTCATCAGGCCCAAGAGATCCGTTTACTAAGGTATGCAGTTTGTATTCTGAAATCTGGTCATAGATCCTCTTCAATGTAATTTTACAAATTAATATATTATATACAGTGGTGGCCAAAAGTATTGGCACCCTGCAATTCTCTCAGATAATGCTCAGTTTCTTCCTGAAAATTATTGCAATCACAAATTCTTTGGTATTATTCTCTTCATTTAATTTGCTTGCAAGGAAAAAACACAAAAGAGAATGAAGCAAAAATCAAATCATTGATCATTTCACACAAAACTCCAAAAATGAGCCAGACAAAAGTATTGGCACCCTCAACCTAATACTTGGTTGCACAACCTTTAGCCAAAATAATTGCGAACAACTGCTTCCGGTAACCATCAATGAGTTTCTTACAATGCTCTGCTGGAATTGTAGACCATTCTTCTTTGGCAAACTGCTCCAGATCCCTGATATTTGAAGGGTGCCTTCTCCAATCTGCCATTTTGAGATCTCTCCACAGGTGTTCTATGGGATTCAGGTCTGGACTCATTGCTGGCCACCTTAGAAGTCTCCAGTGCTTTCTCTCAAACCATTTTATAGTGCTTTTGGAAGTGTGTTTTGGGTCATTGTCCTGCTGGAAGACCCATGACCTCTGAGGGAGACCCAGCTTTCTCACACTGGGCCCTACATTATGCTGCAAAATTTGTTGGTAGTCTTCAGACTTCATAATGCCATGCACGCGGTCAAGCAGTCCAGTGCCAGAGGCAGCAAAGCAACCCCAAAACATCAGGGAACCTCCGCCATGTTTGACTGTAGGGACCGTGTTATTTTCTTTGAATGCCTCTTTTTTTTTCCTGTACACTCTATGTTGATGCTTTTTCCCAAAAAGCTCTACTTTTGTCTCATCTGACCAGAGAACATTCTTCCAAAACGTTTTAGGCTTTCTCAGGTAAGTTTTGGCAAACTCCAGCCTGGCTTTTTTATGTCTTGGGGTAAGAAGTGGGGTCATCCTGGGTATTCTACCATACAGTCCCTTTTCATTCAGACGCCGACGGATAGTACGGGTTGACACTGTTCTACCCTCGGACTGCAGGGCAGCTTGAACTTGTTTGGATGTTAGTCGAGGTTCTTTATCCGCAATCCGCACAATCTTGCATTGAAATCTCTCGTCAATTTTTATTTTCCGTCCACATCTAGGGAGGTTAGCCACAGTGCCATGGGCTTTAAACTTCTTGATGACACTGCGCGCGGAAGACACAGGAACATTCAGGTCTTTGGAGATGGACTTGTAGCCTTGAGATTGCTCATGCTTCCTCACAATTTGGTTCCTCAAGTCCTCAGACAGTTCTTTGGTCTTATTTCTTTTCTCCATGCTCAATGTGGTACACACAAGGACACAGGACAGAGGTTGAGTCAACTTTAATCCATGTTAACTGGCTGCAAGTGTGATTTAGTTATTGCCAACACCTGTTAGGTGCCACAGGTAAGTTACAGGTGCTGTTAATTACACGAATTAGAGAAGCATCACATGATTTTTCAAACAGTGCCAATACTTTTGTCCATCCCCTTTTTTAGGTTTGGTGTGGAATTATATCCAATTTGGCTTTAGGACAATTCTTTTTGTGTTTTTTCATTGAGGACAAATTAAATGAAGATAATAATACTAAAGAATTTGTGATTGCAATCATTTTCAGGAAGAAACTGAGTATTATCTGACAGAATTACAGGGGTGCCAATACTTTTGGCCATCACTGTATAACATATGAATCATTTCAATGATGACTAATAAAATTGAGAAAAATAAAGCTGCTGATTTTTCCCAATTACAGATTTTTGATGTCAGTTATAATATAAATGTTTACACGGCACCAGGCATAATAAAGCTGTAAAGTCCCAGACAAACCATATGTCTAAAGTTTGGTAGTTTCAAAATCCTCAGTAAAACATTCATAACCACACCTATTTAATGCAATCTATCACATCTAAGTTTATGCCATAATGCAACCTGACAAGTTGTTAACAGTCATTAATAAAATATTATTAAAGGGAAAATTATGAATTCATCACCAAATGCTACAAAGTATGGACATTACCAAATGTTTTTCTCCTTCTCTGTCTACATTTACATTATGTTCTTTTAACGATCACTTCTAGTCAGTATATTACATTGACTTTATGCTGCCAGGTAATTTTTAGTGGTCAGACATTTCCTGCCGTACTAATGAATGTGTAAACCATGATGTCTGTCCAGTTATACTTCTCATGTTGGAGTATTCCGTTCAGACATCTATTTATTTATTATGCTTTGTTTATATAGCGCCATCATATTCTGCAGCGCTTTACAGACGTTATCATCACTGTCCCCATTGGGGCTCACAATCTACATTCCCTATCTGTATGTCTTTGCAGTGTGGGAGGAAACCGGAGAACTTGGAGGAAACCCACACAAACACGGGGAGAACATACAAACTCCTTACCGATGTTGTCCTTGGTGGGATTTGAATCCAGGACCCCAGTGCTGCAAAGCAACAGTGCTAACCACTGTCCCATATAACTTTATCAATGTAATCAGGATACTTTTTATATAGAACCCTCATTTATCAACTTTAGATGGATAGAGTTAATTTTTAAATGAAGTGTTAAAGAAATAACATAACATACAGAATAGAATCCTTTGTAGAAACTTATGTGAAAAGTTTTTCACCATTCAACAACAGTCTACCACAGGGGTGGATACAGACAGAAGGTGGTCCCAATGCAAGAACAATATATGGGCCTTTTCAAGTCCAATAGCTCATCATATTACACCCCTTTATGTGTCTTGCTGTTTTAGAGGTGGAAATGGGCCCCCTTACCAACTGGGCTCCTGTGTGGCTGCACAGGTTGTACCAATGGTATGTCCGCCCTGGTCTACCATGGAATTAAAGGAAGATGGCGTTGTTAAAACTAGCCTAAAGTGTTCCATACTGACATAGGGTTAGATAATTATTTCCGGATGTTATACTTTCGAAAGCGCTCTTTTTTTGAATGATCTTTACAAATTCTTGTTAAGCCGTGATAAGTAGAAAGGGTCATATGGAATTATATGAGCTACTAATCATGTAATTACACAGAAGGACAGACAAATAGACAAGGTCCATCAACATCTTAAAGCATTTCACTTGTCAAAGTCAATTATTCAGTTCATGAAAGACTCCTATGTGCTTGACACATCTGAACCAGGCATATACTTTTATTACCAAATTCTTCTTGTGTTCTTATAGCTCCGGAGTTATTTTTGTTGTCTTCTGGATCTTCACTTCTTATATGGATCATGTCTTAAAGGGAAATATTCTTGGAACACGGCTCATACTTCTAAGCAAATTCTAGCAGGTAAGGGATTGAGATAAAAGAGATGACCGTGTTCTTTCCTCTAATTGGTTCATTCTTGCTGTGGTCAGGAAGGTTACATTTTCTCTTACATAGTTTCAGAATCATTTGAACATTTTTGAAATGATATTAAATATGAAAAGGATAAATGCTTTAGCATCATCAAAAATGATAAACAGGTGTAACTTTTTGCATTTTTAGGAACAAATAATAATCTACGTGATAAATGATGATTACATGATTTGCTTCATGTGTAAAAGATTTCAAAATTTTTTTGATCTACGATCGGAATATAACAGATTCAAAGAGTTTCATGATTTGTTCTTTGAGACTTCCAAGAAATGATCAGCCACTATCAGAAATATTTAAGGAATTGTTTTACCAACATTTAGAAAACTTGCAGTATAACTTGCATAACATATCGTCCAAAAAAAAAAAAGAAATAGGCACATACTTACCTTGGTCTTTGTCCATTTGGCTACAATAACTACATGTTTTACTGCAAATAAGTAAATAAGGACTGGTGGTAAAGAGAGAGCTTACACTCTACTTAGTGACTCTGAAGATGGAAAACACCTTTTCCATACAACTGTGCTCCACTGGGAGCTGCTGATCTGGTATGGTCCAGGTACTGACGACCACTGTACACAGTATGATCCATAAGATCTCACAGCTGAAACACATTATGGGGAAGCCCCCAGCAGTGTAAAATTAAACTAGCTTGCTTTCTTTTGCTTCAGCAGTATGGGAAATAGTGATGGGGAAGTTTTTTTTATGTGAATCGAATCTCAAAATGTTTGAATTTGTGTGAAATCACAAATTTCAGCAAATCTGACTCAAGGTCAAATCTCAGCTAATCGACTCCCTCATCTGTAGAGGCAAACTATGAAACAATCAGCATGGAAGTGATGTATTATGTTAAATGAGGAGGTTGTTTGTTATTTTTACCCTTATGTAGCCGATACTGGGGTCTTCAGAGTCTAGGCACCTAAAAAGATTTTCTCAGCATACATTCACCTCATATGTTAAGTGTAACCAACCAGAGGAACATGAGCATTATACTCTCATATTTTGTCTTTACCACATTTACAAATTTCATCATGGGATTGTTTACTATAATATTTTCTTCTTGCTAAATTTTACCTAGAAGAAATAGTTTATCAATAGACCTAATTTATTTTTATGGAAGCTAAACTGTACACAAGTAAAAAAAAAAAAACTAAGGCTAGAAAACCATTCATAAGGTTTTATGTATATTATTTTTTAGAGACAATAACTTTTATTTAGAATGAGTTTTTTATATCTAAAATGTTATTTACAGTATATATATATATATATATATATATATATATATATATATAATATATTAATGCTATATATACATTTTTATTTAAACTAGCCATTTTTTCTATTATTGGATAACCCCTTTAATGCCGACCACAAATCTTATTATTTCAATAAAATTTACTCAATGCATATTGGAAGATAATAAATTAAAGATATGCAGATTTATAAAAGTTAAGTGATGGTTAAGCCAGAACGCAACAAGGAAACTTAGAGGTAAAATAACTCTACAGACTCTGTAATGGGAGTATAATTTCCCTATTATGGCATGCTTTCTTAATATGAACCAAGCAGTGAATAGATCAGAGGTGACCAAGGGTTAACATTCTGGTCTAGATCAAAGCAGCAATTTCATGAAAATGATACATCCACAAATATGTGCATGTAATTATTAGGGGTATCAGGGGACACTCACGTGACTTCCATGTTCCGTTTTATGTCTCAGTTGATTGATTTTTTTGGGAAAGATCACTTTTGGTTTTTGGTTTTACCATATTTAGATTGTGACTTTGAAATAAAAGTTCCTTTTTAAGATCTTCTTTCAATGAATATCCAGTGAACAGAGCCTGAACATACTGGTTATCAGGAGTTTCTCATGACCCTTAAACACACTTGTGAACCTAGATCTGGGGAATTTCAGGATACTTTTGATGGTGAAAATAGCACAGTTCACACTATTCTTGAAATAAAAAAGTGAAAACCCTGAAGAAATCCAGACAGAAACCATTAAAATTAATAATGTCCATTTGTTGACTGATCGAATCCTTCGAATGATTGGTCTTTCCATTGTGGTTTCCATTATAATGGAACTCCTAATCTTCCCATTAACAGAGCCTGGGAAAGTGCACTGGAAAAATCTGAAAATTTGCAACCAATTCTATCTTAGAAGCTGTGGATGACAAGTAATGTCCTCAAGAAGAGTTGAGTAAATTGATACTAATTGACTCAAATTCATTTAGAATGTCCCAAAATTTGTGTAGTCAGGTAATCTGAATTCTGGGCAATCCACTTCTCATAATTCAAAACATCATGAAGTCGTCCTTAGTCAGTGATTAGGCCATATGAAACTTTATTCCATTGGCTCACATCATGACATTTTGAGGCCTAGTCCATCAGGACATGTTGCTGTATAGTGGGAGAAGGTGACTGAAGACAAAAGTGAAGTGTAAGCTGGAGCGAAAATGGGCTGCCCGCCTGGATAGGTTAGGACTAAGACAAGGTGAGTATCATTTTTGTTTTTTTAAACTTATGTTTGATATGCTCTGGGGTTTGAAGAGATATCAGAGCATAATAATGCACATATAATTTGTAGTAAATAAATTTAATGTGAATTGAATTTCCTGGCCAAATTCGAGCAGCTCTGCAGAATGGCATTTCAGCTGATTCTCCCATCACTATCCTCAGAGTATTGGGAACTACATAAAAAGTCATTTCTTATTGTAAAAAGAGAGATTCTCATCTGATAACAGTGTTAAATCTTTAGTCTTTCAAAATTTTCCAATATTTCTATTAAATTGATTATGAATGGATTATACTCGCAATGGCTAAAGCTTTTTTTTTACTTTACTAATCGTGCTAAAGAGGATGTCGTATAAATATGCCTTCATTCATACATCAATATTTCATCAGTATTTGTAAGCCATAATCAGGAGTGGATTCCACAAAGAGAAAAATAATTGAACGTTAAACATCTTTTCTGTGTTTTGGAGGCGTTCCTGGTTATGATTTACAAATAATGATGAAACAGCAAAAATACTGACATGCAAATAAAGTCTTAGAATTATTAAAGAGACGAAAGTCTAATTCCAATTATCAAAACATTGTTTGCAGGACAACTGGAGTCAACTGTCCAATTAAAAAATCTTCAGATGATTCATGCGTAAATAAAAACAAAACAAAACTTTTTTTAGGAAAAATTATAAGCTAAAAAAATAAAGAACTTTTAAATCTTATGAAACTGTCCTGATAACTTTTACTTTTACCCTTCCAGACTAATTTATTACCATATTGGTAATTTCATTACTTGAAGATAATCTCGTTATTAGCATAAATTATGGTTAGAGTGAAGAATCTGAGTGAAATCGACTCAAAGGATTGTAGAAAGTTGTCAGGGTAGCGGTGCCAATCTGTAACTATAATGAACCTGTGCAGCAGATATTCTCCTCCTTAACATGCTCAGGGACTGGATAATATAGGAAGAAATAGGCAGACCCTGCTGCCCAGAACTCATAACCTTATTAACTCTCTGCTTTATCAGCAGATCATTTAATGGGATGTCCAAAAATTCCTAAAATAAGCCAAAGTCTTCCAATGGTTATTCTGAGTCCAAGGCCAGCTGAGAGTTTATTCTTCCTACTGCTTCCATGATCCCAATGTATATATATATATAGATAGAAAGAGGAAAAAGCACAAAAGAGACCAAAGAGCAAGGAAGGTTATATGTATTATCTCCAGAGAGCAGAGGGAGATATATATATACAAATATACTGACGAGCAAAAGGATAACACTGTTTTTAACTTTTGACTTTCAGGCTCCATATCTCACGATCCACAACTGCTTTGAACCTGAGACTACCATCATTTTATAGACAATCATCTTGGCTAACTCATACATAAATTTGACCTGCAACTATTTAGCATATGATTAGTTATAAGTGATGAGCGAGCATGATCGCTACTGCTCGCACAAGCATCTCACTGCTCGGCGCTCGTCGAGTATTTCCAGCGTGGCACAGTGGGAGCTCGGGTCCCCTCCCTGAATGTTTGGCGCTCTTTAGAGCACCAATCAACATGCAGGGATTGTCTGCCACACACTGTAATGCCACAGCCATGTTGGTTGTGGCATTAAAGTGATTGGCTGGCCGCACAGCGTCATCAGGTCTATATCAGACCTGGCACCGCCATGCTCGTCACAGTCAGACACAAATCCTTCTCAACTAACAGTCCTTCTGAGGACTAATCAAGCTGCAGAGATATCAGTGCTAGGAAGGCAGGCAGGTATATAGCAGACTTCAGTGCACATAGCAAGACGGTCCATTCCAGTTATTTTTTTTATCTTAATCCTGATTATTTGCTTAAAAAACAATCCAGAGAACACCGTTTATCTGCGCCATTTGCTTGTTGGCACTGCAGAATATAGCCAGGTTCTTTCCATATTACAGCGCTAAAAATCCAGCTATTTAAAACTGTAGTTTGTCCGTCACACGGATCACATAAAATTGCGCTGAAAATATTGCCATTTCAGGCCTCCATTGAAATTTTGTTGCAGTGTGTCAGTGAAGCTATTGGAACCAGTTTGCTGTTAAAAATAGTTACCTACATGCCAGCTATTTAAAACTGTGGTTTGTCTGTCACATGGATCACATATAATTGTGCTGAAAATTCTGCCATTTCTGGCCTCCATTTAAATTTTGTTGCAGTGTGTCAGTGAAGCTATTGACACCAGTTTGCTATTAAAAATAGTTACCTACAGGCCAGCTATTTAAAACTGTGGTTTGTCCTTCACACGGATCATACATAATTGCGCTGAAAATATTGCCATTTCTGGCCTCCATTTAAATTTTGTTGCAGTGTGTCAGTGAGCTGATTGACACGTGGTCGGTGCTGTTAAAAATAGTTAACTACAGGCCAGATATTTTAAACTGTGGTTTGTCCGTCACACAGATCACATATAAGTGTGCTCCAAATTCAGCCATTTGTAGTGAGCATGGAAGATATTGTCCTCCATTTAAAATGGGCAAGGCATGTGGCAAGGGACGAGGAACTGGACGTGATGGTGATGGTGCATGCAGAGGCCGAGACTGTGGGCAAGCTGAAATTGTGCCACAACAAACACCCACATCTTCTCGCTCGACCTGCCTGTCCCAATTAAAAGAGGACCGCAGAACACCACTATTGTACACAGAGCAGTGTGAACTGGTTATTGGTTGGATAGCAGACAATGCTTCCAGTCACTTAGACACCACCACCACCCTGTCTTCCACACGGTCAAGTCTCAGTAGCCGTGAGTCTGGACCGCATATTCCTCACCTTGATCCTCCTTCCTCCCACCATGCCGAGTGCCCAGAGACAACTGATTCCACACTTGGACAGTCCGATGAGCTGTTCACTTTTCCATTTATAGATTCAGGCCTCTCACCTGGTCCACTTGAAGCGGGGCAAGAGGAGATTGCATGTAGCAATGCCCAAATATTTGAGCAGCCACTGTCATACGAATGCGATGGTGGGAAAGTGTCACAAGAGGTGGACGATGAAGAAACACATCTGCCAGAAAGTCAGGAGGAGGACTGATGTGGAAGACGAGATGGTGGATGATATAGTAACTGACCCAACCTGGCAGGAGGATATGCAGAGCAAGGACAGCAGCACACAGGGGGAGAGAGGCAGAGCACCCCAACAGGCAGGAAGAAGCAGTGTGGAGGCCGCAGACAGAAGGCAGGCAGCCGTTCCCCGTAACACCAACACTATGGACGTTGCCGTACAACTGTTAGGTCTTCCCGAGTCTGGTTGTTTTTTTAAAGACTCTGCCTATAACCCCAAAATGGCCATTTGCACCACCTTCCAGCCCAGCATTAGCAGGGGTGGCAAAACTACCAGCCTTACACCACCAGCATGATCAGGCACATGGTAGCAAAACACCTGACTTTGTGGGACGAACCCCAGGGTCCAGGAACAGTGTCTGCGGGTGACACCACTGCTTTTTCACTGTTGTGTGTGCAAGCCAATCCCCTGTCCATAGTGCATGCGAAGATGCCTCCTGCCCTGCACCTGTTTTGCGGACTTTCAGCTTGTACCATCAGCAAGCACGTCTTTGTCCCAGCGCAGCGTTCAGTTGTCCATACCCCAGTCCTGGGAGCGCTAGCGCAAATACGCAGCCAACGCCCCACAGGCCACACTACTAAATTCCCACATTTCGCAACTGCTTGCGCTTGAAATGTTGCCTTTTAGGCTTGTGGAGATGGAAGCTTTCCGCAACCTGATGGCGGCGGCCGTCCCTCTGTACTCGGTCCCCAGCCGCCACTATTTTTCCCCATGTACTGTCCCCGCATTACACAAGCACGTGTCCCACAACATTAGCCGTGCCCTCAACAATGCATTTACTGGGAAAGTCCACCTAACCACGGACATGTGGACAAGTGCTTGTGGGCAGGGATGGTACATCTCGCTGAAGGCACACTGGATTACTATAGTGGAAGCCAGGACCTAGTCGGACCTTGGGACGGAACACATCCTCCTGACGCTGAGGATTGCGGGCACTAGGTCAATCAGGGTTGCCCCCACAGTCTACAGCTCCTGCACCTCATCCTCTTCAGCCTCCTCCTCCTCTTCAGCCTCCATCTCCGAAATGACCACATCAGTCACAAGCTGGAAGCACTGCAGCACTGCCTCGGCCAAGCGGCAACAGGCTGTGCTGAAGCTAATATGCTTAGGTGACAAACCGAACAATTCTGAAGAGTTGTGGACAGCTCTGAAAGAGAGGCAGATCTGTTGCTGACACTGCTGAACCTACAGCCAGACATGGTCGTGTGTGACAATGGCCAGAACCTGGTGGCAGTTCTGAGGCGAGGCGAGCTCAGACATGTACCATGCCTGGCCCATGTGCTTAACTTTGTGGTTCAGCAGGTTCTCAAAAGCTACCCGGAGCTGCCAGATCTGCTTGTCAAAGTACGCCGCCTGTGTGCCCATTTTAGAAAGTCAGCTACAGCTTCCGCCGCCCTTGTCATGCTTCAGCAGCATTTGCAGCAGCCTGCTCACCAACTGGTGTGTGATGTCCCCACGCATTGGAACTCTACACTGCAGATGTTGGGAAGGATTTGTGAGCAGAAGAGGGCAGTTTTTGACAACCAGCATCAACAAGGCCATCGGTATTCAGTTCAGATTACACACATAAGACCTCAGGAGTGGACATGGATGTCAGACATCTGTACTATCCTCCAAAACTTTGAGGACTCCACCAAGATGGTGAGCGGTGATGACGCCATAATTAGTGTCAGCATCCTGCTTCTCTGTCTTCTGAAACGCTCTCTGCTCACAATCAAAGAGGATTCATTGCAGGCGGAGCACGATGAGATGGAGCAAGGAACCATAATAGGTGATTACACACAGCCGAGCCTCATCTCATCCCAATGTGGATTGGGTGAAAATGAGAGAGGAGGAGGAGGAAGAACAGGAGCTAGTTTCATGTGCTATAGACGTTACTACCTGCACAACTGTCATACCGTCTGTTTAGAGTGGATGGCCTGACGACAGGGAGGAGAGCATGGTCAGTCGTCCTCTAGGTGAGAACACGGAAGTCTTGCCTGTTAGCAGTCTGGCACGCATGGCTGAGTTTGTTATGCTGCCTTTCCCGTTACCCTCGTGGTCTCAAAATTTTGGGTGACAGTCATTACTGGCTGCTGACACTTCAACACCCACGCTACAAGGAGAACTTTATATCTCTTATTCCTGAGGCGGGCAGGTCTACAAAAATGGGGCAGTACCAGAAGGCCCTTGTTGCGGAACTATTAAAAAAATTCCCATCTGAAAACGCTGGCGGCAGAGGTCACAGTTCATGAGAGAGACACAACTCCAATCCAGCAGAGGCAGGGGAACACTGTCAAAGTTCTGGGAAAGTTTTCTCAGCCCCTTTCATCGCACAGGCCCTGAGGCGCGGGGTACTCTCACAAGGAGTGCAAAGTTTGGGAAGATGCTGAGGGAGTACCTTGCCGACCGTACCAACGTCCTCCATGATTCCTCTGTGCCTTATTATTGGGTATCCAAGCTGGACAGGTGGAATCAACTGACTCTCTATGCCTTGGAGGTCCTGGCCTGCCTTGCAGCTAGCGTTTTATCAGAGCGGGTTTTTAGTGCCACTGGTGGAATTATAACTGATAAGCGCATCTGCCTGTCAACTGAAAATGCTGACAGGCTGACTCTTATAAAAATGAACAAGGGCTAGATTAGGCCAGACTTCTCAACACCACCGAATAATAGCAATGTAACATAAACTCAAATCCAGTGTCTTTTTTTGGGAGGTGTATTCCCATGCACCTTTTCACACCCACACATGGGTATATGCTTCCTGCTTTGGGCTATTTGCTCTTGTCCTCCTCCTTCTCCTCATCCTCATCCTCCACCACCATATCACCAGGGTGACCATGGTCCATGATGCAATACCCACATAATTTTAAAGGGTGTTTATGATGCCCGTAAAAAAATTTTTATACAGTATGTTTATGTATACCCCCAGAGGTAAATGTTTGTCAGCCCATACACTTAGTGCATGGGCATTACAAGTATAGGAGACCCGCTCCTTTCTAATGGGAACATTTTTTCATGAGGTCCTCTACGTCTCTTCCAAGAGGCATTGGAGTGCCTCCCAATTTTTGGCAGCCCTTGCATTCACTGCATAGGCCAACACTATGGGAGTCCCACTTCCTAATAATGGGAACATTTTTTCATGAGGCCCTCTACGTCTCTTCCAAGGGGCATTGGAGTGCTTCCCAATTTTTGGCGGCCTTGCATTCACTGCATAGGCCAACACTATGGGATACCCACTTCTTAATAATGGTAACATTGTTTTCAGGAGGCCTTCTGACCTCCACGTCTCTTCCAAGGGGCTATATAGTGCTTGCAAATTTTTGGCAACCCTTGCATTCACTGCATAGGTAAAAACAATTGGAGACTCACTTCCTAATAATGGGAACATTTTTTTTCAGGAGGCCCTGGAGTAGGTCTAAATTTTTGGCTGCCCTTGCATTCACTGCATAGGCAAACAGTATGGGAGACCCACTTCCTTATAATGGGAACATTGTTTTCATGAGACCAAGTACGTCCAAATTTTCAAAAGGGTATTGAGGTGCGTCCAAATTTTGGCCAGCCATGCCACTCACTGCATACGCAATAACAGTATAGGAGACCTACTCTTTAGTAATGGGAACAATAAAGCATAGTCGGCTGATGGCTCTCTAACAATAGTGAGGGCCGACTGCTGGCCCTTTAAGAATAGTAAAGGCCGCCTGATGGCCCTATAAAAATAGGCTTTTTAACTTTCAGAGTCCCTCCTTTGTAAATGAAACAGGATGTGTCTGATCATGTCTCACACCACATGGCCAGATAAGGTTGTAAAATGTTAAAATGACATTTCTTGGTGAATGCATTTGTCATGGTTGAAAGCAATGCAAATGTGGAAAAACACATCAAAAACGCTAAATGTGAACATAGCCCAAGGTGTGGAGGAGTATTTTTGTTTTTGGTTATTTATTTTGCCTTATATACAAGTCATTACCCTGGAAAGGATGTTCCTTAACATATTTCCCAGGAAAATCCATTTTGGTTTTGTTTTTGTATGTTTTATTGTGAGTCCGTAAAAGTGGCGTAATACCTCTGACAACGTTGTTGATACCAGTGACCTAGGAGTCAGAAATGCTTCCATGGGTTTTCCCCATGCTGTTCCCATGTCATTTGAGCACTGTTCCCATCGATTTGGGCAATTTTTAGGCCCCCTGCAGACCGCCGGGGGGAGCCGCCTGAAAAATGCTCGAGTTTCTCATAGACTTACATTGGGCTCGTTGCATCGAGCACCCGAGCATTTTAGTGCTCGCCCATCACTATTAGTTATGCATATTCTTGTCATGTCACTGCATTGTTACTGTTTTAATTCTAAAAATCTAAATTTTAATTTTTATTATTTTTTAGTATTTTGTAAATTCACTTTTGGCTTTCAACACTGCCCGAATCCGTCTGAGCTTGCTCTCGATCAGGTTCAAGCAAAATCTGATCCAAGGTATCTTCTACATATTTCCAAAGTTGGTGCATACTGATCGACTCACTTGGGTGCGTATACAGTGTTTTCTTAAACTCTACCCACAAGTGTTTGATTGGGTTGAGGTCTGAGGGCTATGGGGGCCAATACAACACCTCTATTTAATTGCCATTGAACCATTTCTTTGACAATCTCGATGTATGCTTTGGGTCGTTGTCCTGCTGGAACACAATGTCATCCTTTTCATACCCATAGCACTCGAGTGTACAAAGTAATTCATCTTGTAGGATACTCATATATAGCTCAGCATTAGTGTTGAGCGAGCACTAAAATGCTCGGGTGCTCGAAGCTCGGGCCGAGCTCACTGTGATACTCGGGTGCTCGACCCAAGCAACGAGCCCAATGTTAGTCTATGGGAGAACCGAACATTTTTGCGGCGGCTCCCCCGGCAGTCTGTAGAAAGCCTAAAAAGTGCCCAAAACGATAGTGACAGTGCTCAAATGACATGGGGACAGCATGGGGATCGCCCCTGGAAGCATTTCTGACCCCCAGGTCACTGCTGTCAACAACGTGGTCAGAGGTATTAAGCCACTTTTACAGGCTCACAATAAAACGTTCAAAAACGAAAGTGAAAGTGCTTTCCTGTGAAATATGTTAACCCCTTAATGACCATGGGTCTTTCTGTTTTTGTGTTTTCCTTTTTTGTGTTTTCCTTTTTTGCTCCCCTTCTTCCCAGAGCCAGAACTTTTTTAATTTTCGTTCAATATGGCCATGTGAGGGCTTATTTTTGCGGGACGAGTTGTACTTTTAAACACCATCACTGGTTTTACCATATCATGTGCTGGAAAATGGGAAAAAAATTCCAAGTGCAGTGAAACTGCAAAAAAAATGCAATTCCACAGTTGTTTTTTGAGTCCTTTTTTTACCACATTCACAGATTGCTAAAACTGACCTGCCATCATTATTTTCCAGGTCGTTACGAGTTCATAGACACCAAACATGTATAGGTTCTTTTTTATTTAAGTGGTGAAAAAAAAATCCAAAGCTTGCTAAAAAAACAAAAAAAATGACGCCATTTTCCGAGACCCTTAGCTTCTCCATTTTTCTGGATCTGGGGCCAGGTGAGGGCTTATTTTTTGCGTGCCGGGCTGACGTTTTTATTGATACCATTTTGGGGTAGATCCGATGTTTTGATCGCCCGTTATTGCATTTTATTGCAAAGTTGTAGAGACCAAAAAAACTTAATTCTGGCATTTAAATTTTTTTTCTCGTTACGCCGTTTACTGATTGTATTAATTCTTCTTTTATATTGATAGATCGGGTGATTCTGAACGTGGCGATACCAAATATGTGCATGTGTTTTTTTTTTTATATATATATATTTTATTTTGAATGGGGCGAAAGGGGGGTGACTTAAACTTTTATATATTTTTTATTTTTTTTATTTTTTTAAAAACTTTTTTTTACACTTTCTGCTTGCTTCTATAGTCTCCAGAGGAGACTAGAAGCAGCAGTTGTCTGATTGCTTCTACTGCATACAAGCGATGAGCAGATCGCTTGTATGCAGGAGAAATGCTCACTTGCTATGAGTGCTGACCACTAGATGGCACTCATAGCAATTGAGACATGACATCCACAGGCGTCTGCTGCAGACCCTGAGTTGTCATGCCCACCCATTGGTGACCCGCGATCACGTGACGGGGTCACTGATGGGCGGGGCTTAGGACTCCCGGAAGCGCGAGTTAAATGCCACTGTCATAGATTTAACATGTTAACAGCCACGGGTGGATTGTGATTCCAATAATCAGCTGACATGTGCTCGCTTTAGTGCGGGCTCACCGCCAGAGCCCCCGCTGAACCGGCCTTCCCGACCTGGTGCGTACTATTACTGACCAGGTCGGAAAGGGGTTAAGGAACATCCTTTCCAGGGTAAAGACTTGTGTATAAGGTAAAATAAATAACCAAAAACAAAAATACTCCTCCACACCTTGGGCTATGTTCACAAGTAGCATTTTTTATGTGTTTTTGCACGTTTGTATTGCTTTCAACCGTGACAAATGCATTCACCGGGAAATGTCATTTTAACATTTTACAACCTTATCTGGCCATGTGCTGTGTGAAACATGCATACAGTGCTAAAAAGACATGGGAACAGCATGGGGAAGACCCCTGGAAGCATCTCTGACACCCAGGTCACTGCCTAAAAGTGTGCCCATCAGAAGTGATCCTTGCCGCATCAGAAGATGCAGACTTGCAACTATCCCCGTGCAAGTCCTTGTCCCAGGGCAATGTTCAATTGTACCTCCCCCATTCCTTGCAATGCAAGCGAAAATATGCAGCCAACCACCCACCCACCCGCAGGCTGCAATACCATACTGCTAGCTTTCACTTGAAATAGGGCCTTTTAGTTTGGAGGACGCCGAAGCTGGCCACTACCTCATGGCCGCTTCGGCAGCGAGGTATCCATACTCTGTCCCCAGCCTCCCGGCGGCCGGGTGTCCACGCTCGGTCCCCAGCCGCCAGGTGGCGGCCAGGTGTCCATACTCGGTCCCCAGCCGCCCTGATTTCTCCTGTCACCTTCCCCCACACTTTTCTTAGCCTGGCCTGCTTTAGGGCAGCATTGGACGAGACCACCAGAGAACCAGACTCCTCCGGTGGGCCCTGGCTTCTCCATCAGGGGAGTTGAGAGTGCCTAGGTGAGGAGCATGATGATGATGATAGAAGTTAGCATCTGCTTTGTTTTCTTGGAATGCAAGTGTAGCACCCTGAGGATTCGGCTGCTACAGGGGTATTGCACCTCAACCCAGAGGTGTGATATTCCACTCCCGGGTAAGGATGGAGTGTGGAACTGAGCTCAGTAAGCTGCATGCACTACACACATCCCATTTCCGAGGAGCAGACCAACGGTACTCCCACTTAGAAATGTGCAGGTACGACCGAGTCTGTTCCTGGCTGGAGTGGGAGGGGGGTGGTACATCCCAGTAGTGTAGGGGCAGATAGGGGGAGCAGCCTGGGTAAAGTTAGGAGCTCATTGGGTGCTGGTCACCTGAGCTCACACATAGAGGGAGTATATAAGGTGGGCACCATCTTAGGACAGGGTCTTTGCAGAGGAGTCTTTTGTAGAAGGCTGGTCAGTCTGTCAGTCTTTTGCAGAGAGGAGTCAGCCAGTCAGCCAGAGTGAGAGAGGAGAAGAGAGAGAGACCCAGAGGCGCAGAGGGGACCCCAAGAGCCCATAAGAGAGCTAATAGGGTGAAGGGTCGGCAACAGGGTACCGGATCCCAAGCTGGCAGAGGCTACAGCACACCTTAGCCAGGAACCGGAGGCCGTGGGCAGGATCTGCCACGGCCACCCACCACATCTACCCTGAAGGCAAACCACGTGTAGGGTCAGGGAACCCAAGGCCAAGGGTCTCCCAACAGAAGGCCCGAGGGAGCTGGACCTAGGTGGATCCCTGGTGGGGACGGCCAGAAGAAAGGACAAGAAGGAGGGCTCAGGGACACGCTCCGGACTTGCTTGGGGGTTGGCTGAATCCAGGACCTGGTGGACGCAACACGGCTCGGGTGGTCACTTAAGGCCGGAGTGACCGGAATATCTGCAGTAAGTAAACACCCTGAACTGCACAACCCGACTCTGTCTTTAATTATCATCCACGCTGCACCACCACAACCCCCATCCTCTGCACCTGACCCCCTGAGGCCATACCCCTCCCGTTGGGGGTTATACTATCTAAAGCTGCACCAACACCATCAGCCTCAGCGGACCCTGCTGCAGCGGCGGCCGTAGTGACCGCAATCCAACGGGTGGCGTAGTCGACATAACGAACTTTGTAACATCTGTAGGACTGCCACATACTCTGAGCTTGACACCCTGGGCACGGACCGGGTCACAGCCACTCGGAGACTACAACCCCCATCTGATCCGGCTCCGGGTATTCCCCTAAAGAATATGGCCCAGGGGGCGCGTCACAAGCGCATGTATGTAGTAGCGGCTAGGCCTGAGGTGGTCCGCGTTTTGGCGCATATCCTACCTCCTCCGAGGATTGCTGGATGTTTTCCTGCTACTATCCCAGTTCTATGACTCCCGTTAAAACAAAGCTTCAGGTGATAAATGATGGATGAGGTGGTGGCAAAGGAGAAAGAGCAGGAGGAACAGGGACCATTCACATCAATATCAGGCCAGTCAACCAGATATGTCTTGTAGGATATGTTTCTGTAACAAAAGGAGCGATTCGGCTACACAGTTATAGGGCATACAGTGAGTGCAATGCCTACCAAAAATTTCGAGCCACTTCAATGCCCCTTGGAAATGACAAAGAGGTCAGAGGGCGTTAACTAAACCTTTTTTTCCATTTATAGCAACTCGGTCTCCCGTGCACTGTTGGCCTAAGCAGTGAATGGAAGGCTTTCCAAAAATTATGAGGAACTGCAATGCCCCTTACAAGAGCCATGTGTGGCACCCCAGGGGTCTGGTCACCACAGTAATAGAGATATTACGTCGGAGAGCAAGTGGGAGGTTTCCTGGTCAGGATCCCTTAAACATGTAACATCCTCCAGCCCCCGTCCTGGGAGGGGAGAATTCTGCCCTTATAAACTGGATTTGGGGCGGGGTTGAGTGAGTCAGAGAACAGTCAGAGTCAGAGTGAGAGCAAGGGAAAGTAACAGCAAAGAGCTGTGTAGGAGCTAGGAGCTAAAGACCAGGGGCTGGAAGCTGAGCAGAGCTCGCCCTGGCAGAAGACAATAGGAACCGGACACAGGAGTCCGAAGCTATGAGGACTTATATATCCAGCAGCAGAAACCAGCCGGCAGGGGATTTCAGGTCCTCTGGCCATAGAAGCCCGGAGGCTCAGTCACAAGCAAGGGACCAGCACCGCCGTCGTGGAGCGGAGGCTAACAGAAGGCCCCAAGTCACCAGCCATACGGGTGAGCACTATACTGTACACACAGGGACGTGGGCTACTTCTACCCGCTTACAGCAAGGTAGCCAGGAAGAGTGCAGACAGACGGGGAGGCCTACAACTCCACCTGGCCAGGGGAACTCCTGCTTGCTCACAGACTGACCAGGCCTCTTATGCTAGCCAGTACTCCCGGGAGGGTCTATCTTATAATCATCAGTAAAGACCCTGAACTGCACTGCAAAGACTCTGAGTCGTTCCTGCTGTGCTCGTGCACCATCACCCCCATCATCCACACTCACTGCCCTGAGGCTATACTCCTCGCGAGGGGAGTTATCCCATTCTATGCTGCGCACACAACACCAGCCTCAGCGGTCTGCCTCGCAGCGGTGCTACTCCCTGACCGCAATCCACGGGTGGCGCAGTCGGACAATTAACCTCAAAACCTAAGAAAGACTGCCACTGGTTTGACCAGCCTGAGCCACGGGACCGGGTCACCGCCACGGAGACTACAGTCTCCAGAGACCCGGCACCGGGTATCCCACACACGTGTACACACGGCCCAGGGGGCGCGTAACATGCAGTACAGCATATTACAAACATAAGTCCCATTATTGGGGAGTGGGTCTCCCATAGTATTTGCTTATGCTTTCCCAGCAAAAGCTGCCAAAAATTAGGACGGAGCAACTTGCAATGCCCCTTACAAGAGCTATGCAGTACAGCATATTACAAACATAAGTCCCATTATTGGGGAGTGGGTGTCCCATAGTATTTGCTTATGCCTTGCAAGCAAAAGCTGCCAAAAATTAGGACGGAGCAACTTGCAATGCCCCTTACAAGAGCCATGCAGTACAGCATATTACAAACATAAGTCCCATTATCGGGGAGTGGGTCTCCCATAGTATTTGCTTATGCTTTCCCAGCAAAAACTGCCAAAAATTAGGACGGAGCAACTTGCAATGCCCCTTACAAGAGCCATGCAGTACAGCATATTACAAACATAAGTCCCATTATTGGGGAGTGGGTGTCCCATGGTATTTGCTTATGCTTTCCCAGCAAAAGCTGCCAAAAATTAGGACGGAGCAACTTGCAATGCCCCTTACAAGAGCCATGCAGTACAGCATATTACAAACATAAGTCCCATTATTGGGGAGTGGGTCTCCCATAGTATTTGCTTATGCTTTCCCAACAAAAGCTGCCAAAAATTAGGACGGAGCAACTTGCAATGCCCCTTACAAGAGCCATGCAGTACAGCATATTACAAACATAAGTCCCATTATTGGGGAGTGGGTGTCCCATGGTATTTGCTTATGCTTTCCCAGCAAAAGCTGCCAAAAATTAGGACGGAGGAACTTGCAATGCTGGCACCCTGGTGGTATAGTGGTGGTGGAGGCTGAGGATAAGGAGAAGAAGATTAAACAGCCGAAATGAGGAAGTGTATACCCATGTGTGGGTGTGAAGCGGTGCATGTGAATACACCTCCCGAAATAACACAGTGGATTTGACTTTATGTTACTCTGCTGTCATTTGGTTGTGATGAGAAGTCTGGCCCAATCCAGCCCTTGTTCATTTTGATAAGGGTCAGCTTGTCAGCATTGTCAGTTGACATGTGAGTGCGCTAATCAGTTAGAATTCCCCCAGCGGCACTAAAAACACGCTCCGATAACACGCTAGCGGCAAGGCAGGCCAGGACCTCCAAGGCGTACAGAGCGAGTTCATTCCAAGGGTCCAGCTTGGATACCCAATAATTAAAAGGCACAGAGGAATCACGGAGGATGCTGGTACGATCGGCAAGGTACTCCCTCACCATCTTTTGAAACTTTCCACTCCTTGTGAGAGTACCCCGCGCCTCAGGGCCTTGTAAGCTGGGCGGGTGTCAGAAAACTGTCCCAGAACGTTGACAGTGTTCCCCTGCCTCTGCTGGATTGGAGTTGCATCTCTCTCGCCTGTACGCCTTGGTTGGGCAACGAACTGTGACCTCTGCCGCTAGCGTGTTCAGATGGGAATTTTTTTAAGAGTTCTGCAGCAAGGGCCTTCTGGTATTGCCCCATTTTTGTAGACCTCTCCACCTCAGGAATAAGAGCGTGAAAGTTCTCCTTGTAGCGGGGGTCTACAAGTGTCACCAACCAGTAATGACTGTCACCCAACATTTTGACAACACGAGGGTCACGGTTAAGGCAGCGTAACATAAAGTCAGCCATACGTGCCAGACTGGTAACGGGCAAGATTTCCGTGTCCTCACCAAGATGACGACTGACCATGCTCTCCTCCTCCTCCTCTTCCTCCTCCCCCCTGTCCTCAGGCCACCCACGCTGAACCGACGGTATGACACTTGTACAAGTACTACCGTCTACAACGCATGATAGCAGCTCCTGTTCTTCCTCCTACTCCTCCTCCTCCTCTCCCTCATTGTCCCCCAATGCACGTTGGGATGAGATGAGGCTGGGCTGTGTGTAATTGCCCGCTACGGCTTCTTGATCCATCTCATCATACTCTGGCTGCAATGCCTCCTCTTTAATTCTCTGCAGAGAGCGTTGCAAAAGACAGACAAGTGGGATGCTGACACTAATGATGGCGTCATCGCCACTCACCATCTTGGTGGCCTCCTCAAAGTTTGTCAGGATGGTACATATGTCAGACATCCAGGTCCACTCCTGAGGTCTTATGTGTGGAGTCTGACCTGAATATCGACGGCCTTGTTGCAGCTGGTACTCCACAACTCCTCTCTTCTGCTCACAAATCCTTTGCAACATGTGGAGGGTAGAGTTCCAGCGTGTGGGGACATCACACACCAGTCGGTGTGCCGGAAGCTGCAAATGCTGCTGTAACACAGCAAGGGTGGCGGAAGCTGTAGCCGACTTGCAAAAATGAGCTGACAGGCGGCGTACTTTCACGAGCAGATCTGGCAACTCGGGGTACGATTTAAGAAACCGCTGAACCACGAGGTTAAGCACATGAGCCAGGCATGGTACGTGTGTGATCTCACCTCGCCTCAGAGCCGCCACCAGGTTACGGCCATTGTCAGACACGACCATGCCGGGATGTAGGTTCAGCGGTCTCAGCCACAGATCTGCCTGCTCTTTCACAGCTGTCCACAACTCACAAGCAGTGTGAGGTTTATCACCTAAGCTTATGAGTTTCAGCACAGCCTGTTGCCGCTTGGCGGAGGCAGTACTGCAATGCTTCCAGCTTGTAACTGATGTGGTGATATCTGAGATGGAGGCTGAACATGAGGAGGAGGAGGAGGAGGAGGATGCGCAGGAGCTGTACACTGTGGGGGCAACTCTGACTGACATAGGGCCCGCAATCCTCGGTGTGGGGAGGATGTGTTCCGTCCCAAGGTCCGACTGGGTCCCGGCTTCCACTATGTTTACCCAGTGTGCCGTCAGAGAGATGTACCGTCCCTGGCCACAAGCACTTGTCCACGTGTCCACGTGTCCGTTGTCAGGTGGACTCTCCCAGTAACTGCGTTGTTGAGGGCACGGCAGATGCTTTGGGACACGTGCTTGTGTAGTGCGGGGATGGCACACCGGGCAAAATAGTGTCGGCTGGGGACCGAGTACCGAGGGACGGCCACCGCCATAAGATTGCGGAAGGATTCCGTCTCCACCAGCCTAAAAGGCAGCATTTCCAATGCAAGCAGTCGTGAAATGTGCGAATTTAGGACTGTGGCCTGTGGGGCGTTAGCTGCGAATTTCCGCTTTCGTTCAAAGGTCTGGGATATGGACAATTGAACGCTGCGGTGGGACGTGGACGTGGACGTTGATGCTGTTTCTTGAGAAACTGCCATAACAAGTGAAGACTGAGAGGAGGGGGCATCTTTACATGCAGTATGGACAGGGGATTGCCTTGCACACACAACAGGGGGTTCTATTGCACGCACAACAGTGGAAGAAGCAGTGGTGACACCCGCTGACACTGGTCGTGGACCCTGGGTTTCGCCCCAAAAAGTCGGGTGCTTTGCTGCCATGTGCCTGATCATGCTGGTGGTGGTCAGGCTGGTAGTTTTGTCACCCCTGCTGATGCTGGCATGGCAGGTGGAACATATGGCCTTTTTGGGGTTATCAGCAGAGTCTTTAAAAAAATTCCAGACTCTGGAAGACCTAACGCTTGTACTGGCAACGTCCCTCGTGTTGGTGTTACGGGGAACGGTTGCCTGCCTTCTGTCTGCGGCCACCACATTGCTTCTTCCTGCCTGTTGGGGTACTCTGCCTCCCTCCCCCTGTGTGCTGCTGGCCTCACTCTGCATGTCCTCCTTCCACGTTGGGTCAGTTTCTAGATCATCCACCACCTCCTCCTCTTCCACTTGCGCACCACGATCCTCCTCCTCACTTCCTGGCAATTGTGTCTCGTCATCGTCCACCTCTTGTGACAGATTGCCAACGTCGACTTCCTGTGGCCGTGGCGGTTCAAATATTTGGGCATCACAACATGGGATCTCCTCTTCCACCACTTCAAGCGTATCAGGCGAGGGGCCCAAATATGGAAATGGACCAGTGAACAGCTCTTCAGAGTGTCCAAGTGTGGGATCACTTGCTGTCTGACGACACTCGGCATGGTGGGAGGAAGGAGCATCAGGGTGAGGAGTATGCGGTCGAGACTCACGGCTACTAAGAGTTGACCATGTGGAAGACAGACCGGAGGTGGTGGTGCCCAGGTAACTGGAAGTTTTGTCTGCTATCCAATTAATAACCTGTTCACACTGATCAGTTCTCAATACTGGTGTTGTTCTGTGCTTCCCTAGTAATTCGGTCAAGAAGTGTGAGCGAGAAGATGTGTCTGTTGGTTGTGGCACATTTTCACCTTGGCCACGGCCCCGTCCTCTGCACGAACCATCACCAGAACGTCCACTTCCATGTCCCTTGCCACGCGCCTTGCCCATTGTAAATGAAGTAAAATAGCTTACACTTGCACTATCAATGGAAAAAGGGTAATAAAGAGTAGATTAGAACCGTGGAAGAAGAAAACCACAGTTATTGTTTACTGGGGTATACCACACTTTTTTAAATAGAGATATTTGCGGCTGAACAGTGAGCGACACACTCAAACTGCTTTTTTTTTAGATACCAAAGGCCTAAAACTGGATAGTACAGCGATTTGACCCGTGGAACTGCGAAACCACACTGGGATGTTGGGCCTACACAAGACTATTTTCAACAGATATATTTTTGTGTCACAACAGTCAAGAGACACTACTGTTTTTCTTTATGGAAAAAACTACTAAAAGCTGAATAATAGAGATTTTTTACCGTGGGATGGCAAAACCACAGTTATTGTTTACTGGGGTATACCACACTTTTTTAAATAGAGATATTTGCGGCTGAACAGTGAGCGACACACTCAAACTGCTTTTTTTTTAGATACCAAAGGCCCAAAACTGGATAGTACAGCGATTTGACCCGTGGAACTGCGAAACCACACTGGGATGTCGGGCCTACACAAGACTATTTTCAACAGATATATTTTTGTGTCACAACAGTCAGGAGACACTACTGTTTTTCTTTACGGAAAAAACTACCAAAACCTGAATAAAATAGATTTTTTACCGTGGGATGGAAAAACCACAGTTATTGTTTACTGGGGTATACCACACTTTTTTAAAAAGAGATATTTGCGGCTGAACAGTGAGCGACACACTCAAACTGCTTTTTTTTTAGATACCAAAGGCATAAAACTGGATAGTACAGCAATTTGACCCGTGGAACTGCGAAACCACACTGGGATGTCGGGCCTACACAAGACTATTTTCAACAGATATATTTTTGTGTCACAACAGTCAGGAGACACTACTGTTTCTCTTTACGGAAAAAACTACCAAAACCTTAATAATAGAGATTTTTTACCGTGGGATGGCAAAACCACAGTTATTGTTTACTGGGGTATACCACACTTTTTTAAATAGAGATATTTGCGGCTGAACAGTGAGCGACACACTCAAACTGCTTTTTTTTTAGATACCAAAGGCCCAAAACTGGATAGTACAGCGATTTGACCCGTGGAACTGCGAAACCACACTGGGATGTCGGGCCTACACAAGACTATTTTCAACAGATATATTTTTGTGTCACAACAGTCAGGAGACACTACTGTTTTTCTTTACGGAAAAAACTACCAAAAGCTGAATAATAGAGATTTTTTACCGTGGGATGGCAAAACCACAGTTATTGTTTACTGGGGTATACCACACTTTTTTAAATAGAGATATTTGCGGCTGAACAGTGAGCGACATACTCAAACTGCTTTTTTTTTAAATACCAAAGGCCCAAAACTGGATAGTACAGCGATTTGACCCGTGGAACTGCGAAACCACTCTGGGATGTCGGGCCTACACAAGACTATTTTCAATGGATATATTTTTGTGTCACAACAGTCAGGAGACACTACTGTTTTTCTTTACGGAAAAAACTACCAAAACCTGAATAATAGAGATTTTTTACCATGGGATGGCAAAAAACCACAGTTATTGTTTACTGGGGTATACCACACTTTTTTAAATAGAGATATTTGCGGCTGAACAGTGAGCGACACACTCAAACTGCTTTTTTTTTAGATACAAAAGGCCCAAAACTGGATAGTACAGCGATTTGACCCGTGGAACTGCGAAACCACACTGGGATGTCGGGCCTACACAACACTATTTTCAACAGATATATTTTTGTGTCACAACAGTCAGGAGACACTACTGTTTTTCTTTACGGAAAAAACTACCAAAACCTGAATAATAGAGATTTTTTACCGTGGGATGGCAAAACCACAGTTATTGTTTACTGGGGTATACCACACTTTTTTAAATAGAGATATTTGCGGCTGAACAGTGAGCGACACACTCAAACTGCTTTTTTTTTAGATACCAAAGGCCCAAAACTGGATAGTACAGCGATTTGACCCGTGGAACTGCGAAACCACACTGGGATGTCGGGCCTACACAAGACTATTTTCAACAGATATATATTTGTGTCACAACAGTCAGGAGACACTACTGTTTTTCTTTACGGAAAAAACTACCAAAACCTGAATAATAGAGATTTTTTACCGTGGGATGTCAAAACCACAGTTATTGTTTACTGGAGTATACCACACTTTTTTAAATAGAGATATTTGCGGCTGAACAGTGAGCGACACACTCAAACTGCTTTTTTTTTAGATACCAAAGGCCCAAAACTGGATAGTACAGCGATTTGATCCGTGGAACTACGAAACCACACTGGGATGTCGGGCCTACACAAGACTATTTTCAACAGATATATTTTTGTGTCACAACAGTCAGGAGACACTACTGTTTTTCTTTACGGAAAAAACTACCAAAACCTGAATAATAGAGATTTTTTACCATGGGATGGCAAAACCACAGTTATTGTTTACTGGGGTATACCACACTTTTTTAAATAGAGATATTTGCGGCTGAACAGTGAGCGACACACTCAAACTGCTTTTTTTTTAGATACCAAAGGCCCAAAACTGGATAGTACAGCGATTTGCCCCGTGGAACTGCGAAACCACACTGGGATGTCGGGCCTACACAAGACTATTTTCAACAGATATATTTTTGTGTCACAACAGTCAGGAGACACTACTGTTTTTCTTTACGGAAAAAACTACCAAAACCTGAATAATAGAGATTTTTTACCGTGGGATGGCAAAACCACAGTTATTGTTTACTGGGGTATACCACACTTTTTTAAATAGAGATATTTGCGGCTGAACAGTGAGCGACACACTCAAACTGCTTTTTTTTTAGATACCAAAGGCCCAAAACTGGATAGTACAGCGATTTGACCCGTGGAACTGCGATACCACACTGGGATGTCGGGCCTACACAAGACTATTTTCAACAGATATATTTTTGTGTCACAACAGTCATGAGACACTACTGTTTTTCTTTACGGAAAAAACTACCAAAAGCTGAATAATAGAGATTTTTTACCATGGGATGGCAAAACCACAGTTATTGTTTACTGGGGTATGCCACACTTTTTTAAATATATAGATTTGCGGCTGAACAGTGAGCGACACACCCAAACTGTTTTTTTTTTTAGATACAAATGGCCCAAAATGGATAATACAGAGGTTTGAACCGTGGAAGTGCAAAACAACACTTCTGTTTCTCTAGCCTACACCAGACTATTTTCAACAGTTATATTTGTGTCTGAAAAATCAGAGACACGCTTTTTTTTGGGGGGGGGGGGAGGGTGGACACACCAAAAGGTTAATAAGACGGGTATTTGTACAGTGTGAAGAAGGAAAAAAAAAGGAGGATTTAGATGGAAAAAAAAGGATTTTTCCTGGCCCCCGACACCTGGTGCTAAGTCCAGCAATTTGAGCAACAGGAGCACACAGGACTGTAATGCAGCGTTTGCTGGTATAACCACTGTGTCTCCTATACAGCCTGCCTGCCTGGTATCTGGGATGGATATTAGTCCTGAAAAGGACTGTTTGTTTGTTCTGGCAGCCTTTACAGACCCTACACTAACTATTTCGCAGTTTATATCTCTCCCTAAATCAGCAGCGCTGTCCCTACACTGTCTAATCCGGAGCGACTGTGTCCAAGATGGCGGCGCCCGGTTTTAAATACTCGAGGTGATGCTGTGCGGCCAGCCAATCACTGTAATGCCCACAACCAACATGGCTGCAGCATTACAGTGACTGGCTGGCAATCCCTGCATGTTCATTGGCTTTGTAAAGAGCGCCAAACATGCAGGGTGGAGACCCGAGCTCCCGCCCGAGTAACCCGGAAATGCTCGGTGCTCGCCGAACCTCCCGAGTAGCGTAATGCTCAGGCGAGTACCGAGCAGTGTCGAGCATGTTTGCTCAACACTACTCAGCTTCTATCCTGGTCAAGTATCTATTGCCTTAGGTTGTGAAACAACCACATATCAGCAGGCTTCCTCCACCAACTTGACAATTCCTTCAATTTCTCAATCCGTTAGCCCCTTTTTCCCTTGTTTCTTCCAGACCCATTTGCACCCATCAGAGCCTAGTCTATTAACTTTTGTATCATCGTCTCAAATTATCTGTTTCCAATCTTCTACTGTCAATTTTTCTTACTTTTTTGCAAACTCGAGCAGACGTCTCTTATGACGATATTGAAGTCAAGGCTCTTTCACCTTTTTTCGGGCCACAATTCCAGACTTGTGTAACATGCATTGCATGGTGCTTGCATGGACATCTGTGATCTCACTATTACGAAGCATAAGAGCCACCTCCACTGCCGTCTTTGTTGCGCCAGAACTGATAGAGTTTGTGATGAGCCAACTTGTTGACTCTGATATTTTACCTGGACTTCCACCTCTTGGCTTTTGAATGGATGGACGGACTTCATTTCGTATTCTTCCAACTGTCAGGGCACTCACATTATGCAATTTGGCAATTTTCTTGGCTGAGAGACCGCTATCGATGAGCTTCATGATGCTGTTTCTCTTTTCTTGAGAAATCTTTTTCATGGCCTCTACTCGATTCAAAACTGTAACCTTTCACTGGGAATCAACCAATTAACACACTGAGCTATCAAGGAATGTAATAACAGGTTGTAATTTGTACTATACAGGAAGAAAAAGATTTTTCCACCACCCGGAGCAAAACAGTAACAATGCAGTGACATGACAAAAATCTGCATAATTCATCATATGCTAAATAGTTGCAAGTCAAAGTTATGTATGAGATAGCCAAGATGATTGTCTATAAAATGATGGTAGGCTCACGTTCGAAGCAGTTGTGGATGGTGAGATATGGAGCCTTAAAGTAAAAAGTTCAAAACATTGTTACCCTTTTGCTTGTCAGTTTATTGCAAATAAGAAACATTAATAGTTGCAGGCACGAACAAAGAAATCATGGGGTCGCATAGTAAAAGCCCTAATTGACCCATGAGCCTCTACTTACTCCCCCCAAAAAAAATTGGTGGAGAAGACGAGGTCATGGCACAGTCATAGAAGGGCATACTTCCTAACTTAAATGTATTGCGACTCTTACTCATTAATCATACCCCTATTTAAGCCACTTAGTGTTCTTTCCATTATGATACTCCTTTAATGCCCTTAAGAGTATGATACCCCCCAAAAATTACCTCTTATGCTCAGTATTATTCCCCCACAGTGAATCCCCCAATTTACAGAGTGATAAACCCGCACTACCCCAAACATAGTATAATGTTGCCACAGTGCCTTCAACACATTATTATGCTCCCCCAATTCCTTCAACACATTATGCCACCACAGTGCACGCCACATATTATAATGTTACCATAGTGTCCCCACAAATTATGTCCCCATAGTACCCCCTGCACATTTTGATGCCACCACAGTGACCCCAACACAGCATGTTGTCCCCACACTGACCCCAAACGCTGTGTAATGCTCCCCACAGTCCCTCAACACTGTATAATACCTCAGCAGTCACTTAACACAAAATGATGCCCCTAGAATGCTTCCCACACAATATGATGTCCCCATAGTTCACCCACATCAGCGAACATTTATTAGCCTGAATACACAGACAGACCACTACTCAGATGCATTCTGTGCCATTGTCTTCATCAGCACCTGTCCTGCTTACACAGGATGACGTGTTATCGAGAACGATGATCTTTTGTGCAGCACCCGAAGAATGAACATTTTAATCATTTGTCAGGTGATTGGCCACCTATTTGGACTACACAATAATCATGACACAAGAGTTCCTAGTAATGCTTATTCACAATAATTGTGCAGTGGAAATAGACCTTAACTTTGAAGCTAGAAGCTAAAATCACTATATCAACCTGATAGTTAAGGGAAACCAGACTGCTCACATCCATTTCTCCCGCCTCTTCATTAAGCGCTTGGGCCATAAAAAGTGTTGGATAATGTGAAGATCAGAGATTGTGGGTTGTAATAATCACATAGGCAGGTAAACGATGCAACAGTATTTTATTCCTTACATCCAAGGTAATACAGCAATTACAGGTAAATGGCCAAAATGCAATTCTCTCAGTCCCCAAGTTCTCAACCCGCCATTGGTAATTCCACTGCCCCCGTGATACCCACTTTCTCCCAACATTTGGTTGTTCCACAGCTTTTGGTAACTGCCACCGGTATAGTCGGCAGTCATATCCTATGCACATCCAGTCAACGGATATCACGACCGCAGCACGTGAATTTCACTCCAGCCAACCGATCTCCAAACTCCATGGGCCATCCATCCATGGGCTCCAGGTCCTCATCCTAGATCCGCTCCTTTCGATGTCATTTCGCCAACGTCCTGACTAAACATGTGGCTTATCACTCCCTCCCTTGGATAAGCGCCCTGAATGGACAGACGTATTCACACCTTCCCCTTAAACATTTGCTTTTAGCTGAAAGAATGAAGAATATTCCAGCAGCCCATCACTTGTGATTGCATGTGATACCCTCTGTGGGGAAGGCTCCACTGCATCTACTTTCCCCATCCACCCAATGGGACTAGTGGCTGGGAGAACAATGGGTTGAGGCTCCGGAGATACTGATGATTAATGGAATGGCCTTTACCTTTAACAATCTCTTATCAGACCTTATGTATACGTAAGATCCATCCTGCATGTCTTCCTCTGCTTACTGTCACTGAATGGAAACATTGATTCCGGAAGATGAACAGTTTACCAGTGAAATTAGTGCACATAAACTGATGAGCAAGTAAAACACTAATAAAACACAAAAGACATATCTCTAATTAAGCACAATAATAAGAATGACGGAACCAGCGCTCAGCGCATGAAAAAGTCTGCATCTCTTAGAGCCATGGACTCCGCTCTACGTCCATTGGTCCAATAGTCTTTAGTAAATGGCCAGCTCCTCACAGATAACATGGATTAAATAGTAAGAGCTGTTTGTTTTACATTAGTTTATATAAAAAAAAAATTAACTCATGATGTTAAACGTCACTATGTTCAGTAAAAAACAAAATAAAAGTCCGAAATTATAATCAGTGCAATGGTTCTACTAGAACTTCTGTTGTACCCTTTCTGAGAGCAGCATAGAATAGAAGGAAAGTATAGTCACATAGTGATCGACAGATCTCCATGTATAGAATCTCATGTAGGAAAAGCTGTCAATCATCAATGAGTGGGAGGAGGAAAGCAGGAATCACTGACTTTCTCAGGTAAACAATATTTTACAAAAAAATAATCATTCAAAGCAAAGAAAATACACGCATATCTCCAATCTCTGTGCTTAGCATTTGGGATTCAACAGATCTGGTTTAAATAGATATTTTTGTCTGTGTGTTTATAGTCCTAAGTGAATATTTCAGTATTAAGTAAATATGAGGAGATTTTACATTGAGCTCATTCACTTTTTTATTACTGGATTATTGACCAAAATATTGAACATTCTTGTGGTTGACTGAAGTCTGAAAAACCTATGATCAAGCACATTCCTACAGAGATGCTCTCATTTAATAACAATATTTTTGTAGAGCCGCACTTACCAACATGTTTTAGTGTCTTGAAGATTCCGATTACAGATATTTGTTGAACTGTATTTCTGTACTAAATAGGTTGTGTTTTTGAAGTATCTATACAAGAACCCTTACATGTAGTTGAGATAAGGTTTTGGTCATTAAAAGGTTTCTGGTTTTATATTTAAATTATGATGATCCCACATGTGGAACCCCCACTAATCACAAGAACCGAGGTCCTTTATTCCTCTTTCAAGTAGGGCTGTGGTCTTGCATGTGCACTGCTGCACTGTTCATTACCTATAGAATGGAAGACATAGTGAAATACATTGCTTTAATGCCTACCTTTGTCGGTCCCCTAAACATTGAATGGCATGAAGGGATGCAGCAAACTTAAAGAGTAACCTTCGTTTTAATTTTCTTTCATAACTCATTAATACATGTGAAAATAACTTTACGAGGGACAGTTCCTGTCAAACTAATCTGATAAGTTTTTATGAGGAGGTAAGTTCTGGACTGCACCAAGGAAATGCAGTGGATGTTGTGTATATGGACTTTTCAAAAGCTTTTGATACAGTTCCACAGAAAAGGTTGATACATAAAATGAGAAAAATGGGGATAGGGGAAAATATATGTATGTGGGTTAAGAAGGGTGGTTATTAATGGAAAACACTCAGACTGGGTCTCAGTTAACAGTGGGGTACCACAGGGGTCAGTATTGGGCCCCCTTCTTTTTAACATATTTATTAATGACCTTGTAGGGGGCATACAGAGTAATATTTCAATATTTGCATATGACACTAAACTCTGCAGTGTAATCAATACAGAGGAGGACAATTTTATATTACAGGAGGATCTATGTAAACTAGAAGCTTGGGCTGATAAATGGCAAATGAGCTTTAATGGTGATAAATGTAAGGTAATGCACTTGGGCAGAGGAAATAAAATGTATAATTATATGCTTAATTGTAAAACACTGGGCAAAACTGTAACTGAAAAAGACCTGGGTGTATTGGTGGACGACAAGCTCACGTTTAGTGGCCAGTGTCAGGCAGCTGCTGCAAAGGCAAATAAAATAATGGGATGCATTAAAAGAGGCATAGATGCTCATGAGGAGAACATAATTTCACCTCTATACAAGTCATTAGTGTGACCACACTTAGAATACTGTGTACAGTTTTGGTCTCCGGTGTATAAGAAAGACATAGCTGAACTAGAGAGGGTGCAGAGAAGAGCGACCAAGGTTATTAGAGGACTGGGGGGTCTGCAACACCAAGACAGGTTATTACACTTGGGGTTATTTACTGTGGAAAAAAGAAGGCTTAGGCGTGATCTTATTACTATGTACAAGTATATGAGGGGACAGTACAAAGACCTTTCTACTGATCTTTTTACTCTGAGGCCAGAGACGGGGACAAGGGGGCATCTTATACGTCTGGAGGAAAGAAGGTTTAATCATAATCACAGATGGGGATTCTTTACTGTAAGAGCAGTGAGACTATGGAACTCTCTGCCGCATGATGTTGTAATGAGTGATTCATTTCTAACATTTAAGAAGGGCATGGATGCCTTTCTTGAAAAGTATAATATTACAGGTTATATATACTAGATTCCTTCATAGGGCGTTGATCCAGGGAACTAGTATGATTGTCATATGGAGTCGGGAAGGAATTTTTTTCCCCAATGTGGAGCTTAGTGTTTGCCACATGTTTTTTTTTTGCCTTCCTCTGGATCAACATGTTAGGCTATGGGTTGAACTAGATGGACTTAGTCTTCCTTCAACCTTAAAACTATGTTACTATGTTACTATTACTGATTTATGAAAGAAAATTCTCAGTTCTGAGGTAAAATCTGTATTCAGTGAAGATAGACTTTCTCATTACTGAGATAGGAGATAGCAGTTGGTACTGATAATATTCTATGTAGATAAGAGGGGGAAGAGCTCTGCCTCTAGCTCCTCCCTCCTACATTGAAGTGTATCCATAGCAGCTGCCATCTCTTATCTCAGTAATTGGAAAGTCGGTCTTCACTGAATACAGATTTTACTTCAGAATTGAGAATCTTGATAATGACTGATCAATTCTGGTAGAGAAAGACTTTTCTGATAAAATATATTGCAAGGATACGTATTTTCACTTGTACTTTTGATTTATGAAATAAAAATTAAAATGACGGTTACTCTTTAACCAGTAACTATTTCAACTCCACTGAAATAGGCTTTTGGACCCCAGTTCTAGTGATCAGTTGAAGTCAGAGGGAACATAAATTTTGTTCATGGTTCACCCACCTTAATCGCTAGATAAGTGAAACGTTCTAAAACTTTCTAACACTTTACATTTACTTTGAGTACTAATTCCTCACTATTTACCTTTATTAAGATATTAAGGAGGATGTTTACTATGAAACAAAGCCAATTATAGCCAGTCCTGGTCTAAGCGAAGAAGTGGATATATTATATCCAGTCTAGGTAATGCTCTGTGAGCTTTATACATGATCAACATAAAGGTCTCTCTGGTTTACTACAATGTACAGTATCATATCCACAAACAAACTCAAGCTACATGAGCCCGGTTTTAAGGAACATATGAATACAATTATTTGTTAAAATTAAATCATTTTTATTTCAATAATTAAAATAATTTTTTTTGTTAAAAACAGGTACCTTCAAAATTCACAAAATCAAATCTCCATTAGAGGCTATTATTATTACAGTAAGCTACCTCCTCTGATGTATCAATAAATTCTATTCCATTTTTATTGTAGCCTTTCCCTAATAATAAGGTGCTGAAAAAGTTGAACCCCTTTATTCAAAAGAATCCAGAGACATAAAGTGCAAGTGCAAAAGGGTATTTTCCTCTCTGTATTGAAAGATGTATAAATATAAATATACTTGTGAGTATATAAATAAGTGAATTTTTGTTATGTTTTAGATTTTATCTTTCAGACAAAGTAATGACTGAAAGATAGGGAAATAAAGCCAACAACAATTGATTTAATACCCTGAACAGGGAACTGTGCATATAGGGACAGATTCACTCAGGATTCACAATTAACAGACACAAGGTCCTAAGGAGAGTACTTACATATTTCAGTATCCAGCCTATGGAGATGAGATTGCGGTCTACCCCGACGACGCCATTTCACCTTGGGCTTCTTCAATGGGGGCGTTAGTTTGTGTGCACAGTGTACCGTTTATATATTCCTCCCACCAGCTGTATGTAATTAATTTGATAGACCAGAGTGGTTATGGCGCATGCGTTAGTTACGTAGGTGCCCCGTAAACAAAAAGGACTTCCGGAGTCACTGCGGCTGACACACATGCGGTGGAACGCATGAAGTGTCTCTTGCGCAGGACCGGAAGTCCGACGGGCCCGTTCACGCACGCATGCGCACTCTCTGTTGGGAATCTCCATATAGTAGTAGTGGAGCTTGGAAGGGGCATGTCAAGGTAACGGAGATCGTAAATACATTTAGGCATATAGATATTCGCCTTCATTACATTCTTTTGCGTTTTCTATATAGTAATTAGTTGAACCCCAATCATCCATTAGGGAATGCTTCTGATACTTGATAAGTATAAACTTCTTGATTTAAGAGATATCTAATGGGTATATGTTTTATATTTTAAAATTGATGTAAGAGTGCAAGGAATGTGTTGAAAATATGTGAAAATTTAATGTGAAAAGATTCATGAAAAAAATAAAATATCATAGTAAACATATATAGTGTGAAAATGTGTATAATGGGGCACACAATAATTTTGATATATATTGTGTGTCTCATATTTTAAAGAAGTGAATAAATAGCTTAAGATAATAACTAATACACTACAATTGTGTATACTAGGTGAAACCTAATAATTTCCAAGGTGCACAATATAGAATTAGAAAGAAAACTATTTTTTTCAAAAATGCACCACAATAATAAATTGTCCAAACCAACAAAAAAACAAACAAACAAAAAAAACACATACAATATGATTACATCAATAATTGTCACTATATATTATTAATTAATGTCATATTAATATAAGGCCACAGGAAGTCCATAATTATCATTCTTCTTATCTCATTTTATTTCTTTCTTTTTAGGGTCCTCAATTAACGTGGTCCACATCTCGCAGCCACTACCTCTCAGGTACTCCCTCCAATAGATGCAGCCCTCCAAACTCCACCAAGCCATCCTGATGTCCAACAAATACCAGCGGGCAAGAACTAGGCATAATAAAACCATAATTAAAATCACTAATAAAACGGAATTAAAAACATGCGCCACAGGATATAGAGAGAAAAATTGACTATCTCCAAAGGTGTATACTTTTTATACCAGGACAGGTATTCCAGTGAATTAGAAAATATTGTTTGACAGGAGGAAGATAGTACAGCTCAACGAAAGATAAGAGGCTTCAAGGGTATGGATAATCCCCCCAAAATGGATTAGCACCCAGATTTTATAGAAAGGCACCAAATCCAAAATGTTCATTCAATCCTTGAGGGGACAATATACCAAGTCTAAATATCCACTTACTTTCTAGTTGCACTAGTGCTTTACTCAAATCTCCACCCCTGATGCCCATATCGATTTGATCAATCCCTTTTACTTTCAACCCCCTAGGGTCACTATTGTGATGGAGTTTAAAGTGCCTAGGTAGAGTTCTCAGGCTAGCCACTTCATCTACTGTAACCGATTTTTCTATATCCAATACATGTTCTCTTGTTCTCACCCTAAGTTCCCGGGTTGTCAAGCCTATGTAAATTTTATTACACGGGCATTGGGCGTAATATATTACGTCTTTCAAATTACAAGAGAGAGTTTTTCTAATTTCAAATACTTTGTTGTTGTTATAATTACTGAAATTTTTTCCTTTGATCAGATTTTTGCAAGCCTTACATTTACCACATGTAAAGAAGCCAAACTTGGATTTATCAATTACTTGTGGATATGGTCTTTTCTCATAATGAGTGTGTACTAGGGAGTGCTTCAAATTTTTAGATCATCTGGCAACCATTGAGGGATTTTGAGGTAGAATTTTTTGTTGTTTTGGATCTGTTAACAACACACCCCAATGTTTTTTGATAATTTCAGTAAGTTCTGGCCATTGATCATTGTAATTGGATATAAATCTTATGGAACATTGATTGTCTTCATTTTTTTCTTTTTTGCCATACAGCAATTGTTCCCTGCTGGTATGCATTGCTCTCTTAAATCCGGTTTTTATGTTTCTATTACTATAACCCCGGTCCTTGAAACGTCTCGCGAGGTCTTGAGCCTGTTGATGGAATGATTCATTACTGGTACATATCCTTTTCAATCTCAGAAATTGCCCCGTAGGGATTCCTCTAATTGTAGAGGGGAGGTGGGAAGAGGTGCCATGTAGTAATGTATTTGTGGCAGTCGTTTTTCTATACACATCAGCCATGATGTAGTCACTAGAAGTGGCAGTAATGTGCAAATCCAAAAAGTTAACCTCTTTTCCATACTGGTAAGTAAGCTTAATGTTGAGGTCATTCTTATTCAATTGATCCATGAAACTCTCCAATCGCTTTATTGGTCCCTCCCAGATGAACCAGATATCATCGATGAACCTCATCCACCCCTGTACGAAGTGGATGTCATCGACTTCATCACTTTGAAAAATATATGTTTCCCACGCTCCCAAAAACAGGTTTGCGTATGCAGAGGCACATGAGGCCCCCATTGCAGTTCAATGTTTTTGTAAATAGATTTTTTTATTAAAAATAAAGACGTTATGTTCCAGTACAAACCCCAGTAGAGTTAAAATTAAAGTGGCCATTGGTTTATCTAAATTGCTTTCCTCCAGAAAAAGGGACACTGCTTTTAAACTATCCTTAGGTTTGATTGATGAATATAGGGCCTCTACATCTGTAGTTACCATTACTGATCCAGCCTCCAATTGTACCGAGTCTAGCCTCTTTAAAGCGTCAGTTGAATCTCCAATGTAAGACGGTAGTGTATGCACCAAAGGTTGTAGATAAAAGTCTATGATGGTACATATGTTTTCACATAAACTCCCGTTTCCCGAGATAATGGGTCTCCCAGGAGGATCCAGTTGATCCTTGTGTAACTTTGGCAATAGATAGAAGGTTGACAGTTTTGGTCATGACTTCTTGACCAAATCCACCAATCTCCTAGGAATTATATTGTCATCAAATGCTTTTTCCAATATTTCAATCAATTGAGACTGAAACTGGGTTAGTGGGTTGGATGTCAATTTCTGATAGCAGCCAGGAAAATCCAATATCTTGGCAGCTTGTTTTTCATAGAGATTATGTGGCCAGATAGCGAGGTTACCGCCTTTATCCGCCGGTTTTATGACTACATTGGGCAGTTTTTTAAGATGTTCAAGGGCCATTCTCTCATCTTTGTTCATATTAGATCTATTCTTAGGACTATGAGGAAGTGTCTCAATTTCTGCTGTTACCATTTTTATAAAAATATCTACTGTGGAGCAAGTAGACAATGAGGGAAAGGTTTTAGATTTTTTGACTAGATGCATGGGAAACCTACCTCCCAACAATTTTTTCATTTTCCGCCTCTAGGTCCTCAAGATCCTTTAAGGCTCTTTTTTCCAATTCAGTAGGAAAGAGTAGATCCAAATCTGGTCTAAAATGTAGTTTTTGCAAGATGATTTTTCTGGCAAAGAGGTGCAAATCCTTCACCACCGTGAATTGACCTAAGTGAGAGGACAGGGAGAAGGTTAAGCCCTTTTCCAGCACTTTCACTTGTGTCTCTGTTAATACAAGGTCAGATAAATTAACTACCTTCAGGCGGTCGTTCTGTTTCTTGCTAGATTTCTTCATGAAAATTTCAGGATATCTCTTTTGTTGTAGCCTGGTATTTGGTCTAGTATATTCAGCTGTTTCTTCATTTTCACTACATGAGGCACTGCTTTCAGAGCATGATGGCTCACAATTTGAAGACATCGTTACATTTAGTTGGTTTTGACTTTTTTTCTTTGGTAGCTGCCATTTGAAAATCTTGTTATTTTCGTAATCCTGTACATCCCGTATGTATTTTTTATGTTTCACTTTACTAATATCAGCTTCCCAT
Source organism: Phyllobates terribilis (assembly GCF_046119375.1). Lineage (NCBI taxonomy): Eukaryota > Metazoa > Chordata > Amphibia > Anura > Dendrobatidae > Phyllobates > Phyllobates terribilis. The sequence goes on from NW_027362761.1 coordinate 474,050,613, forward strand.
TTATCAATATCACTTTCAATGGTTTTGAGATATATCTCAAGCCTCTCAGTATTAATTTCTTTTTGTAGATTTTTGTGTAAATCTTCAATTTTTTTTATCAATAATACTCAGGGACAAAGTATTTTTTTCAATGATGATTTTTAAAAATTCCATGGAACAATTGGTGGCTGCAATCTTCCACCTATTAATTAATTCTGTTTCTTCCAGATCAAATTATGGGTATACCTGTACCCTTAATCCCCTGGGGATAATTTTTTGTTCACAGTAGTTTTCCAAAGTAATCCTGTTCCACCATATTTTGAGTTTCCTCTGAACAGCTGTTTTGTATTGAAACATTAAATCCCTATTTTCCCTTGCTATATCCTGTGAAGCACCTGGAAGGCCCTGTTTAAACATATCCAATGCTTTAGATCTCCAGGCTGTCTCCCTGGCTTTAAGATCCATTTCAATTATAAGACCATCTGTTCAGAAAACAGTAGATGATTAATATATATCAAAAAAGGTCAATGGTTTACAACTTCCAATTCATACAATATCCACTAACAAACTCAAGCTACATGAGCCCGGTTTTAAGGAAGATATGAATACAATTACAGTTAGGTCCATATATATTTGGACAGAGACAACATTTTTCTAATTTTGGTTCTAGACATTACCACAATGAATCTTAAACAAAACAATTCAGATGCAGCTGAAGTTCAGACTTTCAGCTTTCATTTGAGGGTATCCACATTAAAATTCGATGAAGGGTTTAGGAGTTTCAGCTCCTTAACATGTGCCACCCTGTTTTTAAAGGGACCAAAAGTAATTGGACAATTGACTCCAAGGCTATTTCATGGACAGGTGTGGGCAATCCCTTCGTTATGTCATTCTCAATTAAGCAGATAAAAGGCCTGGAGTTGATTTGAGGTGTGGTGCTTGCATTTGGAAGGTTTTGCTGTGAAGTAAACATGCGGTCAAAGGAGCTCTCCATGCAGGTGAAACAAGCCATCCTTAAGCTGCAAAAACAGAAAAAACCCATCTGAGAAATTGCTACAATATTAGGAGTGGCAAAATCTACAGTTTGGTACATCCTGAGAAAGAAAGAAAGCACTGGTGAACTCATCAATGCAAAAACACCTGGGCGCCCACGGAAGACCACAGTGGTGGATGATTTCAGAGTTATCTCCATGGTGAAGAGAAACCCCTTCACAACAGCCAACCTAGTGAACAACACTCTCCATGAGGTAGGCGTATCAATATCCAAATCTACCATAAAGAGAAGACTGCATGAAAGTAAATACAGAGGGTTCACTGCACGGTGCAAGCCACTCATAAGAAATCAAGAATAAAAGGCTAGACTGGACTTTGCTAAAAAACATCTAAAAAAGCCAGCACAGTTCTGGAAGAACATTCTTTGGACAGATGAAACTAAGATCAACCTCTACCAGAATGATGGAAAGAGAAAAGTATGGCGAAGGCGTGATACAGCTCATGATCCAAAGCATACCACATCATCTGTAAAACACGGCGGAGGCAGTGTGATGGCTTGTGCATGCATGGCTGCCAGTGGCACTGGGTCACTAGTGTTTATTGATGATGTGACACAGGACAGAAGCAGCCGAATGAATTCTGATGTATTCAGAGCCATACTGTGTGCTTAGATCCAGCCAAATGCAGCCAAACTGATTGGTCGTCGTTTCATGCTACAGATGGACAATGACCCAAAACATAAAGCCAAAGCAACCGAGGAGTTTATTAAAGCACAGAAGTGGAATATTCTTGAATGGCCAAGTCAGTAACCTGATCTCAACCCAATTGAGCATGCATTTCACTTGCTAAAGACTAAACTTCAGACAGAAAGGCCCACAAACAAACAGCAACTAAAAACCACCGCAGTGAAGGCCTGGCAGAGCATCAAAAAGGAGGAAACACAGCGTCTGGTGATGTCCATGAGTTCAAGACTTCAGGCAGTCATTGCCAACAAAGGGTTTTCAACCAAGTACTAGAAATGAACATTTTATTTACAATTATTTAATCTGTCTAATTACTTTTGGTCCCTTTAAAAACAGGGTGGCACATGTTAAGGAGCTGAAACTCCTAAACCCTTCATTCAATTTTAATGTGGATACCCTCAAATGAAAGCTGAAAGTCTGAACTTCAGCTGCATCTGAATTGTTTTGTTTAAAATTCATTGTGGTAATGTCTAGAACCAAAATTAGAAAAATGTTGTCTCTGTCCAAATATATATGGACCTAACTGTATTTGTTAAAATTAAATCATTTTTATTTCAATAATTAAAATATTTTTTTTTGTAAAAAACAGGTACCTTCAAAATTCACAAACTCAAATCTCCATTAGAGGCTTTTATTATTACAGTAAGCTACCTCCTAAGATGTATCAATAAATTCTATTCCATTTTTATTGCACCCTTTCCCTAATAATAAGATGCTGAAAAAGTTGAACCCCTTTATTCAAAAGAATCCAGAGACATAAAGTGCAAGTGCAAAAAGGTATTTTCCTCTCTGTATTGATAGATGCATAAATATAAATATACTTGTGAGTATATAAATAAGTGAATTTTTGTTATGTTTTACATTATATCTTTCAGACAAAGTAATGACTGAAAGACAGGGAAATAAAGCCAACAACAATTGATTTAATACCCTGAACAGGGAACTGTGCATATAGGGACAGATTCACTCAGGATTCACAATTAACAGACACAAGGTCCTAAGGAGAGTACTTACATATTTCAGTATCCAGCCTATGGAGATGAGATTGCGGTCTACCCCGACGACGCTGTTTCGCCTTGGGCTTCTTCAATGGGGGGCGTTAGTTTGTGTGCACAGTGTACCGTTTATATATTCCTCCCACCAGCTGTATGTAATTAATTTGATAGACCAGAGTGGTTATGGCGCATGCGTTAGTTACGTAGGTGCCCCGTAAACAAAAAGGACTTCCGGAGTCACTGCGGCTGACACACATGCGGTGGAACGCATGAAGTGTCTCTTGCGCAGGACCGGAAGTCCGACGGGCCCGTTCACGCACGCATGCGCACTCTCTGTTGGGAATCTCCATATAGTAGTAGCGGAGGGGGGTGTCAAGGTAACGGAGATCGTAAATACATTTAGGCATATAGATATTCACCTTCATTACATTCTTTTGCGTTTTCTATATAGTAATTAGTTGAACCCCAATCATCCATTAGGGAATGCTTCTGATACTTGATAAGTATAAACTTCTTGATTTAAGAGATATCTAATGGGTATATGTTTTATATAGTAAAATTGATGTAAAAGTGCAAGGAATGTGTTGAAAATATGTGAAAATTTAATGTGAAAAGATTCATGAAAAAAATAAAATATCATAGTAAACATATATAGTGTGAAAATATGTATAATGGGGCACACAATAATTTTGATATATATTGTGTGTCTCATATTTTAAAGAAGTGAATAAATAGCTTAAGATAATAACTAATACACTACAATTGTGTATAATAGGCTTTTGGACCCCAGTTCTAGTGATCAGTTGGAGTCAGAGGGAACATAAATTTTTTTCATGGACCACCCACCTTAATCGCTACATAAGTGAAACGTTCTAAAACTTTCTAATACTTTACATTTACTTTGAGTACTAATTCCTCACCATTTACCATTATTAAGATATTAAGGAGGATGTTTACTATGAAACAAAGCCAAATATAGCCAGTCCTGGTCTAAGCGAAGAAGTGGATATATCCAGTCTAGGTAATGCTCTGTGAGCTTTATACATGATCAACATAAAGGTCTCTCTAGTTTTCTACAATGTACAGTATCAGTCTGGAGTCCAGTCCATTTAGTTCACAAAGCATTACCTAACCTGAATAAGGGTGTCCACCTCAGCTGAGAAAAGGACTAGGCCTGTATTGGTTAGACACAGTGCATGTCAAAAGTTTGGACACAACTGTTCATGCGGTGTTTTTTTTTCCTCTTATTAGAAAGAGCACATTGTAGACTGAAAGCAGCAAAACCCCAAGAAAATATGGAAACAAGGAGCAAAGAAACACATGTGAAACAAACTAGAATATACAGTATATTAAATAATAGATTCATCATAGTTCCCCACTTTAATGCAGATAACAGCTTTACATATCCTTGCCATTTTTTCAAGCAGCTTAATTCCAGTTCATTGTAATGGCTTCCAGTGATCAGATAATCCTCATCAAGAGTTCATATGTGGTTCATTTGAGGTTCATATGTGGTCAAAACCTTCAGTTTGGGCATATGGCAGGGCTAGGAAAGGAAAGAACGCGATTTGTCTGGAATAGATTGTGAATGCCATGTCGCATTTGGAAAGCCCCTGACATGCAAAAACAGCCGAAACCCCCCACAAGTGACCGCATTTTGGAAACTAGTCCCCTCAAGGAATTCATCTAGGGGTGTACTTAGCTTTTTTAACCTACAGGTGATTCACGCAACTTTATAACTTCCAGATATGAGAACAAAAAATGAATTTTTTTCCACTAAAATACTATTTTAGCACCAAATTTATAATTTACACGAGGGCTAATAGGAGAAAATGGACCTCTTAATTTTTTATGCACTTTTTACCAAACACAGTGATACCCCATATGTAGTTGTACACTACTGTTTGAACACACAGCAGGGGTCGCATGGGAAGGAGCGCTACTTGGCTTTTAGAATGCAGATTTTGTTTTAATAGATTGTGGGGTCCATTAGCTGAGCCCCCTAGGTGCCAAAACAGCAGAACCCCCCATCAGGTGACCCCATATTGGAAATTTCACTTCCTTAGGAATTCATTTAGGGGTGTAGTAAGTATTTTGAACCCATAGGTGCCTCACAGAATTTTATAAGATTGGGACATGGAAATATGAATTTTTTTGTGGTAAAAATGTAATTTTTGTATTTTCTGCAAACCTGTCAGGTACACAAGTGTTAATAGGTGAAACTGGACCTCATAATTTATTGAATAATTTCTCCCGAATGCGGTGATGCCCCATATGCCATCAGAAATTAATGTTAGGCCACACGTCAGGGCTGAGAAAGAAGGAGCACTATTTGGATTTTGGAGCACAAATTTTGGTAAAATAGTTTGCAAGTGACATTTTCGGAGCCCCGAAGGTGCCAGAACAGCAGAAAAAGCCCCAAAGTGACCCCATTGTAGAAATTACACCTCTCAATGAATTCATCTACGGCTGCAGTCACTATTTTGTAACCTCAACGCCAGGCTTTTTTTCTGGAGAATTGAAAGTATGCCTGTTTTGTGCCCATACATTGTGCCCCCATATATTGCAGCGCCCCAATACATTGTGCCCAGCTTGTGCCTCTGGTGACACACACCCCTTAAATTGTTAAGTGTGTACTCCCCACTACAATAATGCCAAACATGTGGCCGCTTACTGCGGTTTAGGCACAGTAGGGCTCAGAAGGAGGGGGGCATTTGAATTTGCGCAGAATTCACCTGATTTTATTTGAGGGGGTGGGAGCCATGTCGCTTTTCCAGAGTCTTTGTTCTACCAGTAATGTGGGACCCCTTATATTTCCAGTGACAGATGATGGATATGAGTGGGGACTGGTTTTGTGTGGGATAAATTAGGGTTTTTTTTGGTAACATTTTGGGTTACATAATATTTTTTGACGTTTCCAGAATAAGGCTGAAATCACATTCTTGTGTTCTATGCCTAGCGCTTCCGTCGGGGGGTTTCCCCACAAAAATGCGATTCAGACGAAACTCCCAACGGATCCACCCACCATAATGAGGCAGATGGAGACACTTTGGAGTCGGTTTGGTGTCTGCTCCGTTGGTATCCATCTTTTCAGGTGTGCACAGATCTGAGGTCGCCCACACTTGTGTGCTAAAAAGACCTCTAAAATGATGGGACACTTCTGGAACACAGACCAGTCCAAAGTGACTCCATCTGCCTCATAAATGAGTGGTTTTGTCTGTGGTTTTGTCTGAATCGCGGTTTTGGGGAACTTACACGGGAAGCCCGACGTAAGCGTTCAGCGGAGAGTGCAGGATAAATGTAAGCCAAGCCTTATTCCGATTTTTGGGAGGCAGAATGAACATATAGACAGTAGTACAAGAAGAGTTATTAGTTTTATTTTTGCGCGGTTCACCGTACGGTATAAGTGATAAGGCGGATTTATTCTTCGGGTCGGTGCGATTACAGTGATACCAGATTTATATATTTATTTTAGGTTTTGCTGCTATCACACAGTTAAAATGATATTTTATAAAAAAGTACTTTTGATGGTCGTCATATTCTGAGAGCCGTAACTTTTTTATTTTTTGGCAAACAGAGCTATATGTGGGCTTCTTGTTTGCAGGACGAGTTGCAGAATTTTTTTGGCACCATTTTGGGGCACATAGTAATTTTTTGATCGCTTTTTATTCAAATTTTAAAGACACAGAATGAACAAAAAACAGCAATTCAGCTATTGTTTTTATTTTTTTGCGCTGTTCACCGTGCGGTAATAGTGATAAGACAGAACTGTTCGTCGAGTCAGTATGATTACAGCGATACCATATTTATATTGTTTTTTTCTTTTGCTTTGCTATTTTTACACACTAAAAATAATATTTTTACAAAAATGAATTAATTTTTGGATCGTCATATTCTGAGGTCTGTAACTTTTTTGCCGAATGAGCCACATTAGGGCTTGTTTTTTGCAGGACGGTTCGGCGTTTTCATTTCTGAAATTTTTCTTTACATATGACTTTTTGATCGCTTTTTATTCATTTTTTTGTGAGTAAGTATGATGAAAAAGCAACATTTTTGCCGTGTTTTTTATTATTTTTTCTTACGGCGTTCACCATACGGAATAAATGTGCCAGTTTTATAGAGCGGGTCGTTCTAGACGTGGTGATACCAAGTATTTTTTTTGTTTATTTTTGTTTTATTACAAACCCTGCGTTTTGTGTGGCGAAACAGATTTTAGTGATTTCTGCACTTTTTTTGTGTTTTTTTATTTTTTGGTTTTGCTGGTCTCATACACTGCAGTACTTGTGTACTGACGTGCATGAGACTGTCAGTGAGTCACTGACTCAGCCTGTGAGATCCAGCTTATACAGTAGTTGGATCTCACTGGCCACCATACCCTGAGGTCATCACCTCAGGGTACCATGGTAACCACTGGAACCCGCGAATTTCATCGTGGGAGTCCCATGGTTACTAAGGGGGTCTTGTGAAAATGCGGTGCTGAGGAACAAATACCCTTAACGACCGCCGTGAAAAGGAGTATCGGCGATGGTTAAGGGGTTAGTGAAACCTTAACAATAGCTTAAAGTCAAAAGTTCAATGTGTAATATTATTTAATATTAATAATTTACAGTATGTATTTTATTGTTTCTATTTATTTTCTTAGTTATCGAAACTCAGTATTTTCTATTATTGTTGTAGCTCTTCCTTCTCCATTACATGATTTTATTGGTAGGTGCTGACATGAGGTCTATTTGTCAGTCATCACATGTATGTAACCTTCTAACCTTGTACTTATTAGTGGATGAGCCTTGTTGTTGTTTTTTTTAAAATAATTTAAGTTATTATGAGTTCCTCAGGCAATAACTTCTACAAACATTAATATATATATACATAGAGAGAGAGAGAGAAAGAGAGAGAGAGAGAGAGAGAGAAAGACTATAGACTTGACTATAGACTGACGAGTCAATGAAAACAATATTGCCAAAGAAATCTGTATACATCAATACATTTCATAAAACATACGCAGGACACATGAAGGGCACTCGTAGGTCTCATTCAGATGTCTAAGTTTTTTTTCCATAGAATATAAAAAAGATCATTTTCCATCAGTATGTAAGATCTAATTTTCACCCAGGTTTGATTTGATTGCTGGTTTACCATCAGCATGGCATATGTTTATCTTTTATGCAGAAAAAGAAAGAAATTCCCAAGCTTCTCTTACCAGTTAAAGGGTTGTTTACTGCTTGGACAATCCCTTCTCAATCCCTATGTGTCCCCCTTATAAAATAATAATGACTAGCCCTCTATTTTGTAGTCCCCATGTCAGTTTAGGCCTGCAGCCTACAGAATGGTAGGTATACTGTACCTCCCAACTTTTACAGAAGGGACAAAATGTGCGGGACTAACTTTTGGGCCATGTCCCTGACCACAGCCCTTTGCCACACTCATTTACTATTTCTTTCGACCCTGGCAGGAGGAGATGTCAGTGTTCAAACATAGCAGATTTTCTGTGAAAAAAAATCTCTGCAGTAAAAAATGCAGCATTTAAACTACATGTGAACACGGCCTAACTATCCAAGGAAAGACTTCTATGTGGAGCCTGAAAAAATATTAATATGTATATATGTGTTTATTTTATGCCACACTATTTCTTTTTAGTATATATGTGTCATGGGTGTATCAGAGGTGACAGACAGTCGCCCTGCAGTTGGTTGCAGGAGATCTCTACATTTGGCATTACAGACATCTTCTTAGATGAGAGGCTGTCTCTAGGACCTAGCGGCTACCTCCCTCTAGTAATTAGCTCTCTGGCCTGGGTGTATATATACCTGGTGTGTCTGAGAGGGAGGTGCCAGCTATATTCATTTCTACTTGTGAAGGCTTATCAGGAGCAGCACTTCGTCCTCTCTGGAGCTTGAGGCCGAGTTTGCATTTGTATGGAATCGTCTAAAGCTAAGCATTCTCCCCCTATTTGTCTACCCTTGTTGTCTATAGAGTTTAGTGGAGATCGACTAGTGCTCATCTCCTCTCATCCCTAGCCTTAGCCATACGCCAGGGAAAGACAGGGCAAGCCACGTGTGTGGCTATTTCTGAAGAGGCAATATAGGGACGGTAGTTGAGACAGGGTGACACTAGACAAGTCTAGGAGGTCTCCACTCCCCCCTTTCCCTAGTGTCTGGTCTCCCTTTCCCTCTTCCCTCTGCGTTGCAGTAAGTTTTTCCCACACCTGGCGTGACAATATGGGCGTTTCAAAGGGCAATACTGGTATATACTTGTATATGTGACCAGAGAGCAATATTAGTTTACAGTATATGGGATATCAGGGGTGCATTAACAGAAGCATACATTCTAGATCATGTGAAGTAATTATCCCCCTCTTCTCTTTTGGTCAGACCTCATCTGGAATACTGTTTCAAGTTATTAGTATATATGGGGGGATCAGTGGTCATTATTATTATATATAGGGGATTAGGGGTCATTATCTCTAATCTCTTCAAGAAAGCTTAAAACCTGCTATGACCACGCTGCCTCACCACCACCAGAGCTGCTGCAACCCCCAATCTACTGTCCTACTGTCTCCTTCCCCATCATCCAGTAAAATGTAAACCCGCAAGGGCAGGGTCCTCTTCTCTCTGTACCAGTCTATCATTGTTAGTTTGTTTACTGTAAGTGATATCTGTATTTTGTAAGTAACCCCTTCTCATGTACGGCACCATGGAATCAATGGTGCTATATAAACTACTACTACTAATAATAATAATTATTAGTGCATATGAGGGATAAGAGGGCATTATGAGCATATATGTGGGATCGAGGGGCATTATTAGTATATGTGGTGGATCAGGGCGCATTGCAGAAGGGGCAATGATCCTCCATTTTTTGTACGTGGAGAGGAATGGAGGACAATTTTACTATATGACTCATGGGGCATTATTAGTATGCCGGTATATGTCATATGGTGGCAAGGTTGAGGAGCAGGTGGGATAGGATGTGGTCAAGCGCATAAGTAGTGAGGTGTGAATTTGAGAGAAAATTAGCAAGCTTTTCTTCAGTTAAGGTGGGACAGAAGGTTATAGGTTTATTCTCCTTTTCATAATGTGTAAGTATTTGTAACCATTAGCAATTTCTCTGATAATCCATACCTAAATGTAATATACAGTACTGTTCTCTTAATTTCTAATTTTGATTTAGTCGTATGAAACGTTTTGAGGACAATCAGCTCTGCTGTGGTTCAGACAGATGAATACAGCAGGAAGACATAGAATTCAGGTATTAGCTTTTAAATCTTACATTTGAATTATACATGTGGAAAAATATATTACTCTGTCATACTGTAGAGAGAAATGTAGCCAATAATACAGATAATCCTCAAAAGAGGGAATCTTACAGATGGCTTTAATATGGGCTAGTGTTTGACCTTGCCTAAATTATTAAAGGTCATTTAAAATTAGTTCAGAAGTCCAGGGAGATTAGAACGAATACAATTATTGATCTGGAAATTGCTATAATCCACAAGAAATAGGTCTGTATTTCACAGGGTATAAATAATGGATACTTCTATTTACAAAATAAAGGCAATTGTCAATTTCCAAGTGTTAAATACGAGTATAAAAATAAACTCAGCTCATGTCATTAAATTTCCATCAGTGATCTGGAGATAGATAGAGATATAGATAGATAGATAAACAATAAAATTGATACTTTGTTTTTATGCTTTATGTTTTCATTAACCACTTCACCGCCAGGTGATTTTCTGTTTTCTTTTCATTTTCGTTTTTTCCTCCCCTTCTTCCAAGAGCCATAACTTTTATATTTTTTTGAATGACAGCATTGAATTTTATTATGTGATGCACTGAAAAGCGGGAAAAAAATTCAAGTGCGTTAAAATTGCAAAAAAAGTGCAATTCCTCAATTATTTTTTGCGTTTTTTTATTTACTATGTTCACGATATCGCAAAAATTCTCCTGGCAATTTGATTTTCCAAATCAAAACGATTATGCAGATACCAAACATGTATATGTTTTTTTTTATTTAAATGTTGAAAAAAATCAGAAATTTGTAAGAAATTTTTTTTGCTTTTGTCGCCATTTTCTTAGATCTGTAATGTTTTCATTTTTTGAGATCTTGTGCTGGGTGAGGGCTTATTTTTTTGGCATCCTGAGGTGATATTTTTATTCATACCAGTTTAGGGTAGACATGATATTTTGATCGCCTCTTATTGCATTTTATTGCAATGTTGCAACAGCCAAAAAAACATAATTCTGGCAATTTGATTTTTTTCCCTCATTATGCTGTAGTGTTTACTACTGTTGAGCGAGCATGCTCGACACTGCTCGGTACTCGCCCGAGCATCTCACTACACGGGATGTTAGGCGAGCACCGAGCATTTCCGGGTTACTCGGGTGGAAGCTAGGTTCTCCGCCTTGCATGTCTGGCACTCTTTACAGAGCCAATGAACATGCAGGGATTGCCAGCCAGTCACTGTAATGCCGCAGCCATGTTGTTTGTGGCCATTACAGTGATTGGCTGGCCGCACAGCGTCACCTCGAGTATTTAAAACCGGGCACCGCCATCTTGTGCACAGTCGCTCCGGATCAGACAGTGTAGGGTCAGTGCTGCAGAGCTAGGGAGAGATTTATACTGCAAAATAGTTAGTGTAGGGTCTCTAAAGCCTGCAAAATCAAACAAACAGTCCTTCTCAGGACTAATATCCATCCCAGATATCAGGCAGGCTGTATAGGAGACGCTGTGGTTATACCAGCAAACGCTGCATTACAGTCCTGTGTGCTGCTACTGCTGGTCAAATTGCTAGACTTATCCCCAGGTCTCAGGGGCCAGGAAAAATCCGTTTTTTTTCAATCTAAATCCTGTTTGTTTGTTTTTTTTTCTCAGTCAGACTGAGAATCCTTCTTATTAACCTTTTGGTATTCCCTCCCCCCCCCAAAAAAAAAAATTGAGTGTTTCTGTGAGTGTTCAGACACAAATATATCTGTTTAAAAGATTCTGGTGTAGGCCAGAGAACTAGAACTGTGTTTTTCCTCTTCCACGATTCAAATCTGGGTTTTATCAATCTGCTTGCCTTTTTTCCATAAAAAAAACAGTTTGAGTGTGTCGCTGACTGTTCAGACACAAATATATCTATTTTAACAAGTCTGGTATACACCAGGAAATTATAACTGTGGTTTTGCAGTTCCACGGTTCAAATCTCTGTATTATCCATTTTTTTGTCTTTTTTCCATAAAAAAAGACATTTTCAGTGTCTCGCTGACTGTTCAGACACCAATACATCTGTTTAAAAGAGTCTGGTGTAGGCCAGAGAACTAGAACTGCTCTTTTTCCTCTTCCACGGTTCAAATCTGGGTGTTATCAACCTGCTTACCTTTTTTCCATAAAAAAAAACAGTTTGAGTGTGTCGTTGACTGTTCAGACACAAATATATCTATTTTAACAAGTCTGGTATACACCAGGAAATTATAACTGTGGTTTTGCAGCTCCACGGTTCAAGTTTCTGTATTATCAATTTTTTTGTCTTTTTTCCATAAAAAAAAAACATTTTCAGTGTCTTGCTGACTGTTCAGACACCAATATATCTGTTTAAAAGAGTCTGGTGTAGGCCAGAGAAATAGAACTGTGTTTTTCCTCTTCCACGGTTCAAATCTGGGTGTTATCAACCTGCTTGCCTTTTTTGCATAAAAAAAACCAGTTTGAGTGTGTCGCTGACTGTTCAGACACCAATATATCTATTTTATCAAGTCTGGTATACACCAGGAAATTATAACTGTGGTTTTGCAGTTCCATGGTTCAAATCTCTGTATTATCCACTTTTTTGTCTTTTTTCCATAAAAAAAAAAACATTTTCAGTGTCTCGCTGACTGTTCAGACACCAATATATCTGTTTAAAAGAGTCTGGTGTAGGCTAGAGAAATAGAACTGTGGATTTCCTCTTCCACGGTTCTAATCTCCATTTTATTACCCTTTTGCCATTGGTAGTGCGAGTGTAAGCTATTTTACTTCATTTACATTGGGCAAGGTACGTGGCAAGGGACGTGGAACTGGACGTTCTTGTGATGGTGCATGCAGAGGACAGGGCCGTGGCCAAGTTGAAAATGTGCCACAACTAACAGCCACATCATCTCGCTCCCAATTCTTGACCGAATTACTAGGGAAGCACACAACAAGAAGACCATTATTTTGAACTGATCAGCGTGAACAGGTTATTAATTGGATAGCAGATAATACTTCCAGTCACCTGGGCACCACCACCTGCTCTTTGTCTTCCACATGGTCAAGTCTTAGTAGCCATGAGTCTCGACCGCATACTCCTCCTCACCCTGATGCTCCTTCCTCCCACCAGGCCGAGTGTCGTCAGACAGCAACTGATCCCACAGTTGGACACTCTGAAGAGCTGTTCACTGGTCCATTTCCATATTTGGGCCCCTCGCCTGCTCTGCTTGAAGTGGTGGAAGAGGAGATCCCATGTAGCGATGGCCAAATATTTAAACAGCCACGGCAACAGGAAGGCGACGCTGGCAATTTGTCACAAGAGGTGGACGATGACGAGACACAATTGCCACGAAGTGAGGAGGAGGACCGTGGTGCGGAAGTGGAAGAGGAGGAGGTGGTGGATGATCTAGTAACTGACCCAACGTGGCAGGAGGACACGCAGAGCGAGGCCAGCAGCACACAGGGGGGGGAGGCAGAGTACCCCAAAAGGCAGGAAGAAGCAGTGTGGTGGCCGCAGACAGAAGGCGGGTAACCGTTCCCCGTAACACCAACACGAGAGACGTTGCCAGTACAACCGGTAGGGCTTCCAGAGTCTGGAACTTTTTTAAAGACTCTGCTGATAACCTCAAAAAGGCCATTTGTACCACCTGCCAGGCCAGCATCAGCAGGGGTGACAAAACTACCAGCCTGACCACCATCAGCATGATCAGGCACATGGCAGCAAAGCACCCGACTTTGTGGGGCGAACCCCAGGGTCCACGACCAGTGTCAGTGGGTGTCACCACTGTTTCTTCCGCTGTTGTGCGTGTAATAGAACCCCCTGTTGTGCGTGCAAGGCAATCCTCTGTCCATACTGAATGTAAATATGCCCCCTCCTCTCAGTCTTCTCTTTTTATGGCAGTTTCTCAAGAAACAGCATCAACGTCCCACCGCAGCGTTTAATTGTCCATATCCCAGAGCTTTGAATGAAAGCGCAAATTCGCTGCCAACGCCCCACAGGCCACAGTCCTAAATTTGCACATTTCATGACTGCTTGCGTTGGAAATGTTGCCTTTTAGGCTTGTGGAGACGGAATCCTTCTGCAACCTTATGGCGGTGGCCGTCCCTTGGTACTCGCTCCCCCGCCGACACTATTTTGCCCGGTGTGCCATCCCCGCATCTCTTATTCCTGAGGTGGAGAGGTCTACAAAAATGGGGCAGTACCAGAAGGCCCTTGCTGCAGAACTGTTAAAAAAATTCCCATCTGAACACGCTAGTGGCAGAGGTCACAGTTCGTTGACCAACCAAGGCGTACAGGCAAGAGAGACGCAACTCAATCCAGCAGAGGCAGGGAAACACTGTCAACGTTCTGGGACAGTTTTCTGAGACCCGCCCAGCTTACAGGCCCTGAGGTGCGGGGTACTCTCAAAAGAAGTGGAACGTTTCAAAAGATGGTGAGGGAGTACCTTGCCAACCGTACCAGCCTCCTCCGTGATTCCTCTGTGCCTTTAAATTATTGGGTATCCAAGCTGAACACTTGGAATGAACTCGCTCTGTACGCCTTGAAGGTCCTGGCCTGCCCTGCTGCTAGCGTGTTATCGGAGCGTGTTTTTAGTGCCGCTGGGGGAATTATAACTGATAAGCGCACTCGCCTGTCAACTGACAATGCTGACAAGCTGACCCTTATCAAAATGAACAAGGGCTGGATTGGGCCAGACTTCTCATCACCACCATATGACAGCAGAGTAACATAAAGGCAAATCCACTGTGTTGTTTCAGGAGGTGTATTCCCATGCACCCCTTCACACCCACACATGGGTATATGGTTCCTCATTTCGGCTGTATTTTGCTCTTCTCCTTATCCTCAGCCTCCACCACCACTATACCACCAGGGTGACCGTGGTCCGTGTTGCCAGCATTGCAAGTTCCTCCATCCTAATTTTTGGCAGCTTTTGCTTGGAAGGCATAGGCAAAGACTATGGGAGACTCACTCCCCAATAATGGAAATAATGTTTTTAATATGCTGTACTGCATGGCTCTTGTAAAGGGAATTAAAATCGTCTTGTTAAGCTACTGTGACCTCCACGTCTCTTCCACGGGGTATTGATATTGTCTTTTTATTCCACTGCGGCCTCCACCACTCTTCCAAGGGGCATTGATATTGTCTTTTTATTCCACTGGGACCTCCACCACTCTTCCAAGGGGCATTGATATTGTCTTTTTATTCCACTGCGACCTCCACCACTCTTCCAAGGGGCATTGATATTGTCTTTTTATTCCACTGGGACCTCCACCACTCTTTCAAGGGGCATTGATATTGTCTTTTTATTCCACTGGGACCTCCACGTCTCTTCCAAGGGGCATTAAAACCATCTTGTTAAACCACTCTTAACTCCACGTCTCTTCCAAGGGGCATTGAAATGTTGTTTTTAATTACTTCTAACCTCCACGACTCTTCCAACGGGCATTGCATTTCCTCCTAATTTTAGTCAGCTTTTTCTTTTCAATGCATAGGTTAACACTAAGGGAGACCCACTCCCCAATAATGGGTAGAAGGTTTTTAGTACGATGTAATCCACATCTGTTTCAAGGGGCATTGCAGTTCCTCATAATTTTTGGAAAGCCTTCCATTCACTCCTTAGGCCAACAGTGTACAGGAGACCCAGCTGCTATAAATGGAAAAAACAGTTTAGTTAAGGCCCTCTGACCTCCATGTCACTTCCAAGGGGCATTGGAGTGCCTCAAAATTTTTGGTAGGCATTGCACTCACTGTATGCCCTATAACTGTGTTGCCAAACTGCTCCTTTTGGCACAGAAACATATCCTACAAGACATGTGTGGTTGACTGGCCTGATATTCATGTGAATGGTCCCTGTTCCTCCTGCTCTTTCTCCTTTGCCACCACCTCATCCATCATTCATCAGCTGAAGCTTTGTTTTAAAGGGCGTCATAGAACTGGGAAAGTAGCAGGAAAACATCCAGCAATCCTCGGAGGAGGTAGGATATGCGCCAAAACGCTGACCACCTCAGGCCTAGCCGCTACTACATACATGCACTTGCATTCCAAGGAACAAAAAGCTAAGGAGATGGATGACCTCATGATCATGAATAATTTACTCGTTGTGCAGGAGGCCGAGTACTGCTGCTGTCTATCTTCTGAACTTTGTGTTGAAGAATGATTGACTCAGGACCCGCAATCCTCTATGTCTGGAGGACGTGTTGCATCCCAGTGTCCAACTGTGTCCCGGCTTCCACAATATTAACCCAGTGTGAAGGTGTCAGTGAGATGGACCATCCCTGGCCAGAACCACTTTTCCACGTGTTTGTGGTTAGGCTGTCCTTCCCACTAAATGAACTGGGGAGGGCACAGGTAGTGTTTTGGTATGTGCGCTTGTGTATAAGGCGCACCAGGACAAATAGAGGTGGATGGGGACCGTTTATGGACACCCGGCCGCCCCCAGGCGGCTGAGGACCGTGTGTGGGCACCCAGCCGCGGGGCAGCTGGGGACCGAGTATGGACACCCGGCTACCCCCGGGCAGCTGGGGACTGAGTATGGATACCAGGCCACTGACGCAGCCATGACATTGTGGCCGGCGTCTGCCTCCACAAGCCTAAAAGGCCTCATTTCAAGTGCAAGCAAGCTAGCAGTATGGTATTGCAGCCTGGGGGTGGGTGACAGGCTTCACACTTACGCTTGCATTCCAAGAAAACAAAGCAGATGTTAATTCTATCATCATCATCATGCTCCTCACCTTGGCTCTCTCAACTCCCCTGATGGAGAATCCAGGACCCACCGGAGGAGTCTGGTTGTCTGGTGGGCTCGGCCAATGCTGCCCATAAGCAGGCCAGGCTAAGAAAAGTGTTGGGAAGGTTACCGGGACAAATAGGGGAGGCTGGGGACCGAGTGTGGACAACTGGCCGCCACCTGGCGGCTGGGGACCAAGTGTGGACACCCGGCCATGGGGCGACTGGGGACCGAGTATGGACACCCGGCCGCCCCCTGGCGGCTGGGGACCGAGTGTGGACACCCAGCCAACGGGAGGCTGGGGACTGAGTATGGATACCAGGCCACCGATGCAGCCATGACATTGTGGCCGGTGTCTGCCTCCACAAGCCTAAAAGGCCTCATTTCTAGAGCAAGCAAGCTAGCAGTATGGTATTGCAGCCTGGGGGTGGGTGGGTGGCAGGCTTCACACTTACGCTTGCATTCCAAGAAAACAAAGCAGATGCTAACTTCTATCATCATCATCATGCTCCTCACCTTGGCTCGCTCAACTCCCCTGATGGAGAAGCCAGGGCCCTCCGGAGGAGTCTGGTTGTCTGGTGGGCTCGGCCAATGCTGCCCATAAGCAGGCCAGGCGAAGAAAAGTGTGGGGAAGGTTACCGGGACAAATAGGGGCGGCTGGGGACCGAGTGTGGACACCCGGCCACCGGGCGGCTGGGGACTGAGTATGGATACCAGGCCGCCGATTCAGCCATGACGTGGCGGCCAAATTCCGCCTCCACATGCTTAAAGGGCCCAATTTCAAGTGCAAGCAAGCAAGCTGTATGGTATTGCAGCCTGGGGGTGGGTGGGTGGCAGGCTGCATACTTGCGCTTGCATTGCAAGGAATGAGGGAGGTACAATTGAACACTGCCCTGGGACAAGGACTTGCACGGGGATAGTTGCAAGTCTGCATCTTCTGATGTGGCAAGGATCACTTCTGATGGGCACACTTTTAGGCAGTGACCTGGGTGTCAGAGATGCTTCCAGGGGTCTTCCCCATGCTGTTCCCATGTCTTTTCAGCACTGTATGCATGTGTCACACAGCACATGGTCATATAAGGTTGTAAAATGTTAAAATAACATTTCCCCGTGAATGCATTTGTCATGGTTGAAAGCAATACAAAAGTGCAAAAACGCATAAAAAATGCTACTTGTGAACATAGCCCAAGGTGTGGAGGAGTATTTTTGTTTTTGGTTATTTATTTTACCTCATACACAAGTCTTTACCCTGTACTTTAAACTGATAGACTGGACTTTTATGAGCTACACCAATGTGTATTTTTTTAATTATTATTTTATTGTTAATGGTGCAAAAATGGGGTGATTTGGTCTTTTGTTATTTTTTTCATTTTTTATAATATTTTTAACTTTTTTCCCCCACTTTTTATTGTATTTAATGGTCCCCTTACGTTACTTGAAGCTGCTCACTTGTTACTTGAAGCTGCTCGCTTGTGCTAAACATAGCAGTGTTTTAGCACTGCTATGTATAGTTAAAATCACAACCTCACATGAACGCCGGCTGTGAGCTGGCATTCACTGGAGGCTCATAATGACAGACATGGGGTACATCAACAGAACCCCAGCTGTAATGACCACCCATCGGTGCCCCATGATCACGTCACGGGGGCTTCACCTGCGTCTGCTCACCTGCTAAAACCCGCTGTCATTCAATGACAGCGGGATTTAACACATGCCAGCAGAAAGCACTTTACACATTCCGCCTATCGGCGCCCCTGTTATGTGATCACGGGGTGTCGATGGGTTGTCGTGACAGCCGGGGTAGCCGGCGTTCGTAGGAGATCGTGATTTTTGCTATACCTAGCAGTTCTCAAGCACTTATGTGCACCACAGGCGATGAGACGATCGCAGCTACAAATCTCCTAACTGGGCTGTTGAAGTCAGTAAAAATTGTGAAACATTGTTTTTTAGAAATATAAAAAAAAATAAATACAAAAGTTCAAATTACCCCCTTTTGCCTCATTGAAAATAAATTATGTTTTTTTGGCCACTGCAACATTTTAATAAAATACAATAAGAGGTGATCAAAACATCGCAGCTACCCCAAAGTGGTATAAATAAAAACAAAACATCAGCTCAAGCCGCAAAAAATAAGCACTCACCCAGTTCCAGATCCTGAAAAATGAAAATGCTGCGGGCCTCGGTAAAATGGCAATATAAGCAATTTTTTTTCCCTACAAATTTCTGAATCTTTTTCACCACTTAATTTAAAAAGAACCTATACATGTTTGGTATCTGCGTACTCATAATGACCTGGATAATCATACTGCCAGGTTAATTTTACCATATAGTGAACATGGTAAATAAAAAATCCAAAATACAATTGTGGAATTGCACTTTTTTCGCAATTTCACCACAGGATGAAAATTGGACTGCACTTGGTGTCATCTGAGTGTGGTCTGATTTTTTCACTGACCCATTGATTTGCATTACCAGCTTTAATCTGAGTTTCGGATCAAAATCGAACATTACTCGGCAATTTTCAAGCACATTTGAATGGCCCCATAGAATATGACTGGTACCAAGTGCTGAAAAACACAGATAGCATTCATATGTGAAAAAACAACATTTGAATGAGGTCTTACATTATGACTTTTGAAATCCACAGTCTGTCGATGTAATACATGAACGCCCTGATTCTTCCAAAGATAGAGATCAAATTGTAACTATTCTATTCACTCAGAATGCCTGCATAAGGAATCCTAAAGCTGCTATACACATTATATGAATATCAACTGGACCCACCAATTTTAGAAAGATTGGTCAATCACTTAATATGTTGAGGATTTGAACTGCTTGATACTTTTGTTCTCAGGAATGAAAAGTTTTTCTTCTACTGAGAACACATGTAATGCCCCATATTGAGGATTACATTAATGTTTTGTAGTGTGAAGTATGTTTTATATATGCCTTTAAAGACTTTAAGGGCGGTGTCAAACTACCGTATAACACAGCCGAGTGCTATGCGATAAAACATCACATAGCACTAGGCCCAGTGTTATTGTATGGAGCAGCTCAGATCAGCAATTATTTTCTCATGACGGTTCAGCATGAAAGAACAATTGCAGCATGCTGCGATTTGCAGCGAGAATCAATTCATTCGCCCCCCCCCACACAAGTGTATGGCCCCCCGCAACTGTCATCCCAGTGAAGTCCGATATACGCCGAGTCGGCCATGGAGGAGAGGGAGAAATTACTTTCTGCATCTCCTCTGCAGCTGTGCTGTGATCCTCTCATGCGAGAGAATTGCAGCACAGTAGGATGACACTCGGCTCCCGCTCACAGGAGAGCTGAAGCCGAGAGTCATTAGCATATCGCATCGCATGCCATACGCATATGTGTGCTTCCAGCCTGAGGCTACGGCCCCACTATCAGTGTTTGGTCAGTATTCAGTCAGTATTTTTCCTCAGGAGTTGGAGCCAAAATCAGGTGAGGAACAATCAGAGAAAAGGTATAATAGAAACACGTGCACCAATTCTGCATTTTTGAGCCACTCATGGTTTTGGCTTACAAATACTGAGGATAAATGCTGACCAAATACTGATAGAATACTGATAGTGGGGCAGTAGCCTAAGGCCATGGCCTCACTATCAGTATTTGGTAAGTATTTTTTCTCAGGAGAAAAGCCCAAAACACAGTGTCTGCAAATTGAGATTCTGATTTGGCTTTTATCCTAAGTCATATTGCACAACTCGTTAAAGGGTTTATTGTGACGTGTAGGATTGCTACTTCCTATAGGTGGCGCTATAGAGTACAAGTCATCTTTTTCTCCGAAGAGGCAATTTGCATATTAAATTTCCCAGAGGAGCATTGCATGGCGAATAAGCCTCCTTACCTTGACATGCCAGAGCTGGTGTGTCACTCTCCATAAGGAGAAACGTTACCCCTTAGACCTCAGTCCAGAGCCTCTCACCTAGTCAAATCAGTTCTCATACTTTGCACAGATGAGGGCCAACAGCCCAAAACACCATGTCTGCAAATTGAGATTCTGATTTGGCTTTTATCCTAAGTCATATTGCACGACTCGTTAAAGGGTTGATTGTGACTTGTAGGATCGCTACTTCCAATAGGTGGCACTATAGAGTACAAGTCCTCTTTTTCTCCGAAGAGGCAATTTGCATTTCTCAGGAGTGGGAGCCAAAACCAGGTGAGGAACAATCAGAGAAAAGGTATAATAGAAACAAGTCACCAATTTTGCATTTATCACCCACTCCTGGTTTTGGCTCCCACTCCTGAGAAAAAATACTGACCAAATACTGATAGTGGGGTCGTGGCCTTAGGATTAAAATCACCACTCAGCTGGTGGCTAGGAAATAGCTTTGTGGTTGGAGTTTCGGGCACAAAACTGCTGAAACAATGTTTTCTAATTGGAGTAGTTAGAGAAGAGTTGAGAGCAGCCACAGCAACATGTAGGAGATTTCTCTCCCTGTTGAAGCAGACTAATCTGAGAAGATGTAAGATAGAATACTTACAGTACCCATAGGAGGTATACTCTGGTCCCCCAGTCTAATTACAAGTATGCAAAGAACGCAGGAAGAGAAGCCATGGACTGATTTAAGTTGCCCATAGAGCAAATGGAGATGCTAGCAACCTACCCGCAATGAAGATTAGCGGGAATTGGGACGCTGAGGCCAGTTAGGAGTCACGGATCTAATAGGGTGGATAACATCCCTAGTAACAGTACTGGACTCCAGCTTAGATCCTGGACAAACTTGCTGCAATGCATTCCTGATGTATACCTGTAAGGAGATGACCAGCTGCCATGATCCCCCTGAAGACATCAATGCTGCTGGTGGTACAAAATATGAATAATGTTTTGTTCCTGTTATGTTTCTCTGTGGGCTGCAGTATTAACAAACAGCCACAAGATGTCACTGTCTAGAATGCAGGTGAAAGGTGAAGTTTGCCAGGAACATAGCAGGCATCTAGACAGTGTGAGAGTTAACTATGTGTGAGGACAGCCCATAGTGGGTGGGTACTTTAGGAATCTCTGGGTAGTTTCCAGAAGCAGGAAGTGTGTTTAGTCGTCAGTGTTGTGTAGCACAGCAGAAAGCAGCAGGCTTTGTAGGGGCTGCTAGGGTAGACGTGGGCCTAGTATTCCGGAGAGTGGATCACCAGAGAATACCTCAGCAAGCGTCCACCTTAGCTGGCCTGGGAACCTCGAGATAGTCGTCGGGGCCTGGGGGCACATTCTGTCTGCGAGGCTACAGAAGAAGTCAGGACTCAAGCTCTTAGAGGTGGAGTGAAATGGGATTCAGATATACTGTCAATGGTGAGGAAGAATCCCATTCCCTAGGGCTAGAGAAGAAAACAGAAGGGATGCTTCACCTAGATCGGGAACCAGGGCTGAAGTTGTATCTGGTACCTGTGGGAAAGATGACAACCCGTTGGGCCTTATCCTTTTTACCTGCCTGTAAATACTGTTTACCAAGTAAAATTCTGGTTGTTTTTATGAACCCTGTGTCCTCTGAATCGATTGCTGCCCTGGTTCCAGAAGAAGGATTCCTGAATTTAGAAGAGGCTGCTTGCCAGAAGTAAGTGGCAGACACCACATACACAGCAGCACACCATGGCGAGGACACACTTTGTCTGTAGGGTGCCAAAGCGAGTGGAAGCGACAGCTCACCCATGACTACCTCGCTTGGGCACCTTACACACCTGGTCTCTGTAATTGCAGCTGATAGCTTGTACCATCTGCTGTGCCGTTTTACGCCTCCTACTGTTGAAAGCAAAGTTTGCTTTTGTTTAACATCATGCCTGACTATGCTGTATCCTCCATCGCATCACATCATGAGGAATGCCACTAACCATCTACATGTGAGGGAACAGTAAAATGCTGGCGTCAACCCATGCACATTCACAGCCATGTGCCCTATTCACTGCACCAGTGCGCCAGGCACCGGGCACAGCAACCACCGATGATCGGAAGGATCCGAAACCATGCCTGGTGTGCTTTTTTCCCTGCATGTCACACATGCAGTATCAACTGAGATGAGCTTGCATGTATATGAGGAAGTTGGGGATAAATGACTGCCAGTTAAATGTGGGTTCAGCAGACAGTTATTTGATGAGTATGGCTAGCATAAGTCAGAGAACTTCTTTTAGAATGTACAGATCTTACATTGCTGAGCTTTTCATTTGTTTTCTACAATTCATTTTGATAGCTTTATAAATGAGTATAGGTAAATTTGACTTTACTTTTGCAAGTTATACATCATATTAATACTGTATGGTAGAACATTTCACCCACAGGTATTTTATAATAATCTGATTTATATATGTTCTACATACATTTAGGAAATTGGTCTTCCCTTCTAAAAGGGATGTTGTTTTCTGCATCATTATGTGTCTCTGATGATCACTTGCAGTTAATATTTAACTAAACAGATTAAGCTTTCTACAATAGTTAGGTCCATGCTGAACTATAGAGGAGATACAGGCAAAAGGAACTTTCGGCTCTGCTAATATTTGTGGGTCACCAGCCCAAAATATGTATGTGGTGGCTCCACATACTTTCACTTTCCACGCACAAATTTATACTTACACTTCAAGTGGGATAAGTAGCAAACACATAAGTACATTATTCCATCTGCCAGCAGCGTATTTTAAATACTAACAAGGCAACGAACTGGAAACGTAATAAATAAGAATAAAATATTTGCTGACAAACACTTTTCTTTTTTCCCAAAAAAAGAATGTGGGGCATATTGTAATGAGGTACTAGTTGTTATTTTTGGAAAATGAAAACAGCTTGGAAAAAGACCACTTTTAATTTTACAAAAAAAATTACGTTCGCAACCCACTTCAAGACTCCTTATTGCATTGCGAGCCCGTAACTACCTGAAAAAAAAGTTTCCCCAAATGCGAAAGAGTTTCCAGCTAAACTACACATAAATGAACGTTTCCGGTACATTTGTCATGGTGCGGAACCCTCTACGTAAACAAAATAGTAAGCAAAAAAGTCCCTGTCGCGAAGACGAGAGGGACCTGGTTGGTACCACAATGTATGTCCTGTGGTAACGGAATGTTGGAAGCCCTCATATCCTCCACATCATCCAAGGATGCCACATGAATCTGGCAGAAATTATGAAGGACGATGGAAGCTTTAAATGCTGCCTGAACATTGATGGGATGCATTTGTATTGAGGTCTGGAAAATGTGCCATTTCGAGGCCAAGTTCCAAAGGCACATTCAACATATCAACAGTCTCTTCAGGTGTCCAAATCTCAATAAGGAAAAGGTTGAAGAACATGTCTTAAGAGCCCAAAACCCTCATCAGCAATCAAAATAAAGGGTACAGGTAGCCCACAGCCTCCTGGAAGCACACAGGGATATGGAAGGCCAAGATTCATGTCTCAAATCTGCCGAACAAATCTGGAAGCGCGAGAGATGCAAGCATCTGAAGCACTCCCATAGGCCCCAATATCAGGAATTACAAAACAGTAGCTACTGTCAGCCGAAGCCAGCAGCACCATTGAAACATAAGTTTTGGAATTGAAGAACTGGGAGCCAGAGTTCGACAGCTTTTTGACACAAATGTACTTACCATCCGGGGCACCTAGGAAGTTTGGAAGCCCTGGGCAATCCTCAACGATTCTTGTGTGGTTGGCTGAGGCATCACCCAGCTCTTGAGATTGTCCCAAATAATATCTTGGGTTGTGTACAATCCTTGATATAGTCGACAAGAAAAGGAGAAATTCAAAGTGAACCGATGCAAACAAATTGCCAGTAGCCATGAATCTACTGTACAATGAAAAATAATAAAAGTAAAGAAACATTTAAAACATATTTTGTTCAATAAACAATAGTTGGCCAAGGGAAATAAAAAGGCACTTTAGCAACAATAAACATTTAATCACAAAATTGTGGTTCCAATAGCAATATACTTAACTTACACTACAAACATGCACAAAAGTTTGAACAAGGAACAAACAAACACAATACTATTTAAAAACACATTAACATTTGTCCCTACTAGCCAACAATTTGCCAGACAAAATTTTACATACCTTAGGGTCAGCAACAAATGTTTCTCAGGAGATCTGCTTTGTCGCATGCAGGTGTGACTGTAACATCCCTGGCGGCGTGCTGGCATGGCTTACGACCTCCCACCATGCAAGATCGCCATCTTACCTATCAGTCCAGGCTGCACACTTTGCTCCAGTACCTGCTGTGTGCATGTCTCTTGTCTGATTGCTTAGGGCGGCGGCGTGGTTACTGCCTGATTCTTATAATTACTGTGTGCACACTCCTAATGCATCCCCAGCCTATTGCTGTGAGTCACTGGATACTTAAACCCCCTCCACCCAGTAGGAGGTGCCTGAGCAACACTTTTTTTCAGTGTGTTTTGTGCAACTGAGTTGCCAGGTCCTGTCCTGTATCTTGTCTGTTTCCGCCACCCTGGGGGCTGTATACCCAGGCCCGTTATCTGTATCTGTGACTTCTAGTCTGTTCCACCACCCTGGGGGCTGTATACCCAGGCCAGTTATCTGTATCTGTGACTTCTAGTCTGTTTCCGCCACCCTGGGGGCTGAGTTCCCAGGCTCGTTCCTGTATCTTGTTCCGGGTTCAGTTCCTGTCTGAACTGTGTCCTAGCCCGTTACCTGTTTGTCTCTATGTCCGTACCTGCCCTTTTCCTGCAGTGTCTGAACCTGCACCTAACTCCAACCTCCAACTCATTGTCTCTGTACTTCTGTTTGTGAGTTTTGTGTCCACTCGCTACTTCATTGTAAGTACCTTGTGTGTATCTGGTTCTGCTTGTCCCGTTTCCCTGCCTCCATATCTACCTCCTGTGTTCTAACTATCTTCCTGTATTTTCCAGTCTGTTCCATGTGAACAGATCCCTGTCCTGTCTGCCGGCACCTTCTGCTCTGTTCTGCTCTACTTGTCCACCACACCTGCGGTTTCGCTCTGCTCTGCTTGTCCACCGCATCTGCGGTTTCGCTCTGCTCTGCTTGTCCACCGCATCTGCGGTTTCGCTCTGCTCTGCTTGTCCACCGCATCTGCAGTTTCGCTCTGCTCTGCTTGTCCACCACATCTGCGGTTTTGCTCTGCTCTGCTTGTCCACTGCATCTGCGGTTTCGCTCTGCTCTGCTTGTCCACCACATCTGCGGTTTCGCTCTGCTCTGCTTGTCCACCGCATCTGCGGTTTCGCTCTGCTCTGTTTGTTCACCGCACCTGCGGTTTCGCTCTGCTCTGCTTGTTCACAGCACCTGCAGTTTCGCTCTGCTTGTCCACCGCACCTGCAGTTTCGCTCTGTTCTGCTTGTCCACCGCACCTGTGGTTTTGCTTCGCTCTGCTTGTCCACTGCACCTGCGGTTTCGCTCTGCTCTGCTTGTCCATCGCACCTGCGGTTTTGCTCTGCTCTGCTTGTCCACTGCACCTGCGGTTTCGCTCTGCTCTTCTTGTCCACCGCACCTGCGGTTCTGCTCTGCTTGTCCACCGCACCCGCGGTTCTGTTCCTGAATCCCAGTCTGTACTGGTCCCTATCCAGCCTGTGTTCCTACCTGCCAGTATCTGCCAGTCTGCATACCAGCCGTGCCTGCCAGCACCCGCCTGTCTGCATACCAGCCGTGCCTGCCAGTACCCGCCTGTCTGCATACCAGCCATGCCTGCCAGTACCCACTTGTCTGCATACCAGCTGTGCCTGCCCGTTCCTGCATTCCCCGGTGTGGGTCAACAGCTGTGATCGGGGTCTGACCTAGAGTAGCACCTGGTCCCTCTGCTCGGTTCCTCCCTGGTTCACGGAGTTGACTGAGCCGCCGTGCGACCTTGGTCGGACCGAATTGATACTTAGTCACGCCCCTCCAGGCACTCCTCGATTCATGGTCCAGTGGGATAACTAACCACGCTCAAGCCAGTTAGTCCGGGCGTGTGCGTAACAGTGACAAACAAAATGAAGCTGCAGCTGATCCAGGAGTTGGTCAAAGCTACGCACAGGCATAGGACAAAAAGCCACAAACTTTGCCGCATATTTTTAAAGTTCACCATTTAAGATGTGGAAGTGGCGAAGTGGCCATAGGACTCATGTTGCAGAACTATAGGATGAACCCATATTCTTCTATGCCTCCATGGAACTTCAGTAAACATCTGCTGCCGAACACTGGAGCTATGCTACAGGAACCAATAAAACAAAGTTAAAAACTATAGTCTGCGGCATATTTTCAAAGCACAAGAAACCCAAACACCACAAATGCACAAGCCAAATCTTGAAGTGCAAAAATCAACGGAGTTTGCAGCTTTTAAAGGGAAATTATAAACTTGCACACCTTTTTAACATCAAAACCAAATAATTACAATATCCATTTTTTACGTGTACGTGAAACACATATGTCACGCTTATATCAAAAATGGACACATGTATGAAAAAATGTACACCACACGGATGACGAAAATGGACCATGTGGCCTGTACGTGTTTAACCCCTTAAAGCCAAAACCTGTTTTCACCTTCCTGAGCAGGCCAAATTTTTCAATTCTGACCAGAGTCACTTTATGTTATAATAACTCTGGAACGCTTCAATAAACCCCTGTGATTCTGAGATTGTTTTTCTGTGACACATTGTACTTCATGATAATAGTCAATTTTTATCTAAATGACTAGCTTTTGAATTTTGAACTTTGAATTTTTATGTCCTCAAAAAATATTTTCATACCACACAAAATAATTTAAGGAGTTTTCCCACAAACAAAAGTTAATTTTAATCAATGGCTGTGTCTGACTGTGTACGGAACATGGTCTGATCATACCACATCTCCTGGGCAGGGGAGGAAGCAAAAGAGTATACAGAAATTACGGCAGGGGATAACGGAGGATTCTTTCTTTGAAGTAAAACATTGTTTAAAAACAGGCACTGAAATGTTTTACCTCACAAAAAGAATCAGCTGTGATCCCGTGCTGTAATATCTGTATACTCTTTTTCTTCCTCCCCTGCCCAGGAGATGTGGTATGATCAGACCATGTTCCTGTATGGTCAGACACAGCCATTTCACAGGGGAATATTTATAAAATTTTCTCAGCACAGGAACATTTTATTTAATCACATCTAATTGTGTAGCTTATTATTATTCAAAGATCTATTGAGTAAAATCAACTTTCGTTCGTGGGAAAATCCCTTTAATGAATAACATTTACCACATGTCTACTTCTTGTCAGTAACATTTTTTAAACATTTTTTTTTCTGTTCTGAAGTTAGAAGGCTTAAAAATTTTGCAGTAGTTTTTCATTTATTTTTATAAAATTTACAAATCCTTTTTTTTTTTAGGGACCATTGCACTTTGAGGGTCCTATATGTCAGCAAACACCAATGTAAAACCAGCACCCCTCACTGTATTCTAAACCGCAGTTTGTTAACCCTTCTTGCACTTCCCAAAATAGCAAAGTGGAAGAAAATAATGAAAAATTACATATTAAAGCTGCATCATTAAAATGTTGCTTTAGCCCCAAATTTTTCATTTTGACAAGGGTAACAGGAGAAAATGGACCAACCAATTTTTTGTGCAATTTCTCCTGAGTGCGCCAATGCACCATATGTAGTAGAAAACTACTGTTTGGGCACACAGGGGGGCTCAGAAGGGAAAAGCGCTATTTGACTATATGACAGTCTATGAGACAAATACACATACTATATCGTTATGTATATTTTTCTGTTCCTTTTTTAGAATTATTCTGAAGAATGTCTTGTTTGACCGAAACGTTAAAAATAAAATGATGCTTTTGGACCACTCTTCATTTTTTTTCATTGTTTCTTTTTCTTTAAGGAGTGCCATGATTCTGTACTTTTTCAATATACGATGGGAGACCGAGATTATTTGGATGTAGTTTTTATTCGTCAATCTGTTTCGAAGTATTCATACATCAGGACAAACCAAAATTTGGATTTTAGGGGCAGAGTTTCCTGGAGTAGTTTGTAGCACCATTTGTAGAGCCCATAAGCTTCCAAAACAACAGAAATCTGCTCAAGCGGTGTGCACTCATCAGTGTGCACTGTTAGGATTGATCCCAAAGCATCCGTTCACCATAAGGTCCTACTGTAAAGAGATGTATACCGCGGTCTGCTGTGCTTTTCTATACTGTTAAAGAAATGCATGCCAGCCAAACAGAGGGTGAAAGAACACACTTTTAGCCTGCATCTCCACCGATCTCATATTGAAGAACTATTGGTGAAGTGCGTTTCCCATCTGCAGCAGTACCATACAAGTTGATGTTAAGTGTTGTTTTTGCCACTTTGCAAAGCTCAGAAGAGGGGGCCATTTAGCTTTAAGAGCATGGATTTTACTGGATTGTTTTTTGGGAACCATGTCACTTTTCCAATGTCTGATGAACAACTAGGAACATGGACAACTACTATTTTTCTATTGACAGATGACAGATCTAAATAGGGGATTGTTTTTGCAGAATGAGATGCAGTTTTTATTAGTGCCATGTGGGTATACAAAACATTTTTTATTTGATTTTGTTTTGTGTGTCAGTGTGATGAAGAAGCTTGAAAAGCTAGCTAGTTTTACAGATCGGTTTGAATTTTTACTTACAAAACATTTTTAAATTTTTTTGGTGCTTTCCCTTTTAATTTTAAGATTTTTGCAAACTTAGACTTTTTTTAACTTTTTATTACTTAGAATCAGTATAGGACATCAACCTTTCTTGCTCTGATCGCTGGTCTAATACCCTGCAATGTTTTTGCATTGCAGGGTATTAGATCTGTCAATCACGCATAGGCAGGAGGCGTGTCAGGTCCTGCTCTTGGACTTAACCACTTCGCGCCAGAGCCTGTTTTTGCCTTCGTGACCGGGCCAATTTTTTCAATTCTGACCACTGTCACTTTATGAAGTAATTACTCTGGAATGCTTCAACGTATTCCCCTGATTCTGAGACTGTTTTTTCGTGACATATTGTACTTCATGATACCGGTAAAATTTCTTCGATATAACTTACGTTTATTTGTGAAAAAATCGGAAATTTGGCGAAAATTTTGAAAATTTTGCAATTTTCTAACTTTGAATTTTCATGCCCTTAAATCAGAGAGATGTGTCACACAAAATAGTTAATAAATAACATTTCCCACATGTCTACTTTACATCAGCACAATTTTGGAACCAAAATTTTTTTTTGTTAGGGAACTATAAAGGTTAAAAGTTGACCAGCGATTTCTCATTTTTCCAACAAAATTTACAAAAATTTTTTTTTAGGGACCACATCATATTTGAAGTCACTTTGAGGGGTTTTTATGACAGAAAATACCAAAAAGTGACACCATTCTAAAAACTGCACCCCTCAAGGTGCTAAAAACCACATTCAAGAACTTTATTAACCCTTCAGGTGCTTCACAGGAATTTTTGGAATGTGGAAGAAAAAAATTAACATTTAACTTTTTTCACAAAAATGTTATTTTAGACCCAATTTTTTCTATTTTCACAGGGGTAACAGGAAAAAATGGACCCCAAATTTTTTTGTGCAATTTCTATTGAGCGTGCTGATACCCCATATGTGAGGGAAAACCACTGTTTGGGCGCACTGCAGAGTTTGGAAGGGAAGGAGCGCCATTAGACTTTTTGAATATAAAATTTGTCTGAATAATTAGCAGACGCCATGTTGCGTTTGGAGAGCTCCTGATGTGCCTAAACAGTGGAAACCACCCACAAGTGACACCATTTTGGAAACTAGACCCCTTAGGGAACTTATCTAGATGTGTGGTGAGCACCTTGAACCCCAAGGTGCTTCACAGAAGTTTATAATATTGAGCTGTAAAAATAAAATTTTCACATTTTTCCCACAAAAACGTTTTTCATCCCTTAATTTTGCATTATCATAAGGGTAATAGGAAAAATTGCACCATGAAATTTGTTGTGCAATTTCTCCTGAACACGCTGATACCCCATATGTGGAGGCAAACCACTGTTTGGGCGCACGGCAGGGTTTGAAAGGGAAGGAGCGCCATTTGACTTTTTGAATGTAAAATTTGTCTGAATAATTAGCGGATGCCATGTTGCGTTTGGAGAGCTTCTGAAGTGCCTAAACAGTGGAAACCCCCACAAGTGACACCATTTTGGAAACTAGACCCCTTAGGGAACTTATCTAGATGTGTGGTGAGCACCTTGAACCCCAAGGTGCTTCACAGAAGATTATAATATTGAGCTGTAAAAATAAAATTTTCTAATTTTTCCCACAAAACCGTTTTTCATCCCTTAATTTTGAATTATAATAAGGGTAATAGGATAAATTGCACCATGAAATTTGTTGTGCAATTTCTCCCGAGTACGCCGATACCCCATATGTGGGGGAAAACCACTGCTTTGGTGTACGGCAGGGTTCGGAAGAGAAAGGAGCGCTATGTTGGCTGGGATAGGTGGCAGACACCATGTCACATTTGAAGAGTCGCTGACATGCCGAAACAGCAGAAACCCCCACAAGTGACCCCATTTTGTAAACTACACCTCTCAAGGAATACATCTAGGGAAGTAGTGAGTATTTTTTAATTTTTAAATTTATACCATTGGGCAGTGAAAAGCATAATTATATTTTTACCACAAAAAAATGTTTTACCCTCAGATTTTACATTTTCACACAGGGCAATGGGTAAAAATGGTGCCGAAATGTGTCACACAATTTCTTCTTAAAGTGGCAATACCCCATATGTAGCTGTATCGTACCGCTCAGCCATACGGCGAGATCTGGTGGGGACGGAGTGCTATTTGACAATTGGAGAACAAATTATTGTAGAATAGGCATTTGGATTTGGGAGCACAAAATTTTCTGAATTTCTTTTGGGGGGCAAGGGCCATTTCGCTTTTCCAGAGCCTTTCTGCTACCAGTAACTTGGAAGTCCCTTATATTTTTAACAGATGACAGACCTGAGTGGGGACTAGCTTTTTTTGAGGACTGAGTTTAAGCTTTTATTGGGAACATTTTATGTAACATTTATCCGGCGCTCTAGGCTGAGCACTTACATCGGGGTTTCCATCTAAATTTCCAAGTGATATAATTCAGATGAAACCCCTGCGGGATCCATTCACTGTAATGAGGCAGCAGAGTTACTCTGGACTCCGTCTGGCCTCCGTTTAGCGGTGTCCTTTTTTTCAGAAGTGCACAAAACTGGCCAACCGCACTTTTATGCACGCCTAAAACAAATGACACCGTGGGATCCCAGGCTAGACGGCGTCCACAGTGGTCTATATCTGCCTCATTACAGGGAATCTTCCGTCATGGGTTCTGGCTGAATCACGTATTTCAGAGATTTACACGGAAACTCTGGTGTAAGTGCTCAGCGCAGAGCGCAGGATAAATGTGAGCAGAGCCTTACTGCGATCTTTCGGAGACATAATAAACAAATCAGTAGCAGGTGAAGAATTGGTTTTATTTAATTTTTACGCCGCTCCTCGTGCGGTATAAGTGATGAGATTACTTTATTCTTCAGGTCGGTGCGATTACAGAGATACCAGATTTATATCGGGTTTTTATGACTGACAGCTGTCACACACTAAAAGACGCTTTTTTTTGCAAAATCTAGTTTTTGCATCACCATATTTTGAGAGCTATAATTTTTCCATATTTCGGCCGACAGTAATGTGATGGCTTGTTTTTTGCGGGACGAGTTGACATTTTTATTGGTACCATTTTTCGGTACGTGACATTTTTTGATCGCTTTCTATTCCGTTTTTTGGGAGGTAAAATTAACAAAAACCAATTCAGGAATTGTTCTTTGAGGTTTTTTTTATGCTGTTCTGCGTGTGGTAAAAGTGATCAGGCAGCGTTATTCTTCGGGTCAGTACATTTACAGCGATACTACACTTACTGTATATTTTTTTATGTTTTGGCGCTTTTACACAATAAAACAAATTTATAGAAAAAAATATTTTTTTTGCATTGCTTTATTCTGAGCACTATAACTTTTTTATTTTTCGACTGATGGAGCTGTATGGCGGCTTGTTTTTTGCGGAACAAGATGACGTTTTCAGCGGTACCATTTTTATTTCTATTTTGCTTTTTGATCGCATTTTTTTCCACTTTTTGTTTGGCGATATGATGAAAAAGCATATTTTTTTGCTCCGTTTTTTATTTATTTTTATTACGGTGTGCACAGAAGGAGTTAATTAGTGTGACAGTTTTATAGCTCGGGTTCTTTTGGACACGGCGATACCAAATATGTGTTCTTTTTTTGGTTTTGTAAAAATATACGGATTTATTGGTTTAATATTTTATTTATTTATTTTTATTTATTTTGTGATTTTTTTTAACAGTTTAAAAACTTTTTTTTAAACTTTTTTTTACATTTTTACTTAGTCCCTGTATGGGACATTAATTTTTATTTTTCTGATCACTAATCTCATGTAATGTAATAGACATATATTACATTACATTACATGAGATCTTCCCTGTTTCAGTCAGAGTCTCCTGTCTGGCTCAGCTTGCAGGCTGAGCCAGACAGGACACCATATATGGCAGAGCTGGAGGCGGTCATGTCACCTCCAGCTGCCATAGCAACCCCAGGTCCTGTAAGGAATCAGAGGTCTTCGGAGGTAAGTAAGACGACCCCCTCTCCTCCTGCTGTCTCCTATATGCCGCGATTACTATAGATCGCAGCATATAGAAGACAGCAAAGGGTTAACATCACTGGAACCTGATCCAATCAGGTCCCGATGATGTTCCCTGTCAGAGCTAACGCTCTGCACCGGAATCGCAGCGCTTGCAGGACCCTGGGGGTCCTGAGCGCTGCGAGACCACCCACCGTTTTTAAACGTCCGCGCTGCACAGAGCCCAGGCAGCGCGGACGTTTATGTACAGTGGGCGGTCGGGAACCGGTTAACAGACAACAGTATCCAAGTGATTTTGTGGCCATTATTTGACCTGGGGACACCATGGAGACCATCTGCATAATGCGATCACAAGCACATTGTGCTGATTGAAGGAAAGAGGGAGCTCCCTCCCTCTATAAGCAGATCAATACCACTGTCATTATTGACAGCTAGATCAGAGGGGTCAAACACCCATAATCGACCCTAGCACTGATCATGGGCGCTACTGCAGGGTGTCAACTATCATGTATAACAGACAGCTGATGATGATTTTTCTGGCTCTACTTGTGAGCCAGCGCGATCAAAATGGCCCACATATGCGGCGATTTGCGGAGACACACTTCCCACCTTTCCATACATAGACATGTACATGTCGTCAAGGGGTTAAACACACTCATCTGAATGAGTCTTAACGGGTTGGAGAGGTTTGGAAAAAAATTTTTGCAGATGAGAAAAAATAATGCCACACTGATGGTTAAAAAAGTCATGAGTTCCAAAAATTTATGACAATTGTTTTAAGCAAGATTTCTCCGTCTGTTTTCTAAAGCAGTAATGCAATTCAAATTTCATATTTCATGTTTGCATACTTAGCGTTACAAAGTGAAACTTTATTTGTTAGTTATATATGGAGATGGCTACTCTTAGTAAACACCTGTACACACCTGTTTTCTGTTTTGGAAGTGACGGTCAGTTTTTTGACAATCGTATAAAGCAGACTGAAGAAAAATGGTTAATTTTTTTTTACTGTATGCAAACAAAATGGACTTCTGAATGAGGCCAAAGGTTTGTCTTTAGATTCCATTTTTACAATGACTCCACAGCAAAATATTTAATGTAGATTTGGTCACAAATTTAATTGTGGATTTGCTATGGATTTCAATCTTTGCATGGCGCCATGCTCCCAAATCTACAGTAGTAAAATCCACTGCATGTAAATGGAGTTTTGAGACATTGTGACTGTTAGAACCCTCCAGTTTGTTTTTTCCATCTTGTGTTTTGCGGTCACGTGACCATCTGCCTTTATATTCCAGCTCCGCCCTTTTGGCTGTGCTGGACTTCAGTGTTTGATTGTTTCTCTAGCCAGGTGCTTCGGTGCCTTTCTCTGTCAGTTCGCTTGGTCCTTCTGGGACCTTTAGTACCTTTTGTCAGTTTGTCTTTTTGTGTTCTGCAACAACTTCTCTGTTTAGGAGGTGTCCCATTTTTTGTCCCAGTCCTTAGTTCTTTTAGGGACCCCTCCCTTTATGCTATAGGTCTTCGTTCAGACTAGCCGAGGACTAAGGCGGGTCTGTTCGCTAGGAACAGGCAGCCCGCTACATCGTAGGGATTCAGCTTAGTCTTACTGTAGGGACAGCCTTCCCCTATCTTTCCTTAGTTCATGTTGCAGATCATAACAGTGACTGGATCAAAGCAAAAAAAATATTTTTTATAATAATAAGCATGCCATGTACATTTTGTTTTTCATGGCACTAAAGAAAAAAATCAGCAATTAATCTTCCACATTAACACAACAAGCTTGATAGGTTTTCATTATTCATGTGATTTCATGTCCACATAATGCTTAGTGTCATATTCTGCAAGTTTGCAATGACATCAGTGATAGATTACATGCTATTGTAGAAAGCTTAATCTGTTTAATGAATTATTAACTGCAAGTGATCATCAGAGACACATAATGATGCAGAACACAGCATCCCTTTTAGAAGGGAAGACCAATTTCCTATATGCATGTAGAACATATATTGAGATTATTATAAAATACCTGTGGGTGAAATGTTCTACCATACAGTATTAAT
Source organism: Phyllobates terribilis (assembly GCF_046119375.1). Lineage (NCBI taxonomy): Eukaryota > Metazoa > Chordata > Amphibia > Anura > Dendrobatidae > Phyllobates > Phyllobates terribilis. Next base: position 474,085,873 of record NW_027362761.1, read on the forward strand.
ATGTTGTAAAACTTGCAAAAGTAAAGTCAATTTTACCTATACTCATTTATAAAGCTATCAAATGGCAAATTGTTGGCTGGTAGGGTCAAATGTTAATGTGTTTTTAAATAGTATTGTGTTTGTTTGTTCCTTGTTCAAACTTTTGTGCATGTTTGTAGTGTAAGTTAAGTATATTGCTTCTGTGGAACCACAATATTGTGATTAAATGTTTATTGTTGCTAAAGTGCCTTTTTCTTTCCCTTGGCCAACTATTGTTTATTGATCAAAATATCTTTTAAATGTTTCTTTACTTTTATTATTTTTCATTGTACAGTAGATTCATGGCTTATGGCAATTTGTTTGCATCCGTTCACTTTGAATTTCTCCTCTTCATGTCGACTATATCAAGGATTGTACACAACCCGAGATATTATTTGGGACAATCTCAAGAGCTGGGTGATGCCTCAGCCAACCGCACAAGACTCGGTGAGGATTGCCCAGGGCTTCATGGAAGCAGCCGAGTTTTCGTACTTTCTAGGTGCCCTGGATGGTAAGCACATTTGTGTCAAAAAGCTGTCAAACTCTGGCTCCCAGTTCTTCAATTCCAAAACGTATTTTTCAATGGTGCTGCTGGCTTCAGCTGACGGTAGCTACTGTTTTGTAATTCCTGATATTGGGGCCTATGGGAGTGCTTCAGATGCTTGCAACTCTCGCGCTTCCAGATTTGTTCGGCAGATTGGGGACATGAATCTTGCCCTTCCATACCCCTGTGTGCTTCCAGGAGGCTGTGGGCTACCTGTACCCTTTATTTTGATTCCTGATGAGGGTTTTGGGCTCTTAAGACATGTTCTTCAACCTTTTCCTTATTGAGATTTGGACACCTGAAGAGCATGTTGATATGTTGAATGTGCCTTTGGAACTTTGGCCTTGAAATGGCACATTTTCCAGACCTCAATACAAATGCATCCCATCAATGTTCAGGCAGCATTTAAAGCTTCCACCATCCTTCATAATTTCTGCCAGATTCATGTGGCATCCTTGGATGATGTGGAGAATATGAGGGGGTCCAACATGCCGTTACCACAGGACATACATTGTGGTACCAACCAGGCCCCTCTGGTCTTTGAGACAGGGACTTTTTTTGCTTACTATTTTGTTTACGTAGAGGGTTCCGCACCATGACAAATGTACCGGAAATGTTCATTTATGTGTAGTTTAGCTGGAAACTCTTTTGCATTGGGGAAACTTTTTTTTCAGGTAGTTATGGACTCGCAATGCAATAAGGACTCTTGAAGTGGGTTGCGAACATATGTTTTTTTGTATAATTAAAAGTGGTCTTTTTCCAAGCTGTTTTCATTTTCCAAAAATAACAACTAGTACCTCATTACAATATGCCCCACATTCTTTTTTTTAGGAAAAAATAAAAGTGTTTGTCAGCAAATATTTTATTCTTATTTATTACATGTTTCCAGTTCCTTGTCTTGTTAGTTTTTAAACTACGCTGCTGGCAGATGGAATAATGCACTTATGTGTTTGCTAATTATCTCACTTGAAGTGTAAGTATAAATTTGAGCGTGGAAAGTGAATGCATGTGGAGCACCACATACATGTTTTGGGCTGGTGACCCACAAATGTTATCAGAGCCTAAAATTCCATTTGTATGTATCTCCTCTATAGTTGAGCATGGACTCTAATTAGAAACCGATACCCACAAAACAAAAAACGGAACCTCTACAGGAGACTGACTGAGGGGATGCTGCCATTCCAACTCACATGTTAACTATGCCACCATAGGAGGGGCAGCAAATAACTAGGCCCGTTTGGCAAGCCACTCGAGGAAAGTGGAGCAGGTATCATCAAAATCAAACTTTGGTGCCACAAGATATTAACACTAGAGTCCTAAACATTCTAATTACATTAACTCCAGAGGATAATGAGGAGAAATTTGCCTCGTCCTTAGTCTCCCAACTGAGACAGGATCCTCCCATCATTAGGTACGGATGTGGAATGCGCTCATCGCTTTCCTGGATGCCGGCCAGGAACACCATAAGCCCATCCACCTGTTTGGGCTCAGAACTAGCGTGTCGTGTAGTATGTGGCAATGGCAACCCACCCCATACCTGCTGCAGCTTTGTCTCAGCACTCAGGCATATAGGTATACTCATACTCAACCACCTCTCCAACAGTGTTATGGTTCTCAATATACCTATGACCCCTACTATTATCCCTCTTACAGTTCCCATTCTGGGCCATAACAATCAGGACAGCAAACATATACTCACCAATATGTTCTGAGAGGCCAAATACACTCTCAAATAACCCCATCAAACATGCTAACGCAGCCTTTATCCGAAGAAGGGAAGACCTCGCATGCCCCGAACCTCCAAAGATTTTTTGGACAGGGGGTATATTATAATTTGTAAATTCCAGTTTACCCCACCCTTGTTCTTTGTTTGAAATTTCCATTGACTTTATACATAAAATGTGCTGTTAAACCAAGAATGGAATCAATAAGCACTTACTGATTAATCTCCAAAGCAGGCCTAAGAAAGAACAAGTGCAAAAAATACATTTATGGACTTTTCCTTGGGGCCCCAGATGCAGATGGAAGGGGATTTACTTCTTGCCGATACTGATCCCTCGCTGACCTCCATCAACATTTGACCATTTCAAAATCAATAAACATATTTATTTTAAATAAATGTTATACTATTTTTTTCTGTAAAACAAAAAAAATGCTCCGAAAGCCAAGTATTTCTCTGGTAATTAAAAACACTGCTGCTGCATCATTATACATAGGTCAGAAACAGTGAGAACTTACTTTCCCTGGATACCATACAGTGAGAGCTCATTATAGCTACACATTATCTTTTATAGTAGTCAGCGAAACCGCCAGCTACCAAAGATAACCAAATACTAGCCCCAAAAACCATAAATATATTTTTTCATCTAAAAGGAACAACCATGGGGACACTTTCTGAGCTTTGCTTGTCCCACAGCTCTGGATGCTGCTGGACGCGAACTATCAATCTCTTCATATTAGTACAGGGTGCTATTTCATGACTGATAAAACTGCGGCTAAAATCCACTTGTGGTTATACAAAAAAAAACAACTCTCAACATTGAAGTGTATACCACAGATCAACAAAGTAATTTCAAATAAAGTTCAGAGCAAAATGAACTAAAATAAAAATTGACACATGGATGGGAGACGGACTGCCCATGGATGCCATCCATGTGCTGTCCATGTTTTTCACAGATTTGTATAGGCCCTTATTATTCATGATACTGAAAAAAAACGGACATGTCTCCATGAGTATTGCCCAGACACGTGGTCCATGTAAAAACAGAACATGTGAATAGCACAATGGGTATCCGTAAAAAACAGATACAACACATACAGTACATGCAACACGAATGTCTAAATGAGGCCATGGACAGTATAACAGAAAATATTTGGATGACTGTGGTATTGCAATATATAGTACAAGCGATCAGATGATTGCATGTTCAAGTTCCCAAGGGGACTGCAAAGTATAGGAAGAATGTAAAAAATTTAAAAAATGAAATAAATTAATATGAAAAAAATCTTAAAATTCAAATCCCCATTCAAATAAGTAAAAAAAACAAATATGTGGTATCAGGGGCGGACACAGACTGTAGTGGGCCCCTGTGCAAGAAATTTTTGGGGGCCCCCCCTGCCCTTCATAAGGCAACAAAGTTATGTAAACATAACCCCCCCATGTGCAGCTCACCCCCCCCGTGCATCTCTCATCCCCCCGTGCATCTCTCACCCCCCCCCGTGCATCTCTCACCCCCCCCCGTGCATCTCTCACCCCCCCCGTGCATCTCTCACCCCCCCCGTGCATCTCTCACCCCCCCGTGCATCTCTCTCCCCCCCGTGCATCTCTCACCCCCCCCGTGCATCTCTCACCCCCCCCCGTGCATCTCTCACCCCCCCCCGTGCATCTCTCATCCCCCCCATGTGCATCTCTCATCCCCCTCCCATGTGCATCTCTCATCCCCCTCCCATGTGCATCTCTCATCCCCCTCCCATGTGCATCTCTCATCCCCCTCCCATGTGCATCTCTCATCCCCCCCATGTGCATCTCTCATCCCCCCCCATGTGCATCTCTCATCCCCCCCATGTGCATCTCTCATCCCCCCCATGTGCATCTCTCATCCCCCCCATGTGCATCTCTCATCCCCCCCATGTGCATCTCTCATCCCCCCCCATGTGCATCTCTCATCCCCCCCCATGTGCATCTCTCATCCCCCCCATGTGCATCTCTCATCCCCCCCCATGTGCATCTCTCATCCCCCCCCATGTGCATCTCTCATCCCCCCCATGTGCATCTCTCATCCCCCCCATTTGCATCTCTCATCCATCCCATGTGCATCTCTCATCCCCCCATGTGCATCTCTCACCCCCCCATGTGCATCTCTCACCCCCCCATGTGCATCTCTCACCCCCCCATGTGCATCTCTCACCCCCCCCCCATGTGCATCTCTCATCCCCCCCCCATGTGCATCTCTCATCCCCCCCACATGTGCATCTCTCATCCCCCCCCCATGTGCATCTCTCACCCCCCCCCATGTGCATCTCTCACCCCCCCCCCCATGTGCATCTCTCACCCCCCCCCCCCATGTGCATCTCTGATTCCCCCCACTCCTGGTTAATTAATTGTATTTAAAAAAATAAAACTTGTTATACTTACCCCCATGCGATCCCTGCAGAATCCTGGCGCTCGTCCACGTCGCTGCCACCACGTTCTCCTGACGTTCGGCCATGTGACGGCGCCACATACATAGCCATCAGCTTTTGTTTTGGCCAAAAGATTTTTAAAGCCGCCACCACGATAAGGTAGACTCTTCTGGCCGGGCCCTACTCTAACCTATTAAAATTTTCTTAAAATATGCAATACTCTTTTTAGATATATGTTTATTTAGTTTTCTTTAAGGGAATGTGTCATATACATTTTTTTTTAAAATGACCAATAATACCACATACAGGGAATACCGCCACACCATGACCAGACCACATATTACCACAACATAGTGACCGAATAATACCACACAGAAGGGAGAAAAACTGCCACACCATGACCAGACCACATATTACCACCACATTACTAATATTACCACCACATTACTAATATTACCATAAGTGTCATTATACACGGGAGCTCTATACATGGTATGTATAATGTAAGTGTCCAGGTAATCTAGTGATCACCAGTGACATTATACACAGGAGCTCTGTATATAGTGTCAGTGTACAGGTAATACAGTGATCACCAGTGACATTATACACAGGAGCTCTGTATATAGTGTACAGGTAATACAGTGATCACCAGTGACATTATACACAGGAGCCCGGTACATAGTATATAGTGTAAGTGTACATGTAATACACTGACTCACTGGTGACGTCTCTAGGTGAAGTCCTTCAGCTACGCTTTTCTCCTTCATCCAGCACAGACCGCCATCACGTCTTCCAGCCAGGACTCATCTCTGCATAAAATAACACAGTTATCTAGAGCACATTCCCCAACTTCTACATTACGCAGCTGAATACAGACGTGCATCCACCATCAATATATGGTTAGTTATTATGCCACCTACCATTCCAAATATAAATTGTAATCCACCACGGTGCCCCCATTAACTGTAAATAGGCACTCAATATATAATTTAATTAGAACCTCTACTCTTTCCGCCAATTTGTTACCAGTTACACTCCTGCATCCGCAACGCCCCCTACTCTATGCTTCCTGCTCCCCGCATTCATTATTTACATGCACCCCCTGCCCCAATTCATTATATCATGTCCGTGCTCTCCCCACCCCATCATCATTTACTCTCCCCCACCCCACATTCATTATGTGCAGCTCATTATCCCCCTACTCCCAATTCCCCCATGTGCAGCTCATTTTCTCCCAATTCCCCCATGTGCAGCTCTCATCCCCCCCATGTGCAGCTCTCACCCCTCCATGTGCAGCTCTCAAACCCCCCCATGTGCACATCTTTCACCACCCCCCATGTGCACATCTCTCACCACCCCCCATGTGCACATCTCTCATCCCCCTCCCCCACATGTGCCCCTCTCTCATCCCCCCATGTGCACCTCTCTCACCCCCACATGTGCACCTCTCTCATTCCCCTCCCCCACATGTGCACCTCTCTCATCCCCCCCCCACACATGTGCATCTCCCAATCCCCCCCCCACACATGTGCATCTCCCAATTCCCCCCCCCACACATGTGCATCTCCCAATTCCCCCCCCCACACATGTGCATCTCCCAATTCCCCCCCCCACACATGTGCATCTCCCAATTCCCCCCCCCCCACACACATGTGCATCTCCCAATTCCCCCCCCCCACACATGTGCATCTCCCAATTCCCCCCCCCCACACATGTGCATCTCCCAATTCCCCCCCCCCACACACACATGTGCATCTCCCAATTCCCCCCCCCCACACACATGTGCATCTCCCAATTCCCCCCCCACACATGTGCATCTCCCAATTCCCCCCCCCCCCACACACATGTGCATCTCCCAATTCCCCCCACTTCTAGTTAATTGTATTTTTAAAAAAATAAAACTTGTTATACTTACCCCCATGCGATCCCTGCAGAATCCTGGCGCTCGTCCAAATCGCTGACACCAGGTTCTCCTGACTTCCGGCCATGTGACGGCACCGTCACATGACCGGAAGTCAGGGGAATCTTGAAGGCGCTGCCACGGCAGCGCAGCACAGCGCTGAGATGTCCCGGACCCGGCGCTTAGCATGGGGCCAGGGGCCCCATGAGGCGAGAGATGCATAAGAGGGGGGCCCCCAACGGGGCTCCGAGGGGGCCCCTACCGGCCGGGCCCCATACTGGAGTCAGGGCAGTCATGCCCTGATGGCGGCCCTGCTGAGGCTGGAGGGGCCCCCTCTCCCTCGGGGCCCCCGTTCAATGAACCGGCTGCACGGGCGGTAGTTCCGCCCCTGTGTGGTATCTCTGTAAAAGTCTGATCTGTAAAATTATAAAAGTAATTAACTCGATCAGTAAATGACACAATGAGAAAAGAAATCAAAATGGCAGAATTGTGTTTTTATCAGCCGCCCAACACCGCAGCAAGAAGTGATCAAAATGTTGTATGTATCACAAAATGGAATTAAGAAAAAACATCAGCTTAAGGTGCAAAATGACTTGGAAAATGATGACACAAGCTAACATTTTTTTCACCAGTTAAAATAAAAATGTATGTTTGGTGTTGCCGTAATCATACTGATCTGGAGCATTATATTGCCAGATAATTTTTACTGTATAATGAATGCTGTAAAAACAAACCCCAAAACAAATTGTGGAATTGCCCCTTTTTCACAATTTTTGCTGCTCTTGGAAATTTTTTTTTCACTTTCCAGTACATTACATGATAAAATGGATGGTATCAATCAAAAGTACAACTTGTCCCTTAAAAACAAGCTCCATGTTGATGGAAAAAAAAGTTATGGCTCTTAGAAGAAGGGGTGAAATAAACTAAAGCTGGAAAACAGAAAATCTTCATGTCAGGAAGGGTTAAGGGTGCATTCAATGGACCGTATTTTGTGGCCAGTGCTTGGGTTGCAGTTCCAGGCCCAACGCTGGTCTCCTGTTCTGAATTAACAGCCTCATAGACCTATTCATAGTCACACTAAAATTAGATGATATGTCCTGAAAATGTAGCTGTTTTGTTGATTTTCAATCTAGGTAAATATTGTTTGCACATAACTTTAAGCTGCTTAAATAATTATTCTCATAGAAACAGATTATCCCCTATCCATAGGATAAAGCATAGCTTGCTGATTGCTGAAGAATAGATCCAAATGTTGGGAAATCCCGAGATCAGGGCTCTGGAACCCTGAGAATAGGGGTCTGCAGCCCTGTCCTGAGAGGAGCAAAGGTGGGCATGCTTGAACGCCATTCCTTTATATTTGAGGCTGCCCAGTGCAGCACTTGGCTGCACATTTCTGGCAGTGCAGTGCATCACATTCCCCGCAGTTCTATAGACAATGAATAGAGTGAGGTCAAGAATGCTCACTTCTGCTCCATTCAAGATAAGGCTTCAGAGCCCCATTCTTAGGATTGCTGAAGGATGGACCCACAATGATCAGCAATTATACCCTATCCAATTGTATCCAATTGGTAATGGGATTTTTTTTTTTTGGGGGGGGAGGGAACCTTTTAACTGCATTTTAAAGAATACCTGCACTTTCAGGTAACAATTCAGAATGACAAGTAATGTATGTACGCTAAGTACTTAAGGAATAACACTACTTCTGGCCATTACATGACAATATACAACATCACTTAGCTGTGTAGCTGTGAATTCAGCTCTGGGATAAGCTAACATATTAAGATGCAGCAAGTTCAGTTTCTCTGCTTGTATAACTCTATTAATTACTCCTCCTCCTCACACTCCCCTCTCTATAGACTGCATTAGGCTTTGTAACATAATCCTTCAGTGATCTGTCATGAATTTGAGCAGTTTTTCAGATTGACTATTTCATTCAGTAGTAGAGATGAGCGTTGTTCTACTCGAACTGTTCGCCAATCTCAAATTCGAGCTGTTTTGGGCGGTGTTCGAGCCGTTCGGCGAACACGAACAATTTGAGAAAAATTCGGCTGTTCGAGGTTATGTTCGATAACTGTTCGTGCACCAAAATCATAACTGGATTTTTTCTCAGTAATGATGAAAATTAATGTTAATACGCAGTTTGAGTGTACAGCGGGGTGGGGGGAGGGGCAGGGGATGGATCTCTGCAGGAACAATGAAGATCTCCATTTTTTTTTTCTCTTTCCCGCATTTACAGTGGGGAGGTGCAATCTGTCAGCCTATCAGCAGCGCACACACGGAGCGAAGTGCTTTTTATCACACAAGTAAGGGCATGTGTCATTGGCAGTGTATGTCACATGTCCTTGCCCTATAAGACCAAGCCATTTTCCCCGTCGCCACCATTTTCTCACTGCTGCAGCTGCGTGTTAGACGGCACCGCTGTTGCTGTGTGCGCTATACCTTGTTAATTTCAAGCCAATTTTCGCACAAATCTACAGATAGCTTGGGAGTAGGGAATAGTTGTGATTGCAGTCCTTTTAAGGACTAGGTTACAGCATTTCCTACGACTTTTATCAGGCAGGTCTGTGCTCTTAAATAGATAGATTGTGGGAGTAAAGACTAATTGTAATTGGAGTCCTTTTCAGGACTAGGTTACATCAGTTCCTATCAGTTTTTGCCAGGCAGGTCTGTGCCAGTGCTGTGCAAGTTTTTTTCACAGCATTTGGCTGAATCTAGCAAAGCTAATCCTTTTTGGCCTATTGCAGAGTGTGTTAGTCAGTGGAGTAGCCTATCTGTGTTGCAAGATATACCACCTGTGTATAGAATACCAATTTTTTTACTGCACCTAGTGAAGTAAAATCTTTTGGGCATAGCATCATTCTATTAGTCCATCTATACTGACCTCCATCAGGTTGCAAATTGAATACAATTTTTTTCTGCATCTAGCTCTGAAAAAATATTGGGCTTCTAGCTGTGTGTGGGACTTGTTGTATTAGTCAATCTATACTGACCTCCATCAGGTTGCAAACTGCATATATTTTTTTCTTCATCTACCTCTGAAAAAATATTGGGCTTCTAGCTGTGTGTGGGACTTGTTCTATTAATCCATCTATACAGACCTCCATCAGGTTGCAAACTGAATATATTTTTTTCTGCATCTACCTCTGAAAAAATATTGGGCTTCTAGCTGTGTGTGGGACTTGCTGTATTAGTCCATCTATACTGACCTCCATCAGGTTGCAAAATGAATAGATTTTTTTCTGCATCTACCTCTGAAAAAATATTGGGCTTCTAGCTCTGTGTGGGACTTGTTGTATTAGTCCATCTATACTGACCTCCATCAGGTTGCAAACTGAATATATTTTTTTCAGCATCTACCTCTGAAAAAATATTGGGCTTCTAGCTGTGTGTGGGACTTGTTCTATTAATCCATCTATACAGACCTCCATCAGGTTGCAAACTGAATATATTTTTTTCTGCATCTACCTCTTAAAAAATATTGGGCTTCTAGCTGTGTGTGGGACTTGTTGTATTAGTCCATCTATACTGACCTCCATCAGGTTGCAAACTGAATATATTTTTTTCTGCATCTACCTCTGAAAAAATATTGGGCTTCTAGCTGTGTGTGGGACTTGTTCTATTAATCCATCTATACAGACCTCCATCAGGTTGCAAACTGAATATATTTTTTTCTGCATCTACCTCTGAAAAAATCTTGGGCTTCTAGCTGTGTGTGGGACTTGTTCTATTAATCCATCTATACAGACCTCCATCAGGTTGCAAACTGAATATATTTTTTTCTGCATCTACCTCTGAAAAAATATTGGGCTTCTAGCTGTGTGTGGGACTTGTTGTATTAGTCCATCTATACTGACCTCCATCAGGTTGCAAACTGAATATATTTTTTTCTGCATCTACCTCTGAAAAAATATTGGGCTTCTAGCTGTGTGTGGGACTTGTTCTATTAATCCATCTATACAGACCTCCATCAGGTTGCAAACTGAATATATTTTTTTCTGCATCTACCTCTGAAAAAATGTTGGGCTTCTAGCTGTGTGTGGGACTTGTTGTATTTGTCCATCTATACTGACCTCCATCAGGTTGCAAACTGAATATATTTTTTTCTGCATCTACCTCTGAAAAAATATTGGGCTTCTAGCTGTGTGTGGGACATGTTGTATTAGTCCATCTATACTGACCTCCATCAGGTTGCAAACTGAATATATTTTTTTCTGCATCTACCTCTGAAAAAATATTGGGCTTCTAGCTGTGTGTGGGACTTGTTCTATTAATCCATCTATACAGACCTCCATCAGGTTGCAAACTGAATATATTTTTTTCTGCATCTACCTCTGAAAAAATATTTGGCTTTCTAGCAGTGTGTGGGACTTTCTCTATTAGTCCATCTATACTGACCTCCATCAGGTTGCAAATTAAAAATAATTTTTATCTGCATCTAGCTCTGAAAAAATATTTGGCCTTCTAGCAGTGTGTGGGACTTTCTCTATTAGTCCATCTATACTGACCTCCATCAGGTTGCAAATTAAAAATAATTTTTATCTGCATCTAGCTCTGAAAAAATATTTGGCCTTCTAGCAGTGTGTGGGACTTTCTCTATTAGTCCATCTATACTGACCTCCATCAGGTTGCAAATTGAATAAAATTTTTTCTGCATCTAACCCAGCCAATAGTTTTGGCCTAATACCACAGTTTGGCCACTCAGCTCTGCTCGGTTCCCATCCATTGTTTTATTGTGCAAACAACTCCAGATTTGTTAATTAGTTAACCACCAAAATGAGTGGAAAAAGGCCTGCTGCTGGTGGAAAGGGGAATAGGCGTGTTGGGAAGGGGAAAAAGGTTGTGTCCGTGGGGTAGGTGTTAAATAGTGTTGAGCCACCCCCGTAGTGTTCGAGTTCGGTTCGGTTCGTCGAACACCCGTGTGTTCGCCGAACTGTTCGTCGAACTGTTCGTCGAACACCTTCGAACACCGTTAAAACCAATGGCAGGCAAACAAAAACACATAGAAACACATAGAAAACACCTTCAAAGGTGTCCAAAAGCTGACAAACTGCTCAGAAGACACAACTAACACATGGAAAAGTGACAAGTACATATAGTCATGCGAAAAGAAAAGAGGTGGAGGAGTAAAAGGAGGGGGAGACACAGATATAGGCATGTCATGCCCTTCTAAAATCCAAAAAGTGAGAAGCCGAGACGGCCAGTCCGCTCCTGCCCGTGCCACCTCCGTGTCGCCGGGTTTGTGCCAGAGCCGCGGTGAACCCTGACGGCCAGCCCCCCTCTCCCAATACTGGTGCCTGTCCGCTGGTGGGTCGAGAGAGCCCCCCTGTGGTGGAGGCAGCTCTAAGCTTTTTAATTTAAATTCTCCCTCTAATTTGAATGAATACACTTTAAATCCATTTACAAGGATCTATTGGAGGGCAAGTCTCATGCCAGCAGCCGCGTAATTCCAGCTCCAGTAGCGTCCACTAAAGCTGCTGCAGTTAAAAAGCTTTTATAAGGATCGAGCTCGGCTGTCCACCGCAAGGCATCCTAGTGCCAGTCCCAGCCCCTATGCCTTGGGGTGCCTCCTGATGCTCTTCACTAAGTATCCCGTGGTCCCGAAGCATTTCCTTTGAAAAAATTAAGTGTCCAAACTACAGGTGGTGTAGCTTGCTTAACAGCCGGGATAATCCGCTGACTAGCAGACACTGCTACTAGGCACAAAGTATTTCCTGGGCTAGATGCAGTTAAAAATTTGTAAGTAGATACTCTCGTTGGATGCTGAGAGAGCATTCCATAGAGTCTCCTGGCACGCCATATATGATTCTCTTAAAAAGCTTGGGGTAGGGGTCTAGGGGACCCTTTTATAGCCAAAATCACGGCCCTGTATCACAATACGTCACCTAGGCTGAAGATAAATGGAACTGTAGCACCGAGGGCTCGGTTGCTACAGACGTATTGCACCTCACCCAGAGGTGTGATATCTCACTCTCAGATAAGGATGGAGTGTGGATCAGGACCCGACACCTGCATGCATTACACCACATTGCCGTGGGGCAGGGCGACCAATATGCCCCTGAGATGGGCACGACAGTCCCTGTCCCTGGCTGGAGTGGGGGGAGGGAACACTGAGGAAGGGGAACCCTGCAGTGCAGGAGCAGGGAGGAAGCAGTTCCTGGGTGCATTGAGAAGGGAGTATAAAAGGTGGGCACCATCTTAGTTCAGTGCAGAGAAGTCTGAGCAGAAGTGGCAGGGAGCAGGGGCTCTGCATGAGCTCTGCTCCGGAGGCGGGCCTAGTAACAGAGGCCCAGGCCTGCAAGAGGGAGAAGGAAGGAAGAGGAGCGGAGAAGGCTCCAGGAACGAGGAATGAAGGGATCCCAGGGGTGCGGACGGGCGAGTCGCCACCGCACGCCCGAATCCACCTGCGTGGAGGGGTCAGGCCAAAGGGGGAGACCGGTCCCCGAACTAGTGGAGGCAGGAAACGACCCTCAGCTAGAAACCGGAGGCTCTGACATTTTATGTGGCGCAGCCCCTTGCTCCACCCGCTAGGAAGGCACCACATAGGGTCAGGGAAACTGGCGCCAAGTTTACCAAGAGGAGGCCCGAGGCAGCCGGACAGAAGTGTTGGTAAGAAAGGCCAGACAAAGGACACACAAAGGGGGTCCTGTGAAGCGCTCCAAAGTTATCTGGGAGTTGTCTGAGCCCCTCACCTGGTGAGCACAGTACGACGTGGGCAGCCGTTACCTGCAGACGTGGTCTGGATAATAAGAACTGTGAGTAAAGGCCCTGAACTGCATCACTGACTCCGTGTCGTTACTGCTGCTGCCCTGCACCATCACCCCCATCCTCCGCATACACTGCCCTGAGGCTATACTCCTCCAGTGGGGAGTTATGCTACACTCTGCTGCACCCACAACACCAGCCTTAGCGGTCTGCCCTGTAGCGGCGGTTCACTCTGACCGCAATCCACGGGTGGCGTAGTCGGACATTTAAACATCAAAACCACATAAATAGTTCCGCCACTGGTTTGACCGCCCTGAGCCACGGAACCGGATCGCCGCCACGAAGACTACAACCACCAGCATCCACCAAAAAGGGTCCGGCTCCGGGTGTCCCAAGGCCCAGGGGGTGCGTCAGAACATTTTCATCACCTTTCACAATCACCAATGGGACAAGGCAGGGATGTCCTCTGTCCCCTCTCTTATACATCCTAGTGACGGAGCACCTGCTCTCATCAATTCGCCATAACCCCAATATTAGGTGGATTGAGGTGGGAGGCACCGAGTACAAGTGCTCTCTATTTGCTGATGATGTCCTAGTATATATCACTCAATCACATATATCCATCCCTGCTGTTATGGCTGAAATAGATCACTTTGTTACATGGTAAAATTTTAAAATCAATGCAGCGAAGTCTGAGGCCCTCGATGTCTCCCTCCCTAAATCCATATAGGATTCCATCCAGTCCAACTTTCCCTTTGCCTGGCCCTCACAGGGTATCAAATACTTAGGAATTCCTATTCATAGAGACCTCTCCCATCTATGTTATCTTAATTTTGGGCCCTTTATTGAACAATTCCATACAGACCACGGTTGGCAAGTTGGAACTGTGAGATTCACTACGTGCACCACTGGTATTTTGTGGAAAAGCACATGTAAGATTCTGCAACAGTCTCTGCTGATACTCCTGCATGCGTGCATCCCTTTCTATGGCAGGAATAATTTCTGCAAATTTACTTTTGTACCGGGGATCTAACAGTGTGGCAACCCAGTAGTCAGGATTATTTCTAATTCTCACAATTCGAGGGTCATGTTGCAGGTAGTGCAGCAAGAAGGCACTCATGTGTGTTGCGCATCCAGGAGCACCAAGTCCCTGTTGTGTTGGTGGCGAGGTAACAATCATGCTTCCTTCCTCTGTCCTCTCCCCCCAACCTCGCACAACAGAAATGTGATCAAGGTCTCCCTCATCTGATGAGTCTTCCATCAGTTCGTCCTCCACTTCTTCCTGGGCTCCTGCACCTTCCTCACTAGTTTGGCTGCTACCATGCGCCCTGGTAAAATCATCTCCCCCACCCTCACATGCCTGCCGCCCTGGTGCTGCCGACCGTCTGGACCTTGCAGATGTTAGCATACAACTCCTCCTCCTCTACTTCCTCCACCTCCTCTTGTGCCACCACCTGACTCCGAATTCTGTTTAACATGTGCTCCAGCATGTAAATCACCGGAATAGTCATGCTGATAATGGCATCGTCAGCACTAAACATCTTCGTCGCCATTTCAAAACTGTGCAGAAGGGCGCATAGGTCCCTGATCTGAGACCACTCCTCCAGCGTGATTTGCCCCACCTCTGAATCTTGTTGGCCCAGGCTATACGTCAGAACGTATTGCACCAGGGCTTGTCGGTGCTGCCACAGTCGCTGCAACATGTGCAGAGTTGAATTCCACCGGGTAGGCACATCGCAATTTAGCCGGTGAAGTGGCAGGCCCAACGACTTCTGTAGAGATGTAAGTCGCTGAGCTGCGGGATGCGAACGGCGGAAGTGAGCACACAGCGACCGTGCCCTCTGCAGAAGGCCATCTAGTCTGGGATAGTGGGCTAAAAATTGCTGGACAACCAGGTTCAACACGTGAGCCATACAAGGCACGTGTGTGACATTGCCCCGGCGAAGGGCCGCACCCAGGTTTGCAGCATTGTCGCACACGGCCTTCCCTGGTTTCAGGTCCAGTGGAGACAACCATTCATGAAATTGGTTCTCCAGAGCTGACCACAACTCCTCAGCTGTGTGACTCACATTTCCCAGACATTTCAATGTAAAAACCGCCTGATGACGTTGAGCCCTACTGCCAGCATAGTAAGGAGGTGTGCAGGATCCCTTCTGCGCAGTTAGAAAGCTTGTGGCATGACCAGACAGGCTTTGGGTGCAGGTGGAAGACCGAGAGGAGGTTGAGGAGGCAGAAGCAGTGGAGGAAAAATGACATAAAGAGGATTGACGCACAACTCGTGGGGACGGCAAGACTTGGACAGCAGCCCCTTGTCCTGCTGTCACCATAGTTACCCAGTGCCCAGTCAGCGACATGTAACGCCCCTGTCCATGCCTACTCGTCCAAGTGTCTGTGGTGAAATGCACCCTGTCACACACAGAGTTTCTCAAAGAAGCGGTGATGTTGTGTGCGACATGCTGGTGGAGCGCAGGCACACCTTTCTTTGAGAAGTAGTGCCGACTGGGCATCTGGTACTGGGGCACTGCGACGGACATAAGGTCTCGAAAATCCTCTGTGTCCACCAGGCAGAAAGGCAGCATTTCTGTAGCCAAGAGCTTGCAGATGGTGAAATTCAACCTCTTAGCTTTCTCATGGCTAGGAGGAAATGGTCTTTTACTTGTCCACATCTGAGGGACCGAGGGCTGGCTATTGTGCTTAGACGGGGTTGATAAGGGTGTCGCCGGCAAACTGCCGGTCTGTGAGGAAGATGCAGGCGGACATGTTAGGTTGCCTTGATCCAAAGGTGGTGCTATCGATGTCGGACAGCGCTCAAGACCAGCTGGTGTTACCACCTCCAAAGAAAATGATGACCTGCCAATCATGCTGGCTGTTGCGGGTAAAGAGGTGGCAGGTCTGCGCCCCAAAACAGGTGTGACTGCTGTCCCCCCAGTCACAGAGGATGAAGAGGCCGCGGATGCACAAGATATGGCAGACGGTGGTTGGCCCGGCCGGCTAGACCGCATTGTAGCACACTGAGCTTCCCACTGCAACTTATGCTTCATGTCCATGTGCCGGTTCATGCAAGAAGTACTCAAACTATGTATTTTTTGGCCTCTACTTAGCTTTTGCTGACAAATGTTACAGATAACACGAGTTGGGTCATCTTTATCGATCTGAAAAAATGCCCAGGCTATGCAAGGCTTAGCACCCATGCGACCTGAAGAGCCACCACGACTTGTGGTGAGAGGCAGAGTTGTGTTTGAGGATGCAGTTGTTGACGTGCTTCCAGTACTACGTCTCTGTCCAGGAAGGCGCAACCTGACCTCGTCGTCACTAGCATCTTCCTCCACCTCCTCTGCTGACCTCATCTCTTGGCTGACTGTGGGTTGACAGTAAGTGGGATCTCCGACCTCATCATCATCACCCTGTGCGTTATCACACCCGTCGTCCTCAGAGCCAACCTGTTCCTGCCCTGACAAAAAACTAAAGTTGTCGCTCCAATCAGGTATTTGAGTCTTATCATCGTCTTCCTCATTGTCTCCACCAACAGGAGTTACAGTTTGGGAATGAGGGTCTACATTATGGTCAGAACCTTCTGCGTCTGGTCCTGCATCCGACTCATAAAGATTCTGGGCATCAGTGCAGATCATTTCCTCGTCTGGATTCACAGAAGCGCTGGAGTCGACCTCTGATTCCCAGGCTATAGTATGAGTAAACAGCTCTGCAGACTCAACCATCTGTTCTACCTCATACTCAGACGGGCAGCTGGAGATTTGGGAGCTGTGAGGAAGCAAGTGCGATTTGGGTGACACCTTTGAGGACTGGAGTATTTGTGATGTTGAAGTTGATGTGGAGGAGAGCCCACTTAAAGGAGCACTTGATATCCGTTGAAGCACCTGCTGTTTTTGTGCCTCATCTGGAATTTGTAGCGATTGGCGTGGCCGTAAGAAAGGGATCTTATCACATTGTCCGCTAAAAGAAGTAGACATTTTAGTTTGGCTGGAAGATGGTCTTTCTTCTGCACCTACCCCACGGACACAACCTTTTTTCCCCTTCCCAACACGCCTATTCGCCTTTCCACCAGCAGCAGGCCTTTTTCCACTCATTTTGGTGGTTAACTAATTCACAACTCTGGAGTTGTTTGCACAAAAAAACAATGGATGGTAACCGAGCAGAGCTGAGTGGCCAAACTGTGGTATTAGGCCAAAACTATTGGTTGGGTTAGATGCAGAAAAAAATTATTTTTAATTTGCAACCTGATGGAGGTCAGTATAGATGGACTAATAGACCAAGTCCCACACACCGCTAGAAGCCCAAATATTTTTTCAGAGCTAGATGCAGAAAATTTTTTTATTCAATTTGCAACCTGATGGAGGTCAGTATAGATGGACTAATAGACCAAGTCCCACACACTGCTAGAAGCCCAAATATTTTTTCAGAGCTAGATGCAGAAAAAAATTATTTTTAATTTGCAACCTGATGGAGGTCAGTATAGATGGACTAATAGACCAAGTCCCACACACCGCTAGAAGCCCAAATATTTTTTCAGAGCTAGATGCAGAAAAAAATTATTTTTAATTTGCAACCTGATGGAGGTCAGTATAGATGAACTAATAGACCAAGTCCCACACACCGCTAGAAGCCCAAATATTTTTTCAGAGCTAGATGCAGAAAAAAATTATATTCAATTTGCAACCTGCTGGAGGTCAGTATAGAAGGACTAATAGAACAAGTCCCACACACTGCTAGAAGCCCAAATATTTTTTCAGAGCTAGATGCAGAAAAAAATTATTTTTAATTTGCAACCTGATGGAGGTCAGTATAGATGGACTAATAGACCAAGTCCCACACACCGCTAGAAGCCCAAATATTTTTTCAGAGCTAGATGCAGAAAAAAATTATATTCAATTTGCAACCTGCTGGACGTCAGTATAGAAGGTCTAATAGAACAAGTCCCACACACTGCTAGAAGCCCAAATATTTTTTCAGAGCTAAATGAAGAAAAAAATGATTTTTAATTTGCAACCTGATGGAGGTCAGTATAGATGGACTAATAGACCAAGTCCCACACACTGCTAGAAGCCCAAATATTTTTTCAGAGCTAGATGCAGAAAAAAATTATTTTTAATTTGCAACCTGATGGAGGTCAGTATAGATGGACTAATAGACCAAGTCCCACACACCGCTAGAAGCCCAAATATTTTTTCAGAGCTAGATGCAGAAAAAAATTATTTTTAATTTGCAACCTGATGGAGGTCAGTATAGATGGACTAATAGACCAAGTCCCACACACCGCTAGAAGCCCAAATATTTTTTCAGAGCTAGATGCAGAAAAAAATTATATTCAATTTGCAACCTGCTGGACGTCAGTATAGAAGAACTAATAGAACAAGTCCCACACACTGCTAGAAGCCCAAATATTTTTTCAGAGCTAAATGAAGAAAAAAATTATTTTTAATTTGCAACCTGATGGAGGTCAGTATAGATGGACTAATAGACCAAGTCCCACACACTGCTAGAAGCCCAAATATTTTTTCAGAGCTAGATGCAGAAAAAAATTATTTTTAATTTGCAACCTGATGGAGGTCAGTATAGATGGACTAATAGACCAAGTCCCACACACCGCTAGAAGCCCAAATATTTTTTCAGAGCTAGATGCAGAAAATTTTTTTATTCAATTTGCAACCTGATGGAGGTCAGTATAGATGGACTAATAGACCAAGTCCCACACACTGCTAGAAGCCCAAATATTTTTTCAGAGCTAGATGCAGAAAAAAATTATTTTTAATTTGCAACCTGATGGAGGTCAGTATAGATGGACTAATAGACCAAGTCCCACACACTGCTAGAAGCCCAAATATTTTTTCAGAGCTAGATGCAGAAAAAAATTATTTTTAATTTGCAACCTGATGGAGGTCAGTATAGATGGACTAATAGAACAAGTCCCACACGCTGCTAGAAGCCCAAATATTTTTTCAGAGATAAATGAAGAAAAAAATTATTTTTAATTTGCAACCTGATGGAGGTCAGTATAGATGGACTAATAGACCAAGTCCCACACACTGCTAGAAGCCCAAATATTTTTTCAGAGCTAGATGCAGAAAAAAATTATTTTTAATTTGCAACCTGATGGAGGTCAGAATAGATGGACTAATAGACCAAGTCCCACACACCGCTAGAAGCCCAAATATTTTTTCAGAGCTAGATGCAGAAAAAAATTATATTCAATTTGCAACCTGCTGGAGGTCAGTATAGAAGGACTAATAGAACAAGTCCCACACACTGCTAGAAGCCCAAATATTTTTTCAGAGCTAAATGAAGAAAAAAAATATTTTTAATTTGCAACCTGATGGAGGTCAGTATAGATGGACTAATAGACCAAGTCCCACACACTGCTAGAAGCCCAAATATTTTTTCAGAGCTAGATGCAGAAAAAAATTATATTCAGTTTGCAACCTGATGGAGGTCAGTATAGATGGACTAATAGAATGATGCTATGCCCAAAAGATTTTACTTCACTAGGTGCAGTAAAAAAATTGGTATTCTATACACAGGTGGTATATCTTGCAACACAGATAGGCTACTCCACTGACTAACACACTCTGCAATAGGCCAAAAAGGATTAGCTTTGTTAGATTCAGCCAAATGCTGTGAAAAAAACTTGCACAGCACTGGCACAGACCTGCCTGGCAAAAACTGATAGGAACTGATGTAACCTAGTCCTGAAAAGGACTCCAATTACAATTAGTCTTTACTCCCACAATCTATCTATTTAAGAGCACAGACCTGCCTGATAAAAGTCGTAGGAAATGCTGTAACCTAGTCCTTAAAAGGACTGCAATCACAACTATTCCCTACTCCCAAGCTATCTGTATATTTGTGCGAAAATTGGCTTGAAATTAACAAGGTATAGCGCACACAGCAACAGCGGTGCCGTCTAACACGCAGCTGCAGCAGTGAGAAAATGGTGGCGACGGGGAAAATGGCTTGGTCTTATAGGGCAAGGACATGTGACATACACTGCCAATCACACATGCCCTTGCTTGTGTGAAAAAAAGCACTTCGCTCCGTGTGTGCGCTGCTGATAGGCTGACAGATTGCACCTCCCCACTGCAAATGCGGGAAAGAGAAAAAAAAATGGAGATCTTCATTGTTCCTGCAGAGATCCATCCCCTGCCCCTCCCCCCGCCCCGCTGTACACTCAAACTGCGTATTAACATTAATTTTCATCATTACTGAGAAAAAATCCAGTTATGATTTTGGTGCACGAACAGTTATCGAACATAACCTCGAACAGCCGAATTTTTCTCAAATTGTTCGTGTTCGCCGACCGGCTCGAACACCGCCCAAAACAGCTCGAATTTGAGATTGGCGAACAGTTCGAGTAGAACAACGCTCATCTCTAGTGTTAAAGCAACAGTAACATCTGCAGAAGAAAGACCATCTTCCAGCCAAACTAAAATGTCTACTTCTTTTAGCGGACAATGTGATAAGATCCCTTTCTTACGGCCACGCCAATCGCTACAAATTCCAGATGAGGCACAAAAACAGCAGGTGCTTCAACGAATATCAAGTGCTCCTTTAAGTGGGCTCTCCTACACATCAACTTCAACATCACAAATACTCCAGTCCTCAAAGGTGTCACCCCAATCGCACTTGCTTCCTCACAGCTCCCAAATCTCCAGCTGCCCGTCTGAGTATGAGGTAGAACAGATGGTTGAGTCTGCAGAGCTGTTTACTCATACTATAGCCTGGGAATCAGAGGTCGACTCCAGCGCTTCTGTGAATCCAGATGAGGAAATGATCTGCACTGATGCCCAGAATCTTTATGAGTCGGATGCAGGACCAGACGCAGAAGGTTCTGACCATAATGTAGACCCTCATTCCCAAACTGTAACTCCTGTTGGTGGAGACAATGAGGAAGACGATGATAAGACTCAAATACCTGATTGGAGTGACAACTTTAGTTTTTTGTCAGGGCAGGAACAGGTTGGCTCTGAGGACGACGGGTGTGATAACGCACAGGGTGATGATGATGAGGTTGGAGATCCCACTTACTGTCAACCCACAGTCAGCCAAGAGATGAGGTCAGCAGAGGAGGTGGAGGAAGATGCTAGTGATGACGAGGTCAGGTTGCGCCTTCCTGGACAGAGACGTAGTACTGGAAGCACGTCAACAACTGCATCCTCAAACACAACTCTGCCTCTCACCACAAGTCGTGGTGGCTCTTCAGGTCGCATGGGTGCTAAGCCTTGCATAGCCTGGGCATTTTTTCAGATCGATAAAGATGACCCAACTCATGTTATCTGTAACATTTGTCAGCAAAAGCTAAGTAGAGGCCAAAAAATACATAGTTTGAGTACTTCATGCATGAACCGGCACATGGACATGAAGCATAAGTTGCAGTGGGAAGCTCAGTGTGCTGCAATGCGGCCTAGCCGGCCGGGCCAGCCACCGTCTGCCATATCTTGTGCATCCGCGGCCTCTTCATCCTCTGTGACTGGGGGGACAGCAGTCACACCTGTTTTGGGGCGCAGACCTGCCACCTCTTTACCCGCAACAGCCAGCGTGATTGGCAGGTCATTATTTTCTTTGGAGGTGGTAACACCAGCTGGTGTTGAGCGCTGTCCGACATCGATAGCACCACCTTTGGATCAAGGCAACCTAACATGTCCGCCTGCATCTTCCTCACAGACCGGCAGTTTGCCGGGGACACCCTTATCAACCCCGTCTAAGCACAATAGCCAGCCCTCGGTCCCTCAGATGTGGACAAGTAAAAGACCATTTCCTCCTAGCCATGAGAAAGCTAAGAGGTTGAATTTCACCATCTGCAAGTTCTTGGCTACAGAAATGCTGCCTTTCCGCCTGGTGGACACAGAGGATTTTCGAGACCTTATGTCCGTCGCAGTGCCCCAGTACCAGATGCCCAGTCGGCACTACTTCTCAAAGAAAGGTGTGCCTGCGCTCCACCAGCATGTCGCACACAACATCACCGCTTCTTTGAGAAACTCTGTGTGTGACAGGGTGCATTTCACCACAGACACTTGGACGAGTAGGCATGGACAGGGGCGTTACATGTCGCTGACTGGGCACTGGGTAACTATGGTGACAGCAGGACAAGGGGCTGCTGTCCAAGTCTTGCCGTCCCCACGAGTTGTGCGTCAATCCTCTTTATGTCAAAGTTCCTCCACTGCTTCTGCCTCCTCAACCTCCTCTCGGTCTTCCACCTGCACCCAAAGCCTGTCTGGTCATGCCACAAGCTTTCTCACTGCGCAGAAGGGATCCTGCACACCTCCTTACTATGCTGGCAGTAGGGCTCAACGTCATCAGGCGGTTTTTACATTGAAATGTCTGGGAAATGTGAGTCACACAGCTGAGGAGTTGTGGTCAGCTCTGGAGAACCAATTTCATGAATGGTTGTCTCCACTGGACTTGAAACCAGGGAAGGCCGTGTGCGACAATGCTGCAAACCTGGGTGCGGCCCTTCGCCGGGGCAATGTCACACACGTGCCTTGTATGGCTCACGTGTTGAACCTGGTTGTCCAGCAATTTTTAGCCCACTATCCCAGACTAGATGGCCTTCTGCAGAGGGCACGGTCGCTGTGTGCTCACTTTCGCCGTTCGCATGCCGCAGCTCAGCGACTTACATCTCTACAGGAGTCGTTGGGCCTGCCACTTCACCGGCTAAAATGCGATGTGCCTACCCGGTGGAATTCAACTCTGCACATGTTGCAGCGACTGTGGCAGCACCGACAAGCCCTGGTGCAATATGTTCTGACGTATAGCCTGGGCCAACGAGATCCAGAGGTGGGGCAAATCACGCTGGAGGAGTGGTCTCAGATCAGGGACCTATGCACCCTTCTGCACAGTTTTGAAATGGCGACGAAGATGTTTAGTGCTGACGATGCCATTATCAGCATGACTATTCCGGTGATTTACATGCTGGAGCACATGTTAAACAGAATTCGGAGTCAGGTGGTGGCACAAGAGGAGGTGGAGGAAGTAGAGGAGGAGGAGTTGTATGCGGAAGGGCTAACATCTGCAAGGTCCAGACGGTCGGCAGCACCAAGGCGGCAGGCATGTGAGGGTGGGGGAGATGGTTTTACCAGGGCGCATGGTAGCAGCCAAACTAGTGAGGAAGGTGCAGGAGCCCAGGAAGAAGTGGAGGACGAACTGATGGAAGACTCATCAGATGAGGGAGACCTTGATCACATTTCTGTTGTGCGAGGTTGGGGGGAGAGGACAGAGGAAGGAAGCATAATTGTTACCTCGCCACCAACACAACAGGGACTTGGTGCTCCTGGATGCGCAACACACATGAGTGCCTTCTTGCTGCACTACCTGCAACATGACCCTCGAATTGTGAGAATTAGAAATAATCCTGACTACTGGGTTGCCACACTGTTAGATCCCCGGTACAAAAGTAAATTTGCAGAAATTATTCCTGCCATAGAAAGGGATGCACGCATGCAGGAGTATCAGCAGAGACTGTTGCAGAATCTTACATGTGCTTTTCCACAAAATACCAGTGGTGCACGTAGTGAATCTCACAGTTCCAACTTGCCAACCGTGGGACCGTCAAGTGTTCAGCACTCAAACCGTAACAGAACCACAGTATCTGCTGGTAACATCAATTTTGCGGAATCATTTTACCACTTTTTTAGCCCATCCTTTGCAAGGCCACAGGAAACAAGAAGTCTGACACATAGTCAACGCCTAGAGACGATGGTACAGGAGTATCTCCAAGTAAACATTGAAGCCACGACTGTGTCACTGGACCCTTGCTCTTTTTGGGCTTCCAATCTGGATAAATGGCCGGAGCTAGCAACTTACGCCTTGGAGATCTTGTCATGCCCCGCAGCCAGCGTTCTGTCTGAACGTGTGTTCAGCGCTGCTGGTGGTGTGCTGACAGATAAGCGCACGCGGCTCTCCACTGATAATATAGACAGACTCACGTTCATAAAGATGAACAAATCATGGATCCGAAACGACTTTTCTACCCCTGTGTCATCCTGGGGAGAGTAAAAGCTTGATGATTGGTTAAAATCACCCTACCAATCGTTTTAAGCTTTCAAATTACTAATCATGTTTATCTGTATCTTGGCTGGAAAATAATTTGGGCTTTGTAGCAGTGTGCAGCACTGATTCTATTAGGCCATCTATAATAAGCTCCACCAGATTTAAAATTACTAATCATGTTTATCTGTATCTTGACTGGAAAATAATTTGGGCTTTGTAGCAGTGTGCAGCACTGATCCTATTAGGCCATCTATACTAAAGCTTCACCAGATTTAAAATTAATAATAATTTTTTGCTGCATCTAGCCCGGAAAATAATTTTGGGGCTCCGAGATGCGCAAGACACATAAGTGCCTTCTTGCTGCACTACCTGCAGCATGACCCTCATATTGTCAGAATTCGAAGTAATCATGACTTGCCACACTCTTAGATCCCCCAAACTTTTCGATCAACCTTTTCATTTTAATAAAGACCAAAAAAATGGTCATTTTTGAAATTATAAGCATTAGCAGGTTGTTAGAAACTGAAATCAAACAGTTTTCAACTCAAAACTTTATTCTAGGTGATGTTACATTTTCACATAGGACCCCTTGTTCGAAAGGAGCTTCTGAACTCTCTCGTCCATTGAATTTGTCAGGTTTTGGATGGTTTCTGCTTCAATTGTTTTGCATGAGGACAGAATACCCTCCCAGAGCTGTTGCTTAGATGTGAACTGCCTCCCGTCATCATAGACACTCCTTTTAATGATGCTCCAAAGGTTCTGAATGGGGTAGAGGTCAGGGGAGCATGGGGGTCACACCATAAGTTTGTCCCCTTTTCTGCCCATATCAGCCAGAGATGCAGATGTTTTATGTGCAGCATGAGATGGTGCATTATCATGCAGAAAAATGATCTTGCTGTGAAATACACGGTTCTTCTTCTTGAACCATGGCAGGAAGTGCTGTTTGAGAAAATCCACATACATTATGGAGTTCATCTTTAGCGCCTTCAGGGATCCTAAAGGGGCCGACAATCTCTCTCCCCATGATTCCAGCCCAAAACATTACTCCACCTCCTCCTTGTTGGCGCTGTAGCCGTGTTTGCGTGGGGTGTCCATCAACCAGCCATCCTCCACTCCATCCATCTGGACCATCGAGCGCTGCACGGCACTCATCCGTGAACAAAACAGTTTTGAAATCAGTCTTCATGTAATGTTTGGCCCACTGGAGCCGTTTCTGCTTGTGTGAAGTGGATAGAGGAGGTCGACAGGATGGCGTATGCACAGCTGCAAACCTCTGAAGGACCCTGCATCTTGTTGTTCGGGGGACGTTGGAGGCACAAGCAGCTTCAAAAACTTGTCTGCTGCTATGACAAGGCTTTTTTGCCGCTGCTCTTTCAACCTGACGTAATTGCCTGTAGGAAAGAGTCCTCAATTTGCCCTTATCAGCACGCACACGTGTGTACTGTGAATCAGCTACATAATTCTTGATTGCCAAGACACTTCATCCTGATCATCGCACAATGTTGATTGTAGTCATGCCTTGACCTAAACACTCCACAATTTGTTGCTTCTCAGCAGCCGACACATCCTTTTTCTTTCCCATTTTGGCAGAAAATGTAGGCTGCTTAATAATGTGAGACAGCCTTCTTAAGTAGTCTTGCCTTTCATTGGACACACCTGCCAAACTAATTAGCACAGGTGTCTGCAATTGCTTACAGTGATATAAAGAGCCCTGACACACATCACCATCAATGAGTTTAACTGACAAACAAACAAATTCTTCCCTTATCACTCCTAAACACTTTTTGCATAATAATTTGGAACACAGTGTACATGTGCTTTTCCACAAAACACCAGTGGTTCACGTAGTGAATCTTACAGTTCTAACTTGCCAACCGTGGTCTGTATGGAGTTGTTCAATAAAGGGCCCAAAATTAAGATAACATAGATGGGAGAGGTCTCTATGAATAGGAATTCCTAAGTATTTGATACCCTGTGAGGGCCAGGCAAAGGGAAAGTTGGACTGGATGGAATCCTATATGGATTTGGGGAGGGAGACATCGAGGGCCTCAGACTTCGCTGCATTGATTTTAAAATTTGACCATGTAACAAAGTGATCTATTTCAGCCATAACAGCATGGATGGATATATGTGATTGAGTGATATATACTAGGACATCATCAGCAAATAGAGAGCACTTGTACTCGGTGCCTCCCACCTCAATCCACCTAATATTGGGGTTATGGCGAATTGATGAGAGCAGGTGCTCCGTCACTAGGATGTATAAGAGAGGGGACAGAGAACATCCCTGCCTTGTCCCATTGGTGATTGTGAAAGGTGATGAAAATGTTCTGACGCGCCCCCTGGGCCTTGGGACACCCGGAGCCGGACCCTTTTTGGTGGTTGCTGGTGGTTGTAGTCTCCGTGGCGGCAACCCGGTTCCGTGGCTCAGGGCGGTCAAACCAGTGGCGGAACTATTTATGTGGTTTTGATGTTTAAATGTCCGACTATGCCACCCGTGGATTGCGGTCAGAGTGAACCGCCGCTCCAGGGCAGACCGCTGAGGCTGGTGTTGTGGGTGCAGCAGAGTGTAGCATAACTCCCCACGGGAGGAGTATAGCCTCAGGGCAGTGTATGCGGAGGATGGGGGTGATGGTGCAGGGCAGCAGCAGTAATGACACGGAGTCAGTGATGCAGTCCAGGGCCTTTACTCACAGTTCTTATTATCCAGACCACGTCTGCAGGTAACGGCTGCCCACGTTGTACTGTGCTCACCAGATGAGGGGCTCAGACAACTCCCAGATAACTTTGGAGTGCTTCACAGGACCCCCTTTGTGTGTCCTTTGTCTGGCCTTTCTTACCAACCCTTCTGTCCGGCTGCCTCGGGCCTCCTCTTGGTAAACTTGGCGCCAGTTTCCCTGACCCTATGTGGTGCCTTCCTAGCGGGTGTAGCGAGGGGCTGTGCCACATAAAATGTCACAGCCTCCTGTTTCTAGCTGAGGGTCATTTCCTGCCTCCACTAGTTTCGGGGACCGGTCTCCCCCTTTGGCCTGACACCTCCACGCAGGTGGATTCCGATGTGCGGTGGCGATTCGCCCGTCCGCACCCCTGAGATCCCTTCGTTCCTCGTTCCTGGAGCCTTCTCCGCTCCTCTTCCTTCCTTCTCCCTCTTCCAGGCCTGGGCCTCTGTTACTAGGCCCGCCTCTGGAGCAGAGCTCATGCAGAGCCCCTGCTCCCTGCCACTTCTGCTCAGACTTCTCTGCACTGAACTAAGATGGTGCCCACCTTTTATACTCCCTTCTCAATGCACCCAGGAACTGCTTCCTCCCTGCTCCTGCACTACAGGGTTCCCCTTCCTCAGTGTTCCCTCCCCCCACTCCAGCCAGGGACAGGGACTGTCGTGCCCATCTCAGGGGCATATTGGTCGCCCTGCCCCACGGCAATGTGGTGTAATGCATGCAGGTGTCGGGTCCTGATCCACACTACCTCTTTACCTGAGAGTGAGATATCACACCTCTGGGTGAGGTGCAATACCTCTGTAGCAACCGAGCCCTCAGGGTGCTACAGTTCCATTTATCTTCAGCCTAGGTGACGTATTGCGATACAGGGCCGTGATTTTGGCTATAAAAGGGTCCCCTAGACCCCTACCCCAAGCTTTTTAAGAGAATCATATATGGCGTGCCAGGAGACTCTATGGAATGCTTTCTCAGCATCCAACGAGAGTATCTAATTACAAATTTTTAACTGCATCTAGCCCAGGAAATACTTTGTGCCTAGTAGCAGGGTCTGCTAGTCAGCGGATTATACCGGCTGTTAAGCAAGCTACACCACCTGTAGTTTGGACACTTCATTTTTTCAAAGGAAATGCTTCGGGACCACGGGATACTCAGTGAAGAGCATCAGGAGGCACCCCAAGGCATAGGGGCTCGGACTGGCAGTAGGATGCCTTGCGGTGGACAGCCGAGCTCGATCCTTATAAAAGCTTTTTAACTGCAGCAGCTTTAGTGGACGCTACTGGAGCTGGAATTACGCGGCTGCTGGCATGAGACTTGCCCTCCAATAGATCCTTGTAAATGGATTTAAAGTGTATTTATTCAAATTAGAGAGACAATTTAAATTAAAAAGCTTAGAGCTGCCTCCAGCACAGGGGGGCTCGCTCGACCCACCAGCGGACAGGCACCAGTATTGGGAGAGGGGGGCTGGCCGTCAGGGTTCACCGCGGCTCTGGCACAAACCCGGCGACACGGAGGTGGCACGGGCAGGAGCGGACTGAACGTGTCGGCTTCTCACTTTTTGGATTTTAGAAGGGCATGACATGCCTATATCTGTGTCTCCCCCTCCTTTTACTCCTCCACCTCTTTTCTTTTCGCATGACTATATGTACTTGTCACTTTTCCATGTGTTAGTTGTGTCTTCTGAGCAGTTTGTCAGCTTTTGGACACCTTTGAAGGTGTTTTCTATGTGTTTCTATGTGTTTTTGTTTGCCTGCCATTGGTTTTAACGGTGTTCGAAGGTGTTCGACGAACAGTTTGACGAACAGTTCGGCGAACACACGGGTGTTCGACGAACCGAACCGAACTCGAACACTACGGGGGTGGCTCAACACTATTCAGTAGTCAGTGGAAGATTTTGAGTGAAGAGTAAGTGGATAAAGAAGCAGATTTCCCTGATAAGAAATATTACAGTTTGTATTTACTTTGCTTCTCTTATTGATTTATGCAAGATTTGTTGATATAACAATAACCACCTTTTAGTGATGTAACTAATTTAAGTCTAATGGACCATTGAATTTTTTTTCCACCTTTGTGTTCCATCGGTCATAACTTTTTTATTTCTTCATGGTAACTGTATGAGATCTTAGATTTTGTGGGATAAATTGTAGTTTAAGAGAAAGCCTTTTGGGGTAGCTATAGTGTACTGTATATCTTACTTTAATTTAGTTTGGGAGATGGAAAAGAAGCTGCAATCTTATTGCACTGTTTTTTTTAGGATTTTTTTTTATCATTCCCCCTGCGGTATAAATAATACAGTAAAGTTTCTCAGGAAAGTGGACCTCAAATGCTGTAAAATACCTAAAATAGCAAACACAGCAGGTACTCACCCTCTGGGTCCAGTGTTGGCATCCTTATGTTGCACTGGTCTCAGTGTTTTGGCTGCAGTGGTGAACTGGGGAGAGAGTACCGAGGAGAGTGTTTGTTATTCTCGATATTTTATGGCGTTTAGGATCCACTTTCCTAAATAAAGACAACCCTTTTAACTTTTTTATGGTACATTATTATTTTGTTGATTCCAGTTTTAAAAATGTATTTAGGCCATGTTTTATTAATTGCCCCCAACACAAGCAGTTTAGTTTTACAAAATTTTTTCCTTTTTTGATTATTTTTTATTCCTATCGTTAAAAAGCAATGCAAACACAAAATAGCTATTTTGGCAATTTTATTTATTTATTTTTTTACTGTACTTGCCATGTTAATATTATAGTATCACTGTTAGGACTGGTGCAAAAGACCGTTTTCTCTCCATTAGAGAAAATCAGCATAATTATGCTAATCAGACTTGGATAAGAGTTTGATCCAAGTGGGATCCGATTTTCTCTGAGTCAGAGATGAAAAAAAAGTTTCTCCACCTTCTCTATTATGTCAGTCAAAGAAAATCGGACCACACTTGGATATGATCCGAGTGCGGTCTGATTTTTTTTCACGGATCCATAGACATGAATGGACAAGGGCCATCCAATTCTTGGAAGGCAAATTGTGCATGCTTTTTTTCCATGGACCACTTAGTCCAAGAAAAAATTTGGACATGTGCAGAGCCCAATAGAATAACATGAATACAACTGCTATCCGTCAAAACCACGGATAGCACTCGTCCTATTAAAATGGTAGTCTGCACAAACCCTTACAGATGCTATGTCTAATACGTTTGAGTGTCCACCTCCAGTAGGTGTATACGTTCACTATGTCAGCACTACGTCGGAATCCCGTTTTGTGGGGGGTTTAGACGTGTGTGAAAGCACCCTTAGAAGATGTAGAGGGAATCCACTTCTATTAATTAGCTGCTCTCCCTACATTCACACAGCTGACAAAGCTGTGATCAGCAAAGCAATACAGGCCTCCAGCCTAAGCACAGCTTGGAACAAGCAATATGGGTCGAATACTCGAATACTGTTTATCATTAGCATCTCCAGAATAAGAACCAGCTTATCTTAAAATAAAATAGGACAACATTTGCAGGCTTATAGTGTGTCTTATGCTTCAATGTGCAGAAGGATGGTAAAAAAAAGTCATCCAAGCCATAGGAACAGAGACATGATATATTGTATGTGCTGTATGTGAAAAATAGTGTTGAGCGAGCATGCTCGACACTGCTCGGTACTCGCCCGAGCATCTCACTACTCGGGATGTTCGGCGAGCACCGAGCATTTCCGGTTACTTGGGAAGGAGCTCGGGTCTCCGCCCTGCACGTTTGGTGCTCTTTACAGAGCCAATGAACATGCAGGGATTGCCAGCCAGTCACTGTAATGCCGCAGCCATGTTGGTTGTGGGCATTACAGTGATTGGCTGGCCGCACAGCGTCACCTCGAGTATTTAAAACCGGGAGCCGCCATCTTGGACACAGTCGCCCGGGATCAGACAGTGTAGGGTCAGTTCTGCTGAGTTAGGGAGAGATATATAGTGGGAAATAGGTAGTGTAGGGTCTCTAAAGCCTGCCAAATCAAACAAACAGTCCTTCTCAGGACTAGAGATGAGCGGTGTTCGACTCGAACTGTTCGCCAATCTCAAATTCGAGCTGTTTTGGGCGGTGTTCGAGCTGTTCGACGAACCCGAACGATTTGCAAAAAATCCGGCTGTTCGAGGTTATGTTAGATAACTGTTCATGCACCAAAATTGTAACTGGATTTTTTGACAGTAATACTGTTAATCAATGTTAATAGACAGTTTCATTGTAGAGTGGATGGGGGGAGGGGCAGGGGATGGATCTCTGCAGAAATAATGCCGATCTCCATTTTTTTTTTCTTTCCCGCATTTACAGTGGGGAGATGCATTCTGTCAGCCTATCAGCAGCGCACACACGCAGCGAAGTGCTTTTTTTTCACACAAGCAAGGGCATGTATCATTGGCTGTGTATGTCACATGTCCTTGCCCTATAAGACCCAGCCATTTTCCCCGTCGCCACCACTTTCTCACTGCTGCAGCTGAGTGTCAGACGGCACCGATGCTGCTGTGGTTGCTATACTTTGTAACTGTGTGAATTGCAAGCGAATTTGCTCTTAAATAGACAGATAAGTTTAGGGAGTAGGGACTAGTTGTAATTGCAGCCCTTTTGAGGGCTAGGTTACAGCAGTTCCTAGCATTTTTTGCCAGGCAGGTCTGTGCCAGTGCTGTGCAAGTGTTTTTCACAGCATTTGGCTAAATCTAGCTAAGCCAATCCTTTTGGGCCTCTAGCAGTGTGTGTTAGTCAGTGGAGTAGCCTATCTGTGTTGCAAGCTATACCACCTGTGTATCTAATACCAATTTTTTACTGCACCTAGCCAAGTAAAACCTTTTGGGCATAGTAGCAGTGTCTGTTACTCATTGGAGTAGCCCATCTGTACCAAGCTACACCACCTTTGTATTTAATAACAATTTTTTACTGCATCTAGCCAAGTAAAACCTTTTGGGCATAGTAGCAGTGTCTGTTACTCATTGGAGTAGCCCATTTGCACCAAGCTACACCACCTTTGTATTTAATAACAATTTTTTACTGCATATAGCCCAGTAAATACTTTTGGGCCTGTAGCAGTGTCTGTTATACATTGTAGTAGCCATTCTGTATCAAGCTACACCACCTTTGTATTTAATAACAATTTTTTACTGCATCTAACGCAGTAAATACTTTTTGGCCTGTAGCAGTGTCTGTTACTCATTGTAGTAGCCCATCTGTACCAAGCTACACCACCTTTGTATTTAATAACAATTTTTTACTGCATCTAGCCCAGTAAATACTTTTGGGCCTGTAGCAGTGTCTGTTACTCATTGTAGTAGCCCATCTGTACCAAGCTACACCACCTTTGTATTTAATTCCAATTTTTTACTGCATCTAGCCCAGTAAAACCTTTTGGGCCTGTAGCAGTGTCTGTTGCTCATTGTAGTAGCCCATCTGTACCAAGCTACACCACCTTTGTATTTAATAACAATTTTTTACTGCATCTAGCCAAGTAAAACCTTTTGGGCCTGTAGCAGTGTCTGTTACTCATTGTAGTAGCCCATCTGTACCAAGCTACACCACCATTGTATTTAATAACAATTTTTTACTGCATCTAGCCAAGTAGAACCTTTTGGGCCTGTAGCAGTGTCTGTTACTCATTGGAGTAGGCCATTTGTACGGATATGCAGCGATACTAAATAACCAATGGTGCACAAGCTTATGGCCTCCGTACTGGGCAAAACAAGTGCTGACAAAAAAATAGACACTCCTGGAACTCTTCCCAATAGTGGTAGCAATAGAAATATGGGGCGCGCGCCTGGCTAACAAAAATATATGCTTCATAACAAAAAACACCAGCCTAGCGCACTGCATTAATAAGATGGCATCATCGTCTCTCCCAGTGCTAGGCCTACTACGCTGGCTAGTATTCCTGTGCCTAAAACACAATGTATGGGTCCGCACTAGCCACGATGCTGAGGGGTCTAACGCTGCTGCTAACGCTTTATCACAATTCAATTGGCAGATTTTCACAGAGCTCCTCCCCAACGCCCACCCATCGGGCAACAGTTGCCCACCCTCCCTATGGGATCTAGTGGCGAATAGTTGATGCCATTAATCAGAGCGTCAGTTGCCCCATCGACATGGCAAGCATACATAAGGCATGGGAAGAGTGGACACGACTAGTAGCAGGCAGACGGGTTGACCAATGTGAACAAGCCAGATTACAAGCCACCATAGAATTTCTCCACCAGCTAATGATGAGGGGCATATCAGGGGCGTCAGCGCAGCGGTGTCTGACGGGAGTAGCATTTCACTTCCAACTACTGAATTGGAGAGATGTGACAAAGAGATTCATCATCAGACAATCCATAAAAGGGTGGAAAAGGGGTCAGCCAAGTCAAGAGTGTAGACGTCCCGTCCCGTGTCACTAAAACTGATTTCTCACATCATATCCCTAACACCATTAACATGACACTCACAATTTGAAGCAACACTACTGTCTACTGTATTTGTGATCGCCTTCTTTGGGGCGCTATGCATAAGCGAATTAGTCCCTCAATCCAAAATTACCACCAGTGGAGGCTTATTATACCAGGATGTAGTCATAGCCAATAATGCAATAAGTCTACGCATACGCAAATCGAAAACGGTTCCAGCGGGCAGGGGCACTTGGGTACTTCTTCAACCCACAAACGGTACACTGAGTCAGGTAACAATAGTAAAAACATATATAACCATCAGATCACAAAGTAATTTCTTCCTATCACACATTGATGGAACGCCATTATCAAGATACCTGTTCCAAGCTATATTTAATAAATGCCTAACATCGGCAGGGAACCACCCCAAAGATTACGGGACACACTCATTCCGCATAGGCGCGGCCACGGAAGCAGCAAGAGCAGGACTGTCAGAAACGGAAGTTCAGAGGATAGGGAGATGGCGATCCATGTGTTTGGCGAGATACATAAGACCGGACTTGCTATCCTAACGTGGTTTGTTTCTTTTACAGGTGACGCTAAGCCAACAGTGTGGGTGATAGGCCACTCATATATATATTGGGCAGAAAAAAGGGTGAAAGTCCGCCCAGGCGGGAGGAAAATAGAGTTTCATAACACATATTTCAACTGGAGAGGTATTAGAGGCCTGCAATGGCCACAGGTACTAATGGAGGTAATCAAGATAGGGAGAGAGGCAAGAGGTCCTGTCATCTTAGTTATACAGGCCGGGGGAAATGACCTAGGTCATCACAAGAGCGCATAACTAATGGCAATAATGAATCTAGACACTGAGCGCTTCAGAAAATTTTTCACAAAACTAACTATAGTATGGTCAGAGATTGTGCCGATAGCGGTATGACAAGGTGCGCGAGACATCACGGCCATCGAACGGACAAGGCGGGTAATAAATATTCGGATGGCAAAATTTAGAAGAGACAGAGGCGGTGTAGTGATACAACACCGACAACTGGAAGGAGATAAATCAGGCCTCATACGGCCCGACGGTGTTCACTTAATGGATATTGGACTGGACATATTCCTGTCAGGACTCCAGGGTGGAGTGGAACAAGCGTTAAGAGTGATGGATGGGGGTCAGAGTCCTCCTTACGAGTACGCAGGATCCTCCGTGGCCTGGAAATAGAAAGGACATGTTGGAGAGTTACACTTGTTGGCCAACTTGCCGGTGTTGAGACACAGGGCATGCTGCAACAAGCTGAATTATTTTAGAAATAAAATGCCTTTCTAATGCAATGAGTATAAAGAGTTAATAAAGCGGTGACCTATCCTCACCCATCCAGTTGTAAGAGTTACATTATTGTATTGTCAAGGAAAGGGGGGCGGTAGGGGGGCTGAGCGTCTGGGTTTGGTTGGGGGTTCCCACAGTCTGCCTAGGCTAGATGCAGTTAAAAATTCTTATTAGATACACAGGCGGTGCAGCTTGCTTCGCAGCTGGGCTACTACGCCAAAAGTATTGCCTGGGAAAAATGCAGTTAAAAATTCTTATTAGATACACAGGCGGTGCAGCTTGCTTCACAGCTGGGCTACTACGCCCAAAGTATTGCCAAGGCTAGATGCAGTTAAAAATTCTTATTAGATACACAGGCGGTTTAGCTTGCTTCAGAGCTGGGCTACTACATTGACTAGCAGACACTGAAGCTTTGGAGCAGACCTCTGAGTAAACAGCTCTTCAGACTCAACCATCTGTGTTACCCCAAGCCATAGTTGATGTAGTTTCTTACGGTTAAAAGGGGGGTGGGTCAAATTTACTTTTGCACCAGGGATCTAAGAGTGTGGCAACCCAGTAGTCAGGATTACTTCGAATTCTGACAATCCGAGGGTCATGTTGCAGGTAGTGCAGCAAGAAGGCACTCATGTGTCTTGCGCATCCAGAAGGACCAAGTCCTTGTTGTGTTGGTAGCGAGGTAAGAATCATGCTTCCTTCCTCTGCCCTCTCCCCACAACCTCGCACAACAAAAATGTGATCAAGGTCTCCCTCATCTGATGAGTCTTCCATGCCCATCACCAGTTTGTCCTCCACTTCTTCCTCAGCTCCTGCAGCTTCCTCAACAGTTTGGCTGCAACCATGCACCCTGGTTAATCCCTCTCCCCCACCCTCGCATGCCTGCCGCCTTGGTGCTGCCGACCGTCTGGACCTTGGAGATGTTATCCCTTCCTCATACGACTCCTCCTCTACTTCCTCCACCTCCTCTTGTCCCACCACCTGACTCCGAATTCTGTTTAACGTGTGCTCCAGCATGTAAATCACCGGAATAGTCAGGCTGATAAGGGCATCGTCAGCACTAAACATCTCCGTCGCCATTTCAAAACTGTGCAGAAGGGTGCATAGGTCCCTGATCTGAGACCACTCCTGCAGCGTGATTTGCCCCACCTCTGGATCTCGTTGGCCCAGGCTATACGTCAGAACGTATTGCACCAGGGCTTGTCGGTGCTGCCACAGTCGCTGCAACATGTGCAGAGTTGAACTCCACCGTGTCAGCACATCGCATTTCAGCCGGTGAACTGCCAGGCCCAACGACTTCTGTAGAGATGTAAGTCTTTGAGCTGCGGGATGCGAACGGCGGAAGTGAGCACACAGCGACCGTGCCCTCTGCAGAAGGTCATCTAGTCCGGGATAGTGGGCTAAAAATTGCTGGACAACCAGATTCAACACGTGAGCCATACAAGGCACGTGTGTGACATTGCCCCGGCGAAGGGCCGCACCCAGATTTGCAGCATTGTCGCACACGGTTTTCCCTGGTTGCAGGTCTAGTAGAGACAACCATTCATGAAACTGGGTCTCCAGAGCTGACCACAACTCCTCAGCTGTGTGACTCACATTTCCCAGACATTTCAAAGTAAACACCGCCTGATGCCGTTGAGCCCTGCTGCCAGCATAGTAAGGAGGTGTGCAGGATTCCTTCTGCGCAGTTAGAAAGCCGGTGGCACTACCAGACAGGCTTTGGGTGCAGGTGGAGGACCGAGAGGCGGTTGAGGAGGCATAAGCAGTGGAGGAACTTCTAGATAAAGAGGATTGACGCACAACTCGTGGGGACGGCAAGACTTGGACAGCAGCCCCTTGTCCTGCTGTCACCATAGTTACCCAGTGCCCAGTCAGCAACATGTAACGCCCCTGTCCATGCCTACTCGTCCAAGTGTCTGTGGTGAAATGCACCCTCTCACACACAGAGTTTCTCAAAGAAGCGGTGATGTTGTGTGCGACAAGCTGGTGTAGCGCAGGCACACCTTTCTTTGAGAAGTAGTGCCGACTGGGCATCTGGTACTGGGGCACTGCGACAGACATAAGGTCTCGAAAATCCTCTGTGTCCACCAGGCGGAAAGGCAGCATTTCTGTAGCCAACCGCTTGCAAAGGGTGAAATTCAACCTCTTAGCTTTGTCATGGCTAGGAGGAAATGGTCTTTTACTTGTCCACATCTGAGGGACCGAGGGCTGGCTGTTGTGCTTAGACGGGGTTGAGTAGGGTGTCCCCGGCAAACTGCCGGTCTGTGAGGAAGATGCAGGCGGAAAAGTTAGTTAGCCTTGATCCAAAGGTGGTGCTCTCGATGTCGGAGAGCGCTCAACACCAGCTGGTGTTTCCACTTCCAAATGAAATGATGACCTGCCAATAACACTGGCTGTTGCGGGTAAAGAGGTGGCAGGTCTGCGTCCAAAAACATGTGTGACTGCTGTCCCCCCAGTCACAGAGGATGAAGAGGCCGCGGATGCACCAGATGGGGCAGACGGTGGTTTGCCCCGGCCCGCTAGGCCGCATTGTAGCACAGTGAGCTTCCCACTGCAACTTATGCTTCATATCCATGTGATGGTTCATGCATGAAGTACTCAAACTATGGATTTTTTGGCCTCAAGTTAGCTTTAGGTGACAAATATTACAGATAACAAGAGTTGGGTCATCCTTATCGATCTGAAAAAATGCCCAGGCTATGCAAGGCTTAGAGCCCATGCGACCTCAAGAGCCACCACGACTTGTGGTCAGAGGCAGAGTTGTGGTTGAGGATGCAGTTGTTGACGTGCTTCCAGTACTCCGTCTCTGTCCAGGAAGGCGCAACCTAACCTCGTCATCAATAGCATCCTCCTCCACCTCCTCTGCTGACCTCATCTCTTGGCTGACTGTGGGTTGACAGTAAGTGGGATCTCCAACCTCGTCATCATCACCCTGTGTGTTCTCACACGTCCTCAGAGCCAACCTCTTCCTGCCCTGACCGAAAAGTCAAATTGTCGCTCCAATCAGGTATTTGAGTCTCATCATCGTCTTCATCATTGTCTCCACCAACAGGAGTTATAGTTTGGGAACGAGGGTCTACATTATGGTCAGAACCTTCTGCGTCTGGTCCTGAATCCGACTCATAAAGATTCTGGGCATCAGTGCAGATCATTTCATCGTCTGAATTAACAGAAGCTCTGGAGCAAACCTCCGTTTCCCAGGCTATAGTATGAGTACACAGCTGTGCAGACTCAACCATCTGTGTTACCCCATACTCAGACGGGCAGCTGGAGACTTGGGAGCTGTGAGGAAGCAAGTGCGATTGGGGTCACACCTCTGAGGACTGGAGTATTTGTGATGTTGAAGTTGAGGTGGAGGAGAGCCCACTTGAAGGAGCACTTGATATCCGTTGAAGCACCTGCTGTTTTTGTGCCTCATCTGGAATTTGTAGCAATGGGCGTGTCCGTAAGAAAGGGATTGTATCACATTGTCCACGAAAAGAAGTAGACATCTTAGTTTGGCTGAAAGATGGTCTTTCTTCGCAGATGTTACTCCCCCCCACCGCGGGGGGGGGGTCCAACCCACCAGCGGACAGGTACCAGTATTGGGAGAGGGGGGCTGGCCGTCAGGGTCCACCGCAGCTCTGGCACAAACCCGGCGACACGGAGGTCGCACGGGCAGGAACGGACTGGCCGTGTCGGCTTTGCACTCCAGCATAGTCCCTCTGCCCGCTCACGCCCGTAACCTCAAAGGGATGCGCAAGCTGCTTTTCTTCCCAGGGCTGTTCCCCGCCCAGCAGGAACGTGGGGGAACTCAGGTCGGCCTTCCACTGTAGTCCCTTACCTCCCTCGCCCTCTTTCCTTCTTCCGTTCTCCATCTAACCCCTCGGCTCTGTGGTGTCCGCTCTCCCTCCAGCTCTCTCCTTCTCACAGGTGGACTACCGCGTGTATTCACACTGTGGCGAATCTTTTGGGCCCAGGCATAAGAAGTTGTCGAGGTAATGGATAATATGTGCCCCCTTAGAAATGTCCATTACAACCCATTTGAGGAAGCAACTAAACGCCTCAAATAATGAGCAGAATCTGGACCACCCCATGGGCAAACAGCGATCTATATAGTATGCTCCTTCCCAGAAGCAGCCCAATAGGTGGACACTATTCGGAGGCACATGTAGTAAGTAACCGGAATGCCGCATCAATGTCTGTTTTGGCCATTAGGGTGACCCTTCCCAACTTCTGGATCCGCATGATTGCCTTGTCAAAGGATGTACAGTATATACTACTGTACTTGGTTCCACGTCGATGTTGTCGTTTACTGACCTGCCCCTTGGATATGACAAATGGTGGATTAGTCCGAATGTATTGGGTTCCGTTTTTGGCACAACTCACAACAGGGATACCACTACGTCTTGTAAGGAAAGTGTTCTGAATGGAACCGCCATTCTACCTAAAGATATTTCTTTCTTTTAATTTTCTTGTCACGATGTCTGGGTTTTTGATAGGCTGATTTTAGATTTTTACTCCAGCCTTTCTTGATTTTAGAAGGGCATGACATGCCTATATCTGTGTCTCCGCCTCCTTTTACTCCTCCACCTCTTTTCTTTTCGCATGACTATACGTACTTGTCACTTTTCCATGTGTTAGTTGTGTCTTCTGAGCAGTTTGTCAGCTTTTGGACACCTTTGAAGGTGTTTTCTATGTGTTTCTATGTGTTTTTGTTTGCCTGCCATTGGTTTTAACGGTGTTCGACGAACACCGAACCCGAACACTACAGGGGTGGCTCAACTCTACTCAGGACTAATATCCATCCCAGATATCAGGCAGGCCGGCAGGCTGTATAGGAGACGCAGTGGTTATACCAACAAACACTGCATTACAGTCCTGTATGCTACCGCTACTCAAATTGCTAGACTTAGCCCTAGGTCTCAGGGGCCAGGAAAAATCCTTTTTTTTTTATCTAAATCCTCTTTTTTTTTCTTCCTCAGTCAGACTGTACAAATACCCGTCTTATTAACCTTTTGGTATTTCCCACGCCCCCCAAAATAAAATTGAGTGTGTCTGTGAGTGTTCAGACACAAATATATCTGTTTAAAAGAGTCTGGTGTAGGCCAGATAACTAGAACTGTGGTTTTGCAGTTCCACAGTTCAAATCTCTGTATTATCCACTTTTTTGCATAAAAAAAAACATTTTGAGTGTCTCGTTGACTGTTCAGACACAAATATATCTGTTTAAAAGAGTCTGGTGTAGGCCAGATAACTAGGACTGTGGTTCTGCAGTTCCACAGTTCAAATCTCTGTATTATCCACTTTTTTGCATAAAAAAAACATTTTGAGTGTCTCGCTGACTGTTCAGGCACAAATATATCTGTTTAAAAGAGTCTGGTGTAGGCCAGATAAATATACCGTGGTTTTGTAGTTCCATGGTTCAAATCTCTGTATTATCCACTTTTTTGCCTTTTTTGCATTAAAAAAAAACATTTTGAGTGTCTCGCTGACTGGTCAGACACAAATATATCTGTTTAAAAGAGTCTGGTGTAGGCCAGATAACTAGAACTGTGGTTTTCCTCTCCCACGGTTCAAGTCTGGGTGTAATCCTCCTTTTTGCATTAAAAAAAAAACATTTTGAGTGTCTCGCTGACTGGTCAGACACAAATATATCTGTTTAAAAGAGTCTGGTGTAGGCCAGATAACTAGAACTGTGGTTTTCCTCTCCCACGGTTCAAGTCTGGGTGTAATCCTCCTTTTTGCATAAAAAAAAAACATTCTGAGTGTCTCGCTGACTGTTCAGACATAAATATATCTGTTTAAAAGAGTCTGGTGTAGGCCAGATAACTAGAACTGTGGTTTTGCAGTTCCACGTTTCAAATCTCTGTATTATCCACTTTTATGCCTTTTTTCAATAAAAAATAATTTTTTGAGTGTCTCGCTGACTGTTCAAACACAAATATATCTGTTTAAAAGAGTCTGTTGTAGGCCAGATAACTAGAACTGTGGTTTTGCAGTTCCACGGTTCAAATCTCTGTATTATCCACTTTTTTGCCTTTTTTGCATAAAAAAAAACATTTTGAGTGTCTCGCTGACTGTTCATACACAAATATATCTGTTTAAAAGAGTCTGGTGTAGGCCAGATAACTAGAACTGTGGTTTTCCTCTTCCATGGTTCAAATCTCCTTTTTATTACCCTTTTGCCATTGATAGTGCGAGTGTAACCTATTTTACTTCATTTACAATGGGCAAGGCGCGTGGCAAGGGACGTGAAACTGGACTTTCTGGTGATGGTGCGTGCAAAGGACGGGGCCGTGGCCAAGGTGAAAATGTGCCACAACCAACAGCCACATCTTCTCGCTCCCAGTTCTTGACCGAATTACTAGGGAAGCACACAACAGCACCACTATTGCGAACTGATCAGTGTGAACGGGTTAATAATTGGATAGCAGATAATACTTCCAGTCACCTGGGCACCACCACCTCTGGTCTGTCTTCCACACGGTCAAGTGTTAGTAGCCATGAGTCTTGACTGCATACTCCTCCTCACCCTGATGCTCCTTCCTCCCACCATGCCGAGTGTCGTCAGACAGCAACTGATTCCACAGTTGGACACTCTGAAGAGCTGTTCACTGGTCCATTTCCATATTTGGGCCCCTCGCCTGCTCCGCTTGAAGTGGTGGAAGAGGAGATCCCATGTAGCGATGGCCAAATATTTGAACAGCCACAGGAAGGCGACGCTGGCAATTTGTCACAAGAGGTGGACGATGACGAGACACAATTGCCACAAAGTGAGGAGGAGGACCGTGGTGCGGAAGTGGAAGAGGAGGAGGTGGTGGATGATCTAGTAACTGACCCAATGTGGCAGGAGGACACGCAGAGTGAGGCCAGCAGCACACAGGGGGAGGGAGGCAGAGTACCCCAACAGACAGGAAGAAGCAGTGTGGTGGCCGCAGACAGAAGGTGGGCAACCGTTCCCCGTAACACCAACACGAGAGACGTTGCCAGTACAACCGGTAGGTCTTCCAGAGTCTGGAATTTTTTTAAAGACTCTGCTGATAACCCCAAAAAGGCCATTTGTGCCACCTGCCAGGCCAGCATCAGCAGGGGTGACAAAACTACCAGCCTGACCACCACCAGCATGATCAGGCACATGGCAGCAAAGCTCCCGACTTTGTGGGGCGAAACCCCGGGTCCACGACCAGTGTCAGCGGGTGTCACCACTGCTTCTTCTGCTGTTGTGCATGTAAGAGAACCCCCTGTTGTGCGTGCAAGGCAATCCCCTGTGCATACTGCATGCAAAGATGCCCCATCGTCTCAGTCTCCACTCGTTATGGCAGTTTCTCAAGAAACGGCATCACCGTCCACGTTCCACCGCAGCGTTCAATTGTCCGCATCCTAGACCTTTGAATGAAAGCGCAAATTCGCAGCCAATGCCCCACAGGCCACAGGACTAAATTCGCACATTTCACGACTGCTTGCATTGGAAACGCTGTCTTTTAGGCTGGTGGAGACGGAATACTTCCGCAACCTTATGGCGGTGTCCGTCCCTCGGTACTCTGTCCCCTGCCGACACTATTTTGCCCGGTGTGCCATCCCCGCACTACACAAGCACGTGTCCCAAAACATCTGCCGTGCCCTCAACAACGTAGTTCCTGGGAGAGTCCACCTGACAACGGACACGTGGACAAGTGCTTGTGGCCAGGGACGGTACATCTCCCTGGCAACACACTGGGTAAACATAGTCGAAGCCGGTACCCAGTCGGACCTTGGGACGGAACACATCCTCCCCACACCGAGGATTGTGGGCCCTATGTCAGTCAGAGTTGCCCCCACAGTGTACAGCTCCTGCGCATCATCCTCCTCCTCCTCTTGTTCAGCCTCCATCTCAGAAATCACCACATCAGTTACAAGCTGGAAGCACTGCAGTACTGCCTCAGCCAAGCAGCAACAGGCTGTGCTGAAACTCATAAGCTTAGGTGATAAACCTTTCACTGCTTGTGAGTTGTGGACAGCTGTGAAAGAGCAGGCAGATCTGTGGCTGAGACCGCTGAACCTACATCCAGGCATGGTCGTGTGTGACAATGGCCGTAACCTGGTGGCGGCTCTGAGGCAAGGTGAGATCTCACACGTACCATGCCTGGCTCATGTGCTTAACCTCGTGGTTCAGCGGTTTCTTAAATCGTACTTCGAGTTGCCAGATCTGCTCGTCAAAGTACGCCACCTGTCAGCTCATTTTCGCAAGTCGGCTACAGCTTCCGCCGCCCTTGCTGTGTTGCAGCAGCGTTTGCAGCTTCCGGCACACTGACTGGTGTGTGATGTCTCCACACATTGGAACTCTACACTCCACATGTTGCAAAGGATTTGTGAGAAGAAGAGAGCAGTTGTGGAGTACCAGCTGCAACAAGGCCATCGATATTCAGGTCAGACTCCACACATAAGACCTCAGGAGTGGACCTGGATGTTTGACATATATACCTTCCTGACAAACTTTGAGTATTCCACCAAGATGGGGAGTGGCGATGACGCCATCATTAGCGTCAGCATCCCACTTGTCTGTCTTTTGCAAAGTTCTCTGCAGAGAATTAAAGAGGAGGCATTGCAGCCAGAGTATGATGAGATGGATCAAAAAGCCGTAGCGGGCGATTACATGCAGCCCAGCCTCATCTCATCCCAACGTGCATTGGGGGACAATGAGGGAGAGGAGGAGGAGGAGGAAGAACAGGAGCTGGTATCATGCGCTGTAGACGGCAGTACCTGTACAACTGTCATTCCGTCGGTTCAGCGTGGGTGGCCTGAGGACAGTGGGGAGGAGGAGGAGGAGGAGAGCATGGTCAGTCGTCAACTTGGTGAGGACATGGAAGTTTTGCTCATTACCAGTCTGGCACGCACGGCTTACTTTATGTTTCGCTGCCTTAACCGTGACCCTCGCGTTGTCAAAATGTTGGGTGACAATAGGGAGAACTTTCACTCTCTTATTCCTGAGGTGGAGAGGTCTACAAAAATGGGGCAGTACCAGAAGGCCCTGTTAAAAAAATTCCCATCTGAACACGCCAGCGGCAGAAGTCACAGTTCGTTGACCAACCAAGACGTACAGGCGAGAGAGACGCAACTCTAATCCAGCAGAGGCAGGGTAACACTGTCAACGTTCTGGGACAGTTTTCTGAGACCCACCCAGCTTACACGCCCTGAGGCGCGGGGTACTCTCACAAGGAGTGGAAAGTTTCAAAAGATGGGGGAGTATATTGCCAACCGTACCACTGTCCTCCGTGATTCCTCTGTGCCTTTTAATTATTGGGTATCCAAGCTGGACACTTGGAATGAACTCGCTCTGTACGCCTTGGAGGTCCTGGCCTGTCCTGCCGCTAGCGTGTTATCACAGCTTGTTTTTAGTGGCGCTGGGGGAATTAAAACTGATAAGCGCACTCATCTGTCAACTGACAATGCTGACAAGCTGACCGTTATCAAAATGAACAAGGGCTGGATTGGGCTTGACTTTTCATCACCACCAAATGACAGCAGAGTAACATAAAGTCAAATCCACTGTGTTATTTCGGGAGGTGTATTCCCATGCACCGCTTCACACCCACACATGGGTATACGCGTCCTCATTTCGGCTGTTTTTTGCTCTTTTCCTTATCCTCAGCCTCCACCACCACTCTACCACAAGGATGACCGTGGTCCGTGTTGCCAGCATTGCAAGTTCCTCCATCCTAATTTTTGGCAGCTTTTGCTTGGAAGGCATAGGCAAAGGCTATGGGAGACCCACTTCCCAATAATGGGAATAATG
Organism: Phyllobates terribilis; assembly: GCF_046119375.1. Taxonomy (NCBI): domain Eukaryota; kingdom Metazoa; phylum Chordata; class Amphibia; order Anura; family Dendrobatidae; genus Phyllobates; species Phyllobates terribilis. The sequence continues at coordinate 474,130,318 of NW_027362761.1, forward strand.
TTTTTAATATGCTGTACTGCATGGCTCTTGTAAGGGGCATTGCAAGTTCCTCCATCCTAATTTTTGGCAGCTTTTGCTTGGAAGGTATAGGCAAAGTCTATGGGAGACCCACTCCACAATAATGGGAATAATGTTTTTAATATGCTGTACTTCATGGCTCTTGTAAGGGGCATTGCAAGTTCCTCCATCCTAATTTTTGGCAGCTTTTGCTTGGAAGGCATAGGCAAAGACTATGGGAGACCCACTCCCCAATAATGGGAATAATGTTTTTAATATGCTGTACTGCATGGCTCTTGTAAGGGGCATTGCTAGTTCCTCCGTCCTAATTTTTGGCAGCTTTTGCTTGGAAGGCATAGGCAAAGACTATGGGAGACCCACTCCCCAATAATGGGAATAATGTTTTTAATATGCTGCATTGCATGGCTCTTGTAAGGGGCATTGCAAGTTCCTCCATCCTAATTTTTGGCAGCTTTTGCTTGGAAGGCATAGGCAAAGACTATGGGAGACCCACTCCCCAATAATGGGAATAATGTTTTTAATATGCTGTTCTGCATGGCTCTTGTAAGGGGCATTGCAAGTTCCTCCGTCCTAATTTTTGGCAGCTTTTGCTTGGAAGGCATAGGCAAAGACTGTGGGAGACCCACTCCCCAATAATGGGAATAATGTTTTTAATATGCAGTACTGCATGGCTCTTGTAAGGGGCATTGCAAGTTCCTCCGTCATAATTTTTGGCAGCTTTTGCTTGGAAGGCATAGGCAAAGACTATGGGAGACCCACTCCCCAATAATGGGAATAATGTTTTTAATATGCTGTACTGCATGGCTCTTCTAAGGGGCATTGCAAGTTCCTCCATCCTAATTTTTGGCAGCTTTTGCTTGGAAGGCATAGGCAAAGACTATGGGAGACCAACTCCCCAATAATGTGAATAATGTTTTTAATATGCTGTACTGCATGGCTCTTGTAAGGGGTATTGCAAGTTATTCCGTCCTAATTTTTGGCAGCTTTTGCTTGGAAGGCATAGGCAAAGACTATGGGAGACCCACTCCCCAATAATGAGAATAATGTTTTTAATATGCTGTTCTGCATGGCTCTTGTAAGGGGCATTGCAAGTTCCTCCGTCCTTATTTTTGGCAGCTTTTGCTTGGAAGGCATAGGCAAAGACTATGGGAGACCCACTCCCCAATAATGGGAATAATGTTTTTAATATGCAGTACTGCATGGCTCTTGTAAGGGGCATTGCAAGATCCTCCGTCCTTATTTTTGGCAGCTTTTGCTTGGAAGGCATAGGAAAAGACTATGGAAGACCCACTTTGCCTGGAAGGCATAGGCAAAGACTATGGGAGACCCACTCCCCAATAATGGGAATAATGTTTTTAATATGCTGTTCTGCATGGCTCTTGTAAGGGGCATTGCAAGTTCCTCCGTCCTAATTTTTGGCAGCTTTTGCTTGGAAGGCATAGGCAAAGACTATGGGAGAATCACTCCCCAATAATGGGAATAATGTTTTTAATATGCTGTTCTGCATGGCTCTTGTAAGGGGCATTGCAAGTTCCTCCGTCCTAATTTTTGGCAGCTTTTGCTTGGAAGGCATAGGCAAAGACTATGGGAGACCCACTCCCCAATAATGGGAATGTTTTTAATTTGCTGTTCTGCATGGCTCTGGTAAGGAGCATTGCAGGTTCCTCCCTCCTAATTTTTGGCAGGTTTTGCTTGGAAGGCATAGGCAAAGACTATGGTAGACCCAATCCCCAATAATGAGAATAATGTTTTTAATATGCTGTACTTCATGGCTCTTGTAAGGGGCATTGCAAGTTCCTCCGTCCTAATTTTTTGCAGCTTTTGCTTTGAAGGCATAGGCAAAGACGATGGGAGACCCACTCCCCAATAATGGGAATAATGTTTTTAATATGCTGTACTGTATGGCTCTTGTAAGGGGTATTGCAAGTTCCTCCGTCCTAATTTTCGGCAGCTTTTGCTTTGAAGGCATAGGCAAAGACTATGGTAGACCCAATCCCCAATAATGAGAATAATGTTTTTAATATGCTGTACTTCATGGCTCTTGTAAGGGGCATTGCAAGTTCCTCCGTCCTAATTTTTGGCAGCTTTTGCTTGGAAGGCATATGCAAAGACTATGGGAGACCCACTCCCCAATAATGGGAATAATGTTTTTAATATGCTGTACTGCAAGGCTCTTGTAAGGGGCATTGCAAGATCCTCCGTCCTAATTTTTGGCAGCTTTTGCTTGGAAGGCATAGGCAAAGACTGTGGGAGACCCACTCCCCAATAATGGGAATAATGTTTTTAATATGCTGTACTGCATGGCTCTTGTAAGGGCATTGCAAGTTCCTCCGTCCTAATTTTTGGCAGCTTTTGCTTGGAAGGCATAGGCAAAGACTATGGGAGACCCACTCCCCAATAATGGGAATGTTTTTAATTTGCTGTTCTGCATGGCTCTGGTAAGGAGCATTGCAGGTTCCTCCCTCCTAATTTTTGGCAGGTTTTGCTTAGATGGCATAGGCTAAGACTATGGGAGACCCACTCCCCAATAATGGGAATAATGTTTTTAATATGCTGTACTGCATGGCTCTTGTAAGGGGTATTGCAAGTTCCTCCGTCCTAATTTTCGGCAGCTTTTGCTTTGAAGGCATAGGCAAAGACTATGGTAGACCCAATCCCCAATAATGGGAATAATGTTTTTAATATGCTGTACTGCATGGCTCTTGTAAGGGGCATTGCAAGTTCCTCCGTCCTAATTTTTGGCAGCTTTTGCTTGGAAGGCATAGGCAAAGACTATGGGAGACCCTCTCCCCAATAATGGGAATAATGTTTTTAATATGCTGTACTGCATGGCTCTTGTAAGGGGCATTGCAAGTTCCTTCATCCTAATTTTTGGCAGCTTTTGCTTGGAAGGCATAGGCAAAGACTATGGGAGACCCACTCCTAAATAATGGGAATAATGTTTTTAATATGCTGTACTGCATGGCTCTTGTAAGGGGCTTTGCAAGTTCCTCTGTCCTAATTTTTGGCAGCTTTTGCTTGGAAGGCATAGGCAAAGACTATGGGAGACCCACTGCCCAATAATGGGAATAATGTTTTTAATATGCTGTACTGCATTGCTCTTGTAAGGGGCAATGCAAGTTCCTCCATCCTAATTTTTGGCAGCTTTTGCTTGGAAGGCATAGGCAAAGACTATGGGAGACCCACTCCCCAATAATGAGAATAATGTTTATAATATGCTGTACTGCATGGCTCTTGTAAGGGGCATTGCAAGTTCCTCCGTCCTAATTTTTGGCAGCTTTTGGTTGGAAGGCATAGGCAAAGACTATGGGAGACCCACTCCCCAATAATGGGAATAATGTTTTTAATATGCTGTACTTCAAGGCTCTTGTAAGGGGCATTGCAAGTTCCTGCGTCCCAATTTTTGGCAGCATTTGCTTGGAAGGCATAGGCAAAGACTATGGGAGACCCACTCCCCAATAATGAGAATAATGTTCATAATATGCTGTACTGCATGGCTCTTGTAAGGGGCATTGCAAGTTCCTCCGTCCTAATTTTTGGCAGGTTTTGCTTGGAAGGCATAGGCTAAGACTATGGGAGACCCACTCCCCAATAATGGGAATAATGTTTTTAATATGCTGTACTGCATGGCTCTTGTAAGGGGTATTGCAAGTTCCTCCGTCCTAATTTTCGGCAGCTTTTGCTTTGAAGGCATAGGCAAAGACTATGGTAGACCCAATCCCCAATAATGAGAATAATGTTTTTAATATGCTGTACTTCATGGCTCTTGTAAGGGGCATTGCAAGTTCCTCCGTCCTAATTTTTGGCAGCTTTTGCTTTGAAGGCATAGGCAAAGACGATGGGAGACCCACTCCCCAATAATGGGAATAATGTTTTTAATATGCTGTACTGTATGGCTCTTGTAAGGGGTATTGCAAGTTCCTCCGTCCTAATTTTCGGCAGCTTTTGCTTTGAAGGCATAGGCAAAGACTATGGTAGACCCAATCCCCAATAATGAGAATAATGTTTTTAATATGCTGTACTTCATGGCTCTTGTAAGGGGCATTGCAAGTTCCTCCCTCCTAATTTTTGGCAGCTTTTGCTTGGAAGGCATATGCAAAGACTATGGGAGACCCACTCCCCAATAATAGAATGGTAGAGTTGGAAGGGACCTCCTGGGTCATCTGGTCCAACCCCCTGCTCAAAGCAGGATTCACTAGATCATCTCAGACAGATGTCTGTCCAGCCTCTGTTTGAAGACGTCCATTGAAGGGGAACTCACCACCTCTCGTGGCAGCCTGTTCCACTCATTAATCACCCTAACTGTCAAAAAGTTTTTTCTAATATCTAATCTGTGTCTCCTCTCATTTAGTTTCATCCCATTGCTTCTAGTCTTTCCTTGTGCAAATGAGAATAAAGATGATCCTTCTACAATGTGACAGCCCTTGACATATTTGTAGACAGCTATTAAGTCTCCTCTCAGTCTTCTTTTTTGCAAGCTAAACATTCCCAAATCCTGCAACCGTTCCTCATAGGACATGGTTTGCAGACCAGTGGGAATAATGTTTTTAATATGCTGTACTGCAAGGCTCTTGTAAGGGGCATTGCAAGATCCTCCGTCCTAATTTTTGGCAGCTTTTGCTTGGAAGGCATAGGCAAAGACTGTGGAAGACCCACTCCCCAATAATGGGAATAATGTTTTTAATATGCTGTACTGCATGGCTCTTGTAAGGAGCATTGCAAGTTCCTCCGTCCTAATTTTTGGCAGCTTTTGCTTGGAAGGCATAGGCAAAGACTATGGGAGACCCACTCCCCAATAATGGGAATGTTTTTAATTTGCTGTTCTGCATGGCTCTGGTAAGGAGCATTGCAGGTTCCTCCCTCCTAATTTTTGGCAGGTTTTGCTTAGATGGCATAGGCTAAGACTATGGGAGACCCACTCCCCAATAATGGGAATAATGTTTTTAATATGCTGTACTGCATGGCTCTTGTAAGGGGTATTGCAAGTTCCTCCGTCCTAATTTTCGGCAGCTTTTGCTTTGAAGGCATAGGCAAAGACTATGGTAGACCCAATCCCCAATAATGGGAATAATGTTTTTAATATGCTGTACTGCATGGCTCTTGTAAGGGGCATTGCAAGTTCCTCCGTCCTAATTTTTGGCAGCTTTTGCTTGGAAGGCATAGGCAAAGACTATGGGAGACCCGCTCCCCAATAATGGGAATAATGTTTTTAATATGCTGTACTGCATGGCTCTTGTAAGGGGCATTGCAAGTTCCTTCATCCTAATTTTTGGCAGCTTTTGCTTGGAAGGCATAGGCAAAGACTATGGGAGACCCACTCCCAAATAATGGGAATAATGTTTTTAATATGCTGTACTGCATGGCTCTTGTAAGGGGCTTTGCAAGTTCCTCTGTCCTAATTTTTGGCAGCTTTTGCTTGGAAGGCATAGGCAAAGACTATGGGAGACCCACTGCCCAATAATGGGAATAATGTTTTTAATATGCTGTACTGCATTGCTCTTGTAAGGGGCAATGCAAGTTCCTCCATCCTAATTTTTGGCAGCTTTTGCTTGGAAGGCATAGGCAAAGACTATGGGAGACCCACTCCCCAATAATGAGAATAATGTTTATAATATGCTGTACTGCATGGCTCTTGTAAGGGGCATTGCAAGTTCTTCCGTCCTAATTTTTGGCAGCTTTTGCTTGGAAGGCATATGCAAAGACTATGGGAGACCCACTCCCCAATAATGGGAATAATGTTTTTAATATGCTGTACTTCAAGGCTCTTGTAAGGGGCATTGCAAGTTCCTGCGTCCCAATTTTTGGCAGCATTTGCTTGGAAGGCATAGGCAAAGACTATGGGAGACCCACTCCCCAATAATGAGAATAATGTTCATAATATGCTGTACTGCATGGCTCTTGTAAGGGGCATTGCAAGTTCCTCCGTCCTAATTTTTGGCAGGTTTTGCTTGGAAGGCATAGGCTAAGACTATGGGAGACCCACTCCCCAATAATGGGAATAATGTTTTTAATATGCTGTACTGCATGGCTCTTGTAAGGGGTATTGCAAGTTCCTCCGTCCTAATTTTCGGCAGCTTTTGCTTTGAAGGCATAGGCAAAGACTATGGTAGACCCAATCCCCAATAATGAGAATAATGTTTTTAATATGCTGTACTTCATGGCTCTTGTAAGGGGCATTGCAAGTTCCTCCGTCCTAATTTTTGGCAGCTTTTGCTTGGAAGGCATAGGCAAAGACTGTGGGAGACCCACTCCCCAATATTGGGAATAATGTTTTTAATATGCTGTACTGCATGGCTCTTGTAAGGAGCATTGCAAGTTCCTCCGTCCTAATTTTTGGCAGCTTTTGCTTGGAAGGCATAGGCAAAGACTATGGGAGACCCACTCCCCAATAATGGGAATGTTTTTAATTTGCTGTTCTGCACGGCTCTGGTAAGGAGCATTGCAGGTTCCTCCCTCCTAATTTTTGGCAGGTTTTGCTTAGATGGCATAGGCTAAGACTATGGGAGACCCACTCCCCAATAATGGGAATAATGTTTTTAATATGCTGTACTGCATGGCTCTTGTAAGGGGTATTGCAAGTTCCTCCATCCTAATTTTCGGCAGCTTTTGCTTTGAAGGCATAGGCAAAGACTATGGTAGACCCAATCCCCAATAATGGGAATAATGTTTTTAATATGCTGTACTGCATGGCTCTTGTAAGGGGCATTGCAAGTTCCTCCGACCTAATTTTTGGCAGCTTTTGCTTGGAAGGCATAGGCAAAGACTATGGGAGACCCTCTCCCCAATAATGGGAATAATGTTTTTAATATGCTGTACTGCATGGCTCTTGTAAGGGGCATTGCAAGTTCCTTCATCCTAATTTTTGGCAGCTTTTGCTTGGAAGGCATAGGCAAAGACTATGGGAGACCCACTCCCAAATAATGGGAATAAAGTTTTTAATATGCTGTACTGCATGGCTCTTGTAAGGGGCTTTGCAAGTTCCTCTGTCCTAATTTTTGGCAGCTTTTGCTTGGAAGGCATAGGCAAAGACTATGGGAGACCCACTGCCCAATAATGGGAATAATGTTTTTAATATGCTGTACTGCATTGCTCTTGTAAGGGGCATTGCAAGTTCCTCCATCCTAATTTTTGGCAGCTTTTGCTTGGAAGGCATAGGCAAAGACTATGGGAGACCCACTCCCCAATAATGAGAATAATGTTTATAATATGCTGTACTGCATGGCTCTTGTAAGGGGCATTGCAAGTTCCTCCGTCCTAATTTTTGGCAGCTTTTGCTTGGAAGGCATAGGCAAAGACTATGGGAGACCCACTCCCCAATAATGGGAATAATGTTTTTAATATGCTGTACTTCAAGGCTCTTGTAAGGGGCATTGCAAGTTCCTGCGTTCTAATTTTTGGCAGCTTTTGCTTGGAAGGCATAGGCAAAGACTATGGGAGACCCACTCCCCAATAATGGGAATAATGTTTTTAATATGCTGTACTGCATGGCTCTTGTAAGGGGTATTGCAAGTTCCTCCGTCCTAATTTTCGGCAGCTTTTGCTTTGAAGGCATAGGCAAAGACTATGGTAGACCCACTCCCCAATAATGGGAATAATGTTTTTATATGCTGTACTGCATGGCTCTTGTAAGGGGCATTGCAAGTTCCTCCATCCTAATTTTTGGCAGCTTTTGCTTGGAAGGCATAGGCAAAGACTATGGGAGACCAACTCCCCAATAATGGGAATGTTTTTAATTTGCTGTTCTGCATGGCTCTGGTAAGGAGCATTGCAGGTTCCTCCCTCCTAATTTTTGGCAGGTTTTGCTTAGATGGCATAGGCTAAGACTATGGGAGACCCACTCCCCAATAATGGGAATAATGTTTTTAATATGCTGTACTGCATGGCTCTTGTAAGGGGTATTGCAAGTTCCTCCGTCCTAATTTTCGGCAGCTTTTGCTTTGAAGGTATAGGCAAAGACTATGGTAGACCCAATCCCCAATAATGGGAATAATGTTTTTAATATGCTGTACTGCATGGCTCTTGTAAGGGGCATTGCAAGTTCCTCCGTCCTAATTTTTGGCAGCTTTTGCTTGGAAGGCATAGGCAAAGACTATGGGAGACCCGCTCCCCAATAATGGGAATAATGTTTTTAATATGCTGTACTGCATGGCTCTTGTAAGGGGCATTGCAAGTTCCTTCATCCTAATTTTTGGCAGCTTTTGCTTGGAAGGCATAGGCAAAGACTATGGGAGACCCACTCCCAAATAATGGGAATAATGTTTTTAATATGCTGTACTGCATGGCTCTTGTAAGGGGCTTTGCAAGTTCCTCTGTCCTAATTTTTGGCAGCTTTTGCTTGGAAGGCATAGGCAAAGACTATGGGAGACCCACTGCCCAATAATGGGAATAAGGTTTTTAATATGCTGTACTGCATTGCTCTTGTAAGGGGCAATGCAAGTTCCTCCATCCTAATTTTTGGCAGCTTTTGCTTGGAAGGCATAGGCAAAGACTATGGGAGACCCACTCCCCAATAATGAGAATAATGTTTATAATATGCTGTACTGCATGGCTCTTGTAAGGGGCATTGCAAGTTCTTCCGTCCTAATTTTTGGCAGCTTTTGCTTGGAAGGCATATGCAAAGACTATGGGAGACCCACTCCCCAATAATGGGAATAATGTTTTTAATATGCTGTACTTCAAGGCTCTTGTAAGGGGCATTGCAAGTTCCTGCGTCCCAATTTTTGGCAGCATTTGCTTGGAAGGCATAGGCAAAGACTATGGGAGACCCACTGCCCAATAATGGGAATAATGTTTTTAATATGCTGTACTGCATGGCTCTTGTAAGGGGCATTGCAAGTTCCTCCATCCTAATTTTTGGCAGCTTTTGCTTGGAAAGCATAGGCAAAGACTGTGGGAGACCTACTCCCCAATAATGGGAATAATGTTTTTAATAGGCTGTGCTGCATGGCTCTTGTAAGGGGCATTGCAAGTTCCTCCATCCTAATTTTTGGCAGCTTTTGCTTGGAAGGCATGGGCAAAGACTATGGGAGACCCATTGCCCAATAATGGGAATAATGTTTTTAATATGCTGTACTGCATGGCTCTTGTAAGGGGCATTGCAAGTTCCTCCATCCTAATTTTTGGCAGCTTTTGCTTGGAAGGCATAGGCAAAGATTGTGGGAGACCTACTCCCCAATAATGGGAATAATGTTTTTAATATGCTGTTCTGCATGGCTCTTGTAAGGGGCATTGCAAGTTCCTCCGTCCTAATTTTTGGCAGCTTTTGCTTGGAAGGCATAGGCTAAGACTATGGGAGACCCACTCCCCAATAATGGGAATAATGTTTTTAATATGCTGTACTGCATGGCTCTTGTAAGGGGCATTGCAAGTTCCTCCATCCTAATTTTTGGCAGCTTTTGCTTGGAAGGCATAGGCAAAGACTATGGGAGACCCACTCCCCAATAATGGGAATAATGTTTTTAATATGCTGTACTGCATGGCTTTTGTAAGGGGCATTGCAAGTTCCTCCGTCCTATTTTTTGTCAGCTTTTGCTTGGAAGGCATAGGCAAAGACTATGGGAGACCCACTCCCCAATAATGGGAATAATGTTTTTAATATGCTGTTCTGCATGGCTCTTGTAAGGGGCATTGCAAGTTCCTCCGTCCTAATTTTTGGCAGCTTTTGCTTGGAAGGCATAGGCAAAGACTGTGGGAGACCCACTCCCCAATAATGGGAATAATGTTTTTAATATGCTGTACTGCATTGCTCTTGTAAGGAGCATTGCAAGTTCCTCCGTCCTAATTTTTGGCAGCTTTTGCTTGGAAGGCATAGGCAAAGACTATGGTAGACCCACTCCCCAATAATGGGAATGTTTTTAATTTGCTGTTCTGCATGGCTCTGGTAAGGAGCATTGCAGGTTCCTCCCTCCTAGTTTTTGGCAGGTTTTGCTTGGAAGGCATAGGCTAAGACTATGGGAGACCCACTCCCCAATAATGGGAATAATGTTTTTAATATGCTGTACTGCATGGCTCTTGTAAGGGGTATTGCAAGTTCCTCCGTCCTAATTTTCGGCAGCTTTTGCTTTGAAGGCATAGGCAAAGACTATGGTAGACCCAATCCCCAATAATGAGAATAATGTTTTTAATATGCTGTACTTCATGGCTCTTGTAAGGGGCATTGCAAGTTCCTCCGTCCTAATTTTTGGCAGCTTTTGCTTGGAAGGCATATGCAAAGACTATGGGAGACCCACTGCCCAATAATGGGAATAATGTTTTTAATATGCTGTACTGCAAGGCTCTTGTAAGGGGCATTGCAAGTTCCTCCGTCCTAATTTTTGGCAGCTTTTGCTTGGAAGGCATAGGCAAAGACTGTGGGATACCCACTTCCCAATAATGGGAATAATGTTTTTAATATGCTGTACTGCATGGCTCTTGTAAGGAGCATTGCAAGTTCCTCCGTCCTAATTTTTGGCAGCTTTTGCTTGGAAGGCATAGGCAAAGACTATGGGAGACCCACTTCCCAATAATGGGAATGTTTTTAATTTGCTGTTCTGCATGGCTCTGGTAAGGAGCATTGCAGGTTCCTCCCTCCTAATTTTTGGCAGGTTTTGCTTAGATGGCATAGGCTAAGACTATGGGAGACCCACTCCCCAATAATGGGAATAATGTTTTTAATATGCTGTACTGCATGGCTCTTGTAAGGGGTATTGCAAGTTCCTCCGTCCTAATTTTCGGCAGCTTTTGCTTTGAAGGCATAGGCAAAGACTATGGTAGACCCAATCCCCAATAATGGGAATAAAGTTTTTAATATGCTGTACTGCATGGCTCTTGTAAGGGGCATTGCAAGTTCCTCCGTCCTAATTTTTGGCAGCTTTTGCTTGGAAGGCATAGGCAAAGACTATGGGAGACCCTCTCCCCAATAATGGGAATAATGTTTTTAATATGCTGTACTGCATGGCTCTTGTAAGGGGCATTGCAAGTTCCTCCATCCTAATTTTTGGCTGCTTTTGCTTGGAAGGCATAGGCAAAGACTGTGGGAGACACACTCCCCAATAATGGGAATAATGTTTTTAATATGCTGTACTGCATGGCTCTTGTAAGGGGCATTGCAAGTTCCTCCGTCCTAATTTTTGGCAGCTTTTCCTTGGAAGGCATAGGCAAAGACTATGGGAGACCCACTCCCCAATAATGGGAATAATATTTTTAATATGCTGTACTGCATGGCTCTTGTAAGGGGCATTGCAAGTTCCTCTGTCCTTATTTTTGGCAGCTTTTGCTTGGAAGGCATAGGCAAAGACTATGGGAGACCCTCTCCCCAATAATGGGAATAATGTTTTTAATATGCTGTACTGCATGGCTCTTGTAAGGGGCATTGCAAGTTCCTTCATCCTAATTTTTGGCAGCTTTTGCTTGGAAGGCATAGGCAAAGACTATGGGAGACCCACTCCCCAATAATGAGAATAATGTTTTTAATATGCTGTACTGCATGGCTCTTGTAAGGGGCATTGCAAGTTCCTCCGTCCTAATTTTTGGCAGCTTTTGCTTGGAAGGCATAGGCAAAGACTATGGGAGACCCATTCCCCTATAATGGCAATAATGTTTTTAATATGCTGTACTTCAAGGCTCTTGTAAGGGGCATTACAAGTTCCTGCATCCTAATTTTTGGCAGCTTTTGCTTGGAAGGCATAGGCAAAGACTATGGGAGACCCACTCCCCAATAATGGGAATAATGTTTTTAATATGCTGTACTGCATGGCTCTTGTAAGGGGTATTGCAAGTTCCTCCGTCCTAATTTTCGGCAGCTTTTGCTTTGAAGGCATAGGCAAAGACTATGGTAGACCCACTCCCCAATAATGGGAATAATGTTTTTAATATGCTGTACTGCATGGCTCTTGTAAGGGGCATTGCAAGTTCCTCCGTCCTAATTTTTGGCAGCTTTTGCTTGGAAGGCATAGGCAAAGACTATGGGAGACCGTCTCCCCAATAATGGGAATAATGTTTTTAATATGCTGTACTGCATGGCTCTTGTAAGGGGCATTGCAAGTTCCTCCATCCTAATTTTTGGCAGCTTTTGCTTGGAAGGCATAGGCAAAGACTATGGGAGACCAACTCCCAAATAATGGGAATAATGTTTTTAATATGCTGTACTGCATGGCTCTTGTAAGGGGCTTTGCAAGTTCCTCCGTCCTAATTTTTGGCAGTTTTTGCTTGGAAGGCATAGGCAAAGACTATGGGACACTCACTGCCCAATAATGGGAATAATGTTTTTAATATGCTGTACTGCATGGCTCTTGTAAGGTGCATTGCAAGTTCCTCCATCCTAATTTTTGGCAGCTTTTGCTTGGAAAGCATAGGCAAAGACTGTGGGAGACCTACTCCCCAATAATGGGAATAATGTTTTTAATAGGCTGTACTGCATGGCTCTTGTAAGGTGCATTGCAAGTTCCTCCATCCTAATTTTTGGTAGCTTTTGCTTGGAAGGCATGGGCAAAGACTATGGGAGACCCACTGCCCAATAATGGGAATAATGTTTTTAATATGCTGTACTGCATGGCTCTTGTAAGGGGCATTGCAAGTTCCTCCATCCTAATTTTTGGCTGCTTTTGCTTGGAAGGCATAGGCAAAGACTGTGGGAGACCTACTCCCCAATAATGGGAATAATGTTTTTAATATGCTGTTCTGCATGGCTCTTGTAAGGGGCATTGCAAGTTCCTCCGTCCTAATTTTTGGCAGCTTTTGCTTGGAAGGCATAGGCTAAGACTATGGGAGACCTACTCCCCAATAATGGGAATAATGTTTTTAATATGCTGTACTGCATGGCTCTTGTAAGAGGCATTGCAAGTTCCTCCGTCCTATTTTTTGTCAGCTTTTGCTTGGAAGGCATAGGCAAAGACTATGGGAGACACACTCCCCAATAATGGGAATAATGTTTTTAATATGCTGTACTGCATGGCTCTTGTAAGGGGCATTGCAAGTTCCTCCGTCCTAATTTTTGGCAGCTTTTCCTTGGAAGGCATAGGCAAAGACTATGGGAGACCCACTCCCCAATAATGGGAATAATGTTTTTAATATGCTGTACTGCATGGTTCTTGTAAGGGGCATTGCAAGTTCCTCTGTCCTAATTTTTGGCAGCTTTTGCTTGCAAGGCAGAGGCAAAGACTATGGGAGACCCACTCCCAAATAATGGGAATAATGTTTTTAATATGCTGTACTGCATGGCTCTTGTAAGGGGCATTGCAAGTTCCTCCGTCCTAATTTTTGGCAGCTTTTGCTTGGAAGGTATAGGCAAAGACTATGGGAGACCCACTCCCAAATAATGGGAATAATGTTTTTAATATGCTGTACTGCATGGCTCTTGTAAGGGGCATTGCAAGTTCCTCCGTCCTAATTTTTGGCAGCTTTTGCTTGGAAGGTATAGGCAAAGACTATGGGAGACCCACTCCCCTATAATGGGAATAATGTTTTTAATATGCTGTACTTCAAGGCTCTTGTAAGGGGCATTGCAAGTTCCTGCATCCTAATTTTTGGCAGCTTTTGCTTGGAAGGCATAGGCAAAGACTATGGGAGACCCACTCCCCAATAATGAGAATAATGTTTTTAATATGCTGTACTGCATGGCTCTTGTAAGGGGCATTGCAAGTTCCTCCGTCCTAATTTTTGGCAGCTTTTGCTTGGAAGGCATAGGCAAAGACTATGGGAGACACACTCCCCAATAATGGGAATAATGTTTTTAATATGCTGTTCTGCATGGCTCTTGTAAGGGGCATTGCAAGTTCCTCCGTCCTAATTTTTGGCAGCTTTTGCTTGGAAGGCATAGGCTAAGACTATGGTAGACCCACTCCCCAATAATGGGAATAATGTTTTTAATATGCTGTACTGCATGGCTCTTGTAAGGGGCATTGCAAGTTCCTCCGTCCTAATTTTTGGCAGCTTTTGCTTGGAAGGCATAGGCAAAGACTATGGGAGACCGTCTCCCCAATAATGGGAATAATGTTTTTAATATGCTGTACTGCATGGCTCTTGTAAGGGGCATTGCAAGTTCCTCCATCCTAATTTTTGGCAGCTTTTGCTTGGAAGGCATAGGCAAAGACTATGGGAGACCAACTCCCAAATAATGGGAATAATGTTTTTAATATGCTGTACTGCATGGCTCTTGTAAGGGGCTTTGCAAGTTCCTCCGTCCTAATTTTTGGCAGTTTTTGCTTGGAAGGCATAGGCAAAGACTATGGGACACTCACTGCCCAATAATGGGAATAATGTTTTTAATATGCTGTACTGCATGGCTCTTGTAAGGTGCATTGCAAGTTCCTCCATCCTAATTTTTGGCAGCTTTTGCTTGGAAAGCATAGGCAAAGACTGTGGGAGACCTACTCCCCAATAATGGGAATAATGTTTTTAATAGGCTGTACTGCATGGCTCTTGTAAGGTGCATTGCAAGTTCCTCCATCCTAATTTTTGGTAGCTTTTGCTTGGAAGGCATGGGCAAAGACTATGGGAGACCCACTGCCCAATAATGGGAATAATGTTTTTAATATACTGTACTGCATGGCTCTTGTAAGGGGCATTGCAAGTTCCTCCATCCTAATTTTTGGCTGCTTTTGCTTGGAAGGCATAGGCAAAGACTGTGGGAGACCTACTCCCCAATAATGGGAATAATGTTTTTAATATGCTGTTCTGCATGGCTCTTGTAAGGGGCATTGCAAGTTCCTCCGTCCTAATTTTTGGCAGCTTTTGCTTGGAAGGCATAGGCTAAGACTATGGGAGACCTACTCCCCAATAATGGGAATAATGTTTTTAATATGCTGTACTGCATGGCTCTTGTAAGAGGCATTGCAAGTTCCTCCGTCCTATTTTTTGTCAGCTTTTGCTTGGAAGGCATCGGCAAAGACTATGGGAGACACACTCCCCAATAATGGGAATAATGTTTTTAATATGCTGTACTGCATGGCTCTTGTAAGGGGCATTGCAAGTTCCTCCGTCCTAATTTTTGGCAGCTTTTCCTTGGAAGGCATAGGCAAAGACTATGGGAGACCCACTCCCCAATAATGGGAATAATGTTTTTAATATGCTGTACTGCATGGCTCTTGTAAGGGGCATTGCAAGTTCCTCTGTCCTAATTTTTGGCAGCTTTTGCTTGCAAGGCAGAGGCAAAGACTATGGGAGACACACTCCCCAATAATGGGAATAATGTTTTTAATATGCTGTACTGCATGGCTCTTGTAAGGGGCATTGCAAGTTCCTGCATCCTAATTTTTGGCAGCTTTTGCTTGGAAGGCATAGGCAAAGACTATGGGAGACCCACTCCCCAATAATGAGAATAATGTTTTTAATATGCTGTACTGCATGGCTCTTGTAAGGGGCATTGCAAGTTCCTCCGTCCTAATTTTTGGCAGCTTTTGCTTGGAAGGCATAGGCAAAGACTGTGGGATACCCACTTCCCAATAATGGGAATAATGTTTTTAATATGCTGTACTGCATGGCTCTTGTAAGGAGCATTGCAAGTTCCTCCGTCCTAATTTTTGGCAGCTTTTGCTTGGAAGGCATAGGCAAAGACTATGGGAGACCCACTTCCCAATAATGGGAATGTTTTTAATTTGCTGTTCTGCATGGCTCTGGTAAGGAGCATTGCAGGTTCCTCCCTCCTAATTTTTGGCAGGTTTTGCTTAGATGGCATAGGCTAAGACTATGGGAGACCCACTCCCCAATAATGGGAATAATGTTTTTAATATGCTGTACTGCATGGCTCTTGTAAGGGGTATTGCAAGTTCCTCCGTCCTAATTTTCGGCAGCTTTTGCTTTGAAGGCATAGGCAAAGACTATGGTAGACCCAATCCCCAATAATGGGAATAAAGTTTTTAATATGCTGTACTGCATGGCTCTTGTAAGGGGCATTGCAAGTTCCTCCGTCCTAATTTTTGGCAGCTTTTGCTTGGAAGGCATAGGCAAAGACTATGGGAGACCCTCTCCCCAATAATGGGAATAATGTTTTTAATATGCTGTACTGCATGGCTCTTGTAAGGGGCATTGCAAGTTCCTCCATCCTAATTTTTGGCTGCTTTTGCTTGGAAGGCATAGGCAAAGACTGTGGGAGACACACTCCCCAATAATGGGAATAATGTTTTTAATATGCTGTACTGCATGGCTCTTGTAAGGGGCATTGCAAGTTCCTCCGTCCTAATTTTTGGCAGCTTTTCCTTGGAAGGCATAGGCAAAGACTATGGGAGACCCACTCCCCAATAATGGGAATAATATTTTTAATATGCTGTACTGCATGGCTCTTGTAAGGGGCATTGCAAGTTCCTCTGTCCTTATTTTTGGCAGCTTTTGCTTGGAAGGCATAGGCAAAGACTATGGGAGACCCTCTCCCCAATAATGGGAATAATGTTTTTAATATGCTGTACTGCATGGCTCTTGTAAGGGGCATTGCAAGTTCCTTCATCCTAATTTTTGGCAGCTTTTGCTTGGAAGGCATAGGCAAAGACTATGGGAGACCCACTCCCCAATAATGAGAATAATGTTTTTAATATGCTGTACTGCATGGCTCTTGTAAGGGGCATTGCAAGTTCCTCCGTCCTAATTTTTGGCAGCTTTTGCTTGGAAGGCATAGGCAAAGACTATGGGAGACCCATTCCCCTATAATGGCAATAATGTTTTTAATATGCTGTACTTCAAGGCTCTTGTAAGGGGCATTACAAGTTCCTGCATCCTAATTTTTGGCAGCTTTTGCTTGGAAGGCATAGGCAAAGACTATGGGAGACCCACTCCCCAATAATGGGAATAATGTTTTTAATATGCTGTACTGCATGGCTCTTGTAAGGGGTATTGCAAGTTCCTCCGTCCTAATTTTCGGCAGCTTTTGCTTTGAAGGCATAGGCAAAGACTATGGTAGACCCACTCCCCAATAATGGGAATAATGTTTTTAATATGCTGTACTGCATGGCTCTTGTAAGGGGCATTGCAAGTTCCTCCGTCCTAATTTTTGGCAGCTTTTGCTTGGAAGGCATAGGCAAAGACTATGGGAGACCGTCTCCCCAATAATGGGAATAATGTTTTTAATATGCTGTACTGCATGGCTCTTGTAAGGGGCATTGCAAGTTCCTCCATCCTAATTTTTGGCAGCTTTTGCTTGGAAGGCATAGGCAAAGACTATGGGAGACCAACTCCCAAATAATGGGAATAATGTTTTTAATATGCTGTACTGCATGGCTCTTGTAAGGGGCTTTGCAAGTTCCTCCGTCCTAATTTTTGGCAGTTTTTGCTTGGAAGGCATAGGCAAAGACTATGGGACACTCACTGCCCAATAATGGGAATAATGTTTTTAATATGCTGTACTGCATGGCTCTTGTAAGGTGCATTGCAAGTTCCTCCATCCTAATTTTTGGCAGCTTTTGCTTGGAAAGCATAGGCAAAGACTGTGGGAGACCTACTCCCCAATAATGGGAATAATGTTTTTAATAGGCTGTACTGCATGGCTCTTGTAAGGTGCATTGCAAGTTCCTCCATCCTAATTTTTGGTAGCTTTTGCTTGGAAGGCATGGGCAAAGACTATGGGAGACCCACTGCCCAATAATGGGAATAATGTTTTTAATATGCTGTACTGCATGGCTCTTGTAAGGGGCATTGCAAGTTCCTCCATCCTAATTTTTGGCTGCTTTTGCTTGGAAGGCATAGGCAAAGACTGTGGGAGACCTACTCCCCAATAATGGGAATAATGTTTTTAATATGCTGTTCTGCATGGCTCTTGTAAGGGGCATTGCAAGTTCCTCCGTCCTAATTTTTGGCAGCTTTTGCTTGGAAGGCATAGGCTAAGACTATGGGAGACCTACTCCCCAATAATGGGAATAATGTTTTTAATATGCTGTACTGCATGGCTCTTGTAAGAGGCATTGCAAGTTCCTCCGTCCTATTTTTTGTCAGCTTTTGCTTGGAAGGCATAGGCAAAGACTATGGGAGACACACTCCCCAATAATGGGAATAATGTTTTTAATATGCTGTACTGCATGGCTCTTGTAAGGGGCATTGCAAGTTCCTCCGTCCTAATTTTTGGCAGCTTTTCCTTGGAAGGCATAGGCAAAGACTATGGGAGACCCACTCCCCAATAATGGGAATAATGTTTTTAATATGCTGTACTGCATGGTTCTTGTAAGGGGCATTGCAAGTTCCTCTGTCCTAATTTTTGGCAGCTTTTGCTTGCAAGGCAGAGGCAAAGACTATGGGAGACCCACTCCCAAATAATGGGAATAATGTTTTTAATATGCTGTACTGCATGGCTCTTGTAAGGGGCATTGCAAGTTCCTCCGTCCTAATTTTTGGCAGCTTTTGCTTGGAAGGTATAGGCAAAGACTATGGGAGACCCACTCCCAAATAATGGGAATAATGTTTTTAATATGCTGTACTGCATGGCTCTTGTAAGGGGCATTGCAAGTTCCTCCGTCCTAATTTTTGGCAGCTTTTGCTTGGAAGGTATAGGCAAAGACTATGGGAGACCCACTCCCCTATAATGGGAATAATGTTTTTAATATGCTGTACTTCAAGGCTCTTGTAAGGGGCATTGCAAGTTCCTGCATCCTAATTTTTGGCAGCTTTTGCTTGGAAGGCATAGGCAAAGACTATGGGAGACCCACTCCCCAATAATGAGAATAATGTTTTTAATATGCTGTACTGCATGGCTCTTGTAAGGGGCATTGCAAGTTCCTCCGTCCTAATTTTTGGCAGCTTTTGCTTGGAAGGCATAGGCAAAGACTATGGGAGACCCACTCCCCAATAATGGGAATAATGTTTTTAATATGCTGTTCTGCATGGCTCTTGTAAGGGGCATTGCAAGTTCCTCCGTCCTAATTTTTGGCAGCTTTTGCTTGGAAGGCATAGGCTAAGACTATGGTAGACCCACTCCCCAATAATGGGAATAATGTTTTTAATATGCTGTACTGCATGGCTCTTGTAAGGGGCATTGCAAGTTCCTCCGTCCTAATTTTTGGCAGCTTTTGCTTGGAAGGCATAGGCAAAGACTATGGGAGACCGTCTCCCCAATAATGGGAATAATGTTTTTAATATGCTGTACTGCATGGCTCTTGTAAGGGGCATTGCAAGTTCCTCCATCCTAATTTTTGGCAGCTTTTGCTTGGAAGGCATAGGCAAAGACTATGGGAGACCAACTCCCAAATAATGGGAATAATGTTTTTAATATGCTGTACTGCATGGCTCTTGTAAGGGGCTTTGCAAGTTCCTCCGTCCTAATTTTTGGCAGTTTTTGCTTGGAAGGCATAGGCAAAGACTATGGGACACTCACTGCCCAATAATGGGAATAATGTTTTTAATATGCTGTACTGCATGGCTCTTGTAAGGTGCATTGCAAGTTCCTCCATCCTAATTTTTGGCAGCTTTTGCTTGGAAAGCATAGGCAAAGACTGTGGGAGACCTACTCCCCAATAATGGGAATAATGTTTTTAATAGGCTGTACTGCATGGCTCTTGTAAGGTGCATTGCAAGTTCCTCCATCCTAATTTTTGGTAGCTTTTGCTTGGAAGGCATGGGCAAAGACTATGGGAGACCCACTGCCCAATAATGGGAATAATGTTTTTAATATACTGTACTGCATGGCTCTTGTAAGGGGCATTGCAAGTTCCTCCATCCTAATTTTTGGCTGCTTTTGCTTGGAAGGCATAGGCAAAGACTGTGGGAGACCTACTCCCCAATAATGGGAATAATGTTTTTAATATGCTGTTCTGCATGGCTCTTGTAAGGGGCATTGCAAGTTCCTCCGTCCTAATTTTTGGCAGCTTTTGCTTGGAAGGCATAGGCTAAGACTATGGGAGACCTACTCCCCAATAATGGGAATAATGTTTTTAATATGCTGTACTGCATGGCTCTTGTAAGAGGCATTGCAAGTTCCTCCGTCCTATTTTTTGTCAGCTTTTGCTTGGAAGGCATCGGCAAAGACTATGGGAGACACACTCCCCAATAATGGGAATAATGTTTTTAATATGCTGTACTGCATGGCTCTTGTAAGGGGCATTGCAAGTTCCTCCGTCCTAATTTTTGGCAGCTTTTCCTTGGAAGGCATAGGCAAAGACTATGGGAGACCCACTCCCCAATAATGGGAATAATGTTTTTAATATGCTGTACTGCATGGCTCTTGTAAGGGGCATTGCAAGTTCCTCTGTCCTAATTTTTGGCAGCTTTTGCTTGCAAGGCAGAGGCAAAGACTATGGGAGACACACTCCCCAATAATGGGAATAATGTTTTTAATATGCTGTACTGCATGGCTCTTGTAAGGGGCATTGCAAGTTCCTGCATCCTAATTTTTGGCAGCTTTTGCTTGGAAGGCATAGGCAAAGACTATGGGAGACCCACTCCCCAATAATGAGAATAATGTTTTTAATATGCTGTACTGCATGGCTCTTGTAAGGGGCATTGCAAGTTCCTCCGTCCTAATTTTTGGCAGCTTTTGCTTGGAAGGCATAGGCAAAGACTATGGGAGACCCACTCCCCTATAATGGCAATAATGTTTTTAATATGCTGTACTTCAAGGCTCTTGTAAGGGGCATTGCAAGTTCCTGCATCCTAATTTTTGGCAGCTTTTGCTTGGAAGGCATAGGCAAAGACTATGGGAGACCCACTCCCCAATAATGGGAATAATGTTTTTAATATGCTGTACTGCATGGCTCTTGTAAGGGGTATTGCAAGTTCCTCCGTCCTAATTTTCGGCAGCTTTTGCTTTGAAGGCATAGGCAAAGACTATGGTAGACCCACTCCCCAATAATGGGAATAATGTTTTTAATATGCTGTACTGCATGGCTCTTGTAAGGGGCATTGCAAGTTCCTCCGTCTCAATTTTTGGCAGCTTTTGCTTGGAAGGCATAGGCAAAGACTATGGGAGACCGTCTCCCCAATAATGGGAATAATGTTTTTAATATGCTGTACTGCATGGCTCTTGTAAGGGGCATTGCAAGTTCCTCCATCCTAATTTTTGGCAGCTTTTGCTTGGAAGGCATAGGCAAAGACTATGGGAGACCAACTCCCAAATAATGGGAATAATGTTTTTAATATGCTGTACTGCATGGCTCTTGTAAGGGGCTTTGCAAGTTCCTCCGTCCTAATTTTTGGCAGTTTTTGCTTGGAAGGCATAGGCAAAGACTATGGGACACTCACTGCCCAATAATGGGAATAATGTTTTTAATATGCTGTACTGCATGGCTCTTGTAAGGTGCATTGCAAGTTCCTCCATCCTAATTTTTGGCAGCTTTTGCTTGGAAAGCATAGGCAAAGACTGTGGGAGACCTACTCCCCAATAATGGGAATAATGTTTTTAATAGGCTGTACTGCATGGCTCTTGTAAGGTGCATTGCAAGTTCCTCCATCCTAATTTTTGGTAGCTTTTGCTTGGAAGGCATGGGCAAAGACTATGGGAGACCCACTGCCCAATAATGGGAATAATGTTTTTAATATGCTGTACTGCATGGCTCTTGTAAGGGGCATTGCAAGTTCCTCCATCCTAATTTTTGGCTGCTTTTGCTTGGAAGGCATAGGCAAAGACTGTGGGAGACCTACTCCCCAATAATGGGAATAATGTTTTTAATATGCTGTTCTGCATGGCTCTTGTAAGGGGCATTGCAAGTTCCTCCGTCCTAATTTTTGGCAGCTTTTGCTTGGAAGGCATAGGCTAAGACTATGGGAGACCTACTCCCCAATAATGGGAATAATGTTTTTAATATGCTGTACTGCATGGCTCTTGTAAGAGGCATTGCAAGTTCCTCCGTCCTATTTTTTGTCAGCTTTTGCTTGGAAGGCATAGGCAAAGACTATGGGAGACACACTCCCCAATAATGGGAATAATGTTTTTAATATGCTGTACTGCATGGCTCTTGTAAGGGGCATTGCAAGTTCCTCCGTCCTAATTTTTGGCAGCTTTTCCTTGGAAGGCATAGGCAAAGACTATGGGAGACCCACTCCCCAATAATGGGAATAATATTTTTAATATGCTGTACTGCATGGCTCTTGTAAGGGGCATTGCAAGTTCCTCTGTCCTTATTTTTGGCAGCTTTTGCTTGCAAGGCAGAGGCAAAGACTATGGGAGACCCACTCCCAAATAATGGGAATAATGTTTTTAATATGCTGTACTGCATGGCTCTTGTAAGGGGCATTGCAAGTTCCTCCGTCCTAATTTTTGGCAGCTTTTGCTTGGAAGGTATAGGCAAAGACTATGGGAGACCCACTCCCAAATAATGGGAATAATGTTTTTAATATGCTGTACTGCATGGCTCTTGTAAGGGGCATTGCAAGTTCCTCCGTCCTAATTTTTGGCAGCTTTTGCTTGGAAGGCATAGGCAAAGACTATGGGAGACCCACTCCCCTATAATGGGAATAATGTTTTTAATATGCTGTACTTCAAGGCTCTTGTAAGGGGCATTGCAAGTAGAGATGAGCGGTGTTCGACTAGAACTGTTCGCCAATCTCAAATTCGAGCTGTTTTGGGCGGTGTTCGAGTTGTTCGACGAACCCGAACGATTTGCAAAAAATTCGGCTGTTCGAGGTTATGTTCGATAACTGTTCGTGCACCAAAAGCGTGTCCTGCATGTCTGGCGCTATTTAGAGCACCAATCATGCAGGGATTGTCTGCCACTCACTGTAATGTCACAGCCATGGTGGTTGTGGCATTACAGTGATTGCCCAAATCGATGGGAACAGTGCCAACAGTGAAACATGAAAAGCCGGCAATTCAGCAGCGGCATACACCTGTACCCGACAATTTAGAATCGAAAGAATAGAGCTTCACACATAGATTAGATAGATAGAAACATGTCAGCCACATATATACGAAGTACAGTGACAGTGTTGCTTACTGTACTTGTCATTTAGCGTAAAGGATTTATCAAAAAAAATAATAGTGTTTTCATGCACCGTCTCTTTAAAAAAGCCGGCCGGCAATTCAGCAGCGGTACCCGACAATTTATAACAGACAGAATAGAGCTTCACACATAGATTAGTTAGATAGAAACATGTCAGTCACTTATATATGAAGTACAGTGATAGTGTTGGTTACTGTACTTGTCATTTAGTATTAAAATAAAGGATTTATTATTAAAAAAATTGGCGTGGGGTTCCCCTTAATTTTAGGCTCTAGCGGAGGTTAAGCAGACGGCTGGGGCTGATGTTTGAAGCCTGGGAAGGGGGTAATACCCACGGAGCTTCCCAGGCTACTAATATCAGCCCCCAGCTGAATACATAGCCTTTACTAGCTATTAAAATGGGGGACACCCCAAAAAAAATGACGTGGGGTCCCCCCTAATTTAATAGCTAGCAAAGGCTAGGCAGACAGCTGGGGGCTGATATTAATAGCCCAGGAAGGGAGCCATGAATATTGGCCCCCTCCCAGGCTAGAAACACCAGCCGTCAGCCGCCCCAGAAATGGCGCATTCATAGGATGCGCCAATTCTGGCACTTAGCCTCGCTCTTCCACGCTGCCCTGGTGCGGTGGCAGGGGGTAATAGGGTTGGGGTTGATGTCAGCTTATAATGCCAGCTGACATCAAGCCCAGGTTAGTAATGGAGAGGCGTCTATAAGACACCCCCATTACTAACCCCATAGTCAAAGTTAAAAAAAACACAAACACCCAGAATAAAGTCCTTTAATTGAAATAAAGACACAATCCTTTATTGTTCTAAATTAAACCATACTTACCGTCACGCCCATTCCAGCTGAAGCCAACGATCTCCTGCAATAAAAGAAAAATAATAAAGCAACCTCATCCTTACCTTTCCATGGTTCCCACGACAGCTTCAGCTCTGCTACATCGAGATGACAGGCTGGACCGCAGCAGAACGCTGCCGCCATCCAGCCTCTCATCCCGCAGACACTGAGAAGCGCAGGCTTGCTTGCGCTGCTCAGCGTCTCTCTGTGACGACATCCAGATGAGCCGAGTTCATGTCCAATGAACTCGGCTCACCTCATGCACGTCACTGACAGCGTGGGAAAATTCTCACGCTGAAGCGGTGAGTGCAGGAGAATTCTCCCACGCTGTCAGTGACGTGCATAAGGTGAGCTCATGTCCAATGAACTCAGCTCACCTCCTGCACGTCACTGACAGCGTGGGAGAATTCTCCTGCACTCAGCGCTTCAGTGTGAGAATTCTCCCACGCTGAAGCGCTGAGTGCAGGAGAATTTTCCCACGCTGTCAGTGACGTGCATGAGGTGAGCCGAGTTCATTGGACATGAACTCGGCTCATCTGGATGCCCTCACAGAGAGACACTGTGGAGCGCAAGCAAGCCTGCGCTTCTCAGTGTCTGCGGGATGAGAGGCTGGATGGCAGCGTTCTGCTGCGGTCCAGCCTGTCATCTCGATGTAGCAGAGCTGGACCGGTCCTGGGAACCATGGAAAGGTAAGGATGATGTTGCTTTATTATTTTTCTTTTATTTCAGGAGATCGTTGGCTTCAGCTGGAATGGGCGTGATGGTAAGTATGGTTTAATTTAGAACAATAAAGAATTGTGTGTTTATTTCAATTAAAGGACTTTTTTCTGGGTGTTGTGTTTTTTTTAAATACTTTACTAGAAATTCATGGTGGTCATGTCTAATATTGGCGTGACCCCATGAATTTCGGGCTTAGGGCCAGCTGATAATGCCAAGCTGGCCCTAACCCCTTTATTACCCAGTGAGCCACCGCATCAGGGCCCTGGATGAGTTGGGTACAGCGCCAGAAGATGGCGCTTCTATGAACGCGCCATTTTCCGGGGTGGCTGCGGACTGCAATTTGCAGCGGGGGTGGCCCAGAAAGCTTGGGCCTCCCTGCGCTGCGGATTCCAGCCCCCAGCTGCCTAGTTGTACCTGGCTGGACACAAAAACAGGGCGAAGCCCCACGTCAATTTTCTTTAAATTATTTCATGAAATAATTAAGAAAAAAAGGGCTTCCCTATATTGTTGTGTCCGGCCAGGTACAAATAGGCAGCTGGTGGATGGGGGCAGCCCGTTTCTGCCTGCTGTACCTGGCTGGACACAAATATAGTGCGAAGCCCCACTTCAATTTTTTTAAATTATTTCAGGAAATTCATGAGATAATTTAAAAAAAATTGACGTGGGGCTTCGCACTATATTTGTGTCCAGCCAGGTACAGCAGGCAGAAACGGGCTGCCCCCAACCACCAGCTGCCTATTTGTACCTGGCCGGACACAACAATATAGGGAAGCCCTTTTTTTCTTAATTATTTCATGAAATAATTTAAAGAAAATTGACGTGGGGCTTCGCCCTGTTTTTGTGTCCAGCCAGGTACAACTAGGCAGCTGGGGGCTGGAATCTGCAGCGCAGGGAGGCCCAAGCTTTCTGGGCCACCCCCGCTGCAAATTGCAGTCCGCAGCCACCCCGGAAAATGGCGCGTTCATAGAAGCGCCATCTTCTGGCGCTGTACCCAACTCATCCAGGGCCCTGGTGCGGTGGCTCACTGGGTAATAAAGGGGTTAGGGCCAGCTTGGTATTATCAGCTGGCCCCAAGCCCAAAATTCATGGGGTCACGCCAGTATTAGACATGACCGCCATGAATTTCTAGTAAAGTTTTTAAAAAAAACACAACACCCAGAATAAAGTCCTTTAATTGAAATAAAGACACAATTCTTTATTGTTCTAAATTAAACCATACTTACCATCACACCCATTCCAGCTGAAGCCAACGATCTCCTGCAATAAAAGAAAAATAATAAACCAACCTCATCCTTACCTTTCCATGGTTCCCACGACAGCTTCAGCTCTGCTACATCGAGATGACTGGCTGGACCGCAGCAGAACACTGCCATCCAGTCTATCATCCCGCAGACACTGAGAAGCGCAGGCATGCTTGCGCTCCTCACTGTCTCGCTGTGACGGCATCCAGATGAGCCGAGGTCATGTCCAATGAACTCGGCTCACCTCATGCACGTCACTGACAGCGTGGGAAAATTCTCACGCTGAAGTGCTGAGTGCAGGAGAATTCTCCCACGCTGTCAGTGATGTGCATGAGGTGAGCTCATGTCCAATGAACTCAGCTCACCTCCTGCACGTCACTGACAGCGTGGGAAAATTCTCCTGCAATCAGCGCTTCAGCGTGAGAATTTTCCCACGCTGTCAGTGACGTGCATGAGGTGAGCCGAGTTCATTGGACATGAACTCGGCTCATCTGGATGTCGTCACAGAGAGACGCTGAGCAGCGCAAGCAAGCCTGCGCTTCTCAGTGTCTGCGGGATGACAGGCTGGATGGCAGCGTTCTGCTGCGGTCCAGCCTGTCATCTCGATGTAGCAGAGCTGAAGCTGTCGTGGGAACCATGGAAAGGTAAGGATGAGGTTGCTTTATTATTTTTCTTTTATTGCAGGAGATCGTTGGCTTCAGCTGGAATGGGCGTGATGGTAAGTATGGTTTAATTTAGAACAATAAAGGATTGTGTCTTTATTTCAATTAAAGGACTTTATTCTGGGTGTTTGTGTTTTTTTTTAACTTTGACTATGGGGTTAGTAATGGGGGTGTCTTATAGACGCCTCTCCATTACTAACCTGGGCTTGATGTCAGCTGGCATTATAAGCTGACATCAACCCCAACCCTATTACCCCCTGCCACCGCACCAGGGCAGCGTGGAAGAGCGAGGCTAAGTGCCAGAATTGGCGCATCCTATGAATGCGCCATTTCTGGGGCGGCTGACGGCTGGTGTTTCTAGCCTGGGAGGGGGCCAATATTCATGGCTCCCTTCCTGGGCTATTAATATCAGCCCCCAGCTGTCTGCCTAGCCTTTGCTAGCTATTAAATTAGGGGGGACCCCACGTCATTTTTTTTGGGGGGTCCCCCATTTTAATAGCTAGTAAAGGCTATGTATTCAGCTGGGGGCTGATATTAGTAGCCTGGGAAGCTCCGTGGGTATTACCCCCTTCCCAGGCTTCAAACATCTGCCCCAGCCGTCTGCTTAACCTCCGCTAGAGCCTAAAATTAAGGGGAACCCCACGCCAATTTTTTTAATAATAAATCCTTTATTTTAATACTAAATGACAAGTACAGTAACCAACACTATCACTGTACTTCATATATATGTGACTGACATGTTTCTATCTATCTAATCTATGTGTGATGCTGTATCTTTCTGTTCTAAATTGTCGGGTACCGCTGCTGAATTGCCGGCCGGCTTTTTTAAAGAGACAGTGCATGAAAACACTATTATTTTTTTAAATAAATCCTTTACACTAAATGACAAGTACAGTAAGCAACACTATCACTGTACTTATTATATATGTGACTGACATGTTTCTATCTATCTAATCTATGTGTGAAGCTCTATTCTTTCTGTTCTAAATTGTCGGGTACAGATGCTGAATTGCCGGCCGGCTTTTTTAAAGAGACAGTGCATGAAAACACTAATATTTTTTTTAATAAATCCTTTACACTAAATGACAAGTGCAGTAACCAACACTGTCACTGTGCTTCTTATATGTGTGACTGACATGTTTCTATCTATCTAATCTATGTGTGATGCTCTATTCCTTCTTGTCTAAATTGTCGGGTACCGGTGTATGCCGCTGCTGAATTTGCCGGCCGGCTTTTTTAAAGAGAGTGTCTTCTGAGCAGTTTGTCAGCTTTTGGACACCTTTGCAGGTGTTTTCTATGTGTTTCTATGTGTTTTTGTTTGCCTGCCATTGGTTTTAACGGTGTTCGACGGTGTTCTAAGGTGTTCGACGAACAGTTCGACGAACAGTTCCTCGAACATCCCGGTGTTCGACGAACCGAACCGAACCCGAACACTACGGGGGTGGCTCAACACTAATTGCAAGTTCCTGCATCCTAATTTTTGGCAGCTTTTGCTTGGAAGGCATAGGCAAAGACTATGGGAGACCCACTCCCCAATAATGGGAATAATGTTTTTAATATGCTGTACTGCATGGCTCTTGTAAGGGGTATTGCAAGTTCCTCCGTCCTAATTTTCGGCAGCTTTTGCTTTGAAGGCATAGGCAAAGACTACGGTAGACCCACTCCCCAATAATGGGAATAATGTTTTTAATATGCTGTACTGCATGGCTCTTGTAAGGGGCATTGCAAGTTCCTCCGTCCTAATTTTTGGCAGCTTTTGCTTGGAAGGCATAGGCAAAGACTATGGGAGACCGTCTCCCCAATAATGGGAATAATGTTTTTAATATGCTGTACTGCATGGCTCTTGTAAGGGGCATTGCAAGTTCCTCCATCCTAATTTTTGGCAGCTTTTGCTTGGAAGGCATAGGCAAAGACTATGTGAGACCAACTCCCAAATAATGGGAATAATGTTTTTAATATGCTGTACTGCATGGCTCTTGTAAGGGGCTTTGCAAGTTCCTCCGTCCTAATTTTTGGCAGTTTTTGCTTGGAAGGCATAGGCAAAGACTATGGGACACTCACTGCCCAATAATGGGAATAATGTTTTTAATATGCTGTACTGCATGGCTCTTGTAAGGTGCATTGCAAGTTCCTCCATCCTAATTTTTGGCAGCTTTTGCTTGGAAAGCATAGGCAAAGACTGTGGGAGACCTACTCCCCAATAATGGGAATAATGTTTTTAATAGGCTGTACTGCATGGCTCTTGTAAGGTGCATTGCAAGTTCCTCCATCCTAATTTTTGGTAGCTTTTGCTTGGAAGGCATGGGCAAAGACTATGGGAGACCCACTGCCCAATAATGGGAATAATGTTTTTAATATGCTGTACTGCATGGCTCTTGTAAGGGGCATTGCAAGTTCCTCCATCCTAATTTTTGGCTGCTTTTGCTTGGAAGGCATAGGCAAAGACTGTGGGAGACCTACTCCCCAATAATGGGAATAATGTTTTTAATATGCTGTTCTGCATGGCTCTTGTAAGGGGCATTGCAAGTTCCTCCGTCCTAATTTTTGGCAGCTTTTGCTTGGAAGGCATAGGCTAAGACTATGGGAGACCTACTCCCCAATAATGGGAATAATGTTTTTAATATGCTGTACTGCATGGCTCTTGTAAGAGGCATTGCAAGTTCCTCCGTCCTATTTTTTGTCAGCTTTTGCTTGGAAGGCATAGGCAAAGACTATCGGAGACACACTCCCCAATAATGGGAATAATGTTTTTAATATGCTGTACTGCATGGCTCTTGTAAGGGGCATTGCAAGTTCCTCCGTCCTAATTTTTGGCAGCTTTTCCTTGGAAGGCATAGGCAAAGACTATGGGAGACCCACTCCCCAATAATGGGAATAATGTTTTTAATATGCTGTACTGCATGGCTCTTGTAAGGGGCATTGCAAGTTCCTCTGTCCTAATTTTTGGCAGCTTTTGCTTGCAAGGCAGAGGCAAAGACTATGGGAGACCCACTCCCAAATAATGGGAATAATGTTTTTAATATGCTGTACTGCATGGCTCTTGTAAGGGGCATTGCAAGTTCCTCCGTCCTAATTTTTGGCAGCTTTTGCTTGGAAGGTATAGGCAAAGACTATGGGAGACCCACTCCCAAATAATGGGAATAATGTTTTTAATATGCTGTACTGCATGGCTCTTGTAAGGGGCATTGCAATTCCTCCGTCCTAATTTTTGGCAGCTTTTGCTTGGAAGGCATAGGCAAAGACTATGGGAGACCCACTCCCCTATAATGGGAATAATGTTTTTAATATGCTGTACTTCAAGGCTCTTGTAAGGGGCATTGCAAGTTCCTGCATCCTAATTTTTGGCAGCTTTTGCTTGGAAGGCATAGGCAAAGACTATGGGAGACCCACTCCCCAATAATGAGAATAATGTTTTTAATATGCTGTACTGCATGGCTCTTGTAAGGGGCATTGCAAGTTCCTCCGTCCTAATTTTTGGCAGCTTTTGCTTGGAAGGCATAGGCAAAGACTATGGGAGACCCACTCCCCTATAATGGCAATAATGTTTTTAATATGCTGTACTTCAAGGCTCTTGTAAGGGGCATTGCAAGTTCCTGCATCCTAATTTTTGGCAGCTTTTGCTTGGAAGGCATAGGCAAAGACTATGGGAGACCCACTCCCCAATAATGGGAATAATGTTTTTAATATGCTGTACTGCATGGCTCTTGTAAGGGGTATTGCAAGTTCCTCCGTCCTAATTTTCGGCAGCTTTTGCTTTGAAGGCATAGGCAAAGACTATGGTAGACCCACTCCCCAATAATGGGAATAATGTTTTTAATATGCTGTACTGCATGGCTCTTGTAAGGGGCATTGCAAGTTCCTCCGTCCTAATTTTTGGCAGCTTTTGCTTGGAAGGCATAGGCAAAGACTATGGGAGACCGTCTCCCCAATAATGGGAATAATGTTTTTAATATGCTGTACTGCATGGCTCTTGTAAGGGGCATTGCAAGTTCCTCCATCCTAATTTTTGGCAGCTTTTGCTTGGAAGGCATAGGCAAAGACTATGGGAGACCAACTCCCAAATAATGGGAATAATGTTTTTAATATGCTGTACTGCATGGCTCTTGTAAGGGGCTTTGCAAGTTCCTCCGTCCTAATTTTTGGCAGTTTTTGCTTGGAAGGCATAGGCAAAGACTATGGGACACTCACTGCCCAATAATGGGAATAATGTTTTTAATATGCTGTACTGCATGGCTCTTGTAAGGTGCATTGCAAGTTCCTCCATCCTAATTTTTGGCAGCTTTTGCTTGGAAAGCATAGGCAAAGACTGTGGGAGACCTACTCCCCAATAATGGGAATAATGTTTTTAATAGGCTGTACTGCATGGCTCTTGTAAGGTGCATTGCAAGTTCCTCCATCCTAATTTTTGGTAGCTTTTGCTTGGAAGGCATGGGCAAAGACTATGGGAGACCCACTGCCCAATAATGGGAATAATGTTTTTAATATGCTGTACTGCATGGCTCTTGTAAGGGGCATTGCAAGTTCCTCCATCCTAATTTTTGGCTGCTTTTGCTTGGAAGGCATAGGCAAAGACTGTGGGAGACCTACTCCCCAATAATGGGAATAATGTTTTTAATATGCTGTTCTGCATGGCTCTTGTAAGGGGCATTGCAAGTTCCTCCGTCCTAATTTTTGGCAGCTTTTGCTTGGAAGGCATAGGCTAAGACTATGGGAGACCTACTCCCCAATAATGGGAATAATGTTTTTAATATGCTGTACTGCATGGCTCTTGTAAGAGGCATTGCAAGTTCCTCCGTCCTATTTTTTGTCAGCTTTTGCTTGGAAGGCATAGGCAAAGACTATGGGAGACACACTCCCCAATAATGGGAATAATGTTTTTAATATGCTGTACTGCATGGCTCTTGTAAGGGGCATTGCAAGTTCCTCCGTCCTAATTTTTGGCAGCTTTTCCTTGGAAGGCATAGGCAAAGACTATGGGAGACCCACTCCCCAATAATGGGAATAATATTTTTAATATGCTGTACTGCATGGCTCTTGTAAGGGGCATTGCAAGTTCCTCTGTCCTTATTTTTGGCAGCTTTTGCTTGCAAGGCAGAGGCAAAGACTATGGGAGACCCACTCCCAAATAATGGGAATAATGTTTTTAATATGCTGTACTGCATGGCTCTTGTAAGGGGCACTGCAAGTTCCTCCGTCCTAATTTTTGGCAGCTTTTGCTTGGAAGGTATAGGCAAAGACTATGGGAGACCCACTCCCAAATAATGGGAATAATGTTTTTAATATGCTGTACTGCATGGCTCTTGTAAGGGGCATTGCAAGTTCCTCCGTCCTAATTTTTGGCAGCTTTTGCTTGGAAGGCATAGGCAAAGACTATGGGAGACCCACTCCCCTATAATGGGAATAATGTTTTTAATATGCTGTACTTCAAGGCTCTTGTAAGGGGCATTGCAAGTAGAGATGAGCGGTGTTCGACTAGAACTGTTCGCCAATCTCAAATTCGAGCTGTTTTGGGCGGTGTTCGAGTTGTTCGACGAACCCGAACGATTTGGAAAAAATTCGGCTGTTCGAGGTTATGTTCGATAACTGTTCGTGCACCAAAAGCGTGTCCTGCATGTCTGGCGCTATTTAGAGCACCAATCATGCAGGGATTGTCTGCCACTCACTGTAATGTCACAGCCATGGTGGTTGTGGCATTACAGTGATTGCCCAAATCGATGGGAACAGTGCCAACAGTGAAACATGAAAAGCCAGCAATTCAGCAGCGGCATACACCTGTACCCGACAATTTAGAATCGAAAGAATAGAGCTTCACACATAGATTAGATAGATAGAAACATGTCAGCCACATATATACGAAGTACAGTGACAGTGTTGCTTACTGTACTTGTCATTTAGCGTAAAGGATTTATCAAAAAAAATAATAGTGTTTTCATGCACCGTCTCTTTAAAAAAGCCGGCCGGCAATTCAGCAGCGGTACCCGACAATTTATAACAGACAGAATAGAGCTTCACACATAGATTAGATAGATAGAAACATGTCAGTCACATATATATGAAGTACAGTGATAGTGTTGGTTACTGTACTTGTCATTTAGTATTAAAATAAAGGATTTATTATTAAAAAAATTGGCGTGGGGTTCCCCTTAATTTTAGGCTCTAGCGGAGGTTAAGCAGACGGCTGGGGCTGATGTTTGAAGCCTGGGAAGGGGGTAATACCCACGGAGCTTCCCAGGCTACTAATATCAGCCCCCAGCTGAATACATAGCCTTTACTAGCTATTAAAATGGGGGACACCCCAAAAAAAATGACGTGGGGTCCCCCCTAATTTAATAGCTAGCAAAGGCTAGGCAGACAGCTGGGGGCTGATATTAATAGCCCAGGAAGGGAGCCATGAATATTGGCCCCCTCCCAGGCTAGAAACACCAGCCGTCAGCCGCCCCAGAAATGGCGCATTCATAGGATGCGCCAATTCTGGCACTTAGCCTCGCTCTTCCACGCTGCCCTGGTGCGGTGGCAGGGGGTAATAGGGTTGGGGTTGATGTCAGCTTATAATGCCAGCTGACATCAAGCCCAGGTTAGTAATGGAGAGGCGTCTATAAGACACCCCCATTACTAACCCCATAGTCAAAGTTAAAAAAAACACAAACACCCAGAATAAAGTCCTTTAATTGAAATAAAGACACAATCCTTTATTGTTCTAAATTAAACCATACTTACCGTCACGCCCATTCCAGCTGAAGCCAACGATCTCCTGCAATAAAAGAAAAATAATAAAGCAACCTCATCCTTACCTTTCCATGGTTCCCACGACAGCTTCAGCTCTGCTACATCGAGATGACAGGCTGGACCGCAGCAGAACGCTGCCGCCATCCAGCCTCTCATCCCGCAGACACTGAGAAGCGCAGGCTTGCTTGCGCTGCTCAGCGTCTCTCTGTGACGACATCCAGATGAGCCGAGTTCATGTCCAATGAACTCGGCTCACCTCATGCACGTCACTGACAGCGTGGGAAAATTCTCACGCTGAAGCGGTGAGTGCAGGAGAATTCTCCCACGCTGTCAGTGACGTGCATAAGGTGAGCTCATGTCCAATGAACTCAGCTCACCTCCTGCACGTCACTGACAGCGTGGGAGAATTCTCCTGCACTCAGCGCTTCAGTGTGAGAATTCTCCCACGCTGAAGCGCTGAGTGCAGGAGAATTTTCCCACGCTGTCAGTGACGTGCATGAGGTGAGCCGAGTTCATTGGACATGAACTCGGCTCATCTGGATGCCCTCACAGAGAGACACTGTGGAGCGCAAGCAAGCCTGCGCTTCTCAGTGTCTGCGGGATGAGAGGCTGGATGGCAGCGTTCTGCTGCGGTCCAGCCTGTCATCTCGATGTAGCAGAGCTGGACCGGTCCTGGGAACCATGGAAAGGTAAGGATGATGTTGCTTTATTATTTTTCTTTTATTTCAGGAGATCGTTGGCTTCAGCTGGAATGGGCGTGATGGTAAGTATGGTTTAATTTAGAACAATAAAGAATTGTGTGTTTATTTCAATTAAAGGACTTTTTTCTGGGTGTTGTGTTTTTTTTAAATACTTTACTAGAAATTCATGGTGGTCATGTCTAATATTGGCGTGACCCCATGAATTTCGGGCTTAGGGCCAGCTGATAATGCCAAGCTGGCCCTAACCCCTTTATTACCCAGTGAGCCACCGCATCAGGGCCCTGGATGAGTTGGGTACAGCGCCAGAAGATGGCGCTTCTATGAACGCGCCATTTTCCGGGGTGGCTGCGGACTGCAATTTGCAGCGGGGGTGGCCCAGAAAGCTTGGGCCTCCCTGCGCTGCGGATTCCAGCCCCCAGCTGCCTAGTTGTACCTGGCTGGACACAAAAACAGGGCGAAGCCCCACGTCAATTTTCTTTAAATTATTTCATGAAATAATTAAGAAAAAAAGGGCTTCCCTATATTGTTGTGTCCGGCCAGGTACAAATAGGCAGCTGGTGGATGGGGGCAGCCCGTTTCTGCCTGCTGTACCTGGCTGGACACAAATATAGTGCGAAGCCCCACTTCAATTTTTTTAAATTATTTCAGGAAATTCATGAGATAATTTAAAAAAAATTGACGTGGGGCTTCGCACTATATTTGTGTCCAGCCAGGTACAGCAGGCAGGAACGGGCTGCCCCCAACCACCAGCTGCCTATTTGTACCTGGCCGGACACAACAATATAGGGAAGCCCTTTTTTTCTTAATTATTTCATGAAATAATTTAAAGAAAATTGACGTGGGGCTTCGCCCTGTTTTTGTGTCCAGCCAGGTACAACTAGGCAGCTGGGGGCTGGAATCTGCAGCGCAGGGAGGCCCAAGCTTTCTGGGCCACCCCCGCTGCAAATTGCAGTCCGCAGCCACCCCGGAAAATGGCGCGTTCATAGAAGCGCCATCTTCTGGCGCTGTACCCAACTCATCCAGGGCCCTGGTGCGGTGGCTCACTGGGTAATAAAGGGGTTAGGGCCAGCTTGGTATTATCAGCTGGCCCCAAGCCCAAAATTCATGGGGTCACGCCAGTATTAGACATGACCGCCATGAATTTCTAGTAAAGTATTTAAAAAAAACACAACACCCAGAATAAAGTCCTTTAATTGAAATAAAGACACAATTCTTTATTGTTCTAAATTAAACCATACTTACCATCACACCCATTCCAGCTGAAGCCAACGATCTCCTGCAATAAAAGAAAAATAATAAACCAACCTCATCCTTACCTTTCCATGGTTCCCACGACAGCTTCAGCTCTGCTACATCGAGATGACTGGCTGGACCGCAGCAGAACACTGCCATCCAGTCTATCATCCCGCAGACACTGAGAAGCGCAGGCATGCTTGCGCTCCTCACTGTCTCGCTGTGACGGCATCCAGATGAGCCGAGGTCATGTCCAATGAACTCGGCTCACCTCATGCACGTCACTGACAGCGTGGGAAAATTCTCACGCTGAAGTGCTGAGTGCAGGAGAATTCTCCCACGCTGTCAGTGATGTGCATGAGGTGAGCTCATGTCCAATGAACTCAGCTCACCTCCTGCACGTCACTGACAGCGTGGGAAAATTCTCCTGCAATCAGCGCTTCAGCGTGAGAATTTTCCCACGCTGTCAGTGACGTGCATGAGGTGAGCCGAGTTCATTGGACATGAACTCGGCTCATCTGGATGTCGTCACAGAGAGACGCTGAGCAGCGCAAGCAAGCCTGCGCTTCTCAGTGTCTGCGGGATGACAGGCTGGATGGCAGCGTTCTGCTGCGGTCCAGCCTGTCATCTCGATGTAGCAGAGCTGAAGCTGTCGTGGGAACCATGGAAAGGTAAGGATGAGGTTGCTTTATTATTTTTCTTTTATTGCAGGAGATCGTTGGCTTCAGCTGGAATGGGCGTGATGGTAAGTATGGTTTAATTTAGAACAATAAAGGATTGTGTCTTTATTTCAATTAAAGGACTTTATTCTGGGTGTTTGTGTTTTTTTTTAACTTTGACTATGGGGTTAGTAATGGGGGTGTCTTATAGACGCCTCTCCATTACTAACCTGGGCTTGATGTCAGCTGGCATTATAAGCTGACATCAACCCCAACCCTATTACCCCCTGCCACCGCACCAGGGCAGCGTGGAAGAGCGAGGCTAAGTGCCAGAATTGGCGCATCCTATGAATGCGCCATTTCTGGGGCGGCTGACGGCTGGTGTTTCTAGCCTGGGAGGGGGCCAATATTCATGGCTCCCTTCCTGGGCTATTAATATCAGCCCCCAGCTGTCTGCCTAGCCTTTGCTAGCTATTAAATTAGGGGGGACCCCACGTCATTTTTTTTGGGGGTCCCCCATTTTAATAGCTAGTAAAGGCTATGTATTCAGCTGGGGGCTGATATTAGTAGCCTGGGAAGCTCCGTGGGTATTACCCCCTTCCCAGGCTTCAAACATCTGCCCCAGCCGTCTGCTTAACCTCCGCTAGAGCCTAAAATTAAGGGGAACCCCACGCCAATTTTTTTAATAATAAATCCTTTATTTTAATACTAAATGACAAGTACAGTAACCAACACTATCACTGTACTTCATATATATGTGACTGACATGTTTCTATCTATCTAATCTATGTGTGATGCTGTATCTTTCTGTTCTAAATTGTCGGGTACCGCTGCTGAATTGCCGGCCGGCTTTTTTAAAGAGACAGTGCATGAAAACACTATTATTTTTTTAAATAAATCCTTTACACTAAATGACAAGTACAGTAAGCAACACTATCACTGTACTTATTATATATGTGACTGACATGTTTCTATCTATCTAATCTATGTGTGAAGCTCTATTCTTTCTGTTCTAAATTGTCGGGTACAGATGCTGAATTGCCGGCCGGCTTTTTTAAAGAGACAGTGCATGAAAACACTAATATTTTTTTTAATAAATCCTTTACACTAAATGACAAGTGCAGTAACCAACACTGTCACTGTGCTTCTTATATGTGTGACTGACATGTTTCTATCTATCTAATCTATGTGTGATGCTCTATTCCTTCTTGTCTAAATTGTCGGGTACCGGTGTATGCCGCTGCTGAATTTGCCGGCCGGCTTTTTTAAAGAGAGTGTCTTCTGAGCAGTTTGTCAGCTTTTGGACACCTTTGCAGGTGTTTTCTATGTGTTTCTATGTGTTTTTGTTTGCCTGCCATTGGTTTTAACGGTGTTCGACGGTGTTCTAAGGTGTTCGACGAACAGTTCGACGAACAGTTCCTCGAACATCCCGGTGTTCGACGAACCGAACCGAACCCGAACACTACGGGGGTGGCTCAACACTAATTGCAAGTTCCTGCATCCTAATTTTTGGCAGCTTTTGCTTGGAAGGCATAGGCAAAGACTATGGGAGACCCACTCCCCAATAATGGGAATAATGTTTTTAATATGCTGTACTGCATGGCTCTTGTAAGGGGTATTGCAAGTTCCTCCGTCCTAATTTTCGGCAGCTTTTGCTTTGAAGGCATAGGCAAAGACTACGGTAGACCCACTCCCCAATAATGGGAATAA
Organism: Phyllobates terribilis; assembly: GCF_046119375.1. NCBI lineage: Eukaryota > Metazoa > Chordata > Amphibia > Anura > Dendrobatidae > Phyllobates > Phyllobates terribilis. The sequence continues at coordinate 474,167,655 of NW_027362761.1, forward strand.
TGTTTTTAATATGCTGTACTGCATGGCTCTTGTAAGGGGCATTGCAAGTTCCTCCGTCCTAATTTTTGGCAGCTTTTGCTTGGAAGGCATAGGCAAAGACTATGGGAGACCGTCTCCCCAATAATGGGAATAATGTTTTTAATATGCTGTACTGCATGGCTCTTGTAAGGGGCATTGCAAGTTCCTCCATCCTAATTTTTGGCAGCTTTTGCTTGGAAGGCATAGGCAAAGACTATGTGAGACCAACTCCCAAATAATGGGAATAATGTTTTTAATATGCTGTACTGCATGGCTCTTGTAAGGGGCTTTGCAAGTTCCTCCGTCCTAATTTTTGGCAGTTTTTGCTTGGAAGGCATAGGCAAAGACTATGGGACACTCACTGCCCAATAATGGGAATAATGTTTTTAATATGCTGTACTGCATGGCTCTTGTAAGGTGCATTGCAAGTTCCTCCATCCTAATTTTTGGCAGCTTTTGCTTGGAAAGCATAGGCAAAGACTGTGGGAGACCTACTCCCCAATAATGGGAATAATGTTTTTAATAGGCTGTACTGCATGGCTCTTGTAAGGTGCATTGCAAGTTCCTCCATCCTAATTTTTGGTAGCTTTTGCTTGGAAGGCATGGGCAAAGACTATGGGAGACCCACTGCCCAATAATGGGAATAATGTTTTTAATATGCTGTACTGCATGGCTCTTGTAAGGGGCATTGCAAGTTCCTCCATCCTAATTTTTGGCAGCTTTTGCTTGGAAGGCATAGGCAAAGACTGTGGGAGACCTACTCCCCAATAATGGGAATAATGTTTTTAATATGCTGTTCTGCATGGCTCTTGTAAGGGGCATTGCAAGTTCCTCCGTCCTAATTTTTGGCAGCTTTTGCTTGGAAGGCATAGGCTAAGACTATGGGAGACCTACTCCCCAATAATGGGAATAATGTTTTTAATATGCTGTACTGCATGGCTCTTGTAAGAGGCATTGCAAGTTCCTCCGTCCTATTTTTTCTCAGCTTTTGCTTGGAAGGCATAGGCAAAGACTATGGGAGACACACTCCCCAATAATGGGAATAATGTTTTTAATATGCTGTACTGCATGGCTCTTGTAAGGGGCATTGCAAGTTCCTCCGTCCTAATTTTTGGCAGCTTTTCCTTGGAAGGCATAGGCAAAGACTATGGGAGACCCACTCCCCAATAATGGGAATAATGTTTTTAATATGCTGTACTGCATGGCTCTTGTAAGGGGCATTGCAAGTTCCTCTGTCCTAATTTTTGGCAGCTTTTGCTTGCAAGGCAGAGGCAAAGACTATGGGAGACCCACTCCCAAATAATGGGAATAATGTTTTTAATATGCTGTACTGCATGGCTCTTGTAAGGGGCATTGCAAGTTCCTCCGTCCTAATTTTTGGCAGCTTTTGCTTGGAAGGTATAGGCAAAGACTATGGGAGACCCACTCCCAAATAATGGGAATAATGTTTTTAATATGATGTACTGCATGGCTCTTGTAAGGGGCATTGCAAGTTCCTCCATCCTAATTTTTGACAGCTTTTGCTTGGAAGGTATAGGCAAAGACTATGGGAGACCCACTCCACAATAATGGGAATAATGTTTTTAATATGCTGTACTTCATGGCTCTTGTAAGGGGCATTGCAAGTTCCTCCATCCTAATTTTTGGCAGCTTTTGCTTGGAAGGCATAGGCAAAGACTATGGGAGACCCACTCCCAAATAATGGGAATAATGTTTTTAATATGCTGTACGGCATGGCTCTTGTAAGGGGCATTGCAAGTTCCTCCGTCCTAATTTTTGGCAGCTTTTGCTTGGAAGGCATAGGCAAAGACTGTGGGAGACCCACTCCCGAATAATGGGAATAATGTTTTTAATATGCTGTACTGCATGGCTCTTGTAAGGGGCATTGCAAGTTCCTCCATCCTAATTTTTGGCAGCTTTTGCTTGGAAGGCATAGGAAAAGACTATTGGAGACCCACTCCCCAATAATGGGAATAATGTTTTTATTATGCTGTTCTGCATGGCTCTTGTAAGGGGCATTGCAAGTTCCTCCGTCCTAGTTTTTGGCAGCTTTTGCTTGGAAGGCATAGGCAAAGACTGTGGGAGACCCACTCCCCAATAATGGGAATAATGTTTTTAATATGCAGTACTGCATGTCTCTTGTAAGGGGCATTGCAAGTTCCTCCATCCTAATTTTTGGCAGCTTTTGCTTGGAAGGCATAGGCAAAGACTATGGGAGACCCACTCCCCAATAATGGGAATAATGTTTTTAATATGCTGTACTGCATGGCTCTTGTAAGGGGCATTGCAAGTTCCTCCGTCCTAATTTTTGGCAGCTTTTGCTTGGAAGGCATAGGCAAATACTATGGAAGACGAACTCCCCAATAATGTGAATAATGTTTTTAATATGCTTTACTGCATGGCTCTTGTAAGGGGCATTTCAAGTTCCTCCGTCCTAATTTTTGGCAGCTTTTGCCTGGAAGGCATAGGCAAAGACTATGGGAGACCCACTCCCCAATAATGATAATAATGTTTTTAATATGCTGTACTGCATGGCTCTTGTAAAGGGGCATTGCAAGTTCCTCCGTAATAATTTTTGGCAGCTTTTGCTTGGAAGGCATAGGCAAAGACTATGGGAGACCCACTCCCCAATAATGGGAATAATGTTTTTAATATGCTGCATTGCATGGCTCTTGTAAGGGGCATTGCAAGTTCCTGCGTCCTAATTTTTGGCAGCTTTTGCTTGGAAGGTATAGGGAAAGACTATAGAAGACCCACTCCCCAATAATGGGAATAATGTTTTAATATGCTGTACTTCATGGCTCTTGCAAGGGTCATTGCAAGTTCCTCCATGCTAATTTTTGGCAGCTTTTGCTTTGAAGGCATAGGTAAAGACTATGGGAGACCCACTCCCAAATAATGGGAATAATGTTTTTAATATGCTGTACTGCATGGCTATTGTAAGGGGCATTGCAAGTTCCTCCGTCCTAATTTTTGGCAGCTTTTGCTTGGAAGGCATAGGCAAAGACTGTGGGAGACCCACTGCCCAATAATGGGAATAATGTTTTTAATATGCTGTACTGCATGGCTCTTGTAAGGGGCATTGCAAGTTCCTCCGTCCTAATTTTTGGCAGCTTTTGCTTGGAAGGCATAGGCAAAGACTATGGGAGACCCACTCCCCAATAATGGGAATAATGTTTTTAATATGCTGTTCTGCATGGCTCTTGTAAGGGGCATTGCAAGTTCCTCCGTCCTAATTTTTGGCAGCTTTTGCTTGGAAGGCATAGGCAAAGACTGTGGGAGACCTACTCCCCAATAATGGGAATAATGTTTTTAATATGCTGTTCTGCATGGCTCTTGTAAGGGGCATTGCAAGTTCCTCCGTCCTAATTTTTGGCAGCTTTTGCTTGGAAGGCATAGGCTAAGACTATGGGAGACCTACTCCCCAATAATGGGAATAATGTTTTTAATATGCTGTACTGCATGGCTCTTGTAAGAGGCATTGCAAGTTCCTCCGTCCTATTTTTTCTCAGCTTTTGCTTGGAAGGCATAGGCAAAGACTATGGGAGACACACTCCCCAATAATGGGAATAATGTTTTTAATATGCTGTACTGCATGGCTCTTGTAAGGGGCATTGCAAGTTCCTCCGTCCTAATTTTTGGCAGCTTTTCCTTGGAAGGCATAGGCAAAGACTATGGGAGACCCACTCCCCAATAATGGGAATAATGTTTTTAATATGCTGTACTGCATGGCTCTTGTAAGGGGCATTGCAAGTTCCTCTGTCCTAATTTTTGGCAGCTTTTGCTTGCAAGGCAGAGGCAAAGACTATGGGAGACCCACTCCCAAATAATGGGAATAATGTTTTTAATATGCTGTACTGCATGGCTCTTGTAAGGGGCATTGCAAGTTCCTCCGTCCTAATTTTTGGCAGCTTTTGCTTGGAAGGTATAGGCAAAGACTATGGGAGACCCACTCCCAAATAATGGGAATAATGTTTTTAATATGATGTACTGCATGGCTCTTGTAAGGGGCATTGCAAGTTCCTCCATCCTAATTTTTGACAGCTTTTGCTTGGAAGGTATAGGCAAAGACTATGGGAGACCCACTCCACAATAATGGGAATAATGTTTTTAATATGCTGTACTTCATGGCTCTTGTAAGGGGCATTGCAAGTTCCTCCATCCTAATTTTTGGCAGCTTTTGCTTGGAAGGCATAGGCAAAGACTATGGGAGACCCACTCCCAAATAATGGGAATAATGTTTTTAATATGCTGTACGGCATGGCTCTTGTAAGGGGCATTGCAAGTTCCTCCGTCCTAATTTTTGGCAGCTTTTGCTTGGAAGGCATAGGCAAAGACTGTGGGAGACCCACTCCCGAATAATGGGAATAATGTTTTTAATATGCTGTACTGCATGGCTCTTGTAAGGGGCATTGCAAGTTCCTCCATCCTAATTTTTGGCAGCTTTTGCTTGGAAGGCATAGGAAAAGACTATTGGAGACCCACTCCCCAATAATGGGAATAATGTTTTTATTATGCTGTTCTGCATGGCTCTTGTAAGGGGCATTGCAAGTTCCTCCGTCCTAATTTTTGGCAGCTTTTGCTTGGAAGGCATAGGCAAAGACTGTGGGAGACCCACTCCCCAATAATGGGAATAATGTTTTTAATATGCAGTACTGCATGTCTCTTGTAAGGGGCATTGCAAGTTCCTCCGTCCTAATTTTTGGCAGCTTTTGCTTGGAAGGCATAGGCAAAGACTATGGGAGACCCACTCCCCAATAATGGGAATAATGTTTTTAATATGCTGTACTGCATGGCTCTTGTAAGGGGCATTGCAAGTTCCTCCGTCCTAATTTTTGGCAGCTTTTGCTTGGAAGGCATAGGCAAATACTATGGAAGACGAACTCCCCAATAATGTGAATAATGTTTTTAATATGCTTTACTGCATGGCTCTTGTAAGGGGCATTGCAAGTTCCTCCGTCCTAATTTTTGGCAGCTTTTGCCTGGAAGGCATAGGCAAAGACTATGGGAGACCCACTCCCCAATAATGATAATAATGTTTTTAATATGCTGTACTGCATGGCTCTTGTAAGGGGCATTGCAAGTTCCTCCGTAATAATTTTTGGCAGCTTTTGCTTGGAAGGCATAGGCAAAGACTATGGGAGACCCACTCCCCAATAATGGGAATAATGTTTTTAATATGCTGCATTGCATGGCTCTTGTAAGGGGCATTGCAAGTTCCTGCGTCCTAATTTTTGGCAGCTTTTGCTTGGAAGGTATAGGGAAAGACTATAGAAGACCCACTCCCCAATAATGGGAATAATGTTTTAATATGCTGTACTTCATGGCTCTTGCAAGGGTCATTGCAAGTTCCTCCATGCTAATTTTTGGCAGCTTTTGCTTTGAAGGCATAGGTAAAGACTATGGGAGACCCACTCCCAAATAATGGGAATAATGTTTTTAATATGCTGTACTGCATGGCTATTGTAAGGGGCATTGCAAGTTCCTCCGTCCTAATTTTTGGCAGCTTTTGCTTGGAAGGCATAGGCAAAGACTGTGGGAGACCCACTGCCCAATAATGGGAATAATGTTTTTAATATGCTGTACTGCATGGCTCTTGTAAGGGGCATTGCAAGTTCCTCCGTCCTAATTTTTGGCAGCTTTTGCTTGGAAGGCATAGGCAAAGACTATGGGAGACCCACTCCCCAATAATGGGAATAATGTTTTTAATATGCTGTTCTGCATGGCTCTTGTAAGGGGCATTGCAAGTTCCTCCGTCCTAATTTTTGGCAGCTTTTGCTTGGAAGGCATAGGCAAAGACTATGGGAGACCCACTCCCCAATAATGGGAATAATGTTTTTAATATGCTGTTCTGCATGGCTCTTGTAAGGGGCATTGCAAGTTGCTCCATCCTTATTTTTCGCAGCTTTTGCTTGGAAGGCATAGGCAAAGACTGTGGGAGACCCACTCCCCAATAATGGGAATAATGTTTTTAATATGCTGTACTGCATGGCTCTTGTAAGGAGCATTGCAAGTTCCTCCGTCCTAATTTTTGGCAGCTTTTGCTTGGAAGGCATAGGCAAAGACTATGGGAGACCCACTCCCCAATAATGGGAATAATGTTTTTAATATGCTGTTCTGCATGGCTCTTGTAAGGGGCATTGCAAGTTCCTCCGTCCTAATTTTTGGCAGCTTTTGCTTGGAAGGCATAGGCAAAGACTGTGGGAGACCCACTCCCCAATAATGGGAATAATGTTTTTAATTTGCTGTTCTGCATGGCTCTGGTAAGGAGCATTGCAGGTTCCTCCCTCCTAATTTTTGGCAGGTTTTGCTTGGAAGGCATAGGCTAAGACTATGGGAGACCCACTCCCCAATAATGGGAATAATGTTTTTAATATGCTGTACTGCATTGCTCTTGTAAGGGGCATTGCAAGTTCCTCCATACTAATTTTTGGCAGCTTTTGCTTGGAAGGCATAAGCAAAGACTATGGGAGACACACTCCCCAATAATGAGAATAATGTTTTTAATATGCTGTACTGCATGGCTCTTGTAAGGGGCATTGCAAGTTCCTCCGTCCTAATTTTTGGCAGCTTTTGCTTGGAAGGCATAGGCAAAGACTATGGGAGACCAACTCCCCAATAATGGGAATAATGTTTTTAATTTGCTGTTCTGCATAGCTCTGGTAAGGAGCATTGCAGGTTCCTCCCTCCTAATTTTTGGCAGGTTTTGCTTGGAAGGCATAGGCTAAGACTATGGGAGACCCACTCCCCAATAATGGGAATAATGTTTTTAATATGCTGTACTGCATTGCTCTTGTAAGGGGCATTGCAAGTTCCTCCATACTAATTTTTGGCAGCTTTTGCTTGGAAGGCATAAGCAAAGACTATGGGAGACACACTCCCCAATAATGAGAATAATGTTTTTAATATGCTGTACTGCATGGCTCTTGTAAGGGGCATTGCAAGTTCCTCCGTCCTAATTTTTGGCAGCTTTTGCTTGGAAGGCATAGGCAAAGACTATGGGAGACCAACTCCCCAATAATGGGAATAATGTTTTTAATATGCTGTACTGCAAGGCTCTTGTAAGGGGCATTGCAAGTTCCTGCGTCCTAATTTTTGGCAGCTTTTGCTTGGAAGGCATAGGCAAAGACTGTGGGAGACCCACTCCCCAATAATGGGAATAATGTTTTTAATTTGCTGTTCTGCATGGCTCTGGTAAGGAGCATTGCAGGTTCCTCCCTCCTAATTTTTGGCAGGTTTTGCTTGGAAGGCATAGGCTAAGACTATGGGAGACCCACTCCCCAATAATGGGAATAATGTTTTTAATATGCTGTACTGCATGGCTCTTGTAAGGGGTATTGCAAGTTCCTCCGTCCTAATTTTCGGCAGCTTTTGCTTTGAAGGCATAGGCAAAGACTATGGTAGACCCAATCCCCAATAATGGGAATAGTGTTTTTAATATGCTGTACTGCATGGCTCTTGTAAGGGGCATTGCAAGTTCCTCCGTCCTAATTTTTGGCAGCTTTTGCTTGGAAGGCAAAGGCAAAGACTATGGGAGACCCACTCCCCAATAATGGGAATAATCTTTTTAATATGCTGTACTGCATGGCTCTTGTAAGGGGTATTGCAAGTTCATCCGTTCTAATTTTTGCCAGCTTTTGCTTTGAAGGCATAGGCAAAGACTATGGTAGACCCACTCCCCAATAATGGGAATAATGTTTTTAATATGCTGTACTGCTTGGCTCTTGTACGGGGCATTGCAACTTCCTCCGTCCTAATTTTTGGCAGCTTTTGCTTGGAAGGCATAGGCAAAGACTATGGGAGACCCTCTCCCCAATAATGGGAATAATGCTTTTAATATGCTGTACTGCATGGCTCTTGTAAGGGGCATTGCAAGTTCCTCCATCCTAATTTTTGTCAGCTTTTGCTTGGAAGGCATAGGCAAAGACTGTGGGAGACCAACTCCCCAATAATGGGAATAATGTTTTTAATATGCTGTACTGCATGGCTCTTGTAAGGAGCATTGCAAGTTCCTTCGTCCTAATTTTTGGCAGCTTTTGCTTGGAAGGCATAGGCAAAGACTATGGGAGACCCACTCCCCAATAATGGGAATAATGTTTTTAATTTGCTGTTCTGCATGGCTCTGGTAAGGAGCATTGCAGGTTCCTCCCTCCTAATTCTTGGCAGGTTTTGCTTGGAAGGCATAGGCTAAGACTATGGGAGACCCACTCCCCAATAATGGGAATAATGTTTTTAATATGCTGTACTGCATTGCTCTTGTAAGGGGCATTGCAAGTTCCTCCATCCTAATTTTTGGCAGCTTTTGCTTGGAAGGCATAGGCAAAGACTATGGGAGACACACTCCCCAATAATGAGAATAATGTTTTTAATATGCTGTACTGCATGGCTCTTGTAAGGGGCATTGCAAGTTCCTCCGTCCTAATTTTTGGCAGCTTTTGCTTGGAAGGCATAGGCAAAGACTATGGGAGACCAACTCCCCAATAATGGGAATAATGTTTTTAATATGCTGTTCTGCATGGCTCTTGTAAGGGGCATTGCAAGTTCCTCCATCCTAATTTTTGGCAGCTTTTGCTTGGAAGGCATAGGCAAAGACTATGGGAGACCCACTCCCCAATAATGGGAATAATGTTTTTAATATGCTGTTCTGCATGGCTCTTGTAAGGGGCATTGCAAGTTCCTCCGTCCTAATTTTTGGCAGCTTTTGCTTGGAAGGCATAGGCAAAGACTGTGGGAGACCCACTCCCAAATAATGGGAATAATGTTTTTAATATGCTGCACTGCATGGCTCTTGTAAGGAGCATTGCAAGTTCCTCCGTCCTAATTTTTGACAGCTTTTGCTTGGAAGGCATAGGCAAAGACTATGGGAGACCCACTCCCCAATAATGGGAATGTTTTTAATTTGCTGTTCTGCATGGCTCTGGTAAGGAGCATTGCAGGTTCCTCCCTCCTAATTTTTGGCAGGTTTTGCTTGGAAGGCATAGGCTAAGACTATGGGAGACCCACTCCCCAATAATGGGAATAATGTTTTTAATATGCTGTACTGCATGGCTCTTGTAAGGGGTATTGCAAGTTCCTCCGTCCTAATTTTCGGCAGCTTTTGCTTTGAAGGCATAGGCAAAGACTATGGTAGACCCAATCCCCAATAATGGGAATAATGTTTTTAATATGCTGTACTACATGGCTCTTGTAAGGGGCATTGCAAGTTCCTCCGTCCTAATTTTTGGCAGCTTTTGCTTGGAAGGCATAGGCAAAGACTATGGGAGACCCACTCCCCAATAATGGGAATAATCTTTTTAATATGCTGTACTGCATGGCTCTTGTAAGGGGTATTGCAAGTTCCTCCGTCCTAATTTTCGGCAGCTTTTGCTTTGAAGGCATAGGCAAAGACTATGGTAGACCCACTCCCCAATAATGGGAATAATGTTTTTAATATGCTGTACTGCATGGCTCTTGTAAGGGGCATTGCAAGTTCCTCCATCCTAATTTTTGGCAGCTTTTGCTTGGAAGGCATAGGCAAAGACTATGGGAGACCCACTCCCAAATAATGGGAATAATGTTTTTAATATGCTGTACTGCATGGCTCTTGTAAGGGGCATTGCAAGTTCCTCCGTCCTAATTTTTGGCAGCTTTTGCTTGGAAGGCATAGGCAAATACTATGGGAGACGAACTCCCCAATAATGTGAATAATATTTTTAATATGCTGTACTGCATGGCTCTTGTAAGGGGCATTGCAAGTTCTTCCGTCCTAATTTTTGGCAGCTTTTGCTTGGAAGGCATAGGCAAAGACTATGGGAGACCCACTCCCCAATAATGAGAATAATGTTTTTAATATGCTGTACTGCATGGCTCTTGTAAGGGGCATTGCAAGTTCCTCCGTCCTAATTTTTGGCAGCTTTTGCTTGGAAGGTATAGGCAAAGACTATAGGAGACCCTCTCCCCAATAATGGGAATAATGTTTTTAATATGCTGTACTGCATGGCTCTTGCTAGGGGCATTGCAAGTTCCTCCATGCTAATTTTTGGAAGCTTTTGCTTGGAAGGCATAGGCAAAGACTATGGGAGACCCACTCCCAAATAATGGGAATAATGTTTTTAATATGCTGTACTGCATGGCTATTGTAAGGGGCATTGCAAGTTCCTCCGTCCTAATTTTTGGCAGCTTTTGCTTGGAAGGCATAGGCAAAGACTGTGGGAGACCCACTCCCTAATAATGGGAATAATGTTTTTAATATGCTGTACTGCATGGCTCTTGTAAGGGGCATTGCAAGTTCCTCCATCCTAATTTTTGGCAGCTTTTGCTTGGAAGGCATAGTTAAAGACTATGGGAGACCCACTCCCCAATAATGGGAATAATGTTTTTAATATGCTGTTCTGCATGGCTCTTATAAGGGGCATTGCAAGTTCCTCCGTCCTAAATTTTGGCAGCTTTTGCCTGGAAGGCATAGGCAAAGAGTATGGGAGTCCCACTCCCCAATAATGGGAATAATGTTTTTAATATGCTGTTTTGCATGGCTCTTGTAAGGGGCATTGCAAGTTCCTCCGTCCTAATTTTTGGCAGCTTTTGCTTGGAAGGCATAGGCAAAGACTGTGGGAGACCCACTCCCCAATAATGGGAATTATGTTTTTAATATGCTGTACTGCATGGCTCTTGTAAGGAGCATTGCAAGTTCCTCCGTCCTAATTTTTGGCAGCTTTTGCTTGGAAGGCATAGGCAAAGACTATGGGAGACCCACTCCCCAATAATGGGAATAACGTTTTTAATTTGCTGTTCTGCATGGCTCTGGTAAGGAGCATTGTAGGTTCCTCCCTCCTAATTTTTGGCAGGTTTTGCTTGGAAGGCATAGGTTAAGACTATGGGAGACCCACTCCCCAATAATGGGAATAATGTTTTTAATATGCTGTACTGCATTGCTCTTGTAAGGGGCATTGCAAGTTCCTCCATCCTAATTTTTGGCTGCTTTTGCTTGGAAGGCATGAGCAAAGACTATGGGAGACCCACTCCCCAATAATGAGAATAATGTTTTTAATATGCTGTACTGCATGGCTCTTGTAAGGGGCATTGCAAGTTCCTGCGTCCTAATTTTTGGCAGCTTTTGCTTGGAAGGCATAGGCAAAGACTATGGGAGACCCACTCCCCAATAATGGGAATAATGTTTTTAATATGCTGTTCTGCATGGCTCTTGTACGGGGCATTGCAAGTTCCTCCGTCCTAATTTTTGGCAGCTTTTGCTTGGAAGGCATAGGCAAAGACTATGGGAGACCCTCTCCCCAATAATGGGAATAATGTTTTTAATATGCTGTACTGCATGGCTCTTGTAAGGGGCATTGCAAGTTCCTCCATCCTAATTTTTGTCAGCTTTTGTTTGGAAGGCATAGGCAAAGACTATGGGAGAGCAACTCCCAAATAATGGGAATAATGTTTTTAATATGCTGTACTGAATGGCTCTTGTAAGGGGCTTTGCAAGTTCCTCCGTCCTAATTTTTGGCAGCTTTTGCTTGGAAGGCATAGGCAAAGACTATGGGAGACCCAATGCATAAAATAATGGGAATAATGTTTTTAATATGCTGTACTGCATGGCTCTTGTAAGGGGCATTGCAAGTTCCTCCATCCTAATTTTTGTCAGCTTTTGCTTGGAAGGCATAGGCAAAGACTATGGGAGACCAACTCCCAAATAATGGGAATAATGTTTTTAATATGCTGTACTGCATGGCTCTTGTAAGGGGCTTTGCAAGTTCCTCCGTCCTAATTTTTGGCAGCTTTTGCTTGGAAGGCATAGGCAAAGACTATGGGAGACCCAATGCATAAAATAATGGGAATAATGTTTTTAATATGCTGTACTGCATGGCTCTTGTAAGGGGCATTGCAAGTTCCTCCATCCTAATTTTTGGCAGCTTTTGCTTGGAAGGCATAGGCAAAGACTATGGGAGACCCACTCCCAAATAATGGGAATAATGTTTTTAATATGCTGTACTGCATGGCTCTTGTAAGGGGCATTGCAAGTTCCTCCGTCCTAATTTTTGGCAGCTTTTGCTTGGAAGGCATAGGCAAATACTATGGGAGACGAACTCCCCAATAATGTGAATAATATTTTTAATATGCTGTACTGCATGGCTCTTGTAAGGGGCATTGCAAGTTCTTCCGTCCTAATTTTTGGCAGCTTTTGCTTGGAAGGCATAGGCAAAGACTATGGGAGACCCACTCCCCAATAATGAGAATAATGTTTTTAATATGCTGTACTGCATGGCTCTTGTAAGGGGCATTGCAAGTTCCTCCGTCCTAATTTTTGGTAGCTTTTGCTTGGAAGGTATAGGCAAAGACTATAGGAGACCCTCTCCCCAATAATGGGAATAATGTTTTTAATATGCTGTACTGCATGGCTCTTGCAAGGGGCATTGCAAGTTCCTCCATGCTAATTTTTGGAAGCTTTTGCTTGGAAGGCATAGGCAAAGACTATGGGAGACCCACTCCCAAATAATGGGAATAATGTTTTTAATATGCTGTACTGCATGGCTATTGTAAGGGGCATTGCAAGTTCCTCCATCCTAATTTTTGGCAGCTTTTGCTTGGAAGGCATAGGCAAAGACTGTGGGAGACCCACTCCCTAATAATGGGAATAATGTTTTTAATATGCTGTTCTGCATGGCTCTTATAAGGGGCATTGCAAGTTCCTCCTTCCTAAATTTTGGCAGCTTTTGCCTGGAAGGCATAGGCAAAGAGTATGGGAGTCCCACTCCCCAATAATAATGGGAATAATGTTTTTAATATGCTGTTTTGCATGGCTCTTGTAAGGGGCATTGCAAGTTCCTCCGTCCTAATTTTTGGCAGCTTTTGCTTGGAAGGCATAGGCAAAGACTGTGGGAGACCCACTCCCCAATAATGGGAATTATGTTTTTAATATGCTGTACTGCATGGCTCTTGTAAGGAGCATTGCAAGTTCCTCCGTCCTAATTTTTGGCAGCTTTTGCTTGGAAGGCATAGGCAAAGACTATGGGAGACCCACTCCCCAATAATGGGAATAACGTTTTTAATTTGCTGTTCTGCATGGCTCTGGTAAGGAGCATTGTAGGTTCCTCCCTCCTAATTTTTGGCAGGTTTTGCTTGGAAGGCATAGGTTAAGACTATGGGAGACCCACTCCCCAATAATGGGAATAATGTTTTTAATATGCTGTACTGCATTGCTCTTGTAAGGGGCATTGCAAGTTCCTCCATCCTGATTTTTGGCTGCTTTTGCTTGGAAGGCATGAGCAAAGACTATGGGAGACCCACTCCCCAATAATGAGAATAATGTTTTTAATATGCTGTACTGCATGGCTCTTGTAAGGGGCATTGCAAGTTCCTGCGTCCTAATTTTTGGCAGCTTTTGCTTGGAAGGCATAGGCAAAGACTATGGGAGACCCACTCCCCAATAATGGGAATAATGTTTTTAATATGCTGTTCTGCATGGCTCTTGTACGGGGCATTGCAAGTTCCTCCGTCCTAATTTTTGGCAGCTTTTGCTTGGAAGGCATAGGCAAAGACGATGGGAGACCCTCTCCCCAATAATGGGAATAATGTTTTTAATATGCTGTACTGCATGGCTCTTGTAAGGGGCATTGCAAGTTCCTCCATCCTAATTTTTGTCAGCTTTTGTTTGGAAGGCATAGGCAAAGACTATGGGAGAGCAACTCCCAAATAATGGGAATAATGTTTTTAATATGCTGTACTGAATGGCTCTTGTAAGGGGCTTTGCAAGTTCCTCCGTCCTAATTTTTGGCAGCTTTTGCTTGGAAGGCATAGGCAAAGACTATGGGAGACCCAATGCATAAAATAATGGGAATAATGTTTTTAATATGCTGTACTGCATGGCTCTTGTAAGGGGCATTGCAAGTTCCTCCATCCTAATTTTTGGCAGCTTTTGCTTGGAAGGCATAGGCAAAGACTATGGGAGACCCACTCCCAAATAATGGGAATAATGTTTTTAATATGCTGTACTGCATGGCTCTTGTAAGGGGCATTGCAAGTTCCTCCGTCCTAATTTTTGGCAGCTTTTGCTTGGAAGGCATAGGCAAATACTATGGGAGACGAACTCCCCAATAATGTGAATAATGTTTTTAATATGCTGTACTGCATGGCTCATGTAAGGGGCATTGCAAGTTCTTCCGTCCTAATTTTTGGCAGCTTTTGCTTGGAAGGCATAGGCAAAGACTATGGGAGACCCACTCCCCAATAATGAGAATAATGTTTTTAATATGCTGTACTGCATGGCTCTTGTAAGGGGCATTGCAAGTTCCTCCGTCCTAATTTTTGGCAGCTTTTGCTTGGAAGGTATAGGCAAAGACTATAGGAGACCCTCTCCCCAATAATGGGAATAATGTTTTAATATGCTGTACTTCATGGCTTTTGCAAGGGGCATTGCAAGTTCCTCCATGCTAATTTTTGGAAGCTTTTGCTTGGAAGGCATAGGCAAAGACTATGGGAGACCCACTCCCAAATAATGGGAATAATGTTTTTAATATGCTGTACTGCATGGCTATTGTAAGGGGCATTGCAAGTTCCTCCGTCCTAATTTTTGGCAGCTTTTGCTTGGAAGGCATAGGCAAAGACTGTGGGAGACCCACTCCCTAATAATGGGAATAATGTTTTTAATATGCTGTACTGCATGGCTCTTGTAAGGGGCATTGCAAGTTCCTCCATCCTAATTTTTGGCAGCTTTTGCTTGGAAGGCATAGTTAAAGACTATGGGAGACCCACTCCCCAATAATGGCAATAATGTTTTTAATATGCTGTTCTGCATGGCTCTTGTAAGGGGCATTGCAAGTTCCTCCGTCCTAAATTTTGGCAGCTTTTGCTTGGAAGGCATAGGCAAAGACTATGGGAGACCCACTCCCCAATAATGGGAATAATGTTTTTAATATGCTGTTTTGCATGGCTCTTGTAAGGAGCATTGCAAGTTCCTCCGTCCTAATTTTTGGCAGCTTTTGCTTGGAAGGCATAGGGAAAGACTATGGGAGACCCACTCCCCAATAATGGGAATAACGTTTTTAATTTGCTGTTCTGCATGGCTCTGGTAAGGAGCATTGTAGGTTCCTCCCTCCTAATTTTTGGCAGGTTTTGCTTGGAAGGCATAGGCTAAGACTATGGGAGACCCACTCCCCAATAATGGGAATAATGTTTTTAATATGCTGTACTGCATTGCTCTTGTAAGGGGCATTGCAATTTCCTCCATCCTAATTTTTTCTGCTTTTGCTTGGAAGGCATGAGCAAAGACTATGGGAGACCCACTCCCCAATAATGGGAATAATGTTTTTAATATGCTGTTCTGCATGGCTCTTGTAAGGGGCATTGCAAGTTCCTCCGTCCTAATTTTTGGCAGCTTTTGCTTGAAAGGCATAGGCAAAGACTGTGGGAGACCCACTCCCCAATAATGGGAATAATGTTTTTAATATGCTGTACTGCATGGCTCATGTAAGGAGCATTGCAAGTTCCTCCATCCTAATTTTTGACAGCTTTTGCTTGGAAGGCATAGGCAAAGACTATGGGAGACCCACTCCCCAATAATGGGAATGTTTTTAATTTGCTGTTCTGCATGGCTCTGGTAAGGAGCATTGCAGGTTCCTCCCTCCTAATTTTTGGCAGGTTTTGCTTGGAAGGCATAGGCTATAACTATGGGAGACCCACTCCCCAATAATTGGAATAATGTTTTTAATATGCTGTACTGCATGGCACTTGTAAGGGGTATTGCAAGTTCCTCCGTCCTAATTTTCGGCAGCTTTTTCTTTGAAGGCATAGGCAAAGACTATGGTAGACCCAATCCCCAATAATGGGAATAATGTTTTTAATATGCTGTACTGCATGGCTTTTGTAAGGGGCAATGCAAGTTCCTCCGTCCTAATTTTTGGCAGGTTTTGCTTGGAAGGCATAGGCAAAGACTATGGGAGACCCACTCCCCAATAATGGGAATAATGTTTTTAATATGCTGTACTGCATGGCTCTTGTAAGGGGTATTGCAAGTTCCTCCGTCCTAATTTTCGGCAGCTTTTGCTTTGAAGGCATAGGCAAAGACTATGGTAGACCCACTCCCCAATAATAGGAATAATGTTTTTAATATGCTGTACTGCATGGCTCTTGTAAGGGGCATTGCAAGATCCTTCGTCCTAATTTTTGGCAGCTTTTGCTTGGAAGGTATAGGCAAAGACTATGGGAGACCCTCTCCCCAATAATGGGAATAATGTTTTTAATATGATGTACTGCATGGCTCTTGTAAGTGGCATTGCAAGTTCCTCCATCCTAATTTTTGGCAGCTTTTGCTTGGAATGCATAGGCAAAGACTATGGGAGACCAACTACCAAATAATGGGAATAATGTTTTTAATATGCTGTACTGCATGGCTCTTGTAAGGGGCTTTGCAAGTTCCTCCGTCCTAATTTTTGGCAGCTTTTGCTTGGAAGGCATAGGCAAAGACTATGGGAGACCCACTGCCCAATAATGGGAATAATGTTTTTAATATGCTGTACTGCATGGCTCTTGTAAGGGGCATTGCAAGTTCCTCCATCCTAATTTTTGGCAGCTTTTGCTTTGAAATCATAGGCAAAGACTGTGGGAGACCTACTCCCCAATAATGGGAATAATGTTTTTAATAGGCTGTACTGCATGGCTCTTGTAAGGGGCATTGCAAGTTCCTCCATCCTAATTTTTGGCAGCTTTTGCTTGGAAGGCATGGGCAAAGACTATGGGAGACCCACTGCCCAATAATGGGAATAATGTTTTTAATATGCTGTACTGCATGGCTCTTGTAAGGGGCATTGCAAGTTCCTTCATCCTAATTTTTGGCAGCTTTTGCTTGGAAGGCATAGGCAAAGACTGTGGGAGACCTACTCCCCAATAATGGGAATAATGCTTTTAATATGCTGTACTGCATGGCTCTTGTAAGGGGCATTGCAATTTCCTCCGTCCTAATTTTTGGCAGCTTTTGCTTGGAAGACATAGGCAAAGACTATGGGAGACCCACTCCCCAATAATGGGAATAATGTTTTTAATATGCTGTTCTGCATGGCTCTTGTAAGGGGCTTTGCAAGTTCCTCCGTCCTAATTTTTGGCAGCTTTTGCTTGGAAGGCATAGGCAAAGACTATGGGAGACCCAATGCATAAAGTAATGGGAATAATGTTTTTAATATGCTGTACTGCATGGCTCTTGTAAGGGGCATTGCAAGTTCCTCCATCCTAATTTTTGGCAGCTTTTGCTTGGAAGGCCTAGGCAAAGACTATGGGAGACCCACTCCCAAATAATGGGAATAATGTTTTTAATATGCTGTACTGCATGGCTCTTGTAAGGGGCATTGTAAGTTCCTCCGTCCTAATTTTTGGCAGCTTTTGCTTGGAAGGCATAGGCAAATACTATGGGAGACGAACTCCCCAATAATGTGAATAATGTTTTTAATATGCTGTACTGCATGGCTCTTGTAAGGGGCATTGCAAGTTCTTCCGTCCTAATTTTTGGCAGCTTTTGCTTGGAAGGCATAGGCAAAGACTATGGGAGACCCACTCCCCAATAATGAGAATAATGTTTTTAATATGCTGTACTGCATGGCTCTTGTAAGGGGCATTGCAAGTTCCTCCGTCCTAATTTTTGGCAGCTTTTGCTTGGAAGGTATAGGCAAAGACTATAGGAGACCCTCTCCCCAATAATGGGAATAATGTTTTAATATGCTGTACTTCATGGCTCTTGCAAGGGGCATTGCAAGTTCCTCCATGCTAATTTTTGGAAGCTTTTGCTTGGAAGGCATAGGCAAAGACTATGGGAGACCCACTCCCAAATAATGGGAATAATGTTTTTAATATGCTGTACTGCATGGCTATTGTAAGGGGCATTGCAAGTTCCTCCGTCCTAATTTTTGGCAGCTTTTGCTTGGAAGGCATAGGCAAAGACTGTGGGAGACCCACTCCCTAATAATGGGAATAATGTTTTTAATATGTTGTACTGCATGGCTCTTGTAAGGGGCATTGCAAGTTCCTCCATCCTAATTTTTGGCAGCTTTTGCTTGGAAGGCATAGGTAAAGACTATGGGAGACCCACTCCCCAATAATGGGAATAATGTTTTTAATATGCTGTTCTGCATGGCTCTTGTAAGGGGCATTGCAAGTTCCTCCATCCTAATTTTTGGCAGCTTTTGCTTGGAAGGCATAGGCAAAGACTATGGGAGACCCACTCCCCAATAATGGGAATGTTTTTAATTTGCTTTTCTGCATGGCTCTGGTAAGGAGCATTGCAGGTTCCTCCCTCCAAATTTTTGGCAGGTTTTGCTTGGAAGGCATAGGCTATAACTATGGGAGACCCACTCCCCAATAATTGGAATAATGTTTTTAATATGCTGTACTGCATGGCTCTTGTAAGGGGTATTGCAAGTTCCTCCGTCCTAATTTTCGGCAGCTTTTGCTTTGAAGGCATAGGCAAAGACTATGGTAGACCCAATCCCCAATAATGGGAATAATGTTTTTAATATGCTGTACTGCATGGCTCTTGTAAGGGGCAATGCAAGTTCCTCCGTCCTAATTTTTGGCAGCTTTTGCTTGGAAGGCATAGGCAAAGACTATGGGAGACCCACTCCCCAATAATGGGAATAATGTTTTTAATATGCTGTACTGCATGGCTCTTGTAAGGGGTATTGCAAGTTCCTCCGTCCTAATTTTCGGCAGCTTTTGCTTTGAAGGCATAGGCAAAGACTATGGTAGACCCACTCCCCAATAATAGGAATAATGTTTTTAATATGCTGTACTGCATGGCTCTTGTAAGGGGCATTGCAAGTTCCTTCGTCCTAATTTTTGGCAGCTTTTGCTTGGAAGGTATAGGCAAAGACTATGGGAGACCCTCTCCCCAATAATGGGAATAATGTTTTTAATATGCTGTACTGCATGGCTCTTGTAAGTGGCATTGCAAGTTCCTCCATCCTAATTTTTGGCAGCTTTTGCTTGGAATGCATAGGCAAAGACTATGGGAGACCAACTCCCAAATAATGGGAATAATGTTTTTAATATGCTGTACTGCATGGCTCTTGTAAGGGGCTTTGCAAGTTCCTCCGTCCTAATTTTTGGCAGCTTTTGCTTGGAAGGCATAGGCAAAGACTATGGGAGACCCACTGCCCAATAATGGGAATAATGTTTTTAATATGCTGTACTGCATGGCTCTTGTAAGGGGCATTGCAAGTTCCTCCATCCTAATTTTTGGCAGCTTTTGCTTTGAAATCATAGGCAAAGACTGTGGGAGACCTACTCCCCAATAATGGGAATAATGTTTTTAATAGGCTGTACTGCATGGCTTTTGTAAGGGGCATTGCAAGTTCCTCCATCCTAATTTTTGGCAGCTTTTGCTTGGAAGGCATGGGCAAAGACTATGGGAGACCCACTGCCCAATAATGGGAATAATGGTTTTAATATGCTGTACTGCATGGCTCTTGTAAGGGGCATTGCAAGTTCCTTCATCCTAATTTTTGGCAGCTTTTGCTTGGAAGGCATAGGCAAAGACTGTGGGAGACCTACTCCCCAATAATGGGAATAATGCTTTTAATATGCTGTACTGCATGGCTCTTGTAAGTTGCATTGCAATTTCCTCCGTCCTAATTTTTGGCAGCTTTTGCTTGGAAGACATAGGCAAAGACTATGGGAGACCCACTCCCCAATAATGGGAATAATGTTTTTAATATGCTGTTCTGCATGGCTCTTGTAAGGGGCATTGCAAGTTCCTCCATCCTAATTTTTGGCAGCTTTTGCTTGGAAGGCATAGGCTAAGACTATGGGAGACCCACTCCCCAATAATGGGAATAATGTTTTTAATATGCTGTACTGCATGGCTCTTGTAAGGGGCATTGCAAGTTCCTCCATCCTAATTTTTGGCAGCTTTTGCTTGGAAGGCATAGGCAAAGACTATGGGAGACCCACTCCCCAATAATGGGAATAATGTTTTTAATATGCTGTACTGCATGGCTCTTGTAAGGGGCATTGCAAGTTCCTCCGTCCTATTTTTTGTCAGCTTTTGCTTGGAAGGCATAGGCAAAGACTATGGGAGACCCACTACCCAATAATGGGAATAATGTTTTTAATATGCTGTTCTGCATGGCTCTTGTAAGGGGCATTGCAAGTTCCTCCGTCCTAATTTTTGGCAGCTTTTGCTTGGAAGGCATAGGCAAAGACTATGGGAGACCCACTCCCCAATAATGGGAATAATGTTTTTAATTTGCTGTTCTGCATGGCTCTGGTAAGGAGCATTGCAGGTTCCTTCCTCCTAATTTTTGGCAGGTTTTGCTTGGAAGGCATAGGCTAAGACTATGGGAGACCCACTCCCCAATAATGGGAATAATGTTTTTAATATGCTGTACTGCATGGCTCTTGTAAGGGGCTTTGCAAGTTCCTCCGTCCTAATTTTTGGCAGCTTTTGCTTGGAAGGCATAAGCAAAGACTATGGGAGACCCACTGCCCAATAATGGGAATAATGTTTTTAATATGCTGTACTGCATGGCTCTTGTAAGGGGCATTGCAAGTTCCTCCATCCTAATTTTTGGCAGCTTTTGCTTGGAAAGCATAGGCAAAGACTGTGGGAGACCTACTCCCCAATAATGGGAATAATGTTTTTAATAGGCTGTACTGCATGGCTCTTTTAAGGGGCATTGCAAGTTCCTCCATCCTAATTTTTGGCAGCTTTTGCTTGGAAGGCATGGGCAAAGACTATGGGAGACCCACTGTCCAATAATGGGAATAATGTTTTTAATATGCTGTACTGCATGGCTCTTGTAAGGGGCATTGCAAGTTCCTCCATCCTAATTTTTGACAGATTTTGCTTGGAAGGCATAGGCAAAGAACGTGGGAGACCTACTCCCCAATAATGGGAATAATGCTTTTAATATGCTGTACTGCATGGCTCTTGTAAGGGGCATTGCAATTTCCTCCGTCCTAATTTTTGGGAGCTTTTGCTTGGAAGGCATAGGCTAAGACTATGGGAGACCCACTCCCCAATAATGGGAATAATGTTTTTAATATGCTGTACTGCATGGCTCTTGTAAGGGGCATTGCAAGTTCCTCCATCCTAATTTTTGGCAGCTTTTGCTTGGAAGGCATAGGCAAAGACTATGGGAGACCCACTCCCCAATAATGGGAATAATGTTTTTAATATGCTGTACTGCATGGCTCTTGTAAGGGGCATTGCAAGTTCCTCCGTCCTAATTTTTGGCAGCTTTTGCTTGGAAGGCATAGGCAAAGACTATGGGAGACCCACTCCCCAATAATGGGAATAATGTTTTTAATATGCTGTACTGCATGGCTCTTGTAAGGGGCATTGCAAGTTCGTCTGTCCTAATTTTTGGCAGCTTTTGCTTGCAAGGCATAGACAAAGACTATGGGAGACCCACTCCCAAATAATGGGAATAATGTTTTTAATATGCTGTACTGCATGGCTCTTATAAGGAGCATTGCAAGTTCCTCCATCCTAATTTGTGGCAGCTTTTGCTTGGAAGGCATAGGCAAAGACTATGGGAGACCCACTCCCCAATTATGGGAATAATGTTTTTAACATGCTGTACTGCATGGCTCTGCATTAAAACCCTCTTGTTAAGCTACTGTGACCTCCCCGTCTCTTCCAAGGGGCATTAAAACCGTCTTGTTAAACCACTCTGACCTCCACGTCTCTTTCAAGGGGCATTAAAACCGTCTTGTTAAGCTACTGTGACCTCCATGTCTCTTCCAAGGGGCATTAAAACAGTCTTGTTAAACCACTCTGACCTCCATGTCTCTTCCAAGGGGCATTAAAACCATCTTGTTAAACCACTCTGAACTCCACGTCTCTTCCAAGGGGCATTAAAACCGTCTTGTTAAACCACTTTGGCCTCCACTTCTCTTCCAAGGTGCATTAAAAGTGGGTTGTTAAACCACTCTGAACTCCACGTCTCTTCCAAGGGGCATTAAAACCGTCTTTTTAAGCTACTGTGACCTCCAAGTCTCTTCAAAGGGGCATTAAAACCATCTTGTTAAACCACTCTGAACTCCACGTCTCTTCCAAGGGGAATTAAAATGTTGTTTTTAATTAACTCTAACCTCCACGACTTTTCTAATAGGCATTGCATTTCCTCCTAATTTTAGTCAGCTTTTGCTTTTCAATGCATAGGTGAACATTAAGGGAGACCCACTCCCCAGTAATGGGTAGAAGGTTTTTAGTATGCTGTAATCTACTTCTGTTTCAAGGGGAATTGCAGTTCCTCATAATTTTTGGAAAGCCTTCCATTCACTGCTTAGGCCAACTGTGTACAGGAGATCCAGTTGCTATAAATGGAAAAAACGGTTTAGTTAAGGCCCTCTGACCTCCATGTCACTTCCAAGGGGCATTGGAGTGCCTCGAAATTTTTGGTAGGCAGTGCACTCACTGTATGCCCTATTACTGTGTAGCCAAACCGCTCCTTTTGGTACAGAAACATATTGTTAAGATCTGCTACAAGAACTAAGGAAAGAAAGGGAATCTGTCCCTACAATAAGACTAAGCTAATTCCCTACGTTGCAGCGGGCGAACTGTTCCTTGTGAACAGACCCGCCTTCGTCCTCAGCTAGTCTGAACGCAGACCTATAGAATAAAGGGAGGGGTCCCTAAAAGAACTAAGGACTGGGACAAAATTGGACACCTCCTAGCACATGTTGTAGCGGAGCAAAAAGACAAACAGACAAAAGTACTTTGAGGTCCAAAGGACCAAACGAACTAGAGAGATAGGTACAAAAGCACCTGGCTAGATAGAGAGTCAAATAACACTGAAGTCCAGTAAAGCCATAAGGGCGGAGATGGAATAAATAGGCAGCAGGTCACGTGACCAAAATATAAAAAAACTAACAGGAGAGTTCTAACAGTACCCCCTCTTCTATGAGGATCCTCCGGATCCTCCAGGCCCAGGCCTATCAGGAAACCTCCTGTGGAGCGCTCTGACAAGTCTAGGGGCAGAGACATCATCCGCTCTTACCCAGGAGTTATCCTCGGGACCGAAACCTTTCCAAGCAACGAGATACTGCAATCTCCCTCTATGTCTTCTGGAATTCAGTATACGAGAAATTTCATATTCGCCGTCTTCCACCACCGGAGGAACTGTGACAGTAGCATCCCTATCCGATACATCAGCCTTTTTCAACAAGGAAACATGAAACACAGGATTAATCTTCTGTAACAGCAGACTGATTAACCACCTGAAGCACCTTAAATGGCCCCACAAACTTTGGACCCAATTTTTTAGAGGGAATCTTCAACCGCAGATTCTTTGAGGACAACCAAACCATGTCACCCACCGTAAACAAAACGTCTTTACGTTTCCTGTTAAAATACTTCTTGGACTTTTTGTTAGCCTCTTGAAGGTTACAACGTATGTCAGTCCAAACTCTCTCCAAATCACCGGAAAAATTCTCCTCCTCCAGCACAGCCGACACCAATTTGGAGAACGAACCAAACGACGGATGTCTCCCAGTACAACAAAAAAAAGGAGAACACCCAGCAGAAGAGGATGTATGGTTGTTAAGAGCAAATTCAGCGAGTGGCAGAAACTCTGACCACCCCTCTTGATTGTCTGCCACAAAACAACGCAAAAACTGTTCAACATCCTGGTTCTTTCTTTCTGTCTGTCCATTAGACTCAGGATGATACCCAGATGAAAATGACAAATGGACTCCCAACCTGTCACAAAAAGCATGCCAAAAGCGAGCCACAAACTGAGGTCCCCTATCAGAAACAATGTCGGTGGGAACGCCATGGAGTCTGACAATTTTCTTAACAAATGCCTTAGCGAGTGTCTTAGCGCAGGGTAGTTTAATGAAAGGAACCAAAGACACATCTTGCTAAAACGGTCCATGACCACCAAGATGACAGTGAAACCCTCGGACACAGGAAGGTCAGTAATAAAATCCATTGCCAGATGCGTCCAAGGCGCACTAGGAACCTCCAGAGGGCAAAGCAACCCCGCAGCAGGGGTATGCGAAGCCTTTGATCTAGCACACACCGTACATTGACGCACCCACTTGATGACTTCCTTCTGCCACCCAGGCCACCAAAAACTGCGACTTATAAGTCTCTTAGTCTCAGAAATTCCTGGATGACCTGCCAACCGAGACTCATGATATTCCACAAACAAATCTTTCCTAAAGGTTCTAGGCACAAACAACCTCCCATGGGGAGTGTTAGATGGGGCATCCTCCTGGGCTTTCAGAATCCCATCTTCCAAAACGGAGTCCAATGCTGCTACCACAACTCCTTCCTGTAAAATGCTCTCCTCCTCCTCGGTACCAACCATGGGAGAAAAACTGCGGGATAATGCATCGGCTTTAACATTCTTGGTACCAGGGATGTAAGTAACAGAAAAATTAAACCGAGAAAAAAAAGTGCCCACCTAGCCTGACGGGCATTCAAGCGCTTGGCAGCATCCAGATAAATCAAATTTTTATGATCAGTGAAAACCTGAACTGGAAATTTAGCACCTTCCAAGAAATGCCGCCAATGTTCAAACACGAGTTTAATAGCCAGCAATTCCCGATTACCAACATCGTAATTAAGTTCGGTTTCTGAAAATTTTTTTGAAAAAAAAGCACAGGGATGTACTCCATCCTTGTTCTCCTGAGACAAAACCGCACCGACCCCCACCGAAGAAGCATCAACCTTGACCAAAAAAGGCTTGGTCTCATCAGGCTGCATAAGGATAGGGGCAGAACTGAACCTCTCCTTGAGATACACCAAAGCTTCAATGGCGTCAGTAGTCTACTGGACAGTATTCGCACCTTTCCTGGTGAGATCGGTCAGCGGCTTAACAATTATAGAAAAATTCTTAATGAATTTTCTGTAATAATTGGCGAAACCCAAAAATCTCTGTATCGATTTCAAACCAATAGGCCTAGGCCATTTCTGCACAGCCTGAACCTTCACCGGGTCCATCTCAAAGCCCTCGCTGGAGATAATGTAGCCCAAAAAACTAATTCTCTGCACAGCGAACTCACATTTCTCCAGCTTAGCAAAAAGTGAATTGTCACTTAATAACTGCAATACCTCACGTACGCTCTGACAATGAGACTCCAGATCTGGCGAATAAATCAAAATGTCATCCAAATACACAACCACATTTTTACCCATCAAAGGTCTCAGGATGTCATTAATAAGATTCTGAAAAAACGCGGGTGCATTGGTAAGACCAAAAGGCATCACCGGATTCTCAAAATGACCTACCGGAGTGTTAAAAGCAGTTTTCCATTCATCACCCTCCGTTATACGTAACAAATTGTAAGCCCCCCCGAGATCAATTTTAGAGAACCACTTGGCCCCCACTAACTGGTTAAACCAGTCAGGAATTAACGGCAATGGGTAGGAATTGCGTACGGTAATTTTATTAATTTCACGAAAGTCCAGACATGGACGTAAACCACTGTCCTTTTTTTTTACAAAAAAAAATCCAACAGCCACAGGTGACTTAGAAGGTCTAATGTGACCAGCAGCCAAGCTCGTCTGTATGTATTCCTCCAAGGCCTTTCTCTCAGGGATAGTCAGATTAAATAAGCGACTCTTGGGAAGAGTAGCTCCAGGAACAAACTCAATGGTGCAATCATAGTACCTATGAAGAGGTAAAACTTGCGACTCCTCCTCTGAAAAAAACATCCAAAAATCCTGAATAGGTACAGGTAATTCCCCTTTTTCCACAGCCGCAATGTGACCGTTACAACACTTATCATAGCACTTAGAACTCCATGACTTAATCTCATTAGTAGACCAGTCCAGTAAAGGATTGTGCAGTTTTAACCAAGGCAAACCTAAAACTACTGGAGAAGGTAAATTATTTAATACCACCAAATCCAAATTTTCCTGGTGAATACTATTGATAGTGAGGGGAAATTCAGCAACCTTGTGAGTAATACATTTCAAAGGAGTGTTGTCAATAGCAATCACAGAAATAGGTGATGACAAAGGTTTGGATTCCAATTTAAGTTTTTCCAAAAACCCCTTATCAATCACATTAAGTGTAGAACCACAATCCACAAATACCTGAAATTCAATCAAATCTTCCTGCAATAAGGTACTCCCTGAAAGAAATACTCCCTTAGAATTCAAACAAGCAATACGGGCGTAACTGACCTTTTTTTTTTCTTTGCTTAAATGAAGCTCACAGTTCTTAATTAAATGGTCAGATTTACCACAGTAAAAACACAATCCCTTGGAAAACCTGCGGTCTCTTTCCTGAGAGCGGAGTGACATCGCCCCAACCTCCATCGGTTCTCCGCCATCCGAGCAGACCATCTGAGGACTAGGAGCTGCCATTGCAGGAATTTTCTCATCATTAACCCTGGCACGCAGTCTCCTGTCCACACGTATAGCTAATTGCATGGCCTCTTACAAGGTCACAGGTGAGGGAAATGCAATCAGCAGATCTTTAACCCTTTCACTTAGACCGGCAAGAAACGAACATTTTAACGCCGAATCATTCCATTTCACTTCTGAAGACCAACTTCTGAAGTGTGTACAATAATTTTCAACATCACCTGACCCCTGCTTCAAACGTCTCAGTTCTGTCTCAGCAGATGAGACTCGATCAGGATCGTCATACAATAACCCCAAAGCAGAAAAAAAATCCTCCACTGATCTAAAACACGGATCATTAGTTTGGAGAGAAAAGGCCCACCCCTGTGGTTCCTTGCGCAAAAGTGAAATGATAAACACAATGCGCTGTGATTCATTCCCAGAGGACCTGGGTCTCAAACGAAAATATAATAAACAAGCATTTTTAAAGGAAAAAAAATCTTGTTGTTTACCATCAAAAATATCAGGCAGTCCTACCTTTGGTTCCACAAAATGCTCTCCAGGACAGCTACTCACGTGTTGCTGGAGATCGGCCACCTCTAGAGACAATCCCTGCAGGCGTTGAGCCAACTCTTGAACAGACACCATACTGATCCCAGGATTTCTTTCCAAGTTTAGTTTGGGCTGGACTTACTGTTAAGATCTGCTACAAGAACGAAGGAAAGAAAGGGAATCTGTCCCTACAATAAGACCAAGCTGATTCCCTACGTTGCAGCGGGCGAACTGTTCCTTGTGAACAGACCCGCCTTTGTCCTCAGCTAGTCTGAACGCAGACCTATAGAATAAAGGGAGGGGTCCCTAAAAGAACTAAGGACTGGGACAAAATTGGACACCTCCTAGCAGATGTTGTAGCGGAGCAAAAAGACAAACAGACAAAAGTACTTAGAGGTCCAAAGGACCAAACGAACTAGAGAGATAGGTACAAAAGCACCTGGCTAGATAGAGAATCAAATAACACTGAAGTCCAGCAAAGCCAGAAGGGAGGAGCTGGAATAAATAGGCAGCAGATCACGTGACCAAAATAGAAAAAACTAACAGGAGAGTTCTAACACATATCCTACAAGACATGTGTGGTTGACTGGCCTGATATTGATGTGAATGGTCTCTGTTCCTCCTGCTCTTTTTCCTTTGCCACCACATCATCCATCATTCATCACCTGAAGCTATGTTTAACGGGAGTCATAGAACTGGGATAGTGGCAGGAAAACATCCAGCAATCCTCGGAGGAGGTAGGATATCTGCCAAAACGCTGACCACCTCAGGCCTAGCCGCTACTACATACATGTGCTTACATTCCAAGGAACAGAAAGCTAAGGAGATGGATGGCCTCATGATCATGAATAATTTACTCATTGTATAGGAGGCCGACCACTGCCACTGTCTACCTTCTGAACTTTGTGTTGAAGCCTGATTGACCCAGGACCCGCAATCCTCTATGTCTGGAGGACGTGTTGCATTCCAGTGTCCAACTGTGTCCCGGCTTCCACAATATTAACCCAGTGTGAAGGCGTCAGTGAGATGGACCATCCCTGGCCACATTCACTTGTCCATGTGTTTGTGGTTAGTCTGTCCTTCCCACTAAATGCACTGGGGAGGGCACAGGTAATGTTTTGGTATGTGCGCTTTTGTATAAGGCACACCGGGACAAATAGGGGCAGCTGGGGACCGTTTATGGACACCCGGCCGCCCCCAGGCGGCTAGGGACCGTGTGTGGGCACCCAGCCGCCGGGCGGCTCGGGACCGAGTATGGATACCAGGCTGCCGACGCAGCCATGACGTGGTGGCCAGATTCCGGCTCCACATGCCTAAAAGGCCCAATTTCAAGTGCAAGCAAGCAAGCAGTATGGTATTGCAGCCTGCGGGTTGGTGGGTGGCAGGCAGTATACTTGCGCTTGCATTGCAAGGAATGGGGGAGGTACAATTGAACACTGCCCTGGGACAAGGACTTGCACGGGGATAGTTGCAAGTCTGCATCTTCTGATGCGGCAAGGATCACTTCTGATAGGCACACTTTTAGGCAGTGACCTGGGTGTCAGAGATGCTTCCAGGGGTCTTCCCCATACTGTTCCCATGTCTTTTCAGCTTTGTATGCATGTGTCACACAGCACATGGCCAGATAAGGTTGTAAAATGCTAAAATGACATTTCCCGGTGAATGCATTTGTCACGTTTGAAAGCAATACAAAAATGCAAAAACGAATAAAAAATGCTACTTGTGAACATAGCCCAAGGTGTGGAGGAGTATTTTTGTTTTTGGTTATTTATTTTACCTATACACAAGACTTTACCCTGGAAAGGATGTTCCTTAACATATTTCACAGGAAAGCAGTTTCAGTTTCGTTTTTGAACGTTTTATTGTGAGCCCGTAAAAGTGGCTTAATACCTCTGACAACGTTGTTGACAGCAGTGACCTGGGGGTCAGAAATGCTTCCTGGGGAGATCCCCATGCTGTCTCCATGTCATTTGAGCACTGTCACTATCGTTTTGGGCACTTTTTAGGCTTTCTACAGACTGCCGGGAGTGCCGCCGCAAAAATGCTCGGGTCTCCCATAGACTAACATTGGGCTCGTTGCTCGGGTCGAGCACCCGAGTATCACTGTGAGCTCGGCCCGAGCTTCGAGCATCCGAGCATTTTGGTGCTTGCTCAACATTAGTGATAAAGTGTTCATGTGAAAAAACTGCCCGACATACGGTATATAAGACTTTATATCCCAATATACATCACTTACTAGATCATTTTCAAAAGATGAGGAGGCAATAGAATAACACAACTTAAAATGAAGAAATACTATTGAATCTACAATAAGCAATTACTGGAAGCAGGGGTGGGATTCAAATTTTTAACAGGTTAAAATGGCATCAAAACAGAACAGTCAGGAATCCTGACCCGCCATGCTGGCCCTCACTCGTCCCTTTTCTTGCCTTCTGACCCACAGCATGACAGCCCTCATTCAACCTTTTTCTTGCCTTCTGACCCACTGCATGATGGCCCTCACTCACCCTTTTTCTTGCATTTTGACTCACTGCATGACCGCCATCACTCACCTTTTTTCTTACATTTTGACTCACTGCATGACAGCCATCACTCACCCTTTTTCTTGCATTTTGACTCTCTGCATGACAGCCATCACTCACCTTTTTTCTTACATTTTGACTCACGGCATGACAGCCATCACTCACCCTTTTTCTTACATTTTGACTCACTGCATGACAGCCATCACTCACCCTTTTTCTTGCCTTTTGACCCACTGCATGATGGCCCTCACTCACCCTTTTCAGTGCTTCCCCACTCAGGAGACACCAAAAAG
The DNA here is from genome assembly GCF_046119375.1 of Phyllobates terribilis. Classification (NCBI taxonomy): domain Eukaryota; kingdom Metazoa; phylum Chordata; class Amphibia; order Anura; family Dendrobatidae; genus Phyllobates; species Phyllobates terribilis. Next base: position 474,197,303 of record NW_027362761.1, read on the forward strand.
ATTCAGGAGGGATGGCATATGATGGATCAGGAGGTACTATCAAATGTAAATGTAAATGAAGCCGTTCGAATTTAATAAGGGCCAATAAAGACCAGGACCATGGGGTGGTGGTTCAGGGGCTCACTTGGTAGGAAGAGGGGAGGTAGGAAGAACCTAGATGGTGGAAGGAACGTATGATAGGCACTGCCTAATGATGGATGGAGAGGGAGGCAGATTATGTGAGGAAGGTGAGGAGATAGTTGCTACAGTACTTTGGGCAGCTCTGTGACCTTAGTAATACACCCGATAAAGGGAGGGCTTCTCTGGTGGTGCTCACTTTGTTTCTGAGGCAATGCACACAAGCCTGTAAATTGGTCGAAAGAACAATTTCTCCCTCTTACCCCTTAAGGAACAAGCAGATTTTGCACTTTTATTTTTTCCCTCCCCTTCTTCCAAGAACCGCAACTTTTATATTTTCCCGCTGACAAAGCCATAGGAGGGCTTGTTTTTTGAGGGACTAGTGTTACTTTTGAATGACTGCATCCATTTTATCATACTGGAAAATAGAAGAAAAGTGAATTTGCGAAAAAAACACAATTCCACAATTGTTTTCTGGGTTTGTTTTCTCGATGTTCATTCTGCAGTAAAAATGACCTGGAAATTACAACAATACCAAACTTGCATATTATTTTTTTTATTTAAGTGATGAAGAAAAATTCAGAAATTTGTAAAAAAAAAAATTAGCTTCAGTCACCATTTTCCAAAACCTGGAATATATTTATTTAATATAGGGCTCATTTTTTGTGCAGCAGCCTGATGTTTTAATTGATACTATTTTTGGGATATATACAACGATTTGATCGCCTTTTTTGTGTAGTTGCAGCAACCTAAATCCCGCAATTCTGGCATTTCGAAAGTGGTGTTTGGTCTAGAATGACAAATCTGCAGTCACTCTGTGTGGCTGCAGACTTGTGAATCCTCCTAGAGCACGCACAGTGCGCTGCAAGGGATTGCCATTGTCTGCGCCGAGAATGGCATATCTAAAGAAGATTATAATGCAGTCTGCAGAACCTGTAGGGCACGTATCAGGTTAGCTAAAGCTGACAATGAATTAAGGTTTGCAAGAGATGTCAAAAGCAATAAAAAAGGATTTTGGGGGTATGTCAAAAGTAAAAGAAAAGTCAAAGATGCTATAGGATTTTTACAGGATGAAAATGATGAAATGGTAAGAAAGGAAGTTGAGAAGGCCGAACTTTTTAATTCCTATTTTGCATCAGTTTTCTCTCAGAAAGAAAATGTAACATCAACTGATCTTCACTGTCCTATTAAAGGAATAAAAGAATCCAGGTTATCTGTAAACAGAAAGATTGTGAGGGAATATTTAGCTAACAAAAAGGAGTTCAAGTTTCCAGGTCCAGGTGAATTACACCCCAGAGTACTGAAGGAGATCGTAGAATAAATTTTAGAATAATTCTCCATAATCTTTGAAAATTCTTGGAGAACAGGAGAAGTCCCAGAAGACTGGAGAAGAGCAAATGTTGTTCCTATCTTCAAAAAGGGGAAGAAGGAGGACCCAGGGAACTATAGGCTGGTGAGTCTGACTTCTATACCAGGAAAGATCTTTGAACAAATTATTAAACAACATGTATGTAAGTACCTGGATAAGAATGAAGTGATTAACGAGAGTCAGCATGGGTTTGTAACTAACAAGTCATGTCAAACTAACTTAATTTCCTTCTATGACAGAATCACTGACTGGGTGGATAAGGGAAATGTTGTAGATATAGCATATCTTGACTTCAGCAAAGCATTTGACAAAGTATCTCACACCATCCTTATTGAAAAAATTACCTAGTATGGAATGGACAAGGCAACTGTTAGGTGGATTCATAACTGGCTTAGTGATCGGACTCAAAGAGTGGTCGTAAATGGCTTCACATCCAGTTGAATGAATGTCTCAAGTAGGGTACCACAGGGCTCTGTCCTGGGACCTGTATTTTTCAACATCTTTATCAATGATTTAGATGAAGGAATTGAGGGTAAACTGATTAAATTTGCTGATGACACAAAGCTAGGAGGGATAGCTAACACTAGAGAAGAGAGAGAGAGGCTTCAGAAAGACCTAAATAAACTGGATCAGTGGGCAGCAACTAACAGAATGGTTTTTAACAGGGAAAAATGCAAAGTAATACATCTGGGCAATAAAAATGAAAAAAGCATATACAGAATTGGAGGAATAGAGCTAAGCAACAGTACATGTGAAAAAGACTTAGGTATACTAATAGATCATAGACTGAACATGAGTCAACAGTGTGATGCAGCAGCAAAAAAGGCAAATACAATTCTGGGATGTATTAACAGAAGCATACAGTCTAGATCACGTGAAGTCATTGTCCCACTTTACTCCTCTTTGGTCAGACCTCATCTGGAATACTGTGTCCAGTTTTGGGCACCGCATATTAAAAAAGACATTGACAAACTGGAGCAAGTTCAGAGAAGAGCGACCAGAATGGTGACCGGTCTGCAAACCATGTCCTATGAGGAACGGTTACAGGATTTGGGAATGTTTATCTTGCAAAAAAGAAGACTGAGAGGAGACTTAATAGCTGTCTACAAATATCTCAAGGGCTGTCACATTGTAGAAGGATCATCTTTATTCTCATTTGCACAAGGAAAGACTAGAAGCAATGGGATGAAACTGAATGGGAGGAGACACAGATTAGATATTAGAAAAAACTTTTTGACAGTTAGGGTGATCAATGAGTGGAACAGGCTGCCACGAGATGTGGTGAGTTCTCCTTCAATTCAAACAGAGGCTGGACAGACATCTATCTGAGATGATTTAGTGAATCCTGCTTTGAGCAGGGGGTTGGACCAGATGACCCAGGAGGTCCCTTCCAACTCTACCATTCTATGATTCTATGATTCTATAATATTAAAATAGGTGTACTTTGAACAATCTAAGGTTTAAAACACATTCAGATTTGTTTCACTCATGTCTTTTACTCCTTGTTTCCATATCTTCTCCTTCGTGGTTTTGCTTCTTTCTGTCTGAATCTAAGAACACGGAGAACCAATACAGGTGGAATAAGTATTGAACATGTCACCAATTTTCTATGGAAATACAGTGACGAGCAAAAGGCTAACAATATTTTGAACTTTTGACTTTCAGGCTCCATATCTCACTATCCACTGCTGCTTTGAACATGAGACTGCTATCATTTTATAGGCAATTATCTTGGCTATCTCATGCATAAATTTGACTTGCAACTATTTAGTATATGATTAGTTATACAGATTCTTTACATGCCACTGCATTGTTACTGTTTTGTTCCTAGTGGTTGAAAAATCTTGTTCCTGTATATTACAAAATACAACTTTTCTCACATTCCCTAGTAGCTCAGTGTGTTATTAGGTTGATTCCCAAGGGAAAGGTCACTGGTTAAAATCGAAGAGCATCCATATGGAAGATTTCCCCAGAAATGAGAAACAGCATCATCAAGCTCATCAATAGCTGTCTCTCGGCCAAGAAAATTGCCAAACTGCATCATGTGAGTGCAATAACAGTTGGAAGAATAAGAAATGAAGTGTATCCATCCATTCAAAAGCCAAAAGGCAAAACATTGGAGTCAACAAGTTGGCTCATCACAAGGTCTATTAGTTCTGGTGCAGCAAACACGGCAGTGGAAGTGACTCATATGCTTTGTAACAGTGAGATCACAGACATCCATGCAACCACCGTGTAATACATGTTACACAAGTCCTAAATGGTGGCTCAAAAAAAGGTGAAGAAGCCTTGACTTCAATATCGTCATAAGAAGTGTTGGCTCGAGTTTTGCAAAAAAGTATGAAAAGTGAACAGTAGAAGATTGGAAATGGGTGATTTGGAGCGATGAGACAAAAGTCAATAGACTAGGCTCTGATGGGTGTAAATGGGTCTGGAGAAACAAGGGAAAAAGGGGCTAATGGATTGAGAAATTGAAGGAAGCCTGATGGTATGGGGTTGTTTCACAGCCAAATATGCTGGATGCTTGACCAGGATCGATGGTGGTCTTAATATTGATCTGTATGTGAGTATCTTACAAGATTACTTTGTACACTTGAGAACTACGAGTATGAAAAGGACGACATAGTGTTCTAGTAGGACAATGACCCAAAGCATACGTCGAGATTGGTGAAGAAATGGTTCAATGACAATGAAACAGAGGTGCTGGTTTGGCCCCCACAGTCCCCAGACCTTAACCCAATTGAACATTTGTGGGTAGAGTTGAAGAAAAAACTGTATACAAGACGTGCTTGAATCTGATCGAGACCATGCCCAGAAGGATTAAGCCAGTGTTGAAAGCCAAAGTTGGATTTATCAAATACTAACAAAATAATAAAAATTTTAATTTAGATGTTTAGGAACAAAACAGTAACAATGCAGTGACATGATAAGAATCTGTATAACTAATCATATGCTAAATAGTTGCAAGACAAATTTATTTATGAGATAGCCAAGATGATTGTCTATAAAATGATGGTAGTCTCACATTCAAATCAGTAGTGGATGGTGAGATATGGAGCCTGAAAGTCAAAAGTTCAAAACATTGTTACCCTTTTGCTCATCACTATGTATACAGTACAGACCAAAAGTTTGGACACACCTTCTCATTTAAAGATTTTTCTGTATTTTCATGACTATGAAAATTGTACATTCACACTGAAGGCATCAAAACTATGAATTAACACATGTGGAATTATATACTTAACAAAAAAGTGTGAAACAACTGAAAATATGTCTTATATTCTAGGTTCTTCAAAGTAGCCACCTTTTGCTTTGATGACTGCTTTGCACACTCTTGGCATTCTCTTGATGAGCTTGGGTTCAGGTCTGGCCTCCACAGTCACCAGACCTGAACCCAATTGAGATGGTTTGGGGTGAGCTGGACCGCGGAGTGAAGGCAAAAGGGCCAACAAGTGCTAAGCATCTCTGGGAACTCCTTCAAGATTGTTGGGAGACCATTTCCGGTGACTACCTCTTGAAGCTCATCAAGAGTGCCAATCTTTAAATGAGAAGTTGTGTCTAAACTTTTGGTCTGTACTGTATGTATACACAAACATACACCCAATCACAGAATTGATAGAAATATTGAAGATGTATGTCACGATTCCTGCATTCTGTGTGGGCTTGCTATGGAGTCCTACTGAACTGGTTCTTGCTTTGTTTTGATGGACTGCTTGGCTGTCCAATCCTGTGAGTGGCAAGTCGGACTCTCGATGCATTGATTGACAGCTCGGCTGTCCAATCTTTGACTGGGATTTGCAGGGCAGTCTCCCGGTGTTCAGTGTTCTGGAGATTGCCCAAGCTATTTAACTGAGCTGACTGCCCCTGTTCCCTTCCAGACATAGTTTGTGTTTCCTGGTGAGTGTTTGCCTCATTCTGTTGTTCTGTGTTCTGATCTTCTGCTGCTTGACCCTTTGGACCGTGTTTTGACTACCTCCTTGTCTTGTCCTTTGGCTTCGTTCTGCTCTCTCTTGATATTGACCCTGGACTGTGACCTGACTTACGCATCTGTCTTTTCCATTGGTACTTACGGGCTCTCTTGGTATTGACCTCAGAAGGTCTGACTATCCGCCTCACGGTCGATCCGTGAGTTAGTGACTAGCGTCACATTGCGTCTGGCCATACATTTTTTTTTTCCTCTCACCAATGGATCCAGTTCGTGCACTGTGTGATCAGGTAACGAGTCTGACCCAGATGGTTCAGGATCTGGCTAGGAATCTCCAGAGGCTAGAATTCTCACAGTCCCAGCTGCAGGGTCAGTTTAGTACTCTGGATGTGTCCTCAGAATTGGAGGCTGAGAATCACAAAGTCCAGTTGTTGGCTCCTTCTGCTACACCTGGATCTAAATTATTTGTGACCGTGTATCTAAGATTACGTTTGTTGGAAGAGTTTCATGACTCTATCTTGAGTGGTCACCCCGGGGTCACTGTTACTCAGAAGGTTATATGTAGAAACTTTTGGTGGCCATCCATGCTTAATGACATTAAAAGATGTGTATCCGCTTGAGAGGTTTGCGCACGCACTAAAGCTTGTCATAACTGGCCGGCCGAGGAATTGGCTCCTTTGCCTATTCCAGAAAGACCGTGGACTCATTTGTCCATGGATTTCATAACTGATTTGCCTTTGTCTTGTGGGAAAACCGTTATTTGGGTGGTGGTTGACCGATTCAGTAAACAAGCTCATTTCGTTCCGTTATCAGGGTTACCTAATGCTGAGACGCTTTCCTGGTTATTTATCAATCATGTGGTAAGATTGAATGGCATTCCCTTGAACATTGTATCCAATGGGGGGGTGCAATTTGTCTCCAAATTCTGGAGCGCGTTTTGTAAAAGATTAGGGATTGACCTATCATTTTCCTCTGCTAATCATCCTGAAACTAACGGTCAGACAGACAGGAGCAAAATTGGAGCAAATTCGTAGATGCTTCATTGTGGCTCAGCAGGAGGACTGGTCCTCATTCTTACCTCTTGCTGAGTTCGCCTTTTACAGTCGGGTTAACCAATCTACTGGAACCTCGCCTTTTTTTGCAATTAAGGTTTTCATCCTCATTTTGGTGAATTCTCAAGAATGAGTTATGGTTGTCCAGGAGTAGAGGTTGTCATACAAAAACTTGGGGATTTCTGGAGGGAGGTTCAGAAGAATATTGGGATAGCCCAGCATTGCCAGAAACGGAAGGCTGATAGGAAACGTTCAGGGGGCCCCATATTCAAAGCTGGTGATAAGGTATGGCTTTCTTCCAAAAATATTAAATTGAAAGTGCCATCAGCAAAGTTGAGTCCTAAGTTTATTGGTCCATATGAGATTTTGGAGGTAGGCCAGTGGCCTTCAGATTAAAACTCCCTCCGTCTTTCCGCATTTCAAATGTACTGTATTCCATAAATCTCTGCTAAAAGAGTTTGTCCCTTCCGTTTTGTCTCCTTCATTTCCACCTCCGCCAGTTTCCATCAAGGACAGTTTGGAGTTTGAAGTACTAAGGGTTGTTGATTCTCTGAAAGTCCGTAATTCCCTCCAATACCTCATTCATTGGACAGGTTACGGACCAGAGGAGAGATCCTGGGTCCCTGCTCGTGACGTAAATGCTGATCGTCTAGTCAGGGCCTTCCATTGGAGGTTTCCTGGGAAACCTGGGGGTCCGGTGGCCCCCCATTGAAGAGGGGGTACTGTAATGATTCCTGCATTCTGTGTGAGATTGCTATGCTGTCCTATTGAACTGGTTCTTGCTGTGTTTTCATGGAAAGCTTGGCTGTCCAATCCTGGGAATGGCAAGACAGGCTCTCGGTGTTTTAACAGCTTGGCTGTCCAATCTTTGACTGGGATTTGCAGGGCAGTCTCCAGGTGTTCAGTGTTCTGGAGATTTCACAGCTATTTAACTGAGCTAACTGCCCCTGTTCCCTGCCAGACGTAGTTTGTGCTTCCTGGTGAGTGTTTGCCTCATTGTGTTGTTCTGTGTTCTGATCTTCTGCTGCCTGACCCTTTGGACCGTGTTCTGACTACCTCCTTGTCTTGTCCTTTGGCTTTGTTCTGCTCTCTTTATATTGACCTTAAACTGTGACCTGACACATCTGTATTTTCCCTTGGTATCTACGGGCTCTCTTGGTATTGACCTTGGAAAATCTGACTACCCACCTCATGGTCGTTCCGTGAGTTAGTGACTAGCGTCACAATGTGCACATGATGGAAAAAAATGGACACAAAACATCTCGATGTATCGATTTATTCAGTACCAGGTATGGGCGCCACATGCAGAAATACACACGCTTAAACGCCTTGGCTTGTTATTAATGAGGTATTTAATGGTTATCTGAGCATTGTTGTACTACACTGAAACCACTTGGACAAGAAATTATCAAGATCCAATTTCACCAATATCTGCATCCATGAGATGCAGATCCTTTTGAGTAGAATGGTGCAGCAAGGAGTCATTAGCTCTCTACTGCACAATTCAGCCTGTGAGTGAGAGTGACTCAGCATGCCAGGAGTGATTACATCATTAGATGGTACCTCCTGCGTGAATGGACCCTCAGACTGCACAGTGCACTGACTGGAGCAGACATCAGGGGTATAGTGAGAGGTGAGTAGTTTGTATTTTTTTATTTTCTGTACTTGTGGAGGACATGATACCTCCAAATGTACTGTGTGTGTGGGCTGCATGGGTATCAAACTGTGTGTTGGGTCCTCATACTGAGTGAGGGCCCTCATACTGCATTTAGAGGATGTGGGGAACATTATATTGCGTGTGGGGGCCCTTGTACTATGTGGAGTGCTGTGGGGCCCTCATACTGCATAATGGGGCTGTGAGAGACAATATATTGTGTGTGTGGGGACCCTCATACTGTGTGGGGGTCCCTCACACTTTGCATAGGTCTGTGGGTTACACTGTGTGTGGGGGTCCTCACACTGCCTGTGGGATCTGTGGGGAACATCATACTGTGTGGACCCTCATGCAATGTGGAGGCCTGTGAGGTCCCTCATGCTGTATGCTGGGGCTGTAGTGGACATTACATTGTGTGTAGGTCCTAATACTTTGTGGGTGGGCAATCACACTGCCTGTCGGAGTTATTATATTTCGCATGGCCTCCAACTGTGGCGACTATCATACTGTGTATAGGGGGCTGTGGGGCCATCATGCTATAAATAGGGGATCTGTGGTGCCACCATGATATGGGGGAGGACACTTTAGGGGCATCATACTGTGGGAGGCATTTTACTGTGTTGGGCTTACTGTGGCTGCATCATAATTTGTGGGCGGCGCTGTGGCGGCTTCATACTTTGCTGGAGGTATTGTGGTGTCATCATACCGTGCGTGTCGTGGGACTGTGGGGTGAAATTGTGTGGGGAGTGAAATTGTGTGTGTGTGTGTGTGGGGGGGGGAATCACTGTGGGGGTATCATGCAGTATGGGGGAATTTTGAGGGCATTATGCTCTCTAAGGGCCATGAAAGGGATATAGTAGTGTGTGCAAACACTAAGGGGCTTCAATATTGGCATAATTACAGTGTACATGTTGCATTTGTGTCTCTCTCCCTAATTTTAAAAGTTGGAAGGTATAACTCTTCTTACTTCACTGAAAATCTTTATTTATGCGTGAAGGGAGGCCCAACTAAAACTTTTGCTATGGGCCCCTGTGACTTCTATGTATGACACTGGCAGCAAGTATCTGAAGACATGGTTGTGTTACTTTAAAACGGAAAGATTTAAAAAGGGAGATTGAAAAATAATTGATTCTTGTATAACCTCTCTATAGCTACAGTGCAATTGTCTAAAACAATCCCAAACATAATAGGCTTCGTACATATGACCATTTTTTTGATAGGACCACTTCTCTAGTAGACCGGTTTTATGTACTTTTTGGCTTTAGTGTATAATATTATGAGATAGTTGCCACTGATATAACAATGTATGTTCAGTGTTGATATGTTTTCCTAGCTGTGAAAAATAAGAATCTGTAGTCTACTGTATGTGCATGTGGCTTATCTCTGTTCATCACATGGAGAAAGCTACATCTGGAGGACTTCAAGTTCAAGTCAAGTCAGGCTTCCCTGGCGAAACATCTGTTACTATACTACATCTTTCTCTGTTGCTTGCTGTGCGAAGAGCCACATATTCATGCTGAGAGCGAGCAAAGGATGAATGAAAGGTTACTCTAACTTTGTTTAAGGTGAATGTGCTGTTTGGAAAATGAAATAGTATCAAAGGCGGTAAAACAAAACAATATTAATATAACTGTTTGGTCACACAAACTGTAAAGAAAAAAAATCCAGTAATTGATATAATGGAAATTGTATAGCTTCATTTCTAATTTTTTTTTTTCGAGCATTAGGACTGTGTTCACAATTGCTTTGTGGTTTCTGATTGTGAAGAAAAACCACAATGTAGCTAAGGCTTGCACAAGAGACACAACAGATAAATAGGACATCGGTTTAACCCCTTAACTGCCCATAATATAAGTATATGTCATCTTCAGCGGCCAGTTCATGCACCAGCTCAACTGCAAAACCCATCGCAGCTGGTCCGCTCACCGACCTCTATGGTTGGTCAGGCACAAGTTGTGCTAAACCTCACAATGGCAGAAAAAAAGCTGTTCCCAGATGTGATGCTTGACATGTTTTTCAGATGTTTTTTACGGTGGGCGTAAATTTCCTTAGTGGTATCGGGCGTTAAATTCGGTAAGGGGTAGTGGTAGCTCGGTTTAGCACTAGGTTACATATGGCTCATGTCCTAGGGACGATTTTGTTTTACGTATAGAAATCTAAAAAACTAAGAGATCTTAAAATTGCTGTTGGGAGAAGGCATCCTTCAAATATGAGAGATCTGGAGCAGCTTGCAAAAGAAGAGTGGTACAAAATACCAGATGAGAGGTGTAAGAAGCTTGTTGATGGTTATAGAAAGAGATTGATTGAAGTTATTTATTCCAATGCGTGTGCAACCAAATATTAAGTTGGAAGTGCCAACAATTTTGTCCAGCCCATTTTTGGTTTTGTGTGAAATTATGTCCAATTTTGCCTTTTTTTCAGTTTTTTTGTGTTGTTCCAATACTCACAAAGGAAAGAAATGTGTACAGTCATGGCCAAAAGTATTGAGAATGAGACAAATAGTAATTTTTCCAAAGTTTGCTGCTTCATTTTTTGTAATGGCAATTTGCATATACTCCTGAATGTCAAAGAGTGATCAGCTTAACAGCAATTACTGTACTTGCAAAGTCAATATTTGCCCAGAAAATGAACTTTAACCCCCAAAACACATTTCAACATCATTGCAGTCCTGCCTTAAAAGGAGCAGCTAACATCGTTTTAGTGATTGATCCATTAACACAGGTGTGGGTGTTGATGAGGACAGGGCTAGCGATCAATCAGTCATGATTAAGTAAGAATGACATCACTGGACACTTTAAAAGGAGGCTGGTTCTTGGTATCATTGTTTCTCTTCAGTTAACCATGGTTATCTCTAAAGAAACACGTGCAGCCATCATTGCACTGCACAAAAATGGCCTAACGGGGAAGAATATCGCAGCTACAAAGATTGCACCTCAGTCAACAATCTATCGCATCATCAAGAACTTCAAGGAGAGAGCTTCCATTGTTGTCAAAAAGGCTCCAGGGCGCCCAAGAAAGATCAGCAAGCGCCAGGACCGTATCTTAAAACTGTTTCAGCTGCGGGATCGGACTACCAGCAGTGCCGAGCTTGCTCAGGAATGGCAGCAGGCTGGTGTGAGTGCTTCTGCACGCACTGTGAGGCGGAGACTCTTTGAGCAAGGGCTGGTTTCAAGGAGGGCAGCAAAGAAGCCACTTCTCTCCAGAAAAAACATCAGGGACCGACTGATATTCTGCTAAAGGTACAGGGAGTGGACTGCTGAGGACTGGGGCAAAGTCATTTTCTCTGATGAATCCCCTTTTCGATTGTTTGGGACATCTGGAAAACAGCTTATTCGGAGAAGAAGAGGTGAGCGCTATCACCAGTCTTGTCTCATGCCAACTGTAAAGCATCCTGAAACCATTCATGTGTGGGGTTGCTTCTCAGCCAAGGGAATCGGCTCACTCACAGTCTTGCCTAAAAACACAGCCATGAATAAAGAATGGTACCAGAATGTCCTCCAAGAGCAACTTCTCCCAACCGTCTAAGAGCAGTTTGGCGCCCAACAATGCCTTTTCCAGCATGATGGAGCACCTTGCCATAAAGCAAAGGTGATAACTAAATGGCTCATGGAACAAAACATAGAGATTTTGGGTCCATGGCCTGGAAACTCCCCAGATCTTAATCCCATTGAGAACTTGTGGTCAATCATCAAGAGACGGGTGGACAAACAAAAACCAACAAATTCTGGCAAAATGCAAGCATTGATTATGCAAGAATGGACTGCTATCAGTCAGGATTTGGTCCAAAAGTTGATTGAGAGCATGCCAGGGAGAATTACAGAGGTCTTGAAGAAGAAGGGGCAACACTGCAAATATTGACTTGCTGCATTAACTCATTCTAACTGTCAATATAACCTAATGGTACTCAGAATATGATTGCAATTATATTTCTGTATGTGATATAAACATCAAACACTAATAAAAACCAAAGGCCAGCAGATCATGTGAAAATATAATTTTGGTGTCATTCTCAAAACTTTTGGCCATGACTGTATAACAAAGCATGTATAATTGGAATACTTTTCTGGGAGAAATACTTCATTTTCTGGAACAATTTCAAGGGTACCAACACTTTCGGTCTTGACTGTATATACTTATGCATACACTTGCGTTTGTGTTTATGGTTATTTCACTGCTGGATCACCTACCTGGCCATCACTATATTACCAGATTTGCATATTGTATGCACACATATTTATAGGTGTTGTCAGGTCTAAAATGACAAGTCTGCAGTCACTCTATATGACTGTATACTTGTGAACTCTCGCATAGTGCGCACGGTGAGGATTCTCCAGTGTCAGCGCCGGGAACGGCGGCTACATGACCGCAATATGTATAGACCAGGGTGGGCAATTAATTTTCCCGAGGGGCCACATGAGAGACCCTGTCTGTTGTAAATGTGCCAAACCAATAGGCTGAAATTAATTCTGCGCAATATTAATTTTAACATATTAATTTTAATTATTTTATTTTAATATAAATTGTATCACTTAATATTGAGCAGAATTAGATATGAGCCCACACTCAGCCCCCCTTTATACCATAAGAGCCCACACACAGCCCCCATATACCATAAGAACCCACACACAGACCCCTGTATACCATGAGTTCCCTCATAGTCTCCCCTGGACAGTATGAGCCCCAAAATAGCCCCTATATACAGTATGAGCCCTCAAATAGCCTCTCTATATACAGTATGAGCCCCTACATAGCCTATATACAGTATAAGCCCCCAGTAGCCTCTCTATATACAATATGAGCCCCCACGTAGCCTCCTATATACATTATGAGCCCCTACGTAGCCTCCTATATATGTAATGTACTGGACAGCGGGAAAATAATTCTAAGGCTGTGTGCCCACGATGCATTTTTTAAGCGTTTACGCAGTGGCAAAAACGCTGCAGAAAAGCTTAAAAAATGCACGGTAGAAGGCCTGCCATGGTCCCCAATGATAATCCGCTCCGGATTATCATTGCGGAAAAAAACGCAGCACTACCAATTATTTTGCGGAAGCGCTGCGTTTTCGCCGCCATTGACTTGCATTGAAACGCATGGATTACGTATCACTGCATATGTAGATGCGCATTCCACGCGTTTCAATGTGCGGATGGTACCCGGGTCTAGAGGACAGGAGACTTTCCTCTGGACCTGGGTACCATAGAACCTGTAAAAAAAAAGAATAAAATAAAAAATAAATGTTATACTTACCTTCTGATGGCTCCCGCTGCGCTCGTCCTCCCTTGCCGGCAGATCGCAGTGGACTGAAGGACCTGCTCTGACGTCATAATCATGTGACGGCAGGTCCTTCAGTGCAGTGTACCGCGATCTGCCGGCAGCCAGGACGGAGCGAAGCAAGACTCCGGGGGCCATCAGAAGGTAAGTATAGGTTTATTTTTTATTTTTAACCATTTTTTAGGTCACACTATATAAATCCATGCTGTTTGCATTGATTAATATAGTGTGACCAAGTTGACAAGCACTTTCCAAGTGATTCTAAAATCGCTTGGAAAGCGCTTGTCAACCCGCATGCGGAAATGCATGTGAAGAACGCTTCACATCCCCATGACCCTGGCAGGAAAAACGTACAGTACAGACCAAAAGTTTGGACACACCTTCTCATTTAAAGATTTTTCTGTATTTTCATGACTTTGAAAATTGTACATTCCCACTGAAGGCATCGAAACTATGAATTAACACATGTGGAATTATATACTTAACAAAAAAGTGTGAAACAACTGAAAATATGTCTTATATTCTAGGTTTTTCAAAGTAGCCACCTTTTGCTTTGATGACTGCTTTGTACACTCTTGGCATTCTCTTGATGAGCTTCAAGAGGTAGTCACCGGGGATGGCTGCTTATCACAGCTATGATCTGCCAGCAAAGATGCTGGCTCACAAAGTGAGGGAGCCAGCATTTAACATACCCAGTACATCATCTGTCGGTAAGGGTCTAATGGCTAAGCCTATTTTTTTCAAATCTAATATGTCACTTTATATGACAATAACTCCGGAACTCTTTTACATATCGCAGTGGTTATGCAATTCTTTTTTGTGACACATTGTACTTTATGTTACTGGTGAATTTAGGCTAATATGCTTAATAGTGATGAGCGAGCATGTTCGCTACTGTTCGGTGCTCGCCCGAGCATCTCACTGCTCGACATGCTCGGCGCTCACCGAGTATTTCCGGGGTTGCTCGGCGGGAGCTCAGGTCTCCTCCATGCATGTTTGGCGCTCTTTAGAGAGCCAATGAACATGCAGGGATTGCATGCCACTCACTGTAATGCCATAGCCATGTTGGTTGTGGCATTACAGTGATTGGCTGGCCCCACAGCGTCATCAGGTCTATATCAGACATGGCACCGCCATGCTCGTCACAGTCACTCCGGATCAGGCAGTGTAGGGAGAGGTGCTGCTGAGCTAGGGAGAGATTCACTTGTTTCTAGTTAGTGTAAGTGTACCAAACTATATTAGAGACACATCCATCTCAACAAACAGTTCTTCTGAGGACTAATCCATCTGCAGAGATATCAGGAAGGCAGTGTATATAGGCAGCCAGGCAGTGTATATAGCAGACTGCAGTGCATATAGCACAAGAGGCTCCATTCCAGTTCTGCCTTCTGCTGCTGTTAGATATTTCTAGACAAAGGTCCAGGTCTCAGGGGCCAGGAATAATTTTTTTGGGATCTTAATCCTCATTATTTGCTTAAAAAGCAATTCAGAGAAAACAGTTTTTATTGCGCCATTTGCTTGTTGTCACTGCAGAATACAGCCAGGTCCTTTCCATATTACAGCGCTAAAAATCCAGCTATTGAAAACTGTGTTTTTTCCGTCACACGGATCACATATAAGTTTTCAGAAAATACTGCCATTTCTGGCCTCCATTAAATTTTTTTTTTCAGTGTGTCAACAAAGTTTTTAACACCGGTTTGCTGTTCAAAATAGTTACCTACAGGTCAGGTATTTAAAACCATGTTTTCTCCATCACATGGATCACATATATGTTTCCAGAAAATACTGCCATTTCTAACCTCCATTAAAAATTTGTTTCAGTTTGTCAGTGAAGCAATTGACCCCATATTGCTGTTCAAAATAGTTACCTACATGCCAGGTATTTAACACTCTGTTTTCCACCTTCACACTGATCACATATACGTTTACAGAAAATGCTGCCATTTCTGGCCTCCATTAAAAATTTATTTCAGTGTGTCAGCAAAGTTTTTGACACCGGTTTGCTGTTCAAAATGGTTACCCACAGACCACGTATTTAAAACTTTGCTTTCTCCATCACACAGATCACGTATACGTCTTCAGAAAATACTGCCATTTTGGACCTTCATTAAAAATTTGTTGCAGTGTGTCAGTGAAGCAATTGACACTAGATTGCTGTTCAAAATAGTTACCTACAGGCCAGGTATGTAAAACTGTGTTTTCTCCGTCACACGGATCACATTATACGTATTCAGAAAATACTGCCATTTCGAACCTTCAGTAAAAAATTGTTGCGGTTTGTCAGTGAAGCAATTGACCCCAGATTGTTGTTCAAAATAGTTACCTACAGGCCAGGTATTAAAAACTGTGTTTTCTCCGTCACACGGATCACATATACGTTTTCAGAAAATACTGCTATTTCTGGCCTCCATTAAAAGTTTGTTTCAGTGTGTCAGTGAAGCAATTGACCCCAGATTGCTGTTCAAAATAGCTACCTACAGGCCAGGGATTTAAAACTGTGTTTTCTCCTTCACACAGATCAATATGCGTTTTCAGAAAATACTGCCATTTATGGCCTCCATTAAATTTTTTTTCCTCTGTGTCAGCAAAGTTTTTGACACCGGTTTGCTGTTCAAAATAGTTACCTACAGGCCAGGTATTGAAAGCTGTGTTTTTTCCGTCACACGGATCACATATGTTTTCAGAAAATACTGACATTTCTGACCTCCATTAAAAATTAGTTTCACTGTGAAAGTGGAGCAATTGACACCAGATTGCTGTTCAAAATAGTTACCTACAGGCCAGGTATTTAAAACTGTTTTCTACCTCAAACGGATCACATATACGCTTTTAGAAAATACTGCCATTTCTGGCCTCCATTAAAAAAAAATTTCAGTGTGTCAGCAAAGTTTTTGACACCGGTTTGCTGTTCAAAATAGTTACCCACAGGCCACGTATTTAAAACTTTGCTTTCTCCGTCACACGGATCACATATACGTTTTCAGAAGATACTGCCATTTCGGACCTTCATTAAAAATTTGTTGCAGTGTGTCAGTGAAGCAATTGACACCAGATTGCTGTTCAAAATAGTTACCAAAGGCCAGGTATTTAAAACTGTAGTTTCTCCGTCACTCAGATTACATATACGTTTTCACAAAATACTGCCATTTCTGGCCTCCATTAAAAAAAATTTTCAGTGTGTCAGTGAAGCAATTGACACCAGATTGCTGTTCAAAATAGTTACCTACAGGCCAGGTATGTAAAACTGTGTTTTCTGCGTCACACGGATCACATATACGTTTTCAGAAAATACTGCCATTTCTGGCCTCCATTAAAAAATGTTTTCAGTGTGTCAGTGAAGCAATTCACAGCAGTTTGCTGTTAAAACTACTTACCTACAGGCCAGGTATTTAAAACCATGTTTTCTCCGTCACACGGCTAACATATACGTTGTCAGAAAATACTGCCATTTCTGGCCTCCATTAAAAATTTCTTTCAGTGTGTCAGCAAAGTTTTTGACACTGGTTTGCTGTTCAAAACAGTTACCTACAGGCCAGGTATTTAAAACTGTGTTTTCTCCGTCACACGGAATACATATGCGTTTTCACAAAATACTGCCATTTCTGGCCTCCATTAAAAAAAAAATTCAGTGTGTTAGTGAAGCAATTCACAGCAGTTTGCTGTTCAAACTACTTACCTACAGGCCAGGTATTTAAAACTGTGTTTTCTCGCTCCAAACTCAGTCATTTGTAGTGAGCGTAGAAGATACTGTCCTCCATTTAAAATGGGCAAGGCACGTGGCAAGGGACGGGGAACTGGACGTGATGGTAATGGTGCGTGCAGAGGCCGAGGACAAGGTCCTGGGCAAGCCGAAATTGTGCCACAACAAACACCCACATCTTCTCGCCTGACCTTCCTGTCCCAATTTCTAGGGGACCGCAGCACAACACTATTGAACCCAGAGCAGTGTCAAAAGGTTGTTGGTTGGATAGCGGATAATGCTTCCAGTCATTTAGCCACCACCACCACCACACTGTCTTCCACACGGTCAAGTCTCAGTAGCCATGAGTCTGGACCGCATATTCCTCACCCTGATCCTCCTTCCTCCCACCATGCCGAGTACCCAGAGACAACTGATCCCACACTTGGACACTCTGAAGAGCTGTTCACTTTTCCATTTATAGATTCGGGCCTCTCACCCGGTCCACTTGAAGAGGGGCAAGAGGAGATCGCGTGTAGCAATGCCCAAATATTTGAGCAGCCACAGTCACATGAAGGCGACGGTGGGAAAGTGTCACAATTGCCAGAAAGTCAGGAGGAGGAACAGGGTGCGGAAGTGGAAGACGAGGTGGTGAACGATATAGTAACTGAGCCAACCTGGCAGGAGGACATGCAGAGCGAGGACAGCAGCACACAGGCAGGAAGAAGCAGTGTGGTGGCCACAGACAGAAGGCAGGCAACCGTTCCCCATAACACAAACACGAAGTAAGTTACCAGTACAAATGTTAGGTCTTCCCGAGTCTGGTTGTATTTTAAAGACTCTGCCGATAACCCCAAAAAGGCCATTTGCATCAAGTGCCAGGCCAGCATCAGCAGGGGAGCCAAAACGACCAGCCTGACCACCACCAGCATGATCAGGCACATGGCAGCAAAGCACCCGACTTTGTGGGCAGAACCCCAGGGTCCAGGAACAGTGTCTGCGGGTTGCACCATTGCTTCTTCCGCTGTTGTGGATGCAAGCCAATCCCCTGTCCATTGTGCATGCAAAGATGCCTTCGGCCCTGCACCTGTCATGGCACACTCTCAAGTAGCAGCATCAGGAAGCACGTCCATGTCCTTGTCCAAGCACAGCGTTCAGTTGTCCATACTGCAGTCCTTGGAACGCAAGTACAAATATGCAGCCAACGCCCCACAGGCCACACTACTAAATTCTCACATTTCACGACTGCTTGCGCTCAATATGTTGCCTTCTAGGCTCGTGGAGAAGGAAGCATTCCGCAATCTGATGGCGGCGGCCGTCCCTCGGTACTCGGTCCCCAGCTGCCACTATTTCTCCCCGTGTGCCGTCCCCGCATTACACAAGCACGTGTCCCAAAACATTAGCCGTGCTCTCAACAACGCAGTTACCGGAAAAGTCCACCTAACCACAGACACGTGGACAAGTGCTTGTGGGCAGGGATGGTATATCTCACTGACGGCACACTGGGTTAACATAGTGGAAGCCGGGACCCAGTTGGACCTTGGGACGGAACACGTCCTCCCAATGCCAAGGATTGCGGGCCCTAGGTCAATCAGGGTTGCTCCCATGGTGTACCGCTCCTGCACCTCATCCTCCTCAGCCTCCTCCTCCTCTTCAGCCTCCATCTCCGAAATGACCACATCAGTCACAAGCTGGAAGCACTGCAGCACTTTCTCGGCCAAGCGGCAACAGGCTGTTCTGAAGCTAATATGCTTAGGTGAAAAACCGCACAATGCTGAAGAGTTATGGACAGTTCTGAAAGAGCAGGCAGATCTGTTGCTCACACTGCTGAACCTACAGCCAGGCATGGTCGTGTGTGACAATGGCCGGAACCTGATAGCGGCTCTGAGGCGAGGCGAGCTCACACAAGTACCATACTTGGCCCATGTGCTTAACCTTGTGGTTCAGCGGTTTCTCAAATCCTACCCGGAGCTGCCGGATCTGCTTGTTAAAGTACACCGCCTGTGTGCCCATTTTAGAAAGTCAGCTACAGCTTCTGCCGCCCTTGCAGTGTTTCAGCAGCGTTTGCAGCTTCCGGCTCACAGATTGGTGTGTGATGTCCCCACACATTGGAACTCTACACTGCAGATGTTGGGAAGGATTTGTGAGCAGAAGAGGGCAGTTGTTGAGTACCAGCATCAACAAGGCCGTCGGTATTCAGTTCAGACTCCACACATAAGACCTCAGGAGTGGAAATGGATGTCAGACATATGTACCATCCTCCAAAACTTTGAGGACCCCACCAGGATGGTGAGCGGCGATGATGCCATAATTAGCATCACCATCCCGCTTCTCTGTCTTCTGAAATGCTCTCTGCTCACAATCAAAGAGGATGCATGGCAGGCGGAGCATGATGAGATGAAGCAAGGAACCATACAGGGTGATTACACACAGCCCAGCCTCATCTCATCCCAACGTGGATTGGGGGACAATGAGGAAGAGGAGGAGGAGGAAGAACAGGAGCTAGTTTCATGCGCTATAGACGGTACTACCTGCACAGCTGCCATACCGTCTGTTCAGCGTGGATGGCCAGAGGACAAAGAGGAGGAGGAGAGCATGGTCAGTCATCCTCTTGGTGAGGACACGGAAGTCTTGCATGCATGGCTGAGTTTATGTTACGCTGCCTTTCCCATGACCCTCGCATTCTCAAAATTTTTGGTGACAGTCATTGCTGGTTTGACACTTCTAGACCCATGCTACAAGGATAACTTTATATCCCTTATTCCTAAGGCGGACAGGTCTATAAAAATGGGGCTGTACAAGAAGGCCCTTGTTGCGGAACTATTAAAAAATTCTCATCTGAAAACGCTGGCGGCAGAGGGCACACTTCGTTGGACAACCAAGGAGTACAGGCGAGAGAGACACAACTTCAATCCAGCAGAGGCAGGGGAACAATGTCAAAGTTCTGGGAGAGTTTTCTCAGACCCTCCCATCGGACAGGCCCTGAGGCGCGGGGTGCTCTCACAAGGAGTGCAAAGTTTGGGAAGATGCTGAGGGAGTACCTTGCTGACCGCACCAACGTCCTCCGTGATTCCGCTGTGCCTTTTAATTATTGGGTATCCAGGCTGGATTCGTGGAATGAACTGGCTCTCTATGCCTTGGAGGTCCTGGCTTGCCCTGCCGACAGCGTTTTATCAGAGCGGGTTTTTAGTGCTGCTGGTGGAATTATAACTGATAAGCGCATCCGCCTGTCAACTGAAAATGCTGACAGCCTGACTCTTATAAAAATGTACAAGGGCTGGAATGGGCCAAACTTCTCAACACCACCGAATGATAGCAGCGTAACATAAACTCCAATCCAGTGTCTTTTCTTGAGAGTTGTATTCCCATGCACCTTTTCACACCCACACATGGGTATACGCTTCCTGATTTTGGCTATTTGCTCTTGTCCTTCTCCTGCTCCTCATCCTCCACCACCATATCACCAGGGTGACCGTGGTCCGTGATGCAAGACCCACCTAATTTTTTTAAAGGGTATTTATGATGCCTGTAAATTTTTTTTTTAATACAGTATGTTCATGTATACCCCCCAGGGGTAAATGTTTGTCAGCCCATACACTTAGTGCATGGGCATTACAAGTATAGGAGGACCGCTCCTTTCTAATGGGAACATTTTTTAATGAGGCCCTCCTCCACGTCTCTTTAAAGGGGCACTGAAGTGCCTCCAAATTTTTGGCAGCCCTTGCATTTACTGCATAGGCCAATTGGAGACTCTCTCCTTTCTAATGGGAATTTGTCGTTACTGTGGCCCTGCTCTGTGGGTCTTTAAATTCTTAGTGGGGTTTTTCCTAAAATTGTCAGCCGTTAGACTCACTGCATACCCTATAACTGTATAGCAGACTCTCTCCTTTCTAATGGGAACATGTCGTACTTGTTACTGTGGCCCTGCTCGATGTGTCTTTAAATTCTTAGTGGAGTTTTTCCTAAATTTGTCAGCCGTTGGACTCACTGCATACCCTATAACTGTATATCAGACTCTCTCCTTTCTAATGGGAACATGTCGTACCTTGTTACTGTGGCCCTGCTCCATGTGTCTTTAAATTCTTAGTGGGGTTTTTCCTAAAATTGTCAGCCGTTGGACTCACTGCATACCCTATAACTGTATAGCAGACTCCCTCCTTTCTAATGGGAACATGTCGTACCTTGTTACTGTGGCCCTGCTCTGTGTGTCTTTAAATTCTTAGTCGGGTTTTTCCTAAAATTGTCAGCCGTTGAACTCACTGCATACCGTATAACTGTATAGCAGACTCCCTCATTTCTAATGGGAAATGTAGTACTTGTTACTGTGGCCCTGCTCCATGTGTCTTTAAATTCTTAGTTGGGTTTTTCCTAAAATTGTCAGCCATTGTACTCACTGCATACCCTATAACTGTATAGCAGACCCTCTCCTTTCTAATGGGAATTTGTCGTACCTTGTTACTGTGGCCCTGCTCTGTGAGTCTTTAAATTCTTAGTGGGGTTTTTCCTAAAATTGTCAGCCGTTGGACTCACTGCATACCCTAAAACTGTATAGCAGACTCTCTCCTTTCTAATGGGAACATGTCGTACCTTGTTACTGTTGCCCTGCTCTATGTGTCTTTAAATTCTTAGTGGGGTTTTTCCCAAATTTTGGCAGCCCTTGCAGTCACAGCATGGGCATTACCACTTATAGGAGACCCGCTCCTTTATAATGGGAACATTTTTTTTACTGAGACAATCCTCTATGTCTCTTCAAAGGGGTATTGGGTTGCGTCCAAATTTTTGGCAGCCCTTGCAGTCACTGGATACGCAATAACAGTATAGGAGACCCACTTGTTAATAATGGGAACAATAAAGCATAGTCAGCTGATGGCTCTCTAACAATAGCTAGGGCCGACTGCTGGCTGATGTCCCTATAAAAATAGGCTTTATGACTTTCAGTGTCCCTCCATCATAAATAAAGCAGGAAGTGTCGGATGATGTGTCACACACCACATTGCCAGCTAAGGTTATAAAATGCTAAAATGACATTTCTCTGTGAATGCATTTGTCTTAAAAAAAAACTTAAAAAAAACAAAACAATAGGATCTTTCTTTAGTATAAAAAACAGTGTCACCAATTTAACAAAAATGTAATCACATTGTTCAGCCCACTTTTGTATTGCTTTCAACCATGACAAATGCATTCACCGGGAAATGTCATTTTAACATTTTACAACCTTATCTGGACATGTGTTGTGTGACACATGCGTACAGTGCTGAAAAGACATGGGAACAGCATGGGGAAGACCCCTGGAAGCATTTCTGACACCCAGGTCACTGCCTAAAAGTGTGCCCATCAGAAGTGATCCTTGCCGTATCAGAAGATGCAGACTTGCAACTATCCCCGTGCAAGTCCTTGTCCCAGAGCAGTTTTCAATTGTACCTCCCCCATTCCGTGCAATGCAAGCGTAAGTGTGCAACCTGCAATACCATACTGCTAGCTTGCTTGCACTTGAAATTGGGCCTTTTAGGCATGTGGAGGCAGACGCCGGCCACCATGTCATCGCTGCTTCGGCGGCCTGGTATCCATACTCAGTCCCCAGCCGCCCGGCGGCCGGGTGTCCACGCTCGGTCCCCAGCTGCCAGGGGGCAGCCGGGTGTGCATACTCGGTCCCCAGCCACCCTGCGGCCGGGTGTCCACACACGGTCCCCAGCCGCTTGGGGGCGGTCGGGTGCCCATATACGGTCCCCAGCCGCCCCTATTTCTCCTTGGAACTTCCCTCACACTTTTCTTAGCCCGGCCTGCTTTAGGGCAGCATTGGACGAGCCCACCAGAGAACCAGACTCCTCTGGTGGGCCCTGGCTTCTCCATCAGGGGAGTTGAGAGTGCCAAGGTGAGAAGCATGATGATGATGATAGAAGTTAGCATCTGCTTTGTTTTCTTGGAATGCAAGCGCATGTATGTAGTAGCGGCTAGGCCTGAGGTGGTCAGCGTTTTGGCGCATATCCTACCTCCTCCGAGGATTGCTGGATGTTTTCCTGCTACTATCCCAGTTCTATGACTCCCGTTAAAACAAAGCTTCAGGTGATGAATGATGGATGAGGTGGTGGCAAAGGAGAAAGAGCAGGAGGAACAGGGACCATTCACATCAATATCAGGCCAGTCAACCACACATGTCTTGTAGGATATGTTTCTGTACCACAAGGAGCTGTTCGGCTACACAGTTATAGGGCATGCAGTGAGTGCAATGCCTGCCAAAAATTTCGAGGCACTCCAATGCCCCTTGGAAGTGACATGGAGGTCAGAGGGCCTTAACTAAACCGTTTTTTCCATTTATAGCAACTGGGTCTCCTGTGCACTGTTGGCCTAAGCAGTGAATGGAAGTCTTTCCAAAAATTATGAGGAACTGCAATGCTCCTTGAAACAGACATGGATTACAGCATACTAAAAACCTTCTACCCATTATTGGGGAGTGGGTCTCCCTTAGTGTTCGCCTATGCATTGAAAAGCAAAAGCTGACTAAAATTAGGAGGAAATGCAATGCCCGTTGGAAGAATGGTGAAGGTCGCAGTGGACTAAAAAGACAATATCAATGCCCCTTGGAAAAGTGGTGGAGGTCGCAGTAGCGTAACAAGACGTTTTTAATGCCCCTTGGAAGAGATGTGGAGGTCGCAGTAGCTTATCAAGACGGTTTTAATGCCCCTTGGAAGAGACGTGGAGGTTGCAGTGGAATAAAAAGACAATATCAATGCCCCTTGGAAAAGTGGTGGAGGTCGCAGTAGCTTAACAAGACGGTTTCAATGCCCCTTGGAAAAGTGGTGGAGGTCGCAGTAGCTTAACAAGATGGTTTTAATGCCCCTTGGAAGAATGGTGGAGGTCGCAGTGGCATAAAAAGACAATATCAATGCCCCTTGGAAAAGTGGTGGAGGTTGCAGTAGCTTAACAAGACGGTTTTCATGCCCCTTGGAAGAGATGTGGAGGTCGCAGTAGCTTAACAAGATGGTTTTAATGCGCCTTGGAAAAGTGGTGGAAGTCGCAGTAGCTTAACAAGACTGTTTTAATGCCCCTTGGAAGAGACGCAGTACAGTACAGCATATTAAAAACATTATTCCCATCATTGGGGAGTGGATCTCCCATAGTCTTTGCCTATGACTTCCAAGCAAAAGCTGCCAAAAATTAGGACGAAGGAACTTGCAATGCTAGCAACACAGACCACGGTCACCCTGGTGGTATAGTGGTGGTGGAGACTGAGGATAAGGAGAAGAGCAAAATACAGCCGAAATGAGGTATACCCATGTGTGGGTGTGAAGCGGTGCATAGGAATACACCTCCCGAAATAACACAGTGGATTTGACTTTATGTTACTCGGCTGTCATTTGGTGGTGATGAGAAGTCTGGCCCAATCCAGCCCTTGTTCATTTTGATAAGGGTCAGCTTGTCAGCATTGTCAGTTGACAGGCGAGTGCGGTTATCAGTTATAATTCCCCCAGCGGCACTAAAACCACGCTCCAATAACACACTAGCGGCAGGGCAGGCCAGGACCTCCAAGGCGTACAGAGCGAGTTCATTCCCAGTGTCCAGCTTGGATACCCAATATTTAAAAGGCACAGAGGAATTACGGAGGATGCTGGTACGGTAGGCAAGGTACTCCCTCATCATCTTTTGAAACTTTCCACTCCTTGTGAGAGTACCCCGTGCCTCAGGGCCTGCAAGCTGGGCGGGTCTCAGAAAACTGTACCAGAATGTTGACAGTGTTCCACTGTCTCTGCTGGATTGGATTTGCATCTCTCTCACTTGTACGCCTTGGTTGGTCAACGAACTGTGACCTCTGCCGCTAGCGTGTTCAGATAGGAATTTTTTTAACAGTTCTGCAGCAAGGGCCTTCTGGTAATGCCCCATTTTTGTAGACCTCTCCACCTCAGGAATAAGAGAGTGAAAGTTCTCCTTGTAGCTGGGGTCTAAAAGTGTCACCAACCAGTAATAACTGTCACCCAACATTTTGACATCGCGAGGGTCACGGTTAAGGCAGCGTAACATAAAGTCAGCCATGTGTGCCAGACTGGTAATGGGCAAGACTTCCATGTCCTCACCAAGATGACGACTGACCATGCTCTCCTCCTCCTTCCCCCCTGTCCTCAGGCCACCCACACTGAAACCGACTGTATGACAGTAGTACAGGTAGTACCGTCTACAGCGCATGATACCAGCTCCTGTTCTTCCTCCTCCTCCTCCTCCTCTCCCTCATTGACCTCCAATGCATGTTGGGATGAGATGAGGCTGGGCTATGTGTAATCGCACGCTACGGCTTCCTGATCCATCTCATCATACTCTGGCTGCAATGCCTCCTCTCTAATTCTCTGCAGAGAGCGTTGCAAAAGATAGACAAGAGGGATGCTGACGCTAATGATGGCATCATCACCACTCACCATCTTGGTGGACTCCTCAAAGTTTGTCAGGATTGTACATATGTCAGACGTCCAGGTCCACTCCTGAGCTCTTATGTGTGGAGTCTGACCTGAATATCGACGGCCTTGTTGCAGCTGGTACTCCACAACTGCTCTCTTCTGCTCACAAATCCTTTGCAACATGTGGAGGGTAGAGTTCCAACGTGTGGGGACATCACACACCAGTCGGTGTGCCGGAAGCTGCAAACGCTGCTGCAACACAGCAAGGGCGGCGGAAGCTGTAGCCGACTTGCGAAAATGAGCTGACAGGCGACATACTTTGACGAGCAGATCTGGCAACTCGGGGTACGATTTAAGAAACCGCTGAACCACGAGGTTAAGCACATGAGCCAGGCATGGTATGGTACGTGTGTGATCTCGTACGTGTGTGATCTCCAGCTTGTAACTGATGTGGTGATATCTGAGATGGAGGCTGAACATGAGGAGGAGGAGGAGGATGATGCGCAGGAGCTACACACTGTGAGGGCAATTCTGATTGACATAGGGCCCGCAATCCTCGGTGTGGGGAGGATGTGCTCCGTCCCAAGGTCCGACTGGGACCCGGCTTCCACTATGTTTACCCAGTGTGCCGTCAGGGAGATGTACCGTCCCGGGCCACAAGCACTTGTCCACGTGTCTGTTGTCAGGTGCTCTCTCCCAGTAACTGCGCTGTTGAGGGCATGGCAGATGTTTTGGGACATGAGCTTGTGTAGTGCAGGGATGGCACACCGGGCAAAATAGTGTCAGCTGGGGACCGAGTACCGAGGGACGGCCTCAGCCATAAGCATTCCGTCTCCACCAGCCGAAAAGGCAGCATTTCCAACGCAAGCACTTGTGAAATGTGCGAATTTAAGACTGTGGCCTGTGGGGCGTTGGCTGCGAATTTGCGCTTTCGTTCAAAGTTCTGGGATATGGACAATTGAATGCTGCGGTAGGACGTGGACGTGGACGTTGATGCTGTTTCTTGAGAAACTGCCATAATAAGTGAAGACTGAGAGGAGGGGGCATCTTTGCATGCAGTATGGACAGGGGATTGCCTTGCACGCACAAAAGGGGGTTCTATTACACGCAAAACAGCGGAAGAAGCAGTGGTGACACCTGCTGACACTGGTCGTTGGACCCTGGGGTTCGCCCCACAAAGTCGGGTGCTTTGCTGACATGTGCCTGATCATGCGGGTGGTGGTCAGGCTGGTAGATTTGTCACCCCTGCTGATGCTGGCATGGCAGGTGGTACAAATGGCCTTTTTGGGGTTGTCAGCAGAGTCTTTTAAAAAATTACAGACTCTGGAAGACCTACCGGATGTACTGGCAACGTCCCTCATGTTGGTGTTACGGGGAACTGTTGCCCGCCTTCTGTGTGTGGCCACCACACTGCTTCTTCCTGCCTGTTGTGGTACTCTGCCTCCCTCCCCCTGTGTGCTGCTGGCCTCGCTCTGTGTGTCCTCCTGCCACGTTGGGTCAGTTACTAGATCATCCACCACCTCCTCCTCTTCCACTTGCGCACCACGATCCTCCTCCTCACTTCGTGGCAATTGTGTCTTGTCATCGTCCACCTCTTGTGACAAATTGACAGCGTCGACTTCCTGTGGCCATGGCTGTTCAAATATTTGGGCATCGCTACATGGAATCTCCTCTTCCACCACTTCCACCACTGTTTGGCATTTTTTGCCTTAAAAAAAAACAGTAATAGTGTCTCCCTGACTGGTCAGACACCAATATATCTGCTTAAAAGAGTCTGGTGTAGGCCAGAGAAATAGAACTGTGGTTTTGCAGTTCCACGGGTCAAATCTCTGTATTATCCTGCTTTTGCCATTTTTTGCCGTAGAAAAAACAGTAATAGTGTCTCCCTGACTGGTCAGACACCAATATATCTGATTAAAAGAGTCTAGTGTAGGCCAGAGAAATAGAACTTTGTTTTTGCAGTTCCACTGGTCAAATCTCTGTATTATCCTGCTTTTGGCATTTTTTGCCGTAAAAAAAAAAGCAGGATAATACAGAGATTTGACCAGTGGAACTGCAAAAACAAAGTTCTATTTCTCTGGCCTACACTAGACTCTCTTAATCAGATATATTGGTGTCTGACCAGTCAGGGAGACACTATTACTGTTTTTTTTTATGGCAAAAAATGCCAAAAGCAGGATAATACAGAGATTTGACCCGTGGAACTGCAAAACCACAGTTCTATTTCTCTGGCCTACATCAGACTCTTTTAAACTGACATATTGGTGTCTGACCAGTCAGGAAAACACTATTACAGTTTTTTTTTTACGGCAAAAAGTGCCAAAAGCAGGATAATACAGAGATTTGACCCGAGGAACTGCAAAACCACAGTTCTATTTCTCTCGCCTACACTAGACTCTTTTAAACAGATATATTGTTGTCTGACCACTCAGGGAGACAGTATTACTGTTTTTTTTTATGACAAAACATGCCAAAAGCAGGATAATACAGAGATTTGACCCGTGGAACTGCAAAACAACAGATATATTTCTCTGGCCTACACCAGACCCTTTTAAACAGAAATATTGGTGTCTGACCAGTCAGGGAGACACTATTACTGATTTTTTTAATGGGAAAAAATGCCAAAAGCAGGATAATACAGAGATTTGACCTGTGGAACTGCAAAACAACAGTTCTATTTCTCTGGCCCACACCAGACTCTTTTAAACAGATATATTGGTGGCTGACCAGTCAGGGAGACACTATTACTGTTTTTTTACGGCAAAAAATGCCAAAAGCAGGATAATACAGAGATTTGACCCGTGGAACTGCAAAAACACAGTTCTATTTCTCTGGCCTTCACCAGATACTTTAAACAGATGTATTGGTGTCTGACCAGTCATGGAGACACTATTACAGTGTTTTTTTACGGCAAAAAATGCCAAAAGCAGGATAATACAGAGATTTGACCTGTGGAACTGCAAAACCACAGTTCTATTTCTCTGGCCTACACCAGACTCTTTTAAACAGATATATTGGTGTCTGACCAGTCAAGGAGACACTATTACAGTTTTTTTTTACGGCAAAAAATGCAAAAAGCAGGATAATACAGAGATTTGACCTGCGGAACTGCAAAACCAAAGTTCTATTTCTCTGGCCTACACCAGACTCTTTTAAACAGATATATTGGTGTCTGACCACTCAGGGAGACACTATTACTGTTTTTATTTACGGTAAAAAATGCCAAAAGCAGGATAATACAGAGATTTGACCCGTGGAACTGCAAAAACACAGTTCTATTTCTCTGGTCTACACCAGACTCTTTTAAACAGATATATTGGTGTCTGACCAGTCAAGGAGACACTATTACAGTTTTTTTTTACGGCAAAAAATGCCAAAAGCAGGATAATACAGAGATTTGACCTGTGGAACTGCAAAACCACAGTTCTATTTCTCTGGCCTACACCAGACTCTTTTAAACAGATATATTGGTGTCTGACCAGTCAGGGAGACACTATTACTGTTTTTTTTTACGACAAAAAATGCCAAAAGCAGGATAATTCAGAGATTTGACCCATGGAACTGCAAAACCACAGTTCTATTTCTCTGGCCTACACCAGACTCTTTTAAACAGACATATTGGTGTCTGACCAGTCAAGGAGAC
This sequence comes from Phyllobates terribilis, assembly GCF_046119375.1. Taxonomy (NCBI): domain Eukaryota; kingdom Metazoa; phylum Chordata; class Amphibia; order Anura; family Dendrobatidae; genus Phyllobates; species Phyllobates terribilis. Next base: position 474,226,397 of record NW_027362761.1, read on the forward strand.
AATATTACAGTTTTTTTACGGCAAAATATGCCAAAAGCAGGATAATACAGAGATTTGACTCGTGGAACTGCAAAACCACAGTTCTATTTCTCTGGCCTACACCAGACTCTTTTAAACAGACATATTGGTGTCTGACCAGTAAAGGAGACACTATTTCAGGTTTTTTTTATAGCAAAAAATGCCAAAAGCAGGATAATACAGAGATTTGACCCCTGGAACTGCAAAACAACAGTTCTATTTCTCTGGCCTACACCAGACCCTTTTAAACAGATATATTGGTGTCTGACCAGTCAGGGAGACACTATTACTGTTTTTTTTTACGGCAAAAAATGCCAAAAGCAGGATAATACAGAGATTTGACCCGTGGAACTGCAAAAACAGAGTTCTATTTCTCTGGCCTTCACCAGAAACTTTAAACAGATATATTGGTGTCTGACCAGTCATGGAGACACTATTACAGTTTTTTTTTACGACAAAAAATGCCAAAAGCAGGATAATACAGAGATTTGACCTGTGGAACTGCGAAACCACAGTTCTATTTCTCTGGCCTACACCAGACTTTTTTAAACAGATATATTGGTGTCTGACTAGTCAAGGAGACACTATTACAGTTTTTTTTTACGGCAAAAAATGCCAAAAGCAGGATAATACAGATATTTGACCTGTGGAACTGCAAAACCACAGTTCTATTTCTCTGGCCTACACCAGACTCTTTTAAACAGATATATTGGTGTCTGACTAGTCAAGGAGACACTATTACAGTTTTTTTTGATGGCAAAAAATGCAAAAAGCAGGTAATACAGAGATTTGACCCGTGGAAATGCAAAACCACAGTTCTATTTCTCTCGCCTACACTAGACTCTTTTAAACAGATATATTGGTGTCTGTCCAGTCAGGGAGACAATATTACTGTTTTTTTTTCACGACAAAGCATGCCAAAAGCAGGATAATGCAGAGATTTGACCCGTGGAACTGCAAAACAACAGTTCTATTTCTATGGCCTACACCAGACTCTTTTAAACTGATATATTGGTGTCTGACCAGTCAGGGAGACACTATTCCAGTTTTTTTTATGGCAAAAAATGCCAAAAGCAGGATAATACAGAGAATTGACCCGTGGAACTGCAAAGCCACAGTTCGAATTCTCTGGCCTACACCAGACTGTTTTAAACAGATATATTGGTGTCTGACCAGTCAAGGAGACACTATTACAGTTTTTTTACGGCAAAAAATGCCAAAAGCAGGATAATACAGATATTTGACCCGTGGAACTGCAAAACCACTGTTCTATTTCTCTCGTCTACACTAGACTCTTTTAAACAGATATATTGGTGTCTGACCAGTCAGGAAGACACTATTACAGTTTTTTTTGACAGCAAAAAATGCCAAAAGCAGGATAATACAGAGATTTGACCCGTGGAACTGCAAAACCACAATTCTATTTCTCTGGCCTACATCAGACTCTTTTAAACAGATATATTGGTGTCTCACCAGTCAGGGAGACACTATTACAGGTTTTATTGACGGCAGAACATGCCAAAAGCAGGAAAATACAGAGATGTGACCAGTGGAACTGCAAAACCACAGTTCTACTTCTCTGGCCTACACCAGATTCTTTTAAACAGATATATTGGTGTCTGACCAGTCAGGGAGACACTATTACGTTTTTTTTTTACGGCAAAAAATTCAAAAGCAGGATAATACAGAGATTTGACCCGTGGTACTGCAAAACTACAGTTCTATTTCTCTGGCCTACACCAGACTCTTTTAAACAGATATATTGGTGTCTGACCAGTCAGGGAGACACTATTACTGTTTTTTTATGGCAAAAAATGCCAAAAGCAGGATAATACAGAGATTTGACCCGTGGAACTGCAAAAACACAGTTCTATTGCTCTGGCCTTCACCAGATACTTTAAACAGATATATTGGTGTCTGACCAGTCAAGGAGACACTATTACAGTTTTTTTTATGACAAAAAATGCAAAAAGCAGGATAACACATAGATTTGACCTGGGGAACTGCAAAACCACCGTTCTGTTTCTCTGGCCTACACCAGACTCTTTTAAACAGATATATTGGTGTCTGACCAGTCAAGGAGACACTATTACTGTTTTTTTTTACGACAAAAAATGCCAAAAGCAGGATAATAAAGAGATTTGACCCATGGAACTGCAAAACCACAGTTCTATTTCTCTGGCCTACACCAGACTCTTTTAAACAGACATATTGGTGTCTGACCAGTCAAAGAGACACTATTACAGTTTTTTTTATGGCAAAATATGACAAAAGCAGGATAATACAGAGATTTTACTCCTGGAACTGCAAAACCACAGTTCTATTTCTCTGGCCTACACCAGACTCTTTTAAACAGACATATTGGTGTCTGACCAGTCAAGGAGACACTATTTCAGTTTTTATTTACAGCAAAAAATGTCAAAAGCAGGATAATACAGAGATTTGACCCGTGGAACTGCAAAACCACAGTTCTATTTCTCTCGCCTACACTAGACTCTTTTAAACAGATATATTGGTGTCTGTCCAGTCAGGGAGACACTATTACTGTTTTTTTTTTACGACAAAGCATACCAAAAGCAGGATAATACAGAGATTTGACCCGTGGAACTGCAAAGCCACAGTTCTATTTCTCTGGCCTACACCAGACTCTTTTAAACAGATATATTGGTATCTGACCAGTCAAGGAGACACTATTACAGTTTTTTTACGGCAAAAAATGCCAAAAGCAGGATAATACAGATATCTGACCCGTGGAACTGCAAAACCACTGTATTATTTCTCTCGCCTACACTAGACTCTTTTAAACAGATATATTGGTGTCTGACCAGTCAGGAAGACACTATTACAGGTTTTTTTTACAGCAAAAAATGCCAAAAGCAGGATAATACAGAGATTTGACCCGTGGAACTGCAAAACCACAATTCTATTTCTCTGGCCTACATCAGACTCTTTTAAACAGATATATTGGTTTCTGACCAGTCAGGGAGACACTATTACAGTTTTTTTTGACGGCAGAACATGCCAAAAGCAGGAAAATACAGAGATGTGACCAGTTGAACTGCAAAACCACAGTTCTACTTGTTTGGATTACACCAGATTCTTTTAAACAGATATATTGGTGTCTGACATGTCAGGGAGACACTATTATGGTTTTTTTTTACTGCAAAAAAATTCAAAAGCAGGATAATACAGAGATTTGACCCGTGGTACTGCAAAACTACAGTTCTATTTCTCTGGCCTACACCAGACTCTTTTAAACAGATATATTGGTGTCTGACCAGTCAGGCAGACACTATTACTGTTTTTTATGGCAAAAAATGCCAAAAGCAGGATAATACAGAGATTTTACTCCTGGAACTGCAAAACCACAGTTCTATTTCTCTGGCCTACACCAGACTCTTTTAAACAGACATATTGGTGTCTGACCAGTCAAGGAGACACTATTTCAGTTTTTATTTACAGCAAAAAATGTCAAAAGCAGGATAATACAGAGATTTGACCCGTAGAACTGCAAAACCACAGGTCTATTTCTATGGCCTACACCAGACTCTTTTAAACAGATATATTGGTGTCTGACCAGTCAGGGAGACACTATTACTTGTTTTTTTTACGACAAAAAATGCCAAAAGCAGGATAATTCAGAGATATGACTCGTGGAACTGCAAAACCACAGTTCTATTTCTCTGGCCTACATCAAACTCTTTTAAACAAATATATTGGTGTCTGACCAGTCAGGAAGACACTATTACAGTTCTTTTTTGATGGCAAAAAATGCCAAAAGCAGGATGATACAGAGATTTGACCCGTGGAACTGCAAAACCACAGTTCTATTTCTCTGGCCTGCATCAGATTCTTTTAAACAGATATATTGGTGTCTGACCAGTCAGGGAGACACTATTACAGGTTCTTTTGACGACAAAACATACCAAAAGCAGGATAATACAGAGATGTGACCCGTGGAACTGCAAAACCACAGTTCTATTTCTCTGGCCTACACCAGATTCTTTTAAACAGATATATTGGTGTCTGACCAGTCAGGGAGACACTTTTACACTTTTTTTTAAAGGCAAAAAAATTCAAAAGCAGGATAATACAGAGATTTGACCCGTAGCACTGTAAAACCACAGGTCTATTTCTATGGCCTACACCAGACTCTTTTAAACAGATATATTGGTGTCTGACCAATCAGGGAGACACTATTACTTGGTTTTTTTACGACAAAAAATGCCAAAAGCAGGATAATTCAGAGATATGACTCGTGGAACTGCAAAACCACAGTTCTATTCCTCTGGCCTACATCAGACTCTTTTAAACAGATATATTGGTGCCTGACCAGTCAGGGAGACACTATTACACTTTTTTTTAAAGGCAAAAAAATTCAAAAGCAGGATAATACAGAGATTTGACCCGTAGCACTGTAAAACCACAGGTCTATTTCTATGGCCTACACCAGACTCTTTTAAACAGATATATTGGTGTCTGACCAATCAGGGAGACACTATTACTTGGTTTTTTTACGACAAAAAATGCCAAAAGCAGGATAATTCAGAGATATGACTCGTGGAACTGCAAAACCACAGTTCTATTTCTCTGGCCTACACCAGACTCTTTTAAACAGATATATTGGTGTCTGACCAGTCAGGGAGACACTATTACAAATTTTTTTTACGGCAAAAAATGCCAAAAGCAGGATAATACAGAGATTTGACCCGTGGAACTGCAAAACCACAGTTCTATTCCTCTGGCCTACATCAGACTCTTTTAAACAGATATATTGGTGCCTGACCAGTCAGGAAGACACTATTACAGTTCTTTTTTGATGGCAAAAAATGCCAAAAGCAGGATGATACAGAGATTTGACCCGTGGAACTGCAAAACCACAGTTCTATTTCTCTGGCCTTCAGCAGATACTTTAAACAGATATATTGGTGTCTGACCAGTAATGGAGACACTATTACAGTTTTTTTTTACGGCAAAATATGCCAAAAGCAGGAAAATAAAGAGATTTGACCTGTGGAACTGCAAAACCACAGTTCTATTTCTCTGTCCTACACCAGACTCTTTTAAACAGATATATTGGTGTCTGACCAGTCAGGGAGACACTATTATAGTTTTTTTGACGGCAAAAAATGCAAAAAGCAGGATAATACAGAGATTTGACCCGTGGAACTGCAAAAACACAGTTCTATTGCTCTGGCCTTCACCAGATACTTTAAACAGATATATTGGTGTCTGACCAGTCAAGGAGACACTATTACTGTTTTTTTTATGGCAAAAAATGCAAAAAGCAGGATAATACACAGATTTGACCTGGGGAACTGCAAAACCACAGTTCTGTTTCTCTGGCCTACACCAGACTCTTTTAAACAGATATATTGGTGTCTGACCAGTCAAGGAGACACTATTACTGTTTTTTTTTACGACAAACAATGCCAAAAGCAGGATAATAAAGACATTTGACCCACGGAACTGCAAAACCACAGTTCTATTTCTCTGGCCTACACCAGAGTCTTTTAAACAGACATATTGGTGTCTGACCAGTCAAAGAGACACTATTACAGTTTTTTTTATGGCAAAATATGACAAAAGCAGGATAATACAGAGATTTTACTCCTGGAACTGCAAAACCACAGTTCTATTTCTCTGGCCTACACCAGACTCTTCTAAACAGACATATTGGTGTCTGACCAGTCAAGGAGACACTATTTCAGTTTTTATTTACAGCAAAAAATGTCAAAAGCAGGATAATACAGAGATTTGACCCGTGTAACTGCAAAACCACAGTTCTATTTCTCTCACCTACACTAGACTCTTTTAAACAGATATATTGGTGTCTGTCCAGTCAGGGAGACACTATTACAGTTTTTTTATGGCAAAAAATGCCAAAAGCAGGATAATACAGAGATTTGACCTGTGGAACTGCAAAGCCACAGTTCTATTTCTCTGGCCTACACCAGACTCTTTTAAACAGATATATTGGTATCTGACCAGTCAAGGAGACACTATTACAGTTTTTTTACGGCAAAAAATGCCAAAAGCAGAATAATACAGATATCTGACCCGTGGAACTGCAAAACCACTGTATTATTTCTCTCGCCTACACTAGACTCTTTTAAACAGATATATTGGTGTCTGACCAGTCAGGAAGACACTATTACAGGTTTTTTTTACAGCAAAAAATGCCAAAAGCAGGATAATACAGAGATTTGACCCGTGGAACTGCAAAACCACAATTCTATTTCTCTGGCCTACATCAGACTCTTTTAAACAGATATATTGGTTTCTGACCAGTCAGGGAGACACTATTACAGGTTTTTTTGACGGCAGAACATGCCAAAAGCAGGAAAATACAGAGATGTGACCAGTTGAACTGCAAAACCACAGTTCTACTTGTTTGGATTACACCAGATTCTTTTAAACAGACATATTGGTGTCTGACAAGTCAGGGAGACACTATTATGGTTTTTTTTTACTGCAAAAAAATTCAAAAGCAGGATAATACAGAGATTTGACCTGTGGTACTGTAAAACTACAGTTCTATTTCTCTGGCCTACACCAGACTCTTTTAAACAGATATATTGGTGTCTGACCAGTCAAAGAGACACTATTACAGTTTTTTTTTATGGCAAAATATGACAAAAGCAGAATAATACAGAGATTTTACTCCTGGAACTGCAAAACCACAGTTCTATTTCTCTGGCCTACACCAGACTCTTTTAAACAGACATATTGGTGTCTGACCAGTCAAGGAGACACTATTTCAGTTTTTATTTACAGCAAAAAATGTCAAAAGCAGGATAATACAGAGATTTGACCCGTAGAACTGCAAAACCACAGGGCTATTTCTATGGCCTACACCAGACTCTTTTAAACAGATATATTGGTGTCTGACCAGTCAGGGAGACACTATTACTTGTTTTTTTTACGACAAAAAATGCCAAAAGCAGGATAATTCAGAGATATGACTCGTGGAACTGCAAAACCACAGTTCTATTTCTCTGGCCTACATCAGACTCTTTTAAACAAATATATTGGTGTCTGACCAGTCAGGAAGACACTATTACAGTTCTTTTTTGATGGCAAAAAATGCCAAAAGCAGGATGATACAGAGATTTGACCCGTGGAACTGCAAAACCACAGTTCTATTTCTCTGGCCTACATCAGATTCTTTTAAACAGATATATTGGTGTCTGACCAGTCAGGGAGACACTATTACAGGTTCTTTTGACGACAAAACATACCAAAAGCAGGATAATACAGAGATGTGACCCGTGGAACTGCAAAACCACAGTTCTATTTCTCTGGCCTACACCAGATTCTTTTAAACAGATATATTGGTGTCTGACCAGTCAGAGAGACACTATTACACTTTTTTTTAAAGGCAAAAAAATTCAAAAGCAGGATAATACAGAGATTTGACCCGTAGAACTGTAAAACCACAGGTCTATTTCTATGGCCTACACCAGACTCTTTTAAACAGATATATTGGTGTCTGACCAGTGAGGGAGACACTATTACTTGGTTTTTTTACGACAAAAAATGCCAAAAGCAGGATAATTCAGAGATATGACTCGTGGAACTGCAAAACCACAGTTCTATTTCTCTGGCCTACACCAGACTCTTTCAAACAGATATATTGGTGTCTGACCAGTCAGGGAGACACTATTACAAATTTTTTTTACGGCAAAAAATGCCAAAAGCAGGATAATACAGAGATTTGACCCGTGGAACTGCAAAACCACAGTTCTATTCCTCTGGCCTACATCAGACTCTTTTAAACAGATATATTGGTGTCTGACCAGTCAGGAAGACACTATTACAGTTCTTTTTTGATGGCAAAAAATGCCAAAAGCAGGATGATAAAGAGATTTGACCCGTGGAACTGCAAAACCACAGTTCTATTTCTCTGGCCTGCATCAGACTCTTTTAAACAGATATATTGGTGTCTGACCAGTCAGGGAGACACTATTACAGGTTCTTTTGACGACAAAACATACCAAAAGCAGGATAATACAGAGATGTGACCCGTGGAACTGCAAAACCACAGTTCTATTTCTCTGGCCTACACCAGATTCTTTTAAACAGATATATTGGTGTCTGACCAGTCAGGGAGACACTATTTCTGTTTTTTTTTTGGCAAAAAATGCCAAAAGCAGGATAATACAGAGATTTGACCCGTGGAACTGTAAAACAACAGTTCTATTTCTCTGGCCTACACCAGATACTTTAAACAGATATATTGGTGTCTGACCAGTAATGGAGACACTATAACAGTTTTTTTTGACGGCAAAAAATGCAAAAAGCAGGATAATACATGGATTTGACCTGTGGAACTGAAAAACCACAGTTTTATTTCTCTGGCCTACACCAGACTCTTTTAAACAGATATATTGGTGTCTGACCAGTCAGGGAGACACTATTACTATTTTTTTTTACGACAAAACATGCCAAAAGCAGAATAATACAGAGATTTGACCCGTGGAACTGCAAAACCACAATTCTATTTCTCTGGCTTACACCACACTCTTTTAAACCGATATATTGGCGTCTGACCAGTCAGGGAGACACTATTACAGTTTTTTTTTTATGGCAAAAAATGCCAAAAGCTGGATAATACAGAGATTTGACCCGTGGAACTGCAAAATCACAGTTCTATTTCTCTGGCCTACACCAGATTCTTTTAAACAGATATATTGGTGTCTGACCAGTCAGGGAGACACTATTACACTTTTTTTTAAAGGCAAAAAAATTCAAAAGCAGGATAATACAGAGATTTGACCCGTAGAACTGTAAAACCACAGGTCTATTTCTATGGCCTACACCAGACTCTTTTAAACAGATATATTGGTGTCTGACTAGTCAGGGAGACACTATTACTTGGTTTTTTTACGACAAAAAATGCCAAAAGCAGGATAATTCAGAGATATGACTCGTGGAACTGCAAAACCACAGTTCTATTTCTCTGGCCTACACCAGACTCTTTCAAACAGATATATTGGTGTCTGACCAGTCAGGGAGACACTATTACAAATTTTTTTTACGGCAAAAAATGCCAAAAGCAGGATAATACAGAGATTTGACCCGTGGAACTGCAAAACCACAGTTCTATTCCTCTGGCCTACATCAGACTCTTTTAAACAGATATATTGGTGTCTGACCAGTCAGGAAGACACTATTACAGTTCTTTTTTGATGGCAAAAAATGCCAAAAGCAGGATGATAAAGAGATTTGACCCGTGGAACTGCAAAACCACAGTTCTATTTCTCTGGCCTGCATCAGACTCTTTTAAACAGATATATTGGTGTCTGACCAGTCAGGGAGACACTATTACAGGTTCTTTTGACGACAAAACATACCAAAAGCAGGATAATACAGAGATGTGACCCGTGGAACTGCAAAACCACAGTTCTATTTCTCTGGCCTACACCAGATTCTTTTAAACAGATATATTGGTGTCTGACCAGTCAGGGAGACACTATTTCTGTTTTTTTTTATGGCAAAAAATGCCAAAAGCAGGATAATACAGAGATTTGACCCGTGGAACTGTAAAACAACAGTTCTATTTCTCTGGCCTACACCAGATACTTTAAACAGATATATTGGTGTCTGACCAGTAATGGAGACACTATAACAGTTTTTTTTGACGGCAAAAAATGCAAAAAGCAGGATAATACATGGATTTGACCTGTGGAACTGAAAAACCACAGATTTATTTCTCTGGCCTACACCAGACTCTTTTAAACAGATATATTGGTGTCTGACCAGTCAGGGAGACACTATTACTATTTTTTTTTACGACAAAACATGCCAAAAGCAGAATAATACAGAGATTTGACCCGTGGAACTGCAAAACCACAATTCTATTTCTCTGGCTTACACCACACTCTTTTAAACCGATATATTGGCGTCTGACCAGTCAGGGAGACACTATTACAGTTTTTTTTTTATGGCAAAAAATGCCAAAAGCTGGATAATACAGAGATTTGACCCGTGGAACTGCAAAATCACAGTTCTATTTCTCTGGCCTACACCAGATTCTTTTAAACAGATATATTGGTGTCTGACCAGTCAGGGAGACACTATTACACTTTTTTTTAAAGGCAAAAAAATTCAAAAGCAGGATAATACAGAGATTTGACCCGTAGAACTGTAAAACCACAGGTCTATTTCTATGGCCTACACCAGACTCTTTTAAACAGATATATTGGTGTCTGACTAGTCAGGTAGACACTATTACTTGGTTTTTTTACGACAAAAAATGCCAAAAGCAGGATAATTCAGAGATATGACTCGTGGAACTGCAAAACCACAGTTCTATTTCTCTGGCCTACACCAGACTCTTTCAAACAGATATATTGGTGTCTGACCAGTCAGGGAGACACTATTACAAATTTTTTTTACGGCAAAAAATGCCAAAAGCAGGATAATACAGAGATTTGACCCGTGGAACTGCAAAACCACAGTTCTATTCCTCTGGCCTACATCAGACTCTTTTAAACAGATATATTGGTGTCTGACCAGTCAGGAAGACACTATTACAGTTCTTTTTTGATGGCAAAAAATGCCAAAAGCAGGATGATAAAGAGATTTGACCCATGGAACTGCAAAACCACAGTTCTATTTCTCTGGCCTGCATCAGACTCTTTTAAACAGATATATTGGTGTCTGACCAGTCAGGGAGACACTATTACAGGTTCTTTTGACGACAAAACATACCAAAAGTAGGATAATACAGAGATGTGACCCGTGGAACTGCAAAACCACAGTTCTATTTCTCTGGCCTACACCAGATTCTTTTAAACAGATATATTGGTGTCTGACCAGTCAGGGAGACACTATTTCTGTTTTTTTATGGCAAAAAATGCCAAAAGCAGGATAATACAGAGATTTGACCCGTGGAACTGTAAAACAACAGTTCTATTTCTCTGGCCTACACCAGATACTTTAAACAGATATATTGGTGTCTGACCAGTAATGGAGACACTATAACAGTTTTTTTTGACAGCAAAAAATGCAAAAAGCAGGATAATACATGGATTTGACCTGTGGAACTGAAAAACCACAGTTTTATTTCTCTGGCCTACACCAGACTCTTTTAAACAGATATATTGGTGTCTGACCAGTCAGGGAGACACTATTACTATTTTTTTTTACGACAAAACATGCCAAAAGCAGAATAATACAGAGATTTGACCCGTGGAACTGCAAAACCACAATTCTATTTCTCTGGCTTACACCACACTCTTTTAAACCGATATATTGGCGTCTGACCAGTCAGGGAGACACTATTACAGTTTTTTTTTTATGGCAAAAATTGCCAAAAGCAGGATAATACAGAGATTTGACCCGTGGAACTGCAAAGCCACAGTTCTATTTCTCTGGCCTACACGAGACTCTTTTAAACCGATATATTGGTGTCTGACCAGTCAGGGAGACACTATTACAGTTTTTTTTATGGCAAAAAATGCCAAAAGCAGGATAATACAGAGATTTGACCCGTGGAACTGCAAAGCCACAGTTCTATTTCTCTGGCCTACACCAGACTCTTTTAAACAGATATATTGGTGTCTGACCAGTCAAGGAGACAGTATTACATTTTTTTTTACGGAAAAAAATGCCAAAAGCAGGATATACAGAGATTTGACCCATAGAACTGCAAAACCACAGTTCTATTTCTCTGGCCTACACGAGACTCTTTTAAACAGATATATTGGTGTCTGACCAGTCAGGGAGACACTATTACTGTTTTTTTTTACGACAAAAAATGCCAAAAGCAGGATAATACAGAGATTTGACCCGTGGAACTGCAAAACCACAGTTCTATTTCTCTGGCCTACACCAGACTCTTTTAAACAGATGTATTTCTGTCTGACCAGTCTGGGAGACACTATTACAGTTTTTTTTACGGAAAAAAATGCCAAAAGCAGGATATACAGAGATTTGACCCATAGAACTGCAAAACCACAGTTCTATTTCTCTGGCCTACACCAGACTGTTTTAAACAGATATATTGGTGTCTGACCAGTCAGGGAGACACTATTACTATTTTTTTTTACGACAAAACATGCCAAAAGCAGAATAATACAGAGATTTGACCCGTGGAACTGCAAAGCCACAGTTCTATTTCTCTGGCCTACACGAGACTCTTTTAAACCGATATATTGGTGTCTGACCAGTCAGGGAGACACTATTACAGTTTTTTTTATGGCAAAAAATGCCAAAAGCAGGATAATACAGAGATTTGACCCGTGGAACTGCAAAGCCACAGTTCTATTTCTCTGGCCTACACCAGACTCTTTTAAACAGATATATTGTTGTCTGACCAGTCAAGGAGACAGTATTACATTTTTTTTACGTCAAAAAATGCCAAAAGCAGGATAATACAGATATTTGACCCGTGGACCTGCAAAACCACAGATCTATTTCGCTCGCCTACACTAGACTCTTTTAAACAGATATATTGGTGTCTGACCAGTCAGGGAGACACTATTACTGTTTTTTTTTACGACAAAAAATGCCAAAAGCAGGATAATACAGAGATTTGACCCGTGGAACTGCAAAACCACAGTTCTATTTCTCTGGCCTACACCAGACTCTTTTAAACAGATATATTGGTGTCTGACCAGTCAGGGAGACACTATTACTATTTTTTTTTACGACAAAACATGCCAAAAGCAGAATAATACAGAGATTTGACCCGTGGAACTGCAAAACCACAATTCTATTTCTCTGGCTTACACCACACTCTTTTAAACCGATATATTGGCGTCTGACCAGTCAGGGAGACACTATTACAGTTTTTTTTTTATGGCAAAAATTGCCAAAAGCAGGATAATACAGAGATTTGACCCGTGGAACTGCAAAGCCACAGTTCTATTTCTCTGGCCTACACGAGACTCTTTTAAACCGATATATTGGTGTCTGACCAGTCAGGGAGACACTATTACAGTTTTTTTTATGGCAAAAAATGCCAAAAGCAGGATAATACAGAGATTTGACCCGTGGAACTGCAAAGCCACAGTTCTATTTCTCTGGCCTACACCAGACTCTTTTAAACAGATATATTGGTGTCTGACCAGTCAAGGAGACAGTATTACATTTTTTTTTACGGAAAAAAATGCCAAAAGCAGGATATACAGAGATTTGACCCATAGAACTGCAAAACCACAGTTCTATTTCTCTGGCCTACACGAGACTCTTTTAAACAGATATATTGGTGTCTGACCAGTCAGGGAGACACTATTACTGTTTTTTTTTACGACAAAAAATGCCAAAAGCAGGATAATACAGAGATTTGACCCGTGGAACTGCAAAACCACAGTTCTATTTCTCTGGCCTACACCAGACTCTTTTAAACAGATGTATTTCTGTCTGACCAGTCTGGGAGACACTATTACAGTTTTTTTTACGGAAAAAAATGCCAAAAGCAGGATATACAGAGATTTGACCCATAGAACTGCAAAACCACAGTTCTATTTCTCTGGCCTACACCAGACTGTTTTAAACAGATATATTGGTGTCTGACCAGTCAGGGAGACACTATTACTATTTTTTTTTACGACAAAACATGCCAAAAGCAGAATAATACAGAGATTTGACCCGTGGAACTGCAAAGCCACAGTTCTATTTCTCTGGCCTACACGAGACTCTTTTAAACCGATATATTGGTGTCTGACCAGTCAGGGAGACACTATTACAGTTTTTTTTATGGCAAAAAATGCCAAAAGCAGGATAATACAGAGATTTGACCCGTGGAACTGCAAAGCCACAGTTCTATTTCTCTGGCCTACACCAGACTCTTTTAAACAGATATATTGGTGTCTGACCAGTCAAGGAGACAGTATTACATTTTTTTTACGTCAAAAAATGCCAAAAGCAGGATAATACAGATATTTGACCCGTGGACCTGCAAAACCACAGATCTATTTCGCTCGCCTACACTAGACTCTTTTAAACAGATATATTGGTGTCTGACCAGTCAGGGAGACACTATTACTGTTTTTTTTTACGACAAAAAATGCCAAAAGCAGGATAATACAGAGATTTGACCCGTGGAACTGCAAAACCACAGTTCTATTTCTCTGGCCTACACCAGACTCTTTTAAACAGATGTATTTCTGTCTGACCAGTCTGGGAGACACTATTACAGTTTTTTTTACGGAAAAAAATGCCAAAAGCAGGATATACAGAGATTTGACCCATAGAACTGCAAAACCACAGTTCTATTTCTCTGGCCTACACCAGACTGTTTTAAACAGATATATTGGTGTCTGACCAGTCAGGGAGACACTATTACTGTTTTTTTTTTTTTTTTTTTAAATTCCAAAAGCAGGATAATACAGAGATTTGACCCGTGGAACTGCAAAACCACAGTTCTCTTCCTCTGGCCTACATCAGACTCTTTTAAACAGATATATTGGTGTCTGACAAGTCAGGAAGACACTATTACAGTTTTTTTTACGGCAAAAAATGCCAAAAGCAGGATGATATAGAGATTTGACCAGTGGAACTGCAAAACCACAGTTCTATTTCTCTGGCCTGCATCAGATTCTTTTAAACAGATATATTGGTGTCTGACCAGTCAGGGAGACCCTATTACAGTTTTTTTTGACGACAAAACATGCCAAAAGCAGGATAATACAGAGATGTGACCCATGGAACTGCAAAACCACAGATTCTTTTAAACAGATATATTGGTGTCTGACCAGTCAGGGAGACACTATTACACTTTTTTTTTAACGGCTAAAAAATTCAAAAGCAGGATAATACAGAGATTTGACCCGTGGAACTGCAAAACTACAGTTCTATTTCTCTGGCCTACACCAGACTCTTTTAAACAGATATATAGGTGTCTGACCAGTGAGGGAGACACTGTTACTGTTTTTTTTTTATGGCGAAAAATGCCAAAAGCAGGATAATACAGAGATTTGACCCGTGCAACTGCAAAACAACAGTACTATTTCTCTGGCCTACACCAGACTCTTTTAAACAGATATATTGGTGTCTGACCAGTCAAGGAGACACTATTACAGTTTTTTTTTATGGCAAAATATGCCAAAAGCAGGATAATACAGAGATTTGACCCGTGGAACTGCAAAGCCACAGTTCTGTTTCTCTGGCCTACACCAGACTCTTTTAAACAGACATATTGGTGTCTGACCAGTCAAGGAGACGCTATTACTGTTTTTTTTAACCCCTTACTTACCGGGGACGTATTAGTACGCATATTTGCGTACCCTCCGTTCAGTGAGGGCTGCTGCGCTGAGCCCTCACTGAACGGAGCACATGTCAGCTGATTCTTACAGCTGACATGTGCCCGCAACAGCCGCGGGTGGAATCGCGATCCACTCGCGGCTGTTAACCAGTTAAATGCTGCTGTCAATCTCCGACAGCAGCATTTAACGCGCGCTTCCGGGTAGCGCGTCATAAGCCCCGCCCACCGGCGACCCCGTCACGTGATCGCGGGTCGCCGATGGGCGTGCATGACAACCCAGGGTCTGCAGCAGACGCCAGTGGTTGTCATGATCTTGTCGCTATGAGCGCCACCTAGTGGTCGGCGCTCATAGCACAGGACCATTTCTGCTGCATGCAGGGGACCTGCTCGTCCCCTGTATGTAGCAGAGGCGATCGGATAGTTGCTCCTTCTAGTCTCCTATGGAGACAATAGAAGCATGCAAAAAGTAAAAAAAAAAGAAGTTTTTAAAAATATAAAAAAAATAAAAAAATATAAAAGTTTAAATCACCCCCCTTTCGCCCCATTCAAAATAAAATATATAAAAAAAAACCCACATACACTTGTTTGGTATCGCCGCGTTCAGAATCGCCCGATCTATCAATATAAAAAAAAAATTATTCCGATCGGTAAACGGCGTAGCGAGAAAAAAATTCTAAACGCCAGAATTACGTTTTTTGGTCGCCGCAAAATTGCAATAAAATGCAATAACGGGCGATCAAAACATCGGATCTACCCCAAATGTTATCAATAAAAACGTCAGCCTGGCACGCAAAAAATAAGACATCAACCAGCCCCACATCACGAAAAATGGAGACGCTACGGGTCTTAGAAAATGGCGCTATTTTTTTATTTTTTTTTTTACCAAATTTTGGAATTTTTTTTCACCACTTAAATATAAAAGAACCTATACATGTTTGGTGTCTATGAACTCGTACTGACCTGTAGAATAAGAAGGGCAGGTCAGTTTTAGCATTCAGTGAACATGGTTAAAAAAATAAATAAAAAACAACTGTGGTATTGCACTTTTTTTGCAATTTTACCGCACTTAGAATTTTTTTCCCGTTTTCCCGTACAGGATATGATAAAACTAGTAATGGCGTTGAAAAGTACAACTCGTCCCGCAAAAAATAAGCCCTCACATGGCCATATTGACCAAAAAATAAAAACGCTATGGCTCTGGGAACAAGGGGAGCAAAAACGAAAATGCTAAAACGAAAAATGCTCCGGGGCTTAAGTTAATGACAAAAAATGCCAAAAGCAGGATAATAAAGAGATTTGACCCGTGGAACTGCAAAACCACAGTTCTATTTCTCTGGTCTGCACCAGACTCTTTTAAACAGATATATTGGTGTCTGACAAGTCAGGGAGACACTATTACAGTCTTTTTTGATGGTAAAAAATGCCAAAAGCAGGATAATACAGAGATTTGACCCGGGGAACTGCAAAACCACAGTTCTATTGCTCTGGCCTACACCAGACTCTTTTAAACAGATATATTGGTGTCTGACCAGTCAGGGAGACACTATTACTGGTTTTTTTTACGACAAAAAATGCCAAAAGCAGGATAATACAGAGATTTGACCCGTGGAGCTGCAAAACCACAGTTCTATTTCTCTGGCCTACACCAGAATCTTTTAAACAGACATATTGGTGTCTGACAAGTCAAGGAGACACTATTACTGTTTTATTTTAATGACAAAAAATGCCAAAAGCAGGATAATACAGAGATTTGACCCGGGGAACTGCAAAACCACAGTTCTATTTCTCTGGCCTACGCCAGATACTTTAAACAGATATATTGGTGTCTGACCAGTCAAGGAGACACTATTACAGTTTTTTTTACGGCAAAAAATGCCAAAAGCAGGATAATACGGAGATTTGACCCGTGGAACTGCAAAACCACAGTTCTATTTCTCTGGCCTACACCAGACTCTTTTAAACAGATATACTGGTGTCTGACAAGTCAGGGAGACACTATTACTGGGTTTTTTTTATGACAAAAAATGCCAAAAGCAGGATAATACAGAGATTTGATCCGTGGAACTGCAAAACCACAGTTCTATTTCTCTGGCCTACACCAGACTCTTTTAAACAGATATAATGGTGTCTGACCAGTCAGGGAGACACTATTACAGTTTTTTTTTAAGGCAAAAAATGCCAAAAGCAGGATCATACAGAGATTTAACCCGTGGAACTGCAAAACCACAGTTCTATTTCTCTGGCCTACACCAGACTCTCTTAAACAGATATATTGGTGTCTGACCAGTCAGAGAGACACTATTTCAGTTTTTTTTTACGGCAAAAAATGCCAAAAGCAGGATAATACAGATATTTGACCTGTGGAACTGCAAAACCACAGTTCTATTTCTCTGGCCTACACCAGACTCTTTTAAACAGATATATTGGTATCTGACTAGTCAAGGAGACACTATTACAGTTTTTTTTGATGGCAAAAAATGCAAAAAGCAGGTAATACAGAGATTTGACCCGTGGAAATGCAAAACCACAGTTCTATTTCTCTCGCCTACACTAGACTCTTTTAAACAGATATATTGGTGTCTGTCCA
Organism: Phyllobates terribilis; assembly: GCF_046119375.1. Lineage (NCBI taxonomy): Eukaryota > Metazoa > Chordata > Amphibia > Anura > Dendrobatidae > Phyllobates > Phyllobates terribilis. Next base: position 474,244,216 of record NW_027362761.1, read on the forward strand.
GTCAGGGAGACAATATTACTGTTTTTTTTTTACGACAAAGCATGCCAAAAGCAGGATAATGCAGAGATTTGACCCGTGGAACTGCAAAACAACAGTTCTATTTCTATGGCCTACACCAGACTCTTTTAAACTGATATATTGGTGTCTGACCAGTCAGGGAGACACTATTCCAGTTTTTTTTATGGCAAAAAATGCCAAAAGCAGGATAATACAGAGAATTGACCCGTGGAACTGCAAAGCCACAGTTCTAATTCTCTGGCCTACACCAGACTGTTTTAAACAGATATATTGGTGTCTGACCAGTCAAGGAGACACTATTACAGTTTTTTTACAGCAAAAAATGCCAAAAGCAGGATAATACAGATATTTGACCCGTGGAACTGCAAAACCACTGTTCTATTTCTCTCGTCTACACTAGACTCTTTTAAACAGATATATTGGTGTCTGACCAGTCAGGAAGACACTATTACAGTTTTTTTTGACAGCAAAAAATGCCAAAAGCAGGATAATACAGAGATTTGACCCGTGGAACTGCAAAACCACAATTCTATTTCTCTGGCCTACATCAGACTCTTTTAAACAGATATATTGGTGTCTCACCAGTCAGGGAGACACTATTACAGGTTTTATTGACGGCAGAACATGCCAAAAGCAGGAAAATACAGAGATGTGACCAGTGGAACTGCAAAACCACAGTTCTACTTCTCTGGCCTACACCAGATTCTTTTAAACAGATATATTGGTGTCTGACCAGTCAGGGAGACACTATTACGTTTTTTTTTTACGGCAAAAAATTCAAAAGCAGGATAATACAGAGATTTGACCCGTGGTACTGCAAAACTACAGTTCTATTTCTCTGGCCTACACCAGACTCTTTTAAACAGATATATTGGTGTCTGACCAGTCAGGGAGACACTATTACTGTTTTTTTATGGCAAAAAATGCCAAAAGCAGGATCATACAGAGATTTAACCCGTGGAACTGCAAAACCACAGTTCTATTTCTCTGGCCTACACCAGACTCTCTTAAACAGATATATTGGTGTCTGACCAGTCAGAGAGACACTATTTCAGTTTTTTTTTACGGCAAAAAATGCCAAAAGCAGGATAATACAGATATTTGACCTGTGGAACTGCAAAACCACAGTTCTATTTCTCTGGCCTACACCAGACACTTTTAAACAGATATATTGGTGTCTGACTAGTCAAGGAGACACTATTACAGTTTTTTTTGATGGCAAAAAATGCAAAAAGCAGGTAATACAGAGATTTGACCCGTGGAAATGCAAAACCACAGTTCTATTTCTCTCGCCTACACTAGACTCTTTTAAACAGATATATTGGTGTCTGTCCAGTCAGGGAGACAATATTACTGTTTTTTTTTTACGACAAAGCATGCCAAAAGCAGGATAATGCAGAGATTTGACCCGTGGAACTGCAAAACAACAGTTCTATTTCTATGGCCTACACCAGACTCTTTTAAACTGATATATTGGTGTCTGACCAGTCAGGGAGACACTATTCCAGTTTTTTTTATGGCAAAAAATGCCAAAAGCAGGATAATACAGAGAATTGACCCGTGGAACTGCAAAGCCACAGTTCTAATTCTCTGGCCTACACCAGACTGTTTTAAACAGATATATTGGTGTCTGACCAGTCAAGGAGACACTATTACAGTTTTTTTACAGCAAAAAATGCCAAAAGCAGGATAATACAGATATTTGACCCGTGGAACTGCAAAACCACTGTTCTATTTCTCTCGTCTACACTAGACTCTTTTAAACAGATATATTGGTGTCTGACCAGTCAGGAAGACACTATTACAGTTTTTTTTGACAGCAAAAAATGCCAAAAGCAGGATAATACAGAGATTTGACCCGTGGAACTGCAAAACCACAATTCTATTTCTCTGGCCTACATCAGACTCTTTTAAACAGATATATTGGTGTCTCACCAGTCAGGGAGACACTATTACAGGTTTTATTGACGGCAGAACATGCCAAAAGCAGGAAAATACAGAGATGTGACCAGTGGAACTGCAAAACCACAGTTCTACTTCTCTGGCCTACACCAGATTCTTTTAAACAGATATATTGGTGTCTGACCAGTCAGGGAGACACTATTACGTTTTTTTTTTACGGCAAAAAATTCAAAAGCAGGATAATACAGAGATTTGACCCGTGGTACTGCAAAACTACAGTTCTATTTCTCTGGCCTACACCAGACTCTTTTAAACAGATATATTGGTGTCTGACCAGTCAGGGAGACACTATTACAGTTTTTTTATGGCCAAAAATGCCAAAAGCAGGATAATACAGAGATTTGACCCGTGGAACTGCAAAAACACAGTTCTTTTGCTCTGGCCTTCACCAGATACTTTAAACAGATATATTGGTGTCTGACCAGTCAAGGAGACACTATTACAGTTTTTTTTATGACAAAAAATGCAAAAAGCAGGATAACACATAGATTTGACCTGGGGAACTGCAAAACCACCGTTCTGTTTCTCTGGCCTACACCAGACTCTTTTAAACAGATATATTGGTGTCTGACCAGTCAAGGAGACACTATTACTGTTTTTTTTTACGACAAAAAATGCCAAAAGCAGGATAATAAAGAGATTTGACCCATGGAACTGCAAAACCACAGTTCTATTTCTCTGGCCTACACCAGACTCTTTTAAACAGACATATTGGTGTCTGACCAGTCAAAGAGACACTATTACAGTTTTTTTTATGGCAAAATATGACAAAAGCAGGATAATACAGAGATTTTACTCCTGGAACTGCAAAACCACAGTTCTATTTCTCTGGCCTACACCAGACTCTTTTAAACAGACATATTGGTGTCTGACCAGTCAAGGAGACACTATTTCAGTTTTTATTTACAGCAAAAAATGTCAAAAGCAGGATAATACAGAGATTTGACCCGTGGAACTGCAAAACCACAGTTCTATTTCTCTCGCCTACACTAGACTCTTTTAAACAGATATATTGGTGTCTGTCCAGTCAGGGAGACACTATTACTGTTTTTTTTTTACGACAAAGCATACCAAAAGCAGGATAATACAGAGATTTGACCCGTGGAACTGCAAAGCCACAGTTCTATTTTTCTGGCCTACACCAGACTCTTTTAAACAGATATATTGGTATCTGACCAGTCAAGGAGACACTATTACAGTTTTTTTACGGCAAAAAATGCCAAAAGCAGGATAATACAGATATCTGACCCGTGGAACTGCAAAACCACTGTATTATTTCTCTCGCCTACACTAGACTCTTTTAAACAGATATATTGGTGTCTGACCAGTCAGGAAGACACTATTACAGGTTTTTTTTACAGCAAAAAATGCCAAAAGCAGGATAATACAGAGATTTGACCCGTGGAACTGCAAAACCACAATTCTATTTCTCTGGCCTACATCAGACTCTTTTAAACAGATATATTGGTTTCTGACCAGTCAGGGAGACACTATTACAGTTTTTTTTGACGGCAGAACATGCCAAAAGCAGGAAAATACAGAGATGTGACCAGTTGAACTGCAAAACCACAGTTCTACTTGTTTGGATTACACCAGATTCTTTTAAACAGATATATTGGTGTCTGACATGTCAGGGAGACACTATTATGGTTTTTTTTTACTGCAAAAAAATTCAAAAGCAGGATAATACAGAGATTTGACCCGTGGTACTGCAAAACTACAGTTCTATTTCTCTGGCCTACACCAGACTATTTTAAACAGATATATTGGTGTCTGACCAGTCAGGCAGACACTATTACTGTTTTTTATGGCAAAAAATGCCAAAAGCAGGATAATACAGAGATTTGACCCGTGGAACTGCAAAACCACAGTTCTATTTCTCTGGCCTACACCAGACTCTTTTAAACAGACATATTGGTGTCTGACCAGTCAAAGAGACACTATTACAGTTTTTTTTTATGTCAAAATATGACAAAAGCAGAATAATACAGAGATTTTACTCCTGGAACTGCAAAACCACAGTTCTATTTCTCTGGCCTACACCAGACTCTTTTAAACAGACATATTGGTGTCTGACCAGTCAAGGAGACACTATTTCAGTTTTTATTTACAGCAAAAAATGTCAAAAGCAGGATAATACAGAGATTTGACCCGTAGAACTGCAAAACCACAGGTCTATTTCTATGGCCTACACCAGACTCTTTTAAACAGATATATTGGTGTCTGACCAGTCAGGGAGACACTATTACTTGGTTTTTTTACGACAAAAAATGCCAAAAGCAGGATAATTCAGAGATATGACTCGTGGAACTGCAAAACCACAGTTCTATTTCTCTGGCCTACAGCAGACTCTTTTAAACAAATATATTGGTGTCTGACCAGTCAGGAAGACACTATTACAGTTCTTTTTTGATGGCAAAAAATGCCAAAAGCTGGATGATACAGAGATTTGACCCGTGGAACTGCAAAACCACAGTTCTATTTCTCTGGCCTGCATCAGATTCTTTTAAACAGATATATTGGTGTCCGACCAGTCAGGGAGACACTATTACAGGTTCTTTTGACGACAAAACATACCAAAAGCAGGATAATACAGAGATGTGACCCGTGGAACTGCAAAACCACAGTTCTATTTCTCTGGCCTACACCAGATTCTTTTAAACAGATATATTGGTGTCTGACCAGTCAGGGAGACACTATTACACTTTTTTTTAAAGGCAAAAAAATTCAAAAGCAGGATAATACAGAGATTTGACCCGTAGCACTGTAAAACCACAGGTCTATTTCTATGGCCTACACTAGACTCTTTTAAACAGATATATTGGTGTCTGACCAATCAGGGAGACACTATTACTTGGTTTTTTTACGACAAAAAATGCCAAAAGCAGGATAATTCAGAGATATGACTCGTGGAACTGCAAAACCACAGTTCTATTTCTCTGGCCTACACCAGACTCTTTTAAACAGATATATTGGTGTCTGACCAGTCAGGGAGACACTATTACAAATTTTTTTTACGGCAAAAAATGCCAAAAGCAGGATAATACAGAGATTTGACCCGTGGAACTGCAAAACCACAGTTCTATTCCTCTGGCCTACATCAGACTCTTTTAAACAGATATATTGGTGCCTGACCAGTCAGGAAGACACTATTACAGTTCTTTTTTGATGGCAAAAAATACCAAAAGCAGGATGATACAGAGATTTGACCCGTGGAACTGCAAAACCACAGTTCTATTTCTCTGGCCTTCAGCAGATACTTTAAACAGATATATTGGTGTCTGACCAGTCAGGGAGACACTATTACAGTTTTTTTTTTACGGCAAAATATGCCAAAAGCAGGATAATAAAGAGATTTGACCTGTGGAACTGCAAAACCACAGTTCTATTTCTCTGGCCTACACCAGACTCTTTTAAACAGATATATTGGTGTCTGACCAGTCAGGGAGACACTATTATAGTTTTTTTGACGGCAAAAAATGCAAAAAGCAGGATAATACAGAGATTTGACCCGTGGAACTGCAAAAACACAGTTCTATTGCTCTGGCCTTCACCAGATACTTTAAACAGATATATTGGTGTCTGACCAGTCAAGGAGACACTATTACTGTTTTTTTTATGGCAAAAAATGCTAAAAACAGGATAATACACAGATTTGACCTGGGGAACTGCAAAACCACAGTTCTGTTTCTCTGGCCTACACCAGACTCTTTTAAACAGATATATTGGTGTCTGACCAGTCAAGGAGACACTATTACTGTTTTTTTTTACGACAAACAATGCCAAAAGCAGGATAATAAAGAGATTTGACCCACGGAACTGCAAAACCACAGTTCTATTTCTCTGGCCTACACCAGAGTCTTTTAAACAGACATATTGGTGTCTGACCAGTCAAAGAGACACTATTACAGTTTTTTTTATGGCAAAATATGACAAAAGCAGGATAATACAGAGATTTTACTCCTGGAACTGCAAAACCACAGTTCTATTTCTCTGGCCTACACCAGAGTCTTTTAAACAGACATATTGGTGTCTGACCAGTCAAGGAGACACTATTTCAGTTTTTATTTACAGCAAAAAATGTCAAAAGCAGGATAATACAGAGATTTGACCCGTGTAACTGCAAAACCACAGTTCTATTTCTCTCACCTACACTAGACTCTTTTAAACAGATATATTGGTGTCTGTCCAGTCAGGGAGACACTATTACAGTTTTTTTATGGCAAAAAATGCCAAAAGCAGGATAATACAGAGATTTGACCTGTGGAACTGCAAAGCCACAGTTCTATTTCTCTGGCCTACACCAGACTCTTTTAAACAGATATATTGGTATCTGACCAGTCAAGGAGACACTATTACAGTTTTTTTACGGCAAAAAATGCCAAAAGCAGGATAATACAGATATCTGACCCGTGGAACTGCAAAACCACTGTATTATTTCTCTCGCCTACACTAGACTCTTTTAAACAGATATATTGGTGTCTGACCAGTCAGGAAGACACTATTACAGGTTTTTTTTACAGCAAAAAATGCCAAAAGCAGGATAATACAGAGATTTGACCCGTGGAACTGCAAAACCACAATTCTATTTCTCTGGCCTACATCAGACTCTTTTAAACAGATATATTGGTTTCTGACCAGTCATGGAGACACTATTACAGGTTTTTTTGACGGCAGAACATGCCAAAAGCAGGAAAATACAGAGATGTGACCAGTTGAACTGCAAAACCACAGTTCTACTTGTTTGGATTACACCAGATTCTTTTAAACAGACATATTGGTGTCTGACAAGTCAGGGAGACACTATTATGTTTTTTTTTTACTGCAAAAAAATTCAAAAGCAGGATAATACAGAGATTTGACCTGTGGTACTGCAAAACTACAGTTCTATTTCTCTGGCCTACACCAGACTCTTTTAAACAGTTATATTGGTGTCTGACCAGTCAGGCAGACACTATTACTGTTTTTTATGACAAAAAATGCCAAAAGCAGGATAATACAGAGATTTGACCCGTGGAACTGCAAAACCACAGTTCTATTTCTCTGGCCTACACCAGACTCTTTTAAACAGACATATTGGTGTCTGACCAGTCAAAGAGACACTATTACAGTTTTTTTTTATGGCAAAATATGACAAAAGCAGAATAATACAGAGATTTTACTCCTGGAACTGAAAAAACCACAGTTCTATTTCTCTGGCCTACACCAGACTCTTTTAAACAGACATATTGGTGTCTGACCAGTCAAGGAGACACTATTTCAGTTTTTATTTACAGCAAAAAATGTCAAAAGCAGGATAATACAGAGATTTGACCCGTAGAACTGCAAAACCACAGGTCTATTTCTATGGCCTACACCAGACTCTTTTAAACAGATATATTGGTGTCTGACCAGTCAGGGAGACACTATTACTTGTTTTTTTTACGACAAAAAATGCCAAAAGCAGGATAATTCAGAGATATGACTCGTGGAACTGCAAAACCACAGTTCTATTTCTCTGGCCTACATCAGACTCTTTTAAACAAATATATTGGTGTCTGACCAGTCAGGAAGACACTATTACAGTTCTTTTTTGATGGCAAAAAATGCCAAAAGCAGGATGATACAGAGATTTGACCCGTGGAACTGCAAAACCACAGTTCTATTTCTCTGGCCTGCATCAGATTCTTTTAAACAGATATATTGGTGTCTGACCAGTCAGGGAGACACTATTACAGGTTCTTTTGACGACAAAACATACCAAAAGCAGGATAATACAGAGATGTGACCCGTGGAACTGCAAAACCACAGTTCTATTTCTCTGGCCTACACCAGATTCTTTTAAACAGATATATTGGTGTCTGACCAGTCAGGGAGACACTATTACACTTTTTTTTAAAGGCAAAAAAATTCAAAAGCAGGATAATACAGAGATTTGACCCGTAGAACTGTAAAACCACAGGTCTATTTCTATGGCCTACACCAGACTCTTTTAAACAGATATATTGGTGTCTGACCAGTGAGGGAGACACTATTACTTGGTTTTTTTACGACAAAAAATGCCAAAAGCAGGATAATTCAGGGATATGACTCGTGGAACTGCAAAACCACAGTTCTATTTCTCTGGCCTACACCAGACTCTTTCAAACAGATATATTGGTGTCTGACCAGTCAGGGAGACACTATTACAAATTTTTTTTACGGCAAAAAATGCCAAAAGCAGGATAATACAGAGATTTGACCCGTGGAACTGCAAAACCACAGTTCTATTCCTCTGGCCTACATCAGACTCTTTTAAACAGATATATTGGTGTCTGACCAGTCAGGAAGACACTATTACAGTTCTTTTTTGATGGCAAAAAATGCCAAAAGCAGGATGATAAAGAGATTTGACCCGTGGAACTGCAAAACCACAGTTCTATTTCTCTGGCCTGCATCAGACTCTTTTAAACAGATATATTGGTGTCTGACCAGTCAGGGAGACACTATTACAGGTTCTTTTGACGACAAAACATACCAAAAGCAGGATAATACAGAGATGTGACCCGTGGAACTGCAAAACCACAGTTCTATTTCTCTGGCCTACACCAGATTCTTTTAAACAGATATATTGGTGTCTGACCAGTCAGGGAGACACTATTTCTGTTTTTTTTTATGGCAAAAAATGCCAAAAGCAGGATAATACAGAGATTTGACCCGTGGAACTGTAAAACAACAGTTCTATTTCTCTGGCCTACACCAGATACTTTAAACAGATATATTGGTGTCTGACCAGTAATGGAGACACTATAACAGTTTTTTTTGACGGCAAAAAATGCAAAAAGCAGGATAATACATGGATTTGACCTGTGGAACTGAAAAACCACAGTTTTATTTCTCTGGCCTACACCAGACTCTTTTAAACAGATATATTGGTGTCTGACCAGTCAGGGAGACACTATTACTATTTTTTTTTACGACAAAACATGCCAAAAGCAGAATAATACAGAGATTTGACCCGTGGAACTGCAAAACCACAATTCTATTTCTCTGGCTTACACCACACTCTTTTAAACCGATATATTGGCGTCTGACCAGTCAGGGAGACACTATTACAGTTTTTTTTTTATGGCAAAAAATGCCAAAAGCAGGATAATACAGAGATTTGACCCGTGGAACTGCAAAGCCACAGTTCTATTTCTCTGGCCTACACGAGACTCTTTTAAACCGATATATTGGTGTCTGACCAGTCAGGGAGACACTATTACAGTTTTTTTTACGGAAAAAAATGCCAAAAGCAGGATATACAGAGATTTGACCCATAGAACTGCAAAACCACAGTTCTATTTCTCTGGCCTACACCAGACTGTTTTAAACAGATATATTGGTGTCTGACCAGTCAGGGAGACACTATTACTGTTTTTTTTTTTTTTTTTTTAAATTCCAAAAGCAGGATAATACAGAGATTTGACCCGTGGAACTGCAAAACCACAGTTCTCTTCCTCTGGCCTACATCAGACTCTTTTAAACAGATATATTGGTGTCTGACAAGTCAGGAAGACACTATTACAGTTTTTTTTACGGCAAAAAATGCCAAAAGCAGGATGATATAGAGATTTGACCAGTGGAACTGCAAAACCACAGTTCTATTTCTCTGGCCTGCATCAGATTCTTTTAAACAGATATATTGGTGTCTGACCAGTCAGGGAGACCCTATTACAGTTTTTTTTGACGACAAAACATGCCAAAAGCAGGATAATACAGAGATGTGACCCATGGAACTGCAAAACCACAGATTCTTTTAAACAGATATATTGGTGTCTGACCAGTCAGGGAGACACTATTACACTTTTTTTTTAACGGCTAAAAAATTCAAAAGCAGGATAATACAGAGATTTGACCCGTGGAACTGCAAAACTACAGTTCTATTTCTCTGGCCTACACCAGACTCTTTTAAACAGATATATAGGTGTCTGACCAGTCAGGGAGACACTGTTACTGTTTTTTTTATGGCGAAAAATGCCAAAAGCAGGATAATACAGAGATTTGACCCGTGCAACTGCAAAACAACAGTACTATTTCTCTGGCCTACACCAGACTCTTTTAAACAGATATATTGGTGTCTGACCAGTCAAGGAGACACTATTACAGTTTTTTTTTATGGCAAAATATGCCAAAAGCAGGATAATACAGAGATTTGACCCGTGGAACTGCAAAGCCACAGTTCTATTTCTCTGGCCTACACCAGACTCTTTTAAACAGATATATTGGTGTCTGACCAGTCAAGGAGACGCTATTACTGTTTTTTTTAACCCCTTACTTACCGGGGACGTATTAGTACGCATATTTGCGTACCCTCCGTTCAGTGAGGGCTGCTGCGCTGAGCCCTCACTGAACGGAGCACATGTCAGCTGATTCTTACAGCTGACATGTGCCCGCAACAGCCGCGGGTGGAATCGCGATCCACTCGCGGCTGTTAACCAGTTAAATGCTGCTGTCAATCTCCGACAGCAGCATTTAACGCGCGCTTCCGGGTAGCGCGTCATAAGCCCCGCCCACCGGCGACCCCGTCACGTGATCGCGGGTCGCCGATGGGCGTGCATGACAACCCAGGGTCTGCAGCAGACGCCAGTGGTTGTCATGATCTTGTCGCTATGAGCGCCACCTAGTGGTCGGCGCTCATAGCACAGGACCATTTCTGCTGCATGCAGGGGACCTGCTCGTCCCCTGTATGTAGCAGAGGCGATCGGATAGTTGCTCCTTCTAGTCTCCTATGGAGACAATAGAAGCATGCAAAAAGTAAAAAAAAAAGAAGTTTTTAAAAATATAAAAAAAAATAAAAAAATATAAAAGTTTAAATCACCCCCCTTTCGCCCCATTCAAAATAAAATATATAAAAAAAAAACCCACATACACTTGTTTGGTATCGCCGCGTTCAGAATCGCCCGATCTATCAATATAAAAAAAAAATTATTCCGATCGGTAAACGGCGTAGCGAGAAAAAAATTCTAAACGCCAGAATTACGTTTTTTGGTCGCCGCAAAATTGCAATAAAATGCAATAACGGGCGATCAAAACATCGGATCTACCCCAAATGTTATCAATAAAAACGTCAGCCTGGCACGCAAAAAATAAGACATCAACCAGCCCCACATTACGAAAAATCGAGACGCTACGGGTCTTAGAAAATGGCGCTATTTTTTTATTTATTTTTTTTTCCAAATTTTGGAATTTTTTTTCACCACTTAAATATAAAAGAACCTATACATGTTTGGTGTCTATGAACTCGTACTGACCTGTAGAATAAGAAGGGCAGGTCAGTTTTAGCATTCAGTGAACATGGTTAAAAAAATAAATAAAAAACAACTGTGGTATTGCACTTTTTTTGCAATTTTACCGCACTTGGAATTTTTTTCCCGTTTTCCCGTACAGGATATGATAAAACTAGTAATGGCGTTGAAAAGTACAACTCGTCCCGCAAAAAATAAGCCCTCACATGGCCATATTGACCAAAAAATAAAAACGCTATGGCTCTGGGAACAAGGGGAGCAAAAACGAAAATGCTAAAACGAAAAATGCTCCGGGGCTTAAGTTAATGCCAAAAAATGCCAAAAGCAGGATAATAAAGAGATTTGACCCGTGGAACTGCAAAACCACAGTTCTATTTCTCTGGTCTGCACCAGACTCTTTTAAACAGATATATTGGTGTCTGACAAGTCAGGGAGACACTATTACAGTCTTTTTTGATGGTAAAAAATGCCAAAAGCAGGATAATACAGAGATTTGACCCGGGGAACTGCAAAACCACAGTTCTATTGCTCTGGCCTACACCAGACTCTTTTAAACAGATATATTGGTGTCTGACCAGTCAGGGAGACACTATTACTGGTTTTTTTTACGACAAAAAATGCCAAAAGCAGGATAATACAGAGATTTGACCCGTGGAGCTGCAAAACCACAGTTCTATTTCTCTGGCCTACACCAGACTCTTTTAAACAGACATATTGGTGTCTGACAAGTCAAGGAGACACTATTACTGTTTTATTTTAATGACAAAAAATGCCAAAAGCAGGATAATACAGAGATTTGACCCGGGGAACTGCAAAACCACAGTTCTATTTCTCTGGCCTACGCCAGATACTTTAAACAGATATATTGGTGTCTGACCAGTCAAGGAGACACTATTACAGTTTTTTTTACGGCAAAAAATGCCAAAAGCAGGATAATACAGAGATTTGACCCGTGGAACTGCAAAACCACAGTTCTATTTCTCTGGCCTACACCAGACTCTTTTAAACAGATATATTGGTGTCTGACAAGTCAGGGAGACACTATTACTGGGTTTTTTTATGACAAAAAATGCCAAAAGCAGGATAATACAGAGATTTGATCCGTGGAACTGCAAAACCACAGTTCTATTTCTCTGGCCTACACCAGACTCTTTTAAACAGATATAATGGTGTCTGACCAGTCAGGGAGACACTATTACAGTTTTTTTTTAAGGCAAAAAATGCCAAAAGCAGGATCATACAGAGATTTAACCCGTGGAACTGCAAAACCACAGTTCTATTTCTCTGGCCTACACCAGACTCTCTTAAACAGATATATTGGTGTCTGACCAGTCAGAGAGACACTATTTCAGTTTTTTTTTACGACAAAAAATGCCAAAAGCAGGATAATACAGAGATTTGACCCCTGGAACTGCAAAACCACAGTTCTATTTCTCTGGCCTACACCAGACTCTTTTAAACAGATATATTAGTGACTGACCAGTCAGGGAGACACTATTACAGTTTTTTTCTACGGCAAAAAATGCCAAAAGCAGGATAATACAGAGATTTGACCCGTGGAACTGCAAAACCACAGTTCTATTTCTCTGGCCTACACCAGACTCTTTTAAACAGATATATTGGTGTCTGACCAGTCATGGAGACACTATTACAGTTTTTTTCTGCGGCAAAAATGCCAAAAGCGGGATAATACAGAGATTTGACCCGTGGAACTGCAAAACCACAGTGCTACTTCTCTGGCCTACCCCAGACTCTTTTAAACAGATATATTGGTGTCTGAACAGTCACAGACACACTCAATTTATTTTTTTTTGGGGGGGGGGGGGTAATACCAAAAGGTTAATAAGACGCGTAGTTGTACAGTCTGACTGACGAAAAAAAAAATACAGGATTTAGATGAAAAAAAAAATAAAATTTCCTGGCCCCTGAGACAGGGGGATAAGTCTAGCAATTTGAGCAACAGGAGCACACAGGACTGTAATCCAGCGTTTACTGGTATAACCACTGCGTCTCTTATACAGCCTGCCTGATATCTGGGATGGACTGTTCGTTTGATTTGGCAGGCTTTAGAGACCCTACGCTACCTATTTTGCACTATATATCTCTCCCTAACTCAGCAGCACTCTTCCTACACTGTCTGATCCCGGGCGACTGTGTCCAAGATGGCGGCGCCCGGTTTTAAATACTCGAGGTGACGCTGTGCGGCCAGCCAATCACTGTAATGCCCACAAACAACATGGCTGCGGCATTACAGTGACTGGCTGGCAATCCCTGCATGTTCATTGGCTCTGTAAAGAGCGCCAAACTTGCAGGGCGGAGACCCGAGCTCCCGCCCGAGTAACCAGGAAATGCTCGGTGCTTTCCGAACATCCCGAGTAGTGAGATGCTCGGGCGAGTAACGAGCAGTGTCGAGCATGCTCGCTCAACACTAGTAATTATGTACAACATATATAAAAGAAATACAGAGTGTGATGGACAATCAGGTGAGGGGTGCAGGCATTTTTTCTACAGTTTTCTCTTCACTGGTTTATGTTATCAAACAACTTTTTAAATTAGTTCTAAACTATAGAGCACAATAGCCAAAAATCATTTACTTAATCAGGTGTAATACATTTGGTTCCAGATTCATTAAAAAGTAGTCCTTTATTAGTATACATTAAAAATAGATTCCATATTGCATGAGGGGAAAGGCAACGTGTTTCGATCACACCCCTAGACGACCATGCACTAATATGATTATTGCTTTTTGCCTGTGTCCGAGTAGGTGGTTAATGCCCACATGGAAGAAAATAGCAGCACAATAGTCAAAGATATATAGTAGGCAGAGATATAAGGACCGGTTGGAAATTAAGTGTGAAAATAAAGATACAATGTAAACCATGAAGGAGTGAAAAGTGCTAGTGCATGAACAAGTAGCCTGAGTGGCTAAGAACTGCTCAAATGAGAGCCACACCCTCTGATCCAAATATGCACAGAATATAAATCATATGAGATGCTATCAGTGACGTATGAGGAGATCATACACATTGTAATGCAGCGCCTTGCAGCATTCCTGTAATGGTCCAGGGTGTGTTTTGGCTGACCATGTACCTCCCCCAGGTGACTGGTCACATGACTGTGACATCGCACAGGTCCAGTGCACACAGAAGGTCTGATCACATGACTGTGACATCAGCACAGGTCCTGTGTGTGCACTGAAAGATATATAAACCCTGGTAGTTTTGAGACAGATGTGTAAGGAGTGAGGCCTGTTCCCGTGTGTGGAACACCGTTAGCCTGGAGAGGCCTAGTGAGGCCTAGTGAAGCCTGGCGAAGCCTGAAAGGCAGAGCATGGATCCTTATGTGTAAGCGATACCAGTAGCCTTGGAGGGCCAGAGGCTTGGAAGGCAAGAGTCCTGGAAGGCTGAGGCTGGATGTTAGGTGAGACAACATACCAGTAGCCTTTGAAGGAACGAGGGCTAGAGACCCCCATCTGGGAAGATGTAAAGCCACAGTGGTGGCAGAACAAAACTGACTGAAGCAGCTAAAACCCGGCAAAGTTAAAACACTGCATTATATGGACATTGCTATAAGTGACCTTGCTGGAGGCTGTAACTGGAGCCAAGTGGGCCTGTCTGCCACTTGAAAAGCTCCTGGACATTACATGTGTATGCCGGCAAGCCACTGAGTTGGACTCGGTGATAAGCAGTAGTGAAGTGTAATAAACTGCTGGATTGTGAAATACTGGAAAACGTGACTGGTGTGCTTTAATTGACCCGGTGCAGCGAGTGTCCCCCAACATGATGACTAGTGTTGCCTTACATGTGGTTGGAGAATGCGGGCAACTGCAGCCCGGTTGCTAGGGGCAACTACAACCCGGTTGCTAGGGGCAACTGCAGCCTGGTTGCTAGGGGTAACGGCACAGGACAACGAGTGTGGATACAAGCATCTTGCTGTGACTCGGCGGGGTCACGAAGATTAAAGCATCTTGCTGTAACTCGACGGGGTTACAAAAATTGTCCTCGAACTCAAACCTGGTTTGCTGTGGCTCGGCGGGGCCACAATAATTTTCCGCGGAGAGCAGTGTGAAGTGTCTAGTGTGAATAGTGTACCGCGATGGCTATGAAAGGAGCAGCAAAAGAAAATGAAGCTATTGAGCGATTAAAGTGAAGGTTAAGACCGCAGCAGGTATTTGAGAAACGTCTACAGGACATGGTGTAGGAACGGCAGGAGCTGTGGGCACCGTATAGAATGCTAGCAGTGAACCATTCTGTGAACTCTCCGGGGGCGCCAGTATTGTCCCAGAGATGTTGTGAACTGGGTCCTAAGACTATTGCTGATTTTTTTTGTAAAAATTCCCCTACCGGTGTGGTTGTTCAAAAGGGGGCGGAGTCTAAAAAGGGGCGGATTTTCACAAGAGCGCGGAGTATAGAAAACCAAAATTTGTTACTGGTTGTGGGTTGGTACCGCCTAAAAATGACAATTTGACCGTTGATAACATGGTAGCTCCAGTAGAAGTGGTTGACGACAAGGTGGGAGGTGACTTGTTGGTCCACGACACCATGGGGAGTGACACAGACCCCACAACTGATGGTGACACTATGAAAGTAGAAAGAGAGTTCAGTCAGGAGGGCCTAGATGAGGGGAGAGAGTCCCCCTCTCGTCGTCGACGGCGCACGGGCCACAAAAATGTTGCTCCTGTAGTCTTTGCTGCAAGTAAAAATAAAGAAAATGTAGTACTGTGTGCCTTTGTTTCAAGTGTGGATCCTCCTTTAGAGGCGGAAGAGGAGGTGACGTTTCCAGCAACAACCTCCGGTACAGTACTGAGACAGAAGGATCAGGATCGGACAGCCCTGAAAGAGGAGGTGGCAAGTCATGACCAAGAGCTGGAGCCTATCAAGCAGCAGTGTCAGAGTGACGTGCAGCAACTATGGGAAAACCTGGAGAACGTGCCCTCAGACAAGCGGAGCCTGGAGTCTGAATGGCAGAAAATATACCAGATTGTGAGGAACTTACAGCGAGACCTGGAGGGATGCAACAAGGAAATTAACCAATGGAAGGAAATGTTCCAGGAAATTAAGGAGGACCACCGCAAAACCAAGGAGGAGGTTTTGCAGTTGAAGCTTGAGAAGGAGGCGCTGCAGGATGAAGTTTCTGGGCGTGAACAAAACCTAGAACGACTGCGCGAACAGTTCAACCGGGACCTGTGTGAAACCGAGAAGGAATATGGTGAACGCAGTGGGGAACTGCAACAAATTAAGAGAGACTATGAGGATCTCCTCAGGGTTAAAGAAAAACTAGAGGATGATAAGGCGGATGCAGAGCACATGCGCCAAGTGGTTGAGACCACTCTGCAGGACACCCGTGATGAAAATGGTGATCTCCGCAGAAAGACCCTAGGTCTGGAAGCTCTGGTGAAGGAGCTGCAGACGTTCTGTGATAATCTCCAGAGGGCAGAGACGTGCCTTAAGGAAAGAATCAGCAAGATGGAAGCTGAGCGGAAAAAGATGGAGGAGTCTATCGGAGAAGCAACAGACCAGGGCCAGGTGTTGGCCACTGGAGATGGGAGGTATGAAACAAAGACCTACTCGAATAATGCGAGCTCGGATGATTCGGTGGCTGTTGAGAGCCGAGTGGGTGCATTGGAGACAGAGAGGTCTGAGAGAACTCTACTGTTAAAGGAGCAGTTGAAGCAGGAAGAGCTTCAGAGATGGGCTGCTGAGAGGCGAGTAGCTGAGCTAGAGGAAGAAGTTTGCGAGCTCAAAGGTCGCCTAGCAAAGTATCACTCAGTGAATGAGGCCTCCTTGGAGAAGGAAAATGGCAAACAAGTTGCACTCACTCCCTTATACCATCAGAAGGTGGACCTGAGGAGAGCTAAGAGAGTGTTAACAGAAGATAAGTATGAGATGGAAGTGGTCAAGACGAAAATTCTTGAATTTGTAGCTGTGAGTCAGCTCAGGGGAAGCATACAGGGTGAAGAAGCTGAAAGTCAGTTGCCTCTGAAACCTGAGCTTGATGATCGTTTGGAGACCACTGGTGAGACAGAAACCTCTCGGTACAAGTGCCTCATAGATGTACCCGAGGATTTGAGAGAAGAATGCACCAGTGAGTCCGTGCATGAAGAGTTTAAGAAGGCCGTGGGAGCCTGTAAGGTGTACTCGACCTCAGAAGCTAAACAGCTGCTGGTCCTGTCCACAACTGAAGTCACAGTGAAGAGGGTGGCTATCCTAAGTGACATGCACTGGCGATGCATTCGCACGAAGTGGTTTCTCCGGTTGAAGACGGAACAAGCTGTTAGACAACAGGAGCTTATGAAAAAAGCTCAAAGTCTGCATGAAGAGGTCATCCGGCTGCCTCAGGCTCTGGTAAGAAAGCTTATTGGGAGAAATGGCCGAGCCATGCAGATGATGGTAAAGAAGTCTGGTGTGATGAAAGTAAGCAGTCCACGTGATCGTCAGGACTGGATACCAGATGGAGACGGCATGGTGTCATTCTCCGCTGTAGGAACGGACTAAAGTCTTGCATATATACGCATGCTGATGGAGTACCGAGTGACCTATCTGCGAGAGGTAGAACAGTTGAATCTCGCTAGACTGCGAGTGGAAAGACAGCATCATCTGAGCAGCAGAAGATGGCAGCCGTCTAGAAATTGTGAGACCAGACAGAAAACGGGCCCCGTAAATAACAGAACAGCTACAGCTGAAGTTAGGGACCTTTCAAGATGTCCTGAGAGTAGTGGGCATGGGTTTAGAGGTAGTGAGACCTCCAGTACCTCAGGTTTGAGAGGCCCATACAAACAACCCAATAGAGTACGGGACAGTACGGAGTCTAACCGGACCTTAGATACCAGGGCGTGTGAGTCACACTGCTGTATGGACCGCTGGGAGCGGGGGAGGTCTGACAAGGTTATGACTGACCGCTGGGAGCGGGGGAGGTCTGACAAGGTTACGACTGACCGCTGGGAGCGGGGGAGGTCTGACAAGGTTACGACCCGGAAATGTGACTTGACGAAGTCGGTTACAATGACGGATGGTAGGCCCCTAAGGAATGGGCTAATGTCAATGACTAATGTTCCAGGGGCTGAGTAACACAATTGTCAAGTACATGGTCTTGCTGTGAACTGTGGGTTATAAGGTGATTTTGTATATTATGTGTTCAACCCCACAAGTTTGAACAGAGGGGGGGGATATGTAATTCAGCGGCTTGCGGCATTACTGTAATGGTCCAGGGTGTGTTTTGGCTGACCATGTACCTCCCCCAGGTGACTGGTCACATTACTGTGACATCGCACAGGTCCTGTGCACAAAGAAGGTCTGATCACATTACTGTGACATCAGCACAGGTCCTGTGTGTGCACTGAAAGATATATAAACCCTGGTACTTTTGAGACAGGTGTGTAAGGTGTGAGGCCTGTTCCCGTGTGTGGGACATCGTTAGCCTGGAGAGGCTTAGTGAGGCCTAGTGAGGCCTAGCGAAGCGTGAAAGGCAGGTCATGGATCATTATGTGTAAGCGATACCAGTAGCCTTGGAGGGCCAGAGGCTTGGAAGGCAAGAATCCTGGAAGGCAGAGGCTGGATGTTAGGTGAGACAACATACCAGTAGCCTTTGAAGGAACGAGGGCTGGAGACCCCCATCTGGGAAGATGTAAAGCCACAGTGGTGGCAGAACAAAACTGACTGAAGCAGCTAAAACCCGGCAAAGTTAAAACAATGCATTATATGGACGTTGCTATAAGTGACTTTGCTAGAGGCTGTAACTGGAGCCAAGTGGGCCTGTCTGCCACTTGAAAGGCTCCTGGACATTATATGTGTATGCCGGCAAGCCACTGAGTTGGACTCGGTGATAAGCAGTAGTAAAGTGTAATAAACTGCTGGATTGTGAAATACTGGAAAACGTGACTGGTGTGCTTTAATTGACCCGGTGCAGCGAGTGTCCCCCAACATGATGACTAGCGCTGCCTTACATGTGGTTGGAGAATGCGGGCAACTACAACCCGGTTGCTAGGGGCAACTGCAGCCTGGTTGCTAGGGGTAACGGCACAGGACGACGAGTGTGGATACAAGCATCTTGCTGTGGCCTGGCGGGGTCACGAACATTAAAGCATCTTGCTGTAACTCGGCGGGGTTACAAAAATTGTCCTCGCACTCAAACCTGGTTTGCTGTAACTCGGCGGGGTTACGAAAATTGTCCTCGCACTCAAACCTGGTTTGCTGTGGCTCGGCGGGGCCACAAAAATTTTCTGGGGAGAGCGTTATAAAGTGTCTAGTGTGAATAGTGTACCGCGATGGCTGTGAAAGGAGCAGCAAAAGAAAATGAAGCTATTGAGCTATTAAAGTGCCGGTTAAAACCGCAGCAGGTATTTGAGAAACATCTACAGGACATGGTGCAGGAACGGCAGGAGCTGTGGGCACCGTATAGAATGGCAGCAGTGAACCATTCTGTGAACTCTCCGGGGGCGCCAGTATTGTCCCAGAGATGTTGTGAACTGGGTCCTAAGACTATTGCTGATTTTTTTTGTAAAAATTCCCCTACCGGTGTGGTTGTTCAAAAGGGGGCGGAGTCTAAAAAGGGGCGGATTTTCACAAGAGCGCGGAGTATAGAAAACCAAAATTTGTTACTGGTTGTGGGTTGGTACCGCCTAAAAATGACAATTTGACCGTTGATAACAGGGTAGCTCCAGTAGAAGTGGTTGACGTCAAGGTGGGAGGTGACTTGTTGGTCCACGACACCATGGGGAGTGACACAGACCCCACAACTGACGGTGACACTATGAAAGTAGAAAGAGGATTCAGTCAGGAGGAGCTAGATGAGGGGAGAGAGTCCCCCTCTCGTCGTCGACGGCGCACGGGCCACAAAAAGGTTGCTCCTGTAGTCTTTGCTGCAAGTGAAAATAAAGAAAATGTAGTACTGTGTGCCTTTGTTTCAAGTGTGGATCGGACAGCCCTGAAAGAGGAGGTGGCCAGTCATGACCTAGAGCTGGAGCCTATTAGGCAGCAGTGTCAGAGTGACGTGCAGCAACTATGGGAAGACCTGGAGAACGTGTCCTCAGACAAGCGAAGCCTGGAGTCTGAACGGCAGAAAATATACCAGGTTGTGAGGAACTTACACCGAGACCTGGAGGGAAGCAACAAGGAAATTAACCAATGGAAGGAAATGTTCCAGGAAATTAAGGAGGACCACCGCAAAACCAAGGAGGAGGTTTTGCAGTTGAAGCTTGAGAAGGAGGCGCTGCAGGATGAAGTTTCTGGGCGTGAACAAAACCTAGAACGACTGCGCGAACAGTTCAACCGGGAGCTGTGTGAATCCGAGAAGGAATATGGTGAACGCAGTGGGGAACTGCAACAAATTAAGAGAGACTATGAGGATCTCCTCAGGGTTAAAGAAAAACTAGAGGATGATAAGGCGAATGCAGAGCACATGCACCAAGTGGTTGAGACCACTCTGCAGGACACCCTTGATGAAAATGGTGATCTCCACAGAAAGACCCTAGGTCTGGAAGCTCAGGTGAAGGAGCTGCAGACGTTCTGTGATAGTCTCCAGAGGGCAGAGACGTGCCTTAAGGAAAGAATCAGCAAGATGGAAGCTGAGCGGAAAAAGATGAAGTGTAATAAACTGCTGGATTGTGAAATACTGGAAAATGTGACTGGTGTGCTTTAATTGACCCGTTGCAGCGAGTGTCCCCCCACCATGATGACTAGTACTGACTTACAAAATGTAGCAAGAAAGCAGCACAGGCAAATCCAAAGTAATGCTGGGAAGGTATGCAAGTCAGTTCAAGCAATGAACCTGTCAAAAAATATATATAGAGTGAACAAGCACTAAGGCAAGTCAAAACCATGGCAGTAAATACTCAGCCTGTGTCCGTAGCAGAAATCATTGGTGGGTGGAGGGGAGAGACCCCATTCGTATCGCCATGAGAATGGCTTCGTCAGGGAGAATGCTGTGCAAGTTGGCCCACAAGGTCCATGTATATCATGAACTAATAAGCAACGGATGAGAGTCAGCTGGCGGTGAAGAGGTCAGGGGTAATGCTCACGGCACATGCGCTGGTACTTGCTTGTCAGGAGAAGAATGATGCGGCTGCCTGAAGTGGAGAAAACCAGAAGCGGGCGGGTATGAACGCAGGGCACTGTATTGCGCATGTCCGAAAGTCACGATCGGCGCGTGCGCAGTTAAAAGGAAAAATGTCTGGGTACTGCACATGCGCAAGGACAAATAATGACGTAGAGCCGTGAAATGACCACGATCTCCGAGGAACAATATCACAGTGTGCGTGCTCAAACTGACAGCGGCGCTCACATGATTTAAAAGACGTTTAACCTAAGGTATCTATCTGGAACAAGTGTAGAACAAAAATGAAAAACAACCATTGATCTATTTGAAAATGATGTCATTAGAGGCAAAGAAAACAAATTCCAGCGAGACAAGTTGGACCTTGAGCATCACAGGATGTACAAGTGGTCACACCACGGTAACAGGAGGCACATGAGGACATTGGACAGCGGCGCTCACATGATTTAAAAGACGTTTAACCAAAGGGATCTATATGAAACAAGTGTAGAAGAACTAATATGACCAGTAAGGACATATAGAAGATCTAAAGATGAAATATAATATGAGACCCAGGTAAAACAACTCATAATACAGTGGGAAGAAAAATAATAACAATGACTGTAACGAAACATACACACAAAGAATGTTGTATAAGGATTATATTGAATGGGATAAACCCCAGACATAATGCAGATGACAAACATCTAGCATAGATATGTGATCACTTATCGGACCATGATGTAAGTGACATAATACAATTTATCAATATAATAATATAATACAAAAGTATTGATATGGACAAACATCTTTTATAAGAGTCAGCCTGTCAGCATTTTCAGATGACAGGCGGATGTGCCTATCGGTTATAATTTCACCAGCGGCACTAAAAACCTGCTCTGACAAAACGCTACTGGCAAGGCAGGCCAGGACCTTAAAAGCGTAGCGAGCCAGTGGTCAGCTTGGATGCCCAATAATTATAAGGCACAGAGGAATCACGGAGGACGTTGGTACGGCCGGTAAGGTTCTTCCTCGGCATCTTCCGAAATTTGTCCCTCCTTATGAGAGAACCGCGCGCATCAGGGCTTGTGCGATGGGAGGGTCTGAGAAAACTGTCCCAGAACTTTGACAGTGTTCCCCTGCCTCTGCTGGATTGCATTTGTGTCTTTCTCGCCTGTACTCCTTGGTTGTCCAACGAACTGTGACTTCTGCCGCCAGCATTTTCAGATGGGAATTTTTTAATAATTCCGCAACAAGGGCATTCCGGTACTGCCCATCTTCTTAGGCCTATCCAGCGTGGGAATAAGAGTCAGAAAGTTTTCCTTGTAGCGTGGGTCTAGAAGTGTCACCAACCAGTGATGACTGTCACCAAAAATTTGGGCAACGCGAGGGTCACGGGAAAGGCAGCGTAACACAAACTCAGCCATATGTGCAGGCTGCAAAGAGGCGAGACTTCCGTGTCCTCACCAAGAGGATGACTGACCATGCTCTCCTCCTCATCCTCTTCCTCCTCCTCCCTGTCCTCAGGCCATCCACACTGAACAGACAGTATGACAGTTGTGCAGGTAGTACCATCTATAGTGCAGGAAACTAGCTCCTGTTCTTCCTCCTCTTCCTCACTGTCACCCAATCCACGTTGTGATGAGATGAGGCTGGGATGTGTGGAATCACCCTGTATGGTTCCTTGCTGCATCTCATCGTGCTCCTCCTGCAATGCATCCTCTTTAATTGTGAGCAAAGAACGTTTCAGAAGACAGAGAAGCGGTATGATGACGATAATTATGGCGTCATCGCCGCTCACCATCTAAGTGGAGTCCTCAAAGTTTTGGAGGATGATACATATGTCTGACATCCATGTCCACTCCTGAGGTCTTATGTGTGGAGTCTGAACTGAATAACGATGGCCTTGTTCATGCTGGTAGTCAAAAACTGCCCTCTTCTGCTCACAAATCCTTCCCAACATCTGCAATGTAGAATTCCAACGCGTGGGGACATCGCAGATCAGTCAGTGAGCTGGAAGCTGCAAACGCTGCTGAAGAACGGCATGGGCGGCAGAAGTTGTAGCTGACTTTCTAAAATGGGCACACAGGTGGCGTGCTTTGACAAGCAGATCCGGGTAGGTTTTGAGAAACTGCTGAACCACAAGGTTAAGCACATTAGCCAGGTATGGTACGTGTGTGAGCTTACCTTGCCTCAGAGCCGCCACCTGGTTCCGGGTATTGTCACACACGACCATGCCTGGCTGTACGGTCAGTGGTGTCAGCCACAGATCTGCCTTCTCTTTCAGAGCTGTCCACAACTCTTCAGCAATGTGTGGTTTGTCACCTAAGCATATTTGCTTCAGTACAGCCTGTTGCCACTTGGCCGAGGCAATGCTGCAGTGCTTCCAGCTTGTGACTGATGTGGTCATTTTGGAGATGGAGGCTGAAGAGGAGGTGCAGGAGCAGTAGAATATGGGGGCAACCCTGATTCACCCAGGGCCCGCAATCCTCGGCATCGGGAGGACGTGTTCCGTCCCAAGGTCCGACTGGGTCCCGGCTTCCACTATATTAACCCAGTGTGCCATCAGCAACATGTAACGTCTCTACCCAGAAGCAATTGTCCATGTGTCGGTGGTTAGGTGGACTTTCTCAGTAACTGCATTGCTGAGGGCACGTCTAATGTTGTGGGACACGTGCTCGTGTAATGCGGGGACAGCATACCGGGAGAAATAGTGGCAGCTGGGGACCGAGTACTGAGGGACGGCTGCCGCCATCAGGTTGCGGAAAGCTTCTGTCTCCACGAGCCTAAAAGGCAACGTGCAAACATTCGCGAAATGTGAGAATTTAGTAGTGTGGCCTGTGGGGCGTTGGCTGCGTATTTGCGCTTGCGTTCCAAGGAATGGGGTAGGGACAACTGAACGCTGCGCTAGGACAAGGACATGGACATGATTGCTGCTGGTGCTAGTTGAGAGTGTGCAATGACAGGTGCAGGGCGGGAGGCATCTTGGCATGCGCCATGGACAGGGGATTGGCGTTCACGCACAACAGCGGAGCAAGCAGTGGTGTCACCTGCATAAACTGTTGCTGGACCCTGGGGTTTGGCCCACGTAGACGGGTGCTTTGCTGCCATGTGCCTGATCATGCTGGTGAGGGTTAGGTAGGTAGTTTTGCTACCCCTGCTGATGCTAGCCTGGTAGGTGGTGCAAATGGCCTTTTTGCGGTTATCTGCAGAGTCTTTAAAAAATAACCAGACTCGGGAACACCTAGCAGTTGTACTGGCAACTTCCATCGTGTTCCGTGGAACGACAAGATGTGAGTGTTTGTTGTGGCACAATTTCAGCTTGCCCACGGCCACGTCCTCGGCCTATGCATGCACTATCACCATCATGTCCACTTCCCCGTCCCTTGCCACGCACCTTGTCCATTTTAAATGGAGGACAATATTTTTCACATTCACGAGAAATGGCTGATTTTGGAACGCAGTTATATGGGATACGTCTGACATAGAACCATGATTTTAAATAGCAGGCCTGTAATTTACTAATATTATTCTACACAGAGGCCTAGTGTGAATAGCTTGACCGACAAACTGCAACAGAATGGAAATGGAAGAAATGGCTGATTTTGGAACAGTCTTATAGGTGATATGTCTGACAGAGAATCACGGAATTAAAAAGCAGGGCTGCAATTTACTAATAATATTCTTCGTAGACACCTTGTGTGAATAGCTTCACCGACACACTGCAACAGAATGAAAATGGAAGAAATGTCTGATTTTGGAACAGTCTTATAGGTGATATGTCTGACAGAGAACCACGGTATTAAATAGCAGGCCTGTAATTTACTAATACTATTCTTCACAGACACCTAGTGTGAATATATTTACCAACACACTGCATCAGAATGGAAAAGGAGGCCAATATTTTCCACGTTCAGTTCAAATTTCTGGATTTTTATCGCTGAAATATGGAACAGATCTGGCTTTATTCTGCAGTGAGAAGAAGCAAATAGAGCAGAAAAATGGTGTACTCTGGATTGCTTTTTAAGCAAATAAGCAGGTTTAAGATAAAAAAAAAATTGCCCTGGCCCCTGATATCTGGGGCTATGTCTACAAATATCTGTAATTACAGCAGCAGCAGACAGGACTTTCAATGGACCGTCTTGTGCTGTATCATACACTGCAGTCTGCCACATACACTGCATGCCTGCCTAGCACTGATTTCATGCAGCTGGATTAGTCCCCAGAAGGACTGTTAGTTCAGATGGATATATACTATATATATATATATATATATATATATTTATATGTTGTGAAATACCTATACTAACAGGACATTCAATGGACCCTCTTGTGCTGTATCATGCACTGCAGCCTGCCACATACACTGCCTGCCTGCCTAGCACTGATTATATGCAGCTGGATTAGTCCTCAGAAGGACTGTTAGCTCAGATGGATATAGATATATGTTGTAGAATACCTATACTTACTATAAACAAGAAAATCTCTCCCTGACTCAGCAGCAGCTCTTCCTACTCTGCCTTGTATCGGTGTAGACTGTGACGAGCATAGCGGCGCCAGGTCTTATATAGACCTGAAGACGCTGCGCAGCCAGCCAATCTCTGCAATGCCCACAGCCAACATGGCTATGGCATTACAGTGCATGACAGGCAATCCCTGCATGTTCATTGGCTCTCTAAAAAGCACCAAACATATAGGGAGGGGACCCGAGTGACCGCCCGAGCAACCCGGATATTCTTGCAGAGCTCCAAGCTCATGGAGCACAGTGATGCTTGGGCGAGTAACGAGCAGTGGTGAGCATGTTCCCTCATCACTACTCCTGACCTCTTCACCGCCAGCTGACTCTCATCCGCTGCTTATTAGTTTATGATATACACGGACCTTGTGGGCCAACTTGCACAGCATTCTCCCTTCCCCTGATGAAGCCATTCTCATGGCGATACGCGTGGGGTCTCTCTCCTCCACCCACCAATGAGTTCTGCTACTGACACAGGCTGAGTATTTACTGCCATGGTTTGACTTGCCTTAGTGCTTGTTCACTCTATATATTTTTTGGCAGGTTCATTGCTTGAACTGACTTGCCTACCTGCCCAGCATTACTCTGCCTTTGCCTGTGCTGCTTTCTTGCTACATGTGTATGGTCTCCTCATACGTCACTGATAGCAGCTCATATGATTTATATTCTGTGCATATTTGGATCAGTGGGTGTGGCTCTCATTTGAGCAGTTCTTAGCCACTCAGGCTACTTGTTGATGCACTAGCACTTTTCACTCCTTCATGGTTTACATGGCTTTATTTTCTACCATGTGTGCATTAACCATCTACTCATGATTATTGCTTTTTGCCTGTGTCCATTATAGCATGGTGGTCTAGGGGTGTCATAAACTGATTCTGGTTTTTGACATGATTGTATCCCTGTGTGGATTTTAATTGTTTTGAATTGTTTGTGTGTGTTTTTTGGCTTACCTTATATGAAAAAAGTTTTGTAATTTTGTTGGGAGATCTCTTTGTGTTGCATTTCTTCTCTTTCTTCTTACTATGCTTGCTATGCAGGGTGGGAGGAAGGAAGTCGGGTATGCACCTTTTCGGCACACTGGAGAATACTAGGACCGGAAGTTACACTGACTCTCCGGTGCCTGTGCAGAACAAAATTGAAGTCAGTGCCCATAGGAGGGCGGAACAGTGCAGAGGAGTGACGGCATGCAGAATACGCAGGTGGTGACGTAACAGGCACACATTGAAGAGAGGGGAGAAGAAATGTAGTCTAATGAAGAGAGGAGGCAGCATTATCTTTCGGGCAGTGTCTGCCCCATAGCCAGGAAGAAATAATTAACACAAAGTGATAAAAGATGATTTTTACAGAACAAGGCGTCATCCATGAGGCATACAGGAATGACTAGTTTCAGCTATCTACAAGCTGTATGTGCATATAAATAGCTTAAATCGCTCAATTGGGGTGAAAGATTCTCTTTAAATGATGAACTCAAGACCACTGTTTTCCGGTTCATTGTCGACCTCCAGCAATCGAACACTTATGACTGTGAATGGGTGACATGTTACAATCTTGGAACAACCCCTTTAAGTCCAAGAATTATACTTTCTGGTAAAGAGGGAAATAGTCATCTAGGTGGTGGGAGAAGGGAAATTGGTGAAGTACACAAATCTAGTTTTGATTTAAGCCACTTAAATTTACAGGACCATCAGAGCAGTTGCATGAATGGAAAGCATTGCAATAGCATATGTTATACACAAAAAGGGAGTAAATTAAATATACTTCTGTGTAAACTGTTATGGGAATAAACGTTTGTGTTTAACTTGTTTAAAAGGATGCGAAAGTAGCAGTTGCATTGCCTAGTAACAAATGTCTCACATACACACAACCAACAACACAGAAAACATGTCGCTGCTTATGTGTATAAACAATCTACAAAGAATAAAACAGTATTTCTCACATATTTTATGCAAGGAGACATAAAGGAAACGAAATACAGAATGAACTAAGCTGGAGGATGTAACAAACATATTAGAGATGTACATCTATGAATCATATACTGCCCATACATACTGTATAGATTCCTATATTTAATACAACTGCACTGTGTAAGAAGTAATCATAACTGGTGACATTGCAGGTAGATAGGAACATTTGCCTCTTCTTCGCTTGCAGGCACCAGTATCGCAAACTCAGGAGATCAACCCACCAATAACACTTGCCCTTGCCCCATTACCCCACAAGTACTGAGATCCCCCAAGTTCCAATATTGATCATTTTAGTTAGAGGACAGGTGCCTCTATTCTTCATGGTACTTTACAGAAGCCAATGTTACCAGATGCCAAAACAGGAGTGCAGTACAGAATATGCTGTATACATAAATAGGCAGTACGAAGTGCAGGCAGAGATCTGTATAGTACAAGTAGATATTAATAATACCTTACAATAAATAAACTAAGCACAAATATATATATATATATATATATTTACACTGTGTTCTAAATTATTATGCAAATAATATTTTCTCAGATTTTCCCAAATTACCTACATGAATTGCAGTCATTGTAATTTTCCAGTCAAATAACTATTACAATACAATTGAAAGGTTTTTGTACAAACTGCCTATGATAACAGTATATTTTTAAAAAAATAAAAAACTCAAACTGCACTCAAAATGCATGTTCCAAATTATTATGCACAGCAGAGTTTTCAACCTTTTCCTTTTAATAAAGAACAAAAAAAGGGTCATTTTTGAAATTATAAGCATTAGCAGGTTATTACAAACTGAAATCAAACAGTTTTCAACTCAAAACTTTATTCTAGGTGATGTTACATTTGCACATAGGACCGCTTGTTCGAAAGGAGCTTCTGAACTCTCTCGTCCATTGAATTTGTCAGGTTTTGGATGGTTTCTGCTTCAATTGTTTTGCATGAGGACAGAATACCCTCCCAGAGCTGTTGCTTAGATGTGAACTGCCTCCCGCCATCATAGACACTCCTTTTGATGATGCTCCAGAGGTTCTCAATGGGGTTGAGGTCAGGGAAGCATAGGTGCCACACCATAAGTTTGTTCCCTTTTATGCCCATAGCAGCCAGAGATGCAGATGTGTTATGTGCATCATGAGACGGGGCATTATCATGCATGAAAATGATCTTGCTGCGGAATGCACGGTTCTTATTCTTGAACCATGGAAGGAAGTGCTGTTTGAGAAACTCAACATACATTATGGAGTTCATCTTTACCCCTTCAGGGATCCTAAAAGGGCCGACAATCTCTCTCCCCATTATTCCAGCCCAAAACAATACTCCACCTCCTCCTGGTTAGCACCGTAGCCATGTTTGCATGGGGTGTCCATCAACCAGCCATCCTCCACTCCATCCATCTGGACCATCGAGATCATTTCATGCATGATAATGCCCCGTCTCATCATGCACATAACACATCTGCATCTCTGGCTGCTATGGGCATAAAAGGGGACAAACTTATGGTGTGGCACCCATGCTCCCCTGACCTCAACCCCATTGAGAACCTCTGGGGCATCATCAAAAGGAGTGTCTATGATGGCGGGAGGCAGTTCACATCTAAGCAACAGCTCTGGGAGGGTATTCTGTCCTCATGCAAAACAATTGAAGCAGAAACCATCCAAAACCTGACAAATTCAATGGACGAGAGAGTTCAGAAGCTCCTTTCGAACAAGCGGTCCTATGTGCAAATGTAACATCACCTAGAATAAAATTTTGAGTTGAAAACTGTTTGATTTCAGTTTATAATAACCTGCTAATGCTTATAATTTCAAAAATGACCATTTTTTTGTTCTTTATTAAAATGAAAAGGTTGAAAACTCTGCTGTGCATAATAATTTGGAACATGCATTTTGAGTGCAGTTTGAGTTTTTTATTTTTTTTTAAATATACTGTTATCATAGGCAGTTTGTACAAAAACCTTTCAATTGTACTCTAATAGTTATTTGACTGGAAAATTACAATGACTGCAATTCATATAGGTAATTTGGGAAAATCTGAGAAAATATTATTTGCATAATAATTTGGAACACAGTGTATATATACAGTGCCTACAAGTAGTATTCAACCCCCTGCAGATTTAGCTGGTTTGATAAGATGCAAATAAGTTAGAGCCTTCAAACTGCAAACGAGAGTAGGTTTTATGAACAGAAGCATAAATCTTACAAACCAAAAAGTTATGTTGCTCAGTTGAATTTTATTAAATTTTAAACATAAAAGTGTGGGTCAATTATTATACAACCCCTATGTTTAATATTTTGTGGAATAACCCTTGTTTGCAATTACAGCTAATAATCGTCTTTTATAAGACCTGATCAGGCCGGCACAGGTCTGTGGAGTTATCTTGGCCCACTCCTCCATGCAGATCTTCTCCAAGTTATCTAGGTTCTTTGGGTGTCTCATGTGGACTTTATTCTTGAGCTCCTTCCACAAGTTTTCAATTGGGTTAAGGTCAGGAGACTGACTAGGCCACTCCAACACCTTGACTTTTTCCCTCTTGAACCAGGCCTTGGTTTTCTTGGCTGTGTGCTTTGGGTCGTTGTCTTGTTGGAAGATGAAATTACGACCCATCTTAAGATCCTTGATGGAGGAGCGGAGGTTCTTGGCCAAAATCTCCAGGTAGGCCGTGCTATCCATCTTCCCATGGATGCGGACCAGATGGCCAGGCCCCTTGGCTGAGAAACAGCCCCACAGCATGAAGCTGCCACCACCATGCTTGACTGTAGGGATGGTATTCTTGGGGTCGTATGCAGTGCCATCCAGTCTCCAAACGTCACGTGTGTGGTTGGCACCAAAGATCTCGATCTTGGTCTCATCAGACCATAGAACCTTGAACCAGTCTGTCTCAGAGTCCTCCAAGTGATCATGAGCAAACTGTAGACAAGCCTTGACATGACGCTTTGAAAGTAAAGGTACCATACAGGCTCGTCTGGAGCGGAGACCATTGCGGTGGAGTACGTTACTTATGGTATTGACTGAAACCAATGTCCCCACTGCGATGAGATCTTCCCGGAGCTCCTTCCTTGTTGTCCTTGGGTTAGCCTTGACTCTTCGGACAAGCCTGGCCTCGGCACGGGAGGACACTTTCAAAGGCTGTCCAGGCCGTGGAAGGCTAACAGTAGTTCCATAAGCCTTCCACTTATGGATGATGCTCCCAACAGTGGAGACAGGTAGGCCCAACTCCTTGGAAAGGGTTTTGTACCCCTTGCCAGCCTTGTGACCCTCCACGATCTTGTCTCTGATGGCCTTGGAATGCTCCTTTGTCTTTCCCATGTTGACCATGTCTGAGTGCTGTTCACAAGTTTGGGGAGGGTCTTAAATAGTCAGAAAAGGCTGGCAAAAGAGATCTTTAATCCACACATGTGAAGCTCATTATTCTTGGTGCCTGAACTACTTCTTAATACTTTAGGGGGACCAAACAGAATTCTTGTGGTTTGAGGGGTTGAATAATAAATGACACTCTGAATTAACTTTTAACGTTTTTAAAAAAAAAAAAAAAAAAAAAAAAAAATTGCTGCAGTGCATTTCCCACTTCCAGGCTGATCTACAGTACAAATGTCACGATGCCAAGTTAATTCCGCATGTGTCAACCAGCTAAATCTGCAGGGGGTTGAATACTACTTGTAGGCACTGTATATGCAGTATGTCAGCAATGAAATATGCAAGGATCCAGCAGTGAAATAGCCGTAAACACAAACACAAGTGTATACATATTGTAAGTATATACAGTCATGGCCGAAAGTGTTGGAACTTGGCAGCCTTGAAATTGTTCCAGAAAACAAAGTATTTCTCCCGAAAAATTATTGCAATTACACATGTTTTGTTATACACATGTTTATTTATTTTGTGTGTATTGGAACATCACAAAAAAAACTGAGAAAAAAAAGGCAAATTGGTCATAATTTCACACATAACCTCAAAAATGGGCCAGACAAATTGTTGGCATCTTTCCAAATTTGTGGGTAAACAACTATGTTTCAAGCATGTGATGCTCATTCAAACTCACCTGTGGCAAGTAACAGGTGTGGGCAATATGAAATTCATACCTGAAACCAGATAAAAAGGGGAGAAGTTGACTCAGTCTTTGCATTGTATGTCTGTGTGTGCCACACTAAGCATGGAGGACAGAAAGCAATGAAGAGAATTGCTTGAGGAATTGTAACCTTGAGATTGTTGATATTGTTCAACAATTTTGGTTCTCAAGTCCATCTCCATAAATCTTTATGTTCTTTCTCTGCGGTGTGCAACATAATCAAGAAGTTTACAATCCATGGCACTGTAGCTAATTTCCCTGGATGTGGATGGTAGAGAAAAATTTAAGAAAAGTTGCAACACAGAATAGTCCCAATGGTGGATAAGCTGCCCCAATCAAGTTCCAAAGAAATTCAAGCTGTCCTGCAGGCTCAGGGTGCATCAGTGTCAGCACGAACTATCCGTAAACATTTGAATGAAATGAAATGCTATGGTAGGAGACCCAGGAGAACGCCACTGCTTACACAGAGACATAAAAATGCTTGACTGCAGTTTACCAAAATGTACGTGAATAAGACAAAATCCTTCTGGAAAAGCATCTTGTGGACAGATGAGACCAAGATAGAGATTTTTGTTAAAGCACATCATTCTACTGTTTACTGAATATGAAATGAGAAAAGAACACAGTACCTACAGTCAAATATGGTGGAGGTTCAAATATGTCTTGGGGTTGTTTTGCTGCTTCTGGCACTGGGTGCCTTGACTGTGTGCAAGGCATTATGAAATCCGAAGATTACCCAAAGAATTTTGGGTCACAATGTAATGCCCAGTGTAAGAAAGCTGGGATTGCATCCTAGGTCATGGGGCTTCCAGCAGGAAAATGACCCCAAACATACTTCAAGAAGCACCCAGAAATGGATGGAAACAAAGTGCTGGAGAGTTCTGAAGTGGCCAGCAATGAATCCAGATCTAAATCCGATTGAACATCTGGGGAGAGATCTTAAAATTGCTGTTGGGAGATGCCACCCTTCAAATATGAGAGACCTGGAGCAGTTTTCAAAAGGAGAGTGGTCCAAAATTCCAGTTGAGAGGTGTAAGAAACTTGTTGATGGTTATAGGAAGCGGTTGATTGCAGTTATTTATTCCAAAGATTGTGTAACCAAATATTAAGTTGATGGTGCCAACAATTTTGTCCTGCCCATTTTTGAGGATTTGTGTGAAATTATGGTTAATTTGTCTTTTTTTCTTCTTTTTTGTGTTGTTCCAATACACACAAAGGAAATAAATATTTGTATAACAAAACATGTGTAATTACAATAATTTTCTGGGAGAAATGCTTAATTTTCTGGAGCAATTTCAAGGGTGCCAACACTTTTGGCCATGACTGTACAAATATCAAGCAATTTAAAAAATGTGCATATAAATACAATCTTTTACAGTGAAATTGCAACACCAAGAAAGAAATGTCATGGAATTATGTAAATCACTAGATCGATAGACATGTTTCTGATAATTTTAAGCTGGAAGAAGGGTGTATTCACGCAAAACAGCTGTTGCTCATTTCACTGATGTCTCTGTCTGCAATCCTGTAACAAAAAAAGTGCATTTTACTGAAATTTCTGGTGGTGAGTGCCGCTCATCTTGCTCTCCGCTGAATTTTCATGAGTTTTTACATGGATCAATCTGAGCACCGCAAGACATGGCTATTATAATCTGGATATTTTTTGTTTGATTTAATTTTTTCCTTGAAACTGGGTATGACGGTGGGGGTAGTGCCAGCATTTTTTTCTTTGGTCCTAGTAAGCAAGATATGCAGTAAGTAAGCGTCCACCATCACATGCTTTTAGTTTTCCCCTCAAACTGTAATCCTGGCTTGAGCTATGCTGCATTTCACAATCTCATAAAAATAAGCAGCTCGTTACACTGTGTACACAATTATTAGTCAATTAGTATTTTTCATGCTTAATTTTATTGTTGAACAACTACAGTGCTGTCTGTTAATCTAAAATGTGAATAAACCTGAAAACTGAATGTTTAAGAAAGTAAAAGTGAGATTTTGTCTTTCTTAAGAGAATATCTGTGTGCAGAATTATTATGCAACTAAATGAAACACATACATTTTCAGAATAATAAATAACAAATCAAAATGTACAAAAACATATTTCTGCCATTTAAAAAAAATATCTGAACAATATAGCCGCCCTTCTTTTCAATAACAGTCTTATGCCTCCCATCCATGGACTCTCTCAGTTTCTTAATCTATTAACAATCAACTTTTTGGGCTGCGCCAACTACAACCTCTAGACATTGTTCAGAGAGGTAACTGTTTTCTTTCACAGTAAATGTCCAATTTATGAAGCGCCCAAAAGTTCTCAATAGGGTTTAGGTCAGATGAGGAAGGGGCCACCTCATTATTCTTTAAATCTATCAAGGCTTTTATTGGCAGCCAAGCAGGTGGGAATTCAAAGCTGCGATGGAGCAATGACCTGCATAAAAATCATGACTTTCTTGAAAGATGCAGACTTTTTCCTGTACAACTGCTTGAAGAAAGTATCTTCTAAAACTGGCAGTAGGTTTGAGAGTTGATTTTGCGTTATTCTTTAACCCCAAAAGGTCCAACTAGCTCAAATACCAGCCCATAGCGGTGCCTCACCTGCACCTTGCTGACATCTGAGTCAAAATGGAGGTCTGTGTCAGTTACTCATCCAGCCACAGGCCCATCCATTTGGTGTGTCAAGAGTCACTCTCATCTCATCAGTCCATAAAACCTTTGAAAAATCTGCCATCAGATGTTTCTTGGTCCAATCTTGACGTTTCCCCTTCTATATCTTGTTCAGTGGTAGTCAGGTTTCAGCCTCCTTTACCTCGGCCGTGTCACTGAGCTCTGAACACCTTGTACTTCTGGACCCTCCACGAAGGTTGCAGTCCAGGAGCCATTTGGTGAGCTGCATATCCTGCTACATGTTCACAGACTTGCCAGTGGAAAAGCCAAACTTCACATGCCAGAAATGCAAGCTGTGTCCCTGTTGGAGGAAAAGTTGCGAAATCTAGAAGAGAGGTTAACTACCTTGAAAATCATTAAGGAAGGTGAAGAGTTCTTAGACAGAGCAGAATTATCTCTTCATGATTCAGAAAGAGAAGAAATTCAAACTGCACCTGACGAAACAGAGGAATGGAAGCATGTGACCCACAGAAGCAGGAGGATCGAGAGGCAGTCAGCACCCATACTGCTCAGGAACCAGTACCAGGCTCTCACGCAGGAGAACCATGAAGAAATACAGCAAAATAAGACTTTGCCAGCAATGAATAACCTTGTAAGCCCTCAGAATCCTCCTGGATGGAGAAAGAAGAATGTTGTGAAGAAAAAACGGAGAGTGGTGGTCATGGGGGATTCCCTGTTAAGAGGAACAGAGGCCGCTATCTGCAGACCAGACATAACCTCAAGAGAAATGTGCTGTCTTCCAGGAGCAAAAATTAAAGATGTGTCTGACAGGATATCAAGACTCTTCAGACCTACAGATCACTACCCATTCCTGCTAATACATGTGGGGACAAATGACACCGCAAGAAAGGACCTGGAAACCATCTGCAGTGACTTTGAAGACTTGGGCAAGAAAGTGAAAGAATTGGGGAGCTCAGGTGGTCTTCTCATCCATCCTCCCAGTGGATGGCCACGGAACAATGAGGTGGAATAAGATTCTACAGGTGAACAACTGGCTACGTCGATGGTGCCGTCAACAAGGATTTGGATTTCTGGATCACGGAATGAATTACCTATACGATGGACTACTTGCTAGAGATGGGATGCACCTTACGAAGACTGGAAAACATGTATTTGGAAGTCGCCTTGCTACACTCATCAGAAGAGCTTTAAACTAGAACAATGTGGGAAGGGAAGCAAAAGGCCAGAAAAAGCCATACAGCTGACAAATACTATTGAGATCTCTGCTACTGGAAGTGGAAAGGAAGAACAAAGACAAAACAATTTAAATAATAAAAATATGGGAGGAAGAGAAACCAATCACAAACTAAAATGTTTTTATACAAATGCACAAAGCATGGGCAACAAACAAGGAGAATTGGAACTACTAATGCAGGAAAAGGAATATGATGTCATTGGAATCACTGAAACTTGGTGGGACGATACACATGATTGGAATAAAAGGCTAAAAGGATACAACTTATTTGCAAGAAACAGACTTGATAAACGAGGAGGAGGTGTTGCATTGTATGTTAGAAAAGCGTATATCTGCACAGAGATTGAAGCTTCAGAGACTGGGAGTTCTGTGGAAACTGTTTGGGTAAGAATACAAGGAGAGAACAACGGAAAGGACACCATTGTAGGCATTTACTACAGGCCACCTGGGCAAGCTGAAGATATGGATGAACTCTTTATGTATCAAATGACCAAGTTCTCCAAAAAATATGACGTAGTGGTCATGGGAGATTTCAACTATCCAGACATTTGTTGGGAATCTCTTTCAAGTAAAACTAACAGGTCAAGCAAATTCTTATCCTCTCTTGCTGACAACTTTATCTTCCAAAAGGTAGGGGAGAAAACAAGGGGATCTGCTACTTTGGATCTAATCCTTATAAACAGGGAGGAAATGGTTGAGGAGGTAAAGGTGGCTGCGACCCTAGGAGGCAGCGATCATGCTATTATAGAATTTTGGATAACTAGAGGAGGAAGACATGTGAAGACTCAAACTTCAAGGTTAGATTTTAGAAAGGCAGATTTTAAGAGACTCAGAAAGAGAATAGGAGGGATCCAATGGCTGGATGTCCTTAAGGACAAAAATGTCCAGGAAGGATGGGAAATTTTTAAAAATGAGATTCTCAAAGCACAATCGTTAACAATCCCGAAAAGTAGGAAGAATGGGAAGCATTTAAGGAAACCAGGATGGATGAACACAGAACTTAAACACATGCTAAAAAGAAAGAAAGAAATGTTTATTAAATGGAAAGAGGGAGGCATATCTAAAGAAGATTATAATGCAGTCTGCAGATCCTGTAGGGCACGTATCAGGTTAGCTAAAGCTGACAATGAATTAAGGCTTGCAAGAGATGTCAAAAGCAATAAAAAAGGATTTTGGGGGTATGTCAAAAGTAAAAGAAAAGTCAAAGAAGCTATAGCATTTTTAGAGGATGAAAATGGAGAAATGGTAAGAGAGGATGTTGAGAAGGCCGAACTTTTTAATTCCTATTTTGCATCTGTTTTCTCTCAGAAAGAAAATGTAACATCAACTGATCTTCACTGTCCTTTTAAAGGAATAGAGGAATCAAAGTTATCTGTAAACAGAAAGATTGTGAGGGAATATTTAGCTAACATAAATGAGTTCAAGTCTCCAGGTCCAGATGAATTACACCCCAGAGTACTGAAGGAGATCGTAGAAGAAATTTTAAAACCACTCTCCATAATCTTTGAAAATTCTTGGAGAACAGTAGAAGTCCCAGAAGACTGGAGAAGAGCAAATGTTGTTCCTATCTTCAAAAAGGGGAAGAAGGTGGACCCAGGGAACTATAGGCCGGTGAGTCTGACTTCTATACCAGGAAAGATCTTTGAACAAATTATTAAACAACATGTATGTAAGTACATGGATAAGAATGAAGTGATTAACCAGAGTCAGCATGGGTTTGTAACTAACAAGTCGTGTCAGACTAACTTAATTTCCTTCTATGACAGAATCACTGACTGGGTAGATCAGGGAAATGCTGTAGATATAGTATATCTTGACTTCAGCAAAGCATTTGACAAAGTATCTCACACCATCCTTATTGAAAAAATGACCAAGTATGCAATGGACCAGGCAACTGTTAGGTGGATTCATAACTGGCTTAGTGATCGGACTCAAAGGGTGGTTGTAAATGGCTTCACATCCAGCTGGATGAATGTCTCAAGTGGGGTACCACAGGGCTCCGTCCTGGGACCTGTATTGTTCAACATCTTTATCAATGATTTAGATGAAGGAATTGAGGGTAAACTGATTAAATTTGCTGATGACACAAAGCTAGGAGGGATAGCTAATACTAGAGAAGAGAGAGAGAGGATTCAAAAAGACCTAAATAAACTGGAGCAGTGGGCAGCAACCAACAGAATGGTTTTTAACAGGGAAAAATGCAAAGTACTACATCTGGGCAATAAAAATGAAAAAAGCATATACAGAATGGGAGGAATAGAGCTAAGCAACAGTACATGTGAAAAAGACTTAGGTATACTAATAGATCATAGACTAAACATGACTCAACAGTGTGATGCAGCAGCAAAAAAGGCAAATACAATTCTGGGATGTATTAACAGAAGCATACAGTCTAGATCACGTGAAGTCATTATCGGTCTTTACTCCTCTTTGGTCAGACCTCATCTGGAATACTGTGTACAGTTTTGGGCACCACATTTTAAAAAAGACATAGACAAACTGGAGCAAGTTCAGAGAAGAGCGACCAGAATGGTGACTGGTCTGCAAACCATGTCCTATGAGGAACGGTTGCAGGATTTGGGAATGTTTAGCTTGCAAAAAAGAAGACTGAGAGGAGACTTAATAGCTTTCTACAAATATGTCAAGGGCTGTCACATTGTAGAAGGATCATCTTTATTCTCATTTGCACAAGGAAAGACTAGAAGCAATGGGATGAAACTAAATGGGAGGAGACAGATTAGATATTAGACAGTTAGGGTGATTAATGAGTGGAACAGGCTGCCACGAGAGGTGGTGAGTTCCCCTTCAATGGATGTCTTCAAACAGAGGCTGGACAGACATCTGTCTGAGATGATCTAGTGAATCCTGCTTTGAGCAGGGGGTTCGACCAGATGACCCAGGAGGTCCCTTCCAACTCAACCATTCTATGATTCTTCTCTTTCCACAGGTTCTGAAATATAACCACACTGGAGGATAATGGCTTCCTGGTTGCTTTACGTTTGATTTTTCTCAAATCTTTGACAGTCAATGTGCGGCTTTTTTTCTCATCATGTATTTTGCAACCTTGTTTCCTATTTGCAACCAAACTTTTGTTGATGGCTCTGTGATCACGCCCCAATATCTTTAATTTCAATAGTGCTGCACCCCTTAGAAAGATGTAACTAACTGAGGAAATCAAGCTGCCTAATAATTCTGCACGGCTTGATAAAGAATGTTGATATCCTTTAGGCCACACAACCCTCATTAAACGAATACACATCATCTGATCTGCTTTATCCAATAAACATTCAAGTTTTTATAGGTTGGAGTGGGAAAATCTGCATAAAAATGATGATATGGTCAAAATACTCAATTACCTGATAATTGTGCAGACAATGTATTTTGAGATTAGTAAATGCAGCTCATGCAATAGTTACAACCTGGGGGTGTGTGGCAGGGAGATTATTATACTAACCCTTTGGGTTCCCCTGCCCCACACTCTTAGACACTAATTATGGGATGTCCTGCATTTAATAGTCTTAAAATATTAAGCCCCAGCCTCCACGTTAAGTGATATAACATTCAAAGGCTCACACTAATACAGTTGGCAGGCAACTAATGTGAAGGCACTTCTCTTCAGTGGGTTCTGGTGATTAGTGCACAATATTATTCTTACAAAGGGAAAGTCTTTGAGGGCAAGCATGGACACAGATCATTAAAGAATATGGTGCCTGTGCCCAGCAGAAGGTCCACACGCGTGACCAATCCAGATGTGCTCACCACCTGGCGGACACACCTTGATTGGTCATATGCGCTGAGCCTTCTGCTGTCCAAGCATACTTTACATGCCGCCCGCTAGAAGTAACTACTTTCTTGCCAGCATAGAACAGCTATTTCTCCCCCACAGAAACAGTGCCTCCAAAAATAAAATATATTACATTATTGATGCTCCCTTTGTGACTGCCTTACAGTAGAAATGTCCCCAATTATGACTGCCTCACAGTAATAATGCCTCCCATTTTTGCCCTTGTAAAGTCATACTGTTTTCCATTCAGTATACTGTCCCCTATACAGCAAAAATACCCCATATTCTAGGCCCTATGTGCTATATTATCTCTGCATGTTTGCATACAGTAATAATGTCCCCCATTCTGGCTCCCACACAGTAATGATATCCCCTATTCTGGCCCCCTACAGTGTAATGGTTCCCTGTGTGTGCCCCATAGAGTGTAATGTCACTACTGTGGCACTTGGTACTTGGCAATTAAAAAACAACCATTTATCTCACCTGTCTGTACTGAAACAACCAGCAGCTCTTTCTTCTCTATCATCCAGTACAGGCATCACAATGCAGTGACATGATAGCGCCACCTGCGGGAAGAGTGCCTGATGTCTACTGTGCTGTTGACCTGCGATAAGATGGTGCTGTGTATAGGCATTGTGAGGATGGGTGCTAGTAGCTGTCTACTCAGCAATAGTTTTTACCTGGCTGTGTGTCCATAGAAGCAAATGCAGTTGAAAATAGCCCTGGCACATGAAGGTCCCTGGACCTC
The DNA here is from genome assembly GCF_046119375.1 of Phyllobates terribilis. NCBI lineage: Eukaryota > Metazoa > Chordata > Amphibia > Anura > Dendrobatidae > Phyllobates > Phyllobates terribilis. Next base: position 474,284,408 of record NW_027362761.1, read on the forward strand.
AAGCCCACGATTATCATGTCCTTGTCTGAGATGCATCATTTTGTTGCCTCCTGTCAGGCAGCTCAGATCGCCGTCTGATGTTCATTTTGCCCCATGGCCCTTCCAGCAAATTGCATATACGAATGTGCATTACCTGTTATATGTTATGTGTATCTCTCCTCTACAATAGCAAAAGAAAGGTCAATGCATGTTGAAAATATTGCAACTTCACCACTGTGATGTCCAAAATATATATGAGGTTGCGCTAATGGTCTTATAATCCACTTATTTAATGTAATACACTTCCACATGGTTCACAGAAGGAGCATAACTGAATGTATAATGCAAACAACATGAAATATGGGAATTCATAAAGTAAATATATTTCAGACTAAGCAGGAAGGCAATCAAGTAGTCGAGGATTATAGGAAAGGTCACTTTTGTTCATGATTAAATAAATTACAGTCAATCAGTAGTCCTTTCTAGAAGGATACACTGTATATTCGACTTTATGTGTACGATCATAGAAATTGGGGATATATTATATTGCAAATAGTATAAAATAAATCATATTCAAAAGTGTGTAAAACTTTACAAAACTTAAACATTTCTTTAGCAATCAGTCAATCTAATAATTATGTTACTGTCTTATCTGAATTATGATCTCCGTTTCTAGGGAATACTACAGAAGGACACATAGGCCTCATCTAATGGTACTCAGATGATATAACCATTTATGGTAGACAAAGAGAAAAGCTTTGCACAATGCACCACACAAATAAGTATTTCGGAACCTTTGAGGTTCTTTTGTAAGTCATTGATGAATGTCAGGAGCTGTTGGAATCCAACATCTGAAAGATATGGAAACACTGGAAAGATAAATGGATGCTCTGAATTACATTAATGCAAATTAGTGATGAGCGAGCATACTCGCAAGTACTCGGTACTCGCCCGAGCATCTCAGTACTCGAGATGCTCGGAGCTCACCGAGTACTTGCAAGATGCTCGGGTCCCCTCCCTGCATGTTTGTCTATGTCAGACCTGGCGCCGCTGTGCTTGTCACAGTCACTCCGGAATCAGGCAGAGTAAGGAGAAGTGCTACTGAGCTAGGAAGAGATTTGCTTGCGTATTAGGTAGTGTACTGAGAAAAAACGTACATTACACATATCCATCTCAACAAACAGTCCTTCTGAGGACTAATCCATCTGCAGAGATTTCAGGCAGGCAGGGTATATAGCAGACTGCAGTGCATATAGCACAAGAGGCTCCATTCCAGTTCTGCCTTCTGCTGCTGTTAGATATTTCTAGAAATAGGCCCAGGTCTCAGGGGCCAGGAATAATTTTTTTTGGATCTTAATCCTCATTATTTGCTTCAAAAGCAATCCAGAGTACACCATTTTTCTGCGCCATTTGCTTTTTGGTACTGCAGAATACAGTCAGATCCTTTCCATATTACAGCGCTAAAAATCCAGCTATTTAGAACTCTGTTTTCTGCGTCACACGGATCACATATACAGTACAGACCAAAAGTTTGGACACACCTTCTCATTTAAAATTTTTTCTGTATTTTCATGACTTTGAAAATTGTACATTCACACTGAAGGCATCAAAACTATGAATTAATACATGTGGAATTATATACTTAACAAAAAAGTGTGAAACAACTGAAAATATGTCTTATATTCTAGGTTCTTCAAAGTAGCCACTTTTTGCTTTGATGACTGCTTTGCACACTCTTGGCATTCTCTTGATGAGCTTCAAGAGGTAGTCACCGGAAATGGTTTTCACTTCACAGGTGTGCCCTGTCAGGTTTAATAAGTGGGATTTCTTGCCTTATAAATGGGGTTGGGACCATCAGTTGTGTTGTGCAGAAGTCAAGTGGATACACAGCTGATAGTCCTACTGAATAGACTGTTAGAATTTGTATTATGGCAAGAAAAAAGCAGCTAAGTAAAGAAAAACGAGTGGCCATCATTACTTTAAGAAATGAAGATCAGTCAGTCTGAAAAATTGGGCAAACTTTGAAAGTGTTCCCAAGTGCAGTTGCAAAAACCATCAAGCGCTACAAAGAAACTGGCTCACATGAGGACCGCCCCAGGAAAGGAAGACCAAGAGTCACCTCTGCTTCTGAGGATAAGTTTATCCGAGTCACCAGCCTCAGAAATCGCAGGTTAACAGCAGCTCAGAATAGAGACCAGGTCAATGCCACACAGAGCTCTAGCAGCAGACACATCTCTACAACAACTGTTAAGAGGAGACTTTGTGCATCAGGCCTTCATGGTAAAATAGCTGCTTGGAAACCACTGCTAAGGACAGGCAACAAGCAGAAGAGACTTGTTTGGGCTAAAGAACACAAGGAATGGACATTAGACCAGTGGAAATCTGTGCTTTCGGCTGATGAGTCCAAATTTGAGATCTTTGGTTCCAACCACCGTGTCTTTGTACGATGCAGAAAAGGTGAATGGATGGACTCTACACGCCTGGATCCCACCGTGAAGCATGGAGGAGGAGGTGTGATGATGTGGGGGTGCTTTGCTGGTGACACTGTTGGGGATTTATTCAAAATTGAAGGCATACTGAACCAGCATGGCTACCACATCATCTTGCGGCGGAATGCTATTCCATCCGGTTTGCGTTTAGTTGGACCATCATTTATTTTTCAACAGGACAATGACCCCAAACACACCTCCAGGTTGTGTAAGGGCTATTTGACCAAGAAGGAGAGTGATGGGGTGCTACGCCAGATGACCTGGCCTCCACAGTCACCAGACCTGAACCCAATCAAGATGGTTTGGGGTGAGCTGGACCGCAGAGTGAAGGCAAAAGGGCCAACAAGTGCTAAGAATCTTTGGGAACTCCTTCAAGATTGTTGGAAGACCATTTCCGGTGACTACCTCTTGAAGCTGATCAAGAGAATGCCAAGAGTGTGCAAAGCAGTCATCAAAGCAAAAGGTGGCTACTTTGAAGAACCTAGAATATAAGACGCATTTTCAGTTGTTTCACACTTTTTTGTTAAGTATATAATTCCACATGTGTTAATTCATAGTTTTGATGCCTTCAGTGTGAATGTACAATTTTCAAAGTCATGAAAATACAGAAAATCTTTAAATGAGAAGGTGTGTCCAAACTTTTGGTCTGTACTGTACGTTTTCAGAAAATACTGCCATTTTTGGCCTTCATTCAAATTTTTTTTCACAGTGTCTGCGAAGTTTTTGACACTGGTTTGCTGTTCAAAATAGTTACCTACAAGCCAGGTATTTAAAACTGTGTTTTCTCCGTCACACGGATCACACATACGTTTTCAGAAAATACTGCCATTTCTAACCTTCATTAAAAATTTGTTTCAGTGTGTCAGTGAAGCAATTGACACCAGATTGCTGTTCAAAATAGTTACCTACAGGCCAGATATTTATAACATGGTTTCTCCGTCACATGGATCACATAGAATTTCGCTCCAAATTCATTCATTTGTAGTGAGCGTGGAAGATATTGTCCTCCATTTAAAATGGGCAAGGCACGTGGCAAGGGACGGGGAACTGGACGTGATGGTGATGGTGCATGCAGAGGCTGAGGTCAAGGCCCTGGGCAAGTTGAAATTGTGCCACAACAAACACCCACATCTTCTCGCCTGACCTTCCTGTCCCAATTCCTAGGGGACCGCAGCACACCACTATTGAAACCAGAGCAGTGTCAAAAGGTTGTTGGTTGGATAGCGGATAATGCTTCCAGTCACTTAGCCACCACCATCACACTGTCTTCCACACGGTCAAGTCTCAGTAGCCGTGAGTCTGGACTGCATATTACTCACCTAAATCCTCCTTCCTCCCACCATGCCGAGTGCCCGGAGACAAATGATCCCACACTTGGACACTCTGAAGAGCTGTTCACTTTTCCATTTATTGATTCGGGCCTCTCGCCCCGTCCACTTGAAGCGAGGCAAGAGGAGATCGCATGTAGCGATGCCCAAATATTTGAGCAGCCACGGTCACATGAAGGCGACGGTGGGAAAGTGTCACAAGAGGTGGACGACGATGAGACACAATTGCCAGAAAGTCAGGAGGAGGACCAGGGTGCTTAAGTGGAAGACGAGATGATGGATGATATAGTAACTGAGCCAACCTGGCAGGAGGACATGCAGAGCGAGGAGAGCAGCACACAGGGGGAGGGAGGCAGAGCACCCCAACAGGCAGGAAGAAGCAGTGTGGTGGCCGCAGACAGAAGGCAGGCAACCGTTCCCCGTAACACCAACACGAAGTAAGTTGCCAATACAACTGTTAGGTCTTCCCAAGTCTGGTTGTTTTTTGAAGACTCTGCCGATAACCCCAAAAAGGCCATTTGCACCACCTGCCAGGCCAGCTTCAGCAGGGGTGGCAAAACGACCAGCCTTACCACCACCAGCATGATCAGGCACATGGCAGCAAAGCACCCGACTTTGTGGGCCGAACCCCAGGGTCCAGGAACAGTGTCTGCGGGTGGCATCATTGCTTCTTCCACTGTTGTGCATGCAAGCCAATCCCCTGTCCATGGTGCACGCGAAGATGCCTTCTGCCCTTCACCTGTCGTTGCACACTCTCAAGTAGCAGCATCAAGAAGCACGTCCACGCCCTTGTCCCAGCAAAGCGTTCAGTTGTCCATACCCCAGTCCTTGGAACCAAGCGCAAATAAGCAGCCAACGCCCCACAGGCCACACTACTAAATTCTCACATTTCACAACTGCTTGCGCTCGAAATGTTGCCTTTTAGGCTTGTGGAGACGGAAGCAACCTGATGGCGGTGGCCATCCCTTGGTTCTCGGTCCCCAGCTGCCACTATTTCTCGCGGTGTGCCGTCCCCGCAAGCACGTGTCCAAAAACATTAGCCATGTCCTCAACAACACAGTTATCTGGAAAGTACACCTAACCACGGACATAAGAACAAGTGCTTGTGGGCAGGGAAGGTACATCTCGCTGATGGCACTCTGGGTTAACACAGTGATAGCCGGGACCCAGTTGGACCTTGGGACGGAACACATCCTCTCGACGCCAAGGATTGCGGGCCCTAGGTCAATCAGGGTTGCCCCCACGGTCTACAGCTCCTGCACCTCATTCTCCTCAGCCTCCTCCTCCTCTTCAGCCTCCATCTCCGAAATTACCACATCAGTCACAAGCTGGAAGCACTGCAGCACAGCCTTGGCCAAACGGCAACAGGCTGTGCTGAAGTTAATAGGTGACAAACCACACAATGCTGAAGAGTTGTGGACAGCTCTGAAAGAGCAGGCAGGTCTGTGGCTCACACCACGGAACCTACAGCCAGGCATGGTCATGTGTGACAATGGGCGGAACCTGGTGGCGGCTCTGAGGCGAGGCGAGCTCACACACGTACCATGCCTGGCCCATGTGCTTAACCTCGTGTTTCAGCGGTTTCTCAAATCCTACCCGGAGCTGCCGGATCTGCTTGTTAAAGTACGCCACCTGTGTGCCCATTTTAGAAAGTCACCTACAGCTTACGCCGCCCTTGCCCTGTTTCAGCAGCGTTTGCAGCTTCTGGTTCACAGACTGGTGTGTGATGTCCCCACGCATTGGAACTCTGCACTGCAGATGTTGGGAAGGATTTGTGAGCAGAAGTGGGCAGTTGTTGAGTACCAACATGAACAAGGCCGTTGGTAATCAGTTCAGACTTCACACATAAGACCTCAGGAGTGGACATGGATGTCAGACATACGTACCATCCTCCAAAACTTTGAGGACTCCACCAAGATGGTGTGCGGCGATGACGCCATAATTAGCTTCACCATCCGGCTTCTCTGTCTTCTGAAACGCTCTCTGCTCACAATCAAAGAGGATGCATTGCAGGCGGAGCACGATGAGAAGGAGCAAGGAACCATAAAGGGTGATTACACACAACCCAGCCTTATCTCATCCCAACGTGGATTGTGGGACAATGAGGAAGAGGAGGAAGAACAGGAGCTAGTTTCATGTGCTATAGACAGTACTACCAGCACAGCTGTCATACCATCTGTTCAGTGTGGATGGACAGAGGACAGAGAGGAGGAGGAGGAGGAGAGCAAGGTCAGTCATCCTCTTGGTGAGGACACGGAAGTCTTGCCTGTTAGTAGTCTGGCATGCATGGCTAAGTTTATGTTACGCTGCCTTTCCCATGACCCTCACGTTCTCAAAATTTTGGGTGACAGTCATTACTGGTTGATGACACTTCTAGACCCACGCTACAAGGAGAACTCTATATCTCTTATTCCTGAGGCGGACAGGCCTACAAAGATGGGGCTGTACCAAAAAGGCCCTTGTTGCGGTACTATTAAAAAAATTCACATCTGAAAACGCTGGCGGCAGAGGTCACACTTCGCTGGACAACCAAGGAGTACAGGCGAGAGAGACACAACTTCAATCCAGCAGAGGCAGAGCAACACTGTCAAAGTTCTGGGAGAATTTTCTCAGCCCCTCCCATCGCACAAGCCCTGAGGCGCGGGGTACTCTCACAAGGAGTGCAAAGTTTGGGAAGATGCTGATGGAGTACCTTGCCGACCATACCAATGTCCTCTGTGATTCCTCTGTGCCTTATAATTATTCCTTATTCCATGTTGAATCTTTTTTTGCACTTGCTAATGTGATCAAGCAAGTCCAGTGCACCTTCTCATTTAGTGGGGTTGAAATTGTGCTCTGCACAGTCTGCTGAGCTTCTAATTGCAGAGCACAAAATCTGTTTTTTTTTCTGCTGCTATTGTGATATTGAAAGCTGTGTGCACTAAAGTTTTTTTAGTGTCAGATCCCATTTTAGTGGAGTTGAACTTCAGGTGGTTTTCAGAGTAAAAAAATAAAATTTTTCTCTTGCTACACCCAGTCCAAAAAATATTTTTTCCTGTGCCAAAAGTCATACAGTGCGATAAGCCATCTACTACGTCAGTGGCGGTCAAATTCAGCTTGTAGGCACAATCAAACCTATATATATTTGTGGCAAAGTTGATCCAGTCTACTAAAAGGCAGATACTATTTAGTGGCGTTGAACTTGTCCTTCTCTTACTAGGCCCAGTTCAAAAAATATTTTTTCCTGTGCCAAAAGTCATACAGTGCTATAAGCCAGCTACTACGCCAGTGGCCGTCAATGTCAGCTGGACGCAGAGCTTATGCAGAGTAGCCCAAAAATATTTTTTGCTCTGAGTAAAGTGATACAGCTGGCTAGATCTGAGTTTGAAATATTTTGGAGCATATATTCTATGTCATACTGGCCTCATCCATATAAAAAAAAAATGTATTCTGTTCCTAAAGTAATACAGCAGGGGACATCTCAGTTTGAAATAGTTTGGAGAATATCTCATAGGTTTTATCGGCCTCATGCACACTAACACATTTCTTTTGTCTGTTAGTAACGTTATACGGCAGGCCATATCTTACCTTGTCATTTAGTGTCGCTGAAAATCAGGTGTGTGCTGAGCAACTGCACAAGAAAAAAAAGTATTTTTCTTTAGTTAATTGCGTGCTCCTACCACTGTATCTGACCAACATGAGTGGGAAAAAGAAAGGGGGTGGTGGAAGGGGGAATAGGCTTGGTGTTGAAGGTGTACGTTGGGTACGTGGTAATGTTAGTGAAAGCACTAGTGAACCAACACAAACAGGTCCTATCCAAAGACAACTAAAAATTAGTGTTGAGCCACCCCCGTAGTGTTCGAGTTCGGTTCGGTTCGTCGAACACCCGTGTGTTCGCCGAACTGTTCGTTGAACTGTTCGTCGAACACCTTCGACCACCGTTAAAACCAATGGCAGGCAAACAAAAACACATAGAAACACATAGAAAACACCTTCAAAGGTGTCCAAAAGCTGACAAACTGCTCAGAAGACATAACTAACACATGGAAAAGTGACAAGTACATATAGTCATGCGAAAAGAAAAGAGGTGGAGGAGTAAAAGGAGGGGGAGACACAGATATAGGCATGTCATGCCCTTCTAAAATCCAAAAAGTGAGAAGCCGACACGGCCAGTCCGTTCCTGCCCATGCCACCTCCGTGTCGCCGGGTTTGTGCCAGAGCCGCGGAGGACCCTGACGGCCAGCCCCCCTCTCCCAATACTGGTGCCTGTCCGCTGGTGGGTCGAGCGAGCCCCCCTGTGGTGGAGGCAGCTCTAAGCTTTTTAATTTAAATTGTCTCTCTAATTTGAATGAATACACTTTAAATCCTTTTACAAGGATCTATTGGAGGACAAGTCTCATGCCAGCAGCCGCGTAAATCCAGCTCCAGTAGCGTCCACTAAAGCTGCTGCAGTTAAAAAGATTTTATAAGGATCAAGCTCGGCTGTCCACCGCAAGGTATCCTACCGCCAGTCCCAGCCCCTATGCCTTGGGGTGCCTCCTGATGCTCTTCACTGAGTATCACGTGGTCCCGAAGCATTTCCTTTGAAAAAATTAAGTGTCCAAACTACAGTTGGTGTAGCTTGCTTAACAGCCGGGATAATCCGCTGACTAGCAGACACTGCTACTAGGCACAAAGTATTTCCTGGGCTAGATGCAGTTAAAAATTTGTAATTAGATACTCTCGTTGGATGCTGAGAAAGCATTCCATAGAGTCTCCTGGCACGCCATATATTATTCTCTTAAAAAGCTTGGGGTAGGGGTCTAGGGGACCCTTTTATAGCCAAAATCACGGCCCTGTATTGCAATACGTCACCTAGGCTGAAGATGGAACTGTAGCACCCTGAGGGCTCGGTTGCTACAGAGGTATTGCACCTCACCCAGAGGTGTGATATCTCACTCTCGGGTAAGGATGGAGTATGGATCAGGACCCGACACCTGCATGCATTACACCACATTGCCGTGGGGCAGGGTGACCAATATGCCCCTGAGATGGGCACGACAGTCCCTGTCCCTGGCTGGAGTGGGGGGAGGGAACACTGAGGAAGGGGAACCCTGTAGTGCAGGAGCAGGGAGGAAGCAGTTCCTGGGTGCATTGAGAAGGGAGTATAAAAGGTGGGCACCATCATAGTTCAGTGCCGAGAAGTCTGAGCAGAAGTGACAGGGAGCAGGGGCTCTGCATGAGCTCTGCTCTGGAGGCGGGCCTAGTAACAGAGGCCCAGGCCTGGAAGAGGGAGAAGGAAGGAAGGGGAGTGGAGAAGGCTCCAGGAACGAGGAATGAAGGGATCCCAGGGGTGCGGACGGGCAAGTCACCACCGCACGCCCGAATCCACCTGCGTGGAGGTGTCAGGCCAAAGGGGGAGACCGGTCCCCGAAACTAGTGGAGGCGGGAAACGACCCTCAGCTAGAAACCGGAGGCTGTGACATTTTATGTGGCGCAGCCCCTCGCTGCACCCGCTAGGAAGGCACCACATAGGGTCAGGGAAACTGGCGCCAAGTTTACCAAGAGGAGGCCCGAGGCAGCCGGACAGAAGCGTTGGTAAGAAAGGCCAGACAAAGGACACACAAAGGGGCTCCTGTGAAGCGCTCCAAAGTTATCTGGGAGTTGTCTGAGCCCCTCACCTGGTGAGCATGGTACGACGTAGGCAGCCGTTACCTGCAGAAGTGGTCTGGATAATAAGAACTGTGAGTATAGGCCCTGGACTGCATCACTGACTCCTTGTCGTTACTGCTGCTGCCCTGCACCATCACCCCCATCCTCCGCATACACTGCCCGGAGGCTATACTCCTCCCGTGGGGTGTTATGCTACGCTCTGCTGCACCCACAACACCAGCCTCAGCGGTCTGTCGTGCAGCGGCGGTTCACTCTGACCGCAATCCACGGGTGGAGTAGTCGGACATTTAAACATCAAAACCACATAAATAGTTCCGCCACTGGTATGACCGCCCTGAGCCATGGAACCGGGTCGCCGCCACGGAGACTACAACCACCAGCATCCACCAAAAAGGGTCCGGCTCCGGGTGTCCCCAGGCTCAGGGGGCGCGTCAGAAGATTTTCATCACCTTTCATAATCACCAATGGGACAAGGCAGGGATGTCCTCTGTCCCCTCTCTTATACATCCTAGTGACGGAGCACCTGCTCTCATCAATTCGCCATAACCCCAATATTAGGTGGATTGAGGTGGGAGGCACCGAGTACAAGTGCTCTCTATTTGCTGATGATGTCCTAGTATATATCACTCAATCACATATATCCATCCATGCTGTTATGGCTGAAATGGATCACTTTGTTACATGGTCAAATTTTAAAATCAATGCACCGAAGTCTGAGGCCCTCGATGTCTCCCTCCCCAAATCCATACAGGATTCCATCCAGTCCATCTTTCCCTTTGCCTGGCCCTCACAGGGTATCAAATACTTAGGAATTCCTATTCATAGAGACCTCTCCCGTCTATGTTATCTTAATTTTGGGCCCTTTATTGAACAACTCCATACAGACCACGGTTGGCAAGTTAGAACTGTAAGATTCACTACGTGAACCACTGGTGTTTTGTGGAAAAGCACATGTACACTGTGTTCGAAATTATTATGCAAAAAGTGTTTAGGAGTGATAAGCGAAGAATTTGTTTGTTTGTCAGTTAAACTCATTGATGGTGATGTGTGTCAGGGCTCTTTATATCACTGTAAGCAATTGCAGACACCTGTTCTAATTAGTTTGGCAGGTGTGTCCAATGAAAGGCAAGACTACTTAAGAAGGCTGTCCCACATTATTAAGCAGCCTACATTTTCTGCCAAAATGGGAAAGAAAAAGGATGTGTCGGCTGCAGAGAAGCAACAAATTGTGGAGTATTTAGGTCAAGGCATGACTACAATCAACATTGTGCGATGATCAGGATGAAGTGTCTTGGCAATCAAGAAGTATGTAGCTGATTCACAGTACACACGTGTGCATGCTCATAAGGGCAAATTGAGGACTCTTTCCTACAGGCAATTACGTCAGGTTAAAAGAGCAGCGGCAAAAAAGCCTTGTCATAGCAGCAGACAAGTTTTTGAAGCTGCTGGTGCCTCCAGCGTCCCCCGAACAACAAGATGCAGGGTCCTTCAGAGGTTTGCAGCTGTGCGTACGCCATCTTGTCGACCTCCTCTATCCACTTCACACAAGCAGAAACGGCTCCAGTGGGCCAAACATTACATGAAGACTGATTTCAAAACTGTTTTGTTCACGGATGAGTGCCGTGCAACGCTCGATGGTCCAGATGGATAGAGTGGAGGATGGCTGGTTGATGGACACCCCACGCAAACACGGCTACAGCGCCAACAAGGAGGAGGTGGAGTAATGTTTTGGGCTGGAATCATGGGGAGAGAGATTGTCGGCCGCTTTAGGATCCCTGAAGGGGTAAAGATGAACTCCATAAAGTATGTGGAGTCTCTCAAACAGCACTTCCTGCCATGGTTCAAGAAGAAGAACCGTGTATTCCACAGCAAGATCATCTTTATGCATGATAATGCACCGTCTCATGCTGCACATAACACACCTGCATCTCTGGCTGATATGGGCATAAAAGGGGACAAACTTATGGTGTGACCCCCATGCTCCCCTGACCTCTACCCCATTCAGAACCTCTGGAGCATCATCAAAAGGAGTGTCTATGATGGCGGGAGGCAGTTCACATCTAAGCAACAGCTCTGGGAGGGTATTCTGTCCTCATGCAAAACAATTGAAGCAGAAACCATCCAAAACCTGACAAATTCAATGGACGAGAGAGTTCAGAAGCTCCTTTCGAACAAGGGGTCCTATGTGCAAATGTAACATCACCTAGAATAAAGTTTTGAGTTGAAAACTGTTTGATTTCAGTTTCTAATAACCTGCTAATGCTTATAATTTCAAAAATGACCATTTTTTTGGTCTTTATTAAAATGAAAAGGTTGATCGAAGAGTGGGGGGGATCTAAGAGTGTGGCAACCCAGTAGTCAGGATTACTTCGAATTCTGACAATCTGAGGGTCATGTTGCAGGTAGTGCAGCAAGAAGGCACTTATGTGTCTTGCTCATCTCGGAGCCCCAAAATTATTTTCCGGGCTAGATGCAGCTAAAAATTATTATTAATTTTAAATCTGGTGGAGCTTAGTATAGATGGCCTAATAGAATCAGTACTGCACACTGCTACAAAGCCCAAATTATTTTCCAGCCAAGATACAGATAAACATGATTAGTAATTTTAAATCTGGTGGAGCTTAGTATAGATGGCCTATTAGAATCAGTGCTGCACACTGCTACAAAGCCCAAATTATTTTCCAGCCAAGATACAGATAAACATGATTAGTAATTTGAAAGCTTAAAATGGTTGTTGAGGTGATTTTAACCAATCATCAAGCTTTTACTCTCCCCAGGATGACACAGGGGTAGAAAAGTCGTTTTGGATCAATGATTTGTTCATCTTTATGAACGTGAGTCTGTCTACATTATCAGTGGAGAGCCGCGTGCGCTTATCTGTCAGCACACCACCAGCAGCGCTGAACACACGTTCAGACAGAACGCTGGCTGCGGGGCATGACAAGATCTCCAAGGCGTAAGTGGCTAGCTCCGGCCATTTATCCAGATTGGAAGCCCAAAAAGAGCAAGGGTCCAGTGACACAGTCATGGCTTCAATGTTTACTTGGAGATACTCCTGTATCATCGTCTCTAGGCGTTGACTATGTGTCAGACTTCTTGTCTCCTGTGGCCTTGCAAAGGATGGGCTAAAAAAGTGGTGAAATGATTCCGCAAAATTGATGTTACCAGCAGATACTGTGTTTCTGTTACGGTTTGAGTGCTGAACACTCGACGGTCCCACGGTTGGCAAGTTGGAACTGTGAGATTCACTACGTGCACCACTGGTGTTTTGTGGAAAAGCACATGTAAGATTCTGCAACAGTCTCTGCTGATACTCCTGCATGCGTGCATCCCTTTCTATGGCAGCAATAATTTGTGCAAATGTACTTTTGTACCGGGGATCTAACAGTGTGGCAACCCAGTAGTCAGGATTATTTCTAATTCTCACAATTCGAGGGTCATGTTGCAGGTAGTGCAGCAAGAAGGCACTCATGTGTCTTGCGCATCCAGGAGCACCAAGTCCCTGTTGTGTTGGTGGCGAGGTAACAATCATGCTTCCTTCCTCTGTTCTCTCCCCCCAACCTCGCACAACAGAAATGTGATCAAGGTTTCCCTCATCTGATGAGTCTTCCATCAGTTCGTCCTCCACTTCTTCCTGGGCTCCTGCACCTTCCTCACTAATTTGGCTGCTACCATGCGCCCTGGTATAACCATCTCCCCCACCCTCACATGCCTGCCGCCTCGGTGCTGCCGACAGTCTGGACCTTGCAGATGTTAGCCCTTCCGCATACAACTCCTCCTCCTCTACTTCCTCCACCTCCTCTTGTGCCACCACCTGACTCCAAATTCTATTTAACATGTGCTCCAGCATGTAAATCACTGGAATAGTCATGCTGATAATGGCATCGTCAGCACTAAACATCTTCGTCGCCATTTCAAAACTGTGCAGAAGGGTGCATAGGTCCCTGATCTGAGACCACTCCTCCAGTGTGATTTGCCCCACGTCTGGATCTCGTTGGCCCAGGCTATACGTCAGAACGTATTGCACCAGGGCTTGTCGGTGCTGCCACAGTCACTGCAACATGTGCAGAGTTGAATTCCACCGGGTAGGCGCATCGCATTTTAGCCGGTGAAGTGGCAGGCCCAACGACTTCTGTAGAGATGTAAGTCGCTGAGCTGCGGGATGCGAATGGCGGAAGTGAGCACACAGCGACCGTGCCCTTTGCAGAAGGCCATCTAGTCCGGGATAGTGGGCTAAAAATTGCTGGACAACCAGGTTCAACACGTGAGCCATACAAGGCACGTGTGTGACATTGCCCCGGCGAAGGGCCGCACCCAGGTTTGCAGCATTGTTGCACACGGCCTTCCCTTGTTTCAGGTCCAGTGGAGACAACCATTCATGAAATTGGTTCTCCAGAGCTGACCACAACTCCTCAGCTGTGTGACTCACATTTCCCAGACATTTCAAAGTAAAAACCGCCTGATGACGTTGAGCCCTACTGCCAGCATAGTAAGGAGGTGTGCAGGATCCCTTCTGCACAGTTAGAAAGCTTGTGGCATGACCAGACAGGCTTTGGGTGCAGGTGGAGGACCGAGAGGAGGTTGAGGAGGCAGAAGCAGTGGAGGAACTTTGAGATAAAGAGGATTGACGCACAAGTCGTGGGGACGGCAAGACTTGGACAGCAGCCCCTTGTCCTGCTGTCACCATAATTACCCAGTGCCCAGTCAGCGACATGTAATGCCCCTGTCCATGCCTACTCGTCCAAGTGTCTGTGGTGAAATGCACCCTGTCACACACAGAGTTTCTCAAAGAAGCGGTGATGTTGTGTGCGACATGCTGGTGGAGCGCAGGCACACCTTTCTTTGAGAAGTAGTGCCGACTGGGCATCTGGTACTGGGGCACTGCGACGGACATAAGGTCTCGAAAATCCTGTGTCCACCAGGCGGAAAGGCATTATTTCTGTAGCCAAGAGCTTTCAGATGGTGAAATTCAACCTCTTAGCTTTCTCATGGCTAGGAGGAAATGGTCTTTTACTTGTCCACATCTGAGGGACCGAGGGCTGGCTATTCTGCTTAGACGGGGTTGATAAGGGTGTCCCCGGCAAACTGCCGGTCTGTGAGGAAGATGCAGGCGGACATGTAAAGTTGCCTTGATCCAAAGGTGGTGCTATCGATGTCGGACAGCGCTGAACACCAGCTGGTGTTACCACCTCCAAAGAAAATGATGACCTGCCAATCACGCTGGCTGTTGCGGGTAAAGAGGTGGCAGGTCTGCGTCCCAAAACAGGTGTGACTTCTGTCCCCCCAGTCACAGAGGATGAAGAGGCCGCGGATGCACAAGATATGGCAGACGGTGGTTGGCCCGGCCGGCTAGGCCGCATTGTAGCACAGTAAGCTTCCCACTGCAACTTATGCTTCATGTCCATTTGCCGGTTCATGCATGAAGTACTCAAACTATGTATTTTTTGGCCTCTACTTAGCTTTTGCTGAAAACTGTTACAGATAACACGAGTTGGGTCATCTTTATCGATCTGAAAAAATGCCCAGGCTATGCAAGGCTTAGCACCCATGCGACCTAAAGAGCCACCACGACTTGTGGTGAGAGGCAGAGTTGTGTTTGAGGATGCAGTTGTTGACGTGCTTCCAGTACTACGTCTTTGTCCAGGAAGGCGCAACCTGACCTCGTCGTAACTAGCATTCTCCTCCACCTCCTCTGCTGTCCTCACCCTGTGCGTTATCACACCCGTCGTCCTCAGAGCCAACCTGTTCCTGCCCTGACAAAAAACTAAAGTTGTCGCTCCAATCAGGTATTTGAGTCTCATCATCGTCTTCCTCATTGTCTCCACCAACGGGAGTTACAGTTTGGGAATGAGGGTCTACATTATGGTCAGAACCTTCTGCGTCTGGTTTTGGATCCGACTCATAAAGATTCTGGGCATCAGTGCAGATCATTTCCTCGTCTGGATTCACAGAAGCGCTGGAGCCGACCTCTGATTCCCAGGCTATAGTATGCGTAAACAGCTCTGCAGACTCAACCTTCTGTTCTACCTCATACTCAGACGGGCAGCTGGAGATTTGGGAGCTGTGAGGAAGCAAGTTCGATTGGGGTGACACCTTTGAGGACTGGAGTATTTGTGATGTTGAAGTTGATGTGGAGGAGAGCCCACTTAAAGGAGCACTTGATATCCGTTGAAGCACCTGCTGTTTTTGTGCCTCATCTGGAATTTGTAGCGATTGGCGTGGCCGTAAGAAAGGGATCTTATCACATTGTCCGCTAAAAGAAGTAGACATTTTAGTTTGGCTGGAAGATGGTCTTTCTTCTGCAGATGTTACTGATGCTTTAATACCTACCCCACGGACACAACCTTTTTTCCCCTTCCCAACACGCCTATTCCCCTTTCCACCAGCAGCAGGCCTGTTTCCACTCATTTTGGTGGTTAACTAATTCACAACTCTGGAGTTGTTTGCACAAAAAAACAATGGATGGGAACCGAGCAGAGCTGAGGGGCCAAACTGTGGTATTAGGCCAAAATTATTGGCTGGGTTAGATGCAGAAAAAAATTATATTCCATTTGCAACCTGATGGAGGTCAGTATAGATGGACTAATAGAACAAGTCCCACACACTGCTAGAAGCCCAAATATTTTTTCAGAGCTAGATGCAGAAAAAAATTATTTTTATTTTGCAACCTGATGGAGGTCAGTATAGATGGACTAATAGACCAAGTCCCACACACTGCTAGAAGCCCAAATATTTTTTCAGAGCTAGATGCAGAAAAAAATTATATTCAATTTGCAACCTGATGGAGGTCAGTATAGATGGACTAATAGAACAATTCCCACACACTGCTAGATGCCCAAATATTTTTTCAGAGCTAGATGCAGAAAAAAAATATTTTTAATTTGCAACCTGATGGAGGTCAGTATAGATGGACTAATAGACCAAGTCCTACACACTGCTAGAAGCCCAAATATTTTTTCAGAGCTAGATGCAGAAAAAAATGATATTCAATTTGCAACCTGATGGAGGTCAGTATAGATGGACTAATAGAACAAGTCACACACACTGCTAGAAGCCCAAATATTTTTTCAGAGCTAGATGCAGAAAAAAATTATATTCAATTTGCAACCTGATGGAGGTCAGTATAGATGGACTAATAGACCAAGTCCCACACACTGCTAGAAGCCCAAATATTTTTTCAGAGCTAGATGCAGAAAAAAATTATATTGCATTTGCAACCTGATGGAGGTCAGTATAGATGGACTAATAGACCAAGTCCCACACACTGCTAGAAGCCCAAATATTTTTTCAGAGCTAGATGCAGAAAAAAATTATTTTTAATTTGCAACCTGATGGAGGTCAGTATAGATGGACTAATAGACCAAGTCCCACACACTGCTAGAAGCCCATATATTTTTTCAGAGCTAGATGCAGAAAAAAATTATATTCAATTTGCAATCTGATTGAGGTCAGTATAGATGGACCAATAGAACAAGTCCCACACACTGCTAGAAGCCCAAATATTTTTTCAGAGCTAGATGCAGAAAAAAATGATATTCAATTTGCAACCTGATGGAGGTCAGTATAGATGGACTAATAGACCAAGTCCCACACACTGCTAGAAGCCCAAATATTTTTTCAGAGCTAGATGCAGAAAAAAATTATATTCAATTTGCAACCTGATGGAGGTCAGTATAGATGGACTAATAGAACAAGTCCCACACGCTGCTAGATGCCCAAATATTTTTTCAGAGCTAGATGCAGAAAAAAAATATTTTTAATTTGCAACCTGATGGAGGTCAGTATAGATGGACTAATAGACCAAGTCCCACACACTGCTAGAAGCCCAAATATTTTTTCAGAGCTAGATGCAGAAAAAAAATATTTTTAATTTGCAACATGATGGAGGTCAGTATAGATGGACTAATAGACCAAGTCCCCCACACTGCTAGAAGCCCAAATATTTTTTCAGAGCTAGATGCAGAAAAAAATTATATTCAATTTGCAACCTGATGGAGGTCAGTATAGATGGACTAATAGACCAAGTCTCACACACTGCTAGAAGCACAAATATTTTTTCACAGCTAGATGCAGAAAAAAATTATATTCAATTTGCAACCTGATGGAGGTCAGTATAGATGGACTAATAGACCAAGTCCCAAACACTGCTAGAAGCCCAAATATTTTTTCAGAGCTAGATGCAGAAAAAAATTATATTGAATTTGCAACCTGATGGAGGTCAGTATAGATGGACTAATAGACCAAGTCCCACAAACTGCTAGAAGCCCAAATATTTTTTCAGAGCTAGATGCAGAAAAAAATTATATTCAATTTGCAACCTGATGGAGGTCAGTATAGATGGACTAATAGAACAAGTCCCACACACTGCTAGATGCCCAAATATTTTTTCAGAGCTAGATGCAGAAAAAAATTATATTGAATTTGCAACCTGATGGAGGTCAGTATAGATGGACTAATAGACCAAGTCCCACATACTACTAGAAGCTCAAATATTTTTTCAGAGCTAGATGCAGAAAAAAATTATATTCAATTTGCAACCTGATGGAAGTCAGTATAGATGGACTAATAGAACAAGTCCCACACACTGCTAGATGCCCAAATATTTTTTCAGAGCTAGATGCAGAAAAAACATATTTTTAATTTGCAACCTGCTGGAGGTCAGTATAGATGGACTAATGGACCAAGTCCCACACACTGCTAGAAGCTCAAATATTTTTTCAGAGTTAGATGCAGAAAAAAATTATATTCAATTTGCAACCTGATGGAGGTCAGTATAGATGGACTAATAGAACAAGTGACACACACTGCTTGAAGCCCAAATATTTTTTCAGAGCTAGATGCAGAAAAAAATTATTTTCAATTTGCAACCTGATGGAGGTCAGTATAGATGGACTAAAAAACCAAGTCCCACACACTGCTAGAAGCCCAAATATTTTTTCAGAGCTAGATGCAGAAAAAAATGATATTCAATTTGCAACCTGATGGAGGTCAGTATAGATGGACTAATAGACCAAGTCTCACACACTGCTAGAAGCACAAATATTTTTTCACAGCTAGATGCAGAAAAAAATTATTTTCAATTTGCAACCTGATGGAGGTCAGTATAGATGGACTAATAGACCAAGTCCCAAACACTGCTAGAAGCCCAAATATTTGTTCAGAGCTAGATGCAGAAAAAAATTATATTGAATTTGCAACCTGATGGAGGTCAGTATAGATGGACTAATAGACCAAGTCCCACAAACTGCTAGAAGCCCAAATATTTTTTCAGAGCTAGATGCAGAAAAAAATTATATTCAATTTGCAACCTGATGGAGGTCAGTATAGATGGACTAATAGAACAAGTCCCACACACTGCTAGATGCCCAAATATTTTTTCAGAGCTAGATGCAGAAAAAAAATATTTTTAATTTGCAACCTGATGGAGGTCAGTATAAATGGACTAATAGACCAAGTCCCACACACTGCTAGAAGCCCAAATATTTTTTCAGAGCTAGATGCAGAAAAAAATTATATTGAATTTGCAACCTGATGGAGGTCAGTATAGATGGACTAATAGACCAAGTCCCACATACTACTAGAAGCCCAAATATTTTTTCAGAGCTAGATGCAGAAAAAAATTATATTCAATTTGCAACCTGATGGAGGTCAGTATAGATGGACTAATAGAACAAGTCCCACACACTGCTAGATGCCCAAATATTTTTTCAGAGCTAGATGCAGAAAAAACATATTTTTAATTTGCAACCTGCTGGAGGTCAGTATAGATGGACTAATGGACCAAGTCCCACACACTGCTAGAAGCCCAAATATTTTTTCAGAGCTAGATGCAGAAAAAAATTATATTCAATTTGCAACCTGATGGAGGTCAGTATAGATGGACTAATAGAACAAGTGACACACACTGCTAGAAGCCCAAATATTTTTTCAGAGCTAGATGCAGAAAAAAATGATATTCAATTTGCAACCTGATGGAGGTCAGTATAGATGGACTAATAGAACAAGTCCCACACACTGCTAGAAGCCCAAATATTTTTTCAGAGCTAGATGCAGAAAAAAATTATTTTTAATTTGCAACCTGATGGAGGTCAGTATAGATGGACTAATAGACCAAGTCCCACACACTGCTAGAAGCCCAAATATTTTTTCACAGCTAGATGCAGAAAAAAATTATATTGAATTTGCAACCTGATGGAGGTCAGTATAGATGGACTAATAGACCAAGTCCCACACACTGCTAGAAGCCCAAATATTTTTTCAGAGCTAGATGCAGAAAAAAATTATATTCAATTTGCAACCTGATGGAGGTCAGTATAGATGGACTAATAGAACAAGTCCCACACACTGCTAGATGCCCAAATATTTTTTCAGAGCTAGATGCAGAAAAAAAATATTTTTAATTTGCAACCTGATGGAGGTCAGTATAGATGGACTAATAGACCAAGTCCCACACACTGCTAGAAGCCCAAATATTTTTTCAGAGCTAGATGCAGAAAAAAATTATATTGAATTTGCAACCTGATGGAGGTCAGTATAGATGGACTAATAGACCAAGTCCCACACACTACTAGAAGCCCAAATATTTTTTCAGAGCTAGATGCAGAAAAAAATTATATTCAATTTGCAACCTGATGGAGGTCAGTATAGATGGACTAATAGAACAAGTCCCACACACTGCTAGATGCCCAAATATTTTTTCAGAGCTAGATGCAGAAAAAAAATATTTTTAATTTGCAACCTGATGGAGGTCAGTATAGATGGACTAATGGACCAAGTCCCACACACTGCTAGAAGCCCAAATATTTTTTCAGAGCTAGATGCAGAAAAAAATTATATTCAATTTGCAACCTGATGGAGGTCAGTATAGATGGACTAATAGAACAAGTGACACACACTGCTTGAAGCCCAAATATTTTTTCAGAGCTAGATGCAGAAAAAAATTATTTTCAATTTGCAACCTGATGGAGGTCAGTATAGATGGACTAATAGACCAAGTCCCACACACTGCTAGAAGCCCAAATATTTTTTCAGAGCTAGATGCAGAAAAAAAATATTTTTAATTTGCAACATGATGGAGGTCAGTATAGATGGACTAATAGACCAAGTCCCACACACTGCTAGAAGCCCAAATATTTTTTCAGAGCTAGATGCAGAAAAAAATTATATTCAATTTGCAACCTGATGGAGGTCAGTATAGATGGACCAATAGAACAAGTCCCACACACTGCTAGAAACCCAAATATTTTTTCAGAGCTAGATGCAGAAAAAAATTATTTTTAATTTGCAACCTGATGGAGGTCAGTATAGATGGACTAATAGACCAAGTCCCACACACTGCTAGAAGCCCAAATATTTTTTCAGAGCTAGATGCAGAAAAAAATGATATTCAATTTGCAACCTGATGGAGGTCAGTATAGATGGACTAATAGAACAAGTCCCACACACTGCTAGAAGCCCAAATAGTTTTTCAGAGCTAGATGCAGAAAAAAATTATTTTTAATTTGCAACCTGATGGAGGTCAGTATAGATGGACTAATAGAACAAGTCCCACACACTGCTAGAAGCCCAAATAGTTTTTCAGAGCTAGATGCAGAAAAAAATTATTTTTAATTGGCAACCTGATGGAGGTCAGTATAGATGGACTAATAGACCAAGTCCCACACACTGCTAGAAGCATAAATATTTTTTCACAGCTAGATGCAGAAAAAAATTATATTCAATTTGCAACCTGATGGAGGTCAGTATAGATGGACTAATAGACCAAGTCCCACATACTACTAGAAGCCCAAATATTTTTTCAGAGCTAGATGCAGAAAAAAATTATATTCAATTTGCAACCTGATGGAGGTCAGTATAGATGGACTAATAGAACAAGTCCCACACACTGCTAGATGCCCAAATATTTTTTCAGAGCTAGATGCAGAAAAAACATATTTTTAATTTGCAACCTGCTGGAGGTCAGTATAGATGGACTAATGGACCAAGTCCCACACACTGCTAGAAGCCCAAATATTTTTTCAGAGCTAGATGCAGAAAAAAATTATATTCAATTTGCAACCTGATGGAGGCCAGTATAGATGGACTAATAGAACAAGTGACACACACTGCTTGAAGCCCAAATATTTTTTCAGAGCTAGATGCAGAAAAAAATTATTTTCAATTTGCAACCTGATGGAGGTCAGTATAGATGGACTAATAGACCAAGTCCCACACACTGCTAGAAGCCCAAATATTTTTTCAGAGCTAGATGCAGAAAAAAAATATTTTTAATTTGCAACATGATGGAGGTCAGTATAGATGGACTAATAGACCAAGTCCCACACACTGCTAGAAGCCCAAATATTTTTTCAGAGCTAGATGCAGAAAAAAATTATATTCAATTTGCAACCTGATGGAGGTCAGTATAGATGGACCAATAGAACAAGTCCCACACACTGCTAGAAACCCAAATATTTTTTCAGAGCTAGATGCAGAAAAAAATTATTTTTAATTTGCAACCTGATGGAGGTCAGTATAGATGGACTAATAGACCAAGTCCCACACACTGCTAGAAGCCCAAATATTTTTTCAGAGCTAGATGCAGAAAAAAATGATATTCAATTTGCAACCTGATGGAGGTCAGTATAGATGGACTAATAGAACAAGTCCCACACACTGCTAGAAGCCCAAATAGTTTTTCAGAGCTAGATGCAGAAAAAAATTATTTTTAATTTGCAACCTGATGGAGGTCAGTATAGATGGACTAATAGAACAAGTCCCACACACTGCTAGAAGCCCAAATAGTTTTTCAGAGCTAGATGCAGAAAAAAATTATTTTTAATTGGCAACCTGATGGAGGTCAGTATAGATGGACTAATAGACCAAGTCCCACACACTGCTAGAAGCATAAATATTTTTTCACAGCTAGATGCAGAAAAAAATTATATTCAATTTGCAACCTGATGGAGGTCAGTATAGATGGACTAATAGACCAAGTCCCACATACTACTAGAAGCCCAAATATTTTTTCAGAGCTAGATGCAGAAAAAAATTATATTCAATTTGCAACCTGATGGAGGTCAGTATAGATGGACTAATAGAACAAGTCCCACACACTGCTAGATGCCCAAATATTTTTTCAGAGCTAGATGCAGAAAAAACATATTTTTAATTTGCAACCTGCTGGAGGTCAGTATAGATGGACTAATGGACCAAGTCCCACACACTGCTAGAAGCCCAAATATTTTTTCAGAGCTAGATGCAGAAAAAAATTATATTCAATTTGCAACCTGATGGAGGCCAGTATAGATGGACTAATAGAACAAGTGACACACACTGCTTGAAGCCCAAATATTTTTTCAGAGCTAGATGCAGAAAAAAATTATTTTCAATTTGCAACCTGATGGAGGTCAGTATAGATGGACTAATAGACCAAGTCCCACACACTGCTAGAAGCCCAAATATTTTTTCAGAGCTAGATGCAGAAAAAAAATATTTTTAATTTGCAACATGATGGAGGTCAGTATAGATGGACTAATAGACCAAGTCCCACACACTGCTAGAAGCCCAAATATTTTTTCAGAGCTAGATGCAGAAAAAAATTATATTCAATTTGCAACCTGATGGAGGTCAGTATAGATGGACCAATAGAACAAGTCCCACACACTGATAGAAACCCAAATATTTTTTCAGAGCTAGATGCAGAAAAAAATTATTTTTAATTTGCAACCTGATGGAGGTCAGTATAGATGGACTAATAGACCAAGTCCCACACACTGCTAGAAGCCCAAATATTTTTTCAGAGCTAGATGCAGAAAAAAATGATATTCAATTTGCAACCTGATGGAGGTCAGTATAGATGGACTAATAGAACAAGTCCCACACACTGCTAGAAGCCCAAATAGTTTTTCAGAGCTAGATGCAGAAAAAAATTATTTTTAATTTGCAACCTGATGGAGGTCAGTATAGATGGACTAATAGAACAAGTCCCACACACTGCTAGAAGCCCAAATAGTTTTTCAGAGCTAGATGCAGAAAAAAATTATTTTTAATTGGCAACCTGATGGAGGTCAGTATAGATGGACTAATAGACCAAGTCCCACACACTGCTAGAAGCATAAATATTTTTTCACAGCTAGATGCAGAAAAAAATTATATTCAATTTGCAACCTGATGGAGGTCAGTATAGATGGACTAATAGACCAAGTCCCACAAACTGCTAGAAGCCCAAATATTTTTTCAGAGCTAGATGCAGAAAAAAATTATATTCAATTTGCAACCTGATGGAGGTCAGTATAGATGGACTAATAGAACAAGTCCCACACACTGCTAGATGCCCAAATATTTTTTCAGAGCTAGATGCAGAAAAAAAATATTTTTAATTTGCAACCTGATGGAGGTCAGTATAGATGGACTAATAGACCAAGTCCCACACACTGCTAGAAGCCCAAATATTTTTTCAGAGCTAGATGCAGAAAAAAATTATATTGAATTTGCAACCTGATGGAGGTCAGTATAGATGGACTAATAGACCAAGTCCCACATACTACTAGAAGCCCAAATATTTTTTCAGAGCTAGATGCAGAAAAAAATTATATTCAATTTGCAACCTGATGGAGGTCAGTATAGATGGACTAATAGAACAAGTCCCACACACTGCTAGATGCCCAAATATTTTTTCAGAGCTAGATGCAGAAAAAACATATTTTTAATTTGCAACCTGATGGAGGTCAGTATAGATGGACTAATGGACCAAGTCCCACACACTGCTAGAAGCCCAAATATTTTTTCAGAGCTAGATGCAGAAAAAAATTATATACAATTTGCAACCTGATGGAGGTCAGTATAGATGGACTAATAGAACAAGTGACACACACTGCTTGAAGCCCAAATATTTTTTCAGAGCTAGATGCAGAAAAAAATTATTTTCAATTTGCAACCTGATGGAGGTCAGTATAGATGGACTAATAGACCAAGTCCCACACACTGCTAGAAGCCCAAATATTTTTTCAGAGCTAGATGCAGAAAAAAATGATATTCAATTTGCAACCTGATGGAGGTCAGTATAGATGGACTAATAGACCAAGTCTCACACACTGCTAGAAGCACAAATATTTTTTCACAGCTAGATGCAGAAAAAAATTATTTTCAATTTGCAACCTGATGGAGGTCAGTATAGATGGACTAATAGACCAAGTCCCAAACACTGCTAGAAGCCCAAATATTTGTTCAGAGCTAGATGCAGAAAAAAATTATATTGAATTTGCAACCTGATGGAGGTCAGTATAGATGGACTAATAGACCAAGTCCCACAAACTGCTAGAAGCCCAAATA
Organism: Phyllobates terribilis; assembly: GCF_046119375.1. NCBI lineage: Eukaryota > Metazoa > Chordata > Amphibia > Anura > Dendrobatidae > Phyllobates > Phyllobates terribilis. The sequence continues at coordinate 474,309,147 of NW_027362761.1, forward strand.
TTTTTTCAGAGCTAGATGCAGAAAAAAATTATATTCAATTTGCAACCTGATGGAGGTCAGTATAGATGGACTAATAGAACAAGTCCCACACACTGCTAGATGCCCAAATATTTTTTCAGAGCTAGATGCAGAAAAAAAATATTTTTAATTTGCAACCTGATGGAGGTCAGTATAGATGGACTAATAGACCAAGTCCCACACACTGCTAGAAGCCCAAATATTTTTTCAGAGCTAGATGCAGAAAAAAATTATATTGAATTTGCAACCTGATGGAGGTCAGTATAGATGGACTAATAGACCAAGTCCCACATACTACTAGAAGCCCAAATATTTTTTCAGAGCTAGATGCAGAAAAAAATTATATTCAATTTGCAACCTGATGGAGGTCAGTATAGATGGACTAATAGAACAAGTCCCACACACTGCTAGATGCCCAAATATTTTTTCAGAGCTAGATGCAGAAAAAACATATTTTTAATTTGCAACCTGCTGGAGGTCAGTATAGATGGACTAATGGACCAAGTCCCACACACTGCTAGAAGCCCAAATATTTTTTCAGAGCTAGATGCAGAAAAAAATTATATTCAATTTGCAACCTGATGGAGGTCAGTATAGATGGACTAATAGAACAAGTGACACACACTGCTAGAAGCCCAAATATTTTTTCAGAGCTAGATGCAGAAAAAAATGATATTCAATTTGCAACCTGATGGAGGTCAGTATAGATGGACTAATAGAACAAGTCCCACACACTGCTAGAAGCCCAAATATTTTTTCAGAGCTAGATGCAGAAAAAAATTATTTTTAATTTGCAACCTGATGGAGGTCAGTATAGATGGACTAATAGACCAAGTCCCACACACTGCTAGAAGCCCAAATATTTTTTCACAGCTAGATGCAGAAAAAAATTATATTGAATTTGCAACCTGATGGAGGTCAGTATAGATGGACTAATAGACCAAGTCCCACAAACTGCTAGAAGCCCAAATATTTTTTCAGAGCTAGATGCAGAAAAAAATTATATTCAATTTGCAACCTGATGGAGGTCAGTATAGATGGACTAATAGAACAAGTCCCACACACTGCTAGATGCCCAAATATTTTTTCAGAGCTAGATGCAGAAAAAAAATATTTTTAATTTGCAACCTGATGGAGGTCAGTATAGATGGACTAATAGACCAAGTCCCACACACTGCTAGAAGCCCAAATATTTTTTCAGAGCTAGATGCAGGAAAAAATTATATTGAATTTGCAACCTGATGGAGGTCAGTATAGATGGACTAATAGACCAAGTCCCACATACTACTAGAAGCTCAAATATTTTTTCAGAGCTAGATGCAGAAAAAAATTATATTCAATTTGCAACCTGATGGAAGTCAGTATAGATGGACTAATAGAACAAGTCCCACACACTGCTAGATGCCCAAATATTTTTTCAGAGCTAGATGCAGAAAAAACATATTTTTAATTTGCAACCTGCTGGAGGTCAGTATAGATGGACTAATGGACCAAGTCCCACACACTGCTAGAAGCTCAAATATTTTTTCAGAGTTAGATGCAGAAAAAAATTATATTCAATTTGCAACCTGATGGAGGTCAGTATAGATGGACTAATAGAACAAGTGACACACACTGCTTGAAGCCCAAATATTTTTTCAGAGCTAGATGCAGAAAAAAATTATTTTCAATTTGCAACCTGATGGAGGTCAGTATAGATGGACTAAAAAACCAAGTCCCACACACTGCTAGAAGCCCAAATATTTTTTCAGAGCTAGATGCAGAATAAAATGATATTCAATTTGCAACCTGATGAAGGTCAGTATAGATGGACTAATAGACCAAGTCTCACACACTGCTAGAAGCACAAATATTTTTTCACAGCTAGATGCAGAAAAAAATTATTTTCAATTTGCAACCTGATGGAGGTCAGTATAGATGGACTAATAGACCAAGTCCCAAACACTGCTAGAAGCCCAAATATTTGTTCAGAGCTAGATGCAGAAAAAAATTATATTGAATTTGCAACCTGATGGAGGTCAGTATAGATGGACTAATAGACCAAGTCCCACAAACTGCTAGAAGCCCAAATATTTTTTCAGAGCTAGATGCAGAAAAAAATTATATTCAATTTGCAACCTGATGGAGGTCAGTATAGATGGACTAATAGAACAAGTCCCACACACTGCTAGATGCCCAAATATTTTTTCAGAGCTAGATGCAGAAAAAAAATATTTTTAATTTGCAACCTGATGGAGGTCAGTATAAATGGACTAATAGACCAAGTCCCACACACTGCTAGAAGCCCAAATATTTTTTCAGAGCTAGATGCAGAAAAAAATTATATTGAATTTGCAACCTGATGGAGGTCAGTATAGATGGACTAATAGACCAAGTCCCACATACTACTAGAAGCCCAAATATTTTTTCAGAGCTAGATGCAGAAAAAAATTATATTCAATTTGCAACCTGATGGAGGTCAGTATAGATGGACTAATAGAACAAGTCCCACACACTGCTAGATGCCCAAATATTTTTTCAGAGCTAGATGCAGAAAAAACATATTTTTAATTTGCAACCTGCTGGAGGTCAGTATAGATGGACTAATGGACCAAGTCCCACACACTGCTAGAAGCCCAAATATTTTTTCAGAGCTAGATGCAGAAAAAAATTATATTCAATTTGCAACCTGATGGAGGTCAGTATAGATGGACTAATAGAACAAGTGACACACACTGCTAGAAGCCCAAATATTTTTTCAGAGCTAGATGCAGAAAAAAATGATATTCAATTTGCAACCTGATGGAGGTCAGTATAGATGGACTAATAGAACAAGTCCCACACACTGCTAGAAGCCCAAATATTTTTTCAGAGCTAGATGCAGAAAAAAATTATTTTTAATTTGCAACCTGATGGAGGTCAGTATAGATGGACTAATAGACCAAGTCCCACACACTGCTAGAAGCCCAAATATTTTTTCACAGCTAGATGCAGAAAAAAATTATATTGAATTTGCAACCTGATGGAGGTCAGTATAGATGGACTAATAGACCAAGTCCCACACACTGCTAGAAGCCCAAATATTTTTTCAGAGCTAGATGCAGAAAAAAATTATATTCAATTTGCAACCTGATGGAGGTCAGTATAGATGGACTAATAGAACAAGTCCCACACACTGCTAGATGCCCAAATATTTTTTCAGAGCTAGATGCAGAAAAAAAATATTTTTAATTTGCAACCTGATGGAGGTCAGTATAGATGGACTAATAGACCAAGTCCCACACACTGCTAGAAGCCCAAATATTTTTTCAGAGCTAGATGCAGAAAAAAATTATATTGAATTTGCAACCTGATGGAGGTCAGTATAGATGGACTAATAGACCAAGTCCCACATACTACTAGAAGCCCAAATATTTTTTCAGAGCTAGATGCAGAAAAAAATTATATTCAATTTGCAACCTGATGGAGGTCAGTATAGATGGACTAATAGAACAAGTCCCACACACTGCTAGATGCCCAAATATTTTTTCAGAGCTAGATGCAGAAAAAACATATTTTTAATTTGCAACCTGATGGAGGTCAGTATAGATGGACTAATGGACCAAGTCCCACACACTGCTAGAAGCCCAAATATTTTTTCAGAGCTAGATGCAGAAAAAAATTATATACAATTTGCAACCTGATGGAGGTCAGTATAGATGGACTAATAGAACAAGTGACACACACTGCTTGAAGCCCAAATATTTTTTCAGAGCTAGATGCAGAAAAAAATTATTTTCAATTTGCAACCTGATGGAGGTCAGTATAGATGGACTAATAGACCAAGTCCCACACACTGCTAGAAGCCCAAATATTTTTTCAGAGCTAGATGCAGAAAAAAATGATATTCAATTTGCAACCTGATGGAGGTCAGTATAGATGGACTAATAGACCAAGTCTCACACACTGCTAGAAGCACAAATATTTTTTCACAGCTAGATGCAGAAAAAAATTATTTTCAATTTGCAACCTGATGGAGGTCAGTATAGATGGACTAATAGACCAAGTCCCAAACACTGCTAGAAGCCCAAATATTTGTTCAGAGCTAGATGCAGAAAAAAATTATATTGAATTTGCAACCTGATGGAGGTCAGTATAGATGGACTAATAGACCAAGTCCCACAAACTGCTAGAAGCCCAAATATTTTTTCAGAGCTAGATGCAGAAAAAAATTATATTCAATTTGCAACCTGATGGAGGTCAGTATAGATGGACTAATAGAACAAGTCCCACACACTGCTAGATGCCCAAATATTTTTTCAGAGCTAGATGCAGAAAAAAAATATTTTTAATTTGCAACCTGATGGAGGTCAGTATAGATGGACTAATAGACCAAGTCCCACACACTGCTAGAAGCCCAAATATTTTTTCAGAGCTAGATGCAGAAAAAAATTATATTGAATTTGCAACCTGATGGAGGTCAGTATAGATGGACTAATAGACCAAGTCCCACATACTACTAGAAGCCCAAATATTTTTTCAGAGCTAGATGCAGAAAAAAATTATATTCAATTTGCAACCTGATGGAGGTCAGTATAGATGGACTAATAGAACAAGTCCCACACACTGCTAGATGCCCAAATATTTTTTCAGAGCTAGATGCAGAAAAAACATATTTTTAATTTGCAACCTGCTGGAGGTCAGTATAGATGGACTAATGGACCAAGTCCCACACACTGCTAGAAGCCCAAATATTTTTTCAGAGCTAGATGCAGAAAAAAATTATATTCAATTTGCAACCTGATGGAGGTCAGTATAGATGGACTAATAGAACAAGTGACACACACTGCTAGAAGCCCAAATATTTTTTCAGAGCTAGATGCAGAAAAAAATGATATTCAATTTGCAACCTGATGGAGGTCAGTATAGATGGACTAATAGAACAAGTCCCACACACTGCTAGAAGCCCAAATATTTTTTCAGAGCTAGATGCAGAAAAAAATTATTTTTAATTTGCAACCTGATGGAGGTCAGTATAGATGGACTAATAGACCAAGTCCCACACACTGCTAGAAGCCCAAATATTTTTTCACAGCTAGATGCAGAAAAAAATTATATTGAATTTGCAACCTGATGGAGGTCAGTATAGATGGACTAATAGACCAAGTCCCACAAACTGCTAGAAGCCCAAATATTTTTTCAGAGCTAGATGCAGAAAAAAATTATATTCAATTTGCAACCTGATGGAGGTCAGTATAGATGGACTAATAGAACAAGTCCCACACACTGCTAGATGCCCAAATATTTTTTCAGAGCTAGATGCAGAAAAAAAATATTTTTAATTTGCAACCTGATGGAGGTCAGTATAGATGGACTAATAGACCAAGTCCCACACACTGCTAGAAGCCCAAATATTTTTTCAGAGCTAGATGCAGGAAAAAATTATATTGAATTTGCAACCTGATGGAGGTCAGTATAGATGGACTAATAGACCAAGTCCCACATACTACTAGAAGCTCAAATATTTTTTCAGAGCTAGATGCAGAAAAAAATTATATTCAATTTGCAACCTGATGGAAGTCAGTATAGATGGACTAATAGAACAAGTCCCACACACTGCTAGATGCCCAAATATTTTTTCAGAGCTAGATGCAGAAAAAACATATTTTTAATTTGCAACCTGCTGGAGGTCAGTATAGATGGACTAATGGACCAAGTCCCACACACTGCTAGAAGCTCAAATATTTTTTCAGAGTTAGATGCAGAAAAAAATTATATTCAATTTGCAACCTGATGGAGGTCAGTATAGATGGACTAATAGAACAAGTGACACACACTGCTTGAAGCCCAAATATTTTTTCAGAGCTAGATGCAGAAAAAAATTATTTTCAATTTGCAACCTGATGGAGGTCAGTATAGATGGACTAAAAAACCAAGTCCCACACACTGCTAGAAGCCCAAATATTTTTTCAGAGCTAGATGCAGAAAAAAATGATATTCAATTTGCAACCTGATGGAGGTCAGTATAGATGGACTAATAGACCAAGTCTCACACACTGCTAGAAGCACAAATATTTTTTCACAGCTAGATGCAGAAAAAAATTATTTTCAATTTGCAACCTGATGAAGGTCAGTATAGATGGACTAATAGACCAAGTCCCAAACACTGCTAGAAGCCCAAATATTTGTTCAGAGCTAGATGCAGAAAAAAATTATATTGAATTTGCAACCTGATGGAGGTCAGTATAGATGGACTAATAGACCAAGTCCCACAAACTGCTAGAAGCCCAAATATTTTTTCAGAGCTAGATGCAGAAAAAAATTATATTCAATTTGCAACCTGATGGAGGTCAGTATAGATGGACTAATAGAACAAGTCCCACACACTGCTAGATGCCCAAATATTTTTTCAGAGCTAGATGCAGAAAAAAAATATTTTTAATTTGCAACCTGATGGAGGTCAGTATAAATGGACTAATAGACCAAGTCCCACACACTGCTAGAAGCCCAAATATTTTTTCAGAGCTAGATGCAGAAAAAAATTATATTGAATTTGCAACCTGATGGAGGTCAGTATAGATGGACTAATAGACCAAGTCCCACATACTACTAGAAGCCCAAATATTTTTTCAGAGCTAGATGCAGAAAAAAATTATATTCAATTTGCAACCTGATGGAGGTCAGTATAGATGGACTAATAGAACAAGTCCCACACACTGCTAGATGCCCAAATATTTTTTCAGAGCTAGATGCAGAAAAAACATATTTTTAATTTGCAACCTGCTGGAGGTCAGTATAGATGGACTAATGGACCAAGTCCCACACACTGCTAGAAGCCCAAATATTTTTTCAGAGCTAGATGCAGAAAAAAATTATATTCAATTTGCAACCTGATGGAGGTCAGTATAGATGGACTAATAGAACAAGTGACACACACTGCTAGAAGCCCAAATATTTTTTCAGAGCTAGATGCAGAAAAAAATGATATTCAATTTGCAACCTGATGGAGGTCAGTATAGATGGACTAATAGAACAAGTCCCACACACTGCTAGAAGCCCAAATATTTTTTCAGAGCTAGATGCAGAAAAAAATTATTTTTAATTTGCAACCTGATGGAGGTCAGTATAGATGGACTAATAGACCAAGTCCCACACACTGCTAGAAGCCCAAATATTTTTTCACAGCTAGATGCAGAAAAAAATTATATTGAATTTGCAACCTGATGGAGGTCAGTATAGATGGACTAATAGACCAAGTCCCACACACTGCTAGAAGCCCAAATATTTTTTCAGAGCTAGATGCAGAAAAAAATTATATTCAATTTGCAACCTGATGGAGGTCAGTATAGATGGACTAATAGAACAAGTCCCACACACTGCTAGATGCCCAAATATTTTTTCAGAGCTAGATGCAGAAAAAAAATATTTTTAATTTGCAACCTGATGGAGGTCAGTATAGATGGACTAATAGACCAAGTCCCACACACTGCTAGAAGCCCAAATATTTTTTCAGAGCTAGATGCAGAAAAAAATTATATTGAATTTGCAACCTGATGGAGGTCAGTATAGATGGACTAATAGACCAAGTCCCACACACTACTAGAAGCCCAAATATTTTTTCAGAGCTAGATGCAGAAAAAAATTATATTCAATTTGCAACCTGATGGAGGTCAGTATAGATGGACTAATAGAACAAGTCCCACACACTGCTAGATGCCCAAATATTTTTTCAGAGCTAGATGCAGAAAAAAAATATTTTTAATTTGCAACCTGATGGAGGTCAGTATAGATGGACTAATGGACCAAGTCCCACACACTGCTAGAAGCCCAAATATTTTTTCAGAGCTAGATGCAGAAAAAAATTATATTCAATTTGCAACCTGATGGAGGTCAGTATAGATGGACTAATAGAACAAGTGACACACACTGCTTGAAGCCCAAATATTTTTTCAGAGCTAGATGCAGAAAAAAATTATTTTCAATTTGCAACCTGATGGAGGTCAGTATAGATGGACTAATAGACCAAGTCCCACACACTGCTAGAAGCCCAAATATTTTTTCAGAGCTAGATGCAGAAAAAAAATATTTTTAATTTGCAACATGATGGAGGTCAGTATAGATGGACTAATAGACCAAGTCCCACACACTGCTAGAAGCCCAAATATTTTTTCAGAGCTAGATGCAGAAAAAAATTATATTCAATTTGCAACCTGATGGAGGTCAGTATAGATGGACCAATAGAACAAGTCCCACACACTGCTAGAAACCCAAATATTTTTTCAGAGCTAGATGCAGAAAAAAATTATTTTTAATTTGCAACCTGATGGAGGTCAGTATAGATGGACTAATAGACCAAGTCCCACACACTGCTAGAAGCCCAAATATTTTTTCAGAGCTAGATGCAGAAAAAAATGATATTCAATTTGCAACCTGATGGAGGTCAGTATAGATGGACTAATAGAACAAGTCCCACACACTGCTAGAAGCCCAAATAGTTTTTCAGAGCTAGATGCAGAAAAAAATTATTTTTAATTTGCAACCTGATGGAGGTCAGTATAGATGGACTAATAGAACAAGTCCCACACACTGCTAGAAGCCCAAATAGTTTTTCAGAGCTAGATGCAGAAAAAAATTATTTTTAATTGGCAACCTGATGGAGGTCAGTATAGATGGACTAATAGACCAAGTCCCACACACTGCTAGAAGCATAAATATTTTTTCACAGCTAGATGCAGAAAAAAATTATATTCAATTTGCAACCTGATGGAGGTCAGTATAGATGGACTAATAGACCAAGTCCCACATACTACTAGAAGCCCAAATATTTTTTCAGAGCTAGATGCAGAAAAAAATTATATTCAATTTGCAACCTGATGGAGGTCAGTATAGATGGACTAATAGAACAAGTCCCACACACTGCTAGATGCCCAAATATTTTTTCAGAGCTAGATGCAGAAAAAACATATTTTTAATTTGCAACCTGCTGGAGGTCAGTATAGATGGACTAATGGACCAAGTCCCACACACTGCTAGAAGCCCAAATATTTTTTCAGAGCTAGATGCAGAAAAAAATTATATTCAATTTGCAACCTGATGGAGGCCAGTATAGATGGACTAATAGAACAAGTGACACACACTGCTTGAAGCCCAAATATTTTTTCAGAGCTAGATGCAGAAAAAAATTATTTTCAATTTGCAACCTGATGGAGGTCAGTATAGATGGACTAATAGACCAAGTCCCACACACTGCTAGAAGCCCAAATATTTTTTCAGAGCTAGATGCAGAAAAAAAATATTTTTAATTTGCAACATGATGGAGGTCAGTATAGATGGACTAATAGACCAAGTCCCACACACTGCTAGAAGCCCAAATATTTTTTCAGAGCTAGATGCAGAAAAAAATTATATTCAATTTGCAACCTGATGGAGGTCAGTATAGATGGACCAATAGAACAAGTCCCACACACTGCTAGAAACCCAAATATTTTTTCAGAGCTAGATGCAGAAAAAAATTATTTTTAATTTGCAACCTGATGGAGGTCAGTATAGATGGACTAATAGACCAAGTCCCACACACTGCTAGAAGCCCAAATATTTTTTCAGAGCTAGATGCAGAAAAAAATGATATTCAATTTGCAACCTGATGGAGGTCAGTATAGATGGACTAATAGAACAAGTCCCACACACTGCTAGAAGCCCAAATAGTTTTTCAGAGCTAGATGCAGAAAAAAATTATTTTTAATTTGCAACCTGATGGAGGTCAGTATAGATGGACTAATAGAACAAGTCCCACACACTGCTAGAAGCCCAAATAGTTTTTCAGAGCTAGATGCAGAAAAAAATTATTTTTAATTGGCAACCTGATGGAGGTCAGTATAGATGGACTAATAGACCAAGTCCCACACACTGCTAGAAGCATAAATATTTTTTCACAGCTAGATGCAGAAAAAAATTATATTCAATTTGCAACCTGATGGAGGTCAGTATAGATGGACTAATAGACCAAGTCCCACATACTACTAGAAGCCCAAATATTTTTTCAGAGCTAGATGCAGAAAAAAATTATATTCAATTTGCAACCTGATGGAGGTCAGTATAGATGGACTAATAGAACAAGTCCCACACACTGCTAGATGCCCAAATATTTTTTCAGAGCTAGATGCAGAAAAAACATATTTTTAATTTGCAACCTGCTGGAGGTCAGTATAGATGGACTAATGGACCAAGTCCCACACACTGCTAGAAGCCCAAATATTTTTTCAGAGCTAGATGCAGAAAAAAATTATATTCAATTTGCAACCTGATGGAGGCCAGTATAGATGGACTAATAGAACAAGTGACACACACTGCTTGAAGCCCAAATATTTTTTCAGAGCTAGATGCAGAAAAAAATTATTTTCAATTTGCAACCTGATGGAGGTCAGTATAGATGGACTAATAGACCAAGTCCCACACACTGCTAGAAGCCCAAATATTTTTTCAGAGCTAGATGCAGAAAAAAAATATTTTTAATTTGCAACATGATGGAGGTCAGTATAGATGGACTAATAGACCAAGTCCCACACACTGCTAGAAGCCCAAATATTTTTTCAGAGCTAGATGCAGAAAAAAATTATATTCAATTTGCAACCTGATGGAGGTCAGTATAGATGGACCAATAGAACAAGTCCCACACACTGATAGAAACCCAAATATTTTTTCAGAGCTAGATGCAGAAAAAAATTATTTTTAATTTGCAACCTGATGGAGGTCAGTATAGATGGACTAATAGACCAAGTCCCACACACTGCTAGAAGCCCAAATATTTTTTCAGAGCTAGATGCAGAAAAAAATGATATTCAATTTGCAACCTGATGGAGGTCAGTATAGATGGACTAATAGAACAAGTCCCACACACTGCTAGAAGCCCAAATAGTTTTTCAGAGCTAGATGCAGAAAAAAATTATTTTTAATTGGCAACCTGATGGAGGTCAGTATAGATGGACTAATAGACCAAGTCCCACACACTGCTAGAAGCATAAATATTTTTTCACAGCTAGATGCAGAAAAAAATTATATTCAATTTGCAACCTGATGGAGGTCAGTATAGATGGACTAATAGACCAAGTCCCACAAACTGCTAGAAGCCCAAATATTTTTTCAGAGCTAGATGCAGAAAAAAATTATATTCAATTTGCAACCTGATGGAGGTCAGTATAGATGGACCAATAGAACAAGTCCCACACACTGATAGAAACCCAAATATTTTTTCAGAGCTAGATGCAGAAAAAAATTATTTTTAATTTGCAACCTGATGGAGGTCAGTATAGATGGACTAATAGACCAAGTCCCACACACTGCTAGAAGCCCAAATATTTTTTCAGAGCTAGATGCAGAAAAAAATGATATTCAATTTGCAACCTGATGGAGGTCAGTATAGATGGACTAATAGAACAAGTCCCACACACTGCTAGAAGCCCAAATAGTTTTTCAGAGCTAGATGCAGAAAAAAATTATTTTTAATTGGCAACCTGATGGAGGTCAGTATAGATGGACTAATAGACCAAGTCCCACACACTGCTAGAAGCATAAATATTTTTTCACAGCTAGATGCAGAAAAAAATTATATTCAATTTGCAACCTGATGGAGGTCAGTATAGATGGACTAATAGACCAAGTCCCACAAACTGCTAGAAGCCCAAATATTTTTTCAGAGCTAGATGCAGAAAAAAATTATATTCAATTTGCAACCTGATGGAGGTCAGTATAGATGGACTAATAGAACAAGTCCCACACACTGCTAGATGCCCAAATATTTTTTCAGAGCTAGATGCAGAAAAAAAATATTTTTAATTTGCAACCTGATGGAGGTCAGTATAGATGGACTAATAGACCAAGTCCCACACACTGCTAGAAGCCCAAATATTTTTTCAGAGCTAGATGCAGAAAAAAATTATATTGAATTTGCAACCTGATGGAGGTCAGTATAGATGGACTAATAGACCAAGTCCCACATACTACTAGAAGCCCAAATATTTTTTCAGAGCTAGATGCAGAAAAAAATTATATTCAATTTGCAACCTGATGGAGGTCAGTATAGATGGACTAATAGAACAAGTCCCACACACTGCTAGATGCCCAAATATTTTTTCAGAGCTAGATGCAGAAAAAACATATTTTTAATTTGCAACCTGATGGAGGTCAGTATAGATGGACTAATGGACCAAGTCCCACACACTGCTAGAAGCCCAAATATTTTTTCAGAGCTAGATGCAGAAAAAAATTATATACAATTTGCAACCTGATGGAGGTCAGTATAGATGGACTAATAGAACAAGTGACACACACTGCTTGAAGCCCAAATATTTTTTCAGAGCTAGATGCAGAAAAAAATTATTTTCAATTTGCAACCTGATGGAGGTCAGTATAGATGGACTAATAGACCAAGTCCCACACACTGCTAGAAGCCCAAATATTTTTTCAGAGCTAGATGCAGAAAAAAATGATATTCAATTTGCAACCTGATGGAGGTCAGTATAGATGGACTAATAGACCAAGTCTCACACACTGCTAGAAGCACAAATATTTTTTCACAGCTAGATGCAGAAAAAAATTATTTTCAATTTGCAACCTGATGGAGGTCAGTATAGATGGACTAATAGACCAAGTCCCAAACACTGCTAGAAGCCCAAATATTTGTTCAGAGCTAGATGCAGAAAAAAATTATATTGAATTTGCAACCTGATGGAGGTCAGTATAGATGGACTAATAGACCAAGTCCCACAAACTGCTAGAAGCCCAAATATTTTTTCAGAGCTAGATGCAGAAAAAAATTATATTCAATTTGCAACCTGATGGAGGTCAGTATAGATGGACTAATAGAACAAGTCCCACACACTGCTAGATGCCCAAATATTTTTTCAGAGCTAGATGCAGAAAAAAAATATTTTTAATTTGCAACCTGATGGAGGTCAGTATAGATGGACTAATAGACCAAGTCCCACACACTGCTAGAAGCCCAAATATTTTTTCAGAGCTAGATGCAGAAAAAAATTATATTGAATTTGCAACCTGATGGAGGTCAGTATAGATGGACTAATAGACCAAGTCCCACATACTACTAGAAGCCCAAATATTTTTTCAGAGCTAGATGCAGAAAAAAATTATATTCAATTTGCAACCTGATGGAGGTCAGTATAGATGGACTAATAGAACAAGTCCCACACACTGCTAGATGCCCAAATATTTTTTCAGAGCTAGATGCAGAAAAAACATATTTTTAATTTGCAACCTGCTGGAGGTCAGTATAGATGGACTAATGGACCAAGTCCCACACACTGCTAGAAGCCCAAATATTTTTTCAGAGCTAGATGCAGAAAAAAATTATATTCAATTTGCAACCTGATGGAGGTCAGTATAGATGGACTAATAGAACAAGTGACACACACTGCTAGAAGCCCAAATATTTTTTCAGAGCTAGATGCAGAAAAAAATGATATTCAATTTGCAACCTGATGGAGGTCAGTATAGATGGACTAATAGAACAAGTCCCACACACTGCTAGAAGCCCAAATATTTTTTCAGAGCTAGATGCAGAAAAAAATTATTTTTAATTTGCAACCTGATGGAGGTCAGTATAGATGGACTAATAGACCAAGTCCCACACACTGCTAGAAGCCCAAATATTTTTTCACAGCTAGATGCAGAAAAAAATTATATTGAATTTGCAACCTGATGGAGGTCAGTATAGATGGACTAATAGACCAAGTCCCACACACTGCTAGAAGCCCAAATATTTTTTCAGAGCTAGATGCAGAAAAAAATTATATTCAATTTGCAACCTGATGGAGGTCAGTATAGATGGACTAATAGAACAAGTCCCACACACTGCTAGATGCCCAAATATTTTTTTCAGAGCTAGATGCAGAAAAAAAATATTTTTAATTTGCAACCTGATGGAGGTCAGTATAGATGGACTAATAGACCAAGTCCCACACACTGCTAGAAGCCCAAATATTTTTTCAGAGCTAGATGCAGAAAAAAATTATATTGAATTTGCAACCTGATGGAGGTCAGTATAGATGGACTAATAGACCAAGTCCCACACACTACTAGAAGCCCAAATATTTTTTCAGAGCTAGATGCAGAAAAAAATTATATTCAATTTGCAACCTGATGGAGGTCAGTATAGATGGACTAATAGAACAAGTCCCACACACTGCTAGATGCCCAAATATTTTTTCAGAGCTAGATGCAGAAAAAAAATATTTTTAATTTGCAACCTGATGGAGGTCAGTATAGATGGACTAATGGACCAAGTCCCACACACTGCTAGAAGCCCAAATATTTTTTCAGAGCTAGATGCAGAAAAAAATTATATTCAATTTGCAACCTGATGGAGGTCAGTATAGATGGACTAATAGAACAAGTGACACACACTGCTTGAAGCCCAAATATTTTTTCAGAGCTAGATGCAGAAAAAAATTATTTTCAATTTGCAACCTGATGGAGGTCAGTATAGATGGACTAATAGACCAAGTCCCACACACTGCTAGTAGCCCAAATATTTTTTCAGAGCTAGATGCAGAAAAAAAATATTTTTAATTTGCAACATGATGGAGGTCAGTATAGATGGACTAATAGACCAAGTCCCACACACTGCTAGAAGCCCAAATATTTTTTCAGAGCTAGATGCAGAAAAAAATTATATTCAATTTGCAACCTGATGGAGGTCAGTATAGATGGACCAATAGAACAAGTCCCACACACTGCTAGAAGCCCAAATATTTTTTCAGAGCTAGATGCAGAAAAAAATTATTTTTAATTTGCAACCTGATGGAGGTCAGTATAGATGGACTAATAGACCAAGTCCCACACACTGCTAGAAGCCCAAATATTTTTTCAGAGCTAGATGCAGAAAAAAATGATATTCAATTTGCAACCTGATGGAGGTCAGTATAGATGGACTAATAGAACAAGTCCCACACACTGCTAGAATCCCAAATAGTTTTTCAGAGCTAGATGCAGAAAAAAATTATTTTTAATTTGCAACCTGATGGAGGTCAGTATAGATGGACTAATAGAACAAGTCCCACACACTGCTAGAAGCCCAAATAGTTTTTCAGAGCTAGATGCAGAAAAAAAATATTTTTAATTGGCAACCTGATGGAGGTCAGTATAGATGGACTAATAGACCAAGTCCCACACACTGCTAGAAGCATAAATATTTTTTCACAGGTAGATGCAGAAAAAAATTATATTCAATTTGCAACCTGATGGAGGTCAGTATAGATGGACTAATAGACCAAGTCCCACACACTGCTAGAAGCCCAAATATTTTTTCAGAGCTAGATGCAGAAAAAAATTATATTCAATTTGCAACCTGATGGAGGTCAGTATAGATGGACTAATAGAACAAGTCCCACACACTGCTAGAAGCCCAAATATTTTTTCAGAGCTAGATGCAGAAAAAAATGATATTAAATTTGCAACCTGATGGAGGTCAGTATAGATGGACTAATAGAATGATGCTATGCCCAAAAGGTTTTACTTCACTAGGTGCAGTAAAAAAATTGGTATTCTATACACAGGTGGTGTAGCTTGCAACACAGATAGGCTACTCCACTGACTAACACACTCTGCAATAGGCCAAAAAGGATTAGCTTTGCTAGATTTAGCCAAATGCTGTGAAAAAAACTTGCACAGCACTGGCACAGACCTGCCTGGCAAAAACTGATAGGAACTGATGTAACTTATTCCTGAAAAGGACTGCAATTACAATTAGTCTTTACTCCCAACCTATCTATTTAAGAGCACAGACCTGCCTGATAAAAGTCATAGGAAATGCTGTAACCTAGTCCTTAAAAGGACTGCAATCACAACTCTTCCCTACTCCCAAGCTATCTGTAGATTTGTGCGAAAATTGGCTTGAAATTAACAAGGTATAGCGCACACAGCAACAGCGGTGCCGTCTAACACGCAGCTGCAGCAGTGAGAAAATGGTGGCGACGGGGAAAATGGCTGGGTCTTATAGGGCAAGGACATGTGACATACACTGCCAATGACACATGCCCTTGCTTGTGTGAAAAAAAGCACTTCGCTCCGTGTGTGCGCTGCTGATAGGCTGACAGATTGCACCTCCCCACTGTAAATGTGGGATAGAGAAAAAAAAATGGAGATCTTCATTATTCCTGCAGAGATCCATCCCCTGCCCCTCCCCCTGCCCCGCTGTACACTCAAACTGCGTATTAACATTAATTTTCATCATTACTGAGAAAAAATCCAGTTATGATTTTGATGCACGAACAGTTATCAAACATAACCTCGAACAGCCAAAATTTTTTCAAATCGTTCGTGTTCGTCGAACGGCTCGAACACTGCCCAAACCAGCTCGAATTTGAGATTGGCGAACAGTTCGAGTCGAACAACGCTCATCTCTTCTAAAAACTTATACTAGTGGACGGCCTATTGTACTCCCTTCCTTTGGCAGCCGCACAGCGATACGCCTTGTTGATAAGGCCCAGAAAGAGCAGGTGCTCTAGTGGATGGCAAGCTCTGCTTCCAGTCCCCTCTCCTCTTCTTCCTCCACCTCAACATCACACGCAGTGCAGTCCACAGAGGTGGCACCCCAATTACCCATGCTTCCCCTCACGTCACAACTGACTGTAGCGAACCACAGATGGGCGAGTCTGTAGAACTCTTTAGCCGTTCTACACCATGGGCATCAGAAGTGTACTCCAAACAGTCACAGAGACAAGGGGAGGAAAGCATCTGCACCGATGCCCAAATTTTTTTTAGCTTGGATTTGGGGCAGGACGAAGTAGGGTCCGAGCAGGTTCCTAACCCTCGTCACCAGACATTAACCGCAGGGGAGGGAGGTGATCCTGGTGAGACTCAGATACCTGAGGCTCATGCGGACTGTACTGTGCTGTCAGGGCAACAAGAGGAGAGGGGTCACTCTGAGGGCAAGGAATAGGATAACACATTGGATGATAACAAGGTTGAAGATCCTACTTGGTGTGAACCCAGAGTCACGCAGTCGACTAGCTCATCTGAGGTGGTGGAGCAGGTTTCATTTTGCCCTACGGCACAGACACGGAATGATGCAAGCACGAGGAGCACTGCATCCTTAGCCACAACCTGTGGCCAGCAGTGGTCACGGGTCTGTAGCTCGCAAGGGCTGCAAGGGTTGCCTAGCATGGGCCTTTTTTGTCACCGCAAAGGATGAGCCAACTCACGTTATCTGCAAAGTTTGCGATAAAAAACTCAGTAGAGGGAAAAACTACAATAATTTGACTGCTACATGCATGAACGTTCACATGCTCAAACAAAATTCTTTATGCTGGGAATCTTACCACGCTGAAATGCGGACCAGCGCACCTCAACAACCATCAGCTGCCCCATCAAACGCATCTGCTGGTTCTTCCTCCTTCTATGTTACCATGCCAAGTATTGTCACGCAGGTCTCCCATCGCAGAAACTCCGGTTCTCTACCCGCTCCAGTCAGGCTGAGTGACAGCCCGTCAGCTGTAATGGAAGCGGACACGCCTGCTGTGTTTGTTTCACCGAGCACACCGAATGTTTCTCAATCCACCGTAACATCTGCACCTCACTCACACTCCACCACTTTTTTTGGTTCACCATACACCAATTTTGCCAGATGCTTCTCAGCACCTTAGCCATCTCTCGGCCCCGCAGTTGTGGTCACGTAAAAGATTGTTTCATCCTATGCATGACAAAGCTAACAGGTTGAACTCCACCATCTCCAATCTGTTGGCCACGAAAATGCTGCCTTTCCTACTGGTAGATACAGACAGTTTCCCAAAACTGATGGCTGTCACAGTCCCCCAGTACCAGTTGCCCAGTCGCCATTACTTCTCTAAGAAAGCTGTGCCTGCACTACACCAGCATGTCGCAGACAACATCACTCGTTCTTTGTCTAAATCTATGTGTGCATTTCACCACAGACACCTGGACGAGTAAGCATGGCCAAGGGCATCTCGCTGACTGGGCACTGGGTGACTCTGGTGTCTGTGGGAGCAGGCGGGGAAGGGGCTGCTCCACAAATCTTGGAATCCCCAAGGCTTGCAGAAGAAACCTCTGTATTTTCCACTTCCTCCACTGCTTCTGCGTCCTCCACCTCCTCTAGGGTCACCACCTGCGCACTCATCCTCTAATCTGAGACACGAGTTCCAAGGGTGCGGAGCGAATTCACACCACCTCCGTACTACACAGTCAGGGCTCACCGTAATCAGGCAGTCTTCAAATTAATATGCCTTGGAGATCGCAGTCATACAGGTGAAGAGTAGTGGGCAGCTCTCCAGGCTCAGTTTGAGCAATGGCCATCTCCACTGAACCTAAAGCCTGGAAAGGCTGTGTGCGATAACGGTGCGAACCTGTAAGCGGTCCTAGGCCGAGGCAAGCTCGCACACATGCCTTGCATGGCTCACGTCCTCAACCTGGTGGTACACCTATTTCTCCACCACTATCCTGGCCTGGATGAGCTGCTTCACAAAGTACGGAAACTGTGTGCTCACTTCCGCCATGGGCACCCCTCATGTCATCGACTTGCATCGATACAGAGGTCTTTGTCCGTGCCAGTTAACAGGTTGATCTGCGATGTGCCAACGAGGTAGAATTCCACTCTGCACATGTTGCAGTGACTGTGCCAGCAGCAATGAGCTCTGATGCTGTATGTCATGACGTATAGCTTGGGGCAACGCAGTACGGACTTGGGGCATATCACGTTTGCAGAGTGGGAACAGATTAAGGACCTCTGCACCCTTCTGCACAGTTTTGAAATGGCTACTAAACTGGTTAGCACTGATGATGCCATCATCAGCATCACTATTCCGGTCGTATACATGCAGGAGAAAACTTTGAATAACTTGCGGCATGAGGTGGTGGCCCCAAAAGAAGAGGAGGATGCAGAAGGGATGCCAATGTCTCAAATTTCCAGACTGTCGTCACACAGGTGGATGCCAAGTGACGGAGGATTACAGCAATCGAGCGGGTTTGGTGATGCCAGGCTAACTGTTAGTGAAGGTGCAAGAGCTGAGGAACTAATGGAGGAGGAAGAGGTGATGGGCGAGCAGCTGTCAGAGGATGAAGAAGATAATCATCCCCTCTCGTTTGAATGTGGTTGGCAGGAGGGGACGGAGGAAACAAGCATCAGTGTTACGCAGCCCACAATACAGCCTGGCTTTGGACTTCCTGGAAGAGCCCGACATATGAGTGCCTTCTTGATGCACTATCTGCAACATGATCCCCGTATAGTTAGGATTCAAAATAATGCTGACTACTGGGTTGCCACTCTGTTATATCCACGTTATAAGAGTCAATTTTGCCAGATGCTTCCCGCCCTGGAAAGGGACCCGCTTATGTTGGAGTATCGAAACAAGCTTTTAAGCAACCTTAATAGAGGTTTTCCCCAAGATAACAGTGAGTCACACAGTGTGCGTCGCAGCTATAGTCTTTCAACCTCCGGCACGTCAGATCGTCAATGCCAAAATATTAGCAGCAGAGTAAGTGTCAGAAGCAATTTCTGTGAGTCCTTTCACACACTTTTTGGGTCTCCATCTATAGGGTTGGCTATAGTGGAACCTTCCTGTTCTGCAGTCTGAGTTGTGTAAGGTTGTGTACCAGTCCTTGCTGCACTCCTGATACAGACAGTGCCTGCTGCACTCCTGATACAGACTCTGCCTGCTGCACTCCTGATACAGACTCTGCCTGCTGCACTCCTGATACAGACTCTGCCTGCTGCACTCCTGATACAGACTCTGCCTGCTGCACTCCTGATACAGACTCTGCCTGCTGCACTCCTGATACAGACTCTGCCTGCTGCACTCCTGATACAGACTCTGCCTGCTGCACTCCTGATACAGACTCTGCCTGCTGAACTCCTGATACAGACTCTGCCTGCTGAACTCCTGATACAGACTCTCCCTGCTGCACTCTGATACAGACTCTCCCTGCTGCACTCTGATACAGACTCTGCCTTCTGCACTCTGATACAGACTCTGCCTGCTGCACTCTGATACAGATTCTGCCTGCTGCACCATCTAGTCTGACCTACTGGATCCAGCTGCTGCACGTCCGTTGGTCTGTCCAGGAGTGGCCCTGGCATTCATCGGGAGCCAAGTCTAACCTCACCATCAGAGGCTCTAATGAACAGTCCGGTGCTCGCTTAGTCACGCCCCTCCAGGCTCTCCGGGGCCGTGGCACAGTGGTTCCACAAACCACATCCGTGACAGTGTGCCCTCGCAGGCAGGGTTCTCTCTCCTGTTGTACCAGTCGGTGTCCCCTTTTGACATGTAAAGCGCAACTGAATAAGTGTCGCTGTCACAGTAATAATAATTATAGTACTTGTACTCTGACTCAATTGATGGCACTTCCCTGGAGTCTACACCTAATTTGATGTAAAACCTACAAAAGACAAAAATATATCTCATACCCTACCATCATTATATATAAATGTAAAGCAAAGTTGCATAATAAATATAGGGTACTTAGTGAACTATTTTTGATCAAAAAAAGTATACAAGCCGTCCCACCAGCGGCAAGGTGACCCTAAATTGGGACGGTACCTATACTGCCTATATTAAAAACCTTACTGTATATCAAAGTTGAAGTAATGCATATAAAAGGGTAGACAAATAGGACCGGGTCCCAACTCCAGACCACCTAGGCCCGTGGTAAGCTACATATATACCAATCAGCTCAACAAAGGGGATGCCACACCCTTAAATTGCACAGAATGCAAACAAGACAAAAAACCAAGCAATGTGAACTGAGGTCTAAGATGGTAGACATGCAAGAAATAGGAGCATGTTCACACTAGCAAAAAGAAGCAAAACCTACAAAAGACAAAAATATATCTCATACCCTACCATCATTATATATAAATGTAAAGCAAAGTTGCATAATAAATATAGGGTACTTAGTGAACTATTTTTGATCAAAAAAAGTATACAAGCCGTCCCACCAGCGGCAAGGTGACCCTAAATTGGGACGGTACCTATACTGCCTATATTAAAAACCTTACTGTATATCAAAGTTGAAGTAATGCATATAAAAGGGTAGACAAATAGGACCGGGTCCCAACTCCAGACCACCTACTGTCACAGTAATAATAATTATAGTACTTGTACTCTGACTCAATTGATGGCACTTCCCTGGAGTCTACACCTAATTTGATGTGTTTTGGCAGCGTTTGGTCCCATTTCTAGGTGTTGTCTATGCATTTTTTCGGTCCCCCCATTGACTCCTATGGGATTCGGAAATGTTCGACAAACATTTGGCGAATAAATTCGGCGAATATCAATTTGTTCGGCGAACTTTTCCAAACTGAACATTGAAATGTTCGCTCATGCCTAAATAGGATCAACTCTTCATAAGCTGTTTACATGGGCATGCAGGTCATAGATATTTAAATAAAATGATACCTTTGATATCTGTGTTCCGATGTGATATTCCAGAGAAATCCACATTTCTCTTAATATGTAAATAAACTCTTAAGATCTATGGGCCGGTCATAGATTTCCCGGAGAATTTGCCTTCAGAGCTTATTTTAAATGAAAAAGGGCGTTACTAGTGTGAGACATGTAATAACTGACAGTCTGCTCTCCTGATCTACATGTCTAGCAATGGTAACACCCCTTTTCAATTAAAGTAAGCTCTGGATGCAGTTTCTCAGGCAAATCTTTGTCCAGCCCATAGATCTTCACAGTTTAGGAGCATGGTGGCTCAGTGTTTAGCACTGCAGTCTTGCAGCGCTGAGGTCCTGGGTTCAAATCCCACCAAGGACAACACCTGCAAGGAGTTTGTATGTTCTCCCCATGTTTATATGGATTTAAGTTTCCTCCCACACTCCAAAGACATACTGATAGGAAATCTAGATCCTGAGCCACAACGGGTACAGTGATGATAATGTATGCAAAGCGCTGCGGAATATGTTGGTGCTATATAAATAAAAAGATTATTATTATTATTATTAAGATTTAGTTCATTTACATGTAAAGAAAAATGTGGATTACTCTGGAATAAAATATTGGATCTCAGGTCATTTTATTCAACTTTCTATGACCTGTATGCCCATGTTGATTGCTTAGGAGGGTTGATCCTCCTGAAAGATTTCCTTTAACTAGAAATATGTAGATTACTATGAAAGATTGCTACTGAAAAGCCTCTAATGTTTTGAAAATAAGTGCATAACACTTGAAGGTCTCCTAGGATTGTATTGAACTCCTTTTGAACTCTTTAATGTAAACATTATCTTATTACTTTCCATATAACCTCAAACTATCTGGCTAGGTAAAACCGTATATAGTAACCAGTGATTAAAAAACAGGCTATTTATCAACACACTGCAGTGTCAGATTTGTTAGACTACTTAGATTGTAGAAACTGTCCAAAAATGGTTGGGGGCAGAAGCCTGCCCTGCTGGTGTTTATACTAAAGCGGTGCTAATGTAATAAGCTGTGGCTTTTTCATATGGAATAGTGAAAAATTATCCCTGTTTGTGGCGTTTCAAGAGCTTTTTTCTTTGCGAAATGAAAAAACAAAAACTTGTTCACAAAATGTTTAAAAAGTATCCCTTTATGTAGGGAGTAAAAACATGCGCTCAACAATTTTGAAATTGAAGAAGTAAATGGTTTCTCAACAAGTAGTGAAAAATAATCCCTTTTTGGCATCTGGAACAGGTTTGCTATTCACAAAATCAATAAAAAATTACAGATGCTTTTTATGAAGTCTTCCAAAATTATCCCTATTATTATTGAGCAGAAACACGCTATATGTATTAAAAGTGAAAAACAATTGGTTTGCTATCAACAAGCCATTAAAAAAAATTAGCTCTATTTTGTGAGCTGTTTGATGTTTGTGTATCCTCCAGAGACTACATTTTGCATCACCAGTATTGTCTATCACTATAAAACACTTTGTACAAACAGAAAATTTGTGGCTTGTGTAGTTGAGCAATAGCGATGGCAGTGGCAGAAGCCACACAGAAGAGCATCAGAATGAGTAGGAAATAAGATGTCTGGCAGTGTAGAGCAAGTAAAGGCAGGTCCAGTAGCAGAAGTACAGTCTATCACTCTAAAATAAAATTGTCAGGCAGTTAGGAGATGTGTGGCTGTGCAGTGGCATCATCAGAAGCTTCAAGTGTAGGAAGTTTGAGATGGCCACTGGACAGGTCCTTGAGGGGATATATGTGTCACCATGGTTGGTAGCTTTGTTGATGTAAACCCGGGAAGCATGCACCAGCACACATAGTGCTGAGAGGGTTAATAGGGCGTATCAGGGCCGGTTTTGTACGAGCAGTCATAAGAGATGGGAGGGATTGGCTGCTCACATATCCCCACCCAAGGGCGTGTGTATAAAATGGAGACCGAGTGTCTCATTCAGGGTCTGTGGCTGGAGGTGTGGAGACCTCCAGCCTGTCTGTGCTAAAAGACACTAACTGTGTCTGAATGAACCTGCCTTGGACATTTTAGAGAGACAGAATCCTGTGCTTACCTCTAACGCAGCTGAGTGAATGGTCCAGGCAAGGGGAAGTCTGTTAGTGCAGGAGCCAGCGCTAAGTCCCCTTTCTGACAATACACTGGAGGTTGGGCAAATTCTTTCCACTGGTCCAATCTGCCGAGACAGAATTCTATGAGATTGAGGCTCAGGGTATGTTTAAGAAAGGACACAGTCTAGGTATGACAGAACAGGTATTCAAAAGTAGAGATGAGCGTTGTTCTACTCGAACTGTTCGCCAATCTCAAATTCGAGCTGTTTTGGGCGGTGTTCGAGCCGTTCGGCGAACACGAACAATTTGATAAAAATTCGGCTGTTCGAGGTTATGTTCGATAACTGTTCGTGCACCAAAATCATAACTGGATTTTTTCTCAGTAATGATGAAAATTAATGTTAATACGCAGTTTGAGTGTACAGCGGGGTGGGGGGAGGGGCAGGGGATGGATCTCTGCAGGAACAATGAAGATCTCCATTTTTTTTTCTCTTTCCCGCATTTGCAGTGGGGAGGTGCAATCTGTCAGCCTATCAGCAGCGCACACACGGAGCGAAGTGCTTTTTTTCACACAAGCAAGGGCATGTGTCATTGGCAGTGTATGTCACATGTCCTTGTCCTATAAGACCAAGCCATTTTCCCCGTCGCCACCATTTTCTCACTGCTGCAGCTGCGTGTTAGACGGCACCGCTGTTGCTGTGTGCGCTATACCTTGTTAATTTCAAGCCAATTTTCGCACAAATATACAGATAGCTTGGGAGTAGGGAATAGTTGTGATTGCAGTCCTTTTAAGGACTAGGTTACAGCATTTCCTACGACTTTTATCAGGGAGGTCTGTGCTCTTAAATAGATAGGTTGTGGGAGTAAAGACTAATTGTAATTGGAGTCCTTTTC
This sequence comes from Phyllobates terribilis, assembly GCF_046119375.1. Classification (NCBI taxonomy): domain Eukaryota; kingdom Metazoa; phylum Chordata; class Amphibia; order Anura; family Dendrobatidae; genus Phyllobates; species Phyllobates terribilis. The sequence goes on from NW_027362761.1 coordinate 474,333,505, forward strand.
AGGACTAGGTTACATCAGTTCCTATCAGTTTTTGCCAGGCAGGTCTGTGCAAGTTTTTTTCACAGCATTTGGCTGAATCTAGCAAAGCTAATCCTTTTTGGCCTATTGCAGAGTGTGTTAGTCAGTGGAGTAGCCTATCTGTGCTGCAAGATATACCACCTGTGTATAGAATACCAATTTTTTTACTGCACCTAGTGAAGTAAAATCTTTTGGGCATAGCATCATTCTATTAGTCCATCTATACTGACCTCCATCAGGTTGCAAATTAAAACTAATTTTTATCTGCATCTACAGTACCTCTGAAAAAATATTTGGGCTTCTAGCTGTGTGTGGGACTTGTTGTATTAGTCCATCTATACTGACCTCCATCAGGTTGCAAACTGAATATATTTTTTTCTGTATCTACCTCTGAAAAAATATTTGGGCTTCTAGCTGTGTGTGGGTCTTGTTCTATTAATCCATCTATACTGACCTCCATCAGGTTGCAAACTGAATATAATTTTTTTCTGCATCTAGCTCTGAAAAAATATTTGGCCTTCTAGCAGTGTGTCGGACTTTCTCTATTAGTCCATCTATACTGACCTCCATCAGGTTGCAAATTAAAAATAATTTGTATCTGCATCTACAGTACCTCTGAAAAAATATTTGGGCTTCTAGCTGTGTGTGGGACTTGTTGTATTAGTCTATCTATACTGACCTCCATCAGGTTGCAAATTAAAAATAATTTTTATCTGCATCTACAGTACCTCTGAAAAAATATTTGGGCTTCTAGCTGTGTGTGGGACTTGTTGTATTAGTCCATCTATACTGACCTCCATCAGGTTGCAAACTGAATATATTTTTTTCTGCATCTACCTCTGAAAAAATATTTGGGCTTCAAGCTGTGTGTGGGACTTGTTGTATTAGTTCATCTATACTGACCTCCATCAGGTTGCAAATTAAAAATAATTTGTATCTGCATCTACAGTACCTCTGAAAAAATATTTGGGCTTCTAGCTGTGTGTGGGACTTGTTGTATTAGTCCATCTATACTGACCTCCATCAGGTTGCAAACTGAATATATTTTTTTCTGCATCTACCTCTGAAAAAATATTTGGGCTTCTAGCTGTGTGTGGGACTTGTTGTATTAGTCCATCTATACTGACCTCCATCAGGTTGCAAATTAAAAATAATTTGTATCTGCATCTACAGTACCTCTGAAAAAATATTTGGGCTTCTAGCTGTGTGTGGGACTTGTTGTATTAGTCCATCTATACTGACCTCCATCAGGTTGCAAATTAAAAATAATTTTTATCTGCATCTACAGTACCTCTGAAAAAATATTTGGGCTTCTAGCTGTGTGTGGGACTTGTTGTATTAGTCCATCTATACTGACCTCCATCAGGTTGCAAACTGAATATATTTTTTTCTGCATCTACCTCTGAAAAAATATTGGGCTTCTAGCTGTGTGTGGGTCTTGTTCTATTAATCCATCTATACTGACCTCCATCAGGTTGCAAACTGAATATAATTTTTTTCTGCATCTAGCTCTGAAAAAATATTTGGCCTTCTAGCCGTTTGTCGGACTTTCTCTATTAGTCCATCTATACTGACCTCCATCAGGTTGCAAATTAAAAATAATTTTTATCTGCATCTACAGTACCTCTGAAAAAATATTTGGGCTTCTAGCTGTGTGTGGGACTTGTTGTATTAGTCCATCTATACTGACCTCCATCAGGTTGCAAATTAAAAATAATTTGTATCTGCATCTACAGTACCTCTGAAAAAATATTTGGGCTTCTAGCTGTGTGTGGGACTTGTTGTATTAGTCCATCTATACTGACCTCCATCAGGTTGCAAACTGAATATATTTTTTTCTGCATCTACCTCTGAAAAAATATTTGGGCTTCTAGCTGTGTGTGGGACTTGTTGTATTAGTCCATCTATACTGACCTCCATCAGGTTGCAAATTAAAAATAATTTGTATCTGCATCTACAGTACCTCTGAAAAAATATTTGGGCTTCTAGCTGTGTGTGGGACTTGTTGTATTAGTCCATCTATACTGACCTCCATCAGGTTGCAAATTAAAAATAATTTTTATCTGCATCTACAGTACCTCTGAAAAAATATTTGGGCTTCTAGCTGTGTGTGGGACTTGTTGTATTAGTCCATCTATACTGACCTCCATCAGGTTGCAAACTGAATATATTTTTGTCTGCATCTACCTCTGAAAAAATATTGGGCTTCTAGCTGTGTGTGGGTCTTGTTCTATTAATCCATCTATACTGACCTCTATCAGGTTGCAAACTGAATATAATTTTTTTCTGCATCTAGCTCTGAAAAAATATTTGGCCTTCTAGCAGTGTGTGGGACTTTCTCTATTAGTCCATCTATACTGACCTCCATCAGATTGCAAATTAAAAATAATTTTTATCTGCATCTACAGTACCTCTGAAAAAATATTTGGGCTTCTAGCTGTGTGTGGGACTTGTTGTATTAGTCCATCTATACTGACCTCCATCAGGTTGCAAATTAAAAATAATTTGTATCTGCATCTACAGTACCTCTGAAAAAATATTTGGGCTTCTAGCTGTGTGTGGGACTTGTTGTATTAGTCCATCTATACTGACCTCCATCAGGTTGCAAACTGAATATATTTTTTTCTGCATCTACCTCTGAAAAAATATTGGGCTTCTAGCTGTGTGTGAGACTTGTTGTATTAGTCCATCTATACTGACCTCCATCAGGTTGCAAACTGAATATATTTTTTTCTGCATCTACCTCTGAAAAAATATTGGGCTTCTAGCTGTGTGTGGGTCTTGTTCTATTAATCCATCTATACAGACCTCCATCAGGTTGCAAACTGAATATAATTTTTTTCTGCATCTACCTCTGAAAAAATATTTGGCCTTGTAGCAGTGTGTCGGACTTTCTCCATTAGTCCATCTATACTGACCTCCATCAGGTTGCAAACTGAATATATTTTTTTCTGCATCTAACCCAGCCAATAGTTTTGGCCTAATACCACAGTTTGGCCACTCAGCTCTGCTCGGTTATCATCCATTGTTTTTTTGTGCAAACAACAACAAAGTTGTGAATTAGTTAACCACCAAAATGAGTGGAAAAAGGCCTGCTGCTGGTGGAAAGGGGAATAGGCGTGTTGGGAAGGGGAAAAAAGGTTGTGTCCGTGGGGTAGGTGTTAAAGCAACAGTAACATCTGCAGAAGAAAGACCATCTTCCAGCCAAACTAAAATGTCTACTTCTTTTAGCGGACAATGTGATAAGATCCCTTTCTTACGGCCACGCCAATCGCTACAAATTCCAGATGAGGCACAAAAACAGCAGGTGCTTCAACGGATATCAAGTGCTCCTTTAAGTGGGCTCTCCTCCACATCAACTTCAACATCACAAATACTCCAGTCCTCAAAGGTGTCACCCAAATCGCACTTGCTTCCTCACAGCTCCCAAATCTCCAGCTGCCCGTCTGAGTATGAGGTAGAACAGATGGTTGAGTCTGCAGAGCTGTTTACTCATACTATAGCCTGGGAATCAGAGGTCGACTCCAGCGCTTCTGTGAATCCAGACGAGGAAATGATCTGCACTGATGCCCAGAATCTTTATGAGTCGGATCCAGGACCAGACCCAGAAGGTTCTGACCATAATGTAGACCCTCATTCCCAAACTGTAACTCCTGTTGGTGGAGACAATGAGGAAGACGATGATAAGACTCAAATACCTGATTGGAGCGACAACTTTAGTTTTTTGTCAGGGCAGGAACAGGTTGGCTCTGAGGACGACGGGTGTGATAACACACAGGGTGATGATGATGAGGTTGGAGATCCCACTTACTGTCAACCCACAGTCAGCCAAGAGATGAGGTCAGCAGAGGAGGTGGAGGAAGATGCTAGTGACGACGAGGTCAGGTTGCACCTTCCTGGACAGAGACGTAGTACTGGAAGCACGTCAACAACTGCATCCTCAAACACAACTCTGCCTCTCACCACAAGTCGTGGTGGCTCTTCAGGTCGCATGGGTGCTAAGCCTTGCATAGCCTGGGCATTTTTTCAGATCGATAAAGATGACCCAACTCGTGTTATCTGTAACATTTGTCAGCAAAAGCTAAGTAGAGGCCAAAAAATACATAGTTTGAGTACTTCATGCATGAACCGGCACATGGACATGAAGCATAAGTTGCAGTGGGAAGCTCAGTGTGCTACAATGCGGCCTAGCCGGCCGGGCCAACCACCGTCTGCCATATCTTGTGCATCCGCGGCCTCTTCATCCTCTGTGACTGGGGGGACAGCAGTCACACCTGTTTTGGGGCGCAGACCTGCCACCTCTTTACCCGCAACAGCCAGCGTGATTGGCAGGTGGTCATTTTCTTTGGAGGTGGTAACAGCAGCTGGTGTTGAGCGCTGTCCGACATCGATAGCACCACCTTTGGATCAAGGCAACCTAACATGTCCGCCTGCATCTTCCTCACAGACGGGCAGTTTGCCGGGGACACCCTTATCATCCCCGTCTAAGCACAATAGCCAGCCCTCGGTCCCTCAGATGTGGAAAAGTAAAAGACCATTTCCTCCTAGCCATGAGAAAGCTAAGAGGTTGAATTTCACCATCTGCAAGCTCTTGGCTACAGAAATGCTGCCTTTCTGCCTGGTGGACACAGAGGATTTTCGAGACCTTATGTCCGTCGCAGTGCCCCAGTACCAGATGCCCAGTCGGCACTACTTCTCAAAGAAAGGTGTGCCTGCGCTCCACCAGCATGTCGCACACAACATCACCGCTTCTTTGAGAAACTCTGTGTGTGACAGGGTGCATTTCACCACAGACACTTGGACGAGTAGGCATGGACAGGGGCGTTACATGTCGCTGACTGGGCACTGGGTAACTATGGTGACAGCAGGACAAGGGGCTGCTGTCCAAGTCTTGCCGTCCCCACGACTTGTGCGTCAATCCTCTTTATGTCAAAGTTCCTCCACTGCTTCTGCCTCCTCAAACTCCTCTCGGTCTTCCACCTGCACCCAAAGCCTGTCTGGTCATGCCACAAGCTTTCTAACTGCGCAGAAGGAATCCTGCACACCTCCTTACTATGCTGGCAGTAGGGCTCAACGTCATCAGGCGGTTTTTACATTGAAATGTCTGGGAAATGTGAGTCACACAGCTGAGGAGTTGTGGTCAGCTCTGGAGAACCAATTTCATGAATGGTTGTCTCCACTGGACCTGAAACCAGGGAAGGCCGTGTGCAACAATGCTGCAAACCTGGGTGCGGCCCTTCGCCGGGGCAATGTCACACACGTGCCTTGTATGGCTCACGTGTTGAACCTGGTTGTATAGCAATTTTTAGCCCACTATCCCAGACTAGATGGCCTTCTGCAGAGGGCACGGTCGCTGTGTGCTCACTTCCGCCGTTCGCATCCCGCAGCTCAGCGACTTACATCTCTACAGAAGTCGTTGGGCCTGCCACTTCACCGGCTAAAATGCGATGTGCCTACCCGGTGGAATTCAACTCTGCACATGTTGCAGCGACTGTGGCAGCACCGACAAGCCCTGGTGCAATACGTTCTGACGTATAGCCTGGGCCAACGAGATTCAGAGGTGGGGCAAATCATGCTGGAGGAGTGGTCTCAGATCAGGGACCTATGCACCCTTCTGCACAGTTTTGAAATGGCGACGAAGATGTTTAGTGCTGACGATGCCATTATCAGCATGACTATTCCGGTGATTTACATGCTGGAGCACATGTTAAACAGAATTCGGAGTCAGGTGGTGGCACAACAGGAGGTGGAGGAAGTAGAGGAGGAGGAGTTGAATGCGGAAGGGCTAACATCTGCAAGGTCCAGACGGCCGGCAGCACCAAGGCGGCAGGCATGTGAGGGTGGGGGAGATGGTATTACCAGGGCGCATGGTAGCAGCCAAACTAGTGAGGAAGGTGCAGGAGCCCAGGAAGAAGTGGAGGACGAACTGATGGAAGACTCATCAGATGAGGGAGACCTTGATCACATTTCTGTTGTGCGAGGTTGGGGGGAGAGGACAGAGGAAGGAAGCATGATTGTTACCTCGCCACCAACACAACAGGGACTGGGTGCTCCTGGATGCGCAACACACATGAGTGCCTTCTTGCTGCACTACCTGCAACATGACCCTCGAATTGTGAGAATTAGAAATAATCCTGACTACTGGGTTGCCACACTGTTAGATCCCCGGTACAAAAGTAAATTTGCAGAAATTATTCCTGCCATAGAAAGGGATGCACGCATGCAGGAGTATCAGCAGAGACTGTTGCAGAATCTTACATGTGCTTTTCCACAAAATACCAGTGGTGCACGTAGTGAATCTCACAGTTCCAACTTGCCAACCGTGGGACCGTCAAGTGTTCAGCACTCAAACCGTAACAGAACCACAGTATCTGGTGGTCACATCAATTTTGCGGAATCATTTCACCACTTTTTTAGCCCATCCTTTGCAAGGCCACAGGAGACAAGAAGTCTGACACATAGTCAACGCCTAGAGACGATGGTACAGGAGTATCTCCAAGTAAACATTGAAGCCACGACTGTGTCACTGGACCCTTGCTCTTTTTGGGCTTCCAATCTGGATAAATGGCCGGAGCTAGCCACTTACGCCTTGGAGATCTTGTCATGCCCCGCAGCCAGCGTTCTGTCTGAACGTGTGTTCAGCGCTGCTGGTGGTGTGCTGACAGATAAGCGCACGCGGCTCTCCACTGATAATGTAGACAGACTCACGTTCATAAAGATGAGCAAATCATGGATCCGAAACGACTTTTCTACCCCTGTGTCATCCTGGGGAGAGTAAAAGCTTGATGATTGTTTAAAATCACCCTACCAACCGTTTTAAGCTTTCAAATTACTAATCATGTTTATCTGTATCTTGACTGGAAAATAATTTGGGCTTTGTAGCAGTGTGCAGCACTGATCCTATTAGGCCATCTATAATAAGCTCCACCAGATTTAAAATTAAAAATAATTTTTAGCTGCATCTAGCCCGGAAAATAATTTTGGGGCTCCGAGATGCGCAAGACACATAAGTGCCTTCTTGCTGCACTACCTGCAGCATGACCCTCATATTGTCAGAATTCGAAGTAATCATGACTACTGGGTTGCCACACTCTTAGATCCCCCAAACTTTTCGATCAACCTTTTCATTTTAATAAAGACCAAAAAAATGGTCATTTTTGAAATTATAAGCATTAGCAGGTTGTTAGAAACTGAAATCAAACAGTTTTCAACTCAAAACTTTATTCTAGGTGATGTTACATTTTCACATAGGACCCCTTGTTCTGAACTCTCTCGTCCATTGAATTTGTCAGGTTTTGGATGGTTTCTGCTTCAATTGTTTTGCATGAGGACAGAATACCCTCCCAGAGCTGTTGCTTAGATGTGAACTGCCTCCCACCATCATAGACACTCTTTTTAATGATGCTCCAAAGGTTCTGAATGGGGTAGAGGTCAGGGGAGCATGGGGGTCACACCATAAGTTTGTCCCCTTTTATGCCCATATCAGCCAGAGATGCAGATGTTTTATTTGCAGCATGAGATGGTGCATTATCATGCAGAAAAATGATCTTGCTGTGAAATACACGGTTCTTCTTCTTGAACCATGGCAGGAAGTGCTGTTTGAGAAAATCCACATACATTATGGAGTTCATCTTTAGCGCCTTCAGGGATCCTAAAGGGGCCGACAATCTCTCTCCCCATGATTCCAGCCCAAAACATTATTCCACCTCCTCCTTGTTGGCGCTGTAGCCGTGTTTGCGTGGGGTGTCCATCAACCAGCCATCCTCCACTCCATCCATCTGGACCATCGAGCGCTGCACGGCACTCATCCGTGAACAAAACAGTTTTGAAATCAGTCTTCATGTAATGTTTGGCCCACTGGAGCCGTTTCTGCTTGTGTGAAGTGGATAGAGGAGGTCGACAGGATGGCGTATGCACAGCTGCAAACCTCTGAAGGACCCTGCATCTTGTTGTTCGGGGGACGTTGGAGGCACAAGCAGCTTCAAAAACTTGTCTGCTGCTATGACAAGGCTTTTTTGCCGCTGCTCTTTCAACCTGACGTAATTGCCTGTAGGAAAGAGTCCTCAATTTGCCCTTATCAGCACGCACACGTGTGTACTGTGAATCAGCTACATACTTCTTGATTGCCAAGACACTTCATCCTGATCATCGCACAATGTTGATTGTAGTCATGCCTTGACCTAAACACTCCACAATTTGTTGCTTCTCAGCAGCCGACACATCCTTTTTCTTTCCCATTTTGGCAGAAAATGTAGGCTGCTGAATAATGTGAGAGAGCCTTCTTAAGTAGTCTTGCCTTTCATTGGACACACCTGCCAAACTAATTAGCACTGGTGTCTGCAATTGCTTACAGTGATATAAAGAGCCCTGACACACATCACCATCAATGAGTTTAACTGACAAACAAACAAATTCTTCCCTTATCACTCCTAAACACTTTTTGCATAATAATTTGGAACACAGTGTACATGTGCTTTTCCACAAAACACCAGTGGTTCACGTAGTGAATCTTACAGTTCTAACTTGCCAACCGTGGTCTGTATGGAGTTGTTCAATAAAGGGCCCAAAATTAAGATAACATAGATGGGAGAGGTCTCTATGAATAGGAATTCCTAAGTATTTGATACCCTGTGAGGGCCAGGCAAAGGGAAAGTTGGACTGGATGGAATCCTATATGGATTTGGGGAGGGAGACATCGAGGGCCTCAGACTTCGCTGCATTGATTTTAAAATTTGACCATGTAACAAAGTGATCTATTTCAGCCATAACAGCATGGATGGATATATGTGATTGAGTGATATATACTAGGACATCATCAGCAAATAGAGAGCACTTGTACTCGGTGCCTCCCACCTCAATCCACCTAATATTGGGGTTATGGCGAATTGATGAGAGCAGGTGCTCCGTCACTAGGATGTATAAGAGAGGGGACAGAGAACATCCCTGCCTTGTCCCATTGGTGAGTGTGAAAGGTGATGAAAATGTTCTGACGCGCCCCCTGGGCCTTGGGACACCCAGAGCCGGACCCTTTTTGGTGGATGCTGGTGGTTGTAGTCTCCGTGGCGGCAACCTGGTTCCGTGGCTCAGGGCGGTCAAACCAGTGGCGGAACTATTTATGTGGTTTTGATGTTTAAATGTCCGACTACGCCACCCGTGGATTGCGGTCAGAGTGAACCGCCGCTCCAGGGCAGACCGCTGAGGCTGGTGTTGTGGGTGCAGCAGAGTGTAGCATAACTCCCCACGGGAGGAGTATAGCCTCAGGGCAGTGTATGCGGAGGATGGGGGTGATGGTGCAGGGCAGCAGCAGTAATGACACGGAGTCAGTGATGCAGTCCAGGGCCTTTACTCACAGTTCTTATTATCCAGACCACGTCTGCAGGTAACGGCTGCCCACGTCGTACTGTGCTCACCAGGTGAGGGGCTCAGACAACTCCCAGATAACTTTGGAGCGCTTCACAGGACCCCCTTTGTGTGTCCTTTGTCTGGCCTTTCTTACCAACCCTTCTGTCCGGCTGCCTCGGGCCTCCTCTTGGTAAACTTGGCGCCAGTTTCCCTGACCCTATGTGGTGCCTTCCTAGCGGGTGTAGCAAGGGGCTGCGCCACATAAAATGGCACAGCCTCCTGTTTCTAGCTGAGGGTCGTTTCCTGCCTCCACTAGTTTCGGGGACCGGTCTCCCCCTTTGGCCTGACCCCTCCACGCAGGTGGATTCTGGCGTGCGGTGGCGACTCGCCCGTCCGCACCCCTGAGATCCCTTCGTTCCTCGTTCCTGGAGCCTTCTCCACTCCTCTTCCTTCCTTCTCCCTCTTCCAGGCCTGGGCCTCTGTTACTAGGCCCGCCTCCGGAGCAGAGCTCATGCAGAGCCCCTGCTCCCTGCCACTTCTGCTCAGACTTCTCTGCACTGAACTAAGATGGTGCCCACCTTTTATACTCCCTTCTCAATGCACCCAGGAACTGCTTCCTCCCTGCTCCTGCACTACAGGGTTCCCCTTCCTCAGTGTTCCCTCCCCCCACTCCAGCCAGGGACAGGGACTGTCGTGCCCATCTCAGGGGCATATTGGTCGCCCTGCCCCACGGCAATGTGGTGTAATGCATGCAGGTGTCGGGTCCTGATCCACACTACATCCTTACCTGAGAGTGAGAAATCACACCTCTGGGTGAGGTGCAATACCTCTGTAGCAACCGAGCCCTCAGGGTGCTACAGTTCCATTTATCTTCAGCCTAGGTGACGTATTGCGATACAGGGCCGTGATTTTGGCTATAAAAGGGTCCCCTAGACCCCTACCCCAAGCTTTTTAAGAGAATCATATATGGCGTGCCAGGAGACTCTATGGAATGCTTTCTCAGCATCCAACGAGAGTATCTAATTACAAATTTTTAACTGCATCTAGCCCAGGAAATACTTTGTGCCTAGTAGCAGGGTCTGCTAGTCAGCGGATTATCCCGGCTGTTAAGCAAGCTACACCACCTGTAGTTTGGACACTTAATTTTTTCAAAGGAAATGCTTCGGGACCACGGGATACTCAGTGAAGAGCATCAGGAGGCACCCCAAGGCATAGGGGCTGGGACTGGCAGTAGGATGCCTTGCGGTGGACAGCCGAGCTCGATCCTTATAAAAGCTTTTTAACTGCAGCAGCTTTAGTGGACGCTACTGGAGCTGGAATTACGCGGCTGCTGGCATGAGACTTGCCCTCCAATAGATCTGGTGACCCAGGGATCGTGGCTCAGAGTGTCTGCCTAAGAAAGGACCAAGTCTAGGTACAACTGAACCTGGCTGTTCAGCCAATGCGTCTTTGTTTGTTGAAGTGCGTCAGGTTGGAGCAATGGCAGGTAAAAGATCGGGTCAATTTTGTCAAAGATACTGCAGCTGTTACTACTGCTGCCTCGGCAACTTGTTGTTGGTTTAGCTCTGGCACAGGCTGGGCAGCATTGAGTCTGCGGATCATGGAGGGGTCTGTTGGTCAATCGTGCAGAAATCAGGCAAAAAAACTAGAGCAGGTAAAACAGCTTATCTTGGTAATAAGTCAATTTGACTTCTTTTCGGAAGCCAGAAAAAATTCCCTTATTTTTTTTTTAAAGCGAGGGTCTAAAAGTGTGACTATCCACTAGTCATCCATTTGGTTGATGGTAATAATATGCCAGTCATCCTGCAAGCATTCCAGCATACAGCATTATCCTGCTTGCACAGCTTACCAGCACGACCGACAGCCTAGTTGGTTTGTTTTCATCATCTTGCTGCAAATGTTGGTTCTCATAACACTTTTTTTCAAATGTTTTTGCCTAAAAATATCTTACAGTCAAGTAAAAACCTGCAATTATCAGTAAAAAGTTTTATAAAAATCGACTAATAAAAAGAGGCTATTGAATAAATTCACTTTACAATGAAGAAAATATAGTAAAAAATAGAAGTCAAGGTGAACTGTTACTACATAGGAAGAAAAAGAAGCAATGAGAATAGTGTTAGCCTAGTATTTACAACTCCTTTCAGTATCAAGTTTAATCAAATGAAAAAAAAATATATATATATATATATTTTTTAATAAATATTTACCTAATCTCTTAAAAAATAATATTTTACCTGAAATCGTACATCAAAGAGTTAAGAGTACCATGAAGGGATCATACTTTAGGAAATCCTGAAGCCTCTTTCAGAGCAAAGCAACTACTAAAAAATGGTAATTATTAAAGTTTTCTGTTAAATGTTGTGGTCACCATGTGATGTGCATTATAGCAGGAAGATAGGCCAGGGGTCAGTGGAATATGCCCTCTCGGCCGGTCCAACAGCAACTTCGCAGAACCGCTAGGCCGTCTTCTAGTTTAGCAGCCACTTGCCGGCACTACACATTTAAATGTGTAACTGTGCCGGACCGGCCGCATTAAAGTATATAATTCGTTGCTGTGTGATGTCACACATTTCCTCTCTGAAGAGGCAATTTACTGTCAACTATTGACAGTACCAATTAAATAGCACGATGGCCGATGCATTCACTCATCAGCTTCCATCAGTCCTGTGTGTTGAACGTGAGGGTTGCTGATGGGTTGCAATTTGCAGACATGGGCTAGTTGAAGGCCCTCATTACTGCCATGTTGGTCCTCCTATGAAGCCCAGTCTGAGGTTGTGGTTCCTATGAATATGTCACTATGAACTGCAATACTGTGCATTGCAGTATAAACTGTAGTACAAGCGGTCATACAATCATAGGTTTTTTTAAGAAGCGATAAAGAGCATTCCCTAAGGCAGATGTGAAAGTAGCCTGAAAGTACATTTAGACTGCCTGATTATCCTAGGTACACAATCTTCTCGATAATAGGTTAGTGTAAACAGGCTGCAATTTCCTCAATGAATAAGCAAAATGCTCATTTGCTGGATTGAAAGATTTGGCTGTTTTCACATTCTTCGCTCTTGTTGTAATACCCCAGAGTTGGGTATTCCTAGAAGAACTCTGTATAGGTTAAATGTATGTTAATGTTATGGTGATTTAGCACTTTTCATAGAATCATAGAATGGTAGAGTTGGAAGGGACCTCCTTGGTCATCTGGTCCAACCCCCTGCTCAAAGCAGGATTCACTAAATCATCCCAGACAGATATCTGTCCAGCCTCTGTTTGAAGACGTCCATTGAAGGGGAACTCACCACCTCTCATGGCAGCCTGTTCCACTCATTGATGTTAGAACCCTCCTGTTTGTTTTTTCCATCTTGTGTTTTGCGGTCACGTGACAATCTGCCTTTATATTCCAGCTCCGCCCTTTTGGCTGTGCTGGACTTCAGTGTTTGACTGTTTCTCTAGCCAGGTGCTTCTGTGCCTTTCTCTGTCAGTTCGCTTGGTCCTTCTGGGACCTCTAGTAGCTTTTTGTTAGCTTGTCTTTTTGTGTTCTGCAACAACTTCAATGTTTAGGAGGTGTCTGTTAGAACTCTCCTGTTAGGTTTTTTCTATCTTGCTGGTCACATGACCTTTTTTGCCTATTTAATCCTGCTCTGCCCTCCTGGCCTTGCGGACTTCATTGTAATTTCTACTCTTAAGTTTGCCTGGTGCTTAGTTACCTTTCTCAGTCAGTTTAGCTAGGTCTTCGGACCTTTATGTTCTATGTTGTGTGTTTGTCTTTTACTGCTACAATTTCTGCTAGGAGGTGTCCAACTTTATCCCAGTCCCTAGTTCTTGTAGGGATCCCTCCCTTGCATCTATAGGTCTTCGTTCAGACTAGCCGAGGACTCTAGCGGGTCTGATCGCAGGATCAGGTTCCCCATTACATCGTAGGGATCTAGCTTAGTTCTATTGTAGGAACAGATCTCCTTTCTTTCCTTAGTGCTTGTAGCAGATCATAACAGTAAGTCCAGCCCAAACATATCTCTAAGGAAAGACTTCCAGTTTCCATCATGGTGTCGGTTCAGGATTTGGCTCAACGCCTGCAAGGACTCTCTCTGGAGGTGGCCGAGCTCCAACAACATGTGAGTAGCTGTTCTGGAGCACATTTTGTGGAGCCAAAGGTACGTTTGCCTGATTTATTTTTTGGTGATCAAGAAGAATTTTTTTCCTTTAAAAATGCTTGTTTGTTGTATTTTCGTTTGAGACCCAGATCCTCTGGTGATGAATCACAGCGCATAGGGTTCATAATGTCACTTTTGCGCAAAGAACCTCAGGGATGGGCCTTTTCTCTCCAACCTAGTGATCCATGCTTTAGATCAGTGGATAGTTTTTTTTCAGCTTTGGGTTTGTTGTATGATGATCCTGATCGTGTCTCATCAGCTGAGACTGAATTGAGACGCTTGAGGCAGGGATCAGGTAATGTGGAAAAATATTGTTCTCACTTCCGTCGGTGGTCTGCCCAGGTGGGGTGGAACGATTCAGCTTTGAAAAGTTTGTTTCTTGCGGGGCTAGGTGAAAGGGTTAAGGATTTGCTGATTGCTTATCCCACACCTGGAAACTTGCAGGAGGCAATGCAATTAGCTATACGGGTGGACAGGCGACTGCATGCAAGGGTTAATGAGAGTAAATCCTCTGCCATGTCAGCTCCGAGTCTTGAGAGGGTCTGTACTGACTTTGGAGAGCCGATGGAGATTGAGACGATGGCACCCCGCTCTCAGGAAAAAGACCGCACATCTTCTGAAGGTTTGTGCTTTTATTGCGGGAAATCTGACGATTTTATTAAGAACTGTGTGCTTCGTATGAACAAAGAAAAAAAAAAGGTCAGTTACGCCCGCATTGCCTGTTTAAATACTAAGGGGGTATTTCTTTCTGCTATTAGTGCTGCTCAGGAAGAATTAATTGAATTTCGGATATTTGTGGATTGTGGTTCTACTCTGAATGTGATTGATGGGGGATTCTTGGAAAAACTTAAATTAAAACCCAAACCTTTGTCATCCCCTATTGCTGTGGTTTCTGTCGATGGCTCCCCCTTGAAGAGTGTTACTCACAAGGTCTGTGAATTTCCCTTCACTATTAATGGTATTCACCAAGAAAATTTGGATTTGGTGGTATTATATAATTTGCCTTCTCCAGTAATTTTGGGGTTACCCTGGTTAAAATTGCACAATCCTGTACTGGATTGGTCTACCAATGAAATTAAGTCCTGGAGTCCTAAGTGTTATGACAAGTGTTGTAATGGACGTATTGCTGCGGTGGAAAAAGGGGAATTACCTGTACCTATTCAGGATTTTTGGAGAGTTTTTTCTGAGGAGGAGTCACAAATTTTGCCTCCCCATAGAGACTATGATTGTACCATTGAATTTGTCCCTGGAGTGACTCTTCCTAAAAGTCGTTTATTTAATCTTACTATTCCTGAGAGAAAGGCTTTGGAGGAATACATACAGACAAGCTTGGCCGCCGGTCACATTAGGCCTTCCAAGTCTCCTGTGGCTGTTGGATTTTTTTTTGTTAAAAAAAAGGACGGCGGTTTATGTCCTTGTCTGGATTTTCGTGAGATTAATAAAATTACTGTACGCAATCCTTACCCACTGCCATTGATTCCTGATTTGTTTAACCAGTTAGTGGGGGCCAAGTGGTTCTCTAAAATTGATCTCCGGGGGGGCATACAATTTGTTGCGCATGAAGGAGGGTGATGAATGGAAGACTGCTTTTAACACTCATGTGGGTTATTTTGAGCACCTGGTTATGCCTTTTGGTCTTACCAATGCTCCAGCATTTTTTCAGAATCTTATTAATGACATCCTTAGACCTTTGATCGGCAAAAATGTGGTTGTGTATTTGGATGACATTTTGATTTATTCACCGGATCTGGAGTCTCATTGGCGGAGCGTACGTGAGGTATTACAGTTATTAATTGACAATTCGCTTTTTGCTAAGCTGGAGAAATGTGAGTTCGCTGTACAGAGAATTAGTTTTTTGGGCTACATTATCTCCAGCGAGGGCTTTGAGATGGACCCTGTGAAGGTTCAGGCGGTTCAGGAATGGCCTAGGCCTATTGGTTTGAAATCGATACAGAGGTTTTTGGGTTTCGCCAATTATTACAGAAAATTCATTAAAAATGTTTCTATTATTGTCAAACCACTGACTGATCTCACCAGGAAAGGTGCTAATGCGGTTCAGTGGACTACTGAGGCCATTGAAGCTTTTGTGTTTCTAAAGGAGAGGTTCAGCTCTGCTCCCATCCTTATGCAGCCTGATGTGACTAAGCCGTTTTTGGTTGAGGTTGATGCTTCTTCGGTGGGGGTCGGTGCGGTGTTGTCTCAGAAAAACAAGGATGGAGTACATCCCTGTGGTTTTTTTTCTAAAAATTTTTCTGAGACTGAACTTAATTACGATATTGGTAATCGGGAATTGCTGGCTATTAAACTCGCATTTGAACACTGGCGTCATCTCTTGGAAGGTGCTGAATTTCCCATTCAGGTTTTTTACTGATCATAAAAATCTGATCTATCTTGATGCTGCCAAGCGCTTGAATGCCCGTCAGGCTAGGTGGGCACTTTTTTTCTCGCGGTTTAATTTTTCCGTTACTTACATCCCGGGTACCAAGAATGTTAAAGCTGATGCTTTGTCTCGCAGCTTTTCTCCCATGGTCGGTGCTGAGGAGGAGTGGAGCATTTTACAAGAATGTGTTGTGATTGCTGCATTGGACTCCGTTTTGGAAGATGAGATTCTTAAAGCACAGGAGAATGCCCCATCTAACACTCCCCATGGGAGGTTGTTTGTGCCTAGGACCTTTAGGAGAGATTTGTTTGTTGAGTGTCATGAGTCTCGGTTGGCAGCTCATCCAGGAATTTCTGAGACCATGAGACTTGTGTGTCGCAGTTTTTGGTGGCCTGGATGGCAGAAGGAAGTCATTAAGTGGGTGCGTCAATGTACGGTGTGTGCTAGATCTAAGTCTTCACATACTCCTGCAGCGGGGTTGCTTTGCCCTCTGGAGGTTCCTAGTGCACCTTGGACACATCTGGCAATGGACTTTATTACTGACCTTCCCCCCTCTGAGGGTTTCACAGTCATCTGGGTGGTCGTGGACCGTTTTAGCAAGATGTGTCACTTGGTTCCTTTCATCAAACTGCCCTGCGCTAAGACACTCGCTAAGGCCTTTGTCAAGGAAATGCGTTCCTACTGACATTGTTTCGGATAGGGGACCTCATGTCGTGGCTCGTTTTTGGCGTGCTTTTTGTGACAGGTTGGGAGTTCATTTGTCGTTTTCATCCGGATATCATCCTGAGTCTAATGGCCAGACAGAAAGGAAGAATCAGGATGTTGAGCAGTTCTTGCGTTGTTTTGTGGCAGACAATCAGGAGGGGTGGTCTGAGTTTCTGCCACTTGCTGAGTTTGCTCTTAACAACCATACAACCTCTTCTGCTGGTTGTTTGCCTTTTTTTTGTAGTTCTGGGAGACATCCGTCTTTTGGGTCATTCTCCAAATTGGTATCGGCTGTGCCTGAGGAGGAGAGTTTTTCCGGTGATTTGGAGAGAGTTTGGACGGATGTGCGTGGTAATCTTCAGGAGGCTAACAAAAAATCTAAGAGGGACTTTGATAGTAAACGGCAAGAGGTTTTGTTTGCTATTGGTGACATGGTTTGGTTGTCCTCTAAGAATCTGCGGTTGAGGATTCCTTCTAAAAAATTGGGTCCTAAGTTTGTAGGGCCCTTTAAGGTGCTTCAGGTAGTTAACCAATCTGCTGTTAGGTTGGAGGTTCCTACCTCCTGGAAGATTAATCCAGTGTTTCATGTTTCTCTTTTGAAAAGAGCTTATGTGTCGGATGGAGACGCCTCTGCCACTGTTCCTCTGGTGGTGGAGGACGGGGAATACAAAATTTCCCGCATCCTAAATTCTAGACGGTATAGAGGGAGTTTGCAGTATCTCATCGCTTGGAAGGGTTTCGGACCCGAGGATAACTCATGGGTGAGGGCGGATGATGTTTCTGCTTCCAGACTTGTCAGAGCGTTTCACAAGAGGTTTCCTGATAAGCCTGGGCCTAGGGGATCCGGAGGATCCTCATAGAAGAGGGGGTACTGTTAGAACTCTCCTGTTAGGTTTTTTCTATCTTGCTGGTCACATGACCTTTTTTGCCTATTTAATCCTGCTCCGCCCTCCTGGCCTTGCTGGACTTCATTGTAATTTCTACTCTTAAGTTAGCCTGGTGCTTAGTTACCTTTCTCAGTCAGTTTAGCTAGGTCTTCGGACCTTTATGTTCTATGTTGTGTGTTTGCCTTTTACTGCTACAATTTCTGCTAGGAGGTGTCCAACTTTATCCCAGTCCCTAGTTCTTGTAGGGATCCCTCCCTTGCATCTATAGGTCTTCGTTCAGACTAGTCGAGGACTTTAGCGGGTCTGATCGCAGGATCAGGTTCCCCGTTACATCGTAGGGATCTAGCTTAGTTCTTTTGTAGGGACAGATCTCCTTTCTTTCCTTAGTGCTTGTAGCAGATCATAACAGTGTCCCATTTTTGTCCCAGTCCTTAGTTCTTTTAGGGACCCCTCCCCTTATGCTATAGGTCTTCGTTCAGACTAGCCGAGGACTAAGCCGGGTCTGTTCGCTAGGAACAGTCAGCCCGCTACATTGTAGGGATTCAGATTAGTCTTACTGTAGGGACAACTTTCCACTATCTTTCCTTAGTATTTGTTGCAGATCATAACAATTGATCACCCTAACTGTCAAAAAGTTTTTTCTAATATCTAATCTGTGTCTCCTCCCATTCAGTTTCATCCCATTGCTTCTAGTCTTTCCTTGTGCAGATGAGAATAAAAAGGATCCTTCTACAATGTGACAGCCCTTGAGATATTTGTAGACAGCTATTAAGTCTCCTCTCAGTCTTCTTTTTTGCAAGATAAACATTCCCAAATCCTGTAACCGTTCCTCATAGGACATGGTTTGCTGACCGGTCACCATTTTGGTCGCTCTTCTCTGAACTTGCTCCAGTTTGTCAATGTCTTTTTTAAAATGTGGTGCCCAAAACTGGACACAGTATTCCAGATGAGGTCTGACCAAAGAGGAGTAAAGTGCGAAAATGACTTCACGTGATCTAGACTGTATGCTTCTGTTAATACATCCCAGAATTGTATTTGCCTTTTTTGCTGGTGCTTCACACTGTTGAATCATGTTCAGTCTATAATCTATTAGTATACGTAAGTCTTTTTCACATGTACTGTTGCTTAGCTCTATTCCTCCCATTCTGTATATGCTTTTTTCATTTTTATTGCCCAGATGTAGTATTTTGCATTTTTCCCTGTTAAAACCCATTCTGCTAGTTGCTGCCCACTGCTCCAGTTTATTTATGTCTTTTTGAATCCTCTCTCTCTCTTCTCTAGTATTGGCTATCCCTCCTAGCTTTGTGTCATCAGCAAATTTAAACAGTTTACCCTCAATTACTTCATCTAAATCATTGATAAAGATGTAAACAATACAGGTCCCAGGACAGAGCGCTGTGGTACCCCACTTGAGACATTCATCCAACTGGATGTAATGCCATTAACGACCACTCTTTGAGTCCGATCACTAAGCCAGTTATGAATCCACCTAACAGTTGCCTTGTCCATTCCATACTTGGTCATTTTTTCAATAAGGATGGTATGAGATACTTTGTCAAATGCTTTGCTGAAGTCAAGATATACTATATCTACAGCATTTCCCTGATCCACCCAGTCAGTGATTCTGTCATAGAAGGAAATTAAGTTAGTCTGATATGACTTGTTAGTTGCAAACCCATGCTGACTCTGGTTAATCACTTTATTCTTATCCAGGTACTTACATACATGTTGTTTAATAATTTGTTCAAAGATCTTTCATGGTATAGAAGTCAGACTCATCGACCAATAGTTCCCTGGGTCCACCTTCTTCCCCTTTTTGAAGATAGGAGCAACATTTTCTCTTCTCCAGTCTTCTGGGACTTCTCCTGTTCTCCAAGAATTTTCAAAGATTATGGAGAGTGGTTCTAAAATTTCTTCTACGATCTCCTTCAGTACTCTGGGGTGTAATTCATCTGGACCTGTAGACTTGAACTAATTTATGTTAGCTAAATATTCCCTCACAATCTTTCTGTTAACAGATAACCTGGATTCTTCTATTCCTTTAATAGGACAGTGAACATCAGTTGATGTTACATTTTCTTTCTGAGAGAAAACAGATGCAAAATAGAAATTAAAAAGTTCGGCCTTCTCAACATCCTTTCTTACCATTTCACCATTTTTATCCTGTAAAAATCCTATAGCATCTTTGACTTTTCTTTTACTTTTGACATATCCCCAAAATTCTTTTTTATTGCTTTTGACATCTCTTGCAAGTCTTAATTCATTGTCAGCTTTAGCTAACCTGATACATGCCCTACAGGTTCTTCGTAAGGTGCACCCTATCTCTTGCAAGTAGTTCATCATATAGGTAATTCATTCCGTGATCCAGAAATCCAAATCCTTGTTGATGGCACCATCGACATAGCCAGTTGTTTACCTGTAGAATCTTATTCCACCTCATTGTTCCATGGCCATCCACTGGGAGGATGGATGAGAAAACCACCTTCTTTCACTTTATTGCCTAAGTTTTCAAAGTCACTGCAGATGGTTTCCATGTCCTTTCTTGCAGTATCATTTGTCCCCACATGTATTAGCAGGAATGGGTAGTGATTTGTAGGTCTGAAGAGTCTTGATATCCTGTCAGACACATCTTTAATTTTTGCACCTGGAAGACAGCACATTTCTCTTGAGGTTATTTCTGGTCTGCAGATAGCGGCCTCTGTTCCTCTTAACAGGGAATCCCCCATGACCACCACTCTCCGTTTTTTCTTCACAACATTTTTCTTTCTCCATCCAGGAGGATTCTGAGGGCTTACAAGGTTATTCACTGTGGGCAAAGTCTTATCTTGCTGTATTTCTTCATGGTTCTTCTGCGTGAGAGCCTGGTACTGGTTCCTGAGTAGTATGGGTGCTGACTGCCTCTCGATCCTCCTGCTTCTCTGGGTCACATGCTTCCATTCCTCTGTTTCGTCAGGTGCAGTTCAAATTTCTTTTCTTTCTGTATCATGAAGAGATAATTCTGCTCTGTCTAAGAATTGTTCACCTTCCTTAATGATTTTCAAGGTAGTTAATCTCTCTTCTAGATTTCGCAACTTTTCCTCCAAAAGGGACACAAGCTTGCATTTCCGGCATGTGAAGTTTGGATTTTCCACTTGGAAGTCTGTAAACATGTAGCAGGATATGCAGCTCACCAAATGGCTCCTGGACTCTTCCATGTTCTTATTGTTAATGTGGTATGAAAACAGTGAAAAACACTCAAAAATTTGCACTACAGGGTGGGCCATTTATATGGATACACCTAAATTAAATGGGAATGGTTGGTGATATCAACTTCCTGTTTGTGGCACATTAGTATATGGGAGAGGGAAAACTTTTCCAGATGGGTGTTGACCATGACGGATATTTTGAAGTTGGCCATTTTGGATCCAACTTTATTTTTTTCAATGGAAAGAGGGTCATGTGACACATCAAACTTATTGAGAATTTCATAAGAAAAACAATGGTGTGCTTGGTTTTAACTTAACTTTATTCTTTCATGAGTTTTTTACAAGTTTATGACCACTTATAAAATGTGTTCAAAGTGCTGCCCATTGTGTTGGCTTGTCAATGCAACCACTCTTGACACACTAATAGCAACACCGCAGAAGAAATGCTAGCACAGGCTTCCAGTATCCGTTGTCTCAGATGATGCACATCTCGTATCTTCACAGCATAGACAATTGCCTTCAGATGACCCCAAAGATAAAAGTCTAAGGGGGTCCGATCGGGAGACCTTGGTGGCCATTCAACTGGCCCACGACGACCAATCCTCTTACTAGGAAACTGTTCATGTAGGAATGCTTGGACCTGACACCCATAATGTGGTGGTGCATCATCTTGTGGGAAAAACTCAGGGAATGTGCCATCTTCAGTGCATAAAGAGGGCAACACATCATCATGTAGCAATTTCAGATATCCAGTGGCATTGAGATTTCCATTGATGAAGAATGGCCCCACAATCTTTGTACCCCATATACCACACCATACCATCAAGATATGAGATGTGCAGCACACCATCTTGAGGGGACATCAGAAACTACATTTAATCCCGCACACCTGCAGGCCTGTGCCTCACATTTAATGTGCCTCCACAGCACCATATGTCGGGGACGGACACCACGGGACCAGAGAGGATGCGACCCATGCCCAGCGTACTGGAGGGTTCCCATCGGCTCTGCGCTCCGATGCCTCCTACATTGTCACAAGACTCCATATCTAGTATCCACGTGCCAATCGCCTTCACTTTTGCTTGTCTCAATGGTTTCAATTGAAGGAAGCAGAAGAGAAAAGAAGGCAGCATTTAAGTAAACAAATTGCAAATGGAGCAGTCATTTGACGAACATGGAGAATGTGAAAACTGCCTAACAATATGCTAAAGCTATCTCTAAAAGTCTATTAAAAATGCCAATATAGCTGCCGAGTTTGCTCAGGCAAAACCGCTTTAGGAAAATACTGGCGGTTGTTTTTCTGAAGCAACTTTCCCCCAGTTTTGCCATGCTCCTTGCTGTGGCTCCTCCACCAATGTTTTTTCCAATATACTAACAGGAATAGGGAGTGGGTGACTTTCCAGTGGCAGGCCACCTGAAGAATGAGCATGTCACCACTTTTAATCAATTCAAGATTTCCTGAAGCAGAAAGACATACTATAAGACAGAACATGTTGACAGCAATGTTATTTTGACATTGCTCTGTATTATGTTAATTTTATCGAGCACTTTTGAGGTGCTTTTTCAGGTGATTCCAGTCAAAATTTGACTGGAAAAGATGTCAGGGCATTAGAATTATTATTTTTAGGGGTGAAAATAATGTTTTTAAAAGTTTTTTAAAAAAGTGGTGTGCAAAAGGGCCATTTTATGAACTTTTATGTACTGTTCATAGTTTTTGTCAAAACACCTTGCAGTTTAATAAATTAGGCAAAACGATGAGTTTTCAAGCCACATAGTTTCTTTTCCAACATTTGGTTCTGAAGTAAGCTCAGTTCTATTACTGTACACATGAATTAAGCTCAGTTCTGTTCCCATATCTGTGAAGTAAGTTGTATTCTGTTTCCATATCTATGTAGTAATCGTTGTGTTTCCATATCTATGTAGTAATCTTGGTTCTGTTTCCATATCTATGTAGAAAGCTTGGTTCTGTTTCCATGTCTATATAGTGACCTTGGTTCTGTTTCCATATCTACATAGTAATCTTGGTTCTGTTTCTATATCTATGTAGTAATCTTGATTTTGTTCCTATATCCATTTGGCAATCTTGCTTCTGTTTCCATATCTAGGTAGTAATTTTGGTTCTGTTTCCATACCTATGTAGTAATCTTGGTTGTGTTTCCATAGTTATGTAATATTCTTGGTTCTGTTTCCATATCTATTTAGTAAGCTCAGTTCGGTTCCCCTATCTATGTAGTAATCATAGTTCTGTTGACCGTATATTATGACAATGGTCGGTGTGGACCCACTGCGCCACTGGCCAGGCTTACCCTGGAGGGGTGTAACTAAGTGACTACCTGATCTTCACTAGAGCCTCTGATGGTGAGGATACACTTGGGCCATTTGAATTATCACCAGGTGCCACTCTAGGGCAGTCCATGGACCTGCAGCAAATGACCAAAACTTCAGAGGCAGAAAATGAAGCACCTAGGGCAAAGACAGACACATGATCAGACAGTTCAAGATTGTGGAGGGCAGCCCAGGATCAAAATACAACGCCGGAGTCAGGAGTGGAGAGGTCAGACAAAATGAGTGAACTAGACAGGTCGCCAACAGGAGAGTCAAAACAAACATGTACCTTGGCAGATTACAAGAGGACAGAAACTTGGTGTGGAGGCAAGCTGTGGAGGGATGAGCTGCCTAACAGGGTTAGGCCAAGGAGGCAAAACTCTTCAGGACACAGCCGGTTAAATTCCTGGCCACGCCTCCCTAAACCCAGATGGAGACTCTCCAGCAGCATGGGGATGCAGCAGTGCTGGGAGTGCTGCAAAAGACAGTTCAGCGCGACGACCTGACAGTGGCAGAAGCAGAGAAGTAAATGCAGTGAGTAGGATGGCGCTGAGAAGGCGTGAGTTACCGGTGTGACATCTATATAGTAATCTTGGTTCTGTTCCCGTATTTCTATAATAGTTTTGGTTCTGTTTCCATATCTATGTAGTAAGCTTGGTTCTGTTTCCATATCTCTGTACTATGTTTGGTATTGTTCTTGTATCTACAGTATGTGCCAGCCACCATTAATTTTAAAGCTTGTTACTTCTGCTGCTTTCATGCTGTGACCAGAGGCAAGAAGGCTAAAGATGGGCCGCTGCAACTCGTGGGCCAGTGCTTTGCGATTGCCCCCAAGGCTAAAATGTGCCAGGTAGCCTGACATGCCTGACATCATTAGCTCACTGACTGACATTTCAGCACTGTGTGTGCCATTTTTTAATTTTTTGACCTATCCACATGGATTGATTCACAAACTGTTCAAATTTGCAGGGACCTTAAAATTTCAGAAACTTTGGTTCAAAATTATTACCCCATGGATCGATTTTATCTCTGCTAGTAATAAAAAAATATTTAAAATTCTAGACCCTACTTTCCATTAACAGATGAAAGAACCTGATAATGCAGTGAAACAAATAGTATGAGTGTAATAGACAATATTGGGGGCTTGCTATTTTTTTCTTCTCTCCTTTTTTTCTTTACATTGTTTAATATGCATCCAGTTTTAATAGCATTTAATATCTTATATTCGTCAGTCTGTATTAGTGGTGGCAGAACTTTTCTATAAATCAGGTACTAATTCTTCACAAGGTTCCTATTCTCATTTGTGTATCAATTTTCTTTTATGTTTGCTTTACTGAGTTCTCACTATGATATTGTCAGCTCATTATTTATTGAAGGAGGAAGGCCTAGTGTGGATGATAATGTGATTTTGAAAGAAATTTTAAACTTACAGTGGAAAGCGTTACTGATCTCCAAACAGATTCTGGATAATTAGATTCTCAGTGGAGACTGGATAAAAGGTTGTCTGTTAGGTAGATTTCAATACATCTTTGATTCTTTTAAAACCAAAAAATAGCAACATTTTTTACCTTTTTATAGCCTTTTATTATTAATTTGAAATAAAGTTGAAAATGAATACATTTTTTTTTCCTGTTTGCTTTTTTACCCCATCAAGATCGGGTGATTTTCTGTGTTTGCACGCTTTTCTTCAATCCTTCTTCTAAGAGCCATAGCTTTATCTTTCTGTCAACATTGCCATTTCAGGGCTAGTTTTTTGTAAGATTAATTCATTTTAACAATATGAAGTACTGGTAAATGGTCAGTGAAATTGAAAAAAAAACCACAATTCTGCTATTGTTATTTTGGCTTTGTTTTTACAGTATGCATTGTAAGGCAAAAATTCACCTTTTAACATAATTCTCCAGGTCAGTATAATTATGGACCTGCATGAGGGTTTGTTCTTTGCGTATCAAGCTGACATTTCTATTAATACCTGTGATGCTGCGGATTGCTGTATTACTAAAATGTCCAGGGGGTGTGTTCTGGCTGACCACATACCTCCCCTTCAGGTGACTGATCACATGACTGTGACATCATCACAGGTCCTGTGCGCACAGAAGGATATATAAATCCTGGTGGTTTTTGAAACAGTGAAGAAGCCTGGTCCCTGTGTCTGGAACACCATTAGCCTGGAGAGGCCTGGTCACTGTGTCTGGGACACCATTAGTCTGGAGAGGCAAGAGGCCTGGTCCCTGTGTCAGGGACACCATTAGCCTTGAGAGGCAAGAGGCCTGGTCCCTGTGTCTGGGACACCATTAGCCTGGAGAGGCCTGGTTCCTGTGTCAGGGACACCATTAGCCTTGAGAGGCAAGAGGCCTGGTCCCTGTGTCTGGGACACCATTAGCCTTGGAAGGCAAGAGGCCTGGTCCCTGTGTCTGGGACACCGTTGGCCCTGGAAGGCACGTGGCCTGGAGACCACGTCTCGGGAGCCTTAAACCACAGCTGTGGCAGAACCGAGCTGATAGAAGCAGCTAAGACCCGGCAAAGATAAAAACGGTGCTTTAAATTAATATTGATGTTGTACCTTGCTGAAGTCTGTATCTGAAGCCAAGCGGACATAGCTGCCACTGAAAAGGCTCTAGGATATTACATGTGTAACATTCCTGCTAGCCACTGAGATGGACTATGTTATAAGCAGTTTATGATGTGTAATAAACTGCTGGACTTTATATTACCGGAAAACGTTGCATGTGTGCTTTAATTGACCCAGTGAAGTGTGTGCCCCTCAACATGATTATTAGCGCTACCTTACATACCATTTTGAGGCTCATATGATGTTTTAATTGCTTTTTATTGCATTTTTGGATGGAAACATGGTGACGAAAAAAAACAATTCTGGTGTTTCGATATTTTGCTGTAGGTGTTTACTTTATGGGTTAAATAATTCTATATTTTAATAGATTACACTTTTATGCATGTGATGATAGCAGCCATTAATTTATTTATTCAGTTAGTTTTAAACTAGAAAAAGGTTTTGATTTAAAATTGTTAGATAAAAAAAATGTTTAGTCTTCATAGGGAACTTGAACCTATGACTGTTTGATTGCTTGTTCTATATACTGCAATTATAGAGTATTGTAGTATATAGTTAAAATGTTGGTCTGCTATGAAGCCCAGCCTGTGACTGACCTTCACAGGAGTACCAAGTAGGCAGCCATGGGGGCTTTCAGTAGGCCTCCAGCTGCCATAGCAACACATTGGACCCTGGGATCACATTGTGGTGTGGCCAATAGGTGATTACAATCATTGTGATCGTGCACCGTAAAGGCCACTGTCAGAAATTGACAGTGGATTTTAAGGTGTTAAACATCAGCAAGTGAAGCAAAATTCAGTCACTGCTGTTAGCTACAGATGCCGACTGACTGTATAAGATAGCTGATATATGCTGGATATGGTGCATGTTCAGCTCCTGAGCCCGCTCCTTACACCGACGCCCAGCATGTGACATATATGTACATCACATGTTGGGAAGGGAATTAACTTGCGTGCATTGTACAATGTTTTCACTTGTGAAATTATGTGAAAAAAATTCTTATCCAAATTTTTATAGTGATTCAATTGAAGAAAAACACGCGATCAAACACAGCCCAATAAGTGTTCAGTGATAAAAATTAACCTTTATTTATAATCTCATTAAAAAACAGAAATAGATATCTAGCATGAGCGTGGTAGATACATACATTGTTAAAAATCCATCATAAATAGGATCAACACGGTCCATAGTGTGAAGAAGCCCAGAAAAAAAATAATATATTTCTATTGTCCTGTAGCTCAGTGTCTCATATCCAGTGCCATCATACTGAAATCCCATTAGATCCAAGAGTGAAATTTATATTTATCAAGGCACTAGGGATATTAGGTCACTGTATGTATATATATAAACATCGCATCAAAAAATCACCTGGTGACCACACAGAATAGGGATAAATGCGTATATAAGCGAGAGCATACCTGGGCAGAGGACTGTACTCTATGGACTTCCACACATGGACCGCGCGTCCTCCCCAACGCGCGTTTCGGCGTTGCCTTCTTCAGGGAGCGTCAGTCTACATAGGAGGTGTGTGATTTTAAATATTGAGCCGGCCAATGGGATGAAGTGGGAGGACTTCTAATGACGCGCGCAGCGTCGCCGTGGTCAGGGCAACCAGTGACGTCGGCGTCATGCGGTGGATCACGCGGTGGTCACGTGGGCCCATGTGACTCCGCAGGTCCTTGCATAAAGACGCCAAGCAGCACTGGACGCCATGACAGCCACCGACGCCCGAGTGTACCAGTCTAGACAGCCTCCGATATACAGTACATACACGAATACATTGCAGTACATATTTCACAGCAATCTATCTCCCCCTGCTATCCATTCCGCATATGGTTAACACAACATCTTAGAAGGTCACCTATCAATGTGTCCCATACAATTATCCATATACAGACATCAAATATTGGAACAATATTTTATGTATAGCAATACAATTAATTTCAAGTACTGCTACGGCCCATGGGTGATTCCATCACTGAAGAATTATATATTTGTAGTACATTATATATATTTATGGTACAGTATAATTTACAGTCAGGAACCAGCCATAGGTCGCAAAACAATACCAGCAGGTCCAAAATAGCCATATATATAAGTATTGCGGACATCTTACATATCTTAAGTCATGTATTACCATACTAGTTAGAGTGGAGTCATGTATATGTGCAGCAATATCTCATGAGCACAATTGCCAAATGAAGTGCGTACCCATACTGAGAACAATTAAATGCGGTGCGGCTGGTCCACATAAACAGTTGGCGGGCCTCCCCAGCCCAGACCACAGGCAATTAGCATATGGCCCGGGCGGAGACCCCCACCAAATGTACACGGTACAGCGGGGCTCGAGTATTATCGTGAAACACACACAAACAGACCCATGTCAGGAAATCATGACATGTCAATACATAGGAGGCTGAGAGGAACAAGTATGACGATAGACGTTTCCAGGTAAGTGAAATTACTCTTCTCCTCCACACATCCTCATTAGTGGCAGGCCGGATTTCATAAAGTCATATCACTCCAAAAAGGATGTAACAAATAGCGATGATGGATGAAACAGAAAGAGTAAAAGAAAAATTAAAACCAATATCAAATCAACAGTTGTATGTGACAGGTATAGGGGGATCAAAGAAAGGGAGCAAAGCTAAGACTCTCGTTCAGTCCATAGGGATGTACTGTACCGAATTTCCAGATCCATCTGGTCTCTAACTGAGCCAGACGACTTAATTTACCTCCCCGAATTCCAAACTTAAATGTATCAATCCCCCTAACTTTAAGAAGGGAGCTATAGCAGTTATGACATTGTTTGAAATGTCGCGGTATAGTCCTGAGTGTGGACAAGTCCACGCAGTCGACGGCCGCCAATATACCCCGCACGTGCTCCCTTACTCTCACCTTAAGTTGGCGTGTTGTTAGGCCAACGTAAATTAATCCACAAGGACATGTGGCATAGTAAATGACATACCGTGAGGTACAGTTAATGCGACTCCAGGGGAGGAGTCCTGAGGAGATAATTTGCATATTCCCACTGCATTTTGGGGTAAGTGAAGAGTCTCCGCGAGCTCAAAGAACACTGGATTTTGGCTGTTGGAGCTGAAAAGAGGACATCGGTAAACCAGGGGAGGAGTCCTGAGGAGATAATTTGCATATTCCCACTGCATTTTGGGGTAAGTGAAGAGTCTCCGCGAGCTCAAAGAACACTGGATTTTGGCTGTTGGAGCTGAAAAGAGGACATCGGTAAACCAGGGGAGGAGTCCTGAGGAGATAATTTGCATATTCCCACTGCATTTTGGGGTAAGTGAAGAGTCTCCGCGAGCTCAAAGAACACTGGATTTTGGCTGTTGGAGCTGAAAAGAGGACATCGGTAAACCAGGGGAGGAGTTCTGAGGAGATAATTTGCATATTCCCACTGCATTTTGGGGTAAGTGAAGAGTCTCCGCGAGCTCAAAGAACACTGGATTTTGGCTGTTGGGGCTGAAAAGAGAACATCGGTAAACCAGGGGAGGAGTCCTGAGGAGATAATTTGCATATTCCCACTGCATTTTGGGGTAAGTGAAGAGTCTCCGCGAGCTCAAAGAACACTGGATTTTGGCTGTTGGAGCTGAAAAGAGGACATCGGTAAACCAGGGGAGGAGTCCTGAGGAGATAATTTGCATATTCCCACTGCATTTTGGGGTAAGTGAAGAGTCTCCGCGAGCTCAAAGAACACTGGATTTTGGCTGTTGGAGCTGAAAAGAGGACATCGGTAAACCAGGGGAGGAGTCCTGAGGAGATAATTTGCATATTCCCACTGCATTTTGGGGTAAGTGAAGAGTCTCCGCGAGCTCAAAGAACACTGGATTTTGGCTGTTGGAGCTGAAAAGAGGACATCGGTAAACCAGGGGAGGAGTCCTGAGGAGATAATTTGCATATTCCCACTGCATTTTGGGGTAAGTGAAGAGTCTCCGCGAGCTCAAAGAACACTGGATTTTGGCTGTTGGAGCTGAAAAGAGGACATCGGTAAACCAGGGGAGGAGTTCTGAGGAGATAATTTGCATATTCCCACTGCATTTTGGGGTAAGTGAAGAGTCTCCGCGAGCTCAAAGAACACTGGATTTTGGCTGTTGGGGCTGAAAAGAGAACATCGGTAAACCAGGGGAGGAGTCCTGAGGAGATAATTTGCATATTCCCACTGCATTTTGGGGTAAGTGAAGAGTCTCCGCGAGCTCAAAGAACACTGGATTTTGGCTGTTGGAGCTGAAAAGAGGACATCGGTAAACCAGGGGAGGAGTCCTGAGGAGATAATTTGCATATTCCCACTGCATTTTGGGGTAAGTGAAGAGTCTCCGCGAGCTCAAAGAACACTGGATTTTGGCTGTTGGAGCTGAAAAGAGGACATCGGTAAACCAGGGGAGGAGTCCTGAGGAGATAATTTGCATATTCCCACTGCATTTTGGGGTAAGTGAAGAGTCTCCGCGAGCTCAAAGAACACTGGATTTTGGCTGTTGGAGCTGAAAAGAGGACATCGGTAAACCAGGGGAGGAGTCCTGAGGAGATAATTTGCATATTCCCACTGCATTTTGGGGTAAGTGAAGAGTCTCCGCGAGCTCAAAGAACACTGGATTTTGGCTGTTGGAGCTGAAAAGAGGACATCGGTAAACCAGGGGAGGAGTCCTGAGGAGATAATTTGCATATTCCCACTGCATTTTGGGGTAAGTGAAGAGTCTCCGCGAGCTCAAAGAACACTGGATTTTGGCTGTTGGAGCTGAAAAGAGGACATCGGTAAACCAGGGGAGGAGTCCTGAGGAGATAATTTGCATATTCCCACTGCATTTTGGGGTAAGTGAAGAGTCTCCGCGAGCTCAAAGAACACTGGATTTTGGCTGTTGGAGCTGAAAAGAGGACATCGGTAAACCAGGGGAGGAGTCCTGAGGAGATAATTTGCATATTCCCACTGCATTTTGGGGTAAGTGAAGAGTCTCCGCGAGCTCAAAGAACACTGGATTTTGGCTGTTGGAGCTGAAAAGAGGACATCGGTAAACCAGGGGAGGAGTCCTGAGGAGATAATTTGCATATTCCCACTGCATTTTGGGGTAAGTGAAGAGTCTCCGCGAGCTCAAAGAACACTGGATTTTGGCTGTTGGAGCTGAAAAGAGGACATCGGTAAACCGCGCGCCTACAGGCGCGCGCATTTTGAAGCTTTTTTTTTAAGCTTTTTTCACTGTTTTCAGAACATTAACAATAAGAACATGGAAGAGTCCCGGAGCCATTTGGTGAGCTGCATATCCTGCTACATGTTCACAGACTTGCCAGTGGAAAAGCCAAACTTTACATGCCAGAAATGCAAGCTTGTGTCCCTGTTGGAGGAAAAGTTGCGAAATCTAGAAGAGAGGTTAACTACCTTGAAAATCATTAAGGAAGGTGAAGATTTCTTAGACAGAGCAGAATTATCTCTTCATGATTCAGAAAGAGAAGAAATTCGAACTGCACCTGACGAAACAGAGGAATGGAAGCATGTGACCCACAGAAGCAGGAGGATCGAGAGGCAGTCAGCACCCATACTGCTCAGGAACCAGTACCAGGCTCTCACACAGGAGAACCATGAAGAAATACAGCAAGATAAGACTTTGCCAGCAATGAATAACCTTGTAAGCCCTCAGAATCCTCCTGGATGGAGAAAGAAGAATGTTGTGAAGAAAAAACGGAGAGTGGTGGTCATGGGGGATTCCCTGTTAAGAGGAACAGAGGCCGCTATCTGCAGACCAGACATAACCGCAAGAGAAATGTGCTGTCTTCCAGGAGCAAAAATTAAAGATGTGTCTGACAGGATATCAAGACTCTTCAGACCTACAGATCACTACCCATTCCTGCTAATACATGTGGGGACAAATGACACCGCAAGAAAGGACCTGGAAACCATCTGCAGTGACTTTGAAGACTTAGGCAAGAAAGTGAAAGAATTGGGAGCGCAGGTGGTCCTCTCATCCATCCTCCCAGTGGATGGCCATGGAACAATGAGGTGGAATAAGATTCTAC
Organism: Phyllobates terribilis; assembly: GCF_046119375.1. Classification (NCBI taxonomy): domain Eukaryota; kingdom Metazoa; phylum Chordata; class Amphibia; order Anura; family Dendrobatidae; genus Phyllobates; species Phyllobates terribilis. The sequence continues at coordinate 474,365,079 of NW_027362761.1, forward strand.
AGGTGAACAACTGGCTACGTCGATGGTGCCGTCAACAAGGATTTGGATTTCTGGATCACGGAATGAATTACCTATACGATGGACTACTTGCTAGAGATGGGGTGCACCTTACGAAGACTGGAAAACATGTATTTGGAAGTCGCCTTGCTACACTCATCAGAAGAGCTTTAAACTAGAACAATGTGGGAAGGGAAGCAAAAGGCCAGAAAAAGCCATACAGCTGACTAATACTATTGAGATCTCTGCTACTGGAAGTGGAAAGGAAGAACAAAGACAAAAAAATCCAAATAATAAAAATATGGGAGGAAGAGAAACCAATCACAAACTAAAATGTTTTTATACAAATGCACAAAGCATAGGCAACAATCAAGGAGAATTGGAACTACTAATGCAGGAAAAGGAATATGATGTCATTGGAATCACTGAAACTTGGTGGGACGATACACATGATTGGAATAAAAGGCTAAAAGGATACAACTTATTTGCAAGAAACAGACTTGATAAACGAGGAGGAGGTGTTGCATTGTATGTTAGAAAAGCGTATATCTGCACAGAGACTGAAGCTTCAGAGACTGGGAGTTCTGTGGAAACTGTTTGGGTAAGAATACAAGGAGAGAACAACGGAAAGGACACCATTGTAGGCATTTACTACAGGCCACCTGGGCAAGCTGAAGATATGGATGAACTCTTTATGTATCAAATGACCAAGTTCTCCAAAAAATATGACGTAGTGGTCATGGGAGATTTCAACTATCCAGACATTTGTTGGGAATCTCTCTCAAGTAAAACTAACAGGTCAAGCAAATTCTTATCCTCTCTTGCTGACAACTTTATCTTTCAAAAGGTAGAGGAGAAAACAAGGGGATCTGCTACTTTGGATCTAATCCTTATAAACAGGGAGGAAATGGTTGAGGAGGTAAAGGTGGCTGGGACCCTAGGAGGCAGCGATCATGCTATTATAGAATTTTGGATAACTAGAGGAGGAAGACATGTGAAGACTCAAACTTCAAGGTTAGATTTTAGAAAGGCAGATTTTAAGAGACTCAGAAAGAGAATAGAAGGGATCCAATGGCTGGATGTCCTTAAGGACAAAAATGTCCAGGAAGGATGGGAAATTTTTAAAAATGAGATTCTCAAAGCACAATCGTTAACAATCCCGAAAAGTAGGAAGAATGGGAAGCATTTAAGGAAACCAGGATGGATGAACACAGAACTTAAACACATGCTAAAAAGAAAGAAAGAAATGTTTATTAAATGGAAAGAGGGAGGCATATCTTAAGAAGATTATAATGCAGTCTGCAGATCCTGCAGGGCACATATCAGGTTAGCTAAAGCTGACAATGAATTAAGGCTTGCAAGAGATGTCAAAAGCAATAAAAAAGGATTTTGGGGGTATGTCAAAAGTAAAAGAAAAGTCAAAGATGCTATAGGATTTTTACAGGATGAAAATGGAGAAATGGTAAGAGAGGATGTTGAGAAGGCCGAACTTTTTAATTCCTATTTTGCATCTGTTTTCTCTCAGAAAGAAAATGTAACATCAACTGATCTTCACTGTCCTTTTAAAGGAATAGAGGAATCCAAGTTATCAGTAAACAGAAAGATTGTGAGGGAATATTTAGCTAACATAAATGAGTTCAAGTCTCCAGGTCCAGATGAATTACACCCCAGAGTACTGAAGGAGATTGTAGAAGAAATTTTAGAACCACTCTCCATAATCTTTGAAAATTCTTGGAGAACAGGAGAAGTCCCAGAAGACTGGAGAAGAGCAAATGTTGTACCTATCTTCAAAAAGGGGAAGAAGGTGGACCCAGGGAACTATAGGCCGGTGAGTCTGACTTCTATACCAGGAAAGATCTTTGAACAAATTATTAAACAACATGTATATAAGTACATGGATAAGAATGAAGTGATTAACCAGAGTCAGCATGGGTTTGTAACTAACAAGTCATGTCAGACTAACTTAATTTCCTTCTATGACAGAATCACTGACTGGGTGGATCAGGGAAATGCTGTAGATATAGTATATATTGACTTCAGCAAAGCATTTGACAAAGTATCTCACATCATCCTTATTGAAAAAATGACCAAGTATGCAATGGACCAGGCAACTGTTAGGTGGATTCATAACTGGCTTAGTGATCGGACTCAAAGGGTGGTTGTAAATGGCTTCACATCCAGCTGGATGAATGTCTCAAGTGGGGTACCACAGGGCTCCGTCCTGGGACCTGTATTGTTCAACATCTTTATCAATGATTTAGATGAAGGAATTGAGGGTAAACTGATTAAATTTGCTGATGACACAAAGCTAGGAGGGATAGCTAATACTAGAGAAGAGAGAGAGAGGATTCAAAAAGACCTAAATAAACTGGAGCAGTGGGCAGCAACCAACAGAATGGTTTTTAACAGGGAAAAATGCAAAGTACTACATCTGGGCAATAAAAATGAAAAAAGCATATACAGAATGGGAGGAATAGAGCTAAGCAACAGTACATGTGAAAAAGACTTAGGTATACTAATAGATCATAGACTGAACATGAGTCAACAGTGTGATGCAGCAGCAAAAAAGGCAAATACAATTCTGGGATGTATTAACAGAAGCATACAGTCTAGATCACGTGAAGTCATTATCGGTCTTTACTCCTCTTTGGTCAGACCTCATCTGGAATACTGTGTACAGTTTTGGGCACCACATTTTAAAAAAGACATAGACAAACTGGAGCAAGTTCAGAGAAGAGCGACCAGAATGGTGACTGGTCTGCAAACCATGTCCTATGAGGAACGGTTGCAGGATTTGGGAATGTTTAGCTTGCAAAAAAGAAGACTGAGAGGAGACTTAATAGCTGTCTACAAATATGTCAAGGGCTGTCACATTGTAGAAGGATCATCTTTATTCTCATTTGCACAAGGAAAGACTAGAAGCAATGGGATGAAACTAATTGGGAGGAGACACAGATTAGATATTAGAAAAAACTTTTTGACAGTTAGGGTGATTAATGAGTGGAACAGGCTGCCACGAGAGGTGGTGAGTTCCCCTTCAATGGACGTCTTCAAACAGAGGCTGGACAGACATCTGTCTGAGATGATCTAGTGAATCCTGCTTTGAGCAGGGGGTTGGACCAGATGACCCAGAAGGTCCCTTCCAACTCTACCATTCTATGATTCTATGATTCTATGATTCTTGATTACATACGTATTGGTACCAGCTGCATTAGAGAAGTTGTTTATTCGTTCCACGTTAAGGCAGGCAACACATCGACCGCATGGAAAACTTCCACACTCAGGACTGGGGGCACCGAAGATTGTAGCTTCAGGTTCAGTCTGGTAATGGCTGTGTACTAAATGGTCGCGGAGGTTTCTAGAACGGCGTACAGTAATGGTCGGATGATCGGGAAGGATTTTAGATAGTATAGGATCTATCATTAGAATTGGCCAAGTCTTATTCAAACATTCTCTTATCCGTCCGAACTGTGCATGATAATTAGTTACAAATCTTACTTTGTCCTCCACCTTGGGGGTCTTGGCCTTATACAATAAGTCATGTCTTTTAGAGTGTTTGGCCCGGTGGTATGCCCTTTTGACCATGCACTTACTGTATCCCCTTTCATAGAATCTTTTTTTCATGTCTACAGCCTGTCTGTCAAAGTCATTATCGTTGGGACAAAGTCTACAAAGACGTAGAAATTGTCCAGTCGGTACAGATTGGATCATATAGGGAGGATGAGAAGATGTCGCATGAAGCACCATATTCGTGGAGGTATCTTTTCTATGAATATTGGTCTGTAGGAAGTTATCTTGATCCCTAGTGAGGGTCACATCCAGGAAGTTTACCGAGTCCTTATCCCATGTATATGTGATACGGATGTTCATATCATTGTCATTGAGGGATTGCATGAATACCAACAAATCCTCAATGTGACCCTGCCAGATCAGCAGGATGTCATCAATGTAACGCGTCCAAAAAAGGGACGCGGTCCATTGATTCCCGCCGATCTGGCAGGGTGAGATCCTTCTCCCACAACCCCAGGAAAAGATAGGCGTATGCCGGTGCGAAAGCTGCGCCCATTGCAGTGCCCTGGAGCTGCAGGTAGAAAGATCCCTTAAAGGTGAAGAAGTTATGGGTCAGGGCAAATTCCAAGAGGTCCATCACTAACTTGATCATATCACTAGATAAATTAGATGTTTTAAGAAAAAAGGCAGATGCCCTTAGGCCGTCCACATGTTTGATACTTTTATATAGTGACTCTACGTTTCTTGTCACTAAAATCATTTCTGGATCTAGGCATAGCCCATCCACACTCTTGAGTAATTCACCCGTGTCTAAGAGGAATGATGGTAAACATTCCACCAAAGGTTGGAGTTTACTATCAATCCATCGGTTAACGTTTTCTAAGAATTTTCCGGTTCCAGAAATAATAGGACGTCCAGGTGGTGAGGACATATTTTTGTGCACTTTCGGCAACAAATAGAACGTAGACACCATAGGTTCACTGACTAGTAGTGCTGAAGCCAGTTCCTTGGTGATGACCCCATTGACTGTCGCTTGATTAATGATCTTGGATAGGAGGGAAAAGGAGGCCAAAGGATTGAATGTCAGACGTTTATAGCAAGTTTGATTGTTAAGCTAACTAAAGGCCTCCCTCTCATACATATCCCTTGGCCACAGTACAATGTTGCCACCCTTGTCAGCCGGCTTCAGCACTACATCAGGAAGGTTCTGAAGGGCTCTCAAGTGTCCATGCTCATCTCTAGTGAGATTGTCTCTCTGTATGTAGCGTGGAATGCGTTCGAACTCCTTCGTTACCACTTGGACGAACAGATCTATATTAGCGCACGTGGACAGTGGGGGGAATTTTTTTGATTTGACCCTAATTGATCTTACCTCCCTCTTCCATATTATGTTCGCTAGAGAGTTCCTCCAATGTTCGCAAGGCTATCTGCTCTTCTTCTGTCGGGAAGAGATTAAATTGTTCACCATTAAAAAAATGTTTTTTGAACAGAAGAGATCTTACAAACAGATGAAGGTCTTTCACAGCAGTAAAAACATCAAAATTGCTTTTAGGTGAGAAGGAGAGACCCCTACTCAACAGTGTAAGGTCAGTATCAGTTAGTTTATAACTGCTAAGGTTGATTACCTTATTGTCCCCACTGTCCACGAGCGACTGTTGATAAGGTCTGCGTCTGTATGGATGAAAGTTGGTGTTACGTGTCCTCTTGAAGCTCAATCCTGACCTCGTAGTACTAGACAGAGATGTCATACCAGATGAATCACTGAGGGATGAAAGTGATGTAATAGAGGATGAACGTTGTCCGACCGAAGATTGAATGGTAGATTTCCTCCAGTTATATACTGTGTTAGATGCGAAATCTCGTTGATCTCTTGCCATTTTTGATGCCTGGGTGTCCTGGAGTTTTTTGACACATAAGTCAAGATTTTTTTCCACTTGTATATCAAACTCCTGAAGCTTGTCACTGGGACAGGTAGTTCTAAGTAAGTTTTGTGCTATATCAATAGATTCATCAAGGGCTAAAATAGCCTTAGTATTATGTGACTCGCCCCCTGGGCCGTGGGGTACCCGGAACCGGGCTTCTGTACGATGCTGGGGGTAGTAGTGGCAACCCGATCCCGTGGCTCAGGGTGGTCAGACCAAATTGTGGCAGTCTATTTATCAGTGTTTTGAATGTCCGACTACGCCACCCGTGGATTGCGGTCAGGGATAACCGCCGCTGCGAGGCAGACAGCTGAGGCTGGTGTTAGTGTGCAGCACAGGGATAGGATAACTCCCCACGGGAAGAGTGTAGCCTCAGGGCAGTGTAGGTGGATACTGGGGGTGATGGTGCAGGCGCAGCAAAGATCACACTGAGTCCAATGGTGCAGTCCAAGGTTTTTACTCACAGTTGTTATCCATGTCACTTCTGTCAGCAATGACTGCCCAAGCCGTGCTGCGTCCACCAGGTGAGGCGCTCAGTCAACCCCCAGGCAATTCAGGAGTATGGCACAGGACCCCCTTCTGTCCTTTCTCTGGCCTCTCATGCCCCACCAGTGACAAAACTTCTGTCCAGCTACCGCGGACCGTGTCGGGCAAGCATTGGCCTCCGCTTCCTGCTATCCTATATGGTGCCTTCCTAGCAGGTTTTGCGGGGGGGTCACACCAATAGATGATCACGACCTCTGGTTTTTGGCTGAGGGATAATTTACCTCCACCAACTTGGGAATCCGGTACCCTTCCACGACCTGACCCTTCACCTGATATCACGCGGGTTTGCAACGGTTACTGTCCGTTCTGCTCTCTCTTAGGGTCCCTTCTGCCTCCTTGTTTCCGGAGCCTTTCTACTCCTCTGTCTCTCCTCTTTCCTTCCATCTCCTTCTCTTCTCCTCTCTGGCCCCGGCCTCATCTCTAGGCCTGCCTCGTGGAGCTGAGCTCAGGTTGAGCCTCAGCTCCCTGTCAGCTCTCTCTGGCTGACTACTTCTCTCTCTGAATACTGACTAAAGATGGCTCCCACCTTTTATCTGCTTCTCTGTGTGAGCCCAGGTGACCAGCACCCAATGAGCCCCTTCCTATGCTCCAGAAACCGTCCCCTTCTGCTCCTACATCACTGGGTTCTCTCCCCCCTCCCCACTCCAGCCAGGGACATGGTCAGTTGTGCCTGCAATTATATGGGAGCAGCGTCGGGCTGTCCCCCGGAAATGGGGTGAGTGTGTGTATGCAGCTACTGAGCCCTGGTCCATACTCCATCCTTACCCGGGAGTGAAATATCACACCTCTGGTTGAGGTTCAATATCCCTGTAGCAACCGAACCCTCGGGGCGCTACATTCCCCCCTGGTAAACCACAGCACGTCCTGGGGCTGGAAAAAAAGCAAAAACATTTGATTTACAAGACATGCAAAACTTTTTTTTTTTTTTCAAAACCTTTCACATTAGAAAACGGCCGGCATTGTTCAGCTTCCCTTTATGGGAAACACTTTCTCTTTACTAGACATTTTACTACATTTTTAATATTACCCGAACTCTTTTGTCATATATCATATAAAACATTTTCAATACTATGTAACTCTTTTAGCAGCATATAAAACTCTTCATATAAAACATTTTAGTAAATTCTCTTCTTCACTGGCCACTGTGCAACTTGCGACCAGGTGTCCATTTTTCTATTAAGTGCAAAACTTCAGCAAACTTTCAAACATGAGGGACGCTTTGTCCAGAGGTAGACGTTGCTGTACTTTTATAAAACCAATAGGGGGCGCTTTAAGAAGCGCAACTATTTACAGGGATTGGCCGCTCCCAGTCCTCGGCTGGATAGGAAAGGGGAATGGCTGCTCTCAGTCCTCAGCCTGGTGGGGAAGAGGGATGGCTGCTCTCAGTCCTCAGCCAGGTGACTTGGGGGTTAATTTTTTTAACGGGCAACAGTCCCAACGGGGCAACAAAAACAGTTCCTTATACCCACTTGCTCATCAGTAACGGTATCCTCCTGATGCTCCTTCTTCCTCCTCGTACTGATCTTCAGACCCGTCCGGGTCCTCTTGGTATTCGGGTTCTGGTTCGGGGTGCTGCTCCTCTCTTATCCTCTGGACATGAAGGGCATACCATCCCTTTAGGCCTCGGTGTCGGGTGTAGGACACCAAGTCTCCCGGGAACAGATCCCGTTCCGGGTGGCCTTCTGGCAGGTGGCTCTCCACATCTCTCCGGGTAACGAACACATCCATGTCCGTGGTTGAGTCTCAGATGAAACCCCATCCCTGCTCCTGCTGGAACTTGACTACGGTCCCGATGATTCTGGGACCTTGCGCAGCCTGGGAGTCTCGCCGGACGCACATCTTCTGCTCCGCGCTCCGGGCCTGCAGCTGTTCCTGCCTCTGTCGCCGTGTCCGCCTCTCTTGCTCGAACTGGGCCACCTGGCGGTGACAGAACTCCCGTCTGCGGGCTGCGGCTGCCCGCATCTCCTGCGAGAACCCCATGAGGTGTTCTCCTGTCAGGTCCCACTCATATTGGACCTCCTCAACCGGGAGCTGGGGAACTTCAACAGGCCGTGGGTCAGGCGGGAGTGGAAGCAGAGGAGCTCCGGACTCCGCGGGCAGGCTTTTCCGTAGTTTGGGGTGCACCCATCCCTCTGGTATGTGGACTGGCTCTCCATCGGGACCGGACAGTTGGGCATACAGGTCCGCGCCCAGGGGTGGTGGTTTCGAGACCGGGGGCGCACGCAGTTGGGAGGAGCCTGGGGTGGTCAGGCCTTGCGACCGGGCCTGGAGCGGGCCGCTTCCTACCGCGCCCGGGGTCAGAGGACACGACGGGGGGCGTGATTCAGCGTCGGTCTTCGCGGCTTGCAGCCCAGGTGTTTGCGGCGGGAGCATGGAAGCTGCAGCAGCTCCCGGGACTTCTGGCTCCGCGGCGGGATCCAGAGGTAAGGCTACGGTGTCAGGACCCGGGGCAGGGGCGTCCACCTTACTTGCCTCTTCTGCAGCGTCGTCCTCGGCCTCCGGTCTCCTCTCTCCGTCCTCGGGGGCAGGCGCGCTGCCGGGTGCTGGCAGTGTCTCTCGCTGCCGGGCCGCGACCCGCCGGGCCATTTCCTCTCTCCACCGGGCGACGACGTCCCTCTGCGCTCGAACCATCCTCCGGTCCAGCTCCTCCAGCGCAGTCCGCAGGAGCTCAGGGTCTTCTATGGGGAGCTGAGCCATCAGCTCCGTGAGGCTGTACGGAGACTCGGCCTGCAGCAGGCCGCTTGCCAGGGTACTGGAGTTGACGCTCCTCTCCATCTCCGGGTGTGGTCTGGTGAGACTGATCCAAACCACACCCTGCCCCTCGGTTTTCTTCTCTTTCCGCCCCTGTTGGGGGTGGTCCTGGGGCAATCTGCTGACAATCACTCTCAGTGGCAGCCCCCCCACCTTGATGGACATCTCTACAGCCGCACTCATGGCTGTTGGGGGTGGGCTCCTTCTTTGGCGCCATTCTGGGACCTGGCCCACGATGGGAGGTGGCTTCCTGTTGTCTTTTGGTGCGCACATTATGGCGTCCGTTCTGCCGGGGCGGGCGCCATTTTCAATACAGTGAAACAGTCTCTTTTCAGGCACGCAATACCCGTTTGTGGCGGGTTGGTCACAATCCTGCCGACTACGCCAAAGCTGACTCTCCCCCTGGGCCGTGGGGTACCCGGAAGCGGGCTTCTGTACGATGCTGGGGGTAGTAGTGGCAACCCGATCCCGTGGCTCAGGGTGGTCAGACCAAATTGTGGCAGTCTATTTATCAGTGTTTTGAATGTCCGACTACGCCACCCGTGGATTGCGGTCAGGGATAACCGCCGCTGCGAGGCAGACAGCTGAGGCTGGTGTTAGTGTGCAGCACAGGGATAGGATAACTCCCCACGGGAAGAGTGTAGCCTCAGGGCAGTGTAGGTGGATGCTGGGGGTGATGGTGCAGGCGCAGCAAAGATCACACTGAGTCCAATGGTGCAGTCCAAGGTTTTTACTCACAGTTGTTATCCATGTCACTTCTGTCAGCAATGACTGCCCAAGCCGTGCTGCGTCCACCAGGTGAAGAGCTCGGTCAACCCCCAGGCAATTCAGGAGTATGGCACAGGACCCCCTTCTGTCCTTTCTCTGGCCTCTCGTGCCCCACCAGTGATCAAACTTCTGTCCAGCTACCGTGGACCGTGTCAGGCAAACGTTGGCCTCCGCTTCCCGCTATCCTATATGGTGCCTTCCTAGCAGGTTTGGCAGGGGGGTCGCACCAATAGATAATCACGACCTCCAGTTTTTGGCTGAGGGATAATTTACCTCCACCAACTTGGGAATCCGGTACCCTTCCATGACCTGACCCTTCACCTGATATCACGTGGGTTTGCAACGGTTACTGTCCATTCTGCTCTCTCTTAGGGTCCCTTCTGCCTCCTTGTTTCCGGAGCCTTTCTACTCCTCTGTCTCTCCTCTTTCCTTCCTTCTCCTTCTCTTCTCCTCTCTGGTAGAGATGAGCGTTGTTCTACTCGAACTGTTCGCCAATCTCAAATTCGAGCTGTTTTGGGCGGTGTTCGAGCCGGTCGGCGAACACGAACAATTTGAGAAAAATTCGGCTGTTCGAGGTTATGTTCGATAACTGTTCGTGCACCAAAATCATAACTGGATTTTTTCTCAGTAATGATGAAAATTAATGTTAATACGCAGTTTGAGTGTACAGCGGGGCGGGGGGAGGGGCAGGGGATGGATCTCTGCAGGAACAATGAAGATCTCCATTTTTTTTTCTCTTTCCTGCATTTGCAGTGGGGAGGTGCAATCTGTCAGCCTATCAGCAGCGCACACACGGAGCGAAGTGCTTTTTTTCACACAAGCAAGGGCATGTGTGATTGGCAGTGTATGTCACATGTCCTTGCCCTATAAGACCAAGCCATTTTCCCCGTCGCCACCATTTTCTCACTGCTGCAGCTGCGTGTTAGACGGCACCGCTGTTGCTGTGTGCGCTATACCTTGTTAATTTCAAGCCAATTTTCGCACAAATATACAGATAGCTTGGGAGTAGGGAATAGTTGTGATTGCAGTCCTTTTAAGGACTAGGTTACAGCATTTCCTACGACTTTTATCAGGCAGGTCTGTGCTCTTAAATAGATAGATTGTGGGAGTAAAGACTAATTGTAATTGGAGTCCTTTTCAGGACTAGGTTACATCAGTTCCTATCAGTTTTTGCCAGGCAGGTCTGTGCCAGTGCTGTGCAAGTTTTTTTCACAGCATTTGGCTGAATCTAGCAAAGCTAATCCTTTTTGGCCTATTGCAGAGTGTGTTAGTCAGTGGAGTAGCCTATCTGTGTTGCAAGATATACCACCTGTGTATAGAATACCAATTTTTTTACTGCACCTAGTGAAGTAAAATCTTTTGGGCATAGCATCATTCTATTAGTCCATCTATACTGACCTCCATCAGGTTGCAAACTGAATATAATTTTTTTCTGCATCTAGCTCTGAAAAAATATTTGGGCTTCTAGCAGTGTGTGGGACTTGGTCTATTAGTCCATCTATACTGACCTCCATCAGGTTGCAAATTAAAAATAATTTTTTTCTTCATTTAGCTCTGAAAAAATATTTGGGCTTCTAGCAGTGTGTGGGACTTGTTCTATTAGTCCTTCTATACTGACCTCCAGCAGGTTGCAAATTGAATATAATTTTTTTCTGCATCTAGCTCTGAAAAAATATTTGGGCTTCTAGCGGTGTGTGGGACTTGGTCTATTAGTCCATCTATACTGACCTCCATCAGGTTGCAAATTAAAAATAATTTTTTTCTGCATCTAGCTCTGAAAAAATATTTGGGCTTCTAGCAGTGTGTGGGACTTGGTCTATTAGTCCATCTATACTGACCTCCATCAGGTTGCAAATTAAAAATAATTTTTTTCTTCATTTATCTCTGAAAAAATATTTGGGCTTCTAGCAGCGTGTGGGACTTGTTCTATTAGTCCATCTATGCTGACCTCCATCAGGTTGCAAATTAAAAATAATTTTTTTCTGCATCTAGCTCTGAAAAAATATTTGGGCTTCTAGCAGTGTGTGGGACTTGGTCTATTAGTCCATCTATACTGACCTCCATCAGGTTGCAAATTGAATAAAAAAATTTTCTGCATCTAGCTCTGAAAAAATATTTGGGCTTCTAGCGGTGTGTGGGACTTGGTCTATTAGTCCATCTATACTGACCTCCATCAGGTTGCAAATTAAAAATAATTTTTTTCTGCATCTAGCTCTGAAAAAATATTTGGGCTTCTAGCAGTGTGTGGGACTTGGTCTATTAGTCCATCTATACTGACCTCCATCAGGTTGCAAATTAAAAATAATTTTTTTCTTCATTTAGCTCTGAAAAAATATTTGGGCTTCTAGCAGTGTGTGGGACTTGTTCTATTAGTCCTTCTATACTGACCTCCAGCAGGTTGCAAATTGAATGTAATTTTTTTCTGCATCTAGCTCTGAAAAAATATTTGGGCTTCTAGCGGTGTGTGGGACTTGGTCTATTAGTCCATCTATACTGACCTCCATCAGGTTGCAAATTAAAAATAATTTTTTTCTGCATCTAGCTCTGAAAAAATATTTGGGCTTCTAGCAGTGTGTGGGACTTGGTCTATTAGTCCATCTATACTGACCTCCATCAGGTTGCAATTGAATAAAAAAAATTTCTGCATCTAGCTCTGAAAAAATATTTGGGCTTCTAGCGGTGTGTGGGACTTGGTCTATTAGTCCATCTATACTGACCTCCATCAGGTTGCAAATTAAAAATAATTTTTTTCTGCATCTAACCCAGCCAATAGTTTTGGCCTAATACCACAGTTTGGCCACTCAGCTCTGCTCGGTTACCATCCATTGTTTTTTTGTGCAAACAACTCCAGAGTTGTGAATTAGTTAACCACCAAAATGAGTGGAAAAAGGCCTGCTGCTGGTGGAAAGGGGAATAGGCGTGTTGGGAAGGGGAAAAAAGGTTGTGTCCGTGGGGTAGGTGCAGAAGAAAGACCATCTTCCAGCCAAACTAAAATGTCTACTTCTTTTAGCGGACAATGTGATAAGATCCCTTTCTTACGGCCACGCCAATCGCTACAAATTCCAGATGAGGCACAAAAACAGCAGGTGCTTCAACGGATATCAAGTGCTCATTTAAGTGGGCTCTCCTCCACATCAACTTCAACATCACAAATACTCCAGTCCTCAAAGGTGTCACCCAAATCGCACTTGCTTCCTCACAGCTCCCAAATCTCCAGCTGCCCGTCTGAGTATGAGGTAGAACAGATGGTTGAGTCTGCAGAGCTGTTTACTCATACTATAGCCTGGGAATCAGAGGTCGACTCCAGCGCTTCTGTGAATCCAGACGAGGAAATGATCTGCACTGATGCCCAGAATCTTTATGAGTCGGATCCAGGACCAGACGCAGAAGGTTCTGACCATAATGTAGACCCTCATTCCCAAACTGTAACTCCTGTTGGTGGAGACAATGAGGAAGACGATGATAAGACTCAAATACCTGATTGGAGCGACAACTTTAGTTTTTTGTCAGGGCAGGAACAGGTTGGCTCTGAGGACGACGGGTGTGATAACGCACAGGGTGATGATGATGAGGTCGGAGATCCCACTTACTGTCAACCCACAGTCAGCCAAGAGATGAGGTCAGCAGAGGAGGTGGAGGAAGATGCTAGTGACGACGAGGTCAGGTTGCGCCTTCCTGGACAGAGACGTAGTACTGGAAGCACGTCAACAACTGCATCCTCAAACACAACTCTGCCTCTCACCACAAGTCGTGGTGGCTCTTCAGGTCGCATGGGTGCTAAGCCTTGCATAGCCTGGGCATTTTTTCAGATCGATAAAGATGACCCAACTCGTGTTATCTGTAACATTTGTCAGCAAAAGCTAAGTAGAGGCCAAAAAATACATAGTTTGAGTACTTCATGCATGAACCGGCACATGGACATGAAGCATAAGTTGCAGTGGGAAGCTCAGTGTGCTACAATGCGGTCTAGCCGGCCGGGCCAACCACCGTCTGCCATATCTTGTGCATCCGCGGCCTCTTCATCCTCTGTGACTGGGGGGACGGCAGTCACACCTGTTTTGGGGCGCAGACCTGCCACCTCTTTACCCGCAACAGCCAGCGTGATTGGCAGGTCATCATTTTCTTTGGAGGTGGTAACACCAGCTGGTCTTGAGCGCTGTCCGACATCGATAGCACCACCTTTGGATCAAGGCAACCTAACATGTCCGCCTGCATCTTCCTCACAGACCGGCAGTTTGCCGGGGACACCCTTATCAACCCCGTCTAAGCACAATAGCCAGCCCTCGGTCCCTCAGATGTGGACAAGTAAAAGACCATTTCCTCCTAGCCATGAGAAAGCTAAGAGGTTGAATTTCACCATCTGCAAGCTCTTGGCTACAGAAATGCTGCCTTTCCGCCTGGTGGACACAGAGGATTTTCGAGACCTTATGTCCGTCGCAGTGCCCCAGTACCAGATGCCCAGTCGGCACTACTTCTCAAAGAAAGGTGTGCCTGCGCTCCACCAGCATGTCGCACACAACATCACCGCTTCTTTGAGAAACTCTGTGTGTGACAGGGTGCATTTCACCACAGACACTTGGACGAGTAGGCATGGACAGGGGCGTTACATGTCGCTGACTGGGCACTGGGTAACTATGGTGACAGCAGGACAAGGGGCTGCTGTCCAAGTCTTGCCGTCCCCACGAGTTGTGCGTCAATCCTCTTTATGTCATTTTTCCTCCACTGCTTCTGCCTCCTCAACCTCCTCTCGGTCTTCCACCTGCACCCAAAGCCTGTCTGGTCATGCCACAAGCTTTCTAACTGCGCAGAAGGGATCCTGCACACCTCCTTAATATGCTGGCAGTAGGGCTCAACGTCATCAGGCGGTTTTTACATTGAAATGTCTGGGAAATGTGAGTCACACAGCTGAGGAGTTGTGGTCAGCTCTGGAGAACCAATTTCATGAATGGTTGTCTCCACTGGACCTGAAACCAGGGAAGGCCGTGTGCGACAATGCTGCAAACCTGGGTGCGGCCCTTCGCCGGGGCAATGTCACACACGTGCCTTGTATGGCTCACGTGTTGAACCTGGTTGTCCAGCAATTTTTAGCCCACTATCCCAGACTAGATGGCCTTCTGCAGAGGGCACGGTCGCTGTGTGCTCACTTCCGCCGTTCGCATCCCGCAGCTCAGTGACTTACATCTCTACAGAAGTCGTTGGGCCTGCCACTTCACCGGCTAAAATGCGATGTGCCTACCCGGTGGAATTCAACTCTGCACATGTTGCAGCGACTGTGGCAGCACCGACAAGCCCTGGTGCAATACGTTCTGACGTATAGCCTGGGCCAACGAGATTCAGAGGTGGGGCAAATCACGCTGGAGGAGTGGTCTCAGATCAGGGACCTATGCACCCTTCTGCACAGTTTTGAAATGGCGACGAAGATGTTTAGTGCTGACGATGCCATTATCAGCATGACTATTCCGGTGATTTACATGCTGGAGCACATGTTAAACAGAATTCGGAGTCAGGTGGTGGCACAAGAGGAGGTGGAGGAAGTAGAGGAGGAGGAGTTGTATGCGGAAGGGCTAACATCTGCAAGGTCCAGACGGTCGGCAGCACCAAGGCGGCAGGCATGTGAGGGTGGGGGAGATGGTTTTACCAGGGCGCATGGTAGCAGCCAAACTAGTGAGGAAGGTGCAGGAGCCCAGGAAGAAGTGGAGGACGAACTGATGGAAGACTCATCAGATGAGGGAGACCTTGATCACATTTATGTTGTGCGAGGTTGGGGGGAGAGGACAGAGGAAGGAAGCATGATTATTACCTCGCCACCAACACAACAGGGACTTGGTGCTCCTGGATGCGCAACACACGAGTGCCTTCTTGCTGCACTACCTGCAACATGACCCTCGAATTGTGAGAATTAGAAATAATCCTGACTACTGGGTTGCCACACTGTTAGATCCCCGGTACAAAAGTAAATTTGCAGAAATTATTCCTGCCATAGAAAGGGATGCACGCATGCAGGAGTATCAGCAGAGACTGTTGCAGAATCTTACATGTGCTTTTCCACAAAATACCAGTGGTGCACGTAGTGAATCTCACAGTTCCAACTTGCCAACCGTGGGACCGTCAAGTGTTCAGCACTCAAACCGTAACAGAACCACAGTATCTGCTGGTAACATCAATTTTGCGGAATCATTTCACCACTTTTTTAGCCCATCCTTTGCAAGGCCACAGGAGACAAGAAGTCTGACACATAGTCAACGCCTAGAGGCGATGGTACAGGAGTATCTCCAAGTAAACATTGAAGCCACGACTGTGTCACTGGACCCTTGCTCTTTTTGGGCTTCCAATCTGGATAAATGGCCGGAGCTAGCCACTTACGCCTTGGAGATCTTGTCATGCCCCGCAGCCAGCGTTCTGTCTGAACGTGTGTTCAGCGCTGCTGGTGGTGTGCTGACAGATAAGCGCACGCGGCTCTCCACTGATAATGTAGACAGACTCACGTTCATAAAGATGAACAAATCATGGATCCGAAACGACTTTTCTACCCCTGTGTCATCCTGGGGAGAGTAAAAGCTTGATGATTGGTTAAAATCACCCTACCAACCGTTTTAAGCTTTCAAATTACTAATCATGTTTATCTGTATCTTGACTGGAAAATAATTTGGGCTTTGTAGCAGTGTGCAGCACTGATCCTATTAGGCCATCTATAATAAGCTTCACCAGATTTAAAATTAAAAATAATTTTTAGCTGCATCTAGCCCGGAAAATAATTTTGGGGCTCCGAGATGCGCAAGACACATAAGTGCCTTCTTGCTGCACTACCTGCAGCATGACCCTCATATTGTCAGAATTCGAAGTAATCATGACTACTGGGTTGCCACACTCTTAGATCCCCCAAACTTTTCGATCAACCTTTTCATTTTAATAAAGACCAAAAAAATGGTCATTTTTGAAATTATAAGCATTAGCAGGTTGTTAGAAACTGAAATCAAACAGTTTTCAACTCAAAACTTTATTCTAGGTGATGTTACATTTTCACATAGGACCCCTTGTTCGAAAGGAGCTTCTGAACTCTCTCGTCCATTGAATTTGTCAGGTTTTGAATGGTTTCTGCTTCAATTGTTTTGCATGAGGACAGAATACCCTCCCAGAGCTGTTGCTTAGATGTGAACTGCCTCCCGCCATCATAGACACTCCTTTTAATGATGCTCCAAAGGTTCTGAATGGGGTAGAGGTCAGGGGAGCATGGGGGTCACACCATAAGTTTGTCCCCTTTTATGCCCATATCAGCCAGAGATGCAGATGTTTTATGTGCAGCATGAGATGGTGCATTATCATGCAGAAAAATGATCTTGCTGTGAAATACACGGTTCTTCTTCTTGAACCATGGCAGGAAGTGCTGTTTGAGAAAATCCACATACATTATGGAGTTCATCTTTAGCGCCTTCAGGGATCCTAAAGGGGCCGACAATCTCTCTCCCCATGATTCCAGCCCAAAACATTACTCCACCTCCTCCTTGTTGGCGCTGTAGCCGTGTTTGCGTGGGGTGTCCATCAACCAGCCATCCTCCACTCCATTCATCTGGACCATCGAGCGCTGCACGGCACTCATCCGTGAACAAAACAGTTTTGAAATCAGTCTTCATGTAATGTTTGGCCCACTGGAGCCGTTTCTGCTTGTGTGAAGTGGATAGAGGAGGTCGACAGGATGGCGTATGCACAGCTGCAAACCTCTGAAGGACCCTGCATCTTGTTGTTCGGGGGACGTTGGAGGCACAAGCAGCTTCAAAAACTTGTCTGCTGCTATGACAAGGCTTTTTTGCCGCTGCTCTTTCAACCTGACGTAATTGCCTGTAGGAAAGAGTCCTCAATTTGCCCTTATCAGCACGCACACGTGTGTACTGTGAATCAGCTACATACTTCTTGATTGCCAAGACACTTCATCCTGATCATCGCACAATGTTGATTGTAGTCATGCCTTGACCTAAACACTCCACAATTTGTTGCTTCTCAGCAGCCGACACATCCTTTTTCTTTCCCATTTTGGCAGAAAATGTAGGCTGCTTAATAATGTGAGAGAGCCTTCTTAAGTAGTCTTGCCTTTCATTGGACACACCTGCCAAACTAATTAGCACAGGTGTCTGCAATTGCTTACAGTGATATAAAGAGCCCTGACACACATCACCATCAATGAGTTTAACTGACAAACAAACAAATTCTTCCCTTATCACTCCTAAACACTTTTTGCATAATAATTTGGAACGCGGTGTACATGTGCTTTTCCACAAAACACCAGTGGTTCACGTAGTGAATCTTACAGTTCTAACTTGCCAACCGTGGTCTGTATGGAATTGTTCAATAAAGGGCCCAAAATTAAGATAACATAGATGGGAGAGGTCTCTATGAATAGGAATTCCTAAGTATTTGATACCCTGTGAGGGCCAGGCAAAGGGAAAGTTGGACTGGATGGAATCCTATATGGATTTAGGGAGGGAGACATCGAGGGCCTCAGACTTCGCTGCATTGATTTTAAAATTTTACCATGTAACAAAGTGATCTATTTCAGCCATAACAGCAGGGATGGATATATGTGATTGAGTGATATATACTAGGACATCATCAGCAAATAGAGAGCACTTGTACTCGGTGCCTCCCACCTCAATCTACCTAATATTGGGGTTATGGCGAATTGATGAGAGCAGGTGCTCCGTCACTAGGATGTATAAGAGAGGGGACAGAGGACATCCCTGCCTTGTCCCATTGGTGATTGTGAAAGGTGATGAAAATGTTCTGACGCACCCCCTGGGCCTTGGGACACCCGGAGTCGGACCCTTTTTGGTGGATGCTGGTGGTTGTAGTCTTCGTGGCGGCGATCCGGTTCCGTGGCTCAGGGCGGTCAAACCAGTGGCGGAACTATTTATGTGGTTTTGATGTTTAAATGTCCGACTACGCCACCCGTGGATTGCGGTCAGAGTGAACCGCCGCTACAGGGCAGACCGCTAAGGCTGGTGTTGTGGGTGCAGCAGAGCGTAGCATAACTCCCCACGGGAGGAGTATAGCCTCAGGGCAGTGTATGCGGAGGATGGGGGTGATGGTGCAGGGCAGCAGCAGTAACGACATGGAGTCAGTGATGCAGTTCAGGGCCTTTACTCACAGTTCTTATTATCCAGACCACGTCTGCAGGTAACGGCTGCCCACGTCGTACTGTGCTCACCAGGTGAGGGGCTCAGACAACTCCCAGATAACTTTGGAGCGCTTCACAGGACCCCCTTTGTGTGTCCTTTGTCTGGCCTTTCTTACCAACACTTCTGTCCGGCTGCCTCGGGCCTCCTCTTGGTAAACTTGGCGCCAGTTTCCCTGACCCTATGTGGTGCCTTCCTAGCGGGTGGAGCAAGGGGCTGCGCCACATAAAATGTCAGAGCCTCCGGTTTCTAGCTGAGGGTCGTTTCCTGCCTCCACTAGTTCGGGGACCGGTCTCCCCCTTTGGCCTGACCCCTCCACGCAGGTGGATTCGGGCGTGCGGTGGCGACTCGCCCGTCCGCACCCCTGGGATCCCTTCATTCCTCGTTCCTGAAGCCTTCTCCGCTCCTCTTCCTTCCTTCTCCCTCTTGCAGGCCTGGGCCTCTGTTACTAGGCCCGCCTCCGGAGCAGAGCTCATGCAGAGCCCCTGCTCCCTGCCACTTCTGCTCAGACTTCTCTGCACTGAACTAAGATGGTGCCCACCTTTTATACTCCCTTCTCAATGCACCCAGGAACTGCTTCCTCCCTGCTCCTGCACTGCAGGGTTCCCCTTCCTCAGTGTTCCCTCCCCCCACTCCAGCCAGGGACAGGGACTGTCGTGCCCATCTCAGGGGCATATTGGTCGCCCTGCCCCACGGCAATGTGGTGTAATGCATGCAGGTGTCGGGTCCTGATCCACACTCCATCCTTATCTGAGAGTGAGATATCACACCTCTGGGTGAGGTGCAATACGTCTGTAGCAACCGAGCCCTCGGTGCTACAGTTCCATTTATCTTCAGCCTAGGTGACGTATTGTGATACAGGGCCGTGATTTTGGCTATAAAAGGGTCCCCTAGACCCCTACCCCAAGCTTTTTAAGAGAATCATATATGCCGTGCCAGGAGACTCTATGGAATGCTTTCTCAGCATCCAACGAGAGTATCTACTTACAAATTTTTAACTGCATCTAGCCCAGGAAATACTTTGTGCCTAGTAGCAGTGTCTGCTAGTCAGCGGATTATCCCGGCTGTTAAGCAAGCTACACCACCTGTAGTTTGGACACTTAATTTTTTCAAAGGAAATGCTTCGGGACCACGGGATACTTAGTGAAGAGCATCAGGAGGCACCCCAAGGCATAGGGGCTGGGACTGGCACTAGGATGCCTTGCGGTGGACAGCCGAGCTCGATCCTTATAAAAGCTTTTTAACTGCAGCAGCTTTAGTGGACGCTACTGGAGCTGGAATTACGCGGCTGCTGGCATGAGACTTGCCCTCCAATAGATCCTTGTAAATGGATTTAAAGTGTATTCATTCAAATTAGAGGGACAATTTAAATTAAAAAGCTTAGAGCTGCCTCCACCACAGGGGGGCTCTCTCGACCCACCAGCGGACAGGCACCAGTATTGGGAGAGGGGGGCTGGCCGTCAGGGTTCACCGCGGCTCTGGCACAAACCCGGCGACACGGAGGTGGCACGGGCAGGAGCGGACTGGCCGTCTCGGCTTCTCACTTTTTGGATTTTAGAAGGGCATGACATGCCTATATCTGTGTCTCCCCCTCCTTTTACTCCTCCACCTCTTTTCTTTTCGCATGACTATATGTACTTGTCACTTTTCCATGTGTTAGTTGTGTCTTCTGAGCAGTTTGTCAGCTTTTGGACACCTTTGAAGGTGTTTTCTATGTGTTTCTATGTGTTTTTGTTTGCCTGCCATTGGTTTTAACGGTGTTCGAAGGTGTTCGACGAACAGTTCGACGAACAGTTCGGCGAACACACGGGTGTTCGACGAACCGAACCGAACTCGAACACTACGGGGGTGGCTCAACACTACTCTCTGGCCCCGGCCTCTTCTCTAGGCCTGCCTCGTGGAGCTGAGCTCAGGCTGAGCCTCAGCTCCCTGTCAGCTCTCTCTGGCTGACTACTTTTCTCTCTGAATACTGACTAAAGATTGCTCCCACCTTTTATCTGCTTCTTTGTGTGAGCCCAGGTGACCAGCACCCAATGAGCTCCTTCCTATGCTCCAGAAATTGTCCCCTTCTGCTCCTACATCACTGGGTTCTCTCCCCACTCCAGCCAGGGACATGGTCAGTTGTGCCTGCAATTATATGGGAGCACCGTCGAGCTGTCCCCCGGAAATGGGGTGAGTGTGTGTATGCAGCTACTGAGCCCTGGTCCATACTCCATCCTTACCCGGGAGTGAAATATCACACCTCTGGTTGAGGTGCAATACCCCTGTAGCAACCGAACCCTCGGGGCACTACATATGTTCTATTAATAGCTGCATAAATCCCAGGGAACATGTGTTGCAAAGGTCCTCCCAATTAGAGATGAAATCGTTATCATCTACCACAAAGGTGGGAATGACCCGCACCCTCAGTCCTCTTGGAATTAATTTGTTGGTGATGTACCTCTGTAGGAATGCCCTATTCCACCACAGCTTAGTGCGTTTCACCAAAAGGCCCTGTATGGACTGAACCTGTTTGTCTCAACTTAGATCGCGTTCTACCCATGGTTCCGCACCGCCCATGCGAAACATCTGATCCATTTGGCCGAGCCATGTCTGTTCCTTGGCTCTAAAGTCCATCACTGTTGGAAACAAAAAAACAGTGCATAACACGGAAAAGATAATACAAAATAAATTTCTCAACAGGTGCATATTATTTTATACTTAAAGCTAAACTAACTAGCTTGCACCCAATGATGTGAATACGGGGAGACCGCTATACATAGGGATTCAATTGAAGAAAAACACGCGATCAAACACAGCCCAATAAGTGTTCAGTGATAAAAATTAACCTTTATTTATAATCTCATTAAAAATCAGAAATAGATATCTAGCATGAGGGGTGTAGATACATACATTGTTAAAAATCCATCATAAATAGGAGCAACACGGTCCATAGTGTGAAGAAGCCCAGAAAAAAAAAATATATTTCTATTGTCCTGTAGCTTAGTGTCTCATATCCAGTGCCATCATACTGAAATCCTATTAGATCCAAGAGTGAAATTTATATTTATCAAAGCACTAGAGATATTAGGTCACTGTATGTATATATATAAACATCGCATCAAAAAATCACCTGGTGACCACACAGAATAGGGATAAATGCATATATAAGCGAGAGCATACCTGGGCAGAGGACTGTACTCTATGGATTTCCACACATGGACCGCACGTCCTCCCCAACGCGCGTTTCAGCGTTGCCTTCTTCAGGGGGCGTCAGTCTACATAGGAGGTGTGTGATTTTAAATATTGAGCCGGCCAATGGGTTGAAGTGGGAGGACTTCTAATGATGCGTGCAGCGTCGCCGTCGTCAGGGCAACCAGTGACGTTGGCGTCATGCAGTGGATCACGCGGTGGTCACATGGGCCCACGTGACTCCGCAGGTCCTTGCATAAAGATGCCAAGCAGCACTGGACGCCATGACAACCACCGACGCTCGCGCGCACCAGTCCAGACAGCCTCCGATATACAGTACATACACGAATACATTGCAGTACATATTTCACAGCAATCTATCTCCCCCTGCTATCCATTCCGCATATGGTTAACACAACATAGAAGGTCACCTATCAATGTGTCCCATACAATTATCCATATACAGACATCAAATGTTGGAATAATATTTTATGTATAGCAATACAATGAATTTCAAGTACTGCTACGGCCCATGGGTGATTCCATCACTGAAGAATTATATTTTTGTAGTACATTATATATATCTATGGTACAGTTTAATTTACAGTCAGGAACCAGCCATAGGTCGCAAAACAATACCAGCAGGTCCAAAAAGGCCATATATATAAGTATTGCGGACATCTGCCAAATGAAGTGCGTACCCATACTGAGAACAATTAAATGCGGTGCGGGTGGTCCACATAAACAGTTGGCAGGCCTTCCCTAGCCCAGACCACAGGCAATTAGCATATGGCTCGGGCGGAAACCCCCACCAAATGTACACGTTCAGTTAGAGTCCTGATGGATCTGGAAATTGGGTACAGTACATCCCTATGGACTGAACGAGAGTCTTAGCTTTGCTACCTTTCTTTGATCCCCCTATACCTGTCACATACAACTGTTGATTTGATATTGGTTTTAATTTTTCTTTTACTCTTTTTAGTTTCATCCATCATCGTTATTTGTTACATCCTTTTTGGAGTGATATGACTTTATGAAATCCGGCCTGCCACTAATGAGGATGTGTGGAGGAGAAGAGTAATTTCACTTACCTGGAAACGTCTATCGTCATACTTGTTCCTCTCAGCCTCCTATGTATTGACATGTCATGATTTCCTGACATGGGTCTGTTTGTGTGTGTTTCACGATAATACTCGAGCCCCGCTGTACCGTGTACATTTGGTGGGGGTCTCCGCCCGGGCCATATGCTAATTGCCTGTGGTCTGGGCTGGGGAGGCCCGCCAACTGTTTATGTGGACCAGCCGCACCGCATTTAATTGTTCTCAGTATGGGTACGCACTTCATTTGGCAATTGTGCTCATGAGATATTGCTGCACATATACATGACTCCACTCTAACTAGTATGGTAATACATGACTTAAGATATGTAAGATGTCCGCAATACTTATATATATGGCTATTTTGGACCTGCTGGTATTGTTTTGCGACCTATGGCTGGTTCCTGACTGTAAATTATACTGTACCATAAATATATATAATGTACTACAAATATATAATTCTTCAGTGATGGAATCACCCATGGGCCGTAGCAGTACTTGAAATTAATTGTATTGCTATACATAAAATATTGTTCCCACATTTGATGTCTGTATATGGATAATTGTATGGGACACATTGATAGGTGACCTTCTATGTTGTGTTAACCATATTCGGAATGGATAGCAGGGGGAGATAGATTGCTGTGAAATATGTACTGCATTGTATTCGTGTATGTACTGTATATCGGAGGCTGTCTGGACTGGTACGCGCGGGCGTCGGTGGTTGTCATGGCGTCCAGTGCTGCTTGGCGTCTTTATGCAAGGACCTGCGGAGTCACGTGGGCCCACGTGACCACCGCATGATCCACCGCATGACGACGACGTCACTGGTTGCCCTGACCACGGCGACGCTGCGCGCGTCATTAGAAGTCCTCCCACTTCATCCCATTGGCCGGCTCAATATTTAAAATCACACACCTCCTATGTAGACTGACGCCCCCTGAAGAAGGCAACGCCGAAACACGCGTTGGGGAGGACGCGCGGTCCATGTGTGGAAGTCCATAGAGTACAGTCCTCTGCCCAGGTATGCTCTCGCTTATATATGCATTTATCCCTATTCTGTGTGGTCACCAGGTGATTTTTTGATGCGATGTTTATATATATACATACAGTGACCTAATATCCCTAGTGCCTTGATAAATATAAATTTCACTCTTGGATCTAATGGGATTTCAGTATGATGGCACTGGATATGAGACACTGAGCTACAGGACAATAGAAATATATTATTTTTTTGGGGCTTCTTCACACTATGGACCGTGTTGATCCTATTTATGATGGATTTTTAACAATGTATGTATCTACACCCCTCATGCTAGATATCTATTTCTGATTTTTAATGAGATTATAAATAAAGGTTAATTTTTATCACTGAACACTTATTGGGCTGTGTTTGATCGCGTGTTTTTCTTCAATTGAATCCCTATGTATAGCGGTCTCCCCGTATTCACATCATTGGGTGCAAGCTAGTTTGCTTTAAGTATAAAATAATATGCACCTGTTGAGAAACTTATTTCAAATTTTTATAGTGTAGATGGTAATATAGATCAATATTTCTAGAGCACATTCATTTTCAAAATTTTTACACTGTATTTCCTGCTTTGTAATCTCCTCACAACTGCGGTTCTGTCACATAGCCTGCTGTTAAAAAAAGGTGAGCTGCGATGAGATCACAAGTGGATTGTCCATCAGTAATATCTGCTCTGGCACAACTGTTGTGTTTCAGTCCTGGTAAGATACTGTTATGTCTCAAGTGGGTTTCCGTCAGGAAAGCTGTTAGAACATCAAAGGGGGAATTCAGCCAGGTAAGCTGCTGGGATATCATAAGGAAGCTGCAGAGAAGTTGTCTCTATTAGCAAAATTGTGCTAATTTGGGAAGAAAGGGTTGTCTTCTCAATCTACTCTATCAGTAAAATTAAACATCATATGTATGGTACCCCTAAACCCCTCACCACATGCATTATATTTTTATGACTGGAAATGGAATCTGGAAATTGTGTATTTCATTTCTTAAAGTTGTACTTTAGAAGAGATATGGAGCAGAATATCAGGATGGTAAGAACGCTGTAGGTACGTTATCCTAGTGCAGGTCAATGGGGAATATTTCTGAACATTGTGTAATTCTTAGACAGTGCAATAAAAACTACAGTTGAAACCAGAAGTTTACATACACTATATAAAAAGACACATGCATGTTTTTCTCAATATCTGACATGAAATCAGAATAAACCTTTGCTGTTTTAGGTCAATTAGGATTACCATAATTTTTCATATTTGCCAAATGCCAGAATAATGAGAGAAAGAGAATGTTTTAAGGCAATTATTCCATAATTTTTTCCTCAGAATTGAGTGATTCCATAATTTTTTCCCTATGCTTGGTCTTAAAAAAATTACCCTTACTGAGTACCACATTTTTTATCTTGATTTCTTTTAGTGTTTCTTAAAGCCATAAAGTTGCCATTTGAAATGACTTTAGTTTTGTGCCATGTCTGTGAACTGCTTTTTTTCAACAACATTAAACAACTGAATGAACATCCTCCAAGCCCGGTGATTCCATAATTTTTGCCAGGGGTTGTAGTATTGTGTAACTTATATATAGAAAAATAAAAAATTCTATGTGGTGCACAAACACTTAAAATGTAGCATTTTGGTATGTAATGAGACAGTATGAGTGATTCTAGCATACCAAATAAAGATGTTGTTTATACTGAGGAAAAGATATTTGTTTTGTTAGTTATTTCATATGGATAAAATTGCTGCGTTGCAAAAAAAACTACCTGTCTGAATTAGGGCTCTTTCACACGTCCTGATATTTCCGGTACTGGAAAAATCATTACCGGAGATATCCGTGTCCGTGTGCACCTGTGTGGCACACATGTGACAGCTGTGTGCCGCCCATGTGTCGCATCAGGAGTACATGTACCGGCGCTTGGGAATCAGCGGTACATTTAGCGGTGTTCCCAAGCCCCGGATGCTGAACGCTGCCTTCATCATTGTCCCCTTCCGCACCAGCAGGGGACCATGATGAGAGTAGTAGTCTGCTCCCGCTGTCTCAAACTGTAAAAATAAGAATAAAATAAAAAATCCTTATACTCATCTGTCCTAAGTGTCCCCCGCTGTAATCCATGCGACCGTGCACACCTAGGAGCTGGTGAGAATGAGCGCTGCAGAGATCAAGCCCGGGAGCTGTGCCGAGCTCAGTGAGTGACAGGATACCGCTAGCCGAGGAGCCGGGGAGAATGAGCCACCCCAGCGAGTGGGGCCCTGCACTGAGCGGAGCTCACTGAGTAACAGGACACTTCTCCTGAGCTCAGCGCAGCTCCAGGGCCCTGTCGCTTCAGCGAGTCATTCTCCCCGGCTTCTCGGCATCAGCGGTCAGAGGATTAAAGCGGGAGACATCTCCAGACAGGGGAGTATAAGGATTTTATTATTTTATTCTTTACACATGGACACTGCGGGAGCAGACTACTACTCCCAACATTGCCCCTTGCTCGTGCTGAGCACAGCGCGAGCAAGGGACAATGATGAGTGCAGCATTGAGCACCCAGCGCTTGGGAAATGCGCTAACTGTACACTGATTCCCAGGTGCTGGTACATGTCCTCCTGATGCAGCACATGGGCGGCACACAGTTGCCACACGTGTGCCACACATGGACACACAGACAAGGATATATCCAGTACGAGTTTTTCCGGTACTGGAAAAATCAGGACGTATGAAACCGGCCTTATGTACACAAACAACTCTGCAATGCGCAGATACAAACAACACTTCTGCATGCACAGTAGATGCACA
This sequence comes from Phyllobates terribilis, assembly GCF_046119375.1. NCBI lineage: Eukaryota > Metazoa > Chordata > Amphibia > Anura > Dendrobatidae > Phyllobates > Phyllobates terribilis. The sequence goes on from NW_027362761.1 coordinate 474,391,801, forward strand.
CAAATAGCTCTGCTGCCAGAACAGGACATATACACATACAGCACTCCTGCTAACTAACAGCTCTGATGAATGCATACATTCATACAGCCAATTGGCAGCATGAATCAGAGCTTGTCTGCACAGTTGAATAGTTTGAAAAGGGACTACTGTAGAACAGGCAAGAAAGCTTGTAAAAGGACTTCAACATGACGTTTCAAGGATGGAGCGAGACTGCCATCTACTGGCCAGATACAGTCAAGCAGAACCAAAATATGCAAGGGAAGTTGCAGGGAGGGCAGGTTCAGACGCTGGACCCGATCAGGTGACTTCCAGGAAGGAGTTCCAGAAGATAAGAGGCCAGCGCGCCAAACCTGAGGAGTCTTTGGCGCCAAGCAGCAGAAAGGAGCAGACGAGCTCCCTGCGTCCTGAGAAACCCCGAGTGACAGGCCACATCCAGAGGCCTGAGAGGTGCTCCAGCCGGGCACCGGTAAAAGAGCTCCGGATCCCTCACAGTTGTGACCCGAGTGCTGTGCCTGCTGAGGGGACTAGGAACCTGATCGCGGTGCTGAGTGAGTTCGCGGAACCTGACGTCGCCCGCCGACAGACGAGGCCTGGACCCCCCTATCCAAGGCTCGAGAGACTGCCTCCCACAGCCAAGCAGAGAGGAGTTGAGAGACGGTCGCCCCAGGAAAGTCACTCCAGCGGAAGCAGAGGAGCTGCATACGTGAGCAGAACCGTCACTTCCACTGTCACCCACGGTATCGGGGACAATTGGGTTTATGTACTCAGGTTGGGAGGGGAACGGTTGGGGCTAAAGTAGCACAACGTGATCTAATTGAATTTATCCGGAAGAGACTCACGGCCTAGCGGGAATAACCGGTGACCCCCGCTAGGGCCAAATGCACAGTTAAAGAACTTGCGTGGTGTCTCCCATGATTGAGGGCATCACCTTACTTTAAGAGACTGCGCCTTACTTTTAGAGACTGCGCCTTACTTTGAGAAATTTCGTATTTTGCTGATATTTCAAACCACTGTTCATTACCCTTGTTGCTAATCCCTTGTTTCAGAATACCTGTTGTATAAAACTGTTTACAATCATCTCTGACTGTTCTCGCCTTGTGTCTCTGTGCGTTGCTTTCCGGCACCTGCATTACACTACAAGACGAGATTAGTCCCTGGAATGGCGTCTTTCTGCACTGCTCCAGGTGATTCGTGGTCTCTTCCAAGCTGTGTGGGGAGAATCCGGCCTGGGGTACGGCCAGGATAGTCACATCTATTCCCTTAGACCCTGAACAACTTTTTAAACTATGTTTTCTGTGAAACACTAAAGCGTTTCAGAGAAGGGCAAACTTAGCTTCAATCGTGCAGCCAGGCTCTGATTCATGCTGCCCATGATTTGGGCAGCATGAATCAACTGACAAGTTCCCTTTAAGTTCCTTGCAGGGATGTGTCTGATGGCATGCTTGTGACATCACTGAAGGTCCTACAGCTACTTAGGACCTTTGAGCTTCCCCTTGTTCTGTGGTATGCTATTTCAGGATATGCAGCATGAGGATATCTACAGTATGCCGGTCCTGTCCAGCGTCCTCTCCTGCTCTGATCATCCAATCTGAAAAAATAGTAATACATAGTAAATAATATACTCTGATGGGTATATTATAAAAGAGCAATGTGAAAAGAACCTCAGTAAAGAGCAAGGACTATAAAATCGCTCAAAATATACACTGAATAGCCAGAAAGCAGTACACAAAGGTAAATACAAAGCATGAGATGCAACACAAGCAAAAGTGAGTAAAAAATAATGTGGATAAGTAACGCACAGTGGTGAGTATAGAATTAATATACGCTAACAAAGGGCAGTATAAAATGGCAGCACAAAGTAAAACCCATGAAGGAGCAAGGAGTCAAAGAATGGCCAAACTACAAATCAAATAGCCAGAAAGCATAAAAAGCAATCCACAAAAATGAATACAAATCTCGAACTGCAGAAAAACCCAGACATACGTTTCGCCTATAGCAAATCACTCATGAGTAAACTGTAGGTGAAACGTATGTCTGAGGTGTGCTTCATTTCGTGGATGGTATTTATCTTTGTAGATTGCTTTTTATGCTTGCTGGCTATTTGGTGTTTACTTTGGACATTGCTATCAAAAACTCTTAAAAAAACTCCTCAAGGGTATGTACCCATGATGTCTTTTAAACTTAGGTGAATCCGACGAGTTTTTTTAAGTAGAAGACGCTTTAGGAAACTCTGGAGTTTTTTTCTGAAGTGTCTTTAGAGTCGTTTTATTCAGTTGTTTCCGGAGTGTTTTTCTTAAATCAGGAGGGTTTTTGTGAAGTCTTTTTGCTGTAATTTTCCAGTCATTTTTTTCACTCAATAGAATAATGAAAATAACATCTAGTGTTTTTTTTAAGCAAAATCCATGGCAAAATACTCCACAAAACATCCATTGGTCTTCTAGGCGTCTTTTGAGCTTTCTCATTAACTTGTATTACAAGTAAAGAGCGTCTTCTGAGTGTAAAACTCCAGAAGAATGGACATGTCACTTTAACCGCTTGGCATTTTTAGAAACCTGAAGTTCGAAAGCTTGGAAATATGCACAGCAAGTTGTTTTAACATAGGATTGCTTATGTTCAGTCTTTTGAACATTTTTTGATAGGTTTTTTTAGGTAGTTTCCTATGGTGGAATCTGCCTGAAAAAGACTTTGTGTGCACACAGCTCAAAAAAGGAAAGTTTCCTAACCTAAAGTGGTTTCCACTAGAAATTTTGACCATCTCAGGAAAACTGTGTGCACAGCAGAAGGCCTCATTGACTATACAGTGCTGCATACTCCGCTTTTTACTCAGTTCAAAATACAGATGCAAAAAGAAAAGTGGAAGGACCCCATGATGTATTTTAGTCCTTTTGCTTCAATTTGCATACATTTTGTAATGGACCCATTTTGCACATGGATTTAGTCTCTCTGTTCTTTTCCTGTGGGCTTTGTTCACACCTCAAAATGCAGGTGTGAGCAGAAAGTAAAGTGAATTAATGTAAAATTTATATTAACTGCAATTACTTTTATGTTTCAGTTTAAAACTAATTCATTGAGAAGTTTGTCGTCCAGTGAAATGCCCATTGAACTTCAGAACCTACTGTAAATCCGATAAAACAATCGCTGGTCCTATGTGTTAAATATTATGTGTTTGCTCTCACACTTGGAGATCTTCTAATGTAAACCCAGCCACATAATTCTGGATCAATATTTATATGAATTGTTCTTACAGCTGTTCCCTTTTATTTATTTCAAAAGCAAACCAGATGGGTCCATCAGAGAATCGAGGCATGAAGCCAAATCTCTGTTGGTCTGTTGATTAAACTTTTTTTATATATATATACCTTTTCTGGGGTAGACGGAGAAAGGTGCAACGTATATATTGTACATTTCATGTCATTCAGGAAGTAACCTTAATTGTGAAAGTCATAAATTGTGTATACATCATATTATTTCGGTGCCAGCTGTTTTCTTCATTAACGTTAATGTCAAAAATGTTAAACAGGCTCCAATTGTGTACTAGAGTCAAACGGTAAAGAATTGCATGTGTCTCAATGGGGCTCTCTTTGTAGACTGTTTTACAGGTGTGTGCATAAATAAAACTTAACTTCATTATATCTGATCCATGTTTCAGCAACTGGTTTTGATTTTAATTACATCTGCTGAAACTGCAGATATTATGAAGCAAAATGCAGGTGGAAAACACAGGTTATTTAAACCCATAAAAGAGGCCTTGTAAATATTATAGTGAGTGGATGTAACACGATCTGTCAGTGATAGAGGCAATGCTGATACCACCACAGCAAAGAAAGGAGAAAAACATCAGTCGCTACTCTACAAATTATAGGTCAGTTTTACTGCTTGCCTTGTTCAAGATATCTCAGTTAAACAACATTAAAACTTGCCTAGGTGCCCATAATAAACAATTTTAATAAATAAGAACCATTGTGGAAATAAAGCTATGCAGCTCAGCCCTTTGTTTATGCAGTAAATATCACTAATTGCAGGTGTGATTAATTAAATTGATTAATTTTGCCTATTTTACAATAAGGTGCCAATAGTTCTGGAGTTGGCTGTGCATTTGCCAAAATAAAATTCTACATATTTGGCTACATGCCTCTGATTAATACAATATCACGGCTGTGTTGGGAGTCTAAACAGCAACTAATGAAGTAGAGCATTTATTATTGAATTAATGCTGACATAAAACAACTTAATTTCCTCTAGGAATTATTAAATGCACTTTGAATGAATTAAATAGGTAATAACACACTGATCGCCGGGGCCCTAACTCCTGTGCTAACCAAAAATTCAATAAATAGGGCTCTAAAATGCCTAGCTGGCATGGAGCAGTAGCAGCACCTGCTTACTACTGTTCCATTCATTGTCTATGGTGGCCGTAAATAGAGTACAGCACATATAAAGAGATCAGTTGTGCTTTTGCAGAGCCACTGTTTCTTTTTCATGATGCTGCTCCTGATCAATAGCCTACTAGAGTAAAATGCATCCAATTTTTTAGGACGCACACGTTTCTGAATACATTTTGGTGCCAAAAATTCAACAGCTTGTCATGAATTAAACAAACTATGACACCACACCACCGCCGTTCCCCAATCTTGCCACAGCTTCATCCATTTTGGCGGAAAACACGACTCTACTTTGGCAGAAATTTTTCAACTTTTCAAGGCGATTTACTCCAAAATTCTGACGTAATCTCTGTGATAATTCTGGGCCTTTCTTTTTTCAAAGTTGCTTATATTCACTTCATGTATAATAAATACCATATACAAAATTGCTCAATATAAATTAGAAATGTTCAAATATTTCAGTAATACTCCAAAAATAAGTCTGTAGGGATTAAAATGCTTTGATTTCTCATAAATTTGCAAAGTCCGACAAACGTACAGTCATAAGGTTCTATCAAGATGAAGATCTTACTTGCGGATTTATGAGAAGTTGAAGCATGTTAATCCCTACAGATATATTTTTGGGAATCTAATGTATATTCAACAATCTGGTATATTGTTTTTGCTATATATTCTATTATTGGATGCAGCTGTTTATTTACTGATGACTAATGAGGCGAGGAGGGCCGCTCAGTCTGTAAGCATTTGGAATGGCTGCAATTTTAATGGTCACTAGTTGTTTTTTCATTGATGGATCTACAGTAAAGTTGGCTACTCTCTGTGGTGCTACAGCATGCAGTGCATAGTCTTTAAATCACAAAGTTCACCAGCCTTTTGTATAAAGATGCCCCTTTTCCTCCAATGGTGTTTGCAGCTGCCCTTCTCCATGTCAAAATTTCCCCTGATACCAGCAATATACGCATTGTAACGTGCACACTGGTCAGACATGCAGTTATTCAATGAATGGTTCCTACTTAGAACTTTCCAAGTCTACAGTTTGTCAATAGGGACACCCTCAACTCATTAACGCTACCACTTTAACATGTTTTACAGCACACAGTTCAATTCGACAGTAACTTTGTATTTACCCTCCTTTATCTTTGGTGCCACTAAGTACAGTTCCTTACTTGCAAGCGGAGGAAAACTACAGATGCCGATTCTGTAGCAGTAATCCTCTGCCGCATTCACTTGTTGACACAATTTCCTCCGTCTTTGTCTTTAATTGCCTTTGGTCAAGCTATTAAGAATCATTCTAGATGCTAACTTGTTGGCGCCCACTCAAAGCTCCTGAAAGTACTTAACCTCGGACTCTCTTGCAACAGTTACTGCTATTTATAAGCCTGTGGAGCTCTTTATATATTCAGAGAGCTTCTTTCTCCAGGAACCACTCTCACTGTCAAAACCAGCCGAAACCTCTTCTCTTCAAGATCCAGTCACTCCCTGGCCTCTCTTCCATATGCCATTATCATGTACTTCAGACCCAGAACTCTGCCCTTATTCGCAGCAGGTCTGGCAGTCTTGCATGTGCCCACTGTATACACACTCACCAGAGATGCAAAAACACAAACTGTTATGAACACACCTGAAATCCTAACTACAGGAGTTAAAGAAAAACCCTTTGAGTGCTGCAATGTCTCTTGTCAAATCACATGGAGGGGATTACTGTTAAGGTGCATTTTCACTAGCCTAGGAATGTTCATTTCCCATTAATCAGTCTATCTAAACATTCTGCCAATAACCAAACAACCAACCAAAATGCTCTTACCCAATGCAAAAGCGCCAATGGGGCCAATGCAATTCTTTAATACAATTGGTCTTTTCCTATAGGCCAAAGGGACTTTTTGGGCCCCTTAGGCTCCAGGGCTTAGGTGTGATTGCAACCTGTGCACCTATTGTAGTTACGCCTATTTGAGATATTGATTATATTTACACGGCTCTCTTATTTATCATGTCAGTCATATGGGTTGCATCCTAGTGCCAAGTGTTGGCCTAGGAAACAGTTTCTGCCGCATTTTTAAATGCATATTTTAGTTTTGTCTATGTTTTTGTGTTTTTTATATAATAAATAATTAAACTGTTTAAATTCAGGAAGTGCAACTGATCTTTTGTATTTGCATTCCCTCTTTTTTTTTTTTATAATCGTTTATCCCTTACATATATTTTGGCTAGCAGTCGATTAATATACAAGTGGTGCCTATTCCAATGTTAATTTTTGGTATAATAAGTTTCACATGACACCACAGTAAACAGCAGTCCACCTTGTGTAAGCAAGAGGGGCTTAAGTTGTTTCATCAGAGTGGATGACAAATTACGGAGGTAAAAAGAGGGGAAGAATTGGCTGATAAGCGGGGAAGAAGATATATCCAATAAAATATATTACAAAATTTCTAATTTGTCTGTATGTTTGATTTTTGCAAAATTTTTTGAAAGTACAGCTCCACTGTAATGTTTGTTTCCTCTACATTTCCTCATTAGTCCTCCCTGCGCTGGTCACGACTACAGCCGAAGTGCAACCAGCTATAGTTTTCCCTGGATTTTAGTTCAGCACCACTCACCACCGGTCATCATAGTTGGACTAGTCTCATGTCACCTTGTCTCACAGATCAACTGCAGCTCAAATAGGCACTTCACATGGACCACCCACACTCTACTTTATCTCCACTTGTCTATGATCGCCCAGGGGGATATGGGGGAAACTCGGTACCCAGGCCTTGACCTTCTGTGGGATGTCACGGCAGTCGGCTCCTGGGCCCGTACCCTGGGGTCACTGTTTAAAAGGGGTTTGTTACTTGAAGGGATGAATCTTGTCTCGTGACGCCACCTGTGGTTCTCGGTAATGGGTACCGGCGCTGCTGCAGACCTCTGGAGCAGATGTTAGGGCAGCTTGGTTGGTGCGGCTCTCCACAGGCAGAGCACAGCTCCAGGGCAGTGCCGGTGCAGATGGCGATGCTGGGCGTTGTAGTACAGGAGCAATAGCGTGGTAGAAATAACTGACAGAAACAGTGAGGTGCAGTCATCCGAGTTTACTCACAGTTATTTAGGTTCTTCAGGTGGCACTGTACAGGTGTCAGCCTCCCACGTCGCGCTGAGTTTACCAGGCAGTGGTTCAGCACTCCCTCAAGTATCTCAAGAGCACTTAACGGGACCCCTCTCTGTATGTTCCTTCCTTAGCCGACTTCCCGCGCTGGGTCTCTCCCTCCTGCCCTGCGCCTCGTCACATAAAGTCCCAATCGGGTACCTTGAGATCCCTCTGGGCAACTTGAAGTTCCCGGACCTGACTTGGTGCCCTTTTCGGGGGCTTAGGTGTGAAAGTGGCAACTGCACCCTGAAAGTGCAGAAGCCTCCGTTTTTCCAGCCGAGACCTGAAGTAACACGGCTAGTCCAGGGACTGGTTCCCTTCTTGCGGCCTGATCGCTCTGACACTTGGCAGATTCGGGCGTACGGGTGCCATCCTGCATTCACCGTACCCCCTTGGATCCCTTCTATTACTGGAGCCTTCCTCCCTGACTCACCTCTCACTTCTGGGCCTCTCTTACTAGGCCCCACTCTGGAGCAGAGCTCCTGAAGAGACTCTGCTCCTCTCCTCCTCTCTCACTGAATCCACCTACTGAACTGCTACTCTAAGATGGCTCCCCTTTATATACACCTCCTATTCAAGTGCTCCCCTGCTCTACGTCCTCCACCCACACCCACTACTGGTTCCCCCTCACTTTTGGTTCCCCCCACTCCAGCCAGGGATGGGGCAGCAGAAGAAGTGCATAATGCCCTTCCAGCCGGCCTGGAGTAGTGTAGTGTTGAATGCAGGTGTTGGGGTCCCGGGCAGTACTCCATCCTTACCTGAGAGAAGGAAATGCCACACCTTTGGGTGAGGTGCAGTACCTCTGTGGCGACTGAACCCTCAGGGGCGCCACATTTGCTCCTGCCAGCAGCTCCTCCTCACAGTGTAATTGTGCTGTGTACCGACATCACCATACACACATCTCAAGTCAGAATCTGGCTTTTCCTGGGCCCATGCTGCCCCCACCTGCATACAATATCTACTGTTCTTGAGGCCATCCACAGTAACTGTACCTGGAGGCACCACAGAGCATCATGACCCTCTGTCTGGGTAAGCTGCAAAATAACAGCATTATGTACACAGTATTATCTGAAAAATATAGATTTATGTGTAGACAGATAGACTAATAATTAGTCTATTAAAGCAAATATTTTAAAAGATCAGCGGTAAGCCCCCAGCAGTTACTGGAGGCAATGTATATCTCAGTTTGTTACGATGGGTGATGTAAAAGAATCCAAGACAGAAAAACTGCTTAAAATGTAGCAAGATATTTGTGCAGCTTGCAAAATTTTGCAGCTTTTGCCATTTTCACGCTCAGGCTTGGACTGGCCCACAGGAGAACAGGAGAATCCTCCGGTGGGCCCCTGTGCAGGAGTAGGCCACCACCCTCTTATATGAGCAGTACTTGGCACTATATACTTGAATCACTGTGTACAAACATAGGCGGCATCTTATTCATTTAATGAATTATTTAATTTACCCAGTTCATTGTTATATAAATTTGTGATTGAGGATAATGTCACATTTGCATGTAGCTGGACAGTGGGGCCCTAGAGATGGTTTCTGGTGGGCCCTTGGCTCCCCAGTCTGACACTGCTTGTGTCTCTTGTGTTCGGCGGCTCTGTGTCCCGGTCTTCAGTCTTCTATCAGGTGGTTTGTGGTGTAGGACATACACTATTTTAGTGCCCTGCCCCCATCACAAAGATCGGCCCCCATAATACTTGTAATGTAACTTGGGACAGGAGCTCATATTATGATACCACAATAGGTCGAGATATATGTGGTCTGCCGTCTGTAAATGGCGCCTCCATAATTACTGGTTCAACTTGTGAAGTATTGAGGGTAGTAATAGTCACTCCCATCATTGTAACTGTGTAAAAAAAAAGTCAAGACAAAAAAGCTCACATGACACTTTTATTTTCTTTCTTTTTATTTTTTATTGGAATAGCAATAAGCAACATTGTAATAAAAATATTACTGGCCCTTTAAGAAATTAAACTATGATCGCAATGACTCTCAGGTCAGGCCCCATAGAGACCACAGAACTAGCTGTCGTCATTGAGGACCGGCTGAGAGCCACTGGACCCAAAGATCCAGAGGAAGGCGAAGAAACCCCCCGGAGAGTTCTGACTCAGGGGGGGAAAAAATTCCTTCCTGACCCCAGTTGTGGCGATCGGATATTTCCCTGGATCACGTCTGTCCTGCTGCATATTGCTGTATATCTGCATGTATTATAAGCTCAGGAGAGCCGACCCTGGGAAGGAAAAGACCAATACACCCTGCTCAAAAGGAGCTTACAATCTAATATACAATATACAGGCTACTCCTGAGGGCATGATGAGTAATGTACACCATTCCCTAGGAGCTTACAATCTAATATACAATATACAGGCTGCTCCTGAGAGCATACAGAATAATATACACCCTGTCCTATGAGCTTACAATCTAATATACAAAATACAGGCTGCTCCTGAGGGCATACAGAATAATGTACACCCTGTCCTAGGAGCTTACAATCTAGTATACAGTATACATGCTGCTCCTGAGAGCATACAGAATAATCTACACCCTGTCCTAGGAGTTTACAATGTAATACACAATATACAGACTGCTCGTGAGAGCATACAGAATAATCTACACCCTGTCCTAGGAGTTTACAATGTAATACACAATATACAGACTGCTCCTGAGAGCATACAGAATAATCAATGCCCTGTCCTAGGAGCTTACAATCTAATATACAATACACAGACTGCCCCTGAGGGCAAACAGAATAATGTAGACCCTGTCCTAGGAGCTTACAATCTAATACACAATATACAGACTGCTCCTGAAGGCATACAGGATAATCTATGCCCTGTCCTAGGAGCTTACAATCTAATATACAATATACAGACTGCTCCTGAGAGCATACAGAATAACCTACGCCCTGTCCTAGGAGTTTACAATCTAATATACAATATACCGGCTGCTCCTGAGGGCGTACAGAATAATCTACACCCTGTCCTAGGAGTTTACAATCTAATATACAATATACAGGCTGCTCCTGAGAGCAAACAGAAAAATCTACACCCTGTCCTAGGAGCTTACAATCTAATATACAATATACAGACTGCTCCTGAGAGCATGCGGAATAATCTACACCCTGTCCTAGGAGCTTACACTCTAATATACACTATACAGGTTGCTTCTGAGAGCATGCAGAATAATCTACTCCCTGTCCTAGGAGCTTACAATCTAATATACAATATACAGGCTGCTCCTAAGAGGATGCAGAATAATCTACACCCTGTCCTAGGAGCTTACACTCTAATATACACTATACAGGTTGCTCCTGAGAGCATGCAGAATAATCTACACCCTGTCCTAGGAGCTTACACTCTAATATACAATATACAGGCTGCTCCGAAGAGGATGCAGAATAATCTACACCCTGTCCTAGGAGCTTACACTCTAATATACACTATACAGGTTGCTCCTGAGAGCATACAGAATAATCTACACCCTGACCTAGGAGCTTACAATCTAATATACAATATACAGGCTGCTCCTGAGAACATACAGAATAATCTACACCCTGACCTTGGAGTTTACACTATAATATACAATATACAGGCTGCTCCTGAGAGCATACAGAATAATCTACACTCTGTCCTAGGAGCTTACAATCTAATATACAATATACAGGCTGCTCCTGAGAGCATGCAGAATAATGTAGACCCTGTCCTAGGAGCTTACAATCTAAGATACAATACACAGACTGCCCCTGAGGGCATACAGAATAATGTAGACCCTGTCCTAGGAGCTTACAATCTAATACACAATATACAGACTGCTCCTGAGTAGAGATGAGCGTTGTTCTACTCGAACTGTTCGCCAATCTCAAATTCGAGCTGTTTTGGGCGGTGTTCGAGCCGTTCGGCGAACACGAACAATTTGAGAAAAATTCGGCTGTTCGAGGTTATGTTCGATAACTGTTCGTGCACCAAAATCATAACTGGATTTTTTCTCAGTAATGATGAAAATTAATGTTAATACGCAGTTTGAGTGTACAGCGGGGTGGGGGGAGGGGCAGGGGATGGATCTCTGCAGGAACAATGAAGATCTCTATTTTTTTTCCTCTTTCCCGCATTTACAGTGGGGAGGTGCAATCTGTCAGCCTATCAGCAGCGCACACACGGAGCGAAGTGCTTTTTTTCACACAAGCAAGGGCATGTGTCATTGGCAGTGTATGTCACATGTCCTTGCCCTATAAGATCAAGCCATTTTCCCCGTCGCCACCATTTTCTCACTGCTGCAGCTGCGTGTTAGACGGCACCGCTGTTGCTGTGTGCGCTATACCTTGTTAATTTCAAGCCAATTTTCGCACAAATCTACAGATAGCTTGGGAGTAGGGAATAGTTGTGATTGCAGTCCTTTTAAGGACTAAGTTACAGCATTTCCTACGACTTTTATCAGGCAGGTCTGTGCTCTTAAATAGATAGATTGTGGGAGTAAAGACTAATTGTAATTGGAGTCCTTTTCAGGACTAGGTTACATCAGTTCCTATCAGTTTTTGCCAGGCAGGTCTGTGCCAGTGCTGTGCAAGTTTTTTCACAGCATTTGACTGAATCTAGCAAAGCTAATCCTTTTTGGCCTATTGCAGAGTGTGTTAGTCAGTGGAGTAGCCTATCTGTGTTGCAAGATATACCACCTGTGTATAGAATACCAATTTTTTTACTGCACCTAGTGAAGTAAAATCTTTTGGGCATAGCATCATTCTATTAGTCCATCTATACTGACCTCCATCAGGTTGCAAACTGAATATATTTTTTTCTGCATCTACCTCTGAAAAAATATTGGGCTTCTAGCTGTGTGTGGGACTTGTTCTATTAATCCATCTATACAGACCTCCATCAGGTTGCAAACTGAATATATTTTTTTCTGCATCTACCTCTGAAAAAATATTGGGCTTCTAGCTGTGTGTGGGACTTGTTCTATTAATCCATCTATACAGACCTCCATCAGGTTGCAAACTGAAAATATTTTTTTCTGCATCTACCTCTGAAAAAATATTGGGCTTCTAGCTGTGTGTGGGACTTGTTCTATTAATCCATCTATACAGACCTCCATCAGGTTGCAAACTGAATATATTTTTTTCTGCATCTACCTCTGAAAAAATATTGGGCTTCTAGCTGTGTGTGGGACTTGTTGTATTAGTCCATCTATACTGACCTCCATCAGGTTGCAAACTGAATATATTTTTTTCTGCATCTACCTCTGAAAAAATATTGGGCTTCTAGCTGTGTGTGGGACTTGTTCTATTAATCCATCTATACAGACCTCCATCAGGTTGCAAACTGAATATATTTTTTTCTGCATCTACCTCTGAAAAAATATTGGGCTTCTAGCTGTGTGTGGGACTTGTTGTATTAGTCCATCTATACTGACCTCCATCAGGTTGCAAACTGAATATATTTTTTTCTGCATCTACCTCTGAAAAAATATTGGGCTTCTAGCTGTGTGTGGGACTTGTTCTATTAATCCATCTATACAGACCTCCATCAAGTTGCAAACTGAATATATTTTTTTCTGCATCTACCTCTGAAAAAATATTGGGCTTCTAGCTGTGTGTGGGACTTGTTGTATTAGTCCATCTATACTGACCTCCATCAGGTTGCAAACTGAATATATTTTTTTCTGCATCTACCTCTGAAAAAATATTGGGCTTCTAGCTGTGTGTGGGACTTGTTCTATTAATCCATCTATACAGACCTCCATCAGGTTGCAAACTGAATATATTTTTTTCTGCATCTAGCTCTGAAAAAATATTTGGCCTTCTAGCAGTGTGTGGGACTTTCTCTATTAGTCCATCTATACTGACCTCCATCAGGTTGCAAATTGAATATAATTTTTTTCTGCATCTAACCCAGCCAATAGTTTTGGCCTAATACCACAGTTTGGCCACTCAGCTCTGCTCGGTTCCCATCCATTGTTTTTTTATGCAAACAACTCCAGAGTTGTTAATTAGTTAACCACCAAAATGAGTGGAAAAAGGCCTGCTGCTGGTGGAAAGGGGAATAGGCGTGTTGGGAAGGGGAAAAAAGGTTGTGTCCGTGGGGTAGGTGTTAAAGCAACAGTAACATCTGCAGAATAAAGACCATCTTCCAGCCAAACTAAAATGTCTACTTCTTTTAGCGGACAATGTGATAAGATCCCTTTCTTACGGCCACGCCAATCGCTACAAATTCCAGATGAGGCACAAAAACAGCAGGTGCTTCAACGGATATCAAGTGCTCCTTTAAGTGGGCTCTCCTCCACATCAACTTCAACATCACAAATACTCCAGTCCTCAAAGGTGTCACCCCAATCGCACTTGCTTCCTCACAGCTCCCAAATCTCCAGCTGCCCGTCTGAGTATGAGGTAGAACAGATGGTTGAGTCTGCAGAGCTGTTTACTCATACTATAGCCTGGGAATCAGAGGTCGACTCCAGCGCTTCTGTGAATCCAGACGAGAAAATGATCTGCACTGATGCCCAGAATCTTTATGAGTCGGATCCAGGACCAGACGCAGAAGGTTCTGACCATAATGTAGACCCTCATTCCCAAACTGTAACTCCTGTTGGTGGAGACAATGAGGAAGACGATGATAAGACTCAAATACCTGATTGGAGCGACAACTTTAGTTTTTTGTCAGGGCAGGAACAGGTTGGCTCTGAGGACGACGGGTGTGATAACGCACAGGGTGATGATGATGAGGTTGGAGATCCCACTTACTGTCAACCCACAGTCAGCCAAGAGATGAGGTCAGAAGAGGAGGTGGAGGAAGATGCTAGTGACGACGAGGTCAGGTTGCGCCTTCCTGGACAGAGACGTAGTACTGGAAGCACGTCAACAACTGCATCCTCAAACACAACTCTGCCTCTCACCACAAGTCGTGGTGGCTCTTCAGGTCGCATGGGTGCTAAGCCTTGCATAGCCTGGGCATTTTTTCAGATCGATAAAGATGACCCAACTCGTGTTATCTGTAACATTTGTCAGCAAAAGCTAAGTAGAGGCCAAAAAATACATAGTTTGAGTACTTCATGCATGAACCGGCACATGGACATGAAGCATAAGTTGCAGTGGGAAGCTCAGTGTGCTACAATGCGGCCTAGCCGGCCGGGCCAACCACCGTCTGCCATATCTTGTGCATCCGCGGCCTCTTCATCCTCTGTGACTGGGGGGACAGCAGTCACACCTGTTTTGGGGCGCAGACCTGCCACCTCTTTACCCGCAACAGCCAGCGTGATTGGCAGGTCATCATTTTCTTTGGAGGTGGCAACACCAGCTGGTGTTGAGCGCTGTCCGACATCGATAGCACCACCTTTGGATCAAGGCAACCTAACATGTCCGCCTGCATCTTCCTCACAGACCGGCAGTTTGCTGGGGACACCCTTATCAACCCCGTCTAAGCACAATAGCCAGCCCTCGGTCCCTCAGATGTGGACAAGTAAAAGACCATTTCCTCCTAGCCATGAGAAAGCTAAGAGGTTGAATTTCACCATCTGCAAGTTCTTGGCTACAGAAATGCTGCCTTTCCGCCTGGTGGACACAGAGGATTTTCGAGACCTTATGTCCGTCGCAGTGCCCCAGTACCAGATGCCCAGTCGGCACTACTTCTCAAAGAAAGGTGTGCCTGCGCTCCACCAGCATGTCGCACACAACATCACTGCTTCTTTGAGAAACTCTGTGTGTGACAGGGTGCATTTCACCACAGACACTTGGATGAGTAGGCATGGACAGGGGCGTTACATGTCGCTGACTGGGCACTGGGTAACTATGGTGACAGCAGGACAATGGGCTGCTGTCCAAGTCTTGCCGTCCCCACGAGTTGTGCGTCAATCCTCTTTATGTCAAAGTTCCTCCACTGCTTCTGCCTCCTCAACCTCCTCTCGGTCTTCCACCTGCACCCAAAGCCTGTCTGGTCATGCCACAAGCTTTCTAACTGCGCAGAAGGGATCCTGCACACCTCCTTACTATGCTGGCAGTAGGGCTCAACGTCATCAGGTGGTTTTTACTTTGAAATGTCTGGGAAATGTGAGTCACACAGCTGAGGAGTTGTGGTCAGCTCTGGAGAACCAATTTCATGAATGGTTGTCTCCACTGGACCTGAAACCAGGGAAGGCCGTGTGCGACAATGCTGCAAACCTGGGTGCGGCCCTTAGCCGGGGCAATGTCACACACGTGCCTTGTATGGCTCATGTGTTGAACCTGGTTGTCCAGCAATTTTTAGCCCACTATCCCAGACTAGATGGCCTTCTGCAGAGGGCACGGTCGCTGTGTGCTCACTTTCGCCGTTCGCATCCCGCAGCTCAGCGACTTACATCTCTACAGAAGTCGTTGGGCCTGCCACTTCACCGGCTAAAATGCGATGTGCCTACCCGGTGGAATTCAACTCTGCACATGTTGCAGCGACTGTGGCAGCACCGACAAGCCCTGGTGCAATACGTTCTGACGTATAGCCTGGGCCAACGAGATCCAGAGGTGGGGCAAATCACGCTGGAGGAGTGGTCTCAGATCAGGGACCTATGCACCCTTCTGCACAGTTTTGAAATGGCGACGAAGATGTTTAGTGCTGACGATGCCATTATCAGCATGACTATTCCGGTGATTTACATGCTGGAGCACATGTTAAACAGAATTCGGAGTCAGGTGGTGGCACAAGAGGAGGTGGAGGAAGTAGAGGAGGAGGAGTTGTATGCGGAAGGGCTAACATCTGCAAGGTCCAGACGGTCGGCAGCACCAAGGCGGCAGGCATGTGAGGGTGGGGGAGATGGTTTTACCAGGGCGCATGGTAGCAGCCAAACTAGTGAGGAAGGTGCAGGAGCCCAGGAAGAAGTGGAGGACGAACTGATGGAAGACTCATCAGATGAGGGAGACCTTGATCACATTTCTGTTGTGCGAGGTTGGGGGGAGAGGACAGAGGAAGGAAGCATGATTGTTACCTCGCCACCAACACAACAGGGACTTGGTGCTCCTGGATGCGCAACACACATGAGTGCCTTCTTGCTGCACTACCTGCAACATGACCCTCGAATTGTGAGAATTAGAAATAATCCTGACTACTGGGTTGCCACACTGTTAGATCCCCGGTACAAAAGTAAATTTGCAGAAATTATTCCTGCCATAGAAAGGGATGCACGCATGCAGGAGTATCAGCAGAGACTGTTGCAGAATCTTACATGTGCTTTTCCACAAAATACCAGTGGTGCACGTAGTGAATCTTACAGTTCTAACTTGCCAACCGTGGTCTGTATGGAGTTGTTCAATAAAGGGCCCAAAATTAAGATAACATAGATGGGAGAGGTCTCTATGAATAGGAATTCCTAAGTATTTGATACCCTGTGAGGGCCAGGCAAAGGGAAAGTTGGACTGGATGGAATCCTATATGGATTTGGGGAGGGAGACATCGAGGGCCTCAGACTTCGCAGCATTGATTTTAAAATTTGACCATGTAACAAAGTTATCTATTTCAGCCATAACAGCATGGATGGATATATGTGATTGAGTGATATATACTAGGACATCATCAGCAAATAGAGAGCACTTGTACTCGGTGCCTCCCACCTCAATCCACCTAATATTGGGGTTATGGCGAATTGATGAGAGCAGGTGCTCCGTCACTAGGATGTATAAGAGAGGGGACAGAGAACATCCCTGCCTTGTCCCATTGGTGATTGTGAAAGGTGATGAAAATGTTCTGACGCGCCCCCTGGGCCTTGGGACACCCGGACCCTTTTTGGTGGATGCTGGTGGTTGTAGTCTCCGTGGCGGCGACCCGGTTCCGTGGCTCAGGGCGGTCAAACCAGTGGCGGAACTATTTATGTGGTTTTGATGTTTAAATGTCCGACTACGCCACCCGTGGATTGCGGTCAGAGTGAACCGCCGCTCCAGGGCAGACCGCTGAGTCTGGTGTTGTGGGTGCAGCAGAGCATAGCATAACTCCCCACGGGAGGAGTATAGCCTCAGGGCAGTGTATGCGGAGGATGGGGGTGATGGTGCAGGGCAGCAGCAGTAATGACACGGAGTCAGTGATGCAGTCCAGGGCCTTTACTCACAGTTCTTATTATCCAGACCACGTCTGCAGGTAACGGCTGCCCACGTCGTACTGTGCTCACCAGGTGAGGGGCTCAGACAACTCCCAGATAACTTTGGAGTGCTTCACAGGACCCCCTTTGTGTGTCCTTTGTCTGGCCTTTCTTACCAACCCTTCTGTCCGGCTGCCTCGGGCCTCCTCTTGGTAAACTTGGCGCCAGTTTCCCTGACCCTATGTGGTGCCTTCCTAGCGGGTGTAGCGAGGGGCTGCGCCACATAAAATGTCACAGCCTCCTGTTTCTAGCTGAGGGTCGTTTCCTGCCTCCACTAGTTTCGGGGACCGGTCTCCCCCTTTGGCCTGACCCCTCCACGCAGGTGGATTCGGGCGTGCGGTGGCGACTCGCCCCTCCGCACCCCTGAGATCCCTTCATTCCTCGTTCCTGGAGCCTTCTCCGCTCCTCTTCCTTCCTTCTCCCTCTTCCAGGCCTGGGCCTCTGTTACTAGGCCCGCCTCCGGAGCAGAGCTCATGCAGAGCCCCTGCTCCCTGCCACTACTGCTCAGACTTCTCTGCACTGAACTAAGATGGTGCCCACCTTTTATACTCCCTTCTCAATGCACCCAGGAACTGCTTCCTCCCTGCTCCTGCCTACAGGGTTCCCCTTCCTCAGTGTTCCCTCCCCCCACTCCAGCCAGGGACAGGGACTGTCGTGCCCATCTCAGGGGCATATTGGTCGCCCTGCCCCACGGCAATGTGGTGTAATGCATGCAGGTGTCGGGTCCTGATCCACACTACATCCTTACCTGAGAGTGAGATATCACACCTCTGGGTGAGGTGCAATACCTCTGTAGCAACCGAGCCCTCAGGGTGCTACAGTTCCATTTATCTTCAGCCTAGGTGACGTATTGCGATACAGGGCCGTGATTTTGGCTATAAAAGGGTCCCCTAGACCCCTACCCCAAGCTTTTTAAGAGAATCATATATGGCGTGCCAGGAGACTCTATGGAATGCTTTCTCAGCATCCAACGAGAGTATCTAATTACAAATTTTTAACTGCATCTAGCCCAGGAAATACTTTGTGCCTAGTAGCAGTGTCTGCTAGTCAGCGGATTATCCCGGCTGTTAAGCAAGCTACACCACCTGTAGTTTGGACACTTCATTTTTTCAAAGGAAATGCTTCGGGACCACGGGATACTCAGTGAAGAGCATCAGGAGGCACCCCAAGGCATAGGGGCTCGGACTGGCAGTAGGATGCCTTGCGGTGGACAGCCGAGCTCGATCCTTATAAAAGCTTTTTAACTGCAGCAGCTTTAGTGGACGCTACTGGAGCTGGAATTACGCGGCTGCTGGCATGAGACTTGCCCTCCAATAGATCCTTGTAAATGGATTTAAAGTGTATTTATTCAAATTAGAGAGACAATTTAAATTAAAAAGCTTAGAGCTGCCTCCACCACAGGGGGGCTCGCTCGACCCACCAGCGGACAGGCACCAGTATTGGGAGAGGGGGGCTGGCCGTCAGGGTTCACCGCGGCTCTGGCACAAACCCGGCGACACGGAGGTGGCACGGGCAGGAGCGGACTGAACGTGTCGGCTTCTCACTTTTTGGATTTTAGAAGGGCATGACATGCCTATATCTGTGTCTCCCCCTCCTTTTACTCCTCCACCTCTTTTCTTTTCGCATGACTATATGTACTTGTCACTTTTCCATGTGTTAGTTGTGTCTTCTGAGCAGCTTGTCAGCTTTTGGACACCTTTGAAGGTGTTTTCTATGTGTTTCTATGTGTTTTTGTTTGCCTGCCATTGGTTTTAACGGTGTTCGAAGGTGTTCGACGAACAGTTCGACGAACAGTTTGGCGAACACACGGGTGTTCGACGAACCGAACCGAGCTCGAACACTACGGGGGTGGCTCAACACTACTCCTGAGGGCATACAGAATAATCTATGCCCTGTCCTAGGAGCTTACAATCTAATATAAAGTATACAGGCTGCTCCTGAGAGCATACAGAATAATCTACACCCTGTCCTAAGAGCTTACACTCTAATATTCAGGCTGCTCTTGAGAGCATACAAAATAATGTACACCCAGGCCTAGGAGCTTACAATCTTAATATACAATATACAGGCTGCTCCTGAGAGCATACAGAATAATCTACACCCTGTCCTAAGAGCTTACACTCTAATATACAGGCTGCTCCTGAGAGCATACAGAATAATCTACACCCTGTCCTAGGAGCTTGCAATCTAATATACAGTATACAGGCTGCTCCTGAGAGCAAACAGAATAATCTACACCCTGTCCTAGGAGCTGAAAATCTAATATACAATATACAGGCTGCTCCTGAGAGCATACAGAATAATCTACACCCTGTCCTAAGAGCTTACACTCTAATATTCAGGCTGCTCTTGAGAGCATACAAAATAATGTACACCCAGGCCTAGGAGCTTACAATCTAATATACAATATACAGGCTGCTCCTGAGAGCATACAGAATAATCTACACCCTGTCCTAAGAGCTTACACTCTAATATACAGGCTGCTCCTGAGAGCATACATAATTATCTACACCCTGTCCTAGGAGCTTACACTCTAATAAACAATATACAGGCTGCTCCTGAGAGCATACAGAATAATCTACACCCTGTACTAGGAGCTTACAATCTAACATACAATATACAGGCTGCTCCTGAGGACATACAGAATAATGTACACCCTGTCCTAGGAGTTTACACTCTAATATACAATACACAGGCTGCTCCTGAGAGCATACAGAATAATCTACACCCTGTCCTAGGAGCTTACAATCTAATATACAATATACAGGCTGCTCCTGAGAGCATACAGAATAATCTACACCCTGTCCTAGGAGCTTACAGTCTAACATACAACATACAGGCTGCTCCTGAGAGCAAACAGAATAATCTACACCCTGTCCTAGGAGCTTACAATCTAATATACAATATACAGGCTGCTCCTGAGAACATACAGAATAATCTACACCCTGTCCTAGGAGCTTACACTCTATTATACAATATACAGGCTGCTCCTGAGAGCATACAGAATAATCTACACCCTGTCCTAGGAGCTTACAATCTAATATACAATATACAGGCTGCTCCTGAGAACATACAGAATAATCTACACCCTGACCTAGGAGTTTACACTCTAATATACAATATATAGGCTGCTCCTGAGAGCATACAGAATAATCTACACTCTGTCCTAGGAGATTACAATCTAATATACAATATACAGGCTGCTCCTGAGAGCATACAGAATAATCTACACTCTGTCCTAGGAGCTTACAATCTAATATGCAATATACAGGCTGCTCCTGAGAGCATACAGAATAATGTACACCCTGTCCTAGGAGCTTACACTCTAATATACAATATACAGGCTGCTCCTGAGAGCATACAGAATAATGTAGACCCTGTCCTAGGAGCTTACAATCTAATACACAATATTCAGACTGCTCATGAGGGCATACAGAATAATCTATGCCCTGTCCTAGGAGCTTACAATCTAATATACAATCCACAGACTGCCCCTGAGGGCATACAGAATAATGTAGACCCTGTCCTAGGAGCTTACAATCTAATATACAATGTACAGGCTGCTCCTGAGAGCATGCCGAATAATCTACACCCTGTCCTAGGAGTTTACAGTCTAATATACAATATACAGACTGCTCCTGAGAGCATATAGAATAACCTACTCCCTGTCCTAGGAGTTTACAATCTAATATACAGGCTGCTCCTGAGGGCATACAGAATAATTTACACCCTGTCCTAGGAGCTTACAATCTAATATACACTATACAGGTTGCTCCTGAGAGCAAGCAGAATAATCTACACCCTATCCTAGGAGCTTACACTCTAATATACAATATACAGAATGCTCCTGAGAGCATGCAGAATAATCTACACCCTGTCCTAGGAGCTTACAATCTAATATACAATATACAGGCTGCTCCTGAGAGCATACAGAATAATCTACACCCTGTCTAAGAGCTTATGTGGCACCCCAGGGGTCTGGTCTCCACAGTAATAGCAATGTTATGTCTGAGAGCAGGTGGGAGGTCTCTTGGTCAGGAATCCTATGCATGCCACACCTCCTGCCCAGTCCTGGGAGGGGAAGAACTTCCCCTATATAAAACTGGGGCTGAGGCAGGGTTAGAGAGAAGAAGAGTAGAGTAGAGAGAAGAAGAGAAGCAGCATAGGAAATGTTAGAACCTTGCTGTTAGTTTTTTTTTCCTTTGCTGGTCACATGACCTTGTTGGCCTATTTAATCCTGCTCCGCCCTTCTGGCTTTGCTGGACTTCATTGTATATCTACTTTCTAGCTAGCCTGTGCTCTGTATCTAGCTCTGTTAGTTTGCTTGGTCTACGGACCTCTATGTTCTATCTATTTTGTTTGTTCGTCTGTCTGCTACTATTTCTGTTAGGAGGTGTCCCATATTCCTCCCAGTCCTTAGTACTTGTAGGGATTCCCTCCCCACATCTATAGGTCTCCGTACAGACTAGATTAGGACTTTAGCAGGTCTGATCGCAGGATCAGGTTCCCTGTTACATCGTAGGGATTCAGCTGAGTCCTATAGTAGGGACAGATCTCCTCTCTTTCCTTAGCTTTGGTAGCAGAACATAACAGTAAGTCCAGCCTGCAAATTCTCTAAGGAAAGATTTTTTTTTTTTTTTGTTCCATCATGGTGTCGGTTCAGGATTTGGCTAAACACCTGCAGGGACTCT
The DNA here is from genome assembly GCF_046119375.1 of Phyllobates terribilis. Lineage (NCBI taxonomy): Eukaryota > Metazoa > Chordata > Amphibia > Anura > Dendrobatidae > Phyllobates > Phyllobates terribilis. The sequence goes on from NW_027362761.1 coordinate 474,414,081, forward strand.
CTCTGGAAGTGGCCGAGCTCCGTCAGCACGATTTGGCTAAACACCTGCAGGGACTCTCTCTGGAAGTGGCCGAGCTCCGTCAGCACGTGAGTAACTGTCCTGGAGCATATTTCTTGGAGCCTAAGGTATGTTTGCCGGATTTATTTTTTGGTGAACATCGAGAATTTTTTTCATTTAAAAATGCTTGCTTATTGTATTTTCGTTTGAGACCCAAGTCCTCTGGGGATGAATCCCAGCGCGTAGGGTTCATAATGTCACTTTTGCGCAAAGAGCCTCAGGAGTGGGCCTTTTCTTTGCAACCTAGTGATACATGCTTCAGATAAGTGGATAGTTTTTTTTCTGCTTTAGGATTATTATATGATGATCCTGACCGTGTGGCATCAGCTGAGACTGAGTTGAGACGTTTAAAACAAGGATCAGGTAATGTGGAAAAATATTGTACTCATTTTCGTCGTTGGTCCACTCAAACAGGGTGGAACGATTCTGCTCTGAAAAGTCTATTTCTTGCTGGGCTCAGTGAAAGGGTTAAAGACCTGCTAATTGCTTATCCTACACCTGAGGATTTGCAACAGGCTATGCAATTAGCTATACGGGTGGATAGAAGACTGCGTGCTAGGGTTAATGAGAGCAAATCCTCTGCTATGTCAGTTTCTGGTTATGATAATGTGTGTACTAACAGTGGTGAACCGATGGAGATTGGATCGGTGGCACCTCGCTCTCAAGAAAAAGACCGTCGTTTTTCGGAAGGCTTGTGTTTCTATTGCGGAAAATCTGGTCATTTGATTAAAGGCTGTGAGCTTCGTATGAAGAAAGAAAAAAAATGGTCAGTCACGCCCGTATTGCCTGTTTAAATTCCAAGGGTATATTTTTAGCTGCTTCCACGATTGCTCAGGAAAAATTAATGGAATTTCGGGTGTTTGTTGATTGCGGGTCTACACTGAATGTAATTGATGGGGGATTCGTGGAAAAACTCAATTTAAAACCTGAACCTTTATCATCCCCCATTGCTGTGGTTTCTGTGGATGGCTCCCCTTTGAAGAATATTACTCTCAAGGTCTGTGAATTTCCTCTCACTATTAATGGTGTTCACCATGAGAAATTGGATTTGGTAGTGTTGAATAACTTGCCTTCTCCAGTAATATTGGGTTTGCCCTGGTTAAAATTTCACAATCCTGTACTGGATTGGTCTACTAGTGAAATTAAATCCTGGAGCCATAAATGTTATGACAAGTGTTGTAACGGGCGTATTGCAGCTTTGGATAGGGGAGAATTGCCTGTTCCTATTCAGGATTTTTGGAGAGTTTTTTCTGAGAAAGAATCGCAGGTTTTGCCTCCCCATAGAGACTATGATTGTTCTATTGAATTTGTCCCTGGAGCGATTCTTCCTAAAAGTCGTTTATTTAACCTTACTATTCCTGAGAGGAAGGCTTTGGAGGAATACATACAGACAAGTTTGGCCGCCGGTCACATTAGGCCCTCTAAGTCTCCTGTGGCGGTTGGATTTTTTTTTGTAAAAAAAAAGGACGGCGGTTTACGTCCTTGTCTGGATTTTCGTGAGATTAACAAAATTACGGTACGCAATCCTTACCCACTGCCATTGATTCCTGATCTGTTTAACCAGTTATTGGGGGCCAAGTGGTTCTCTAAAATTGACCTTAAGGGGGCATACAATCTGTTGCGCATGAAGGAGGGTGATGAATGGAAGACTGCTTTTAACACTCCTGTGGGTCATTTTGAGAATCTGGTTATGCCTTTTGGTCTTACTAATGCTCCTGCATTTTTTCAGAATCTGATTAATGACATCCTTAGACCTTTGATCGGTAAAAATGTGGTTGTGTATTTGGATGACATTTTGATTTATTCGCCAGATCTGGAGTCTCATTGGCGGAGCGTGCGTGAGGTATTACAGTTATTAATGGACAATTCGCTTTTTGCTAAGCTGGAGAAATGTGAGTTCGCTGTACAGAGAATTAGTTTTTTGGGCTACATTATCTCCAGCAAAGGTTTTGAGATGGATCCGGTTAAGGTTCAGGCTGTGCAGGAATGGCCTAGGCCTATTGGTTTGAAATCGATACAGAGGTTTTTGGGTTTCGCCAATTACTATAGAAAATTCATAAAAAATTTTTCTAGTATTGTCAAACCTCTGACTGATCTCACCAGGAAAGGTGCTGATGCGGTTCAGTGGTCTTCTGAGGCCATTGAAGGTTTGGGGATCTCAAGGAGAGGTTCACCTCTGCTCCCATCCTTATGCAGCCTGATGTTACTAGGCCGTTTTTGGTTGAGGTTGATGCTTCCTCTGTGGGGGTTGGCGCAGTATTGTCTCAGGATAACGGGGATGGATTACATCCCTGTGCCTTTTTTTCAAAAAAATTTTCGGAGACTGAATTGAATTACGATATTGGTAATCGGGAATTATTGGCTATTAAACTCGCATTTGAACACTGGCGCCACTTCTTGGAAGGTGCGGAATTTCCCGTTCAGGTTCTTACGGATCATAAAAATCTGATATATCTTGATGCTGCCAAGCGCCTGAATGCCCGTCAGGCTAGGTGGGCACTGTTTTTCTCGCGGTTTAATTTCTCCGTTACTTACATCCCTGGTACTAAGAATGTTAAGGCGGATGCCTTGTCTCGCAGTTTTTCTCCCATAGTCGGTGCTGAGAAAGAGGAAAACATTTTACAAGAAGGTGTTGTGATAGCTGCTTTAGACTCCGTTTTGGAAGATGAGATTCTTAAAGCTCAGGAGAATGCCCCATCTAACACTCCTCATGGGAGGTTGTTTGTGCCTGGGACCTTTAGGAGAGATTTGTTTGTTGAGTGTCACGAATCTCGGTTGGCAGGTCATCCCGGAATCTCTGAGACCAAGAGACTGGTGGGTCGCAGTTTTTGGTGGCCTGGATGGCAGAAGGAAGTCATTAAGTGGGTGCGCCAATGTACTATATGTGCTAGATCTAAGTCCTCACATACTGCTGCTGCGGGGTTACTTTGTCCTTTGGAGGTCCCCAGTGCTCCTTGGACACATTTGGCTATGGACTTTATAACTGACCTTCCCCCCTCTGAGGGTTTTACTGTCATCTGGGTGGTCGTGGACCGTTTTAGCAAGATGTGTCACTTGGTTCCCTTCGTCAAACTGCCCTGCGCTAAAACTCTCGCTAAGGCCTTTGTCAAGGAAATTGTCAGACTTCATGGCGTTCCTACTGACATTGTTTCTGATAGGGGTCCTCAGTTCGTGGCTCGTTTTTGGCGTGCCTTTTGTGACAGGTTGGGAATTCATTTGTCGTTTTCATCCGGATATCATCCTGAATCTAATGGCCAGACAGAAAGGAAAAACCAGGATGTTGAGCAGTTCTTGCATTGTTTTGTGGCAGACAATCAAGAGGGGTGGTCTGAGTTTCTGCCACTTGCTGAATTTGCTCTGAACAATCATACATCTTCTTCTGCTGGTTGTTCGCCTTTTTTTTGTTGTTCTGGGAGACATCCGTCGTTTGGGTCGTTCTCCAAGTTGGGATCTGCCGTGCCTGAGGAGGAGAATTTTTCCGGTGATTTGGAAAGAGTTTGGACGGATGTGCGTGGTAATCTTCAGGAGGCCAACAGAAAATCTAAAGACTACTTTGATAGGAAACGACAGGAGGTTTTGTTCGCTGTTGGTGACATGGTTTGGTTGTCCTCTAGGAATCTGCGGTTGAGGATTCCTTCTAAGAAATTGGGTCCCAAGTTTGTAGGGCCCTTTAAGGTGCTTCAAGTTGTCAACCAATCTGCTGTTAGGTTGGAGGTTCCTACCTCCTGGAGAATTAATCCGGTATTTCATGTCTCTCTGTTAAAAAAAGCTGTTGTGTCGGATGGTGACGCCTCTGCCTCTGTTCCTCCGGTGGTGGAGGACGGGGAATATGAAATTTCTCGCATCCTTGACTCTAGACGGTATAGAGGTAGTTTGCAGTATCTTGTGGCCTGGAAAGGTTTCGGACCCGAGGATAACTCTTGGGTGAGGCCAGATGATGTTTCCGCGTCCAGACTTATCAGAGCGTTTCACAGGAGATTTCCTGATAAGCCTGGTCCTAGGGGATCCGGAGGATCCTCTTAGAAGGGGGGGTACTGTTAGAACCTTGCTGTTAGTTTTTTTTTCCTTTGCTGGTCACATGACCTTGTTGGCCTATTTAATCCTGCTCCGCCCTTCTGGCTTTGCTGGACTTCATTGTATATCTACTTTCTAGCTAGCCTGTGCTCTGTATCTAGCTCTGTTAGTGTGCTTGGTCTACGGACCTCTATGTTCTATCTATTTTGTTTGTTCGTCTGTCTGCTACTATTTCTGTTAGGAGGTGTCCCATATTCCTCCCAGTCCTTAGTACTTGTAGGGATTCCCTCCCCACATCTATAGGTCTCCGTACAGACTAGATTAGGACTTTAGCAGGTCTGATCGCAGGATCAGGTTCCCTGTTACATCGTAGGGATTCAGCTGAGTCCTATAGTAGGGACAGATCTCCTCTCTTTCCTTAGCTTTGGTAGCAGAACATAACAGGAAAGAAAGATCAGGAGCTCAGTGGGAGCAGTGCTAAAAGGAATCAGGGGCTGGCAGCTGAAGAGCTCGCCCTGATTGAAGAGTTACCACCGGACCCGGAGTCCGAGGCTGTGGGGATTAACCCAGACCCAGCAGCAGAAACCGCCCGGCAGGGGATTTCAGGTCCCCTGGCCAAGAAACCCGAAGGCACGGTCACACGCGTGGGACCAGCACCGCCGTCGTGGAGCGGAAGCCACTAGAAGGCCCCGAGTCACCGGCCATACGGGTGAGCACCACACGGTACACTCAGGGACGTGGGCTACCTTTACCCGCCTCTAGCAAGGAAGCCAGAAGAGTACAATTAGTTGGGGAGGCCTACAACTCCGCCTGGCCAAGGGGGATCCCATCTGCTCAAGGACTGACCAGGCCCCGACCGCTAGCCAGTACTCCGGGAGGGTCTATCTTTGTCACCAGTAAAGACCCTGAACTACACCGCATCGTCTCTGAGTGGTTCCTACTACCCCCATCATCCACGTCGGCTGCCCTGAGGCCATACCCCTCCCGTTGGGGGTTATACCATACATGCTGCACCATCCTTCCACCGGCCTCAGCAGTCTGCCCTGCAGCGGCAGCTCCATAGCTGCATTCAACGGGTGGCGTAGTCGTCCTACATCTACTGCTAATATACCGCCACTTAGTCTGACTCCCTGGGCACGGACCGGGTCACCGCCACGAGACTACTACCCCCAACAGGCCCGGCTCCGGGTAGTCCCCGCGTGCGCAACGCTACACCAAGTAGGCCCAGGGGCGCGTCAATTTTGGCGTAGTCGGCAGGATCTCGTGCCCGCAACCACCGGGTACTGCGTGCCTGAAAGAGACTGTTCAAACTTACCAGTGGTGAAGATTCCCGCCATCCGTGGAGGTTTCCCGCCATCCGGCGCCATCTTCTACCTTCTTCCCGCCATCCGCGAAGTTTTCCCGCCATCCGGCGCCATCTTCTGCCTTCTTCCCGCCATCCGTGGAGTTTTCCCGCCGTTGGACGCCATCTTGAAGACGCCGCGCGGGAAGAAGAGGGGCGTGGACTCTGAAAGCGCGCGAGAACTGAAGCCCCGCCTCACGTCCGGACGTTGCGTAAGGTCCTGGAAGGAGCCCAGCAGACGCCGACGTCACAGGAGCGCGACGGAAGGTCCTCGACCCTGACGATCCACTGCGGAGCCGCGGCCTACGGAAGAGGATCATCGCAAGGTAGGCCACGGTCCACTAGGGGGGAGGAGGATGTCGGATACGGAGGAGAGCTTAACTGCCGCAGCCACCGCCAGCGCCACCGCTGCTGCGGTCATGCCTTTCACCATGCCCTATATCCCGGGGGCAGCCTGGCTACCCCAGTACTCAGGGGAGTCACATACCCTGAATGACTTTAAAGAAAAGCTGGATAGCCTCTTCCAGGTGTACCCCCTCACAGAAGAGCAAAAAGTGAGCATCCTGGTGGCCCAACTAACCGGGGCAGCCCAAAGGGAGGTAAAGTCCTGGCCACCTGGGAGGAGGACTGTCGCAGGGATATTAATCCGGCTGAAGGACACCTTTGATACCCGCACCTCAGCCGAGATTAAGCTTAGATTCTACGGGTGCAAGCAGCGAGCACATGAGAGTATAAGGGACTATGCACTAAACCTACAAGAGGCCCTGAGAGCCATTAAGCAGACCGACCCTGACAGCGTGGGAAACGAGGACAGGCTGTTGACCGAACAATTTATAGAGGGACTATATTGCAATGCCCACCGAACCCAGTTGCGGGCAATGGCCTTACAGGATCCTCATCTGGACTTTGCACAGTTCAAGGACAGAGCCATCCGGGTATTCCGAGAACCGGCACCGGGTGGCGTGGTGACCCACAGGCGCCCTACTACCGCTTACCACCAGGAGGCGGCGCCCTTGTCGGCAGGGCCTGTGGGAGCTGATGCGCAGGCTGTGAACAATGACCCGGCTCCGGACCTGCACCATCAGTTCCAAGAGCTAGCTAAAAGCGTTGCTGCGCTAACCCGAACTGTGCAGTCTTTACAGGTTTCCACTCCAGGGAAGATCCAGCTGGCATCCGGACCGGAGGACATCCCGTGGCGCCGACCAAGGAGGACCCCACCGGCCAGAGGAAGACCCAGCGACCGGTACAACGAGGACGGACAACCTATCTGCCGCCGCTGCAATCAACCCGGACATATGGCAAGGTACTGTCCTTTAAACTGGCACAACTTGGGGTAGAGGGCCAACCCCCAGGAAAAAGATCACCAGGCCCATCGAACTGGCGCGACAAATATGTGGGAGGACGTCCAGTCTTGCCTGTGGTACTGGATGGCATCCCTATGAGTGCCCTACTGAACACCGGGTCACAGGTCACCACCATCCCGTATGTGCTCTTCAAGCAGTACTGGAATGACTCGGATATAACCCGCTATCCAGACGACGACTTGAGTATCATCGCCAGTAATGGTCAACCCGTGCCACAGATCGGATTCAAAGAGATGACCATTAAAATCGGTAGAGTCGAACTGGCAGCACAGGGACTGATCATTGTAGACATTGACAAGCGCGAGAGTCACCCAAAGATAACTCTAGGAACTAATGTGATTGAAAATTGTCTTGCAGAAGTGATTTTCATTTTACAGCAGGTTGCCAAGAACGCCAGCTCCGGCCAGCAGCGAGTGCTCCAGAAAGAGATCCGGGCACTGATGCGACGGCAACAAGTGGAACTCTCTGGCGGTGAGATTGGTAGCGTAAGAATGTGTGACCCTTTCCCTATTGCCATACCCCCGAAAAGTGAAATGATGATTTGGTGCCGGGCAGCTATTGGTCTGAGAGGTAGAGATTACCAGGCCATGGTAGAGCCAGTCTACTCAGACAGTAGGCCCACCATTTTGACAGCCCGGGGGGTAGTTGATGTACGCCATGGGAGGGTACCCGTTCGCATAATAAATATTGGGAAAAGGGAAGTATACCTGCCCCGGTATGCTACGCTAGCCAAATTATATACTATCAACCAAAATTCTATACAGTCTGTGGAACCCTTGCCTCCATCTCACCCGGAGGAAGGTAACGGCTCTAAGAAACCAATGGAGGACTGGTGTCAGCAACTACATCTGGGTACTGACTCCACTCCCTCACACCAGAAACAAGGAGTCTATCGGGTGGTTCAAGAGTACGAGAGAGTGTTTAGTAAACACCCGTTAGACTTCGGGCGAGTAAAGGGGGTAGAACACCACATCCCCACGGGAGACCATCCTCCCATAAAGGAGAGATACCGACCCGTACCCCCTGCACACTACCAACACGCCAAGGGGATGCTTAGAGAAATGAAGGAGGCTGGGGTAATCAGGGATAGCTGTAGCCCCTGGGCAGCTCCACTAGTCTTGATCAAAAAGAAAGACAACACCATGAGAATGTGTGTAGATTACCGGAAAATTAACCGTATCACACACAAAGATGCGTACCCCTTACCAAGAATAGAGGAGTCTTTGGCTGCTTTAAAATCTGCTAACTTCTTCTCCACTTTGGATCTCAGTAGCGGGTACTGGCAGGTTCCTGTAGCAGAGGCGGACCGGGAGAAGACCCCGATGGGACTTAGCGAGTTTACCTGCATGCCGTTCGGACTCTGCAACGCACCAGGAACCTTCCAGCGATTGATGGAATGCTGTCTGGGACACCGAAACTTTGAGACGGTCCTGTTATACCTGGACGATGTCATCGTCTATTCCAAGACCTACGAGGACCACCTGAAACACCTGGCGGAAGTGTTCGAAGCTCTGGCAAGTTACGGCCTAAAGGTGAAACCCTCCAAGTGTCACCTCCTGAAGCCAAAGGTGCAGTACCTGGGACACGTGGTGAGTGCTGACGGAGTGGCTCCCGACCCTGATAAGATCACCGCAATTAAGGAATGGCCAAGCCCCTCCAGCGTAAAGGAAGTGAGGCAGTTCCTCGGGTTGGTAGGCTACTACCGAAGGTTCATTCCCGGTTTCACCAAAAAGGCAGCTCCTATGCAGGACCTCCTGATAGGCCAGTCCAGGAAGGCCAAGAACCAGAAGCCACCCTTCAGATGGGAGAAGCTGGAAGAAGAGTCCTTCCGCCAGCTGAAGATGGCCCTCACGGGGGATGAAATCTTGGCGTACCCTGATTATAGCCAGCCCTTTATCCTCTACACCGACGCCAGTAACATCGGGCTAGGAGCCGTACTGTCCCAGATCCAGCAGGGGAAGGAACGGGTAATTGCTTACGCCAGCCGAAAACTGCGACCCACCGAAAGAAACCCTGAGAATTACAGCTCATTTAAGCTAGAGTTCCTGGCAGTGGTGTGGGCAGTCACCGAACGCTTTAAGCACTACCTCGCTGCTTCCCGGTTCACCGTGTACACGGATAACAACCCGTTGACACACCTGGACACTGCAAGACTCGGTGCCCTAGAGCAGAGATGGATGGCCCGCTTGTCCAACTATGAGTTTACAATCAAATACCGGGCAGGACGCTCCAATACCAACGCGGACGCCCTGTCCAGGATGCCGAACCTACCGGACGTAGGGGAAGATTCAGAGGAACTGGAAGAAGTTGAACTCCCCGCGTTCCACCGTCATGGGACTATCCAGTATTCCCACCGTGTAAGGAGTAAGCAATCCGCTACGTTCAACCCATTACCCCATTACAACTGGGCGGAGACGCAAGACAGTGACCCTGCCGTCCGACTGGTAAAGGAGATGCTGACTCGACCAGATGCACGCCTTGACCCAGACGCTCCGGAGGAAGCCAAGCAACTGTGGGCTGAGAAGAGTCGACTGTTCCTTTACAAGGGGAAGTTGTGCCGCAGAATGGTTAACTCCCAGACGCATGAACTAATCTGGCAAGTAGTGGTGCCAAGAAGAGACGCAGCTGTGGTGATGGAGGCATACCACGACGGAGCTGGGCACTTTAGATGGAAGAAGCTGGAGTTCCTGCTGCGCGGGCGGTTCCATTGGGTAGGCATGAGAGGAACCATCGAGAGGTGGTGCAGAGACTGTGGCCCATGCAACCTAAGAAGGAGGGACCGTGCCAGCCAGAAGACTCCCCTGCAGTCCATCATCACCAGACAGCCGTTGGAACTGGTAGCCTTGGATCATGTAAAACTGACCCCAAGCAGAAGTGGCTACGTCTACGCGTTAACCATCGTGGATCACTACTCCCGGTTCTTGGTTGTCGTCCCCGTTAAGGACTTAACAGCTCAAACAGCAGCTAGAGCCTTCCAGCAGCACTTCTGCCGTCCGCACGGATACCCGGAGCAGGTGCTGACGGACCAGGGGCCTGCCTTTGAAGCGGAAGTCTTCCAGGAGTTCTGCACCCTGTATGGCTGCCGGAAGATAAGAACAACACCCTATCACCCGCAAACTAATGGACTTTGTGAGAAAATGAACCAGGTGGTGATAGATCTTCTGAAAACATTGCCCCTTGAAGAACGTAGTCTGTGGCCTGAAAAGCTGCCCGACCTGGTGGACCTATACAACCACATCCCTGTGGGTTCCACCAACTGCACCCCGGCTTACCTAATGAGGGCGAGACCTGGTAAGCTTCCTGTTGATCTGGAGATGGGAGTCCTGACACCCGAGGACACTTCACCAGAAGCAGACTGGGACACAGAGAGGCAGCAGCAGTACCGGAAAGTACAGGAGAGCGTGGAGCGAAGTCTCTGTCAAGCTAGGGAAAGACAGGAGAAATCTTACAACCAGTATGCTCCCGCTGTTCCCCTGGTGCCCGGAGAGCAGGTCTTGAATAGGAAAAGACGGCTCCACAAGTTGGACGACCAGTGGGAGAAGGACCCGTACACCGTACTGCCCTCAAGCCACGACAACCCAAAGATCTGTACAATCAGTAAAGACGGAGGGGAAACCACAGCCATTGTATCCCGGGATCACCTGAAGAAGTGTCCCGAACAGCTACGGAACCCTGAAGAGGAACAAGAAGACCCTCGACCCGTAGAGGAAAGGGAAGATATGGTTAGTACTGTGCTCGGAGACTTCCCTCGGTCTTGGACTCAAGCCAATGGTGCTGTTGTGGTACCCGTCCTCACGTTCCTCCAACCAGCATCCCAAGTGCCTACGGAGACACAGGTAGAGCTGGAAGAACAGCCGGTCCAGGAGGCAGAAGACCCCACACAAGCAGACCAGGAGAATCAACCCTCTGCTTATAGTGAGCCTGCCATACCTCTAGTGAGCCAAAGAGTCCGTAGACGGCTGCCCAGTTTACCCTTGACAGCTCCTATACCCTGTAGCTCAGGACCAGTCACCCAGCTCCGTAGGTCCACTAGGGTCACTAGAGGCCAGCTGCCCATACGGTGGAGGATCTAAATGTTCAAGCTATTTTATTAATGTTTACCTGTTTATTGTTGCTTGTGTATAATTATGTGTTTCTAGTTATTTATAAGAGTCTTTGGTGGATTTACCGGGAATCCTTTGTGCATATAGTTGGAGCGTAACCCAGGACGGACTGAAAGACTGTTAAGGACTCGGGGCAGGACAGACCCCTACCTGGTTACGTCTCCCTGTGTTGGTGAAATGGACACCCTTGTTTTCCTCAAAAGTTACACCCGGTTGCAGACACGCCGTGACCACCTTATGTGTTGTCTCTATTAGAATGTTATTGTTTGCACCTTGTTATATTTACAAAAGTATGTTTAGTCCCGGAGTACTAACTTTCACTAGGGGGGAATGTGGCACCCCAGGGGTCTGGTCTCCACAGTAATAGCAATGTTATGTCTGAGAGCAGGTGGGAGGTCTCTTGGTCAGGAATCCTATGCATGCCACACCTCCTGCCCAGTCCTGGGAGGGGAAGAACTTCCCCTATATAAAACTGGGGCTGAGGCAGGGTTAGAGAGAAGAAGAGTAGAGTAGAGAGAAGAAGAGAAGCAGCATAGGAAAGAAAGATCAGGAGCTCAGTGGGAGCAGTGCTAAAAGGAATCAGGGGCTGGCAGCTGAAGAGCTCGCCCTGATTGAAGAGTTACCACCGGACCCGGAGTCTGAGGCTGTGGGGATTAACCCAGACCCAGCAGCAGAAACCGCCCGGCAGGGGATTTCAGGTCCCCTGGCCAAGAAACCCGAAGGCACGGTCACACGCGTGGGACCAGCACCGCCGTCGTGGAGCGGAAGCCACTAGAAGGCCCCGAGTCACCGGCCATACGGGTGAGCACCACACGGTACACTCAGGGACGTGGGCTACCTTTACCCGCCTCTAGCAAGGAAGCCAGAAGAGTACAATTAGTTGGGGAGGCCTACAACTCCACCTGGCCAAGGGGGATCCCATCTGCTCAAGGACTGACCAGGCCCCGACCGCTAGCCAGTACTCCGGGAGGGTCTATCTTTGTCACCAGTAAAGACCCTGAACTACACCGCATCGTCTCTGAGTGGTTCCTACTACCCCCATCATCCACGTCGGCTGCCCTGAGGCCATACCCCTCCCATTGGGGGTTATACCATCCACGCTGCACCATCCTTCCACCGGCCTCAGCGGTCTGCCCTGCAGCGGCAGCTCCATAGCTGCATTCAACGGGTGGCGTAGTCGTCCTACATCTACTGCTAATATACCGCCACTTAGTCTGACTCCCTGGGCACGGACCGGGTCACCGCCACGAGACTACTACCCCCGACAGGCCCGGCTCCGGGTAGTCCCCGCGTGCGCAACGCTACACCAAGTAGGCCCAGGGGCGCGTCAGTTACACTCTAATATACAATATACAGGCTGCTCCTGAGAGCATACAGAATAATCTACACCCTGTCCTAGGAGCTTACAATCTAATATACAATACACAGGCTGCTCCTGAGAGCATACAGATTAATCTACACCCTGTCCTAGGAGTTTACACTCTAATATACAGGTTGCTCCTGAGAGCATGCAGAATAATCTACACCCTGTAGAAAGAGCTTACATTCTAATATACAGGCTGCTCTTGAGAGCATACAAAATAATGTACACCCTGTCCTAGGAGCTTACACTATAATATGCAATATACAGGCAGCTCCTGAGGGCATACAGAATAATCTACACCCTGTCCTAGGAGCTTACACTCTAATATACACTATACAGGTTGCTCCTGAGAGCATACAGAATAATCTACACCCTGTCCTAAGAGTTTACACTCTAATATACAATATACATACTGCTCCTGAGAGCATACAGAATAATCTACACCCTGTCCTAGGAGCTTACACTCTAATATACAATATACAGGCTGCTCCTGAGAGCATACAGAATAATCTACACCCTGTCCTAAGAGTTTACACTCTAATATACAATATACATACTGCTCCTGAGAGCATACAGAATAATCTACACCCTGACCTAGCAGTTTACACTCTAATATACAATATACAGGCTGCTCCTGAGAGCATACAGAATAATCTATGCCCTTTCCTAGGAGCTTACAATCTAATATACAATATACAGGCTGTTCTTGAGAGCATACAGAATAATGTACACCCTGTCCTAGAAGCTTACAGTCTAATATACAATATACAGGCTGCTCCTGAGAGCATACAGAATAATCTACGCCCTGTCCTAGGAGCTTACAATCTAATATACAATATACAGACTACTCCTGAGGGCATACAGAATAATCTACACCCTGTCCTAGGAGTTTACAATCTAATATACAATATACAGGCTGCTCCTGAGAGCATGCAGAATAATCTACACCCTGTCCTAGGAGCTTACACTTTTGTATACAATATACAGGCTGCTCCTGAGAGGATGAAGAATAATCTACACCTTGTCCTAGGAGCTTACAATCTAATATACAATATACAGGCTGCTCCTAAGAGGATGCAGAATAATCTACACCCTGTCCTAGAAGCTTACACTCTAATATACACTATACAGTTTGGTCCTGAGGGTATGCAGAATAATCTACACCCTGTCCTAAGAGCTTACACTCTAATATACAGGCTGCTTTTGAGGACATACAGAATAATATACACCCTGTCCTAGGAGATTACACTCTAATATACAATATACTGGCATCACCTGAGAGCATACAGAATAATGTACACCCTGTCCTAGGAGCTTACAGTCTAATATACAATATACAGGCTGCTCCTGAGAGCATACAGAATAATGTACACCCAGTCATAGGAGCTTACAGTCTAATATACAATATACAGGCTGCTCCTGAGAGCATGCAGAATAATGTACACCCTGTCCTGGGAGTTTACAATCTGATATACAATATACCGACTGCTCCTGAGAGCATGCAGAATAAGGTACACCCTGTCCTCGTAGCTTACAATCTAATACACAATATACAGACTGCTCCTGAGGGCATACAGAATAATCTACACCCTGACCTAGGAGTTTACAATCTAATATACAATATACAGGCTGCTCCTGAGAGCATAGAGAATAATGTACACCCTGTCCTAGGAGCTTACAATCTAATATACAATATACAGACTGCTCCTGAGAGCATACAGAATAATCTACACTCTGTCCTAGGAGCTTACAGTCTAATATGCAATATACAGGCTGCTCCTGAGAGCATAAAGAATAATGTACACCCTGTCCTAGGAGCTTACAATCTAATATAAAATATACAGGCTGCTCCTGAGAGCATGCAGAATAATGTAGACCCTGTCCTAGGAGCTTACAATCTAAAACACAATATACAGACAGCTCGTGAGGGCATACATTATAATCTATGCCCTGTCCTAGGAGCTTACAATCTAATATACAATACACAGACTGTCCCTGATGGCATACAGAATAATGTAGACCCTGTCCTAGGAGCTTACAATCTAATATACAATATACAGGCTGCTCCTGAGAGCATGCAGAATAATCTACACCCTGTCCTAGGAGTTTACCCTCTAATATACAATATACAGGATGCTCCTGAGAGCATACAGAATAATCTACACCCTGTCCTAGGAGCTTACACTCTAATATACAATATACAGACTGCTCCTGAGAGCATACAGAATAATATACACCCTTTACTAGGAGCTTACAATCTAATATACAATATACAGGCTGCTCCTGAGAGCATGCAGAATAATGTAGACCCTGTCCTAGGAGCTTACAATCTAAAACACAATATACAGACTACTCCTGAGGGCACACAGAATAATCTATGCCCTGTCCTAGGAGCTTACAATCTAATATACAATACATAGACTGCTCCTGAGAGCATACAGAATAATCTACACACGGTCCTAGGAGCTTACACTCTAATATACAATATACAGACTGCTCCTGAGAGCATACAGAATAATATACACCCTTTACTAGGAGCTTACAATCTAATATACAATATACAGGCTGCTCCTTAGAGCATACAGAATAATCTACACCCTGTCCTAGGAGCTTACAATCTAATCTACAATATACAGACTGCTCCTGAGAGCATACAGAATAATATACACCCTGTCCTAGGAGCTTACAATCTAATATACAAAATACAGACTGCTCCTGAGAGCATACAGAATAATCTACACCCTGTCCTAGGAGCTTACAATCTAATATACAATATACAGACTGCTCCTGAGAGAATACAGAATAATATACACCCTGTCCTGGGAGCTTACAATCTAATATACAATATACAGGCTGCTCCTGAGAGCATACAGAATAATCTACACCGTGTCCTAGGAGCTTACAATCTAATATACAATATACAGGCTGCTCCTGAGAGTAAACAGAATAATCTACACCCTGTCCTAGGAGCTTACAATCTAATATACAATATACAGGCTGCTCCTGAGAGCATGCAGAATAATCTACACCCTGTCCTAGGAGCTTACACTCTAATATACACTATACAGGCTGCTCCTGAGGGCATACAGAATAATCTACACCCTGTCCTAGGAGCTTACAATCTAATATACAATATACAGGCTGCTCTTAAGAGGATGCAGAATAATCTACACCCTGTCCTAGGAGCTTACACTCTTATATACACTATACAGGTTGCTCCTGAGAGCATGCAGAATAATCTACACCCTGTCCTAGGAGCTAACACTCTAATATACAATATACAGACTGCTCCTGAGAGCATACAGAATTATCTACACCCTGTCCTAGGAGCTTACACTCTAATATACAATATACAGACTGCTCCTGAGAGCATACAGAATAATATACACCCTGTCCTAGGAGCTTACTCTCTAATATACACTATACAGGTTGCTCCTGAGAGCATACAGAATAATCTACACCCTGTCCGAGGAACTTACACTCTAATATACAATATACAGACTGCTCCTGAGAGCATGTAGAATAATCTACACCCTGTCCTAAGAGCTTACACTCTAATTTACAGTCTGCTCTTGAGAGCATACAAAATAATGCACACCCTGTCCTAGGAGCTTACAGTCTAATATACAATATACAGGCTGCTCCTGAGAGCATACAGAATAATCTACTCCCTGTCCTAGGAGCTTACACTCTAATATACAATATACAGACTGCTCCTGAGAGCATACAGAATAATCTACACCCTGTCCTAGGAGCTTACAATCTAATTTACATTATACAGGCTGCTCCTGAGAGCATATAGAATAATCTACACCCTGTCCTAGGAGCTTACGCTCTAATATACAATATACAGGCTGCTCGTGAGAACATACAGAATAATCTACACCCAGTCCTAATAGCTTACACTCTAATATACAATATACAGACTGCTCCTGAGAGCATGCAGAATAATCTACACCCTGTCCTAAGAGCTTACACTCTAATATACAGGCTGCTCTTGAGAGCATACAAAATAATGTACACCCTGTCCTAGGAGCTTACAGTCTAATATACAATATACAGGCTGCTCCTGAGAGCATACAGAATAATCTACACCCTGTCCTAGGAGCTAACAATCTAATGTACAATATACTGGCTGCTCCTGAGGGCATACAGAATAATCTACACCCTGTCCTAAGAGTTTACACTCTAATATACAATATACAGACTGCTCCTGAGAGCATACAGAATAATCTACACCCTGACCTAGGAGTTTACACTCTAATATACAATATACAGGTTGCTCCTGAGAGCATACAGAATAATCTACACCCTGTCCTAGGAGCTGACACTCTAATATACACTATACACGTTGCTCCTGAGAGCATACAGAATAATGGACACCCTGTCCTAAGAGCTTACACTCTAATATACAGGCTGCTCTTGAGAGCATACAAAATAATGTACACCCTGTCCTAGGAGCTTACAGTCTAATATACAATATACAGGCTGCTCCTGAGAGCATACAGAATAATCTACACCCTGTCCTAGGAGCTTACAATCTAATGTACAATATACAGGCTGCTCCTGAGGGCATACAGAATAATCTACACCCTGTCCTAAGAGTTTACACTCTAATACACAATATACAGACTGCTCCTGAGAGCATACAGAATAATCTACACCCTGTCCTAGGAGCTTACTATCTAATATACAATATACAGGCTGCTCCTGAGAGCATACAGAATAATGTACACCCTGTCCTAGGAGTTTCCAATCTAATATACAGTTTACAGGCTGCTCCTGAGAGCATACAGAATAATCTACACACTGTCCTAGGAGTTTACAATCTAATATACAGTATACAGTCTGCTCCTGAGAGCATGCAGAATAATGTACACCCTGTCCTAGGAGCTTACAATCTAATATACAGTATACAGGCTGCTCCTGAGAGCATACAGAATAAATTACACCCTGTCCTAGGAGCTTACAATCTAATATACAGTATACAGGCTGCTCCTGAGAGCAAACAGAATAATCTACACCCTGTCCTAGGAGCTTACAATCTAATATACAATATACAGGCAGCTCCTGAGAGCATACAGAATAATGTACACCCTGTCCTAGGAGTTTGCAATCTAATATACAGTATACAGGCTGCTCCTGAGAGCAAACAGAATAATCTACACCCTGTCCTAGGAGCTTACAATCTAATATACAATATAGAGGCTGCTCCTGAGAGCATACAGAATAATGTACACCCTGTCCTAAGAGCTTACACGCTAATATACAGGCTGCTCCTGAGAGCATACAGAACAATCTACACCCTGACCTAGGAGTTTACACTCTAATATACAATATACAATATACAGGCTGCTCCTAAGAGTATACAGAATAATCTACACTCTGTCCTAGGAGCTTACAATCTAATATACAATATACAGGCTGCTCCTGAGAGCATACAGAATAATCTACACCCTGTCCTAGGAGCTTACAGTCTAATATACAATATACAGGCTGCTCCTGAGAGCATAAAGAATAATGTACACCTGTCCTAGGATCTTACACTCTAATATACAATATACAGGCTGCTCCTGAGAGCATACAGAATAATGTACACCCTGTCCTAGGAGCTTACACTCTAATATGTAATATACAGGCTGCTCCTGAGGGCATACAGAATAATGTACACCCTGTCCTGGGAGCTTACAATCTAATATACAATATACACACTGCTCCTTAGAGCATACAGAATAATCTATGCCCTTTCCTAGGAGCTTACAATCTAATATACAATATACAGGCTGCTCTTGAGAGCATACATAATAATGTACACCCTGTCCTAGAAGCTTACAGTCTAATATACAATATACAGGCTGCTCCAGAGAGCATACACAATAATCTACACCTTGTCCTAGGAGTTTACAATCTAATATACAATATACAGACTGCTCCTGAGAGCAAACAGAATAATCTACACCCTGTCCTAGGAGCTTACAGTCTAATATACAATATACAGGCTGCTCCTAAGAGCATACAGAATAATCTACACCTTGTCCTATGAGCTTACAATCTAACATACAATATACAGGCTGCTCCTGAGAGGATGCAGAATAATCTACACCCTGTCCTAGGAGCTTACACTCTAATATACACTATACAGGTTGGTCATGAGAGAATGCAGAATAATATACACCGTGTCCTAAGAGCTTACACTCTAATATACAGGCTGCTCTTGAGGACATAGAGAATAATGTACACCCTGTCCTAGGAGCTTACACTCTAATATACAATATACATGCTGCACCTGAGAGCATACAGAATAATGCACATCCTGTCATAGGAGCTTACAGTCTAATATACAATATACAGGCTGCTCCTGAGAGCATACAGAATAATCTATGCCCTGTCCTAGGAGCTTACAATCTAATACACAATATACAGACTACTCCTGAGGGCATACAGAATAATCTATGCCCTGTCCTAGGAGCTTACAATCTAATACACAATATACAGGCTGCTCTTGAGAGCATACAGGATAATGCACACCCTGTCCTAGAAGATTACAGTCTAATATGCAATATACAGGCTGCTCCTGAGAGCATACAGAATAATCTACACCCTGTCCTAGGAGCTTACAGTCTAATATACAATATACAGGCTGCTCCTGAGGGCATACAGATTAATCTACACCCTGTCCTAGGAGCTTACAATCTAATATACAATATACAGGCTGCTCCTGAGGGCATGCAGAATAATGCACACCCTGTCCTTGGAGCTTATGCTCTAATATACAATATACAGGCTGCTCCTGAGAGCATACAGAATTATCTACACCCTGTCCTAGGAGCTTACACTCTAATATACAATATACAGGCTGCTCATGAGAGCATACAGAATTATCTATACCCTGTCCTAGGAGCTTACAATCCAATATACAATATACAGGCTGCTCCTGAGAGCATACAGAATAATGTACACCCTGTCCTAAGAGCTTACACTCTAATATACAATATACAGGCTGCTCCTGAGGGCATACAGACTAATCTACACCCTGTCTTAGGAGCTTACAGTCTAATATACAATATACAAGCTGCTCCTGAGAGCATACAGAATAATGTACACCCTGTACTGGGAGCTTACAATCTAATACACAATACACAGACTGCTCCTGGGGCATAGAGAATAATGTACGACCTGCACCTAGGAGATTACACCCTAATATACAATATACAGGCTGCTCCTGAGAGGATGCAGAATAATCTACACCCTGTCCTAGGAGCTCACAATCTAATATACAATATACAGGCTGCTCCTGGGAGGATGCAGAATAATCTACACCCTGTCCTAGGAGCTTACAGTCTAATATACAATATACAGGCTGCTCCTGAGAGCATACAGAATAATCTACACCGTGTCCTAGGAGCTTACACTCTAATATACACTATAGAGGTTGCTCCTGAGGGCATGCAGAATAAGGTACACCCTGTCCTAGGAGATTACACCCTAATATACAATATACAGGCTGCTCCTGAGAGGATGCAGAATAATCTACACCTTGTCCTATGAGCTTACAATCTAATATACAATATACAGGCTGCTCCTGAGAGGATGCAGAATAATCTACACCCTGTCCTAGGAGCTTACACTCTAATATACACTATACAGGTTGGTCATGAGAGCATGCAGAATAATATACACCGTGTCCTAAGAGCTTACACTCTAATATACAGGCTGCTCTTGAGGACATACAGAATAATGTACACCCTGTCCTAGGAGCTTACACTCTAATATACAATATACATGCTGCACCTGAGAGCATACAGAATAATGCACATCCTGTCCTAGGAGCTTACAGTCTAATATACAATATACAGGCTGCTCCTGAGTTCATACAGAATAATCTACACCCTGTCATAGGAGCTCACAGTCTAATATACAATATACAGGCTGCTCCTGAGAGCATGCAGAATAATGTACACCCTGTCCTGGGTGTTTACAATCTAATATACAATATACAGACTGCTCCTGAGAACATACAGAATAATCTATGCCCTGTCCTAGGAGCTTACAATCTAATACACAATATACAGACTACTCCTGAGGGCATACAGAATAATCTATGCCCTGTCCTAGGAGCTTACAATCTAATACACAATATACAGGCTGCTCTTGAGAGCATACAGGATAATGCACACCCTGTCCTAGAAGATTACAGTCTAATATGCAATATACAGGCTGCTCCTGAGAGCATACAGAATAATCTACACCCTGTCCTAGGAGCTTACAGTCTAATATACAATATACAGGCTGCTCCTGAGGGCATACAGATTAATCTACACCCTGTCCTAGGAGCTTACGATCTAATATACAATATACAGGCTGCTCCTGAGGGCATGCAGAATAATGCACACCCTGTCCTAGGAGCTTATGCTCTAATATACAATATACAGGCTGCTCCTGAGAGCATACAGAATAATCTACACCCTGTCCTAGGAGCTTACACTCTAATATACAATATACAGGCTGCTTCTGAGAGCGTACAGAATAATCTATACCCTGTCCTAGGAGCTTACAATCCAATATACAATATACAGGCTGCTCCTGAGAGCATACAGAATAATGTACACCCTGTCCTAAGAGCTTACACTCTAATATACAATATACAGGCTGCTCCTGAGGGCATACAGAATAATCTACACCCTGTCTTAGGAGCTTACAATCTAATATACAATATACAGGCTGCTCCTGAGAGCATGTAGAATAATGTACACCCTGTACTGGGTGCTTACAATCTAATACACAATATACAGACTGCTCCTGGGGCATAGAGAATAGTGTACGACCTGCACCTAGGAGCTTACAATCTAATATGCAATATCCGAATGTAGCTTTCCGGGGGTGGGTGTAGTGGTGCAGGGTCACAGGAGGCAGTGTCGCTGCTTCAGGAGGCCGGTGTCGGCGGGCCCTGGGCTCTCATAATATGTTGGCGCAGGTGAGCAGAGTCCCCTTTCCCATTGATTGCTCTGCAGTGGGCTTTGGAAAAATGGACGCTGGAGGAGGCGCATGCGTCTCCCAAGATTTCAATCTGCGCATGCGCCTCCTCCAGCAGACACTTTCCCAAAGCCCACTGCAGGGCAATCAATGGGAAAGGGGACTCTGCTAACTGACTCCGACATCTTATGAGAGCCCAGGGCCGACAGCATCATCCCACTTCTGCCGCCGCCAGCCCCCTGAAGCAGCGGCCCTGCCTCCTGTGACCCCGCTCCACCGCCGCTGCCCCCCTGGTAACCTGCCGTTAATTGGACTATAAGAGGCACCCCCATTTTATTTAAAATAATATTTTCTACCCCAAAATTTGGGGTGCGTCTTATGGTCCGGTACGTCTAATAGTCCCCAAAATATGGTAATGGCAATGCAAGTCTATGAGTCCGTGAAAAAATTGGACAGCACTTTGATGACATCTGAGTGTGGTCCGATTTTCAATGACTGACAGAAGGGAGAGGGTGAGAAACCTTTTTTTTCTCATCTCCACGTCCGAGAAAAACTAATGCCACTCTGATCAAAGTCTGATCAGAGTCTGTAACTCTATCACGCCAGTTGCCGTTGCCTCAATTCTGCTCATGATATCCTGTGGTTCCAGTCCTGGTCCTCTGGTCAAGCTACTACGTTCTCCGTTGTTTCTGCTAGACCATCCTGCTGCGCCATCGTCATCTGTCCGTGCTTCGTTACAGCTGCTCATCTCAACTAGATGAGACATAACACCTATCATTACAAAAAAGAGGATTAAATGATAGGTCCTTGGTCCTATTTAAGGAGTCATCCTGATACACAAGAGAGAACACGTCACTCAGATGTTTGCTGAGATTTTTTAGGGGTAAATGTTGCAGTTCTAAACTACACCACAAACACCTCACAGCTGCACAATGTGTGAATGGGGCCTTAGTGTTGAGTGAACAGCTGTCTACCTGGACTTGTCTTCCTCAAGCTGCTGCCTCTGGGACACAAGATGGTTCAGGATTAGAACTGATACATTCTGTACCAATGTGATGTCATGTGATATCTATGATGTCAAGTGCCCTGTGATGTCATGCCCCCTGTGATGTCATAATATCTGCCACTGCTGTGTTATGTATCATGTTTCCAACATCAAGGAAGAGTTGAATTAATAAAACAAAACCACAGGCTGGAAATAAACACCAACCTCATTTTTAATTGAGTCATGACGCACATTATAACCTAAACATTTCCACCCTTTTATTCTAATCCGCATCACCTACTGTTCTATGAACTAAACGAAAACACCGGACGCCATACTGCGATTCCTGATCACAATAAACCGTCAGTTCCAGGTCACCCCTGATCCAACACGACCAAGAGAGCTGACAATGGAGAACTGGAGCAGTCTGCAATTACATTTATGTTATGAAAACACTATGTTTGGACAGTAATGGCAAAGCTTCCCAAAAATGGAACCAAATGGAGTGGTCTCAACTGGCCCACCCGTTACTATATGTTTTTATTAGAGCACATGGGTGTCATAGAGGGCAAAACCAGCCAATTGCTGAGCGTCTTCAAGACCAGTGACAGATGATCAGTTGAACGACCAGCAAGTCGTCATTTAGGGAAGGGGTTGTACAGATTGGTAACCCCTGTTAGGCCGGGCTCACACTGTCTTACTAAAGCACCCAAATGTGCAGATTTTCCTTGGAATATGATCAATAACATTTTTTTTAAATCATAGAATTATTATAACAATCACAGCACAGGACACAGGATCCAGCGCCATCTGCTGAGATTTTCAGGTTAAGGCTGAGGTCCCACTAGCGAATCACATCCGATGCGATAGCATCAGATGCAACATGCTAATGACATTCGGCTGACGCTCTGCTGTGAGCAGGAGCCGAATGTCAGTGCTCCGTGCTGCGATCCTCTTGCACGGAGAGGATCGCAGCACAGTTGCGGAGGGGATGGAGAAATCAATTTCTCCATCTCCTCTGTTGCCGGCACCGGTGGGTATCGCACTGCACTCGGGTGTTACCCGAGTGCAGTGTGATGTTTCACACACACTCATAGGCTTATATGGGTGCATGCGAACCGAATGCAGCATGCCATTGCAGCATGCTGCGATTTTTTTGTAGCCAGATAATGTTATAGAATTAAATTGGTCCAAATGCAAGCCGATTTTTTATCGGATTGCATTTGTCCAATTTAATCGCAAGTGCGAGCGAGCCCTAATGATGCAGTTCTGAATCCCACTACTAACCCCCCATCTATACAATGTGTGAGTGAGGTTGTAAGTGAAGAGTTCCCTACCTGGACTTGTTCCTTCAAGCTGTCCGGCTCTATTAAACCAAGATGGCTCAGGTGTTGCACTTTGTACATTCTACACCAATTGTGATGTCACACGATGTTTATGATGTTTATGTGCTTTGTGATGTCATCAAAACTGTCTGTTTAACCCCTTTCAACTCAATGACATACTTTGATTTTGTGAACAGATTATTTGCATGCAACAGCGCAAACAATGAAAGGAAATCTAACTATAGGGACACACATATATATATATGCAAGCACGGCAGCTCACACGTGTTAGTGCTACTGATTACTATTCACCATTCCTCCCAGCATTAGACATCCCGGCAGAGTGCACGGATCACTGAATCTCTTCTGCTACAGTGGTGGCCAAAAGTATTGGGACCCCTGCAATTCTGTCAGATAATACTCCGTTTCTTCCTGAAAATGATTGCAATCACAAATTCTTTGGTCTTATTATCTTCATTTAATTTGCTTGCAAGGAAAAAACACAAAAGAGAATGAAGCAAAAATCAAATCATTGATCATTTCACACAAAACTCCAAAAATGGGCCAGACAAAAGTATTGGCACCCTCAGCCTAATACTTGGTTGCACAACCTTTAGCCAAAATAACTGCGAACAACCGCTTCCGGTAACCATCAATGAGTTTCTTACAATGCTCTGCTGGAATTGTAGACCATTCTTCTTTGGCAAACTGCTCCAGGTCCCTGATATTTGAAGGGTGCCTTCTCCAAACTGCCATTTTGAGATCTCTCCACAGGTGTTCTATGGGATTCAGGTCTGGACTCATTGCTGGCCACCTTAGAAGTCTCCAGTGCTTTCTCTCAAACCATTTTATAGTGCTTTTGGAAGTGTGTTTTGGGTCATTGTCCTGCTGGAAGACCCATGACCTCTGAGGGAGACCCAGCTTTCTCACACTGGGCCCTACATTATGCTGCAAAATTTGTTGGTAGTCTTCAGACTTCATAATGCCATGCACACGGTCAAGCAGTCCAGTGCCAGAGACAGCAAAGCAACCCCAAAACATCAGGGAACCTCCGCCATGTTTGACTGTAGGGACCGTGTTCTTTTCTTTGAATGCCTCTTTTTTTTTCCTGTACACTCTATGTTGATGCTTTTTCCCAAAAAGCTCTACTTTTGTCTCATCTGACCAGAGAACATTCTTCCAAAACGTTTTAGACTTTCTCAGGTAAGTTTTGGCAAACTCCAACCTGGCTTTTTTATGTCTCGGGGTAAGAAGTGGGGTCTTCCTGGGTATCCTACCATACAGTCCCTTTTCATTCAGACGCCGACGGATAGTACGGGTTGACACTGTTGTACCCTCGGACTGCAGGGCAGCTTGAACTTGTTTGGATGTTAGTCGAGGTTCTTTATCCACCATCCACACAATCTTGCGTTGAAATCTCTCGTCAATTTTTCTTTTCCGTCCACATCTAGGGAGGTTAGCCATAGTGCCATGGGCTTTAAACTTCTTGATGACACTGAGCACGGTAGACACAGGAATATTCAGGTCTTTGGAGATGGACTTGTAGCCTTGAGATTGCTCATGCTTCCTCACAATTTGGTTTCTCAAGTCCTCAGACAGTTCTTTGGTCTTCTTTCTTTTCTCCATGCTCAATGTGGTACACAAGGACACAGGACAGAGGTTGAGTCAACTTTATTCCATGTTAACTGGCTGCAAGTGTGATTTAGTTATTGCCAACACCTGTTAGGTGCCACAGGTAAGTTACAGGTGTTGTTAATTACACGAATTAGAGAAGCATCACATGATTTTTCAAACAGTGCCAATACTTTTGTCCACCCCCTTTTTTAGGTTTGGTGTGGAATTATATCCAATTTGGCTTTAGGACAATTCTTTTTGTGTTTTTTCATTGAAGACAAATTAAATGAAGATAATAATACCAAAGAATTTGTGATTGCAATCATTTTCAGGAAGAAACTGAATATTATCTGACAGAATTGCAGGGGTGCCAATACTTTTGGCCACCACTGTACATGCAACATTTGACACACTGGACATCGGCTCTTTTTTTAACATCGAGAAGCGTGCTACCATGCTTACAATGTTGTGCTTAAATAATTTGCACCAAATTTATCGTTAGGGATTAAATATGATAAATATGGAATAATGGAGCTGAAGTGAATACACAAGATTTGGCTCAAATTACTCCATTTTTGATAAATGTGAACCATTGTGTTTTTATGTTACACCAGAATAGTAGCACGTTTTACCACACAATTGGTGGGCTTGTATTATTTCTATGTAGCTACATAGTGGGCCTCAGGAATGATTTTCTCTGGTGGGCCCAAGGCACACCAGTCGAACACTGTTCACGCCTGTCTTGGCCAGCTACAACAACTTTTTTAAAGTGAGTGGAACTTTTTAGGAAGGCATGTGGCCACACGTTGCTGGCAAATTCATCATATTTATGATAAAAAAAATGATTTAAATCATGACGGAAGTGTACTTAAGCCATTAAACGGAGAACATTTCTTGCGGTAGCGCACAACAGCTGAAAGATGCACCAAATTCATTAAGAGGCGCACACCTCTTAATTAATTGGTGTATCCTATTCCAGCGCACTCTTCATTAACACTGGCGCACAAACTCCCGTCTTCCTTGAATTGTTGCTTTTATCTCTAATAAGTATCGCTTTGTCATGGTTAACTAATCAAAAAATCTTGTAATTTAATCATTTTTAGTCATAACCCAGTAACTTAGAATCTTCAGCATCCACCTCTACACCAGTATCTAAAGGATATATAACCTATATCATCAAAGCAGCATTCTAGTAGTTGGACAGTGCAACATCCAGGAAATTCTTATTGTCTTTGAATCACATTGCTTTATGAAACATTTGTAGAGCAAATAGCAGCCGCATGTGATACATTACCATGATCAGTATAAAGAATGATTTACTTGTAGGGAGATATGGCTTACGTGACTAAGCCGCTGTGATTCAGGAGGCTCACATTTAATCTGTGCTGCTTTTCTGTTTGAATTTTTCTTTCTATTTTGTAAAGTCTAGTCTTGCTCATGTCATTACTATTAGTTATCATGTCTAGATTGCACAATAAGGATAAGATTTGTTGAAGGGGTTATGGGATATTTTACATGAATCTGACCCTTTCTATGAGACAAAAGCTTAAAATTGAGAAAATTTCCCAACATTTACCTTTGATGCAAGGCAGCCTCTTCTCTAGCTTTACAGAGGTATAGAGTATGTTGAAAACAGATGACATTGAAAAAATATCTATTTTGCACAGTATAAGTTTCATAGTTATGGTTGAAGGTAGACTTAACGGGGTTTTCCCAAAAACAAAAAAGTTCATTTTAATCAATGGCTGTGTGTGACCGTGTACGGAACATGGTCTGATCATACCACAGCTCCTGGGCAGGAGAGGAAGCAAAAGAGTATACAGATATTACAGAAGGGGATCGCAGAGGATTCATTTTGTGAGGTAAAATATTGTTTAAAAACAAGCAGTGAAATGTTTTACCTCGCAAAATGAATCCTCTGCGATCCCCTTCTGTAATATCTGTATACTCTTTTGCTTCCTCCCCAGCCCAGGAGCTGTGGTATGATCAGACCATGATCCTGCACGGTCAGACACAGACTATTATTAAAATGAACTTTTGTTTATGGGAAAACCCCTTTAAGTCCATCGATTTCAACCTATAGTCTAACATATTGATCCATAGGAAGGCAAAAAAAAACATGGAGCAGACACTAATACAATGACAATTACATTCATAACGATCTGTATAAATTTCTTCAGCTTCAAATAAATCACGCACGCATCAAATATTTTTTTTTTTACAGAGAGGAAAATAAGTGCCCTATTTTTACGGACTCTCCAGGAATTTCTGAACAGTTGGCAACCCTGACGCTTTGTAACAGAGAAGCGGACTCTGGAGAGGCAATATGTCTGATAATAGTAGCTGATTACTTCTGAAGTATGAACATCTCTGCTGACAAGAGAAAGACAGATAAAACACAAAGGTTCAGCAGCCTAGTAAAGTTTTCATTTTTGACTGGCGGCTTAAACAAATGGAAACCTTCACCACTGATAGACCTGTGCTTGGAACCACCAATCATAAAAACTCAGTTAGATGGAAGCATTCATATCTTAATTGAATTAATACCTACAGAAAAGAAGTCTGCTTGATGTTTTTGTCCAAGTCATCAGTTAGGGTCTCAGGTCCTCACAGTTAAACATGTCCACAATCTGCTACATAGATGCACCAACAAGCACCATATATTGCATCTATGATCCCGGAGATCTAACCTTGGAGATAGACTTTCCGATATTAATTACATTTAACTTTAAGAGTAGAATTAATTGATACAAAAATTCACTGGTCAGTATATCCTTATGTAGAGCATACAGGAGAAAAGACCAGATACAAGAAACTCAAAGATATACTAGAAATTGGAAAATGCAAATAGACAATGTCTTGTGTGTGCCCTATACAAAAGTAATTTTACATTTATATCTTAGACTGAGTTCTATACAAGATTAAGAGTTTCCCAGCTTCTGATTAAGAAACTAGATTTTTATTTTCAAAAAGATTGTTTTTACTTCTTTAATTTTCGACAATTTTTTTTCAACAAGAACAAGTTTCTACGTCTTTATTACTTAGAGATGAGATAAACTCTTTACTGGCTCAAGTATATAAGTATGTGGGTATCCACACAATGCTTCACTCAGGGCACCAACAAAAATTAAAGCACCCCAGTTCCCACCAACAGTGGGAGGAAAATCAGATTTAGAGCCAGCAGCCAGGACCCTTCAACCAGCACTATTGTTCTCAGCTTCACAGATGTATATTTTCTATACTTCATGAAGTCAATTTTTTCCAAACATAAAGAACATAGATGCTGCAAAAGACTATAGTAACTTTGTTTAAAATTACCAGATGAAATGATGTCAGACAGTACTCCAAGGTAATAAAATGCTTGCAATAGATTTTCCCATTTACAATTAGAACTGAAAGAAGTGAAAGAATATGTTGCGTATCTAATGTTCTATACAGGAAACATCTGTAAGTTTTAAAAAGAGGATGGAAGAAGAAATTTAATTTTAAAAATAATGACTTTAATATCCAGTTCGGACCATTCTACGGTTCATTTTACGACATGTTACGTTTCATTACTCTTTACAGTAATTTTGTGGGGTATATTCACCGAAAGACAAATGGGGCTTAATTATACAAACACTGGTAAAAAGTCTGTATTAACTATTATAACATTACAAGGACTACAGTCCAACCTAGATAGGTCCTCAAGTTTCATTGCTGATCTATACAATCACGTTCAATAGAAGGGGGGATATTAACAATAAAATATGGTAAATGAATCATTCCAGAGTGCTATCTTTTGTTTCCACGCCAGTGCCTGATTATGGTGACAAGTTGTCAAAATCTGACATAATCCTTTGCAAAACTTTGGTTTAGCTATCAGAACCGTACATATTCTGATTTGCAATTTGAGCTTGCTCAAGGGATCATTTTTCCTCTTTTTTTTTTTAATAAGGTTTACCCTTGACAAAAGTTTTATATATAGATCCATTTGAAAATGGATCAGACATAGCATAGAATATGATATATGATATCATGGCATTTCAATGAGGCTATGAATACCATCATGGTAATAAAGGCAAGATGAGCCCAGACAAAGATTGAAGCATGCTCCATCTCATGCCGTATATCAGGCCGTGTTCTCCCCTAGCAGCAATAAATTTAGTATTTCTAGAGCAAAGCTAGATCTGTGAAACTGGATCTTACTCAGAACTACTCATAGAACTAAGCAGCTGCAATACAATTACATCTATTGGAATAGAAAATTAATCCTGAGAATATTCAGATGTTAAAGGGGTTTCCCAGTCTATAATGAAAAGTCTGCAGTCACTCTGTGTGACTGCAGACTTGTGCATCCTCCGAGTGTACACACTGTGCTCTTCCAGAGTTTGAGGGTTCTGCCCCAGGAACTGCAGTCAAGCATGCGATATGCATATGTAGCACCCTGAGGATTCGGCTGCTACAGGGGTATTGCACCTCAACCCAGAGGTGTGATATTCCACTCCCGGGTAAGGAAGGAGTGTGGAACTGAGCTCGGTAGGCTGCATGCACTACACACATCCCATTTCCGAGGAGCAGACCGACGGTACTCCCACTTAGAAATGTGCAGGTACGACCGAGTCTGTTCCTGGCTGGAGTGGGAGGGGGGTGGTACATCCCAAGTAGTGTAGGGGCAGATAGGGGGAGCAGCCTGGGTAAAGTTAGGAGCTCATTGGGTGCTGGTCACCTGAGCTCACACATAGAGGGTGTATATAAGGTGGGCACCAACTAAGAACAGGGTCAGATGCAGAGAACAAGTCAGTTGCAGAGAGAAAGTCAGGAGCAGAGGAGAAGAAAGACCCAGAGTGAGAGAGGAGAAGAGAGAGAGACCCAGAGGGGGAAACAGCAGAAAAGGACTCCAAGATCCCAACTTAAATCCCCGGGTGAAGAGTCGGCATCAGGGTACCGGAACCCAAGCTGGTGGGGGTAAAAACATTCCCCAGCCAGAGACCGGAGACCGTGGGCAGCGTTTGCCACGGTCACCCACCACATCCACCCCGAAGGCACACCACATGAAGGGTCAGGGAACCCAAGGCCAAGGGTGTCCCAACAGAAGGCCCGAGGGAGCTGGACCTAGGTGGATCACTGGTGGGGACGGCCAGAGAACGGGACAGAAGGAGAGCTCAGGGCCACGCTCCGGACTTGTTTGGGGGTTGGCTGGATCCAGGACCTGGTGGACGCAGCACGGCTCGGGTGGTCACTCAAAGCTGGAGTGACCAGTACAACATCTGCAGTAAGTAAACACCCTTAACTGCACAACCCGACTCTGTCTTCACTGCCGTCTGCACTGCACCACCACAACCCCCATCCTCTGCACCTGTCCCCTCTGAGGCTATACCCCTCCCGTTGGGGGTTATTCCACCAAGCTGCGCATCCACCATCAGCCTCAGCGGACCCTGCTGCAGCGGCGGCCACAGTGACCGCATCACAACGGGTGGCGTAGTCGACACAAAAGAACTCTTAATAACATCTGTAGGACTGCCACATACAACTGAGTTTGACACCCTGGGCACGGACCGGGTCACAGCCACTCGGAAGACTACAACTCCCATCTGATCCGGCTCCGGATATTCCCCCTAAAGAATATGGCCCAGGGGGCGCGTCACATACGCCCAGGCAGAACCCATCTAGTGGGCACGGCCTTGCCGAATACTGAGGCAGCGCCCACGCGATGGCTGTGCTGACTAGATGGGACTCAGTACAAGGTTTCTCCACCTTCCCCATTTCACGGACCCTTGGATCAAAATCAGGCTTGTTTTCGCAATTTTCCACCAACCTCTCAGTGTTCAAAAATGTCACGGACATGTGAATGGCCACATAGACTATCACAGGTACGAGTGCTTTCCGTGAAAACCTTGAATAGCACTTTCACGTGAAAATCGGACATCTGAATGAGGCCTTATTTGGTAGTCTATAACTCTCAGGACAACTTCTGAAAGATACTAAAGGCGTTGACTTGGATACATTTTTGCTTAGGCACAGGCTTCCAGATACAGAAAATAACAAACACACTAAGGGTATGTGCACAAGTAGCATTTTGTTGTCACATTTTTGTCACTTTTTTCACCCCAGTTTTGTCACAAAATCCTTCCAATCAGAAAAATGAATGAGATTCCTGAAGTCTCATGCACACATTGGTTATTTTTTTCTTATAGATTTGCAGCAGATTTAAATCTACAGCATATAACAGAATAAAACAAGGGGAAAGGAATGACTTGGGAGTGATATATTTATGAGTTAGCAAGAAGGGGAGAACCCCATGTTTAAATCCCTCCCTACCAAGCTATAAGACTTAGTTTTTAAAACAATGTCTAAAATACATATGGGGGTCATATTAAAATAATGTCCTAATCTGCCTGCAATATATTGGTTATAAGGATAACTACCTATATCACCTACCGTCCCCTAAGGTTCAGTTCTAGCACCCCTGCTCTTCTCCATCTACACCTTGGTCCTGGGACAGCTCATAGAGTCTCACGGCTTTCAGTATCACCTCTCTGCTGATGACACACAGATTTATCTTTCTGGACCCGATATCTCCTCCCTACCAACCAAAACCCCACAATGTCTGTCCGCTATTTCATCCTTATTCTCTGCTAGATTTCTAAAACTTAACATGGATAAAACAGAATTCATCATCTTTCCACCATCTCATTCAATCCCCTCATCTGACCTATCTATCAACGTCAATGGCTGTTCACTCTTCCCAGTGCATCGGGGTAACCCTGGACTCTGATCTCTCCTTCAAACCACATATCCAAGACCTTTCCACTTCATGCCGACTTCAATTCAAAAATATCTCCCGGATCCACACATTCCTCAACCACGAATCTGCAAAAACACTAGTGCATGCCCTCATCTACGGCCTCGACTACTGCAACCTCCTACTCTGTGGCCTCCCTTCCAATACTCTCGCACCCATCCAATCTATCCTAAACTCTGCTTACCGACTAATCCACCTGTCCCTCCGCTATTCCCCGGCCTCTCCTCTCTGTCAATCCCTTCACTGGCTCCCCATTGCCCAGAGACTGCGTGCAACCTCCGATCCTCACAAGATCTCCTGCTCTACTCCCCTCTTATCTCCTCTTCCTACAATCGCATACAAGATTTCTACTGTGCATCCCCCCTTCTTTGGCAGTCTCTACCCCAACATATCAGGCTCTTGCCTACCATGGAAACCCACAAAAGGAACCTGAAGACTCACCTCTTCCGACAAGCCTACAACCTGCAGTAACCCTCGCTCCACCATACCGCTGCACAACCAGCTGTACCCTCACCTACTGTATCCTCACCCATCCTTTGTAGACTGTGAGCCCTCGCAGGCAGTGTCCTCTCACCTCCTGTACCAGTCGGTGACTTGTTTTAGTTCAAAATTATTGTACTTGTTGTTTGCTATGTATACCCTTTTTCACATGTAAAGCGCCATGAAATATATGGCGCTATAATAATAAATAATACAATTTAAAAAAATTGATGGCACCCCGGGGTGTCATCACTAACTGACAGAATAGGACATACAATTTAAAGCACATGTACTTCAAACATGTTTCACTGCATATGCGGCATCATCGGGGGATGGGGATGATTCCTTGACGACGACGCATATGCGGTGAAACATGCAGGGGGACGTGTGTTTAAATTGTATGTCCTATTCTGTCAGTTAGTGATGACTCCACAGGGTGCCATCATTTGAATAAATATAGGTAGTTATCCTCATAACCAATATATTGTAGGCAGATTAGGGACATTATTTTAATATCACCCCGTATGTACAGTATTTTAGACATTGTTTTAAAAGCTAAGATTTATGGCATGTTAGAGAGTGATTTAAACATGGGGTTGTCCCCTTCTTGTTAAATTTACAGCATGTTATCTGCAGCATTTTTTTTCTGCAGATTTCACCGATGCTGATGAGCGGGGAAAAATGTGCAACAAAAGCACATGTAAAAAACTAGACAAAACGCAGCAAAAATGTGTGTATTTTACACAGTGTTTTTACTGCCAAACGCATCAGGATTTGCAGCAGAATTTTCTGATTCAAATCCTGAATGTGTGCACATGTAAGGTGTGCAGAGCGGTGGTCATGGGTGAGGGGCTCTTATTCTCCCACACCCTGGAACCCCACAAATAAACTTTGTCCTAGTTTCCATGTGCTGTGGGTGAAGTGCATAACATTCACATTTCGACTGGAGGCCTCTGCTGTCTCCATGTTTCCGGATCCAGGAACATAAATCAGTGGACACTTGCTTCATAACCAACAGTTCAACTTTACTTATCAGTTCATGTTCAACTGATGATACAGCACAGTACGTTTCCTTGTTCTCTGTTCGTTCAGCCTGAGCTATCCCTTTGCTAAATGGCTCCCATGGCCCCTGGGACACTTCATCCAGCCCCACACAGCTGTAGTGTATAGTGCCTGTAACCGCGCCCCTGGCACTGACTGACAGTAGGTTCTAGAGAACCAGTGACTAACACTGTGCCAGTACCACCCCTGGGACTAAAAGAACGAGCCTGCTGGGGGGGGGATAAAGTTAATTTCCTGAAGGCAGCGGGGCTCTTAGTGCAGGTGCCGCACAGTGTCAGAATGCTATTAACCTGCAGATTAACCCCATATCTGCTGATTAGTAACATTATTTTACATGACAGGTTCCATTTGAGCAAAAATGCAGGGTAGCCATGAGCAGCCAGGATTTATTCCACTCTGCAGCATTCTTTAGCCTGTGGCTCTCCAGCCATTATAAAAATAAAACTCCAGGAAAAAGGTCATTATTTCCAATGCATGTTTAAAGCACCAGTTCACTGCAGGAGGCAGTTAGGCTCAGGTGATAAAAGGAAGAGGTAGCACAGGTACAAAATACTCATGAACATCTATTGACTCACCTGCCATCCACGAGGGGTGGATGCTTAGTATTATGCACACAGACAAAGCTCATATACACTGTGTTCCAAATTATTTTGCAAAAAGTGTTTAGGAGTGATAAGGTAAGAATTTTTTTGTTTGTCAGTTAAACTCATTGATGGTGATGTGTGTCAGGGCTCTTTATATCACTGTAAGCAATTGCAGACATCTGTGCTAGATAGTTTGGCAGGTGTGTCCAATGAAAAGCAAGACTACTTAAGAAGGCTGTCCCACATTATTAAGCAGCCTACATTTTCTGGCAAAATGGGAAAGAAAAAGGATGTGTCGGCTTCTGAGAAGCAACAAATTGTGGAGTGTTTAGGTCAAGGCATGACTATGATCAACATAGCCAAGACACTTCATCGTGATCATCGCACAATCAAGAAGTATGTAGCTGATTCACAGTACACACGTGTGCGTGCTGATAAGGGAAAATTGAGGACTCTTTCCTACAGGCAATTACGTCAGGTTAAAAGAGCAGCCGCAAAAAAGCCTTGTCATAGCAGCAGACAAGTTTTTGAAGCTGCTGGTGCCTCCAACGTCCCCCGAACAACAAGATGCAGGGTCCTTCAGAGGTTTGCAGCTGTGCGTAAGCCATCCTGTCGACCTCCTCTATCCACTGCACACAAGCAGAAACGGCTCCAGTGGGCCAAACAATACATGAAGACTGACTTCAAAACTTTTCGCTCACAGATGAGTGCCGTGCAACGCTCAATGATCCAGATGGATGGAGTGGAGGATGGCTGGTTGATGGACACCCCATGCAAACACGGCTACGGCGCCAACAAGGAGGAGGTGGAGTAATGTTTTGGGCTGGAATCATGGGGAGAGAGATTGTCGGCCCCTTTAGGATCCCTGAAGGGGTAAAGATGAACTCCATAATGTATGTTGAGTTTCTCAAACAGCACTTCCTGCCATGGTTCAAGAAGAAGAACCGTGCGTTCCGCAGCAAGATCATTTTGATGCATGATAATGCACCGTCTCATGCTGCACATAACACATCTGCATCTCTGGCTGCTATGGGCATAAAAGGGGACAAACTTATGGTGTGGCCCCCATGCTCCCCTGACCTCAACCCCATTGAGAACCTCTGGAGCATCATCAAAAGGAGTGTGTATGATGGCGGGAGGCTGTTCACATCTAAGCAACAGCTCTGGGAGGGTATTCTGTCCTCATGCAAAACAACTGAAGCAGAAACCATCCAAAACCTGACAAATTCAATGGACGAGAAAGTTCAGAACCTCCTTTCCAACAAGGGGTCCTATGTGCAAATGTAACATCACCTAGAATAAAGTTTTGAGTTTAAAACTGTTTGATTTCAGTTTGTAATAACCTGCTAATGCTTATAATTTCAAAAATGACCATTTTTTTGCTCTTTATTAAAATGAAAAGGTTGAAAACTCTGCTGTGCATAATAATTTGGAACATGCATTTTGAGTGCAGTTTGAGTGTTTTATTTTTTTTTTAAATATACTGTTATCATAGGCAGTTTGTACAAAAACCTTTTAATTGTACTCTAATAGTTATTTGACTGGAAAATTACAATGACTGCAATTCATATAGGTAATTTGGGAAAATCTGAGAAAATATTATTTGCATAATAATTTGGAACACAGTGTACAGTGGGTACGGAAAGTATTCTGACCTCTTTAAATTTATCACTCTTTGTTTCATTGCAGCCATTTGGTAAATTCTAAAAAGTTAATTTTTTTCTCATTAAAGTACACTCTGCACCCCATCTTGACTGAAAAAAACCTGAAATATAGAATTTTTTGCAAATTTATTAAAAAAGAAAAACTGAAATATCACATGGTCATAAGTATTCAGACCCTTTGCTCAGTATTGAGTAGAAGCACCCTTTTGAGCTAGTACAGCCATGAGTCTTCTTGGGAATGATGCAACAAGTTTTTCACACCTGGATTTGGGGATCCTCTGCCATTCTTCCTTGCAGATCCTCTCCAGTTCCGTCAGGTTGGATGGTGAATGTTGGTGGACAGACATTTTCAGGTCTCTCCAGAGATGCTCAATTGCGTTTAGGTCAAGGCGCTGGCTGGGCCAGTCAAGAATGGTCACAGAGTTGTTCTGAAGCAACTCCTTTGTTATTTTAGCTGTGTGCTTAGGGTCATTGTCTTGTTGGAAGGAGAACCTTCGGCCAAGTCTGAGGTCTGAGGTTTTCATCCAGGTTATCTCTGTACTTGGCCGCATTCATGCTTCCTTCAATTGCAACCAGTCGTCCTGTCCCTGCAGCTGAAAAACACCCCCATAGCATGATGCTGCCACCACCATGTTTCACTGTTGGGATTATATTGGGCAGGTGATGAGCAGTGCCTGGTTTTCTCCACATATACCGCTTAGAATTATAACCAAAAAGTTCTATCTTCGTCTCATCAGACCAGAGAATATTATTTCTCATAGTCTGGGAGTCCTTCATATGTGCTTGAGCAAACTCTATGCGGACTTTCATATTTCTTGCACTGAGGAGAGGCTTCTGTCTGGCCACCTGCCATAAGGGCCCGAGTGATGGAGGGCTGCAGTGATAGTTGACTTTGTGGAACTTTCTCCCATCTCCCTATTGCATCTCTGGAGCTCAGCCACAGTGATCTTGGGGTTCTTCTTTACCTCTCTCACCAAGACTCTTCTCCCATGATTGCTCAGTTTGGCTGGACGGCCAGGTCTAGGAAGACTTCTGGTGGTCTCAAACGTCTTCCATTTAAGGACTATGGAGGTCAATGTGCTCTTAGGAACCTTGAGTACTGCAGAAATTCTTTTGTAACCTTGGCCAGAGGAGCCGCTTAAAGAAGAAGTTACAGGTCTGTGAGAGCCTGAAATCTTGCTTGTTTGTAATTGACCAAATACTTATTTTCCACCAAAATTTGAAAAAAAATTCTTTCCAAATCAGACAATGTGATTTTCAGGATTTGTTTTCTCATTTTGTCTCTCATAGTTGAGGTCTACCTATGTTGTCAATTACAGGTCTCTCTCATCTTTTTAAGTGGGAGAACTTGCACAATTGGTGGCTGACTAAATACTTTCTTTCCCCACTGTATACCCATATTAGGCTGGCTATGCAGCAACTATGTAAGTGCCCCTCACCTCACAAGTATTCACACCCTATTTTTCCCTACCAACATTACAGGGCCTTGCTAGATGTAAAATATAAAGGTCCACCCACAACCAGCATAAATGGTCTTCATGGTCTTTTAAGTCTTGAATCTAAAAGCAATTTACTGAAATGATCATCAAATCCACAACACGTCACTGAAAAAAGTCCATGCTTACCAATACGTGGTGTTGAGCCACTCCCGTAGTGTTCGGGTTCGGTTCGGTTCGTCGAACACAGGGATGTTCCTGGAACTGTTCGTCGAACACCTTAGAACACTGTCGAACACCGTTAAAACCAATGGCAGGCAAACAAAAACACATAGAAAACACCTTCAAAGGTGTCCAAAAGCTGACAAACTGCTTAGAAGACACTGTCTTTAAAGAAGCCGGCCGGCAATTCAGCATTGGTACCCGACAATTTAGAACAGAAAGAATAGAGCATCACACATAGATTAGATAGATAGAAACATGTCAGTCACATATACAGTACAGACCAAAAGTTTGGACACACCTTCTCATTTAAAGATTTTTCTGTATTTTCATGACTAGGAAAATTGTACAGTCACACTGAAGGCATCAAAACTATGAATTAACACATGTGGAATTATATACTTAACAAAAAAGTGTGAAACAACAGAAAATATGTCTTATATTCTAGGTTCTTCAAAGTAGCCACCTTTTGCTTTGATGACTTCTTTGCACACTCTTGGCATTCTCTTGATGAGCTTCAAGAGGTAGTCACCGGAAATGGTCTTCCAACAATCTTGAAGGAGTTCCCAGAGATGCTTAGCACTTGTTGGCCCTTTTGCCTTCACTTTGCGGTCCAGCTCTCCCCAAACCATCTCGATTGGGTTCAGGTCTGGTGACTGTGGAGGCCAGGTCATCTGGCGTAGCACCCCATCACTCTCCTTCTTGGTCAAATAGCCCTTACACAGCCTGGAGGTGTGTTTGGGGTCATTGCCCTGTTGAAAAATAAATGATGGTCCAACTATCCAATGGAATAGCATGCCGCTGCAAGATGCTGTGGTAGCCATGCTGTTCAGTATGCCTTCAATTTTGAATAAATCCCCAACAGTGTCACCAGCAAAGCATCCCCACACCATCACACCTCCTCCTCCATGCTTCACGGTGGGAACCAGGCATGTAGAGTCCATCCATTCACCTTTTTTGCATCGCACAAAGACACTGTGGTTGGAACCAAAGATTTCAAATTTGGACTCATCAGACCAAAGCACAGATTTCCACTGGTCTAATGTCCATTCCTTGAGTTCTTTAGCCTGAACAAGTCTCTTCTGCTTGTTGCCTGTCCTTAGCAGTGGTTTCCTAGCAGCTATTTTACCATGAAGGCCTGCTGCACAAAGTTTCCCCTTAACAGTTGTTGAAGAGATGTGTCTGCTGCTAGAACTCTGTGTGGCATTGACCTGGTCTCTAATCTGAGCTGCTGTTAACCTGCGATTTCTGAGGCTGGTGACTCGGATAAACTTATCCTCAGAAGCAGAGGTGACTCTTGGTCTTTCTTTCCTGGGGCGGTCCTCATGTGAGCCAGTTTCTTTGTAGCGCTTGATGGTTTTTGCAACTGCACTTGGGGACACTTTCAAAGTTTTCTCAATTTTTCGGATTGACTGACCTTCATTTTTTAAAGTAATGATGGTCACTCGTTTTTCTCTACTTAGCTGCTTTTTTCTTGACATAATACAAATTTTAACAGTCTATTCAGGAGGACTATCAGCTGTGTATCCACCAGATTTCTGCACAACACAACTGATGGTCCCAACCCCATTTATAAGGCAAAAAATCCCACTTATTAAACCTGACAGGGCACACCTGTGAAGTGAAAACCATTTCCGGTGACTACCTCTTGAAGCTCATCAAGAGAATGCAAAGAGTGTGCAAAGCAGTCATCAAAGCAAAAGGTGGCTACTTTGAAGAACCTAGAATATAATACATATTTTCAGTTGTTTCACACTTTTTTGTTAAGCATATAATTCCACATGTGTTAATTCATAGTTTTGATGCCTTCAGTGTGAATATACAATTTTCAGTCATGAAAATACAGAAAAATCTATAAATGAGAAGGTGTGTCCAAACTTTTGGTCTGTACTGTATAAGAAGTAAAGTGACAGTGTTGGTTACTGTACTTGTCATTTAGTGTTAAAGGATTTATAAAAAAAAAATAATAATGTTTTCATTCACCGTCTCTTTAAAAAAGCCAGCCGACAATTCTGCATTGGTACCCGACAATTTAGAACAGAAAGAATAGGGCATCACACATAGATTAGATAGATAGAAACATGTCAGTCACATATATAATAAGTACAGTGATAGTGTTGATTACTGTACTTGTCATTTAGTGTTAAAATAAAGGATTTATTAAAAAAAAAATTGGCGTGGGGTTCCCCGCAATTTTAGTCTCTAGAGGGGGTTAAGCAGACGGCTGGGGCAGATGTTTGAAGTCTGGGAAGGGGGTAATACCCACGGAGCTTCCCAGGCTACTAATATCAGCCCCCAGCTGAATACCTAGCCTTTACTAGCTATTAAAATGGGGGACCCCCAAAAAAATGACGTGGGGTCCCCCTTATTTTAATAGCTAGCAAAGGCTAGGCAGACAGCTGGGGGCTGATATTAATAGCCCAGGAAGGGTGCCTTGAATATTGGTCCCCTCCCAGGCTAGAAACACCAGCCGTCAGCCACTCCAAAAATGACGCATCCATAGACTCAGTGGTCTTCCACACCCACCCACAAAGACGGCCACACACTGGACCTCATCTTCACCCGCCTCTGTTCCCCATCTAACCTCTCTAACTCACCTCTCCCTCTTTCTGACCACAACCTACTCACATTCTCTTCTCTCTCCTCTCCAGGGCAACAATCCCCACTCCACAAACTTGCATACCCTTGCAGAAATCTCAAACACCTTGACCTACACTCACTCTCTGAATCCCTCCTCCCTCTTACAGACATTAGTTCCCTACATGATGCAGATGTTGCTGCAACTTTATACAACACTACAACCGCTGCAGCTCTTGATTCGGCCGCCCCCCTCACACATACCAAGGCTCGCACAATCAACAGACAACCCTGGCACACCAGCCTAACTAAAGAACTGCGACGGGCCTCCAGGGTTGCGGAGCGTAGATGGAAAAGGTCCCACTCCAATGAGCACTTTATCGCATTCAAATAGTCCCTCACTACCTTCAAGTCCACACTCACAGCAGCATAACAAACATACTTCGCATCTCTCATATCCTCCCTGTCTAACAACCCCAAACAACTATTCAACACATTCAATTCTCTCCTCCGTCCCCCAGTGCCTCCTCCCTCTCCTCTTATTTCAGCCGAAGACTCAACCCTCTTCCTCCAAGAACACCTTCTCCACCATTTCTGAAGATCAAGTTTCCTCTGTACTCTCCAAATCACACCTCACCACCTGTAAACTTGACCCAATCCCTTCCCACCTCATCCCAAACCTTACCACTATCTTCATCCCAACCCTAGCCCACCTCTTCAACCTGTCACTAACAACTGGTGTCTTCCCCTCATGCTTCAAACATACCCCAATCACACCCATCCTCAAAAAGCCCTCCCTTGACCCATCCTCTGTGTCTAGCTATCGCCCCATATCACTTCTCCCCTATGCCTCAAAACTACTGGAACAACATGTCCACTCTGAGCTGTCCTCCCACCTCTCCTCCTGCTCCCTCTTCGACCGCCTACAATCTGGTTTCCGACCGCACCATTCTACTGAAACTGCACTGACTAAAATCACCAATTACCTACTAACCGCCAAATCTAAGCGACACTACTCTGTCCTCATCCTCCCAGACCTGTCATCTGCCTTTGACACAGTGGACCATTCCATATTACTACAAACTCTCTCATCTCTCAGCATCACAGACTTGGCCCAATCCTGGATCTCCTCATACCTAACAGACAGTACATTCAGTGTCTCCCTCTCACACACCACCTCCTCATCTCGCCCCCTATCTGTCGGTGTCCCCCAAGGTTCAGTTCTAAGACTGCTGCTCTTCTCCATCTACACCTTAGGCCTGGGACAGCTCATAGAATCTCACGGCTTTCAGTATCACCTCTATGCTGATGACACACAGATCTACCTCTCTGGACCCGATATCACCTCCTTAATAACCAAAATCCCACAATGTCTGTCTGCTATTTCATCCTTCTTCTCTGCCAGATTTCTAAAACTTAACATGGACAAAACAGAATTCATCATCTTTCTGCCATCTCATTCAACCCCCCAACTTACCTATCTATCAACGTCAATGGCTGCCCACTCTCCCCAATCCCTCAAGCTCGATGCCTTGGGTAACCCTGGACTCTGAACTCTCCTTCAAACCACATATCCAAGCCCTTTCCACTTCCTGCCGACTCCAACTCAAAAATATCTCCCGGATCCTCACATTCCTCAACCATGAATCTGCAAAAACACTAGTGCACGCCCTCATCATCTCCCGCCTTGACTACTGCAACCTCCTGCTCTGTGGCCTCCCCTCTAACACTCTCGCACCCCTCCAATCTATCCTAAACTCTGCTGCCCGACTAATCCACCTGTCCCCCCGCTATTCCCCTGCCTCTCCTCTCTGTCAATCTCTCCACTGGCTCCCCATTGCTCAGAGACTCCAGTTCAAAACCCTAACAATGACATACAAAGCCATTCACAACCTGTCTCCTCCATATATCTCTGACCTAGTCTCCCGTTACATACCCGCACGCAACCTCTGATCCTCACAAGATCTCCTTCTCTACTCCCCTCTTATCTCCTCCTCCCACAACCGTATACAAGATTTCTCCCGTGCTTCCCCCCTACTCTGGAACTCTCTACCCCAACGTATCAGACTCTCGCCTACCGTGGAAACCTTCAAAAAGAACCTGAAGACCTACCTCTTCTGACAAGCCTACAACCTGCAGTAACCACCGCTCCACCATACCGCTGCACGACCAGCTCTACCCTCACCTACTGTATCCTCACTCATCCCTTGTAGATTGTGAGCCCTCACGGGCAGGGTCCTCGCTCCTCCTGTACCAGTCGCTGTCACATTGTGTTCAAGATTATTGTAATTGTTCTTGTAGTATACCCCTTTTTCACAAGTAAAGTGCCATGGAATAAATGGCGCTATAATAATAAAACATAATAATAGGATGTGCCAATTCTGGCACTTAGCCTCGCTCTTCCCACTGCCCTGTAGCGGTGGCAGTGGGGTAATAGGGCTGGGGTTGATGTCAGCTTATAATGCCAGCTGACATCAAGTCCAGGTTAGTAATGGAGAGGCGTCTATAAGACACCCGTTTACTAACCCCATAGTCAAAGTAAAAAAAAACCACAAACACCCAGAATAAAGTCCTTTAATTGAAATAAACACACAATTCTTTAATGTTCTAAATTAAACCATACTTACCATCACGCTCATGCCAGCTGAAGCCAACGATCTCCTGCAATAAAAGTAAAATAATAAAGCAACCTCATCCTTACCTTTCCATGGTTCCCAGGATGGCTCCAGCTCTGCTACATTGACATGACAGGCTGCATCGCAGCAGAAAGCTGCCATCCGGCTTGCCATGCCATAGACACTGAGAAGCACAGGCATGCTTGCGCTCCTCAGTGTCTCGCTGTGACGGCATCCAGATGAGCCGAGTTCATGTCCAATGAACTCAGGGCACCTCATGCACATCACTGACAGTGTGGGAGAATTCTCCTGCGCATGTGGTGAGTGTGAGAGAATTCTCCTGCGCTCGCCGCAAGCGCAGGAGAATTTTCCCACGCTGTCAGTGACGTGCATGAGGTGATCTTAGGTGTCCCTAAACTCAGCTCACCTCATGCACGTCACTGACAGCGTGGGAAAATTGTCCTGCGCTTGCAGTGAGCGCAGGAGAATTCTCTCACGCTCACCGCAAGCGTAGGAGAATTTTCCCACGCTGTCAGTGACATGTGATGCTCTATTCTTTCTGTTCTAAATTGTCGGGTACCGGTGTATGCCGCTGCTGAATTGCCGGCTTTTCATGTTTCACTGTGAGCACTGTTCCCATCGATTTGGGCAACCACTGTAATGCCACAACTACCATGGCTGTAGCATTACAGTGAGTGGCAGACAATCCCTGCATGATGTGAAAAAATCCAGTTACGCTTTTGGTGCACGAACAGTTATCGAACGTAACCTCGAACAGCCGAATTTTTTGCAAATTGTTCGCGTTCGCCGAACGACTCGAACACCGCCCAAAACAGCTCGAATTTGAGATTGGCGAACAGTTCTAGTCGAACACCGCTCATCTCTAGTCAAAATACCAATATACTGCAGGATATAGACAAGCCACAGTGATATAAAGTCGTGAGAGCACAGGGACAAAATACTGATGAACAACTACTCATGCACCTATCTTCCATTCTTCCATGAGGGGGTGAATGCTTAGTATTATAAATGCACACAAAAAAATTGAGTTTACATATTACACAAAAGTTACAAGACTTGGTAAAGACAGGGCAATACTTTCCAGGATAGCGTACCATTCACGACATGATTTTGGGTCACATCGCACAGATAACGCTGCATGAACCCTGACAAATCAAATGCCGCCGAAAAGTAGGAGATTCTTGTGACTCCTGTCTTGCTGCCAGACACTACTGACCTAGCAACATGGAGTCCCATGAACCAATTCGCTCATCTCTAATACTAAACATTTAACAGTTTAATTTTTTATGTACTTTAATTGCCTGCAGATCAATGTGGATCCAGGTCCTGAGACTCCCCCCGATCTCTCAATATATGGTTCAGAAGTGTGCAGCTGGGGAGGCAGGAACACATTGCACCTACCTGAGCATGTGCACAGAGTGGAGCACAGATTCAATAAAAACCCTATAGGACTATTTCATCACAGCTTTTATGCCAGAACAGTGGGATAAAAGCTTTGAAAAATTGTAACATTTTTGCCCAACATGAAGTTCCACAAAAATGTTGCAACTTTTGCCATTTTCATGCCAGTTTGAATTAGCTCTGCCAAAATGGGTGAAGCTGTGGAGGAAACATGGCGGGATATGGTCGTGGCCACCCCTGTCCTTCAAATTCATTAAATATGCTGACGTTTTGTAAGCCACAAATGCTACTCCAGTAGCATTTCTGGCACCGTGGACAAAAGCTAACGTCAAATAAAATTCATTAATTGATGCGTGTCTCTTAATGAATTCAGCGTCTTCTTCTTCAGCAAGTATGGCGTAGAGTGAGTGTACGCTGTGCCAATCTAGATAGATTGGGCCCTATGACTTTATATTAAATCTATTTTCTGCTCTTTGTGCCCATTCAAGCAGGAAATAAGGGTTCCTGCCTCCTCAGCTGCACACTTCTCACTTCTTTTGAGCTATCCATGGGGGACTCAGGACCCCCACCAATTTGTATGCAATTAAAGTTCACAAAAATGTAAAAAAAATACACCAAACTGTTAA
Source organism: Phyllobates terribilis (assembly GCF_046119375.1). NCBI lineage: Eukaryota > Metazoa > Chordata > Amphibia > Anura > Dendrobatidae > Phyllobates > Phyllobates terribilis. Next base: position 474,458,693 of record NW_027362761.1, read on the forward strand.
ATGTTTAGACACTCTTTAATTTAGTTATGCAGTTAGTTATTTTATTCATTTGTTTTGTATTTCGTTATTTTATTAATGTATTAACCAATACATCACAATTAGGCACTGGGTGTAATCTGCTTTGTGTATGTTCTAGCTATAGAATACAGGCGTTAAGGACCATGTTATCTCTTTTTCAATAAGACAGCATGCAGCACTAGTATTTATACCCCTTGGAGCATGATGAGATGCCAGAATGGAAGCAGATGGAGAAGGAAATGGCTGAAAATGATCAACATATGACTATTTTCTTCTTGATTGTGTTTGATTGATGATCTAAAAAGACTTAGTACAGTATTGGTTAAAGTTAATGAAAGAGTAGTTAGCGAATTATTTCCTTGTACATAAATCAGATCCAAATGTTCCGCACTTTCATCAGGGAGCAGTTTAAAGAGGAAATGAAGAATCATTTATTTTCTTTAGGTTTCTACACATTTTTACACATGATTATTTAGAACACGTTATCAATTAATTCCTTTGTTTTGGTCAAGTGTACTAATTCTTGCTGTTTGCTTTAACAGCTTTTTTCCATTAGATGCTCTGTTATAATATTATTAGTAGTACATTGGGAAAATGGTATTAATTCATTAAATGTTACTTTCAGAATTCAAAATGTAATACATGGGGAAGGAAATGTGAAGCAAATAATAGATTAAAAGAAGGATGTATGTATGCAATTACTTGGAGTCTATTCAATCGAGAGAAAAAAGTTTGGTGGTTTACTCTGGAACAAAATGTGACATATGGAAATATGCATATTTCATTTTCCGAGCCCATGGACTTCCCAACATGTGTGTTATTAATAAACTGTGTATTTAGTATAAGTGCAAAGCATTCACAGTTACATACATATGCAATATACTCATGGCGGGATTTACCCATAGGCATTCTTGGACAGTGCCTGGTAGGTGGCCCGGGAAAAGGGAAATTTTGCATATAAGTACACTGGCAAAAGTATATTTATTAGAGAGATTTATTAGAGATAAAAGAAATGCTCCAATGCTCATTGAATTTGTGTCAAATTTTAAGAAATTTGCAGGCAAATTGCTATTCGATTTGCGTTTATCGCCCAAAAAAAAAATAACCGCCTCCATTTTACACATTGCAGAAAATTGCATCAGCCACAGGAGGCTCACATGACTTCAGACAAGACCACGCGGACTTCCCCATAATGCTTTGCAGATATCACATTATATGGTATAGCGCAGCCAATCAGGATGGACTATCATAGCTTGAATAAAGCCAAAGCAGGGAATGTTGTAGCCATATTTTTGGGTGATTTTAGGATATTGAGAAGACATCAGTGCTCACAGCTTAGCAGTGGATAAAGGAAGAAAAAGTCTTAAAACATTGAACAAATACTCCAGAAAGTAATTTGTTGAACAACTGCATCATTGAAGAAGATTAGTGTAGTAAGTCTGCAAATAACACAGATTAAATTGATTAAATGTTTAAAAAATTGTAGACATTTAACTGTGCATGTGTTCTTTTGAATACCTGTTTTACTAGTTCAATTTCACAACCATACATGCCACACCTATAATGTGGCCTGCTGCCACATTTTGCTTTCTGTACATGTTATGTCCTTTTTTCAAGAGTTCAATACTTGGTGTTTAAACACTTTAATTATAGTATTGTATAATATGCATGATGAAAAAAAAATAGCAATGGAAATGAACAATGTAATGTAAAAAAAAACAACATACTACAACTAAGAATGTGCAGCTACTAGCAGCAGCAGAAGGACCACCACCACAGGCACCAGTTGTCCGGGCAATAGTACTACCAAATACAAGGCAAAATTGACATCCTTTGTCTCTATCATGTGTATTAGTGGGTAGGAAGTGGAGGGCAGCATGAAACATATGGCATATTACTCGTCTCAGTCACAGCAGGATGATGCATCCTCTGACAGTGACACAGTCAGTTTGAGTCACTGCTCTGCTCAGAAATGTCTACCTCTTGAAAAATTACTAAAAGGGATACTTTTTGGACTGTTTTTTTTATTTTAAAATATATGAAAAGTCTATCAGTGCATTGTTACTAAATGGGCTGTTACTTACAACAGAATTCCCATCCGTTTCTACTGGACCGTTGAGGTCAATTTAACACTACCAGGGGAATTTTTTCTTAACCCCTTTAAAGCCCATGACGTACTAATACGCGTTTGCGCCCTGGGACTTAAGAGCCTGACCCGTATTAGTACGTCATCGCGATCGCGCGCGCACATAGGCTGTGCGGGCGCGATCGCCGCCGGGTGTCAGCTGATTGTCACAGCTGACACCCGGTACAATGTACAGGGAGCAGTCCCGCACCACTCCCGGCACATTAACCCCCGCAATGCTGCAATCGAAGTCGATCGCAGCATTGCGGTGGCTAAGGGGAGGTGATCGCAATACTCACCTCCTCTTCCGGCCTCCGGCGCTGTCTGACGCGGCTTTCCGGGTGTTACCATGACGACCCGATGTCGTCATGACAACATCCGGGTCACCAGACAGCAGGAAGTTTTTTTGGTCATGCGCAGTGCATGACCAAACAATCTCACTGTGCAGCGCTGACTGACTACATGGCATAGGGATGGTGCTCCATTCCTATGCTATGCAGGCAATCAGAATAAAGAAAGTAAAAGTCCCAGAGTGGGACAAAGTAAAAAAGTAAAAAAACTCTCAGAAAGTGAAAAAAAAAAATTGTAAAAATATAAAAAAAATAATAATAATAATCCACCAAAAATAAAAATATAATGTACCCATCAATAAATATTATTCTGAAAACAAACAAACAAACAATAAAAGTACACATATTTTTTATCGCCACATCCGTAACGACCTGACCTATAAAACTGTCCCACTAGTTAACCCCTTCAGTGAACACGGTAAAAAAATAAAATAAAAAACGAAGCAAAAAACAATGCTTTATCATCATACCGCCAAACAAAAAATGGAATAACACGCGATCAAAATTACGAATATAAATAAAAATGGTACCGCTGAAAACTTCATCTTGTCCCGCAAAAAACAAGCTGCCATACAGCTCCATCATCTGTAAAATCAAAAAGTTATAGCTCTCAGAATAAAGCGATGCAAAAAAATAATTTTTTCTATAAAATACCTTTTAATGTGTAAAAGCGCCAAAACATAGAAAAACTATATAAATGTGGTACCGCTGTAAACGTACTGACCCGAAGAATAAAGCTACCTTATCAATTTTACTACACGCGGAGTAGAATAAAAAAAATAAAAAAAAAAACAATTCCTGAATTGTTGGATTTTGTTTACTCTGCCTCCCAAAAGCTGGAATAGAAAGCGATCAAAAAATGTCACGTTCTTGAAAATGGCACCAATAAAAACGTCAACTCATCCTGCAAAAACCAAGCCGTCGGCCAAAATATGGAAAAATTATAGCTCTCAAAATATGGCGATGCAAAAACTAGATTTTACAAAATATGTGTCTTTTAGTGTGTGACAGCTGTCAATCATAAAAACCCGATATCATTCTGGTATCTCTTTAGTCACACCGACCCGAAGAATAAGGTCGTCTATACCGAACTAGGAACTGCGTAAAAAATAAACACTAGGGCTGGGGTTGGTGTTAGGGTTGTGCTAATGTTAGGGTTGGGGTTAGGGTTGTTTTTTTTTGTAAAAAAAAACAAAAACGATGACGATATGGCAACTAGTGTTGAACGCAAGTGCTCGTTACTTGAGTTTGCATTGGGTGCTCTGGTATGCATTGAGTATCGTGGGTGCTCGAGTCTCCGTCCCATATGCTTCGTGGCCAAAAAAACCTCGTGGGGATTGCCTGCCATGCACGAGCGATCCACGCATGTTTTTTTTGGGGTGTCTAATAACCGTGAAACATGTGGGCGGGGACTTGAGCATTTCACTTGAGCACCCGTGATACATGGTGCATACCTTACTACCCGATGCAAACTCAAGTAGCGAGCACTTTCGCTCAAGACTAATGACAACTTATTCAATATGATGACCTAATGTCATCAAATTCTGTGTCGTACCTCTGGGTTCAAAATGTTCACTATACCCCTTGATAAAATCCTTGAGGGGTGTAGTTTCCAAAATGGGGTCACTTGTGGGGGGTTCCAACTATTTAGGCACATCAGGGGCTCTCCAAACACGACATGGCGTCCGCTCTCGATTCCATCCGATTTTGCGTTCAAAAAGTCACACAGTGCACCCAAACACTGTATTTTCCCCACATATGGGGTATTGGCGTACTCAGGAGAAATTGCAAAAAAGTTTTTGGGGTCTATTTTCTCCTCTTACCCTTGTGAAAATAAAAAAATTGGGGCTAAAACATCATTTTTGTGGAAAAGTTTGATTTTTTTTTTTCACGGCTCCATGTTATAAACTTCTGTAAAGGATTTGGAGGTTCAAGGTGCTCACCACACATCTAGATAAGTTTCCTGAGGGGTCTAGTTTCCAAATTGGTGTCATTTGTGGGGGGTTTCCACTGTTTAGGCACATCAGGGGCACATCCGCTAATTATTCAAGCAAATTTTACATTCAAAAAGTCAAATGGCGCTCCTTCCCTTCCGAACCCTGCCATGCACCCAAACAGTGGTTTTCCCCCACATATGGGGTTTCTGCTTACTCAGGAGAAATTGCACAACAAACTGCATGGTGCAATTTCTCCTGTTACCCTTATGAAAATGCAAAAGTGGGGGCTGAAAAACATTTTTGTGGGAAAAATGTGAAAATTTTATTTTACGGCTCAATGTTATAAACTTGTGTGAAGCACCTGGGGGTTCAAGGTGCTCATCACACATCTAGATAAGTTCCCTGAGGGGTCTAGTTTCCAAAATGGTGTCACTTGTGGAGGATTTCCACTGTTTAGGCACATCAGGGGCTCCCCAAATGCAACATGGCGTCCGCTAATTATTCAAGCAAATTTAACATTCAAAAAGTCAAATGGCGCTCCTTCCCTTCCGAACCCTGCGTGCACCCAAACAGTGGTTTTCCCACACATATGGGGTATCTGCTTACTCAGGAGAAATTGCACAGCAAATTTTGGGGTCCATTTTTTCCTGTTACCCCTACAAAAATAAAAAAAATGTGTCTAAAGTAACATTTTTGTGAAAAAAGTTAAATGTTATTTTTTTTCTTCCACATTCCAAAAATTCCTGTGAAGCTCCTGAAGGGTTAATAAAGTTCTTGAATGTGGTTTTGAGCACCTTGAGGGGTGCAGTTTTTAGAATGGTGTCACTTTTGGGTATTTTCTGTCATAAAGACCCCTCAAAGAGACTTTAAATATGATGTGGTCCCTAAAAAAATGGTTTTGTAAATTTTGTTGGAAAAATGAGAAATCGCTGGTCAACTTTTAACCCCTATAGCTCCCCAATAAAAAAAATGTTGGTTCCAAAATTGTGCTGATGTAAAGTAGACATGTGGGAAATGTTATTTATTAACTATTTTGTGTGACATATCTCTGTGATTTCAGGGCATGAAAATTCAAATTTTGAAATTTGCAAAATTTTCAAAATTTTTGCCAAATTTCCATTTTTTTCACAAATAAACACAAGTGATATTGAAGAAATTTTACCACTATCATGAAGTACAATATTTCACAGAAAAAAATTCTCAGAATCAGGGGGATCCGTTGAAGCGTTCCAGAGTAATTACCTCATAAAGTGACAGTGGTCAGAATTGTAAAAATTGGCCTGGTCATTAACGTGCAAACCACCTTGGATTGTAAAGGGGTTAAAGATCATGAAAGGGGTTGGACACAGTCCTGGGAGATCTCAGAGCGTTATACACATCTTTTCAGGGCAGTTGGAGGCTAGTATAGTGATCCATGGCAAATCATTTTGCTGCATATCAAATTTTGGAAAAAAGGTTTCAAACCTGCTGAATTTAATTTTCAAAACATTCGATCATTTCTTCTGTAAATATGTAATTTGTCTAGAAGGACACAAGAACACTCATTACAGAAAAACATTTTAAAGCTCTGAGTAAGGTTTGTGCATTACATGGAAACTCTATTGATATCAATGGGCATCTAGTAATAGTTCAATGTGATGCTGCAGGGGAAAGAAATGCTCACTATTGTGTCAACAAACTCTGCATAAATCAATAATACAGGTAAATATACAAAAAATGTAAATAAATCTTAATCAAAAATTCAGCTTCTTTCTCCCCTTAAGAGCCATCATTGATTTTGAAAAAGATTCTCACATTCGTCTTGCTCAAGACAAGACAGATTGCTAGCACAATTAGCTATCAAGTTACAAAGAGTTATTTAAGTAAAAGGGAGAGGAGAAGGAGGAGTGAGAAAAAGACCAGAGTGAGAAAAAAAAAACAAGCAGAGGAAGACAAAGTGATGTATTGTGCTGCGGTTGGTGAGTGATTTATCTTATCCTGGAGCTGGATTCCCAGCTACACTTCTCAGATCTGCTGTATAATGTCCTTTTATGCTGCTGTTACTATTGTACATATTTTTTTATTTATTTATTTTACTCACATATATAGCACCATTAATTCTACAGCGCTTTACAGACATCATCAGCACTGTCCCCATTGGGGCTCACAATCTAAATTCCCTATCAGTATGTCTTTGGAATGTGGGAGGAAGCTGGAGAACCCAGAGGAAACCCACGCAAACACGGGTAGAACACAAAACCTTCTTGCAAAAAAAACAGGACCCCTGTGCTGCAATGCTGCAGCGCTAACCACTGAGCCACCATGCTGCCCACGTATCTGTTACATCCTTATTCAGTCCTGCCCCAATGAATTCTGCCTGTGTTGCCTTGAGGCACTACAATAACTTTGCGACAGTGCTGGCAATGGAGGTGGCAGTGTTACTAGCACCAAGTGTATTGTTGTTATTGGGATTTATGGTGCTGCCTAGCCAGAAAGTGTGTGTTTCTGAAGAATAGCTAGTTGGCAGATGTAATTAGCTTGCTCCTGTGACCTACGAGACAGAACCACACCCTATTTAATCTACTATTTATACTGACCATGATTTTATTGTCCTGTTTCTCTGCTATCTAACCCTGTTTGCTTGATAACTGTAGCTGACCTTTATTTACTTTTTTTAATCTATATATTGTACTTATATTGCACCATCATAGTTCACAGCCCTTTAAAGCTACTAATTATTTTGGAATGCTTAATTAAACCTGATATTTTTTTAGTCTACTTTGTCTTAGACTTTTTTTGTGGGACAAAGAAGTCTTCCTTATTATTCAAAATTTGAACAGATGCGTTCTTGTACATGGATTATAATTATACAAATTTTGTTTTCATGACAAAAGTACAAAACTGGAAAGGGACAATGTTCAGCACAAAAAATAATGGTTGGGGGTAAGTATTTTATATTTGGGGTAACATACATTCTGCAGGACAGACACCTGGTGCCCATACAAAATGTTCTAAATAGAAAACTCTTAAATAAATGTACTCATGCATTATATTTCCAACTGAAGTACTTCCTGTGCTTTAGAAGAATTATGCAAAGGAACATTAAAAAAGCCTTATATGACAGAAGTCTGATAGTAATTATTGCCATTTACCTGGCCTGTGTTAATGGAACTGCTACAAATTTCTTATTGCTTCTTTGATATTTCCTCTTGGCTATGTTTTTAAGGAATAGTTAACTTTACTTGAAAGTAATATGAAAGGTTTTACATCATCGCGCATATTAACACAACAATTATATCTCAACTACCCTGAAGAGCAGCATGACAACTGTATCCAGCTGCTAAGTGGTTTTAATCTTTAAAATCTGTGTGATCCTCTTGAAACAATCACAGATGGGCAATGAAGTCACATCCGTATGATCCTGCGATGCTCAAACAGCTGGTGTCACTTTTCGTTTAGCATTTAATTCTTTAAAAATTGTGTTGTTTAATTTCGGTAGGTCGTTGTCTAATGCTGGATCGAGGGACTCTAACATCTACATTTCTTATTGGTTTCTTCAGTATTAAATACATATGTCTTGCAAATGTATTTCATTGCCAAAAAAATCATATTTTGAAATTTAGTTTCTGCTGATATTTTAATAAGAACTAGACTGAAATGGTTAATTTTAATTTGTGTTACAAAAGCGAAATAGGAAAAACAATATTTTTTGCCTAAGTATTGTATCAAACAAGTATGCGCAAGACGTTTACATACTTACGTAGTTACATAGGTTGAAAAAAGACCTAGGTTCATCAAGTTCAACCTTTCTCCACTAATTATCCATTTTTGTCATTAAATTATCTGTAACCCACAAAGTTGTGTACTGAGGAAATCATCCAGCCCTTTTAAAAGCTGTTATCGTGTCTGCCATTACTTGTGGAAGGGCATTCCACAGTCTGACTGCTCTAACTGTAAAGAACCCTTTCCTATTTAGCTGCCAGAATCGCCTTTCTTTCACCTGTAGTGAGTGCCCCCTGGTCCTTAGCGTAATCTTTGGAACAAATGTCATGTGCCAGTGCTTTGCATTGACCACACATGTATTTATAGTGGCATGTAAAAGTTTGGGCAACCCTTGTCAAAATTGCTGTTTTTGTGAACAGTTAAGCAAGTAGAAGAGGAAATGATCTTTAAAAGGCCTAAAGTTAAAGATTACACATTTCCTTTATATTTTAGGCAAAAGAAAATATATATTTTCATATTGTACATTTTAAAAATTACCAAAAGGAAAATGGGGCAATGCAAAAGTTTGAGCACCCTGCATGGTTAGTACCTAGTAGCACCCCCTTTTGAAAGTATCACAGCTTGTAAACACTTTTTGTAGCCTGCCAAGGGTCTTTCAATCTTTGAGGGATTTTCATCCATTCTTCCAGTTCTGTGACATTCCTGGATCATCTTGCATGCACTGCTGTTTTGAGGTCTAGCCACAGATTTTCAATGATGTTCAGATAAGGGAACTGTGAGGGCCATTGTAAAACCTTCAGCTTGCACCTTTTGAGGTAGTCTGTTGTGGATTTTGACGTGTGTTTAGGATCATTATCTATTTGTAGAAGCCATCCTCTTTTCAACTTCAGCTTTTTTACATATGGTGTTATGTTTGCATCAAGAATTTGTTGATATTTCGTTAAATCCATTCTTCTCCCTACCCGTGAAATGTTCCCTGTGCCATTGGCTGCAACACAACCCCAAAGCATAATAGATCCACCCCCATGCTAAATGGTTGGCGAGATGTTCTTTTCCAGAAATTCTGTGCCCTTTTTTCTCCACACATACCCTTGATCATTGTGGCAAAGAGTTCTATTTTAACCTCATCGGTCCACAGGACTTGTTTCCAAAATGCATCAGGCTTGTTTAAGGGGAACCTGTCATGTCCTTTTTAGCATGTAAACTGTCCCCAGTGCATTGTTAGTGATGCAAAGTGCATCACTAACACGTTTTTTGTCGCGGCAACCCAAGAGTCAAGTGCGGTATTTTTCAAAGTGAATTTGAGTGACAAACCCCAGGAACATAATTCAAACTGCGTGGTTGGCGATAACCGTGACCAAATGAAATGAAGCATGCCCCTATGACTAAATGAGCAGGTACGATATAACTATATAAAGTGCTTTTTGCACATGATTAGACTGCCGTTTTTAATGAAAAAATGTACATTGCATCACTGACAACGCACTGGGGACAATTTACATGCTACATGCATACACTACAATAATACACTGAAGAGTGCCCTAGATGAAGCAGCACCTTCTACACACAGAAAGACCCGATACAGACAACGGCAGCCCTGGCACACGATGCAAACACGTTTTCTTCAGCGTTGCTCAAGGTGTGCTGAGTGTCTGTGGAGAAAATCTCTTTTAGCAGAAGACTTCATCCGCTATAAGTTCATGCTCAAAACCTATAACTCTGCCCTTCATCTGGCCAAACAATCCTACTTCACCACCCTCGTCACTTGACTATCCAACAATTCAAAACGACTTTTTGAAACCTTAAACTCCCTCCTGAACCCTAAAGCACAGGCCCCCATCACCAACTCAGCGATGAGGATCAGGCCACTTATTTCATAGAAAAAAATCAACAACATCCATCAGGACATATCAGCCCAATCTCTCCAGTGCCTGGATCCCCTTCCCTGCTGCACTTCAAGCTCATTTGCCTTCTTTGAGCCTGTCACAGAAGAAGAAGCTACCCAGCTCCTTGCTTCTTCTCGGCCTACAACCTGCAACAGTAACCCCATTTTCTCACATCTCTTGCAGTCTCTCTCACCAGTGGTCACCACTCACCTGACTAAAATATTTAACCTCTCCCTTTCTTCAGGTATCTTTCCCTCCTCATTTAAACATGCCATCATAACCCCTTTACTTAAAAAGCCATCCCTGGATCAGAACTGCACTGCTAACTACAGACCTGTCTCTAATCTTCTATTCATCTCTAAACTCCTCGAACGCTTGGTCCACTCCTGTCTAATCTGCTATCTCTCAGATAACTCTCTTCTCGACCCTCTACAATCTGGTTTCCGCTCTCTACACTCCACTGAAACTGCCCCCACTAAAGTCTCTAATGATCTACTCACAGCTAAATTCAAAGGTCACTGCTCCCTGCTGATTCTCCTGAATCTCTCTGCCTCATTTGACACTGTGGATCACCAGCTCCTCCTTACTATGCTCCACTCTATATGCCTCAAGGAAACCGTTCTCTCTTGGTTCTCCTCCTATCTCTCTAACCACTCCTTCACTGTATCTTTTGTCGGCTCCTCTTCCTCTTCTCGTCCTCTTACTATCGGGGTTCCGCAACGCTTAGTCCTAGGCCCCCTCCTCTTCTCTCTATAAACTGCCCCAATCAGTAGATTTGGGTTCCAGTATCATCTCTATGCTGATGACACCCAATTATACACTTCTTCCCCTGACATCACCCCTACTTTAATAGAAAATACCAAGGATTGTTTGTTTGCTGTCTCTAACATCATGTCCTCCTACTATCTTAAACTGAATTTCTCCAAAACTGAACTTCTTGTGTTTCTCCCCTCTACTAACCTAACTCTACCTAACATTAAAATTACCTTGGAGGGTTCAACCATAGCTCCCAAGCAGCATATTTGATGCCTTGAAGTCATATTCGACACTAAACTTTCCTTTATTCCCTATATCCGTTCACTCACCTGCTCTTGTCACCTGCATCATAAAAGCATCTCCAGAATCCGACCATTTCTCACCTTTGAAATTGCTAAAACTCTTACTGTTGCTCTTATTCACTCTCGTCTGGACTACTGCAACTCTCTTCTGATCGGTCTCCCTCTTACCAAACTTTCTCCTCTCCAGTCCATCCTGATTGCGGCAGCCAGGATCGTATATGTGTCCCGCCGCTTCACCGATGACTCCATCTTGTGCCAGTCATTACACTGGTTACCCATTCGCTACAGGGTCCAATATAAACTCATAGCTCTCACCCACAAAGCTCGCCACAGTTCTGCACTGCCTTGTACCACCTCTCTCATCTCTATCGCCATACACGTGCCCTCTGTTCTACAAATGACCTAAGACTAACATCCCCCATAATCTGAACCTCGCACCTCCATCTCCAAGACTCATGCTGCGTCAGTTCACTGGAATGCACTACCCCATACGATCCGACTGATGCCTAGCCCCCACTTCTTCAAGCGCGCTTTAAAAACTCATCTCTTTAAACAAGCCTACCACATCAACTCAGTAAACTAACTTTCCCCGTTCCCTCCTTCTAAATATTATTCAGAATCTGCTCCCTCCTATTCATCTGTCTCCACACCCTCCATGCACAAGATAACTGCACTCGATACTTGATTATTGCACTTAAACATACTGGCTGATGACTGGATCATGCAGCTTTATATGAAAATCCCTATTATAATTGCTAGACCTGAAATAACAAGCACTTTTCACCTATTTTGTCACCCCATTTCCTTGTAGATTGTAAGCTTGCTTGAGCAGGGACCTCACTCTTAATGTAACTTCACAGACTCAAGAGGGGGAAAGCATGTGCAGCAATGGCCAAAATTTTTAAAGGCCACAAAATGACAAGGCGACATATGGCGTACTGTATCACGTTTCTCACAGAAAAAGATTATTTTTTTTTTACTTTTGTTAGCAATTGAAAAAAATAGTTTTTTTTAGTTTTTTTAACTCAGTCTGCACACAGCTGAATTTCAACACCACAAAATGACAAGGCGGCCTATGGCATGATGTGTTGCGTTTCTCATAGAAAAAAAATGATTTTTTTACTCTGCATACAGCTGAATTTTAGCGCCACAAATTGACAAGGTGACATATGGTGTACTGTATCACGTTTCTCACAGAAAAAAATAGATTTTTTTTTACTGTGCATACAGCTGAATTTCACCCCCACAAAATGACAAGGTGGGCTACTATGGCTTGTTGTATCACATTAGCAAATGAAAAAAAAAGATTTTTAAAGGTGTATCCATGCATGGAGCACAATAGAAGAAGTGCAAAACAGACTTCTAACATGTGCCCTGCTGTCTTTGTGTGGACCTCAGTAATGGCACAAGAAAAAAAAAATCTGCTAGAATGTTGATTTCACAGCCACACAGAACACTAGCAATCTAAACTATCTGACTTAGAATCAACTGCCTATCTAGCTAGCTAAAAAAGTTAGGGGTAAAAAAAAATGTGCCACTCCTCTGAGCTCTCCCCAGCCCTTCCCCTCATCAAACACGTCCCCCCGCTCATCATACACCACCACTATGCTAGCCAAAGTGTTAAAATAATTTAGTTGCAAAGCAATAATTTCCCGCACTTTTTCACCGAATTTTACTAATTTTTGCACATTTTAATAAAAAATGCTTGTGTTTCCGATTACGAAACTGAATGTGCCATATTTGTGCCAAACTTGAAACTTATGATCGTTTTTCAAACATATATACTATCACATATGATCACATATTGCCAGTAGAGTAGCTACCGTGGGGGGCAGAGTGTCCCACCCGGAGCTACCTCTACTCTTAACTATATTAAGGTCACTTTATGCCTGTGATTTAGAGAACTGGCCGAGTCCCCGGTGCAACCACAGGACTTCAGAGTCTCATCGCTGTGAGTTCATCACACCACACTGGGACTCACATTCTGTGTGTGCACCAGCCCTGTGACATCAGCACTTTAGTCCACCCGCGCTTTGCCGGATGACTCATCAGGATGGTGGATTAGGTGAGTATATGATGTTTTTTATTTTGTTCAAAACTTTTGGTGTAACTGTGGTGGCATCATACAGTATGGGGGCCCCTCAGAAATTGTAGGGACTACTGTGGGGCCACTCATATATTGTGAGGGCCAACATACAGCATGGGAGCTAATGTTGAAGCCATTATACAGTGAGGGAACTAATGTGGGGCCATTATACAGTGTGGGAGCTTATGTGAGGCCCTTATATAGCATGTGGGTCAATCATACTGTGTATAGGGGAGCTGTGGATACATCATACTGTTATAGGACAGCTGTGGGCACATCATACTGTGCATTGGGGAGCTGTGGGTCTATTATACTGTGTACAGGGGCGCTGTTGATCTATCATACTGTGTATAGGGGAACTATGGGCCAATCATACTGTCTATAGGGGAGTTCTACATGGGGAACTCAGTGGACGTTATTAAATATTAAGTGTTCACCGGTCACTTAAGAAGTATTATTTTTATAGGTGTGCACCAGGTATTGTGACCATTAAAGGTGTGCTTGGGGCATTATTACTTTCTAGGGGCAAAATATGGACACTGTTTTCTAGGGCACTTGCACAGGGAATTAATATTTTTTAGGGGCAATTTTACCATCTACAGGGCACAAAGGAGGCATTTTACATTGTAAGGGGCACAGTGGTGGGCATTATTATGTGAGGGCACAGTGTTGGGCATTATTGTATGGGGCAATAAGAGGAGCACTGTTATTGTGACTAAGAGCAGGTGCAGTAATAGGGACATATACAGCAGCAGCGGCTCAGCATTGGGTTGATTACTTTGTGCAGGTTGGAAATAGATGGAGATTGTGCAGGAAATGTGAGAACTAGTGTTGAGCATTCCGATACTGAAATATCGGGTATCGACCGATATTCGCTGTATCGGAGTTCCGATACTGAGTTCCGATACTTTTACAATATCCAATACCGGAATCGGAAGTTCACATAATGCCTGCGCTCTGCAGTGTCTCTGAAGGATGACAAGCTGGATGGCAGCGCTCAGCAGCGATCCAGCCTGTCATCAGAATGCCATCCCAGCGTGAGAGAATTCTCCTGCTCAAGCGCTGACATTACATTATCTACCTTACATTACAATTAAATGGAATAGCAGGAATTAATATTTTTTTAAGACGTTAATGCCACAGCCATGGTGGTTGTGGCATTACAGTGGTTGCCAAAATCGATGGGAAGAGTGCTCACAGTGAAACATGAAAAGCCGGCAATTCATCAGCGGCATAAACCGGTACCCGACAATTTAGAACAGAAAGAATAGAGCTTCACACATAGATTAGATAGATAGAAACATGTCAGACACATATATAAGAAGTACAGTGACAGTGTTGGTTACTGTACTTGTCATTTAGTGTTAAAGGATTTATTTAAAAAAATAATAGTGTTTTCATGCACCGTCTCTTTAAAAAAGCCAGCCAGCAATTCAGCATCGGTACCCGACAATTTAGAACAGAAAGATAGAGCATCACACATAGATTAGATAGATAGAAACATGTCAGTCACATATATAATAAGTACAGTGACAGTGTTGGTTACTGTACTTGTCATTTAGTGTTAAAATAAAGGATTTATTAAAAGAAAAATTGGCGTGGGGTTCCCCGTAATTTTTCAGCTGGAATGGGCGTGATGGTAACTATGGTTTAATTTAGAACAATAAAGAATTGTGTGTTTATTTCAATTACTTTATTCTGGGTGTTTGTGTTTTTTTTAACTTTCACTATGGGGTTAGTAATGGGGGTGTCTTATAGATGCCTCTCCATTACTAACGTGGGCTTGATGTCAGCTGGCATTATAAGCTGACTTCAACCCCTATTACTCCACTGCCACCGCTACAGGGCAGTGGGAAGAGCGAGGCTAAGTGCCAGAATTGGCGCATCCTATGGATGCGTCATTTCTGGGGCGGCTGACGGCTGGAGTTTCTAGCCTGGGAGGGGGCCAATATTCATGGCACCCTTCCTGGGCTATTAATATCAGCCCCCAGCTGTCTGCCTAGCCTTTGCTAGCTATTAAAATAGGGGGGACCCCATGTCATTTTTTTGGGGGGTCCCCCATTTTAATAGCTAGTAAAGGCTATGTATTCAGCTGGGGGCTGATATTAGTAGCCTGGGAAGTTCCGTGGGTATTACCCCCTTCCCAGGCTTCAAACATCTGCCCCAGCCGTCTGCTTAACCTCCGCTAGAGACTAAAATTACGGGGAACCCCACGCCAATTTTTTTTTAAATAAATCCTTTATTTTAACACTAAATGACAAGTACAGTAACCAACACTGTCACTGTACTTATTATATATGTGACTGACATGTTTCTATCTATCTAATCTATGTGTGATGCTCTATCTTTCTGTTCTAAATTGTCGGGTACCGCTGCTGAATTGCCTGCCGGCTTTTTTTAAGAGACGGTGCATGAAAACACTATTATTTTTTAAATAAATCCTTTAACACTAAATGACAAGTACAGTAACCAACACTGTCACTGTACTTATTATATATGTGACTGACATGTTTCTATCTATCTAATCTATGTGTGATGCTCTATTCTTTCTGTTATAAATTGTCGGGTACCGGTGTATGCCGCTGCTGAATTGCCGGCTTTTCATGTTTCACTGTGAGCACTGTTCCCATGGATTTGGGCAACCACCTCCCCCAATACATTCTACATTATTGTTAGTTGTTTTCCTTCCTGTAGAATTAACCTACAAGGAAAGAAAGGGTTTATTTTCATTCCGATATTTGTGTCCCATTGACTTGCATTGGTTTCCGGTATCGGAATCGGCGATATCCGATACTTTTTGGGTATCGGCCCGATCCAATCCGATCCGATATTTCCTGATATCGGAAGGTATCGCTCAACACTAGTGAGAACTCAAATGTGTCTTTGTTGTAATCTCTGCAGAATGGTCATAGCTGGAAGAAGTTGTCATGTCACTATCTGTAACATCTTGAGTCTTTGTTTCTATTCTGATATAGATTCGCTTGTGTGTTTGGGATAATTATCCTGTTGCATGACCCAATTTTGGCAAAGCTCTAGCTTTTGAAAAGGTGGTCTCACATTTAACTCTTAAATACTTCAGTAAACAGAGGAGTTCATGGTTAACTTAATTGCAAAGTACCCAGTTCCTGTAGCTACAAAACTAGTCCAAATAATCACCCCTCCACCACTGTTCTTGACTGTTGGTATGAATTATCTAGCTTTCAATGACGGGTTGCAGGGCATTATGGCCAAGTTTCTCCACTTTGGTCTTGTCTGTCTAAAAGACATTGTTCCGGAGATCTTTTGTCTTCTTCAAATCCAACTTTGCAAACTTTAGCTGTGTGACCATTTTCTTTTTAAAAAGAAAATGATTTCTCCTGGCAACTCTTCCAAACAAGCCCAACTTATTCTGTCTTTTCCTACTTTTAGTGTAATAAATATGAACATGTTACAAACTAGTTGAGGGCTTTAGAATCTGAATTGTAGCTCTTTGGTTTTTTGCAATTTTGCTGAGCTTTGCACAGTCTGACCAAGGGGTAAGTTTGGTGGAACATGCACTCCTGGGAAAATTGTCAACTATCATGAATGGTAATAAACTCCAAATTATTTTTTTTAATTATTTTTTAATATTTTTATTAGGTCAAAATTTAAATGTATAAAATATAAAGAGATATGAGCATGTGCCTTGTTACGGAACAAACCAGCTTACATAATAATGACCATATTTCATATTATATAGTAAAAAATTGTCTAACAACTATTTCTCTTCACTTTCCTATTAAAACTGTTCATCAGATTCACTCTAGGGCACTTAACAGAAGAAAAAATGTACATTCATTTTGTAGAAATAATTTAAAAATATGATTCATATATTTTAACTTAGTGGGATAGGGATGTTTCCAATTAATTGTTCCTTCATATACCAATTAGTACATTGAAAGCAAGAATGAAGAGCTTGTCCCATAGTTAGTGGTGGAGTGGTTTTAAATTTCCCCCAAGTATAGAGAAAATATTTTTTTTCTCTTTTTCTAATAAGATTTTGAACATTTTGAACAATAACTCAATCTTGTTATTAATAAGAGAAAATGTAGGAGGAGTATTCTGTGTCCAGCAATGTAAAACACTTTTGCGAGTGGCTGTAGCCCATGTATATAGTATGCATTTATATTTTATGTTCAATAAGGTGTTTATAGACTCTCCTAAAGTATTGAAAAAAGCCCATTGTGCTGTTGGCTGGATAGAGATATTAAAAGGTATTCCTAAGAAATTGGGTAACCGCTTTCCATATTCCATAATTCTTGGATAACATAACATTTCCACAAACAATGGAAATTATCTGCTTGTGAGGTCTGACAATTGGAACTACAGTAACTATATGAAAGATTCATCTTGGCTTGTCACATAGGTGTAATACAGAATCTATGAAATATCATTAGGGCCATCTATAATATACTTACCTTGTAATGTCTTCATATCCTGTTCCATCCAGATGTGTCCAGATCCCAGATTCCAAGCGGCGGAAGTTCGTTGACCGCCATATTGGGACACCCAAGTGATGGGTGTCTCAATATGGAAACAGCTGGTGGTACCAGCCTCTTGCATGGTACCACCAGCGGAACACCGTCACGAACATGCCATACACGCCGCCGCTGGGATCAGCCGAATGATTCACTGACCTCTGCCATCTTTGAACAGGAGGAGCACATGTGCAGTTTTAATGTGACCGCCGCTATCTGCCAGTACAAAGATGGCGGCGGTGTGATTTACTGCGTGGGGAGACACCTCAAACGAAAGAACACCTGAGGGAAGAAGACAGCACAGGGGTGGAGAGTGAGAGAGCAGACAAGGGGCAGAGCACATGGGGTACACAAGTCAAAGAAGAGATCACATGAGAGGATAAGACAGCAGATGGGGGAGGAAAGCGCACAGGGAGTGGCAGAGACAGAGCACAGGGGGGAGACAGCTCAAACAGGACAGCACATGAGAGGAGAACACAGCACAGGAAGGAGAGAGACAGCAGGCAAGGGGGATAGCACATGGGGTAGATAGGTCAAAGAAGAGAGCACAGATGAGAGAAGTCAGCACATGGGGGAAAGAGAGAGTGGATAGGTGGGTTAGAGCACATGGGGGGAGAGATTCTCAATGCTGCAAAGCCTGCCCCCATCGTGACATTACCGCCCTCCCGATGCGATAGCATCGGGCCTCCATCTAGTAGATTTATAATTATTATATGGAAACATTATGTTGATTTTATTTGTAGCATCTAATATATTTTAAATTGATAAAGTAGGTTTTTGAAGGCACCACTTACCAGCACCTGGTGATGTATCTGACCACTTAATTTCTGATTTAATGATCTTACAAACAGAACTCAGTGAAACAGGCGTTGATCATGTTTTGCCAATATTATTATTATTATTATTATTTATTATTATAGCGCCATTTATTCCATGGCGCTTTACGTGTGGAAAAGGGTTATACATACAAAAACAATTACAATAATCTTGAACAAAACATGACGGCGACTGGTACCGGAGGAGCAAGAACCCTGCCCACGAGGGCTCACAGTCTACAAGGAATGGGTGAGGATACAGTAGGTGAGGGCAGAGCTGATTGTGCAGCAGTATGGTGGAGCGAGGGTTACTGCAGGTTGTACACTTGTACACTTGTCGAAAGAGGTAGGTCTTCAGGTTCCTTTTGAAGGTTTCCAGGATAGGCGAGAGTCTAATATGTTGGGGTAGAGAGTTCCAGAGTAGGGGGGATGCACAGGAGAAATCTTGTATGCGATTGTGGGAAGAGGAGATATGAGGGGAGTAGAGCAGGAGATCTTGTGAGGACCGGAGGTTGCGTGCAGGTATGTATCAGAAGACTAGATCACAGATGTATGGAGGAGACAGGTTGTGGATAGCTTTGTATGCCATGGTTAGGGTTTTGAACTGGAGTCTCTGGGCAATGAGGAGCCAGTGAAGGGATTTACAGAGAGCAGAGGCCAGGAAATAGCGGGGGAACAGGTGGATTAGTAGGGCAGCAGAGTTTAGGATAGATTGGAGGGGTGCAAGAGTGTTGGAAGGAGGCCACAGAGCAGAAGGTTGCAGTAGTCGAGGCGGGAGATGATGAGGGTGTGCACTAGTGTTTTTGCAGATTCGTGGTTGAGGAATGTGCCGATCTGGGAGATATTTTTGAGTTGGAGTCGGCAGGACGTGGAAAGGGCTTGGATATGAGGTTTGAAGGAGAGATCAGAGTCCAGGGTTACCCCAAGGTAGCAAGCTTGCAGGACTGGGGAGAGTGAACAGCCATTGACATTGGTAGATAGGTCGAGTGGGGAGAATGAATGAGATGGTGGAAAGATGATGAATTCTTTTTTGTCCATGTTAAGTTTTAGAAATCTAGCAGAGAAGAAGGATGAAATAGCGGACAGACATTGTGGGATTTTGATTAGTAGGGAGGAGATGTCGGGTCCGGAGTGGTAGATCTGTGTGGCATCAGCATAGAGGTGATACTGAAAGCCGTGAGACTTTGAGCTGTCCCATTTTTATCTAATGAATAACCTCACGATAACAATTTTAATCTGAAGGTATATCAATTTATTTCTGGCCAAAGAAGGAAATGTTGGGACCTCCTGATTGAATGAAAAGATAGAATACACATTAATCAACATATCAGAAATATCTATACAACTTCTCTGTGCAAGATCATAGAATATTCCAGAGGGTTTACCCCCCAAAAAAATTCTGGGTTTGCAACAAATGGGGTCAAAATCAATTCACTGGGATTAAGTTTACAAAGCTTCCTGAAGGCCTTCCAAGCTATTATCGTGTTTCAAATAACAGGTTATCTTTAATTTCTGCCTTGATTTTAGGCAATTTTGTATTTAACAATACTCAGGGATTATAGGAATCACAAAATCCAGCATCAATTTGAAGTTTGATGGTAAAGTATTACTCATAATCCAATCCATAGGATTCCTCATAATAGCTGCTATTTTATAGATTCTTAGAATAGGTAAATTAAGGCCAGCTAAAATTTTGGACTGTTGTAATTTAAATAAACTAATGCAACTACTTCTGTCATCCTTAAAAATGAATGACCTAAAAGATTTAATGAGTTTTCTCTCATCAAATCTAGTAATTATGAAGTGTAGGGATTGGTAAAAAATGTACTTTTGAAACGTTAATAATTTTATGAAAATGGACCCCTAACCAAGAAGGAGAACTGAGAAGGTGCCCAAGAATGGATGTCCTGGATAACCTTGAAACAAATACAAATTTTCTTTGTGGAGTGAATAGGGATTTGCCATCAACCTCATTTCTAAGTATGTGATTGCATCCATTTTCCACTTGAATGAAAATTTTTCTCCCCAATCTCTTATTATTTGCTTAACCCCTTCCCGAAATATGACGACAGTTACATCATATGTCAGGTCTCTGACATTGATGAGGTCTTGCAAGCCAAGTCTGCATCTTTCCCGGTAGATGATAGCTGAAGTATTCAACCATCATCTGCCCTTAACAGCCACGCGTGGAGCAAAGCTCTGCCCATGGTTGTTAACCTGCCGCTGTCCATCTCTGTCAAGGCTGATTAAAAATACAGTCTTTTACTTGCTTTTTTGTTGTTGAAGATTTTTATAATACCAACAATGGCCTTTTATCTTTTCTCAAAGTGATGGGCAACAACAGTTGATTATATAAGATCATTGATGATTTTTTTCCTCCTTGGCATTGTGTTAACACACAGCAAATTGCCAAGGATACTGCTTTTACAGAGGTGATCACACCTGCTGATGAATTATTAGCAGCACTTGGCTACTATTTCCCCTCTTATTTCCTGTGGAAGAAATAAAGGTGTACTTAATTTTATTGCACATTATTTCTGCATTTTGACCTAGTTTTTGCTAAATAAATATAATTTACCATCTGATGTATTTGCATAATTGTAAGGCATTCTAAGGAACAGATTTTTTTTATTATGTCCTCCTAATACATAAGACCATAGAATTTAAAGAGGATGCACTTAGTTTTTCTCATGACTGAAAGTGAATACAGTACAGTAATACCCAGTGACTTACCTCTGATGTCTTCCCCGATTGTAAACTTCCTTTATTCCTTTCCTTCTCCAACCAGTCAGGACTGTAATGCCCTAAAAGTTCCCCAGGTGAAAACAATGGCCGCTTTTGCACTGATTTCTGTCCCTCCTATATACTCTCATAGTAACAGCATCCCATTTAGGCTCCCACTTGCAATTATGCCTTCCTTATACCCCCACTAAATAATAATGCTGCCTTATTTGCTCCATATGTTTTTACAACCCCATTAGTAATAAGTAGAGATGAGCGTTGTTCTACTCGAACTGTTCGCCAATCTCAAATTCGAGCTGTTTTGGGCGGTGTTCGAGCCGTTCGGCGAACACGAACGATTTGAGAAAATTTCGGCTGTTCGAGGTTATGTTCGATAACTGTTCGTGCACCAAAATCATAACTGGATTTTTTCTCAGTAATGATGAAAATTAATGTTAATACGCAGTTTGAGTGTACAGCGGGGTGGGGGGAGGGGCAGGGGATGGATCTCTGCAGGAATAATGAAGAACTCCATTTTTTTTTCTCTTTCCCGCATTTACAGTGGGGAGGTGCAATCTGTCAGCCTATCAGCAGTGCACACACGGAGCGAAGTGCTTTTTTTCACACAAGCAAGGGCATGTGTCATTGGCAGTGTATGTCACATGTCCTTGCCCTATAAGAATCAGCCATTTTCCCTGTCGCCACCATTTTCTCACTGCTGCAGCTGCGTGTTAGACGGCACCGCTGTTGCTGTGTGCGCTATACCTTGTTAATTTCAAGCCAATTTTCGCACAAATCTACAGATAGCTTGGGAGTAGGGAATAGTTGTGATTGCAGTCCTTTTAAGGACTAGGTTACAGCATTTCCTACGACTTTTATCAGGCAGGTCTGTGCTCTTAAATAGATAGATTGTGGGAGTAAAGACTAATTGTAATTGCAGTCCTTTTCAGGACTAGGTTACATCAGTTCCTATCAGTTTTTGCCAGGCAGGTCTGTGCCAGTGCTGTGCAAGTTTTTTTCACAGCATTTGGCTGAATCTAGCAAAGCTAATCCTTTTTGGCCTATTGCAGAGTGTGTTAGTCAGTGGAGTAGCCTATCTGTGTTGCAAGACATACCACCTCTGTATAGAATACCAATTTTTTTACTGCACCTAGTGAAGTAAAATCTTTTGGGCATAGCATCATTCTATTAGTCCATCTATACTGACCTCCATCAGGTTGCAAATTGAATATAATTTTTTTCTGCATCTAGCTCTGAAAAAATATTTGGGCTTCTAGCAGTGTGTGGGACTTGTTCTATTAGTCCATCTATACTGACCTCCATCAGGTTGCAAACTGAATATAATTTTTTTCTGCATCTAGCTCTGAAAAAATATTTGGCCTTCTAGCAGTGTGTGGGACTTGTTCTATTAGTCCATATATACTGACCTCCATCACGTTGCAAATTCAAAATAATTTTTTGTCTGCATCTAGCTCTGAAAAAATATTTAGCCTTCTAGCAGTGTGTGGGACTTTCTCTATTAGTCCATCTATACTGACCTCCATCAGGCTGCAAATTAAAAATAATTTTTATCTGCATCTACCTCTGAAAAAATATTTGGCCTTCTAGCTGTGTGTGGGACTTGTTCTATTAGTCCATCTATACTGACCTCCATCAGGTTGCAAACTGAATATAATTTTTTTCTGCATCTAGCTCTGAAAAAATATTTGGCCTTCTAGCAGTGTGTGGGACTTTCTCTATTAGTCCATCTATACTGACCTCCATCAGGTTGCAAATTAAAAATAATTTATATCTGCATCTAGCTCTGAAAAAATATTTGGCCTTCTAGCAGTGTGTGGGACTTTCTCTATTAGTCCATTTATACTGACCTCCATCAGGCTGCAAATTAAAAATAATTTTTATCTGCATCTACCTCTGAAAAAATATTTGGCCTTCTAGCAGTGTGTGGGACTTGTTCTATTAGTCCATCTATACTTACCTCCATCAGGTTGCAAATTGAATATCATTTTTTTCTGCATCTACTTCTGAAAAAATGTTTGGGTTTCTAGCAGTGTGTGGGACTTGGTCTATTAGTCCATCTATACTGATCTCCATCAGATTGCAAATTAAAAATAATTTTTATCTGCATCTAGCTCTGAAAAAATATTTGGGCTTCTAGCTGTGTGTGAGACTTGTTCTATTAGTCCATCTATACTGACCTCCATCAGGTTGCAAATTAAAAATAATTTATATCTGCATCTAGCTCTGAAAAAATATTTGGCCTTCTAGCAGTGTGTGGGACTTTCTCTATTAGTCCATCTATACTGACCTCCATCAGGTTGCAAATTAAAAATAATTTTTTGTCTGCATCTACCTCTGAAAAAATATTTGGCCTTCTAGCAGTGTGTGGAACTTGTTCTATTAGTCCATCTATACTGACCTCCATCAGGTTGCAAATTGAATATAATTTTTTTCTGCATCTACTTCTGAAAAAATATTTGGGCTTCTAGCAGTGTGTGGGACTTGGTCTATTAGTCCATCTACACTGACCTCCATCAGGTTGCAAATTAAAAATAATTTTTATCTGCATCTAGCTCTGAAAAAATATTTGGGCTTCTAGCAGTGTGTGGGACTTGGTCTATTAGTCCATCTATACTGATCTCCATCAGGTTGCAAATTAAAAATAATTTTTATCTGCATCTAGCTCTGAAAAAGTATTTGGGCTTCTAGCAGTGTGTGGGACTTGGTCTATTAGTCCATCTATACTGACCTCCATCAGGTTGCAAATTGAATATCATTTTTTTCTGCATCTAGCTCTGAAAAAATATTTGGGCTTCTAGCAGTGAGTGGGACTTGTTCTATTAGTCCATCTTTACTGACCTCCATCAGGCTGCAAATTGAATATAATTTTTTTCTGCATCTAGCTCTGAAAAAATATTTGGGCTTCTAGCTGTGTGTGAGACTTGTTCTATTAGTCCATCTATACTGACCTCCATCAGGTTGCAAACTGAATATAATTTTTTTCTGCATCTAGCTCTGAAAAAATATTTGGCCTTCTAGCAGTGTGTGGGACTTTCTCTATTAGTCCATCTATACTGACCTCCATCAGGTTGCAAATTAAAAATAATTTATATCTGCATCTAGCTCTGAAAAAATATTTGGCCTTCTAGCAGTGTGTGGGACTTTCTCTATTAGTCCATCTATACTGACCTCCATCAGGTTGCAAATTAAAAATAATTTTTTGTCTGCATCTACCTCTGAAAAAATATTTGGCCTTCTAGCAGTGTGTGGGACTTGTTCTATTAGTCCATCTATACTGACCTCCATCAGGTTGCAAATTGAATATAATTTTTTTCTGCATCTACTTCTGAAAAAATATTTGGGCTTCTAGCAGTGTGTGGGACTTGGTGTATTAGTCCATCTACACTGACCTCCATCAGTTTGCAAATTAAAAATAATTTTTATCTGCATCTAGCTCTGAAAAAATATTTGGGCTTCAATCAGTGTGTGGGACTTGGTCTATTAGTCCATCTATACTGATCTCCATCAGGTTGCAAATTAAAAATAATTTTTATCTGCATCTAGCTCTGAAAAAGTATTTGGGCTTCTAGCAGTGTGTGGGACTTGGTCTATTAGTCCATCTATACTGACCTCCATCAGGTTGCAAATTGAATATCATTTTTTTCTGCATCTAGCTCTGAAAAAATATTTGGGCTTCTAGCAGTGTGTGGGACTTGTTCTATTAGTCCATCTACACCAGGTTGCAAATTCAATATAATTTTATTCTGCATCTAGCTCTAAAAAAATATTTAGGCTTCTAGCAGTGTGTGGGACTTGATCTATTAGTCCATCTATACTGACCTCCATCAGGTTGCAAATTGAATATCATTTTTTTCTGCATCTACTTCTGAAAAAATGTTTGGGCTTCTAGCAGTGTGTGGGACTTGGTCTATTCATCCATCTATACTGATCTCCATCAGGTTGCAAATTAAAAATAATTTTTATCTGCATCTAGCTCTGAAAAAATATTTGGGCTTCTAGCTGTGTGTGGGACTTGTTCTATTAGTCCATCTATACTGACCTCCATCAGGTTGCAAACTGAATATCATTTTTTTCTGCATCTACCTCAGAAAAAAAATTTGGGCTTCTAGCAGTGTGTGGGACTTGTTCTATTAGTCCATCTATACTTACCTCCATCAGGTTGCAAATTGAATATAATTTTTTTCTGCATCTACTTCTGAAAAAATATTTGGGCTTCTAGCAGTGTGTGGGACTTGGTCTATTAGTCCATCTACACTGACCTCCATCAGGTTGCAAATTAAAAATAATTTTTATCTGCATCTAGCTCTGAAAAAATATTTGGGCTTCTAGCAGTGTGTGGGACTTGGTCTATTAGTCCATCTATACTGATCTCCATCAGGTTGCAAATTAAAAATAATTTTTATCTGCATCTAGCTCTGAAAAAGTATTTGGGCTTCTAGCAGTGTGTGGGACTTGGTCTATTAGTCCATCTATACTGACTTCCATCAGGTTGCAAATTGAATATCATTTTTTTCTGCATCTAGCTCTGAAAAAATATTTGGGCTTCTAGCAGTGAGTGGGACTTGTTCTATTAGTCCATCTTTACTGACCTCCATCAGGCTGCAAATTGAATATAATTTTTTTCTGCATCTAGCTCTGAAAAAATATTTGGGCTTCTAGCCGTGAGTGGGACTTGTTCTATTAGTCCATCTATACTGACCTCCATCAGGCTGCAAATTGAATATAATTTTTTCCTGCATCTAGCTCTGAAAAAATATTTGGGCTTCTAGCAGTGTGTGGGACTGGGTCTATTAGTTCATCTATACTGACCTCCATCAGGTTACAAATTAAAAATAATTTTTATCTGCATCTAGCTCTGAAAAAATATTTGGGCTTCTAGCAGTGTGTGGGACTCATTGTATTAGGCCATCTATACCAAGCTCCACCAGCTTTGAAATTAATAATAATTTTTAGCTGCATCTAGCCCTGAAAATAATTTTTCCCAATAGTGGTAGCAATAGAAATATGGGGCGCGCGCCTGGCTAACAAAAATATATGCTTCATAACACAAAACACCAGCCTAGCGCACTGCATTAATAAGATGGCATCATCGTCTCTCCCAGTGCTAGGCCTACTACGCAGGCTAGCATTCCTGTGCCTAAAACACAATGTATGGGTCCGCGCTAGCCACTATGCTGAGGGGTATAAAGCTGCTGCTAACGCTTTATAACAATTCAATTGGCAGATTTTCACAGAGCTCTTCCACAACGCCCACCCATCGGGCAACAGTTGCCCACCCTCCCTATGGGATCTAGTGGCGAATAGTTGATGCCATTAATCAGAGCGTCAGTTGCCCCATCAACGTGGCAAGCATACGGTAAGGCATGGGAAGAGTGGACACGACTAGTAGCAGGCAGACGGGTTGACCAATGTGAACAAGCCAGATCACAAGTCACCATAGAATTTCTCCACCAGCTAATGATGAGGGGCATATCAGGAGCGTCAGCGCAGCGGTGTCTGACCGGAGTAGCATTTCACTTCCAACTACTGAATTGGGGAGATGTGACAAAGATTCATCATCAGACAATCCATAAAAGGGTGGAAAAGGGGTCAGCCAAGTCAGGAATGTAGACGTCCCGTCCCTTGTCACTAAAACTGATTTCTCACATCATATCCCTAACACCATTAACATGACACTCACAATTTGAAGCAACACTAATGTCTACTGCATTTGTGATCGCCTTCTTCGGGGCGCTATGTATAAGCGAATTAGTCCTTCAATCCAAAATTACCACCAGTGGAGGCTTATTACACCAGGACGTAGTCATAGCCAATAATGCAATACGTCTACGCATACACCAATCGAAAACGGTTCCAGCGGGCAGGGGTACTTGGGTACTTCTACAACCCACAAACGGTACACTGAGTCGGGTAACAATAGTAAAAACATATCTAACCATCAGATCACAAAGTAATTTCTTCCTATCACACATTGATGCAACGCCATTATCAAGATACCTGTTCCAAGCTATATTTAATAAATGCATAACATCGGCAGGGAACCACCCCAAAGATTACGGGACACACTCATTCCGCATAGGTGCGGCCACGGAAGCAGCAAGAGCAGGACTGTCAGAAACGGAAGTTCAGAGGATAGGGAGATGGCGATCCACGTGTTTGGCGAGATACATAAGACCGGACTTGTTATCCTAACGTGGTTTGTTTCTTTTACAGGTGACGCTAAGCCAACAGTGTGAGTGATAGGCCACTCGTATATATATTGGGCACAAAAAAGGGCGAAAGTCCGCCCAGGCGGGAGGAAATTAGAGTTTCATAACACATATTTCAACTGGAGAGGTATTAGAGGCCTGCTATGGCCACAGGTACTAATGGAGGTAATCAAGGTAGGGAGAGAGGCAAGAGGTCCGGTCATCTTAGTTATACAGGCCGGGGGAAACAACCTAGGTCATCACAAGAGCGCATAACTAATGGCAATAATGAAACTAGACACTGAGCGCTTCAGAGAATTTTTCACAAAATTAGCTATAGTATGGTCAGAGATTGTGCCGATAGCGGTATGGCAAGGTGCGCGAGACATCACGGCCATCGAATGAACAAGGCGGGTAATAAATATTCGGATGGCAAAATTTAGAAGAGACAGAGGCGGTGTAGTGATACAACACCGACAACTGGAAGGAGATAAAGCAGGCCTCATACGGCCCGACGGTGTTCACTTAATAGATATTGGACTGGACATATTCCTGTCAGGACTCCAGGACGGAGTGGAACAAGCGTTAAGAGTGATGGGTGGGGGTCAGAGTCCTGCATACGAGTACGCTGGATCCTCCGTGGCCTGGAAATAGAAAGGACATGTTGGAGAGTTACACTTGTTGGCCAACTTACCAGAGTGGGGACCCAGGGCATGCTGCAACAAGCTGAATTATTTTAGAAATAAAATGCCTTTCTAATGGAATGAGTATAAAGAGTTAATAAAGCTGTGACCGATCCTCACCCATCCAGTTGTAAGAGTTACATTATTGTATTGTCCATGAAAGGGGGGCGGTAGGGGGGCTGAGCGTCTGGGTTTGGTTGGGGGTCCCCACAGTCTGCCTAGGCTAGATTCATTTAAAAATTCTTATTAGATACACAAGCGGTGCAGCTTGCTTCGCAGCTGGGCTACTACGCCCAAAGTATTGCCTAGGCTAGATGCAGTTGAAAATTCTACGCTGACTAGCAGACACTGAAGATTTGGAGCAGACCTCTGAGTAAACAGCTCTTCAGACTCAACCATCTGTGTTACCCCAAGCCATAGTGTATGTAGTTTCTTACAGTTAAAAGGGGGGGGGTGCGACCCAACCCACCTGGAATTGACGATGCCAACGTCACGTAAGACACAGCAAGGGGACTCCCAAAATTGTGGCACAGACACCACTTAACCCTAGAACGCATATCTGTGGCCTTGCAGGCCCGCCCAGTTAATTGTTTTCTATTTTCTGCAAGATTACTTTAGTTAGAATTTTGAAACTCTAGGTATTCTTCATGTATATAGTTGTTTGTCATTTGAGTTTGAGTTATTCCATGTTATTTGCACACGGGCCTAAAGGGCCCCAGGTATGTGAAAGTGTAGATTTTTATGGTCATGCATTCTAGGGTTAAGTGGCATCAATTGCCCCACTGTTGCTTAAAACGGTTGGTAAGGTGATTTTACAAAATCCCCAAGCTTTTAGTCTCCCAAGGATGACACAGGGGTAGAAATGTCCTTGCGAATCCATGATTTGTTTATCTTTATGAACGTGAGTCTGTCTACATTCTCAGTGGACAGCCGCGTGCGCTTATCTGTCAGCACACCACCAGCAGCGCTGAACACACGTTCAGAGAGAACGCTGGATGCATGGCATGACAAGATCTCCAAGGCGTGAGTGGCGAGCTCCGGCGATTATTCCAGATTGGAATACCAAAATGATCAAGGGTCCAGTGACACAGTCATGGCTTCGATGTTCACTTGGAGATTCTCCTGTACCATCCTCTCTAGGCATTGACTATGTGTCAGACTTCTTGTCTCCTGTGGCCTTGCAAAGGATGGTCTAAAAAAGTGGTGAAACGATTCCACAAAATTGCTGTTACGAGCAGATACTGTGTTACTATTACTGTTTGAGTGATGAAGACTCGACAGTCCCACCGTTGGCAAGTTAGAACTGTGAGATTCACTACGTGCACCACTGGTGTTTTGTGGAAAAGCACATGTAAGATTCTGCAACAGCGTCTGCAGATACTCCTGCATTCGTCAATACCTTTTTATGGCAGGAATTATTTCGGCAAATATACTTTTGTACCGGGGATCTAAGAGTGTGGCAACCCAGTAGTCGGGATTACTTCGAATTCTGACAATCCGGGGGTCATGTTGCAGGTAGTGCAGCAAGAAGGCACTCATGTGTCTTGCGCATCCAGAAGTACCAAGTCCTTGTTGTGTTGGTAGCGAGGTAAGAATCATGCTTCCTTCCTCTGCCCTCTCCCTCCAACCTCGCACAACAGAAATGTGATCAAGGTCTCCCTCATCTGATGAGTCTTCCATGCCCATCGCCAGTTCGTCCTCCACTTCTTCCTCGGCTCCTGCACCTTCCTCAACAGTTTGGCTGCTACCATGCGCCCTGGTTAATCCCTCTCCCCCACCCTCCCATGCCTGCCGCCTTGGTGCTGCCAACCGTCTGGACCTTGGAGATGTTATCCCTTCCGCATACGACTCCTCCTCTACTTCCTCCACCTCCTCTTGTCCCACCACCTGACTCTGAATTCTGTTTAATGTGTGCTCCAGCATGTAAATCACCAGAATAGTCATGCTGATAATGGCATCGTCGTCAGCACTAAACATCTTCGTCGCCATTTCAAAACTGTGCAGAAGGGTGTGTGGCGCCCCTGAGGGTTCAGTCGCCACAGAGTTACTGCATCTCACCCAGAGGTGTGGTTTCTCACCCTCAGGTAAGGAAGGCGTATGGCTCGGGACCCTGACTCCTGCATCCAACACATACCCGCAGTGGGGTAGGACGAGATTGCTCCTAAGGGAGAGCACAGTCCCAGGTCCCTAGCTGGTTTGAGGGTCCTATGTAGTGGGTGCTTAGGGGAGCAGCTTAGGGGAGCACATGACAAGGAGAGTATAAATAGGAAGCCATCTTAGAAAGAGCAAGCCAGACAGAGGAGGAAAAGTGACAGGAGCAGAGACTAGGCATGAGCTCTGCTCCGGAGGCGGGCCTAGCCTGGGAGGCCCAGGACTGAAGGAGAGAAGAGAGGAGTGGGAGCTGGAAGGCTCCAGGAACCGAAGGGACCCTACGGCTACGGGCCGTGCAGAAGGCCACCCGTACTCTCGCTGCTACCAGGAGGTAGAGGGGTCAGGCCAGATAAGGGGAACCGGTCCCTCAACTAGCGGAGAAACAGCAAGGCTCAACTAGAAACCAGAGGCTGCTGCATTTCATGTACTGCAGGCCAAAGTCCACACCAGTCTCACTAAGAAGGTAGCCACAAAGGACCCAGGGGACGGAACACACGTCACCCGCCAAGGCCCGAGGATACCGGATAGAAGTGTCACTGGGTGTGAGGTGCAGGGAGAAGGCCAGAGAAAGGACACACAGAAGGGGGTCCTGCTAAGTACTCCGGAGCTATCTGGGGGTGGACTGAGCCCCTCACTGAGTATGCACAGCACGACGGGGGAGATTGCTCTGGTACCTGTAATCTGGACTACAACAACTGTGAGTAATATCTTGAGACGGCATCACACGGACTCTGTGTTCATTACTGACTCCCTGCACTACAACCACCATCATCCACCCACACTGCCCTGAAGCTACACTCTTCCTGTGGTGAGTAATAATACCGTTGCTGCAAAACCACCAGCTTCAGAGGACTGTTCCGCAGCGACGGCCCCTTTGGCCGCACTCCACAGGTGGCGTAGTCAGACATTATAAAATCCATATATACAAATTACCCTTGGATTGACCGCCCTGGGTCACGGACTGGGTCACCGCCACAGTGACTACAACCCCCAGCGTCTACCGGCCCGGCTCAGGGTACCCCATGGCCCAGGGGGCGCGTCAACTTCATAGGTCCCTGATCTGAGACCACTCCTGCAGCGTGATTTGCCCCACCTCTGGATCTCGTTGGCCCAGGCTATACGTCAGAACGTATTGCACCAGGGCTTGTCGGTGCTGCCACAGTCGCTGCAACATGTGCAGAGTTGAATTCCACCGTGTCGGCACATCGCATTTCAGCCGGTGAACTGGCAGGCCCAACGACTTCTGTAGAGATGTAAGTCGTTGAACTGCGGGATGCGAACGGCGGAAGTGAGCACACAGTGACCGTGCCCTCTGCAGAAGGCCATCTAGTCCGGGATAGTGGGCTAAAAATTGCTGGACAACCAGGTTCAACACGTGAGCCATACAAGGCACGTGTGTGACATTGCCCCGGCGAAGTGCCGCACCCAGGTTTGCAGCATTGTCGCACATGGCCTTCCCTGGTTGCAGGTCCAGTGGAGACAACCTTTCATGAAACTGGGTCTCCAGAGCTGACCACAACTCCTCAACTGTGTGACTCACATTTCCCAGACATTTCAAAGTAAACACTGATGCCGTTGAGCCCTGCTGCCAGCATAGTAAGGAGGTGTGCAGGATTCCTTCTGCGCAGTTAGAAAGCAGGTGGCATTACCAGACAGGATTTGGGTGCAGGTGGAGGACCGAGAGGAGGTTGAGGAGGCAGAAGCAGTGGAGGAACTTCGAGATAAAGAGGATTGACGCACAACTCGTGGGGAAGGTAAGACTTGGACAGTAGCCCCTTGTCCTGCTGTCACCATAGTTACCCAGTGCCCAGTCAGCGACATGTAACGCCCCTGTCCATGCCTTCTCTTCCAAGTGTCTGTGGTGAAGTGCACCCTGTCACACACAGAGTTTCTCAAAGAAGCGGTGATGTTGTGTGCGACATGCTAGTGGAGCGCAGGCACACCTTTCTTTGAGAAGTAGTGCCGACTTGGCATCTGGTACTGTGGCACTGTGACGGACATAAGGTCTTGAAAATCCTCTGTGTCCTCCAGGTGGAAAGGCAGCATTTCTGTAGCCAACAGCTTGCAGATGGTGAAATTCAACCTCTTAGCTTTCTCATGGCTAGGAGGAAATGGTCTTTTACTTTTCCACATCTGAGGGACCGAGGGCTGGCTGTTGTGCTTAGACGGTGTTGAGTAGGGTGTCCCCGGCAAACTGCCGGTCTGTGAGGAAGATGCAGGCGGACATGTTAGGTTGCCTTGATCCAAAGGTGGTGCTCTCGATGTCGGAGAGCACTCAACACTAGCAAGTGTTTCCACTTCCCAATGAACTGACGACCTGCCAATCACACTGGCTGTTGCGGGTAAAGAGGTGGCAGGTCTGCGTCCAAAAACATGTGTGACTGCTGTCCCCCCAGTCACAGAGGATGAAGAGGCTGCGGATGCACAAGATGGGGCAGACGGTGGTTGGCCCAGCCGGCTAGGCCGCATTGTAGCACAGTGAGCTTCCCACTGCAACTTATGGTTCATATCCATGTGACGGTACATGCATGAAGTACTCAAACTATGGATTTTTTGGCCTCTACTTAGCTTTTGCTGACAAATATTACAGATAACACGAGTTGGGTCATCCTTATCGATCTGAATAAATGCCCAGGCTATGCAAGGCTTAGAGCCCATGTGACCTGAAGAGCCACTACGACTTGTGGTCAGAGGCAGAGTTGTGGTTGAGGATGCAGTTGTTGACGTGCTTCCAGTACTCCGTCTCTGTTCAGGAAGGCGCAACCTAACCTCGTCATCAATAGCATCTGTGATGCCCCGCTGCGCTTGGTATCACAGATCCTAGAAGAGTGCATTGATGGAATCCTCCACAAGAGGCCCCCATAAACATTCACACATCTCCACCTTCCACCTCAGACCAGCAGAGGGAGCCCGTTAGGGATATAAATAGGGAAGGTGGAGCTAGGCAGTTCAGTTCCTCTGAAGAGTTCCTGCAGTAGAGAAGCCTAAGAGAGGTCAGTCTGCAGTGGAGCTCAGTCTAGTCTAGAGAACGCAGTTAATAGTTCAGCAGTGGAGCACGAGGCTCCTGCTTGCTAGATTCAGGGAGCCCAGATAGAGCTTAAGGTGTGCCGGTGCCGTAAGATCAGTGAAGCGCGGCAAGCTGCCGTTAGTGTGTATAGCCTAGTGAGGGCCCGAGTAGGCCGAAGGCGAGTGGCGAGTTAGTACATAAGGGGCAGAGGAGCTTAACCAGCTCACCCCGAAGCATTTACCGGACACAGGATCCGAGCTTACCGGTATCTCTATGACCCAGTAAGGCATAACCGGAATCCCTGGAGAACTACAAGTCCCAGGATCGCTAAGGTGCTGATATGTAACAGAGCCAGGAGACGCTTAGGCCCCGCATACTGGGAGCGTGAACCCCAAGAGAAGGCCCTACCACAAGGTCAGCCAGCGCAGGACAGAGACAAAGTTAGGCCTAGCTCCAGGCAGGTCAGAAACTTACTACGCAGAGGCAAGAAACAGGAGGCCCTACACCCGCTCATTGGGGAGGATCCTGATATGCACCCTTCACCCTACAGTGCTCCGGGATGTGCCTGAATTTCCACCAGTAAAAGGTACTGAAGTGACTACCGTGTCCGTTCCCGTTCTTGCTCTGACCCAGCTGGGTCTCGCATGTCCTGCATTCCCCCTGCATACGCTGCCCTGAGACCTAGGTCCACCTGTGGGTAGCTATACCATCGAGCTGCCTTATCACCGGCCTCAGTGGACTGCTGCAGCGCTGGTGCTTGTCACCAGATACCACAGGTGGCGTCATGAACTCTTATAAAATTAACAATTATTCACCCTTTTAAAGAGAGACCCCAGGGTACGACCACCGCGACATCCCCAAGGCCAGGCAAATGCCCGGGTACCGAGTCATCCCCATCCCCAGGGCTAGTCACATCCTCCTCCACCTCCTCTGCTGACCTCATCGACTGGCTGACTGTGGGTTGACAGTAAGTGGGATCTCCAACCTCGTCATCATCACCCTGTGTGTTATCACACCCGTCGTCCTCAGAGCCAACCTCTTCCTGCCCTGACCGAAAAGTCAAGTTGTCGCTCCAATCAGGTATTTGAGTCTCATCATCGTCTTCATCATTGTCTCCACCAACAGGAGTTACAGTTTGGGAACAAGGGTCTACATTATGCTCAGAATCTTCTTCATCTGGTCCTGGATCCGACTTATAAAGATTCTGGGCATCAGATCAGATCATTTCCTCATCTGGATTAACAGAAGCTCTGGAGCAGACCTCCGTTTCCCAGGCTATAGTATGAGTAAACAGCTGTGCAGACTCAACCATCTGTGCTACCCCATACTCAGACGGGCAGCTGGAGACTTGGGAGCTGTGAGGAAGCAAGTGCGATTGGGGTGACACCTCTGAGGACTGGAGTATTTGTGATGTTGAAATTGAGGTGATGGAGAGCCCACTTGAAGGAGCACTTGATATCCGTTGAAGCACCTGCTGTTTTTGTGCCTCATTTAGAATTTGTAGCGATGGGCGTGTCCGTAAGAATGGGATCGTATCACATTGTCCACGAAAAGAAGTCGACATCTTAGTTTGGCTGGAAGATGGTCTTTCTTCTGCAGATGTTACTCCCCCCCCACCGTGGGGGGCCTCGACCCACCGGCGGACAGGCACCAGTATTGGGATAGGGGGGCTGGCCGTCAGGGTCCACCGCGGCTCTGGCACAAACCCGGCGACACAGAGGTGGCACGGGCAGGAACGGACTGGCCGTGTCGGCTTCTCACTTTTTGTATTTTAGAAGGGCATGACATGCCTATATCTGTGTCTCCCCCTCCTTTTACTCCTCCACCTCTTTTCTTTTCGCATGACTATATGTACTTGTCACTTTTCCATGTGTTAGTTGTGTCTTCTGAGCAGTTTGTCAGCTTTTGGACACCTTTGAAGGTGTTTTCTATGTGTTTCTATGTGTTTTTGTTTGCCTGCCATTGGTTTTAACGGTGTTCGAAGGTGTTCGACGAACAGTTCGACGAACAGTTCGGCGAACACACGGGTGTTCGACGAACCGAACCGAACTCGAACACTACGGGGGTGGCTCAACACTAGTAATAAGTGCCCCTTTTAAAAAGATTTTATAGTGCTATAAAGTTACCTAAGATTTTTATTGCTATGTAAATGTCAAAATCTTTCCATATACATGGTAATATATGCCATTCCATGTGATAATGTTTGTTTGATGTGGTATGTGCCGCCGGCAAGCATGATACTCAGTTAGCTTTTTGCCTGTTAGTTGGGTATTGTATAGTCTCGCCTGCTGAGGTGAATCCTCTAAGCCTCGGTGTTGGTGCAGCAAGCAGGAAGGCACGTGGAAAGCGAGGACTTGGCACCCTCGGGAATCTCAGAAGCAGCAAGACACATGAAGGGGAAGCCAGCACGGATGGAAGAATGTTGAAGCACAGTATGAACAGAAGGTGAAGCACACCAAACAGAAGTTTAGGGTCTCAAACCTAAGCATTAGACAGATGATGTCACTGAGCCACGCCGGGCAACCAGCAAAACCCAATATGGAGCACAACAGAAGCAGCAGACCAAGGTAAAGGAAGCAGAGCCAGGAATAACTAGGACAGATGTGTAAGAGGTATGTTCAGCATTTGTATGTTTACATACTGTGACTTTAATTGTTTATGTGATGCTTCAGATTACAAAGAATATGCAACATTTATATATAATGTGCTGCATGAGTGCTGAAAGTGAGTAGTGATGTCCAAGCTAGTGAGTTTATGGAAGATATGCCTCTGGTCAAGAAGTACTTTTAGCAGGGTTTAACTGCGTAGTGATGGCAATGTGTAAGGTACTGCTGGTAGGTGCTAAGATTGGTGAGGTATTGGCAGCCCAAGAGGAGTGAGAAGTAGCACACAAGAAAGTCTGTCTGTAAGCTGATGACGGAGTGTAAATTGCAAACCAGAAAACATTTAAGAGATTGATGCCAGTGTGTAACACTCTGCAGCGGTAACTGAGAGAAGTAGGCTGCAAGATTTTGCAAAGGTCAAAATAAGGGATTGTGAGAGGGATTGTGACCAGCACTGTGATTGACTGCTGAATTTCAGTGGAAAGTGACACAGAGACTGTCGCAGTGTCAATGAGGTGTTGCTGAAGAGAAGATTGCCACATGGCTGTCACGATTGGGTCACGCAAGGTGTGAGAAAGACTAAGTGCAACACAAAGGGAAGAGGGAAAGGGAGCCCAGACTCTAGGGAAAGCTGGGAGTGGAGACCTCCTAGGCCGATCTAGTGTCCCCCTGTCTCCCCTAACGTCCCTATATTGGTTCTTCACAAATCGCCACACGCGTACCTCCCCCTGTCTTTCCCTGGTGTTATGCTCAGGCTAGGGAATTAAATCCCCACTGAACACTAAAGACAACAAGGGGAGACAAACAGGGGAAAATTGCTTAACTTTAGTTGACTACAGACAAATGCGCATAAATCCTCTAGCACCAGAGAGGAAGAAGTACTGCTCCTGCTCAAGCCTTCACAAGGAGTAATGAATATCGCCGGCACCTCCCTCTGGCACACAGCAGGTATTTATACACCCAGGCCAGGGTGCTAATTAGCCAGAGGAAGGTAGCCACTGGGTCCTAGAGACACAGCTTCTAAGAAGTTGTCTGTAATGCCAAATGAAGAGATCTCCTGCAACTAACTGCAGGGTGACTGTCTGTCACTTCTGACACACCTGTGACAGATTGTCAGCAAGTTGTTAGCAGTGTAAACCCACTGTTGTAAGTGTCAATTTTATACATCTTTTCAAGTTACCCTGTTATATGTTGTGAGACTGTTGAAACCATCAAGCTTGTAACGTCATGTAAGACTGTGTAACCATGAAGTTTGTTGCCTCCCACTGTTACTGAATTGACACCAGTGTACACATGAATCCTTTCTCAATCCCTCAATCGGGAACCATTAAAGGCAATTACATCCTATTGTATATTTTATAAGTGGAATACTGTCTTTCAACTCATTTGTAACTCTTTATTGTCCTCACATCACTGCTCTGAAAGGTTATCATAATGCAGAGCAAAATTGCAATGGAGACGGGAATAGAGTTTTATCCTCTTCCATAATGAGTCCTACTTTTGTCTTGGCTGCAATGATAGCCAGAGATTGGTCCAGAGACCACGTGGGCAAGGCCATAAAGAGGCTGTCATGAGGGAGTGTCCCACTGGTCCCACTCCTGGGATTATGGTGTGGGGTGGCATAATGTAGAGCAGCCAGACCCCTCTAGTCTTTATTTCAGGTAGTTACCTTCATTTCAGGTACTCTAACAATTCAGTATTACATTGATTTGGTTGTGGAACCAGTGATATGGCCTACATCGTTTGCAGACTTGTCTTCCATCGAGCACATCTGGGATGTCATTGGTTGTCAATTGCAAAGGGAACTGCCAGAAATGGATTTTGATTATTTTGCACGCCCAAGTTAATTCCTGGCAGAAAATTACTCAGACAGCCATTAATAACCTCAATGATAGCATGCTAAGTGTGAAAGTGCAGCTATTGGGAAAATTTTGCTTCCCTTTTTTCATTATTTCCATATCATTAACATGTATCAAACATGTGAATTTCAAAATTCCACAACTTTTTCTTCTTGGTGTTGCAATTGCAATACTGAACAGTGTATTTTTAAACAAAAGTAAAGGTAGAGCAGAAAGCAAAATTCAACAGTTTAACAGACCTGTCATTCTATGTAATGTATTGCAGAAAAATAAAATCTAATTTACAGCTACTCCTAATTATATAGAGACCTTTATACTCCAGATTATTATTTGATTATGTTTTTTCATGCATTCAGCACATGTCCGAGAATGATGTAACAGATTCTCTAGAAACTTAGATACTAACATGTGGAACCGGGTCTAGTTCTATACATATGATCTGACACTCTTGGAGGCATAACCGGATTGTATCCATATGTAGACCAGATGACTTTTTTCACACCGGACAGTCACTTATTTGATGTTTGAATAGTAAAATGTGTGCAGAGAAAAAAATCACACTTTCTCATTTACCCCATACCTATAAAATCATCTATTGACGACATATTTTTCAAATAGTGTTCATTGCCTCATCCGCCTTTTACAAGAATATAGGATCCAGGTGTATAAAATAAAACATTGCGATGGACTCTTTAAAATTGGAATTATTTATGGGCATCTGGATGACCCGTTGTTCTTTACAAATGGATGCATACAATGTTAAGTGCTCGTATAATGTTGATAATCACAGAATGATAGTGATACATATACAGTCATGTATGTACATACATAAACTTCCTGTATGTATATTATTGGGCCTGAAAATCGCAATCCACGTGTTTGCCAAATACAGTCATGGCAGAAAGTGTTGGCACCCTTTAAATTGTTCCAGAAAATTAAGTATTTCTCCCAGAAAATTATTGCAATTACACATGTTTTGTTATACACATGTTTACATCCTTTGTGTGTATTGAAACAACACAAAAAAAATTAGAAAAAAAGGCAAATTGGACATCATTTCACGCAAAACCTCAAAAATAGGCCGGACATAATTTGTTGGCATTCTCAACTTAATATTCGGTTGCACAACCTTTGGAATAAATAACTGCACTCACTTCCTACAACCATCAACAAGCTTCTTACACCTATCAAATGGAATTTTGGGCTACTCTTCTTTTGCAAACTGCTCCAGTTCTCTCATATTTGAAGGGTGCCTTCTCCCAACAGCAATTTTAAGATCTCCACAGGTGTTCAATGGGATTTATATCCAGACTCATTGCTGGCCACTTCAGAACTCTCCAGCACTTTTTTTCCATTCATTTCTGGGTGCTTCTTGAAGTATGTTTGAGGTCATTGTCCTGCTGGAAGCCCCATGACCTAGGACGCAAACCCAGCTTTCTGACACTGGGCACTACATTGTGACCCAAAATCCTTCGTAATCTTCAGATTTCATGGTGCCATTCACACAGTCAAGGCAGCAAAAAAAAAAAAACATCTTTGAACCTCCACCATATTTGACTGTAGGTATTGTGTTCTTTTCTTTGTAGGCCTTATTCCGTTTTTGGTAAACAGTAGAGTGATGTGCTTTACCAAAAAGCTTTGTCTTGGTCTCATCTGTCCACAAGATGCTTTCCCAGGAAGATTTTGGCTTACTCACGTACATTTTGGCAAACTGCAATCTAGCTTTTTTATGTCTCGGTGTCAGCAGTGGGTCTCCTGCCATAATGTTTCATTTTATTCCAGGACAGCTTGAATTTCTTTGGAAACTGATTTGGACTGCTAATCCACCATGCGGCCTATTCAGCTTTGCAACCGTTCATCAATTTGTCTCTGCCATCCACATCCAGGAAGATTAGCTACAGTGCCATGGATTGTAAATTTCTTGATTATGTTGGACACTGTGGACAAAGGAACATCAAGATCTCCCGAGATGGACTTGAAAAATATCAACAATCTCAAGTTTACAACAATTTTGATTCTCAAGTCCTCAGACAGTTCTCACTCCTCTTTTTGTTCTCCATGCTTAGTGTGGCAAACACAGACACACTTTGCAAAGATTGAATCAACTTCTCACCTTTATATTTGGTTTCAGGTTTGATTTTTATATTGCCCACACCTGTTATTTGCCACAAGTGAATTTGAATGACCATCACATTCTTGAAACACAGCTGTTTACCCACATTTTTGGAAAGGTGCCAGCAATTTTGGGGGTTTTGTGTGAAATTAGAATAAATTTACCCTTTTTTCTCATTATTTTTTTGTTGTTCCAATACACACAAAGGAAATAAACATGTGTATAACAAAACATGTGTAATTGCAATAATTTTCTGGGAGAAATACTTCTTTCTCTGGAACAATTTCAAGGGTGTCAACACTTTCAGCCATAAGTGTATTTGGCAAACACGTGAATTGTGATTTTCAGGTGCAATAAAGTACATACAGGAAGGTACTATATTTCAAATTTTTTAGTTATAAGTGTCATCTTCCTACTCTACTTTGGAGCTACAATCACTAATTAAGAAACTGTGTTGATATTGAAAAGTACTCAGTAACATACAGCAATCACATTAACTTTCAGTTAGTTGCACCAAAATACTTACACTATTAGTCGCGTGGCGTCCATGGGATCCCAGGTTTCATATTGCAAAATAAACAACAAACAGTATATTAAAGAATAATTTTATTTAGGAACTTAAGGTTCAATGTCTTAGCTTAACGATAATATAACCTTTTTAGTAATCAACAAAATTTAAACATCTGCTTCGGTACTATGAAAATGAAAGTAATTATTTGGCACAAGAATTACATATCTTATGGTACTCATTGCACATACATTTCTTGCAATTATCACATTTGGTATAGTTTTTTCGGACACTAAATCTCACACACAAATGACTTTGAATTTTGACAGGACTTTGACAGGACCATAAATGAACTACACTATTAGTGGTCTAAATAAACGGGATAACAAAAGAAAAGTACTAAACCTGTGTCATGGAAGTAGCTCAGAGCTTAGCGGAGGCAAGCGCTCCTTTTTGAAAAACGTACATAACCACAGCAAGCTGTATCTTCCAGGACTGACAAATGACAAAAACTCAAACTTTGATTTTTATTAGATCAAAGTTAGCCCACATACCTCCCTTTGGTGAGCTCATATGTGGGGCTGTTCGGGGGATGTGCTAGGTCTTTAGAAAAATATGAAATTTCCAACTTTCAGGATATCTTCATCCCTGGAGGTCCCAGGCGGGAGATATTGTTATCATGTTTCCTATCACAATTTTACAATTTTTCTGTATGACACCCTGCAAAAATTTATTTCTCCAGTTTGGATAATTTATACTTGCTAGAAGGGTTCCCATGAAAATAAACAGATCAGAAAGTGGCGGAACCTAGCAGTAAGCATATAATTTCCCTGCAGTGTGACGACAGGGAAAACTAAGCATTGCACAGTGCCCAATCACATCAATGTGCTGCATGTGTATTGCAGTAAAGGCTTATATTTGTAACCATTCCCCACTCTGGTCAAGAAAGGAGGATCCTAAACAGAAAACCCCACTCTATTAACTCAAAATCCATATGAAAGTGGATTTTCTAACCTGGACAAACCTCTTAAATCAGATCTGTCAACAGATTTGACAATACAAAGTGCAAGGATTCCTAAATAGATTCTTAGACCCGATGAGACTGTTATATTTACTTAGAAAATTCATTTCAGAATAGCTATATCATTTTGATAATAAGATGTACATTGTATGAGTCCAGCTACAGAATGAAATAGCTCAAGTATATTCAGTTTGTGCCCACCTTGCTTCAGTTTGTATTGAACAGTGTGAGATCTCAGCAGCAGGAGAGAGGAGGGACACTGAGGAGCCGTTAATCAGGCAAGGTGGATGAATACCGAATTAAACTTTCCTAAAAGATGATATAGCTATTGTGACATATATTTTCAAAGTAATTACAACATCCTTATCAGATCTAATTTAGTAATGGATATAATTTATATTTTTAAATCTGTGACAGATCTGCTTTGAGGAGTTAAGCTAAGTCACAGTTAGATCAGTAGTAACATTGGGATGTGTGGTATTCTTTGTTTTGAGTTTATTGGGTTTCTTAGAATATGTATTTTCACTTCACTATATATAGTGACTAAGCTTAAATTCATTTTAATACATCGACATGGAGACAAAACTTGTTGGACAATTTTATTGTGTAGTGATGCGCCCCCTGGGCCGCGCGTGTGTGGGGATAGCCGGAACCGGACCCGTTGCGAATGCTGGGGGTTGTAGTCCTCGTGTGGTCCCATGGCTCAGGGTGGTCAACTCAAATGGCAGTCTGTTTATGTGGTTTTTATGATATTAAATGTCCGACTACGCCACCCGTGGATTGCGGTCAGAATGAACCGCCGCTGCAGGGCAGACCGCTGATGCTGGTGTTGTGAGTGCAGCAGGAAATAGTATAACTCCCCACGGGAGGAGTATAGCCTCAGGGCAGCAAGTGGATATGTTGGGGGCGATGGTGCGCGGGAGCAGCAGTAACGACACAGAGTCCTGTAATGCAGTCCAGGGTATTTACTCACAGTTCTTTATCCACGTTACTACAGCTGGTCATAACGTCCCTCGTCGCACTGTGTTCACCAGGTGAGGGGCTCGGCCTACTCCCAGATAACTTTGGAGCGTTTCACAGGACCCCCTTTATGTGTCCTTTCTCTGGCCTGTCATACCCCGCCAGTGACCTCGCTTCTGTCCGGCTGCCTCAGGCCTTCTCTGGTAAACTTTGGCACCAGTTTCCCTGACCCTATATGGTGCTTTCCTAGTGGGTGTAGCGAGGGGCTGTGCCACATGAAATGTCACAGCCTCCGGTTTCTAGCTAAGGGTAGTTCCCCGCCTCCACTAGTTTCGGGGACCGGTCTCCCCCTTTGGCCTGACCCTTCTATGCAGGTAGATTCGGGCGTGCGGTGGCGACTCGCTGGTCCACACCCCTGGGGTCCCTTCATTCCTTGTTCCTGGAGCCTCCTCTGCTCCCCTTCCTTCTCCTTCCTTCAGGCTTCGGCCTCTCTCTTAGGCCTGCCTGCGGAGCAGAGCCCATGCAGAGCCTCTGCTCCCACCTCCAGCTCCCTCTTCTTCTCTCACTGAACTGAACTCTTTCAGTGCTGGCTGGGCCTCATAGGCTAGGCCCGTCTCCGGAGCAGAGCTCCACAGAGGCCCTGCTCTGTCACTTCTTCTCTCAGGCTGAACACTGTCTCTAAGATGGTGCCCACCTTTTATACCTCCCTCTAGGTGCACCCAGGAACTGCCCTCTCCCTCCTATGCACTACAGGTTTCCCCCTTCCTCGGTGTTCCCTCCCGCCACTCCAGCCAGGAACAGGGACTGTCGTGCTCCACTTGGAGCATATCGATCGCCCTGCCCCCCGGAAATCTGGTGTAATGCATGCAGGTGTCGGGGTCCTGATCCACACTCCATCCTTACCTGAGAGTGAGATATCACACCTCTGGGTGAGGTGCAATACCTCTGTAGCAACCGAGCCCTCGGGTGCTACATGTAGTATACTGTAAGAGGCTCTGTGATAAAATAACTATATTGATACATTGGCACAATTATCAGAAGTATCAGGTTATCAAATATCACTTCAAATGAAAATAAAGTGATCTGCTCAGATATATTGTTGAAGAATGATTATGACATTTTTACAAGCACGGGCAGGCCATTAGTAAATAATGTATGTTTTATGGCTTGTGTAATCTATAATATAACGCTGGATGCGTCCTTCTGTCCGAAGCCGCTGAAGACTGCGTCTATGTGTGCCAGAGTCAGAAGGATGCATCCAGACCAGGAGGAGGACGCGGCTGACCATATACCGCGATCCCCGGGGCCATGAGGACATACCGCAATCTCCGGCGAGGCTGGAGGAGGAATGTTGTGCTGTAGTCACCGCCTGTGCATAGCGAAATCTACGGTGCCATTTTGTTAAAGACAAATTCACACACAGTGTCTTCAACAAACTTTTATTTAAGTATTTAATGCAGACAACGTGCTGCAGGGGAGCGGGGGAATGGTGAGTAGGAGTGTATGGATGGATGGAACAACAGCAGCGCAGACAGGATGAAGATAATAAAATAGGATGGGGGACCAGGATGGGGGAGCATATACCAGGATGGGGTTCTAGGGTGGGGGAGCATATACCAGGATGGGGGACCAGGATGAAGGAGCATATACCAGGATGAGGGACCAGGCTAGGGAAGCATATACCAGGATGGGGGGAGCATATACCAGGATAGGGGAGCATATACCAGGATGAGGGACAAGGATGGGGGGAGCATATATCAGGATGGGGTTACATATACCAGGAAGGGGGAAATTATATACCAGGATGTTTGATCAGGATGTGGGAGCATATACCAGAATAGGGGACCAGGATGGGGGAAGCATATACCAGGATGAGGGGAGCATATACCTTGATGGTGGAACATATAGCAGGATGGGGGAGCATATAATAAGATGGGGAGCATAAAATAGGATGGAAACAACGCACTGCAGGGGAGTGGGGGAAAGGTGAGTAAGAGTGTTTGTCGATGGATGGATGGATGGATGGATGGATGGAAGGATGAATGGATGGATGGAATAACAGCAGCGCAGGCAGGATGGGGAGCATAAAATAGGATGGGGGACTAGGATGGGGGACATATTCCAGGATGGGGGTCTAGGATGGGGGAGCATAT
Organism: Phyllobates terribilis; assembly: GCF_046119375.1. Taxonomy (NCBI): domain Eukaryota; kingdom Metazoa; phylum Chordata; class Amphibia; order Anura; family Dendrobatidae; genus Phyllobates; species Phyllobates terribilis. The sequence goes on from NW_027362761.1 coordinate 474,503,154, forward strand.
ACCAGGATGGGAGACCAGGATGGGGGGGAACATATGCCAGGATGGGGGACCAGGATGAAGGAGCATATGCCAGGATGGGGGACCAGGATGAGGCAGCATATGCCAGGATGGGGGACCTGGATGAGGGAGCATATACTCAGATGGGGGAGCATATACCAGGATGAGGGACTAGGATGGGGGAAGCATATACCAGGATGAGGAAAGCATATACCACGATGGGGGAGCATATACCAGGATGAGGGACCAGAATGGGGGAAGCATATACCAGAATGGGGGGAGCATATACCAGGATGGCAGAGCATATGCAAGGATGGGGGAGCATATACCAAGATGAGGGTAGCATATATCAGGTTGGGGGAAGCATATACCAGGATGGGGGAAGCATATACCAGGATGGGATTACATATACCAGGATAGGGGACCAGGAGGGGGGGTATCATATACGAGGATGGGGGAGCATATACCAGGATGTCTGACCAGGATGTGGGAGCATATACCAGGATAGGGGACCAAGATGGGGGAAGCATATACCAGGATGGGCGACCAGGATGGGGGGAGCATATACCAGGATGGGGGGAGAATATATCAGGATGGGGGAACATATACCAGGATGGGGAGAGCATATACCAGGATGAGGAACCAGGATGGGGGAAGCATATACCAGGATGGGGGAAGCATATACCAGGATGGGGTTAGCATATACCAGGATCAGGGACTAGGTGAAGGAGCATATACAAGGATGGGGGAACAGGATGAGGGAGTGTATAGTAAGATGGGGGACCAGGATGGGAGAGCATATAATAGGATGGGAGCCAAGGCTAGGGGATCATATAACAGGATGGGGGAGCATATAACAAGAAGGGGGATCAGGATCAGGGAGCATATAATAGGAAGGGTGCGTTTGATGAGGGGAGGGAATGGAGAGAGGTCAGAGGGACGGCTGACTGTTATTCTTTTTTTAAAATTTAATGTGTGGAGACTCTGGCAGCCAATCAGGGCGCAGGAACCATCCACAACGTCCTGACACACAGGCTTGTATAATTGGCTGCTAAAGTCACATCTCTCTCTCCGTATAAAAAATGGACATGTTGTTTTGGCGCTATCTTATCAGTTTAACAGTGCAGACAAGCTGTTACTGCTGCTGCAAGTAGTCAGATAGTTATCTAGGTGGTTTATTGTCAGCTAGTTCAGATAGATAGGATCCTGTGTGAAATCGACCTTCCAGCATATCAATCCTTTATGCTAATAGTGTGGTCCAGACACCAGTCCACATTTCAGAATCTAAATCCTTTGAGCTAATAATGTGGTCTAGACACCAGTCCACATTTCAGAATTTAAAAATTTTGTGCTAATAGTGTGGTCCAGACACCAGTTTACATTTCAGCATCCAAATCCTTTGTGCTAATTGTGTGGTCCAACCACACTATCTCACAAATAAATACTGATTGTTAATTTAGTGACAGGTGACTGAAAGGTCTGGACCTAGGGTTGTGAAACAACTGGTTAAAAGAGGCTAAGGGTACATCCAACATGAGTGGGAAAAAATGAGGTTGTGATGGAAGAGGGAATAGGCTTGGTGTTCAAGATGTACGTGGGGTAGGTGGTAGTGTTATTGAAAGCTCTACTGAACAAACATCGTCTCATCCTATCCAAAGACAACTGACAACTTCTCTTACTAGACGGGCTACTCACTACTCCCTTTCCTCGTCAACCGCACAGCAGTATGCTTTGTAGATGAGGGCCAGAAAGAGCGTGTCCTCCAGTTGATGGCAAGCACTGCACCAAGTGGCCTCTCCTCCTCTTCCTCCACCTCAACATCACACACAGCACAGTCCTCAGGGGTGGCACCCCAATTTCCAACTTACTGTGGGGAACCACAGATGGGCGAGTCTGCAGAGCTGTTTACACATTCTATTTCATAGGTATCAGAGGTCTACTCCAAAGATTCACAGACTCCCCAAGGAATCCCCAAGGCTTGTGGGACATACATCTGTATCTAACAATTTCTCCACTGCTTCTGCCTCCTGCACCTCCTCTAGGACCTCCACCTGCGCCCTCAACCTCTCCCTTAATGAGACATCCATTACAACAGTGCAGAGAGAATCCCCCCACCTCCATACTGTGCAGCCAGGGCTCACCGCAATTAGGCAGTGTTTAAATTAGTATGCCTTGGAGATTTCACTTACACAGCTCAAGTGTTCTGGACAGCTATCCAAGCCGAATTCGAGCAATGGCTGTCTCCACTGAACCTGGAGCCAGGGAATGCCGTGTGCGATAACTAGTGTTGAGCCACCCCCGTAGTGTTCGAGTTCGGTTCGGTTCGTCGAACACCCGTGTGTTCGCCGAACTGTTCGTCGAACTGTTCGTCGAACACCTTCGAACACCGTTAAAACCAATGGCAGGCAAACAAAAACACATAGAAACACATAGAAAACACCTTCAAAGGTGTCCAAAAGCTGACAAACTGCTCAGAAGACACAACTAACACATGGAAAAGTGACAAGTACATATAGTCATGCGAAAAGAAAAGAGGTGGAGGAGTAAAAGGAGGGGGAGACACAGATATAGGCATGTCATGCACTTCTAAAATCCAAAAAGTGAGAAGCCGAGACGGCCAGTCCGCTCCTGCCCGTGCCACCTCCGTGTCGCCGGGTTTGTGCCAGAGCCGCGGTGAACCCTGACGGCCAGCCCCCCTCTCCCAATACTGGTGCCTGTCCGCTGGTGGGTCGAGAGAGCCCCCCTGTGGTGGAGGCAGCTCTAAGCTTTTTAATTTAAATTGTCCCTCTAATTTGAATGAATACACTTTAAATCCATTTACAAGGATCTATTGGAGGTCTCATGCCAGCAGCCGCGTAATTCCAGCTCCAGTAGCATCCACTAAAGCTGCTGCAGTTAAAAAGCTTTTATAAGGATCGAGCTCGGCTGTCCACCGCAAGGCATCCTAGTGCCAGTCCCAGCCCCTATGCCTTGGGGTGCCTCCTGATGCTCTTCACTAAGTATCCCGTGGTCCCGAAGCATTTCCTTTGAAAAAATTAAGTGTCCAAACTACAGGTGGTGTAGCTTGCTTAACAGCCGGGATAATCCGCTGACTAGCAGACACTGCTACTAGGCACAAAGTATTTCCTGGGCTAGATGCAGTTAAAAATTTGTAAGTAGATACTCTCGTTGGATGCTGAGAAAGCATTCCATAGAGTCTCCTGGCACGCCATATATGATTCTCTTAAAAAGCTTGGGGTAGGGGTCTAGGGGACCCTTTTATAGCCAAAATCACGGCCCTGTATCACAATACGTCACCTAGGCTGAAGATAAATGGAACTGTAGCACCGAGGGCTCGGTTGCTACAGACGTATTGCACCTCACCCAGAGGTGTGATATCTCACTCTCAGATAAGGATGGAGTGTGGATCAGGACCCGACACCTGCATGCATTACACCACATTGCCGTGGGGCAGGGCGACCAATATGCCGCTGAGATGGGCACGACAGTCCCTGTCCCTGGCTGGAGTGGGGGGAGGGAACACTGAGGAAGGGGAACCCTGCAGTGCAGGAGCAGGGAGGAAGCAGTTCCTGGGTGCATTGAGAAGGGAGTATAAAAGGTGGGCACCATCTTAGTTCAGTGCAGAGAAGTCTGAGCAGAAGTGGCATGGAGCAGGGGCTCTGCATGAGCTCTGCTCCGGAGGCGGGCCTAGTAACAGAGGCCCAGGCCTGCAAGAGGGAGAAGGAAGGAAGAGGAGCGGAGAAGGCTCCAGGAACGAGGAATGAAGGGATCCCAGGGGTGCGGACGGGCGAGTGGCTCCGCACGCCCGAATCCACCTGCGTGGAGGGGTCAGGCCAAAGGGGGAGACCGGTCCCCGAACTAGTGGAGGCAGGAAACGACCCTCAGCTAGAAACCGGAGGCTCTGACATTTTATGTGGCGCAGCCCCTTGCTCCACCCGCTAGGAAGGCACCACATAGGGTCAGGGAAACTGGCGCCAAGTTTACCAAGAGGAGGCCCGAGGCAGCCGGACAGAAGTGTTGGTAAGAAAGGCCAGACAAAGGACACACAAAGGGGGTCCTGTGAAGCGCTCCAAAGTTATCTGGGAGTTGTCTGAGCCCCTCACCTGGTGAGCACAGTACGACGTGGGCAGCCGTTACCTGCAGACGTGGTCTGGATAATAAGAACTGTGAGTAAAGGCCCTGAACTGCATCACTGACTCCGTGTCGTTACTGCTGCTGCCCTGCACCATCACCCCCATCCTCCGCATACACTGCCCTGAGGCTATACTCCTCCCGTGGGGAGTTATGCTACGCTCTGCTGCACCCACAACACCAGCCTTAGCGGTTTGCCCTGTAGCGGCGGTTCACTCTGACCGCAATCCACGGGTGGCGTAGTCGGATATTTAAACATCAAAACCACATAAATAGTTCCGCCACTGGTTTGACCGCCCTGAGCCACGGAACCGGATCGCCGCCACGAAGACTACAACCACCAGCATCCACCAAAAAGGGTCCGGCTCCGGGTGTCCCAAGGCCCAGGGGGTGCGTCAGAACATTTTCATCACCTTTCACAATCACCAATGGGACAAGGCAGGGATGTCCTCTGTCCCCTCTCTTATACATCCTAGTGACGGAGCACCTGCTCTCATCAATTCGCCATAACCCCAATATTAGGTGGATTGAGGTGGGAGGCACCGAGTACAAGTGCTCTCTATTTGCTGATGATGTCCTAGTATATATCACTCAATCACATATATCCATCCCTGCTGTTATGGCTGAAATAGATCACTTTGTTACATGGTAAAATTTTAAAATCAATGCAGCGAAGTCTGAGGCCCTCGATGTCTCCCTCCCTAAATCCATATAGGATTCCATCCAGTCCAACTTTCCCTTTGCCTGGCCCTCACAGGGTATCAAATTCTTAGGAATTCCTATTCATAGAGACCTCTCCCATCTATGTTATCTTAATTTTGGGCCCTTTATTGAACAATTCCATACAGACCACGGTTGGCAAGTTAGAACTGTAAGATTCACTACGTGAACCACTGGTGTTTTGTGGAAAAGCACATGTACACCGCGTTCCAAATTATTATGCAAAAAGTGTTTAGGAGTGATAAGGGAAGAATTTGTTTGTTTGTCAGTTAAACTCATTGATGGTGATGTGTGTCAGGGCTCTTTATATCACTGTAAGCAATTGCAGACACCTGTGCTAATTAGTTTGGCAGGTGTGTCCAATGAAAGGCAAGACTACTTAAGAAGGCTCTCTCACATTATTAAGCAGCCTACATTTTCTGCCAAAATGGGAAAGAAAAAGGATGTGTCGGCTGCTGAGAAGCAACAAATTGTGGAGTGTTTAGGTCAAGGCATGACTACAATCAACATTGTGCGATGATCAGGATGAAGTGTCTTGGCAATCAAGAAGTATGTAGCTGATTCACAGTACACACGTGTGCGTGCTGATAAGGGCAAATTGAGGACTCTTTCCTACAGGCAATTACGTCAGGTTGAAACAGCAGCAGCAAAAAAGCCTTGTCATAGCAGCAGACAAGTTTTTGAAGCTGCTTGTGCCTCCAACGTCCCCCGAACAACAAGATGCAGGGTCCTTCAGAGGTTTGCAGCTGTGCATATGCCATCCTGTCGACCTCCTCTATCCACTTCACACAAGCAGAAACGGCTCCAGTGGGCCAAACATTACATGAAGACTGATTTCAAAACTGTTTTGTTCACGGATGAGTGCCGTGCAGCGCTCGATGGTCCAGATGAATGGAGTGGAGGATGGCTGGTTGATGGACACCCCACGCAAACACGGCTACAGCGCCAACAAGGAGGAGGTGGAGTAATGTTTTGGGCTGGAATCATGGGGAGAGAGATTGTCGGCCCCTTTAGGATCCCTGAAGGCGCTAAAGATGAACTCCATAATGTATGTGGATTTTCTCAAACAGCACTTCCTGCCATGGTTCAAGAAGAAGAACCGTGTATTTCACAGCAAGATCATTTTTCTGCATGATAATGCACCATCTCATGCTGCACATAAAACATCTGCATCTCTGGCTGATATGGGCATAAAAGGGGACAAACTTATGGTGTGACCCCCATGCTCCCCTGACCTGTACCCCATTCAGAACCTTTGGAGCATCATTAAAAGGAGTGTCTATGATGGCGGGAGGCAGTTCACATCTAAGCAACAGCTCTGGGAGGGTATTCTGTCCTCATGCAAAACAATTGAAGCAGAAACCATCCAAAACCTGACAAATTCAATGGACGAGAGAGTTCAGAAGCTCCTTTCGAACAAGGGGTCCTATGTGAAAATGTAACATCACCTAGAATAAAGTTTTGAGTTGAAAACTGTTTGATTTCAGTTTCTAACAACCTGCTAATGCTTATAATTTCAAAAATGACCATTTTTTTGGTCTTTATTAAAATGAAAAGGTTGATCGAAAAGTTTGGGGGATCTAAGAGTGTGGCAACCCAGTAGTCATGATTACTTCGAATTCTGACAATATGAGGGTCATGCTGCAGGTAGTGCAGCAAGAAGGCACTTATGTGTCTTGCGCATCTCGGAGCCCCAAAATTATTTTCCGGGCTAGATGCAGCTAAAAATTATTTTTAATTTTAAATCTGGTGAAGCTTATTATAGATGGCCTAATAGGATCAGTGCTGCACACTGCTACAAAGCCCAAATTATTTTCCAGTCAAGATACAGATAAACATGATTAGTAATTTGAAAGCTTAAAACGGTTGGTAGGGTGATTTTAACCAATCATCAAGCTTTTACTCTCCCCAGGATGACACAGGGGTAGAAAAGTCGTTTCGGATCCATGATTTGTTCATCTTTATGAACGTGAGTCTGTCTACATTATCAGTGGAGAGCCGCGTGCGCTTATCTGTCAGCACACCACCAGCAGCGCTGAACACACGTTCAGACAGAACGCTGGCTGCGGGGCATGACAAGATCTCCAAGGCGTAAGTGGCTAGCTCCGGCCATTTATCCAGATTGGAAGCCCAAAAAGAGCAAGGGTCCAGTGACACAGTCGTGGCTTCAATGTTTACTTGGAGATACTCCTGTACCATCGTCTCTAGGCGTTGACTATGTGTCAGACTTCTTGTCTCCTGTGGCCTTGCAAAGGATGGGCTAAAAAAGTGGTGAAATGATTCCGCAAAATTGATGTTACCAGCAGATACTGTGGTTCTGTTACGGTTTGAGTGCTGAACACTTGACGGTCCCACGGTTGGCAAGTTGGAACTGTGAGATTCACTACGTGCACCACTGGTATTTTGTGGAAAAGCACATGTAAGATTCTGCAACAGTCTCTGCTGATACTCCTGCATGCGTGCATCCCTTTCTATGGCAGGAATAATTTCTGCAAATTTACTTTTGTACCGGGGATCTAACAGTGTGGCAACCCAGTAGTCAGGATTATTTCTAATTCTCACAATTCGAGGGTCATGTTGCAGGTAGTGCAGCAAGAAGGCACTCATGTGTGTTGCGCATCCAGGAGCACCAAGTCCCTGTTGTGTTGGTGGCGAGGTAGCAATCATGCTTCCTTCCTCTGTCCTCTCCCCCCAACCTCGCACAACAGAAATGTGATCAAGGTCTCCCTCATCTGATGAGTCTTCCATCAGTTCGTCCTCCACTTCTTCCTGGGCTCCTGCACCTTCCTCACTAGTTTGGCTGCTACCATGCGCCCTGGTAAAATCATCTCCCCCACCCTCACATGCCTGCCGCCTTGGTGCTGCCGACCGTCTGGACCTTGCAGATGTTAGCCCTTCCGCATACAACTCCTCCTCTACTTCCTCCACCTCCTCTTGTGCCACCACCTGACTCCGAATTCTGTTTAACATGTGCTCCAGCATGTAAATCACCGGAATAGTCATGCTGATAATGGCATCGTCAGCACTAAACATCTTCGTCGCCATTTCAAAACTGTGCAGAAGGGTGCATAGGTCCCTGATCTGAGACCACTCCTCCAGCGTGATTTGCCCCACCTCTGAATCTCGTTGGCCCAGGCTATACGTCAGAACGTATTGCACCAGGGCTTGTCGGTGCTGCCACAGTCGCTGCAACATGTGCAGAGTTGAATTCCACCGGGTAGGCACATCGCATTTTAGCCGGTGAAGTGGCAGGCCCAACGACTTCTGTAGAGATGTAAGTCGCTGAGCTGCGGGATGCGAACGGCGGAAGTGAGCACACAGCGACCGTGCCCTCTGCAGAAGGCCATCTAGTCTGGGATAGTGGGCTAAAAATTGCTGGACAACCAGGTTCAACACGTGAGCCATACAAGGCACGTGTGTGACATTGCCCCGGCGAAGGGCCGCACCCAGGTTTGCAGCATTGTCGCACACGGCCTTCCCTGGTTTCAGGTCCAGTGGAGACAACCATTCATGAAATTGGTTCTCCAGAGCTGACCACAACTCCTCAGCTGTGTGACTCACATTTCCCAGACATTTCAATGTAAAAACCGCCTGATGACGTTGAGCCCTACTGCCAGCATAGTAAGGAGGTGTGCAGGATCCCTTCTGTGCAGTTAGAAAGCTTGTGGCATGACCAGACAGGCTTTGGGTGCAGGTGGAAGACCGAGAGGAGGTTGAGGAGGCAGAAGCAGTGGAGGAAAAATGACATAAAGAGGATTGACGCACAACTCGTGGGGACGGCAAGACTTGGACAGCAGCCCCTTGTCCTGCTGTCACCATAGTTACCCAGTGCCCAGTCAGCGACATGTAACGCCCCTGTCCATGCCTACTCGTCCAAGTGTCTGTGGTGAAATGCACCCTGTCACACACAGAGTTTCTCAAAGAAGCGGTGATGTTGTGTGCGACATGCTGGTGGAGCGCAGGCACACCTTTCTTTGAGAAGTAGTGCCGACTGGGCATCTGGTACTGGGGCACTGCAACGGACATAAGGTCTCGAAAATCCTCTGTGTCCACCAGGCGGAAAGGCAGCATTTCTGTAGCCAAGAGCTTGCAGATGGTGAAATTCAACCTCTTAGCTTTCCCATGGCTAGGAGGAAATGGTCTTTTACTTGTCCACATCTGAGGGACCGAGGGCTGGCTATTGTGCTTAGACGGGGTTGATAAGGGTGTCCCCGGCAAACTGCCGGTCTGTGAGGAAGATGCAGGCGGACATGTTAGGTTGCCTTGATCCAAAGGTGGTGCTATCGATGTCGGACAGCGCTCAAGACCAGCTGGTGTTACCACCTCCAAAGAAAATGATGACCTGCCAATCACGCTGGCTGTTGCGGGTAAAGAGGTGGCAGGTCTGCGCCCCAAAACAGGTGTGACTGCTGTCCCCCCAGTCACAGAGGATGAAGAGGCCGCGGATGCACAAGATATGGCAGACGGTGGTTGGCCCGGCCGGCTAGACCGCATTGTAGCACACTGAGCTTCCCACTGCAACTTATGCTTCATGTCCATGTGCCGGTTCATGCATGAAGTACTCAAACTATGTATTTTTTGGCCTCTACTTAGCTTTTGCTGACAAATGTTACAGATAACACGAGTTGGGTCATCTTTATCGATCTGAAAAAATGCCCAGGCTATGCAAGGCTTAGCACCCATGCGACCTGAAGAGCCACCACGACTTGTGGTGAGAGGCAGAGTTGTGTTTGAGGATGCAGTTGTTGACGTGCTTCCAGTACTACGTCTCTGTCCAGGAAGGCGCAACCTGACCTCGTCGTCACTAGCATCTTCCTCCACCTCCTCTGCTGACCTCATCTCTTGGCTGACTGTGGGTTGACAGTAAGTGGGATCTCCGACCTCATCATCATCACCCTGTGCGTTATCACACCCGTCGTCCTCAGAGCCAACCTGTTCCTGCCCTGACAAAAAACTAAAGTTGTCGCTCCAATCAGGTATTTGAGTCTTATCATCGTCTTCCTCATTGTCTCCACCAACAGGAGTTACAGTTTGGGAATGAGGGTCTACATTATGGTCAGAACCTTCTGCGTCTGGTCCTGGATCCGACTCATAAAGATTCTGGGCATCAGTGCAGATCATTTCCTCGTCTGGATTCACAGAAGCGCTGGAGTCGACCTCTGATTCCCAGGCTATAGTATGAGTAAACAGCTCTGCAGACTCAACCATCTGTTCTACCTCATACTCAGACGGGCAGCTGGAGATTTGGGAGCTGTGAGGAAGCAAGTGCGATTTGGGTGACACCTTTGAGGACTGGAGTATTTGTGATGTTGAAGTTGATGTGGAGGAGAGCCCACTTAAAGGAGCACTTGATATCCATTGAAGCACCTGCTGTTTTTGTGCCTCATCTGGAATTTGTAGCGATTGGCGTGGCCGTAAGAAAGGGATCTTATCACATTGTCCGCTAAAAGAAGTAGACATTTTAGTTTGGCTGGAAGATGGTCTTTCTTCTGCACCTACCCCACGGACACAACCTTTTTTCCCCTTCCCAACACGCCTATTCCCCTTTCCACCAGCAGCAGGCCTTTTTCCACTCATTTTGGTGGTTAACTAATTCACAACTCTGGAGTTGTTTGCACAAAAAAACAATGGATGGTAACCGAGCAGAGCTGAGTGGCCAAACTGTGGTATTAGGCCAAAACTATTGGCTGGGTTAGATGCAGAAAAAAAATATTTTTAATTTGCAACCTGATGGAGGTCAGTATAGATGGACTAATAGACCAAGTCCCACACACCGCTAGAAGCCCAAATATTTTTTCAGAGCTAGATGCAGAAATTTTTTTTATTCAATTTGCAACCTGATGGAGGTCAGTATAGATGGACTAATAGACCAAGTCCCACACACTGCTAGAAGCCCAAATATTTTTTCAGAGCTAGATGCAGAAAAAAATTATTTTTAATTTGCAACCTGATGGAGGTCAGTATAGATGGACTAATAGAGCAAGTCCCACACACTGCTAGAAGCCCAAATATTTTTTCAGAGCTAGATGCAGAAAAAAATTATTTTTAATTTGCAACCTGATGGAGGTCAGTATAGATGGACTAATAGACCAAGTCCCACACACTGCTAGAAGCCCAAATATTTTTTCAGAGCTAGATGCAGAAAAAAATTATATTCAATTTGCAACCTGCTGGACGTCAGTATAGAAGGACTAATAGAACAAGTCCCACACACTGCTAGAAGCCCAAATATTTTTTCAGAGCTAAATGAAGAAAAAAATTATTTTTAATTTGCAACCTGATGGAGGTCAGTATAGATGGACTAATAGACCAAGTCCCACACACTGCTAGAAGCCCAAATATTTTTTCAGAGCTAGATGCAGAAAAAAATTATTTTTAATTTGCAACCTGATGGAGGTCAGTATAGATGGACTAATAGACCAAGTCCCACACACCGCTAGAAGCCCAAATATTTTTTCAGAGCTAGATGCAGAAAATTTTTTTATTCAATTTGCAACCTGATGGAGGTCAGTATAGATGGACTAATAGACCAAGTCCCACACACTGCTAGAAGCCCAAATATTTTTTCAGAGCTAGATGCAGAAAAAAATTATTTTTAATTTGCAACCTGATGGAGGGCAGTATAGATGGACTAATAGACCAAGTCCCACACACTGCTAGAAGCCCAAATATTTTTTCAGAGCTAGATGCAGAAAAAAATTATTTTTAATTTGCAACCTGATGGAGGTCAGTATAGATGGACTAATAGAACAAGTCCCACACTCTGCTAGAAGCCCAAATATTTTTTCAGAGATAAATGAAGAAAAAAATTATTTTTAATTTGCAACCTGATGGAGGTCAGTATAGATGGACTAATAGACCAAGTCCCACACACTGCTAGAAGCCCAAATATTTTTTCAGAGCTAGATGCAGAAAAAAATTATTTTTAATTTGCAACCTGATGGAGGTCAGTATAGATGGACTAATAGACCAAGTCCCACACACCGCTAGAAGCCCAAATATTTTTTCAGAGCTAGATGCAGAAAAAAATTATATTCAATTTGCAACCTGCTGGAGGTCAGTATAGAAGGACTAATAGAACAAGTCCCACACACTGCTAGAAGCCCAAATATTTTTTCAGAGCTAAATGAAGAAAAAAATTATTTTTAATTTGCAACCTGATGGAGGTCAGTATAGATGGACTAATAGACCAAGTCCCACACACTGCTAGAAGCCCAAATATTTTTTCAGAGCTAGATGCAGAAAAAAATGATATTCAGTTTGCAACCTGATGGAGGTCAGTATAGATGGACTAATAGAATGATGCTATGCCCAAAAGATTTTACTTCACTAGGTGCAGTAAAAAAATTGGTATTCTATACACAGGTGGTATATCTTGCAACACAGATAGGCTACTCCACTGACTAACACACTCTGCAATAGGCCAAAAAGGATTAGCTTTGCTAGATTCAGCCAAATGCTGTGAAAAAAACTTGCACAGCACTGGCACAGACCTGCCTGGCAAAAACTGATAGGAACTGATGTAACCTAGTCCTGAAAAGGACTCCAATTACAATTAGTCTTTACTCCCACAATCTATCTATTTAAGAGCACAGACCTGCCTGATAAAAGTCGTAGGAAATGCTGTAACCTAGTCCTTAAAAGGACTGCAATCACAACTATTCCCTACTCCCAAGCTATCTGTATATTTGTGCGAAAATTGGCTTGAAATTAACAAGGTATAGCGCACACAGCAACAGCGGTGCCGTCTAACACGCAGCTGCAGCAGTGAGAAAATGGTGGCGACGGGGAAAATGGCTTGGTCTTATAGGGCAAGGACATGTGACATACACTGCCAATCACACATGCCCTTGCTTGTGTGAAAAAAAGCACTTCGCTCCGTGTGTGCGCTGCTGATAGGCTGACAGATTGCACCTCCCCACTGCAAATGCGGGAAAGAGAAAAAAAAATGGAGATCTTCATTGTTCCTGCAGAGATCCATCCCCTGCCCCTCCCCCCGCCCCGCTGTACACTCAAACTGCGTATTAACATTAATTTTCATCATTACTGAGAAAAAATCCAGTTATGATTTTGGTGCACGAACAGTTATCGAACATAACCTCGAACAGCCGAATTTTTCTCAAATTGTTCGTGTTCGCCGACCGGCTCGAACACCGCCCAAAACAGCTCGAATTTGAGATTGGCGAACAGTTCGAGTAGAACATCGCTCATCTCTAGCGATAACACTGCGAACCTGGTTGCGGCACTACACCAGGGAAACTTCACACATGTGCCTTACATGGCTCACGTCCTCAACCTGGTGGTTCAGCAATTTCTCTGACACTATTCCAGCCTGGATGCGCTGATGCAGAAAGCACGGTCACTGCGTGCTCACTTCCACAGTTTGAACCCCGCGGGTCATTGACTTGCATCGTTACAGAGGTTTTCAGCCAACCAGTTAACCAGTTGATATGCGATGTGCTGACATGGTGGAATTCCACTCTGCACATGCTGCAGTGACTGTGGCAGCAGCGACGAATCCTGGTGCAGTATGTAATTTTGCATAGCCTGGGCCAATGCAGTACTGACGTGGTGAAAATCACTCTTGCAGAGTGGGCACAGATGGAGGACCTCTGCACCCTTCTGCACCGTTTTGAAATGGCTACTAAGATGGTTAGCACTGATGATGCCATTATCAGCATCACTATTCCGGTCATCTACATCCTGGAGCACACTTTGAATAGTCTGTGGGAGGAGGTGGTGGTCCCAGAGGAAGAGGAGTAAGCAGACGAGGATGCAAAAGGGATAACAATATCTCTAAGTTCCAGACTGTCGTCTCACAGGCGGCTGTGATAGGAGGATGAATTACAGCGATCGAAGGGGGCTCATGGTACCAGACAAAGTGTTAATGGAGGTGCAGGAGCTGAGGAACAAATGGAGGAGAACAAGGAGGAAGAGGTGATAGGAGCGTAACAGTCAGGAGATGATAATGATCTCCTCTCTGTTGTATGTGGTTGGTGAGAGGGGACAGAGAAAGCAAGCTGCCACCAACACACCATGGACTTGGACCTCATGGAAGTGCCTGCTTGCTGCATTATCAGCAACATGATGTCCGTATTATGAGGATTAGAAATAGTGCTTACTACAGGGTTGCCGCTCTGTCCATGGTACAAGAGTAAATATTTCCAGATGCTTCCCCCCCTGGAAAGGGACGCGCGCATGCTGGAGTATCGAAATACACTTGTAGACAACCTAAGGTTTTCCCTAAGACAGCAGTGAGGCACACAGTGTGCATCGAAGTTCTCGACCTTCAACCCCGAGAACCTCAAGTCATCAACGAAAAACATTAGCAGCAGCAGTGTAAGTGGCAGAAGCAATTTCTGTGAGTCATTTCACACATTTTTTAGACCAGCAAAGCAGTTTAAGCTGTTGCATGAGGTCTTAAGGCTCCCTGCACAGCCGGCCTACACCGGTCCCTCACCCACCTCGTCTTAACGTGAACTTAAATTCAAAGCTCTTAAAGGGCCAGAAACTCTTTTCTGTCCCTACGGACTGTACAACTTAAAGAGAACCTGTAATCAGGATTTTGCTAAGTAAACTACAGGCATTGTCAAGTTGGCACCATTGCACTGATTAAAATGATATCTGAGTTGATGAAATCAGTCTAGTGATTGTTGGAACTACTGTAGAGTGCCAGCTGTAGATGTTATGCCCATAGGCACAGATTAATATATTTAAGGCACAGCATCAATCGTTACCTTATGTAAGGGGATCTTTTTAGGAGGTGCACCCTACAGTATTTCCGATCTTAGGAGTATCCACACCATATATCTGTGTGTGTATGTGTGTGTGAGTATTTCATCCAGTGGCTGTAATCTGGGTTGACTGCGTGTCCTTTGCATAGTTACACATGGCGTTTGCGCCATTTGTTCTTATATTGCCGTAACATATTGGGATTGTTTTGTATGATTAATAAAGATTATACACTGTATTTTTATACACAATCCATTCAAGGTCTCTTTTGATGTTTTGTTTTTTTCTTGTTTGGTAGGTCACTAGATATGCACTTTACTATATGATAGCTGCACAAAATTATGAGGAAGCCTGCAAGGCCACATCAAGTCATGTGAGCCCTCTCTGGCTGATGCAATCTGCTGTAATGTGTACAATGTCTGTGGGCATTTTTTGGATAATTCAGTTTGGTAAATCAAATTGCAAATTGTTAAAATTCGTTGCGCACTGCAAATGTCTTGAAATGTGACACAAATTCAATTAAGATCCAATCAATTCACTCATCTCTACTTACTTGACTATAAAAATCAATAGTCCAGATAAAATCGAGTTCTTTATTGAGAGAACATTAATATTGTGCCCTCGCTTGTCAGTTTAGCTCAGTGTTTCCCAAACCCCATCCTCACGGCCCCCACAGGTCATGTTTTTAGGATCTCCTTAGTATTGCACAGGTGAGAGAATTCCTGATGCCTTGATGATACTTCAATCACTTGTGTAATACTAAGGAGATCCTGAAAACATGACCTGTGGGGGGCCGTGAGGATGGGGTTTGGGAAACACTGGTTTATCTGAAAGGTTTCTGGCATATTATGCACCCCTATTCCATCCCCCAATCACAGGTGGACACATTATGGTGTACCACCAAATAAATGCACTCAGTTTTAGATGGTTTTTATCGAGAATGTGGATGTGTCATCAACTCCTAATTTTTTGAAGATTGTCTAAAAACCATCAGCGCAATCATCACCTACCAATATTGTAGCATGGTGATCTCATGAAAACTATTTATTTTGCTTTACTTTAATCTCTCTTGGAGCCAAATGCCTGAAATACACAAGATTTTCCTATTACATATAAAAAAGTATACTTTTTGTTGATATCTAAGTGTGAAAGTTTGACCCAGCATCTTTTAAAGCTTTGGACACTTTCCTTAGTACATCTGCTATGGACGGCTTAAACCTTCTAATATTCATGGAAATATTGAGGCTATTGGTGTACTAGAGAAGTAAATAGCTGAAGGTGCTACTGCTTGGCTCCAAGTTTTAGCACATATTTTTACACAGAGGATTTTGACAAGAACTGGCAGGTTTAGAATCCATGTTCCCTCAGGAATCCCCAAAGACTCTACTGCAAAACTCTACATTCTTATTTTACTATTTCCAGATTGGAGTCAAATATTGTGGTGAACATTTCACACATTCTTCCAGATTTTGCTTTTTAAATGTGATGGTTGTAAACTCCAAATTCTCATAAAACTAGAGAAAACTTTCAATTTATAGTAAGACTTTTTGGTTAAGAGGGAACATTGACACCCAAAAAAAGTGAACCAGGCTCTAATGCTTATTTTTTTTATAGACATAGAGTGATATGAGCTCACCTGGTCAGGTGGAATGTCTAAACTGTAGATCAGGGTAAGCAGCTTAGACCAGAGGCATTAAAGTTGACTAGCCAGGTGGCATATGGAACAGAGAGGACCATAAAAGCTTGATGTGTTGGACAGGAAAAGGATAAGTTGATCTGGAAATGCTGTAAATGCTGAATTGTATGATAATTAGTAGAGCAGGAGATATGGACTGGCAACTTGGAATAGAAGAGTCAAATGTGTACACAGCGCCCTGAAACAGTAGAGATGAGTCAGCAAACAGGCACATTGGACTAGCATATCCAAGTGTGCGGACAATACAAAGTAACAGCACAAGTACACCACATGCGTACACAGCACCCTGGACCAACAGAGTTAAGTCAGTAGTCAGCACCTTGGATTAGCAGAGTCAAGTGTGTGGACAGCACCCAGATATGCACACAGCACCTTAGAACAACAAAGCTAAGATGGCTGTAGCTGAAGAGTGTTTTTCAGGAGGCACACAATATAGCTGCAGCAGAGATAGCAGACTTGGGTTAGTTAGGTGTTAATGTGGTATGAACACACTACCTGAATTCTTGGGGGCTGACACATCAGGTTATTATTATAGTTACATAGTTTATAAGGCCGAAAAAAGACAAGCGTCCATCCAGTTCAGCCTATTTCTTGCGCACTGCAGCTATTCCGCAGCATTGATCCAGGGGAAGGCAACAAAAAACCATGCGGTATAGGCCAATTTACATCATTGAGGAAAAATTCACTTCCCGACACCAATCTGGCAGTCAGTTTAAATCCCTGGATTAATTAACTAAGCATAAGATGTAATTTTATTGTTCTCAAGAAAGGCGTCCAGGCCTCTCTTGAACTCATTAAGTGAGTTGGACATCACCACTTCCTCTCCCAGAGAGTTCCAGAGTCTCACGGCTCTGACCGTAAAGAATCCCCTTCTATGCTGGTGCAGGAACCTCCTTTCCTCCAGACGCATAGTGTGCCCCCTCGTCTTTGTCACCATCCTTGGTATAAACAGGTCATGCGAGAGATCTCTGTACTGCCCCCTGATGTATTTATACATGTTTATGAGGTTTCCCCTAAGCCTTCTCTTTTCCAACGTAAATAGGCCTAATTTTGACAACCTCTCTGGGTATTCTAGTTCCTCCATTCCCTTTATTACCTTAGTCGCCCTCCTTTGTACCCTCTCTAGCTCCAATATGTCTTTCCTGAGCACCGGAGCCCAGAACTGTGCACAATATTCTAAGTGCGGCCTTACCAGCGCTTTATACAGAGGAAGAACAATGTTCTCATCATATGCCCCTATTCCTCTTCTGATGCATGCCATGACTCTATTTGCCTTCGCAGCTGCTGCCTGACACTGGGCACTCCAATTTAATTTGCTGTTAACCAAGACGCCCAGGTCCTTCTCCTTGTCAGATTTCCCCAACGGTTTCCCATTTAATATGTATGGGTGACTGCTGTTTTTCTTTCCCATGTGCATGACCTTACATTTATCGGCATTGAACCCCATTTGCCATTTTTTGGCCCAACTCCCCAGTTTATCTAAATCCTCCTGTAGCTGTGCCCTATCCTCATCTGTATTAACTACTTTACAAAGTTTAGTATCATCTGCAATATTGCTATTTTACTATGCAACCCTTCCACATTAATAAATATATTAAATAATATAGGGCCCAAGACAGACCCTTGAGGCACCCCGCTAGTAACCTTGACACACCCTGAGCTTACTCCATTGATAACCACCCTCTGCTTTCTATCACTAAGCCAGCTATTTACCCACTTGCACACATTATCCCCCAGACCAAGCATTCTCATTTTATAGACCAACCTTTTGTGTGGCACGGTATAGTAACTCAGCGAGCACAAAAGCAAAGGGATCTGGCTGCAGCAGAGGAATTACATGCACTGCCACTGGAACCAGAACAGGTGAGTAACATACAGTCATAAGATGTAACTTAATCCAGCAATTACCATCAAATGTGACAACTTTCATACCTTATATGGTGCAGCATGGAGGAATCTTCTATCCATTGCCAAATTAAAATTTTTAAATGTTACTTTATTTTCCATATTCTTACATAACCAGGAAAGACAGGACTATGTTGTTACAGTTAAAATCCAAATGACTATTTAATGCCTTGTATACATAATTTTTGAAAATTTTTCCTCTCTGCATGTTATATTTGTAAATGTCAGTTGTCTCTGAGCTAGTGGATGGAGACTACCTGCAATGATGTCTCCTACATACAGCTTACACACACATAAGGAATTCCTGTTCTTTTGTTTAACACATGGTCAGATACAGCCTGAGCTTAGAAGATAATATAAAGCAACATGGATGACATTATACAGCAGGGATAGAATGGCAAGTTAATTAGCAACTCAAGTCAATTGTGACAATTCAATTTATTTCAATAGCCTGTATATGTGGTTCAGTATGAGAGTCTCATTTATCCATTGCTTTTAATTTTTAAATATTATTGTATTTTACATATCCTTACACAGTGAAGTAAGACATAACCAAGTTAAGTCTAAGCCTTAATCAGTATAACACTGGCTAGACTGGGGTGCGGAATCTAATGTATCCCTTTGTCTTCAACATTAACTCACCACAAGGAGGTATAGATGTGTCAACTCTTAATGTGCATGAATTTTGTTAAAGCAAACTTGACAGCTGTCTGGTTCTGTCATTTAAGGCAGGTATGTTTTACTCCAAAACCCTGTGGCTTTTTAAAGAAAATATACATTTAAAACCTGCCAAGGATCATGCCGCTCGGGTGACTAGATCAAGAGGCCAGTCCTCATTGAATTCTCCCTGCCCTTGTCCCCTTTGAGTGACAGGTGACTTCCTACATACGTATATAGGGAAAGACCTGTCACTCAAGAAGAGCAGTGCAGCCCCTTGGACTAGTCACTCTAGCAGCATGGTCCCTGGCCGCTCTAAATAAAAATCTCCTCTGAAATGCCACAGTGTTTCAGAGTGAAACATACCTGCCTGAAACAGAACCAGTCTCTGTTTCAGTGTCATGGATCGGGCAGCATGAATCAGCTGTCAGGTTCACCTTAAGGGCTTCAATTTCTCACTACCAAATACATTGTTAAACATTCTAGCAAAACCCTAAACAGGCTATTAACTGAGAGACTGCCACATATATGGCATAAACATCTAACATAGTAGCGCACATTTTTATTTTTTTTGTAAAGCTAGTCATCTTGTGCCAAAAATTTCAGACCAAGAGCAAAGAAAAGTAAGGGCCAATCTATACATTCTTTGCTACATGAAGGTTCACAAGTCAGGTTAGAGACAGTCATGAATTGCCAATAGTGGACCAGATTCAGTAGTTGCATAGTCAGAAATTGAGTCAAGGGTCATCACCAGAGCATCAATCAACTTGTGACAGGACATAGGAGGATGAGACAAGAATGTAGTCCGGAATGTAGCTAGTGGTCTCTGCCAGGGGTAGTACAACAGGTACCCCAAGGAAACAATCCAGGGCACAAGAACAATTTTCAGAAACAAGGTAGAGGATCAAAGTCAATAAGGATTCGATATCAGCAGGATCACATAGCTCAAGACTGAAATCCAGTAATGGACATGAATTTCAATCAACAGACACTGACTGACATATCAATTCCCCTTTAAATAGCCCCTTTAAATCTGCCTTAGCAACTTAAAGCCACTCTTTAGTCTGGGTAAGATGGGAGCCGGAGAAGTAGAAGGGGCTTAAATCACTGGGACATTGCAATAGAAATAGGTAAGGTGAGCAAATGGTTACATATGAATATATACATAACAGCAATAAAATAATACAGATTTTTCAGGACTTAAAATAGATTTTTGTAAAGATAAGAGCATTTAAAATATGGTATCCAAGTGAAAACAAAGCACAAGTGGGTGAGTCATCAATAATTCTGTCAACAAGAAGAGAAAAAGGAAAAAATAGAAAGAAGGAACATGGGAATGCCAATGTAATAACAAAGAAAGATAGCAGTTGGTAACAATCATCACAATTCTACAACTCCTATTACCCAGCGTGATTTTATCTAGAACCTTGCTTGAAAAATTTCATAATATCAGGATATGATAAAAATAAACCTGCAGATTCTACAGCAAAAAATTGTGTTTATCAGAAATGTTTAAGCATAAACCCACAGTACACAGGCCTCTCTAATGACATAGGAGCCTCATATTAAGATGCCTCTATGTAATAGATGGTTCCTCTAATATTAGATATTCTTGAACCTGGAGTTGAAATTAGTCTTGGGTGGTAACAACGTTATTAAACTCTCGCATGCTTGAAGGAAATTTCTGATGACATGTATGACTATGTTCATAATGTGTTTGGGCCACACAACAGTGACTTCATTGGGACTTTAGTGGAACTCCCAATGGGAACGCATTGACTTTAATGAGGCGGATGGAGCCACTTTGTACGCTATCTGAATTTTATTTCGACAGAGTCTGCCTTCAGGTTCCACCAGAATTCCGTTTTTCAAGTCTTCAGACGAACTCCATCACAATATGGGCATAGCCTAAAGAGGCCTCTATCTATGTACAAGTGCATCTCACTAAACTAGAATATCAGCAAAAAGTGTCTGTAAGCCATAATCATCAACATTAACAGAAATAAACACTTGAAATAGATCACTCTGTTTATAATGACTCTATATAATATGTGTTTCACTGTTTTTATTGAAGAACTAAAATAAATTAACTTTTTGATGATATTCTAATTTAGTGAGAAGCACTTGTACATATAAATGACCTTAAGACATTAGGAAGAAAGGTCTGCAACTTCTATGAGTTATAAGCTCTAATTCATCATTTGCAGGGGAAGTGTTACATCATTTTTTTATCTTTTTTTTCTCTTTGCCATGTCTTTTTTCTTTGAATTATGTTTTTTTAACATATTAGCACCTTTTGGAGTTAAAAGCTGAATTGCACGATCTTTTAAAATGTCACACATTAATTTTCAACTGCACAAAGAAGAGCTGAAAGGTGTGATATATTGTAGGATGGAGCTGCATTATCTATACAGTGAGTTGAAAGGTATATATTGGGTACGGAAAGTATTCAGACCCCATTAAATTTTTCACTCTTTGTTTCATTGCAGCCATTTG
This sequence comes from Phyllobates terribilis, assembly GCF_046119375.1. Classification (NCBI taxonomy): domain Eukaryota; kingdom Metazoa; phylum Chordata; class Amphibia; order Anura; family Dendrobatidae; genus Phyllobates; species Phyllobates terribilis. The sequence continues at coordinate 474,524,488 of NW_027362761.1, forward strand.
GTAAATTCTAAAAAGTTCATTTTTTTTCTCATTAATGTACACTCTGCACCCCATCTTGACTGAAAAAAAACAGAAATGTAGAAGTTTTGCAAATTTATTAAAAAAGAAAACTGAAATATCACAAGGTCATAAGTATTCAGACCCTTTGCTCGGTATTGAGTAGAAGCCCCCTTTTGAGCTAGTACAGCCATGAGTTTTCTTGGGAATGGTGCAACATGTTTTTCACACCTGGATTGAGGGATCCTCTGCCATTCTTCCTTGCAGATCCTCTCCAGTTCCATCAGGTTGGATGGTGAACGTTGGTGGACAGTCATTTTCAGGTCTCTCCAAAGATGCTCAATTTGGTTTAGGTCAGGGCTCTGGCTGGGTCAGTCAAGAATGGTCACAGAGTTGTTCTGAAGCCACTCCTCTGTTATTTTAGCTGTGTGCTTAGGGTCATTGTCTTGTTGGAAGGTGAACATTTGGCCAAGTTTGAGGTCCAGAGCACTCTGGAAGAAGTTTTCATCCAGGATATCTCTGTACTTGGCCGCATTCATGTTTCCTTTAATTGCAACCAGTTATCCTGCCCCTGCAGCTGAAAAACACCCCCATAGCATGATGCTGCCACCACCATGTTTCACTGTTGGGATTGTATTGGGCTGGTGATAAGCAGTGATTGGTTTTCTCCACACATACTGCTTAGAATTATCACCAAAAAGTTCTATCTTCGTCTCAATAGACCAGAGAATTTTATTGCTCATAGTTTGGGAGTCCTTCATGTGTTTTTGAGAAAACTTTATACAGGCTTTCATATGTCTTGCACTGAGGAGAGGCTTCCGTCGGGCCACTCTGCCATAAAGTCCCAACTGGTGGAGGGCTGCAATGACTTTGTGGAACTTTCTCCCATCTCCCTACTGCATCTCTGGTGCTCAGCCACAGTGATCTTTGGGTTCTTCTTTACCTCTCTCACCCAGGATCTTCTCCCACGATTGCTCAATTTGGCTGGACGGCAAGGTCTAGGAAGACTTATGGTGGTCCCAAACTTCTTCCATTTGAGGATTATGGAGGCCACTGTGCTCTTAGGAACCTTGAGTAATGTAGAAATTCTTTTGTAACCTTGGCCAGATCTGTGCTTGGCCACAATTCTGTCTCTGAGCTCCTTGGGCAGTTCCTTTGAGCTCATGATTCTCATTTGGTCTGACATGCACTGTGAGCTGTGAGGTCTTATATAGACAGGTGTGTGCCTTTCCAAATCAAGTCCTATCAGTTTAATTAAACACAGCGGGACTCCAATGAAGGAGTAGAACCATCTCAAGGAGGATCACAAGGAGTCTGAGTGTCACATGAGTGTCTGAGCAAAGGGTCTGAATACTTATGACCATGTGATATTTCAGTTTTTCTTTTTTAATAAATTTGCAAAAATGTCTACATTTCTGTTTTTTTCAGTCAAGATGGGGTGCAGAATTTACCAAATGGCTGCAATGAAACAAAGAGTGAAAAATGTAAGGGGGTCTGAATACTTTCACTGTAATTTACTGTAGGATTGAGCTTTGTATAGATAGGCTGAAAGGTGATACTAAAGGATGGTATGTGTACTTTATACAGGGAGCTGAAATGTGTGATACATTGCAGGGTCAGGCTGTGTATAGAGGGAGTTGAGCGGAATGATATACTGCAGAATGAGGTTGTATATGTAGGTGGGTAAAGGAGTGATGTACTGCAGGATAGGGCTGTGCATAGAGGGATGGAAAGGTGTGATATACTGCAGGATGGGGCTGGATATAGAGGTGCTGAGAGAAGTGATGTACTGCAGGATTGAGCTGTGTATAGAAGTTATGTATGTTGGTTGCTGCTGAGAGATCAGTTTTGTGAAACTCCAAATTCTGTTCTGTTGCTACATATGCATAAGGTAATCCTCTGCCATATGCATCAAGAAATCAGCAACTGCAGTTTCACATCAGTGATCTCTCAGGCATCAAACACAGCTCTGCACCACCTAGTAATTACATGCTCTGTTTTAGAGTGGAGGTGATTTAAGCTCTGCTATAAAAACAGCTAAAATTAAGTTAACACAATGCAAGCAGCAATACTTATGTAGATGGCAGGACATTATATTGGTCAGGCAGAGTACTTTACAGGATGAGAGAGAGCAAAGAAGCAAAAGATGAATACTATACTTAGAATAGCTTGGTGATAAATCAGTGATGGAGCTAAATAGGAGAACCCGAGAGGGAATTGTGTCTGCACTCTGCAGCACTAAGGATAAGCAAGTGCGGCTGAGAAATGTAATTTTAGAAAATAGAAATAGACTTACCCATTCTGCTAGGTAAAGCTGGATGCACAAAGAGGCAGATGGAGATGAAAAATATACACAAGGGTACAAAATAGAAAAAAATTTCCGCTTAGTCTGCATATTAATAATGAGTATCCATTTACTGTGCTTTATGAAAAATAAGGTAATTATGGGAAAAACCCATTAAAAATGCAATTGCACATTTTACAAGCATTTGCTTGTGAAAAAAAACATACCAAAAAATGCACAGTTCAACAACATCTTTAAGCACACTATTTTTTCTTGAACTATGCAGCAGATTTTCTGCATAAAAAAAATCAGAACTTACGCTTCGTGGGAACATGGCCTTCCTTATAGGACATATCATGATCATATATAATGGTAAAGGCTGCCAATATGCATTAAAATGGTTGTCCACTATCGGACAACACATTTTCAATTGCTATATTCGCCCTTTTAAATTAACAACAAATACGTTACCAGCCTTGTTCCAGCGATGTGAGTGTCTGGTCTTCCAAGGCTCATGTGACATGGCTATGCTACATGAGCCCTGCAGCCAATCAGTGGTAGCTTCATTCTTAATTTCTTAGTGTATGAGTTGTAAGGATACAGCCCTGATCTCCTTGTCTTACTTCCTGCATTAGTCAGTGATGCGCCCCCTAGGACCATGGGGTACTTGCCACCGGGTCGGTCGGTTCCTTGGGATAGTCACAGGGCGTGACCCGGTCCGGGGCCCTAGGCGGTCAATAAAAAAGGAGAGTTTATTTAGGGGAATAGTTTCGCAACGCCACCAGTGGTATGCGGCTATAGGTGGCCGCCGCTGCTGAAAGAGACGGCTGGGGCCGTTGGTGACGCAGCTGGGATGGTATTGCTCCCCACTGGTAGAGCGGGGCCCCAAGGCTACCGGTACGGTTTATTTAGTGGATTGTGGATGTTGGGGTGCGGGACTGAGGGTGCAGATAATGATTAGACGTCACAAGAATGGCGGTTTCCTCTACCTTTACTTGATGTTTGATGGTGCAGACCAGGGCACTGGTAACAGAAGGTAATGGAGATCCGGGCAGCCTAGAAGCAAATTGGGATCCACCTCGCCAGGTGGGGTTGTAGGCTTTCCTTCTGCGCTGTCCTCTTTGGCCCTGCTGCCTAAAGCTATGCTGGGGCCCTCTTTCCTGAGTGATCATTAAATCCTAGCCTGTATGGCAGGCAGCTCGAGCCTTTTACAGGTGTCGCTCCTTCATGGCGGCTCCCGGCTCTAGTATGCTGCTGGGCCGCCAGGTGTTTGGTGGGGCCAGGAGACCTGCAGTCTCCTGCCCTCCGGAATTAGCTGCTGGGGCTTCAGTACCCGAACAACCACGGACTCCGGTGTCCAGTTTCTGGTGCTTTTCTCTGGGGCGAGCTTCGTCACAGCTTCCCTCCCCACGTTCTCCCTCGTCTCTCTCCTCTCTCCAACTGACTTTTCTCACTCCAACTGACTTTTCTACCCCCAGCCTCTGGGCTCCAATTTAAAGGGGAAGCTCCCCTGAAGCCGGGTTAGAGCTCTCCCTTCTGGTCTGGAGCCAGGAAATGTGTTGGATACTGGTGTTACCCGATAAAGGGACCCCTCCTTGCTTCCAGGCATGGCACCCCCTATGAGGCAGGCAATGCCAATGTAGCAACCGGACTCCTGGGGTGCCACATCAGCGTGAAGGGGAGAAGCAGCACAGCTGAATTTAGCTATGACACATTACGATCTCTTCCATCAACTCTCCCCATTTCATAGCAATGTCACCTCTGCTGTACTGCCCCTTCTCCCACATTGCCTATCTGGAACTGAAAGCTCAAAGTGTCTATATTACATTTAAGTCTGTTCTTCTCATAGCAACTTGTAATCGCTCTGTCGTGATAGCAAAGCAAGGTGTGATTATATCATGCACAGTAGTAACCTGTTCTGATCTCACTGCAGAACTATTACAAGTTGAGCACAACAGACAAAAGTGTTATACTCATACTTTAAACTCTCAGTTCTGGACAGGCAAAGTGGAGGGAAGGGCAGTACAGCTGAGTTTACAGCACTGTGAGAGGAGGAGACGTGTGACAAAGGTTTGTAATGTGACAAAGCTAAACTCACCTGTACTGCCTCTCCCCCACACTGGCTCTTGCAGGAGGTTAGACCAGGACATCAGGGCTGTATCCTTACACCTCACACACTGAGAAACCTGCTCTAAGACATGGTGGGGGCGTGTTCTTTCTTTTGAGTGTTGGTGCCTGCTTATGATTCATCAGCATCATATAGGGAGAAGTATACACCCCCAGTTATAACACCCACATGGACTTGTGCATGTGCTCATTAAGGACCAAAAATGTGAAAATGTGCTCATTAAGGGCCAAATACTTTGATTGCTAATATTTGGGCTACAAAGAGGCAGAGTTAGAAAAAAAAACATTTTATTCCACTCTGCAGTTATTATTACATCCTTTGTCCAGTTCAACATGAAAAAATTGGTGAAAGGTGCTCTTTTAAAGAAGTTACAAAAGACAGAACATATGCACATCAAGTCACTTTGCAATTGCTCTGTACATATTCATTCTTTTTGGTGATATTTTAGCACTTTTTCAAGCGGGTTCCAAACAGAATCCTCTTTAAAAAATGTCAGGTGCACATTAAGTGGTTTCTACTTGAAAAACTTATGCTTTTTGACCACCTCAAAAACCTCCATTTGCACATAGCATAACAAAATGCTGACAAAAAACACTTCAGGAAATAAAATGCCGTGAAAACGTTGACATTTCCTGAACTGGTTTTCTCTTAATAAAAATTCTCATTTTTACCGCTTGAAAAAAAATGTTATATGAACTTACTCCGTGGTCTCTTCACAAATCATTTTTTAGGTAAGTGTGCTGTTATTTTTACAGATTGATCACGCACCCATTATAATGAATGTGCCTTTTCAAATGGTGTGGTTTGTCCACAGGAAAAAACAAAATGGAGACATGTCTAACTTTCATCCGTGTTAAGGATCAAATTCGCCAATGTAAGTCAATGGTCCCCTTAAAAAATGAGTAGTACACATATGTCATCCCAATGCTGTCTGTATTTTACTCTCTCATTTGTAGGAGAACCTAAGAAACTATTTTCTTCATACTAGAAAAACGGAAGAAACAAGAATTGTAAAAATTGAAACACAAAATAAAAATGGATCCACACACGGGTGAAAAAACAAGGGCCGTTTTTCAGCTATGAGAAAAAAACTGACGTTATATGAGTGCTCATTCAGGTGCTTTTTGGGGCAGATCTACTCCAAGCACACCTGAAAAAAAAACATTCTATTAACATATTCTTAATGCTTCAACTGAGGCATCAAAGTGGTGTTCACTGTGATTTCTCTATTTAGACAACCAACCTAGTTTCTGTTCAAAGAAGGTGGTATATAATCTGACAGTAGCATGATGTAGGGACAGAGACTCTTATCACTTAGTTTACTGAGTACAACAGTTGTGGTAGAATGAACGTTTTCTCTGCTGCAGATCTAAAAGAGCTCGGAATGTTGAGCGTTGTATAACACTGCCCACATCACTGATTGGCAGTTTTCTGTGTACACTCTATAATGACAGAAAGCTGCTAATCATTGGTGGGGTGTAGCTGGACTTGGAGGCATGAAGGAGAATTTTATTGAAACAGTAAAACGTAGCTCAGTAATTGACACATCACTAGAATCAAGGTCTCTACTAGTGTTGAGCAAATTTGCTTGTCATTTCAAATTCAGTTCGAGTTCGGGGTTCCCGCTTGTTCACGCCAAAAAATCGGCTCCGCCCATGAACATCCCTGATTTGCCATGCAGCGTCTCTAGTCTCTACCCCTACATCATATTGCTCACGGATTACATAGCAAAAGTCTAGTGACAGATTCCCTTAAACCCCTTCATGACCTTTGATGTAAGTTTACATCATGGTCGGAAATGGTCGATTGGTGCGATCGAACAATGACATGAGCAGGAGGGCAGTCTGAACTGTCACTGACTGCTCTGCCTCATTCCAGTTTGGAGAAGTGTGCAGAGTGGTTATTGTGGTCATTCTGCTGTCAATATGCTGGGACTTGTGGTGCCACTGACTATTTTAGCCTGTGCCACCACTTCTGCTGTTGCTGATTGAAGACTAGAACAACAGAAGATAGCAGACGTTCCTGATCTGTTCTTGTCCTGTTCCTGTGCCCTGCTTTTTTCTAATTTACACCTATCCCTCTCTCCCCTCACTTCCCCCTCCATCTTCCGCTGAGCAGTACTTGATTGCTGGATTTTTGGCCTTTTTTTTCCCCTTTGCACCACCTCCATATGCACATCCTGCAGACACCAAGCGTTGCTCACTGACACACAGTTTTTCCACTAATATATAGAATCAAAATTAGTGTCAGATAGTTGCGGGCGCTCAGTCATTTTTTTTACTGACGTCCATTAAGTTATTGTATTTTCAGAATCTTAGTGGAAAATTGTTGTAGTGATTATACTACAATTTTTTCCATGGCATAGAACTATGGTTAGCGTAATTTAATTGAAGCCGCTGAACTGTTTTTACTGTCGCCTGTTTAGCACTTTTTTTTATTTTAATGTTTTTTTATGTTTTCCTTTTTATTTTATTTTTATCTTTTTATTTCTAGATTATTTTCTCTTTCTACTATTCTAAATTTAATAAAAGAAAGTTTATACCACACAAATACCTAAATAAAATTTGGCTAGCCAACATACATACACATTAAAAACACAACAGACACATACAACTGACGTAAAAAATAAAATGTCCCGCTCTTCCCAAAGACTGTATTCAGGCGAGAAGGCATACTCCTTCCTTGCCTCCGACACTGATAGTGAAGAAGACAATTCCACCTCCCTTTACTTTTCCTCCTCCTCCTTCAGTGGTAATGAACCCCCACGCAGATGCCCCAGAACAGCAAATGAGCAAATGACCATGGTGGGTGACCACCTATGGACCTCAACCTCTTAAGATTATGAGCCTCAAATTCCTAATTTTGTGGCCCAATCAGGAATCCAAATTGACACTGCCAGCCTCATAGAAATCGACTTTTGTGAAGAATTTCATAAATCTCAGGGTTGGCCAACAATTTTTTTTGCACAATATCCCACTTTATCAATTGCTAACTGGATCCCCATAGATACAGTAGAAACTATGTAGTTTTGCAAACTTGTGCTTCACATTGTGATAGTGATGAAGCCAGAAGTTCGGCAATATTGGAATGTAGATGTTTTCCGCATCGCTGTGACCGAGAAATCCTATGAGGCCATTCGCAAAGACTTTTCAAAATTCGGCCGGTCATTGATCACTTCAGCATCAAATTTGCTGAGATGTACATTCCCCAAAGAGACATTTGTTGCACAGCTTCTGGATACCCACAGTTGCAGTAGAAAACTTCACAGAGCAGATTAAATGGGATAACAAGCTTTTACTTCTCAGAGCATGAGGTAAAGGAAAAAAATGCACAGTCACACAGTACTGCACCAGGAAGTAAGAACAAAACAGAAAAATACAAGAGACTTTTTTCTTTTACAATACAGTAAACAAGGAAACTTTACACAACATCGCCATCTACTGTCAGATCAGCATAAAGTCCTTCTTCACACAAACAAAGAAGTCCACAACTGTTACATATACCAACAACATTTACGTAGATGAGTCCCTAATACACTTCAAGGGGAGGCTTAAATTCTGGCAATACTTGCCCAGTAACAGGGCAAGGTATGGAATAAAATTGAACACACTGTGAGAGAGTACTTCGGGTACACTAACATATTTAGGGTTTATGAAGGGAGGGACACCTCATCACACTGAATGCCCCCTGTCCTGGGAGTGAGTAGGAAAATTGTGTGGGAATTGGTGCACCAACTGCTGGATCAGGGTTATCATCTTTTCGTAGATAATTTCTACACCAGCATCCCACTCTTCATATCCCTCTCTGTCAAAGCTACAGCAGCATGTGGTACTGTGCACAAAAACCAGAGTGCTCCCTAGATCACTAATTGGGCAGCTGCTCAGAAACGGTGAGAGCAGAGACCAATATAACGACAACATGCTGGTGGTGGAGTATAAGGATAAGAGGGATGTCCTTTTCTTGACCACAATACATGGCAATGGCAACACCCCACCGCTGTATGAGGTACCTCTACAGATGTCTCCAGACCAGACTGTGTCCTGGGGTACAATAAGAACATGAGAGGAGTTGATCTCTCTGATAAAATCCTCAAGCCCTACAGTGCCATGAGGGAAACTAAGGTGTGGTACAAAAAGCGGACCATGCACATCGTAGAAATGGCAATGTACAACGTTTACATCCCAGACTGGCACATTTCTTCAGTTTTAGACGGTAGTGATCAAGGCCCTAATATTTGGAAGTTAGGAAGGGGAAGGTGCCAGTACTTCCAGAACTTAAGGTGCATGTATATGTATCTACCAGGGCAACATTTCCCCTGTGAGGTCCTCAATCTGGAAAGAAAAAAGGTCACAAAAAAGGTGCAAAGTGTGTTACAGAAGGGGGATAAAAAGGACACATTTTTTTCAGTCTGATACCTTCCCCGACAAACCTGGCCTGTGTATAAAAGACTGTTTCAAAGTGTACCACTCATCTATGGATTAATACATCTATTTCTGATTTGCTCTAATTTATTGCACAATTTGATGCACTCTACACAACTTACATATCCAACCTGATGTACTCTACACAACTCAAATATTCCAACCTGATGTACACACGTGGTCAAAATTGTTGGTACCCCTTGTTTAATGAAAGAATAACCTTTACCTTTAACATGCTTGTCTATAATTTTCTTTCTAATCTCCTGAGACAACTCTTTCCTTTGCTTCCTCTGGTCCATGTTGAGTGTGGTACTCACCATGTCACCAACAGCACAGTGAGTATCTGTAGCCCTATATACAGGCCCACTGATTGATTACAATATTGTAGACACCTGTGATGCAAATTAGTGGACACAACTTGATTTAACATGTCCCTTTTGTTCCATTATTTTCAGGGGTACCATCATTTCTGTCCAGGCCTATTTCATGAGTTTAATTTTTAAAAAAATTCTGTGGAAGCAGGATTGAAAGCAATGTCTGACTTTCATTGGTTAATTTTCAAAGATTTTTAGTTTATTATTACTTTTGTCAGATTCAAGTTATTTCTGTGACCATTTGGGGTTTTTCTTTCATTAAATTAGGGGTACCAACAATTTTGACCATATGTGTACTCTACACAACTCAAATATTCCAACCTGATGTACTCTATAGAACTCACATATGCCACCACATTAAGTTCACATACCAGGAAAACACTACATCAATTCCAATATAATGTCACTTGTGGGGAGTTTCTACTGTTTTGGCACCTCAAGGGCTCTGCAAATGCGACATGGCGCCCACAAACAATTCCATCAAAGTGTATGCTCCAAAACGTCACTCCTTCCTTTTGGAGCTTGGTGGTGTGCCCAAACAATAGTTTTCCTCCACATATGATGTATCGGTGTACTCAGGAGAAATTGCACAACAAATTTTATGGTCCATTTTCTCATATTACTCTTGTGAAAATGAAAAATTTGGGTCAAAATCAACATTTATGTTGGAAAAATGTATATTTTAATTTTCACAGTTTAATGTAATAAACGTCTGTGAAGCATCTGTGAGTTCAAGTGAATGCATATTTGCAGCGAAAAAAAGCAGAGCTTTACTCTACCATGTCACCTATTTACAAAATTAAACGAATGGGCTATAGACTTAATCATATATCCTATAAGAAAAATTGCCCACACTTTATGGAGAACAAATAGGAAATGTTTATTGAATCTTACTAAAAACATATATTGTTAATCAGAAAAAGTTCCAGAAGAATCAACACATTGAGTAGGTATCAAGAGATAAAGTTAAAGTTGGGAGCTAAAGTTAATAATGTATACACAAAGGGGGAACTAAAACACATGAATAGCCGTCCCATAAATACACTCAAAACCATAATTCATAATTGTCATAAATATGAAGTGAAAGTGCGTTAGTATATTTCAACTTAATCATGGTTGAGCATATCCATGATAATGTACAAAATGAATCAATAAAAAATAGCATAATTGTATGGAAAGAAAAGGCATGACCCCTAAAAAGGACATATAACAGTAATATAAGAACAAATAAATTTAAGTTAAGATGTATAGCTTATACCAGTCTCATATCAGTCTCCAGATATCAGAGCCTCAAAGTGCGTTTTGCACATAGCTTCCTCAAGGGAGACCTTTTCTGAACCAGTAAAGTGAATGAGATTTCTGAAATCTCATGCACACGCTGCTTACTGTTTTCCTTGCAGAGTTGAAGTCACTTCAAATATGCAGGATATCAATTCTTTTAGCATCTTTGCAGCATTTTCACCTATTCAAGTGAATGGGGAAAAATGCATGAAAAAATTCACACAAAAACGCACGTATTTTACGGGAATTGGATGTTTCGCCCCCAGCAATTCGCCCCCGGGTACATTTCGCCCCCGCACATTTCGTCCCCAGCATTTGGCCCCCAGAATGTTTTGCCCCGGCACATTTCACCCCCGCACATATCACCCCCAGTTCGCCCCGGTCCGGGGGCGAAACATGCGGGGGCGAAATGTGTGGGGGCGAATCTTCGTGGGGGCGAAATGTGCGGGGGTGAAATGTGCCTGGGGCGAACTGCTGGGGGCAAATTGCTGGGGGCGAACTGCTAGGTGCGAAACTTCCTATAACCGTATTTTACACAGTCTCTTTCCTGCTAAGAGACATGTTTTAGTACAGAAATGTCTGCTGAAAATATTTAATGTGTGCACATACCCTTACAATGCCACATTTATATAAGGTTTTTTTTTTTAAGTTTTGCTTCTTTTGCACACTAAGAACAATTTTGTAGAAGATAAAACTGTTTATACATCACTGTAACGTTTTTAACTAACGGAGCTGAAAGAGGAACTCTTTTTGATAGCAAAAGATTATAATTTCAGTGATACTATATTTATATGCACAATATATTGATCACCTTTTATTCAACTTTTTGTGTAACAGAATGATGAAAAAACTGTTTTTTCCTTTTCTTGCTCTTTTTTTTCTTTTAACACAATTTTGCCACATTTTTTCCTGCTTTCCAGTACATCTCTTTGTAAAATAAATGGTGTCACTCAAAAATACAAATAGTCCAACAAAAAACAAGCCCTCTTATGGCTAAGTCGAGGGAAAAATACAAAACGTTATGGCTCTTGGAAGAAGGGGAGGAAAAATTAAAACAGTTATGTCAGGAATGGCTTAAAGACAGGGAGTGGGACATTTATTGTGGCACATACACAGTCATTTTGTTTCTATTAAAAGCTCCTTAATGCTCCCACTCACTACAATACCCCTTTCATGGCCACCATAGATAATGATACCCCCAAAAATGCCCTTCCTACACAGTGTATGATATCGCCACAGTGAATTCCCCACCAGTACACCCCCACATACATACACCCCCTCTACCTCCTACACATACACATGCACTCACGCATTATGAAACAGCCACAGCCATCTTACCTGCTTCATTGAGATACAAAGGATGAATCGTGGAGCAGAGAGAAGACAGCTATCTGTTCCACCACTATATTAAACTGTATCTGCATCCTGAGGAAGCAGATACTGTTGAAATTGAGACGGGTCCACCTGACTGTGGCCTTATGGTCTGGTGCTATTAGCGATGTGCCAGTGATTGCAGCTCAGATGCCATTCAACCTTGATGCATCACTTATGACTCGCCCTCCCTGAGCAGTGGGGTACTCGGAGCCGGGCCTTGCAGATGTCGTGGGGATGTAGTCGTGGCCTTGGCCCGTCCCGTGCCCAGGGCTGTCACCTGAAAAAAAATGGGCATTTTGGATGAGTGGTTGTTTGACTACGCCACCTGTGGTTTCTGGTGAGGGTCACCAGTGCTGCAACAGTCCTCTGAGGCTGGTGTTCTGGCAGCTTGGTTGGTACTACTCCCCACAGGCGGAGTAGGCCTCAGGGCAGTGTTTGAAGAACTGTATGGAGGTATGGTGGGTGCAGTGCCGCGCAGGAATAAACAAGCGGAGGCGGTGAATGAAGTCATCCGGGTCTTTACTCACTTTAGATGCACTTTCCGCCGCAAAGCATCTCTCTGCTACACACGGCGTACTGCGGCCACCGGGAAGGGGGTTCAGCACTTCCCAGGTAGATCAGGAGCACCTGTCAAAACCCCGTTGGTGTGTTCCTCTCCTTCTTATCTCCTCCCGCTTGTGTTCCTCCCTGGGATCCACTAAGTGGTCAGGCTTTATAGTGACGTGAAGTACACAGTCAGATATCAGGGGCCAGTCACCCCTCTTGCAGCAGGAATCCCTTGGGCTAAGCCAGAGTGAAGAATACAGGTGACGACTCCGCTCCGTCCGTATCCCCCTGGGATCCTTTTGCCTGTGGAGCCTATCTCCTCTGCTCCCCTCCAAGGCCTTCTTAGAACAGGACCCTGACCAGGCAGAGACACTTGTTAACTCTGTCCCGCTCCTCGTCTCAAGGCCAGAGAACGAGGACCGCAAATCTTCAGCCAGCTGCAGACTCTTGCTGGACCCTGACAGAAGACGCACAATCAAAGACCTTGAACTTAAGATGGCCATATGTTATATATGATTCTATAAGTGCTTCCTGAAAGTGTTTCCTCCACTCTCACCCACTACTTGGTTCCCCCTACCTTTGGTTCCCCCCATCTCCTCTATCCCGGCCGGGGCAGCACCCTGGTGCATTTAGGCCCCCTACACGACAGGAGTGGTGTAGTGTTGAGTGTGAAGAGGGGTTCTGAGTGATGCTCCATCCTTACCTGGAAGAGGAGATACCACACCTCATCTGAGGTGCAGTACCCCTGTGGCGACTGAACCCTCAGGGGCGCCACACTTAGACATTGACTCTGCAATCTCAGCAGGGCTGTGCACTGTTACACAATCTGCTGTAGACCCTGGAAGACAAATATCTGGAAAATACATTAAGATGAGGCATAGAACATATATGTTTTCTGCCCAACAGGCATAATACCAACAGCATTCCCTGTGGTTTTTGAACTATTGGTGTGATGGTAAACTTGTGAAAATTTGCCTTCAAATTTTTCTATTATTTCTATCTTTTTAACTACAGCAAAGATCTTAATATAATCCCCATGACATGTAAATAAAGTACTTCCCTCTACCTTATTTCTCTTTACTGCAGACATACCTATTAGACTTTTGGCCATTTGAAGTGGTAGGAAATCAGTCATGTCTATTTCATATAACATTGCCACCTACTGGAATAGTCAGCACATTACAATCTAATAAAAGCTTTTGTAAAATGTGGAAGTGTAAAACAAGCAGATTATTTGCAAAGTTGAATACGCTATATAAGCTTATGAAGTACCCATTATGAATTCCAATTAATCAAATACATTTTAATGATATACATAAGAGCACTAGAATGTAAATATTTTACAGTGTAATTTTATTGCCTTGTAATATAACAAATATCTATATAACATCTGACCTAAATATCTACAGATCTGCTTAAATATATAAATCATAAATATAAAAATATGCTCTCTATTTATTATATATATAAAAATTGAAATATGAAAATTGTACATTCACACTGAAGTCATCAAAACTATGAATTAACACATGTGGAATTATATACTTAACAAAAAAGTGTGAAACAACTGAAAATATGACTTATATTCTAGGTTCTTCAAAGTAGCCACCTTTTGCTTTGATGACTGCTTTGCATACTCTTGGCATTCTCTTGATCAGCTTCAAGAGGTAGTCACCGGAAATGGTCTTCCAACAATCTTGAAGGAGTTCCCAGAGATGCTTAGTACTTGTTGGCCCTTTTGCCTTCACTCTGCGGTCCAGCTCACCCCAAACCATCTCGATTGGGTTCAGGTCTGGTGACTGTGGAGGCCAGGTCATCTGGCATAGCACACCATCACTCTACTTCTTGGTCAAATAGCCCTTACACAGCCTAGACGTGTGTTTGGGGTCATTGTCCTGTTGAAAAATAAATGGTGGTCCAACTAAACGCAAACAGGATGGAATAGCATGCCGCTGCAAGATGCTGTGGTAGCCATGCTGGTTCAGTATGCCTTCAATTTTGAATAAATCCCCAACAGTGTCACCAGCAAAGCACCCCCACACCATCACACCTCCTCCTCCATGCTTCACGGTGGGAACCAGGCATGTAGAGTCCATCCGTTCACCTTTTCTGTGTCGCACAAAGACACGGTGGTTGGAACCAAAGATCTCAAATTTGGACTCATCAGACCAAAGCACAGATTTCCACTGATCTAATGTCCATTCCTTGTGTTCTTTAGCCCAAACAAGTCTCTTCTGCTTGTTGCCTGTCCTTAGCAGTGGTTTCCTAGCAGTTATTTTACCATGAAGGCCTGCTGCACAAAGTCTTCTCTTAACAGTTGTTGAAGAGATGTGTCTGCTGCTAGAACTCTGTGTGGCATTGACCTGGTCTCTAATCTGAGCTGCTGTTAACCTGCGATTTCTGAGGCTGGTGACTTGGATAAACTTATCCTCAGAAGCAGAGGTGACTCTTGGTCTTCCTTTCCTGGGGCGGTCCTCATGTGAGCCAATTTCTTTGTAGCGCTTGATGGTTTTTGCAACTGCACTTGGGGACACTTTCAAAGTTTTCCCAATTTTTCGGACTGACTGACCTTCATTTCTTAAAGTAATGATGGCCACTCGTTTTTCTTTACTTAGCTGCTTTTTTCTTGCCATAATACAAATTCTAACAGTCTATTCAGTAGGACTATCAGCTGTGTATCCACCAGACTTCTGCACAACACAACTGATGGTCCCAACCCCCTTGATAAGGCAAGAAATCCCACTTATTAAACCTAACAGGGCACACCTGTGAAGTGAAAACCATTTCCGGTGACTACCTCTTGAAGCTCATCAAGAGAATGCCAAGAGTGTGCAAAGCAGTCATCAAAGGAAAAGGTGGCTACTTTGAAAAATCTAGAATATAAGACATATTTTCAGTTGTTTCACACTTTTTTGTTAAGTATATAATTCCACATGTGTTAATTCATAGTTTTGATGCCTTCAGTGTGAATGTACAATTTTCATAGTCATGAAAATACAGAAAAATCTTTAAATGAGAAGGTGTGTCCAAACATTTGGTCTGTACTGTATGCATATATATATATATATATATATGTATATATATATACACTGCTGAAAAAAATAAAGGGAACACTTAAACAACAGAATATAACTCCAAGTGAATCAAACTTCTGTGAAATCAAACTGTCCACTTAGGAAGCAACACTGATTGACAATCAATTTCACACGCTGTTGTGCAAATGGAATAGACAATAGATGGAAATTATTGGCAATTATCAAAACACCCTCAATAAAGGAGTGGTTCTGCAGGTGGGGACCACAGACCACATCTCAGTACCAATGCTTTCTGGCTGATGTTTTGGTCACTTGTGAATGTTGGTTGTGCTTTCATACCCGTGGTAGCATGAGACGGACTCTAAAACCTACAGAAGTTGCTCAAGTAGTGCAGCTCTTCCAGGATGGCACATCAATGCGAGCTGTGGCAAGAAGGTTTCCTGTGTCTGTCAGCGTAGTGTCCAGAGGCTGGAGGCGCTACCAGGAGACAGGCCAGTACACCAGGAGACGTGGAGGGGGTACTTAGGAGGGCAACAACCCAGCAGCAGGACTGCTACCTCCACCTTTGTGCTAGGAGGAACAGGAGGATCACTGCCAGAGCCCTGCAAAATGACCTCCAGCAGGCCACAAATGTGCATGTGTCTGCACAAACTGTTAGAAACCGACTCCATAAGGGTGGTATGAGGGCCCGACATCCACAGATGGGGGTTGTGCTCACAGCCCAACACCGTGCAGGATGCTTGGCGTTTGCCACAGAACACTAGGATTGGCAAAATCGCCCCTGGCGCCCTGTGCTCTTCACAGATGAAAGCAGGTTCACACTGAGCACATGTGACAGACGTGACAGAGTCTGGAGACGCCATGGAGAGCGATCTGCTGCCTGCAACATTCTTCAGCATGACCGGTTTGGCAGTGGGTCAGTAATGGTGTGGGGTGGCATTTCTTTGGAGGGCCGCACAGCCCTCCATGTGCTCGCCAGAGGTAGCCTGACTGCCATTAGGTACCGAGATGAGATCATCAGACCCCTTGTGAGACCATATGCTGGTGCGGTTGGCCCTGGGTTCCTCCTAATGCGGGACAATGCCAGACCTCATGTGGCTGGAGTGTGTCAGCAGTTCCTGCAAGATGAAGGCATTGAAGCTATGGACTGGC